>NC_055996.1:18204-2938204 GCF_018446385.1 Zingiber officinale | reverse complement strand
ATGATGAAGCCTCCACCTCTAGGATTGAGGGGGAGCAATCCTTGGTGACGCCGGATCAAGAAGAAGGAGAAGTTTCTACATCCGGGTCAAGAGACGAAGAGGAGGAAGAAGATTCTACCTCCACAAGTCAAGAAAAATCAAATGGAGGAGAATCAAGGTCCGATCAAGAGGAAGCTTCTACCTCCGGATCCAAAGGAAAAGATGCCACCCCTACAAGCAAAGGTATAAATATTTCAATTAATAATAAAAGTCATATTATATGCTTTGAGTGTAGGGAACATGGGCACTACAAGAGCAAGTGCCCTAAATTGGCCAAGAAGAAGGGCCAAGTGGCACAAAAAGGTAAGGTGAAGCCCAAGGAGACCATCCCCGGAACAAAGAAGAGCAAGGAGCACATTGTGTGTTTCTCTTGCAATCAAAAGGGGCATTATCGGAGTCAATGCCCTAAGGGGAAGAAGATGGTCAAGGCTCAAGGAGGAAGCTCAAGTCAAGGGGGAGCCTCTAAGGTAAAAAGGAAGGTAACTTTTATTGAGCCTACCCCTTTACATTATGGTAAAAAGCATGATAGTTCTAACTTATATCATTTTAATGCTATTTACCATGAAAATAGAAAGCATGATAGCGTTAAAGAAAAACATATAGCTTTTCATGCTAAAACTACTACACCTAAGGCTAGGAGTGTAGGTAAAAGTCTAGGCAAGAACTCTAAGGATTGTAGCTACAAGCCTAGAAACAAAAATGCTCATGAACTTAATGGAAAAACAAAAACTAAGGACTTAGTGATGGAAAATCAAGTCTTGAGGTCAAGACTTGATAAAATGGAAAAGACCCTAAAAAGGATGGAAAATATCCTATTAGGGCAAAATGAGCATAACCTAGGTTTAGGGGTACAAAAGCCATCAAATGGCCATAGAGGTTTGGGATACAAACCAAAGGCTAAGAAGGATGTGCCCTCTTACCATAGAGTTTCATATAGTTATGGAACAAACCCTAGGTCTAGTGGTCAAGCCAAAAATACTAGGGAAGTCATCCCTAAGAGTATTTTTGCAATAAATGTGACTAAGGCTTCTAAGAAGTCTAAGAAAGTCACAAAGAAGGTCACAAGGGAGGCTATCCCTAGAGTTGACCTAGAAAGTGTGACCAAGGCCTCCAAGAAGCCAAACAAGGTCACTAGGAAGGTATCTAGGGAAGTTATCCCTAGTGAATACCTAGAGCATCCAAGGAGCACCAATAGGTGTTGGGTTCCTAGGAGCATCTTCTCTACCCCATAGATGGGTTAGAGAGTGTCAACTCCGATTAGAAGGGTAGTTAACCCAACTTTGAGGAAATTGACACTCAAGGAGCATTTTCAAGGTTTTTGTTAACCTTTGAAAATGAAATGGAATCATTATTTACTCCTTGAAAGAGTAAAATGTGCCTAATGGTGGAAGAATTGATTTTAATCTTAAATGGCACATATTGGGAAATTCATAAGAACTACCAAGTTGGGATTTTGGTATGTTCTTAGGAAATTTAAGGCAATCCGGGCCTTAATTTAAAAGTGCTACTCTTGTGAAAAATGAAATATGCCAACATTTGAGGATATGCTTAATTTCAACTGGCATAAATAAATCAAGGGAATTAGAAATGCCAATTTAGGCTTTGGCATTTTCATGAAGCACTTTAGGGCAATCTAGGTTTAAGTTGTAAGTTTAGCTAAGTTTTTAAGGATACTTAGATAGTTGATCTAGGTATATTTTATTTATGTTAAATCTTGCCATAATTGTTTGCCCATCATATGCCATGACATCATGTTTATTTTTGCATTCATGTTTTATTATGCAAAATCCAAAAATACCATGTCATGACTTTCATACATCATGTAGTTATAGGAATCTTTCTTTTGAAAGTTATTTTATTTTGATGTATGCCATAACATTATCATGCATTAGTTTAATTCCTAGTAATTAAGGACAAATGACATTTAACAACACTTATCAACAAGTGACATCTTATGTGGATGTCTAATATCTTTAAAATGTCTAAATAGATATGCATGATCCCTAGATTAGGGCAAAACCAAAATCTACATCTCACAAAGACTAAAAGGTGACTTGTATGTGCTTTAGTGCACGTTAGATACTAGTGAGATGTTAGGATGATGAACAAAGCTCAAGATGTTGATTTAGTGCATTCTTTTGAGTTTTTAAGTTCATCAAAACACATAGTTATGTGTTTTCCCATCATTGGGAAAGCTAATGTACAAGTCATGTGCATTAAGCCCAAGGAACATGATGGGATATTGGTTTTGAAAATATTTTTAAAATGATTTTGGAAAACCTTGGTGAAGGCTATCTTTTGATAGTAATCACCATTGAATAGTTAGACACAAACTTGAAGAAAACACTAAAGTTTTTGTAAGTTTTCAAGTTTGTGTCAATCTTTGAAAATATGATGTATTTTCATAGAAAACTATTTTTCCATGATTAAGTATGCCCTAAATAATGTCTACACGAAATTTCATGATTTTTGGATTTTTGTAGAATTCTCTAGGGGTTTCTGAAGTTGACTGAAATGGAATTTCAGCAACTATCAGAGCTCCGATCGATCCATGGATCGATTGGAGTGCCTGAATCGATCCGTGGATCGATTCAGAAGGCAACTCTTGCGAACAGAAGCTCGCTGGATCGATCAGCCGATCGATCCATACATCCTGAATCGATCAGTGGATCGATTCAAATAGGTTGAATCGATTGGAACCCAACTCCAATCGATCCAGGATGCTGATTTTGGCTGGGAAGGCCTGATTTCAGCAGTCTAAACCTATTTTAGTCTAGGTAACCATTCCAAACCCCTAAAAATACATTTGTATACATAAAACGGGTGTTTTCATGTGAAAACAAGGATGGATTGGTTAAGGAAGGCTAAGTTGAAGTTTAGGTTGAGGTTTGTTTCAAATTTTGAATATTTGAACCTCAAAACTTCTAAATTTGGGTTTCCTAAAGGTTTAGGGATTCCAAGTCATTGTTGGTGCAATGACAGAAGTTACCACCATGTCTTTAGGGGGAGGGACTCTTTAAAGGCATGAAAATTATTTTTCATGAACCTTGGAAGGTGGTTAACCTTCTTTTAAGGAAAATGCTCATGTATGAGTTTTTGAACTTGAAATGGGGAGTGGATATCCTCATTAGTTCAAGTGGGAACTCACGTGGTTAGAAAATGCTCAGGGTTGAGTATTTGTCTACAATGAGGGAGAAGTTAAGGATGAATGAAGGGTATGGGACCTTCTTTATCGTGTTGATCACAACGAGTGATGTTGTGAACAACGATGAGCAACTCTTCAGGGGGAGAGTTGTCAACAAATGGATTTGTTGATATATACCCAAAATTGTGGCATGGGTTGATGTGTGCCCAAAGATGGGTTGATGTGTTTTATCAGTAGGGGGTTTGATGTGTGCCAATAGGGGGAGAATGAAAGGACTTGTGAATGAGAGTAAGTTAGGCTTTCATTACCTAGAGGGAGTTTGCCCTCTTAGGGGGAGAATGAAGAGTCTAACTTATGTGTTCATTACCTAGTGGCATGAAGAATGAGGCTATGGGATTAGCTTAACTTACATGTGGTATTGTAAGTGTTATTGTGGTATTGTCAAACATCAAAAAGGGGGAGATTGTTGGTGCAACATCCCTCAGGTCAAGGTTGACCTGGTTGACCAAGCTGAGTCTTGGTTTGAGTTTAGATGTTTGACAATAAGATATTGATTGAAGAAGAGTCAAGTAGGTCAAGGGAGTGACCGGATACTTGACTGGGAAGTCCTAGTGGGTGAGGGTAGGCGGGTGGAAAGTCCTAGTGAGTGAAGCTAGGTGGAAAGTCCTAGTGAGTGAAACTAGGTGAAAGTCCCTGAGTGAAGCCAGGCAAGGGAAAATTCAGATGGATCAAGGATGATCGGACATCTGGTGTTGGGAAGTCCAAGTAGGTCAAAGGATTGACTGGATACTTGGCATGAGGAAATCCAGATGGGTCAAGGTTGACCAGACATCTGGTGGAAGTCCAAGTAGGTCAAGGGAGTGACCGGATACTTGGCACGACTAGAAAAGTCCAAGTGGGTCAAAGGGATTGACCAGACACTTGGTGGGAAGTCCTAGCAGGTCAAAGGAGTGACCAGATGCTAGGCATGATGTACCAACGGGTCAAGGTTGACCGGGTGTTGGTTTGGTAGGCTTGGGACTTGGTTTTGGGCAAAAACCAAGTACTGGATCGATCAGTGGATCGATCCAAGCCTTTCCTAGCGAACAGAGAGCCTCTGGATCGATCCGTGGATCGATCCAGATGTCCCAATCGATCAGTGGATCGATTGGGACGCGGCTGCTTCGCGCGATAAGCGCTGGATCGATCCATGGATCGATCCGGGCATTTTTCCCAGAGCACAGAGGCGCTCTGGATCGATCCGTGAATCGATCCAAAGCCTCCCCGATCGATTGGGAACATTCGAATCGATCGGGATCCGACCGTTGGCGTCGATAAAGGCCGCAGGCGCACGATTCCTTCGGCATCGCTTCACCGATTCACTCCAGATCTCTCGCCAACTCCTCCACAGCGCTCTTGAAGCTAAGATCGCCAGTTCTTGAAGGATCTTGGAGGTTTTCCAAGTCAAGAGGCGGATCAACAACAAGAAGAGAAGTTAGGGTTAGGGTTTTTACTGCACATCTTGTAAGCTTTTGCTTATCTTGTATTTCCCTTTCTTCTTCTTGTATTGAGAGTGCTGTAAGGCTTCTCCGCCTTTGGTAGTTACCATAAAGGAGTGTTATTCATAGTGGAGGGTGTGTGCGTGGTGTGGATCCTTGGATTAGTCACCTCCTTTGGAGGTGGATACCAAGTAAAATCCTAGTGTTAGCGTTGAGTGTTTTGTTTCTGTTATTTTCCGCTGCACATCTTAGAAGAAACAAGCAACGCCGAGCAAAGAGCACGCGACGAGCTATTCACCCCCCCCCCCCCCTCTAGCTGCTTTTGGTCCTAACAGAGTTGTCTGTCAAATTTTCATCTGTGTTGATTATTGATGCCACATACAAGACCAATGAGTATCGGATACCACTATTGGAGGTTGTGGGTATCACATCCACAATGCGAACTTACTCACTTATGTTTGCATATCTTAGTAATGAGAAGACAGAGCAACTGACATGGGCATTAGGTACATTAAAGAAGTGGATGGTTGAAAAGAAGGCATCGTTGCCATTGGTATTTGTTTCAGATCGGGATTTATCGCTTATTAATGCAATTGAAACATGTTTTCCCAATGCACGTCACATCCTTTGTATTTGGCACATAAACCAGTGCGTAATGAAGAAATGCGCCCCTATGCTTGGTCTGGAGTGGCAACATTTTTATGCATCATGGCACTCACTCATTAATTCATCGACACAATGGTCTTATCAGCATAAGTGGGATGTCATGCGCAAAGAGTATCAACGATTCGAGGGTGCTCTAAATTATCTTTGGGATACATGGTTACACCCTTACAAAGAGCGGTTTGTTTCAGCATGGGTTGATACATGTATGCACCTCGGGAGCAATTCAAATCAAAGGTATAGTCATTTTATAGTTTTATTATTTAAATTTTGTTCATTATTGTAGTATTTCAATTCTTTTCAGTATTTAAACACAATGCATTTTTTTTTATTACAGGGCAGAATCTGCACATGCGAGATTGAAGTTATATTTGGGAGATACCATGTCATCCCTACAGACATCTTTTGAAAAAATACATAAGATGTTGAGAATTCAGTTCGGGGATATTAAGAAGTCGTTCGAAAAATCTCTGAACATTCCACGCCATCAACATTTACATGATGATATTTTCAGTCAAATAAGGTGTCGGATTTCATTAGAGGCAATGAAGTTGATTTCTGGTCAGCTAAAATGTATTGAGGAAACAACTCACCAGCTATCCGGCAGATGCAACTGTTCTATCAAAATTGTATACGGATTGTCATGCGAGCATGATCTTGCACATTACCAGTACTTTTCCATTCCAATTTCGCTTCAGAGTATCAACGCTCATTGGAGGAGATTGTCGATGCACGCACATCAGTTTAATGATGAGGGAGCATAACCTAATAGGACATCCCACGTTGTTGAGATATTAGATGGGATGGATCCATATATGCGAGAGCATATGATAAACAAGTTTCTTGATATGATTGATCCATCTCAAAGTACATTGCTAGCTCCTTCATACAACACAGAACATAGAGGTCGACCTACGGGTAGAGATGAGCAAAGTGGACGCCGCATATCTTCTTTCGGAGAAGCATCCACTTCGGGATCTAGGGTCTCTCAACCGATTGCAACATCTCAAGGGAGAGGAAGACGTGGAAGAGGGTCGAAGGTTCGCAATACTCAAACGACCCATGATCACTCTCCAGTTCCACCCATCTGTGATACTTATATTGAGAAATTACCCGTGCCTCTGCAGCGTTATATTTCTCACACTGTTGATGTTCAACCTGATGGACATTGTGGATTCAGGGCAATAACTGCACTAATTGGGTATGGTGAAGAAGGATGGGTTCAAGTACGATTTGAGCTTATAGAAGAGATTCAACAAAATAATGATCTATATGATCAACTTTATCCAAATCCAAATTTGGTAACCAATCTATTATTCTCATTGAATTATTTCGAGCAGTGGGCACCAGAAATATATTGGATGGACGCTATGCCTTTGGGAATTGTCATCGCATCAAGGTACAATCTTGTACTTCATACATTTGGTGAGAATATTGGGAGTTGTTTTACTCACTTGCCATTAAGAACTCCTCCAGTTTCAAACCAAGAGCGTCGAGAAATAGCTATTGCTCATATTGGCAATCACTTCGTACAATTTTTCTTATATCCTCATTATCCTGTACCACCCATTCCAACTTGGTGGTGGCAACATGCATCTTTTGACAGGGAGATAGAGAGGAGTTGGAGGGGTGTGCGTTGACCGGGGGGGGGGGGGGGGGGGCCTCTCTTAAGGCATTGCCTGGGATGTACTTTTTGTTGAGTGAAATAAGTTCATCTTAAAATACTTCTGAGGTAAGGCTATAAACATGAAAGACATGCATTTCATGGTAGATTGGTTGGTTTCATTATGCCCTATATTTTTTTTCAATTGACTCCAAATTTTTTTGTCTTAATTTACCTTATATGTGTAGTTTAAGAGCAACTACACATATAATGGGATGTGCTCTTTGTTGAATAGGACTGCATACTTGATGCTTGTGAAGATGAGTACAGGGGAATGATTGTCAATCCAGAGATGTTACCATGAAACACAAATGTGTTTGCTCATGCTCTTGAGGCATTCATTTCAAGCTGGAACAGAAGGTATTTGAAAATTGAAACACAAAAATTGGACATTTGGATAAACTTGCCTATCTAGATTAGTAACTTATGATGAGATAAATTAACCTGCTTGATTGTACATTTGGATAAACACAAAAATTAGACATTTGATTATCTAGTTGATACCTCTTTTCATGTTCTTGGTTGGAATGTGATTAAGCCTAAGATGTGTATCTCTGTCATAATTTAGCCTGCTTGATTGTTTGTAAATGAATAAAACACTTGTTTTTGGATTTAATCTTGTATTTGTTTCACGGCTGTGAATTGTTTCAACTTTACTATTTGTCTTTGACTCTGATTTTATGTGCAAGGGAATAAAGGGATCTGGCTTAAGGTATCTTTGGGTCGCTCTGAGTTTGTTCCTATTACTATAAAGGTATTACGTCATTTAAGATCATAACAGTTTTATTTTTTTAAAAGGAATAGTAGAAAGCAAGCGCCTAATGAGATCTAAATTATGAAAGAATATAAACAGTCTTTTGTTGTGCCGTTAGTCTTATTTCTCAGTAATCTCACAACAAGGACATCTTAGTGAGCTGGGAACATCACTATTAGGACATCCTTGTAATCCATAATGCCCAACTCCATCTTGTTTGCATGAGCATAGGGTTAATCTCCCTTAGTGTTATTGAACATGAAGAAATGGTCTGATCAATCAAACCAGAGCCATTTTTCAAATTGCAATAGTAATAAACACACATCACCAAATAGTAATCCACCATCTTTACGAGTAAGGTTTATTTAATTTCATTTTTATTATGCATTTCACACATCTTCAAACTCTTTAAATTTTTAATCCTTTTACACTTTTATGTAGATTGGATGTTCTGTTTTGATCAAAAGTTTATTTGATTCAACGAAAATTGTGGCAAAAGGAGTGCTCCATAGCATGAATCCAAATACTTAGTTCGGATCCTCTGTCCCGAAACTTCTCTATCCCTGTGTCTCCTTATCGATCGGACGGATCAGATTACATCTCAAGGATGCCTTGCACATCACGAGGATACTACACACATCTTAAGGATGTCATGATGCCTTGAGATGTAATATGATCTGTCCGATCAGTATGGGGACACGGGGACAGAGAAGTTCGGGACATAGGATCGGAACTACCAAATACTATAGTAGGGAGACAAGCACTAGGACCAAATTGGTGTGAAGTAAGAATACAAGTTGACTTGGAATCAGAAGAGAGTTTAATTAGACCTTATGATCTTTTACAAAAGTTTGAGGATGCACTTGGAGGAATGATATCTTGGCCTTATCATTTGGTATATTTTCTACTTTTCATTGAAATATTATTAATTTTTTATATTTATCATGTAATTATAATTTTAAATAAATATAAAATGCATTTACAGTTAATAGTAAACGAAGATTACTATTAGGTGAATATGAAATGATACTTTACATTTTCTCGTTTGGTATGATATTTAATCATTATTTCTATTAACTTTTTGTCTTCATTGTTTTATTTCACTAATACAAATTTATTTATTGTATTTGTAGGTGATAGGTACTTGGATTTTTGTGAAGCAATACGACAGTTGAAGATGGTTTGCCTAGTTAGTTTTTATTTTATAAGACTGTTCTAAAACTTAATATTTTGAGTGTAGTGTGTTGTTAGTTTTGGATGTAAAGAATTTGTCGTTAATTTGTGTTTGTAACTTTGACTCAAATATTTGTTGGATGAATTTAGGTTATTTATTTGCACTTTAAATTATATTTTATATTTTTTTTCTATTATAAATGGTGGATGGATTGTGATGATGTGTAAATATTGAATTCATGTTATATATTTTATATAAATATTAATGATCATTTTAAATATATTTATAAATAATTATAATGACAGTTGTTAATGTCATAATAGATTAGTTAAGGTAACATTTAAAATGATTTTATAAATTATTTTTATTGACATTTTTTTTTGTTGTCCTTATAAAAAATATAAATATCATAATAAATGAGTTTTTGTGACATTTAGCTTTATCACTGTTATGATGATAACACGACATATATAAATGTCCTTAAAAAAAAAACTTTGCTTGACATTTTAGAGTGTCGTTATATCTTTAAATTAGGACACTTTTGATGTTAACATTGATATAGTATAACGACATTATAAAATGTCAGGAAATGGAGGAGGGTCTAAGATGACATCACTTTATAGGGTGTTTTTGGTAGATGTCACCAAAACGTTAATGTCACCATAAATATGCTATAAGGACATTTATGTGTGTCATGATAGACTAATTTTCTTGTAGTGACCGTCGTCACTAGAAGACAAGCATCAATATGTTCTCCTTGAAACAAGAGCCCAGAGAGTCACTGAGGGCCTACATATAGTGCTTCAACCAGGTGGTCATGGACATCTTAGCGATCTCATCAGATGTATTAGTGAACGCCTTCACCCAGGGGCTCACCAAGGGGGAGTTCTTCTGATCGCTAATTCGGAAGCCACCGAGGGACTTCGACCACTTGCAAAGGAAGGTCACAGAGTACATAAATGTGGAGGAAGGGGCAAGCGGCCAGAAGAAGGGAGGTGCCGAATGAACCTGCAGCAGCGTTTGAGCGACGTCCGTTGAGCAACCATCAGCCTCCCAAGGGGCCTTGATCGGGGGGAGCACATCGACACATTGAGCCTAGGACGCATGTCATGCAGCATATGGCGGCCGATCGCCCAAAGGCTGCAAAAGATAAAGTATGGACGCCAATATTTTGCTCATTCCACCAGTAGGTGATATACAACACCCGGGAGTGCTACAACCTGACGCCGATAGCCAGTAGACCGACCCCAAGGGGATATCGTCGTCGATCACCATCTCCTGATCGGAGACACAGGCGCCGATTAACCGGGCGAAGGGAGGAAGAAAGGACGACGGCTAAGTCATGCCATCATCAATCTCAAAGGAGGAACAACCAAAGTCCTGCTTGAGCCTCTGCCGAGCGAAGCAGACCTTCGACTCGAGACAAGGAGAATAGAAGTAATGTCGCTCGGGGAGAAATAGGAATGATCACTGGTGGGGCGACCGGTGGTGATTCCAATCAAGCAAAGAAGTCACACGCTTGGCGACTCGAGATCCATGTCGTTGGCAGCAGCAAGGCGAAGGCCAAAGGACCCGAGATCAATTTCGGCCCAAAAGATTTAGAAGAAGTGGAGATCCCTCATGACAACGCGCTGATCATCCGAGCGGTAATTGCTAACTACATTATTCACCGAACCTTTGTTGATATAGGGAGCTCGATGAATATCATATTCAAGAAGGCGTTTGATCAGCTGCAAATCGACCGGAGTGATTTGCTACCCATGACGACTCCACTCTACAGATTCACATGCAACGAAGTGTTGCCAATCCGCCAAGTACGCCTGGTCGTCTCGCTCGGGGGGGAGCCGCTAAAGAGAACAAGGACCACAAATTTCATTGTGGTGGATGCGCCGTCGGCCTACAACGTCATATTGGGTCGACCAACACTCAATGAGTTCTGAGTGGTGGCGTCCACCTTCTGCTAGAAGATTAAATTCCTAGTGGACGACAAGGTGGGCGAAATCAAAGGTGACTAACTGGCCGCTCAGCGATATTACGTTGAGATGGTCAAATCCGAAGCAAGGGCCGCTTGGAAGAACCCGCGCTTAGAGGTGAACGCTATCACGGAAAAACCTCCTACGCTAGTCTATGAAGAAAAGGAGGTTCAAATTCACCCAAGCCGATCGGAGACAACTACCTTTGTCGCCGCCGACCTGGAAAGCGAGAAGAAGACAGAGCTGGTCGCCTGCCTCAAACAAAACCATGACGTGTTCACCTGGTCGACACACGAGCTCTCATATAATCATAAAATAACTCCCAGGGTGTAACAAAGACGGTGGACGCATAATATCTTGGCGTATTAGCCAAGGATCAATTAAGTATAAAAATTATTAATAAATTTAATAATCTATTCTAATATTTTGAAAGAATAAATATTAATAAATTTAATGATATAATAACATATTTTAAAGGATAATATGACTTATTTGAATCACTTATTTTTTTTATTTTGTGCTTTCTTTTTTTATATCTTTTGATTTTTTTAATCTATTTTTTATTCTTTTATATTTTATAATTTGTATTATTTTTAAGGATGCGAGTTAGGTTAAGTGGCCTCCTTGATATAGAAAATCATACGTCTATATAAATCAATTAGAGATGACAACATATACCTAATAATTAAATACTCATAATATAAGTCAAATTTAGATATTAATTACACTTGACAGTCAATGTAGTTCACATTGAGATTAGATTAAGATAAGTTTTAAGTGGATATGAAATTATATAAATATTTAAATGAATATAAAATTCGAAAGAATTTTAAATACAAAAGTGTAAATTCAAATGTTTTTTATTAGATAAATGGTCCTAAACTTCCCATATGTAAACTGAATTTTCTCAGTCATGTCAGATAAAATTTACTCTCATTTCCTATTTCCTATGTCAACTTTTTTTTACTTAACTCACTAATTAGTATATTGATTTACCTAATTACCATCACTTTGTTTAGTATAAAATATCCAAAATAAAATATAATTCCTTCACAATTCAACACATTTAAACTAAAATTTAATATATTTTATATTAAATTAAGCTTAACTTTTTTTTTCTGACTAATCAATTGATACACTCGATTCTAATTAAATGGTACTGAATTGAGATGAATTATACCATTATTTTTATAGATCTGAATCCCTAATTATTTTTTATAGGTATAAAAAGTTTAAATAATTTATAGTTATAAGAAGTCGATTTTTAAATTCAGTATCATTTAATTAAAATTAAATATATCAATCGATTGGTCAGGTAAAAAAAAATATTATTAGATTTTAGTTTAAAAATGATGTATTTAGAAAGAATTATTTATATTGCAGTTTTTTACTTTAAAAAAATTAAAGATAATTAGTTAAATTTGTATGTATTACGGAGTTAAAAGGAGGTGAAATTTAGAAAAAATTGTACGTAAGAAATGGAAATAATTTTTTTTTTATTGAGGAAGAAGTTAGTTTGCTATCAGGATTTTAGGACAATTAACCGTTTTTTATTCATCTCATAATTGTTGTCTATTCACTCCTCCGGCTTCTGTGTTAGCGGGTGAACCAGGACGGTTCTTCGCCGCCGCAACTGCCGCTGCGGCCGTCATCGCCTCCATCGCATCGGAAACTCTCTCCTCTGCGGAACCCTAGGTCAAGCGATAAGGTACTGATTTCTTGAATTCGCTATCTTCAGGCTTTCCCTATTTCTGCTCCCCTTTTCTCCATATTCGGAACCCTAGCCCTCAGAAATTTCTTGTCACGTAAAGTATCCGATCGACTGATATAGTGGAGGGCGTTTTTCTTCTCGGAAGATGCTTTTTTTTTCATTGTTTTTTGTGAGCTCGAAACCCTAGCATCCTAATTCTTTATTCTTTTTCCATATTCCTGGTCAGAAGAATTCATGGAGGCATTTTCTTTTGATCTACATGTTAAAGTTGCTAGTTGACGTCAATTCCAGCGAAGTTCTAGTTTTGCTTTTGTAATGAAATTTCTTCGCTAGGGGTTTCCATCAATTATCCAATGAAAACATTATCACAATCGTGTACATCTCGATCTTGATCTTGAATTATACTCAGGACCATGGAGTATTCATCCAGTGAAGACGATGAAATGGTTGAGGACAGTGCTATTTTTGAGGATGACATCAAGGCACCGGATGTTGAACAACAAACAGAAGAAGTCACCTCATCACTTCAGACTGTTTCTCATGGCGGCAGTGCTCTAGCATCGATCAGGAATGCCATTGAAAATGAACTACTTGCTGTTGAAGATTGCGATGAGGTTAACCAGGTACCGTCTCCAGGTATGGAATTTGAATCCGACGGAGCTGCACGTGCATTTTACAATGCCTATGCATTGCGTCTTGGCTTTGGCATTCGAGTTGCACGCTCTCGCTGTGAGAGACGGAAGGGGGTCGAGGTGTTGGTCATGAAGAGGTTTGTATGCCTGAAAGAGGGTCATCACAAGAAGAAGGTTGCTGAGAACAGCACCAAAAAGAAGCGTAAGCGTCTTTCCATAAGGGATGGTTGCCCAGCAATGATGGAGGTTGTTCGAAGGGGACCTGAGAAGTGGATTATCAGTAAGTTGGTGTTGGAGCACACCCATATAGTGGTTAGTCCCGAGAGGGTTCGTGAGATCCAGCTTAGTCGCCTCTCTGGAAAGGATAGGGAACACCAGGACTACTTGAAAGAGATGCGGCGTAGAGTCTTTGGTGAAGGAGATGCACAAATCCTTATCAATTATTTCAGGAGGATGCAGGCAGAGAATGCAGGGTTCTTTTATGCAATGCAAGTTGATAACAGAAACTGCCTGACAAATGCGTTATGGGCTGATGCAAAAGCTAGAATGTCTTATGGTTATTTTGGCGATGCTGTAACTTTTGACACATCATATAGACAGAATAAGAACATGATGCCTTTTGCTGTATTCACGGGTTTGAATCATCACGGGCAGACGATCGTATTTGCTTGTGCTTTGGTTATGGACAAGACAGAATCCTCATTTACTTGGGTATTAGAAACATGGCTGACAGCAATGTGTGGCCGACGACCTCTAACAATCACTACTGATCAAGGCAAGGCTATTGAAGCAGCAGTTGCAGAGGTGTTTCCTGAGACATGTCATCGTTTGTGTAGATGGAGAATCCTATCTAGATGCCAAAAGAAATTATCCGATGTCTCCTGTAGGTTCCCTGACCTACATGATGAACTAAAGATGTGCATTAATGAGTCTGACAATGTGGAAACCTTTGAAGTTTATTGGAGGACAATTCTTGATAAATATAACATTGGTGAGAACCTATGGTTGCAGTCATTATACAGTATTCGTCATAGATGGGTTCCGGCCTATCTAAAAGGTTCCTTCTTTGCAGAGTTGTCTACAACCCATAGAGTAGAAACACTGAACAGGTTTTACCGAAACAACTTTGTCACAGAGTGCTCTTTACAAATGTTTATTGCAAAACTAGACCAAGAAATGGATAGCCGATATGAAAAGGAAGCCCAAGAAGATTGTGCTACGTTGAACATCCAACACATTCTTAAAACTCAGTCACCTATGGAGAAACAGGCTGCCAATATTTACACACGGATGGCATTTGAGAAGTTCCAAGAAGAACTAGTTGAAGCTTTCAATTATTATCCTCTCAAAATTCAAGATGGTCCGATAAGCAAATTTTCTGTTGCAAGGGATGGTGATGCTAGTAATCGACATTTTGTGGTCTTTAAGGAATCTGAGAAAAAAGCGTATTGTAATTGCTTTAAGTATGAAGGTTCAGGAATACCTTGCAGGCATTTACTTGGACTCTTCTTGGTGTGTGGCACCATTCTTATTCCTGAATATTGCATATTGAAACGGTGGACTAGAAAAGCGAAGAGTGGCTTGATGCTACAAGAAAGTGTTCATGAAGGGCAATATTCTGAAGAATCTCCCATCTCGTGGTACAACGATCTATTGCACGATGCCATGAAGTGTGTGGAGAGGGGAGCGGCATCGGCAGAGGCATACAGGATAGCGAAGAGTATGCTACAAACAGTCTTTGCTGAAATTTTAGGATTTGAGGAAAGTGAGAGTAAAGGGATGATGCTCCCTCATGTGGAAAAGGCCCCAAAACGTACCGGTTAGTTGGAGGGCGGAAATACCACTGTTTTGAAGCCGTATTATTTCATTTTCAAGGCAGATAAATAAATCTCAACTAAAGAAGATGATGATTTTTAATTTTTAGACCTAGATCTTCATTTTGGACTCAAATTTCTTTTGACGCTTGTAAATAGTGCTAGACTTTTAGTAAGTTATTCACGAACGCCCTATTCTGGACTTGATATTGTATTTACGAAGATTTCTTGCTGTTTTTGCATTCTTGTTGGTGACCTTACAGTTTAGTTTGCTATAATTGACAAGTTGAACTTGCCAATGTAACTTCTTGTATTAGGGTGGAAAAAGTACTATCAAATCTATTACACTTTACTCAAATTGCTTGCAGTGGTTATGAACTAGTTTTGTTTCACAATTGCTTAAGATATCTGGGGTTATGAAGGGGAGCTTTAGACTGCAATGGTACACCTATTATGCTACAATGCAAGATAAGATTATTTATAATGGACTTGATATAATCTGATCCTTGTCCAAGATCCCATATTAACGAGAGCTTCGTGCATTGAGATCAAATGTTAATGAGAACTCGAGCTACCTTTGATTGCTTAAGATATCAATTAGTGCCTATATTACACTCGAAAATTGTATCATACTCAGCTTGAAATGGCGGTCTCTACTTGTCCTCTTCCTCGTGGCTATGGAACAGGAAAATTGTCACTGGATTTCTTGACAAATATGACTAACATTTGCACTAGGGATTGCAGGAATAGAGGTTATTGAAATTGAGTTGACAAATCTGAAACAGAAGGGAAGGATTTCTGTTTTAAGAGATCTAACTGGTGAGGCATCATAGAAATCACCGTGTGCATGGCCTTACAAAAATGAAAAATAGCAATAAGCCCTTGCATACATTGAACCAACGGAATGCAGCTTGCGAACTGTGGGTGCAAAGCCTATTCCTTCAGTTCATCCTTGGTGATGTGAAAACCCTCGATCTTACGAGCGACGTCATCAGCACCAACCTTTTGTTTCCCAGGAGACGTGTTTGCGCTGTAAGCATCATGATCGTCAGCCACGGCCGGACCCATCTGCCAAATTCTGATGGTGCCGTCCTCGGACCCAGAGGCATATGATTCGCCACCAGGAGAGAAGCGCACACAGTGAACTGGACCATGGTGACCCTTGTTACAGACTGCATTTATAAAGAAAAAAAAAACCATTAAGAGTCATTTGATCTAATAGATCAACATTCCAGATAGTGCACCGGGTTAATATGGAGTACTAAAAAACTGAACTCACCGATTTCTTCACCCGTATGGAAATCAAAGACACGAATCCACATATCTTCTCCTCCAACAACAAATTTGTTTCCATATTTGGGCTCAAGTGAAGCAGATTCCACAGTGCATGGCATGTCGTAGCTTTTTATAAGCCCAAAACTGAAGAACAAGTATTGATATTTGAATTTGAAGGTCTATTCTTAACACACAAAACAAAAAAAAACAAGAAAAAAGGCGGTAAGCATACTGATTTGCATCCCAGAATTTGACAGTTGAGCCATCAGCAGTCGTGATATATCGACCATCTTGACTAACTTCAGCACTAGTAACAGGTGACTTGGTTTCAAGTGTTTGCACAATTTTTCCACTTCTGGTGTCCCATAATCTGTGAGATGTGTTTATGACCACCAAAATTAGGATCCAAAAGGAGGTTAACTGACATCTATACAGGTGAACAAATCAATCAATGTACGAGATCTTCATAAAATAGTGAATTAGAACATACAATATCATTTATATTGGCCACAGCAATACAAAAGGTTTATTCAACAATATTGAGGTGTTCACGAGCAAACTGATTAACGAGTTCAAGAAAGGAGAACAGATTCACCAACTACAAACAAAATTGGGAAGGGATTTAACAATCTAGCAATTCGAAGATATGCAGATAAAATTGGGAAGGGATTTAACAATCTAGCAATTCGAAGATATGCAGATAAAATTGGGAAGGGATTTAACAATCTAGCAATTCAAAGATATGCAGATACGGATAGTCAAATGAACAAGGCTGACATCAAAGGAATTTGCAGAACAAACCTCACACCTCCCATATCAGTGCAAGAACTAAGTATCGTTTGGTCACTATGAAGCCAAGCAACTGTCCTGACTGAACCAGGTGATTTATCAATTTCTCTTGGAGGTGCATCTGGACGATTCAAATCAAATGTCCGTAGTATCTTTTCAATTCCTCCAGTCAACAGAAGGTGTGTATCCTGCAGAAGAAATGGACAACATCATCATGGTAGCCAACAAGTATTGTGCCAAAGAATCCATCTTCAAAAAGAGCAATCGGATTACAAATTCAATATTTCACAAGCACTAATTGCACTTAGTTCACATAATGATGGTATACTTGACTCATGTAAAGCAGCTAACTTATTCAAGTGATGTAATCACACTCATTATCTGCTATAATATATATGCACTCAAGCTTGATATGTCTGTGTTGGAATACAAGGTGTTACACAAGGGTATGGAGTAAACGAAGAGCCATAGTATCAAAGCAGTATAGCGCATCATTTTTCTAAGTAGGTGCACCTTAGCAGATATGAAAAGAAAGGAGCATGATATAACACCAAACACAGGAACTAGATGTTGCTAGTAGAAAACTAGTAAAGAAAAGAAATCACAATAAACATATTGCAGAAAACATGTAGGAGAATTCATGAACAGAAACAGAAACACTTTTATGAGTGAAACAAAAAAAAAAAGATATGATTCAAAATAAAAAAATAATTGAAAACCATCCTCATGTACCTCAGAGAAGGCACACGCTCGGACAATGTGTTTATGTTCAAATGAATGCAATTCATTCCCAGTTAAAGCATCCCATACTTTCCTGAAAGAAATGAGGCAAAGATCATTAAAATGAAACATAGTGAGATCACTCAATCTTTTCCCATGAAAGAGAAAAGAGTACTAAAGCAGCATATTGGTCTAAATTCTAAGGGCAATAAAAAAATATTTACATTCTGGTGCTAATAAAAGCTTCCACTAGCATGGTCTAAAATATCAATCTACACTTGTCCAACAGATGGATGATAGACCAGCTATCCAATTTAGCTAATAAGTCTATAAACTAATCTAAATATATGAACGACTAAAACTATCTCATTCATATATACTAATTCAATACCAATGTGAACATTACAAAAGGTGATTACAATGTCATTATCTGGTTAGATATGAATACTGAATCCTAATTTAACAGGTGAAGACACTAGAAAAAGACACTTGATTCCAATCATATCCATGAATTCTTCATCAGATTGAGCAACAACTTCAACTAAATTTTCTATATATAAAATCATACAAAAAAAGTGTATATTTTTAATGAGAAATTAATCCAACTTTTAATTTTATTGCAACAGAGCAACCACTCAAATTTGGCAATCCAGCTTTTGTCTTGAGAAAAATCATAGTACAAATCTTTCAATTCATGTTACAGTCAACATCAATTTATCCAATAAAAAAAGAATAGCCCAATGCACAAAGCTCCCACCAATTCAGGTCCTAGGGAAGGGTCTATTGTACATAGTTTTATCTTGCTTTGCAAGATGCTCTTTCCGCGACTTGAACCCGTGACCTCTAGGTTACACACTATTGCTCCAAGGCTCACCTTCCCATATCTCCAATAGGCATTTAAAAATAAAAATTTATATCAAATCTACACTTATTGTTGCAAATGCTTCAAAAGGAAACATGTGAGCTGACTCGATGATGCCTTTGCACAAAATGAGGAAGACGATGATTGAAATTTGAATGACGCCACTGAATTGAATAAGATAGTGCACAAAAAGTCCCACCTTCTCCATTCATATTGAGGAAAAAAAGGTCACAACTAAAAATGATAATGCAAAATCCAAAATTATCTTAAATCGCCTATAAGTTTGCAAACTAGTAGAATCATCAGTTGCAACATTTTCAATCCCAACCTTGACTTGTCACAAGTCTTCATTACTCACAAACAAGAGCTGCTCGGATAAAAAGGTTAAGCTACAACAAATAACAGTGGGGAGAGTAAAGCTAAGTCAACCATTCAGATGAGATCAACAAGAATGATGTCGAAGATGAATAGACACAGTGCCCACAAAACTATAGTTTGAAGATGAATAGACACCCTGCCCTACGAAAGTTTAGTTTGTTGTTGGGTCCATTTGATTCAAACCATTTTCTTGTGAGGAAAAGAAGTTTATTTTTAATCAGTTCAACAACTCTTGGATGAGTAATAAGACAAAAGGACAAGCTTAAATGAGACTATTTTTTGAAACAAAGTTTCTTTTTAGCCCAAACGTAAAAATCTGCAATATATAAGTTCATTAATTAACCCACTATCGTACATATTGTTCCATTCCTACTACCTATTTTTCCAAAATTGGCATCTGTCTTTTCTTATCTTTAGATTATTTAGAAAGTTAGTAGTAAGGGTTTCAAATCAGAACATCACTATTGGATTTCGTAGAGGACTATCGCATGACTCTTCATAGGCCTCTTCATTTGTTTGTTTCTGAATTTTCTGCATCTTGGTTCTTGCTACTTGATGCCTTAAAAGGCTTTACTATGTACTTAAATGACTTAATAAAATGTGCTTGCTTAACTATGTGAGCAATGAGGGACTTAGTTGATGCCAATGAAATTATTGTGACAGTAAGTGGGTTTCATTCTATCCATGGGAAAAGAAACCCTTGGGTCATGATTAAGGTTGATTATTGCAAAGTAATTATTACTCACATGAATAGCCATAGTTGAACCACCAATAAGTTTTAATCCAATCCTTACACCAATATATTCACTAAAATGACGATTCCAAACCAAAAAAGGTCAAGCTCGAATACATGATAAGGAAAGATTACTGCTAGGTCACATATGAGGATATTAAAGAGAAAGATGAAGATGAATAACCAGCTTTCATAAGTTTAAACTTAACACAATATAAACTTTATGGTGGTGACAATGACGATCATGAAGATGATACAGTCAGTGGAGGTTCTACTAGATTATATACCAAAACAAAAATTATTTACTGAGGCATAAATAATAGAAAAATACAATTTGATATTTGTTGAGAGGGAGAAGAAGCTCAATGCTAGACAAATGAAACACAATGGATGTATAGAGAATCAAAGTAGGTCCACTTGGGTGCCAGTGTACAAGGGCAAGCTTCAATGAGATTTAGTCAATTAAAGTTGTTTTTAGCTGCCACTTTTTTATCTCAATAAAAATCTACCCAATCTACAAAGGTTGATCACGGAAAAAAGCAGTTTTTCTTTTTCATGGATACTCCTTCTTCTTAGTGGCAATCGTAGCACAAATATGTCAACATTCCATCAATGTCTTGAACTCTTGATGTCAAAATGTATTGTTAGAGGTATTAGATTAATAGCACCATTGATCTATTACCTCTAACAATGTATTGTGATGGCTTCCCCAAGATGAACTACCAAATCCTTCTAATGATCTTAGATGCGAGGACTACTTATTCAATTAGATTCATTCAACATCAACTCAATTGATCATGTACCTGTAAGTTAAATTTTTGAGGAAAATCATACATTGAGGATTCAATTCAAAACTAGTTAGAAATATGACCAATTGGTATCAGACAATACAAGTGTCCATATTTTATTCCAAACCCGCATTATTAGTAATAAAACTGAGATTGTAGACCTTGCCACTGGCTGATATCATCATGATTCAACTGTTGCTGGCCAATTTATGTGGTCTTACATGGAGATCAACAAGCACACAAGATCTCTTGATGACATGTTTATGGAAATAAATATAATGGAATGTCCATTTCATATGTACCATGTAGCAAATAGAAAAAAAAAAAGGAAGGTGCAGATTATGTTGTGCATGCACTTATTCTGCTGGAAAAGGGACATGTAAATAGGCAAGGAATCTTCAATCTTCACCTTTTTCATTCCATGCCTATATTCTCTCTTTAGGTTCTACCTATAAATATTATAAATCCTTGCAGATCTTTCTATGCAAAATATTCTAAAAATAAAGATTCAAAGTTTAGTATGCAAAACATTCTAACCTATGTATTCAGATAGGTTCAACGAATAAAATATTAAATGCTCAATTGAAGTTGAACATTATTCAAACTTTAGCTTTCATAAATTTTGGTGATTCTAGATAAATTGACATACGCAGAAAAATCAGCTGATCCAGTAGCTGCATGCAAAGCATTGGTATCAAGGCCGCAACTCCAAACTGCACCTTTGTGTCCTTCAAATGTTCCAATCCAATCTCCAGTCTCACCATTTCTAAGCATTGGATTTGCATCTAAGATGTTAAACAATCATTAACATCTGAAATATCCTTTTAAGGATTTAATAGACATTAAACTAACTTAGCATGCAATCTCTCCACAAATTACAAAATATTTTTACTCAAAACAAGGAAAAAGGGGTACCAAACACAATCATTCATAGGCCGAAATCAAAGTGAAACAGTAGAGAATCTTATCGATATTTTATTACGTAGGCACTACCCATGAAACTTAACACAAAAGTGATAGTAAAAAAGAGAAAGTGAATTAGCATATCGGTAAGTTTCATGAATTAGAGGCGTAGTGTCCATCAGGTGCAAAGCAAGTTTTTCAATTGAAATTCTGAGATTAGATAGCGTGGGAGAAGAATTATTTATTCCCTAGAACATTAATTCAAAGACATCATTATATTAATTTCATGTTGCCAAAAGAAGAAAACCAGTGGAGCAACAATGAGCCTCCATCATCTGAGTAATAGAGGCAGTGTTACATCTTGGTGAAAACTTTAACTCCAAATTTCAAAAGAATTATCCATTGATTTAAATATTTGCGTGGTCAAAACAACATGTGACATCGGGATTATCACTCAAAAAGACATTTTCACCTTATAAAATTTCTCATACACACACACAAAAAAAAAAAATGGAAAATGGTTGAGGGAGATTTGAAGCGCATTCAGTATTTCACCAAAAAGGTATTTTTCCACCTTTTCCTTCTCTGGTTTCTATTACTATTTCCTTAGCATCGCTGGTATTCAGTGTTCACCACTATACTCTTCTTCCTTCTCCTTTTCCATATATATAATTAAGTATGCACAGTGTCTACATAGAAGAATATTAAGGTAAATAACTATTTAAAGTCATCTGATAACTTCAGTACTTGATCACAATAGCTTAGTGGAACCTCCAAACTTCCTAGGTAAAAACAGACCACTAGTGTTGTCAATGAGTCTAAAAGCATTCAAGCGTTCATTGTGGTTCCTCTATTTCCTTTAAGAGATACTGATGATGATAAATTGCTGCAAAAACTTGACACACTACTCAAAGAAGAATTAAAAGAGGTGGAAAGCCTCAAATATATGAAGCAGCAAACAGTTTATCCAAGATGCCTTGTGAAAAGAAATAAAATATGTTCAAGGAAAAAAATAATTACGTTGACATACACTAGTGAACTATGGCAAATGTTAATCTTTTTAATGGTAGATCACATTGCAGACTGATAACACAAGTTGAGGACTAATCATTTCTTGATCAATTTAATCAGTTAAAAAAATCAAACACTGATCATCTTTACAGTACTAACAAATCTGAACATCAAGGACAACCTGCCGATCCATCAATAAGAAAAATGGTCACGGATTTGGTTAATTTTGTCTTCTGTTCACTTAACCTTTTAGTTTCTTCATTATTGCAACAATTATCTACAAACTATTTAAAGAACCATTGATCCCAATCAAATACATCAGAAACAAGAAAAGCTCACCCTTGCTTGCACTGATCAGGAAGAATCCATCCGGGGTAACAGGGCTGTAGAACAAATCCACGACGGGTCGCGAATGCCCATGGCACACAAGAGGAACTGCCACCTTCTTCTTGTCCATGGATTCAAGAAGGCTATGCGACAGTCCGGACTCAAAGATCGCTGGAACCCTAATCCAAAAATTGCTAACAATAACAAAACCACCTCGAAGATCAGAAAGATGGAGATCGACAAGAGGAATCCTCAATAGAGATCGCGAAGAACAACGTATTATCTACAACACTGTAGGATTCGTCTCTGGGAAAAAAAAAGAGGAGCAAAAAAAAATGATAAGAACGAAGAACGGCCCGGTGGTGGGCGGTGGAAGAGCGTGTTTTTATAGGCGACAGGGGAGAACGGGATGGAATATTGCCCGTCCGATTTAGATTCAACGGTTCCAAAGACGCCTAAATTCCTCGGACTAATCAAATCTCACTGCTTCCTCCTGAAGTTTACCAAAATTTACACTCTTCCTCTTATAATTTATTTAGGTGAATTATCAAATTACCGTCTCTAAAATTTGACAACTTTTCAAATGCCTGGGAAATGTTTCATTATTATCAAAACACCTTCTAACTTTTTATTTATTTAGTTTTGTAAGAATGCCCTGATCGAAATACCAATTTTGATACTTTAAATTATAGTTTAAATCATGCAATTCTTTTTTATCGATGAAGAGTAAGCATTTTAATAATAAAATAAAATATTAAAGGACATTTTACTCAATTAAACCGTACGAGGCATTTTTAAAAGTTGTTAAAGTTTAGGAATATTTTTGTTATAAATAAAAAAAGCCTTTATGTTAAAAATAATCAAAAGAGTAGCTTTTTCTAGTTTTTTAAAAATTATCTTTTACAGCGTTTCTAGCTTTTATCAACCGCATCATAAATTTTCTCAAATATCCTAATCACATGATTCACATGTTTAAATTTTAAAATTACTAAATCACATATCTCATAGTTATTTTATCCCTCCATATTTACCCCAATATATTATTATAATACATAATTTTTTTATTAAATAGACTATTTTTTTAAAGACCGAATCATATTAAAAAAAAACATAAATATAATAAAGAAAATTTTAGTTGTATGTCATTTTGAGCTTTCTACATCTGAAAATTTTAGTTGTATGTCATTTTGAGCTTTCTACATCTATTAGCTAGTTTCGATTAAATCTGAGCTAAAATTAGCTAATGTACCTAGAGTGCTCAGAATAGCATGAAACCAGATCATATATGTTCGTCTAGTTCTCCTGATTATATCAATATTCTCAAATATCAATTTGACACACTATATTAAGGGTGTAAATGAGTCAAGTCACTCGCGAACGCCTGAGTCAAAGCTCGACTTAAGCTCGGAGTTGACCGAGCTCGAGTCGGCTCGTTTAATATTTGAGTTGATCTCCCATTTAATACTGGCTCAAAGGCTCGTCGAGCCGGTTCGAACTCGGCTAATTTAATGTTTTAATATTTAAAATAATTGCTACTTTAAAGTTAAGTAATAAGTTGAGGAGGTGTTTGTGGCTAGAGTATTTCATAAGGTTGTTAGGGGTTGAAGATTTGAATCCTAGCTTGTGCGTACTTGTTTTTACATTTAAATTCACTATTTTCGAGACAAGCTCGAGCCCATGATTAAATAGCTAAGCTCGAGCTCAAATTCAGAAACTCGAGCCCATGATTAAATGGTCGATCCAAGCTCGAGCTTGGCTCGGCTCATTTGCAGCTCTACACTATATCACTGTCGTCTGTCGAGTAGAGGAAAATACAAAACCTCTAATTAGAGGAAAATACGAAAACCTCTAATATATGCATTTTGCAATAGATTATATTTATCCGTCGCTATTAGCAACAGATTATATTTATCCATTGCTATTAGCGACAGATTATTTGATTATCAGTCGTTAATAGTGACAAATTTATTTATTTTTCGTCTCTAATTGCGACGGATTATTTTATATTCTGTCACTATTAGAAACAGAATAATTGATTTCCGTCGCTAAACCTTAGTATTTTAGCCTATAGAAAATATCATTTTACAATGAATTAGCGATAGATTAGCCATCACTATTAGCGACGGATTAGCTGTCGCTATTAGCGAAGAATTAGTTTATTTTTTGACACTAAATTTGGGATATTAGGTCATCACATGAACTCTTCTCTTTACGCGATTGGTGATTTCTGGCGAATCTAGTGCTCCGACGATCTCTCCTCCCTCCTTCGATTTCTCCTCCTCCGACATTCAGGTACTCATCTTCTCCCCTCTACTCTGCTTCTCCTTGTTTGGCACTGCTCTGCCAAAGCTGGGTGCGGTTGACATTGCGCATCTGGCACTGTGCGGCCAGTGATGGCCACGACGGGCACTACTCAAACACTATTTGGTCGCAACCGGTAAAGCAAGGCTACAGCCGACACTATTTGACCGCAGCTAACAATAATCAAGCACCGCCGACACTGGATGATATTGTTGGTGCAGTTAGCACTGACGGACTAACTCAAATTTTGATGAATGACAAAGTATGTTAAATTAGTTTCGTTGTGATCTAACACTTTGACGAAGTGTGCAGGAGAAACTCAGCTAGGTCGACGGGCTGACCTGATAGCTAGCATGAAGTCTGGACTGGTCGATGGGCTAACCGGATGTCTAGCATGAAGCCCAGCTAAGTCGACAGGTTAACCTGATAGTTGACATGAAGTATGGACTGGTCGACGGGCTAACCAGATGTCTGGCATGAAGCTCAGCTAAGTCGACGGGCTAACCTGATAGCTGGCACGAAGTCCAAACTGGTCGACGAGCTACCGAATGTCTAGCACGAAGTCCAACTACGTCAACGGGCCGACCGGGTAGCTGGCACGAAGTCCAGACGGGTCGACGGGCTGACCGAATATCTGGCAAGTAAGTTAAGGTAAGTCACTGGAGGGGGAATGACTTGGTGAGGACGTGTTCCCAGTTAGGGAACTTAGGCGTCGATCCAACTTAGATACATTTCGGAAGTCTAAGTTGAAATCGTGACTAGATTCCGGACTCGGTGAGACGGAATCTAATTATTATTCTGCTTAATTATAAATTGTCCTAACTTTTATTTTGTAGGGTAGTTTAACTTTTATTTTGTCTCGGACTAACTTTTTCATGTAGTAAAAGGAATTTCTGGAGAATGGTGGTTCGGGCGCCCGAAGGTGGTCCGGGTGCCCGAAAGGCAAAACTTATCTCGTCGCAGATTTGGAGCGCGCTGATTGGCCGGACCTATGTCAATGTCCCGGCGCCCGGAGCATGCCTATAAAAAAAGGCCTCCACGGAGCATCAAACACAACAACTCCTGCTATAACTGCTCTGTTGTGCTTTGCCCCTGCGACACTGCGAAGCTACTCCGATAACTTGTGGTTCAAGTTTTTTTTCTTATTGTTGTCGGTATTTCGATTTAATAGTTCCTGTACCTTCCGTTGTAATCAATTTATGAATTATTAGTGATTGTCCAATGAAAGCACTCAACGAGTGCGAGCCTTGGAGTAGGAGTCGACGAAGGCTCCGAACCAAGTAAAATTGGTTCTTGTTAGCGTTGTGATTTTTATTTTTCCGCTGCATACTCGCTTCGAATTTTCGATCGCTATTCACCTCCCACCCCCTCTAGCGACTTCCACGATCCAACATATATCATTTTTGTATAGTTTGACAACTTGATAAATAACTTGCATAATTTCATGTGACCTAATGATTACGATTTAATCATGCTTAGTTTGATATGATTAACTATGTTGAAAATTTTATTCTCATTAGGATATAATGTATATAAAAAAGACTTGGATGTACAATAGGTTAGACAATAGATTTATTATTCAAGAATTTTTTGTTGGAGATGAAAAGTTTGTGAACTTCGTTAAGTCTCATGCTGAATGTTTGAATGATGTTAAGTTAAAATGTCCATGTAATTAGTGCAAATTACAGCGTTATGTGATGAAGATATAGTGAAAACCCATATATGAATGTATGAGTTGTTCCAAATGAGTACAACTAATATTTGAAGGATCGATAGAAAGCGATAGAGGGGGAAGGGGTGAATATCGCACATTAAAAACTCTTTCTTTTCGTAAAGTAAAAACAAGAGCAGTGCAGCGGAAAATAAAATACATGTTTCGATTACTTGGTTCAGAGCTTAGGTCGTCTCTTACTCTAAGACCCGCAATCTTTGATCGCACATTGGGCAATTCATTATAATCCTTCTTTCCAAAACTTTTGGAAAGAAGCAATTAGTACAATGAAAGATGTAAGATAGTAATAGTCTACTATCTTACTAGAAAATAAGTATAATTCAAGCTGATAAAAATTATACCGACAGAAGAATAAGGATATAGCTTGTCGGCACTTCTTGGAGCAGTAGCTTGCCTACGAAGATGTAGCATGAACAGCAACTTTGTACATGGATCAACATAAAATAGATACTCAGCCTCGGACCTCGAGCTCCACTTTTATAAGAATCGTTAACATTCGGTCGACCGATCCTCGAGTTCAGTCGACTAAATCTAAAGCTTGGGCTCTCCTTTATATAGAGCTCCTATAGTACGTGTGCACGCTCCCTAAGGCGGGCATGCTTCCCCAAGTTCCCCTTGAAAAGACTTGTCAATAAAGTGTCCTTGACACAGTACCTTAACAGGCTGGGCATATCTCGGAAGTGACAGTGGAAGCTTTCGTCGTACAATCTTCTGGTTGTCTATGCCCGGTGTCAGCGGCACTAACTCCCAAAAAGATGTCGATGAATATCAAAGGGAGTATATTGCTTGGCCGAGCGGATTGGCTGCTCGGTCGAAATTTTGCTGCTCCTGTGTCCCGTCCGCTCGACTGTAACTCCAATGTTCCTGTGGCTCGTCCGCTCGGTAGTAACTCCCCTATGCTTGTGTCATGTCCACTCGGTTGAATAGCCTGAAAAATAAAACACAACCCTTCTCGAACTCTTAAACTAACACTTGTAAAATAATGAAAGCAAAAAGTAAATCAGAAAAGACGAGGCACACCGGATTTGACTTGGTTACAACCGGGGAGGTTGTTAATCCAAGGATGATGATCGCATTACTACTATCTCCTTCAGGCGGAGAAGCCTCATACAACGATGAAGCGCACAAAAATAAGCTAAACTACAGACGAAGTACAAGTGTTGAAAGAATTGCTTGAGTTCTGATTGATGAAAAACTTCTGGACCAAGGCTATATTTATAGCCTTGGTCGGGGTGCCTTGAGAGTTCCGGGCACCCTAGGGGGGATAAAATTTATCCCCCAGCGTTCAAATCGAGTCAAAATTCGATCATGTGAAAAAGTCAACTCCGGGCGCCCGGAAGGGTTCCAGACGCCCCGGAGGGGTCCGGACGCCCCGAAGGGCTCCGGGCGCCCTGGTTGGAAAAGTCAACCTCGTTGACTTTTCCCAGCTGGGGTCTTCTGCTCTGGCTCCGTTCACCTCAGACCAAGTCTTCCGCTCGCTTGGATGATCGCTGCCATCCGGAATATGGCTCACCCGAACCCAACTTCCGATCTTCTCAAGCAAGCTTCCGCTCTGGCTTCTTGTCCCTCGAAATCGCCACTTGCTTCCTTCTCGTCCGCCAGCGTACTCATCCACAGTCTTCGTCCCTCGGTCGCACCCCGTACTGACCTTCTCGCTAGCTGCGTCTCTTGCTCCTCGAGCAGTCTTCCGCTTCGATTTCTCGTCCCTCGAAACCACCGCACGCTTCCTTCTCATCCGTCGGCGTACTCTTCAGCAGCGCCTCGTCCCTCGGACGCACCGCGTGCCGTCCTTCTCGCTAGCTGCGTCTTCCGCTCGACTACCTGTGCTCCTAAGCTCCTGCACACTTAAACACAAGGTTAGAAACACACAGGACCTAACTTAACTTGTTGATCATACCAAAACAACCTTAGGGTTCTAACAATAACTTTGTTGTTCCTGTGTCTCGTCCGCTCGGCAGTAACTCCCCTGTGCTTGTGTCACGTCCGCTCGGCTGAAGTTCCGCTCTGCCAATGTTGAGTCCTACTGCCTGGCCGAGCAAGGTAGCCCGCTTGGCCCGGCTTCTGCACATCGTCTCCTCCTCCGTCCGACGTCCAATACTCCATTGTGCGTCGATCATTTGACACCTCCTCGTGTCGAAGGCAGGATCGAACCGGGACCTTCTCCCCCCGGTTGAGGCATGCTCGTCCGACCGACCAATGCTATCTGCATGTTAATCGCCTTGACTTTAACCTCCACCGTGACCACTATCCTCTGCGAGATGGGACCCCTCATCATCACATCAGTCGCTAATGATTAAACATAGATACTCTCTTTCGATTTTTTTGGACTTAGCAATTAGCAACGGATATTAATATCCATAGCTAATATACCTCAACAGAAATTTCGTCTCGTTCAACTAGCAGCGAAGAATATATTAATTTTTGATATAAAAGTAGCGACGGATATATAAATATCCATCGTTAATTTAGCAATAGATATTTAATATCCATCGCTACACTGTCAACGATTTATATCTAAGCGACCATGCTCATTCCATTATTATTCCGTTGCAATATATGCCTCTAGTAACGAAATATGTCCGTCGCTATTTGGGACATTTTTTTGTTGTATCCTCTCAACTACAACGTGTGACGTCATGACATTGCCCCAATCAAAATGTGCTAATTGGGGAAGTGGCATTCCCGCAACCAGAATATGATTTAGATGCGAGTGTCATCTCTCTCTCTCTCTCTCTAAGATAGTATAAAAATGGGCTTCGGGTCTCGTTGGTGTAGATATGCGTCACATTTTCTCTACTTTCCATTTTTCTTATTCTCTATTTTCTAATCATCAAAATCTGACTCATCGTAATTACATTTTGACCTCCATTCTAACCTTCTTTAAAGGTAGGCTCTCCATGTCCCTTCGGAATGGTACAATGATTAAAACATAGGATATTATCATATGAGATCTTGGGATCGAAACTCTACGTAATCGAGTATAATCTCCCCAATATTTTGACGATTTGTACTAATAACTAGTAGTCACTCATGACGGGGGCATTGAGACAAACGAATTACCTTTTTACCGCATTTAAAGATAGACTCTCCGAAGTTCGACTACCCCCAAGCTCATTCAGAGTCGTCCGGTAAAAACCAACCCGATTTATATTCAACCGGTCAAAAGTAATCGATCATGAGTCCTTTATTGAGTCATCCCATCGTTTGATGTTGGGCCGGATCATTCCCCATCGGTGAATCTAAAAGAGGTGCGTGGGTATCGCTGCGTTGTCCTATGGGGGGCAATCTCAGGATCTAAACGCTAACTAAAAAAGTGCAGGCAATGTCAAACAATATATAAAGCATTATTATTCCACATTCATTTAATTTGATCTCTTTTACAGTAGCACAATACAATTTCTACTATAAACCAAAGATAAATAAATAGCTAGATTTACAATCTTTTTCAGAAATCTCCAAGTTTCAGATCAAACCTTGTGCAAGCAGATTTATTAATCTTCGCATTCAAATTAAATTAAAGGTCTGACTCCATGAATTCGATGTTCACAGAAGCAGCCCTGAGGCTGGCTATCCTCCGGTACGCCTCCAAAGACAGCACCATCGTCGTGCCGTTCTTCGACGGCGGCGACCCGAGCGCGCTCCCCTGATCGACGATCTTCACCCTGACAGAGCCGCCGGCGACGCACGCCCTCGGCGACGCCGAGCTGAGGCACCTGACCATGTAGAACCTCCCGCAGGCTGCGCCGCCGTCCCATATCGCCTCCCCGGCAGCCGCAAAGAGGTTGCCCGGAGGGAACTCGCCGGTTTCCTCGCCGTAGCAAACCGTCGCTGCATGCGAAATAGATTACCGGAGTTTCAGACAAGAAGAGTGACGAGCAAAAGAGAACTCACGGATGTACGGCGGGGCGTAGAAGGCGGCGGTGCCGACGTCGGCGATGCATCGCCGGAGGAACAGAAACAAAACCAAGAGACACGGCGAGAGGAAGCTTGAAAGCTTGGACATAGTTATGGATGTTGCTTGAAAGCTTTAAGAGAATTAATTCCTATTAATTTCTATTACAATTTATAGCAAAAAAAAAAAAAAACGATTCCATGGATTAAAACAAATCCAATTTTAAGGCAACTGGATATTAAAAAAATGTTAAATAAAAGTAGCCATCAATTCCTAACCATCTGTGCAACAAATTCCTTTAAAATTTACTGTATTTATATTTATCATTTCAAATCTAATTTTAGTAATGAATTCTTTCTCTTAGAGCATCTACAAATGGCGTTAAGGCATTAACGCCGATGTGATATGTAGCATTATTTGAACGTGTTAATAAGTACAGATTAAAAAAATAACATTTGCCATTAACGTGTTAATATTTTCATTCAATTTACCATATTCAGTTATTGAATATTATTAAGATTATATTTGAATATGAGAAAAGATAAAGTAAAACGATGAAATTAAATGATTATCAATTCTTTTTTATGGTAGGAGAATCTGTTCTGATGTGGCGGAGATGGCATGGGCAACGTGGCGGGTCCAGTACTCGATCAATGCGGTCCGTCCGATTCAAGCCGGAGCTGGAGTCAAATCAGTCGAACTCACGGCGAGCTCCAATCAAACTCTTCAAAGCTTGGGCTACGTCAACTTGACCCACGGTCTAGTTTAACTAAGTCAACACAACACTCAGCTGAGCCTGAGTCAGACCAGTCCGATCAACACAACACAAATGCTTTTGACATAAATTCGTTTAACAACATTATTTTATCAAATTTTTCGTGTCATTATTTTGACGCTTATTTAAGTCCGTACAACGACTTAATAAGTCAACACATCTTTCCCTCATTTCCAGGTGCTACGAACCCCTCAGATTGCTCCATGTAAATTTCTTCTTTGAACTTACCATTTAAGAACGCAGTGTAAACATCCATTTGGTGTATTTCAAGGTCATACAATGCTGCAATGACTATCAGCACTCGTATGAACGTAATCCTTGTCACCGGTGAGTAGGTATCGAAGTAATCAAGGTTTTCCTTTTGCTTGTACCCTTTGGCTGCAAGTTTGGTCTTATACTTGTCAATCGATCCATTAGCTTTATACTTGCGTTTTAGTATCCATTTACAACTTAATGGTTTAGTACTAGAAGAAAGGTCTACTAATTTCCAAGTATGGTTATTCATGATGGACTCGATTTCATTATTAACAACTTCCTTCCACAATGAGGCGTTGGGACCAGAGAGAGCTTCGCTTAATGTTCTTAGGTCCATTTCCGACATAAACGTCATAAAATCCGGCTCGAACGATTTTTCAACTCTAGTCCATTTACTTTGACGTGACTCTTCGCTTTGATTGTCAATAGTCACTTTCTGGCAACTAAGTTATGGAACATCATCTTTGTTAGAACTTCCGTTATCATTATTTGAACGTTTCCCTTCTTATTTGGGAACACGTCTTCAAAAAATATTGTATTCCGAGATTCTATGGTTGTACCCACATGAATATCAGAAATGTCTGACTTATGAACTATGAAACGATATGCACTACTATTTTGGGCATATCTGATAAATATCGCATCGAACGTTTTAGATCCGATCTTAACTTGCTTTGGCTTAGGTACTTCGACCTTTGCTAAGCACCCCCCACACTTTCAAGTATTTGTACGATGGCTCGCGACCTTTCCATAGTTCATATGGTGTTTTATCATTTTTCTTGTGAGAGATTTTGTAGAGAATGTGGTTTGCTGATAAAATGACTCCCCCCCCCCCTCAAATTCTGGGGTAAGCTTGAATTTATCAACAAAACATTCATTATCTCCTTTAGTGTCTGATTTTTTACATTCGGCAACACCATTCGATTGAGGTGAGTAAGGTGTCGTTGTCTGATGGATAATTCCATATTCTTAACAGAATTCATCAAACGGTGCACCATATTCTCCACCTTTATCGCTACGAATTATTTTAATTCGTTTATCAAGTTGATTCTCAACTTCCGTTTTATAAGTTCTGAAAGTTGCTAGGGCTTCGTCTTTACTTTTAAAAAAAAAGACATAATAGAACCTCGTGCACTCATCGATAAAAGTAATGAAGTACTTTTTACTTCCTCTAGATTGCACGAATTTTAAATCACATAGATCACTATGTACTAATTCTAGAGGAGTCGTTGACTTTTCCACTGAATGAAAAGGTAGTCTCGTCATTTTCGCTTCCACGCACACTTCACATTTGTGTGTTTCATCAACATCGATGTTTGTTAATAAATTTAGTTTGACGAGACATTTTAGAGTATTATTATTGACATGCCTAAGCCGATCATGCCATAAATTGAAACACTCAATAACATAGCTGGAAACTTTTATTTTATTATCATCAAAATCACGGTGTACAGTCATTATAACCATCTTGAACAAATTTTATTCTAAATACTCCTTTCCTATGAAGACACCGTTCTTCGTAAGTACAAAGTTGTTGGACTCGAGCACTAGTTTGAATCTGGCTTTAACAAGTGCCGATCCAGAAATTAAGTTCTTCCTGATGTCGGGAACATGGAACACATCAATGAGAGTTAGTTCCTTCCCAAACGTCATTTTTAGAACTACTTTTCCGACTCCAACAATCGGGGACGTCATGGAATTGTCCATATAGAGCTTTCTTCCACTTATAGAGGTGTACTTGGAGAACATCATCTTGTCATAACAGACGTGACAAGTTTCTCCGGTATCGATCCACCACTGCTTCGGGTTGTCCACCATGTTGGCTTTAAACACGATCGTAGTGAGATCCATGGTGCTGAGATCTATATCAGCAGAAGTTGCGACTTGGTTCGCAACATTCTTCTAACTCTTGGTTGTCTTCTTCAGGCGTCTGCAGTCCTTGGACACGTGTCCTGACTTTTCATAGTTGTAGCACATGCCCTTGAACTTCTTGTCTTGAGCCTTCTGTTTCAGTTGTTTCAACTTCTTGGCTTTTGGTTCTGTCAGGTTGGACATCTCGTCGATTGTCCGCTTTGTTCCTCTAGAGTCGAATAATTTTCGATTATCCTCCTCTATCCGCAATCGAAGGATAAGGTCTTCAAGTCTCATCTCCTTTTGCTTGTGCTTTAGGTAATTTTTGAAATCCTTCCATGACGGAGGGAGTTTCTCGATTACCGCAGCAACCTTGAATGACTCGTTCAGCGACATTCTTTCGACGTCCAGATCATGCATTATTAGTTGCATGTCTTGGACTTGAGACGTGACACTTTTGGAATCCACCATTTTGAAATCCAAAAACCATGTGACCACGCATCGTCCAATAGCGCATTGTCCAGCGCTTTAAGAACTATGGTTGTACCCACGTCTTCAAAGAATATTGTATTCCAAGATTCTATGGTTGTACCCACATGAATATCAGAAATGTCTGACTTATGAACTATGAAACGATATGCACTACTATTTTATGCATATCCGACAAATATCGCATCGAACGTTTTAGATCCGATCTTAACTTGCTTTGGCTTAGGTACTTCGACCTTTGCTAAGCACCCCCACACTTTCAAGTATTTGTACGATGACTCGTGGCCTTTCCATAGTTCATATTGTGTTTTATCATTTTTTTTGTGAGGAATTTTGTTATGAGTGTGATTTGCTGATAAAATGGCTTCCCCCCACAAGTTCTGGGATAAGCTTGAATTTATCAACAAAGCATTCATCATCTCCTTTAGTGTCTGATTTTTACGTTCAGCAACACCATTCGATTGAGGTGAGTAAGGCGCCGTTGTCTGATGGATAATTCCATATTCTGAACAGAATTCATCAAACGATGCATCATATTCTCCACCTTTATCGCTACGAATTATTTTAATTCGTTTATCAAGTTGATTCTCAACTTCCGTTTTATAGGTTCTGAAAACTTCTAGGGCTTCGTCTTTAATTTTTAAAAAAAGACATAATAGAACCTCGTGCACTCATCGATAAAAGTAATGAAGTACTTTTTACCTCCTCTAGTTTGCATGAATTTTAAGTTACATAGATCACTATATACTAATTCTAGAGGAGTTGTCGACCTTTCCACTGAATGAAAATGTAATCTCGTCATTTTCGCTTCCACGCACACTTCACATTTGTTTGTTTCATCAACATCGATGTTTGATAATAAATTTAGTTTGACAAGACGTTTCAGAGTATTATTATTGACATGCCCAAGCCGATCATACCATAAATTGAAACACTCAATAACATAGCTGGAAACTTTTATTTTATTACCATCAAAATCATGGTGTACAGTCATTACAACTATCTTGAACAAATTTTGTTCTAAATACCCCTTTCCTACAAAGACACTGTTCTTCGTAAGTACAAAGTTGTTGGACTCAAACATTAGTTTGAATCTGGCTTTAACAAGTGCCGATCCAGAAACTAAGTTCTTCCTGATGTCGGGAACATGGAGCATATCAATGAGAGTTAGCTCCTTCCCAAACGTCATTTTTAGAACTACTTTTCCGACTCCAACAATCGGGGACGTCATGGAATTGTCCATATAGAGCTTTCTTCCACTTATCGGGGTGTACTTGGAGAACATCGTCTTGTCAGAACAGACGTGGCGAGTTTCTTCAGTATCGGTCCACCACTGCTTCGGGTTGTCCACCATGTTGGCTTCAAACACGACCGCAGTGAGATCCATGGTGCTGAGATCTATATCAGCAGAAGTTGCGACCTGGTTCGCAACATTCTTCTAACTCTTGGTTGTCTTCTTTGAGCATCTGCAGTCCTTGGACATGTGTCCTGACTTTTCACAGTTGTAGCACATGCCCTTGAACTTCTTGTCTTGAGCCTTCTGTTTCAGTTGTTTCGGCTTCTTGGCTTTTGGTTCCGTCAGGTTGGACATCTCGTCGATTGCCCGCTTCGTTCCTCTAGAGTCGGATAATTTTCGATTATCCTCCTTTATCCGCAACCGAAGGATAAGGTCTTCAAGTTTCATCTCCTTTTGCTTGTGTTTTAGGTAAATTTTGAAATCCTTCCATGAGGAGGGAGTTTCTCGATTACCGCAGCAACCTTGAATGTCTCGTTCAGCGAAATTCCTTCGGCGTCCAGATCATGCATTATTAGTTGCATGTCTTGGACTTGAGACGTGACGCTTTTGGAATTCACCATTTTGAAATCCAAAAATCGGCCGACAATGAATTTCTTCAGTCCGACTTTTCGATTTTATATTTCTTCTCTTGCAATTCCCACAAAGATTTGGCCATCTTTATCATGCAATATACGTTATATAGCACGTTGTCCAGCGCGTTAAGAACGTAATTGCGGCACAGGAAGTCGCCATGTAACCACGCATCACGAGCAGCCTTACTATCGGAATTATCTTCCGTAGCGGCTGGCGGGTCTTCACGCAGAAACCGTACAAGGTTCAGCGTGATTAAGTAAAACAACATCTTCTGCTACCATCTTTTGAAATCGGCTCCGTTGAATTTCTCCAGCTTCTCAGCGTGAGGGATGGCAATTGATACGTCGTTGATCCCGACTAAATCAGTTTGCCGATATCGTTTTACAATTACGAGATCCTTGAACCTCTAGATTTGCTTCTCGGTATTTGACATAGTTGATTTTAGTCGACTGTCGGGACTTCTAGGAGATTGCTGTCGGTAGGAAGCAAACTGATTGTCGTCGAGGCTAGTGTTCGACGCTATCTCAGTAAAATTATATTGCTCCGCTACGGTGCTCATGGATAGCAGCAATTCGTTCCCAAGATACAATGACGACGTCTCGAAATAGTAGCACTTCAAATTTCGAGACCGACGAACCTTCTCGTAGGCTTTTTGGACTCTTCTTATGCAAGAGATGGACGAATGGTTTGAATGCTAATGCTTTTCGAATAAATGATTTCCAAGAAGGAGAGAGATCTATTTATATTGGGTGAAGAGATAAGTAACTCTTGGTTTGGACTGATCTGGATCGTTTATTTTGAAAGGGTATAACCCTTTAAAGGTCCTTTGATCTCAACCATCAGATCTGAGATATAACTCTTCAAATGACTTTTAATCGTTCTCGCTCAAGGGTAGAGAGCACCTGTGATTTTGTATTAACAACATTAACACAACATATATAAGGAAACGCTGGCTCTCGCCGGTTAACGATGTGGGATTAAAACCTTATCTTTTTCCTTAATATTAATTTGAGCACATCTTTGAACAATTAATTTCTTATTCACCCGTAATTGGTTTTGAGCAAATTAATAGTCTAGATTTATCTACGCGAAACGTAGATTTTGATTTTGAAGTCAAACTTGACTTTCAACAATCGATGGCACCAAGATTTTAGTTTGCATTGACTGATACTATCGTTGCCCTAGAGGTCGTCCTTATCATTAGCCTATGGCTTCCGATCCACTACATCGGCGTCAACCGACGGCGATCATCGGATCTCCGGCGAGTGTCCTATGAGGGCCGAGAACTCCGGTTTCAGTACAGCTTCTTCCGGCGAGGCACAGGGTTGCCCACTAAGTACTCGCTGCGAGACCTCGACAGGGCCACCGACAACTTCCGGTGGCTGCTGGGCCACGGCTCCTCGGCAGCAGCCTTCACGGGGGTCTAGACGAGTGGGTATTCCCGTCGCCATGGCCCCCGCAATACTGGGTGGCGGTGGACATGGCGCCAGCATACTTGCACCACCACGACTACTGCGCCCGCTTGCTGCATTTGGATATTAAACCAGAGAATATTCTGTTGGACGGCGGATTTCAGACAATCAAAGCTGATGGACAGGGAGCAGAGCCGAATCGCGGCATGTTCTTTCTGAGGAGTTGTAAGCACAAGAAGAAAAAACATAAACAAGGGTCCAACAGAGAAGCTAAATTGGAATGCATGGTTGCATTACTAACACATTCATAGCTGGAACGAGTCGAACGACACGACGATGATTCTCAGTGAATAACAGGAGTTTATATTCGATGTGTGTCGAAAGGACTCATGTGCCACCACTTCCTCTGTTATTATTACTGTGAGGAGTAAGAGGAGGAAAGGAAGGCACAGACTGCAGTATGAACTTGCGGCCACTTCTACCGCTGGAAGAGCTGCTTCTCAACCGATGCAACAGCCTTTTTGGCGGAGATACACGTTTCTGTTTGGGTGAACTGGCCTTCACAGCCTGGGTAGGCAAGCAGGAATCCTTCAAGATTTCAGGAGTATAGTCAATCGTCTCTTTGTTTAGCCTGCTGTCAGAATCTGATTCCGGAGGTACCTTGCTTCGGCCGAACTCATGAAGTGGAGTCACTGGTGAACCATGACGATGAAGTGATAAGGAATTTGCTCGGACTAGTCTTGTCTGTAAAACTTTGGGTTCTCTTGTGTTGCTCGGCGAATTTTTTTCCAAGGGACTAAAGGTGCATATGTCTGGAAAACCATTCCATCCAGGAGAGAAGATGTCGACTTTCAGATCATTCTCCGAGTCCGGGTCATACGAGGCTGCCAATATGGAATCTTCTCCTGCATTTTCAGAGGATCCTTTGCTGATCAAATTCATAGGAGAACCTGGTGATCTTTCATAGCACACTAAAGCAGAACCACTTGTTTCTGGTGAAGTCAAATAACGAGGAAGCACCAAACACTTGGCTGCATCAACTCCACTGCTAAACCCTGTGACTTGCACTGAAGGTGTTAGTGAGGACAGGCGAGAATCCACCATGCTTCTAGGGTTTTTTCCTTTGGTTTTGGTGGATGGATTACCATCCAATTTCTCTTCATTGCGCTTGTGTTCAATCTCAATGATCTCAGTACATCCTGCAAAAGTAGAGAAAAAAAAGGTGTATGTTAATTGTCATTAAGGAGTATTTCAGTAAGGTATCAACAGATATACTAGAAGAAAGGGCCTGAAGATTGGGATAATATGAAGATCAGGAGAAGAAAGAAATAAAAAGTGTTTATGATTTGCCAAGGAATCTTCAACCTAATTGATTTGATCGACAATTTTGATTACTTTGGGTGCCAACATACATTTAGATTACCTGATCATAACTTTTTTTTTTTGAATAAGTAAAAGTGGTATATCATGAATAGATTTTAGAGTCTATTCATGTTTAATATAGTATCAGATTTGAATAGATACCTAAAGACCTATATATATATTTCAATTTTCCAGAAATTTTCAATTTTAGTTGGTCAAGTTGCTTTGATACAAATTTACGTTCTGGTAGGTTGGATAGGATTGCTCTAAACCTCAGGTTTTTGTTTCTCTTCTTTCAATCTCACCAGTGAACCTCACCTAGTAGAGAGCCTCTAGAATGGTTTAGTAGTCCTTTGGCTACTAACCCCAACTATCTTCAAGTCTTACGGTAGCCAGCACAGGTTTTACAGAACCAAAAAGGTCTACAATTCCCTCTTCTCCCTTAGCTAGTTACATTTCTACAAAGGTATACTCCGATAAGGACTGAGGACTTTTGATTGAGAGATAAAGAAAACAAAGCCCTAAAGCTTAGAGAGAATAGATTTACTTAGCCATAAAAATATCTTACACAAACATATAATTTACAGCAGTATAGAAAGAAAATGACAACTACTACTTACAGATCTTAGTAGGACATTAGACTTAGAACGTAGAGAGTAGATGAGAGAGGAGAAGAGAGGAAGAGAGTTACTTCAGACGTGCTTCTGCTAGCTTGTGTGAAGAAAGTTCTAGAGGTTGAGTGAGGTAAGTGCTTTGAATTGTCATAGGTGAAGTGCTTGATGACGTCACTGCTTACGTTTCTGGGATGAATGTCGTCATTGCTTCCGTCAGCTTTCCATCATATTGATTAGATTAGCTTCTTCAACCGATCCCATAGAGGGAGGTAGAGTGGAGGTAGAAGCTGTTGATGGTGTTTTTATCTTTTGTTTTTCAAACCAAGCCATATTTTTCTTTTGGTAAAATTGGCAGAGGTTTGAATGTTGAGTGGAGTAAACAAATGGAAAGAAGACCGTGCCAAATGTTTTTGGCCAATAAAATTTTTCCGTGAATGTTTCACCAGCCAAAGTATATACTCTAGAGGATCTTGATAAGGATCCCAGAGCCAAGAACTGCCTTGGAGAGAGACTCTCCAATATTTAAGTTGTTCCTTGAGTGATTTTGGTGAAGTCTATTCTTTGTTTGGGTTTGAAGGATAATCTTCAAATGGAAGTAACTGAATATTAAACCCTTGTACATCAAGTCTCATTAAGTATCTGACAAGTTCAGAGTATACGGTTCTCCATTCTGAAGGAGAACTAGCAAAGGTACATAAGACAAAAGTTTCTTTCTCTTCAAGTATATGTTGTATTAATCTCCCAAGTAATTTTGGAAAAGTTTGTAAAGAATCCAAATCATGTACCCATAGTTGTTGCAGAAGAAGTCATTAAAGTGAAAGGAATAAGTCTTCCTCGGTAACTCTTTTATTGAAACTTTTCATAATGAATATTAGCTTTTCTGAACGAGTAGAGTAATTGGCATCTACAGCCTAAGTCTATCATGTCCTGTTTAGAACACTGAGGAAAAACTTTAGTACAAGTAATTTTGTATGTATATTTCTTCTTCATAAGTAATTGCAATGCCTGATGTTGTATTTTGATGGAACCAGTTGAGTGCCTCTTCTAATTCAAGAAAATGTTGTAAAGTAGAAGTATCACCCAAACTTTGGATATAAGTTCTTATATCCTCTAGTGAAGTATTGACAGTAAATAAAATGTCTTTCCTTCCTTCTGTAGCTTTGAAGTATTTCAAGTGATTGGTAATTCATCAATTTTTATAGAACAGATAGTCAGTATCAAGTCTGGCAAGAATAAGATTTATCTTTTTGGATTTTTCCATCTATCTGAACTAATAGGCTTATAATAAAATTTAGGTCCAAAGTAGTTCTCAGTAAGTCATAGCTTCTTCTATTGAATAAAAGTCTTTATAAGAAGGCTTATTATCTACTGCTAAAAGTACCTTGACCTCATCCCAATTAGCATATAGGCCAACATAAGGGCCTGAGAGAATAGTATATAGCAAGAGAACTTTTTGCCCAAAGATTTTGTAAGATGGTCTAGAAGTAATTAGTCAGGGCAATAATAATAGCTATTTTTTGACTGGATATTCCTAGAGAAGTGGGTATATTACAGACGTTGTCAATTAGACATTGTTGGATTGGATCAAGTTGAATTATCATAGAGAATTGAAAAGTATCCTCTTTTTTGGCGAATTGAGGAAGTTCATGGATACCAAATTTCATGGTTTTAAAACCATAAGTACAGACTTTCTTTTGTTTATCCATCCTGCAAAACATATGTTAAGTTAGTAAACGAGATAAGTATCGGCTAAGAAATTATTAGTTCCTTTGATATGTTCCTATTTTATTCTCAATCCTTTATGAAGGATAGCATCCGGAAATTTGATCTAACGTTTAGATCCAAATCATTTTCGAGTATCTTTTGTCTTAGCTATATTTTATTATAGCTCTACAGTCTGTTCTAAGAATAATTTCTAGTTTGCTGCAAATGAAAAGCATGAAAGCGTCTAAGTAGTAAATAACCGCTTACAGTTCATAGTTTAATGAAGTAAGATGACTTTTGTCTTTGTATTTACCTAAAGCATATCGGTAGAATGATTATGATGTTTTGGGTCATACTTAGATGCTTTGTGGAATAAAACTCCACCACATCCAGTTTCACAACCATCAATTTCTATGACTAAATAGTCTGAATCTAACGGTAGTGTTAACATGGGTAAGTGTTACACCATGTTTTTAATCTGTGTGACAATATCTAAATCTTGTTGATTAAAGTATATTTGCCCAATTTGAGAGGTTTTATTATATAATAGGCCACTAATTTTGCCAATATCTTTTAAGTATAGTCTAGCATAATAAAGTAATCCTAAAAAGGATCAGAGCGTTTTTATGTCTTCCATCTTATCAGGAAAAGCCAAGATTTTATTCGTGATGTGAGCTTGGAGTGTTATTGTTCCTTGTCCAATTATGCTACCTAAAAAGTCAATGTGTGTGACAGATAATTTCATTTTCTTTCTGGACACAATTAAGCCACGTTTTTCAAAGAAGTTAAAGACTCGGTGTAAATGAGCATAATGTTCCTCTTTTGTCTTAGAGAAAACCATAATATCATCATATACACAAGTAAAATGTGTTACTTCTCTAAACACATCATCCATTTTTCGTTGAAACACCTAAGGAGCGATTTTTAAGCCAAATGACATTACTAGTCATTCAAAATGTCCTTCAGGACAAGAAAATGCAATCCATAGAATAGACTCTAGGTGCATTTTTACTTGTCAAAATCCAGATTTCATATCAAATTTAGAGTACCATTTTGACTTCTAAATTTTATTAAGTAGTTGCTCCTTATCAGGAATTTTGTACTCGTCTTCATGACAATTGTCATTGAATCGTTTATAGTTAAAGATCATTCTAGATTGTCCTCGTTTTTATTCTGCTCCTTTATTGACAATAAAAGTAGGACCCCTATGTCTAGAATCTGACCTCGTATGGCTTTTAATGTCAGGAGTCGAGTAATATACATTTTGCATTCTTCAACCTCCCAATTGGTATATTTCAAATCTTGTGCCTTAATAGTTAAATCAGGATTGATAATATTTAATTTACAATATACCTTATCTTTTTTCCAATATTTGGTAGAATTTTCTCCAATAATTTCTATTTTTTCAAGTCTAGAAATTACGACATCAAGATTATCCTAGTCACTAAAGTATATAAGTAAGTGGGGTTGAAACAATCCTGATAATAAGTGTCTGTGTCTAAGTCAAGGGTCCTAAAATAGTGAGTTACCCCGGGGGAAAGAAGAGTGGGTGCGTGGGCTTCTTTCACTTAAATGAAGAAATTCAGGAAAACAAAGTATAATACATGGGATGGATTGCTCAGTTGGTGCAAGGGCTATAATTAACTCGTCCCTGTACCGGAACTGCTTCGTGGGCTCGAGCGAGGACTAATGGTAATGTCCTATACGAGGCACTAAGTAACCAGGGCCCTTTGGCGACTGGACTAGAGAGGTTCAACTTTAAAGGCTTCAAATATCCAAACAATCGCTGCACTGTGTTTCACTGTGCTTTGGAATTTGCCTTTAAAGTTTTCTTTGTATCAGTTAGACTCCTCTAGAATATAAAGAAAAGACACTTTGAGAGGAAGAAAGATTCTATGTCCGCTCGAACCACGAGTTTGTCGAGTCTGTCGAAACTTTCAACGACCAATGAGAAATTACTTCCTCAATTCTACGATGTATTTTTTCGTGTATGAATTAGTACCCGTGTTCACGCGTGCGCGCGCGTGAAGAGCGTTTTCCCCCGGTAAAAAGATCAACTTTTTTGTTGAATTCCCTTAGGGAAAGTTCCATTTTTCGTATTGATTTTCCGTTATGAATTTCCCTCGAATTGAAGTGTTTGGAAAATGTGTCTTTTTACACGAACAAGAAGAGGAAGTAGGATTACAAGAAGAGGAAGTAGGATTACAGATTTCGGCAGGAGGGGTGTCACCACGCTTCGGAGTGTGAACCTCTTATGAATAGGCAGATAGAATGAGAGAAATAATAGGAGTGGAAAAGAAAGCATCATAGTCTTTAGTGAGTAAAAAGGCTCGGTCAGGGGAGATAAGAAAATTAAGGCCTAAAATAAGAGGAATGGTTTTGTGAGGAATAGGACGAGTCCATAACTGAGAAAGAGTAAGGGGGGCACTAAACACCCCGTAGTTGATATAAAATCGAATATGGACATTTTTTTATAAATTTATGGCAACTAAGTTGTTGGTCATCAAATTGTGTACTCAAAAGAGTATTAGTCGTTTTTATTAACGTCGGAGGAATAAAAGAGGTGAGTAATGTTTCATCAATAGTGGAAGTAGTAGCACCACTATCTAAGAAAGCATGCAAAGTAAGTTCATGTCCTTGAATATTTAAGGTACACTTGACAAAAATATCCAGAGTAAGACTAGTATTACATATATTAGGAGTTTGAATAAAAACAAACTCAGTATGGTCTGGTTCTTCTTCAGGAAGAATAATTCCTTTGCCTTTATCCAAAGGTAGTTCGGGAGAAAAGGAAGGACTAGGTTGAGTAAACTACTGAGGAGTGCCCTCTCTAAGCAGAGCAAGTTCCATCTCTAATAAGTTAAGACATGCTTCAAGAATAGCTACACGAGATTCTAACAAACTATTTCGTGTACTGTGTTTGACAATATGAGTTTGGGGAATGGATATTTGGAAAAGAGTATTAAGACGGAGATTGCAACACTGTCGCTTGCAAAGTTTACAAGTGTCACGGTTGAGGATAGAAGGATAATATCCACAAGTAAAACAAGGAAAATTATCCGACCCTTCTTTTAAAGTCCATTCATGGGAACATGTTCGTTGGTCTGAATGTAAATCCATTAAGTTTTAAGGGATAAATTGGTTATACATAAATGTTAGATGCTGAAAGTCTTGTAAAGTTTCTTCAAACATAAGGTCTGATAAAAGGTCATCCTCAAACTCATCCTCATAGGTTGGATCTAAGAAGGAATTGATCAAAGAGTAGTCATTACTTACTGCAATTGGTAATTCTTTCAAGTCCAAGATAGAAAGAATAGAGTAAATAGAAGAAGTATTAGAGATATCTAATTGTACGTCTATTAAATCAAAGTTTGTATTACCAACAACCTCGGCTTCTCGACTATGCAAGTTTATGTCTAGGTTTATGGCAGGCAAAGCACGTAATGGTGTTAGCATAAGTTTTCTTTGGTTTAAACTTCCTAACATGTTTTTCTTTATTCAAATAAGGTTTACGTTCTTTGCTTTTTCTAAGATAGTAAATCTTTTTAAGTATGAATTTGGGTTTAGGAGCCGGTAAACGTTGCCTTTGTTTGGTATGTTTTATCTGTTTTTGTTGGCTCCCATATTATTGTGGTTTCTTTTCCTAATTCTCCTAGTAGTTTGCTAAAATGTCATTCTCCTATGGCTGGATTACAATAATTTCCATATACAGCTGTTAAAGCTAAGAAATCATTACAAAATGGTTTAATGTAAATTCCAATTAAAAAGTTCTCATGGCTCCTTTTTGTCTGATGTCAAGACCAGTATTTGCATCTCTGACCGTTAAAAGTCTATGGATTGCATAATAGAAATTTAAAATGTTATTTCACTGAGTGGCAATTCAAGTAACTTCCTCAGGAAAATAAAGTTTAAAGTCTTTTCAAGCTGTTCTAACTACATCTCCTAAGTAATTTTCTCCTACCCTAATCATAGCATCACCTATTTCTATGTCAAGTTCATGTTTCACTTGGTAGTCTCATTTGACAAAAACTATCCATTGTTCTAAGTAGGTATTGTATAACTGAAGGTCACATTCATTTATACTAAGTAGGACGACATCTTTGCCAAAAAAACATCATTTCTGATGGTCTTCTTTTTCCTATGGTTCGCACTAAAAGATTATTATTAGTATAAGGTACTATTCTTGTTCTTGGTGGATGTCCTTGACCATAATCCATAGTTTTCATTGTACTTTCTGGTAATCTAACCTCATAAGTACTTTTTCTTTTTTCTCTGAGTCGATATGTGGTTTGGAGTATATAGTTTTTTTGTAAGATGCAGATGTTTGTAGCCAAAAGTTCTTAAGGTTTGCGTAAGATCTACTGCTTGATTCATTAAATTAAGTTGAGTGGCTGACTGTTCTTCTATTTCTATTTTAGGTGCTAGAGTCGTTGGTTGATATCCATAAAATCTTACCAAATGTTAATTGTTTCTATCCTTATACATGAGTGAAGAAGTTGGTTGTAAAGTGGTGTCCTGAATTTGTAAATTAATATTCCATTCCATTCCTACTAAAGTTTCAAAATTATATTCTCTGGGTTTCAGAAAATGTATTCCTTTTGTTGTTAAGGCTTCTATCATATCAGTGACAAATACTTTAAAATGATTGTGCATATGATTCATTGTTTTTCCTAAAAAAAATAATGTCAAGTTGAAGATTATCACCTTGAAATTGGACATAACCTTTAGCTTGAATGTGGATTTGAATATGTTTAACAAAGTCTCGGATGGTCATATTAAAATTTGGGCATAAGTAGGTAATGCCTAAATTGGCGTTTATATCAACTTCTATAAGTCCAATAATAGCTTTCTCCATATCGGAGAAGCGAGTATCATGTAAGACTTAAGTTATTGGTGGAGTTAAAAATTGACTCATTAGGTTGGTTATAAGTTAAAAATTTTAAAGTTATTGGTGGAGTTTTAAGAAGTGGTTTTCCTAAGGATAACTGACTTAAGTCTCTACTAATTTTAGCAAAAGCTTCTGTAAAATCACTCGAATAAAAACCTCGGGAAGTATGTTGTTCTAGTTGAAAAAGTTTTGTTTCAATTACAGTTAAGCGATAATGAAGTGAAGTAATAAGAGCTATAATCAAGTTGTTTTGTTGTACCTATATTTAATCTCCTTTTCTATAAGTTCAAAATGACAATAACCATCGTCTTTTAAAGTAGAAAAATATTTTCTATATTTTATAGCCTCATCATAATGGGAATTTTTATATTTTAATTTGTTCATTTATATTTAAGTTCCTCCGGTAAGTGTTGTAGCATATCTAGTTTTTCATACAATTGAGTTTTGTTACTTACTGTGACTTCTTTTGACTGAAATAATAATTGTTTAGAGTCTATTTCTAAATTTTGAGTTTCCTTCCCTGTAATTTTGTTTGTACTGTTTGGGTAATTAAGTTTGAGGAGACTTTTAAGTAATCAAGATTTCGTAACACTTCTGATAAAAGTTTTTGTTATTGGAGTTGATTTGTAAGTAAATTTTCTACTTTCAGTTCTAGTAATTGATAGTGAGGTTCGAAAGATAAGCCTAGACTTAATAGTAAGTCTGTTAATGAATTTAAGTGTGCCTGATCAGAATGTAAAGTATGCACCAGTAGTTTGCTTCTAATAGAACAAGTATGTTTGGTATTATCTACCGTTACTACAATTCGTGGTTAAAAGGCAAGATCTAGGTAATCTAATTTTTGTGCAGTCATACAAAGTTTCTAAGTCCAAGAATCGTTTGATACCATGTTTTCCTTCAATAAATAAATAAATATATATATATATATATATATAGCCTCATCATAATGGGAATTTTTATATTTTAATTTGTTCATTTATATTTAAGTTCCTCCGATAAGTGTTGCAGCATATCTAGTTTTTCATACAATTGAGTTTTGTTACTTACTATGACTTCTTTTGACTGAAATAATAATTATTTAGAGTCTGTTTGTAAATTTTGAGTTTCCTTCCTTGTAATTTTGTTTGTACTGTTTGGGTAATTAAGTTTGAGGAGGCTTTTAAGTAATCAAGATTTCGTAATACTTCTGATAAAAGTTTTTGTTATTGGAGTTGATTTGTAAGTAAGTTTTCTACTTTCAGTTCTAGTAATTGATAGTGAGAGATAAGCCTAGACTTAATAGTAAGTCTGTTAATGAATTTAAGTGTGCCTGATCAGAATGTAAAGTATGCACAAGTATGTTTGGTATTATCTACTGTTACTACAATTCGTGATTAAAAGGCAAGATCTAGGTAATCTAATTTTTGTGCAGTCATACAAAGTTTCCAAGTCCAAGAATCGTTATGACTCTGATCCCATGTTTTCCTTCAATGTTATATATATATATATATATATATAAACTACACGCTCCTGAATATTCTTTATACGTCCTCACCAACAAAATTACGATTTCAGGCCCTCCACATATAATGTATCAGCCTTTGTCACCATCATGCTCCCTGACCGCCCAAAGACACAGATCGTCATCCGATAGGAGAGCATCTCTGGACGCATATGTGTCTGCCTCAAATCTGCAATCAGAGGTGTCTGTGGGGGTGGGAGGGTGCAAAACGTGCACTTGATCTTACCTATTTAAAACTAAATATGTAAAGGGATAGCATTAGCATATGTTATGATCCCTGCAACATATGTAACCACAGCAAATATAACCAGCTCTAGGGTTTCTAAAACATTATTCATTTGATATACTAAATATCTTATAATCACGTCATATATTGATTTTTTTCTCAAAAGATAAAAGGAATAATAATAATAATTTATATTTTTAGTTAATAGACTCATTCTTCATCTATTACGATAAATGCAATATTAAATCTAAGTTTTGACTTTTGATCACTATGATAAAAGAATTGATAAAATATTGGCTTAACTAATAGACTCAATCAGGAGACATCATTCAATTCTATCTCCTAAGTGGTCCTTTCAACCTTTACATATATAAATATGATCTTATTGTTATTTTACATTTTCATCTAAATGAATGGTATATTTACAATTCTTTACCAATTTGCAATTAGATAAAAAAAAAAGACTCTTAAGCAAGTTCAAAAATATTGTAGAGCCTCAACTTATACAAATATATTCAATTTTAGGACCTTTTCATTCTATGACCTCTAAAAATTTAGATGCCAATCTATTAATTAATCATTGAAATTGACATTTGAAGTATTAATCTGCTTGGGTTGAATTTTTTCCCCTTATAAGGTGACAATGTCTATATGTTCCATACTCTTTTGAAATATTGGAAATGGCAAAGTTCCCAATCACATTTATAGCTCGGTAAAAGCATTAGAATCAGTACATGGTGTTGACAATTTAATTGATCATCCTTATGGCAAATGATTCGTCTAGTGATTGTCCCAACTAATCTCTCATACTTCCCATAGATCAAATAATAACTTTCCCTGTCTTAGCATCACTCTAACATTATGATTCATGAGATTGCAACCATCTATCTAGTAGCATACCAACTGCATCAAGCATAATAACCATTTACTTTTGTTGTAAAATATAAAATCCCAACTAGGCAACCTCAGTGCCAAGGAAATACTTATGAGTCACCTAGATTGTCAGTTTCAAAGTATTGATAAAGGTACATTTTCAGTTTCGTGATTCAGAAAGAATCAGCATCATATGATCAAACACGCTTTTCTAAGTAAAAGGTAAGATGAAATACATAAAATTCTAATCATCCCAAAGTGCATTTTTAAGCATTGAAAGAGCATGAAACTCAGAAGATGAAATGTGATTGGTGAAGATGCAAGTGGCTAATCAACTAAAAGCCTCTTGCAAGAGACTTAGGTGTTAAGTGAGAAACACTCAGTTTGTTATAATAGTTCAGAAAGCATACTGGCAAGATCTGCAGATTCACAGGACCAGAAGAAGGAAGCTAAAGAAAAACTATGAGACTCAGAACCAACCTCAGAGAAAGGAATTCAAACCATCAGCTAAGATTACTCAATAGGTAAAATGCAATGGACAAAATGAAAGGGCACATGATTACGAGTGTGAAAGCAACTTATAATGATCAGAAAAGTGAGTTCTAATGCATAGGTGTGTCATTAAAAGAAGAAAATAAATAGAATGGGTGTGAACTGCAATATTATATAAGTCAACTAAAGAACATAAAGTTTATGCACCATAAGCATGCATACAGGTTCTTAGATCATAGTAAAAAAGGTAGTGATTTCAAGTTTTAGCTCTCCCATAATCAACAAATTAAAATAAAATAAAACAAGTCATCTTCTCTTCGTCCTTCAGACCAAATTTAGGAGATATTAATCTCTATTGGTAACCAGCAAGTGATCATATTATATAGCAAAAGAAATAACTCAGATCTTACCCTCTTTCCTGCCAAAAGGATTCTTGCAACCTTCACATCGGCATCCAAATGAACATCCAACACCAGTCTTCAAGAAAGAAACAGGAAATAAAAACTTAAGGCCTAGTAAAAGAGAAAAGTAAATAAATTGCTAGCATATCTAGTTATGAAACAACCTGATAACATTCACAATATTTCTTAAGGCAGAGTGACTTTTTGCAATTGCATCCTCTCTTGTGTCTTGCAGAATTTGGAGTTGCCCCCATAGTCTCCTGCAAAATTGGAAACTTAATGTGGTTCCACAGGAAGAAATAATGCATGAGAAACAACATTGAAGAGTTATTATTATTACTTCACTGTCTTTTAGAGGATCACTGACACAAAGAACCACCTTGGGTGCAAATGCAAGTGGATTTCGAGACTCTATCTGATGTTTGGCTTCATGGATAGCATCCTCATTTTCTGGTTTGTTAGTGCACTGTTGGCAACCACAAACTTCTGTGCAGAATATCCCAGCAGCAAAGCAGTCACAGTAACTGAAGAGAGAAACATGAAGTTACCACAGTGAAAAAAAATTTAGGCAGGTTTAGAGAATACGTACAGTTTTAAACATTTGGACCTCTTACAACTGCAACGCTTCTGACCTTCAATTTCAGATGGCTTCCTCCTAATAAATTCAGAGTGCAAACAAAGTGAATTGGAAGTAATAAAAGATTAAAGAACCATGAAAACTGAAATTATCTGCATGGAGATAGTAACCTTTTCTTTCTAGAACTAGACTGACTTGAGTTATCAAACTTGTCATCATCTTTAGAAAGTGGCCTTTTCAAGTTACGAGGGGTTATGTATTGCTCAGCAAGCTTTGACTGCATAGAAAATTGTACAGTTTTTGCATACTGCGGAGTTTGATGGCTAGATGTTGGAAGTTCCAAAACATGATTTTCAATGTCATTGGCTCCAGTGTCTTCACTAGCACATTCAAGAAATGGGTTCAGGACATTTGCAGTTAATGCGACTGTATGTTGTCCTACTAAGCCTGTAGAAACTGACTCCATGTCTGAACCTTGTGAAAGTTGATCATTACTGCCAAGAAATGAACTTTCTTCCAAGCATGAATCCTTTCCCATTAATTGAGCTACCATACCAATACTTCCAATGCTGTTCAAGTGCAAGCCGATACGAGATGGCCTAGGATCTAGCAAGGAAGAACTTCCCACAGGTTTAACCATCAAATCGGGCATGAAACTTTGAGTGTCTGAATGAGAGCCTTGCTTCATCCCACAGGTTTCAAATGGTTCCGCATGAGAAGCATTTGAAGTAAGCATGTGGGCAGCAACATCCGATGGTTCTACACCAGAGAGATCATACGTAAAATTCTGATTGGGTTCTTGGCATGCAGTATTTTTGATAGCCTCAAACTGAAGACGCTTCCGCATCCCACGCTGAAGCTGAGCAATGTCCTACATTCACTACCATAATCATCAGATCCAGCATAATGGAAAAAGTGTTTGATAACCACTAATCATACAAGATGGAGATAACTATTGCTGAGATTATTGAAAATTATATAGACGCCAATACAAGTAGACAATGGACTTCCTAGCTAGGCCATACAAGACAAGACAGGAGTGACCGGTGTTTCATCACCAAACTTATCAACACACGGTGGATAAAGGAAAATAAGTATTGCACCATTTTTTCACTTTGTTTCTAAATATGGACTTAAAGGTAACTTTTCAGTGTTTTGTGGGTCAAATATACATTGTGGGATTAAGATGAGCTAAATAAAAACATCTAATATTAGATCGACAATGCTAGTGCTTACTGAACCATCCCGTTATCAGCACAAGTCGAACAATAGGTCCATCATAGAATTGGTACACAGATCATGCACCCTTTGTACATCTTACTGACTCTTAGTCTACAAAAGTCATCTATGTTATTATTTTTTTGAACCAAAAGTAGAAGATATTGAATGTGAACGCCAATTTGTACCTCATCATATGGAATCTGATTGTCAGCAGATGGTATAATCTTATCTTGTGAAACATCAGGATCTTTGATAACATCTTGAAAATCCTGAATCAATTCAAAGGATTGAGGGGTTGAATGCAATTCATCTGAGACTTGTGAAAAACCTTGTGATCTTACACCTGTCAATTTGGTTGTTGTATTCAAATCTTGATCCACCATATCTACTTCAGCTTTTTCCCCTGTTGTTGGTGCCAAAAGTGAATGAATACTATCTGTGGGGTTATTGTTGATGATTGATACTGGTTGCCCATCAAGTGAAATTTTATTGGTTATCTCAACAGCATCAACAGATTTTGTCTCACCATCAGTTAAAGATGGTTCAATAGGAAAATATGCTTCAGTACCAGAGAAAACTTTTTCAACATCAGATGAGGTGAACTGCTCAGTAGTCTTATGATCAGAAGTTTTTTGTGTATGGTATTCACAAGTTTGATCATTCAGTTCAAGGGTACTGTTAGAGTCAATTAATGGACGTTGCAGAACAACTATAACTTCTGAGTTCAAATTAGATGGATCAGAGCGCCCCACAGCATCATCTATAGATTCATCTACCAAAGCTGAAGCAGAAGTAGCAGAATTCAAGTATGCAAAATCATTCTTAGAAGACTCCATAGTATTAACGTTGGCATTAGTGCAAATTTCATGTACAATTTGAGTCATTTCTTTTGCTTGGCTTGAAAATTTACAAGAAGCCTTATCAAAATTATCTAGTGGATCTTCCAAAAGTGTGTCAACAAAACTTGAAGAATCACCACTATTTTCATCCTTAGAAGATGGATTGCCATCGCCTTCATGAATTCTAGAGCTCAATTGAACCACTGATTCCGAGGTAACCAAGGGTAGTGATAAGAAACTGACAGAAACAAAAATGAAAGATTTGTAACAAATCAATCCTTCAGATATTTTTCTTCTTACAGAAATTAAAGTATGACAAAATTTGGTACCTTCTCGCAGTATCTTTTCTAGGAAGAGAAATATGTGGTGATGTAAATACAGGTTGAGGAGATGGAAAACTAAGATCTTCATACGCTTGCAAGCCATGCTCCAAATTAGAATATTGAAATGGTGACAAAGTGTTAACATAGCTAGAGAAAGGTGATTCCTGCAAAATGAAATGGAACCGAAATCATAACATCAAACGCTGCAGAAAGGATGGGAACAAAATCTTAAAAAAAAAAAATAGACAAGTGATAGATGAAAAATAAATACTATGAAATGGTCAAATGGGTCAGAAATCTAAAATAAAAATTGTTAGAGAGAGCAGAAACTGCACCACCCATGTAAATGAAAAGCAAGGATCAAAGTTTACACACGAATATGCAATTTTATCATCATGCAAAATCATCATCCTTTAACAAGACGCACAGTACAGACCAAGAAATGTTTGTCATCGTGCAAATCATCATCACATTCTTAGAGAAGCATCTCCTATTTTTTCGAAGTAAATCTTAAAAAAACGAATCAGAATAGCCAATCGGAACTATTCTTCCAACTCAAAGCACTACTTTAGAAAGGAACGAGGTGGTGCGGTAACAACTAGAGCAAAGCATCATCCGCAAAAACTAACTAAATATCTTAAAAGGGCTAATTTTGCATCAAAATGAATACCAGCGTGAGCCAAGAATGCCTTCCAAAAACCCTAAATCTACTGTAAAGAATGCCACGGACATCAAGAGATAATCTCGAAAGTTTGTACAAGAGACTTTTCCAGCAGATTTCTAGGGTTACTAAGTACGACGGCCAAGAAAAACAGAATCTCGGAGCAGGAACCCAAAAATGAGCAAACAAAAGCACAAAAACGACCGATTCCCGCTGGAATTTTTAATGGAAAACCGAGAAAAAAAAAGAACCTTGATTGGCGGGGAGGGGTCGGAGCCGGGGGCGGAAATGTTGGTTGCTTCTGGTGAATCCATGTCCATGGCGGCCCCAAACCCTAATCTTTCGCCCTCAAGCTGCGAAGAAACGATCCAAAACACACGAACGAAGCGTGAATTTTTTTTTTTTTCCCCTTCTTTTCGTTGCCTTCCCTTTGTGTTGTGTGAAAATAAAATTCGGCTTTTAACTTTGTTTTGGGATGCCGAAGGAAATAAGGGGAGGATTAAATAGATGTGGGCGGGAAGGATGAAATTACCAAAAGGGGCATGAACTCCAACTTGTTTTCGGCGCACGTGCTCTAGTAAGTGCAATACTTCGGATGGCAAATGAGTAAAAATAATTGACAAAAGAAAAAAAGGAAAAAGATTAGCAATTAATTGCATTTTTTTTCTTTTTTGGGTAATCTGAATATCCAACCTTTCTTACTAAATCGGGAGATGAACGATTTCTCCTCCTACTGATTTATCTATTGGATAAATTTTAAAACTCAAGTGATAGTGTCACTCAGTAAATGTGTTTGTGTAAGAATTTGATTATGATAGTCCACTGTGTTTCGAATAAAATTAACTAAATTATTATTTGTTATTTCAACCTAATTGATCAATATTATTTTAACAAAATGAAATAATTTATGTTTACTTAGGTGGCAAATTAAAAAGAAATGAAATAATTTTATTGACTAGAAAAAATAGTTTGTTGTATTTTGAAACAAAAAGATTCAAATTTTATATTTAGTTGAGGTGGCAAATTAAAGAGAAATGAAATAATTTCACTGAAGAGAAGAAATAGTTTGTCTTATTTTGAAATAAAAAAATTTAAAAAAAAAATCTACAATCTAAATAGGTAACAATAATCGGTTAACAACAACGATTAAATTAAAATTGAATAAACTAAATTTTAATTAATCGCAATAAAATTTCCTAAAAATTTGATAAATCAAACTAATTGAAAATCAATCAATTTGATAAAAATTAGAATAACCCGTTTTTTTATCATTAGTTAGCTGATGTTTTTTATTTTTATATCTTAAACTTAAACCAAATGGATTAACATATATATTTTTTTTAAAAAAATCTAAATTAACCCAACTATTTTTTTAATTTCAATCGGTGTTAATTCGGTTTGGTGTTAATTCGGTTGGATCGATATAACTCTAGAGTGTTTGGTTGATGGATTTGAGAACGAGGGAATGTAATGATAATTAAAGATAATGTTTGAATTATAAATTTGGGAATGATAATTTAAAAATAATTTTCAAATTTATGGGACTAAATCAAAACTATATAACTAAATAAATTTCATTTTTATTTTCATTCTCATTTCATTTTACTATCAAATTCACTCGTATTCAAAATCATTCTAGTCCACTTAGTATACATTTTTTTTATTATTATTATTACTTTTCATTTTTAAATTATTATTCGAAATAGACTACTTCAATGGCTTTAGATAGTAAATATTTAATTATGGATTAACTCTCCTACATTATGATTAGACTCATGATCGTTAATTTATAGTCTATTGACTAAGATAGGAAAAAAAAACATTTCAAGAACGGACGTCTATAAAAAATTAATCCCTATATTAAATCACGGTGAAAACAAATAATTCAACTTTGACCGACGGTGTAAGCAAATAAATCAACTTTGACCGGCGATTAGAGCCAAGCACGGCGTACCTACGCCGGCGGTCAGCGCAAGGAAGCCAACACGTCAAGAGCTACACTTCGAAATCGGCAGTTATTTATCAGCTTAAAACTTCCTACTCTTCTTCACTTGCTTTTTATTCCCTGCTTAATCTGCGCAGCTAATTGAGCAAAGGTGCAGACACAGATCACAGAGAGAGGGGAAGAGACAGAGAGCAGTGATCATGGCTGAGCTGCGAAGGTCGGAGACGACGTTCCGGCGGTCAGGGTCGTCGGGTTTGGTGTGGGACGAGACATTCTTCGCATCACGAGATCAGTATCCGTCTCGGGTCAAGAATCATCGGGACGACGGAAGCAGATCACCGGAGGAGCTGCAGCAGCAGCGCTCCAAATCAAGCACAGTAAGCAGACATGGAATTAAATCGCCGGCGGTCGACCGCCCGTCTCCTAGTCCTTTATACTTTTGCTGCCCGTTCCCCGGCAAGAGCAGCTCCACCAAACCACAGAGACCAAGAAGGCGCTAATTCACTGTTTATCCCATTCCCATGCTGCAGTTCAGCAGAATGATCTGAATCTGCTTGGTTTCTTTTGATCTAGATCAAAATTTTGCAGGCTTGTACATGTATATATATAAACAGTATGCTATGTATACTATGATAAACTTTCACTCTTTTTTTCGATAAATCAAAGAAAAATAACTGATCTTTATCATATTTTCAAAAAAGAGCATCAACATCATCAAGTTGATGTGTTCAGCATTTCTTAATATATTGTACTAGGAAAAATCTTCAACGACACAGAAAAAAAATATATTTCTAATACTAAAACACCTAAATTCAGAGACCATAGAGATTTGATTCTACTACAAAATGGGAGACGAGATCCATAATGTTAAAAACTTTATGATGATTATGCATTACCATGAGAAAAGCTGAGAATGGCGAGATGGTTTTATACTTTTAAGTTCTATCACCATCAGCATCATCATCAACCAGCAGACAGTCATCTATCATTTCCCTGAACAAACAATGAAGAGTTCTAAGGGAGATCATATGTGCCGTGTATAAACGCACGAAACGACTATTACCTCAGCAGACTTTGTTCCAACGTGCTATCTGCCACTTTTCTTGTCATTGATTGTGGTAGGAAGGAAAGGAAGTGTTGGAGAGATTCAGACTCCTTTGGCAAGATCTGGAATGAACAGCTCTGGCAACAAGCTGCGGTAAATGTGTCAACCAAGGTTTGGGACTTTCCATGCATGTCATGGAGTTCTGACTCACTTAGAGGACTCATGCAGAATGTGCAAAAGACCTCGGCGAGATCAGATTCACCATTGTTGGTATTCTGAAACTTGCAACGCAGACGAGAAGGGATGAACTCGTGATATTTATTCTCAACAAACTTGTTGAATCCAAATGGCTTGAGTTTTTCTGCAGTTCTTACAATAGTGCGCTCACGGGCAGGGTTGTCATCCTGAAAATGCAACAAATTCTTTAATCGACACTGGAACAGAAAGACAAGTAAAAGTAGTTGAAGCAATCGAGAATAAGTCAAATCAGGTAAACTGAATATACGGCACATTTAATGGGAGGATAATAGGAAACTTTACCTGTAAGCGGGATATGAATGATGAAACCAAACTGTTGATACTATTAGAGCTGGAAGGCCTCTTGGACAGCTGCAGTGTCTCCAGACTATCTAATCAATTAGTCGAACAATCCAGATACGAAGTATTAATGCGCTGCTATAAATATGTCTTACCCATCAAGCTGACAAAGCAAACTTAGTTCATCTGTTAAGCAATCACGAAGAGGAAGCACGACTGGAACTTCCCACCTTGCATCCACATACTGCACGTCAGCGGGAAGCGAGTAACCTTGACCCTGAAAGCAAAGTTTAACCAATGCTTCAAGTCTCACAAATGTTTCAATAATAAAACATGGACTTGGATGTGAGATGCTACAAACATTTTGACACAGCAATGGTTACAAAATTGTGCTAATCCCCAAATTTATCATGGAATAATAGTGTGCAAAACTGTATTGTATTTAAAGTTCTGTACTAAACTATTTAGAAAACAAATGTTACCAAATTGAAAAGCACATGTGAGTGGCTTTCATACTTTCATGAAAAAAAATAAACTGGAGTTACAGAGTCTGAATTTTCATTAAAAGGAAAAAAAAAATGTTCAATGTGCATAACAAACAAAGTGAAGCATAAAAATTGGCCTTATCTGATACATAAAATGGTGGTAATCAAAAGATCACTCTAGTTTGATATGATTTTGAAAATGTGCAAACAAGCAAGAGCACAGAGCTTGAAAAATTACAAACCTTAACAGTTGCTGATATTACATGGCGTGCTATAGTTGATGAGCAGGACCCGACCACAAGTTTAGTGTATCCATTATCCAAAGCAATCTGGTGAAGATCATTTAACATTTAACAAATTTACAATTTTTTGTCCATGTATAAATACAAATAATTAGAATTAGAACCTTTTGTAATGAAAGTATGCACAAATGATCCAGAAAATCTTCTTTTCCAGTAGCATCAGAGACTGAATTCAGTAACTTGTTCAATCTAGTTGTTCCATCATCAGAACCCATAGAACATACATCCTCAATTGGTGCAATATGCAAATCCTTATGACCAGGAACCAGAGATGACACGATCAACTTGATATGTTTGAAAATCCTGCCTAATTCGGGTGATGGGATCACAGAGCTTATACTTTCATCAACGAAAGCAACACCCACACCGAAAACCGGTAAAGATTGAGATTTACTTGCATCCCAGCTTTCCAGCGATTTCTTCTGCATCTCATGAACAAATTGTAGAGCTACTCTGAAACAAACAAATATAATGAGCCACGGAAAGAAACATTAGATAATTGAATAAGATCTCTCCATGGAAAAATTTCGAAGCCTGGAACAAATAATATTGGAAAATTTTCAAAAAAAACTAGCAAGAAATGTAAACTACGGCTTCAAATCAACTATAGGCTGTGCTTAGGCAATCACACATAACCAATCAATTAGCAATTTTTAAGAATTAATTATCATAAAAGCTCAACCTTTCGGTCATATTCAATTTTTGAACCCCCATTACTAGCAAAATAAGCAGATCTCTTTTGTGCTCACCAAGCAATTAATACTTTGTCATTTTACCATTCAAATTATTAAAATGTTGCCAAAAATATTAATTCAAACACCATTTTCATCTTTCTTGAAAGTCTCTTAAAGAGGGATAAGTCATCCAGAGGATTTTTGGGAGTAAATTTAGTGGGGCTCACTTAAAAATTCTTTGGTCTTAGGAGAAGTCACCAAGCAAAGTAGGAGTTTTGATTGTCATATAGTTAGTAGCATGCTAAATATTTTCCAATAGTAGTAGGTCATAGGGGGATCTATGGGAGTTTAAGCCATGGGGATCACTTTTCTTTAATTCTAAGATGTTTTCTTTACTAAAATTCAGGATATATTTTGAAATTAACTACATCAATTTCGTGCTTGACTACTTGTATTACTACCAAAATTTGCTTTTTATTCTATGAATTTCTCAAGATTTTCTCTAACACGGACCTGAGTTGGAAAAATATCTTAAACCCTCACTAGACAATTTAATATGGAAGAGAAAAAGTTTGCGTAGTTAAACGACAAAATTAATCAGGAATAAAGAGAGAGCTGATTCATTTGCTACGTTTTCCTCTTTAGTAAAGGAAGAGAATTGGCGAGGAGGACCTGGAGCCCGGGCCGCCGGAGAAGGCGACGAGGATTTTGTCAGTGGGGGAGATCATGGCGTTCGTGGAGACGGCGAGCTTGAACTTGCCGTATAGGTAGGAACGGAAGCAGGATGCACACATCCCGTTGAGTACCCTATGCGTCCCCGCCTTGGGCTCCTCTCCGCACTTGCTGCAGCGCGCCAAGTCCCCGTCTCCGGCAGTCTTCGATGTGTCAGAATCACGGGATGCGGAGAACCTCTCCGGCACATCCTCCTCTGCGCCGCCGCTGTCATCCGGCCGCCGGCAGTGGGACTGATCGCAAGCGGAGCCGCAGGACGCCATCCCTTTCCAAAACTAGCTCCGTCTCGAGGAGGACGGGTCGGATCGGGGTTTTACTTGGGAAAATGTTGCACACCCGCATAGTTTATTTTCGGTTAATTTTCCAAATCTTCCACAATTTTTAATATTTTTTAAACACCCCGATATTTCGTAAGTATCAAAAAGACAAAAAGCATATTAAAAATTTATTCTATCAAAATATGTTAAAATATTTATTTAAAAAAAAACAATTGTAGAATAAACCACTCTGTTACGCACCTTTTATGTTCATTCATTATGGGGAGCAGATCCTTTAGTCCCCTGATCCTGATCTGTTCTTCTCTTGGACCGAAACAAAAGAATTGATGGGAGATAATGACTCTCACTTGTTAACAGGTAGATCATTGTCCCCCACCAATACAAAGACTGGACCATAAATTAATCTAATTTTTGCGGATCAGGATCCGCCCCCTTCATTTCTAGGGCAATAATAAAAAAAAAGAGCATCTTTTGTTTTTTTATTCGAATCATTACTTGTGCCCCCTTTTTAATTTTTATTAAAAATGGATTTCCTACTCCCAAGTCCCAACCTCTGATATAAAATGACATAATTCTCAAAAATATATTATTTATATTATTATTCCCGTCACGAGCATTAAATTAGGATTGCAAATAAGTTAAACTGAGCTAAGTTTTAAGGTGTTCAAATTTATTTGATAAGGTAATTAAGTTAAGTCTAAAATAAACTAAACCTTTGAAATGACTGTTCAAGATTGACTTAGTTTATTTTTTATGAGCTTAAGTTTAGTTTGAGTTTAGTTCATTTAGATGTTATCGAATTTTCAATTCAAGTTTCACTGTAGTTTAGTTTGTTTAGATGTTATCGAGTTCTCAACTCCAACTTGTTTGATTTTTAGAAATTTTGCTTGTTTGATTGGTTATTAAACTTGATAATTTAAACTTGTTTATTTATTTTAAAAGGTTTTTTTATTTCATATATTGATAAAAGTTTTATTAATAGTTCACGAACATTATTCATAAACGTTGTTTATGGATATTAACGAGCTGAACACATGTGTTCAAATTTGTTTATTTAGTTTAGTGAATTGTTTAAACTTGTTTATTTAATCGATCTTGTGTGTATTGAACAAAGATAAACAAAATCTTACCAAGTCAAATACATAACTTGTTCATGAACATTCAGTTCATTTAAAGCCCTATATTAAATCTTGAGTTGGTCTATCCTTTCAAAAATATTCACGTTGTAGTAGAAATGATAACTGATACAATACAAATTTAACTTTCACCTAATATTTACATTATAGTAGCTATGAATATGTAACTATTATAACATTTATAACCATGAAAATTCCTTCGGAGAAGGAGCTCCCACTGTCGATGTGGCGACACAACAGTAGGGAGTGACTCCATCTTTACGAAATCCCTCCTTCACGTTTTTTTTTAAAATTATTATTATTAAAATATTTTTTTTAATTTAATTATGATAATGGAGGTGTTTTTTAATTAGAAGAAAGATATGTGGTATGCGAATTAAAAAAATGTGAGACCTGTGAAAAGTTATTGAGAGATTTTTAATATTGAAGAGATACTGAGATTTTTTACATTTTAAAGTGACATGAATGAACTCTCTAAGAACTCCCACTATTGTCGAACTCTCTAAGAGCTGCCACATGAATGAACTCTCTAAGAACTCCCACGATTGTCGAACTCTCTAAGAGCTTCCACAATCGACTCTCTAAGAGCTCCCACATGAATGAACTCTCTAAGAGCTCCCACGATTGTGGATGCTCTAAGAGCATTTTTTTTATTTTTTATTTTTGCCCTTCATTTAATTTAATAAATTTTAAATGTATGCATTTAATTAATCTGATTTATGATAAACAAACTTAGCAAATCAAATCCTAAATTACATTGATTCATATACAATTTCAATAATAATGATAAAACATAACTTTATTGGTAACCTCATATCTGTTTGCCTAATGATTCTATCATTTCTGAGGATTACAGTTTACAGCATAAACAATGCTGCAATGCACAAAAGTGGAATCAACAAACAGGTATTCAACAACATGATGGAATCTTTATAGATACCAAAGGAATTTAGTAGCAAGGAATCCCCTAGTTTCAAAATCACCAACGAACAAAAACCGAAGACTATCGATTCTGACCACGAGCTGTTTCTTATTCTTGGATTGAATCCATTCCAGGAACTCAATATGTTTTGTCAATCACTGACTGCTGAATGAGGCAATGGCATCCATTTCCTCTTGCAAGAGAAGAGCATCGATGAACACGTCTAGGCACTCTCCCTCCATGACATCTTCTATCGAATGGTTTGTTATCCCAATTCGGTGGTCAGTGACTCGACCTTGAGGGAAATTATAGGTTCGGATACGCTCTGACCTATCGCCGCTTCCAATCTGTAAAAGACCTTGGAATGCTTATCGGACGTTGAGATATATCAAAACTGAATGCCAAATACCGCCACCTACCTGCTCCGCACGAAGTTTTGACCTGCTCGTATGAAGTCTCGACCTCTCCATTTCATACAGCCTAGCACGCAATACTTCGAGCGCTTTTGCCTTATTCTGAATGAAGAAGGTTGAATTCAGAAACTAAGGGCTGAGTAAAGAAGGTTGAATTCAGAAACTAAGGGCTGAGTAAAGAAGGTTGAATTCAGAAACTAAGGACAATGGATTCTACAGATATCAAGAACTCACTTGAATAGGCTACACGACTATAAAACCAATCTATTTTCAGGATTAATCGGTTTGCACCCAACTACAAATAACATCCCCTTTGGTAATGTAGGTTATAGTGATAAACTTTTTAGGTGTTTACAAACTGCTTTACATCGCCTTTGGTAATTCTCTACAGATTAACTTGCAGATGGTTCTGAATAACAAAAAGCTGGTATGGCACATAGTAATTCTAATAAAAAAGCATTCTATTTGCTGGAGATAGGAAATGTAGAAGATAAGTGAATATATACCTTGTGTTGTGATCTTTCATTTTGTATCGCAACTGCAATTCCTGTTGGTATATGAGTAACCCTGACTGCACTATCTGTGGTGTTCACAGATTGACCTCCAGCGCCACCAGATCGATAAGTATCAATCCTCAAGTCTTCATTTCGAAGTTGGACATCAACCTAGAGGGAAAAAAAGACAACAATGTATAGATGTATTATGTTTAAGATTATATGAAATAAAACAAGAATAGTTCTGACTTCAGAGAAGGCATTCCTATTAGAAAAACTAAGCAGACTTCAAATGAATAAAAATATGGCAGCCAATTATTTGAGATCAGGACCATTTAATAGGGTTGTTTTGAATGATTCATGATTGACACCATATCGAAGGAATGAACTGGTCTAATCTGAAGTTTTGTGAGTGGATGAGGATAGCCATTCAGACGAATCAGCTCTTTCTGCATTTAACTAAGGTTTGATAACCTAACTATAATATACCTAGTGTGATCACATATACCAATGGAGATATCACAACAGTGGAGCATATTTAGCACTGACAATTTCCACTTTCCGTTGTGCAGATTGGACAGTTGCAATTTACGCCACGCCTTCAAGAAGTCAGAATCTGTGATACATATAGCAAGTCCTAACTTACCATACTAAAAGATTTACAGCCAAACCAAGATCTGGAAATTAATGAATAAAAGTTATCTTGCGAAGAAGATAAAACTATATACCAACTTATGAATTTGGAACACTTATAATGAGAACAGAAACTAGCAAGGAGAATTCAGCAATAAAGGCAGAACAATCAACTGAGTCTTTTAACCAACTGTAGCCAATACAATTAGAGTGAATCCAATTAAATTTACTAATGGAAGATATGTGAATGAACTTGAGCTCAAATTGCATCACAAATGGTGCAAATTGAATGCAACCTAATATGCCATTCATTGTAAAGTTCCGGGAAACGTTTGCATAAGATGTTTAACTTTTGATGGTAATCCAACAGTAGTAGGTATATGAAATGAATGACCTCATCAGCTTGAGGAAGTATGGCAATAGAAACTGCACTTGTATGAACCCGTCCAGATTTCTCTGTCACCGGAACACGCTGTTACAAAGATGATTTTAATCTCAGAAACCAAGGCATAATAATATCTTCTAATAGTGGGGGAAACACACAAAAATATACATCAACGATCATCCTTAAACCTGAACTCTGTGGATCCCACTCTCAAATTTCAATCTACCATAAACACCAGGTCCAGATATTGTCCCACTTGCTTCCTGTTTAACAATTCTCAACTAAGCATTAACAAAAGAGACCAAATGTCGATTGAATATGTTAGAACTAGTCGAGAACAGAAAATTACCTTATATCCTTTAATATTAGATTCCATTGTGGCAATAACATCAAAATTCCAACCTCTCTTCTGTGCATATTTTTCATACCTGTAATATCTTTATTTAAGAATCAATTGTGAGACCATGGATATTTTTTAAAGAACACATACATTTTGAATATATCCATTGCAAATAATGAAGCTTCTTCACCGCCAGTACCTGATAATTTTATGACAATAAATCGCAATAAACAACCAGGAAGCTATCAATGGAATAGAGAATAATGTAAGTTAAAGAGCAGGTTTAAGTACTAAATAGAGACATTATCATTGTTTACCTGCTCTAACCTCCAGTATGCAATCTCTCTCATCTGCATCATCCTTAGGAAGCAATGACTTGAGCAGTAAATGTTGAAACCTTCTCTCCTCTACTAGAGCTTGCTCTAATTCCTCAGCTGCCATGTTGCTCATGTCTTTGTCTTCAGCACAGTCAGACATCAATGATTTAAGACCATCAATCTCCTGTAACCAGATCATTATTCCTAATCTACAAATCTAAAATGAGAAGGATCTTATCATGAGCAATTTGTACTTTATTGATTGAGTGTGATGGGTAAATGTGAATACAGTCGCTTGAAAAAGGAAACTTGAGGAGTACATTCTCTTGTACAAGAAACATAAAAGCAAATTCATTTAAATTTGCTGTCTATTCATGTGGGATACATGCATGGAAACATTAGGTAAAAAGGATGACTATTTCTATGCTTTAGATATTAATATGAAGCGGAGTTATGCTATCCACTACATCTTTCTTTTTTTCCCTTGGCCTTCTTCCTGTGCTCTTCTCAGTCTCTCCTATGAGATAATGATGAGTTAATGTGAAAAAAAAATCAAATAATCTTTTGCATTTATTTCTAAAGTCAGTGTATATTAAAGTATTTTCCATTTACATGATCATATAGTCAGTTATAAAAGTATAAATGAATAAGAAAATAATCTCCATTAAAAGAAAACAGACTTACGAAAGTGTAAATATAATCATATTTTTTTCAGAATTTTAATTGTATTTTCAACAAAGACAAAAAAAAAAAATAACCAGGATAAATTTGTCACAATGCTTTACACCACATGCAGAAATGGTAACATGATAATAAAGAAAATTAAAAAACATTATAGAAAAAGAAAAAATGGACATAGGTGCCCATTAGTAGAGAAAATAATCAGGTTATTTTAGAATTGTTGAAACAGGAAGGTGAAGTGGTTGGTGGATAAATATTGAAGGAAAACGGTGGTTACTGGTTAGTAATTATGAACAACCAATCAATTATAAACTGATAATCTAATAACCATATGAAAGATCAAAGAGTTAGAAATGCATGTGCATACAATCATGTTGGCACAGAGGTTAGGGAATTTTTTTGCATTTGTCAGTTTCAAGTTTAAATGAAATTGTAAATAGAGTCATATATGTATATAATCTATTCAACAAATTTGTATGACTAGGATTGCTGATGTTTTCTAAATCCTACGACTTTGAAATTTGTGCATAACTTAAAAGTATGCAGAGTTGAGGTTTGCAGAAATGTTATGCAGATGTTCTGTCTCTATGTAGCTTTATTATACATTGTTCATGTGGCTTTTGAAGAATGTGTCCGGATGTGAAAAAAAAAGTGAGGATCAAGAAACAGTGATCAAGTTGAGTTCAATAATGTTAGCAACTCTCAAACACACATGCAACAAGTCAAAATTTTAGAGAAAACCTTTTCTATGGATCTAAGCTGCTTTATTAATTCCATTGAGCTCCCAAGTTCCCGTAGCTCTTTATTGGCTCTTGAATAATCAGCTACTGATACTACTTCCTGTCTTACAAATAAACAATAACAAGAACCGTGATAAGCAAAATTTCTGGATGCCAAGATATGTCAAGTTTATTAAGTCATGTGAATTTTATTGTCAATAAAATCATGGAAATAATTGAAGTATACAAAACTGCACCTAAAAGTTTTATTCATATCATGGCAATCAATGATCTCCTAGGAAAAATTAATGATTACATTAGCTTATGATCTAAAAAGCTCATGATTGTACGTTTCTAGAAATGATAGAGCAAACATGAGAAAACAATGGAAAATTGATATATCTGTGTCTGTAACATTTCTAACATCAATTCTCAGTCACCCTAAGGTTCTATATTTTAAATACATAAAACTAGTAAATAAAAAACACTGGTGCTCTATCAGTACTCCTTTTGTTCCTTTTTTTTGTAAGCATGCAAAAAGTAATTTTTAATGTGATTAGGCATTTTTCTATAGTTAGTTAATTAGCGAGCCATGTAAGATTTCACTAATTTAATGTATACTGAACAAATACTAAATATTGGGATAAATTTACAAAACCTGCATAACTTTATGCAAAAAAAAAAAAAAAATTATGAGCAAAGACAAAAAAATATACAAAAATCATAGTTAGGGACACATTAATTAACCAAGATAAAAATATGCAAAATAGTTACATTAGATCACATATCCCAAACAAAGAAATGCTAGAAAGTATTGAACTTAGAGCATCAGGATTGTTAATGTTGATAAGAATGATAGCACAAAACTTAATTGCATCTATCTCATCATGACCACAAAGAGCAAGGGCAATATGAAAAAGGGTTGACAGATAAGGAGACAGTCTCTTGCTAGTTGATAACCAGTAATTTCTCCTAGAGGAATCTACATCAACATTGAACTTCTCTGACTGGAATCATTCGATTTTAAGGCAGCGGCAAATTCGGCATCTAGTTACTGGCAAACTATGCTGCAACATCTGCTTATTAAAGCCTAACCCCCCCCCCCCCAAAAAAAAAAAAAAACTGATCATCAGATTCTTTAAAAAATTTCCATGGACCATTCAATGGCTCATTGTCTTCTAAGTCATACAAAGAAAAAGACAAAATCCTTTCAACTCTTGTTACAATGCAATCATCTCCCCTGTATCTCATAGTGACATTTTCAGGGATCTTGCAATGATCATTCTGAAATATATTTCTTTAGGTTGAGAAATATATAATATAAACTTGATGCAGAGAACTGTTATCTTGATGAAAAATTAGAAAGGGATAATTTAGTTTACCTGGTTAATTTGTTGTTGAAGGTAGGAGTTTTTCTGTTCAATTGCTATAATTCTCTGTTTCATGATTCTGAGGAGGTCAAGTGGAAGCTCAGAACTTGATTCTGTCATTGAAAGAATAGCATTTGATGATCCAACTAGATTTAGAATTGCTCGGGAAAGGTCAAAGTACAAACATATAATGCCTTAATTAGACAGCAAAGAAATGTTACCAATGCAAAAACCACAAGATGCATGAAAATTAAATATGTTCGCCAGATAAACTTGACAAAAGAATTTGCAGCTATGCTCATTAGAAACATAATCTATCGAATTTTTCTTTGATATGTGATCTCACGAAGGAAGGGGAGCCTTGGCGCAACGGTAAAGTTGTTGCCATGTGACCAAAAGGTCACGAGTTCGAATCCTGGAAACAACCTCTTGCAAAAAGTAGGATAAGGCTGCGTATAATGGATCCTTCCCCGGGACCCCACATGGCTGGAGCTTCGTGCACCGGGCTACCCTTTTTTTTTTTATGTGATCTCACGAAGGAAGGGGAGCCTGCAATGGTAAAGTTGTTGATGTGCGACCTAGTGGTTATGAGTTTGAGTTGCGGTAATAACCTCTTCCAATATAGAACAAGGTTGCGTACAATAGACCCTTCCCGGGGACCCCAAATTGATTTTTTGCTTCGTGCACCATTCTACTATTTTTTTTGTGATCTCGTGAAGGATTCAAAATTTGGTGTATATTTCGTTCAACTCAGTTCCCAAAACATTAATGACAACCAAAAAAATGGTTTAAAACATCAGAGCCAAAGATCCATTGCCATTTCTATGATGGTCTCGCTGTCTTGATTACATAACTTCCCAATTTGTATCATAAAATAAATGTCATCTTATCGGCAAAGATTGAGGTTTGAGTAAGAAACAAAATTGTTGCTTAAGTGAATTCATAACTTTCAAATATGTTTTCCCTTGTTGGGTTGTAGACTGTAAACCATCATGAACCACAACATCTAAAAATCAAAATCAATGTAGACATCAAGAAAGCAGCACATCACCTATATGTTCTATGTAGTAAGCCTATGAAAAAAAATGAAGAGAAATTTTTGGATTTAAGCTATAAAACCTGTTCCGGCAACCTAAATAAAATTTCAGCCAATTAAAGATAATGGAATAAATTCCCCTCAAATCCAGTATTTTTCTATAAAAAAAAAGAGCCTTGTTACACCGAGGGTACAATGTTTCAAACACTTTCTGCATCATTTTTCCTTCCCAAACATCATTTTTTTTTTGACAAATCACTTGTACAAACTAGTAAATGCCAAAAACATATCAAGAATCCAAACAATTCAATTGACCATTCGGAAAGAAGGAAAATTGGGAGAACTGTTAGGCATGCTACAATTCCTCTGATTATAGCTTTTCCAACTGAAGCTAAACTTTCACTTACGACTTATGTAAATGTAGTAATTTTAAACAGAAAAACATCATTTTATTAAATAAGGTTTGTAGACACACAGTAACTTCAGGAAAATGACCAAGAAAAAAATTAGCAATATCCTACCAGCCGAGTATCCTCTAGAAGTCATCAGGAGTAACACATCGGATGCGAAAACAGGCATCGAGGAAACTAAATTCTTGTTTCTGTGGCAATGACGTTGAAAAAGGTTCCTTCCCCATTGCAAAATTAATTTTCTCATTCTGCTCACCCTTCCGAAAACTTTTACCTTGTACTTCTTAAGGTCATTTATCTGACATGAAACAACAGCATCACAAAGATTAAACTAAGTATGACTCTGCAAGAGATGATTCACAGTTCATTGGATTAGTAGTTCAAACACATGGTGGACTACTTTAGACAAAATTGTTAAGGGAGAAAAGTTAACATACGATAGGAAAAAAAAAGAAGACCTTTCCATGTCATACTTAGCATGCTCTTAGTGCGATACAAGAAGTACTGCTAATATTCCCCTAAACTTAAATGGCGTCGGCGCAAGCTCCTGCAATGGAAGTTCCGGCCTTCTCTCTACTCGGCTGCTCGAACCAGGCTCATATGCCAAATAAATGGCGCAAATGAAAAACAAATCTGAATACGAGAATCGGAAGTCCTTTGTGGTGGTGGTTACCAGACAGAAAGGCCGGAGGAAATCGGATTGCAGGAAATCAAGAGGAGAGGAGAGGGTCGCGGGAGAGGAGAACGCTGGGAGAGGGTCTCAGGAGCGGCGAGGTGGTCTCCAAGAGAACCTCACAGTCGTCGTTCTACGGCACGACCGCCGGCCGCAGCTACAGATAACGCCCCAAAAGCCGAATTCGACCTTTAATTACTAAGGGCAAATATTTGAAAACGCCCGTGATTTTGTTAAAATATCTTTTTTATTATTTTGTTCATATATAATTTTTTTAAAAAATTGTATTAAAGTTTTAGAAATCTGAATTTTAATTTAATAAAATAGAATTTTAATAAAAGTGTATAGAATCTTAAAGTTAAGCAAAATCCAAATCCAAACTTTAAGTTTTTAAATTTGTAAGAAAATAATTAAATATTTAGATTCATATAACCTTTAAAATTTCAATATTTAAATTGAATTATATAAAGGAAATATAAAGTAGTTTATTATTATTTATATTTAAATTTTAATTTATAAAAATTAATTATAAATAAAGGACAATTCAGAAACTCCCAACATATTAAACCCGCCCGTATTCTCAAGGTAAGAAATTATGTCATTGCCGCTCAAAAATTGCTTCTTGCATTTGAAATTTCATGCGTCAATGGTGGTGATGAAAAGATCCTCATCGTATCATTTGGATTCTTATCGAAAATGTTTGCTTGCACTCTGGTTAATACCATTTTTTTTCCCCTAAGCCAATATCAAACTTCGTCTTCATGTTCTATGTTGAATCAGTCCTCTAGATCCATGGAGAGCACAAATAACATGCCCATGTACCTAAATTGCACAAATGTTAGAGAAGGTGTTTAGCATCTATTGTGCAGGTCGACATCTATTCGATTCGGAGGAAATGAATATCGTATTCCACTCTTACTATGAAATGAATAGATAGAAACATGTTTCGATGGAAGAAGGTTCGATGAGCAAATAGAGCACCACATGTGAACAACCTATTTCACATTTCCGATTTCGAAACATTTTTTCTAAAGCGGGAAACACTCGCAGCAATCCAATAGAAGCTTAGAACTCTGAGGAGTTGCAACATTCACCAAACAATGAACCAACTGAAGCAGATTGAATTACAATGCTACAACAAACACCGAATGCTTTTCCCAGTTCGACTCAGGAGAAGCCTGTCTAAAACAATCCACAACTTGAATTGGAAACCGAGTATCATGCTTACATGATACCAAAATCCTGCGTACAGAATATTCACCTTACTTCTTGTAAACTAGCATATCAAGATGTAGTTGGAATATGATGGATAAAAAGGTCATACAGCAGAGAGCAACTAGGGTGGTATAGATGCCCTAGTTTTGGAAGCGTGTATTCCCTTAATGTTTGGTAGTATGCTTAGTGCTAAAAATTGACAAATAATGTAAAGGGAGAGTGATTCAGTAATATACTCTTAACGCTTTGAGTATTGAGGAGCTTTTCGAGCCTTCTTTAAACCAACTTTCTTCCGCTCAACAACTCGAGAATCTCTAGTCAGAAGGCCTTCTTTCCTCAAGGGAACCCTGTGGTTCTCACTGACTTTAAGTAAAGCGCGTGCAATACCAAGAGAAATTGCCTGGGCCTGACCGGAGAGACCTCCACCATGAGCTTTCACAAAAACATCATAGCTGCTTTCATATCCTAAAGTCAAGAAGGGAGTTTTGATGTATTGCAGCCACAGAGGATTTCCTTGTAAATACTCCTGAATTTTATTCTGATTATTAGTAAAATTGTGGCAGCTGCTATGAATATGAATATCTGGATTGAACCATAAAGAAGAATTGAGCAAGTATTTAACATGTATTCCAAACAATAATGTATATGAGCAAGTACTAACATGTATTCCAAACAACATTGTTTCTAATGCTCATATAGAAAGTACATAGTGGGGAACAACAATTAACAATACAACAATTCATTTCAAGTAGGATACGATCAGCATGCCACATTAGTCCAAGCTATTTGAGATCAGCTACATGGACTGAATTGAACGCAATCAAAGACTATTATTTGTAACAATCACCAAATACAACATTAAGCTTCAAATATGACAAGCTATGCATGCTATGTTAGTTCAAGACATTTGGATTGGCTACATGGATCATATTACTCTAAGTAAACTATATTATTTGTAATATTCACATCTCTTAAATCACATTTAACTATGTTAGCTAGAATTTCATCGGACTCCAATGTACATACCTTCAACCCCAGTCAATTCAGCTTGTTAAAATATAAAATGTATTGGCAATCATTGAACAATTTCATATCGAGTTAACACCTACACATACATAATATATATGCATATATATTATATATATAATGAAGCTTCACCTAATTGCTCGTGGATGGTAGCATTTAGTGTATCTTTTGATAATCCTGTAAACCCATCTCAGTAAGATGAAAGAGATTCATTGAATCCCAAACAATCTTACTCCCTTCTATTTAAATAACAATCAAATTACCACATATAGAATGTTTTCATCCATGAGAAAGACAAAATTTCACACTGCTCCTATGCTTTAATCACTTTGCAAAATGAACTAGAATTTTTGAACTGCCAATTTGCCTCTTAAAATTTTGAAGGATACTTTCAGTTTGTTTAAGCCAAATTCCATTAGGTCAATTGCCAAACAATTGCACACATTCAAATGGGAACAAATCACTTGCCACATGGATGCCAGGTGGTGCTGTGTAGTACACCTAACAAAATATGAAAGGTGCAAATCATTTTTGAAAGTCTAAGCTAGTTTTACAAACTAAAGTATGTAGGAAAAAATAAATTAAGACAATATTAAACCTATACAATCTAACCAGTGCAGGATGTCAAGTCCAACCTGAAGTTTGCCAAAACCTTGAATCAGATAGTGGGAAAATCTTTAATTTGCCTTTACTGAACCCAGCTAGACAATGAAATACCTATGAAGCATCCTACTCATCCCAAACATGTCACTTACACATAGTTACCCAAAATACCCAGCAACCCAATTCAACTTAAATGCTCAACAAATAAAAGGAAAAAAAAATTATGCTTTATGTAGGGAACAAGCTCTAAACCATACAAAACCCAATGCAATTTTGAAAAGTTCAAAATAGATGGTGAATTGTGAGCTTCCCCTAGTAGATTGTCACATTCTACTTCAGTGGCTCCACCAACTTAATTGTCATTGTACCCTTTTATTTTGCAAAATGAACATCATGGAGATGTATAACATATTCAAAACATCATGCAGGCAGCTAGTGAGGTTTATCTGGAGGAAGGTGAGCAATGAATCTCTCAGTTGTCATAATTTCATTGCCTTGTTAGTAAAAGCTATTAGGAGAGACAATGGAATCATGGTAAAAAACTATCTTTGTTTCTTTACCTTTTTCCTTCTCCATAAAAGCAATATATATATATATATAAGCCTTGCACATAGTAAGTAAAAAAGTGGCCATAAAACTTCCACGGCCCCCTATGCTTTCTTTCTTGAATCAATTGGATGGTATAAGCAACAAGTTTCCTAGTGGAACCAACAAAATCACATAACCAAACTCAACTATGTACCTAATGAATTAAAGTTATTCCAATCTTTCCAAGATTTGTTAAAAATAGTATGTGGACTCTATAAACACTAGCATGTCGTCCAAAGGCATCAACCTAGCAGTTGTACTTTGTAAATGTTTTCCTGTGCTTCTCAATATAGTTCACTGACATAAAAAATCAATCATAAGATAGCTAAATGAATTCATTTAGTTAGAACTTGGGTCGAAGAGAAAAAGTCTCTTTTTTCAACACAAAAAAATAGAAGAACGTTTTTCAACTATGTTATTCCAGAATTTTACTGCCTGATTACAATTTTAGGTGGAAGGTCATAGATGATTCAATTGTTTTTTTTTTAAATAGGAAAAGATGTTTCAATTAGCATGCTATATGGAGGTTGTTATAATGAACATGTTGATCTTTAGCAGGTAGGAACCTTATAGGCAGGATGACCATCAGTTTTTCATATTGATTAATCCTTTCTATGCCTCAAACGAAGACTGAAAAATTCCATATAACTTTTAACTCCTTAAATTCCTCTACTGAGGCTATAAATTCAAGCCTTTTCACATTAACAAGATGGATGAGTTATCTCTAACACTTCAAGTACAGGCTTTCTACATTTGATGAATAGACAGAAGTATCAAATAGGTCACAAGATAAACTCAGAAAAAAAAATATATATCTGGGATCAGGCAAAAGTTGGCCTCAGGAAACAATCGTGCATCACGATTCCTTTCGTAGATGAGATCTCATTAATCATTCAGTTTATTACGTCTCAAAAGTATTTCCACTAGGATATTAATGAACATTCTAAGCAGATATTATAAGTAACTAACAATAGAAGAAGGGTGCTATATGGAGGTTGTTATGATGAACTTGTTGATCTTTAGCAGGTAGGAACCTTATAGGCAGGATGACCATCAGTTTTTCTATTGATTAATCCTTTCTATGCCTCAAACGAAGACTGAAAAATTCCATATAACTTTTAACTCCTTAAATTCCCCTTCTGAGACTATAAAATTCAAGCCTTTTCACATTAACAAGATGGATGAGTTATCTCTAACACTTCAAGAACAGGCTTTCTACATTTGATGAATAGACAGAAGTATCAAATAGGTCACAAGATAAACTCGGGAAAAAAATATATATCTGGGATCAGGCAAAAGTTTGCATCAGGGAACAATCGTGCATCACGATTCCTTTCGCAGATGAGATCTCGTTAATCATTCAGTTTATTATGTCTCAAAAGTATTTCCACTAGGATATCAAGGAACATTCTAAGCAGATATTATAAGTAACTAACAATAGATGAAGGGGAAAAAAATACAGATATCGGCGAACACACCTGAGCGTCGCGGTAATTGATAACGAACTTCCCGGTTCCCTCTTGGAGAACGACGCGGGCAATGGCGCATTTCCGCCTCCCAGTCCCGATGATCCTCTGTGCGGCGAACCCACCGGGAAGACGGGACTTCACGTACTTCTCAAGGCTCACGCCCTCGACCTCCTCATCGGCAACGGAAGCACTCCCTGCGACCGTGCCGACTGGGGTCAGGGAAGAAGAGGCGGCGACTATCGGCTTTTGCCGGCGAGCTGAGGCGGCACGAGCAATCCGTGCCCGGGGGAAAGATAAGGTGGACGGCGTGGAGGACACGGAGGTGGAGAAGGACAGAGATGAAGAGAAGGCCACAGTGAGAGAGGAGAGGGAGGAAGTCGCCATTGGAGTTTGCTCTTGGCGAGGTCAGGGATAACCCGACCGGAGTGGATAGGTTTTGAGACTGGGAGGAGAGAGAGAGGTCTGAAACAAACTGTTATATCACATAAAACGGCGTTTTAAAGCGTTATGCATGGAATATATCGCTGTTAGCGTAATCCCATGAGTATTTTTATTTCTAATAAGGAAAAAAAAAAATCAAAAGGTGATCTTTATTTTTTAAAATCATTTAAAAACTTATTAAAAGGACACTCAATTTTAATTTAAAATTGTTCTAAAATTATTAAATAATTATAATTGAAATTATTTTAATATTGATAAAATTATTTAAATATTAATTGAAATTATTTTAATTTAGTTAAAAGCGATGCAACTTAGTTAAAATTAATCAAATATTATTAAATGAATTCTGATAGAAATTAATACAATTAAAATAGTTTTGACTAAAACTATTATACATTTTAACCAAATTACTTAAAGCAATTTTAATTAAAACTGCTTTAATAACATTAGACAACGGGGTTTTTCAAAATATAAGATGCCCTTTTAATTATTTTTTTAAAATGAGTTATTTATAATAAAAAAATATAAGGAATTTCTTATTTTCCCCTTTTAATAATAGTATAAATAAATATTATAAATTAAATTTAAAATAAATAAATACTAGTCAGAAATAATAACAATAATGATAATAATGTATTTATTGAATTTGAAGGGGGAAAAGAGATAGATTTAATACATGCATATTATTAATTGATAGAATTCTAATGAAAATTATGTACTATTTACTTAACTTTATCAAATAACCCAACTTTTTTTTAATTCAAGTATTTAATTGTTCAAATTGATTAATTTGATGATCATCGACTCGACAAAAGTTTTTCATTGATCATTAAGATAAATACGTGAAGTGCAGATAGATTATAGTGGACCATCCTGTAGGATCGAAAAGAATGTTAAAGAGAGGATGAATAGCGATCGTCAAAAATTCGATTTTAAAATAGATACGCAGCGAAAGAATAAGATGAACCAATGCTAAATAATCGAGTTTTACTTAACCTTCGACGACTTCTACTCTAAGGCATGCACTCGTCGAATGTTTTCGTTAGACAATCCACTAATAGTTCACAAAAAATTACAAGAGTTAAGTACAAAAACTGGAAAAAGTTACCAACAACAACAATAGAATTGAAAAGTCTTAGTCGCTGTTGTCGATGGAGCATAGCAACGTTGCAGGAGCCTTTTCGGAGCACCGACCAAGAAGAAAACTTGTAATAGTTGTTGTTTTGAAGCTCCGGGTCGAAGACCTTTATATAGGTCTATTCCGGGAGCCTAGAACCCCTTCGAGCGCCTGACCACGTGGCTCGGCCAATCGATGCGCTTCACGTCAGCTTATGGATGAAGTTTCGGGTCCGGGTGCCTGAACCGACTCCGGGCGCCCGGACCACTTGGGCGCCTGTGGCCTGCCCGGGCGAGCTTGGTCCGGGTACCCGGACTAGCTCCGGGCGCCTGGTCTCCGTCCGGGCACTTGGACCCCTTTTCTTCAGCAGCTTTCTTCTGTAGAAAAGATTAGTCCTGGGTAACCTAAAAATAGATTTTTTTTTTTTCCTACAAAATAGAATTAGCACAACATAATAGAATATGATTAGTAATTAGATCCTGTTTCTCCGAGATCAGGATCTAGTCAAGGTCTTAGCTTAGGTTTCCCAAATGAACCTAAGCTAGACCGACGCATACAGTTCCCTCAACGGGGAACACGTCCTCACTGGATCTCTCCTTCAGTTGCTTAACTTTACTCACTTGCAGTCACTCGACTTGTCTCTGACCCACCAGGTCTTCCCCCCAGTTGTCAGGTCCGCAGACCCAATTGGACTTCGGCCGGTTGTCAGGTCCCGCGAACCCAATCGGACTTCCCGCCAGAGATCGGGCCCTGCAGACCTATCTGAATTTCATATCAGCTATCGAGCCCCGCGGACCTAGCTGGATTTCCTACCAGCTATCGAGCCCAGCTGGATTTCAACCTAGTGTTGAGTCTTTACAAGTCAACTCCTGCACACTTGGTAGAAACGTTAGACAAACAACCCATCTAACTTTAACCTATTTGTCATACATCAAAATCAGACTGTTAGTACAACCTGCACCAACACATCCAACATCATGAGTTGTTCGAACACCGTGAATGTATAAAGTGCCATACATAAGTTTTGAACCCTACTACCTCTTATCATCGCACTATGGCTAACCCAACTTGTTTCATAGTTGCATAGCCAGTCCTTTTTTTATCATGTTTGAATGCTCTGCTTGTTTTCTCCTAAATATTAAAAAAAAAAGTATATAGATCCGTTACATTAACGGTCTTCCTAGTGTCGGCCCTTTCTCACCAAAAGATTTAATTAATCCTACTTTTATCAAGCTGGTTTGCTTTTGCTATGATTTAAGCCTCAAATTGAGAAATGAAGCAGCCAATTTATGACAATTATTCTCTGTATTTTGGTTTGCTCAATCAATCTATTTATACAGCTTAACAGGTTTAGATAGAATGTTTTTTTTTCTATACAAGAGCAACTTGAAATGTATGAGCAGGTATCTTGGAGTTGCAGGTTTAGATAGAATATTGTTTCTTACTGGATAACCAGTGTAGCATGGATCCTTGACAGGGAATGGAGAATGCAGGCGCAATGATAATCCATTTGTATCAAAACTCCAATCGAGCAACACCAGAAGTGAAGCAAATCATTATCAGCCATTCAAATTTTGGTCGATAGAAACAAGTTCCGGTACTTCATCTAGTAATCCGTTCACCTCATCACGAAACTCGAGCTTCGCCCTGTTGGTCTTGCCTCCAATCACAACTGTTGTTCCATCTTGCAAAGCCCATATCTGCAAAGCTCAGCACCAATAGACTCAATGAAGAAAAAAAGAATGTGCATTTCTTCCATAGCGTTAACCGGCAAAGGACACACACTGACCTGCGAATGAGAGAAGTAGCTTATGCAAGTTGTCAGCATCAGAGCACCGAATCCAGCATATACGATGGGCACCCCTGGATCGGTCTGGAGGTAGGAGTGAAAATAATTGATTTTTGATTGATAGTCTCAATGGAGATTTATAGTTGCAACTGTAAGGAATACCTTCAAATCAAGGCCAGTGCTGCCAATAGCATCTTCGATTACAATTCTTGTACCATCAATGTCGATTGGAAGTTTTGAGCTAGGCCGGCGAACTCCAGCAAATTTGCCTTCTTGATCATACAAGACAATGGATTGCAGATCGCGAGCAAGCATTGATCTGAATTCTCTCCAGAACAGGTCAGTGGATGAGCCTGAGTTTTGTAAATGACATGCAAGATTATAGCTAACTTACATTCCCTTTACATTTGGTGAATCAGCATCGCCGGTAGGTAAGAAGGTTCCGAAAAGCTTCTTTTCACCATTCATTTGTAAGGGAGCCATAGCCAGATTGAAAGGACCTTCACCATTCTTTGTAATTTGGAGCGCTGAGAATCCCCAATCAGTCTGGTAAATTGTTATTCCCCTGAATCTTAGAGGATCATTTACCCGAATGGTTTTTCTCATCAGTTCTTTTCCATCAAGACTGAATAGTGAAAGATCAGAGTAAAATTGTGACACCTAGATAACCGAAAGAAACATACAGGTTAACATCGCAGGAATCAGAAAGAATAAGGATACAAAAACTTGAAACATAACTTGAGCATGTTCTGATGAACTACCTCTCCACTATCATAGTAATCCATGTAGAATCTGTTAACATGAACTTCAGTGTCGAAGGATTGAGTAGGAAAAGAAAGAAAACCATTGGGATTCATAGTGTCACCCACAACGAAATTAAGTCCCTGGGGAACAGTCACAGAACCATGAAAGCTTCCAGCGGCACTAAGGGTACCTCCTACCATGATCAGAAGCATGGATATATGCACACCAATAGGAGCAAATCGGCCTGCCATTCCCTTGAAAGCATACAAAGACGGCCCTTTTAGAAAGACCTACACAATTAGAAGCTAGAACTAGTTATGATATGAGAAAATTGTTAACACAATTCTATGCTAAACCAAGTTTTTACAAGATCATTTTGTCTAGCCACACACTGCCTTCCAGTTTATAAAATATGATTGTGATAAGTCATTTGTTTGTCAGTGTGTGAAATTTGTTTTTACCAGGAAATCCAATTTAGGATTACCTATCTATAGCATCAAACAACATGACAAACATCTAGCACCATGCTCGAAATAAATAAAGTTCTAGTTACTTCGTCAAATAGGGCATCATTCATCGTAAATTATACATCACTCATGAGATTGCAATTCCTATGTTGTCTACTCAGAATCTAAAAGAGTGAAGAATTCATCAAAGATCATTCACTGGAAATGTTTGAATGCGAAAGTTGTTGATAACATGGAAAATCTTCAACAACAATGGTTAGCTCCAGAGAGGAAATACTAAGACCTAACAGTTTACTGCTCCATCAGCTAACTCTGTAATGTTTTAAGATGTTCCAACAAATTGCAATGGCATGTGTATCACTTGCTAAGCCAGTGTTAAAACATGCTCTGTAGTTACCTCATATCCTGCACCCATCAAAATAATTCCCAGATCCTTGACAGATGCTTTTGGAAGGGAGTCTGCAAAATCTTGCCTGCGAATGGCTTCAGCAGAGTGCTTGAAAGACCATCTGCATATAAAGAAGTAAGTAAAAGCTCTTGTCAGAATGTTTAGTAGAAGCTTCTGCGGCAAATTCAAAGGAATTGGACCTTCTAGCAACTTTAACAAGAGGGATCTGGGTTGTGTATGTACAAGCCATTAGTGAGCATGCTAGTAGAATCAACAGGCCAAGAAAAACTGGAGACGTGAACATATGATCAAAGCCAAGATTAAGGACCCATCTCCAAGTAAAAAATCCAAACATTGGATTTTCCTCCGGGTATTTCTGGAAGTAGTAATCTGGAGCCTCTCCCTGATCGATAACCGTACCTAATAATTCAAAATGAATACAAATTTAAAGCATTGCTAATGTTATTCAAAGCAATTCTTGAACATTCTGTTCCCATTTATTATTCAATCATTCCTGCTGCCCCAATATCAATCGTGGAATCTTGACATTAACAATGCCAAGGGAAGGAGAAATGTCAAGGTTGAGAAAAAGTAAGGAAGAGGAATAGTCCATCAAGAGTAGTGATTGGTCGCATACCCAAAGCCATCAAAGCGGCAATCGTGAACATCTCCGCAATCGCCAAGGGGAGGTTCGACAGGACCGCCAAAGCTCTCTTCAATGCCTTCTGGAAGAAACCCCACGAGGAAGCTTCCGACCCAGGCTTCCCTCTCCCATTGCCCGCCGCGCCGCTCCTGTCTTCCGATAGGGGAGGCGGCGAGGAACCGAAAAGAATGATCTTTCTGTTCGCATTCTTCTTCTTGGCGTTGGTCTCCGGAAGTGCTTCTGCCTCGAAGCTATCACGGGAGGCTCTCGGCCGGCAATCGACGATTCTAGTGGCAGCGCGACGGCTGGCGACCAAAATCTGAGCATTGACGTCGGAACGAAGGGGAAAAGAGGAGGATGCCGTGAAAAGGGCTTTGTGGGGGTTTAGGAGAAGGGAAGACATTCGCAGCTCCGAGAGGAGGTGGAAGAAGGTTGGGTTGGATTTTGCTGAAAGGTGGGATTTTTATTGGGGCGACAGGAAGACACGCTGATGAGTGATGGATAAGGAGGGACTTGCAGGCCCCAATTTAATCTATTTTGTATTATAAATTTTACAAGACTATCAAATATTTTTTATTAAAAAAATTAACGACTTATAGTGGATTAAAAATGGCGATTGTTTCCTCGTAATTTCCTTCTCCTTTAGCGATTGGGACTGGAAATGACGATTAGGTTATCGAATAAAACTACATCATTGATTCCTGATTAATCCGCCAGTTTGATCGTAGGCAAGAACAAAAAAAAAATCATGGCATGGTGGGGGCGATCGCTGGTGGACTCCCTCCGCGCCGCCGCCGCCGCCGCCGACGATGAAGAAGAAGAGCAAACGACCAGAATTACAAGCACAGATGAGAAAATCCCACATCGGATCCCCGTGGAGAGCTCAAGCCGTAGACGTTGATGAGAAGCACGAGGTAAAAGTATACAGGATTTAATCAAATCAAAAGTAGTATTATACTTAAGATTATTAAAATAATTTTATTATAATTATTAGAATAATTATATTATTTATTAATAGATTAATTGAATAAATAATTTCCATATATTATATATTGTAGTGTTCTTCGAATAAATGTTAATGAATAATAAAATTGATTATTATTCTCATATTCTTTCATGCTGTCATGCACTCTTCTTATTCTTCTTTTATATGGTATCAAAGCCAATACTCTTTTTCTTTCGCGACACTCTCGGAGACGTGCCTCAAGGTTGAATCATTGAAATTCTAGATTTCTTGGAATAGTTTAAACTTCTGCTGCAACAATTTATTTTATTATTAAAATTTTCCACTGTCTGCTATTTGTCTCTCAACATCTTTCTCTAGCTTTATCTTTTTACCAGCTAAGTCATCCATCTTTCTCTTTTTTTTTTTTTTTTTTTTTAATAACCCTATCTTCCCTTCTTTCCTCTCCCACCTTGACGTCGGAACCCTACTATCGCATCTCCAGTAGAATCCTACTATCCTAACCTTTTTCTTTTATTATTTTTTTTTTTGGCAAAAATAAAATAAAATCTCCCTCCTCGTCTTTTTTTTTTTTTACTTAACATAGACTTCATCTTTTTCAATTTCATCTCAAAATAATTCCTTTCCGCGGCTAGTCACGCTCATCTCACATTTTGTTCATTTTTTATTTTATTTACGGTTTCAAATAATCAACAACACCAGGACCAAAGGTAAAGTTTAGAATAATGTCAAATCTACCACATCATTGGACATATTGAAAATCAATGCTCTAGAAAATTTAATTGGTTATACACTCGGAGTAAATGTCAAATTTGCCTCAAAATTAGACATATGGTATTTAATGTCCTAGGCGAGTTCACTCAAATTTCATTGATGGTCCTACAACTTCAAAATAATATAATTAACTATTTCACAAGTCTATCCTAAAGTCCTCTCATCTATGTCTAATCGTGGTAAACCCCCAGAGTTTTCATCTATATAATGGTATATTGACACTGGAGTAACACATCATGTCACATCAGATTATAATATCCTTGCAGACTTAAAGTTATTTATCACTCAGATACGATTCAAGTAGACGATAATTCAAGTTTGTAAATTGCTAATCTTAGAAACACATATATTTATTTATCTAATCATACTTTTCACATGCACAATATCTTTCATGTTCCATCTATTACAAAAAATTTACTTTTCACGTGTCAATTTTGTTTTGACAACCATGTCGTGTTTGAATTTCATCATAATTATCATTATCTTATACAAAAATATAAGAACAAATACTATCTTATTTCATGGTGGTATAAAAAATGATCTCTACTATCTTCAAAGTTCTTCCATTAAAGTTTTTAGTGGTGAATGCACAAATAAACCAACTTAGCATGCTCGACTTGGTCATCCTTCTCTTCGCATTGTTTAGACGATTATCAATAAGTATGGTTTACCTACTTCTTTTACCTCCTCTCCATTTTATTCATGTAGGACATGCATGGAAGCTAAAAGTCATAAGTTGTCCTTTTAGTCTTCTTGTCATGTTTCTAGTTTTCTACTTAATTAATATCTAGCTCCAAAGTAGTACTACTCAATGTCATTGTCATGCCGGACTGGACCACCTGCACGTTTTACATGAAACCCTTATGAGCTCCTTAAGAGGACATCAATCATCAACCTAAATTACTAGCACACAGTTTCCTTCTATAATCAACAACATGTTGGTGTGGGAAGCATCAGACGATCGAACCCAAGTTTTGATAATGGCAAAAGGATTCAAAGTTAAGATTATTTGTTATCTAACATGTGCAAATGAGTTTGCAAGAAAGTCCTAACTGCGGTTAGGCAGGTGAAAATCCTAAGGAGTGGTAACCTTAGGTCCTAGGGGGTGGTAACCCTAGGTGGAGGAAAAACCCTAGGGGGTGGTAACCTTAGGTCCTAGGGGGTGGTAACCCTAGGTGGAGGAAAAACCCTAGGGGGTGGTAACCCTAGGTCCTAGGGGTGATAACCCTAGGTGGAGGAAAACCCTAAGGGGCGACAACCTTAGGTCCTAGAGGGTGGTATGGTAACCCTAGGTGGTGGAAATCCTAAAGGGGGGTAACCTTAGGTCCTAGGGGATGGTAACCCTAGGTGGCGAAAAACCCTAGGGGATGGTAACCCTAGGTCCTAGGGGGTGGTAACCCTAGGCAGAAAGTCCAATCGGTCCAGAGGACCGGACTGCATTAGGTATGCTCTCCTGAGTAGAGTAAGTGAGGACGCGTTCCTTGGAAGATGGAACAGTAGGCGTCGGTTCGACTTACGATTTTCGGTTGGAAATTTAAAGTCAGAACCGGACAGTCCGGTGACTTTCAAACACTTTGTTATGTGTATTATGTACTAACTTTTTGCTGCAGGATATTTTTGGGACTAACATATTTTGCAGGGACTAAAATACAAAGTTTACCTCGGATGAACAGTACCCAAGGCGCCCTCCATGGAGCTTCGAAGCGCCTCGGGTACAAAGGTGGGCTGGCTGCGCAGCGAGCTTGGAGGCGCCCTCGAATACAGCTAAGGAGCCCTGGATGCTGTCTTGAAGGCGCCTTAGTGGTTGATGGAGGCGCCTCCATGAGGCATTGGAGGCGCCCTCAACGGCCAATAAAAGCACATCTCGACCAGCAACTAGATACATCAAGAAATAAGCAATCCTTCTACTACAAGCTGTTAACGAGACGCTCCGACTAAGCTACGACAAGCCACCGACAACCCAAAGATTCAGTTTTACAATTTGTTATTGTCGGTATAATTTCTTGTGCATTAATTATAAAATCCAATTGCACTCTTTTAACGATATTATAGTTGTTGCCCACCGAAAGCGATCAACGATCGCGAGCCTTGGAGTAAGAGTCGCCCAAGGCTCCGAACCAAGTAAATCTTGGTATTCTTTTGTATCTCTTTTATTCCGCTTCTTTACTCGATAGTTTTTCTGAATCCGAAACGCCTGAAAGTCATGAGCGCTATTCACCCCCCTCTAGCGCGGTCTCGATCCAACACAACACACCATATAAATAATATTATTTTCTAACTTATCGGGTCTATTGATCCAACTGAATAAATCCCACCCATTGATAAATTAAACAAATAAATACTAAGTATATGTGTTTGTTATTATATCGGAATTAAGAGCACATACTTCCATAATAACAGAGGTCCTGTTCTTTTATGCAGTCAGTATAAAAAGAACAACCTCAAATGGTCCTGCTCAATACACTCATAGTGTATTAGTGTAATTTTATAGTCAAGATAAACTACTACCAAATTATACTACGACCGTTCTAATGGTTTGTCCCTATCCATCTTGGTCGTGAGCTACTATTTATAATTTATAAGGAACTGATAACATGATCTTCTGTGTGATACCACACACCATGTTATCTACAATATAAATTAAATAGACAGCTACATTTAACATAAATGTAGACATTTGACCAATGCGATTCTTATTTCAAAATAAATGTTTATAAAAATGTTAGGCTTTTAGTATACATACTAATACCTAACCCCTTTAGCTGAGTCATGACTCCTTTAGGTCGACATGCATGACTCCCTCGGTTTGGCAACTTAGCCATTTCCCCCTACCTCCCGATATAATCGCTGACTCCCCCTCTCAATAGTGGGGAACATGAATACCGTGATAAATGGAGGGTGTGGGCTCACGTGACATCCCCACAACCTAGACATGGGATTCATGCCTCTTAGGGTGCGTTTGGTTCGGGGTTATTCTTGATAACCTTGGTTATCCATCCAAGGTTATCAACAAAAACCTTGTTTGGTTTAGGTATTCGATGATTCCCGAGTAATGTTTCATGCCCGACACGTCAGCTAAAGGGTTATGCAGCCCGGAATCGGAAAACCTCAGAAAACTAAGGTTTTTCTTGATTCCGGGGTTAACAAATTTTTTATACCAAAAATACCCTTCGATAAAAAAGAACATGGAAAAAAGAGAAAAAATGTAAAAAAAAAAAAAAAATTCAAAATTTTTTAAAAATAAATAATTTTAAAAAATAATTTTTTTTAAAAAAATATATAAATTTTAAAAATAAAAAATTAAATTTAAAAAAATTAAAATTTTTTAAAAAAATTAAAATTTTTTAAAAAAATTAAAATTTTTTAAAAAAATTAAAATTTTTTAAAAAAATTAAAATTTTTTAAAAAAATTAAATTTTTTTAAAAAAATTAAAATTTTTTAAAAAAATTAAAATTTTTTAAAAAAATTAAAAATTTTTTAAAAAAATTAAAAATTTTTTAAAAAAATTAAAAATTTTAAAAAAAAATTAAAAATTTAAAAAAAAAATTAAAAATTTTTAAAAAATTAAAAATTTTAAAAATAAAAAATGTATAAAAATTTTAACAATAAAAAATTAAAAAATTAAATAAATAAATAAAAATTAAAATTTAAAAAATGTAAAAAAATAAAAAAAATATAAATATGAATAATATAAAAAAAATATAAAAACATTAAAAAAAAACATAAAAAAGTAAAAAATATATACAAGAAAAAGAAAAGTAAAAAAAACATAAATAAATAATAATAATAATAATAATAATAATAATATGTATAGTTGATTTTGTAACTGAGGGTAATACGGTAAAATATTAAACTAAGGTATTCATTAAAACCTTCAAACAAACAAGTTTTTGTTGCATTACCTAGATTGTACCAAACAACATTTGGTTATGTTTTATTCCCCATAACCTTGGTTATGTGATTACCTGATAATTATATAACCAAGATTATATATGATAACTTGAACCAAACACACCCTTAGGAGAAAATATAAAAGAAAGCCCACTTGGACGAGCACAGGTATATCCACATTACACATCCAAAACTCTTACTTTAGATGTCAGCCAATTCATTTCTAATTTGAAGATCGGAATGACCACGTCGTGATCATCTTGACCTCATTTTAGTGTCTTACAGAGTTTTAAGAGATCCCGGGGACTTACTTCGTCATAAGACCATTAAGACTCCTCTCCACAACCGTTGTTCCTAGATGACACATTCGATAGCTATTTCAAACAGCTACATTCGGCCTGATGTCAAGCTATAATTCTGTGTAATTCATCTCTCTGCTCATCATTAAATGTGATCGATTTAGTTTGGTTCTAGAAATCAGTCAAAAAAAAATGTCATTGCATTTCTTCCCCTTCTTTATTTCACTGGCAATGATGTCTTCACGGATTTGCTCTCATTCAATTACTTCTGCCCAATTACTTTGAAAAACAATTCCTTTTCAGTTATTTTATTGTAAGCACTCGTTCTTCCGCATCCGAATATTCATCTAAAATGATTTATTCAGATATTAGAATGTCTCATATGTTGGATCCTGACCATGAGTAGCAAATGGGAACTGTCCGCCGTCTCTGATTTCTCTTCCTAGCAATGTTAATTTACTTTGATAAAAGGGTTATGCATAGAAGGATTAATGTCAATGCATATTGAGGTCATGATAAAGCTAATCTAAACACACACATGAAATTACAGTAGACAAATTAAGCAAGACACAAGGAGAAAGCAAGCGTAAGGACAATCTCAAATTAATTTAAACATTACAAGCAAAATGGACTATAACTCCAAATGACCCTGACTCCTCTTCAAAATGGTTCCGACTCCTGAAAGCTTGAAAATAATTCCAAATGATTTCCATAAATTGAAGCATCGAAGGCTTTGAATTCTCGAGGTCCTGGCTGTTGGTAATGGGATGACAATTGCACGTGGGAGTGATTCAATATGGTATGCTGATACTAAAATTGTGAATGTACTGAGTCGAAAAAGCAAGTTAATTTGTTATAACTGTGGCAAGAATGATCACTTTGTTTGGGAATGTACTGAGCTAAAAAATATAGATTCATGTTTATTTTCTATTTATGAGTATTATATTGCTAGCACAGTGCTATAATTGATTCTTTTCCTCTGTGGAATATAAATTCATGAGCAACAAATCATATAGCTCATGAATGAGCTACATTTGTAGAGTATCATCGGGTACCAGCTGACAATAAGTGAATATATGTGAGAAATAATATAAAAATTGAAGTCAAAGGAGTTGACACATGCAAACTCAACAAACGTGGTAGACGTAGCTTGTTTCTACATAATGTCTTTTATGCTCCTCAAATTCGACATAATATGATTTATGTTATATGTCTTCTTGAAATGGGATACAATTTGAACTTTTACAATAGGTGTGTAGAACTTATTATTAACTATGTGTTAATTGAATCCTAAAGTTTGAAGCCTTTAACTTCTTTTTAATATCCTAGAAAAATGTATTGCTTTGACTTCACATCCAACTTTGATCTTTCCTCACTAGATATGTGCATATAGGCTGGACACTAAAAGACAATAGTTTTTTAAAACTGTTGTCGTTGACACACATTAGACAACAATTTTTTGAAAAACTGTTGTTATTTAAAAAACATTATGGTGAACAACAACAGTTTTCAATAAAACTGTTGTTAAATGGAAAAAAGACAACAATTTCTTGAAAAACTGTTGTCTATTAGGTGTGGTTAAATCCAAAATTTCTTGTAGTGGAATATAAATTTTTAACAAATACTTTCATGATTCTTGATGTAGAACCAGATACTGATTATGAAATTGATGGTTATTTTTCAAATATTGCTCTTACTAATGATGCTAATATTGATATTCAAATTTAATATGCTAAATTAGGACATATCGGACAATAACGAATGAATAGATTAAGTAAAGAGGGTTTGTTAGGTACTCATGCTAAGATTAACTTATTTGTATGTAAGCATCCTCTTACTGGAAAAGTAACTAAGAAACCATTTAATAAGGCTATTAGAGCTGAATCACTATTGTAATTAATTCATTCAAATATTTGTCATTCAATGAATGTGAAGGCTAGACATGTAGCCTCCTATTTCATTATATTTATTAATAACTTCATACTTTTTGGTCATATGTATTTGATTTCTTATAAATTTGAAACATTAAATTGTTTTATTATTGGTGCAGGAAACATTAGAGGATCAAACTTGTGTTTTGATAATGGTAAAAGATTCAAAAGTTAAGATGTCTTGTTGTCTAATAAGGTTGATTGAGCTTACAGGAAAGACCTAAGTTGTCTTAGGAAAAAAGTCTTAGTGGATTCTAGGCAGATGGAAAATCCTAGGGGGTGGTAACCCTAGATCCTAAGGGGTGGTAATCCAAGGTGATGGAAAGTCCTAGCTGTGGTTAGGCAGGTAGAAAACCCTAGGGGTGGTAACTCTAAGTCCTAAAGGGTGGTAACCCTAAGTCTTAGGGGGTGGTAACCCTAAGTCTTAGGGGGTGGTAACTCTAGGCAGAAAGTCCAATCGGTCTGGAGGATCGATCTAGCAACAGATAATCTCTCCTGAGAGGAGTAGGTGAGGATGCGTTCCCCGGTGAAGGAACAGTAAACGTCGGTTCGACCTAGGATTTTTGGAGAAAATTCGAAGTTAGAATCGGACAGTCCGAAGACTGTCAAAACTTTTATTTACATATTATCTGCTATGTGATAATTCTGTTTTGTAGGAGACTAACATTTTGTGCAGGATTAGATTCAACCTTGATCGGTCGACCGAACCTTTGAATCGGTCGACCGAACGCCAGTATAGCAAACTGAGTTTGATCGAGGGATCGGTCGACCGTACCTGGGGATCGATCGACCAAACCGAGGATGAGACATGACCTAGTTGAACCGGGTGGATCGGATCAGATAGACCAACGAGGTCAACGGGATCGGTTGATTGAATGGCATGATCTATCGATCAAACGAAGACTTATCCAGGCAGCAGAAGCATGTGGACGAGAAGCAGGGCAGGTTCAGAGGGTTCGGTCGACCAAACACATGGATCGGTTGATCGATCATAGTCAGGTCAAAGACTGATCCCAAGATCAGTGGATCTGGATCAGGTCTACCTTGGCTATAAAAGGAGGGTCGACCAACAATTTCGAAAACAACACTTTCTGAGATCAAGAACGAACAACTGCGCGCACTTCGGCAACATCTAAAAGCTGCTCCAACGACGATCAAGTCAGAAGATAGATTTCATCAAGTCGTTGGTAACAAGTTGTATTTCATATTTGTAAAGCTTCATACTTGTATTATTCCTTTGTAAAACTTTCCGAACTGATATTGAATCGCCCAACTGTAACGACCCTACCCTCCTCTTAGCTAGTCTGTGAGAGTGGGACGTTACTTAACTTTTAACTTTACTTAACTAATGTCGTCCACATATTGATAGTAATACTTAGAACTCTTTGAAAACTCGAAGCACGCAATTTAGTAACAGCTGAAAACATAAATAACTCATCTCAACATTCTACTCTAGCATTTGTTCACAACTAAAACATATCAATCTGCACATGCATGCGACAGTGATATAATTCAAATAATGGGACTAATGCGCATAGCAATTTAAACGGAAGAATTCTAAATATATAAAAACATTCTATGAATAAACCATCAACATAAAAGAATAATTCTAACAATGCAAAAAGGACTCAATCCACCTACATTTCACAAAATGTCTAAATACAAAATCTTAATAAATTCTTTAAGAAAATCCCAAGGCTTCCATAGTCCAGACATCACACATCCATCCACACCTCCTTGTCGCCTTCCTTCACTATAACTTTCCTTTTTCTTTATCTGCAGTAAGAGGAAATGCAACTATAAGCAGATGCTTAGTAAGCGCTATCTAACTCACAAAACTCGGATATGCATGTAAACAAGAAGGAATCTAAAGATTGAATGCTTTAAAAGATAAACTGCTCATGCTCTTCTAATAGCAAAGGAATCAAAACATACTGAAAATGCTAAATAACATGCTAGAATAAAAGAACTAACTTGCTGATTTTTAAAACTAAGTGTAACTTATTTCATTTGTTCCCAAAACTTATACTCTTATACTTCAAAATAATAATCTCTTGGGCCCAGACTTAGTACCATTGCGCGCTCCCTAATAGAAACTGAGGTAGCGAGCCACGAGTCCTACGAGGGTAAAGACCTTGGTCTTACCAGGGCCGAGACCTCGGAACCGGTCACCTGGATTTGTTTAACGACAACCTCGGAAGTCGGGTACTAGCCTCTTCAAGTAAAATACTTGTTACTTGTTGATACTTCTAATAAAAGAATGTCTTATACAAAACTGCAATGCTTAAACAATTCTAAAACTGCAACGCTTAAACAATTCTAAAACTGAAATGCTTAAACAAAAATATGCATACAATGCTTAACAAAAATCTACATACAATGCTTATTTCTTAAAGTCGTTCACACTAAACAAAGCCAGCAAAAATAATAACTCTGCACGGCAGAAGCAATAAATCTGCACTGCTACTACAGGCTGTTCACGCCTGGTTATAAATCAGCAAAAGACCTACAGTTAATATGAACTTGGTGGCTTTTCTTGCTCAGAATTCACAAAGTAATTTGTACTAGAATTGCTAAACTAGACAGAGAAAAGATCTAAACTGCACGTTAAAGAAATAGCAATAAAAGATCTACCGAATACTCCCAAAACTAAGGTTGTTCATGCCCATTGTACAGCACAAACAAACCCAAAACAGTATGCCCCAAGGGCTATTCGTGTCCCTCTTGTAGCACAAATCAAGTTAAGCTTGCTGGAATTTTAAAACAAAACCCATGTAAAACTTGTTCAAAGCTTATACTTTTATAGAGTAACCGAAATCTTTAAGCATGCTACAACAGAAATGCAAATGAGAAGGCACATCTTGAAACTAATCTTAAACCTCTAACAAACCAATTCTGTACAACATATTCCGAAAGCCAAGAAGGAAAAACTTAATCCCTAGCAACCTCAATTCGGTACAGCGTGTTCCGGCAGTAGAGAAAAGAAAATCGAAGCTTGAAACTATCCTTACTGCAGGTGAGTAACGCTTACCCTTGCTCTTGGACTTACAATCGGAATCAGCTTCTAGGGTTTCGGATAGCAAGAAATTTCTGGCGACTCCTCGCGTCTACACGTTCTCCTTGACGAGAGGATCGTGAGGATGTGAAAAACCCTCGGATTGACCCTTGGCCGGCCGCCGGAGATGAAGCCCTAGCTTCCTTCTTCGTTTCCGCCCGACCACCGCCGTCGCACGCGAGAGAGAGAGAGGAGAGGAAGGGTTAGGTCACGAGAAATTAAAAGCCTAAGTTCCTCTCTTATCTCCCTTTATAACTAGGATATTCTGTTATCTATTACTACTTAAATTACTTTCGCCCTTTCTTTGATCAGCACGGCCCTGTTGGGTTCCTGGTCATCCGAAACAACTTAAGACTTTGCTTAGCTAGAGGTCTCCGGTTCGATCCTCGGCCCGACCTCTTTTTGCCTCAAATTTGTTTCTTTTGGTAAAAATACCAAACGAACTCCGAAAATTACATAAAAATACTCTAAAAATTTCTAAAAATCTCTAGAATATTTCTAAAGCCTTTATAAATATTTTTAAGTACTATTAGGACTCGTAATTAGGAAATTTGGATTGTTCCAATTCCCCATACCTTATAAAAAATTCATCCTCGAACTTAGAATAATTCCGGATATCTCTGTCTCATACTATCTTCACGCTCCCAAGTAGTTTCCTCGCGCTTCTGATTTTGCCAAATGATCACCTTCACTAGTGGTACTTCTTTGTTCCTTAGTCTCTTAACTTCTCTGTCCACTATCCGTATAGGTCTACTCTCATAACTAAGATCCTCCTGAATCTGTACTGACTGAGGCTGAATCACTTGGCTAGGGTCGTGGAGACACTTCTTTAGCATGGAGACATGAAATACATTATGTATTGCTGACATGTATTGTGGTAAGTCTAATTTATAAGCTACTTTCCCAATCCTCTCTGTGATCGGATAGTGTCCTACGTAGCGGGAACTTAACTTGCTCTTTTTGCCAAATCTCATCACTCCCTTCATAGGAGCAACTTTGAGGAAGACTGAATCCCCTACTTGGAACTCAAGTGGCTTACGGCGTGTGTCAGCATAACTTTTCTATCTACTCTGGGCAGTCTCAATTCTCTGTCTGATCTTCTGGATAGCCTGAGTGGTCTCATCTATCATCTCTTTCTGAATGCCCAGGTCCACTTCCATCTCTTTCCTTTCACCTGCTTCTTGCCAGCAAATGGGTGATCTACACTTTCGACCATACAGTGCCTCGTAAGGTGCCATCTTCAGAGTGGCCTGATAGTTGTTGTTGTAGGCGAATTCAGCTAAATACAGATACTTGCACCAACTGCCCTTAAAATCTAATGCACAAGCCCTGAGCATGTCTTTTAAAATCTGATTTACTCGTTCTGTCTGTCCATCAGTCTGGGGATGGAAGGCTGTGCTGAACTTGAGTTTGGTGTCTAATGCATTCTGGACACACTTCCAAAAGTGAGAGGTGAATCGCCCATCCCTATCAGAAACAATCGACTTCGGGACTCCATGAAGTCTGATCACCTCCTTAACATATAGCTGTGCCAACTGTTCTATAGAGTGGGACACCTTGATGGCTAGAAAATGGGCAGACTTTGTCAACCTGTCCACTATCACCTATATCGCATCGTACCCATTAGTGGTCCTTAGAAGACTTATTATAAAGTCCATGGATATTTCTTCCCACTTCCACTCTGATATTGGGAGAGGCTATAGGACTCCTCCTGGTCTCTGGTGCTCTGCTTTGACGCTCTGGCATGTTAGGCAGGTACTGACATATTTTGCAACATCTCTCTTGAGTCCAGACCACCAAAATCTCTGTTTCAAATCTTGATACATCTTGGTGGAACCAGGATGCATGGAGTACCGTGTACTATGAGCTTCCTCTAGAATCTTCTTTCTCAATTCCTCATCATTGGGGACACAAAGGCGACCCCCCGATAAAGGATTCCACTGTCTCTGAATTTTCTTATTTTTATATCCCTTGCTTGATCTTCTAGATATTTGGATCTTCACTTTGCCTTCTCTGTATATCCTCAAGCAAGGTGGACTCTAAGGTCAATGCAGAGAGTTGCCCACAAACAATTTCGACTCCAAAGTCTGACAGTTCCTTCTGCAGTGGCAGTGCTAATGATGACAAGGGCATAAGAGTTGCACTGGATTTTTGACTTAGTGCATCCATCACTTTGTTAGCTTTACCTGGGTGGTAGAGGATTTCACAGTCATAATCTTTAACCAACTCTAGCCACCTGCGCTGTCTCATGTTTAAGTCTTTCTGGGTAAAGAAATACTTCAAGATCTGATGGTCTGTGAAGATTCTGCACTGAACTCCATACAAATAATATCGCCAGAGTTTTAGTGCAAAGACCACAGCTGCCAGCTCAAGATCATGAGTGGGGTAGTTCTTCTCATAGTCTTTGAGTTGTCTGGAAGCATAAGCTATAACCTTCCCCTCTTGCATGAGAACAGCTCCAAAGCCCATCTTGGAAGCATCATTGTATATGTCAAAACTCTTGTCACTCTCTGGAATAGTCAGAATGGGAGCACTGGTCAGTCTTTTCTTCAATGCTTGGAAACTTTGCTCACATTTATCTGACCATTCAAACTTCTTGTTCTTCCTAGTTAGGGCTGTTAGTGGAGAGGCTATATTGGAAAAGTCCTCCATGAATTTCCTGTAATACCCAGCTAAACCAAGGAAGCTTCTGATCTCCCTGCCATTCTTGGGTCTACACCAGTTGTTACCGCCTCTATTTTGGCAGGATCCACCTGGATGCCTTCTTTAGAAATGATGTGACCTAGAAACGCCACCTGCTCTAACCAGAACTCGCACTTTGAGAATTTGGCATAAAGCTGCTGTTGGACCATGAAACGTCGATAGAGGGGGGGGGGGGGTGAATATCGATTCGAAAAACAACGAGTATAAAAGAGTTAAGCGCAGCGGAAATGAAATAACTTAGACAGATGAACACAATGTTTTTTACTTCGTTCGGAGCCTGTGACGACTCCTACTCGAAGGCCCGTACTCCGTGAGCACTTTCGTTGAGCAATTCACTAGCAATTCGAAATAATGATTACAAAGACAGTACAAGGAATGCTAATGAAAATTGAAACAAAGCTATACCGACAGAAAGAAAACCACAAGGACACGAGAACGTTGTCGGAGCTTCGTTGGCGTCGTTGGAGCGCAGAGCAGCAGAGCAAGCAGTCTAAGAGTTCTGAGTTGATTCTGATCTCTGCCTCCGCCCCATCTTTTATATGAAGCTCGGGGCGCCCTGTATCCCTTCCAGGCGTCCTGGTGAGACGTGGCAAGTCCAACCAGCGAGCTCCAAGTGGCGACGTGCGGTCAGGATAATTTTTGCCTCCAGGGCGCCCGGACCACCTTTTTCCAGCGAACAACTTTCCTGCAAAACAAGGTTAGTCCGAGACAAAATAGATCCTGCAAAATAAAGTGTTAGCATAATTAAAGTTCAACAAAGTAATAGCAAAGAGTATGAGTTAGATTCCGTCTTTCCGAGACCGGAATCTAGTCACGATTTCGACTTAGATATCCGAAATGGATCTAAGCCGGATCGACGCCTAATGTTCCCTTCCCAGGAACGCGTCCTCGCAGTCACTCCCCTCCAGTGACTTACCTCACTTACCTGCCAGACGTCCGGTCAGCCCTTCGACCCGTCTGGACTTCTCGCCAGCTATCCGGTCAGCTCGTCGACCTAGCTGGACTTCTCGCCAAGCGTCCGGTCAGCCCGTTGACCCGCTTGGACTTCTCGCCAGCTATCCGGTCAGCCCGTCGTCCTAGCTGGGCTTCGTGCCAGATATCTGGTCAGCCCATCGACCTGCCTGGACTTTTCCTGCACACTCGATCAGAGTGTTAGACAACAACAAGCTAACTTAACCTGATTTGTCATTCATCAAAACCTGGGTTAAATCGTTAGTGCAAACCGCACCAACAGCTACTTTTGTTGTACGGTCTGCAGTACTATCCTCAAGTGCGTGTCATGCTCCTCTGGGGTTCTTGAATAAATCAGAATGTCGTCGATGAATACGATGACAAATTTGTCGAGGTATTCTCTGAACACTCTGTTCATTAAGTCCATGAAGACCGCAGGTGCATTAGTCACTCCAAAAGGTATGACTACAAACTCGTAGTGTCCATATCTGGTCCTGAAAGCTGTTCTGGGTATATCACTTTCTTTCACTTTCAGCTGGTGATATCCTGAGCGTAAATCTATCTTCGAGAAAACTATGGCCCCTCTTAGCTGATCAAAGAGATCATCTATTCTGAGAAGAGGGTACTTGTTCTTAACTGTTACTTTATTCAGTGCTCTATAATCTATGCACATCCGCATAGATCCATCTTTCTTCTTAATGAACAACACTGAAGCTCCCCATGGTGAATGACTAGGGCGGATGAAACCTTTGTCAAGCAGCTCCTGGAGTTGTTCTTGTAGTTCTTTCAGCTCTGCTGGAGACATCCGGTACGGAGCTTTTGAAATTGGACTGGTGCTAGGAACCAACTCAATCTCAAACTCCACTTCTCTGTTGGGAGGTAGTTCAGGTAGCTCTTCTGGAAATACCTCTGGATACTCATAGACTACCCGAACATCTTTCTGCTTGGGTCCTTTTTGTTCATCTGTACTCACAATGTACACAAGAAAACTAGCACACCCTTTAGCTAACATCTGGTGGGCTGTTAGAGAAGAGAGGAATTTCTGAGTCTTCCTCTTCGGCACTCCCGTAAACTCAATGGATGGTTCATCTTCTGGGCTGGAAATCACTTTCCTTCTATGACAGTCCACCGAAGCGCTGTACTTACTAAGAAAATTCATACCCAGAATAACATAAAAATCCTACATCGCTAGGACTACTAAATTAACATATAGCTCTCGGTTTGAAATTTTGACTGGTACAACCCGAAGCCACTGGTTGGACTCCATGACTTCCCCAGAAGGTAGGGTTGTCAAGAACTTGTAGTGTAATTAGGTATTAGTTTATCTTAACTAATAAATTACACTAGTACACTATGAGTGTATTGAGCAGGACTATTTGAGGTAGTTTCTTTTTATACTGACTGCATAAAAGAACAAGACCTCTGTTATTATGGAAGTGTGTGCTCTTAATCTCGATATAATAACAAGCACATATTGTTGGTGCAGCGGAGGCCGGCAAGAGGGGGGGTGAATTGCTGTAAACAAAAATAAAACTACCCTCCTCGGATTTCAACTCAGAATAAATGCAGTAGTAAAATAATAGAGGCAGAAATAAAAGAAGAAACAGAATTTAACCTGGTTACAACCAAGAGGGTTGTTAATCCAGGGCAGTAAGAAAGCACACTAAGAAAATTCTCCTTTGCTGAAGGCGGAGAAGCCTTTTACACTCTAATGGCTCAGAACTACTGCTAGGAAATGCTTACAGAGTTGAATGTAGAAGTTGTTGTTTCTTTCCTAGCTCCAGGGGCCTTTATATAGGTCCTGGAAATCTTATCCCGAGAGTCCAAGGTGCCTCCAACTAGGTTCAAGGCGCCTCCAGCTCGGTCAGCGGATAAAACTTTATCCGCTGCGCAAACGGTCAACTTTGACTGTTCAAGGCGCCTTGAACAAGCCTTGAAGGCGCCTTCAAGTTGAAGGTGCCTTCAAGCACAGCTCCTTTTTCCAGCTCCTTTGCGTGGGCTTCCGATGCTCCAATCTTTTGGGTGATTTCGGCCAACCGGAATAGGGCTCACCCGAACCCAATTCCCGGCCTTCTCCTCGAGCATCCTTTCATCCCGGCTTAATGTCCCTCGAACGCCGCACACGCTTTTCATGCCCACCGGAGTACTCTTCCACAGCTCTCTCGTCCTTCGGACGCACCGAGCCCGTCGGCTCCCTTCCCGTGCCGTGCTTCTCGCTAGCTGCGTCTTCCGCTCGACTTCCTGTGCTCCTAAGCTCCTGCACACTCAAACACAGGGATCAAACACAGCAGGACCTAACCAACTTGGTTGATCACATCAAAACTACCACGGGGTCCAACAATCTCCCTCTTTTTGATGTGCATCAACCCAAGTTCAAGTTAGGGTTAAAATAGACATAAATAGTAATTTTAAAGGAAATTACTAAACTAACATAATTAAGCATGAATTTGCAATAAAATAAATAAATTACAACACAGTTAGAAAAAATATTAAATTTCCGTACACCCCCTAAACTTGTACCTTTCTCTCCCCCTTTGATCACAACAAAAATAGGGTACAAATAAGAGAATATTAAGCAAATTATCAAGTTAGAAAAAAATTCTGAACAAAAATGAATTTTTTAGAAAACATTTTTAAGTTAAATTGATTTTTTTTTAAAAAAATTTCTAAGCAAAAATGAATTTTTAGAATTAAAAAAAAAAATTCTAAGTTTAAACTGAATTTTCAAAAAAAAATTCTAAGTCAATTAACAAAAAAAAAAAAATCCTAAGTAAACTTTTTTTGAATGTTTCCAAAAAAAAATTCTAAGTCAAATGAAGTTATTTAGAATTTCTCCAGGAAAAAAAAATTTCTAAGTTAGAATTTTCAAGAATAGTTTCTAAATAAAAAAATGTTTCATAAACTTTCAAAGCATTATTTAATTCTTATTTTTAATATTTTTTCAGAAAGTTAATTAAACATTTTCTTTCAATATTTTAGCTTCCAGGTCGTGGCGAGGCACTAGACCTTCTTGGTTATTGGAGCAACAACCACTTCCTTAGATAAAGTTTCCATAAAGAATTTCAATATTTAATTTTCTCTCTTAAAGCTTTTTTTTTTAAAAAAAATTAATTTAGCACAGATTTTGGAACCCAATAGAGGTTCCTTCCTACATGGTTATTCAAAAATTTAGGGGGTACATAGTTTCTTGGTACTTTTCTAAGTTGGCTCTGATGGTTTCTAATGTACCAATTTAATTTACCATAAATTCTAATTTTTGAATTTGGAAACTTCTTTAAGCATGCATCATTTTTCAGTTTTTCAATATCATTTTTTAATTTTGTATTTTCTAACTTCAAAATTTCATTTTCCTTTTCAAATTTATCTAACTCTTTAGAGAGTGCTTTTATAAATTTAAAGGACTGAGTCGGGGTTAGATTGCGTACCTTACTTACCTGACTCGGTGATGCTCCCCCTTCACTGCAACTTTCCTCTTCTGACGTTCCTCCCCCTTCATCGATGCTCATCTCTGAGCTGGACGTTTCTTCTAGCTGATGGTTGGCCATAAGTGCTAGTCCCCAGAATTCTTCGACTTCCGATTCGGAGGATGACGAATCATCCCACGTGGCCTTTAGGTTGTGTTTGGTTCGAGCTGGCTTCTTGCTCCTTTCCTTATTCTTCTGTTTGCTCTTCAATTTTGGGTAGTCCTCCTTGATGTGCCCTTCTTCGTTGCAGTTGTAGCAACGGACTGTCCTTCTCTTTTGACGATGCCTCTGCGATTTAAATTTGTTAGTACTGAAAAACTTATTGAAGCGTCTTACCAGTAGTGCCGCTTCGGATTCGTCGACTGAGGCTTCGGAGTCAGAACTGTTCATCTTTGCCTTTAAGGCAATGTTCTGACTTGTCTTCTCTGCTCCGTTGGGTTCTGAAACTCGAGATTCGTGAAGTTCAAAAGTTGAAAATAATTGTTCTAAAGTACTTAACTCGAGGTCCTTAGAGATGTAATACGCATCTACTAAGAAAGCCCACTTCGGAGTTCTCGAGAAGGCATTGAGCGCGTATCAGATCGAATCCCGGTTGGTTACCTCTTCTCCAAGGTTCGTTAGTTGCGTTATCAGCTCCTTGATTCTCGCTTGGAGTTGCGCTACCTTCTCGCCTTGGTTCATCTGGAGGTTCGTTAACTGGTTCCGGAGGATGTCGCGCTTCGCTAGCTTCACTTCGGAAGTACCTTCGTGAAGCTCCAGGAATTTCTCCCAGAGATCTTTCGCGAAGTCGTAGCTTCCGATCCGATTTACCTCCTGAGGTGGCAGTACACTGAGTAGATGGAACTCAGCCTTTCCGTTGGCGACGAAATCGGCTTGCTCCTTCTTGCTCAATGTGTTTTCTTCTTTATCTTTCGGCGCTGCAAAACCATATTTCATTGTAATAATAATATCAAAATTTGTTTTAAAAAATACCTCCATTTTGTGCTTCCATGTGGCGAAGTCTCCGTCGAACTTCGGGGGATGGATGTTCGCTCCGGCCATCGTCTTGATCGTAGTGCTTCAGTTGACGGTTAGTCCTTCTGAGGCGATCAGGCTCTGATACCACTTGTTGGTGCAGTGGAGGCCGGAAAGAGGGGGGGGGTGAATTGCTGTAAACAAAAATAAAACTACCCTCCTCAGATTTTAACTCAGAATAAATACAGTAGTAAAATAATAGAGGCAGAAATAAAAGAAGAAACAGAATTTAACCTGGTTACAACCAAGAGGATTGTTAATCTAGGGCAGTAAGAAAGCACACTAAGAAAATTCTCCTTTGCTGAAGGCGGAGAAGCCTTTTACACTCTAATGACTCAGAACTACTGCTAGGAAATGCTTACAGAGTTGAATGTAGAAGTTGTTGTTTCTTTCCTAGCTCCAGGAGCCTTTATATAGGTCCTGGAAATCTTATCCCGAGAGTCTAAGGCGCCTCCAACTGGGTTCAAGGCGCCTCCAGCTCGGTCAGCGGATAAAACTTTATCCGCTGCGCAAACGGTCAACTTTGACTGTTCAAGGCGCCTTGAACAAGCCTTGAAGGCGCCTTCAAGTTGAAGGCGCCTTGAACTGGATTTTCCAGCACAGCTCCTTTTTCCATCTCCTTTGCGTGGGCTTCCGATGCTCCAATCTTTTGGGTGATTTCGGCCAACCGGAATAGGGCTCACCTGAACCCAATTCCCGGCCTTCTCCTCGAGCAGCCTTCCGTCCCGGCTTAACGTCCCTCGAACGCCGCGCACGCTCTTCACGCCCACCGGAGTACTCTTCCGCATCTCTCTCGTCCTTCGGATGCACCGAGCCCGTTGGCTCCCTTCCCGTGTCGTCCTTCTCGCTAGCTGCGTCTTCCGCTCGACTTCCTGTGCTCCTAAGCTCCTGCACACTCAGACACAGGGATCAAACACAGCAGGACCTAACCAACTTGGTTGATCACATCAAAACTACCACGGGGTCCAACACATATATTTAATATTTATTTCTTTAATTTATCAGTGGGTGAGATTTAATTCGATAAATCAATAGGCCCGATAAGTTTAGAAATAATATTATTTATAGTGTGTATTGTTAATTATAGAAGGAAACTATGTCCTAACGATCTAGGTTGATGATGTCCCCAAGAGGAGCTCATAAGGATTGTCATGTAAACCCTGCAGGTGGACTTAGTCCGACATGACAATAAGGTTGAGTGGTACTACTCTTGGAGCTAGACGTTAATTATGTGAGTGTCAGTAACTCATTTAATTAATGGACATTTGATGTCTTAAACACAGGGAGACTAACACACTCATGATAAGAAGGAGTCCAAAATGTAATTTGGGATTGGTGCGGTAGTTCAATGATAGCTCTTTAGTGGTATGAGTTATTATTGATGAACTTGAGTTGGGTGTTCGGGGCGAACACGAGAAGCTCAAGTTCATCGGGAGACCATAACCAATTCCTCCTCTCGGTCCCTATTGTAGCATCTTATATAAAGCCTTATATCCACCTAAAGCCTAGCCTCTTAGCCCATGCTAGGGGTCGACCCCTATCCTTGCTTGGAGCCTAAGCAAGGGGCCGACCAAGCTAAGCTTGGAGCTAAGGCTAGGGGCGGCCAAGCCTTGTTTGGTGCCCAAGTAAGGGGCCGACCAAGTGTGAAAGGGAAGAGGGATTTTATTAAAAATAAAATTTTGATAAAATCTTTCCTTTTATGTTTTTATCCACATGGTTTTAAAAGAGAGTTTTTAATTTTAAGATCTTTCCTTTTATAGATTTTCTACAAAGGATTAAAAGAGAGATTTGTTAAGAAAAAGATTTTAATTTTTAAGAAAACTTTTCTTTTTTGTAACCATGATATAAAAGGAGTTTTATTTTTAAATCTTATCTTTTTTAGATATCCATAAAAGGATTTAAAAGAGAGAGATTTTAATTTATAAAACATTCCTTTTATAGCTAACCACAAAAGGGATTTTTAAAAGAGAGATTTTAATTTTTGTTTAAAATCTTTCCTTGTTTGTTTAAACATGGTGTGGCCGACCATAGAGAGGAATAAAAGGAAGTTTTATTTTTTGTTATAAAACTTTCCTTTTTTGGATTCACCAAGGATTATAAAAGAGAGGGAGGGGGTGCCTTCATGAGACACACAACCTATTCTATTGTTCCTCTCTTCCATCCTTGGTGATCGGCCCTTCCTCTTCTCTTTCTCTTCTTCTTTGTGGTCGGCGACATCATCTATAGTGGAGCTCTTGGTGGCTGGTTGCTTGTGTTAGAGTGTATACTAAAAGCCTAGCTTTTGGTATAAATATTTATCTAGAAATAAGAATCACATTGGTCAAATGTCTACATTTATGATAAATGTAGTTGTTCAATTAATTTATATTGTAGATAACATGGTGTGTGGTGTCACACACAGAGGATCATGTTATCAGTACCTTATAAATTATAAACAGTAGCTCACGACCATAATGGAAAGGAACAAATTATTGGAAGGTCGTAGTGTAATTAGGTATTAGTTTATCTTAACTATATAATTACACTAGTACACTTAGAGTGTATTGAGTAGGACCATTTGAGGTCGTTCCTTTTGTACTGACTTTATGAAGGAACAAAAACCTCAGTTATTATGGAAGTGTGTGCTCTTAATCCTAATATAATAACAAGCACATATATTTGATATTTATTTCTTTAATTTATCAATGGGTGAGATTTAGTTCGATAAATCAATAAGCCCGATAAGTTGGGAAATGATATCACTTATAGTGTGTGTTGTTGATTATAGAAGGAAACTGTGTCCTAGTGATCTAGGTTGAGAATGTCCCCAAGAGGAGCTCATAAGGATTGTCATGTTAAACCCTGCAGGTGGACTTAGTCCGACATGACGATGAAGTTGAGTGGTACTACTCTTGGAGCTAGATATTAATTAAGTGAGTTGTCAGTAACTTACTTAATTAGTGGACATTTGTTATCTTAAACACAGGGAGACTAACACACTCATAATAAGGAGCCCAAAATGTAATTTGGGATTGGTGCGGTAGTTCAATAATAGTTCTTTAGTGGAATGAATTATTATTGATGAAATTAAGTTGTGTGTTCGGGGTGAACACGGGATGCTTAATTTCATCGGGAGACCAAAACCAATTCCTCCTCTCGGTCCCTATCGTAGCCTCTAGTATATAGAGATTTATACCCATCGCATACCCACCTTCTTACTCATCCAATGGGGCCGGCCAAGCTAGCTTGGAACCCAAGCTAGGGCCGGCCAAGACCAAGTGGATGAGCCATGTAGGTGGCCGGCCAAAGCTTGGGTCCCAAGCTTAGGTGGCCGACCACTAGAATATTTAAAAGGATTTTTATTAAAATTATTTCTTATGTGGATATTATGATTTTAAAAGAGAGTTTAAAAATTAAAAATTTCCTTTTATAGCTTTCTACAAAAGATTAAGAGAAGAGATTAATCTCTTTCCTTATTTGTAGTTTAAAAGGATGGTTTTAATTTTGGTAAAACTTTCCTTATTTGTAAATCATCTACATGTTTAAAGAGAGTTTAAAATTTGAAATCTTTCCTTATTTGTTGATTAAAGGAGGATTTTAAATTTTAAGAAAACTTTCCTTTTAACCATGTTCATGATTTAAAGAAAGTTTAAAATTAATAATTCTCTTTTATTAGTTTCTACAAAGATTGAGAAAAGATTTGATATCTTTCCTTATTTGTAGATTAAAAGAGATTTTAATTTTTAGAGATAACTTTCTTTTTATCCACATGTTTAAAAGAAAGATTTTAATTTATTAAATTTCCTTTTTATAAACCAATCATGAAGGGATTAAATTATTGGAGAAATTTTATAAATTTCTGGAGACAAATTAGGAAGTTTTAATTAATTAAAACTCTCCTTGTTTGTAGCTTTAGTGTGGCAAATAAAATTGAGAAAGAAAATTGTTTTTAATTAAATAATTTTTCCTTTTCAATGGAAAAAGAATTAAAGAAATTTTTATTAAATTTTCCTTATTCACCAGGATCAAGGATTATAAAAGAGGGGGTAGAGGAGGCTTCAAAGCTAACGACTCTATTCTATTTTTCCTCTCTTTTCTCCTTGGGTGTGGCCGACCCTTTCTTTCCTCTCCTCTCCTTTGTGTGGCCGAAACCTTCTCATGGTGGAGATAGCTTTGGTGGCCGGATCTAAGAAGGAGAAGAAGGAGAGAAAAGAAGCCTCTTTTCTAGCATCCCTTGGAGCATGGTGGTGGTGGCCGAACCTCTTCATCCTAGGAGAAGTTTTTGATGGCCGAAACTTGTAAGGAAGAAGAAGGTGCTTGGTGGTTCTCATCTCGGAAGATCGTTGCCCACACAACGTCCGAGGTTAGAAGAGGAATACGGTAGAAGATCAAGAGGTCTTTCTAAAAGGTATAACTAGTAATTTTTGTTTCCGCATCATACTAGTTATTTTTGGAAATAATACTAAATACAAGAGGCATACGATTCTAGAGTTTCGAATTTGTTTTCGATATAGTGTTCTTTTGTTTTTCTTTCCCTTGTGATTTGATTGTTTTTTTCGGTTAACCTAAAGTTATTTTAGGAAATTAAATATTAGCTTTCCATAAAAGGTTTTGTCTAGTCGGTGGTGGTTGCTCCCATATCCAAGAAGGCCGTGTGCCTCGCCACGTCAGTACTGGGAACCAATTATGGAAATTAATATTTAATGGAATTAATAACTTAAGGTGATTTGGGTCGAACGTGTTAAGTTCCGCAGGAGATCCAAGTCAAAACCTAAAAGAACAAATAGATTAAGTTTTGGATCAAACGTGTTAAGTTCCGCAGGCGATCCAAAATTTAATTTAAAAGAACACATGGTAGCTAGGAAAAGGTTCAGACCTTTGTACAAAATTTTTGTACAGTGGAACCTCTAGGTTTTCCGAGTAGCAACCAACAATTGGTATCAGAGCTAGGGTTTTGCCTCTGTGTATTTGGTATTAGTTTAATTATGCACATGTCATACATAATTTAGGCAGGTTAATAGTAGGATGTGCTAACTTTGTGGATGTAGGATCCAACTATTATGGCTTATAGTTATTATGTGTGTGATTGGACCCTTGGACATGTCAAGGGCATTTTATTGTGTGTGTATGATTGTATTATAAAATACAGCAGGAGCTGTATTTAGTTTTATTAGGATTTTATTTTTTGATCTAGATACATGTACATTCCTTCGAGGAATATAGGATCGAAAAATGTAAAATTCTATTTATGTCGCTGATCGAGTCTTGCAAGGCGTGGAACCTTTTGAGGACCAGAGGCGCAGCGGAACAAGGAGCAAGATGGATGCGACAACTAGACCCGGTGGCGGTGGGCAAAGATGGCAGCAGCTAGGGTTGGCAACACACGGAGGACAACTAGAGATAAAAGCCATAATAGTTGAAAATTAGATTTTCTATTTATTGCTTTTATATTGTGCTGTGTGTGCATGTTGGTTTACATATTCAGTAGGCTAGCATAGTTAAAATTCCTCATTTATAAATAACTAAGTGGGAGAGGGATTTTTTAAGTAAATCCCATGGTCTCCATTACTGGTTTGTAAGTGATGCAAACAAGCTTGCGCGTTGGCTCTGAGTGCCTTCCTCCATAACGGATGAGCTTGTTTGTGGATCACTAGAACAGACTTCCATTTTTGGATGACTATAGGAAGTTAATTAAGAGCTTGTGATCTTCCCCAACGGAAGGGGCATAATCTTATTAATGGACTTAGTGTCAAGTAATGGTATACACTTAGACACATTTAATAGTATCCTCCCCAACGGAGTCACTACTATCACTTGTGTGACCAAAGGGAAACCAACTATTGATTTGTCATAAAACTAGATTGGCAACATAATAAAATTAATAAAACCCTCTTACAAATGTTTGAATTTGTATACGTCCACACTAACGTGGCATACAAGATTCATGATGTTTGAGGTAATTTTATTTGTCAAAAGTTATATTGACAAGATAGTCAATGGGTAAAACCCTCCTCTTACAAATGATGAATTTGTATACGTCCACACTAACGTGGCATGCAAAATTCACGGTGTTTGAGGTGTTGGTGAATTTAAATAATATTGTTTGAGGAATCAATGTTATTTTAAATTCAAAGAGTTTTGACCAAATATTTAATCAAAGACAGATCAACTATTAATTTTATTCGTCATAAAGTAAAGTTGACGAGATAATAAAATTAATGAATAAAATCTCCTCTTCGATTTTGTATACACAAAATTCATGGAGATTTTAAGGAGTTGATCTTGACCAAATATTTTTGTGATTCTTAGGATGTTTGTCAATCCCTAGTAGTCATACTATAGAAAAAGACTTAGTAGTCCCAATTGTAATGATTGGAAATAGGACTTGGACATTAAGGTAGACTGTCTTCTTAGAACTAAGAACAATTTAGGTGTATTTAATTCATTAGTTGAAACATGTCTAGTGGTGTTATCTACCAAAACCTGGAGTGTAGATACAAGATGCCATTAATCATGTCTGCAATTCATTGCAGGGTTCCAGGAAACCCGACAACTAAATGAAAGGTAAATCACCGTCCACATGGGCACTACTGTAAAAGTGGTAGCTATTGCAGTGGGAGATGTTTATCCTTTGATAAGAATAAAATATGGATTTTAAGTAATTGTCTTTACGTACCAAGTTTAGAAAGAACCTGACTTCAGTTTCTAAACTATTATAGATATTGTGTCTATTTTGATAACAAAGTTGTTATCAAGAAAAATAGGGAAGTTATCTATTCTGGTATGATGGTTGACAATTTATAATCCAATAACTTCCACGATGCAACAAATGGAAATTAGTAACACATCTTCTAATTTTAAGAGAAAGCAACCTTCGGAAATGAACCAATTATATCTTTGGCATCTAAAGCTAGGTTATACTTGAGTAGGATTTATTGGTAGCTGATGAACTTTTGGGTTTATTGGTAGTGGAAATCTTTCCAACCTGCGAGTCTTACTTGGAAGGAAAATAACCAAGAAGCTTTTAAGTCCAAGGGGTATGGAGTCAAAGATATGTTGAAATCGGTTCATTCTGATTTGTGTGATCCTATGAGCATCCAGGCAAGAGGTTGTTTCAAATATTTCATCTATTTTATAGACAACTATTTGAGATATGGATATATTTACTTGATGTGCCGCAAGTCTAAGTACTTTGATTAGTTCAAAGAGTACGAGGCTGATGTGGAGAAACGACAAAGTAAAAGTCACTATGGTAAGAACATAGTGGCAAGTACCTCTTGGGAGAATTTAGGAGTCACTTATCAGAAGTAGGGATTCAATCCCAACTAACTGCACCTGGTACACCCCAACAGAATGGTGAAGAAAAAGGAAGGTATAGGACTCTTATGGAAATAAGTAGATTGATGAGTTATTTAGAATATTACCAAAATCATTTTTAGGATATACTCTGGAAACGGAAGTGAATATAGTACCTTCCAAAGTCAGAACTCTCTACTCATATAGAATTGTTGAATAGGCGTAAGCCTATTTCGAAGCATATTCGGATTCGGGTAATCCAGCACATATGCAGAAGAGAGACAATGATAAGTTGGACAGGAATTCACTTGTTTGTGGGTTATCCTAGTGAAATGAAAGTAGGTTTATAGTCTTAAAAATCAGAAGGTCATTGTTAGCATCAATGACCGATTTTTAGAAAAGGACTATGTAATAAACCATGTGCCCATAAGAAAATTTGTTCTTAAGGAAATATTAAAGGCATGTCTAATCTAGTACCAACTGTACAAGATGAGATATCACAAGGAAACTGCAACACGTATCACAAATGATACACAATTGCAGAAAGTGTCTTGTCGTAGTGGGAGGGTTGTTAAGCAACCTAAAAAGATTCATGTTTTGGGAGAGTTTTTGGACTCGATCCCTGGAGGACATGAACCTGATCTCCGGACATATGATGAAACACTCCAAGATAAAGATGCAATATCTTGGCAAAGAGTAATGAATAACAGAATTAGAATATATGTATTCTAATAAAATCTGGAAGCTTGTAGAACCACCAAATGGTGTAAAAGCCTTTAGGTATAAAAAGGTCTATAATAGGAAAAGAGGATAGACAGGAAGGTAGAAACTTTCAAAGCAAGGCTAGATGAAAAGGAAACTTTTCACTGGTAGCCATGCTTAAGTCTATCCGGATTCTTTATCTATTTGGTAAGTGGATGTCAAGGCATTCCTTAATGGAAGTCTTGAAGAAAGCATCCATATAAAGCAACGAAGGGTTCATTGCAAAGGGCTAAGAGCATCTTGTGTGCAAGCTCAATCGTCTATGGACCGATACAAAGCTTCAAGGTCTTGGAACATCCAGTTTATCAAAGTAATCCAGACCTTTGGATTCATTTAGTAACTGGATAAGTCTTGTGTATACAAAAGGTGTGATGGAAGCGTGGTGGTATTTCTTGTACTATACGTAGATAACATTTTTGGTAGTTGGAAACAATATCAAAATGTTGTCAGAAGTAAGGGTATGGTTGTCCAAACAATTCGATATAAAGGACTTGGAAGAATGTATATATTCTTGAGATCAAAGTAATAAGGGATCGCAAGAAAAGAATATTTTACTTATTCCAAGCTTCATACATCGGAAAAATCCTTGCTCGTTTTAAGCATGCAAAACTCCAAGAAAGGTTTCTTACTTTTTAGGATGGAGTAACTTTATCTAAAGATATGTCTCTGTAGACATCAAAGGAGATAAAGGAAATAAAGGCAGTTCTTTATGCTTCGGCTGTCGGAAGCCTAATGTATGCTATGCACGAGATCAGAAATCTGTTTTGCCAAGGGCATAGTTAGCAGATATCAAAGTAACCCTGGACAAGGATAGTGGATTACAGTAAAGCATATATTGAAGTACCTTAGAGGCACTAGAGAATATATGCTAGCTTACAAGGCAGTTAATTTGGTCCTTGTGGGTTGCATGGATTTTGACTTCCAATCGGATAGGGACAATAATAAGTCAACCTCAGGGTTTTATGTTTACTTTAGGAGCTAAAGTCATAACTATGGAAGAGTGATAAGCATAGGTGTTTTTCTGGACTCCACCATAGAAGTTTAGTATATGGCAAGCCTCTGAGGTAGCCATAAAAGCTGAATGACTCAATAACCACAAGATAGACTTAGATATGATTTCTGGTTTGTCCAAAGATTATTACAATTTATTGTAATAATATTGGTGCAGTAGCAAACTCGAAGAAACCATAAGTCTATAAAGGCAAGTAAACACAATAGAGCGCAAGTACCACCCAATATGAGAAATCGTATAAACGAGGAGAAGTTGTTGCTGCCTAGAATGCATCAGATGATGACCTATAGATCTTTTCACTAAGGTCCTTAAGGCGAGAGCTTTTGATGGACATGTTGAAGGGTTGGGAATCAGATGTATGGCAGCAGATATGGCAGCTTAGTCTTTTAGTATAAGTGGGAGATTGTTAGAGTGTATACTAAAAGCCTAGCTTTTGGTATAAATATTTATCTAGAAATAAGAATCACATTGGTCAAATGTCTATATTTATGATAAATGTAGTTGTTCAATTAATTTATATTGTAGATAACATGGTGTGTGGTGTCACACACAGAGGATCATGTTATCAGTACCTTATAAATTATAAACAGTAGCTCACGACCATAATGGAAAGGAACAAACCATTGTAAGGTCGTAGTGTAATTAGGTATTAGTTTATCTTAACTATATAATTACACTAATACACTTAGAGTGTATTGAGTAGGACCATTTTGTTGGTGCAACCTTAGGTCAAGGTTGACCTGACTCGAGTTGACCTGACTCGAGTTGTGTTTTGATGTTTGACGATGTTTGACGAGAAGAGAGTTGTATTCTTGATGTTTGACAAGAATAGGTGTTTGGGAGTGCAACCTTAGGTCAAGGTTGACCTGATTAACCTGATTCGGGAAAAGTCCAAGCAGGGAGCTTGGCACGCGAAAAGTCCAAGTATGGAGACTTGGCACTGGAAAAGTCCAAGTACGGAGACTTGGCACGGGGAAAAGTCCAAGCAGGAGCTTGGCACGCGGAAAGTCCAAGTATGGAGGCTTGGCGGGAAAGTCCAAACAGGAGTTTGGCGGGAAAAGTCCGGTGAGTGAAGCCAGGCGGTCGGAAATCCTAGTGAGTGAATCCCGGTGAAAATCCTAGTGAGTGAAGCTAGGTAAAGGTGAAAGTCCGGTGAGTGAAGCCGGGCATTGGGAAAATCCTGGGAAGCAAGCGGTGAAAATCCTAGTGAGTGAAGCTAGGTGAATGAGAAAGTCCTAACTGGGATGTTAGGCGGTTGGAAAGTCCTGGTGAGTGAAGCCAGGCGGTTGTGGAAATCCTGGTGAGTGAAGCCGGGTAAAACCCTAGTGAGTGAAGCTAGGTGAAAGTCCGGTGAGTGCGGCAAGGAAAATCCGGATGGATCAAGGGTGATCGGACATCGGTGATGGGAAGTCAAGTAGGTCATGGGTGACCGGATACTTGGTACGGAGAGAAAAGTCTAAGTGGGTCAAAGGGATTGACGGACACTTAGCGGGAGTCCTAGCAGGTCAAGGGTGACCGGATGCTAGCGCAATGTACCAACAGGTCAAGATTGATCAGATGTTGGTTTGGACTTGGTTTCGCGAAAACCATGAGTGGATCGATCCGGTGATCGATCCGGTGATAAGAATATTCGATCGATCGTGGCGCTGGACACATGGATCGCGACATCGAAGAAGCGATCAGCCAGTCCATCGAGGCGGCGACGAGAGCCGACGGAGGCAGCAGAGGGGCTGATCGGTCCGGGACCGATCAGCCTGCTGATCGGTCCCGGACCGATCAGAGGTTCCTGATCGGTCCATGGACCGATCGACCGATCAGGGAAGGAAAGGAGGGAATGAATCGTCCCGATCCAGGTATCTGATCGGTCCACAGGCCGATCCAGGCACTAGCGACGCAACGGCCAGATTTCTTCTGTGTTTCTTCGCTTTCTTCGCAGTTATAAAGGCTACTCCCCGAGCCTCCAACTTCTTCTTCTTCCTTCTTCTTGTTCTTGGTGCCGCTAAGCTTGCCGTTGAGCTTTGTTGAGTCGCTTTGAAGCTTCGCGTGAGCTTCCTACTGGGTCACCTGCTGTTGTAGGCGCTTGGAAGCTGCCGCTTCTTCCAGTCGAAGAGAAATAAGAGAAGGCAAGAAAGTTTACATTTGTATTGTACTTTATTTCTTGTTTTCCTTGTACTCTTTTCTTGTTGTTGCAAGAAGTGTCTGTGGCGAGGTTTCTCCACCCGGAAGGAGTGTTTTTCCGGGGACTCATCCACCGACGGATTGATTGGGTTCGTCCACCTTACGGACACGCCGAGGAGTAGGTGCATCATCTCCGAACCTCGTACATCGCTGTGTTAAGGTTTGATATTCTTCCTTTCGTTTCTAGTTTATTTTTCCGCTGCACTAACGAATTGTAGGAAGAAACGAGCGATTTGGGGCGGCTATTCACACCCCCCCTCTCTAGCCGAGTACGAAGAGATCCCAACAAGTGGTATCAGAGCGAGGTCGCTCTTCATCGGATCAACACCCGGGGGAGCACGGGCTAGAGATGGATCTCTATGGAGAAGATGTCACGGTTCAACCCTTCTACGAGTCTCACGACAACTTCACATATTGGAAGGTAAGGATGATGTATTTTCTTAGGACTAATATGTTAAATTGGTTTTGTGTACAAGAAGGGTTTTCCCCTCCGATGGATGAGGAAGGAAAACCTATCAAGAAGAAGGAGTGGACGAAGGAGCAAATCCACAAATCAACCATCAATGATGAGGTAACGAAAATCATTGAATTCTCTTTACCTAATGATGTGTTGTGTAGGATAGGTGAATACAATAATGCCAAGGAGTTGTGGAACAACTTGGCCAAACTCCATGAGGAGAGCCCCACTTCAAGCCATGAAGAGGAGCCTAGTGAGCCAAGTAGCTCACATCGTGGAGGTGAGGAATTAGAAGTTGAGGGCTACTCAACATCTAAAGAAGAAGAGGAGGTGAGTTCTTCTTCAAGATCGGAGCACGAAGAAGAAGCTTCTACCTCCGGGAGGGATGAAGAAAAGAGCATCCATCCATCCTCGACCCTAGGTAACTCAAACACTTTAAGTTCAAGTAAATTGCATATAATGTGTTTTGAGTGTAGGGAATTTGGACATTACAAGAGTAAATGTCCAAAGAAGACTAAGAAGACTCCACCGGCGCCAAAGATCAAGGAAGTCGGAGTCCCAAAACGCAAGGGCAAGGAGCACGTGGTGTGCTTCCAATGCAAGCAACGGGGACACTATAGGAGTCAATGTCCAAGGGGGAGGCAATCTCACAAGGACAAAAGACCAAGCACGTGTAAAGGGGGAGCGAAGGCAAACCCTAAGGTATCCTTTAAGGCTCATTCGTGTAATTCTAGTAGGATACATACTAGTAATTTTATTGCATTAGTCACTAATGATGAGCATGTTAACACTAGAAATCAATACATGTGCTTAGGTGCTAAACATGTCAACCTAGATATGGATACTACTAGGAATGCTAACCCTAGGATTAACACTTCTAAGGTTAAGGAAAACCTAGGTAGAAACCCTAAATCAACTAGACACATGCCTAGGAACACCTCAAGAAAGAATGACAAATCAAAACTTGAGGTATTAGAGAGGGAAAATCAAGTCTTGAGGTCAAGACTTGATAATTTAGAAAAGACTCTTAAAAATATGGAGAAGTCATCTCTAGGGTTTAAGGGTCAAAAACCAATGTCCAAGGACAAGAAAGGTTTGGGTCACAAACCTAAGTCCCAAATGGTCAAGCCCACCTATCATAATGTTCCATTCGATTATGGAACAAGACCTAGGGCTAGGGAGACCAACACCAAGGTCACAAGGGGAGTCACTCCTAGAGTTGATCTTGATGAGACCCAAATGACCAAGGCTTCAAAGCCTAAGAGGGTCATTAGGAGGGTTGCTAGGGAAGTCATCCCTAGTGAATATTTAGTGAACCCAATGAGCTCACATAGGTATTGGGTTCCTAGGAGCATCTTCTCTACCCCATAAATGGGTTAGAGAGTGTCAACTCCAATAAGAAGGGTAGTTAACCCAACTTTGAGGAAATTGACACTCAAGGAGCATTTTCAAGGTTTTGTGAACCTTTGAAAATGAAATGGAATTATCATTTACTCCTTGGAAGAGTAAAATGTGCCATTATGGAAAAGAATGATCTTATTTGGCACAATTTAAGAAAACCTAGAGAAATACCATAATTGGGATTTTGGTTTTTCTCTTAGGGATATATGGGCAATCTAGGGTTAGATTTTAAGTTAGCTAAGGCTAAGGATACTTAGATAGGGAATTTAGGTATTTTATTTGTGCTAACTTGCCATGATTGGTTGCCATATGCCATGCCATGACATCATATTTAGTTTATTATCATTTGAAATGTCATGATAATGCTTAGGCTAGTTTATATGTCATGCTTTATTTAAGTTTTCAAACTTTATGCCATGACATCATGACATTGGCACATGTTTTTACTTATGATATCATTATATGCCATGTCATCATCTCTTGCATTATAATCAATGAAATTGATTTAAGGACAAACATATAATTTGATATTGAGATCAAATTGGTATTTAGAAAATGCATGAGAACTTAGCTTAAGTTGACCTTAACCCATATCTCACATCAAATTGACTTGAATGTGGTTTGATACACCTTAGATGTGTGTGAGATATTAGGATCATGAGTTAGGATCAAGGTGCATTGTCCTTGTACCTAGATGACCCTAATTCAAGAAATTAAGGATCATAGGGAAAGCTTGTGTACAAGTCATGTACATCTAGCCCTAAGATTATGGTCCTAAATTCAAATGGTTTTAAAAGTATTTTAAAATTGATTTGAAAAACCTTGATGAAGCTTTCCTAGTGATAGCATTCATCATTGAACATTGTGATACAAAGTTGAGTTAAACTTGAACGATTTCAAAGTTTTTGAACTTTGTATCAAGATTGAAAAATGGAAGTTATTTTCATAGAAAACTATTTTTCCATGATAGTATATGTTATGAGGAACGTATCCTCAAAATTTCACAATTTTTCGAATTTTCTGGAATTTTCTAGGAGTTTCTGAATTTCGGGAAGGAAATTTCAGAAATCTGCCTATCAGAGTCTGGATCGGTCTGGGGACCGATCCAGGTAAGTCCTGGATCCAGTGAAGCATGGATCGGTCTGCAGACCGATCCAGTAAGAACCAGAGAGCTTGGTCCGATCTGGTGAAGGCCTGATCGGTCTGGGGACCGATCCATGGGGTTTCTGATCGGTCTGGGGACCGATCAGAGCGTGCCAGTTTCTGATTTTCAGCTGTTGTCTGAAATTTCAGTTATGGAAATGGTGTTTGTGGATTTCTAAAGGTTTGGAACTCACAAAGACATTGTTGGTGCAATGGTCAAGGGGGAGTTGACCTTTAGGGGGAGTTTTACCTAATTGTCAAGGGGGAGTTGACTTTTAGGGGGAGTTTTTACTCCTTAAGACTTTTGAGGATTAGTGATATGGGATTATCACTAAGTTGATTGTTGAGTTTAGTATCAAGGGGGAAATTAAGAGTTTCAATGAAAGGTATGGGACTTTTATTAGGAAGAAACTCTTGACCTTGATACCCTCCTTTTTCTTTTTGATGTATGTCAAAAAGGGGAGAGTGTTCATTGGAGAATTATTGGAGAAACCCAAGTTAGGTTATCGGGTTAACCTAAGCTAGGGGAAGAATGTCAAGGAATGTTCGAGGAAGAACATTAGAATTCTTTTTGATGTGTGTCAAAAAGGGGGAGAGATGTCCCAAGGGGGAGAGTGTAGGTTTTGGAAGAATGATCAAGGAAGAACATTGGAAAACCTAAGTTAGGTTATCGGGTTAACCTAACTTGATTTTGGATTTTGTCAAACATCAAAAAGGGGGAGATTGTTGGTGCAACCTTAGGTCAAGGTTGACCTGACTCGAGTTGTGTTTTGATGTTTGACGATGTTTGACGAGAAGAGAGTTGTATTCTTGATGTTTGACAAGAATAGGTGTTTGGGAGTGCAACCTTAGGTCAAGGTTGACCTGGTTAACCTGATTCGGGAAAAGTCCAAGCAGGGAGCTTGGCACGCGAAAAGTCCAAGTATGGAGACTTGGCACTGAAAAAGTCCAAGTACGGAGACTTGGCACGGGGAAAAGTCCAAGCAGGAGCTTGGCACGCGGAAAGTCCAAGTATGGAGGCTTGGCACGGGGAAAGTCCAAACAGGGAGTTTGGCACGGGGAAAAGTCCTGGTGAGTGAAGCCAGGCAGTCGGGAAATCCTGGTGAGTGAATCCAGGTGAAAATCCTAGTGAGTGAAGCTAGGTAAAGGTGAAAGTCCTGGTGAGTGAAGCCAGGCATTCGGGAAAATCCTTGTGAGTGAAGCCAGGTGAAAATCCTAGTGAGTGAAGCTAGGTGAATGAGAAAGTCCTAACTGGGATGTTAGGCAGTTGGAAAGTCCTGGTGAGTGAAGCCAGGCAGTTGTGGAAATCCTGGTGAGTGAAGCCGGGTAAAAACCCTAGTGAGTGAAGCTAGGTGAAAGTCCTGGTGAGTGAAGCCGGGCAAGGGAAAATCCAGATGGATCAAGGGTGATCGGACATCTGGTGATGGGAAGTCCAAGTAGGTCATAGGAGTGACCGGATACTTGGTACGGAGAGAAAAGTCTAAGTGGGTCAAAGGGATTGACCGGACACTTAGCGGGGAGTCCTAGCAGGTCAAGGGAGTGACCGGATGCTAGGCGCAATGTACCAACAGGTCAAGATTGATCGGATGTTGGTTTGGACTTGGTTTCGGCGAAAACCATGAGCTGGATCGATCTGGTGATCGATCCAGTGATACTTATTTCGATCGGTCCGGTGACCGATCAGTAACACATCAGTAGCATATTGTGTGTTAACCGATCGGTCAGTGACCGATCGAGTCGATCAGAAGAGCGAGGCGCAAGAGGGGCTGATCGGTCCGGGACCGATCAGCCCGATCGGTCCCGGACCGATCGGGAGGTTCCTGATCGGTCCATGGACCGATCGAGGGGCGAAGGAGGAGGAATGGATCGGTCCGTGGACCGATCCACATAAGTCGATCGGTCCACGCATCGATCCAGGCACTGCCGTTCTGACGCAGCTGAATTTCTTCGTGTTTCTTCGTTTTCTTCGCAGTTATAAAAGGCGAATCTCAGAGCCTCAACTTCTTCTTCTTCCTTCTTCTTGTTCTTGGTGCTGCTAAGCTTGAGCTTTGTTGAGCTGCTTTGAAGCTTAGCGTGAGCTTCCGGCTGGCTGCTGTTGTAGGCGCTTGAAGCTGCTTCTTCCATCGAAGAGAAGGCAAGAAAGTTTACATTTGTATTGTACTTTATTTCTTATTTTCCTTGTACTCTTTTCTTGCTGTTGCAAGAAGTGTCTGTGGCGAGGTTTCTCCACCCAGAAGGAGTGTTTTTATTAGCCGGTTTTCCGGGGACTCATCCACCGACGGATTGATTGGGTTCGTCCACCTTACGGACACGCCGAGGAGTAGGTGCATCATCTCCGAACCTCGTACATCGCTGTGTTAAGGTTTGATATTCTTCCTTTCGTTTCTAGTTTATTTTTCCGCTGCGCTAACGAATTGTAGGAAGAAACGAGCGATTTGGGGCGGCTATTCACACCCCCCCCCTCTCTAGCCGAGTACGAAGAGATCCCAACACATTTGAGGTCGTTCCTTTTGTACTGACTTTATGAAGGAACAAAGACCTCAGTTATTATGGAAGTGTGTGCTCTTAATCCTAATATAATAACAAGCACATATATTTGATATTTATTTCTTTAATTTATCAATGGGTGAGATTTAGTTCGATAAATCAATAAGCCCGATAAGTTGGGAAATGATATCACTTATAGTGTGTGTTGTTGATTATAGAAGGAAACTGTGTCCTAGTGATCTAGGTTGAGAATGTCCCCAAGAGGAGCTCATAAGGATTGTCATGTTAAACCCTGCAGGTGGACTTAGTCCGACATGACGATGAAGTTGAGTGGTACTACTCTTGGAGCTAGATATTAATTAAGTGAGTTGTCAGTAACTTACTTAATTAGTGGACATTTGTTATCTTAAACACAGGGAGACTAACACACTCATAATAAGAAGGAGCCCAAAATGTAATTTGGGATTGGTGCGGTAGTTCAATAATAGTTCTTTAGTGGAATGAATTATTATTGATGAAATTAAGTTGTGTGTTCGAAGCGAACACGGGATGCTTAATCGGGAGACAAAACCAATTCCTCCTCTCGGTCCCTATCGTAGCCTCTAGTATATAGAGATTTATACCCATCGATACCACCTTCTTACTCATCCAATGGGGCCGGCCAAGCTAGCTTGGAACCCAAGCTAGGGCCGCCAAGACCAAGTGGATGAGTTGTAGGTGTCGGCCAAAGCTTGGGTCCCAAGCTTAGGTGCCGACCACTAGAATATTTAAAAGGATTTTATTAAAATTATTTCTTATGTGGATATTATGATTTTAAAGAGAGTTTAAAATTAAAATTTCCTTTTATAGCTTTCTACAAAAGATTAAGAGAAGAGATTAATCTCTTTCCTTATTTGTAGTTTAAAAGGATGGTTTTAATTTTGGTAAAACTTTCCTTATTTGTAAATCATCTACATGTTTAAAGAGAGTTTAAAATTTGAAATCTTTCCTTATTTGTTGATTAAAGGAGGATTTTAAATTTTAAGAAAACTTTCCTTTTAACCATGTTCATGATTTAAAGAAAGTTTAAAATTAATAATTCTCTTTTATTAGTTTCTACAAAAGATTGAGAAAAGATTTGATATCTTTCCTTATTTGTAGATTAAAAGAGATTTTAATTTTTAGAGATAACTTTCTTTTTATCCACATGTTTAAAAGAAAGATTTTAATTTATTAAATTTCCTTTTTATAAACCAATCATGAAGGGATTAAATTATTGGAGAAATTTTATAAATTTCTGGAGACAAATTAGGAAGTTTTAATTAATTAAAACTCTCCTTGTTTGTAGCTTTGGTGTGGCCGGCCAAATAAAATTGAGAAAGAAAATTGTTTTTAATTAAATAATTTTTCCTTTTCAATGGAAAAAGAATTAAGAAAATTTTTATTAAATTTTCCTTATTCACCAGGATCAAGGATTATAAAAGAGGGGGTAGAGGAGGCTTCAAAGCTAACGACTCTATTCTATTTTTCCTCTCTTTTCTCCTTGGGTGTGGCCGACCCTTTCTTTCCTCTCCTCTCCTTTGTGTGGCCGAAACCTTCTCATGGTGGAGATAGCTTTGGTGGCCGGATCTAAGAAGGAGAAGAAGGAGAGAAAAGAAGCCTCTTTTCTAGCATCCCTTGGAGCATGGTGGTGGTGGCCGAACCTCTTCATCCTAGGAGAAGTTTTTGATGGCCGAAACTTGTAAGGAAGAAGAAGGTGCTTGGTGGTTCTCATCTTGGAAGATCGTTGCCCACACAACGTCCGAGGTTAGAAGAGGAATACGGTAGAAGATCAAGAGGTCTTTCTAAAAGGTATAACTAGTAATTTTTGTTTCCGCATCATACTAGTTATTTTTGGAAATAATACTAAATACAAGAGGCATACGATTCTAGAGTTTCGAATTTGTTTTCGATATAGTGTTCTTTTGTTTTTCTTTCCCTTGTGATTTAATTGTTCTTTTCGGTTAACCTAAAGTTATTTTAGGAAATTAAATATTAGCTTTCCATAAAAGGTTTTGTCTAGTCGGTGGTGGTTGCTCCCATATCCAAGAAGGCCATGTGCCTCGCCACGTCAGTACTGGGAACCAATTATGGAAATTAATATTTAATAGAATTAATAACTTAAGGTGATTTGGGTCGAACGTGTTAAGTTTCGCAGGAGACCCAAGTCAAAACCTAAAAGAACGAATAGATTAAGTTTTGGATCAAACGTGTTAAGTTCCGCAGGCGATCCAAAATTTAATTTAAAAGAACACATGGTAGCTAGGAAAAGGTTCAGACCTTTGTACAAAATTTTTGTACAGTGGAACCTCTAGGTTTTCCGAGTAGCAACCAACAGCTTGGAGGTGAAGAAGTAGAGAAAGGAGGCATTGTTTTCTAGCATCCCTTGGAGCATTGTGGTGGTGGCCGAAACTTGGAAGCAAGGAAGGTGATCCGGCGGTTAGAACAGGGGACCCCCATTCTGAGGGGTCAATGCCACGCGGGAGTCAAAAGGCCAGGTGGTCGATCGGAGAAGGAGGGGCCGACCTCCCGGTCGGCCGACCGGTGAATAGCCGATGGTAAAAGTCGCCCCGACAGAAGTCAGGGTTCCGACGCTCAATTGAACAGTAGCAAAGAGCCGAGCGGAAGGCCTAAGATAAGGTGACATACTGCTAAACAGTCCCTACATAGCACCCTACCGAAAATATCCCCAGCATATCGATGCCAACGTCAGGCCGGACGGGATGTGAGTGCCGTCCGGCCAGCGCTTAAGATGAGGGCTGGCCGGATGGACTCCCCGTCCAGCCGGCTTGCCGGACGCCCTGGCCTGTGATCGGTAGAGAGGGACAAGAACATCTTATGACAGCTATCAAGTCCTATGGCTAGGCCATACTCCAAGTCTGACAACGAGGTGTTCTGTTGTCCCATCGAAGACGTGCTCGGACTGTAGCAGTATGGCGTCAGGTAAGCTTTCTGACAGACACATACCGAGGTATGGGCTGCGGACGCGTATGCGCCTCGGTGGACGTGCAGGAGCTCTTTCACCGCTCTATATAAAGAGCCTCATACTTCGCCGGAGGTACGCGAAAAAACACCTTTGGAGCCACTTCTTCCACTGTTAGCTTGCCTGACTTGAGCGTCGGAGGGTCGCCGCCGGGAACCCCTTCCCGGCCCGACTTCTGTGCAGGTTTGTCGGAGGTTTGTGCAACCAGTCGAAGATCCACGTCAGCAGCCGGGGAGCGCCACGTGCCCAGCGTCCATTGATTCAGCATTCGGACAGGATCAATTTGGCGCCGTCTGTAGGAAAGCTCCTACATCCGAACGGAAACAATGGACGAGGCTGGACGACAACACACGGTGACGCTTTCAACGGAGGAACTCGACGCTCTGATCGAGTTGAGGGCCGCCAAGCTTGTGGAGCAAAAACAGAAAGCAACAGCCGAGTGGCCGGAGCAGCAAGCAACGTTAGCATCTGGTGGCCGAGCGGAAGCACCACAGGCCACTGTTGCATTTCATCGGGCTCTATTCCGCACCCCCGAAGCCGCAGCAGCTCATAGAGATCGGGGATCTTCTTCGGATGAAATGCCTAGATGAGAGGACAGAAAAGGAAAAGCCCCCCGCGCGGACTCATCTCCCGAGCGGATTAATCGCCAATTTTCAGAGGCTATTCTACGGGACCCTCTACCCAAGCACTACGTGCCTCCGACGATCGGCGAATACAATGGAACCACCGATCTGGATGATCATTTGGGCAAGTTTGATAACACGGCAACCCTGCATCAATACACAGATGGGGTGAAGTGTCGGGTTTTCCTCGCCACCCTATCTGGATCGGCTCAACGTTGGTTTCAGAGGTTGCCGGACGGATCCATCGCAAGCTTCAAGGACTTCCGGACGGCCTTCCTCCACCACTTCGCAAGCAGTCGGCGCTATCAAAAAACCAGCGTTAGTCTGTTCGCCATCAAACAAGAAGCCCGTGAATCGCTTCGAGCTTACATCCAGCGGTTCAACAAAGTGGCCATGGATATTCCAACGGCCACCTCGGAGACCATGATGAATGCCTTCACACAAGGCCTCGTGGATGGGGATTTCTTTCGATCACTCATTCGGAAGCCACCCCGAGACTATGATCACATGCTACACCGGGCCAACGAATACATCAACGTGGAGGAAGCGCAAGCGGCCCGGAAAAAAGAAACTCCAGCCGAGCGGGCTCCTCCTGCCGAACGGAAGTCGCACGTTGCTCATCAGCCACCCAGAGGACCCAGGGCCGAAGCAATTCGAGCTCATCCAAGACCTCATGTCCAAGAAGTAGCAGCTGAGCGGCCTAGGACAAAGAAAAGATGGACCCCAATGTTCTGCTCCTTCCACCGGACGGACACACACAACACTAAGGATTGCCGCAGTCTTCCTCTAATTGCCCACCCCGTTCCTAGAGGCGTCGGTCGTCGGTCGCCATCAGTCGACAGGCGGCAAAGGCCTCGTGAAGCCGATCGGACGGTAGCCGACAGGCGGCAACAACCGACTCCCGAGCGGCATCGCTCTCCGAGGCGGGAGAATCTCCGAATGTCTAGGGAACGTCCCCGACCTTCCGCCCGAGAAGAAGAAAATAGAAGCAATACTCCCCGAGGAGAAATCAACATCATAGCTGGTGGGCCGACCGGAGGAGACTCCAACCGGGCAAGAAAGGCGAGCGTCCGGCAGCTCCAAGTCCATGCAGTCGACTGCAGCAGAGAGCGGGCGAGTGGACCCGAAATCAGTTTCGGGCCGGGGGACTTGGAAGGAGTTGAAGTGCCCCACGATGACGCTCTGCTCATCAAAGCGGTGATAGCCAATTACAATATTCACCGCGTTTTTATTGACACAGGGAGCTCGGTCAATATCATATTCAAGAAAGCATTCGGACAGGATCAGAAGGCTTTGGTGGATTTCTTCTTGGTAGATCGTCACCCACATGACGTCCAAGAGAAGGAGAGGAATATAATAGAAGATCAAGAGATTTTTGTTAACAAAGAAAGGTATAACTAGTTGTCTTGTTCCACATCATACTAGTTTTCTTTGTACGAATTTTGAATTACCAAACACAAGAGGCTAACGATTCTAGGCAATTGATTTTATGTTTCGATTTTGTGTTTCTTTTGTTTTTCGATCTTATGATTTGATTGTTCTTTGTGGTTAAACATAGGGTTACTGTAAGGAGATTAAATATTGAATTTCGTTGAAAGGCTTTTTCTAGGAAGTGGTGGATGATCCCATATCCAAGAAGGCCTAGTGTCTCGCCATGTTTAACCTGGAAGCCGATCTTTGAAATAAATATTTAATTAACTTTGTAACATGGGTGGATTTGGATCAATAATGTTAAGCATCGTTTGCGATCCAAGTCTAAACCTCTAAGAACAAATAAGTTGAATTTGGAATCAATAATTTTAAGTTCTGTTTGCGATTCCAAGTTTAATTTCTAAAGAACACAATAGGTTGTTAGGAAAGGTTCAGGACTTGTGCAAAATTTTTGTACAGGGGAACCAGTGCGATATTCCGAATAGCAACCAACAGTAGGAGTCATCACAGGCTCCAAACCAAATAAAAGAAATTGTGTTAGCGATTGTCTTTGGTTCTTTCTTTATTTTCGCTGTGTATTTACTTTGTCTTTTCCAAAATAAGTGAAAAAGCAACGTGTGTTATTAACCCCCCCTCTAGCACGTCTACGATCCTACACTTTAAACCTTATTTGAACGAAGTTGAGAATTAGTTATAGTTGATATGATGAATAAGATAGGACCTTCAAAGTTGGGGTTAAAGTCAAGAAGATCGACGGATATGGCAGGAAAAGTTAAGATGAGCTAACAGCCAAAATTAAGGTATACATATTCGAGCAAACCACCATCACTGAGGCTCATCTCCCTATCTCACATGGGCACAGATCCCCACAAACATCTGACCGGCTCCATAGGAAGTTGAATCTCCAGGACTCAGCTATCCACTCTTCAAGGGCAAGGCGCCCAACATACAGTTGGTCGGTCCTAGAGTCGGTCGGACCTTCGGGACTTAACTCCCCACTCTTTAGGGGAAAGGTCCCCAGCATATAGTCGGTCGGCCCTCAAGCCGATCGAACCTTCGTGACTTATCTTCCCACTCTTCAGGGGAAAGGCCCCTGACATACAGCTGATCAACCCTAGAGCCAGTCAAACTTTCGAGACTTAACTCCCTACTCTTCAGGGGTAAGGCCCCCAGCATACAACCGATCTACCTCAGAGTCAATCGAACCTTTGGGACTTAGCTCCCCACTTTTCAGGTAAAGCCCCTAGCATGCAGACGGTCGGACCTTCGGGACTTAACTCTCCACTCTGTAAGGGCAAGGCGTCCATCATACAGCCGGTCGGTCCCAAAATTAGTTGGACCTTTGGGACTTAGCTCCCCACTTTTCATAGGCACGACCCCCGATATAAACCTGGTCAACTCCAAAGTCAGTCAGACTCCTTCTAAGAGACAACATTGTCAAAGAATGACAACTACCTATCAGAGACTAATAATTACTCACCAAGGAATATTTTGTTATTATGATATATACAGGCAACAGAACCTTCTAGGGGAGGGTTGTCGTACAACCTCCGTTACCCAACATATTCTGACATAAAAAATTCTCTGATGCCTCATTATTTCGGATGTTATGGGGTCAATATAAAAAGGAGACCCTTTCCATTGGCTAGGTACGTTCTCACGCACACACACACCCGCACACACATCTACACTACTATTCTACTATTTATCTTCTTCATTTTGCGACAGTTCTAACTTGAGCGTTAGAGTGCCTGCACCAGGAACCCCCTCCTTGGTTCTCTCTGTGACATTCCTATTTATTCTCTCGGTGGTGTGCGTAGAAAGGATTGCTAAATGCCATCTTCTTCCAACCCAAAGTCTTCTCACGGTTAGCACCAGAGCCACCTATCCAACGCTCCATCTTCCACTATTTCAGACTAGATCAAATTTGGCGCTATCTATAGGAACTTCTCTTGAATTTGAAACGCGAATATGAAAGAGGCTGAATGATTCACTACAGTTACTTTATCACAAGAATATTTGGAGCTACTAATAACCACCCAAGCGCAAGCTCGTGAACAACAACAAGAAGCAGTCAGGGGTCCTTTGGCAAACGACTAAGCTAAATCAATGATGGGCCCTCACAGCGAGCGAGAAACCTCAATGGAAGGACCGATGGAGTTTCCCATGGCCCCTCCTCTGACCGATCACAACTAGGTTCCTGTACAACCATTTATCTTCCCTCCCGTGCCTCCATCACCGATTGCATACCATCGGGTGTTGTTATGCACGCCTTGCGAAGATTTGGGCCAAGCGGAGAGGTCCCTGAAGGGCGCTGGAATTCTGTTCTATTTAAATTTCTTTGTACAAAAATTGTACAAGTACAGAACTATTCCTAGCAACCCGCATGTTCGATCAGACATGTGTTTGATCAATCAAGCAAATTCTTGACGGATCAAAGCACACCTTGATCGAAGTACATGATCGTTGACCTCTTGTGTTGGTATCCAAAATCGATACAAAGAAAACTTGACAAATTACGCAGTGGAGTTAAAGAACTAGCTATATCTTTTCTTTGTAGCTAAAGACCTCTTGATCTTCTACCGTATTCCTCTCCTCTTCTTGGACGTCATGTGGGTAACGATCTACCAAGATAAAATCACCCTTCTTCTCTTCTCTTCCATTTCTTCCTCTTCTTCCTCTTCTTCAAGTTGCCGCCCACAAAGAGGAGGAGGGCGGTGCCGACCCTAAGCAAGGAGGAGGAGGGGGGGTGCCGACCCTAAGCAAGGAGGAGGAAGGGGGCGCCGGTTCTTATTATAGAGGACGAGGCACCTTCCCTTGTTATGGAGGAGGAGGGGCGCCGGCCACAAGGAAGGGATGTGGCCGGCCCTAGGTGGAGATGTGGTCGGCCCTAGCAAGGGAAGAAGGGGCGCCGACCACAAGGAGGAGAAGAGAATTGTGGAGAATTAGGTTTTTGGAGGCACCACCTACTCCCTTTTATAAGCTTACTGTCGGCCCTAGGTAAGGAAGAGAAAACCAAAAACAAAAATCAAACTGGATGGGTGGATGCGAGACTTTATATAGAGGCTACAACAGGGACCTAGAGGAGAAATTGGTTTAGGCCTCCTGATGGGCTTGGGCTTCTTGTGTTCGGCTCGAACACCCAACCCAAGTCCATCAATAATAACTCATACCACTAAAGAGTTATTATTGTATTACCATACCAATCTTATATTACAATATGGGCTCCTTCTTATCATAAGTATGTTAATCTCCTCGTGTTTAAAAAATCGTATGCCCGTTAATTAAATGAGTTACTGACAGCTCAATTAATTAACATCTGATTCCAAGAGTAGTACCACTCAACTTTATTATCATGCCAGACTAAGTACACCTGCAGGGTTTACATGATAATCCTTACGAGCTCCTCGAGGAGACACCATCAACCTAAATAATTAGGACACATATTCCTTCTATAATCAACAACACACCATATAAATAATACTATCTCCCAACTCATCGGACCTATTGATTTAACGAATAAATCTCACCCTTTGATAAGTTAAAGAAATAAATACTAAGTATACGTGCTTGTTATTATATAGGGATTAAGAGGATGCACATTCATAATAACAGAAGTTCTGTTCTTTTATGTAGTCAATACAAATCGAACAATCTCAAACGGTCCTGCTCAATACACACATAGTGTACTAGTATAATTTTATAGCCAAGACAGACTAATACCAAATTACACTACAATCATTCCAATGGTTTGCCCCAATCCATCTTGGTTGTGAGCTACTATTTATAATTCATAAGGAACCGATAACATGATCTTCTGTATGACACCACATACCATATTATCTACAATATAAATTAAATGGACAACTGCATTGACATATAAATGTAAACATTTGACCAAAGTGATTCTCATTTCAAAATATTTTAAAACAGATGTTCATACAAAAGATAGACTTATAGTATACATTCCAACAGTTCCAAGGGTCATCCTCTGGAAATGCCTCCACTTGGGACATTTGTAAGGGGAAAGCTCCAATGGCCATTAGCTCCCCTAAGCGGATTAGCATGTCATTCTCCTATGAAATTTTGGAAGACAAGTTGTCGAGTCATTTCCAACCCTTAGCAATTGAAGAGTATAGAGGGGTGACCGACCCGGAGGACCATCTACTCAAATTTTAAAATGAAACTATCCTTCATCAATATACGAATGACGTCAAGTGCCGAGTGTTCCTTATTGGGGCACTTCGGAGCTAGAGGGGGGGGGGGGGGGGGAATAGCTCGTCGCTTCGCTTCGATGATGATATACAACTCAATAAACTTGAAGCAAGCTCCTCCAATGTTAACAATGGGATTTATTTGGTATCCACCTCAAGAAAAGGTGACTAATCTAAGGTTCTACACTCGAGCACACTCTACACTATGTAAACACTTCTTCTCAGAAACAATCCGGAGGCGGAGAAGCCTCGTACATGCTCTCAATACAACAAGAAGAAAAGAGAAGCAAATACAAATGAAATCTTACAAGATTTACAATAATGAAACCCTAACTTACTCTTTTCTTGTTTGGAGACAGCTCTTGATACTTGGAAAATGTAGTAGAACTTTTGCTCCAAGAGTCTTCAAGAATCGCCGACAGTCAACTTGAGAGGAATCAAGAGAGTTGTGTTGAACAGTGTTGCTGAAACCCTTTTAACAGGCACACAATGACTATATTTTCAATCTCAAGTGATTACTCTAATCGCTTAAGTGTTCTTAATTGATTAGTCGAGTCGATTAAGAACCTTTCTGGTTGTGCGAGAATCGTCCATAGGCGATTAAACTTCCTTGCTTAATCACCTACCGTAGCTACTGTTTCTTCGTAGAAAACTTTAATCGCTTAGCCTAAGCGATTAAGCTATGCTAAATCGCTTAGCCTAAGCGATTAAGCTATACTGAATCTCTTAGCCTAAGCGATTCAGCTAGCTTCTGTTTCCTTACGTCGAACGGCTCTTAAGCGATTACCTTAATCGATTGCAGTCTTAGTAATTAATTATCCTAATTGATTACCAAACCTAACTTCTTCCCTCTATGTCTAGGGTTCACATCCAACATCTGATCAACTGTGACCTGTTGAAACTCCTCAATTTCTAACATCTGGTCAACCTTGATCTCTTGGGATTTCGTCACCAAGTGTCTGATTAATCCTTTAACCCACTTGGACTTTTCTCCTCATGTCAAGTATCCAGTCAATCCTTTGATCTACTTAGACTTCCAATCACCAAGTGTTTGGCCAGCCTTGATCCACTTGGACTTACCATCTCGTGCCAAGTGTGTGGTCAATCTTGACCCACTTGGACTTACCAATCACAGGTGTTCGGTCAACCATTGACCCACCTAGATTTCCACATGTCTGACTTCACTCATCAGGACTTTCTCACTGCCTAGCTTCACTCACTAGAACTTTTACCTAGCTTCACTCACTAGGATTTTCCTTCTGCCTAGCTTCACTCACTAGGACTTTTCAACTGGCTTCACTCATCAGGACTTTCCACACCAAGTGTCCGATCAACACTGACCCACTTGGATTATCTTCTTCTGCCAACCTTCCCGTTGGACTTGCCTTTGCCTAACTTCCAGTTAGGACTTCCCAATCAAGTATCCATCCAACCTTGACCTACTTGACTCTTCTTCACATCAAATTGGTCAAACCTTGACTAATCTTCCCATAACGGATAATTGAACCTGCAATCTCTATATATTGTCAAACATCAAAACTCAAACATCAAGACTCAAGCTTGAGCCAACTTAAGCTTAGTCAAACTGGTCAATCTTAACCTAAAAAAATTGCACCAACATTCCTTACCACTCTCTCCGGCTGGACATAAAGATGGTTCAACCAAATTCCTGCCGACTCCATTTGTTGCTTCAAAGATTTCCGTAAAGTATTCCTACACCACTTCGCCAACAGCCACCAATGCCATAAGATTATTGGATTGTGAAAGAACGAGAGACGGGGGCGGTGAATCTTGTAGCTTTAAAAACTTTTCTTCTTTTGTAAACACTTAGAGTAAGCAACACAATAAAGGAAAAATAAAAATAAAGAACACGTCTCTTTTTTACTTGGTTCGAAGCCCAATCGACTCCTTCTCTAAGGCTCGTGATCATTAATCGCTTTTGTTGAACAATTTACTAAATGATAAATTGATATTACAAATGAGAGTACAATATACAAGTAAAAGTAAAGTATACCAACAACGATGAATATAAGAAGTAACGCAGGTTGTCGGAAGTCTCTTGGTGTCGTAGTAGTTGCAGCTTGCCCAAGCAAATAAAGAGCGTAGTAGAAACTTGAAAAGCAGAAGTTATTCCTGGCTTAAAGCTTGAGGGTTTCTTTTATAGGTCTTGTTTGTTGGTCCAGCAGAGGCCGGCAAGAGGGGGGTGAATTGCTGATAACAAAATATAAAACTACCCTTCTCGGATTTCAACTCAGAAATAAAAGCAGCAGAAAATAACAACTAAATTAAGGAGACAGAAAAATAAACAGAAACAGAATTCAACCTGGTTACAACCAAGGAGGTTGTTAATCCAGGGCGATGAAAAGCTCTACTAGCAAAATCTCCTTTACTGTAGGCGGAGAAGCCTTTTTTACACTTAGAACGCTCACTTAGTTGCTAGGAATTGATTACAAGTTGGATGCTTGAGTTATTGTTTCTTTCCTAGCTCCAGGGGCCTTTATATAGGTCCTGGAAATCTTATCTCGAGAGTCCAAGGCGCCTTCAACTGGGTTCAAGGCGCCTCCAGCTCGGTTAGCAGATAAAACTTTATCCGCTGCGCAAACGGTCAACTTTGACTGTTCAAGGTGCCTTGAACAAGCCTTGAAGGCGCCTTCAAGTTGAAGGCGCCTTCAAGACTGTTGAAGGCGCCTTCAAGTTGAAGGCGCCTTCAAGACTGTTGAAGGCGCCTTGAGCTGGATTTTCCAGCACAGCTCCTTTTTCCAGCTCCTTTGCGTGGGCTTCCGATGCTCCAATCTTTTGAGTGATTTCGGCCAACCGGAATAGAGCTCACCGGAACCCAATTCCCGGCCTGCTCCATATACCCGGATCAAATATATGTGCTTGTTATTATATTAGGATTAAGAGCACACACTTCCATAATAACTGAGATCTTTGTTCCTTCATAAAGTCAGTATAAAAGGAACGACCTCTAATGGTCATACTCAATACACTCTAAGTGTACTAGTGTAATTATATAGTTAAGATAAACTAATACCTAATTACACTACGACCTTCCAATGGTTTGTTCCTTTCCATCTTGGTTATGAGTTACTGTTTATAATTTATAAGGTACTGATAACATGATCCTCTATGTGTGACACCACACACCATGTTATCTACAATATAAATTAATTGAACAACTACATTTATCATAAATGTAGACATTGTTGGAGTGTATACTGAAAGCTTAAGCTTTTGTAAACAATTATTTTGAATAAATAATCACATTTGGTCAAATTATCTATATTTAGTTGTAGTTATTCAATTAATTTATATTGTAGATAACATAGTATGTGGTGCCACATACAAAAGATGATGTTATCAATACCTTATAAATTATAAACAGTAGCTCACGACCAAAATGGAAAGGAACAAACCATTGGAAGGTCGTAGTGTAATTAGGAATTAGTTTATCTTGACTATATAATTACACTAGTACACTTAGAGTGTATTGAGTAGGACCATTTGAGGTCGTTTCTTTTATACTGACTTTGTAAAGGAACAAATACCTCAGTTATTATGGAAGTGTGTGCTCTTAATCCTAATGTAATAACAAGCACATATATTTGATATTTATTTCTTTAATTTATCAATGGGTGAGATTTAGTTCGATGAATCAATAAGCCCGATAAGTTGGGAAATGATATCACTTATAGTGTGTGTTGTTGATTATAGAAGGAAACTGTGTACTAGTAATCTAGGTTGATAATGTCCCCAAGATGAGCTCATAAAGATTGTCATGTTAAACCCTGCAGGTGGAATTAGTCCGACATGACGATAAGGTTGAGTGGTACTATTCTTGGATTAAGATATTAATTAAATGAGTTGTCAGTAACTCACTTAATTAGTGGACATTCGACATCTTAAAAACAGGGAGACTAACACACTCATAATAAGGAGCCCAAAAATGTAATTTGGGATTGATGTGGTAGTTCAATAATAGTTCTCTAGTGGAATGAATTATTATTGATAAAATTAAGTTGTGTGTTCGGGGCGAACACGGGATGCTTAATTTTATCGGGAGACCAAAACCAATTCCTCCTCTCGGTCCCTATCGTAGCCTCTTATTTATAGAGTACTATACCCACCTATACCCACCTTCATACCCATGATAAGGGGGCCGGCCAAGCTAGCTTGTGGTTCAAGCTAGGGCCGGCCAAGCCTTGGTTCATGGGTGGCCGACCCTAGCTTGAATCCAAGCTTAGGTGGCCGGCCCCCATTAAATCAAAAGGAATTTTAATTTTAAATATTTCTTATGTGAAAGATATAATTTATTGGAGAGATTAAAAATTAAAATATCTTTTTTAAAAGGATCTACAAAAGATTAAAGGAAGAGATTAGATCTCTTTCCTTATTTGTAGATTGGAAAGATATTTTATTTTTTCTTTATAAATTATTCATATGAAGAATAATTAAAATTATAGAAATTTCTTTTTATCAACCATGAAGGAATTTTAAAAGGAAATTTTATTTTTTTTAAATTTTCGAAGACAAATAAGGAATTTTAATTGGTGATTAAAATTGCTTTGTTTGGTCTTGTTGATGTGGTCGGCCATATACAATTGATTAGAAAATTTTATTTAATTTTTCTTAATTAATTTTTATCAAGGAAAGTTAAGGAAATTTTATTGTAATAAAATTTCCTTATTTGTCAAAGCCAAGGAATATAAAAGAAGGGGTTGGGGTGCCTTCATAAAACACAACTTTTATTATTCTCTCCCTCTTTTCCTTGGTGTTGTGGCCGGCCATCTTCTCTCCATCTCTTCCTCTTTGTGGTGGCCGAAACCCTCTCTTGCTTGGAGCTCTTGTGGTGGCCGGATACTACTTGGAGAAGAAGAAGAAGGAGAGAAAACTTTTATCCCTTGGAGTTTGGTTGGTGTTTTTTCTTCATCCTTGGTGAAGCTTTTGATTTGGCCGAACCTAGCAAGGAGGAGAAGAAGGTGCTTTGGTGGTTTCTCATCTTGGAAGATCGTTGCCCACACAACGTCCGAGGTTAGAAGAGGAATACGGTAGAAGATCAAGAGGTTTTTCTAAAAGGTATAACTAGTATTTTTTTTTCCGCATCATACTAGTTATTTTTGAAAATAATACCAAATACAAGAGGCATGCGATTCTAGTATTTTGAATTTATTTTCGATGTTGTGTTTTGATCCTGTCCGAAAGCTGAATCAACGGACGCTGGGCACGTGGCGCTCTCCGAGTCGCTGATGTAGATCGTCGACTGATCGTACGAACCTCCGACGAACCTGCACAGAAGTCGGGCCGGGAAGGGGTTCCCGGCGGTGACCCTCCGATGCTCAAGTCAGGCAAGCTAACAGTGAAGAAGTGGCTCCCAAAATTACAGAACGCCTCTCTCCGGCGAAGGTTAAGAGCCTTTATATAGGGCTATGGAGAAGCGGGTGCACACATACCGAGGTGTACACGTGTCCTCAGCCCATACCCTAGTAAAGGCCTGTCAGTGAGCTTACATGACCCCATACTGCTACAGTCCGAGCACGTCTTCGATGGGACAGCGGAACCCCTGGTCGTAAGATTTGGAGTATGGTCGAATTATAGAGCACGCTCGCTGTCAGAAGATGTCCCTTGTCCTTTTCTCCTTACTCCCAGCCTAGTGTCCGACCGGCCCGCATTCGCCTTACGTCCGGCCGATCATATATAGTGGTCTACTTGGGGGATTCTTGATAACGTGTTCTGTGGAGACTGTTAGCAGTATGCTACCTTATGTCTTTGGCCGAGCGTGACATCCGCTCGGCCTTGCGATCTTGTTTAATGAGCGTCGGAACCCCAACTCCTGCCGGGGCGCCTTTTGCCATCAGTTAGACACCGGCCGGCCGGCCTGGCGGTCGGACCACCCTTCTCCGGTCGGACCACTTGGCCCTTTGACTTCCACGTGGCGTTGACTCCCCAGAACGGGGGTTTCCTGTTCTTACCGCCGGATCATGTTCTTTGTTATTTTTTTCTTTTCCTTGTGATTTGATTGTTCCTTTCGATTAACCTAAAGTTATTTTAGGAAATTAAATATTAGCTTTCCTTAAAAAATTTTGTCTAGTCGGTGGTGGTTGCTCCCATATCCAAGAAGGTCATGTGCCTCGCCACGTCAGTACTGGGAACCAATTATGGAAATTAATATTTAATGGAATTAATAACTTAGGTGATTTGGATCGAACGTGTTAAGTTCCGTAGGAGATCCAAGTCAAAACCTAAAAGAACAAATAGATTAAACTTTGGATCAAACGTGTTAAGTTCCGCAGGCGATCCAAGTTTAATTTAAAAGAACACATGGTAGCTAGGAAAAGGTTCAGACCTTTGTACAAAATTTTTGTACAGTGGAACCATTAGGTTTTCCGAGTAGCAACCAACAATTGGTATCAGAGCTAGAGTTTTGCCTCTGTGTATTTTGGTATTAGTTTAATTATGTACATGACATACATAATTTAGGCAGGTTAATAGTAGGATGTGCTAACTTTGTGGATGCAGGATCCAACTATTATGACTTATAGTTTTTTTTTATGTGTGTGATTGGACCCTTGGACATGTCAAGGGCATTTATATATGTGTGCATGATTGTATTATAAAATACAGCAGGAGCTGTATTTAGTTTTTATTAGGATTTTATTTTTGATCTAGTTACATGTACATTCCTTTTATGGAATATAGGATCGATGGATGTAAATTTTATTTTATGTTCGATCTAGTTTACATGTACATTCCTTCGAGGAATATAGGATCGAAAAATGTAAAATTCTATTTATGTCGCGGATCGAATCTTGCAAGGCGTGGAACCTTTTTGAGGACCAGAGGCGCAGCGGAACAAGGAGTAAGATGGATGCGACAGCTAGACCCGGTGGCGGTGGTCAAATATGGCAGCAGCTTGGGATGACAACACACGGAGGACAACCATAGATAAAAGCCATAATAGTTGAAAATTAGATTTTCTATTTATTGCTTTTATATTGTGCTGTGTGTGTATGTTAGTATACATGTTTAGTAGGCTAGCATAGTTAAAATTCCTCATTTATAAATAATTAAGTGGGAGAGGGATTTTAAATAAATTCCACGGTCTCCATTACTGGTTTATAAGTGATGCAAACAAGCTTGCGCGTTGGCTCTGAGTGCCTTCCTCCATATCGGATGAGCTTGTTTGTGGATCACTAGAACAAACTTCCATTTAGGATGACTATAGGAAATTAATTAAGAGCGTGTGATCTTCCCCATCGGAAGGGGCACAATTTTATTAATGGACTTAGTGTCAAGTAATGGTATACACTTAGGCACATCTAATAGTATCCTCCCCATCGGAGTCACTGCTATTATTTGTGTGACCAAAGGATACCAACTATTAATTTTATTTGTCAAAAAGTTAGGTTGACAAGATAATAAAATTAATGGGTTAAAACCCTCCTTTTACAAATGCTGAATTTGTATACGTCCACACTATCGTGGCATACAATATTCGCGGTGTTTTGAGGTGTTGGTTAATTTAAAATAGTATTGTTTGAGGAATCAATATTATTCTAAATTTAGAGTTCTGACCAAAAGTTATTTGTGATTCTTAGGATGACTTTCAACCCATTGTCCATCATATTACAACAGAATAGACTTACTGGTCCTAACTACATAGATTGGAAAAGGAACCTGGACATTATTCTTACTGCTGAAAGCTATAAGTTTGTACTGACTGAGCCTTGTCCTGATGCACTCACTGGTGAATCTACCCAAGAGGAGACTGAATATCATAGGAAATGGGTAAAGGCAGATGAGATGGCGCGGTGTTACATTTTGGCTTCAATGTCAAATGTATTGCAACATCAGCATCAAGATTTACCAACAGCTTATGATATTATGAACAATCTCAAGGAACTCTTTGGTCATCAGGATCGAGCTTCTAGACAAGAAGCCATGAGAAAGATAATGACAGCCACCATGCAAGAGGGTACTCCTGTGAGGGATCATATCCTAAAGATGATGGCTTATCTAAGCGAAATACAGATCCTTGGAGGAGAAATTGATGGAGAAACCCAGATCGATATGATTCTCCAAACTCTACATAGAAGTTTTGAGCAATTCCGCCTGAATTACAATATGAACAAAAGGGTATATTCATTGGCGGAACTATTGACAGAACTTTAGGCAGCAGAAGGTTTGTTTCATCACAATTCTCATATTCACTATGCTGAAAATGGTTCTACTTCTAAACCGAAAGGAAAGAAGAAAAAGAAACAAGTTGGTCCAACAAAGAAAGTGAATAAATCTTAGAGTACAGGACCTAAAGCTGGAATGAAGAAGCCGAAGGGCAAGTGCTTCATCTGCAAGTAGTCAGGGCATTGAAAGGCGGATTGTCCTCGTAGGAATCAAAGCAACAAAGGTATATCTCATGCTCTAGTTGTTGAAACATGTTTAGCGGTGTTATCTACCAGCACCTGGTGTGTAGATACAGGAGCCACTGATCATGTCTGCAATTCCTTGCAGGGGTTCCAGGAAACCCGACGACTATCTGATGGAGAGATTACCGTCTACATGGGCAATGCTACTAAGGTGGCAGCTGTTGCAGTGGGAGACGTCTACTTATCTTTTAATAGAAATAGAAATTTGGTTTTAAGAAATTGTCTTTATGTACCCAGTTTTAGAAAGAATTTAATTTCAGTTTCTAAACTATTTTTAGATGGATATTCAGTTTATTTTAGTAACGATGTAGTTATTAAGAGAAATAAAGAGATTATCTGTTCTGGTGCATTAGTTGGAAATTTGTATACTTTAAATCCAAATTCTTCCATAAAGCAAAACATGAAAATTTATAACTCATCTTCTAACTCTAATAAGAGAAAAGAACCTTCGGAAATGAACCAAGCATATCTTTGGCATCTAAGGCTTGGTCATATTAACTTAAGTAGGATTCAGAGGCTTATAGCCGATGGACTTTTGGGTTCATTAGAATTGAAAATTTTTCCAACTTGTGAATCTTGCTTGGAAGGTAAAATGACCAAGAGGCCTTTTAAGGCCAAGGGGTATAGAGCCAAAGAAGTGTTAGAATTGGTTCATTCTGATTTGTGTGGTCCTATGTCTGTCCAGGGAAGAGGTGGTTTTGAATATTTTGTCTCTTTCATAGATGATTATTCAAGATACGGATACATTTACCTAATGCGCCGCAAGTCCGAGTGCTTTGATAAGTTCAAAGAGTACAAGGCTGATGTGGAGAAACGACTAGGTAAAAGTATAAAGACACTACGGTCTGATCGTGGTGGCGAATACCTCTTAGGAGAGTTTAGGAATTACTTATCAGAGGTCGGGATTCAATCCCAACTATCTGCACCTGGTACACCCCAACAGAATGGAGTGGCAGAACGAAGGAATAGGACTCTTATGGAAATGGTTAGATCGATGATGAGTTATTTAGAATTACCAAATTCGTTTTGGGGATACGCTCTGGAAACAGCAGTGTACATTCTGAACTTAGTACCTTCTAAATCAGTTTCTTCTACTCCCATAGAATTGTGGAATGGGCGAAAGCCCAGTCTAAGACATATTCAGATTTGGGGTAGTCCAGCACATGTGCTGAAACCAGATGCTGATAAGTTAGAATCTCGTACAGAAGTTCGCGTGTTTGTGGGGTATCCCAAAGGAACGAAAGGTGGTTTATTTTATAGTCCTAAAGACCAGAAGGTCATTGTTAGCACCAATGCCCAATTTTTAGAAGAAGACTATATAATGGATCACAAGCCCAGTAGCAAAGTTATTTTAGAAGAACTTAGAGAGGACACGTCTACTTCAGTACCAACAGTACAAGATGAAGTATCACGAGAGACTGCAACACGTGTCACACATGATACACAACCACAGACAATGCCTCGTCGTAGTGGGAGGGTTGTAAGGTAGCCTGAAAGATTCATGTTTTTCGGAGAGTCTTCGGACTTGATCCCGGGTAAACATGAACCTGATCCCCGAACATATGACGAAACACTCCAAGATATAGATGCAGCATCTTGGCAAAAGGCAATGAATTCTGAAATAGAGTCTATGTACTCTAATAAGGTCTGGAGCTAGAACCACCGGATGGTGTAAAAGCCGTTGGATGCAAATGGATCTACAAAAGGAAAAGAGGGACAGACGGGAAGGTAGAAACCTTCAAAGCTAGGCTTGTTGCAAAAGGGTACACTCAGAAAGAGGGAATCGATTATGAGGAGACCTTTTCACCGGTAGCCATGCTTAAGTCTATCCGGATACTCTTATCCATTGCTGCTCATATGGATTATGAGATTTGGCAAATGGATGTCAAGACAGCTTTCCTTAATGGAAGTCTTGAAGAGAACATCCATATGAAGCAACCAGAAGGGTTTATTGAAAAAGGCAAAGAGCATCTAGTGTGCAAGCTCAATCGGTCCATTTATGAACTAAAGCAAGCTTCAAGGTCTTGGAACATCCAGTTTAATGAAGTAATCCAGTCATATGGATTTATTCAGTGTCCGGATGAGTCTTGTGTATACAAGAAGTGTAACGAAAACGTGGTGGTATTTCTTGTACTATACGTAGATGATATTTTGTTAATTGGCAACAATGTCAAGGTATTATCGGACGTAAGGGTATGGTTGTCCAAACAATTTGATATGAAGGACTTAGGAGATTGTGCACACATTCTTGGGATCAAAGTTAAAAGGGATCGCAAGAAAAGAATGTTGTGTCTGTCCCAAGCTTCATATATAGATACAATCCTTGCTCGTTTTAGCATGCAGGATTCCAAGAAAGGTTTCTTACCTTTTAGGCATGGAGTAGCTCTATCTAAAGAGATGTCTTCGAAGACATTAAAGGAGATAGAGGACATGAAAGCAGTTCCTTATGCTTCGGCTGTAGGAAGCCTAATGTATGCAATGCTATGTATGAGACCTGATATCTGTTTTGTCGTGGGAATGGTTAGCAGATATCAGAGTAACCCTGGACAAGGACATTGGACTGCGGTAAAGCATATATTAAAGTACCTGAGAAGGACTAGAGATTATATGCTAGTTTACCAAGCAGACGATTTGCTCCTTGTGGGTTACACGGATTCAGATTTTCATTCTGATAGGGACAATAGTAAGTCTACATCAGGCTATGTGTTTACTTTAGAAGGTGGAGCCATTGCATGGAGGAGTGTTAAGCAGAAATGCATTTCGGACTCAACCATGGAAGCTGAGTATGTAGCAGCCTCTGAGGCAGCTAAAGAAGCAGTATGGCTCAGGAACTTTCTAATGGATTTAGAAGTGATTCCTGGTTTGCTCAAAATCATCACAATTTATTGTGATAATAGTGGTGCAGTTGCAAACTCGAAGGAACCACGAGCCCATAAGGCAAGTAAACATATAGAGCGCAAGTACCACCTGATACGAGATATCGTAAAGCGAGGAGAAGTTGTCGTCGCCAAGATTGCATCAGCAGATAACCTGACAGATCCTTTCACTAAGGCCCTTCCAGCTAAAGCTTTCGATCGGCATGTGGAGGGAATGAGAATCAGATGTATGGCAGAAGATATGGCAGCTTAGTCGTTAGTATATAAGTGGGAGATTGTTGGAGTGTATACTGAAAGCCTAAGCTTTTGTAAACATTTATTTTGAATAAAGAATCACATTTGGTCAAATTGTCTACATTTTGTTGTAGTTGTTCAATTAATTTATATTGTAGATAACATAGTATGTGGTGCCACATACAGAAGATGATGTTATCAATACCTTATAAATTATAAACAGTAGCTCACGACCAAAATGGAAAGGAACAAACCATTGGAAGGTCGTAGTGTAATTAGGAATTAGTTTATCTTGACTATATAATTACACTAGTACACTTATAGTGTATTGAGTAGGACCATTTGAGGTCGTTTCTTTTATACTGACTTTGTAAAGGAACAAATACCTCAGTTATTATGGAAGTGTGTGCTATTAATCCTAATGTAATAACAAGCACATATATTTGATATTTATTTCTTTAATTTATCAATGGGTGAGATTTAGTTCGATGAATCAATAAGCCCGATAAGTTGGGAAATGATATCACTTATAGTGTGTGTTGTTGATTATAGAAGGAAACTATGTCCTAGTAATCTAGGTTGATAATGTCCCCAAGATGAGCTCATAAAGATTGTCATGTTAAACCCTGCAGGTGGACTTAGTCCGACATGACGATAAGGTTGAGTGGTACTATTCTTGGATTAAGATATTAATTAAATGAGTTGTCAGTAACTCACTTAATTAGTGGACATTCGACATCTTAAACACAGGGAGACTAACACACTCATAATAAGAAGGAGCCCAAAAATGTAATTTGGGATTGGTGCGGTAGTTCAATAATAGTTCTCTAGTGGAATGAATTATTATTGATAAAATTAAGTTGTGTATTCGGGGCGAACACGGGATGCTTAATTTTATCGGGAGACCAAAACCAATTCCTCCTCTCGGTCCCTATCGTAGCCTCTTCTTTATAGAGTACTATACCCACCTATACCCACCTTCATACCCATGATAAGGGGGTCGGCCAAGCTAGCTTGTGGTTCAAGCTAGGGCCGGCCAAGCCTTGGTTCATGGGTGGCCGGCCCTAACTTGAATCCAAGCTTAGGTGGCCGGCCCCCATTAAATCAAAAGGAATTTTAATTTTAAATATTTCTTATGTGAAAGATATAATTTATTGGAGAGATTAAAAATTAAAATATCTTTTTTAAAAGGATCTACAAAAGATTAAAGGAAGAGATTAGATCTTTTTCCTTATTTGTAGATTGGAAAGATATTTTATTTTTTCTTTATAAATTATTCGCATGAAGAATAATTAAAATTATAGAAATTTCTTTTTATCAACCATGAAGGGATTTTAAAAGGAAATTTTATTTTTTTTTAAATTTCCGAAGACAAATAAGGAATTTTAATTGGTGATTGAAATTGCTTTGTTTGGTCTTGTTGATGTGGTCGGCCATATACAATTGATTAGGAAATTTTATTTAATTTTTCTTAATTAATTGTTATCAAGGAAAGTTAAGGAAATTTTATTGTAATAAAATTTCCTTATTTGTCAAAGCCAAGGAATATAAAAGAATGGGTTGGGGTGCCTTCATAAAACACAACTTTTATTATTCTCTCCCTCTTTTCCTTGGTGTTGTGGCCGGCCATCTTCTCTCCATCTCTTCCTCTTTGTGGTGGCCGAAACCCTCTCTTGCTTGGAGCTCTTGTGGTGGCCAGATACTACTTGGAGAAGAAGAAGAAGAAGGAGAGAAAACTTTCATCCCTTGGAGTTTGGTTGGTGTTTTTTCTTCAACCTTGGTGAAGCTTTTGATTTGGCCGAACCTAGCAAGGAGGAGAAGAAGGTGCTTTGGTGGTTTCTCGTCTTGGAAGATCGTTGCCCACACAACGTCCGAGGTTAGAAGAGGAATATGGTAGAAGATCAAGAGGTTTTTCTAAAAGTTATAACTAGTATTTTTCTTTTCCGCATCATACTAGTTATTTTTGAAAATAATACCAAATACAAGAGGCATACGATTCTAGTATTTCGAATTTATTTTCGATGTTGCGTTCTTTGTTATTTTTTCTTTTCCTTGTGATTTGATTGTTCCTTTCGGTTAACCTAAAGTTATTTTAGGAAATTAAATATTAGCTTTCCTTAAAAGGTTTTGTCTAGTCGGTGGTGGTTGCTCCCATATCCAAGAAGGTCATGTGCCTCGCCACGTCAGTACTGGGAACCAATTATGAAAATTAATATTTAATGGAATTAATAAATTAGGTGATTTGGATCGAACGTGTTAAGTTCCGCAGGAGATCCAAGTCAAAGCCTAAAAGAACAAATAGATTAAACTTTGGATCAAACGTGTTAAGTTCCGCAGGCGATCCAAGTTTAATTTACAAGAACACATGGTAGCTAGGAAAAGGTTCAGACCTTTGTACAAAATTTTTGTACAGTGGAACCATTAGGTTTTCCGAGTAGCAACCAACAAACATTTGACCAATGTGATTCTTATTTCTAGATAAATGTTTATACCGAAAGCTAGGCTTTTAGTATACATCCTAACAATCTCCCACTTATACTAAAAGACTAAGCTGCTATATCTGCTGCCATATATCTGATTCCCAACCTTTCAACATTCCCATCAAAAGCTCTTGCCTTAAGGGCCTTAGTGAAAAGATCTATAGGTCATCATCTGATGCAATCTAGGCAGCAACAACTTCTCCTCGTTTATACGATTTCTCGTATTGGGTGGTACTTGCGCTCTATTGTGTTTACTTGCCTTATAGACTCATGGTTTCTTCGAGTTTGCTACTGCACCACTATTATTATAATAATTTTTGGGTAAACCAGAAATCATGTCTAAGTCTATCTTGAAGTATCTGATCCATACAGCTTCTATGGCTACCTCAGAGGCTGTCATATACTCAGCTTCTATGGTGGAGTCCGAAAAGCACCTATGCTTATCACTCTTCCATAGTTATGACTTTACCTCCTAAAGTAAACACAAAACCCCGAGGTTGACTTACTATTGTCCCTATCTGATTGGAAATCAAAATCCGTGCAACCCACAGGGACCAAATTAACTGCCTTGTAAGCTAGCATATAATCTCTAGTGCCTCTAAGGTACTTCAATATATGCTTTACTACAGTCCACTGTCCTTGTCCAGGGTTACTTTGATATCTGCTAACTATGCCCTTGGCAAAACAGATTTCTGATCTCGTACATAGCATACATTAGGCTTCCGATAGCCAAAGCATAAAGAACTATCTTCATTTCCTCTATCTTTTTTGATGTCTACGGAGATATCTCTTTAGATAAAGTTACTCCATGCTAAAAAAGGTAAGAAACCTTTCTTGGAGTTTTGCATGCTTAAAACGAGCAAGGATTTTTCCGATATATGAAGCTTAGGATAAGTAAAATATTCTTTTCTTGCGATCCCTTATTACTTTGATCCTAAGAATATATACATTCTCCCAAGTCCTTCATATCGAATTGTTTGGACAACCATACCCTTACTTCTGACAACATTTTGATATTGTTTCCAACTACCAAAAATGTTATCTACGTATAGTACAAGAAATACCACCACGTTTCCATCACACCTTTTGTATACACAAGACTTTATCCGATTACTAAATAAATCCATAGGTATGGATTACTTTGATAAACCAGATATTCCAAGACCTTGAAGCTTTGCCTCAGTCCATAGACTGATTGAACTTGCACACAAGATGCTCTTTGCTCTTTGCAATGAACCCTTCTGGTTGCTTTATATGGATGCTTTCTTCAAGACTTCCATTAAGGAATGCTGTCTTGACATCCACTTGCCAAATAGATAAAAGAATCCGGATAGACTTAAGCATGGCTACCAGTGAAAAAGTTTCCTTTTTCATCAAGCATTTCTTTGAAAGTTTCCTGTCTATCCATCTTTTCCTATTGTAGACCTATTTCTACCCAATGGCTTTTACACCATCTGGTGGTTCTACAAGCTTCCAAATTTTATTAGAATTCTAATTCTATATTCATTGCTCTTTGCCAAGATGCTGCATCTTTATCTTGGAGTGCTTTATCATATGTCCGAGATCAGGCTCATGTTCATTTGGGATCATGTCCAAAAAAAACTCTTCCAAAACATGAATCTTTTAGGTTGTTTGACAACCTTTCCACTACGATTAGGCACTGTCTATAATTGTGTATCATTTATGATACGTGTTGCAGTTTCTTGTGATATTTCATCTTGTATAGTTGGTACTAGATTAGACATGTCCTTTATAATTTCTTTAAGAACAAATTTACTTATGGGATTGTGGTTTATTACATAGTCCTTTTTTAAAAACAGGTCATTGATTCTAACAATGACCTTCTGATTTTTAAGATTATAAACCTACTTTCGTTTCTTTAGGATAACTCACAAACAAGTGAACTCCTGCCCAACTTATCAGTGTCTCTCATGTGCTAGACTACCCAAATCCGAATTTGCTTCAGACTAGGCTTACGCCCATTATGCAATTCTATGGGAGTAGAGAGTTCTGCCTTTAGAAGGTATTATGTTCACTTCTGTTTCTAGTGTATATCCTTAAAACGAATTTGGTAATTAATTCATCATCAATCTACTTATTTCCATAAGAGTCCTATACCTTCTTTCTACTACACCATTTTGTTGGGGTGTACTAGGTGCAGCTAGTTGGGATTGAGTCCCGACTTCTGATAAGTGACTCCTAAATTATCCCAAGAGGTACTTGCCACTACGATCTTACCATAGTGACTTAATACTTTTACTTTAACATTTCTCCGCATCAGCCTTGTACTCTTTGAACTAATCAAAGCACTTAGTCTTGCCGCACATCAAGTAAATGTATTTGTATCTTGAATAGTTGTCTATAAAATAGACGAAATATTTGATACTAACTCTTGTCATAGGATCACACAAATCAGAATGAACCTATTCCAATGTATCTTTGGCTCCATACCCCTTATACTTAAAAGCTTTCTCGGTTATTTTTCCTTCCAAGTAAGACTCGTAGGTTGGAAAGATTTCCACTACCAATGAACCCAAAAGTTCATCAGCTACCAATGAATCCTACTCAAGTTAATATAACCTAGCCTTAGATGCCAAAGATATAATTGGTTCATTTCCGAAGGTTGCTTTCTCTTTAGAAGATGTGTTACTAATTTCCATTTGTTGCATCGTGGGAGTTATTGGATTTATAAATTGCCAACCAACGTACCAGAACAGATAACTTCCCTATTTTTCTTGACAACAACTTTGTTATCAAAATAGATACAATATCTATTCTTTAATAGTTTAGAAACTGAAAAACAAGTTCTTTCTAAACTTAGTACGTAAAGATAATTTCTAAAATCCATATTTTATTCCTATCAGAGGATAAGCATCTCCCACTGCAATAGCTACCACTTTTTGCAGTAGTACCCATGTAGACGGTGATTTACCTTTCATATAGTTATCGGGTTTCCTGGAACTCCTGCAATGAATTGCAGACATGCTTAGTGGCTCCTGTATCTACACACCAGGTTCTGGTAGATAACACCACTAAACATGTTTCAACTAATGAATTAAATACATCTATATTGTTCTTTAGTTCTAAAAAGACAGACTACCTTAATGTCCAAGTCCTATTTCCAATCATTACAATCGGGACTACTAAGTCTTTTCTATAGTATAACAACTAGGGAATTGACAAATATTTTAAATCCTAAGAATCACAAAAATATTTGGTCAAGATCAATTCCTTAAAATCCCCATGAATTTTGTATGCCACGATAGTGTGGACGTATACAAAATCAAAGAAGAGATTTTATCCATTAATTTTATTATCTCTTCAACTTTACTTTATGACGAATAAAATTAATAGTTGATCTTTCTTTGATCAAATATTTGGTCAAAACTTTTGAATTTAAAATAACATTGATTCCTCAAATAATATTATTTAAATTCACCAACACCTCAAACACCGTGAATTCTGCATGCTACGATAGTGTGGACGTATACAAAATTAAACATTTGTAAGAGGAGGGGTTTACCCATTAATTATCTTGTCAATAAATCTTTATGACAAATAAAATTACCTCAAACACCGTGAATTTTGTATGCCACGATAGTGTGGACGTATACAAAATCAAACATTTGTAAGAGGGGTTTTTAATTTTATTATCTTGTCAACTTATTTATTTGATAAATTAATAGTTGGTTTTCTTCAGTCGCACAAATAATAGCAGTGACTCCGATGAGGAGGATACTATTAGACGTGCCTAAGTGTATACCATTACTTGACACTAAGTCCATTAATAAGATTGTGCCCCTTCCGATGGGGAAGATCACACGCTCTTAATTAACTTCCTATAGTCATCCAAAATGGAAGTTTAATCTAGTTGATCCTGTCCAAATGCTGAATCAACGGACGCTGGGCACGTGGTGCTCTCCGAGTCGCTGATGGAGATCCCCGGCTTATCGTACGAAGCTCCGGCGAACCTGCACAGAAGTCGGGCCGGGAAGGGGTTCCCGGCGGCGACCCTCCGACGCTCAAGTCAGGCAAGCTAGCAGTAAAACAAGTGGCTCCAAAGTTGTATCACGCGTACCTCCGGCGAAGTATGAGGCTCTTTATATAGAGTGGTGAGAGAGCTCCTGCACGTCCACCGAGGCGCCTACATGTCCGCGGCCCATACCTCGGTATGTGTCTGTCAGAAAGCTTACCTGACGCCATACTGCTACAGTCCAAGTATGTCCTCGATGGGACAACATAACACCTCGTTGTCAGACTTAGAGTATGGCCTAGCCATAGGACTTGACAGCTGTCATAAGATGTTCTGGTCCTTCTCTACCGACCACAGGCTGGGGCGTCCGGCAGGCCGGCTGGACGGGGAGTCCGTCCGGCCAGCCCTCATCTTACGCATCGGACGACACTCACATCCCGTCCGGCCTGCCGTTGGTATCGATATGCTGGGGATATTTTCGGTAGGGTACTATGTGGGGACTGTTAGCAGTATGTCACCTTCTCTTAGGCCTTCCGCTCGGCTCCTTGTTACTGTTCCCTTGAGCGTCGGAACCCGAGTTCTGTCGGGGCGCCTTTTGCCTTCGGCTATTCACCGGTCGGCCGGCCGGGCCGGTTGGGAGGTCGGCCCCTCCTTCTCCGGTCGACCCCTTGGCCTTGTCGGCCCCTCGGCCTTGTCGGCCCCTCGGCCTTGTCGGCCCCTCCTTCTCCGGTCGGCCCCTTGGCCTTTTGACTCCAGCGTGGCATTGACCCCTCAAAATGGGGGTCCCCTGTTTTAACCGCTGGATCAATTGCCTCCCCCTCAAGTCTAGTCGAAGGAAGCGAAGTCCGACTGACTGGACTGCCGATCTGACTGAGTAACGACCGCTACATTAGTCCGCTCAGCCAGGCTTGGGGATGTTCATCCGTTCGGCGGTATCTTGTTCGTGCCTTGTATTCTCTTGGAATCCATGCCCACTTCTCTCCCCTACTACTCATCACGTGTGCTGCACACGGTAAGGGGCGCTCATTAAATGCGACCAGTATCCTGCTGACACATGGCGATCATGCGCTTGTCAGCGTATGGTGGTGGCGTCACGTCCGATGGGACAGCCGCCGTTTGAAATGAACGGCTGGATGATGGCCTCGTTCTTTACGACCTGGATCGGACGGTGGAGATTGCTCCCGGGCGGCGATATAAAGCCCGCGACTCCTTTTCCGCCGCATTGTTGCTTCACCCTCCTCCAGCGCCCCTCGGTTCGTTTCCTTCTCCGGCGACCTTGCCCCTCAACTCTTCGGCAACCCCCAGGCCCTAGTCGATCATCTCCTTTGCTCGTAAGACCCCTTTTCTCGCTCCCTACGTTTTCTTCTTTCTGTTAATCGTTTCATTCAGTCGGTTTCCCTCCATTCCTTGCTCGAACCTTCCCTTTTGGTCCCGCATTCTTGTCTTTCGACCATGACTAGCACCTCGCAGTCGACTGGCGGCGCTCCTGGTCTATGGTACACGACCATGGAGAGCCGTTTTGATGAGGAAGACGCGTTGCGTCTCGCTCGGACTTATGACATTCCTTCCGACCACCACATAGTACTAGCCACACCGGCCGATCGGCCTCATGAACCGCCGCCCGACACCGTTCTTTTTTTTCGAGACCAATTTTTGGTCGGGCTACGCTTTCCACCCCATAAGTTTTTCTTGCAAGTCTGTAAATACTTCCGCATCCCGCTCGGCCAGCTAGTTCCGAATTCCATAAGGTTGCTGAGCGGGGTGATAATCTTATTCAAACTGAACGGCATTCCCCTAGACCCCAAAGTTTTCCATTACTTCTACTACCCCAAGCAGGCCGAGTGGGGAACTTTTGTTTTTCAATCTAGGATAGGTTTCGTTCTTTTTGATAACATGCCGAGCTCCAATAAACATTGGAAGGAACACTTTTTCTATGTGCATTTCCCCGAGCCGCCGACCTTCCGTATCAAATGGCAAACAGCGATGCCAGCGCAACCGGAGCTCGACAAGTTTAGAGGCGATGCGGCCTACCTTCATGCAGCCGATCGGCTGGTCGGCCATCTCGTGTGGCTGTCTCCCCGAGTAATGACTATACTGAGGTCTTCTGACCTCTAAATGACTGAACTGAGGCTGTGTAGTCAAGTTGAATCACTGAGCTGAAGTCATGTGGCCAAGCTGAATGATTGAACTGAAGTCGTGTGGCCGAACTAAATGACTGAACTCATGCCAAATGGTCATGCTGAAGAGGATGAGGCAAGCCGGCCAAGCTAAACGCCTGCTTCCCCCGACGAGGTCGCGGGCGACATAGAACCCTCTGCTCCAGCCGAGGTAGAGGGCCGTTCGGCCGACGACGTTCCTCTGGCAAGTCGGAAACGCAAACAGCCGGAGTCATCATCTATACCATCTCCATCTGATGAGCCACAGTCTGAGCGGGGCGATGAAGCTCTGGTGTTATCCGGGACGGTCTCTATAGAGAGTACCCCTACGCCACTCGGCTCTCCAAGGGATACCTCTGAGGTGCCGCACTCCAGTCCTCCTCGAACCCTGCGACGCCTCAAGCGATTGGGCGACCGTCCTTCTTCCTCCACCGGTGAGCCGTTCGGTAAGGCCGCTGCTTCGAAGGGTGATCCGAGCGGCCCAAAACTGATAAAAACCATCCTGCGCCTCCCGTCTGAAGAATACATGGCGGCCGCTGATCCCCGAATAGCAAATCACACTCACGGGTCCCCTCACCAAAGCTTGGGAGGATGCTCATCTCCGAATCGCCATGATGACTCCTGGTCAGCTCGGCGATAACAATCTTCAACAGGCGACCGGGGTATGCCGCTTTGCCTTGTTGGTTTTTTTTTTTTTTTGGATCGAGCCTCTAACTTGCTCATATTCGTTCGTAGAACTGGGTGGAGCAGATTGCCATCAGCAATCGCCTAGCCGAACTGGAGGACGAGCTGAAGAAGCTCAAGGCCGCAGGGGACAGCAGACAATCGACGGCCGCTCTGGAGAAGGCCAAAATGTTGTTGGAAGCCGAACGGGGTAAATCCTCTGGCTTGACGAGCGAAGTGGCCCGCCTAGAAGCCTTGGTCAAGCAGCGGGACAAAGAAGTAAAGACCGCTACCACCCGGAAGCTCAAGGCCATTGATGACATGGACCTGATGAAGGTAGAAAATCGGGGGCTGGAGCAGCGGGTGAAAGAGCTGGACGCCTCACTGACTGCCGAACGGGAGGGTCGCTCCGCCGATCAGACAAAAGCAGAAGGGGCCTTGCAAAATCTTCAAGCTGCTCTGGACGCTTCCAAGACTACTCTCAAGGAGTATCAAGATGGAGAGCTAGGTCGATCGGAGGGGGTGCGCAAAGCCTTCATCCGCTTGGACGAGTTTGGTGAGAAATTTAGCGACAAGCTCTCCTTAACTTTTGAGGAGGCAATCAAAGTGGCGGTGGAATACATGAAAAACAAGGGCCATGTTCCTGCCGATCTGTCCGTCCCTACCGAAGACCTGGCGACCATGATGGGCTCCATCCCTGACCATCTTTTTAATTTTGATGACTAAGAATGAGTGTCTGTGAGGTTATTTTGTAATTTTCTGTATGCATGCCGTTCGGGGAAAACATTATAAATTTTGTCTATCCGTCGGTCGGCGTGCATGAATTGTCTCCTTTTGTTATTTGCTCGTTCTTCCAGCATCCAATTTTCGATTTTTGCCTTGGTCTTAAGTTTTTTGTGTCCCAAGTACATTTTGTAAAGGAGTCGCTCGGCCATACAATGTTACGGCGGACCCGACCGAGGTTTACGCAGGAAACCATTCTTCTAGCGGCCTTATAGGCTCCGGTCGCCCGTCAAACTTTACCGTCGATACTAGACTACCTTCCGATCGAAGGGTTTATAGACGCCGATTCATCTCTCGATATTTAACGTTGGAGCTCGACGGTCTTCCGCTCGGAGGGTTTATAGACGCCGGCTCGTCTCTCGATATTTAACGTCGGAGCTCGACGGTCTTCCGCTCGGAGGGTTTATAGACGCCGGCTCGTCTCTCGATTTTTAACGTCGGAGCTCGACGGTCTTCCGCTCGGAGGGTTTATAGACGCCGGCTCGTCTCTCGATTTTTAACGTCGGAGCTCGACGGTCTTCCGCTCGGAGGGTTTATAGACGCCGGCTCGTCTCGATTTTTAACATCGGAGCTCGACGGTCTTCCGCTCGGAGGGTTTATAGACGCTGGCTCGTCTCTCGATTTTTAACGTCGGGGCTCGACGGTCTTCCGCTCGGAGGGTTTATAGACGCCGGCTCGTCTCTCGATTTTTAACGCCGGAGCTCGGTCTTCCGCGCGGAGGGTTGATAGGCGCCGGCGCGTCTCCCGCTATTTCACGCCGGAGCTCGGCGGTCTTCCGCTCGGAAGTTTATAGACGCCGGCTCGTCTCTCGATATTTAACGTCGGAGCTCGACGGTCTTCCGCTCGAAGGGTTTATAGACGCCGGCTCGTCTCTCGATTTTTAACGTCGGAGCTCGACGGCCTTCCGCTCGGAAGTTTATAGACACCGGCTCGTCTCTCGATATTTAACGTCGGAGCTCGACGGTCTTCCGCTCGGAGGGTTTATAGACGCCGGCTCGTCTCTCGATTTTTAACGTCGGAGCTCGACGGTCTTCCGCTCGGAGGGTTTATAGACGCCGGCTCGTCTCTCGATATTTAACGTTGGAGCTCGACGGTCTTCCGCTCGGAGGGTTTATAGACGCCGGCTCGTCTCTCGATATTTAACGTCGAAGCTCGACGGCCTTCCGCTCGGAAGTTTATAGACGCCGGCTCGTCTCTCGATATTTAACGTCGGAGCTCGACGGCCTATTAAGGCTAATTTTTATTATACACTTCCGAACGGCATGGGGTCTTCGTCATTGAGCCCCCGACTCGGCTAACATACTCTCGGCCGAACGGCGCGGGATTTTTGACCTCGATCTTGCTTCGAATAATATACACCCCGTCCGAACGGTACGGGGTCTTTGCCTTCGAGCCTTTGGCTCGTGTAATTTATATGCCCGGCCGAACGACACGGGGTCTTCACGCAGTAGGCCGTTCGGCGGATAATGCTCAATGCGTTTTTATCTTTTTGCTTCCTGCATTATAAGGGCATAGGCGACTAGCATATACACAAAAATGAGTTACATCGGTGCACCTCTCATCCAGCTCGATAAGGCTGGAGATGATTCGCGCTCCATGGCCGATCCAGCTGCCGTCCGTCTTCATCCTCCAAATAGTAAGCGCCCGAGCGGAGCTTTTCGATAACCTTGAAGGGGCCCACCCAGGGAGCTTCCAGCTTGCCGACATCGCCGACCGGCTTGACTTTCTTCCAGACAAGGTCGCCGACCTGGAATGATCTGGGGATTACACGACGGTTGTAGTTTTACTTCATCCGCTGCCGATACGCCATCAGCCGAACGGACGCCTTGGCTCGCTCCTCGTCGACCAAATCCAACTCCATGTTCCTCCGTTCGGCGTTGCCATCATCATAGCTCTGGATCCGGATGGACTCGACGCCGACTTCAACAGGAATGACCGCTTCGCCACCGTACACCAGATGGAAAGGCGTGACGCCTGTCCCTTCCTTTGGAGTCGTTCGGATGGCCCATAAGACGCCCAGCACTTCATCCACCCAACTTCCTCCCAAATGGTCGAGCCGAGCACGCAGAATACGGAGAATTTCCCGATTAGCTACTTCAGCTTGACCATTGCTTTGGGGGTATGCTACGGACGTGAAGTGTTGCTCGATGCCATAGCTTTGGCACCAATCTTCGAGCAACTTTCCTGTGAATTGTCGCCCGTTGTCGGAAATCAGTCGGCGAGGGATGCCGAACCGACAGATGATGTGCTGCCATATGAACTTTTTGACCATCTGTTCGGTGATCCTGGCTAGCGGCTCGGCCTCCACCCACTTGGAAAAATAATCGACCGCCACTAGCAGAAATTTCCGCTGTCCGGTCGCCATAGGAAATGGACCAACGATATCCATTCCCCACTGATCGAATGGACATAAGACTGTTGATGCCTTCATTTCCTCTGCCAATCGGTGGTAGAAGTTATGGTACTTCTGGCACGAAAGGCATGCCAACACGGTCTGAGCGGCGTCTGCTTGTAAGGTTGGCCAGAAGTACCCGGCCAGCAGGATCTTCTTAGCCAGCGATCGTCCGCCCGGATGTCCTCCACATGATCCTTGATGTACTTCTTGGAGGATGTAAGCCGAGTCCTCTGAGCTCACGCATTTCAACAGCGGGCGTGAGAAAGCCTTCTTGTAAAGCTGATCGCCGATGAGTGTGAACCGACCGGCTCTCCTCCTTAGCAGCTGGGCTTCATTCTGATCGGACGGTGTGGCGCCCGAGCGCAGAAACTCCGTGATGGGTGTTCTCCAGTCGCTCGAAAACGTAAGGCCTTCCATACGATCGACGTGCGCCACCAACAATACTTGTTCAATTGGCTGCTGAATGGCGATCGACGTTATTGAGCTTGCGAGTTTGGCTAACTCATCGGCCGCTTGATTTTCTGCTCTAGGTATTTTCCGGACAATGACTTCTATAAAATTGGCTTTAAGCCTCTCAAAGGCTTCAACGTAGAGCTTGAGCCGAACACTGTTGATCTCGAAGGTACCAGAGAGCTGCTGAGCGGCCAACTGGGAATCCGAATGAAGTGTTACCCGACCGGCACCCACATGCCGTGCTGCTTGCAAGCCGGCTATGAGGGCTTCATACTCTGCTTCGTTGTTTGTAGCTTTATAATCCAGCCGGACGGATAACTGCATCTTTTCTTCTTGAGGGGAGAGCAACAGTATTCCAATCCCGCTTCCGAGCCGAGTGGATGATCCGTCCATAAATATTTTCCACATAGCTTCTGGCTCTGAATTCTGCACTTCGGTCACAAAATCTGCCAAGGATTGCGCCTTGATTGCCGAGCGGGGTTAGTACTGGATGTCAAATTCACTTAACTCCGTCGTCCATTTGATGAGCCGCCCGGACGCTTCTGGATTTAGTAATACACGTCCGAGCGGGCTATTGGTTTTAACAATGATGGTATGCGCCAGGAAGTATGGACGAAGGCGCCGAGCGGTGAGGACCAGAGCGAAAGCCAGCTTCTCGAGCCCAGTGTAGCGAGATTCAACATCTTTTAAGATATGACTAAGGAAATATACAGGCTCTTCTCCGCTCGCCCTCACTAGTGCCGAGCCAATTGCTTGCTCTGTTGAAGACAAGTACATATAAAGTGGCTTACCCGCAGTCGGCTTGGCTAATACCGGGAGAGAGCTCAGATATGCCTTCAAATCTTCGAACGCCCGATCACATTCTTCGTCCCAATGAAACTTATTGGCCTTGCGCAAGATTTTGAAAAAAGGAAGGCTCCGGTCGGCAGTTTTGGAGATGAATCTGGACAGAGCAGTTATCCGACCGGTCAAACGCTGCACTTCCCTTGTATTTCTTGGAGGCGGCATGTCTTGTAGAGCTTTAACCTTGCTGGGATTTGCTTCGATGCCCCGCTCGGTCACTATGTACCCCAAGAAACGCCCTCCTTTTGCTCCGAACAGGCACTTCTGGGGATTTAGCTTGACTCCATATTTGCGTAGCGTTCGGAAGGTTTCCTCCATGTCTTTGAGGAGATCGGCCGCTCGGACGGACTTGATGAGAATGTCGTCCACGTACACTTCTAGATTTCGCCCGATCTGCTCTCTGAATACTTTATTCATCAGGCGCTGATATGTGGCTCCCGCATTCTTCAATCCGAACGGCATCACATTATAGCAATAGGTGCCGTCGGCAGTCACGAAGCTGACTTTTTCTTGATCTTCACGGGCGAGCGGCACTTGGTGATAGCCTTGGTAAGCGTCTCACAGTCGGCCGTAGAGTCCACCAGCTGATCTATCCGGGGCAGAGGATAAAAGTCTGTCGGGCAAGCTTTGTTGAGATCCCGAAAGTCTATGCATACTCTCCACTTGTTGCCCGGCTTGGAGACTAATACTACGTTCGCCAGCCAGCTGGGGAACTGTACCTCGCGTATATGGCCAGCTTCCAGAAGCTTCTCCATCTCCGCCTGGATGATGGCGTTCTGCTCGGCGCTGAAATCTCTTTTTCTCTGCTTTACTGGCCGAGCGTTCGGTCGGACATGGAGCTCATGCTGCGCTATAATTGGTGAAATTCCGGGCAGCTCATGTGTCGACCAGACGAAGACATCATGGTTTCCTCGGAGACATTGGATCACCTCCTCTTTCTGATTCGCCTTCAGATCGGACGCGATGAAGGTCGTGGCCTCCGATCGGGTCGGGTGAATCTGCACTTCCTCTTTTTCTTCGTAAACTAAAGAGGGAGGCTTTTCAGTTATAGCATTCACCTCGATCCGTGGCGACTTCCGAGCGGAATTTGCTTCTGCTCGGACCATTTCAACATAGCATCGTCGAGCTGCCAGTTGATCTCCTCATACTTCTCCGACTTTATCTTCGACGGGGAACTTGATCTTCTGGTGGAAGGTGGAGACGGCCGCCCGGAACTCACTGAGAGTCGGTCGTCCCAAAATGACGTTGTATGATAAGGGAGAGTCGACTACCACGAAGTTTGCTGTACGCGTCCTTCTGAGCGGCTCTTCTCCCAATGAAATAGCCATCCGGATTTGTCCGACTGGCAGGACTTCATTACCCGTAAACCTGTAGAGGGGGGTTGTCATGGGAAGCAGCTCGGCACGGTCAATTTGTAGTTGATCGAACGCCTTTTTGAATATTATGTTGACCGAGCTTCCTGTGTCAATAAAAAGCGGTGAATAGTGTAGTCGGCTATTACCGCTTTGATGAGCAGAGCATCGTCGTGGGGCACTTCAACTCCTTCCAAGTCCCCAGGCCCAAAACTGATTTCGGGTCCACTCGCCCGCTCTCTGCTGCAGCCGACTGCATGGATCTGGAGCTGCCGGACGCTTGCCTTTCTTGCTCGGTTGGAGTCTCCTCCGGTCGGCCCACCCGCTATGATGTTGATTTCGCCTCGGGAAGTATTGCCTCTATTTTCTTCTTCCCGAGCAAAGGGTCGGGACCGTTCTCTTGACATTCGGCGATTCTCCAGCCTCGTAGAGCGATGCCGATCGAGAGTCTGTTGTTGTCGCCTGTCGGCCTACGTCCGATCGACTTCATGAGTTCTCTGTCGCCTGTCGACTGAGGGAGACCGTCGGCCGCCATTCCGGGGAAAGGGATGAGCCACGAAGGGAAGACTTCGACAATCCCTTGTGTTGTGCGTATCCGTCCGGTGGAAGGAGCAGAACATCGGGGTCCATTTCTTCTTTGGCTTGGGTCGGGCGGCAGCTACCTCTTGCACGTGAGACCTGGCATGGGGGGAGCGGATTGCTTCGGCCCTTGGTCCTTTGGGTGGATGGGCAGCGTGCGACTTCCGCTCGGCAATAGGAGCCCGCTCGGTTAGAGTTTCTTTTTTCCTAGTCGCCTGCGCTTCCTCCACGTTGATGTATTCGTTAGCCCGGTGTAGCATGTGATCATAGTCTTGGGGCGGCTTCCGAATGAGCGATCGGAAGAAATCCCCATCCACGAGGCCTTGTGTGAAGGCATTCATCATGGTCTCCGAGGTGGCCGTTGGAATATCCATTGCCACCTTGTTGAACCGCTGGATGTAAGCTCGGAGCGATTCACGGGCTTCTTGTTTGATGGCGAACAGACTAACGCTGGTTTTTTGATAGCGTCGACTGCTTGCGAAGTGGTGGAGGAAGGCCGTCCGGAAGTCCTTGAAGCTTGTGATGGATCCGTCCGGCAGCCTCCGAAACCACCATTGAGCCGATCCCGATAAAGTGGTAAGAAAAACTCGGCACTTTACTCCATCTGTGTATTGATGGAGAGTAGCTGTGTTATCGAACTTACCCAGATGATCATCCGGGTCGGTTGTCCCATTGTACTCGCCGATCGTCGGAGGCACATAGTGCTTGGGCAGAGGGTCCCTTAGAATGGCCTCTGAAAATTGGCGGTTGACCCGCTCGGGCGATGCGTCCGCTCGGGGTGCTTTTCCTTTTCTGTCATCTCGTCTAGGCCTTTCATCAGAAGAAGATCCCCGATCTCTATTAGTTGCTGCGGCTTCGGGGGTGCGGAATAGGGCCCGATGAAATGCAACGGTGGCCTGTGGTGCCTCCGCTCGGCCGCCTGATGCTGATGTTGCTTGCTGCTCCGCCCGCTCAGCTTGTGACTTTTGTCTCTGATCCATAAGTTTAGCAGCTCTTGTCTCGATCAACGCGTCAAGTTCCTCTATGGAGAGCATTACCGAATGCGGTCGTCCAGCTTCGTCCATTGCTTCCGTTCGGATGCAGGAGCGTTCCCACAGACGACGCCAATTTGATCCTGTCCAAATGCTGAATCAATGGACGCTGGGCACGTGGCGCTCTCCGAGTCGCTGATGGAGATCCCCGGCTTATCGTACGAAGCTCCGGCGAACCTGCACAGAAGTCGGGCCGGGAAGGGGTTCCCGGCGGCGACCCTCCGACGCTCAAGCCAGGCAAGCTAGCAGTAAAACAAGTGGCTCCAAAGTTGTATCACGCGTACCTCCGGCGAAGTATGAGACTCTTTATATAGAGTGGTGAGAGAGCTCCTACACTTCCACCGAGGCGCCTATATGTCCGCGGCCCATACCTCGGTATGTGTCTGTCAGAAAGCTTACCTGACGCCATACTGCTACAGTCCAAGTATGTCCTCGATGGGACAACATAACACCTCGTTGTCAGACTTAGAGTATGGCCTAGCCATAGGACTTGACAGCTGTCATAAGATGTTCTGGTCCTTCTCTACCGACCACAGGCTGGGGCGTCCGGCAGGCCGTCTGGACGGGGAGTCCGTTCGGCCAGCCCTCATCTTACGCGTCGGACGACACTCACATCCCGTCCGGCCTGCCGTTGGTATCGATATGCTGGGGATATTTTCGGTAGGGTACTATGTGGGGACTGTTAGCAGTATGTCACCTTCTCTTAGGCCTTCCGCTCGGCTCCTTGTTACTGTTCCCTTGAGCATCGGAACCCGAGTTCTGTCGGGGCGCCTTTTGCCTTCGGCTATTCACCGGTCGGCCGGCCGGGGCCGATTGGGAGGTCGGCCCCTCCTTCTCCGGTCGGCCCCTTGGCCTTGTCGGCCCCTCGGCCTTGTCGGCCCCTCCTTCTCCGGTCGGCCCCTTGGCCTTTTGACTCCAACGTGGCATTGACCCCTCAAAATGGGGGTCCCCTGTTCTAACCGCCGGATCACTAGTGATCCGCAAACAAGCTCATCCAATATGGAGGAAGGCACTCAGAGCCAACGCGCAAGCTTGTTGCATCACTTATAAACCAGTAATGGAGACCATGGAATTTATTTAAAAATAAATCCCTCTCCCACTTAGTTATTTAAAGTGAGGAATTTTGACTATGCTAGCCTACTTAACATGCATACTAACAAGCACACACAGCACAACATAAAAAACAATAAATAGAAAAACTAATTTTCAACTATTATGGCTTTTATCTATTGTTGTCCTCCGTGTGTCGCCAACCCTAGCTGCTGCCATCTTTGGCCACCGCCACCGGGTCTAGTTGTCGCATCCATCTTGCTCCTTGTTCCGCTGCGCCTCTGATCCTCAAAAGATTCCACGCCTTGCAAGATTCGATCCGCGACATAAATAGAATTTTACATTTTTTGATCCTATATTCCTCGAAGGAATGTACATGTATCTAGATCAAAAAATAAAATCCTAATAAAACTAAATACAGCTCCTGCTGTATTTTATAATACAATCATGCACACACAATAAAATGCCCTTGACATGTCCAAGGGTCCAATCACACACACAATATCTATAAGCCATAATAGTTGGATCCTGCATCCACAAAGTTAACACATCCTACTATTATCCTGCCTAAATTATGTATGACATGTGCATAATTAAACTAATACCAAATACACAAAGGCAAAACCCTAGCTCTGATACCAATTGTTGGTTGCTACTCGGAAAACCTAATGGTTCCACTGTACAAAAATTTTGTACAAAGGTCTGAACCTTTTCCTAGCTACCATGTGTAACGACCCACCTCCTACTAGCTAGGCTGCGAGGCCGGATCATCACATTATGCTGTGCTAAGCTATATCCATGACCATCACTAAGTCTAGGTGCGGAAAGCTGTACCAATTAAAATCTTTGCTAGCTGCTACTAAATTCGGAATTTTATTATCAGACATATGCTAAGGGTGTAATCTAAGATATACATGTCGCATATTACATCCCTTATGGTCAAGGAATCTAAATAGGGGTTTGCAGCTGATATCAGGCCTCCCAATCGATCAATTGATCGATTGGAATGGCCTGATCGATCCACTGATCGATTCAGGTGGCTACTGTATACGAAAACTTTGTTTGGATCGATCGGTTGATCGATCCAGACTTGTTGATCGATCCATTGATCGATTCAGCTCGCTACTGTGCACGGGGTAAATCCTGGATCGATCGGTTGATCGATCCAGGCTTGCTAATCGATCCAAGGATCGATTCCAAGGCTCTCTGTTCGCGAGGCAACTTCCCCGATCGATCCAGTGATCGATTCCAGAGCTTACTGTTCGCGGTACGAACTCCTCAATCGATCAGCTGATCGATCGAGAAGCCTCCAATCGATCGACTGATCGATTGAGGTTTCTGATTTCGAACCAGGAGTCTGATTTCAGCACTGATTCGTGCCTAAATCACAAATACTGTTGGTTGCTACTCGGAAAACCTAGAGGTTCCACTGTACAAAAATTTTGTACAAAGGTCTGAACCTTTTCCTAGCTATCATGTGTTCTTTTAAATTAAATTTTAGATCGCCTGCGGAACTTAACACGTTTGATCCAAAACTTAATCTATTTGTTCTTTTAGGTTTTGACTTGAATCTCCTGCGGAACTTAACACGTTCGACCCAAGTCACCTTAAGTTATTAATTCCATTAAATATTAATTTCCATAATTGGTTCCCAGTACTGACGTGGCGAGGCACATGACCTTCTTGGATATGGGAGCAACCACCACCGACTAGACAAAACCTTTTATGGAAAGCTAATATTTAATTTCCTAAAATAACTTTAGGTTAACCGAAAGGAACAATCAAATCACAAGGAAAAGAAAAAACAAAAAAAAACACAACATCGAAAAACATATTCGAAATCCTAGAATCATAAGCCTCTTGTATTTGGTATTATTTCCAAAAATAACTAGTATGATGCGGAAAGAAAAATTACTAGTTATACCTTTTAGAAAGACCTCTTGATCTTCTACCGTATTCCTCTTCTAACCTCGGACGTTGTGTGGGCAACGATCTTCCGAGATGAGAAACCACCAAACACCTTCTTCTCCTCCTAGCTAGGTTCGGCCAAAACAAGAAAGCTTCACCAAGGAAGAAGAAAAACACCAACCAAGCTCCAAGGGATGCAAGCTTTCTCTCCTTCTTCTTCTTCTTCTCCAAGTAGTATCCGGCCACCACAAGAGCTTCAAGGAAGATAAAGAATTCGGCCACCACAAAGAAGAAGAGAGAAAGAGAGGATGATGGTCGACCACAACACCAAGGAAAAGAGGAAGAGAACAATAGAAGTTGTAACCCATGAATGCACCCCTACCCCTTCTTTTATATTCCTTGGCTTTGGAAAATAAGGAAATTTATTTATAATAAAATTTTCTTAACTTTCCTTGACAACAATTAATTAAGAAAAATTAAATAAATTTTCCTAATTAATTGTATGTGGCCGGCCACCTCTTGTAGAGCAAATAGGATAATTTTAATCAACAATTAAAACTTCCTTATTTGTCTTTGGAAATTTTAAAAATAAAATTTCCTTTTAAAATCCCTTCATGGTTGATAAAAAGAAATTTCTATATTTTTAATTTTCAACATGTGAATAATTTTTCAAAGAGAAAAAATAAAATATCTTTCCAATCTACAAATAAGGAAAGAGATCTAATCTCTTTCTTTTAATCTTTTGTAGATCTTTTAAAGAGAGATATTTTAATTTTAATTCTCTGTAATAAATTATATCTTCCACATAATAAAAATTAAAATTAAAATTTTTTTAATTTAATGGGGGCCGGCCACCTAAGCTTGGGTTCAAGCTAGGGGAACCAAGGCTTGGCCGGCCCTAGCTTGAACCACAAGCTAGCTTGGCCGGCCCCCTTCTCATGGGTATGAAGGTGGGTATAGGTGGGTATAGTACTCTATAAATAAGATGCTACGATAGGGACTGAGAGGAGGAATTGGTTTTGGTCTCCCGATAAAATTAAGCATCCCGTGTTCGCCCCGAACACACAACTTAATTTTATCAATAATAATTCATTCCACTAGAGAACTATTATTGAACTACCGCACCAATCCCAAATTACATTTTTGGGCTCCTTCTTATTATGAGTGTATTAGTCTCCCTGTGTTTAAGATGTCGAATGTCCACTAATTAAGTGAGTTATTGATAACTCATTTAATCAATATCTTAATCCAAGAATAGTACCACTCAACCTTATCGTCATGTCGGACTAAGTCCACCTGTAGGGTTTAACATGACAATCTTTATGAGCTCATCTTGAGGACATTATCAACCTAGATTACTAGGACACAGTTTCCTTCTATAATCAGCAACACACACTATAAGTAATATCATTTCCCAACTTATCGAGCTTATTGATTCATCGAACTAAATCTCACCCATTGATAAATTAAAGAAATAAATATCAAATATATGTGCTTGTTATTATATCAGGATTAAGAGCACAAACTTTCATAATAACTGAGGTATTTGTTCCTTTATAAAGTCAGTATAAAAGAAACGACCTCAAATGGTCCTACTCAATACACTCTAAGTGTACTAGTGTAATTATATAGTTAAGATAAACTAATTCCTAATTACACTATGACCTTCCAATGGTTTGTTCCTTTCCATTTTGGTCATGAGTTACTGTTTATAATTTATAAGGTATTGATAACATCATCTTCTATATGTGACACCATATACTATGTTATCTACAATATAAATTAATTGAACAACTACAACAAATGTAGATGATTTGACCAAATGTGATTCTTTATTTGAAATAAATGTTTACAAAAGCTTAGACTTTCAGTATACACTCTAACAATCTCCCACTTATACTAATGACTAAGCTGCCATATCTTCTGCCATACATCTGATTCCCATTCCCTCCACATGCCGATCGAAAGCTTTTGCCGGAAGGGCCTTAGTGAAAGGATCTGCCAGGTTATCTACTGATGCAATCTTGGCGATGACAACTTCTCCTCGCTTCACGATATCTCGTATCAGGTGGCACTTGCGCTCTATATGTTTACTTGCCTTATGGGCTCGTGGTTCCTTCGAGTTTGCAACTGCACCACTATTATCACAATAAATTGTGATGATTTTGGGCAAACCAGGAATCACATCTAAGTCCATTAGAAAGTTCCTGAGCCATACTGCTTCTTTAGCTGCCTCAGAGGCTGCTACATACTCAGCTTCGATGGTTGAGTCCGAAACGCATTTCTGATTAACACTCCTCCATGCAATGGCTCCACCTCCTAAAGTAAACACATAGCCTGATGTAGACTTACTGTTGTCCCTATCTGATTGGAAATCTGAATCCGTGTATCCCACAGAGAGAAAATCATCTGCTTGGTAAATTAGCATATAATCTCTAGTCCTTCTCAGGTGCTTTAATATATGTTTTACCGCAGTCCAATGTCCTTGTCCAGGGTTACTCTGATATCTGCTAACCATGCCCACGGCAAAACAGATATCAGGTCTCGTACATAGCATTGCATACATTAGGCTTCCTACAGCCGAAGCATAAGGAACTGCTTTCATGTCCTCTATCTCCTTTGATGTCTTCGGAGACATCTCTTTAGATAGAGCTACTCCATGCCTAAAAGGTAAGAAACCTTTATTGAAATCCTGCATGCTAAAATGAGCAAGGATTGTATTTATATATGAAGCTTGGGACAGACACAACATTCTTTTCTTGCGATCCCTTATAACTTTGATCCCAAGAATGTGTGCACAATCTCCTAAGTCCTTCATATCAAATTGTTTGGACAACCATACCCTTACGTCCGATAATACCTTGACATTGTTGCCAATTAACAAAATATCATCTACGTATAGTACAAGAAATACCACCACGTTTCCGTTACACTTCTTGTATACACAAGACTCATCCGGACACTGAATAAATCCATATGACTGGATTACTTCATTAAACTGGATGTTGCAAGACCTTGAAGCTTGCTTCAGTCCATAAATGGACCGATTAAGCTTGCACACTAGATGCTCTTTGCCTTTTTCAATAAACCCTTCTGGTTGCTTCATATGGATGTTCTCTTCAAGACTTCCATTAAGGAAAGCTGTCTTGACATCCATTTGCCAAATCTCATAATCCATATGAGCAGCAATGGATAAGAGTATCCGGATAGACTTAAGCATGGCTACCGGTGAAAAGGTCTCCTCATAATCGATTCCCTCTTTCTGAGTGTACCCTTTCGCAACAAGCCTAGCTTTGAAGGTAGAATACCTTCCCATCTATCCCTCTTTTCCTTTTGTAGATCCACTTGCATCCAACGGCTTTTACACCATCAGGTGGTTCTACGAGCTCCCAGACCTTATTAGAGTACATAGACTCTATTTCAGAATTCATTGCCTTTTGCCAAGATGCTGCATCTATATCTTGGAGTGCTTCGTCATATGTTCGGGGATCAGGTTCATGTTTACCCGGGATCAAGTCCGAAGACTCTCCCAAAAAACATGAATCTTTCAGGCTGCCTTACAACCCTCCCACTATGACGGGGCACAGTCTATGGTTGTGTATCATGTGTGACACGTGTTGCAGTCTCTTGTGGTACTTCATCTTGTACTGTTGGTACTAAAATAGACGTGTCTTCTCTAAGTTCTTCTAAAACAACTTTGCTACTGGACTTGTGATCCATTATATAGTCTTCTTTTAAAAACTGGGCATTGGTGCTAACAATGACCTTCTGGTCTTTAGGACTATAAAATAAACCACCTTTCGTTCCTTTGGGATACCCCACAAACACGCGAACTTCTGTACGAGATTCTTATTATCTGGTTTCAGCACATGTGCTGGACTACCCCAAATCCGAATATGTCTTAGACTGGGCTTTCGCCCATTCCATAATTCTGTGGGAGTAGAAGAAACTGATTTAGAAGGTACTAAGTTCAGAATGTACACTGCTGTTTCTAGAGCGTATCCCCAAAACAAATTTGGTAATTCCGAGTAACTCATCATCGATCTAACCATCTCCATAAGAGTCCTATTCATTCGTTCTGCCACACCATTCTGTTGGGGTGTACCAGGTGCAGACAGTTGGGATTGAATCCCGGCCTCTGATAAGTAATTCCTAAACTCTCCTAAGAGGTATTCGCCACCACGATCAGACCGTAATGTCTTGATACTTTTACCTAGTCGTTTCTCCACATCAGCCTTGTATTCTTTGAACTTATCAAAGCACTCGGACTTGCGGCGCATTAGGTAAATGTATCCGTATCTTGAATAATCGTCTATAAAAGAGACAAAATATTCAAAACCACCTCTTTCCTGGACAGACATAGGACCACACAAATTAGAATGAACCAATTCTAACACTTCTTTGGCTCTATACCCCTTAGCCTTGAAAGGCCTTTTGGTCATTTTACCTTCCAAGCAAGATTCACAAGTTGGAAAATTTTTCAACTCTAATGAACTCAAAAGTCCATCGGCTATAAGCCTCTGAATCCTACTTAAGTTAATATGACCAAGCCTTAGATGCCAAAAATATGCTTGGTTCATTTCCGAAGGTTCTTTTCTCTTATTAGAGTTAGAAAATGAGTTATAAATTTCCATGTTTTGCTTTGTGGGAGAAATTGGATTTAAAGTATACAAATTGCCAACTAATGCACCAGAACAGATAATCACTTTATTTCTCTTAATAATTACATCATTACTAAAAGAAATTGAATATCCATCCAAAAACAGTTTAGAAACTGAAATTAAATTCTTTCTAAAACTGGGTACATAAAGACAATTTCTTAAAACCAAATTTCTATTTCTATTAAAAGATAAGTAGACGTCTCCCACTGCAACAGCCGCCACCTTAGTAGCATTGCTTATGTAGACGGTAATCTCTCCTTCAGATAGTCGTCGGATTTCCTGTAACCCCTGCAAGGAATTGCAGACATGATCAGTGGCTCCCGTATCTACACACCAGGTGCTGGTAGATAACACCGCTAAACATATTTTAACAACTAGAGCATGAGATATACCTTTGTTGTTCTGATTCCTACGAGGACAGTCCGCCTTCCAATGCCCTGACTGCTTGCAGATGAAGCACTTGCCCTTCGGCTTCTTCATTCCAGCTTTTGGTCCTGTACTCTGAGATTTATTCACTTTCTTTGCTGAACAAACTTGTTTCTTCTTCTTCTTTCCTTTTGGTTTAGAAGTAGAACCATTTTCAGCATAGTGAATATAAGAATTGTGACGAAACAAACCTTCTGCTGCCTGAAGTTCTGTCAGTAGTTCCGCCAATGAATATACCCTTTTGTTCATATTATAATTCAGGCGGAATTGCTCAAAACTTCTAGGTAGTATTTGGAGGATCATATCGATCTGGGTTTCCCCATCAATTTCTCCTCTAAGGATCTGTATTTCGTTCAGATAAGCCATCATCTTTAGGATATGATCTCTCACAGGAGTACCCTCTTGCATGGTGGCTGTCATTATCTTTCTCAAGGCTTCTTGCCTAGAAGCCCGATCCTGATGACCAAAGAGTTCCTTGAGATTGTTCATAATATAATAGGCTGTTGGTAAATCTTGATGCTGATGTTGCAATACATTTGACATTGAAGCCAAAATGTAACACCGCGCAATCTCATTTGCTTTTACCCATTTCCTATGATATTCAATCTCCTCTTGGGTAGATTCCCCAGTGAGTGCATCAAGACAAGGTTCAGTCAGTACAAACTTATAGCTTTCAGCAGTAAGAACAATGTTCAGATTCCTTTTCCAATCTATATTGTTAGGACCAGTAAGTCTATTCTGTTGTAGTATGATGGACAGTGGGTTGAAAGTCATCCTAAGAATCACAAATAACTTTTGGTCAGAACTCTAAATTTAGAATAATATTGATTCCTCAAACAATACTATTTTAAATTAACCAACACCTCAAAACACCGCGAATATTGTATGCCACGATAGTGTGGACGTATACAAATTCAACATTTGTAAAAGGAGGGTTTAACCCATTAATTTTACTATCTTGTCAACCTAACTTTTTGACAAATAAAATTAATAGTTGGTATCCTTTGGTCACACAAATAATAGCAGTGACTCTGATGGGGAGGATACTATTAGACGTGCCTAAGTGTATACCACTACTTGCCACTAAGTCCATTAATAAGATTGTGCCCCTTCCGATGGGGAAGATCACACGCTCTTAATTAACTTCCTATAGTCATCCAAAATGGAAGTTTGTTCTAGTGATCCACAAACAAGCTCATCCGATATGGAGGAAGGCACTCAGAGCCAACGCGCAAGCTTGTTTGCATCACTTACAAACCAGTAATGGAGACCGTGGAATTTATTTAAAATCCCTCTCCCACTTAGTTATTTATAAATGAGGAATTTTAACTATGCTAGCCTACTAGACATGTATACTAACATGCACACACAGCACAATATAAAAGCAATAAATAGAAAATCTAATTTTCAACTATTATGGCTTTTATCTATGGTTGTCCTCCGTGTGTTGTCATCCCAAGTTGCTGCCATATTTGGCCACCGCCACCGGGTCTAGCTGTCGCATCCATCTTGTTCCTTGTTCCGATGCGCCTCTGGTCCTCAGAAGGTTCCATGCTTTGCAAGATTCGATCCGCGAAATAAATAGAATTTTACAATTTTGATCCTATATTCCTCGAAGGAATGTACATGTAAACTAGATCGAACATAAAATAAAAATTTACATCCATCGATCCTATATTCCATAAAAGGAATGTACATGTAACTAGATCAAAAATAAAATCCTAATTAAAAACTAAATACAGCTCCTGCTGTATTTTATAATACAATCATGCACACACATATAAATTGCTCTTGACATGTCCAAGGGTCCAATCACACACATAAAAAACTATAAGCCATAATAGTTGGATCCTGCATCCACAAAGTTAGCACATCCTACTATTAACCTGCCTAAATTATGTATGACATGTGCATAATTAAACTAATACCAAATACACAGAGGCAAAACCCTAGCTCTGATACCAATTGTTGGTTGCTACTCGGAAAACCTAGAGGTTCCACTGTACAAAAATTTTGTACAAAGGTCTGAACCTTTTCCTAGCTACCATGTGTTCTTTTAAATTAAATTTTAGATCGCCTGCGGAACTTAACACGTTTGATCCAAAACTTAATCTATTTGTTCTTTTAGGTTTTGACTTGGATCTCCTGCGGAACTTAACACGTTCGACCCAAGTCACCTTAAGTTATTAATTCCATTAAATATTAATTTCCATAATTGATTTCCAATACTGACGTGGCGAGGCACATGACCTTCTTGGATATGGGAGCAACCACCACCGACTAGACAAAACCTTTTATGGAAAGCTAATATTTAATTTCCTAAAATAACTTTAGGTTAACCGAAAGGAACAATCAAATCACAAGGAAAAGAAAAAACAAAAAAAAAACACAACATCGAAAAACATATTCGAAATCCTAGAATCGTAAGCCTCTTGTATTTGGTATTATTTCCAAAAATAACTAGTATGATGCGGAAAGAAAAATTACTAGTTATACCTTTTAGAAAGACCTTTTGATCTTCTACCATATTCCTCTTCTAATCTCGGACGTTGTGTGGGCAACGATCTTCCGAGATGAGAAACCACCAAACACCTTCTTCTCCTCCTAGCTAGGTTCGGCCAAAACAAGAAAGCTTCACCAAGGAAGAAGAAAAACACCAACCAAGCTCCAAGGGATGCAAGCTTTCTCTCCTTCTTCTTCTTCTTCTTCTCCAAGTAGTATCCGGCCACCACAAGAGCTTCAAGGAAGATAAAGAATTCGGCCACCACAAAGAAGAAGAGAGAAAGAGAGGATGATGGTCGGCCACAACACCAAGGAAAAGAGGAAGAGAATAATAGAAGTTGTAACCCATGAAGGCACCCCTACCCCTTCTTTTATATTCCTTGGCTTTGGCAAATAAGGAAATTTATTTATAATAAAATTTCCTTAACTTTCCTTGACAACAATTAATTAAGAAAAATTAAATAAATTTTCCTAATTAATTGTATGTGGCCGGCCACCTCATGTAGAGCAAATAGGATAATTTTAATCAACAATTAAAACTTCCTTATTTGTCTTTGGAAATTTTAAAAATAAAATTTCCTTTTAAAATCCCTTCATGGTTGATAAAAAGAAATTTCTATATTTTTAATTTTCAACATGTGAATAATTTTTCAAAGAGAAAAAATAAAATATCTTTCCAATCTACAAATAAGGAAAGAGATCTAATCTCTTTCTTTTAATCTTTTGTAGATCTTTTAAAGAGAGATATTTTAATTTTAATTCTCTGTAATAAATTATATCTTCCACATAATAAAAATTAAAATTAAAATTCTTTTTAATTTAATGGGGGCCGGCCACCTAAGCTTGGGTTCAAGCTAGGGCCGGCCACCCATGAACCAAGGCTTGGCCGGCCCTAGCTTGAACCACAAGCTAGCTTGGCCGGCCCCCTTCTCATGGGTATGAAGGTGGGTATAGGTGGGTATAGTACTCTATAAATAAGAGGCTACGATAGGGACTGAGAGGAGGAATTGGTTTTGGTCTCCCGATAAAATTAAGCATCCCGTGTTCGCCCCGAACACACAACTTAATTTTATCAATAATAATTCATTCCACTAGAGAACTATTATTGAACTACCGCACCAATCCCAAATTACATTTTTGGGCTCCTTCTTATTATGAGTGTATTAGTCTCCCTGTGTTTAAGATGTCGAATGTCCACTAATTAAGTGAGTTACAGACAACTCATTTAATCAATATCTTAATCCAAAAATAGTACCACTCAACCTTATCGTCATGTCGGACTAAGTCCACCTGCAGGGTTTAACATGACAATCTTTATGAGCTCATCTTGAGGACATTATCAACCTAGATTACTATGACACAGTTTCCTTCTATAATCAACAACACACACTATAAGTAATATCATTTCCCAACTTATCGAGCTTATTGATTCATCGAACTAAATCTCACCCATTGATAAATTAAAGAAATAAATATCAAATATATGTGCTTGTTATTATATCAGGATTAAGAGCACAAACTTTCATAATAACTGAGGTATTTGTTCCTTTATAAATTCAGTATAAAAGAAACGACCTCAAATGGTCCTACTCAATACACTCTAAGTGTACTAGTGTAATTATATAGTTAAGATAAACTAATTCCTAATTACACTATGACCTTCCAATGGTTTGTTCCTTTCCATTTTGGTCATGAGTTACTGTTTATAATTTATAAGGTATTGATAACATCATCTTCTGTATGTGACACCATATACTATGTTATCTACAATATAAATTAATTGAACAACTACAACAAATGTAGATGATTTGATCAAATGTGATTCTTTATTCGAAATAAATGTTTACAAAAGCTTAGGCTTTCAGTATACACTCTAACAAATACAAGTTCTAAAATGGCTGGGAAACATTCTAACATCCAATATTTAGTATTCTAAGCTTGGCCTAGTGCATAATTCACTAGATAATGGCATTTAAACATACTTAAGTGCAGAACAAATAAAATGCTAAAGAGTTCTAATGCTTAAAACAAAACTTGCTAGATCCCTAAGATCTTTATTCCAAGTTCCACCCACACACATCTTCATCGCATTGTCCTCCAGCCTCCGCTAGTCCATCTTTCCTTTACCTTTATCTGCAGTATAAGGAAAAGAGTATATGTAAGCTTTCGCTTAGTAAGAAATCATCTACCTCACAAAACATGCATACGATGCAATTTATGCTTTGAAAACATGATATTTGAAACGTGTGCTGAACATGCTAAAACCATGGCATTCTGGCATACAAAACATAGAAAGCAAAAGCTGATCATGGCATACCATCATCTAAGGCATGAGTATCAAAAGCTGAACATAGAGCTATCATACATAATCATAAGAAAGAACTAAGCTGAAGCATGAACTGAGCTAAACTAAACTAAGCTGGTACTGAATTTAAACTGTATATACACAACAAATTGTGACTTTTTGAAAGCTATTTATCATAATAGATTAATATACATAATCATGCTGCTGATGGGTCCGACAACTGTAATTGCTGTGCGCGCATCCTTAACTAAACCCGGGGTTGCAAATTCCGAATCTAGTAGGGTTTACTAGGTTATCTAAACCTAGGGACGACTATGGGAGCCCAAACCAATGGACATCTAGTCCAGTACAGTGCCACTGCTGAAAATAAAATACTGGTTATAGCTAATTTTTCTCATCTTGCTATTTCTAGGTTATCTGAACCTAGAGCTAGGTTGTCTGAACTTAGAGGCGACTGTGGGAGCCCACCCATTGGACCGTAGTCCCATATAAGCTTTAATAAACTGCATGTACTAAATAAATGCCTCTATTGCATTTAGCTAAGCTATTAAAATGTCTAAGTTATATTTTTCCTGTGCTAATCATATTCTCGAACGCTTGGTGTGCGCTATTGCGCAGCCTATGTGTCAAAAATTCATATGCTACTAAACTGAAGCATGAAATCACACGAGAACTACTTATACTACAGGTGAGGGGTTTCTTACCTCTTGCTCGAAGTTTCTTACAAATCCGATCGTTAGGTTTTCCGGAGAAGGGATCTCTTCGACGATCTTCTCGCGTCTATGCGTTCTTCTCGCGGAGAGGAGCGCCCTCGTATCCTTGATGTCGCCGGGAGGTACTCCTACGCTCCTCAAGATGGAACCCTAGGTCTCCTTGAGGTTGACGCCGAGAGATGAGGGAGAAAGAGAGAGGGTCGGCTGGTGAGGTTTGAGGGAAAGGTTTTCTCGTTTAAGAAAATAACAATTCCTCACTTAAATTCCCTATTTATATTAAGTGGGTAATCCGGCCCAACTCAAATACAAATATAATTGTTCCCCTTTCCTTTCAGCACGACCCTGCTGGGTTCACTTGGTTACTAAAGCTATCTAAAGGTGACCGGACCCGATATGTCCCGGGTTCGATTCCCGCTTAAGCTATTTTACGTTTCTATTTATTTTTGCTACTTCCGCTACTCTAAAAATTATATAAAAATATCCTAAAATTCCAGAAAAATCATAGAAGATTTATAATATAATTTTGAGAATTTTTCGGGCGTTACACCATGTGTTTTTTTAAATTAAACTCGGATCGCCTGCGGAACTTAACACGTTTGATCCTAAGTTTAATTTATTTGTTCTTTTAGGTTTAGACTTGGATCTCCTGCGGAACTTAACATGTTTGATCCAAATCACCTAGGTTATTAATTCTATTAAATATTAATTTCCAAAATTGGCTTCCAGGACTGCATGGCGAGGCACATGACCTTCTTGGATATGGGAACATCCACCACTGCCTAGACAAAGCCTTTTAAGGAAAGCTAATATTTAATTTCCTTAAATAACTTTAGGTCAACCGAAAAGAACAATCAAATCACAAGGAAAAGAAAAAACAAAAGAACACAATATCGAAAATAAATTCGAAATACTAGAATCGCATGCCTCTTGTATTTGGTATTTTACATGAAGATAAAACTAACATGATGCGGAAAACTATATTAGTTATACCTTACTTAGTAGATAATGACCTCTTGATCTTCTACCGTATTTCTCTTCTAATCCCGGACGTTGTGTGGGCAACGACCTTCCGAGATGAGAACCACCAAGCACCTTCTTCTTCCTTGCAAGTTTCGGCCATTAAAACTTCTCCTAGGATGAAGAGGTTCGGCCACCACCACCATGCTCCAAGGGATGCTAGAAACAAAGATTTCTTTCTCTCCTTCTTCTTCTTCTTCTCTAAACTTGATCCGGCCACCATATGAATCTCCACAAGAAGGATGAGGTTCGGCCATCAAAGAGAAGAGAGGAGGAGAGGATGGCCGGCCACACCAAGGAAGAAAAAGAGGGAGAAAAATAGAATAGAGTTCTTGTCATGAAGGCACCTCTACCCCCTCTTTTATAATCCTTGGTCTTGGCAAATAAGGAAATTTTAATAAAAACTTCCTTAATTCCTTTGCCATGAAAAATAAATTTAATTGATATAAAATCAATTTCTCTTTTATTAATCAACATGGCTGGCCACAATAATCTAAGCAAAGGAAATTTAATTCAATCAAGAATTAAAATCTTCCTAATTTGTTTCCGGAAATTTTAAAATAAAATTTCTCTAATAATTTTTATCCCTTCATGATTGGTTTATAAAAAAGAAATTTAATAAATTAAAATCTTTCTTTTAAACATGTGGATAAAAAGAAAGTTATCTCTAAAAATTAAAATCTCTTTTAATCTACAAATAAGGAAAGATATCAAATCTTTTCTTAATCTTTTGTAGAAACTTATAAAAGAGAATATTTAATTTTTAAACTCTCTTTTAAATCATGAACATGGTTAAAAGGAAAGTTTCCTTAAAATTTAAAATCCACCTTTTAATCAACAAATAAGGAAAGATTTCAAATTTTAAACTTTCTTTTAAACATGTAGATGATTTACAAATAAGGAAAGTTTTTACCAAAAATTAAAACCATCCTTTTAATCTACAAATAAGGAAAAATATTAATCTCTTCTCTTAATCTTTTGTAGAAAGCTATAAAAGGAAATTTTTAATTTTTTTTAAACTCTCTTTTAAAAACCTTGATATACACATAAGAAATAATTTTAATAAAAATCCTTTTAATACTCTAGTGGTCGGCCACCTAAGCTTGGGACCCAAGCTTTGGCCGGCCACCAACTTGGCTCATCCACTTGGCCTTGGCCGGCCCTAGCTTGGGTTCCAAGCTAGCTTGGCCGGCCCCATTGGATGGGTAAGAAGGTGGGTATGTGGTGGGTATAAATCTCTATACACAAGAGGCTACGATAGAGACCGAGAGGAGGAATTGGTTTTGGTCTCCCGATGAAATTAAGCATCCCGTGTTCGCCCCGAACACACAACTTAATTTCATTAATAATAATTCATTCCACTAAAGAACTATTATTGAACTACCGCACCAATCCCAAATTACATTTTGGGTTCCTTCTTATTATGAGTGTGTTAGTCTCCCTGTGTTTAAGATGTCGAATGTCCACTAATTAAGTGAGTTACTGACAACTCATTTAATTAATATTTTAGTCCAAGAGTAGTACCACTCAACCTTATCGTCATATCGGACTAAGTCCACCTGCAGGGTTTAACATGACAATCCTTATGAGCTCCTCTTGGGGACATTATTAACCTAGATTACTAGGACACAGTTTCCTTCTATAATCAACAACACACACTATAAGTGATATCATTTCCCAACTTATCGGGCTTATTGATTTATCGAACTAAATCTCACCCATTGATAAATTAAAGAAATAAATATCAAATATATGTGCTTGTTATTATATTAGGATTAAGAGCACACACTTCCATAATAACTGAGATCTTTGTTCCTTCATAAAGTCAGTATAAAAGGAACGACCTTTAATGGTCCTACTCAATACACTCTACGTGTACTAGTGTAATTATATAGTTAAGATAAACTAATACCTAATTACACTACGACCTTCCAATGGTTTGTTCCTTTCCATCTTGGTCGTGAGTTACTATTTATAATTTATAAGGTACTGATAACATGATCCTCTATGTGTGACACCACACACCATGTTATCTACAATATAAATTAATTGAACAACTACATTTATCATAAATATAGACATTTGACCAATGTGATTCTTATTTCTAGATAAATGTTTATACCAAAAGCTAGGCTTTTAGTATACATCCTAACAAGTCCATCGGCTCCCTTCCCGTGCCGTCCTTCTCGCTAGTTGCGTCTTCCGCTCGACTTCCTGTGCTCCTAAGCTCCTGCACACTCAGACACAGGGATCAAACACAGCAGGACCTAACCAACTTGGTTGATCACATCAAAACTACCACGGGGTCCAACATTGTTCCGTCGACTAAACCGATCAGTCGACTGATCACTCTATCCATTGATTGATCCTCTATTCCTTCCTTGTTTGTGTTATTCTGATCATCATGAAAATCTTGTTGTTCCGTCGAGGGATCAAGATATTTCCATCGATTGAACATATTTTTGTCATTTGTACTCTGATTTGAACCTTGTTTAATTCTGGAAATAAATTGATCCGTTGACTGATCAACTTTATCCGTCAACTAAATCGAAAATACCTTTTGTATTCTGGATTGAATCTCACTGTTCTGATATTCCATGGATTCGTTGACAGAATAATTTTTTTCGCAAAACAGTGTTTGTAAATAAAAATAATATTTACCATGCAAAATAAAGTTAGAACATAAATCTGTGTAATTAGTGTAAATATAGTATGCATGAATGAGACAGTAATGACTATCTTGATCTCAACTTAGAAACCTCCGTCATTTTCTTTAGTCGGATCAGTACCTAAGGTTTGTGCTTAATGGGACACGACCTCACTTCACCACCTCCAGTAGTTTACCTCAACTTACCTACCAAACATCGAGTCCTCCAGACCTGTTTGGACTTAACTGCAAAACATCATATCGATTGCCAGAGCTTCCACTTGACTTGATATCGGGTCCTCCAAACCTATCAAATACACCTGCCAGATGTCAAATCCACTTGACCTATCTGAACTTCCTACATGGTTTTATGATCTGCTGAGACTTTCCTTACCTAGTATTGGGTCTAGCTAACTTACTAGGACTTTCCAAGTTGAGCTTCCCGCACACTTGATCAATTTATCATATAACAATAAGACTTAACTTGAACCTTTGACAACATCAAAATATATGTTTAATTATGGTGTTCTTGCACCAACAATCTCCCCCCTTTTTAATATTTGACAACCTGATTCAAAGTTTAGTTAAAACCAAGATATTAAAAAGCATAACTTTTTCCCCCTTTAATTAAACTCTCCTTGAATTTAACATATCTCCCCCTTTGACACACATAAAAAATTGGAGGCATAGTACAAGCATCAATTTAGAGTGTTGATAAAGTTTGAAAACTTTAAAGTTGCTACTAAGTTTTGAAATTAATTTTGGAATAATATTGAAAATTAGTTGTAAATTTTGAAAAATAGGTTTTGAAAATTTTCTAAAAGAATTTTAGCTTTCGAAATAGTTTTCAAAGATAAATACTAAAATAATTTTAAAATAAGAGATTTTGAAAGAGTTTTCGAAGATTAACTTTGAAATAAGTAATGAAATTTATAAGAGAAATTTTAAAATAGATTTTGAAAATTCTAAGAAAAAAATAAGTTTTGCTAAAAAATTTTAAAATGAAAAATAAGTATTGAAAAATTTTGAAAATAGGTTTTGAAAATTTCTAAGAAATGATTTGAGATTAGTTTTGAAAATAGTTTTCAAAGATAAGTTTAAAAAATTTTATGAAAGATTTTAAAAATTTTAAAAATAGATTTTTAATTAAGTATTGAAATACATTTTGAAATGACTATGTTTTGAAATTTCTAAGTAAAATTTTAAAATAGATTTTAGAATTGCTAAAGAAAATTTTGAAAATAAGTTTTGAGATAAAATTTGAAAAATCTAAAAATAAGTTTCTTTTAAAATCAATGTTAATGCACCCTAAAAGATATCCTAAAGTTTGTTAAGTAAATAACTCAAAAGAAATACATAGTTAAAATCAACCAGTGTATAAGATGAACTAGTAAAGATGGTCAAAGTCAACGTGCGTACATTGAAAGTGCATAAAAACATGAAGTAGCAAACACAATAAAAGTGCATAAAAAGATGAACTAGAGAACTAATCCGCAGATGGAGGAGGAGGATGCGGGTGACTGCCGATTCAAATGCGGGTAATCTTTCCCAGTTCCCACTGTTTTGTCTTTAGCATCTCATAGCGATCAATCAGTAAGTTCATCATAGTATTGCTCAATACTATCGTAGCGACTATCGATGTGACTCTGGAGTGTGTTAAAGCGGCTATCAATGTGATGTTGGAGTGTGTCAAAGCGATTGTCTATACGTTGCTCAAGCGAACTCTGAAGTGTGCTAAATCATCCAAACATATCGTCTCGGAGATGAGTGTAAGGATCACTGGATGGCAGTGGTGCAAAAGGACCCAAAATATCTGGTAGTGGAGTCTGAGGTATAGTGTGAATATTAGGCATCTCCTCCTCAACATGCTGCTGAACTTGAGCCCGGTGTTGAGGCTTGAAAGCTAAGCCTTGTGTAGTCACTCTAATGACAGCAAGGGACAAGTGTCGAATTCCTATTTTATCAAAATCTCTTTGAACGGTGATATCTCCTCTGATAGTGTTAATACCAAAGGTACCAATGTAAGAGGTGAGAAGGTGAAATAGACTATGTTTCCAGTCCTAGGTGAATTATATCTGGAGTAGTAAATGATAGCTTGAACACCCACAAACCTATGTCAATGTCCAACCGGTCGCATATCACCGGCCATTGTTCCACATGTCCTGCAAAGATTTGGGTTGAGTGGAGAGGTCCCTGTTGGTACAATCGATCTCTAAAGTTTTGATGTTTGACAATGTACCTAAGTTTGGTCAGTTTACTAAGGGTTGATCCAAATATGACTTGATGTTTGGAAGAAAAAAGTCTAGTCAAGACTAGATGACTAGTAAGGGTAAGTCCTAACCGAAGGATAGGCAGGTTAGAAATCTACTGAGTGACTAGTCCTAACTGGAGGTTAGACAAGGGGAAGTCCTGGTGAGTGAAGTCATACCCTAGTGAGTGAAACTAGGTACTAGAAGTCCTGATGAGTGAAGTAAGACCCTAGTGAGTGAAGCTAGATAGTGGAAGTCCTGATGAGTGAAATCGGATACTAGTTGTTGGATTGAGTCACACGTTAGAGGGGGGTGAATCACGTGGTTTTGAAAACTTGTTTCTTTTTTAAATTTAAAAGACAAGTATGCAGCGAAAAATTAAGAAGAAAAAGAACATAAGAAAACATGGTCGGTTTTACTTGGTTTAGAGCCTTCGGCGACTCCTACTTCAAGACCCAGATCTCGTGGACTTATCGATGGGTAATCCACTAAAATACCTCTTCCGGTACCTTCGGAAGATCAGATTAGGGATCTAAAATGGACCTAACCTGGACTAACACCTACTGTCCCTCAACCGGGACACGCTCTTACAAAGTCACTCTCCTCCAGTGACTTACCTTTACTTACCATCTTGCAGTCGGTTGACTAGTCTTCTGACCCACCAAGTCTTCATGCCAGTTGTCCGGTCCGTAGATTCAACTAGATTTCTGCTAGTTGTCTGGTCCCTCGGATCCAATCGGACTTTATGCTAGATATTCGGTCGACCCGTTGACTTATCTGGACTTCACACCAGCTATCCGGTCCTGCGGACCTAGTTAGATTTCAGCCTGATGTCTGGTCCTTTGGATTTGTCAATTCCTGGACACTTAGTAGCATAATTAGATCACAAAACACCTAACTTAACTCACTTGTCATTCATCAAAATCTGAGTTAGACTGTTAGTGCAAACTGCACCAACACTAGTGAGTGAAGTTAGGTAGTAGAGTAAATCCTAGTGAGTGAAGTTGGGCCATAGTGAATGAAGTTAGGTAGTGGAAGTCCTGGTGTGTGAGGTCAGACTCTAGTGAGTAAAGTTAGGTAGTGGAAGTCCTGATGAGTGAAGTCAAATCCTAGTGAGTAAAGCTAAGTGGTGGAAGTCTCGGTGAGTAAAGTCAGGCAATGGAAGTCCTAGTGAGTGAAGCCGGGCAGCACTAAGAGGAGGTAATCCTAAGTAATATGTGACCGATTAGATCATAATATTAATAATGCACGGTCGACCAGACCAGCGAATTATTAATAACGCTAACACTGTTTTTCTTTACCATTTTATATCTATTGTGTTAACTTAATATTGCATGCAAGTCTTAGTAGATCAGCTTGGTTAGATACTAAGTAAGGCCAGAGAAAGTCTAAACAGATCTAAAGGATGATGTTTGGCAGGTAAGTGGAGGTAAATCACTCGAGGAGAATGACTCAGTGAGGACGCGCCCTAGTTGAGGGGACAATAGGCATCAATCTAATTTAGGTTTATTTCGGAAACCTAAATTGAGACCATAACTAGATCCTAGTCTTAGGAAGACAGGATCTAAGTTATAATTTTATCATAGTTTTAATGTACTAACTGTATTTTTAAGGATAATTTTTATACCTAGACTAACTCTTTTTTACAGGAAAGAGAAGCTGGAAAAGTGTTGTTCGGGCACCCGGAGTCCGAGCGCCCATAGTTGATCCAAGCGCCTAGACTAGGTTCTCTCGGACGAGTGTCTGGCCAGACACCCAGGTGGTCTGAGTGATCGGAGTTGGTCCAAGTGCCCAGAATAAAAAATTCATCCAAAAGCTGAGTTGGAGCGCGATGACTGGTCGAACTCATGTCAACGGTCTAGGTGCTCAGAGGAGTCTCGGCGCCCAGAAGTGGATAAACTTTGCAGATGAAGTTCTGACAAGAGCTCGTCATGTCAGCACAGTCCAAGCGCTCAAGAGGCGATTTAGGTGCCTGGATGGGGCTAGAAAAGTAGCCCTTGACCAATAGCTTCAGAACAGAAGTGTTATGAATTTCATTCTTGCGCGTTGCTCCGAAAAAGCTCCTAGAAGCTGTAAGGCTCCTCCGACAACCGACAATCTAGTTTTCTTACTTTCTTTGTTATTGGTAACCTTTTTAGTCACTTGTACTTCATTACTATATTATTCAAACTATTAGTGAATTGTCCAACGAAAACATTCAATGAATGCGAGCCTTGGAGTAGGAGTCGTCAAAGGCTCCGAACCAAATAAAAAATTACTTGTGTTAACACATGCTTGTCTTTTTCTTTCTCGTCTCTTGCTCCTTAACTTTTTATCCGATGCATATTCTCGAATTTAGAAAAAGCGAAGAACGCTATTCACCCCCCCCCCCTCTCTAGTGTCTTTACGATCCAACAGTCCCAAGGGTCATCATCTAGAAATGCCTCCACTCGGGACATTCATACAGGGAAAACTTTGATGGCTAATAGCTTCCCTGAGCGGATTAGCACATCGTTCTCCCAAGAAATTTTGGAAGACAAGCTGCCGAGTCATTTTCGATCCTTAATGATCAAAGTGAATGGAGGGGTGACCAATTTGTATGATCATCTACTCAAATTTGAAAATGCGACTATCCTTCATCAATACACAAATGACGTCAAGTGCGGAGTGTTCTTTATCACTCTCTCTAGCTCGACACAAAGATGGTTCAACCTATTTCCCGCCGACTCCATTTGTTGCTTCAAAGATTTCCATAAAGCATTCCTACACCACTTTGCTAGCAGTCATCGATACCATAAGACCATGTTGAGTTTATTTTTCCTCAAATAAGAGCCCAAGGAGGCACTTAGGGCATACATAAGGCGATTTAACCAAGTGGCTATGGATGCCCCTTCAGCCACCCCAGAGATTTTGTGAGTGACTTCTCCCAATGACTCACAGATAGAGACTTCTTTCAGTCCCTAATCAGGAAGCCACCTAGGGACTTTGACCACCTACTTAGAAGAGTGATCAAATACATCAATATGGAGGAAGCTCAATCCGCCAGAAAAGAAAGCAATACATCAACTCCTGCCATCACTCAGACAGAGTGCAAGGTTCTACCTCCACCCTCGCAAGGTACAAGTTGTCATCTGAGCCGCCCACTTAAGCCAAGAAGGGAGAGAGAAGTGCAAAAGGTGGAAGACATCCCAGAATCGACTATCGCGCCTGAGTGGTCACTTCCTAAAGAGCACTGATGTTTTTGTGATTACCATCAATTCCATCATCATGCTACCAGTGAATCATCAGTATGGCAAGAGGCTCCGTCGAATGGAGGCATCAGGAAAAGTGAATAAAGGATCATCCTCGCTCCCTCCCCTCTCGAGGATCTCCTTTAAAAACATAGTGGGAAGAGCCTAATTAACGCTCAGACCAAACATCCGATCAACAACTTTAAGGCTCAAAATGTCCATCAAAAGTCAAAGTGGTCTTAGTCAACTCCAATAGAGAAGTCAATCGACAACAATGATTGGTCGTATCTCAAATTCTGAGCAAATCTAAGATAATCGGCCATAATTGGCAAGTCAAAGTGGAAAACTCCAGTCAACTTAGATTGGATCGGCTTCACTCGGCATTCAGTTTCTCCCAGCTTTACCAAATCCAATTGAAAAATCTAAGCGGTCACCAAAATCACGAGACAAAATTCCCATCAAGAAATGTCGATTGGCTAGATCTCCAAATTCATTAAAATTAGCAGATTCTCCAAATTGACCAAAAGTATAGACGATCAGCATCTTCACGTAAAGTCTGATCGACATCTCCAAGTAAAAGCCGATCAACAAAAATCAAAATAGACAACGTCCAACTGGCAAAGCAAGTCTGATCAGTAAAAGTCAAAATGAGCATCCAATTAGAAATCCCAAAGGACCAAAATTTTAATCCAATCGACATCTCCCAAATAGCTCCAGTTGCAAGAATTTTAAATTGAGGCAATTATATTTGGCAAATCCTTTTGGCATCTCCATGTAGGGTAAATTTCAAGCTGTCATCCACTCGATAGCTTGAATCAGCAACTTAGCCATACTAAGCGGCTCATTTGTCTCTATTTAACAGCTTGAGATTATCCGCTCAGGCCAACTCAATAGATAAGTTTAAAATTTGAACTTTACATTTTAAAATTTAAAATATATCCCTATTTTTAGTAAAGCAGAGAGTCCACTCTCCAAGGCATTCAGGTCATACATCGTGCCTCTAATGTCGGGCCTCCACCCTCCAAGGCATTTGGGTCATGCACCGTCTTTCCACTCTTCAAGGCATTTGGGTCATACATCGTCTTTCCACTCTCTAAGGCATTCAAGTCATACATCTACCTCTAATGCCAGGGTTCCACTATTCAAGGCATTTAGTGTTGGGTTCGTCAGGCCGCGAAAACCGCTTTTTCGCGTCGCGGAAACCCCGAGTCACCCAAAGCCATGGATCTCGTGCAAAGATTCGTAAACAAAATTTTTTGAAAAACCTTTTTCTTGTACGAGTTTGTAAAAACTTTAGATCTACACTAAAGTTAAGATCATTACCCTTGATGCGCGCCCCACGCGAATCCCGCTCGTCCAAATGGTGCCGGATCTCAAGACCGTCAAGCGTACGGTCCTCTAGAAGTATCCACACGGACACACTAGATGGAGGTGACCAAAAACCAAGGTGTGCTAGCACCTATGTGGTTCGGCCAAGAGAGGAGGAGAGGGAGAAGAGAGAGCTCTAGAGGAAGAAGATGACTTAATCACACTTGAATGAAAAATGAATATTTTTTTCCCCACTAGAGTGGCCGGCCACATATTGGAGGTGTAACTCTCCACATTAATTCCAATTAATGTGGAGACCATTAAGAGTTGTAACCCTTATGAGGTGGCACTCTAGGATGATGTGGATCAACACTATTGGTCCACATCTTGCTGTTAGGACCAAAAGTAGCTAGAGGGGGGGTGAATAGCTCGTCGCGTTCGCTCGGTGCTCGGCGGTGCTTGTTTCTTCAAAGATGTGCAGCGGAAATACAAAGAAACAATCACACAACGCTAACACGGTTGGTTTACTTGGTATCCACCTCACAAGAGGTGACTAGTCCAAGGATCCACACTACGCACGCACCCTCCACTATGAAAACACTCCTTTTCGGTAACTACCGAGGGCGGAGAAGCCCTACAAGACTCTCAGTACAAGAAGAAAGGAAAGGGAAACAAAATACAAGCGCAAAGCTTACAATGAGTACAGAAAACCCTAACCCTAGCTTCTCTTCTTGCCTTTGATCCGCCTCTTGACTTGGAAAACTTCCAAGATCCTTCAAGAACTGGCGATCTGATCTTTGAGAGCGCTGTGGAGGAGTTGGCAAGAGATCTGAAGTGAATCTGCGAAGAGCTGCCGAAGGAAATGAACGCCTGCGGCTTAAATCGATGCTAACGGTCGAATCCCGATCGATTGGAATGCTCCCAATCGATCGGGGAGGCTTTGGATCGATCCGCAGCCCCTCGCTCGAAAACTTCGGATCAATCCACGGATCGATCCAGGCGCTTATCCAGCGGCAGGCCCCAATCGATCCATCGATCGATTGGACCTCCGATCGATCCACGGATCGATCCAAAGGGGTTCTCGTGGACTCACCGGATCGATCGGTGGATCGATCCAGATCACCGGATCGATCCACGGATCGATCCAAACCTCCGGATCAATCCACGGATCAATCCAAACCTGGATCAATCCACCGATCAATCCAGGCTCTTTTTTGCCCAAAGCCCCCTAAATCAACATCTAGTCAACCATGACTTGTTGGTACATAAGACCTAGCATCCGGTCACCCTTGACCAGCTAGGACTCTCTCACCAAGTGTCTGGTCAATCCCTTTGACCCACTTGGACTTTTCTCTTCTTGCCAAGTATCCGGTCAGTCCCTCTGACCTACTTGGACTTTTCTTTCTCGTGCCAAGTATCCGGTCAATCCCTTTGCCCTACTGGGACTTTCACCAGATGTCTGGTCAACCTTGACCCGTCTGGATTTCTCTTGCCTGGCTTCACTCACCAGGACTTTTCCAATTGCCTAGCTTCACTCACTAGGTCTTTCACCTGGCTTCACTCACCAGGATTTTCCTCCTGCCTAGCTTCACTCACTAGGACTTCCCAATTGCCTAGCTTCACTCACTAGGTCTTTCACCTGGCTTCACTCACTAGGATTTTCCTCCTGCCTAACTCACTAGGACTTCCCAGTCAAGTATCCGGTCATCCTTGACCTACTTGACTCTTCTTCAATCAACCTTGCATTGTCAAACATCGAAACCCAAACCAAGACTCAAGCTTGGTCAACCAGGTCAACCTTGACCTGAGGGATGTTGCACCAACAATCTCCCCCTTTTTGATGTTTGACAATACCAACACTATCACTTACATTACCACATGTAAGTTAGGCTAATCCCATAGCCTAAACCTTCTTCATGCCACTAGGTAATGAATACATAAGTTAAGCCCTTCATTCTCCCCCTAAGAGGGCACACTCCCTCTAGGTAACGAAAGCCTAACTTACACCCATTCACAGGTCCTTTCATTCTCCCCCTATTGGCACACATCAACCCATCTTTGGACACACATCAACCCATGCCCCAATTTTGGTTACACATCAACAAATCCATTTGTTGACGACTCTCCCCCTGAAGAGTTGTTTATCGTTGTTCACAACATCACTCGTTGTAATCAACACGATAATGAAGATCCCATACCCTTCATTTATCCTTAACTTCTCCCTTAATGTAGACAAATACCCAACCTTGAGCATTTTCTAACCACTTGAGTTCCCACTTGAAATAATGATGATATCCACTCCCAATTTCAAGTTCAAAAGCTCATCCATGAGCATTTTCTTTAAAGAAGGTTAACCACCTTCCAAGGTTCATGAAAAATAATTTTTCATGTCTTTAAAGAGTCCCTCCCCCTAAAGACATGGTGGTAACTTCTGTCATTGCACCAACAATGACTTGGAATCCCTAAACCTTTAGGAAACCCAAATTTAGAAGTTTTGAGGTTCAACTGTTCAAAGTTTGAAACAAACCTCAACCTAAACTTCAACTTAGCCTTCCTTAACCAATCTATCCTTGTTTTCAACACGAAAACACCCTTTTTATGTACACAAATGTGTATTGAGGGGTTTGGAATGGTTACGTAGACTAAAACAGGTTCAAAATGCTGAAATCAGGCCTTCCTAGCTAAAATCAGCACCTTGGATCGATTGGAGTTGGGTTCCAATCGATTGAACCTTTCTGAATCGATCCACTGATCGATTCAGACTACCTGGATCGATCGGCTGATCGATCCAGCGAGCTTCTGCTCGCGGGAGACTTGCCTTCTGAATCGATCCACGGATCGATTCGGGCACTCCAATCGATCCATGGATCGATCGAAGCTCTGATAGTTGCTGAAATTCCATATCAGTCAACTTCAGAAACCCCTAGAAAATTCTACAAAAATCCAAAAATCATGAAATTTCGTGTAGACATTATTTAGGGCATACTTAATCATGGAAAAATAGCTTTCTATGAAAATACATCATATTTTCAAAGATTGACACAAACTTGAAAACTTACAAAAACTTTAGTGTTTTCTTCAAGTTTGTGTCTAACTATTCAATGGTGATTACTATCAAAAGATAGCCTTCACCAAGGTTTTCCAAAAACATTTTAAAAATATTTTCAAAACCAATATCCCATCATGTTCCTTGGGCATAATGCACATGACTTGTACATTAGCTTTCCCAATGATGGGAAAACACATAACTATGTGTTTTGATGAACCTAAAACTCAAAAGAATGCACTAAATCAACATCTTGAGTTTTGTTCATCTACCTAACATATCACTTGTATCTAATGTACACTAAAACACGTACAAGTCACCTTATAGTCCTTGTGAGATGTGAAATTTTGGTTTTGCCCTAATCTAGGGATCATGCATATCTATCTAGGCATTCTAGAGATATTAGACATCCACCTAGGATGTCACTTGTCAATAATTGTTGTTAAATGCCATTCGTCCTTAATTACAAGGAATTAAACTTAATGCATGATTATGTTATGGCATACATCAAAAGAAAATAATTTTCAAAAGAAAATATCCTATTACTACATGATGTATGAATGTCATGACATGGTATTTTTGGATTTTTCATAATAAAATAATGAATTCAAAAATAGACATGATGTCATGGCATATGATGGGCAAACAATCATGGCAAAGTTTAGCATAAATAAAATATACCTAGATTACCTATCCAAATATCCTTAATCACTTAGCTAAACTCAAAATATACCACTTGTTTTAACTTAAAACGATACCACTTGTTTTAATTTAAAACATTAAACCTAGATTGCCCTAAATGCTTCAAAGAAATGCCAAAGCCTAAATTGACATTTCTTATTTCTCTTGATTTGTTTATGCCACTTAAAAATTAAACATATCCTCAAATGTTGGCATATTTCATTTTCCCACAAGAGTAGCACTAAGAAAATACCAAAGTCCCAACTTGGTATTTCTTATATTTTTCTAATTTGTGCCATTTTAAGATAAAATCAAATTTTCCACCAATAGACACATGTTACTCTTTCAAGGAGTAAATAATAATTCCATTTCATTTTCAAAGATTAACAAAACCTTGAAAATGCTTCTTGAGTGTCAATTTCCTCAAAGTTGGGTTAACTACCCTTCTAATCGGAGTTGACACTCTCCAACCCATTTATGGGGTAGAGAAAATGCTCCTAGGAACCCAACACCTATTGGTGCTCCTTGGATGCTCTAGGTACTCACTAGGGATAACTTCCCTAGATACCTTCCTAGTGACCTTGTTGGGCTTCTTAGAAGCCTTGGTCACATTTTCTAGGTCAACTCTAGGGATAGCCTCCCTTGTGACCTTGTTAGTGACTTTCTTAGTCACTTTGGTTGCAAAGATACTTCTAGGGATATCTTCCCTTGTATCTTTGATTTGACCTCTAGACTTAGGGTTTGTTCCATAGCTATATGGAACCCTATGATAACTAGGCACATCCCTTTTAGCTTTGGGTTTGTATCCCAAACCTCTATGGCCATTGGATGGCTTTTGTACCCCTAAACCTAGGTTATGCTCATTTTGCCCTTTTAGGATATTTTCCATCCTTTTTAGGGTCTTTTCCATTTTATCAAGTCTTGATCTCAAGACTTGATTTTCTATCATTAAATCCTTAGATTTTGATTTTTCATTACACCCATGAGCATTTTTGTTTTTGGGCTTATATCTATTATCCTTAGTGTTCTTGCCCAAGTGTCCATCTACCTTCCTAACCTTAGGTTGAGTAGTTTTGGCATGTAGGGCCACATGCTTTTCCTTAAAGCCCTCATGCTTCCTATTCTTATGGTAAATCGCATTAAAATGATAAAAATTAGAACTATCATGCTTTTTACCATAATGTAAAGGGGTAGGCTCAATAAAAGATACCTTCTTCTTTACCTTGGAGGCTTCCCCTTGACTAGTGCCTCCTTGAGCCTTGACCACCTTCTTCCCCTTGGGGCATTGACTTCGGTAATGCCCCTTTTGATTGCAAGAGAAGCATATAATATGCTCCTTTCTCTTCTTTGTGTTGGGGATGATCTCCTTGGGCTTCTCCTTGCCCTTTTGTGCCACTTGGCCCTTCTTCTTGGCCAAGTGGGGACACTTGCTCTTGTAGTGCCCATGTTCCCTACATTCAAAGCATATAATATGATTTTTATTATTAATTGAAATATTTATACCTTTGCTTGTAGGGATGACATCTTTTCCTTTGGATCCGGAGGTAGAAGCTTCCTCTAGATCGGACCTTGATTCTCCTCCATTTGATTTTTCTTGACTTGTGGAGGTAGAGGCTTCTTCCTCCTCTTCTTCTCTCGACCCGGATGTAGAAGCTTCTCCTTCTTCTTGATCCGGCGTCACCAAGGATTGCTCCCCCTCAATCCTAGAGGTGGAGGCTTCATCATCTTGAATATGAAACAAGGAGTATGCTCCCTCCTTGTTCCATTCGTTGCATTCCCTTGAGGATGAAACTTCTTGGATTTCCTCTTCTTCGGAGGTTGAGCATCTCTCAACCTCGGAGTCCTCCTCTTGGTCTTGCTCCAAAGAGTCACCCTTTCTGGATTCTTCTTGCCCTTGTACAGTGGAGGGGATCTCTTCATGAAGCTTGGCCAATTTGCTCCATAGTTCCTTTGCATCTTCAAATTCTCCAATTTTGCAAAGGATGGTGCTTGGCAATAAATTGACCAAGAGCTTGGTCACTTTGTCATTGGCCTCGCACCTTTGGACTTGCTCTTGGCTCTACTTGCTCCTCTTGAGAACTTTACCCTTTGAATTTCTTGGAGCCTTGAAACCTTCCATTAGAGCAAACCATTGCTCTATCTCCATCATAAGAAAATTTTCGATTCTTGATTTCCAAGAATCGAAACTCGTAGAAGTGTATGGTGGAGCCACCCTTGTGTCAAATCCAAGTCCATCTTGGAATTGCATCTTGAAGTTGAGGAATTTGCTCCAACTTCTTCACCCTCTAGCTTTTCTTGTTACGCTTGACCCTTCTGGTGATGATTCCGGTGAAGAGCGGCCTGGCTCTGATACCATTTGTTAGGACCAAAAGTAGCTAGAGGGGGGGGGGGGTGAATAGCTCGTCGCGTTCGCTCGGTGCTCGGCGGTGCTTGTTTCTTCAAAGATGTGCAGCGGAAATACAAAGAAACAATCACACAACGCTAACACGGTTGGTTTACTTGGTATCCACCTCACAAGAGGTGACTAGTCCAATGATCCACACCACGCACGCACCCTCCACTATGAAAACACTCCTTTTCGGTAACTACCGAGGGCGGAGAAGCCCTACAAGACTCTCAGTACAAGAAGAAAGGAAAGGGAAACAAAATACAAGCGCAAAGCTTACAATGAGTACAGAAAACCCTAACCCTAGCTTCTCTTCTTGCCTTTGATCCGCCTCTTGACTTGGAAAGCTTCCAAGATCCTTCAAGAACTGGCGATCTGATCTTTGAGAGCGCTGTGGAGGAGTTGGCGAGAGATCTGAAGTGAATCTGCGAAGAGCTGCCGAAGGAAATGAACGCCTGCGGCTTAAATCGACGCTAACGGTCGAATCCTGATCGATTGGAATGCTCCCAATCGATCGGGGAGGCTTTGGATCGATCCACGGATCGATCCAGAGCCTATCGCTGGAAAAACTTCGGATCGATCCACGGATCGATCCGGCGCTTATCCAGCGGCGTCCCAATCGCCCCACCCCTCGATTGGGCCGTCTGCATCGATCCACGGATCGATCCAAAGGGGTTCTGTTCTCGGGGACTCACCGGATCGATCGGTGGATCGATCCAGATCTGCTGGATCGATCCACGGATCGATCCAAACCTGCTGGATCAATCCACGGATCAATCCAAACCTGCTGGATCAATCCACGGATCAATCCAAACCTGCTGGATCAATCGGCTGATCAATCCAGATCTTGGTTTTTGCCCAAAACCAAGCCCAAAGCCCCCTAAACCAACATCTAGTCAACCATGACTTGTTGGTACATAAGACCTAGCATTCGGTCACCCTTGACCAGCTAGGACTCTCTCACCAAGTGTCTGGTCAATCCCTTTGACCCACTTGGACTTTTCTCTTCTTGCCAAGTATCCGGTCACTCCCTAAGACCTACTTGGACTTTTCTTTCTCGTGCCAAGTATCCGGTCAATCCCTTTGCCCTACTTGGACTCTCACCAGATGTCTGGTCAACCTTGACCCGTCTGGATTTCTCTTGCCTGGCTTCACTCACCAGGACTTTACCAATTGCCTAGCTTCACTCACTAGGTCTTTCACCTGGCTTCACTCACCAGGATTTTTCTCCTGCCTAGCTTCACTCACTAGGACTTCCCAATTTCCTAGCTTCACTCACTAGGTCTTTCACCTGGCTTCACTCACTAGGATTTTCCTCCTGCCTAACATACCAGTTAGGACTTCCCAGTCAAGTATCCGGTCATCCTTGACCTATTTGACTCTTCTTCAATCAACCTTGCATTGTCAAACATCGAAACCCAAACCAAGACTCAAGCTTGGTCAACCAGGTCAACCTTGACTTGAGGGATGTTGCACCAACACTTGCCACCTCACTAAATGACATGACAACAAGTGTAACCTCCTCATTTAATGTGGGCCGGCCACATTAAATGCTATGGAGGCTTGTAACCTCCATGAGGTGGCACACATTGATGATGTGGAGCAATTCTATTGGTCCACATCTTGCCAACTCACTAGTGATGTGGCAAAAAGTCAAGTCAAACATGACTTTTTCTCTTCCTCTCAAATCAAGTCAAACTTGATCAAATCTCTCTCATGGTTGATCTAATCCAACCATATGATTCAAGCCAACTTAATATAATGAATCTAATTCATTAAATTAAGTTGATTTAATGAGTCATAATCTAAATTAGACTCATTAAATACATGAATCAACTTGAGTCCAACTCAATTAGCCCAATTTGGATTACTCTTAATCCAATATGATTCATCAAATGAATCTAATCCTCTTGGTTCATCATATGAACCAAATCTCCATCTAATTATCCTTAGTGTGTGACCCTATAGGTTCTTGTAACGTTGGCAATGCCCTAAACCCATTTAGGAGCATAAGTAATGAGCGGTATCTAGCAACACATCATTACTACCCAAGTTACAAGAATGTCGAGATCCGACATCACCTTGTGACTACCAATTGTGACTCCTCACAAAATATATGACATTGTCCTTCTATCCTAGACATCTAGATTGATCAATGTGAGGCATAGACCGTGTCATCCTCTAATCAATCTAAATCTTGAACTCCAAGTAGACTCACTCGATCAAATGAGCTCAACATCTAATGTTGACTCATTTGGGCATGGCCATGCACTTAGTGGTCTCACTCTATCAAGAATACTGATGTCGCTCCCGTCATATGGGAGGGATAGATCCCATCTACATCACTCACATCCCTCTACATAATTCGTTATATACCCAGTAATCGCCTTTATAGTCCACCCAGTCACGGGTGACGTTTGACGAAACCAAAGTACATAACTCCTTATGTAGGGATCCATGGTGACTTCAGGTCTAAGGACTAATAGTCATACTAATAGCCACATGAGAAAGTATATGACACTCATATAATGATCCATAATACTTTCTCATGGCGGGTCATTCAGTATATATTCTCTAATGCATACCCATGTGTCAGCTTGATATCTCTATATCCATTACTTGTGAGATCAAGTCATCGAGCTAACCTACATGCTAGTCTTATTGTATTAACATTGTCCCTGAATGTTAATACTCGACTAGAAATGATTTAGAGTAGTGCTCCCTATATCATCTCACTATCGATTCAACCAATCGATTGATATAGGTAAGAACCTTCTACTCAAGAACGCTATTATACTTAGTCTATTTGGCACTAATATAAATAAGTATAATAACCAAACAAATGCCTTTATTAATATACAAGAATATGATATACATGAGTCCATACAATCATCAAATGATTGGCTCTAGGGCTCTAACTAACAATCTCCCACTAGCACTAGTGCCAATCAGTATAGGCTCTAAGGCCTAAAGACCTAGTGTGACCATCATGCTTCCTTTGTGCCAAAGCCTTGGTCAAGGGATCTGCGATGTTAGCTTCTGTAGGTACTCTGCAAATCTTCACATCTCCTCTATCGATAATCTCTCGAATGAGATGGAAGCGCCGTAGTATGTGCTTGGTCCGCTTGGCGTAGCGAGGTTCTTACATGCTATAGCTCCATTGTTGTCACAATAGAGCTCAACGGGTCAGTGATGTTAGGAACCACCCCAAGTTCATGATGAACTTGAATCCAAATCCTTTGTCGCCTCGATGCGCAATATACTCTTGTAGAATCACCATCGATCACCGTCAACTCTTCCACGGTGTGGCACCACCATTGATGCAAAATACGAACCACATCGCGATCGGTAATCATCACGATCGGTCGAAGGCATCACCGTAACCCTTTACGGTTAGCTCATCATTGCCTCCATATATCAAGAAATATTCTCTAGTCCTTCGTAGTACTTAAGAATATTCTTGACCGCTATCGATGACTTTCACCGATCTCGACTGGTATCCGCTCGTCATGCTCAAAGCATACGAGACATCGGTCGAGTACGGCATGGCGTACATGATCGATCCTATGGCTGAGGCATAAGTGATCTGATCCATGCGGTCTCTCTCTCTCTAGAAGAGGGACCTTGAGTCTTGAAGACTCACGCCATGTGACATCGGAAATCCTTCTTGGAATTCTGCATGGCAAACCGAAGGAGTACCTTGTCAATGTATGTACTCTGACTTAGGCCAAGCAATCTCTTAGATCTATCTCTATAGATCTGAATCCCTAGAATGCGGGATGTCTCACCTAAGTCCTTCATTGAGAAGCAACTCCCTAGCCAGGTCTTGACAGACTGAAGCATAGGGATGTCCTTCCCAATGAGTAGTATGTCATCCACATACAATATGAGGAAGACAACTATATCCCCTACAACCTTCTTGTAGACACAAGGCTCATCTTTGTTCTTGATGAAACCAAACTGTTTGATTGCATCATCGAATCGAAGATTCCAGCTCCGAGAAGCTTGCTTTAGTCCATAAATGGACCTATGCAGCTTGCATACTCTGCTAGTATGCTGTGGATCTACAAAACCCTCAGGTTGTGTCATGTACACATCCTCGAGTAGGTTTCCATTCAGAAACGCGGTTTTGACATCCATCTGCCATATCTCATAGTCATGGTAGGCTGCAATAGCAAGCATGATCCAAATAGACTTAAACATCGCTACTGGAGAAAAGGTTTCATCATAGTCAATACCATGAATTTGCTTGAAACCTTTAGCTACCAAGCGACCCTTATAGATAAGTCCATCCATGTCAGTCTTTCTCTTAAAGACCCACTTACACCCAATGGGTTTTACCCCTTCAAGTGGATCAACCAAAGTCCATACTTGGTTGGTGTACATGGAATCCATTTCGGATCTCATGGCTTCTAGCCATTTTTCGGAATCTGGTCTCATCACAGCTTCCTGATAGGTGGTAGGCTCATCCTCTATGAGCACAACGTCATCATGGTCAGACAAGAGAAATGAGTATCTCTCAGGCTGACGACGTACCCTATCAGACCTGTGAAGAGGTATGTCTACTTGAACTGGTTGTTGTTCCTCAACTCTTTATGGAACAACATCATCCACAACACTTTGTGGTTCCAATTCAACTTCCATCGAGGCATCAGTGCTATTGTTCGCATCTTGAACTTCTTCAAGATAGAACGCGCTCCCACTAGTCTTTCTAGAAACAAAGTCCCTTTCTAGAAAGACCCCAGTCTTTGCCACAACTACCTTGTGCTGACTGGGAATGTAGAAGTAATATCCCTTAGTTTCTTGGGATATCCGATGAAATAGCACTTGTCGGATTTGGGTCCTAATTTGTCTGAGACTTGACGTCGTATGTAAGCCTCACAGCCCCAAATCCTCATGAAAGACACCTGGGCATCTCTCCCAGTCCATATCCTATATGGTGTCTTTATCACGGCCTTTGATGGAACTCGGTTGAGTATGAAAGTTGCCGTGTCTAGAGCATATCCCCATAGATATGTCGGAAGATCTGTGTGACTCATCATAGATCGTACCATATCTAATAGGGTACGATTCCTCCTTTCGGATACACCATTCCACTGTGGTGTTCCAGGAGGAGTGAGTTGGGATAGAATCCCACACTCAGCTAGGTAGTCACGAAACTCATGGCTAAGGTATTCTCCACCTCGATCTGATCGAAGTATCTTAATACTCTTGCCAAGCTGGTTCTGTACTTCATTCTTGAATTCTTTGAACTTTTCAAAGGATTCAGACTTATGTGTCATCAAGTACACATAACCATATCTACTGAAGTCATCAGTAAATGTGATGAAGTATCTATAACCGCCTCTAGCAGCAACATTGAAAGGACCACATACATCACTATGTATGAGTTCTAACAAATCAATTGCTCTCTCGCTGTGCCCACTAAAGGGAGTCTTGGTCATCTTGCCTCGTAGGCATGACTCGCATATCTCATATGATTCAAAATCAAATGAGTCCAGCAAACCATCCTTATGGAGCTGGGATAAGCGCTTGTCATTTATATGACCTAAGCGACAGTGCCAGAGATAGGTGTGGTTCATATCGTTCGATTTGAACCTCTTAGTACTAACGTTATAGATAGAGCTCTCAAGGTCTAGAATATAGAGTCCGTTCATCAGAGGTGCACTACAATAGAACATATCGTTTAAATAGACAGAACAACATTTGTTCTTTATTATAAACGAGAATCCTTTCTTGTCCAAACAAGAAACTGATATAATGTTCTTAGTCAATGCAGGCACATAACAACAATCGTCTAACTCTAGTATAAGCCTAGAGGGCAGAGATAGAAAATAAGTCCCTACAGCAACAACAACAACCCGTGCTCCATTGCCTACTCGTAGGTCTATCTCGCCCTTTGTCAATGCTCTGCTATTTCTCAGTGCTTGTACATTAGTACAAATGTGCGAAGCACATCCGGTATCTAATACCCACGTCGAAGAAATAGAGAGGTTGACTTCTATAACATTTATACCTGAAGTAGAAATCTTATTTCTCTTCTTGTTAAGATCTTCCAGGTGTCCTGTGAAGTTCCTCTTCCAGTGCCCTGCTTGTCCTTGATATAGTTGACGAAGATGTGCAACCATATCGTAAGCACCCATCAACTCATGTTGCTTCTGAAGCTCAGAGTTCATGGTTGCGAGCATTAGACAGGACACATCTAATGCGTCATCTTGATGCTTCTTATAAGCATCCCGGTCAGCTCGCGTGGCAGTGGCAGGAGGAGCCTCCGGAATGGGCTGCTCCAGAACGTACAGTTTACGTTCCTGAGTGAGAACTATTCTCAGGTTCCTGTACCAGTCCAGGAAATTTGCTGCGTTGAGCTTGTCCTTCTCAAGGACAGATCGCAGGGAGAAGGAATTCGTGTTTGACGTCATGGTTATCTACAACAGAAAATTTACAGAAATAAATATCATATTCTTTTAAAAATCATTTAATTAGGCCTTTAATTAAAAGATGCTCCCACTGAATACTATAATTCATGTGGGACAAGATCCACATCATACTAACCCTTGAGTTAGCTTTGGCTAATACGCCCAAGGCTTAGTATGATCGGTAGGTAACGATTACCAATTACATCTCTATGCAACTCTTGTTTATAGAATCAATATCTACATTTATATTAAAACTCGAGTTAGCTTTGGCTAATACGCCCGAGAGTTAATATAGATGTGATTTTGACCTATCTTTTCCAACCGTTGGAATAATGCCTATAGTTGACTCGATCCAACCGAGTAACTAGGAATACTCAATCTAATTGAGTTTGTATTTATAAAGCCCGAAAAATTCCCGAATTTATTTTAGAATTATTCTATGATTTTTCTGGAGTTTTTAGATATTTTTCCGGAATTTTCCGAGTAGCGGAAGTAGCAAAAATAATTAGAACCCCAAAATAGCTTAGGCGGGAATCGAACCCGAGACCTATGGTGTAAGGGATAATGCTAGTAACCGGTGAACCCAGCAGGGCCGTGCTGAAAGAGGAGGGAATCAATTATATTTATAATTGATTTTGGATGAATTAATTAGTAAATATAAATAAGGATTTAAGTGAGAAGTTTAGATTATTTTCCACCGTAGCTTTTCCTCACCCGAAACCTAAAACCGCCGCACCTTTTCTTCTTCCCCTCTTCCTCACGCACGGCACACCAAGCTAAGGGTCAAGGGAACATCTTCCGGCGACGACTCCAACACGAAAAAGGTTCTTCTCCGCGAGAGGAACGCGAGGACGTAAGCGGTTCGTCGAACGAAGCAGTTTTCCGGAAAACCTAGGGAATAGAATCGTAAGAAAACCTTACGATTGAGGTAAGAAACCCCTCACCTGCAGTATAATTGCTCTCGCTTGTTAGTTTTGGCGTTAGTTCGGTAATTTTACAGTTTTCAGTTTTAGGGTGTGCTTTTAGTGCACACCAAGCATTCGGTAGAATGCCCAGTTCAGAAGGATGCACCAATAGGCGTCCTAACAGCATGTAAAATATATTAGAAACATTTTTATTCAGTTATTTATCAGTTATCACAGCTATATGGATCAGATATCCATTGGGTAGGCTCCCACAGTAGCCTCTAGGTTCAGATAACCTAGCTCTAGGTTCAGATAACCTAGAACAGCAAAGTAAAATAAAACAGTATTCAGTATTTTACTTTTATTCAGTTGTACTTGGATCAGATATCCATGGGATGGACTCCCACGATCGTCCCTAGGTTCGAGATAACCTAGTAACCTATTTGGATTGAACTTGCAATCCGGGTCTCGTAGGGATCTTGCGCGATGATTGCAGTGGCCCAACAAAGATGTTTAGTATTTTCATCTATTATATGTATAGTTTTCAAATTTGAAACCAGTGATGAGAACACTAATTTAGCTTTCAGTTCAGTTCAGGTTCAGTTTACATGATTTGAGTTCGTGTACAGATTTAGATATATGCTTGACTAGTTCAGTTTCATGCTCAGTTTATAAGTATGCCATGATCAGTTTAAAGCATGTTCAGTTTATATGTTATGTCATGCTTTGTGTGATACCATGTCATGCCATGCTTGCATATTCAGTATATTTTTCAAACAGCATGATTTAAAATCATATTTGCATCGTATGCATGCTTTTGTGAGGTAGATGGTTTCTTACTAAGCTTATTGGCTTGCAGATACTACTTTTCTTATACTGCAGATACCGATAAAAGAAAAGTGGATTAGCGAAGGCTGGAGGGCGATGCTACGATGATGTGTGTGTGCAAGGGGTCCGGAATAAAGATCCTTGGGATCTATACGCTTTTATTTCAGTTTTAGCACTTAACATGTCTAGTTTCATACTTAGTCTTGTTACTAATTGTTCTAGCTTAGTAACTATGTCTTGTTTAGCTTATCACGTTTAGAACATTAGTACTTATATGCTAGAATGTATCTCCATTGTTTTAGAACTGTTGTGTGATGTTTTGGCACGCCAAAGTGCTGAAATCAGAACTCTCGAGTGAAATCAGACACTGATCGGTCCCCAGACCGATCAGTGGTATTCTGGATCGGTCGATCGGCCACCGACCGATCCAATGAGATACAAGATGTTATTAGTATCCTCCGGATCGGCCACCGACCGATCCATCGATCTGATAGAGCCTCGGAGGAGATTTCAGTGCCGGATCGATCACCACCGACCGATCCGATCGAATGAGGGCATCCGTCTCCAGGTGCACGGATCGGTCCGCAGACCGATCCAGACACACCGGATCGGTCTTCCCGATTCGATGTGAATCGGTCCATGACCGATCCACGGCATAGAATCGTAGTAAGTTTGATCGATCCGTGGATCGATCAGCTGCGAAGTTAGTTTGAGTTCCTAGCTCGGATGGGAGGTCAAGAATCCTCCTTAGCACATGTACACCAACCGGAAAGGGTCTTGAATCCTTCCTTATAACAGCATGGGTGCATCGGTTGTCAGATTAACAGAGTCGGTTAGTGAAATTTTATTTTACCCAGTTTTCCGCACAGTAGTTTCATAGAATAATGTAGCGATCCGGCTCACGCCTAGTACCCAGGAGTTGGGTCGTTCAGAGTGGTATCGAGCATGCTCCTTACTTCCTACACACACATCAGCATTGTGCCTACAGCTTCCAAGTAAGAACATCTCTCACTCAGTTTTGTTTTCAGCTTTCATATCAGTTATATATGCTTTCATGTTTGCTCTCATGTTGGTAGTTAATTAATTCATGTTTACAGTGATAGTATTTAACATGTTACCAGTAGTTAACTATAACATGATAGCCTAGTATAGATAGAGTTTCTCTGCTGTCTAGAAAATGGTACGAGGACGTCCAGCTAAGAAAGCATCAGCGGCTGAGCCCCAGCATGAGGCAGGCAGTTCAGTGCCTCCCCCAGACCTTATAGCACTAGTGGCTCAGCTACAGCAGCAGTTAGCTGAACAGCAGCAGGAGATAGCCTCCTTAAAGGCTAACCAGCAGACTACTCCCCCAGTCACTCCAGTACCGAACCTCACGACTCCAGTAATCACAGAGGTTGTACCAGCTCAGCCTGCAGTACCAGTCCCAGTAGCAGGGGCTAAGAGAGAAGCTTACCTTATCCAGTGGTAGAGAATTGAGCCCGAGAACTTCTCAGGCACCAGCGAACCATGGGATGCTCAGGCATGGTTTAAAACACTGGAAAACACGATGGAGCTTCTAGACTGGCCAGAGCACGAAAAGGTGAAGTGTGCCTCCTTCTGTTTAACAGGAGACGCACGCATGTGGTGGGAGCGGATTAAATCGAAGTGGACAGTAAACCAGATGACATGGGCCAACTTCGAGAAAGAATTCTTCGAGGAATTCTTTCACATGCAAGTCACGAACCGACACTATGACGAGTTTACAGAATTTCGTCAGGGCAACCTATCAGTTCAGGAAGCCGTGAAGAAATTCAACAGGTTGGCCCGTCTGTGTCCAGCACTAGTCAGCACAGAGAAGGAATGAGTACGGTTGATGCTGAAGATGCTCAGACCAGAGATCACGATGAATGTGGCTGGTGGCGTTCATAGGCCACAAACCACAGAGGAGCTAGTGAGTAGTGCTCTGATCACCGAGCACTATCAGCACAGCATCACCCAGCAGAAACAGGTTTCCATAGAGCCCAAGGGACAAGCTAGCTCAGGTACTCAGCAGAAACAACAGGGACATAGCTCCAACTGGAAGGGGAAACGCAAGGCAAGCAGTGACCCAAAAGGAGGACCAGCTGGAAAACACTCCAGACATCCCAAATGTGCTACTTGTGGGAAACATCATCCAGGAGTTTGCCGCAAGGGTACGCGAGGTTGTTTTGAATGTGGGCGGGTGAAGGGCACATGGCTAAGCGATGCGAACAAAACGATCTTCCTCAACCTCGTGACTGATATGGAGCTCGGCCGGTAGCTACACGAGATGTATGCGGTCTTAGATGGTCCATGATCGATCGGGCAGATTAGAAGCCCCACAGCTACCACAAATGCGGATTTTCTCGACGAGAGGACGTAAATGCCTCGGCGGTTGTCACAGTCGATCGGTATTTTTCGATAATGCTGTCTTATTCGACATCGGGCAACCCACTCTTATGTATCGGGCATTTGCGAGAAAATAGCAACACCCCGAGGTACTCAATGGTCGGCTTCACAACGCTACCCTCGGGAGACATTATGGCATCTACACATTGGCTCAGAGCAGTGGACAGAGAACTTTTGGTGATATGATAGTGCTAGAAATGACCTACGATGTCATCTTTGGAATGGATTTTCCGATCGATACGACGCTTTTATAGAGTGTCGTAAACGAATGTCATATTCCAACAAGTACAGTTTGAGTACAGGAAAGCCAAAGAGAAAAGCCGTGAAGTTTCTCACAGCAACTAATGGATACAGGATGCATGGGATTTTAGCAAATGTGGTCAACACCGGCCGGGACAAAACCAACTATCAGAGGTTCGAGTCGTTTGTGACTACCAGCAGTCTTCCCTGAAGAGCTTAGCACCAGACGGGGAGATTGAATTTGAGATAGAGCTCATTCCCGCACAAATCCAATTTCCAAGGCACCATACCGCATGGCTCCAGCAGAATCAAGGAACTTGAGGAATTACAGGAGCTTCTTGACAAGGGTTTCATCGCCTAGTCACTCACCATGGGGAGCACTGTGTTGTTCGTGAAGAAGAAGGATGGAAGCATGCTCTATGCATAGACTACAGTGCCTTGAACCAGGTCACAATTAAAAGCAGTACCCTCTCCCCGGGATAGATGACTGTTTGACCAGCTAAAGGGAGCCATAGTGTTCTCTAAAATTGACTTCAGATCGGGATATCACCGGGTTAGAGTCAAGAAAGGTGATATACCTAAAACGACTTTCGGGACCAGACACGGACATTATGAGTTCGTAGTCATGCCTTTGGCGTGACAAATGCTCCAACTACTTTCATGGACCTCATGAGCAGAGTATTCAGAGAATACTTAGACAAGTTTGTCATCGTGTTCATCGATGACATTCTTATCTATTCGAGCACTCAGAGGACCATGCGAGCATCGAAGACAGGTTTGCAGATCGCTGTACGCCAAATTCACAAAATGTGAATTTTGGCTGACCATGTAGCCTTTCTAGGTCACATCATCTCCAAGGATGGTGTTATAGTAGATCGACAAAATAGAAGCGATAAGTAGCTGGAAGAGACCGAGGCATGGGTGAAATCGAAGCTTTACGGGATTAGAGGCTACTGGAAATTGTAGAGGACTTCTCTAGAATAGCCTCCCCACTGACTCTCACCAGGAAGAACAAGAAATTTCGGTGGATAGAGGACTAAGAGTTTCAATGAACTAAAATGGAGATTGACCGGTGCTCCTATTTTAGCTATACCCGAAAACACAGACAGCTTCGACATCTACAGTGGCGCCTCTAAATTGGGATTAGGAGGAGACTGGATGCAAGAGGGCAAGGTGATCGCCTATGCCTCGAGACAACTCAAGGATTATGAGGAACTATCCTACTCACGACCTTGAGCTTGCGGCAGATGGTGTTCGCTCTCAAGATTTGGAGACATTATTTGTACGGAGCTCAGTAGAGTGTATACAGATCATCAAAGTCTCAAGTATTTCTTTACTGTACTGAATATGCGACAGTACAGATGGTTAGAGCTGGTCAAGGATTATGACATAGACATCCTCTACCATCCGGGAAAGCTAATAAGGTAGCAGACGCACAGGAAGTCCGGTGCTACCTTATTATCTTTAGCGACTATGTCACCACCCCTAAGGAAGGAGATTACGATTTTAGTCTCGAGCTTATGGTCGGGCAGCTTTCCACTATGTCTTTAGCATCTACCTTGCTTGATGATATCCGGACAGAGCAGGATCCTCAAATCCAGAAAATCAAGCAAGGGTTAGCGAATCGAAAGTGGAGAGTTGAGTGTCGCCGGTGGGGTAGTGTCTTGTGGTGATGACTTTGTGTTCCGGATCGGGAGGAACTACAGCAGATTCTAGATGAGGCTCACAGGACTCCTTATGCGATGCATCCTGGCTCCACCAAAATGTATCGGGATCTGAAGAAACGATTTTGGTGGCACAGGATGAGCGTGATATCGCCAGATCGTCGATCTAACTCAAAGGGTTAAGGCGTAACATCGGCGACGACGGAGGAGTTGCGGTAGATCCGGATCCAGAATGGAAGTGGAGGATATCTCTATGGACTTCATAGTGGGATTACCCGAACCACGAATGGTTTTGATGCTATCGGGTAATAGTCGACGGGTTGACTAAATCGGCCCACTTCTTAGCTATCGAATATCCTATTCCATGGAGCAGCTAGCTCAGTTGTATCTCAAGGAGATAGTCAGCTGCATGGAGTCCCACGAACCATTATATCGAGAGACAGAGATTTACATCACACTTCCGGAAGTGTGTACGATCGACTATGGGCACCGGTTAAAATTCACCTTTCCATCCTCGACGGATGGTCGGACGGGCGAGTAAATCAGTACTCGAAGATATGCTCGGGCTTGTGCCCTAGATTTCAAGGAAGTTGGTGCAAATATCCGAGTCTAGCAGAATTTGCATACAACAACAGTTATCGAGCCACTATCGGCATGGCACCTTATGAGGCACTCTATGGGCGGAGGTGCAGATCACCAATCTGCTGGTATGAGAGTGGTGAACAGAAGGAACTAGAGCTTCAGACAGATCTAGTAGCAGATACCACAGCAGCCATACAGCAGATTCGCCAGAGGATAGAGACAGCACAGAGCCGTCAGAAGAGCTATGCCGATACACGACGCAGACCCCTAGAGTTTTCAGTTGGGGATACAGTTTTCCTCAGAGTAGCTCCCATGAGGGGAGTCATGCGTTTTGGGAAGAAGGGCAAGCTAGCTCCCAGATATGTGGGACCATACCTTATCACGAAGAGAGTGGGCAAGGTAGCATATGAGCTAGAGTTACCTCAGGAGATGTCAGCTGTCCACAACGTATTTCATGTCTCCATGCTGAAGAAGCATATTCCAGACGTCACCCAGGTGATTGAGCCCCAGTTGGTACAGGTCCGTGATGATCTCAGCTATGACAGTCGGTCTATTCAGATAATAGACCGAGCAGTAAAGAAATTACGAACAAAGAAGTACCATTAGTCAAAGTCAGTTGGCAAAATCACACAGTAGCAGAGGCGACTTGGGAGACAGAGGCCAGCATGAGACAGAAGGACCCAGAATTGTTTTAAGTTCGGGGATGAACTTTTTATAAGGTATGGGGGATTGTAAAGCCCGAAAAATTCCCGAATTTATTTTAGAATTATTCTATGATTTTTCTGGAGTTTTTAGATATTTTTCCGGAATTTTCCGAGTAGCGGAAGTAGCAAAAATAATTAGAACCCCAAAATAGCTTAGGCGGGAATCGAACCCGAGACCTATGGTGTAAGGGATAATGCTAGTAACCGGTGAACCCAGCAAGGCCGTGCTGAAAGAGGAGGGAATCAATTATATTTATAATTGATTTTGGATGAATTAATTAGTAAATATAAATAAGGATTTAAGTGAGAAGTTTAGATTATTTTCCACCGTAGCTTTTCCTCACCCGAAACCTAAAACCGCCACACCTTTTCTTCTTCCCCTCTTCCTCACGCACGGCACACCAAGCTAAGGGTCAAGGGAACATCTTCCGGCGACGACTCCAACACGAAAAAGGTTCTTCTCCGCGAGAGGAACGCGAGGACGTAAGCGGTTCGTCGAACGGAGCAGTTTTCCGAAAAACCTAGGGAATAGAATCGTAAGAAAACCTTACGATTGAGGTAAGAAACCCCTCACCTGCAGTATAATTGCTCTCGCTTGTTAGTTTTGGCGTTAGTTCGGTAATTTTACAGTTTTCAGTTTTAGGGTGTGCTTTTAGTGCACACCAAGCATTCGGTAGAATGCCCAGTTCAGAAGGATGCACCAATAGGCGTCCTAACAGCATGTAAAATATATTAGAAACATTTTTATTCAGTTATTTATCAGTTATCACAGCTATATGGATCAGATATCCATTGGGTAGGCTCCCACAGTAGCCTCTAGGTTCAGATAACCTAGCTCTAGGTTCAGATAACCTAGAACAGCAAAGTAAATAAAACGTTGGCACTGTACTTGGATCAGATATCCATGGGCTGGACTCCCACAGTCGTCCCTAGGTTTAGATAACCTAGTAACCCTGCTGGATTCGGAACTTGCAATCCCGGGTCTCGTAGGGATGCGCGCACAGTAAGTACAGTTGCCAGGGCCCAACAGCATGTTTAGTATTTTCATCTATTATATGTATAGTTTTCAAATTTGAAACCAGTGATGAGAACACTAATTTAGCTTTCAGTTCAGTTCAGGTTCAGTTTACATGATTTGAGTTCGTGTACAGATTTAGATATATACTTGACTAGTTCAGTTTCATGCTCAGTTTATAAGTATGCCAAGATCAGTTTAAAGCATGTTCAGTTTATATGTTATGCCATGCTCTGTGTGATACCATGCCATGCCATGCTTGCATATTCAGTATATTTTTCAAACAGCATGATTTAAAATCATATTTGCATCGTATGCATGCTTTTGTGAGGTAGATGGTTTCTTACTAAGCTTATTGGCTTACAGATACTACTTTTCTTATACTGCAGATACCGATAAAAGAAAAGTGGATTAGCGGAGGCTGGAGGGCGATGCTACGATGATGTGTGTGTGCAAGGGGTCTGGAATAAAGATCCTTGGGATCTATACGCTTTTATTTCAGTTTTAGCACTTAACATGTCTAGTTTCATACTTAGTCTTGTTACTAATTGTTCTAGCTTAGTAACTATGTCTTGTTTAGCTTATCACATTTGGAACATTAGTACTTATATGCTAGAATGTATCTCCATTGTTTTAGAACTGTTGTGTGATGTTTTGGCACGCCAAAGTGCTGAAATCAGAACTCTCGAGTGAAATCAGACACTGATCGGTCCCCAGACCGATCAGGGTCTGAGCTGTTCCACTGGATCGGTCAGCCGACCGATCCAGCGAGATACAGTATGCTACTGTATCCTCCTGGATCGGTCAGCCGACCGATCCAGCTCGATACAGTAGCCTCGGAGGAGATTTCCAGGTGCCTGGATCGGTCAGCCGACCGATCCAGCATCGAACAGAGGGCATCCCAGCGTCTCCAGGTGCCTGGATCGGTCCGCAGACCGATCCAGACACACCTGGATCGGTCTTTCCGACCGATCCAGCCTCTGCTGAATCGGTCCGCAGACCGATCCACCAGGGCATAGAATCGTAGTAAGTTTGATCGATCCGTGGATCGATCAGCAGCTAGCTGGGAAGTTAGTTTGAGTTCCTAGCTCAGATGGGAGGTCAAGAATCCTCCTTAGCACATGTACACCAACGGGAAAGGGTCTTGAATCCTTCCTTATAACAGCATGGGTGCATCAGTTGTCAGATTAACAGAGTCAGTTAGTGAAATTTTATTTTACCCAGTTTTCCGCACAGTACGACACAGTAGTTTCAATAAATAATGTAGCGATCCAGCTCACAGCCTAGTACCCAGGAGTTGGGTCGTTACAGTATTCACCCATGCGTTGATAGGCGGGACCAAGATTGTCCCTCCGTACCCTACCAAGATAATATGTATTGCTCTGCTTTGGCAGATTCAACAATACATGTGATCGAGGTAGTGATAGGTATCACGGCACGGTTAGGCATTTAGAGTTGGTTCGATCTAGATCTAATCTAATCGAGAAGGATGCATCTTGTGCATGACTTAGATCTAATCTAATCGCAAGGGTGCATCATGTGCACGACTTAGATCTAATCTAATCGTTAAGGCACTAATTAATTAATTAATTATTAAACATGCATCAGATACATAACAATTAATTAATTAATCTATTTGTGATTTAGTCATGGCCCTACTACGATCTTCTCAAGCCAATGAGAAGATCGATTGGTCAACCTAGGGTCAACAGCTTCTCCAAGCTCCTCCCTTTGACCACCTTGTGTTGCTCGTGCCCGCCTCGGAACTCCGTCTCGTGTGGACCCTTCACCGCTCCAATTTGTACATTATAATTTGAAACTCAAGTTACATTCGAGTCTAAATCTGATTTACAACCAGAATAAGAGAAAGGCACGACGCGCAGGCCGTGTGGAAAAAAATAAAAATACAGCACACACAATCATATGACGGCACGCAGACCGTATTATGAATTACAACACAAATCCAATCTTATTGGGTATTTTGGGCCATGACTATCACAAATTAATATATAATTCAAAATTATATATTTTTATAATTTTTCTGTAATTTTAAAAATAATTTTTTACAATTTTTATAAGTAAAATTTCCCGGCGGTCCCGTTTAGCGGTTTCGGGCGCAATCGCGGAACGGATCCCCTTGCGGGGCCCAGGGGCAGCGCCCCTACCCGCGATCTAACCATCGCGAGGGTTCCTTTGCGATCCAACAGCGCCTAAACCCGCTGTCCCAAAACAATTTGGGTCGAGACATTGCCGTTTCGGAAAAATCTTCCCGGCGGGTTCGTTTTTAGCGATTTCGGGTGCAATCGCGGAGAAAATTCCCTTGCGGGGTTAGGGGCAATGCCCCTACCCATGATCTAGCCATCGTGAGTTGCTCCTTTGCGATCTAATGGCACCCGACCCCGCTGTCCCAAACGAATTTGGGGCAAAACGAAGCCGTTTAAAAGAAAACTTTCCGGTAGCCGAAGCCTACAAGTGTCGAGACACTTGTGCTTCGCTTCTACGGAAAAATTACTCATAAAAACTCAATTTTTACAGAAAATCACAGAAGGTATATTTTTCATAAAAATACAAATGAACTCGTACAAGTCTTTGCACGTGGCTCTGATACCACTGTTGGGTTTTTTCGCGTCGCGGAAACCCCGAGTCACCCAAAGCCATGGATCTCGTGCAAAGATTCGTAAACAAAATTTTTCGAAAAACCTTTTTCTTGTACGAGTTTGTAAAAACTTTAGATCTACACTAAAGTTAAGATCATTACCCTTGATGCGCGCCCCACGCGAATCCCGCTCGCCCAAATGGTGCCGGATCTCAAGACCGTCAAGCGTACGGTCCTCTAGAAGTATCCACACGGATACACTAGATGGAGGTGACCAAAAACCAAGGTGTGCTAGCACCTATGTGGTTCGGCCAAGAGAGGAGGAGAGGGAGAAGAGAGAGCTCTAGAGGAAGAAGATGACTTAATCACACTTGAATGAAAAATGAATATTTTTTTCCCCACTAGAGTGGCCGGCCACATCTTGGAGGTGTAACTCTCCACATTAATTCCAAATAATGTGGAGACCATTAAGAGTTGTAACCCCCATGAGGTGGCACTCTAGGATGATGTGGATCAACACTATTGGTCCACATCTTGCCACCTCACTAAATGACATGGCAACAAGTGTAACCTCCTCATTTAATGTGGGCCGGCCATATTAAATGCTATGGAGGCTTGTAACCTCCATGAGGTGGCACACATTGATGATGTGGAGCAATTCTATTGGTCCACATCTTGCCAACTCACTAGTGATGTGGCAAAAAGTCAAGTCAAACATGACTTTTTCTCTTCCTCTCAAATCAAGTCAAACTTGATCAAATCTCTCTCATGGTTGATCTAATCCAACCATATGATTCAAGCCAACTTAATATAATGAATCTAATTCATTAAATTAAGTTGATTTAATGAGTCATAATCTAAATTAGACTCATTAAATACATGAATCAACTTGAGTCCAACTCAATTAGCCCAATTTGGATTACTCTTAATCCAATATGATTCATCAAATGAATCTAATCCTCTTGGTTCATCATATGAACCAAATCTCCATCTAATTGTCCTTAGTGTGTGACCCTATAGGTTCTTGTAACGTTGGCAATGCCCTAAACCCATTTAGGAGCATAAGTAATGAGCGGTATCTAGCAACACATCATTACTACCCAAGTTACAAGAATGTCGAGATCCGACATCACCTTGTGACTACCAATTGTGACTCCTCATAAAATATATGACATTGTCCTTCTATCCTAGACATCTAGATTGATCAATGTGAGGCATAGACCGTGTCATCCTCTAATCAATCTAAATCTTGAACTCCAAGTAGACTCACTCGATCAAATGAGCTCAACATCTAATGTTGACTCATTTGGGCATGGCCATGCACTTAGTGGTCTCACTCTATCAAGAATACCGATGTCGCTCCCGTCATATGGGAGGGATAGATCCCATCTACATCACTCACATCCCTCTACATAATTCGTTATATACCCAGTAATCGCCTTTATAGTCCACCCAGTTACGGGTGACGTTTGACGAAACCAAAGTACATAACTCCTTATGTAGGGATCCATGGTGACTTCAGGTCTAAGGACTAATAGTCATACTAATAGCCACATGAGAAAGTATATGACACTCATATAACGATCCATGATACTTTCTCATGGCGGGTCATTCAGTATACATTCTCTAATGCATACCCATGTGTCAGCTTGATATCTCTATATCCATGACTTGTGAGATCAAGTCATCGAGCTAACCTACATGCTAGTCTTATTGTATTAACATTGTCCCTGAATGTTAATACTCGACTAGGAATGATTTAGAGTAGTGTTCCCTATATCATCTCACTATCGATTCAACCAATCGATTGATATAGGTAAGAACCTTCTACTCAAGGACGCTATTATACTTAGTCTATTTGGCACTAATATAAATAAGTATAATAACCAAGCAAATGCCTTTATTAATATACAAGAATATGATATACATGAGTCCATACAATCATCAAATGATTGGCTCTAGGGCTCTAACTAACATTTAGGTCATACACCATACCTTCACATTTCAAGGCATTCAAGTCATACATCGTGCCTCCAAACTCCAAGGCATTCGGGTCATACACCGTACCTTCAAGCTCCAAGGCATTTAGATCATACATCGTGCCTCCAAGCTCTAAGGCATTCAGGTCATACACCTTGCCTCCAAGCTCCAAGGTATTCTGGTCATACATCATGCCTCCAAGCTCCAATACATTCAGGTCATACATCATTCCTCCAAGCTCTAAGGTATTCAGGTTATGCGTCGTGCCTCCAATCTCCAAGGTTGAATTCCAGCCTCTCATGTCATTCAACTGAGTTATAAGTGAGCCTGCTCTCGCGCGTGTCCCATATGCTTGCGTCATTCAGCCGAATTATAAGCAAGCTTACTCTCATACCATATCTCAAACTTTCACACAATTCGGCCGAGTTATAAGTGAGTATACTCTCGCACCCAAGTCCCAGACTCTTGAGCCTCTTAGTCGAGCTATAAGTATGCTTGCTCTCACACATGTTCCAGACTCTCGTGCTGCTCAGTCGAGTTATAAGAGAGCTTGCTCTTGTGTCTATGTTCCAGACTCTTATGTCATTTAACCGAGTAATAAGCGAGAATGCTCTCGGACCCAAGTCACAGACTCATGAGCCACTCGGTTGAGTTATAAGTGAGATTGCTCTCGTGCCTGTCCCAGACTCTCGTGTCGCTCGATCGAGTTATAAGTAAGTATACTCTCATGCTTATATTCCAGACTCTCATGCCGCTAGACCAAGTTATAAGCGAGTTTGCTCTTGCACCTACGTCATAGACTCTTGTGTCACTCGATTGAGTTATAAACGAGCATGCTCTCATGCATATGCCCCAGACTCTCATGTCGTTCAATTGAGTTATAAGCGAGCATATTCTCATTCCTATGTCCAAGACTCTCGTGTCACTCAATTGAGTTATAAGTGAGATTGCTCTCATGCTTATATCCCAGACTCTCGTGTCGCTTGGTCGAGTTATAAGTGAGCATGCTCTTGCACCAATGTCCCAAATTCTCGCATCGTTCGACCAAGTTATAAGCGAGCATACTCTCGCTTCTATATCCCAGACTATCGTGTCGTTAACCAGATTATAAGCGAGTATGCTCTTGCGCCTATGTCCCAGACTCTCACACCGTTTGACCAAGTTATAAGCGAGTTTGCTCTAATGCTTGCCTAGATTCTCGCTTTGTTCGACCGAGTTATAAGTGAGCTTACTCCTGTTGGTTGCTACTCGAAAAGCCTAGAGGTTCCACTGTACAAAAATTTTGTACAAAGGTCTGAACATTTTCCTAGCTACCATGTGTTCTTTTAAATTAAATTTTGGATCGCCTGCGGAACTTAACACGTTTGATCCAAAACTTAATCTATTTGTTCTTTTAGGTTTTGACTTGGATCTCCTGCGGAACTTAACACGTTCGACCCAAATCACCTTAAGTTATTAATTCCATTAAATATTAATTTCCATAATCGGTTCCCAGTACTGACGTGGCGAGGCACATGACCTTCTTGGATATGGGAGCAACCACCACCGACTAGACAAAACCTTTTATAGAAATCTAATATTTAATTTCCTAAAATAACTTTAGGTTAACCGAAAAGAACAATCAAATCACAAGGAAAAGAAAAAACAAAAGAACACAACATCGAAAAACATATTCGAAATTCTAGAATCGTAAGCCTCTTGTATTTGGTATTATTTCCAAAAATAACTAGTATGATGCGGAAAGAAAAATTACTAGTTATACCTTTTAGAAAGACCTCTTGATCTTCTACCGTATTCCTCTTCTAACCTCGGACGTTGTGTGGGCAACGATCTTCCGAGATGAGAAACCACCAACCACCTTCTTCTCCTCCTAGCTAGGTGCGGCCACAAAAAGCTTAACCAAGGATGAAGAACAAAACAGCAACCAAGCTCCAAGAGATCCTAGCTTTCTCTCCTTCTTCTTCTTCTTCTTCTCCAAGTAGTATCCGGCCGCTACAAGAGCTCCAAGCCTTTGAGAGTTTCGGCCACCACAAAGAGGGAGAGAGGAAGGAATGGTCGGCCACTCCAAGGAATAAAAGAGCGAGAGAAATAATAGAGGTTGTCTCATGAAGGCACTCTCACCCCTTCTTTTATATTTCTTGGCCTAGGCAAATTAGGAAATTTAATTACAATAAAATTTTCTTAATTCCCTTGACATGATTTAATTGAGAAAAATAAAATAAAATTTCCCTAATTAATCTCTAATGGTCGGCCACATTAAAAGAGATAAATTAGACAAGTTTTAATCAAGAATTAAAACTTCCTAATTTGTTTCCGGAAATTTTAAAATTAGAATTTCTCTTTAAAAATCTCTTCATGGTTGATAAAAAGAAATTTCTATAATTTTAATTTTATCAACATGTGGATAATTTTAAAGAGAAAATAAAATATCTCACTAATCTACAAATAAGGAAAGAGATCTAATCTCTTTCTTTAATCTTTTATAGATCTTTTACAAGAGAGATATTTTAATTTTAATTCTCTTTAATAAATTATTTCTTCCACATAATAAAAATTAAAATTAAAATTCTTTTTTAATTTAATTTGGTCGGCCCCCACTAGCTTGGGTTCAAGCTAGGGTCGGCCACCCCAATTTATACCTAGGTCGGCCCTAGCTTGGTTCCCAAGCTAGCTTGGCCGACCCCCTATTGGTGGGTATAGAAGGTGAGTATAGGTGGGTATAATACTCTATAAATAAGAGGTTGCGATAGGGACCGAGAGGAGGAATTGGTTTTGGTCTCCCGTTAAAATTAAGCATCCCGTGTTCGCCCCGAACACACAACTTAATTTTATCAATAATAATTCATTCCACTAGAGAACTATTATTGAACTACCGCACCAATCCCAAATTACATTTTTGGGCTCCTTCTTATTATGAGTGTGTTAGTCTCCCCATGTTTAAGATATCGAATGTTCACTAATTAAGTGAGTTACTGACAACTCATTTAATTAATATCTTAGTCCAAGAGTAGTACCACTCAACCTTATCATCATGTCGGACTAAGTCCACCTGCAGGGTTTAACATGACAATCCTTATGAGCTCCTCTTGAGGACATTATCAACCTAGTATCTCTAGGACACAGTTTCCTTCTATAATCAACAACACACACTATAAGTGATACCATTTCTCAACTTATCGGGTTTATTGATTCATCGAACTAAATCTCACCAATTGATAAATTAAAGAAATAAATATCAAATATATGTGCTTGTTATTATATTAGGATTAAGAGCACACACTTCCATAATAACTGAGGTCTTTGTTCCTTTATAAAGTCAGTATAAAAGAAACGACCTCAAATGGTCCTACTCAATACACTCTGAGTGTACTAGTGTAATTATATAGTCAAGATAAACTAATACCTAATTACACTACGACCTTCTAATGGTTTGTTCCTTTCCATTTTGGTCGTGAGCTATTGTTTATAATTTATAAGATACTGATAACATCATCTTCTGTATGTGGCACCACATACTATGTTATCTACAATATAAATTAATTGAACAACTACAACTAAATGTAGACAATTTGACCAAATGTGATTCTTTATCCAAAATAAATGTTTACAAAAGCTTAGGCTTTCAGTATACACTCAACAATCTCCCACTTATACTAATGACTAATCTGTCATATCTTCTACCATACATCTGATTCCCATTCCTCCACATGCCGATCAAAAGCTTTGGAAGGGCCTTAGTGAAAGGATCGCAGTTATCTATGATGCAATCTTGGCGATGACAACTTCTCCTCGCTTACGATATCTCGTATCGGTGGTACTTGCGCTATATGTTTACTTGCCTTATGAGCTTGTGGTTCCTTCGAGTTTGTAATGCTATTATCACAATAAATTGTGATAATTTTGGGCAAACCAGAATCGCATCTAAGTCCATTAGAAAATTCCTGAGCCATACTGCTTCTTTAGCTGCCTCAGAGGCTGCTACATATTCAGCTTCCATGGTTGAGTCCGATACACATTTCTGCTTAACACTCCTCCATGAAATGGCTCCACCTCCTAAAGTAAACACATAGCCTGATGTAGACTTACTATTGTCCCTATCGATTGGAAATCAAAATCCATGACAAGGAGCAAATCGTCTGCTTGGTAAATTAGCATATAATCTCTAGTCCTTCTCGTGTACTTTAATATATGCTTTACCGCAGTCCAATGTCCTTGTCCAGGTTACTCGATATGCTGACCATGCCCACGGCAAAACAAATATCAGGTCTCGTACATAGCATTGCATACATAAGGCTTCCTACAGCCGAAGCATAAGGAACTGCTTTCATGTCTTCTATCTCCTTTGATGTCTTCGGAGACATCTCTTTAGATAGAGCTATTCCATGCCTAAAAGGTAAGAAACCTTTCTTGGAATCCTGCATACTAAAACGAGCAAGGATTGTATCTATATATGAAGCTTGGGACAGACACAACATTCTTTTCTTGCGATCCCTTATCACTTTGATCCCAAGAATGTGTGCACACTCTCCTAAGTCCTTCATATCAAATTGTTTGGACAACCATACCCTTACGTCTGATAATACCTTGACATTGTTGCCAATTAACAAAATATCATCTACGTATAGTACAAGAAATACCACCACGTTTCCGTTACACTTCTTGTATACACAAGACTCATCCGGACACTGAATAAATCCATACGACTGGATTACTTCATTAAACCGGATGTTCCAAGACCTTGAAGCTTGCTTCAGTCCATAAATGGACCGATTGAGCTTGCACACTAGATGCTCTTTGTCTTTTTCAATGAACCCTTCTGGTTGCTTCATATGGATGTTCTCTTCAAGACTTCCATTAAGGAAAGCTGTCTTGATATCCATTTGCCAAATCTCATAATCCATATAAGCAGCAATGGATAAGAGTATCCGGATAGACTTAAGCATGGCTACCGGTGAAAAGGTTTCCTCATAATCGATTCCCTCTTTCTGAGTGTACCCTTTCGCACCAAGCCTAGCTTTGAAGGTTTCTACCTTCCCGTCTATCCCTCTTTTCCTTTTGTAGATCCACTTGCATCCAACGGCTTTTACACCATCAGGTGGTTCTACAAGCTCCTAGACCTTATTAGAGTACATAGACTCTATTTCAGAATTCATTGCCTTTTGCCAAGATGCTGCATCTATATCTTGAAGTGCTTCGTCATATGTTCGTGGATCAGGTTCATGTTTACCTGGGATCAAGTTCGAAGACTCTCCCAAAAACATGATCTTTCAGGCTGCCTTACAACCCTCCCACTACGACGAGGCACTGTCTGTGGTTGTGTATCATGTGTGACACGTGTTGCAGTCTCTTGTGGTACTTCATCTTGTACTGTTGGTACTGAAGTAGACGTGTCCTCTCTAAGTTCTTCTAAAACAACTTTACTCGGGCTTGTGATCCATTATATAGTCTTCTTCTAAAAGCGGGCATTGGTGCTAACAATGACATTCGGTCTTTAGGACTATAAAATAAACCACCTTTCATTCCTTTGGGATATCCTACAAACACGCGAACTTACATGCGGATTCTAACTTATCAAGATCGGTTTGACATGTCGGACTACCCTGCATCTAAATATGTCTTAGACGGGTTTTCGCCCATTCCACAATTCTATGGGAGTAGAAGAAACTGATTTAGAAGGTACTAAGTTCAGAACGTATACTGTTGTATCCTCAAAACGAATTTGGTAATTCTGAATAACTCATCATCGATCTAACCATCTCCATAAGAGTCATGTTCCTTCGTTCTGCTACACTATTCTGTTGGGGTGTTCCAGGTGCAGACAATTGGGATTGAATCCCGGCCTCTGATAAGTAATTCCTAAACTCTCCTAAGAGGTATTCGCCACCACGATCAGATCGTAGTGTCTTGATACTTTTACCTAGTCGTTTCTCCACATCAGCCTTGTATTCTTTGAACTTATCAAAGCACTCGGACTTGCGGCGCATTAGGTAAATGTATCCGTATCTTGAATAATCGTCTATAAAAGAGATAAAATATTCAAAACCACCTCTTGCCTGGACAGACATAGGACCACACAAATTAGAATGAACCAATTCTAACACTTCTTTGGCTCTATACCCCTTGGCCTTGAACGGTCTCTTGGTCATTTTAACTTCTAAGCAAGATTCACAAGTTGGAAAATTTTTCAACTCTAATGAACTCAAAAGTCCATCGGCTATAAGCCTCTGAATCCTACTTAAGTTAATATGACCAAGTCTTAGATGCCAAAGATATGTTTGGTTCATTTCCGAAGGTTCTTTTATCTTATTAGAGTTAGAAGATGAGTTATAAATTTTCATGTTTTGTTTTGTGGAAGAAATTAGATTTAAAGTATACAAATTGCCAACTAATGCACCAGAACAGATAATCACTTTATTTCTTTTAATAACTACATCGTTACTGAAAGAAACTGAATATCCATCTAAGAACAGTTTATAAACTAAAATTAAATTCTTTCTAAAACTGGGTACATAAAGATAATTTCTTAAAACCAAATTTCTATTTCTACTAAAAGATAAGTAGACGTCTCCCACTGCAACAGCCGCCACCTTAGTAGCATTGCCCATGTAGACGGTAATCTCTCCTTCAGTTAGTCGTCGGGTTTCCTGGAACCCCTTTGTTGTTCTGATTCCTACGAGGACAGTCCGCCTTCCAATGCCCTGACTGCTTGCAGATGAAGCACTTGCCCTTCGGCTTCTTCACTCCAATTTTAAATCCTGTACTCTGAGATTTATTCACTTTCTTTGCTGAGCCAGCTTGTTTCTTCTTCTTCTTTCCTCTCGGTTTAGAAGTAGAACCATTTTCAGCATAGTGAATTTGAGAATTGTGATGAAATAATCCTTCTGCCGCTTGAAGTTCTGTCAGTAGTTCCCCTAATGAATAAATCCTCTTATTCATATTATAGTTCAGGCGGAACTGCTCAAAACTTCTAGGTAGCGTTTGGAGGATCATATCGATCTGGGTTTCCCCATCAATTTCTCCTCCAAGGATCTGTATCTCGTTCAGATAAGCCATCATCTTTAGGATATGATCCCTTACAGGAGTACCCTCTTGCATGGTGGCTGTCATTATCTTTCTCATGGCTTCTTGCCTAGAAGCCCTATCCTGATGACCAAAGAGTTCCTTGAGATTGTTCATAATATCATAGGCTGTTGGTAAATCTTGATGTTGATGTTGCAATGAAGCCAAAATGTAACACCGCGCCATCTCATCTACTTTTACCCATTTCCTATGATATTCAATCTCCTCTTGGGTAGATTCACCAGTAGGTGCTTCAAGGCACTGCTCAGTCAGTACAAATTTATAACTTTCAGCAGTAAGAACAATGTCTAGGTTTCTTTTCCAATCTATGTAATTAGGTCCAGTAAGTCTATTTTGTTGAAGTATGATGGACAGTGGGTTGAAAGTCATCCTAAGAATCACAAATAACTTTTGGCCATAACTCTAAATTTAGAATAATATTGATTCCTCAAACAATACTATTTTAAATTAACCAACACCTCATAACAACGTGAATTTTGTATGTCACGTTAGTGTGGACGTATACAAATTCAACATTTGTAAAAGGAGGGTTTTAACCTATTAATTTTATTATCTTGTCAACCTAACTTTTTGACAAATAAAATTAATAGTTGGTATCATTTGGTCACACAAATAATAGCAGTGACTCCGATGGGGAGGATACTATTATATGTGTCTAAGTGTATACCATTACTTGACACTAAGTCCATTAATAAGATTATGCCCCTTCCATTGGGGAAGATCACACGCTCTTAATTAACTTCCTATAGTCATCCAAAAATGGAAGTCTGTTCTAGTGATCCACAAACAAGCTCATCCGTTATGGAGGAAGGCACTCAGAGCCAACGCGCAAGCTTGTTTGCATCACTTACAAACCAGTAATGGAGACCATGGGATTTACTTAAAAATCCCTCTCCCACTTAGTTATTTATAAGTGAGGAATTTTAACTATGCTAGCCTACTAAACTTGTAAACTAACATGCACACACAGCACAATATAAAAGCAATAAATAGAAAATCTAATTTTCAACTATTATGGCTTTTATCTCTAGTTGTCCTCCGTGTGTTGTCATCCCAAGCTGCTGCCATATTTGGCCAACGCCACCGGGTCTAACTGTCGCATCCATCTTGCTCCTAGTTCCGCTGCGCCTCTGGTCCTTAGAATGTTCCACGCTTTGTAAGATTCGATCCGTGACATAAATAGAATTTTACATTTTTGATCCTATATTCCATAAAAGGAATGTACATGTATCTAGATCAAAAATAAAATCCTAATAAAACTAAATACAGCACCTGCTGTATTTTAATACAATCATGCACACACAGATAAATGCCCTTGACATGTCCAAGGGTCCAATCACACACATAATAACTAAAAGCCATAATAGTTGGATCTTCCATCCACAAAGTTAGCACATCCTACTATTAACCTGCCTAAATTATGTATGACATGTGCATAATTAAACTAATACCAAATACACAGAGTCAAAAGCCTAGCTCTGATACCAATTGTTGGTTGCTACTCGGAAAGCCTAGAGGTTCCACTGTACAAAAATTTTGTACAAAGGTCTGAACCTTTTCCTAGCTACCATGTGTTCTTTTAAATTAAATTTTGGATCGCCTGCGGAACTTAACACATTTGATCCAAAACTTAATCTATTTGTTCTTTTAGGTTTTGACTTGGATCTCCTGCGGAACTTAACACGTTCGACCCAAATCACCTTAAGTTATTAATTCCATTAAATATTAATTTCCATAATCGGTTCCCAGTACTGACGTGGCGAGGCACATGACCTTCTTGGATATGGGAGCAACCACCACCGACTAGACAAAACTTTTTATAGAAAGCTAATATTTAATTTCCTAAAATAACTTTAGGTTAACCGAAAAGAACAATCAAATCACAAGGAAAAGAAAAAACAAAAGAACACAACATCGAAAAACATATTCGAAATTCTAGAATCGTAAGCCTCTTGTATTTGGTATTATTTCCAAAAATAACTAGTATGATGCGGAAAGAAAAATTACTAGTTATACATTTTAGAAAGACCTCTTGATCTTCTACCGTATTCCTCTTCTAACCTCAGACGTTGTGTGGGCAACGATCTTCCGAGATGAGAAACCACCAACCACCTTCTTCTCCTCCTAGCTAGGTTCGGCCACAAAAAGCTTAACCAAGGATGAAGAACAAAACACCAACCAAGCTCCAAGAGATGCTAGCTTTCTCTCCTTCTTCTTCTTCTTCTTCTTCTTCTCCAAGTAGTATCCGGCCGCCACAAGAGCTCCAAGCCTTTGAGAGTTTCGGCCACCACAAAGAGGGAGAGAGGAAGAGGATGGCCGGCCACTCCAAGGAATAAAAGAGGGAGAGAAATAATAGAGGTTGTCTCATGAAGGCACCCTCACCCCTTCTTTTATATTCCTTAGCCTAGGCAAATTAGGAAATTTAATTACAAGAAAATTTCCTTAATTCCCTTGACATGATTTAATTGAGAAAAATAAAATAAAATTTTTCCAATTAATCTCTAATGGTCGGCCACATTAAAAGAGATAAATTAGACAAGTTTTAATCAACAATTAAAACTTCCTAATTTGTTTCCGAAAATTTTAAAATTAGAATTTCTCTTTAAAAATCTCTTCATGGTTGATAAAAAGAAATTTCTATAATTTTAATTTTATCAACATGTGGATAATTTTAAAGAGAAAATAAAATATCTCACTAATCTACAAATAAGGAAAGAGATCTAATCTCTTTCTTTAATCTTTTATAGATCTTTTACAAGAGAGATATTTTAATTTTAATTCTCTTTAATAAATTATTTATTCCACATAATAAAAATTTAAATTAAAATTCTTTTTTTATTTAATTTGGCCGGCCCCCACTAGCTTGGGTTCAAGCTAGGGCCGGCCACCCCAATTTATACCTAGGTCGGCCCTAGCTTGGTTCCCAAGCTAGCTTGGCCGACCCCCTATTGGTGGGTATAGAAGGTGGGTATAGGTGGGTATAGTACTCTATAAATAAGAGGCTGCGATAGGGATCGAGAGGAGGAATTGGTTTTGGTCTCCCGATAAAATTAAGCATCCCGTGTTCGCCCCGAACACACAACTTAATTTTATCAATAATAATTCATTCCACTAGAGAACTATTATTGAACTACCGCACCAATCCCAAATTATATTTTTGGGCTCCTTCTTATTATGAGTGTGTTAGTCTCCCTGTGTTTAAGATATCGAATGTCCACTAATTAAGTGAGTTACTGACAACTCATTTAATTAATATCTTAGTCCATGAGTAGTACCACTCAACCTTATCATCATGTCGGACTAAGTCCACCTGCAGGGTTTAACATGACAATCCTTATGAGCTCCTCTTGAGGACATTATCAACCTAGTATCTCTAGGACACAGTTTCCTTCTATAATCAACAACACACACTATAAGTGATACCATTTCTCAACTTATCGGGTTTATTGATTCATCGAACTAAATCTCACCCATTGATAAATTAAAGAAATAAATATCAAATATATGTGCTTGTTATTATATTAGGATTAAGAGCACACACTTCCATAATAACTGAGGTCTTTGTTCCTTTATAAAGTCAGTATAAAAGAAACGACCTCAAATGGTCCTACTCAATATACTCAGAGTGTACTAGTGTAATTATATAGTCAAGATAAACTAATACCTAATTACACTACGACCTTCTAATGGTTTGTGCCTTTCCATTTTAGTCGTGAGCTACTGTTTATAATTTATAAGGTACTGATAACATTATCTTCTGCATGTGACACCACATACTATGTTATCTACAATATAAATTAATTGAACAACTACAACTAAATGTAGACAATTTGACCAAATGTGATTCTTTATTCATAATGAATGTTTACAAAGCTTAGGCTTTCAGTATACACTCCAACAACTCCCGTGCCTATGCCCCAGACTTTCGTGTCACTTGGCTAAGTTATAAGTAAGTATGCTCTCACATCCATATCCCAGATTCTCGAGTCATTCGGTCGAGTTATAAGCGAGCTTGCTCTTGCACCTATATCCCAGACTCTCATGTCGATCGACTGAGTTATAAGTGTGCTTGCTCATGCTCCTATATTCTAGACTCTCATGATGATCAGTCGAGTTATAAGCATGCTTGTTCATGCGCTCATGTTTCAAACTTTCGAGCCATTCAACCGAGTTATAAGTGAGCTTGCTCTCACACCTATGTCCTAGACTCTTATACTAATTGATTGAGTTATAAGTGTGTTTACTCTTGCGCCCATGTTCTAGACTCTTGTGTCATTCGGCCGAGTTATAAGCGAGCTTGCTCTCACACCCAAATTTCAGACTCTCATGTTTCCCAGTATTAGCTCCCCGCTCCTTAGGGGCAAGGTCCCTGACATACTACTGGTCGACCCCAGAGTCGGTCAGACCTTCAGGACTTAACTCCCCACTTTTTATGGGTAAGGCCCCCAGCATACAACCAGTCGACTCTAGAGTCGATCGAACCTTCAGAATTAGCTCCCCACTCTTCAGGGGTAAGACCCCCAGCATACAGCTAGTCAGATATTCGAGACTTAGCTCCCTACTCTTCAAGGGCAAGGCGCTCAACATACAGCCGGTCGGTCCCAAAATTGGTTGGACCTTCGGGACTTAGCTCCCCACTTTTCAAAGGCACGCCCCCAATAGAAACCTGGTTAGCTCTAAAGTCAGTCAGACTCTTTCTAAGAGACAGTATTATCAGAGAATCGTAACTGTCTGTCAGAGAATAACAACTACTCACTAGAAAATATTTCACTATTCTGACATATACAGGCAACAGAACCTTCTAGGGGAGGGTTGTCGTACAACCTCTGTTACCCAACATATTATGACACCAGAAATTCTCTGATGCCTCATTATTGTAGAGATTATGAGGGTCAATATAAAAAGGGGGTCTTCTCTGTTGGCCAAGTACGCTCTCGTGTGCATGCACACCTACACATGCATCTACACTATTGTTCAATTGTTCATCTTCTTCATCATTTTGCGACGATTCTGTGTTGGGCGTCGAAGTGTCTACACTAGAGAACTCTCCCTGGTTCTTGCTGTAATATTCCTATTTGTTCTCTTTGTGGTGTGCACAGAAAGGATCGCTCAGCATCATCTTCTTCCAGCCTAGGGTCTTCTCACAGTCAGCACCAAAGCCACCTACCCAACACCCCAGCTTTCTGGATTTTAAATAGGATCAAAAGAATAATGTTAAAATCTTATGCACTGATCATGAGGGTGAATATTTGTCTGATAAATTTAGGAAAATATGTAATGATAAAATAATTATTAAAGAACAAATAATGTTAGGAACTCCACAACAAAATATGATTGTTGAAAGAAAAAATAGAACTTTTCCAGATATGGTTAGGTCTATGATGGTTCAAATTAATTTATCGATTTTCTATTGAAAAAATGTATTATTAGCGACAACCTATATACTTAACCGAGTTTATTATAAATCTGTTTCATCTACCCTTATGAATGGTGGGCAAACAGAAAACCAGATTTAAGTCATCTGAGACCTTTGGGGTCAACTACCTATGTGTTAGATTTTGAGGGATGTCCTAAGGCAATCACCTTATGATTTTACTATTTATTTTATAAATATAGATTCATTATTTGAGTACATATTATATGTTTGATGGTCTTAAACTCATTTACTGAATGTTCACAATATAATTCCCAGCATGAGAGAATTTATGATTGGATCACAACTAGTGATTATCTCTATATGTGCAATTATAAATGAATTAGAATTTCCTTAGTCGTTGAATTGCTGAATTCGAACATCATCAATTCTATAAGACTAGCACGAGTTATACTCTTGAATTCACCAAGTAGTTGTTTTCTCATTGGCTGAAGACGCTGGGATGTCGAGAGTTAAACGTGGATGCTAGTTATGGTAACTAGTTCATTGGAGTGACTTGCGGTAAGACTTCATAAGGTTATCTACATATATAGATATGTCTGTGAAGCTCTTACTGTAGCTTGAATGCAAGTTTCCTTTGACTTGTCCTGAACCAAGTGGGTATAAGATGAGTGAAAGAAATGAGACACGACTCACTATAACTACTAAAGCATTCAGAATTAATTCTAAAATCAACTATAATTTTTTGATTAATTGGGGATCATGATGTACTACTAGGTGTCACTCATGATCATTCCATAATTAAGTAGTTAATTATGGATGACCAAGATAAATCAGGAACCTATTGGGCTACATGCACTATAAGTCTCTAAAAGACGTAAAACAAGTTAAAGAATATGATTCTTAGATCACGAGATAAATATTTGGTTGGACCATACATAAGATAAATATAGAAATATTTGTCGAATCGGAAGCACAGATATGCCACATCTCTTATAGAAGAGTTAGACCCTATTTGGATTAGTCATAAACCAACTTAGTTTAGTTGTGAACCAAATCAAGGAGTTAATGGGTTAATTTTTTATTAAGGGATAATGGGTTGGATTTGGGCTTTCTAATCCAATTCATTAATGAGAGTTATATATTGATATGGTTAACAGAGAAACATACATAAGAGATCATTAATTGGCTTGGTAAGGTTTTGGAAACCTTAACCAATTTTTATTCTCTCCCCTCTCCGCTCTCCCCTCTCTCTTTGCTGTCGCCAACAAGGGGAAACCCTTCCCCTTGTTGCCGTGAGCCACCAAGCAAGGAAGAAGCTCTTCTTTGTTTTGCTTCTTCTCCCTCTTGATCCCTCTTCTTCGCTCGTGGCTAGTAACTTTCGAAGGAGAGACTTGTACTCACGGAGTTGTCTTGAGGAGCTCGGTGTGGATGCAAATAGAGTCGAGGTTCAACAACGTTGCTACGGTTGATGCCCTTCTCATTACAGGCCATCCGTAAGGTATACCTAGAATAATGATTAATCATTTTCATTCTTTTATTTTATGATGTTGTCTATGCGATTGTATCATGTATGCGTGTGGTGTGTGTTATAATAAATTAGATTTATTTACGTTAATCTTCTGTTGTGCATGTTTACGAAACATGTTTTAGCACATATTTCATCGAGCATATCCCAACACTATGTTCATGATAAGACTCACAAATATGAAAAATTAGGATCCAGTGATAAGAAGAGTATCTTTGTAAGGTATTCTGATACCTACAAGGGTTATGTTTTCATTGGTGAGCAACAAGCTATAACCATCTCCGAAATAGAATTGAGAGATGTAACATTTCTTGAAACTAAGTTCCCAGTGAGAGGTGGCGTTGATAAAACATTCCCTCTATTTATAATAGAAGAGGAGGAGAATGGTAATTTATCAATGAATAAGGTATCACAAAAGATGCATGAGTCTAATCGATATAGTGGGAGTGATTTGTTAATTAATGAGTTGATTTCCCAACAGTGCAATCGATGAAGAAGTGGTCATACGATTATTCCTCAGAAAAGATTTGACATTGAAAATAAGGTCTAATGATTCTCCCAGTTGACGATGAAGAACTTCAAACTATTAAAAAAATATTGAGATGCTCAATTAGAGAAAAGTAAAAAGTTATAATATATGGATGAAAAAAATGAAGTCAATGAAAAATAATCATGTTTGAAAATTAGTCGATCTTTTTCCAGACCGAAAGACTATTGAAAATAAATGGATTCTCAAAATTAAGAGAAAAGCGAATGAATCAATTGATCAATATAAGGCTCGTTTGATTACAAAAGGTTATACCCAATAAGAGGGTATTGATTTTCAAAAGATATTTTCTCCTGTCGTAAAATCTATATCAATTCGTATCATTTTAGCTATAGTAGCATATTTTGATTTAAAATTACATAAGATAGATGTAAAGACAACTTTCTTAAATAATGAGCTTGACAAATAAATTTGTATAACATAGTCAAAAGGTTACATTGCTGAAAATCAAGAGGATAAAGTATATAGACTTAAAAGTCTATTTATGGTATAAAGCAAGCGTCAAGATTAGGGGTGCAAACGAATCAAGCTGACTTGCAAGCTTTTTGAGCTGGCTCAAAAAATATTTGATTTGTATTCAAATTTATCGAATTCGAGTCAAACTCGAACATGTTCAAACTTTTTTTCGAGCCGAACTCGAGCTCAAATTATATTGTTCGATAATTCATGAGTCGCTCGTGAGCCTTAATATTTTATTAATTTAAGTTAAATATATATTAAATAAATAAATTTTAAGCCTTTCGAGTAGCTATTTTTGAGCAATAATTTGAATAGTTCATGAACATGTTCGAATCTTCGAGCCAAACTTAAACCCGTGCCCTAATTCGAACCGAACTCGAACAAAAAATTTTAAATTTTTCGAGCTTCGAATCAAGCTCGAACTCGAATATACCTATTTAGAGCCGAATTCAAACCTTAAATTTTTCTACATATTCAACTCAATTCGGTTCGTTTACACCCTTAGTCAAGATAATGAAACATAAGATTTAATAAAATTATTTTATCTTATGATTTGAAATGATTAATGAAGATCATTGTATCTATTTAAAATGATAAAAAATTAAAAATTTGTCATATTAATATTATATGTTGATGATATGTTAATAATTGGAAGTGACACAAAATTTGTGATTGAAATCAAAGTATGACTTTCATCACAATTTGACATAAAAGATACAGAAGAAGTTGATTACGTCTTAAAAGTAAAGATCATAAGGGATATATCAAAAAAACTTTTGGATTTGTCTCAAGGCTTATATTACTAAGATGCTACAATACTTTAATATGCCAAATTATAATATGAACAGATATCTATAGCAAAAAGTAATACTTTAAGCAAAAGTAATACTTTGAGCAAAAGTATGTGTCTCAAGACTCTTGAGGAAATAGCCCAGTTGAAGAAAAAAAATTATATGTCAGTGTCATTGAAAGTTTAATGTACACTATATATTGTGTACACATCCTAATATCAGCTATGTTGTTAGCTTAATTAGCCGTTTTCTATCAGATTCAGAACTGAGATACTGGAAAGCAATGAAGATAATATTCAAATATCTTAAACGGACATCAGATTATTATCTCTATTTTCAATGATTTGACGTGAGCCTGAAAGGTTATATGGATGTAAATTGGCCTGGGGACCTTAATGATAGAAAATTCACATTTAGCTATGCCTTGTTTCTGAATGGTAGAGTCATCTCATGGAACAACAAGAAATAAACTTGTGTAGCATTATCAACAATGAAAATTGAGTATGTGGCTTGTTCAGCGTTTGTACAAGAAGTCATCTGATTAAGAAGGTCCTGAAACATCTAAAGATTTTTGAGGCTAATAGGAGTCTTGTTACAGTTTACTATAATAATCAAGCTACCATAGTTTTTTCTAAGATAGTAGGAGTCTTGTTACAGTTTACTATAACAATCAAGCTACCACAGTTTTTTCTAAGGATCTCAAATATCACAGTAAAGGGAAGTACATATCTATTAAGTATAATTTTATAAGGGATATAATTGACAAGAAAAAGGCAATTCTTAAACATATCCCTATATGTGTTATGTTTGTTGATCTTTTTACTTAGTCATTGATTAAATAGTCATTTCAAGTTAAGAATAGGTGAAGTCTTTGGGACTTCATCGAATGTAATATTGTAAAGATAATCGGATATTATAAGATGTTTGATTATAGAAAGTCATGATCTATTCAGTATATATGTCATTGTTATATTTGGATAAGTTTCAGTGGGCATGTTGTGTTAGGACCGATTATGTAGCTAGAGGGGGGGTGAATAGCTCTTCGCGATCGTGTGCTCGGCGTTGCTTGTTTCTCCACGGATATGCAGCGGAAATATAAAGAAACATACACATACAATGCTAACAAAAGGATTTACTTGGTATCCACCTCACAAGAGGTGACTAATCCAAGGATCCACACACTCACGCACCCTCCACTATGAAAAACACTCCTTTATGGTAACTACCAAAGGCGGAGAAGCCCTACAATACTCTCAATACAATAAGAAAACAAGGGAAGACAAATACAAGGAATATCTTACAAGATATGGAGTGAAAAACCTAACCCTAGCTTCTTCCTCTTGTTGTAGTCACGCCTCTTGACTTGGATGTCTCTCCAAGATCCTTCAAGAGCTGGCGGTGAGAGTGAAAAACGCTGTGGAGAAGCTGCTGTGAAGATCGGAGATGAATAGTGCAAGAGCTACCGAAGGAATTGCACGTCAACGACTTTATCCAGCGCCAACGGTCGGATCCCGATCGATTGGATTGCTCCCAATCAATCAGGGAGGCTTTGGATCGATCGGATGATCGATCCAGAGCGCCTCTATGCTCTGGGAATTTGCTTGGATCGATCGGCCAATCGATCTAGGGCTTATTGAGATAAATCACAGCTTCCCAATCGATCCACTGATCGATTGGGACCTCTGGATCGATCAGTTGATCGATCCAACAGGCTTCTGTGCTCTTGCGACTGCCTCCCAATCGATCCAATGATCGATTTGGACGAAGGCTTCTCGCGGGGACTCCCCAATTGATCGGTCGATCGATTGGGCTCCAGCCAATTGATCGGCTGATCGATCGGGCTCCAGCCAATCGATCGGCTGATCGATCTAGCTGCTGGTTTTTGCCCAAAACCAAGTCCAAAGCCCCCTAAACCAACATCCAGTCAACCATGACTTGTTGGTACATAAAACCTAGCATCCGGTTACCCTTGACCAACTAGGACTCTCTCACCAACTGTCTGGTCAATCCCTTTGACCCACTTGGACTTTTTCTCCTCTTGCCAAGTATCCGGTCAATCCCTTTGACCTACTTGAACTTTTCTTCCTCATGCCAAGTATCCGGTCAATCCCTTTGACCTACTTGGACTTTCACCAGATGCCTGGTCAACCTTGACCCATCTGGATTTCCCCGTGCCTGGCTTCACTCACCAGGACTTCCCTTCTGCCTAGCTTCACTCACTAGGACTTCTCTTCTGCCTGGCTTCACTCACCGGGTCTTTCACCTAACTTCACTCACTAGGATTTTCACCTGGCTTCACTCACCAGGTCTTTCCTTCTGCCTAGCTTCACTCACTAGGACTTTCTAATCAAGTATCCAGCCAATCTTGACCTACTTGACTCTCCTTCACACATGAACAATTGCACCTGCAATCTTCATGTATTGTCAACATGTATTGTCAAACCATCAAAACATAAATAATCCTGTCCGAATCGCCGAACCAAAGGACGCTGGGCACGTGGTGCGATCCTAGTCGATGGAGTGGATCTCCGGCTGGTCGAACGAAGCTCCGGCGATCCTGCACAAAAGTCGAGCCGGGAAGGGATTCCCGGCGGCGACCCTCCGACGCTCAAGTCAGGTAAGCGGTGGAAAAAGTGGCTGCCAAGCTTGTATTATGCGTACCTTTTGAGAAGTAAGAGGTTCTTTATATAGGGCAGGGAAGGAACTAATGCACGTCCACCGAGGTGCATACGTGTCAGCAACCCATACCTTGGTATGCACTTGTCAGAGAGCTTACCTGACACCATACTGCTACAGTCCGAGCATGCCTTCGATGGGACAACAGGACACCCTGCTGTCAGATTAGGAGTATGGCGTAGCCATACGACTTGACAGCTGTCAGAAGATGTTCCCGTCTTTTACCCACCACCCGGCCGGGACGTCCGTCCGGACGGCCGGGCGAAGAACGTCGTCCGGACGGCCTTAATTTCCGTGCACCGGCCGGGCGGCACGTCCTTCCGCTCGGTCATTATGTACTGTTTCATTTGAGCGTCGGAACCCTGGTCCCTACCAGGGTGCTTTTTACTACCAGATGTCCCTTTCTTCCAAGTCCGGTCGGCTCATCCTTCTCCGGCGGGTCACTGGGCCCTTTGACCTCCCCGTGGCGTTGACCCCTCGTTATGGGGTTCCGGATTCTTACCACCGGATCACTTGCCTTCCCCTCGAGTCTAGTCGAAGGAGGCGAAGTCCGACTGACTGGACTGCCGATCTGACTGAGCAATGTTCATTGCATTAGGCCGCTCGGCCAGGCATAAGGATGCTTATCCGTTCGGCAGTATCTATCCGTCCGGCGATATCTTGTCCGTGCCTTGTATTTTCTTGGAATCCACGTCCGCTGTTCTCCTATACTACCCATCACGTGCTCTGCGCACGGTAAGGGGAGCTCATTAAATGCGGCTGGTAACCGGCTGACACGTGGCGATCGTGCGTTTGTCAGCGTATGGCGGTTGCGTCACTTCCGATGGGACAGCCGCCGTTTGAAATGGACGGCTAGATGACAACCTCGATATTAATGACCTGGATCGGACGGTGGAGATTGCTCCCGGGCGGCGATATCCCTCGACTCTGTTTCCGCCGCATTTCATCCTCCTCGTTTCCAGACACCTGTTGCTCCTCCTTTCGCCGGCGACCTTGTGCTCAGGCTTTCCGGCGACCATACGGCTTCTTCCGACCATCTCCCTCGCTTGTAAGACCCTTTTTCTCGCTCCTGACGCTTTCTTCTTTCTGCTAATCGTCTCCTTCAATCGATTTCCCCCCATTCCTTGCTTGAACTTTCCCTTTTGGTCCCGTATCCTTATTTGTCGACCATGACTAGCACCTCGCAGCCGACCGGCGGTGATCCGGGTCTTTAGTACTCGAACATGGAAAGCCGGTTCGACGAGGAGGACGCCTTGCGCCTCACCCGAGCCTATGACCTGCCGATCGACCACCAAATAGTGTTAGCCACACCGGCCGATCGGCCTCACGATCCGTCGCCCGGCACTGTTGTTTTCTTCCGAGACCAATTTCTGGCCGGACTGCGTTTTCCACCCCACAAGTTTTTCTTAGAAGTTTGCAATTATTTCCGCATTCCGCTCGGCCAGGTAGTTCCCAACTCTATTAGGTTACTGAGCGGAGTGATAATTTTATTCAAACTGAACGGCATCCCCTTAGAACCAAAAACTTTCCACTACTTTTTTTATCCCAAGCAAACCGAGTGGGGCACCTTTGTTTTCCAGTCTAGGATAGGCTTCGTCCTTTTTGATAATATGCCGAGCTCCAACAAACATTGGAAGGAGTATTTTTTCTATATACGTTTTCCCGAACGGCCAACTTTTCGCACCAAGTGGCAGACGGCGATGCCATCGCAACCGGAGCTCGGCAAATTTAGAGGTGACGCGGCCTACCTTCATGCAGCCGACCGGCTAGTTGGCCAGCGCTATCATATTGACAAGCTACTCCTCCCGGGAGTAATGCACATATTCGGCTTGTCCTCTACCACAGCCGATCTGCCCTGCAGCATGAGTAAGTTTCCTTATCTTCCCATTTGTTTTGTTCTAACTGATTTATTTTTTGCTCCTGCAGCTGAAGTCATGTGGCGCGCCAAAGCTACCGAGAAGCTCAAACTGAAGGCCGCTCAGATTGAGGCGGTGACGAACAAGGAGGCCGCCGAACGGGGCCTTGCTCCGGCTGATCCGGCCGGCGAAGAAGGTGAGGGGACACCAACTGTCCCCGAAGCCTCAGACGCCCCAGCCCCTCATGATGAGGCCGCCGGCGACATAGAACCTCCCACTGAAGCTGAGGTGGAGGGTCGTTCGGCCGATGATGTGCCGCTGCGCACTCGGAAACGCCGACGACCAGAGTCCGCCCCTGCCTCTACACTAGATGAGCCCCAACCCGAGCGGGGCGCGGGTGCACCGGTGCTGTCCGGGACGGTTTCCCTTAAGAGTACCCCGACCCCTCAGGGTTCTCCAAGGGCCAGCTCTGAGGTGCCTCCTCCAGCCCTTCAAGAACTTTGCGCCGTATCAGGCGTTTGGGCGAGCTTCCCTCCTCGTCCACCGGTAAGGCCGGTACTTCTCAGAGCGAGCCGAGCGGCTCGAACTTAATAAAGACCGTTCTGCGCCTCCCCTCAGAGGCATACATGGCTGCTGCTGATCGGCCAGTGGTCCCCGAGCAGCAGATTACCCTGACGGGCCCTCTTGCACAAGCTTGGATAGACGCTCGGCGTCGAATAGCCAAGATGACTCCCGGGCAGCTCGGTGACAGCAACCTCCAACAGGCCACCGGGGTATGTTCTCCTTTTCTTTGTTTGCATATTTGAATTAAGTTTTTAACCTGCGCACATTTGCTGGCAGAACTGGGTGGAGCAGATCGCTATTAGCGATCGATTGGCCGAACTGGAAGATGAGTTGAAAAAAAAAAAGCTGCGGGGGATAATGGGCAGTCGACGGCCGCTCTGGAGAAGTCCCAAAAACTGCTGGATGCCGAGCGGAAAAGGGCGTCCGATCTGGCAAGCAAGGTCGTTCGGCTTGAGGCGATGCTCAAGCAACGGGATAAGGAGATCAAAACGGTGACCACTCGGAAGCAACAAGCCATCAATGATATGGATCGCATGAAGGTGGAGATCAGGGGGCTGGAGCAACGCATCAAAGACTTGGACGCCCTGCTGACCACCGAGAAGGAGAGCCGCTCGGTTGATCTCCAGAGATTTGATGGGGACTTGAAGGAGCTTCAAGCTGCCAGTGATGCCGCCCACGCCGTGCTCAAGGAATACCAAGAGGGGGAGTCGGCCCGCTCGGATGAAGTGAGGAAGGCGTTCCTCCGCTCGGAAGACTTCGGAGAGAAGTTTACCGACAAGATATCCCTCACTTTCGAGGAGGCGATCAAGGCGGCGGTGGGCTATCTGAAGACCAAAGGCCACCTGCCTACCGAGCTGACCATCCCCCCGAGGATCTAGCGAGCGTGATGGACACCATCCCCGACGCTCTTTTTGATTTTGATGTGTGAGGAGCGTTTTTGTAAACTTTTTTGAATTCCCGTCGTTCGGCCCTGCTTATCTCTGTAATGACTTTTTTTGTCTTGCATAGTAGATAATCTTCTGTTCCTTTCACTTTTTATTTTGGCAAGAAATTTTTCCTTCGTCACAACCAAGTGTTCTTTAAAACTCTTCCGCTCGGCACCACTCGAATTGTCCTTAATGTCTTTCATCATGCGAACGTCGCTTGTTAACTTGTTTGCCCTTTTAATTCCGGTTAACCATCTTTTGCTTCGCGCCTCACCTCAAAGGGGTTTTCGCTGGATTTTCGCATGCGAGCCGCTCGGACGTTTACAGACACCGGCTCGCCTCTCGATTTTTAACGACGGAGCTCGTCGGTCTTCCGCTCGGACGTTTATAGACGCCGGCTCGTCTCTCGATCTTTAACGACGGAGCTCATCGGCGCGGATATTTATAGACGCCGGCTCGTCTCTCGATCTTTAACGACGGAGCTCGTCGGCGCGGATATTTATAGCCGGACGGCGCGGCTCTCGATCTTTAACGACGGAGCTCGTCGGCGCGGATATTTATAGCCGGTCGGCGCGACTCTCGATCTTTAACGACGGAGCTCGTCGGCGCGGATATTTATAGCCGGTCGGCGTGGCTCTCGATCTTTAACGACGGAGCTCGTCGGCGCGGATATTTATAGCCGGTCGGCGCGGCTCTCGATCTTTAACGACGGAGCTCGTCGGCGCGGATATTTATAGCCGGTCGGCGCGGCTCTCGATCTTTAACGACGGAGCTCGTCGGCGCGGATATTTATAGCCGGTCGGCGCGGCTCTCGATCTTTAACGACGGAGCTCGTCGGCGCGGATATTTATAGCCGGTCGGCGCGGCTCTCGATCTTTAACGACGGAGCTCGTCGGCGCGGATATTTATAGCCGGTCGGCTCGGCTCTCGATCTTTAACGACGGAGCTCGTCGGCGCGGATATTTATAGCCGGTCGGCGCGGCTCTCGATCTTTAACGACGGAGCTCGTCGGCGCGGATATTTATAGCCGGTCGGCGCGGCTCTCGATCTTTAATGACGGAGCTCGTCGGCGCGGATATTTATAGCCGGTCGGCGCGGCTCTTTAACGACGGAGCTCGTCGGCGCGGATATTTATAGCCGGTCGGCGCGGCTCTCGATCTTTAACGACGGAGCTCGTCGGCCTTTCAAGGCTAAATCCTTACCATGTCGAGCGGACTGGGCCTTCGTATCATATCCCGCGATTGAACAATATTTATGCCCGGCCGAACAGCACGGGTTATTTGCTTACAAGTCTTTAAACATATAAACCTCCCGGCCGATCGACTCAGGGGCCTTCACGTAGTAAGTCATTCGGCGGAGAATGCTCAATGTGTTTTCATCTTTTTGCTTCCTACATTACAGGTACATAGGCGACTAGCATATACACAAAAATGGATTACATTCGTGCACCTTTCATCCAGCTCGATAAGGCTGGAGATGATTTGCACTCCACGGTCGATCCAGATGCCGCCCGGCTTCATCTTCCAAATAATAGGCTCCCGAGCGGAGCTTTTCAATAACTTTTAAGGGACCTGCCCACGGTGCCTCCAGTTTGCCTACGTCACCGACCGGCCTGACTTTCTTCCAGACGAGATCGCCGACCTGGAATGATCTGGGGATTACTCGACGGTTGTAGTTCTGCTTCATCCGCTGTCGGTATGCCATCAGCCGAACGGACGCCTTGGCTCTCTCCTCTTCGACCAAATCCAGCTCCATGTTCCTCCGTTCGGCGTTGCCATCATCATAGTTCTAGATCCGGACGGACTCAACACCGACTTCCACCGGAATGACTGCCTCACCGCCGTACACCAAATGGAATGGTGTGGCGCCCGTCCCTTCCTTTGGCGTTGTTCGGATGGCCCACAAGACGCCCGGCACTTCATCCGGCCAACTTCCTCCCAAATGGTCGAGCTGAGCACGCAAAATACGAAGGATTTCCCGATTGGCTACTTCGGCTTGACCGTTGCTCTGGTGATAGGCCACGGACGTGAAGTGTTGTTCGATGCCGTAGCTTTGGCACCAATCCTCTAGCACCTTCCCTGTGAACTGCCGCCCGTTGTCGGAAACCAATCGGCGAGGGATGCCGAATCGACAGATGATGTGTTGTCAGATGAATTTTTTAACCATCTGTTCGGTGATCTTTGCGAGCGGCTCGGCCTCCACCCACTTGGAAAAATAGTCGACCGCCACTAGTAAAAATTTCCTCTGCCCGGTCGCCATCGAAAATGGACCGACAATATCCATTCCCCATTGATCGAACGGGCATGAAACGGTTGATGCCTTCATTTCTTCGGCCGGTCGGTGGGAGAAGTTATGATATTTCTGGCACGAAAGGCATGTAGATACTGTCCGAGCGGCGTCTGCTTGTAAAGTTGGCCAAAAGTACCCGGCCAAGAGGATCTTCTTGGCCAACGAGAGGCCGCCCGGATGCCCCCCGCATGATCCTTGATGTACTTCCTGGAGGATGTAGGCCAAGTCCTCCGAGCTCACGCATTTCAGCAACGGGCGAGAGAAAGCTTTCTTGTAAAGCTGATCGCCGATGAGTGTGAACCGACCGGCCCTCCTTCTTAGCAGCCGGGCTTCATACTCACTGGATGGTGTGGCGCCCGAGCGGAGGAACTCTATGATGGGTGTCCGCCAGTCGCTTGGAAATGTAAGGCCTTCCATCCGGTCGACGTGCGCTACTAACAGTACTTTTTCAATTGATTGCTGAATGGCGACCGGCGTTATTGAGCTCGCGAGCTTGGCTAACTCATCAGCTGCTTGATTTTCTGCTCTGGGTATCTTCCGTACAATAACTTCTCTAAAATCAGCCTTGAGTTTCTCGAAGGCTTCAGCGTAGAGCTTGAGCCGAGCGCTATTGATTTCGAAGGTACCAGAGAGCTGCTGAGCGGCCAACTGCGAATCCGAGTGAAGAGTGACCCGACCGGCTCCCACATGCCGAGCTGCCTGCAAGCCAGCTATGAGGGCCTCGTACTCTGCTTCATTGTTGGTAGCTTTATAATCCAGCCGGACGGATAAGTGCATCTTCTCTTCTTGGGGGGAGAGTAACAATATCCCAATCCCGCTTCCGAGCCGTGTGGACGACCCATCCACGTATATTCTCCACATAGCTTCTGGTTCCGGCCTTTGCACTTCAGTCACAAAATCAGCCAAGGATTGAGCTTTGATCGCCGAGCGGGACTGGTATTGGATGTCAAATTCACTCAACTCCATCGTCCATTTGATGAGCCGTCTGGATGCCTCTGGATTTAGTAGCACACGTCCGAGCGGGCTATTGGTTTTGACAACGATCGTGTGCGCCAGGAAGTATGGACGAAGGCGCCGAGCGGTGAGAACCAGAGCGAAAGCCAGCTTTTCGAGCCCGGTGTAGCGAGATTCAGCATCTTTTAAAATGTGACTAAGGAAATACACAGGTTCTTCTCCGCTCGACCTCACTAAAGCTGAGCCGATTGCATGCTCGGTTGAAGACAAGTACATATGAAGTGGCTCACCCGCAGTCGGCTTGGCTAATACCGGGAGGGAGTTCAGGTATGCCTTCAAATCTTCGAACGCCCGGTCGCATTCTTCGTCCCAGTGAAATTTTGTAGCTTTGCGTAAGATCTTGAAAAAATGAAGGCTCCGGTCGGCGGTTTTGGAGATGAACCTAGACAGAGCGGTTATCCGACCGGTCAAACGCTGCACCTCCCTTGTATTTCTTGGAGGCAGCATATCTTGTAGAGTTTTCACCTTGCTGAGATTTGCTTCGATTCCCCGCTCGGTCACTATATACCCCAGAAAACGCCCTCCTTTTGCTCCGAACAGGCACTTCTGGGGATTTAACTTGACTCCATACTTGCGCAGCGTTCGGAAGGTTTCCTCCATGTCTTTGAAGAGATCGGCCGCTCAGACGGACTTAATGAGAATGTCGTCCACATAAACTTCTAGATTTCGCCCGATTTGCTCTCTGAATACTTTATTCATCAAACGCTGATATGTGGCTCCCGCATTCTTCAGTCCGAACGGCATCACATTATAGCAGTAAGTGTCGTCGGCCGTCACGAAGCTGACTTTTTCTTGATCTTCACGGGCGAGCGGCACTTGGTGATAGCCCTGGTAGGCGTCGAGCATACAGATTAATTCGCAGCCAGCCGTAGAGTCCACCAGCTGATCTATCCGGGGCAAAGGATAAAAATCTTTTGGGCAGGCTTTGTTGAGATCCCGAAAATCTATGCACACTCTCCATTTATTGCCCGGCTTGGAGACTAATACCACGTTTGCCAGCCAGCTCGGGAACTGCACCTCGCGTATATGACCGGCTTCCAGAAGCTTTTCCACCTCCGCCCGGATGATGGCATTCTGCTCGACGCTGAAATCTCTTTTTCTTTGCTTTACCGACTGAGCGTCCGGTCGGACATGTAACTCGTGCTGCGCGATGCTCGGCGAAATTCCGGGCAGCTCATGTGTCGACCAGACGAAGACATCATGATTTCTTCTGAGGCATTGGATCAGCTCCTCTTTCTGCTTCTCCTCCAGATCGGACGCAATAAAGGTTGTGGCCTCCGATCGGGTGGGGTGAATCTGCACTTCCTCTTTTTCTTCATAAATTAAAGTGGGTGGCTTTTCGGTGATGGCGTTTACCTCGATCCGGGGCGTTTTCCGAGCAGAATTGGCTTCTGCTCGGACCATCTCAATGTAACATCGCCGAGCTGCTAGCTGATCTCCTCGTACTTCTCCCACTTGGTCCTCCACGGGGAACTTGATCTTCTGATGAAAAGTTGAGACGACCGCCCGGAATTCGCTGAGCTTCGATCATCCCAAAATGACGTTGTAGGACGAGGGAGAGTCAACCACCACGAAGTTTATTGTTCTTGTCCTCCTGAGCGGCTCTTCTCCAAGCGAGGTAGCCAGCCGGATCTGGCCGACTGGCTGAACTTCGTTACCCGTGAACCCGTAGAGCGGAGTCGTCATGGGTAGCAGCTCGGCTCGATCAATTTACAGCTAATCGAACGCCCTCTTGAATATGATGTTGACTGAGCTCCCTGTGTCAACAAATACGCGGTGAATAGTGTAATTGGCTATTACCGCTTTGATGAGCAGAGCATCGTCGTGGGGTACTTCAACTCCTTCCAAGTCCCCGGGCCCGAAACTAATTTCGGGTCCTTCCGCTCGTTCTTGGCTACAGCCGACTGCATGAATCTGGAGCTGCCGGGCGCTTGCCTTTCTAACTCGGTTGGAGTCTCCTCCGGTCGGCCCGCCAGCAATAACGTTGATCTCGCCTCGGGAAGTATTGCTTCTATTTTCCTCTTCCCGAGCGGACGGTCGGGACCGTTCTCTGGACGCTCGGCGATTCTCCTTCCTTGGAGACTGATGTCGATCGGGAGTCTGTCGCTGTCGTCTATCAGCTCGCGTCCGATCGGCTTCATTGGCTCTTTGTTGCCTGTCGACTGAGGGAGACCGTCGTCCGGCGTTCCGAGGCACAGGATGAGCCACGAAGGGAAGCCTTCGACAATCCCTTGTGTTGTGGGTATTCGTCCGGTGGAAGGAGCAGAACATCGGGGTCCATCTCTTCTTTATCTTGGGCCGAGCGACAGCTACCTCTTGCACATGGGATCTAACATGGGGGGCTCGGATTGCTTCAGCCCTTGGTCCTCTGGGCGGCTGATGAGCAGCAGGTTGTTTCCGCTCGGACGGAGGAGGCCGCTCGGCTGGAGTTGCTTTTTTCCGAGCTGCTTGCGCTTCTTCCACATTGATGTATTCATTCGCCCGGTGTAGCATGTGATCATAGTCTCGGGGCGGCTTTCGGATGAGCGATCGGAAGAAATCTCCATCCACTAGGCCTTGTGTGAAGGCATTCATCATAGTTTCCGAGGTGGCCGTTGGAATGTCCATCGCCACTTGGTTGAATCGCTGGATGTAAGCTCGGAGCGATTCACGGGCTTCCTGCTTGATGACGAACAGGCTAACGCTTGTTTTCTGGTAGCGTCTACTGCTGGCGAAGTGGTAGAGGAAGGCCGTTCGGAAGTCCTTGAAGCTTGTGATGGATCCGTCCGGCAGCCTTCGAAACCACCGTTGGGCCGATCCCGAGAGAGTGGTAAGAAAAACTCGGCACTTTACTCCATCTGTGTATTGATGGAGGGTTGTCGTGTTATCAAACTTACCCAGATGATCATCTGGATCGGTTGTCCCATTATACTCGCCGATCGTCGGAGGTACGTAATGCTTGGGCAGAGGGTCTCGTAGAATAGCCTCTGAAAATTGGCGATTGATCCGCTCGGGCGATGCTTCCGCTCGGGGGGCTTTCCCCTTCCTATCATCTCGTCTAGGCATTTCATCCGAAGAAGACCCCCTATCTCTGTGAGTTGGTACGGCCTCAGGGGTGCGGAACAGAGCCCGATGAAATGCGACGGTGGCAGGTGGTGCTTCCGCTCGGCCACCAGATGCTGATGTTGCTTGCTGCTCCGGCCGCTCGGATGCGGCTTTCTGTTTTTGCTCCACAAGCTTGGCGGCCCTTATCTCGATCAGAGCGTCGAGTTCCTCAGTCGAAAGTGTCACCGCGTGTTGTCGTCCAGCCTCGTCCATTGTTTCCAATCGGATGCAGGAGCGTTCCCACAGACGGCGTCAAATTGATCCTGTCCGAATCGCCGAACCAAAGGACGCTGGGCACGTGGCGCGATCCTAGTCGATGGAGTGGATCTTCGGCTGGTCGAACGAAGCTCCGGCGATCCTGCACAAAAGTCGAGCCGGGAAGGGATTCCCGGCGGCGACCCTCCGACGCTCAAGTCAGGTAAGTGGTGGAAAAAGTGGCTATCAAGCTTGTATTATGTGTACCTTTTGAGAAGTAAGAGACTCTTTATATAGGGCAGGGAAGGAACTAATGCACGTCCCTCGAGGTGCATACGTGTCAGCAACCCATACCTTGGTATGCACTTGTCAGAGAGCTTACCTAACACCATACTGCTACAGTCCGAGCATGCCTTCGATGGGACAACAGGACACCCTGCTGTCAGATTAGGAGTATGGCGTAGCCATACGACTTGACGGCTGTCAGAAGATGTTCCCGTCTTTTACCCACCACCCGGCCGGGACGTCCGTCCGGACGGCCGGGCGAAGAACGTCGTCCGGACGGCCTTAATTTCCGTGCGCCGGCCGGGCGGCACGTCCTTCCGCTCGGTCATTATGTACTGTTTCATTTGAGCGTCGGAACCCTGGTCCCTACCAGGGTGCTTTTTACTACCAGATGTCCCTTTCTTCCAAGTCCGGTCGGCTCGTCCTTCTCCGGCGGGCCACTGGGCCCTTTGACCTCCCCGTGGCGTTGACCCCTCGTTATAGGGTTCCGGATTCTTACCACCGGATCAATAAATATTAAGACTCGAGCTTGACCCAATTCATGCTCAGTCAAACTAGGTTAACCTTGACCTAGGGAATATTGCACCAACAATCTCCCAACATGTTGGTCGGTTGAGATTAGTCTTCTCACATGAATAAATATCTCTATTTATTAAGTATAAATAGAGATAAAACCCTTATAAGATAGTTAATAAAGCTATGAATGGAGATATACTTGTAAGTTGAGGTTGCCTTAACAGTAGTATCAATATGAGATCATTTGTAAATTGATAATGATCAAAGGAAATGTATCTGTAGGATCATGGCGGCCGACTAGAAGGGGGGTTGAATAGCCTGAAAATAAAATGCAAACCCTTCTCGAACTCTTAAACTAACACTTGCATAAAATTGAAAAACAATAACTTAAAACAGAAAATACGAGGCACTGGAGTTGACTTGGTTATAACCGGGGAGGTTGTTAATCCAAGAAGAATGATCGTACTAAAATCTCCTTCAGGCGGAGAAGCCTCTTACAATGATGAAACACAGAAAATAGAAGCTTAACTACAGAGAAAGCGTACAAGTGTAGAAAGAATGAATTGCTTGAGTTCTGATTGTTGAAAAAGCTTCTACACCAAGGCTATATTTATAGCCTTGGTCGGGGCGCCCTGAGGGTTCCGGGCGCCCTGGGGGGATAAACTTTATCCTCCAACGTTCAGATTGAGTCAAAACTCGATCCGGTCAAAAGTCAACTCCGGGCGCCCCGAAGGAAAAAGTCAACCCCGTTGACTTTTTACAGCCCGGGTCTTCTGCTCCGGCTCCGTTCGCCTCAGATCGAGTCTTCCGCTCGCTTGGGTGATCTCTGTCATCCGGAATAGGGCTCACCCGAACCCAACTTCCGGTATTCTCGAGCAGGCTTCCGCTCCGGCTTCTCATCCCTCGGAATCACCGTGTGCTTCCTTCTTGTCTGCCAGCGTACTCATCCGCAGTCTTCGTCCCTCGGTCGCACCCCGTGCCGACCTTCTCGCTAGCTGCGTCTCTTGCTCCTCGAGCAGTCTTCCACTCCGGTTTCTTGTCCCTCGGAACCACCGCACGCTTCCTTCTCGTTCGCCGGTGTACTCTTCCGCAGTACCTCGTCCCTTGGATGCACCGCGTGTCATCCTTCTCGCTAGCTACGTCTTCCGCTCGACTACCTGTGCTCCTAAGTTCCTGCACACAAGGTTAAAAATACATAGGACCTAACTTAACTTGTTGATTACACTAAAACAACCTTGGGGTTCCAACAATCTCTCTCTTTTTTATGTGAGCAACTCAAGTTAAGGTAGGGTAAAATAGACATGAAAATAAACTAACTAAATTTGCAATTAAGTGCAAAAAGATAGAAAATTATCTACCTCCCCCTATACTTATACTTTTCCTTCTTCCCCTTTGATCACAAAAAAAATGGGGTTCCGAAAAAAATCTAAGGGTTAAAAAAAATTTTCTAACTTTCTTAAAAAATTTTAAGTTGAAAAAAAACTCTAAGTTAGAGAATTTTTGAAAAAAAAAATTCTAACTTAAAAAAAAATTATGAAACAATTTATAACTTTCAGACGAATTTTGTAACTTAGGCAAAAAAAATATTCTAAGTTAAAAAAACTTTTAAGTAAAAAAAATTTTGCAAAAAAAAAATTCTAAGCATAAATTTCTAATTTCAGAGGACCTTTTAACTTAGGCAATTTTAGATTTAAAAAAATTCTAAGTAAAAAAAAATTTAAAAAAAATGTTTAAAAGACTTTTTAAAGCATTATTAAATTTCCAACTTTTATCAGAAAGTTAATTAAATATTTTATTTCAATATTTTGGCTCCAGGTCGTGGCGATGCACTAGGCCTTCTTGGTTATTGGAGCAACAACCACTTCCTTAGACAAAACCTCATAAAGAAATTTTAATGTCTAATTTTCTCGTTAAAAGATCTAAATCTGATTAAAAATTCAAGTCAAACAAGACTTAGGAACCCAATATAGGTTTCAGCCTACTAGATTAACTAAAAATTTCTTGGGGACATATTTCTTTGAAATATTTCTAATCTGTCCCTTATGATATCGAAAATACCAATTTAAATTATTAAATCTTCTAAAATTTGTATTAGATGAACATGCACGGTTTTTCAAGTTATCTACTTGAATTTTCAAATTTTCATTTTCTGATTTCAATTTCTCATTTTTAAATTTAACTTTATCTAATTCTTCTATAGGGCAAGATTTAGCTAATATTATTTTTAAATTCTTAATTTCTTTTTCTAACTTGCAGCAGTCTTTAGTTAGAAACTTAACAAACTTAAAAAGTTTATCGGGAGGAAGAGATCGTACCTCACTTACCTTGTCGATCTCGTTGTCCGTGTCTCCCCCTGAACTGTTGCTTTCTTCTGACGTAGCTCCCCCTTCATCAATGCTCTCGATGCTCATCGCTGAAGAGCTTGAATCGCAGTCGTCGTCTTGATGACTCGTCATTAATGCGAGTCCGGAGAACCCCTCGACTTTCGATTTGGACGACGTATCGTCCCACGTCGCCTTTAGGACCTTGTGCTTTTGGACAGGCTTTTTACCTTTATCCTTGTTATTGTTCCTCAGCTTGGGGCAGTTGTCCTTGACGTGCCCTTCTTCGTCGCAGTGGTAGCAGCGGATGGTCCTTTTCTTTTTGCCCTGCGGATGGTTAGTAGTTCTAGATTTACAAAAAATTTTAAACCGTGTTACCATCATTACCATTTTCTCGCCGTCGAGAGAAGATTCCGACTCAGTTTCGTCTCTCGATGCTTTGTGGGCGACGTTGTTCTTGGGCTCCTTCGTACCTACACATCTTGATTTAATTTATGCACTTCAAATGTCGAGAAAAATTCTTCTAGTGTAATTTTTTCTAAATCTTTCGAAATGTAAAAGGCATCTACTAGTGATGCCCATTTTGAATTTCTCGGAAAAGAATTTAAAGCGTACCTTAGCGAATCTCGGTTACTTACCTTTTCTCTGAGATTCGACAGTCCGGTGATGATCTCTTTGATTCTCGAGTGCAAATGCGCAACTGTCTCGTCTTCCCCAAGTTGCAGGCTGGTGAGCTGATTGTGAAGTAGATCCCGTCTAGCGAGCTTGGCTTCGGGCATTCCTTCGTGCAGCTCAAGAAACTTCTCCCAAAGTTCCTTTGCCGAGTCGTAGTTCCCGATACCGTTGACTTCTTGTGGCGGAAGAACGCTTAGCAGATGGTATTATGTTTTGTCGTTCGTCACGTAGTCAGCCTATTCCTTTTTCGTCCATTAATATTTTTCTTTACCCTCTGGAGCTAAAAAGTCAAATTCTATTATTAAAATTAATTCAAAATCAGTTGTAAAGAATACTTGCATTCGTTTTTTCCAGGTAGTGAAATCCCCTTCGAATTTCGACGGGTAGATGCTTGGTCCAGCCATTATCCTTGCTTCGATTGGCGGTTAGTCCTCCTGAAGCGCCTTGGCTCTGATACCACTTGTTGGATCATGGTGGCCGACTAGAAGGGGGGTTGAATAGCCTGAAAATAAAACGCAAACCCTTCTCGAACTCTTAAACTAACACTTGCATAAAATCGAAAAACAATAACTTAAAACAGAAAATACGAGGCACCGGAGTTGACTTTGTTACAATCGGGGAGGTTGTTAATTCAAGGAGAATGATCGTACTAAAATCTTCTTCAGGCGGAGAACCTCTTACAATGACGAAGCGCAGAAAATAGAAGCTTAACTATAGGGAAAACGTACAAGTGTAGAAAGAATGAATTGCTTGAGTTCTGATTGTTGAAAAAGCTTCTGCACCAAGGCTATATTTATAGCCTTAGTCGGGGCACCCTGAGGGTTCCGGGAGCCTTGGGGGGATAAATTTTATCTCCCAACGTTCAGATCGAGTCAAAACTCGATCCGGTCAAAAAGTCAACGCCAGGCGCCCGGAAGGGTTCTAGGCGCCCCGGACAACTCCGGGCACCCAGAAGGGAAAAGTCAACCCCGTTGACTTTTCCCAGCCCAGGTCTTCTGCTCCGACTCCATTCGCCTCAGACTGAGTCTTCCGCTCGCTTGGGTGATCTCTGTCATCGGGAATAGGGCTCACCCGAACTCAACTTCCGGTCTTCTCGAGCAGGCTTCCGCTCCGACTTCTCGTCCCTCGGAATCACCGCGTGCTTCCTTCTCATCTGCCAGCGTACTCATCCGCAATCTTCGTCCCTCGGTCGCACCCTGTGTCGACCTTCTCGCTAGCTGCGCCTCTTGCTCCTCTAGCAGTCTTCCGCTCCGGCTTCTCGTCCCTCGGAACCACCACACACTTCCTTCTCGTCCGTCGATGCACTCTTCCGCAGCGCCTCGTCCCTTGGACCCACCGCGTGTCGCCCTTCTCGCTAGCTGCATCTTCCGCTCGACTACCTGTGCTCCTAAGTTCCTGCACACAAGGTTAAAACACACAGGACCTAACTTAACTTGTTGATCACACCAAAATAACCTTGGGGTTCCAACAGTATCCACCATTTACTAAACCTACTTGAAGCTAAATTAGAATTGATAAGTTGAATGCAGGATTAGGCATTCGGTACGTCTAGATTAAAATCTATATAATGTTAAATTTATGAAAATATGTACTCTTTATTAGTAAAATAATAAAATTGTAGCATGTGCTTCATACCACATCTACTATAATAACAATAAGGATAGTAGGAGAATGGATCTCTGCTTCTGTACTATGTAAAATCTTTGATATTATAAGATAATCTCAATTTTACCCTTAGTGACTTTTTAGTTATTTATTTGAAGTTCTAATCAGTAACTACTATTTTAGCATGTATCCTAATGATTATGGTTGATTCGATTTATGGAGCATGACTAAGAAAGTGACTGATTAAAATTAAAGAATTATAGCTAAAAAGAAAAATTAAAATTATTTTTACATCTTTTATGTTTATTCATTAGTCAATCAATTACATTTTTATTTAATATTGAAAATATGATTGTGAATAATTATAATAATTGGAGATATTGAACATGTTATTAATATAATAGTTATTATGAGATATTAGAGATGTTTATGTTAATGTAAATGATTTAATTAAGGATAAATGTAAGATATTGATGTCTCCAATTTGTTTTGATGTGCAACTATGTAAAGTGTGACAATTTTCTTATGTTCGATCGTTCAGTATACTTGTTGTCGCATGAATTATTTTTTATTACGTATGAATTAGATATTCTTATATGATCTTTGGGGCTTGATTGAAAGAGTGGGAGATGTTGGTATTGGGATGACAACTGCACATGCAGTTGCAATAACTCCCACTAGCAGTTAATAAAACTACATTTTCCCTTTATAAATGATGTCGGAGTAAAAGGGAACGACTCAAATAAAAATATGTGAAAGGAAGAACATCCAAGCATTTACTAAGGGATTTAATTCGTGAAATCTCTAGGGATGATTCATTGCCACATCAATTACCCTATTTAAAGTGTTTATCTTAAATTTTAGATTGGATAACTAAAAACCCTCTGCATCAGTTACCCTATCCATTCCTTAAATTTAGATTTAATGAATAGTGATTCTCTAAATTTATGGAATGAACCCTAAAAATAAAATAATATTTATTTTTAATCTCTCTCCTTCCACTCATTGCATAAATATAATAATAAAAAATAGAATAAAGAGAAGAAAATAATAAAAAAAAATTAAAGATGATGAAAATTTTAGGGTATTTGATGTAGTGTGTAGTGAAAAATGATTATCCAAATTTAATAAAGTGAGTCATTTACTTTAAATTTTAGATATAGTAATAAAGAAATTGATGTGAATATTCTCTGTGATAACAAGCGCAAAGACAAGAAAGGGCATCATCAATTGCAAGGGTTTGATTTCAATGAATTACAATTGTCCATGCATATTTATGATCTACACTCATCAAAGTCTACAAGAATGTTTTTTTTCTAAGCATGAGGAGTCTCGAAGAGACCTTCTATAAAGTCTTAAAATGCTTTAAATTATATTTGGAAATTGCAAGAAAGTTCAATATTGTGAGGAAATGAAACTAATTTTTCGTAGTGGGAAGTCAAGTCTAGAGAACAACCAGACATTTCTATTGGCAGGTTGCAAATTGGTCAAATTTTTGCTACTGTTCGAGATAATGGTGCAAGACTTCATACGTTTCCAGTGTTTTGGTCTTTTTTGTTTGAAGCCACATAATAGATAAGAAAGTTATCCACATAATGGAGATAAATTCATCCTTTTCCTCGATCTTTATAATTGAGTGAACGAAGGAAACTAAATTTACTCATCTCTTAGTATGTCCTACAAAAAACAAAGTGCAAATGTATCACATTTTCCACATTATAGAGGACTAACTGCTAATAATTAAGTTAAATTATAAAGATGCCTTTGTTATAAAAAAAAAGAAAAGAAAAAAAAAAGACTTGACTCGCATTCCTTCAGAAAAAGCCAAATTAATTGAACACAGCTTCAATCGAGCTGGCCTCTACATCTCCATTGAGTCTTGACCGAGTCGCAGACCGTGTCTTCTTCATCACTTTGGAAGTTTGCATGCCTCAGCCAGGAACTTCTGCTCTTGTTAGGCGTAGTTTGGAAAATATGCTTCATGAAAACCTCATTTTACCAGCCTACTCTGGCTATGAGTCTCAATCCCAAAGGACGAATCTCGGCCTCTAAAGTCCCATGCTCTTCTAGTTAGTTATTGAACTTCGGCTTGGCATTGCCCTCAAACGCGACAAGTTAAAGAGAAATTGTGAAAACGATTCAATTGATTGATGGAATGAGTTAGGAATGTAGGTCGTGTTTTCGGGCACGAACTAGAGATGAATCGGTTAGACTCTCTCGGGCGAAATTCTTCGAGCTAATTGGCGAGCCATCGACTAATGATTTTACGAAATAAAAAGAAAATGCTGGAAAAATAAAAGTCTTTTGTATAAAAAAAATGTTTTTTTTAAAAAAAAAATCTCATACTGTTTTGAGATGGATCCTCTATCCCAAACTCATGTGTTCCCGTGTCCCTTCATCAATTGGACAATCGTGGCATCTTTGAAATATGTGTGACATCCCCATAATGTATACTATATCCTTGAGATATGATTTAACTCGTTTGATCAACGAGCAAGACAGAGGGGATACAGGAGTTCAGGACAAAGGATCCGAACTCGTGTTTTGATTAGAAATTTAAAAGATAAGCCAATGAATGTAAGAAGAGATGCAAATGACCCAATTCCAAAGTTGTATATAAGAAGATGAGCCCATTAAAATTTGAAAAAAATATATTTATTCTGTCCGAAAGTAGTGAAAGCGATGAGCTGGGGATGTGATCCTGCTATTAACCAAGTGAATACTCTGTGTTGACCTGTGTAATACAGAGAGCGTTAGTGCCGAGTTAGGGAAAAAGTCCTCGACGTTGGTGCTTCGATGCTCAAGTTAATGATCAAGTCGAGCGGATACATAGTGAATAAACTGTAGCAAAGTACGTGTAAAAAATTGTAGCATCGCATACTTTCACTTGTAAATGGAGACCCCCTTTTATAGTGTTACTATTGTGTTTACGCATGCATTTCAAAGCATTTGCACGTTTTCCAAAGTGTTCCTAAGAAATGATAGCCCAAAAAGTATCTATGATATATTTTCTTAAATGAGCATGCAAATCTCTGTGATTTGACAGACAGGAAGCTTTTAAAGCACGATTTAACTACATGATATTTTCTATCCTTTACGGCACAAATTTCTAAAAAAGAACGATGTGACAAGTACATGGGACCCGCGTTAGGCTGACTGGCCATTACTTAGGGAGGCCGCCAGCTCGACCTTATGGGACGTGTCGTCTACAACTTAGTTTTCACTCGGCCTCTTCCTTAACCGTAAAGACACAACATGTCCGATCGACCGACCTCCCTGATCGACTAATGTAGTTGGTCAGGTTTAGGAATACTTAATCAATGAAGATTATCTGCCCATCCTAGGTTGAGACAGATCGTCCACATGAGTGGGAGGCCCGATCGAACATTCACGTTTGATCGACACACTCGTCGATCCTCCTTATTTTTAGGGTCAACCTTTATGACCGTATCGATATCATATTCAATTCTCAAAGTATCAGTTTTTACATAAAAAATCATTATCCGTTTGAAAATCATTATTTCAGAACCGATTAAAAAAAATTACCTGATTTTCTAACTAAGTTTATCGATAAGGTTTTAAAAAATTAATTTTGAATAAATTCGATTAAAAGAAAAATTAAATACAGTCAAGTTCGGCAGGCTCGTTTATTACACTCCTGTAACTTCGGAAATACAATGTCGGATAGAAATTGGTGCCTTCACCCTTCCCTTTGACTCAGTAAACACTACCGTCCAACCTTTCCCTCTCAAACCGTCCACGACTTTCCACGCGCCATTCCTTATATCCCTCCATGTAAACAACCCTGCCACTCCACTGACGACTCCCCTGTTCCGGGTCATTCCCGTTCATGGATTCTCCGGCGCGCCTCCTCTTCTCCTTCCTCTGTTGCTCCCCTCTCTTCTTCCATGCCGGCTCCTCAGCCGTCCCCCGCTCCAAGCATGACGCTGAGCTTGACGCCCTCTTACGCCTCCGCAAATCTCTCGCCGTCGCCGACTGGCCAGATAGGTGCGACCCCTGCTCCTGCTGGACCGGCCTCAACTGCAGCTCCGACGGCACTGTTTCTATCAATCTGACCTCTGTTCGTCGAAGTCACCGCGACCGGTCAGGAGCGGCCGTCGACTACGACTTCAACGGACTCAGTAACCTCACCTCCTTCGACGCCTCCGGCTTCCCGCTCACCGGTCCCATCCCTGCTGCCCTCGGCGACTCCAATTCCCTCACCTTCCTCTCCCTCGCCCGGACCGGAGCCTACGGCAGCATCCCAGAGGGCCTTTCCCGGCTCAGCCAGCTCACCGTCCTAGACCTCTCCGGCAACTCCCTCGACGGGACGATCCCGCCGGGGCTCAGCAAGCTCCAGAAACTCCAAACGCTGAACTTATCCAACAACAGACTTTCCGGTACAGTCTCAGCGGAGCTCGGCGGCCTCTCCTCCCTCGTCTCCCTCGATCTCAGCTTCAACTCACTCTCCGACGGTGTGCCAGAGGACCTCTTCTCGGGGCTCTCGGAGCTGCGTTCCATCAAATTGGACCACAACGACTTCTCATCGGATCTCCCTAAATCTATTTTGAATCTGACTAAGTTGGTACTCCTCGATGTCTCTAACAACAATCTCACCGGCAAACTTCCAGTCGACGATGAGGTCGGCAGCGGCAACACTAATGGCCAAGGCGGCGTCTTTAACCTGTCTCACAATCTATTCTACGGATCGATTCCTGCTGAATTCCAAGGGATACTTGTCCGAAGATTCAGCGAGGTGGATCTCTCCAGCAATTATTTCGAAGGGAGAGAATTCGCCGGCCATCTCAATGCTTCGTGGAATTGTTTTACTTTTGCACAGAAACAGAGGCCGCCGACTGAGTGCAATAGCTTCTACACGGAAAGAGGCTTCGCCGTCGATTCACTGACTGCTTCCGGCAGCAAAAGGACATGGAATCGGTGGTATTCATTGGTGGCTGCTATATTTTGTAGTCTGGCTGTCACCGTTGTCTTTCTCATTTTTATGCTCTGCGTCAGTAGACGCAGAGCTCGTTTGAACGCTACCGCCGGCAGCGGCAGCCTCCCTCCGCCTTCCGGAGTAGCAGAACCGCCATCATCTTCTTCTGCAACTCCCGGCGACGGTTTCAGCTACGACCAGTTACTAAAGGCCACGTCGGGTTTCAGCGCAGCTAAGCTCATCAAGAACGGGCACTCCGGCGACCTTTACCGCGGCGTGCTGGAAGACGGAAAAGAAATTGTGGTGAAGAGAATCGACCTGCAATTCGCGCGAGGAGAATCCTATTTGGCCGAACTGAACTTGCTCGACTCTGTTTCCGGCGCCGCCCGATTGGTTCCGTTCCTCGGCAGCTGCTCGGAGAAGGAAAACGTGAAGCTTCTCGTCTACGAGTACATGAAGAACGGCGATCTCACCGCTGCTCTGTACAGGAAATCCGAGGTCGACGGCGACGATTCGCGGACACTAGATTGGATAAAGAGGCTCAAGATTGCGATCGGCGTCGCAGAGGGACTCTGTTTTCTGCATCACGACAGCAATCCTCCACTGGTCCATAGGTCTGAAATCGATAACGATCCTTTATTCAATCATTCCGATGATTTATTTTGCTCTGCTCGCAGGGATATCGAAGCGAGCAGCATCCTTCTCGATGATAAGTACGAGGTCCGGTTGGGGAGTCTCGGCGAAGTTTGCGCGCAGCAATTCGACGTCCGCCAGAACGTGCTCGCCAGAATCCTGAGACCGTCGCAGTAATTATATTTCCCAACGATCGATCCTAAAACTCGGCGATTAAATTGAATTCGACGACAAGATTGAAACTTGCGTCTGCTGCAGGAGTTCCAATCGAGGGGTGTCGGGCTCTTCCACCGCGACGTGCGCCTTCGACATATACTGCATGGGGAAGGTGCTTCTCGAGATCATCACCGGAAAGCCGGGGATCAGCGGCTCCGACAGCGCCGCCACGAACAAGTGGCTGAAGCAGACGGCGGCGTGCATCGGCATCATGGAGAAGGAGATGGTGGCGAAGATCGTGGACCCGCGGCTGGTGGTGGACGACGACCACATGGAGGAGGTGTGGGCGGTGGCGGTGGTGGCGAAGGCGTGCCTGGACCCGCGGCCAGCCAAGCGACCGCTGGCGAGGCACGTGCTGAAGGCGCTGGAGAGCCCGTTGAAGGTGGTAAGGGAAGTGAACCAGCCGAGCTTTTCTTCTTCCCGGGGCTCGTGGCAGAGCGCGTTGATCGGCGGGTGGCTGCACAGCGTCTCCAGCGTCGCCTCCCTCGGGCCGGTGGGGGAAGAGGGGCTGAAATCCAGGTCTCCTGTGAGTAACGAAGCGGATACGGACATCGTGTGAAAAGGAATTTGAATTCCTTGCGCCGATGGTAAGGTCAACTTCGTTGTCATTGGGGATTATTGCCGTGAAGACATAGTTAGTGTCTATTTTTGTACATTGAATGTCTGTAACCATTGATTCGATTCGATGCTGCCTGCACAGTGCCCCTCTCTCTATCTCTCCCATCGTCACCTCCCTCTCTCTCATCCTCGGCGGTAACAAGGAGGTGGATAATTTGTTTGATAAAAAATTATTATAAAATGAAAAACAAAAATAATAAAAATTAAAAGGATCATTTTGCCCCCGACTTTTAAAATTTCTTGGAGCATATTTTTTCCCCAATAGGACAATGGTATAAAAGCCCGGAGGTTTGTGATACGATGTTAATGTTATAATCTTTATTATAAATTGTAAGCTTCATTTGATATGTACGATAAGATAGAATTATATTTTTAAAAAAAATTTAATCAAGCGTTTGATAAAATTAATTGTGAGTAAGATTATAGATGATTAAAAGTAAAATTCATAATACTTTAGTCTAAAGAAAAATTATTTATCTTACTTTTAATCTTGTCTATTTTAGTCTCAAGAGAAATTATTTATCCTACTTTTAATCCTGTCCTAATTAACCCAATCATATCCTATAATATATACCAAAGGGAGGTCCCAGGGTCAATACGGAGGAGGTAAATCACGGACGGCTACTAGTCTTTGGAATAGTGACTAGCATATAAGGGAGACATTTACCTCGGCTTTGTCGAGATTCGAACCCTATATCTCATTGGTGATAACACCTTATGTGATAGTCACTAGATTCATCCGAAGGGAACAAACGAAGCGGTACTATATACTATATGGATGGAGTTTATAAGGCTTTTTATAAATCTGTCTCAAGATTTTGAAATCGGAAAAGATTTATGCTCTTCCTCTTAAGCGTGCAAGGCTCCCCAACCCTATTATTTTTGTTTTTTATATTTCTTTTGTTAAATCTTTATTTATTTTTATTGAATTATTTTTTACATAAATAAATGTATAGAATTTAAAATACTAATATAATTATAAATATTAATTAATATTATATAATAAATAAAATTAAAAATAAATATAAGTGAAAATATAAATAAAAATAAGTAAATTGAAAATATGAAGCTCTTTACTACTATGGATACCCTTAGGTGAATTAATGAATATTTTTTTTAATAGATGGTTGACTAAGGTCAACCCTATACTTTGAAAGATCCAGTGTAAAAAAATATCCTTTATATTTATATAAAAAATAATAAAATCAATACTATAAAATAATTTCATTAATCAAACACATAAACTCATATTTATAATAATAAAAATCATTATATTCCTCTCATCTTCTTATATTTTCATTTGCAAAGTCACTAATCAAGCTCTCAAACAATCACTTATTATAGACATTAAATAGTTATTTATTATAAAATGTCCTATTCGCTTTAACAATGCTAAACTAGAATTTAAACCATTAACTTTTCTAAATCCTCTAAAATTTCTCGACTTTTCATTTCAAAAGATCATATATTAAAATTTTAAATATTATATTTGTGCATCAACACTTCGAAATCAAATTATTCAATACTAAAACATGCAAAAATCATCCGAATAAATAATCTAAAATTTCAAATATCATCAAAAATCGATTTTCACAATCCAAATTCCAAAACGGCTAAGAGAGTATTTGGCTAAACTTTTTTAAAAAAAGCTTATAAGTTCGTACAGCTTATAAGTTGTTTTAGGAGCTTATAAGTTGTTAGGTCTTATTTTAAAAACAAGTTGTTAAAGTGTTTAGGTGAACTTATTACAATCAAGTTAAAGATATTGATGTGTTTGATATTATAAGATCTTTTTATTAATAAAATTACCAAAAAGGGTATAATACTATTAATAGAGGTTTTGGGATTTTTATTAATAAAGAGTTTTGGGCGAATTTCTACACCGGGGGAGAGAAAATTGGAAAGAGTCATTGGCGGAGAAGATGACACGACACTGGAAGAGAAGTCGGCGGAGATAAAAAGATATTAGGCTTATAAATATTTATGGAGGATAAGATAAGGATTTATGAAATTATATAAGGATATTTTAGAGAACAAATTATTAAAATAAGATCTTTTTTAAAAAAGTAGGGTCTTCCATACTTTTTTAAAAACAGCTTATAAGCTCCAAAACAGTCTATTTTGACAATTTATAAGTTGTTTAAAAAAAATTTTACCAAACAAATTTGAAGAGCTTATAAGTTCCAAAACAACTTATAAGCTGTTTTAGAGAGCTTATAAGCTCAGCCAAACACCCTCTAAAAATAAGATTTAACTTGGAACAAAAATTTGACATTATACTTGGTTTGAGTTGAAATGGACAACTTTCGAAGCACGACATCGCTAAACTAATCATCATCAGCCACAACTCATAAGTTTCAAACCAAAATCAAATAACAAGCTTAGGTTTTTCTCACCTTGTAAAATAGGTTTGGAATTTCACTACTAAAGGCGGAAATCAACCCCAAACTTAGTAAAAGACACGAACCTAGGTTGCACATGGTCCACAACAACAAATGAGACGACGCGCATGGTAGAGACGCTCGATGAGGGCGATGGGTTGAGTTTGGAGTAGATGATTTCTTTGCAATTTTGGTATCAAAATAAAGCCCAAGTCGAGAAAACCCCATCACCCTCATCGAGCGATGACATGACGGCAGAGCACGCGAGGGTTCAGGAGATTTTGGAGATTTTTTTTACTTATACGAGGAGAGTAAATGGTTGTAAGGAAAGAGAAACTCCAACTTATTTTGTTAAAAATTATTAAAAAAAAAATGGGGCAGTGTTATTATGTCAACTGCGCCTGTCCCGTCGTGTTCACTCCTATCCTCTCCTGTCCCCTCGCGTGCAGTGTCGTCGTGTCAACTGTTGTCCTCTCGCGTGCTCTGTCGTCATGCCATCTGTCATCCTGTCCCCTCGCTGTTGGTTGCTACTCTGAATATCGTACCGGTTCCCCTATACAAAAATTTTGTACAAGTCATGAACCATTCCTAACAACCTATTGTGTTCTTTAGAAATTAAATTTGGAATCACAAACAGAACTTAACATTATTGATTTCAAATTCAACTTATCTGTTCTTAGAGGTTTAGACTTGGATTGCAAATGATGCTTAACATTATTAATCCAAATCCACCTATGTTACAAATTTGATTAAATATTTATTTCAGAGATCGGCTTCCAGGTTAAACATGGCGAGGTACTAGGTCTTCTTGGTTATGGGAGCATCCACCACTTCCTAAACAAAGTCTTTCAACGAAATTCAATATTTAATCTCTTTATAGTAACCCTAGGTTTAACCAATAAGAACAATCGAATCACAAGATTGAAAAACAAAAGAAATACAAATTCGAATCATAAATCTGAAACCTAGAAACGTTAGCCTCTTGTGTTTGGTATTTCAAGATCTAAATAAAAAGATGAACTAGTTATGATGTGGAAACTAATAACTAGTTATACCTTTTGTAGCTTATAGACCTCACGATCTTTTGTCGTATTCCTCTTCTTATCTCGGACGTTGTGTGGGTGACGATCTACCGAGACGAAAATCCACCCAAGCTTCTTTCTTCTCCAAGAAAGTTTCGGCCACCACCTATCTTCAAGAGATGAAGAACTTTCGACCACTAACAAAATCTGGCCACCACCAAGCTCCTTGAGATGAAGATGCTGCCGGCCACACAAGGAAGAAGAATAGGAGAGGAAGAGGAAGAGAGGGGCGGCCACCACTAAGAAAGAGAGGAATAATAGAAGATGTATTGTTATGAGGTGAGACACCTCTACGGCTGAGTGAGGAACCACACATGCACTTAAATTTACTTGATGATTGATAGACTGGACCGTCCACTAACTCATATTTAGCTAAATACTTTTCTTATTAAAAAATTTTAAAAATATGAAAAATAACTCGATTCTGCCGTCTACGTGACAAAAATCGTTCTACCTAGCCAAGCAGCAGGACGTCTCACCGCCACGAGGTTGTGTGCCCTCCACGGGCGACCATGAGGCCGCTTGGCTAGCGACTAGGCCGTCGAGTAGGCACACGGTCAGGAGGCTACTCGAATATGTTGCACGACTAGATGACCTAGCGATCGCACACAGTCTAGCCTAGCGGCCGCACATGCTCGGATGGGCGCCAGTGACCTGGCAATGAGGCCCCTATAGAGCATTTATATATAGAGAGAGAATGATATTCTTAAAGAAAACTCTTAAAGATAGATACATAAATGATGGGACCCACAATTTCACTTTTTGTGGGTCCCATCATTTATGTGTTTATCCTTAAGGCTCCGTTTGATATGCATGATAGGATAAGATTATATTTTCAAAAAAATTTTAATCAAGCGTTTGGTAGAGTTGATTAGGGGTAGGATTATGGATAATTAGGGGTAGGATTCATAATCCCTTGGCCTCAAGAAGAATTATTTATCTTACCTTTAATCCTATCTTATCATGCATATCAAACGGAGCCTAAGAGTTTTTCTTGAGATTTTTCCTTAGGAATATCAAAACTTTTATATATATATATATATATATATATATTAATAAAAGGGTATTTTGAAAAAATTGAAATATGAAAATATGGTATCCTTTTAAGAAAATTTAAAAGTTAACCTTTAGTAAAATTTCCAAATTAAAATGACAGAATTTAAAAGTTTCACAGCAATTTTTTTTAAAAAATAAAAAATTATTTTTGTCAAGTTGCCTTGTTTATAAACTAATAGAAGAGATAAACTTTATAAAAAACGATGAAATCATCCAAAATAAAGTCAATTATTAAACATATCCATATCTTCTGAATAAATACATTAAAAATACCAATAGGATTTTCTTTTTTAAAATTGTATTAATTTTAATTTAATTAATTGGATTGATAAAACTTCTGAATAAGTCAAATGGTTCGATCATCAAACCTCTCACTCCAACCAATATAAATATAATTTTTCAATTTTTTTTGATATTTTATAATGAATATAAAAAAAAGTTACGCTCCAACAATAAAAAGTAAATTAAAATTAAAAAGTTTTTGTTTCTTACTTTTGTAACACATTATTTGATAATCTATTAATGCTTTCATTATTTGATAAATATATTAAATAATTTTTAATATATTTATGTGAAGCATCTTTGGATTTACTAATCTATTAATGCTTACATTTTTTAAGAACATTTATTATTTATTTCATATTTTAACAGACTTCTAAATATTTTTGAATAATTGAATATAAAAAAGGACAGTTAGATTAAAAATTTTATATGTAATATCAATATTTTTTATTTTAAACTTTAATCATTTTTGTGATTTACCTTCTTCCTTTATATAATTTAGGGATGAACTATGAAGAACTTCTAGTATAAACCTAATTAATTTTGACTACAATATGAAATGAAATGAGGATTCATTACAAATTTACCTAAAAATGCTGCCTTAGTTTTAAAACTATCAAACGGCACTTTTTTATTTTTGAAAAATATAAAAAGGTGGCCTCTTTAATGATTTTCAATGTGACCAATAGTCTCTTTTTGAAAATTTAAATATAAAAAATAAATATATAATTCTTTAAAAAATATATTATAGATTAATTAAATTTTAATTAAAATGATTGGAAGTGACGAGAGGAGTGGCTGAAAGTTATTTTTCGAAGATCTGTGTGAAAAAGGTCTTTTGGAATAAAATAAAAAAAATGAAGCTCTTTAGCGACGTCTAGTGGTAGACTTTATAAAAAGATACTTATAAGGTGCTAAGTGAAATTTACTCGGTTCTAGCGAAGGGTGACAGTGCCGGAGCCATCCGGATGAGATAATATATATCCGAGTTCCAACGGCGAAGAAAGAGCGATTCCTTTGCCTCCTGTGTTTTTTCCCGACGCCGAAGAGCCGACCTCGCTTCGCCTTCCTCCTCCACTCGTTGGTAAATCAGGTTTCTCGTTGTGTTTTATTTTGATCCGCTGTCGGTCAAGCTCAATTTCAACTATTCAAGCATGCTATTGTTCAGATCTGAAAAAGTTTAACTCTTTTATTCGTTTTCCGTTGATTTGGCTTTCTTTTCGGCACCATTTGGCCTCTACTCCGTTTTCTCTTCGACGATGATCTACTTTTTTTTGTTCCAAATTGTAGCTGTACCTTTTCCCCTAAAGATCTATTAACTAGAATTTTTTTTTTTTTTTTGCATCTTCATTGTATAATAATGAAACAGTAGGAAAGAAGTGTGAGAATTATTTAAGAAATTGTTGAATACAATGCTCATCGAACCAGCATAGGACGTGATTATTTTTCATTATAATGTTTAACATCTTTTTTTGAATTTCGAGTTCTTGTATTTAACAAATTAGATATCCTTCTTTAGAATTCAGAAAAATGATACAATAATTGATAGTGGTGTATGCAATTCCTCCAAGAATTTTTAGTTTGGTTACCACATGTGTTGCCAATGGCCAATGGGATAACTAATTCATTATTTCAGACTGATGGCATCAGCATCTCTTATTTCCGACACTGAACCATGGAAGGACTTGAAGGTTTTATATTCCTTTACCATCTGGATTATTTTCATAAAGCGTTTGTTCTTCATATGCCTCACATTTGGTGATTCGTCATCCTGCAGGAACATGTCAATGAAATTAACAAGACACACTTGCGTGATCTTCTGAATGATGTCGAACGAAGCCAATCAATGATGGTGTATGATACTTCTTAGTTTTGTTATTTTCCATTTTGGGAAAAGACTAATGCACGTTAAATCATTCCTTTTAATTCACTTTGAATTTTCTTGGTATGCTTCTCAATCTCCCTAACAGAGAGAATGATGGGATAATTTTGGACTATTCACGGCAACGTGCACGCCTTGACACCATTGATAAACTTTTTAAACTAGCAGAGGTGGGTTGTTTTCGAGCCTTATTCTTATTGTTAGAACATTTTCCTTATTGCTTATTTGAATATTACAGGCAGCACAACTGAGGCAAAAAATTGATAGGATGTACAATGGAGAGCATGTAAGTAAATTTCATGGATACAATATAATAGTGACTCCGCTTGTATTTTATGCTATTCTTCATTGCATTTTTGTTCCTAAGAGGGAACTTTTGCTGGTGTTATTGTGCCATCTTGATTACTGCAGAAGACAAAGATGGTAGATATGGTTATCATGTGAGTTTACCCCGTGATTCAGAATGTAATATATGATAGTTTGTGTGTTTGTCTGTTATTTTATTTTTCCTCTAGGTATTCCACTTAATAAGAGGTTCTTGATTACTCTTCATTATCCAGAGATATATTCACTGTTGCAGTTGTTATGGGTTTAATGTTCACTTTTCCATTTGCATAGGAGTTAGATTGTTTTTGTTAGTCAGGCTTGATAGGATTGTGTTTTTGTTAGTCAGGCTTGATAGGATTGTGGATACTTATGGATGAATTTCTTTTTAAATTCTCAGATAAACAGTACTGAGAATAGGTCTGTTCTGCATATTGCTCTACGAGCTCCGAGAGATAAAATTTTTTACAGTGATGGCAAAAATGTTGTACCAGATGTTTGGAATGTTTTAGACAAGATTAAAGATTTCTCTGAAAGGGTGCGGAATGGCTCTTGGGTAAGAAGAGAAGATGTCTAAGTTGCTAGGTTTCATTGTCAAGTTGCTCATTTTAATTTAGTACATGACTTAGGTTGGCGCAACAGGGAAGGCTTTAAAAGATGTTGTAGCTATTGGTATTGGTGGCAGTTTCTTAGGCCCTTTATTTGTGCATACCGCTCTGCAGACAGGTGAATAATCAGTCTCTATGTTTTTTTGACCCATTCAAATTCTCCTGCATTTGAAATCAATGCTATGTTTTATATGGCCAAACTGAATGTAAATGAAAAATCTAAGTCATCCTATCATTGAATTCTTTCAGACCCAGAGGCTGCAGAATGTGCTAAAGGACGACAACTACAATTGTAAGTACATGAAATAAGTGATCATTTCAAGAAAAGAAACATAATAACATTGATAGATGGAGCTACTTATTCTGTCATTTGTTCTATTTAATTTTTACTCAACTATTAGCACATGCTATGAGTATTGGCATGTCATCGTAATCAACAAGTAGTAATATAGTGATTATCTTGACTTGCAACTCTGACAATCATCCACGCCCAATTGATATATTTAAGTCACTTTTCTAGACTTAAGGGTACATCTTCTAGGACAACAAAATATGTTTTTAAATTTTTTTTACATAACTATAAGATTGTCTAACTTTGCAAATTGTGCTTCATTTTCCTCAATTTTGTTAGTTTGAATCTTTGTAGCAGCCTATAATTATAATTCATTGACTCAGTATGTAATTATATCAATGATTCATTTTTCTGACAATTTTAGTTTGTAAGATCTAAATCACTTTAAGGTTGGTCATACATGAAAATTAATCCAAATAAAAATGTTTATCAACAGTGTGTGTTATGCAAAATCTTAATATGCCATGGATATATGAGGCGGTAAAGTGGCTTGATATAAGTAACTGAAAATATACCATTCAGTATACGTAGTATGTTGTAGGCATAAGTGGACTTTTGGGATTATTTGATCTCCAGGTGCTAGAAATGACATTATTGTTTGTAGCAAACCACTCTCAATCACCTTTATGAAATATTTGTTTGATTCTTCAATGTGAATGTTGCCTGCATATGGCTACGAAATTTTAAGGTCCTGGAATAATAGTTATAGATTGAGATAGTCTTACGATCAAGGTAGCCTTACCTATTGCATCAGTAACATGGTGAACTTCAATATAAATTTTATGCCAATTAACATGTTATTCAAAAAGTTTTCATACACATACAATTTAGATAAAACCTATATAATATAATTTTTTTCTTGAAAATTTCTACTACTATTCAGGATTTAGAATGTGATGCTGTAACTATGCAAGAAAAAGAAAATAATATGGCCTATTGTAACTGATATTTGATACAATTTCATGTAGTCTTGCTAATGTTGATCCAGTTGATGTGGCTCGAAATATCAAAGGATTGAATCCTGAAACTACTTTAGGTAATTGCAAAAATATTATCTACTTGAAAAACTCCTTCAGTGCTATCCTATTGCATATTTTTAACTCATTTTTCTTTTTCTGAATGCAGTTGTGGTGGTTTCAAAGACTTTTACCACTGCTGAAACTATGTTGAATGCTAGAACAATGAGAGAATGGATCTCCTCTGCTCTTGGGTTAGATCATCCTAAGAATGGTTTATTTAATAAAGTTCGTTGTTTGGTTTTGGTTCTTCTACGTATATATTTACATATCTTGTTCATTTATTGCAGTCCACAAGCAGTTGCAAAGCATATGGTGGCAGTCAGTACAAATCTTGTGGTAACATTCATGTTAAAGTATTTAGTAGTTCTATACTCTTCTATATTCCATGACGCTTATTTCCTTCTTTATCTGATTTAATAATTAGGTGATATCTTTTGCAATGTAATTTACTTGTTTTCTGTTAAAGTTGATTGCCTAAGCAAGCACAAGCATTTATATTGTTAACATTCCCCCTTCCTAGGATTTGAACCTGATCTCCTATTCTATATTATATCAAAGTCAATTGGCACCACTTATCCTAAAAGCTTGAACCCTTAGGAAAGGGATTAATTTATATATTTATATTGTTAAGACTTGCAAATGAAGTTATATTTTGGAAAGTACATCACATAAGTGTTAATGTATATCTTTATCTTTTTGACCCAGACAAGGCCAACATGCAACTAATGGTAAGTAAACTATATGATATCTGACTAACAACGGTCAACAATGAGCAATGTTTTCTTGGTTTAATTCAGATGTGACGAAATTCTTGGGAATATCTTATTATATTTCTTTTTCATGGAAGGTGGACATACCATGTGGATCAAAATATAAGAAACTTGATTGTATGATAACAAATCAGTATCTCTGGAATGCAATAATAATTCCCTGTTCTGAGAGTATTTGATCTTCTACACACATATGTAGTTGGTATTTCGGGAAAATTGAATTGATTAAAAAATAATTGAGGCAAAAAGACCTAGGTTGGGAATTAGTACAATAGAGAACCTGGAGGATATAGTACTTTCTGGAATTGCCATTTTCTTCCATGCCATCATATGGTATCTTTTTTTTATCGTGCTATTCATTCTAGACAAGCTGCTAAATATTACTATCACTATTATCAAACTCATAGTAATTTATTTTGTTATCACAGCTTGTGGAGAAGTTTGGCATTGATCCTGCAAATGCCTTTGCATTTTGGGACTGGGTTGGTGGTCGCTACAGTGGTAATTATCATGATATTTCATGATTTTGAAAATTATATCCTTTGGAGATTTTTTTGACAGTGGCTATTTTGATTCAGTTTGCAGTGCTGTTGGTGTGCTTCCACTTTCTCTTCAGTATGGTTTTCCAACTGTTGAAAAGTATGATCACTCATGCTTATTTATCTTAACACAATGAGATCATCTAGAGTACATTCGTATTATATTTTCACGTACTTCAGGGAAAAGGAAACCATACATGAATAATTAAACATAGCTCAATTGCTTAAATTGAACCAGCCTTGTTACCAGAAATTAAATATCGTTTGTTACAAGAATTCTCTTGCTTTCCTTTTGCATTTTTGGTGTTGCTTTTGTCCCATGGAATACTATACATTTTGTTCCATCAAAATAATATGAATTATTGATTATAGTTAATACCTTGAAAAGACAGTATTTTAAGACCTGAAATTTAAAAGCATGGAAGCATTTATTTGTTATACAATTGAGTTTGCTTCTCTTACCTCCCTATGGAGAAAAAAATGTCTCAAACGAGGGAACCTTATCTGTCATGAGCCTTTGACAACATGAACTCTATATACCACTTAGGTGCTTACAAATGTTACAATGATCACAAGGGATCTTATTCACGAGACTGTCATGAGCCTTTAACAACATGAACTCTAGTATGTACTGCTTACAAATGTTACATGGTCATAATGCCTCTTATTCATAAGTTAAGAAATACAAGTGCTCCTACTTTCATTATATGCATCTACTATATGACTTTAGATTTTAGTTGAGAGAATAAATGAGTTAATTCTCTAGAAAAGTGATTAGTATGCAGATAAATTGTATATTTGCACTCCCTTATGTTGCAACATAAGTATCAGATAAACCCTGAAGTAAATCACAAACTGAAACAAGTGAAATCAAAGGGCATTCCTTGAACTTACTATGGGTACAAGTGAAGAAATGATTAAAATAAACTTGTTACATTGAATAGATAACAGTTCAAGAAATGATTAAAATAAACTAAGAACGTTATAAACCCATAAGAATTATAATGTTCCTAGTTTGCAGAAGAAATGATAACAGTTGAAAGCTTTTGCAGTTCTATGTTAAAGCCTCACAATATTCTTTCTTTACTCATGAAATTGATGATCTGCATGACTTTTAAATTTACAAAATGGAGAAAATGTTTTAAAAGATTGGAATTGAGAGAGAAAACTTCACATCAAGTAAGTTTAACAAACAAGTTGCAGTAAAATCACTTTTGCATTTTCCATTAGTTCCTATACTGTAAAGGCTCCTCATGTTTACTAAGGCTGCATGATCAATGAGGTGGTACTGGGAGTCTGGGACCATTCAAAGGATGGATATACGAGGCATCCATCTGATATCCTAGCTTCACAATTTTCTTTATCATAACTTTGCTAAAGAGCCTCATAATATAGGGTTAGGGTTGACATGTTATGGATTCAATTCATTTAAGAATATGAATATAACCTACAGGTTAGTTATTGCGGAAGTTTTATTTTATTTTATTTATTTTCTCAAGGCATCTTGATCTATGAAATGGTAGTGTAGTTTTTCTTCACTGAACATAAAATATATTTATGGATTTAATCCTTCTACTATTTTACACTTCATTTCTTCAATCTCAATGCTAAAACAAATACTGTTTATGTTGTCATTTCAGGTTGTTTGTGTTAGGCATTTAGAATAGTTGTCTATGATAATCTTAGAAGTTTTCTTACCTATTTTTCTGTATCCACTGAAGATTTTTGAATGGGGCTTCCAACATTGACACACATTTCCACTCGACTCCCTTTGAAAAAAACTTACCTGTAAGAGTTGTAATTTTTATATGTTCATCTCAATACAAAAGGATATTCTCATAATCTAATACTTTTGTTGTTTGAACCAGGTACTTCTAGGTTTGTTGAGTGTATGGAATGCTACATTTCTTGGATATCCTGCGAGAGTAAGGAATCCTAGTTTTGTCACAAGCTGATCTGCCCTGCATTTTTTGTGATATATTATAGTAGTATAACAAAAACTTTATCACTCTATCCAGGCCATATTGCCTTATTCGCAGTCACTTGAGAAGTTTGCTCCACATATTCAGCAGGTATTTGATGTGGTTTTCACTTTGGAGCATTCTTGTTTTGCAAATTTTTGTAGTTATGATATCCTACAGGTTAGCATGGAGAGTAATGGAAAAGGTGTATCAATTGATGGTATTCCCCTTCCCTTTGAGACGGGAGAAATAGACTTTGGAGAACCTGGAACTAATGGTCAGCACAGTTTCTATCAGCTAATTCATCAGGTAATGTTCTTAATGAACAAAATTGACCTAGTGTGGATACTTTAGTTTAGGATAAGTGAGATAGAATTAGAAACAAAAATTGTACAAAAAATTTCCTCTCGTGAATACTTCTTTTATGTCAAGGAGAATTTTGTGTTATGGTAAACTCAGCCAGAAACATAACTTCTATTTTTCTCCTTTATGAATATGCTCAAATTCCTATTATGTAAATGTAATTCAAACTTGCTACTATATGTTACCTTTTTAATGCTCTAATTTTTGTTGTTTTTGTGTTGTTTGGTAATACATTCCTTTAGAGTAACAATTCAAAGTCAACTTGATTGGTTTTGTCATCTCTAGACCCATTTGTATGCCTTTCAAGTTATCTGGTATACAAAAGACGTTGGGAGAAAAATGAGAAACACATCAAGAATATTTAGCAAGGGCTTGCATTACATATGTCATTCCAAATATTGGGTTCAGCTCTTTCAGCAGCTGAGTTACTAAAACAAGGCCACATTATTTATATGGTCGCATAAACTATTGAGGATACAATTTTAAATAGAATGGGGTTCAATAAAAAGAACAACAGCAGTAATTTATATGGGACTACCCAGAAAAAAGAACCTTAATAATTTTCCTGTTTAACATAGCAACGACACCTATTTGTTCTGTTAGATATTTGTTGCGACAATCCTAACCATTATTCCATTAGTTGTGTCATCTTCTTGCAGATTCCCCAAAACCTGTTATGTAATTCCTTTGTTAGGATTGCTTTTACTGATTTGAAATTACTTTTCTTTGTTCTATAGATTTTGTTTCCAGATTGTTTACTGAGATTTTGTTTGGGAGATTTGCTTCTACCTTCACTTACTGTTTGTTCTGTACTAGATTCTAAGAACCTATCTAAATCTGGACTTCACTGGCTCTGCTTCAAATCTTCTTTAGATTTCCAAATTTCGAGTTTCCAGCACACCAGATTTCCAGATTGATTTCTGATCAGATTGAAGAATTTGCAGTTTATTTCCAAATTGCTTCCTACATGGGTTCTACGATCCCTTTGCCTGTGCTTTGGTGGTTCTCCTATAAAGTTTCTGAAATCCTTGTTGTTGCTACATTTGTAGAAAATAAATCAATCTATGCAAATTTCTAAATCCTAAGAAAGGTATTTCTACCATTAATCTATCTATTGAGAAGTATCTGCAACTCCTTACGTGGAAGACTTCCAGGAGTGCTTTAAGCCAGTGTCTTTACTGGTTCATGGCTATAATTCTACTAATTTCGCAACACAGACTGCTAGATCGGCTACCCAGATTCTAGGTTCAAGATCCTCTCAGTATATGTTTCCTAGCAACTTTCTGTCTTTGATCTTACACCTCCATCTCATCCTATCCATTCCATTCTAGCAGATAGATCTGTCTTATCTGTGAAGGGTGTTGGCCATGTCACTCTTTCCTATCTTTACCATTTTTTTTTTTGTATTTTATATGCACAAGTTTTCTTTTAGTTTACTATTTACAAGCAAATTCACTTGACCACTACATTGCTCAGGATTCAAGCATAGGAAAGGTGATTGATACAAATATGAGCCTCAAGGATTATATCAATTGGCAATGGCTACACCCTCATCTTCTCTAGTAGTTGATTCTTCTCTACTCCTAATTCAAAATTGTCTAGATTATCTAGCCTACAAAATATGTAAATGGTGGTTCTTGGTCTCTCCAATAGCCAAAGTCAACCATCATTTCCTTCCATTGTCCATAAATGTGCTTTGCTACCTTTTTCCTTAATGCATTCAGATGTTTAGGGTCCCAATCACGTCCATTTAAAACTTGGCTTGAGATGTTTTGTTCCCTTGATGATTACTCACACACCACTTGGCTTTTCTTACTGAAAAAATGTACTGATGTTTTCCTTCATCTTTTTTTTTTCTGTCAAGATCAAAACACAATTTAGAACTTCAATTTGTGTATGGAGCAGTGATAATATTAAGAAAATACTTTTCTGTGCCTTTCAATCTTTCCTTTCTATTGATGGCATCTTTTATCAATCTATATGTCATTTTAAGTCCAATAAAACAAGTGGTTGAGACAGCTTGTATATGGTTACTTATATGAGACTTGCTCTTAAGTTTCACTGCATGCTACCTTATAAATCGTATGCCTTCTTAAGTTCTTCATAGACAAATTTCTTTTACAAGTTTCTTTCCTAGAGATGCTTTTTTACTTTCACCTTGTCTTTGGGAGTACTTATTTGGTTCATCTTTTATCTCTTAGTAGAGATAAATTATCTCCTATCATTCTTAGCTATTCTCACATGCAAAAGGGATATCAATGCTACTCCTTTTCCTGTCATTCTTCAAGAAGATTTCTTCAATACCCAACTATTTACTCCCGCGTTTGCTACAGAGGTTTTTCCTGTTTATATTCCAATTGTGTTCTCACTCTAACTCTACCATCTTCCACTATAGAGATCCCAGCAGAAGCACTAACGTTGGTAACACAGATGAATTATAGATATAAGCTTGAGGTTGAGCATGTTACAGCTACTACTTGAAACTCTACTCTCTTGTAATGTCATTACTAGTTGTATCCCACTTTTTGATTTGCACCTCCCAATTGCTTTTTGGAAAGGTCCCCATAAGTGCGCAACATAATATCCTGTTTCTGAGCTTATCTTCAATGTTTCTCTATCACCTTTCTATTCTGCCTTCTTCTTTTCTTTGGCTTCACATACCATTTCTAAAACTATTTTAGAGATTGTCTAATCTGAGAGGCTGATAAGCTATAATGATACCCTTACATGTAACCTTGTATCTTGAAAGAGCAAAAAGTAACTGTTGTGATGAGGTTGAGTGTAGAAGGAGAGTACATCAATGATTCCTGCTACATGTGAGTTTATTTGGCTCAAATAAATGACTAAGCTAAGGAATATATTGTGATAATTGAGCTGTTATACACATTGCTTGATATTGTGCCTTTCATGAGTGGATAAAACATATTGACATTGATTGTGACTTCATTCATGGTGCAATCTAGGAGGAGATCCTCATCGTTCTTGTTAGTTTCGATGATCAGGTAAGTGACAGATTTGCTCACTAAATTTTTGAGAGATCCTAGATTCATTAAATATATATTTTTTTTAAAAAAAATACCTTGGAGGGGTGTGTAGTGGACCAAATTATAAATAGAATAGGGCTCAATTGCAAGTATAATAATTGAGGGTGTTAATGAAAAAAAAGAACATCAACTCCAAGATTTTATTTAAATCAATTTCCATCAAATAAGTAAACAAGAATAATATATGATCACTTAGATTTTGTTAAATATTCTCGACATGGATTGTATGGGTTGGTTAACATGTAATTTTATGTGTTCTGTTTCTATTATACCGTTGGTTATGTTCTTATGTAAGTTTCCAATTATAAATTGCCTAGGTTAAATACGATTGGTCAATTCAATATTGTCTAGATATATACTGCTATAAGTATTGTGCATCCTTGTCAATATAATTGATGTCAAATATCACCTTATTACAGATAACATATGCATATAAATACTTGCATACTCCAGCGTTTGAGCCTTTGTTTGCTTGCATATCTGATAAGCTTTTAAGAACCTTGAAAGATTATGAAATTTGTGCTTGTCTTTATTTAAAAATGGGTGTTTTTCTTAAGTATTTTATTGTGTATCACCATTGATTTTTAAAATTCTTCCGTATATTTAGGGTCGTGTAATTCCCTGCGACTTTATTGGTGCAATCAGAAGTCAGCAGCCTGTTTACCTGAAAGGTATTTAAATAACTCTCTCAACTATGTGTTATCTTTTGTTTGCATTTATAGATTCCATTAATATGCTTTGTATAAATTGTATTTGTTTTTTACCTTTCAGGTGAAGTAGTGAGTAACCATGATGAGCTCATGTCAAACTTTTTTGCACAGCCAGATGCTCTTGCTTATGGGAAGGTACTTAATTTTGTTTGATTTTTGAGGCTTACAATTTTCAAGTTTATTGCTAACAAATGCTAGTGTTTCAGACTCCAGAGCAGTTACTTCTTGAAAATGTAGCTGCCCATCTTATTCCTCACAAGGTGTTATTTATAATAAACTATCTTTGATTATGTGTATCAAATGTTTGATTTTGGATCTTTTTGTGCTTAACATGGATATTTCTGATTGCAGACCTTCTCTGGCAATCGTCCTTCTTTAAGCCTACTATTACCCTCTTTAAATGCATACAATATTGGACAGGTTGTTGCAAGTTAATGGTTTTTCATATAGTTTAAGTTTAGGATCTCTTCACTACCATTGCATGGTGTATTGATTAGAAGGATTATAAATAGGCATCATTTTTTGCTTTGTTAGTTTCCAGTTCCCAGAATATGTTCAGGTATGACTGATGCTAATATTTTTGATTCCTCAGCTATTAGCAATCTATGAGCACAGAATTGCAGTTGAAGGATTCATTTGGGGGATCAACTCCTTTGACCAGTGGGGTGTGGAGTTAGGCAAGGTATCACTGCTTTGCTCTTGAATTTGTTTACTAGTACATGTGCTCTAGGTTATAAATACAGTTAACTTTTGTCACGATCTTAATTTGTTGGCTTATCTTTCTTTCTCCAATTCTTCTTTTCATAAATGGGTTGGGTTTTCCTCTGTCAAAACTCAAGGTACTGGCAAGTCAAGTTAGGAAGCAACTGCATGTTTCTCGCACAAAAGGAGAGCCTGTTCAGGGTTTCAATGTCAGCACAACCACTTTGTTGACAAAGTATCTTGAGGTAATTTTTCTGGATTATGGTTCATGATTACTAATGTTTCTGCACGTAATTCATTTTTATGATTTGGAATTTCTAATCTGCTGTATAAGCTGGTGCTTTAAAATGAATGTACATCACAAGCTGCGCTTCAGCATCAATGTAGGTGCCATAGCAATTGCCAGTTGATCCATCTCTTCCTACTTCAGTATTTGTGTATTCAGCCAATAGCCTTAGTTGGCGGCTGACGAACACTTTCATATTCAAAACAAATTAAAGAAACGGGTATAGAAGCATTGTTTTAAAAGGGCGATCATATGAGTGTATGAAGTGAGGGATTACACTACATGCTGCATATGTTATTCCAATATGCTGTTTACCTTAATAGGTGATTGGCCTGCACATACACATGATGACTACTGCTTATATGCATAGTAGCATAATGATTATGCGACTTAAATTGATTTTCAGCGGATTTAATTCCAAGACACTATTTTAATCAAATTAATTTGAGCCAAATAAACAATCAAGATGCAGTGTATGAATTGCTTTAATTGGTAGTCAAATATAAGCATTATTATAGCATGTTTATGTTATATGGAATTATGGATGTCTTTGGTTCCTATGTATACCCTTTTAAAATGAAGTATTCATTAATTATATTGAGTGCTTTCATATGTTAAGTGATGAATATAACCTTTTAGTATAGAATTCTTTCATGAGCCATTTTTTTTCCCTTTCGAATGTTTATAATCAATTAGTAAAAGCATAGTGGGAAAAGCATTTACCAGTCTGTGGTATCAACTTGAATTGCTTCAAAGTATATCATCCATGCTTCATCTCCAAAGTTGATTGCTTCAGGAAGTTATATATTTGATTTATCTGGTGTTTTATTATCTGCAGGCGGAACCTGGTATCCCCTTCGACACCACCGTGCTGCCGAAAGTGTAGAGTCGAATCCAACTGTGTTTCCAACTCATATAGTAGCACCAGAGAAATAAACCTCCTCGACCTCTACTTTTCAGTTGTAACCCATGGCATCTACCAGGATTGCTGTTCGAATCATACATATCAATGTTCACATATTGGCATGCCTTTCTCAAGTTATCAACCATCTCGGCTTTCTTTTATATTCCATATATATATATATATATATATATATACATAATAAATAACATTATTGAATCAATGTCTTTAGATTCCTCAAGTTATTAATCATGTCGAGTATTCCGTTTCCCTGTTTCTTCCTGTTTGCATTTGGCAGCTTGAACTTGGTGGCGACACGGCACATGGTGCCAAGGCAGAGCATCACGGCCAGCCCCGGTCCTTCGACTTAAGACTTCAGTCCCTGGGCGAAATAATAAAATAAAATATCAAATAAATTTCTAATAATACATAATTTATCTATAATAATTTCTTCTAGCATTTCTATTTGTAAAATCTTCTATAATATTATCAGTTTCAAGAATTTCCAAGATATCTTTCTCAATACATAAAATTGTCAATCCATTTAATTTTTCTTGAGACATTTATGATCTCATATATGTTTTTAATAATTTTAATTTTGAAAAATTTCTTTCAGCCGATGCTACTATAACAGGCATAGTCAACAAAATTTTATAAGTAATTGCAACATTTGGATAACAATCTACACTTTGAACAAATTCAAGAATATCAATTGCAGACATTATCATATTTGGTAAAGTCGTTTGTAATATTTTTAATTCAGTAAATAAATCATCTAACTCAACATCTGAGTTGTCATGAGTTAGAGTAGATTTTAAATTGACACAATATTTTCTTAATTCATCATCATTCAAAGTTCTTAATGTTTTTGAATCAAATAAAAAACCAAATATATTTTCAAAGGTTTTCGTTTGCTCGAATCTACATTTTAAAGAAGCAATTGTCATGTTCACAACAACAATAAAATAATCAATTCTAAAAGACTCTTCTAATGATAGTGAAACTTCATCATCTTCTCTTTCATTAAATTGTCTTTTCCTAAAAATACGACGCTTTGTTGTAAATATTGGCTCTATATTCATATCTAATGCAAGACTCTTAGCAATAGTTAAACTTGCAGCATAATCATCATTCCTATACTTTTCAAAAAATGAGATTACACCTTCTAATTGTTTCATGGCAGAGTCAATGCACATAGATTTTGATTGTAATTTCTTACTCACCATGTTTATAGCAAATAAGATATCATACCAATGACCATACCAAGTAAAAATTCAAAATTTTCGATTGAATTAGCTAAACTTTCAACTTCACTTATTGACTTTGCATCATCACAAATATTATTTAATTCAAGTAAAGCTGCTCTCACTTCCACAATTTAAAATCTAATAGCTTAAACACTTTTAATACGACTTTCCCAACGAGTATTCGACAAAGATTTGACAGTTAATCTCTTCACATTATTAAGTAAAATTTTCCATCTCTTAGGAGAACTTGAAAATAATGTATATATGCGTTGCACTACTCCAAAAAAAGAAACAGCTTTAACACAAGAATGTGTCATATTACTAAGGGCGTGTTTGGTTGGGGGTTATCAATGATAACCTTGATAGGTTATCAAGGATACCCTTGTTTGGTTTAAGTAATGAATGATTCCGAATAATGTAATATTCCTGCCACGTCAGCAATCAGGGAATATAACCCGGAATCAGAAAACCTTAGAAATCTTAGATTTTCCACGATTCCAGGGTTATCAATATTTTTCCCCCAAAATTACCCTGCGACACTAGCAGGTGGTGAGCAGGAGCAGGCGGAGATTGTGGGGGCAACAACGGCAACTGGGGGCAACGACGACGACTAGCAATGACGGTGACGGCAAGAAGGAGGCGACAGTGAGCAACGACGGCGACTGCGAAGCAACGGCGACGGCGAGCAGGTGGCAGCGGTGATGGTGAGCAGGCGGTGACTGTGAAGAACGGCTAAGACCAGCCATCACCTGGACGGCGACGGCGACGGCGAGCAGGTGGCAACGTCGGAGGTTCGCAGAGGAGGTGGCCCGTCGGCGGCTAGAAGGAGCGACAGTGAGCAACAATGGCGATAGCGGAGCAACGACGACAACGAGCAGGTGGCGGCGATGATGGCGAGCAAGCGGTGACTGTGAAGCAATGATGGCTGAGGCCAGCCATCGCCTGGACAGAGATGATGCGCAGATTGCGCCGGAGGTCCGTGAAGGAGTCAGTGCGCCGACGGCTTCGTGGAAGAAGATGTCGATACGAAAAAAGGGGTAGGAGGGAGAAGTACAGTAACATAAAAAAGAATTAAAAATTTAATCACACATATAAATGATTTTAATTATATTTTAATATATATATAGATTTATTTTAAATTTTAAAAATTATAAATCAATTATACTTATTTATTATATATATTATCAAGTTATTAATTAATATAATAGTAATAATTATTATTAATTAAATTAAATTTATTCTAAAAAATTAATAATGTAATTGATAAGGGTAATATGGTAAATATTAAATTAAATTATAACATTACCTAGGTTGAACCAAACAAGATTAGGATTAACTTTTATTCCCCATAACCTTGGTTATCGGATTACTTGATGATCATATAACCAAGATCATGTATAAAAACTTGAACCAAACGCACCCTAAGAGTTAGATTAAGACTATGACAAACACATGACATATACAACGCTCTTGGATTTATTTCCAGTAACCTCTTTTGAACTCCTTGGTGTTTTCCTTTCATATTAGAACCATTATCATAACCTTGACCTCTAATATTTTCAATACTAAGATCAAGTGATTTAAACACATTTTGCAATTCGTTAAAAAGTCCTAAACCTGATGTATCATCTACTTTTAGAAACTCTAAAAAGTACTCCTCTATTTTCACTTTATTACCTGACATATTAATACATCGTACTATAAAAGTCATTTGTTCTTGATGACTTATATCTGGGGTACAATCAAGAATTATTGAAAAATATTTTGCTTCTTTAATTTTATTAATGATAACACTTTTAACATTATTAGCTAAAATAGAAATCAACTCATTCTGAATTTTATGACCTAGGTAATGATAATGAATTTCATTACTTTGAATACGTCTAATATGATCTTGCATCACATAATCAAATTCAGCAATCATTTCAATCAACCCCAAAAAATTTGCATTATTGTCTTGATAAACTTTTTCATTAGATCCTCGAAAAGCCAAACAACGTTTAGAAAGACATTTTACAGTTGCTATTATTCTTGTTATAACTTGTCTCCAACGCTCTTTTTCTTTGAAAATTTCTCGTTGTAGGTCTTTATCAATTGTTAGATTTTTATCTAATCACATTTTTAATTCATTCCAAGTGTTCATGTTAGTTATATGTTCAATAGTATTTTCATGTTCTTTAAGTCGTTCACTAAGATGTTTCCAATCTTTAAATCCATCCTTTGCTAGTGAACTTCTATTGTTTTCAGATTTAAACAACTTGCAACAAAAACAATAAACTTTATCCACATATTTACTGTAAACCAACCACTTTCGGTCTCTTATTTCTCCATTACTTAAATGTCTAGAATAATGAGCACAAGAAAAATGCCTAGAAGTGTCGTCCAAAGGATATACAATATTCATTTCTCTTATAGGCCTTTTTTCAACTAAAATATCATGTGCATTGTTATCAAGATTATCCCAATTTCTTAGATCATATATATCAAGTGAAGAAATAAATTGTTCATCAATGTCAATATTCTCATTATCTACCCTATTTAAAATATTTTCATGCTCACTCAAATTTTCTCTTTCTTCATTAACATTGTGAATCACATTACATTCATCTACATCATTCACAGTCATAGTTGAATTTTATGGATTTCCATGAGAACTTTTAATAAAGAATTTATTAATAGCACCTTTTTGTGATTCAGTCAATTGTTCTAGTTTTTTTCTTTTTTTTCCTTTTCTCACATCCGGAAAGATGTTTTTAGGCAACATATTATAATGTATAAAACCATAATAATTACAAAAAAAATAGATAATTCAAATTATTTCACTAGTAAAGGAATAATAACACCTGGAATATGATAGTTTTCAATATTAATGGAAATGTCCTAAGTCGTTAAGTTAAGCACCTCATCAGACAACACCTGTTAAAAGAAAATTAAATCATTATCAAATTAAAACTAATTAGTGAAATTATGATACTTAAAGAAACAACAATATTAATTATAACAACACAAGTTATAATCTTAGCCTATTGGTTATCTTTCCATCATTCCATGATCTCCGTGATGCAAGTAGATTTACAAATCAACTTGCGCCTTAAGACTTTAAATAATTTGGAATTATAAACACATGCTACAATTTTTATGGAAGTCAAAAACCTAATAAAAAAAGTCCATTTCATCTTAAATTTCTATCACAAATCAACACGAAACCTTTGATCCTTGGAAATAATGATTTTTGATATAAAACTTACAATTCAAGTTCTTAATAACAGCTAAGAAACAATTTCTTCATTATTAATGACTCAATTGCACTGAGCTTTTTGAGAAGATTCAGTTGGACAGTTGATGATCCTCTTCTTTGTGGGTGGATAGAGGACTAAATAGCATCAAAACTTGTTTATTTAACAAGTTTACAAACAAAAGTAAATAATAGCATCAAAGGCTTAGAACTGCAGCTGGTTATTTTTTTCCTTTTGATTTTAGTATACCACATCATTAAATTGGTATGATATCCAATTGCACCAACCATACAAACAAAACCAAGAGAATACAGATGATATTGGTACGCATTAGATAAATCTTAAAAAAAGGATGCATTTTATTATAAACAATAACACAAGGCAAAATTCCTATTTCAAGCACCTATCTTTAGTTTATTCCCGTGAATTCAAGTATCCACTAACTAGATTTACAAAAGGCATCCTACCAATCTAATATGGAACTAGTATAATCATAGTATCATGTGGCAAAAGGCGAAATCGCTCGCCCCCAGCGCCCCCACCGGATCCGACCCAAGGCCATCATGAGGGAGGTAAATCACAACATCCTGAGCGAGCATGTGGCAGGTGGGGTGAGTTGCACAAGGACCGGGGATTTACGCCCCGACTACCCTGAGTTTTGACCCCTCGACCTCATGTGGCAAGCATCCCACCACATACCAACTCGGATGACCTGTGGGGTCGTATAATCATAGTATCATACTATTACTAGTGCAGGATAACCTAGTTCTACAACTAGACACGTCAATGCCAATAGAAATTAGAATTTAGAAACCATTGAAACTAGGGCAAGTTAGCATACCTAAACTATAAATTGAAACACCGGATGTTTCAGAGGGAAGCGAGCATTCGAGGATGCAGACGAGCATTTTCCGGCGGCAACGCTGGCGAGGAACGGAGGAAGCACAGTGATCAATAGACAACCAAACTACCAAAGCTCAAATTCACAAATCACAATGAAAATTCTAATTCCATTCCATGGGCAGATGGGCTGTATTTATCATCTCTCATCTCTGTGGATACAAAAATAACAATAAAAAATTCTTGAGAAGTGACAGAAATGCGAAAGTAGAAGAAGAAGAGAAGAGATGCGACATAATCACAGAATGACAGATATAACCGTTGAAGAGTGGAGTCGTGAGCAAGAAGAAGAGATGCGACAGGGAGGAGAAGACATATCTTGAGTCCTTCTCGTAGGCAGTAGGCGCAGGTGCAGGCGGGAGGCGGCGTGACGGCGTCGCGGCGAGCGCTGTAGGTCCGCGTCGAGTTTCCCATCACACGACAGAAGTAAGTTTTGTCCTAATTTGTATTCATTCCTCCACTAACTATTAAACATAATATTAAAAAAAAAAAAAATTTTGGCCCCCTCAAAATCTAGGCCCAGGGCCATCGCCCAAGTTTGCCCTCCTCCATGGTCGGGCCTGATCACAGTCGTGGCTCTCCTGAGCAACTCGCAGTAGAGGAAGTTGCGCAACTTGTGAGGAGAATTCAAGGCTTGACAAAGGAATTTGAGAAGCGCATCATTATCATCAACAACAATCTCAGACCTTAATTTCCACAAGTTAACTAATCAACTTGACTATGTTCTTAAATGTAACTAAACTTGGTGATGATCACCAAGTTTATACCCCTGAGAACAAGCGCAAAGGAACTTCGCTACAAGAACTTGCGAAAAAGGGCATGAAACATTGCTATCGATTCACACTCACACGGTGATTGGGTTGCATAGTTTCTATAGAATTTACTTATCATATTTAGACATGATTTTTTGGAGGATTATATGCATTTTGTAATATTGAGAGAAGTGTTAGGGAGATGATATAAAACTAAGTTTGATTGTGTTCTTGCTTAGGGCTATCTTGGGATCTATCTCACTATTATCTATCTAAATTTTTTATTTAGTCCATTAAATAAAGTTTATTTTAATGAAAAATCTAATCATAACATAATATGATATTTTTAATTTTTGATCACACGCTAATTTTCAGAAGAGACCACGAAAATCTCAATTATAAACTATTTTACAAAATCAAATATTTTAAAGTGCAAACCATTTTGATTATTTGCACCTTTAAATTTTCTAAATGAAATATTGATAGTTTTTTAAGTTTAAACGAGTTAATTTGATGAAAAATTTGACTTTAAATTATAAATAAACTTGTCATCTATTTTAATTTTATTATTATTTAACTCTAAAATATCTATTTTATCATTTTTCAATTATAATATCTGTAAAAACTTGCAGCACTTTGAAAATTCCTAAAAATTTGCAAAATTAATTGATTTGAAATGAGTTAACAAGTCAGACCGGTTCCTCCTCCTCCAGCCGTCCATATTAGACCTGCCTTTAAATCTACGGACAGGATTCGTCTAGAGGCTGCAAAATGGCAGCGTCTCCACGGGGTTGCGCGATGTGTTCATATTTAGGTTTCTTCGCTTATTCTCGATCGACTCGATTCCCAAACAGCTACGTTTTGCCCCCCGATTGAATCGAATGGCGACTCCTGGAGGAAATAAGATCCGAAATGCTAAATTGGTGCGTTTTTTCCATCTAATTTTTGTTATCTCTTGTGTGTTTGGCGTCCTGATTATTTTATTGTTGTCAGCATCTCGATCCGCTTCGCTTTTGGTAATCTTTTATGAATTTAGATTTAGGTTTCATGATGAGAGACGAATGCCCTCGTTACAACTTGAACATAATCATTCTGTTTGACGGTCGATGAACCTGTAGGTCACGGATTTTACTCATCTATGATAGATCATTTTTGGTTCTCCTTTTTGGGCATGCAATGTCAATTTGGTTGTGATGTTCTTCAAGGACATTTGCAGCTTCTTTGGATAGGTAGAATTTATGAATATGAAATTCTATTTCGAGTATGTACGACTTCTTGTGTTTATGAAAACGAGAGAAAGGAAAATGAGATGTAGAATTTTATTTTCCTAGAAAATTGGGATATGAAAAATTCAATCAGAATCAGATGTGATCAAAAAACTCCACAGTGTTTGACTGAATATATTTACATGATGGAATTCCAATATTCATTTTTTTTAAAAAAAAATCTGAACATAAATATTGGAACTGAACTCCTAGAAATTATAATTTTAATTTTTTTCCAAGATTCTGAAGTCTGAATAAATTGCTAAATTTCTCTTATCTCTGTTCATAGTCGTTCTTGCATGGGTATCTTATGCAAAACATCATTATTTGTGTGTTGTTTACTTGTTTTCCTCAATACTTTTTGTTTCATCTGTCTTGCTATTTGTTGGTCATAATAGGTTCTTCTTGGAGACGTAGGGACTGGAAAATCTAGCCTGGTTTTACGTTTTGTGAAAGGACAGTTTGTTGAATTCCAGGTTCGCTACAAAATGTTCTTGGTTTAAAAATAAAGCATGCTTACGTGTCTTGTATGGCATCTTATTTGGTTTTCTATGACTGTAGGAATCAACAATAGGTGCTGCATTCTTCTCACAGACACTGGCAGTCAATGATGAGACAGTGAAATTTGAGATTTGGGACACTGCAGGGCAGGAGAGATATCACAGTCTTGCTCCTATGTACTACAGAGGGGCAGCCGCTGCTGTGATAGTATATGACATGACAAATGTGGTTAGTGATGTTCAGTAATTTTGTGAAATTACTGCAGCTGCTTTTTTTCTCAATTTGTTCTATTGTCTTAATAACACTCATGTAGAACCTGCTGCATTTATTTGATTCCAGTAGAAATTAAGTTAGAGTTAGATGGAAGCATTCTATATGGATATCTAGAACTACGTGAATTTTTTTCCAATATTGGGGGCGTTATTTCTTTGAGATGTTTATGTCTTCATCAAGAAGTAAGTTAAAAGGATTTGCAAATGTTAAGAGAAATCAATCTGATATTGGCTGATTCCTTAGCCATGTTGTAGGAATCCTATGAAAAAGGTAAAATCAGTGAAAATTCAACCTGAAAATTAGATGTTTTGTTCTGCCTTTTTTCAATAACACTATAGTATAGAGAAGAGTATTAAATGGGAATAGAAAAGAGAGGGAAGACAAGAAGAGAATAGTGCATAGGCAATAGTTTGTAAATTCTACTTAATATAACAAAAATAATTCAATTGATTTGAATATTCCCAATGGTATTTGCAAAGAGCTCAATGGATGCATAAGATCTATGTAGCTGACCCAAGTAATTGAGTTGGGATAAACACCACTTGATGATGATTAAAAAAAATGAAGTTTATTTTTATGGAGCTTTAAGGCATTTACTACATGGAAAAGCTTTTCTTCTAATTTCAGTTATCACTATTTTGTAGGCTACATTTGCTCGAGCAAAGAAATGGGTTCAAGAACTTCAAGCCCAAGGTAGAATTATGTTACTGGCGAAACTATTTCATTTTTCTAAAGCTTCCCTTATTTATTGCTTGAGTTAAACTCCCTCAATCAAGTGTTTTATTATCGATTTTTTTTCCTGTTGCATGTTGTGCATATTATTACCCTGAAACAATTTTACTTGTAGATTAGACAAATGCACAAATTTCTGCATCTTCTTTATCATATACATTTATTTGTTAGATCATAGTTTTTTTATGGATGAGTAAAAATTTTATAGCTTGAATCAAGAGTATAAAAGTTGGCCATTAGGAGTGACTTATGTCGAGTCAGATCAGAGTACACTCTCAAGGACCGGTATACATGAATTTGCACACTCCTGAAAATCTTCTCACAATCTAACTGACCCTCTAAAAAACTTTTATTTCTAGCCCTCCATACATGGCGTACCATAGAAGGCAAGGCAAGATGACGATCCCTTGTCAACATTTTATTCCCACGATAATATCTCCCAAAGACCCTCATCATTTGCCGGTATGTGGACATTTCATGTCCCATTTGCAGCTAATCTTGCATCCTCCATAACTCCACTATTGGGGGGCACCTGAAGAATATCTACTCCTGTCACTCCACCTGTTGACAGAAGGTGCACTGTCGATCCTCGTTTGTCTCTCGTGGGGTACTATTTTAGTGCCAACATCTAGAGGGTAACTGCATTACTCGGATGTACATGTTTTCCATATTGTCTGGGCCTAAGACATCTTAGGACTAGGTTGCCTACCCCACCATCCCGAGAAAACCATTTTGTTAGCTTCTGTCCAGCAGCCTCTGGTGACCCAGCAGTTGATAATATGAGATCCTGTATCTATAACAATCGCTTGACCAGAGGGGAATCTGTATAGGCTATCTCTCAAGTCCATAAATTTGCATGCTTGGTAAGTGTGATGGACCCACTTTATCCAAAGTGCATCATGCAAGATAGTGGCTAACACCTCCTCCCTTGGAATTTATTCTGTGTTTTCTCTTCACTCTCTTAAAGCAATTAGATCATTGATATTCATCCTTCCTGATTAGATACTGTAACTTATGTGAAGATTTTGAGCTTTCATAATGCGCAGACACAATATCTGCAATCTTTTTTACAGAAGCAACTAGCATTTACAATTGGCCAAGTTATTTTCTCATCAGAATTTGTTAATTTTTAAATTTTATGTGTTACACGATTCTCATTTATTTAATCTATGGAATGTTGACGGTGCCACATACTGTGTTAGGTAGCGCAAACACTATAATGGCACTTGCTGGTAACAAAGCTGACCTGTTGGAATCTGGACAGGTTTCTGCTGAGGCAAGTTTATTCCATCATCACTGCTATTTCATATCATATTGTAACACATTTTGCTAATAATATGTTTTGAGGCATTGTTCTTTGAGGCGGGCTACTGCCATCTTATCTAAAGCTGAACCTGTAGCAGTAAGGAAATATGCTTCTGATTAGGAGGAAAGAAGCGAACCTAAAATCATATATTTGATAGTTTGTATTTTGTAACTTGAAGCTTATCTCCAGATTAATTGGTTTTTCTGCTGCTGTATATACTAAATAAATCAAGCTTGAGAGTCAAGAGTGGCCAGCAGGATTATATCAAATGATCATTCTGCTTAGATTCACTAATTCTGTTGTTTAGCTTGAAAAACCTCAAGATAGTCAAATCACCTAGGTGGTAATTCAGACCATGAATTTGTCTCATTTTCATTCAATTGCCTTCTGATCAACATAGATCGTTATTGGTCCTTTATCATCTCTTTATTTGGTCATTTATTGTTTCCAACTGTTTGAAAAAAAAAACACTAGCCTCTTGCTCATCTCTGGGTTTATAGGTTGATCTATTGAATTCTCAAGTGGCTTATGCAAAGAGGCTATTTTATACTCGACTGTTCCGTGATTGGCCTACATTTTTGCTACTTGTTTGTGACTAAACCAAGTTCATTTCCACCTACTCTAATTGAGGAAGTGGTCGTTATAAATACATGGTAGACTAGTCAAAGTTGTAACTTTGCTTTTTAGCCAAGAAAAAGGGCATCCCATGATTGCCAAATTGACTGTTTAATATATTTTTAGTTTCGTCTGAATTTATCTTGAGTGGTGAAAATTCACAACCGGCAGGAGGTTGCTATGGTGTTCATTAAATCGTAGTTTTCCCTGGCCATAATGGAGCAATTCCACTCTGTCTTTTCCTACTCGTTCTTCAGACTAACACATTTTTGGTCTTAGCTAACACAGTGGATATCATTGTTCCCATGTCTTTGTGGTGTTAAAAGTATGGTAGTTGGATTTTTGTGGCTGTTCATCGGGTCACCTCTTTGAAAATCCTAGTTTCATCATGGAACGTCGCATCAGGATTAGTATTTTATCCATGTCAGTTGTTGGCTGATGATATTGAGTTTCAACACTATACGTATATCATTAAGTAGGTGTCAAGATGGAAATATGGATATATGCATTACCATTTTGTTTTATAAGGTGCATAACTAATAATGCATTTGTGATACTGCAGGAAGCCCAGAGCTATGCTCAGGAGAATGGTCTTTTTTTCATGGAAACTTCTGCTAAAACAGCAGTCAATGTCAACGATATATTCTATGAAATTGGTAATCCGGTTTTTCTTTAATCTAGCAAGCATGGTTCTATTTTTTCTTGGATGTGTGTTTGCATCATATTGTCAACAGTTTTTCTTATATTAGAATTTCGTTCGAGTGTCAATAATAACAATTAACAATTAGCCGTGAATGCTACATATCCTACTGTTTTTATGGACATGTGCTTTTCGTGGTTTCTGTTTCAGCCAAAAGGCTAATCAGAGTGCAACCGGAGGCGAACAATCAAGGCATGTCCATTGCTGATAAACCTGACCAGAGAATAATGAACACTACTACTTGCTGCTCTTAAAAGCATTAGTTGTGTGCCAAATTACACGATCGATATGAGAGCTTATATGTTTCTTGTGTTCAGTTTTCTGCCATGTTCTGTGTTCATCTTCTACCGGTATATTGCATAAATCTTGTGTTTTTTTATATGTAAATATGAATATTGGTTGACCCCCATTACCTGAGACTTCCATTCTTTTTACCGTTTCCTCTCCACGATATGAAATCTCTGGAATTTATATCAAAATTTCATTTCCACTCCCTCATATATCTCAAGAGTCAAGACTGGGTCTGAGAGCAATTAGATCCCCACTCACCGACCCAAATTGCTACTAGCTCAAGAACAGATGGTAGTCGACAATGTGGCATGGAGAAACACCATCATCAATTCGTATGTACATGAATGAACTCATGCTTAGACTGAATGCCATGCCATTCGCTGTCAATTGGCCCCACGGGTTTCTCGGCCTACCTATGAGTTGGAGCATGGTGGTACATTTCTAGTACCAAGGGCACACAAGTTGATAGATTTTACGAGTTGATGAGAATATATTACATATTTCAAATTCGTTCTATTAGATTTTAAAATTTTAAAATGCTTAGTTACCAAATACTTTTGGCCAACGCCAAAATTTTCCAATATAGCTTTTTATTATGAACTTACGAGTCAATTTCAGTTTTTGATGTCCCAAATTTTATATTTAATAAAAATACGATCAATAATTATAGTTAACCAATACTACTTGTGAAATCATTTAAAATTTAAAGTACCAAATGATAAAGTAGAACATTAATATTGAGATTCGAATTCATAAATAGTCTTGAAATGAAACATCGGCAGACACGAGAATCAAACTACTTTCGTACTTTACATTTTAATTATAATATCAGGTCAAATTACTATAGCCTTTTACTCCTAAACCAAAACTGTGAGCTGAAGCGACGTCTAATCTTACATTCTAAATCCAATCAAATTCAATCAAAGAGTGAAAGAATAACGAGAGTAAAGTTCCAGCTCAATTGCGTCAAGCTTCACTATTGAACCTGCATGCCTGATTTTATTACCTCAACAACACCATGCATGCCACAAATTAAACAACCAGACGAGAACGCAGATTGGTAAGACAAACAGCAGGAACAAATCTGTAGCTTTCAGAAAGAATATATTGAACGTGGGATATGGAATTTGCACGTCGTTGAAACTGGCACCTGATTAGGCTTACGACTCATTTGCCCCACGGCTTGATCACTGCAACAACAATGATGACGACTATTAGCAGGAGAATAATTATGGCGATGCACATCCACTTGCGAGAGTTCTTCTGCAGTTTCTTTGCCTTTTGAAGAGCAACTGTCCCAGACTGAACATGATCCACGGCACTTGAAACCTACAAACAAGAAAACATTTTTACATCCTACAGCAATAATTAACTGGACATTGAATGAATTTCAAGTCACTGAACAACTTTGCTTGTCATGAAATAAGTTAATACTAATTGAATAGGTCTGCAATAAAATATAGGTTATATACACAAATCACACACATGAAACTATACCCAAAAACCCCAAATTTGAAATAAACACAAAATTTTGACCCAATGTCATATACAATCTTACAAAAGTATACCATCTCAAGTGCATATAAAATTGGATCATCACACCCGCTTTTGAATTTATTTGGCAGCAAACATACAGAGAGAACAACTTGTTGACTAGGTTCCTTAATTAATGTAAATCTAAATGGAACAATTGTTGTGCCTCCATGGAACTTTAAAATTGGTGTACAAAAATAATCCAAAAATTTCAACATCTGCCAATAGATATGGTGTCAAATAAATTTGATGGAGAGACAAAAATGCACTCTGTAAATCTGTGTTTAACAAACATGGTAACAAAAAAGTCCATGAATCTTTTCAAATTTTAAGGGGATATTTCACATAAATTATTGGAATTAGAGTTTATAAATAAAGAAAATCTTAATCAGGCGTCACTTTCAGAAGAATACTTTTAGAATGTAAGGGGACACGATATTAGCTTGAGACACATTAACATTTTCAAACTATCACAACTGTTGCATGCAAATCTATGAAAACGAGGATGATTAGAGTACACCATTCAACTTGGTCCCTCAACAAAGCTTGAGAAGTTCAACTCTGATCAAAGTCTCAATTTGCAACGTCCCACAATAATTGAAAATTTTAGTTAACTCCCTCAGATTATAAATATTAAATCAACTGAAACTGTTAGCAACATTGGGTATTGCCGGAGAACAGGAATGATGTCAAAGGGACGCTAGAAAGATGTTGCTAAGAAATGCAAATTTCGGCTGCGCTATTCATACCTGGGTTTCAATATTATCCAACATTTCCCCTTGGGCATCGACCAGCACTGCCATATCAATAAAAATCTACACAGCAGAAAGAAATGCAAAATTTAGCAATGACTCTGAAAACTTAAGATATTCTCCAGGGAAAAATATATATTACTAAGATCATTCTCAGATTATCCTCTCACAGTTACTGCCACTAAATATTTGTAAAAATAACAAATTCCTCACATATCACTAAAGTCAGACAGTGCTATTGTATTTATTTCAATTCAGTAAATAAAGGTTTGGCCTAGCTATCCTACAAGAAACTACAATATCCCAACAAGACAAAAGTTGAATCAAACTTTGAGTTTACATGAGAAGTGTTGGATTAAGCCTACTGCATATGCACCTGGATCTAACTATACAAATTTTTAGTAGAAAAAGTAAAGATACACAGATTCAAATGCACTCAAAGTCAGCAAATGTAACCAGTTTAGATTGCTGGGTCGTCTGGTTACAAATAAAGGTAAAAGCAGCCAAACTGAAGATATATTATTCATCACAGCATACTTTATCTGTACATGACCACTTTCCAAAACTCGTACTCCAATAAGAGTCACAATAATGATATGAAAACTTCCACAACTTGAGCTACCCAGCAATCTTGTAAACTATGAGTTGGTGAGTTAACCAAATACTAAAAACCATCTAAACAACTTTTAAAAAGGCATCTAAGGACAATAAGCTAGCAAAACTGACTTAGAATGCCATTAGGAAGTTCCAATAACTTATAAATTATTTTACTTGCAGAGTTTCAGAATAGGAAAGAAGCACCAATTCATGTAACAAAAAAAATACGTACAAGAATACTTCCTTCAGTTAAATTATTTAAAAAAATATAAAATTGTATAATTCACCTGTTGCAACTCAAGCAACTTCCTCTCTAGATCCCTTGCAGTGTTATGACGCTCTTGGATTTCTGCAAGGGTATCCATTACCTGCATTAGGCAGTAATTGAACTCATACAGTTCAGAATTTGATAGATATCACAGGACTAAAATCAATGCAATGATGAAGTCATTAATCAAAACGGAAACAAATGAAATGGTCTAGATACAATCCAGAAATGAAGGGCCTCTTTGGTTTCGTGTACATGGGCCTCCCACAATCTTATGGTAAGAAAAGGCCCCTCTGACAATGCTTGGTGCCAGGTATTAATAAACTTTTTGCAGCATATACAGCTAAAATTTAAAGTGCACATCCTGGAAAACACTTATAATATTAACCCCAGCACAAAGGAAGCGCTTGCAATTTCGACAACAAAAAAAACACTATCAATTAAATGAGATAGCAGCTCATATGCCCAAGTTGCAAAGAAATCCAGGCTCTATTGCAACTTATATATAATGATACTTTGATGTATCGCATAATTGCAATCTTAAATACTTTTCAATTAATAATATTGATATTTTCTAAACATTTTTTTTGAATGGAATAGCAAATAATAATAAATAAACAGTATATGTAGATTAAAATACTATTTTACAAATGATGTGCATCACAATTATAATAGATTCCGCTTAGTATACTATTGCATTTTGTATTAATAAACAATTATGGTCATCACTAATTATTATTACTATCTATCGGAAATACATGGTAATCTAATCTTAAGATAGTTAACATAACCGTCCCATTTGGTCATTCAAACATTGGTAGTAGCATGCATACAAACATTTAATTTGCAAGTATGATTGGCAACATTTAATTTTGCATATGAACACTTGCAGGAATTTCCAATTGCAGACGACCAAAGAATCTCTAAGAACAAACCTGGCCTCGTCCTTGTTCTTGAATGGCTTTCTGAAAAATTTGCTCACTATTGCCTGTTTCTATCAAATGGTCAATAGTCTGAAACAAAGGTGGAATATTTTAAATAAAGTTGAGGAGGTCACATACGGATGGACAATCAATAGAAAGTTATCTTGTACCTCTTCATCAGGTCGACTACCAGTGACTGTTGAAATCCAAGATTGAGACAGGAAAATAAACTCACATGTTATGAAGAGAAAAGACATGAAATCTTAGGCATTTCACAACACTTATAGACAACTAAAGTTAACCTGTAATAACTCTTCTTTCTACAACTTCTCGGTATTCTTGTTGGATTCTTTCCCTCAGAGTCTGCAGGAGGTGAACAAAATAGAGTAAGATGTAAGAAATTAGCCAAGCAGACAAAGCAGGAGATGACAAATATAATTATATCTATATCAACACCTACCCACCCCACACACATCATACACACCGTAAAATACCGAAAAAGGACGAATAACCATAATGGAATTTTCCAAACATTTTAAAAAATTTCGAAGAATTTTTCGGAGCCCGTATGACTTAGGTTACGGGGATAAATAACGGGATCACGGGAAAGCCTGTTTAGGCTACCCCATTTAAGCGAAGAAAAGTTTGCTTTTTCTTTTGTTTTTTCCTTTTCTTTTTCCTTCTCACACGCCGTGCCCTAGTCGTCCCCGACGTCGTTCCCAGCACCTTCTCTCCCAATCTTCTGCCCTAACCGCTCCTTTTCCTAACCGGCGCCGCACGCGACGATTTCTTCTTCCTCGCGATTAAAGTCGTGGCCGAGGGTTTTGCGTCTTCTTCTGCTTCTTTCCCTTCTTCTTCCTTGCCTCCGCCGCTGAGATCAGGACGCGCTGCTCGACCTTGTGCGCCAACGTCGCGTGATCTGTTTTCCAGCAGCCCCCTTTCTTCCGTCTTGCTGAGCAACTCCTCTTCCCCGATCGCGATCTTCTTCTTCCCCCCCTCTAGTCGCGGACACCAGGAGATCACCTGAAACCGAGCCTCACCCTTTTCGTGAATTGCTGCCGCGCCACTGACGAACCTCACCGTGCCCTAGTTTTCTTCGCGTCTTCTTCCCTGGGCGACCGGCGACTCTTCCCTCAGCCGATCCCTTCCCTTCAGCCGGGGTGCCCTCACGACCTCAAGCTCCTCAGCGTGCCCTAGATCGCCGACGTTGATTGGGGCTCAGAGCACAGAGGTGAGGATCCGGATCTGGCAACGATCTCTGGAGGCGACTAATCAAGGTAAGGCCGTGAAAAGAAGTTTATTGATTCGAGGATCTTGTTTGATTTGGTTTTTCGTCTTGTGACCTTCCTGTTCTACACTAGGAGGAAGATATTGGATCGGTTCTTGCTATTTTCCCCTAATCAGAGCTTGGACTCCTTCCTTGCGGAGGAAATTAAGGGCTACTGGTTGGAGGTAAGAGCCATACCTAGCTGTGGAATTGGGCTTGATTCTCTGTTTGGGTGTTGATTGCTTGATCTCACCTTGATCCGGAATCACAGCAGATCGACTCACTTTGTACTAGCAAGGGCTGAATGCTCTAGATCAACAAGCACGGCTGTGAAGTTGCTTGTTCTTGTTCCAGCAGCTGCTTACCTTGAATTCCAGCAGCAAACAACCCTTCACCAACAGCAATCAACGGCTGTGAATTGAGGTAAGGAGTAGGGTAATGAAATGAATATTGTTTATGTGTTTGAATTAGGTATGAGGTAGACTTCATGATTAGTATACTTGATTTAGGTTTAGATTATTAATCTAATGGGTTGATTGGGGATTAGGTAACTAACCTAATTAACCGTTGGATTTAATTTAGGTCGATTGAGGTTTACGGTTTAGGGTTTTTCCCTAAATTATTCTTAAGGATTTTATTTAGCTATTCATTTGAGTTGTAGCTAAATAAAAATGTATATATATATTGGTGACTAAGGACTTTGACGCGAGACGAGCATCTCGACGTCGGATTTGGACCGGATTGGACTTTTATATTGGAGGCGGGTACTTTGACTTATCTTTTAAGATATTGTCATTTGATATGCATAGTAATATTTAACGAGTAGTAATATTTATGTTCATTTCTGCATTGGTATGTCATTATCTATTACCTGAGCATGTTGTATTTATTACCTTTGCATTCATGTTCCTTTGATTATTTATGTCCTTAAGGTAATGACATACCATGCATGATTATATTCAGGACATTGATTTATTTTACCTGACCTGTGTACCTAGGATATTCTATTTAATCCATATACCTTTTTGGTACACATTATGTAGAGGTGGATAGAATCAGGATATTTCCATGCTTAGTGTCATGCATCATCTCACATGATTGCATGTTGTGCGATAGTTGGCTCCATTATTGTTGAGCACATCGCCAGTTACATGGATCTGCACACACAACCACTCATGGGCTAGTGATTTTTATCAAGCAGGGTGTGTTGCAGCAGGTTGCTCTGTCAAGGGCTCCGCTGATCCACTCATGGGTAGTGTGACAGCATGGTAGCAGGACAGGGATCCCTCCTCGGGATTGGCGCAGGGAGATGAGAGCATTGAGCTCCCCCACTTATGATTTGGGGTAAGGAGGATAGGTGTACTCCGACAGCATCCCGTCCACTCGGTCACTCAGAAGCAGTGATGGCAGAGTGCACGGTTGTCACAACCCTACCCACTCGGTCTCACCATCGTGTGTGAGACGGCTGACTGGCGGCAGGGGTGACCAGGACATGTTGCATCATATACACTGACTGCATTTATTACTTGTGTTTGCTGCACTTTATATACTGCATATTTGGTGGATGCATATGTTTGACATACATACAGGATTTATGATATTCTTGGTCTGATGACCTTGTTATCCTCATACCCAGGTCCTGGTTAGTACAGATACTCCTGCTCCTTACAGTTTTGCATTTTTCATATGATATATATCCAAAAGACTGTACGCATATTTATTATTAGTTGTTATTTCATACTATGCATGTCAGTAGTTACCCGCTGAGGAGTTGACTCACCCTATTAATATTACCATTTTCAGGTTGAGCCTCTCAGGAGGATTTCCAGTCGCTAGTCCCCCCTCCAGATTGCGAGGATTTCGATTTTGGATCTTTTCTTTGGTTTTCTTATTATGTTATCGTCTATGTTTCCAGACTTGTATCTTTATGGCACTTTAGATCTTGTATGGTCCTTTATTATTGATGGGTTTTCATTTTGATGTATGATGGTGATTTGAGTTTTATGGGTGTAGTTGAGTAGGATATTTGAGATGATTTCTTTATCGTTGCTTAAGTTTAGTTGTTTACTATTAAACTGCGTGGTTGTCACTTTTATTTTATTGTATGTTTCCGGCCGTGTTGGCCGTGTATGGTTATGTTGTAGAAAGTTTCAGATTGTCACCTGTACAAGGAGATGCTGCCGAAATTTCCTCCGGCAGGGACTCCCCGGGGCGTGACACACAATCCTGGAAAATCAGAGCCTGTGCATAAAACATTTACAGAATAGACATTATGCCAGAATATGGAACAGCATCGACATCACTTGGCAAATCTGAAGACTGACAAATGTACCATGCTGGCCTCTTCTTTCGTGCAATATTTGACACATGCCACGATGGCAATATGGGATTGCATCTTGTACTATCCCCACACATGAGCTTACAGTCACATACCAGCATGGCTTGCATGATCATTTTAATAAGATGTAAATTCTCTTGAATTTCTAAGCACAAGTCTGAACAACCCTAGTAATTTGCTCATATATTTCCAACACAGCATGTCTCAGCCCCAAGTCAGCACGCTTGGTCAATGCTGATTGGTATTGTGTGATGGTGCTGGTAGACACTGACACCGAATTGTTCCAAGCTGGGACTAAACCTGATTCTGGTCCAATACTTTGAATATAGTCAAACTATTATCTTTTAACTGAAAGAAAATACTTGAAACATGACTCATTGGAACAAAAAGTAGGGAAGCAAGGAACATAAGCTCCAATTGCAGGGAGAGAAGCTCTGCCTTCTCTCTAGAAAGTAGAGAGGAGGGGCTGCATCCAAGCCTCAGTGGCTGCCGGCCAACAGGCCAGACTCTGCACTAGCGCGGAAGAGCGAGGAGCTGCACTGATGGGGCTGCAACGACCTTGACAGGAGCGGCAGCGCTGCACTGCTGCACCAAAGTAGTGCGGTGCTGTGCTGCCTTCTTTGCAGTGCTGCGGGAGTGCAGTGCAGCAAGGAAAGGTTCTGATCACCGGAGCTATGCCTGGAAGCTAAAGCGGTTGAGGTGCCAAAGATAGCTGGGGAGCAGTGTGGAAAGGACGGAGTAGAGAGCTTGGAGCGCACGGGGCAAGCTGTGCCGTGGTGCAAGAAGTGTGCAGCAGCAGCACAGAGTTTCAGCGTCCAAACCACCTTCTGCTGGAGTTGCCCCCCTTTTCCGTCGATCACCGGAGCAAGGAGCAAGGAGAAAGGAGAGGACCCTCACAAAAGAAAAAATAGTTGGGAGGAAGCTGCTGTGGAAGGTACAGGGCAGAAGCTTCCTTTGGTCAGCTTTTCCGCTTTTGATGGATGATGCACAGTCTGCCCCCAGCTGCCCACACTGCACCTTTCTGCTTCTGGGCAAGCCATGGCCAGATGGCAACCTGCCAGAGGACAGAGCAGTGATCAACCACAGGCCACAGATCCCACAACAGCAAGCTGATGCTGGTACTGGACAGACCTAGCTGAAGGCTGACCTGGCGGACAGAGAATACACGGAACACAAACATCTCCACAAGTGGCAGTGCAACCAAGTGTGCTGGAGGTTGACATGGCTGCTGACAGAGCAAAACCATGCTGTTCGGTGAATGACAAGGCTGCTGATGGAGTCCCGGAGGCTGAATGGACTGAGGAAATGGCACAACCCACACCAGGTGCTTTTGGACAGCTTGTCCCCGAAAATGCTGAACAGAATGTCCATCAGGGTGAAATGGCTCCACCTCAGCCCCAACCACCAATTCATTCTCATCCAGAGGGACCAGCAGCGGGCAACAACAGCCGGAACAGAGACAATATGAAGACGCGGGCTGGGCTGTTCAGCGATCAAACTTCAGCAGCTAGAACGGCAAGGAAAAAGACTGTGTTTGGACTACGAAGATATCGATACGGTAGAAGGAATCCTTAGGGTTTTGCCTTGTCAGATGCTTCATGGGGTGCAACCCCGGCCACGATGGGATCACCGTGGTCTCTAGGCGATGGAGAAAACCGTACAAATTCTATATGCACAAGAGCAGTTGGACAATTTTCTGCTTCGATACGGCAGCAAGTCGAGATCGCGTGTTGACAAAGGGGTTGTATTTTGCACACGGCAGTCTATTATTCTTGAAGATGATGCCGAGTTGTTTCTTGTTTGATGAGGATGGCTGTTTTGTTCCCGCATGGGTGCAGAGCACATTGTATATGGATAAGTTGACCCGGACTAGAGAACGTGTTACTTACGCAAGACTACTGATTGAGGTGGATATGGAGTGTATGCAAATGGGCATGGTGTCGATCACGCTTCCAATGGGAACGCGAGTAAACTTGGAGGTTAAGTTTGAGACAATGACAGAATTTTGTAAGTGCATTGGTCACTCTAAGGAGAACGGTTGGATTATGCAAAAGAATATACCAAGGACATAGGACAGCCCACACAGGGCGGTTGACGATCGAGATCACACGGACGACAAAGTGCAGCGGACGTGCGAGAGCAGACTGGCAACATCATGGGCCAAGGGATTCAGTGCTTGGTGCAGTGGGTAGAGTTAGGCCCAAGTGGAGCTGGGCATAGAATGGTGACAAGAGTTTATCGTCCAAGTAGACTAGGGCTAGACTATTGCAGAGCGAAGCCAACAGTGACGCAGGGGCAGAGCAATGGCACCTAGAGCGGAGATAGTGACACACAAAGTGGAGGCCATGGCTCGTTGGGTTCACTGTCCACACGAGATAGTGTAGAGAGCGGAGGCAATGACATATAGTGTGGAGGCAGCGGCTCGACATCTGCACAAAATAGAGTGCAGAGAGGAGTCAGTGGCACACAATATGGAGGTAGTGGCTCAACGCCTAAATTGGTGCAAAGAACGGAGATGATGGCATGTAAAGAGGAGGGGGGGCGTGGTGCGCAGAGAGTGGAGGCAGTAGCCCACGAAGTGGAAGCAGTGTCTCCATGCCCGCACAGGCTAGTGCATAATAGAGCGGAGGCAACTCCCAAACTAGTGTGCAACAAAGTGAAGGTAAAGGTCAGGCTAATGCACAGCAAAGTGGAGGCAGCACACAATCCAGCGCACAGCAAAACATGCAACACATGGGCGCACCAAGCAGAGACACAAAATGGAAGAAGGTGGCTCATATGGGCGGTGGCGGACATGCAATGTTTGCAACAAAACATGAAGATCGCTAGTTGGAACGTTAGGGGCTTCCACAAGCTCCTAAAATAGAAGGTTCAACACCTCCTTCATAGTCGTCAGCTTGCCGTATTGGGATTGATGGAGACCAAACTATCGAACGAAGATGTTAACAACTCCCTCCGACTACGGTTTCCAAGTATGAGGATTGAACAAAACTTTCAATTCTCTAATTGTGGATACATCTTACTACTTTGGAAGATAGATCTTGCGGACTTGGCCATCTTACGGACTACAGAACAACTTATTCACTGTTAGGTTAGCTGCAAAATCACTTCAAGACATTTGTCCATGGATTGCACAGTGTTGTGGTAAGGAGGCCTTTGTGGGCATCTCTCACTGATATAACGGATGATATGACGGAGACTTGGATGGTAATTGGTGAGTTCAATACCTTGATGATAGCTCAAGACAAAGGTGGCATGTCGGTCTCGAACTATCAAATCAGTGGCCTAGCGGCGACGGCGCAACAATGCTTCTTAGTGGACCTTTGGTCAATTGACTGTCGATTGATGTAGACTAATGACTAAGTTGTTGGTGCAATTATGCCCTAGATGAGAAGTTTCAATGATTGATAATTATTCAAGTTTAGGCTAATTTTCAACAAATCATAATATTATCAAGATGTATGATAGGCATAAGAATTGCAATCAACATGAATTAATCAACAAGCATGAAAAGATCATGTTATAAGAACCATAAACTTAAATATGTTAAATCTCCCTCTTTAGCAAATATCAAAATGAAGTTAATTCAAAGGAAGACAATAATAATAACTCCCCCTCAATATATGCACCCAAAGAAAATTGCACACCCCTAAAACCTATAGAAACATAAGCATAATCAAGACAAGGGCACTCCCCCAAACCAATGAATAATAGGGTTAACCTCTACGTATCATGCAAGCAAATAATCAGTAATGGAATAACAAGACGAAGTACACCTCCGTCACAACAAAAATCCATAAACCTAATGTTAGGACCGTTGGCCGACTAGAAGGGGGATTGAATAGCCCTGCACAAAAACAAAACAAACCCTTCTCGGACTTTAAAGAACATTTGCATAAAAAAATTAAATAAACTGAAAAAGCATAGGCTCAAAGGATTTACTTGGTTACAACCGGGAGCTTGTTAATTCAAGGAATAGAGTAGCACTAAATTCTCCTTCCGACGGAGAAGCTTCTTTATAGCAGTGTAAGCACAGAAAATGAGAAGTTAAACTAGAAAGGAAAGCGCGCAAGTGTTGTTTCAGTAATTACTTGTTCTGTTTAGTTTATTGGACCAAATCTGTATTTATAGCCTTAGTCGGGGCGCCTGGAGGGGGATAAAATTTTATCCCCTTCACAACGGATCGCGGTCAAACGCAATCCAGATAAAAGTCCATTCCGGGCGCCCGGACCAGGAAAGTCGACCACGTTGACTTTTTTCAATCCGGGCCTTCCACTGCGGCTCCGCTTGCTTCGGTTCAAGTCTTCCGCTCTGGCTCCGCTTGCTTGGGTGATTTCGACCATCCGGAATAGGGCTCACCCGAACCCAACTTTCGTCCTTCTCCTCGAGCAAGCTTCCGCTCCGGCTTCTCGTCCCTCGGAATCGCCGCGTGCTTCCTTTTCGTCCGCCAGCGTACTTTTCCACAGCTTTTCATCCCTCGGTCGCACCGAGCCCGTCGGCTTTCTCCCGTGCTGAACTTCTCGCTAGTTGCATCTTTTGCTCCTCGAGCAATCTTCCGCTCCTGACTTTTTGTCCCTCAGAAACATCGCACGCTCCCTTCTCGTCCGTCGGTGTACTCTTTCGCAGCACCTCGTCCCTCAGACGCACTGAGCCCGTCGGCTCTCTCCCGTGCCGTCCTTCTCACTAGCTGCGTCTTTTGCTCGACTTCCTGTGCTTCTAAATTCCTGCACACTTAGACACAGGGTTAACATAACAGGACTTAACCTAACTTAGTTGATCATATCAAAACCACCTTAGGGTTCCAACACCTAACATATATGATTGATATATAGCACACGTAAAGAGTAGCTGCAGTACAATAAAATAAACATCTAAACACTAAACAAACATCCATATAAAGAGCATGGACTGTATATGTCAAAGAGGGACATAGAACTCAACAATATCATCATTAACAGGGTCAGTATCCACTGAGGGTCAACAACATTCAGAGGAACAGCGACAACGAGAGGGATAACACTCACTGGAGGAGGAGGCTGAGGAAGAGGATGGTCTGACATCCGCGAGCGTGCTAGATCAGTCAAAGAATAAATGCTCGTCTGCAGATCAATCTGTCAACGCCCAATAGTTGCAAGCTCGGTGTGCACCTCAATCATATCAAGAGCGCGATCCATGCGCATCTCCTCGAAGCATGTGTCCATAGGCTCCTTGAGCTCCAGAACATGAGATTGTCATCATCGCCATACACGTCGTCATTATCGTCCAGCTCTGCAACCGTCGGAGCCCTAGCTGGTGCCTGCCCTATAGCTCATAGTCGCAGCCCCTCACCCACGCAACAACCGTCAATCCATCTCACGGTATCCCCCTCGGCCTCAATGCCAGCCAATGAGAAAGATCGAGCCGTGACACTCGAATACTTCTTTGTCATCTGCTGCAGCTTGCCACGCGAAACATCTATGCCCAAAGACGTTAATCATTCCGTGATGATATGTCCAAATAGCATATGAATAGTACTATGGATAACCGTGGCAAAATGAGTGATGCAGTGGAAAATGTTCAATGCTATGTTTATATCAAGAGAATGACTGAAAGCATATAGCATGAAAGGGTGAGAATGTCGAATAACAGCTAGTGCGCGAGTCGCAATAGGTAAAAGGCAATTGATAACAACTTTGAACAAAGCATCGTTCGGCGCTGATATCTCAAGTGTCAAAAAATGATGATTTAGGCACTAGGGTTGTGTGGACGAGGTCGTCGGTAGAAGTGTTCATACATAGAAGATAAAGAGATGGTCAAAAGGTGGAGGCAATAGATCTGGTAGTGTAGGATAGAAAACAAGAGTGTTCGTGGATGGACGACAATGTAAAAACTCTTGAAAAATGGCGGGAGAAAAGTTGATATTTCGTTTAGCAACGTGAGTACGATATATTGAGTCAACACAAGTATGCAAATTATTGTAGAATTCGGCTACTAATGTTTCATTGATACGGTGTTCACAATAAACAAGCTTTTGTAATTAATAATGGGCAATGATCCGAACTACATCGTCATAATGATGACGGAAGAAGGCAGGGTCAATTGATCGAGCCAAAATGAGTTTGAACTTTTTTGAGTTGAAGGTGAAGAAAGACATTTGGAAAGCGAGAGTCCGTGGGTTGTTGATGGTGGCGGGATGAACCCTCACTGAACTCGCTTTCCAAATGTCTCTCCACTATCAACAACCTACGGACTCTCGCTTTCCAAATGTCTCTCCACTATCAACAACCTACGGACTCTCGCTTTCCAAATGTCTTTCTTCACCTTCAACTCAAAAAAGTTCAAACTCATTTTGGCTCGATCAATTGACCCTGCCTTCTTCCGTCATCATTATGACGATGTAGTTCGGATCATTGCCCATTATCAATTACAAAAGCTTGTTTATTGTGAACACCGTATCAATGAAACATTAGTAGCCGAATTCTATAATAATTTGCATACTTGTGTTGACTCAATATATCGTACTCACGTTGCTAAACGAAATATCAACTTTTCACCCGCCATTTTTCAAGAGTTTCTACATTGTCGTCCATCCACGAACACTCTTGTTTTCTATCCCACACTATCAGATCTACTGCCTCCACCTTTTGACCATCTCTTTATCTTCTATGTATGAACACTTCTACCAACGACCTCGTCCACACGGCCCTAGTGCCTAAATCACCAGTTTTTTGGCACTTGAGATATCAGCGCCAAACAATGCTTTGTTCAAAGTTGTTATCAATTGTCTTTCACCTATTGCGACTCGCGCACTAACTGTTATTCGACATTCTCACCCTTTCATGCTATATGCTTTCCGTCATTCTCTTGATATAAACATAGCATTGAACATTTTCCACTGCATCACTCATTTTGCCACGCCTGTCCATAGTACTATTCATATGCTATTTGGACATATCATCACGGAGTGATTAAAGTCTTTGGGCATAGATGTCTCGCGTGGCAAGCTGCAGCAGATGACAAAGAAGTATTCAAGTGTCACGGCTTGATCTTTCTCATTGGTTGGCATTGAGGCCGAGGGGGATACCGTGAGATGGATTGACGGTTGTTGCGTGGGTGAGGGGCTGCGACTATGAGCTATAGGGCAGGCACCAGCTAGGGCTCCGACGGCTGCAGAGCTGGACGATGATGACGACGTATATGGCGATGATGACAATCTTCGATCTCATGTTCTGGAGCTCGAGGAGACTATGGGCACATGCTTCGAGGAGATGCGCATGGATCGCGTTCTTGATATAATTGAGGTGCACACCGAGCTTGCGATTATTGGGCGTTGACAGATTGATCTGCAGACGAGCATTTATTCTTTGACTGATCTAGCACGCTCATGGATGTCAGACCAGCCTCTTCCTCAGCCTCCTCCTCCAGTGAGTGTTATCCCTCTTGTTGTCGCTGTTCCTCTGAGTGTTGCTGACCCCCCAGTGGATACTGACCCTGTTGATGATGATATTGTTGAGTTCTATGTCCCTTTTTAACATATACAGTCCACGTTCTTTATATGGATGTTTGTTTAGTGCTTAGATGTTTATTTTCTTGTACTGCAACTACTCTTTACGTGTGTTATATATCAATCATATATGTCAAGTTTATGGATTTTTGTTGTGACAGAGGTGTACTTCGTCTTGTTATTCCATTACGGATTGTTTACTAGCATGATACGCAAGGTTGTACCCTATTGTTCATTGGTTTGGGGGACTGCCCTTGTGTTGATTATGTCTATATTTCTATATGTTTTAGGGGTGTGCCAATTTCCTTTGGGTGTATATATTGAGGGAAAGTTCTTTATCATTATTGTCTTCTTTTGTATTAACTTCATTTTGATATTTGGCAAAGGGGGAGATTTAACATATTTAAGTTTATAGTTCTTATAACATGATCTTTTCATGCTTGTTGATTAATTCATGTTGATTGCAATTCTTATCTATCATACATCTTGATAATATTATGATATGTTGGAAATTAGCCTAAATTTAAATAGATTGTCAAACATCAAAAAGAGAGAGATTGTTAGTGCAATCATCCCTTAGATGAGAAGTTTCAATGTTTGACAATTTTTTACGTTTAAGTTAATACGTTAGATCTAACTTGAGTTGCAAGTTTGCAGGATAAGAGAAATCTAAGAAGGTCAAGGGCTGGATTGTTGGCAAGATGAAGTCTTTGTAGGTTGGAAGACCGAATGCATGGCAAAAGAAGTCCAAGAAGGTCAAGGGCTGGATTCTTAACAAGACGAAGTCCTTGCGGGTTGGAAGATCGGATACAAAGTAAGAGAAGTCTAAGAAAGTCGAGGACCAAACTCTTGGCAAACGGTGGGAACCCGAGCAGATGCTAGGGTAGACGAAAACTCGAAGATGAGGAAACTCCAAGCACAAAGTCCAAGGAATGAGAGGTTATCTGACATAAGGTAATTGAAATTGGTTGATGTGTTTATCAATCGATTGGTAATCGATCATAAGCACTCAGTGGATTCCTAAATCGATTAATCAATCAATTTGCACGCTCTCTGTGATGCACAGAGTTTCTAAATCGATTGCCCAATCGATTAGGACTATACTAATTGATTGGTGCAATCGATCAGAGATTTTCTGTGAGCGCATAGAAGAGTTACCAAATTGATTACCAAAGAAGGCTGTCAAATCGATTGTGCAATCGATTTACCAATCGATTGAAAACTCCCACCAATCGATTAAGATTCAAAATGGAGTAATCTCAGCCGTTGATTTGAAGTCAGTGATCGTTCAACGGATAAGTTAGAAAACCCCAATCAATTAAGAATTCTTTCTAATCGATTAGCGGCGACGAAAAGTTGAGACATGGATAGATTTCGAAGCGTTTAAAAGGGGAGATTTGGGCACAAAGCGAGACAATGTTCCATTGTTCACAAGTGCTGAAGTAAAAGTGCTTAAGCTCAAATCTTTGCTACATCCTTACGCTACTCAAAGAAGGAGAAGCTATACCAAAATTGTAATCTCTTCTCTTCTTCTTCCTTGTGATCTACTTCATTGCGAGAGGTGTAAATTGTGTAAGGTTTCTCCACCTTTGGCGTTGTTCTGAGAAGAAGTTTCATAGTGGATGTTGTGACCGTGGTGTGGATCCTTAAATTAGTCACTTCAAGGAGGTGGATACCAAATAAACACAAGGAGTTAGCATTCCAAAGCGCAATAAAGAAGATCAAGAAATCGAAGTAAGTTATTCACCCCCCTCTAGCTCAACTTGTCCTAACATCAATTTCAAGCAAATTTGATAGGCCATTGATCAACATGCGGTGACTCCTTGAAGACTATGAAAGCTATGCAAAATTTCTTCCGCTTAGCTGCCTTCCGGATCATTCTTGCTGCATTGTCTCACTAGTGTGCAGCCCAAGCTGCTACCTTTTAAGTTCCACAACATGTGGGTACTACAAGAGAGCTGCCATAGAAGCTGGTAAGACTCAAATCACAGCTGTGAAACCTTAACAGATTGCATTTCCAGCACATTTCGTACAAGGCGAAGCGAGCTGCAGCTGAACTAGAGACTGCCCGACAAAAAATACTTGTAGGGGAGCCCATGCCAAAGCACTTAAGGTCAACGGCAAACAAGCTAGCAAAGACAGAACAATCATTTTCTCAACAAAAGGCCAAGTGTGCATATCAAAAGCAATCTGACTGGTTAAGAGGAATAACAATCGAAGTGCATTTGTAACCATCGCCAAAATGTTTAGGGAGCAAACCACTAGCATACTTGAGGTTGCGGAGGAATTCGTATCACATTTCGAGAGCCTAGGCACAAGAGGGTGTAAGTATCCGGGTTGGTGATGTGATCAACCAAGTTATGTTAGGTTTTGCGTGTGCAAGGACTTAGAAACACAAGAAGTCGAGCGGAAGATGCAGCGAGTGAGAAGGATGACACGGGAAGCAAGTTAATGGACTCGGTACATCCGAGGCACGAGGAGCTGCGGTAGAGTACACCTGCAGATGAGAAGGATGCGCGCGGCGCTTCTGAAGGACAAGAAGTAAGAGAGGAACGTTGCTCGAGGAGAAAGTTGAAGTTGGATTCGGGTGAGCTCAACTCTGGACGACCGCAACATCACCCAAGCGACTGGACAAAAGTCAATGCTGAGTCAGCGAGTTCAAACCGTTGCAGCGAGGATCAACACTGGAGTCCACGTCAGTCAACTTCAGGCACCCAGACCGGGACCAAGCCCCTAGGAACCGATAAGTCGTTGACAAAGAGTCATTGCGGAGTGGATTAAGGTGACCACGTCCAAGCTCCCAGGGGCTGCCACCCAATGGCTAACTTCGAGTGGGCTATATATTGAGCTCCGGTCCTCGAAGTTCATAGACAACACACTCTATACTCAAACTGTATTTCTATTTTTAATCTACGCTTTCAACATTTTGTAAGAGGCTAATCCACCTTCGTCAAGGAGATCTTCTAGTGGAGCTTTTCAATTATTTTGGATTAACAACCTTCTCAATTGTAACTAAGTAAATCTTTTGAGTTTCTTAATTTCCTTTTATGTTATTTATTTTTTATTTAGCTGTGTTTTGTCCTTGCTAAGTTCAAATAGCAAAAGAAGATACTAACTTTTATTGAGACTATTCACCCTAGCCGACCTACCAGAACCATCAAGTGGTATCAGAGCGAGGTGCGCTTTAGAAGGACTAACTGCCAACTGAAGCAACACGGAGATGACCGGAACGAGCATTTATCCATCAAAGTTCGAGAGAGATTTCGTGATATGGAAAAAGAAAATGAAAATATTCTTTAAAACAAATTTCGAAATTTTGCTAATAATAAAATATGACTTTGTAGCACTCAGAGATCAGCATGGAGAGAAAAAAGAAGAACACTTATGGAGCAAAAGTGAGTAGGCTAATTTTGTGGCAAACGACAAAACAAAGTCTCATTCGTCGAGCGTTTTACCGCTGCAAGAAGTCAATCGGATCGGCACCTACAACTCGGCGAAAGAATTTTGGGAGAAGTTCCTAGAGCTGTACGAAAGTACCTCGAAGGCTAAACTCGTAAAACGAGATCTGCTTCGAAACCAACTTAGCAACCTTCGGCTTAAAGAACAGGAAACGGTTGCTCAGCTACACGCCAAACTCAAGGAACTGATCACCGAAATCACCAACCTCAAAGAAACAGTAACAAATCGAGATTTTCTCTGATACGCTCATAATGTCTTCCCGAGGACTCCGAACTAGACATCGATAATAAATTCCTACTATATCTCTAAAGATCTTGAGGTAAGTACCTTAGAAAGTTTGCTTTTAACCTTATAATTACATAAAACTCGATGTGCATGTCTAAGAAAGAAAAAGGAGTCATATCAGAATCTAACATTCAAAGCTAAGAAAATCGAGTCAAACTCTAAATCGTCACTCGACGAAAATGAAGAAGCATACATACTAAAGAAATTCAAAAAAAAAAAAATCTAGCAATTTTGATAAGTCGCAAGCTAAGAAGCTTCTTCAGAGCAAACGAAAGGTTCAGTGCTACAACTGTCATGAATGACACATAAAAAACAACTGCTTGAAATTGAAGACCAAGAAAAAAGACAAAGTGAAAGGAACAAGAAGGTCCAAACACAAGAATCTCAAAGCTACGTGGAACAAGTTATCATCGGAAGAGTCCGAACTCGAGGAGTACGTTGTAAGTCTAATGCTTAGCTATCAATCAGACGACGAAAATACCTCAGCTATGAGCACCGATAAAGGGGGAGCATCAAACGATGAGTCTGACACGGTAAGTGAGATAAGATTTTTATTCTTCATTCAATTATAAATGCTATAAAAATGCTAAGTAGGTCTTTATGCAAAACTAGATCTAAATATGTAAAGTTAAAAAGAGACTATGCATGTCTACAAGAAAATTATGAAAAACTTAAAGTTGTAAATGCAAAGTTAATTGAACAAATAGAAAACCTAAAATCAGAAAAATATTTTGCATATCCAAACACATCTGCCCCCTTATCCTGTTTGAAATCTACGAGAAGACGTGCTGGCTCCGATGAACTGTGACTCCGAGGAAGATGAACTTCTGGAGATCTGGAGAAGCTTCTCAACGATCCTGGACACAGCAAGACGACCCAACAAAGCGTTATCGGCCTAAGACCAGGGTGGAATCCCTGGCTAGGCCCTCCGACGCTTAAGTCAATTCCCTCTCTTCAAAGTGGAAGACGCAGAAGTACAGTAATGAAAGTACGAAGAAGTAGAGTTAGATGCTAGAGTTTGTGAGCGTATGCTCCTTGCCAACGGACAGGACTTCCCTTTTTATACTACCTCATATAACCTCCGCAATAATGAGGTGATCCCCGATTTGTTAGAGTTTGTTAGAAGATGAAGAAAGTACAACCTAGACCTCTCAATAATTTTTCAAGGAATCTTTTTCATACCCCAGATGTACCTCTTTTCTCGTTTATGACACCTCATTTTGATGAAATATACAGAAGAATGTACCCCTGCAACTGAAAAAGCTTCGAGAGAATATTTCCCGCTAAACTTGCCAGGCTGTCATAAAATAATCTACATGTATTTCGACCGGTCATTTAAGCCGGTGACATATTAAGAATACCTTTTGTGAAGCATATCTCGATGGTCCTTTACATACTAAAAGCTTTATAGGGCCGAGCGCCTTTAAGTTCGGTCGAACTTTGCCTGTCCGAGCGCATACAAGTACGTTTGTGCTTGTTCGACCTTCGCTCAGTCATTCATATACGGGAAGTTTTATAAGGTCGAGCGCCTCTAAACTCGATCGGGCTTTGCCTGTCTGACCGCATACAAGCACGTTTGTGCTTGTTCGACCTTCGCTCAGTCATTCATATACTAGAAGCTTTATAAGTTCGAGCGCCTCTAAACTCAGTCGGGCTTTGCCCGTCCAAGCGCATACAAGCACGTTTGTGCTTGTTCAGCCTTCACTCGGTCATTTATATACTAGAAACTTTATAAGACTGAGCGCCTCTAAGCTCGGTCGGGCTTTGCCCGTCCGAGCGCATACAGGCACGTTCATGCTTGTTTGGCCTTCGCTTGATCATTCATATACTAGAAATTCTATAAGGCCGAGCGCCTCTAAACTCGGTCGGGCTTTGCCCATCCAAGCATACAAGCACGCTTGTGCTTGTTCGACCTTCGCTCAGTCATTCATATACTAGAAGTTCTATAAGGCCAAGCGCCTCTAAGCTCGGTCGGGCTTTGCCCGTTCGAGCGCATACAAGCACATTTGTGCATATTCGACCTTCGCTCGGTCATTCATATGCTAGAAGTTTTATAAGACCGAGCGCCTCTAAACACGGTCGAGCTTCGCCCGTCCGAGCGTATACAAGGACATTTGTGCTTGTTCGACCTTCGCTCAGTCATTCATATACTAGAAGCTTTATAAGGTCGAGCGCCTCTAAGCTCAGTCGAGCTTTGCCCGTCCGAGCGCATACAAGCACGTTTGTGCTTGCCCAGCCTTTTACTCGACGACTTGTGCCCTATTGATCATACACTCAACCAGCTATGAGCATCCTCTTCTTCCTCTCATCCTTGACTTCCACTTCGAGGGGCCGACTTATCATAACTCATATCACTAGCCTTCCCTTCAAGTCTAGTCGAAGGAGGTATAGTCGACTGACTAGATACCAATTTTAGTTCTATCTACTTACTCGTCTACTTTATTATTTTATATTTTCTTTTCGCGCCTAGAGAGTTAAGCAACTTTTTGAAATTCTTTCGTTGTTAATTGATCCTTTAACGGAAAAATAATGTTGGAGGCGCGTGAAGATATAGCGCCTCGGCCCAAACATGATTTGATATGTCATGTCCATCATAAATGTCTATTTATGGGTGAGCGCCACGTAACATTTTCTTCTATTTCTTGAAGCAACCATTCACATGCCTCTTTACTAGAATCCTATCACATATTTTCCTTAACAAATCAATGACTTTCCCTACACGAGCCATTTCAATTCAACGGCGATCCTTATTAGCTATGCTACACTAAAACCCTAAGCCTTTTTTTTTCTTTACCCCTCATCTTCGTCAATTTATTTCTCAGTGATTCCTTTTCTCGACCCTTCCAACACCCGGCGCCCCTTCATTTTTCTCGACCTTCTTCTGCTACCTCCTTTCCGTAAGGACTCAATAAGTCGCTTATCCCTTAGTTGTTTCCGTGTTCCGCCATGGCTGAGGAATCATTAGTCCCTTAGTACGCACAGACTCATTCATCTTTTAGTACCGCCAATAGAACTTCCATTCGTCTTCAATATGAAATCCCTACAGAGTATCGTATTAAGGTTCCCCACTCTGATGTTTATCGTCATCTTCCTCCTGATAACTATGTTACTTTATTCAAGGATCAATTAGTGGTGGGTTTACGTTTTCCCATTCCTCCCTTCTTAGCATAGATAAGCTAGTACTTTGGCATTCCTTTACAGCAATTCGTCCCAAATGCTTTCCGATATCTATGTGGGCTATACATGTTGTTTTGTCTCTTTAACATCCCTCCTACGCCTCAGAGCTTTTTCATGTTCTCTTACTCCAAAAAATCGGAACCAAGAGTTTTTTTTTCCAATCCCACCCAAAAATGATTTTCTTCGAGGGGATGCCTTCGTCCATCAAGGGTTGAAAGTCACGCTTCTTTTTCATAAAATTTCCTAGACATGTCACCTGGCCTATTTCATGGCAATCTTCTTTCCCCCCTCTACCTGACATAAAGGAACTTCACTAACAAACAACTTTCTCTGCTTATTCCAATAGACTATTTAGTCATCGTTTTTACATTCACAAATGGATACGCAGTGACCTTTTGTACCTTTTTGGCTTAAGTCTGTTCAAAAAAAATTGCGCTACTCCTTTGGTAAGTTATGACACCTTCATCACTACTTTTGTACTAACTAAAATACTCTTTATTTGGTGTGGTGGATGCTATATTTGAAGATTTGGTCGACAAAAGAATTAGTCTGACAGAGGAGTCGCTTCTAGCCAAAGAGCAAGAACTCCAAGCCGAGCGAAATCAGCCTTCTGCTATTCCCTCAAATGAGACCTCCGTTCATCAAGTGGCTGCATCTAGCTCACAAGTCATTCCAGAAGAAATACCTGCAAATTCACCTTTATTGCCAGAAGTTGCTCCCCTGGAGATGCAAGAGAGAGTGCAAGAGATTGCTTCTAAGGGAAAACGCTCAGGGCGCAAATTGACTCTAGCGCCCTCTCCCAAAAGACGAGTCATTTCTACCCCCGAAGATACGGTTCAAGGAGATATCTCTACTACTTCCCCTGAACTTATATTATCTTGCTTATATCCCATTCTTGCTTCACCACCTCTCCAGTTTCAGGAAGACCGCCCGACACAAAGCACCAGCTCGAATCCTGGGTTTGTCATGACTTTTCAAGAGTAGATCCCTTTACCTCCCCAAGAAACTCAGGATCCTCCTTTTCTTATTTTCTCTCCACCTTCATTTCAAACCTCCTTGTCTTCCTCATCCACACCTTCTTCCACTCTCCCTATACTACTGGGAGGTTCTTTAACAACGGCTTGGGAGGAGACTCGCCAACAAATTGAAGGACTCACTTCTACTGAGTTAGCGGATAAATTTTCTCTTGAAGAAACTAAGATAAGATATCTCTTATTCAATTATTCCCCTCTAGGTACCTTACTAGCGACTTTCATTCCACAGCGCTGGGTCACCAACATGAGCATGGCCCGCCAACTATATGATTTAGCTTGATAAAATGAGACGCTGAAGCAACCAGCTCCTAAAGTGTCTTCCACCCAAGCCTTTAAACAAATAGCTGAGTTATCTGCACAGCTACAAGAGACTCGCAGACTACTCAAGGTTGAATCTGAAAGTCTGAGCAAGTGGAAAACCACTGCAAGAAACCTTGAATTTCAGGTTCAATCAGAGATCAACCTTCGTGCTGAGTTAACAGCAAAACTGAATAAGTACGTTACAGAGAATACTCAGTTATCCTCCCAAATGCTAAAAGATACCCATGCTCTTAAGTTAGCTGCTAAAACCTCCGATTTAAATTCTAAGGATGCCGAAATAGCCTCTTTATGCTTGTCCTTAGCTAAAGCTCAAGCAAATACCATATTCGATTTTTGGGCGGTAGGAGAAGCGTGACTTCCAACCCTTGATGGACGAAGGCATCCCCTCGAAGAAAATCATGTTTGGGCGGGATTGGAAAAAAAAAAAAACACTCCCGGTTCCGATTTTTTGGAGTAGAAGAACATGAAAAAGCTCTGAGGTGTAGGAGGGATGTTAAAGAGACGAAACAACATGTATAGCCCATATAGATATCAGAAAGCATTTGGAACGAATTGATGCAAAGGAATGTCAAAGTACTGGCTTATCTCTACTAAGAAGGGACGAATGGGAAAACGTAAACCCGCCACTAATTGATCCTTGAAGAAAGTAACATAGTTATCAGGAGGAAGATGAGGATAGACATCGGAGTGGAAAACCTTAATACGATACTCTTTAGGGATTTCATATTGAAGACGAATGGAAGTTCCATCGACGGTACCAAAAGATGAATGAGTCTGTGCGTACCAAGGAACCAATGATTTCTCAGCCATGGCGGAACACGGACGATGGCCGACCGAGCTTAGAGGCACTCGGCCTTATAAAGCTTCCAGTATATGAATAACTGAGCGAAAGTCGAACAAGCACACAAGCGTGCTTGTATGCGCTCGGACAGGCAAAGCCCGACTGAGTTTAGAAGCACTCGGCCTTATAGAGCTTCTAGTATATGAATGACCGAGCGAAGGTCAAACAAGCACAAATGTGCTTGTATGCGCTCGGACGGGCAAAACCCGACCGAACTTAGAGGCGCTCGGTCTTATAAAGCTTCTAGTATATGAATGACCGAGCGAAGGCCGAACAAGCACAAATGTGCTTGTATGTGCTCAGACGGGCTTTTGCCCGTCCGAGCTTAGAGGCACTCGGCCTTATAAAGCTTCTAGTATATGAATGACTGAGCGAAGGTCGAACAAGCACAAACGTGCTTGTATACGCTCAAACGGGCAAAGCCAGACCGAGTTTAGAGGCACTCGGCCTTATAAAGTTTCTAGTATATGAATGACCGAGCGAAGGTCGAACAAACATAAATGTGCTTATATGTGCTCGGACGAGCAAAGCCCGACCGAGTTTAGAGGCACTCGACCTTATAAAACTTCTAGTATATGAATGACCAAGCGAAGGTCGAAAAAGAACAAAAGTGCGTGTATGCGCTCGGACAGGCAAAGTCCGATCGAGCTTAAAGGCGCTCGGCCCTATAAGGCTTTTAGTATGTAAATGACCAGTTGAGATATGCTTCACAAAAGGTATTCTTAATATGTCACGGGCTTAAATGATCGGTCGAAATACATGTAGTAGATTATTTTATGACAGCCTGGTAAGTTTGGCGGGAAATATTCTATCGAAGCTTCTTCAGTTGCAAGGGTATATTCTTATGTATATTTCATCAAAATGAGGTGTCATAAACAACAAAAGAGGTACATCTAGGGTATGAAAAAGATTCCTTGAAGAATTATTGAGAGAGGTTCAGGTTGTACTTTCTCCATATTCTAATAAACTTTAACAAATCGGGAACCACTTCATGATTGCGGAGGTTATATGAGCTACTATAAAAAGGAGAGTCATGTCCGACAAGGTATGCTAACGCTCACAAACTCTGACATCTAAAACTCTACTTCTTCGTACTTTCATTACTATACTTTAACTTCTTCCACTTTGAAGAGAGAAAACTGACTTAAGTGTTGGAGGGCCTAGCAGGGATTCCCATCCCGATCTTAGGTCGCTAACGCTTTGTTGGCTCCTCTCGCTGTGTGCAAGATCGTTGAGAATCTTCTTCGGATCTCCAGAAGTTCATCTTCCTCAAAGTCACCGTTCATCAGAGCCAATACGCCTTCTCGCAGATTTCAGACAGGATTACCCCACAAAATAAGTTTACACAAATTATAGACGAACACACTGCGCACATTCAAGACACGGCACCATGATGCATGTTATTCATAGATGATATTATTTTGGTAAATGAAACACGTGAAGGAGTAAAACTATGACAAACGCGCAAATCAAACGAGGAAAAGGAATACTAAAAAAGACTAGTTAGCAACAATAAAATAAATTAAAATATATTTAAATATAGATGATGATATAGTAGGAGATAGAGCTCAATAACATAAAAGGATTCATATAGTCGACCCCACCTAGTGGGATAAGGCTTGGTTATTTTTATTGTTGTATAAAGGACTTAATTGGTATATTAGAAATCATACGTGCCAAATTGCAAAAGTAACTAGAAAATATATTTCTAGAAAATACTTGATCAATTCAGTAGGTAGGAACTTAATTTGGATTCCTAAATCATGTTTAGTTAGATTAGAATTAATTTTTATGGATACTTTAAATTAAATTTACTTTAATTTTTAACATTGTTTACAAAATTAATTATTTCGCATGCTTCCTTTTCATGTTTTATGTCAATCTTTTCTATGTGAAAAATAAAGATGTTATTTACTAACAGAAAAAATTTTGAAATTTTCTAACCGTTATATTATTTTTTAAATATTTCTTTCAAAAAATAAATTTTAATGATTGAAAATGTTTCGAAAATTGATTTTTGAAAAACTTAATTTTCTTGTAATAATAAAGTCTGTTCTATGTTAGATTTAATTTTTTTCGACCATTATATGATTTTTTTATGAATTTTTATCGAAAAAAATGTAATTTAAAATTTTTCAAAGATTAATTTTGAAAAACATAATTTTTTAGATACCGTTATATGTTGAATACTTAGAAAAATTAGTCAGATTTTTAGGACTCAAAAATTATTTTTAAATATTTAAATTAAAAAATGATTATTTCTACTCATAAATAATATTTCTAGTCAAAATAAAATTTTGTTTATCCTCATTAGATTGTTTTTGTTTGACCTTGACAAACAATTTTAGGATCTTTTAAAACTTTTAAATAATTTATAAATCATTTTTCTGAAATCTTTGGATTAATCGATTAAAAATTATTTCTTTAAGAATTAATTTTGATAAAAAAGTAAATTACTGAAAAATCTATTTCAATCCCCTAGAAAAATTATCAATATTTCTTTCTAATATTTTTTTCATGCTTTCCCTTTTTTTCATATAATCAAAGGGGGAGAAAATTAGGGATTAAGTTAAGGGGGAGATTTAGGTTTACAATTTTTTTGTTGCAAATTTATTACTTGTTATATTTGATTAAATAGTTTTATTGTTTGTTTTTAACTCTAACTTAACTTGGGTTGATGCACATCAAAAAAAGGAGAGATTGTAAGTACTCCAGGTTGATTTTGATGTGATAAACCAAGTTAAGTTAGACTCTGCGTTTTTAATGTCTTATGTCTAAGTGTGCAGAGACTTAGGAACATAAAAAGTCGAGCAGAAGATGCAACGAGTGAGAAGGATGACACGGGAAGTCAGTCGACGAGCTCGGTGCATAAAGGACGAGAAGCTGCGGAAGAGTACATCGGTGAACGAGGACGCGCGTGATGCTTCTAAGGGACGAGAAGCCGACGACGAAGACTACTTGAGGAGAAGGTCGGAGTTGGATTCAGATGAGTTCAATGTTGGACGGCCGCAACATCACCCAAGCGACCGGACAAAAGTCAAGGCTGAGTTGACTTTGCCCAGGCGCCCGAACCCGTCCCCACCAAGTCAGCAAGTTCAAACCATTACAGCGAGAATCAACACTGGAGTCCACATCAGCCGACTCCAGGAGCTCGGATCGAGTCCAAGCGCACAGGAATTGATAAGTCGTTGAAGAAAAGTCGTTGCAAAGTGGATTGAGGCAACCACGTCCAAGCGCCCGGGGGTTGCCATATCAGCCAACAACTAACTTCGGACTATCAATATAGCCCTGGTCCTTGAAGTAAAGTTCATAGACAACACACTCTATACTCGAACTGTATTTCTATTTTTAATTTATGTTTTCAACATTTTATAAGAGGCTACTTCGCCTTCGTCAAAGAGATCTTCTAGTTGCGCTTTTCAACTGCCTTGATTAACTACATCCCCGATTGTAACTAAGTAAATATTTCAAGCCTCTTAATTTCCTTTTATGTTATTTATTTTTCATTTAACTATGTGCTTGTCTTTGCTAAGTTCAAAAGCAAGAGAAGGTGCTAACTTTTATTGCAAGCTATTCACCCCCTCAAGTCGGTCTACCAGGACCATCAAAGGGGATTGCATGCTGCTAGACAACAACATAGAGCTTGATGGGCTGATGCTTACAGAGGTCCAATAGCAAGATTTGGTTGCTCCAATTTCCTCCGAGGTCATACGTGGAGCCCTCTTCAACATTGGCAGCGTTCAGGGTCTAGGATCGGATGGATACGACTCAAATTTCTTTAAGGCAGGTTGGTCCATGGTGCATTCTGATGTCTACGCGGCAGTCCAAGAATTTTTCGAAACAGGGCAGCTCCTCGAGCAATGGAATCGCACTCTCCTCGTGTTAGTCCCGAAGTTGGATCACGCATCGAGGGTTATGGACTATAGATTGATTGCTTTCGCACTGTCGTGTATAAAATCATATCCAAAATCTTGGCGAGAAGGCTGCGCGAGGTGATAACCAGCATCATTGATTCGACACAAGCAACTTATGGTAAGGATCGTGCCATTGTGGAGAACATCCATCTTGCCTAAGAGCTCTTAAGGAAGTATGCACGAAAGAGAACTTCACCAGGGTATTAATGGATTCCGTCGATCTCCAAAGGCGTTTGATTCCATTGACTGGTCATTTTTGCTTGCTGCACTCCAGCGATTTGGATTTCCGAAGTGGTACGTCACATGATAGAGGAATGTATAACCACTGTCGCCTACTCGGTGGGTATTAATGGAACAATGCATGGATTCTTCGAAGGGAGGAGGGCTTGAGGCAAGGTGATTCACCCTTCCTCTTTGGATTATGTTTAGAGGTGTTCTCGAGAATGCTCAGACTACTATGAAGTCGGCCTTTCACTATCATCCTATGTGCACTGGGATCGATAACACTCACCTAGTGTATGCGATGACCTCTTACTCTTCGCTATGGTCGATGAACCAACAATCAGCTTGTTTGCGAACTGTTAGAGGCAGTTTGGACAAGTTGCAAGGTTGCATCCTAACCTTAGGAAATCCAATCTGTTCATGGCTGGAATTGATGACCGCACAACAAGTATGCGGCCGGAAATCATAGGTTTTCAAAGAGGTTCTTTTCCATTCCGATACTTGGGCATTCCCCTTGCGGTGGAGAAGTTGAGGACATGAAATTATGGTCCTTTGACGGAGGTTATCCTGCAGAAACTTGCTTCATGGCCCAAGCAAACTTTATCATATGCCGACACACTCGGATTGGTGAAGACGATGCTCCAAGGTATCGAATGTTTTTGACTTTCCATCTTACAAATACCTTGTGCAGTGTTAGACAAGAAATATGCTATTTGTCGCTCCTTTGTATGGTCCATCAAGCATCCGCCCATCTCTTGGGCCACCATGTGCTTGGCAAAAGACGAAGGGAGATACAGACTGCGTGATCTCAAGACATAGAATTCTTCATTGTTGTCCAAGTCCTTATGGAACATCTAGCAAAAGAAGGACTCTCTTTGGGTGCGATGGGTTCACCATCAAAGACCTCAAATGTAACGACATGTGGGAGTGGCAAGTGAAACCATCTGACACCTCCTCTTCGAGAAACTGATCCAAATCCGCCAAACAGTCCAGCAAGGGGTTGGTTCTGCTGAGCAGGTTGTGGTAATGCTGGGCTCATGGTTCGATCTAGAATTGTGGCGTGAAGATGCTGCATATGACTTCTTCATGCCGCGAAGGAGTAGGAAGGCGTAGGCAGCAGTTGTATGGAAGCCTTACATCATGTCGAAGCACCAATTCGTCATGTGGCAGCTTGCAATCGGCAAAGTGTGCACCATGGGCAGATTATCATATGTAAACTACAAGACCTGTCTACTATGCCAGCGGGTAGACGAGACGGCAGACCACCTTTTCTTCGTGTGTTCCGTCATCAAACCTCTATGGGATAGGACTGAAAGTTGGTTACACATTGGGCAAAGTTTTAGGACAGCAACAACCTTATTGGAGACGTTCCAATAGCAATAACATGGAGGGAACATGCTCAACAAAGTCCGTCACTTGGGTGTATCTTGTATGATCTATTTGATTTGGCAAACCCAAAATCGATGTCAATATGAAGGGGATGTGTCAAAACATTAAGAGAATGTTTAGATAGGTTCAAACGCATGTCTTTAAATTTTGAGTGTTCCTCATGTAAGTCTTGATCAACTTTAATACAATTTACCTTTATCCTCCACCAAAAAAAAAGTAGGGAAGCTTCTTTTCTACTTGGATAATAAGGGGAGTTTGGTTTACATTTTCTATGTTGTTTTTTATTTCCATTTTCTGAGAAAATGGAAAACGCGTTTGGTTTGTATTTTCCACATTTATTTTTAAGAAAAAAAGAGAGCATTTTCTAAGAAAACAAAAAACGTAGAAAAATCATTTTCTAAAAAAAAAGAAAATGCGGTTTTCTGGAAAATGAAATGAAAATGCAAACAAACCAAACACACCCTAAGTTTTGATCTTAGGTTGCCTTTTGCTTGGGAATAAACCTTTGTTCATTTTTGTCAATTCACATGAATAGAAGGAAAAATGACAGATAAGAAACTGAGTTTGTGGCACTAAAAACTTGCCTGAAATTCATCCATGCGATCTTTCAACTTCCTTTTCAATGCTCTGCAGCAACAAAGTGCCAAGCACATGAGATTATCTCCTAAACGCATTGATCACAAATCATATAAAAGAGTTAAGATGTAAACTTTACACAGTGGTTACAGTTCTAGAACGATCTACACTTGATCCTTTCCCACATCCAGGCTTCTGCCTATTTGTTAAATTCTGGATAACAAATAATTAACAACAGTCAGTCCTGGAATGAGAGAAACTACTAAATATTAAAGATCTATAACCAACATAAATAGAAACACACTTCCAAAAACAAAACTATGAATTGAACTATATCAGCCTAACTAGTTCATTGCAGTTAATCCAACTGTCTATTGAAAAGACAAATGTAAAATCAAAAGAAAAACTTGAAAAGTCAATTTTCAAATCTGAAAATGTTCACAACTACCTGACCCAAGTATTTCTACCAAATATAACATTTAAAGTAGTTTTTGCCTAACAACAATATGCAGGATACAGGCATAAGAGTAGATACTTAAAAACACTTGATGAAGTTGGAAAGTTATAAAAGAAAGAGAACATAAGATTGAAAAAAAAATGCTCATTAGGCATTTCCAGTATTGGAACAGTTATAAATGAACCAGAAACTTATATAGAGGCTCTCTGAAATTATATATTTATTGGAAGTTTGTTTGAGCTCAGGCATATGAGGTAACCATACATCTTGATCCAGTTCTTCAAGTTTTGACTTTGTTAAGCGTGCAATTTTCCCAGCCTCATCAATATCCTTCTGCATCTGTTGCTTGATTGCTACATGTGACAAAAAGGTAGTTAATGTAATTGCCACATAGATTGCCAAATATAGTAGAAATGTCACATAATTCAGCCAAGATTTTCAAACAGATGATAGGTGTGATGCTAATTACCTTTCATATCAGATGCCTTTGTAAAAGTTTTTGATCTCTCATTTGCAAACTGTAGTGCAGAAAACAAAACATGAAAAGCAGATTCAAACTTGGCAAATGATTAAGCAAATAAAGTCACCGTAAGGTAAAAAAAATTCAAATCCATGCAGGAAAATATGCAGCTCTTTCTCTCTCCAACAATCTTGAATGTCAGTACAATTCCCGACGTATTAAATTACAAAATCCATCTTAAATACAAATCCACTGAAATTTTGAAAATAAAGCTGAGAGTAAATTCACCATGAGATCTGGAACAAACTTGAAGTCTAAAGATGATGTGTCTGAGACATTAGGAAATTTTTTATTGATTTGAATATATTTGACTTGTGCAGGGATTAACCCACGTTAGGGCAAAAATGGAATAACTTCCCTGTGAGAACTTAAGGTGAGTCCCAAAAGAAATAAATGTTAAACAAAAGAAAATTAGATCATGAAAAAATGTTTTCAATGGTGAAACATTATTTCTCAGGCTCGCTAACTATTGTTCCTGGGATAGATATTTATTCTCCAATTTTAACCTTCCTGTTATATTCTACACACTATTTCTTTAGATGCAAACCATAGAAAACAATTTAGATCCCGGAAGAAATCCACTTCACATACACCTAGTATGCAAACCACACAAAACTGTTAATTTTAGGAGACAGCAGGAATTTCCTCTGACTCAGTGCACTCCTTGTGAGAAGGATGTAGCTAACTAGGGTTAACTTTCTGACCTATTAATGTGTATAATGAATTATGAGACACCATAGACACACCTGCAGCAATGAGAGGCAAGGCTAAGCTTTGGTGCTTTTAGCAATTGTGCCTTGCCTAACAACTAGGGCGATTAGGAAAATGCTGAAGGTTTTCACCATCCAGTGGCATAGAGCAAGGTTAGAGGATCCCAAGAAAATTGCTGGCGGAGCCAACAGGCCCCTTTGACTCAATGTGTACTCTATGGGAGGGATGGTTTAGATGAGTAGGGGAGACAGCCTCACCTATAGCATATCAAGCCCACATGCAACACATGAGACGTGAGGCTCAACTATGGCTGTTATACAAAAACTTAAATTATTGGAAAAAATGATAGTGCCTTCATTATAAGTTGTGTGAGGATATAAATAGGGCTTAGTCGAGTAAGCTTAACCACCCCACATTCCTATGTTTAATGCATTGTGAAGCAATTTAAAACTACCTGCAAGGCTTTTTTTCTACTGCTTATAGCAAGGACTTGCAAGTTTTATAAAAATATATATAGTTTTCTAGGGAAAATAATTATCATCTTTGCTAATAAACCAACTGCCCCTTCACCTTTGACTGATAATAGTGGGATTGCAGCAGTCTTCTGGATTTGGGGAATTTTAATGCCATAATAGTTTTACACAAAGATGTCTTAATATTAAATAAGCTTTAAGTCAGAGGGGACCTAACAAAGTTTTCTGTGTGACGGTGGAACATTATCAGGATTTACATGTTGAATAGTAGTGATTTGTGGTTGTGAATTGCAGTTTGGTTCTTAACAGGAAAATCAAGCATTAAGTAAGAAAGGTTGTGACACCCTAGGTTAGTCCTACATAGTCCGTTGTGGGAAAATGAAAAAGATTCATAGGTTGAAAAAAGTAATTTGCTAATCAGGCCTTAAGCATTTGGTACCAATGGATTTTGGATTTGACAAAGTTGATGAGTAATTTCTCTCATATGGGTGAGTGGGGGGGTCAGTAATTCTAGAAGATTAATAAACATACAACCATTTGGAGATTATGTTACAACAAAGAAATTTATCTTTCTTACTTGAATTTGCTCACATGAAAGCTAAATATTCAATTGGACCAATTTCATAGTAGAGCTTTAGGTGGATATAAGCTAACCAAGCATAATGGATATGAAAATGAGCAAAGGTCAAACTTTTGAAAATGTGTACCTGAAGGTTCTTTAACAGTGTCGAAAGCTTATCAACTTGCTTCTCGATTACTTGAACCTGGCAGAAAAGGCAAAAATCAAGTTTTTTACTAGCTCAACCATGATATTGTATTTGTATGCATCATAAACTTAACGTTACAGACTTGGCACCTGCTTAAAAAAACCTTCCAATCCCTGTTCTGCAGCACTGATTGGAGGCTGCTGTCCTAATTCAATATCAGCATCTCTTGAAGGCTCTCCTCGAGGGAGCTCAAAAGAATCCTGCCAAAATAATTGAAAAATATTACAAAAGCTCATAATATATGCATTCACTTGAAAAAAAAAGAATAAGAATGGAATTGTCATTTCAGAAAATTCAAATTGATATCCAATAGAAAAGTAAATTTTTCAAGCAATCAAGAAAAGAGCAATAAGTATATACCAATTCAGATAGAATAGTGTACATGTTCATTTGTGTAGCAATATCCAAGTAGAACGAAGTTGAACCACTCGTAAAATTATAGTATGTTTTCATAGATCTAATTAACATATATTTGTGGGTGCCTAACAGGCAAATTGTCTCCGTATCAAGAGAAATGCAGTGACCTAGTAAACTGTTTTGGATCTTGATTGAAACAAATATACTAGACACTTTTTCAAGTTCCACTTAATTATGGACCAGATGCGCCTATTTGGCGATTATATGGTACCCATGTTGAAGACAAAGATATTCTCCATTGGAATGATAAAAGCTTTATATGAAAATGTGAAAGACAAGAATTACACCAATGTAAATTTGTGAGCCATCAGTACAATTCAAGAAGACAAACTAGCACTGTTCAATTAGTATTAATTTAATATCTACCAAATAACATAGTCATAAACCGGTACTCGTAAATGATATATGACATAAGAGTCCCTATGATTTAATTCCAGGCAGCCTTCGGCCAGCTGATTTTTTTTTTTTTGGTCTGATGAACTAATCCATGAGGAGTCAATAAGATAAAGCAAAGACTCATTCACAGATGCAATTTTGAGAGAAGAAAGACAACAGCAACTCCTCAAATCTTATCTTTTAAGTTCCACAAATTCTCGTCATCATTGTCAAGTCATATTTGTCGCCAGTACTTGAGCTCAGCTACATGAATCTTATCCCTCCTTCAAGGATTTCTATGTAAGAATATATCATTTTCATCACATTGACTAATTTTTTATATCTATAATTCATAATTGTTAAACACATTACAAAAGCACCAAAATCTGGAACTATATTTGAGAGTTCTAACATGGTACAACATTCTCTAAGAAAAAGCTGACAGCAGTAAGTTTGTTTAACAATCTCAAACATCATTCCTCATACAAAGCATGTGATATTTTCAAATGTTGTAGTTTTCAATTGGAATTCAATGCATCCCATTGAAGCAAAAGGTGATATCACTCACCCCAAGCGCCCTTGCCCTACAGCAAGATAGAGGGGCAGGTAAATCACAAGTGGGGCATTTTGCCCTATCGCAGCGGTCCTTTACAATGGGGAGGTCAAGCACCCAACAAGACATTTTGCATCCATTGAGCAAACACTCATGCAAGTACCAACTGCGTCAATCCGTGGGGGCAAAATTCAATGCATCCCATGGTACTAGTCAAAGTAGAGATAGAAGGAAAGATACACGCATACAACACTGGGGATTCAGAGTTCATATTGCTCTTATCTTTAATTGGCTCACTCAAACAAATTTGGTTCAAGTCAATTTAATATATGCAGGATTAGACTGCAACAAAAGTGAAACAACAAAATAGATAGATAAGACAATAAGAATCAGTAAGAACAGTGAGAACTGAAGAATGATGGTGCAGAACAAGAAGAAATTGTAGCTTCGCAGGATCAAATTATGTTTGTTTAAATTATTTATGGAAAAAAATGTAAAAGCCCTCATGAATCATTGAATCATTTAAAGCTTATATCTTATCTTATCCATGTTGCTTTATTAGGTTTCTTACAAAATATTTGTATTGATTGAGTTTTTTTACTAATGTTTAAATTTTAAAATACACTAATACTGGCATAACTAATTTTCTATCTTATAGACCATACTGTAGGAGCTATTGATTTTTGTATTTTGATGTAATTTGAAGGGTTGTCGATGGTATGTCAGTGATATCATCAGCTCTTGGTAGAGTAAAAAGGCAGTGTGTGTTAAATAACTAACCTTATATGACACTTTACCAGTTAAGTATACATCAGCAATGACAAGGAAAAAAAATCTTGTTTCCTTCTCATTTAACTTGTTCAAAAGCTTTATTAAGGTAAGAACAATAGACCTAGAACATAAGCACACATTTAAATCACGAATAGATTAAAGCTGCAGATTTATTCTCCATCAAGAATTTATCCTCTTTGAATTATCTTGCCTCAAAACTGATGCTAACCAATCAACTACTTTACTTCCTGAAGAAAGAAGCAGTTCAAAGTTTTCCCATAACGAGCATAATTCAATTGATACCCCCACAGTCAAGTATAACCACGTACCCACACCACACAAGAACTCGTTTTCTTTTATTTCATTTTCTTCTTCGCTGCTAACGCAGAAACTACTTTATTTCTTGTAGAAAGAAGCAGTTCAAAGTGATACACCATAACAAGCATGATTCAATTGATACCCCATAATCAAGTGTAACCACGTCCCCACATCACACAAGAACTCTCGTTCTTTTATTTCACTTTTCTTCTGCACTGCTACAACCCTAACCCCGCACCCAACCTGAATCCCACCCCTGACCAAAAGAAGAGCATTCGGGATCTCCCATATCACTCATTCAACGTCCAATTCCATCAACATTGCTAGATCTAAACCATCCCCCCACCCCACCCCAAAAAAACAAAGTAACGTGCAAGAAAATTACCGATAGGAGGTTATTCATCCCGGCGGCCGACGAGATGAGCAAGACGAAGCAGAGAGAGGAGTCGAGAGGTCGAGATCCGGTGGAGGAGAGGAGCCCTAGCCGAGATCTGGGAAGAAAGCAATGCGAGAAGTCGAAGAGGAGGCAGGTTTGGAGGCGGTAGTGGTGGTAGTCTGGTGGTGGGGGCGCCTTTCCCTTTCGCCGATGACCGTTGCTTACGTTGTGACTTCGGGAAGAGTTTAACTTAGCCGCGACCTATTTAAAGATGGTTATAACACGGTATCGGACCAAGGGAAGTAACGGCCCAATCACGACGGCTTAAATGATGTGCGAGTGTATTGTAACGGAATCTCATTGGCGAGTTGCCCGCGGGCCCCGGTGATCCGGTGAACATGGCCCCTGAGCTGGAGCCCAGCTCAGTCCTCATCCAAGTCCAGCTTTATGTGTTTTTTATTTCTAATATATAAAAAAAAAAAAATTAAAACTTTCATTATTTAGTCATGTTTTTTATGCCGGCCAAATAAGAAAATTGATACGTGATTTTGAACCTATAGTTCAATATTTATTTCATCCATAAATTCCTCCTCCCATGTCATAGCTATCACCCATATGGTCGATTTTCAGACTCGAGTAGTCTCTTAATCATGATTTAATCTTGTTACGAGTATGTTTAGTTTGATGGAATGTGAAAACCCTATGATGCGTTTGTCCAATGTCTCCTGGATATCAAAGTGTGTCGATGGGTGTTATGTGGCCAACATGACCCTTCAAATGGTCAAATCGGCATGGAACTGGGTGAAAAGAGCTTGCGGGTGCTTAGAAAGAAAAATAAAAAAAGATAAGCAACTTTAGAGAGAAGAGTGGTCTCCATATACAAGAAAAGAAAATCATACTATTATCTACCGTCGTTAAACTTTATGCAGCTGACGGGAGGGAATATCCATACGCATGGAGCGTCAAGAGTCAGTTAGTTGGGAGGCGCAAGGTAGGGCACTAGAAGGGGAGGGACAACGATTGAATCAGACAACTAGAATAGTCAGGACCGTTGGCCAGGTGTTGCCCTCATCTGTGACCATCGAGGTAGGGGTGATTCTGACAGTCAAGTATGATGGCTAGATGATTACGATTGTTATGAATTAACTGATGTTGATATTGAAGAGAATCAACTGATTTGAAAGAGTCTCTGCTAGAGAGGACTCTTGTATTCAAGTGTTAGTTAAGCAGGGGAGAAGAAGAGATGATTTTTGACTGCGTTTTCTTTGAATACGTCACTCTTATACTAAAAAAAAAAGTTCTTATCATGCATCATTTGATCTTGATGAAGACCTTAATTAATGAATTTATTATTAGAGTATTTTCCCTATTATTAGGGATGAAATACTAATGGTTAAACAAAGAATATTAGCTTGTAGGTGAGATATAGTAATTTAAGTTAAGTTTTATTATTTGTAGAAATTTTTTATTTGTTTGGTCTAGAAATGAACGACTAAAAATAGCTTAGGAAATTATAAAAAATATTCAAATTCTTGTACATCTACTTGATTCAAATTTTATATTGAAAAAAAATATTTAAAAATAAACATCCACATTTCCATACTAAATCAATTGAATAAAAATCTCTTAGATGTGTTGCTTGGTTTAATTAAGACATTAAATTAGTTAACTAAATACATTATAATTCATATTTTAAATTGTTAATTATTTGTAGTTTTTTTCATATTACTTTATAAAACACCTCATAATAATATATGACTACAAGGAGTAGGCTGGCTTGATCGAGCCCCTAGAGAAAGAAAACTTGGGCCTTGGGAAAAGTTAAGCCTCGAAACATTTAGAGGATTATGACCGTCGTTATAAAGTGGCTAAGGATTATAATATTTAGGCTGCGCTGGGTAAGGGTGATAGGATTAGGATTATATTTTTAAAAAATTATTAATATATCGTCCGGTAAAGTTGATTAGGGGTAGGATTATGGCATCTCCAACCCATCACCAAAATTAAACACCAAATTTGGTGTCAATTTAACACCAAATTGCTCCAACCCATACACCAAAACACACTCCAAATATGGTGATGTGAATAGTACAACACTAACCATATTTGGTGATGGAGAGATTTTTTTTTTATTTTATTATATTATTATAAAATCAAATGTAATTAATTAATAATTATTATTTTCTTTATCTTTATTTATAGTAGAATTAAATGTAATTATTATTTATTATAAATTTAAATTAAGTATATTTAATAGCATATTTAAATTTTATTATGTATATTTGTAAATATTTAATTTATTAAAATTATTATTTTAATTTTATTTAATATATTTTAATTATAATTACATTTATAAATTATCACTAATTTCATAAACATAATACAATAAAATATTAAAATTTTTGATATGCATAAATATATAATACATTACCCATTACATTGACATATAAAATAAAGATAGTAATGACATTAAATTAAAATATTACTAATATAAACTTAAAAACATAATTAACTAAGCTTAACAAACAAGTACATGGTACAAACCATACTAATAAAGCACACATAAACTTAAAATTACTTTAATAATATTATAACACTAATATTCAAGAAGATCACTCCTCATTCCGCTAAAATAATTATGAAATTGCCCGAAAATATTCGTAGGAATCTGAGATTCTTGATCTTCACTTTGATATTGATTAAGTTGTGATCCTTCTCCCTGTATTTGAGATCCTTCTCCTTGATGTGCAACTGAATGAGATCCTTGTACTTACATTCACTTTTGCATAATTCTAATTTGCTCATTGCGAATATATTCACGCATCATCGGGTTAGAGATTGAGTTCAAATCTTTGAATAAAATTTTGGTTTCTTCCTTGTAAAGCATAGTATCTGTCATTTTTGTAGTAGCAGCAGTACTTGCATTCATTGCCTCAACAAGTTGAGCATTAATATTAATTACCTTTGCAATTTGTTCATCATTCTTTTTCTTCATGTCTGGTTTTTTCACCCTTGGAGGTCGTTTATTAGAACTAGCACCGCTATCTGAATCAGTGATATTAAGATCAAAAGCATACACACAAGGAGATGAAGGTGTATGAAATGCTTCCTCGAAGAATTGTTGTTCAGATGAACCAGCATTGGCATTTTGTTGTCGCGATTTCATGGATGCAGTATTCATAGTGTCAGTGCCAAATTTTTCAATGTCTTTGAGAATATTTCAGATATGGTCAAATTTGAAACCCTTTGTGTATTTTTGGTCTTCTGCAAATAACATTTTGGCACGAGTTAACTGCAAGAAAATAATTGAACATCAGTTATGAAGATAATAATATATATTAATAAATTTAGACTTAGATTTTAAAATTTAGATAGTCTAAAATAAATATGAGCATAGTAACTTACAATATCTTGTTCCGATGCTCCACTAGGATTCAGATGTTCGATTTGTCGAATGCAACCTTTCATTTTGGATACTGCACTTAGCATAAGAAGCATTCTTTTTTGCAAAGATCTTGGCAGTCGGCTATGATGCACAAAATTTAGATCTGCATGAAACTCTTTCTCAACTCTTGCCCAGAATTGATCCTTCGATTGGTTGATCCCAATGATTGGATTTTGTGAAATATGAAGGTAAACATAACATAAGTGTTTATCTTATTCAAATGAGTATGAAGCTTGTCGGGGGGTTGCACTCATTTTTAGTAGAAGAGAAACTCTCACAAAAATTGTTAACATACAATGTGTTATACCAATATATGGTAAGCCATTATATAGTGAAAAAATGTGAATATAAAATTATGCAAATTTTGATTCAGTGTCATGTCACGTCGCCTGCCAAACTTGTCCGGATGTTGTCATTGTTGTGTCATGTCATCTGTGCATATTTGTCCAAATGTGTTCATTGTTAGGTCACGTCATCTGGGCACATAAAAATGTGTGTTCAATGCCCGGTCACGTCGCCTGCCAAACTTGTCCCGATGTTGTCATTGTTGTGTCACGCCATCTGTGCATATTTGTCCAAATGTGTTCATTGTTAGGTCACGTCATCTGGACACACAAAAATGTGTGTTCAATACTCGGTCATGTCGCCTGCCAAACTTGTCATGATGTTGTCATTGTTGTGTCACGTCATTTGTGCATATTTGTCCAAATGTGTTTATTGTTAGGTCACGTCATCTAGGCACACAAAAATGTGTATTCAATGTCCGGTCACGTCGCTTGCTAAACTTATCCCGATGTTGTCATTGTTATGTTATGTCATCTGCGCATATTTGTCCAAATGTGTTCATTGCTAGGTCACGTTATATGACCACACAAAAATGTGTGTTCAATGTCCGGTCATGTCACCTGCTAAACTTGTCCCGATGTTATCATTGTTGTGTCACATCATCTGTACATATTTGTCCAAATGTGTTCATTGTTAAGTCACGTCATCTGGGCACACAAAAATGTGTGTTCAATGCCCGATCACGTCGCCTGCTAAACTTGTCTCGATGTTGTCAATGTTGTGTCACGTCATCTGTGCCCATAAGCAACCCCATAAGCAACATGTACCTCATCCATTCAATTATCTCATAAAATGGATAACAATATTGAAGGTTCATCAAATTTATCATCTTCAAGCTCTGATGATGATAACTATGCAGAAAGTTTTAGTGCAAGGCAACAACTGATCGCTCAGGTGATTTCTACCAATAATCAAATTGTCTTAAATTATCTCAATGAAGGAAGCAACAAAAGCAGGCATCGAGGCTCAATTCATGGTCATAAGATGATCAATTGTAACCGTGAAGCTGCTGATCGTAATCTATTTAATGATTATTTCACCGAAAATGCATTGTATAATGATGCAATGTTTCGAAGAAGATTCAGAATGGGACGGAATTTATTTATGCGTATCTGTGATGCTGTTACTAATCATGACAACTATTTTATACAAAGAAGAGATGGGCTTGGAAGACTTGGTTTGCCAAGCTTGCAAAAAATAACAGCTGCATTTCGGATATTAGCATACGGTGTACCAGCGGATGCTACTGATGAGTACATTAAAATAGGGGAATCAACTGCTATTGAAAGTGTGAAACGATTTTGTCGTGCTATTGTTGAAGTTTTTGGAGAGCAGTACCTACGATCTCCAAATGCTCACGATGTTGTTAGGCTACTTCATATTGGTGAGCTACGAGGTTTTCCAGGTATGTTAGGTAGCCTAGATTACATGCATTGGAGATGGTAAAATTGTCCAACAGCTCGGGCAGGACAATATTATGGTCGTAGTGGAAAGCCAACAATTATTCTAGAAACTGTAGCCGATTATGATCTGTGGATTTGGCATGCGTATTTTGGGTTACCAGGATCGAACAATGATATTAATGTACTTGAGTCTTCACATCTTTTTGCTAATCTTGCTGCATGTATTACAATTCTTGCTCATTATGTCATTCAAGGAAAAGAGTACAATATGAGTTACTATTTAGCTGATGGTATATATCCAAAATGGTCAACACTTGTTCAAACGATTCATGCTCCACAAGGTCGAAAGAATAAATTATTTGCAATGAAGCAAGAAGCGTGTAGAAAGGATGTTGAGCGAGCATTTGGCGTGCTCCAATCACGCTTTGCAATTGTTGCAGGACCTTCACGTTTTTGGCAGAAAAATATTTTACATGATATACTGACATCATGTATTATTATGAATAATATGATAATTGAAGATGAACGTGATTTAAATGCACCAATCGTGGAACACTTTGAGGTGTCCACTCCAGATGTTGAGCTCGCAGTAGATGATGTTACTCGATTTGAAGAGTTTCTAGCTCGATATAGACACATCAAAGACAAAGAAGCTCAGATTGCCCTTCGAAATGCATTCATTGAGCATTTATGGGAACAATATAGTAATTATGAAAGTTAAAGTCTTGTAATATTATATTTTCAATTAAGTATCCTTGTTTGTTTTAAATATAAAATAGTAAAATATTTTATCATAATTGTATGTGAATTTATAATATTTTTAAAATATATTTATGCCTTAGTAATTATATAATAAAATTAAAAATAAAAATTATATATATATATATATATATATATATATATATATATATATATATATATATATATATATATAAATTAGTTGGATACTGAATTTTCGGAAATGGTGGTATACCAGAGACCAGGGAGGGGTTGACTGGCTGGATGGAACTGGCCATGATCGGAAAACAAAGAAGCGGAAGGACTCGCTAAGGAATTGTCGGAAAACCAAAAAGCGGGATCGATAGAAGGTTCACCGGGCAAAATGGTGGAACACCTGAAAGCGCTAAGGGGTGAGAAAGGAAAACGAAGGAACAGAAGTGGGAGCTTATAGAAAAGGGGAGCGCTGGAGTAGAAAGTCGGAGGTTGCCGGAGCAATGAACGCAGACAATCGCCGGAGCACATGAACACGAAAATAGCAGCGATGAAACAGAAGTCGGTGAAGCGGCCTTATAAAGATCAAGCCCGGTCGAGCGGAGCCTTCCGATCTAGGTCATGAAAATTGACGCACACATCAAACCGTCGAATTTGAACCGCCACACGTCACATCATCTATGACGCATTGATCGTGTGGTGACAGCGGTGTCGCCATGTGGCATTCACCTACAGGGGCGCATTTAATGAGCTCCATTACTGGCATGGCCGCGTGATCGATTTAATGACGGTGATTTGCACAAGGAAATTCAGATGACGTCAACTTTGACTGCCCGCGGACCAGGACCCGGAATGGTAAATTTTGTATAAGTACCGACACACATATCGTCGAACGACGGAGTGAGGCCGGTCGCACCCTCTACAGCAGCACGACCGAGCGACCGATGGAGCATTAGACTAATTTTGTCCAGTCAGTCGGACCTCCGACCTCCTTCAACTAGACTTGAAGGGAAGACATGTGATCCGGTAATAAGTAGGAGCGATGACACGTGGAAAGTCAACGGTCAATGGTCAACACCGTGAGTATCCGCCCCGAGTGGACGTATGTGTGTCCGATTTTGCATTACAGCTCAGTCTGATGGCGAGCTTCCGACGCTAAGAAGACTCAAGCATGACTAACAAGTTGGAATGAGGGCCGAGCGACCTCCCCGCTCGGTCGAACGAGTAGCGCAGTTTCGACCCTGCAAATACGGTTTCTTCGCTCGACGAGATAGAACCGAGATAATAGGATGATTGGCCGAGAGTACATCCCGCTCGGTCTGACCCTAGTGTCGCCTGAAAGACACTAGCCGGACGGTCCCTCCGCTCGACCCGGTAGAGGACAAAGGAAGTAGTTGACAATATCTTCTTGGGGACTAGTGTTGCCGACAGGTGACATGGTCGGCGGCATGGTCAGACAGAGAATCATATAGAGGAAGCTTTTACTGTCTCGTCAGGGATATGCTCATGCTATTGAGGTATGACGTCAGACACGTTTTTCTGACATATCCATTCTAGATATGATTTGAGAAACGTGCACGTCTCGGGGATCGTGCACGTGCCTCTAGGGAGCCCTATATATGAACCCCCAGACTTCGACGAAGATATGCTCACTTTACTGTAGTTACAGTTATTGTTTCCTCTTTGCTCTACTTCTTTCTGCCGGAGATCTTACTTGAGCGTCAGAGGACCATAGCCGGGGAACCCCTCCCTGATTCGATGTTGTGCTTACAGGTCCATGTCGACGGGAGATCTATGCTGACAAAGTCTTCGATCAATCAATAGAAGTATCATATCCTCAATGTCCATCGACTCAATTTTCAGACAGGACCATACGATATGTAAATTAGGAACACTCGACCACAAATATTCAAGGAGTACGTTCTCACGGGCATCCAAATTCTACCTCACATTTCGTAATTTGATAACGTCTTTTAGCATGACCCATTGTCATTACTGTTAAGTCATCTCAGTCACGTGTGCCGCATGTGATGCAAGAAAATATAATTTTACGAGCAAGTTGATATTAAAATTAGCTCAGCTTATCAAGGGTATTAAAATGATGATTTTAGAAGATAAGGGTATTTTAAAAAGTTTCTAAAGTACAGAGGGCAAAATAACAAATATCTTATTTATTATTATCAAATTTAAAAATTAAAGTTTATTAAAATTAGTTTTAATTCTAAAGTTTGGTCAATTTAACCATTTTTTTCCCAGTAAACTTCGTGTGTTTCAAGGAAAAAAAAAAAGGTGTCGTTTTTATCCTTGAACCAAGTGTCAAATTTCTTTCGAACCAGACAAGCGAACGATTACGGTGGAATTGATCGATCCAGTTGACTCCTCTTGCTTCAATTGGAAGTTTTGGCCTCCTTTCTTCGTCTTGGTCGCGATCTCGTCTACCTACCCACTACGCCGAGGTGGATTGGAATTGGGGATCTCCGCGCGGATCTGGGGGAAGACATCTAGGGTTTAGCATCCGTTTCTTCGAAATGGGCGCCGTGCCATCAACACCGCGGAGCGGCAAACCGCCGGGGGATGCAGCGGAGTACCTGATGTCGGCGTTCGTCGGGGAGAAGCCCTACCCGCTGTCATCCGAGTTCTGGAACCAGCTGCTCGAGCTTCCTCTCGCGATGCAGTGGCCGCAAGATCGTGTCTTGCAGGCTTGCCATTTATTTGGTGAGTATCCGCATTCCCTTTCGTTCCCCTGATATCAAAAATCGTTTCTTCGCTTGACTGGAGGAAGTGTTTGGTTCACCAAATTTCGTGAAAGTTTTATGCGACAATGTATTTTTGAAGTTATTTGAATGGTAAAAATTAACACGTCTAACATTTGATAAGTTGTGTTTTTTTGGGTGGATTCATGTTTGTTTACGGTGATAAATTATCTTATGGACACTATTGTCCTCTAGAAAAAAAGATGAAAAGTGCGTCGTAACTTTACCTTGTAATTAGGACCACTCAATGTTTGCACGGATATTTGGTAAATCACATTTATCCACATATTATTTATATCCTCAAGATCTTAGGTGCATCTGAATGCAAAATTGCCGAGCACTAATTAACAAAGATGTAGGGTGAAGAAACATCTGAAACTCGTATATCGCTGTAATATGTCTTGGTTAGACATTGGTTATCTGGTAAGTTAACCAACAAATACATAATCGTGAAATTAATTGGTATGCAGCAGAATAGGAGCATTGTAGTTGGAGACCTTGGTCCTGTGGTATAGCAGGTTTAACATTTGACCTGTCATACAAAATGGACACTTTTTAATCTTAATACAACCTGGAAAAGACTGGTAGTGTTTAGCAATGATACGAAGCTACCATTTCTTTGAATAATAGAACTATAAGGTTGCTTAGAAGTGCTAATCTTAAGAACTGGAGAAATTTCATGGACCAAGTATCTTGTTTAATAGTTTTCTCAAACAAGTAACTTTTACTTAGGTTATTTTCTTTATTGTGATTAAACATTAGAGATATTTAAAGAGTTCTTGATATTGATGGTTATGACTTCTCTTCTAAAGAGATTTATGTGTCAGTAATTATGAGTTGATAGCAACAAGCTTGGAGGCCTGTTCTTCTTGGCATATCATTTGAAGTACAACAAGGATAATAAAATTTTCATTTGGTACAACCACGGAATTGTTGGTGTGTGCACTTATGTGCCAACAAACTCCTATGTATTTATGGATAATTATTTAATAAAGTATTTATCGTTAATCATTTACTTTTCTGTACGTATATGATTAATGATAAAATCTCACGGATTAATGATTATATTAATCTGAAAACAGTCCTTGATTGGATAGATATCTAGAGGGGACATAGATATCTAGATTAACGCTGAATATGACTAGGTTGAGAGAGAGATTGAGAGATGGATATCCAAGTTATACTTGGGGATGCCTTGAGTTTAGAGGTACTTGACACGACCTGTTTGAGAGGAGATCATATATTAAGTATCATTAGTCGTTCCTCTAATGAATGAGTGTAACTGATCTTTTAACTTGAACCCTTCATTTATTCTATACGTGAAGTTATGGACTTTGACACCGTTAAAAGCAGTCTTTAATTGTATTGTGATCAATATGGTAATTGAGTGTATGACAAAGCATAGAGAGAATATTGTTGAGTCAATAGAGGATTCATTGCTTTCTTGGATTAGGAGTTAACATCCTAGCCGATTGATAGAGATATTAGTGACTTGAAATTCATGATCATGAGAGGAATGATTTATCATTAGGAGTTTATTATATCTTGAAATTCAAGTAAAACAATTAATTTGGTGATGATGCATAATGTACCGAATAACAGTGTTCTAAATGGCGGTCGAGGCGACCACCTAGGCACCGCCTAGGCGAGAGGCAGACATCATCCACACCGCCTCAGGCTGAGGCGGTGCTTTAGGCGGTAACTTACGTTCTTCCGCCACCGAGTGCCTGGGGTCGCCGCTATTGTTGTTTCGCCACCGCAACACGTTCGGATGCATGACTTGGGCCTGACGATGAGTTAAGATGTGCCGTGCGAGCTCGGACGCGGCGTTTGGCCCTGTGACTCGTCCAGACACTGTGCAAGCCCGGACGCGTGGTCAGGCGATGGGCTCGGAAGCATCGCTCGGGCCCAACAATGGGCCTCGACATGTTACTCAGGTCAGTGACGAGTTCGAACTCGTCGTGCGGTCCTGACGATGTGTCAAACTCGTCGCCTGACTGAACAGGGTACGCGACTAAGTTGTAAGTTGAAGTTTAATTAAATTACTTTATGTCAACAATTTTAATGAACTCCTAACTATGATTGGGGTAATTTAAATAGACTTAATTAAAATCTAATAAAATTATCCTATATATATAATTGCATTTTTTTTATTTTTTATTTTTAAATATTTAGATTAAATATTTACTTTTTAGTTAATATATTTGATTAAAAGTAAATATTATAAAGAAGAATAATGATTATTTATAATATTATGTATAAAAAAAATGTAAAAAACATTCAACCGCCTAGGTATTACCTAGGCACCGCCGAGGCGGCTGAGGCTGTAGCCCCGCCATCGCCTGCCACCATTTATAATATTGACTAAATTAATTGGGATGTAGGCTAAATGAAGAGATTGAATTACACAGTAATCGATTCTTGGTGGTTTATAGTTTATGATTAATATTTTATCAAATTGGGTAACTAAAAACTGTTACTAGACAGTAGTTACCTTAGTTTGTATATAGATTTACTGCTTTCATGTATAGAACTCAGATGGTCGCACGCATGACATAGACATGGATATTATCTATAATTGATTATTTTAGTGAATACTAAAATTAATCAATTTATTATTTCCGAATAAGAATTAATTGAATTATTACTTAATTCTAAAATATCGGAAGCTAGAACGGATCAAGATCAAATATGTAGCCATTTCTCCTAATTCTCCCTTAGAGCGGATATCAAAACTCATCATCTTCCATAAAAAAAAATAGTATTACTGGGACACCACTTCATCTTCCTTAGAGAGAGAAAGAGTCATACCTCTTCATCTTCCTTGGAGGCTATAAGTAGCCACCCTTGGAAGATTTGAAGTGGAACTCTCTCTCCACTTCTCCTTTGAAGACTTTCCTTTCTTCCATCGAAAGAGATCCATAGTGCTTCCAAAAGGTTTGTCGATCCAAGAGGCTAGCACCTAGCGGATCATATCTAGTTTGTGATCTAGTGCGCTTGGATACCGTTAGAAGAGTCACACGTGGGACTCTCATTTATTTGTGATATCATTCACGTCTATCGAGGAGAGGTATGTTTCATTTCATGTTATTTTGTGTAAAACTATATGTATTACGAAGAGATTCATGATTTAAGGGAAAAATCTGATATATTCTGCTGCACTCCGATTCCAACAGGAACTAACTTTTATCACATAATTAGGACCTTTGTGGCTGCAAAAAATCTACCTACAAGTTTAATTTTCTCTACAAAAGGACAAGTTTAGCTTGATTTTTCATGAGAAAAATTCCAATTGCCCTTGCTAATATGTCATGGTTAAATAGGTTGCTTACAGAGAACACTGTTTTGTAAGTTTTCTGTTGCTAAAGAATGATTGCATGGTATGAATTTTTGCTTCCAAGTCTTTTCTCCTCAAATTGGTTCACTATGTCTTATTTCCGCATTGTGAAAATATGGGTCGTATGTGGTTGACCTACTAAATGACACATATATAGTCCATCTCAACAATCTATACCTGTTAGGTTAAACTTAGCCTTCAAAATACACTCCAATTCCTCTCAAACTCGTAGGAGCTACATATTAAGACCTTGTTTCAATTAATACCTAGACAAAATCATTATCCTTTGACCTTTTTCTTACCGCTAGTTGTTTCCAAGGAGACTTGCTCCCCTTCAATCCCACTCTTATCACAATATTTTGAATGGTAGAATTATGAAAGAAAGTTTCTCTATAAGTTAGCATATTCTATTTGCTTGCAATTTCTACAATAGCAATAGACATTGAGAAAATAAGCAACCATGTGAAGAGCATCATCAAGTTTTCCCTTCACACATTTATCAATTGATTTCACATGCAACCATGTGAAGAGCATCATCAAGTTTCTCTTCACACATTTGTTATTAGATTTCACATATTGGTAGTAAGAGGACTCCATTCTCAAAATTAGTCATTACGTCTCTTTAAGCATTTTTTTATGTCATGTAAATCTCACAATAGACTTTATACCTCCACCAATAACATGAAATGACTTTATTATAGCAAAAAAAAGAAGATAACCTTGACTGTAATATTAACACTCAGTTACAATTGTGTGCTTATGAGAATAGTATTAATCAGTCTCAATTTGTATTGACCCATTTATTTGTAGAGAACATAAGCCTTAGTTTTTTCAAACTTACATCCATAAGATTTTGCAACGAAAGAAAATTAGTTGCAAATATTGTGATGTCTGATCTTAAAGATCTTCTTTTTAATTGAAGTGAGACATCATGCTCAAAATTTTATGATGACTTTAAATGGGTTTATAAAATTTTCTTTCATCTGCATCTGTATTCCTTCTCAAAAATTTCTTCAAGCACCAAATGAAAAGCATTGGCTTCACATGAGGACATAAATATATTAGGACACCTCTTTCATTACCCTCGCAATTGCTAGATTTGGTGTTTCATTGTTTGTTATTTGTGGCAAATTTTCTTCTACAACTTCCTTTATACAATGATCAATATTGTTGAAAAGATAATTTACTGAATCATCTTTGATGATAAATAGGGTCTAAAAAGCTCATGCCCAATTCACAATTTAAACACTCAATATACTATCTGTTCATGAATCACTAACAATTTTCTTTCATGCAACTCTATGCACTTGTAAAACTTCCTTTAACTTTGCCATTTTTTTCTCAAGTTACAAAAAGGTTAGGCCTTGTAGTTTTAACTATACTGATCAAGTGCCTCATACCATGTTGGGAAAAGATTTTGAGGTGGCTAAACGAAATGGGATCCTTGGTTCCAAGGGCCAAAAACAAATCTATATTGTTTATTTATTTTCAGTTGGTGCAGCGAGACATTATATCTAAAAGTATACTACAAAAATAGAGGATTGTGCTCAATAGCGTAGGAGGATTTATATAGCCGACTTCATTTAGTGTGATAAAGATTTGGTTATTGTTGGACACTACAAAAGTTACATTAATTAAAACATAGCTACAATTGCAATGAGCCCCGTTCAAATATTTGATAATTGCCATTTTTTAATTATATTGTCAAATATGAAATAGAATAGTTTAAAAACATTGTTTTTTTTGTCATAATATAATTTATTGCTCATATATTTCAAATTTAGTGAGGTCAATTGACCAACCTGCTTATATTGTGGCTCCGCCACTGCTTGTTTTATGTAAACTGTATATGCACATATTTGTTCACTCATCTCTTTCTTCATTCACAATTTTCTCCTTTTGCTTTGAGTCAATGAGCTTTATGATGCAGTCTGTCTCTGGATCACTACCTATGATTGTTACGTAGGTCTTTCTGTTATTGTCCTTTACTCCACTTCTCAAATATCATTTTTTTCCCTTCAGGAATGTTAAACTCACCCTTTTCTTGAATCAACTTTATCTTTTTAGTTTTTCTCCTTCTCATTTCCTCCATGTAATCTGCACAAGCTGTCATAGCTCAAGGGATAACTTTGGACACCCTAAAACATCACGTTCAATATGTGCAGGGTTCTGCTTAATCCTACTACTTCTTAGTTTTCTTCTGCGAAATTTGCATAAAACATTATTGGGATTTTTTTGCATATTGAGATTTTATGCAAGAACGTGGTGAGTTCTTGATGCTGTGCTTACTCTTCAATTGAAGAAAGGAAAGGAGAAGAAAGGAAAGAAAAAGAAAAGAAAGGAAAATGATTTTCATTCTCTCATTTACCTTATCTTTCTCCAACTGAGAGGAAAGAAGATGGATTAGACTCTAAATTGGATTCATGGAATTGAGATGATTTTCTTTTCTTTGAAAGTTTTAGTGGGGTAAATGAAAGAAGTGCATTTTCCTTTCTTGTCCACTCAATTTTGCCAGAGTAAATGCAACGTAAGTGAAGGAGCTTGAGGAATCTCATGCTGATACCTTTTTTACTTTCTACATAAACTGTTGACTAAGCACAAGTTAGACACTAACTAAGCATGAAATCAAGGTTTAAAATCTCGACCCGTGCCGAGGTTTCAGTCCTAGACGGAACGATATGGTTTCAGTATCGTATCGTGCCGTGCCGATACAGTTTCAGTATATATATATATAAAATTATTAGATAAATATATTTATTATGTATAATTTAAAAATAAGTTGTATATTGATTTTATATATGTTCTCCATTATTAAACAACTTAATATTGTTAGAAAAAATAATTAAATACAGTTTTCTTTAAAGAAAATTGATCTATCAATAATTCGAATTAAAATGGGTACATTATAATATGTTACCTTACTAATATAAAAGGAGTGATGTATAGAAGCCTTGGTTCTTGTAATATTTTGTTTAGGTAACCTTTATAGTTCTCCAATGTCCAGATCAAGTAATCATAATTATATAAATTAATAAAAAAAATACTATTTTATATATAATAATTATATAAATAAACTAATTAATTAATAATGTAAATAATATATATTTAAAATAGTAAAAAAAATAGAATATCAATTAAACATTAAAATAGTAAAAAAATAAAGTATTAAAAAAATATCATATTATTAATTTGATTTATTAGATTTTTTTATTTTTGTTTATTTTTTAACTTTTTTTTAGAATTTCTTTAAATTTTTTTAGATTTTTTAAAATAAAATGTAAAACATTAAAAATAATTTCAGAATATTATTTAATATTAATTTATTATTATTTTTTAAAATTTTAAATATATTTTTTTATATTTTATTCGCATAATTTAATTAGGGTTTATGAAAGTCTCTTTCAAATATCACTTAAGTGAGAATTGTTTGATTTATTTAAATTGTAATATTAATTTTGCAGAGTAACACCCTTGACATGCGCTAGCTTGTGACACCCCGTGGACGCCTCCGACGACATTGGAGGCACCCGACGATGCCTTCGGTGGCACCGGAAGCATCTTGTGACGCTTCCGGTGGCCTGCGACGCTTTCTGCTTCGCTAGAAGGGACGCGGGCACGCCCGGTGATGCCTCTTGCAGCACCAAAAGTGCTTGGCGACGCATCCCTACTCGAGACACACGTGTGACATGCTGGTTTCATTTCTCCGGTAAAAATCGTCCATGCCGGGTGACATAGAACGACATTTCAATCGCTGCATGAAATTATGGAAGATTCAGTTACCGACAAGTCTGACATCAGAACATATAATATGAATCATGATAAAATCAAGGGAACCAAGATGGGATCTAAGCTTCTATTCTTTTATGTAGATAGCCGAAAGAGAAAAGATAATGATATTGGTACCCTAAGCAACAACTAAGTCATTAACTATCATAATTAAACAAAACTAATTAATTAGCAGTAAACAATTGAAAAAACAATGACAAGAACAGTTCGCAGCCAAAAACTAAACATACTAATTTTTAGTAGATTAGTATTAGTGTATTACTATGCGCCAGTTGGTGTTATTGTTCTTCCCTCAGTGTCAAGGGATGGAAAGAGGAAGATAAATAGAGATAAAGAGATAATATTAATGCCTGTCAATGGTGGGGTTAAAAAATGGATACCTCACTGGAGTTAATTGCAGAGGATACCATTCTCTATGGTATGGAGAGAGTGTGAGAAGGGATGAACATGACACTGCTAAGATGAAGGCAAGGTTATTGTGAGTATAGTTCAGTGTGGGTACTGGTTAGTCGTCATCAAGAAGAGGCAACAGAGCCAAGGTGAAGCAATGAGTGAGAAAAGAGTGGTGCTATATATAGCAAGGCAAAAGTTTATTTTTAATTTTTATGATTTAACTTGCTATGGTCCAAATCAATGTGGTTCAAATGAGCTAGAATTGGATTTTATTTTTACTGCCACATATGCAGGCAGTCATGGACATTGGACCATGTATGGTTTTGTGCATCATGAATGTCCATCGACAATAGACAGATACACGTAGGGGCCTGCATGGTCTACATGTGATGTGGTTCTTTGTTTCATAAGTCTAAGTGTTTATATTTGCAGCCACTTAAGGCATTTTCGAAAACCATGGTATGTTCATGCTTCAATAGGTGCTGGAACTTTGTTGCCAACTTCATCAAAGATGATTAAGATATGTTAAGATTTTATGGTTTTAAATGCCTTCTTAATCATTGAATGTAATTTTTGTTGTCTTGTTATACAACCAATATTCAGCTATTCCTGTTATTTGTCAAGGCATAATTCATTTCAGTATTTTTTTTTGTTTCAACTTAGTTGTACTGACCTTATTTGCTCTTGATGACAGCACAACACAACTACTATACTAATCATCTAGCAAAGATCTTGATTCACTTGGTGTGGTCTTTGGAAGACTTGTTGCATGAGTCCTCACGATCATTGACAAGTTATAGAAAATCTGTCAATGCAGCATATGTGTCCTCTGTATTTTTGAAGTTCATCATTGAGAATTCAAAAGGCAAATTTTTTGAAGATTTATGTCTCAACCTTGATCAGGATGAGAAGAAACAGAATAATCTGCCTACTGGTATGATTCTAGTTGTTCCATATTTATTATCTAGTAATTATCAATTATTGTGGTAATAATTCTACAATTAACTGTATAAAGTTTTGGATTAATTACTAAACATATTCCATATTCAATAAATTTTTATGGATTTAAACCAAACTTCCATTTGTTTTGAAAAGAAGCCTTTGTCAATGTCTTTCAGCTATGTAATGAATACTTTTCCCTATCATTTTTTTCTCATTTGAAAATTTAACATGGATGTTGAATTAGGTATTGTTTTCAAAAACTTAGGTATTGACATTATCAAGTTGGTACATGATGGGTCAAAATGTAAGAGGTAGGAAACTTAAAAAAAAAAGAAGAAAATATTATCATATATTTAATACTTTCAGATTATTATTATCATTATCATCGTCATCAACTCATCATTACAATTATGAGGATGAGATGATGATCATCCTCATCATCATGTTTTTCCCTAAAAATTGATTTTTTATTATTTAATTTATAAATATTGAATAATAAAATAAATTATTATATTAATATAAGAATAAATTATTATATTAATATAAGAATAAATTATTTTTACTGACTATTGATTTCTATAATTCTATTTTTTAGATATTATTTTAAAAACAAACTGGTTCAAATTTGGTGCAAGTTGGGCTTGACCGCGGTCTATGCCGGGCTCAAGTGCGCACTAGACTATGCACAGCCCACAGGCTGCATAGGTGCAGCCCAACCATAGTTTATGTGTGGCTCAGACTGGCTGTGGCATAACCCAGGCCAGATCAAACCGCTAGTGGCTTGGCCCAATTGACATTGGTAATTTCATAACAGATTATCTAACTCTACCAATTATATTAATTTATAAACGTCAATTAGAGGGATTGTTGAGCTTTCCCATATTATATGCATCTTAGCCAAAGTAGTTTGGATTCTGGTTCACTTTCCCAAAGATAGAAGCAATTTGACCAAGAAGCTCAGAATTCAGTTGACAAAAGTATATTTAATAACTTGAAATCGTAGAGCCTTGCAGTAAGCTTGTTATTTAATGTTTGGCAAGTCTCCCTCTATAGATAATGACAAAGTTTATTTATCCAACATCTTCAGTTTCTTGCTGCATCCATATCGACTTTAGTGCTCAGGGCCTAGATCTCTTCTATAAACACTTCAAGCTTTTCTCGATAGTCATGGTGGCCATCTTCTAGAGGGCATTGACCTTCATGTTAATCGCCCTCAGGATGTCATCAGATATTAAAAATGTTGAAAATGCTCCTTCAAGATTCGAACCTTCTTCAAGTAGGTAATTGTAGATTCACAATGTCTTCCTTGTCTTGAACTCCCCCAACACCTGGTTTATAACTGCTTGTAAATTGCTAAATAAGCATCTTGCATATCACGATCCAGTGACAATCCCATTATTAGAGCTTCATATTTAACCTCGTTGGTGATTGTGAACTGAAATCTCAAAGATTTCTTGACTGAATATCTATCTAGGCTAATCAACACCAATCTTGCACCTCCTCCCTTATGAGTTAAGGAGTTATCAATGTATAAATTCCATTTGCCATTGCTCAAAATCCTCCAAGGGCATGGTCATCTCAGTAATAAAATCTGCAAGTATCTGCCTCTTCATTGTTGGCCTTTCTTGAAACACTAGATCGAACTCTCTTAGTCAGCATAATCTTCAACCTGCAACATCACGTTTATGGAGAATCTATTGAAGATTTGAAGTGAACAAATGAGAAAATATCTTAAAGATGTGAACTGGTAAATAGTCTTGAAGCTTCCTTATAGCAATTTCCAGTGCACATAATAAGTTCTCTGTAGGTGCATGTCTGAATTTGGTTCTTTCATGATTGAAATAGTATGCTGGCCTTTTGACCCCACTGTAACCCTTCTGTAGTTCTGTACTTACACAGCCTGTCACAGCTAGATAGGTTACTAGCTGGGTTCTCATATTGGTCTGGTGAAGTGGGACAAGCAACCCCATGGTTTTCTTCAGTTTTTGAAGGCTTCCGACTATTTGGTGCATAATACAAATCCTTCATCTTCAGCACCTTGATGAAAGGGATGCATCACTAGGTAGACTTCGATAACAATTGACTCTGCAAATCTTCCGTTTAGCCGTTATCCTAGTGTTGTTCTGTGGTGGCTTCATGTCTAGGAGGGATTGAACCTTCTTGGATTCACATCAATGCCTGTTTGATGGACTCCAAAAATTTGCTGGATCTCATTTCATTAGTACACTTCAAAGGTTTCAGTTGCATGCTTGACTTTTTGAAAATGTTCGATCACTTTCTCTCAAGTCTTTTGTATGCTCTCTTTTAATTTGTTTTTAACCACTTGGTTGTCTATCTACGCTTCCATGTTTCTTCCAATCATATCTCAAACAGTTTATTCACTGATCTTTAATAAAAGACACATGCATTTTTCAAACTAAAAGGTATTCTTTAGCAAAAAGTACCTTTCAAAGTTCTGATGGAGGTATGTGGTTTGTCCTCTTTCATCATTTTGATCATCAGCTCATAACCTGTTATGTTGTCTACCATCGATTGATGCATGGCAATGGGAAGGAGCCCTTTGGACAAACTTTGTTTAGATTAATAAAGCCCTCATAAACCCTCCATTTCTTGTCCGCTTTCTTCATCATCACCGTACTCACTAACTAGGTCAGGAGTTCAATGTCCTTGATGAAACTGACATTCAACAGATGATCTACATCTTCATTCACTGCTTCTACTTATCTTTTCTCTATAACAAATTTGTTCTCTGGTACTGGTGGTGCTCCAGACTGTATGTGCGCTGTATCTTTGCTAGCTCTTGGTATTGCTGGCATGTCCTCCATTTCCCTTCTGAGCCTTACACGAACTCATGCTGCTCCATGACTCTAGTATGACGATTGAACTTGGTCTTCTTCACCTCAACCACAAACAACTGGGCCAACTTGAATAGTACTTAGTCCTCTACCTCTATGTGGTCTTCTGTTCCTTCAGCTTCTGGCATACAAATTTTCTTCTCCGTATGCTATCTCGCACTGATGCCTTGTTACTCATGTCCAAAGTGTGCTTAAAGGCTGTTCTAGATTCTACTAGATCAGCCTTGACTGTTCCCTCTTTCAAGAACACAATGCTCTAGCTCTATGATGACTTGATGTGCAGTTCCAAGTCAGAGGTTTCTTCGCATGAGGCTTTTGATTTTGTAGGCATTCTTTTCCAATTGCAGGTTTGCTGATGACGTTCTAATTTATATCCTAGAATTAGCAATCAATTATTACATCCACTTATTTCTAGTTCCCTATCACTTGAAATAAATGAGTTTCTATTACTTTTGCGTACTATTATCAAAATATTTGTCTGGAAGTCCACTCAATTTTGTGCTCATTTAAAGTTTTTGGATATTGAATCTAGTTTTCTATCTCGTAGATCAAAGTATCGAAGTTTTTATAATGCAAGGTGTGCTCAGTTTTATTGGGGCATTAAATGTAAGGTATGTCTTACACTATTTCAAGTCTCTTGCCAAAGCACTTGCTACACATGCGTCTAAGTTAAATATGTATCTGTACTGCAAGTCCTCAGTCATGCCTCCTTCATCATGAACTGCTGAACCTGATGTTGGTGGCAATGTCGACTCAACTCTGCTCTGGATCATCGCCAACACCAAAAGATGTCCATCCTTTCATTGATGCAGCAATGCATCAAGTATTGAATTTAATAAGTTCCTCTTCACATTCAAATTAGCCAATAGCTTGGCAATAGATACATTTAAAATATCTTCTCTGTGCAGGAAAGTACTGTCGTAGCCTCTACAGTTCACAAGTTGTTCTTGAATTTTATAACCCGGCCACGATTTCCTTTTGATGACTCAACATACATTTCTCCAGAAGGAAATCAATTAGGTGTTCTGCAAAGAGTTGGTTCTGTGGCAGGTATATGGTTCTGTTTGCTTCACATCTTTCTTGAGGATTCTTGTGTAAATTTGTTTGCTTACTGTGTGGTTCATATTGTTCAAAAGTAGTCACTGTTAACTTGAATTGATGAAATTTAAGGATTGAACTCATCAATGGTTTGAGTTTGTGGTGGTTCTTCAAGCTTTTGATAAACTCTGATTCGTTTCTGTGTTTCGCATGCAAAGACTACATAAAATTTAGTTAAAAGGTATTCTCCTATGTAATTGTTAAGAACGAAATTTGAAGAAATTAAAAGACTGCCTTACTAGTGTTAGGACATATCTTCACACCAAATGCTGCACTAGCTAGCAATCCACAGGGAATTGGTTAATCATGTCTCGGCTCTTTGGTGTGTCTGAGCTTACCTTGTGATAATTCCATTCTGGGGACCGCATTTCAGTGGCATAAAAACATTGTTTTATGACTTTTTATCTTCTATGCTACTAAAGATTTAATTTTATTCTTTATTTCTCTTGTAATATGAATCATAGTAGTGGTAGAAGGGGTTAAGCTAGATTAATGATGCTCTTGTTAGAATTCTGTTTCCCACTTTGTCCTTATTGATCTACATTTTTTTTCCTACAATCTTTGAGGTATGTAAAAATTTGAATTCTGAGTGCACGTTACACCTTAACGGGCATACTTGTATTCATTATTTCAGAATTTGACAGGGAATTCTTACTCAAAACCTTTTTTTTTTAAATATTGTAACTCCTTTTATGCAAGATGTTCTGTGGCTTGGTTATTGCGCCTTACTTTTTCTTTGAAATCTACTATTTGCTTTTCTATATCTTACTTATATTTCATTGCAGCCAATTTTGTACTACTGCCATACTACACTTTCAACTATCTGCTTAGTTCAAGTAGTGAAAGTGCAAGGAGTCTATTGGCTGAAAAGAGCCTATTCATTTTGCTTGTGCTTACTCATTACCGAAAGAGTGTTGCTGTGGAGTCTATTTCCTCTGACAATTTGGGGGATGAAAAATCAACTACCTATTCAACAGAGAATTCATCTTTCTATGAGAACCCTTACTGCAAGGCACTAGAAAATGCTAGAGACACTCAATGTAAGTCTTGTTTTCTACTTGTATTCTTTTCATGCTATCCAGCATTACTAATCTTAAATGGTCGGTCGAATTTGTGCTTTTAGTCGATCGGGTTGATATTGAAGGAACTGCACACTATGGACCACTTCTCAGATTACCTTTTGCATCTTTGTTTGACACCCTTGGCCTGTAAGTATATCTGTTTATATCAATGCCACTGAATTCTTGGAGTTCAACTTTTAGAACTTAATTTGTCCTGTGGAATCAACTTGATGGCTGAAGAGGAAAAATTATCAACTTTAGGAGTTTGTTTACTGCATTTTCTATAAGTGCGAGCTTTATTTTGTCTTTTCAGCTGGAATGTAATAGAAGGCAACTGGCACAGTAGTTTGTTGTCCATCTCTCAGTTGATTGCACAATGTCTTTTTTTCTTCTCCAAATCAACATCCCTTATTTAGAAAAATAAAATATTAAACCTTTCGAAGACATGTTGAAGGATTTCTGTTTCAGGCACCTGGTAAATGGGGTTAGGTGCCATTCTCATTAGTTTATTGTAAATGATAATGTTCCTATGTTGTGGACATTAATGACAGAGGAATATACTAACCAAACTCAGTTGAAAAGTTGCAGATCATAGAGGTCATTTGTTTGGGCACTGCATATATTTTTCAGTTCTAGCTCCTCATATACTTCTACACCATTGTTGAATTATGTGCATGTTAATATTTAAATGTTTTATAATTTATATTATTCTCTTGATAATTTTTCCTAATGGTCACAATCATTCTGTGCATTCTGAAAGTTTTTATTTTAATTGAGGTCTCAGAATAATGGTCGGTGAAAAAACAATGATCTCTTTTTTGTGAGTGAAAAGCCACAATGTTCATAGATCCCAAGGATCCTTGTTTTCTTGACCCTAATGATGTAGGTCGTACTGTTTTTTCTGCTGTGTGCTGAACATTTCTTTATCAGAGTACAGTGCTTAGTTCAGATTATTATTACTTTAATTTCAATGGAGGAACAAGATTGATGTTTTCACAAATAAGAATCCTAGCTCTTTGTTGGTATTGCCTTAATGTATATTTTAAAAATCATTGAGAGTCATTATCCTTGATGATTTTATTTCACAGGAGCTTAGCTGACGAGGCATCTGTATTATTACTTTATTCATTGATTCATGGGAATTCTGATTTTCTTGAGTATGTTTTGGTGCGAACAGATCTGGATACATTGGTAAGAATCTCAACTTTGTGTTTGTAGGAATGTTTTTTCTTTTTATTTTACTATCTAACTTGTGCTAGGATCACTTTTTGGTTACTTTTTTCTAATATATAACCGCTTTAAAGGTCCCTCTACATTTTAAATGCATGGGGTGTTTGATGGCAATAGATGCTAATAAAAAATACATTCTGGTATATTTGAACAGTTAATGCCAATTCTTGAGACACTTTACAATGCATCAAGGAGGACATCTAATCAGATATATATGCTGTTAATCATCCTTCTCATTCTCAGTCAAGATTCATCCTTCAACGCCAGCATACATAAACTGGTAAGATCAATCTGCTCATTTTGTTAGAAAATCTTCTACTTAAAGCTACTTACTTCAGTTTGCATGTGCAGATGCTTCCTGGTGTTCCATGGTATGAAGAACGACTTCTCCATCAGATTTCTCTCGGTTCTTTGATGGTAATTGTATTAATAAGGACAGTGAAGTACAACCTCTCTAAGCTTCGGGTATGTCAAAAGTTATAGGCTACCTTCCTTTATATAATTGTTCTTTGTTTATTCTTGCTAAACTAATGAGTGGTTAAATTATTTATATTGGGAAGGCCCCATATTGTTCATGGTGCTCTAGTGATATAACTTCTCTAGAATGTGTAAGCATAAAAAAATTTCTATCACAACTCAATGTATTGCATCTTACTTTGAGGATGAACAACTGTAGGATCTTTCTTAATATGGGGGAAAAAAATGATAAATACCTATTGACATTCCAAACGTGGATATTTGTGATTGATCATGCTTTGTAATCGTTTCAATGCTACGGGTAATTTAACCTGGCTGTTTCATTATGGCTTATCTTGACCTGAATGTGCCTGCCTGTCTGCTATCCATAAATATGTTTTGAAGAAGGTTCTGCTATTTCATTTCGTTTGTTTGGTGTAAAGGCTTCTCAGTTGTGTTAGAAGGTCATAAGTGGATAACTACCATTCTTGTTTAAGCTGAATATTTCAGTCCAACTGATTATTTTCTCTAATATACAATTTATCAATATCTAGTGGAAATGCTTTGTATTCATCTTATTAAGCTTGGGGAAAAAATGTAGTATTTCATCATAAGGGATAATTGCCTGTATATAATTTAAAATACAATTAAGCAAAATTTTGGAAAAAGTTGATAGAGCGCCAGGCAAAATTCTCTGTGATTTCGAATCAGCACATAGCTAAAAATGTCTTTGATCTTAGACCAACACATTAACTAAGAGAGAGGATGAAGAAAGAAAGGAAGAGAGATTTAAGGAACAATCTCAAGTGAGTTTTTTCCTGAAGCAACACATACAACAATACACAATAGGATCTTGGAGGAAAGATGGATACACAATTTGACCTTTGCTGAAGGTGGAAAACTAAGAACATGACGTTTTTCTCAATTCAAGTGTGCACTGGAGATGTGCAGCGCAACTTAATCTTTTTTGGTAATAACGAAATGAGAACAAGATTTTTTTTCTTTGTTTAAGATTTTGATGAGAGAGGATTGCTAGAAATAGCAAATTGAGAATAGGATGTTTCCTTAGTTTAGGCCTTCATTGGTGATGGATAGTGCATGATGTGTTAAAAGAAGGAAGAAAGGGATCTAAAACAGTGCTGAGAATGTCAAGGAAAAAGAGGTTAGAGTATAAAGCACCAGGAGCAACTTAATGAAAATGAATGCCTAAGAACTCCACAAGACACATCTGAAGAGATGAGTGCAGAGAAAGAAGAAACTGCTAGAAAAGGAAGTAAACACTGGTGGATGTTGTATCCGGAAGCAGCATAAGTTGGAATTAACAAAAGGTCCTTGCCATGGCTAGGATAGAGCAATTTGCTTGCACTGGAGAGCTTGGATCCAGTCTCAGTCTCTGGAGCGGTGAGAAGAAGCAATAAATGCAAAAAGAAGGGAGAAAAAACATAATAGGAAGAAGCAAAGGACTGCACTAGGATTGATAGAGAAGATAGATTTGATCTCACACTGACAGTGAGAAGCTCACTGTGGCTGCTGTTGTAGCTTGGATGGAAGGAGATGAACACCTGATACAGCTTGTGAGCAGTCGGGACAAAGAAGAGAAGTGTTTCGGTCTCACAAAGAAGGTTCACAAAGGTCATTACAGAGGAGAAGATATGTGGAAGCAGAAGCAACTGTGAAAGAAGAGCGATGCATACTGAACTTGCTGCAATTCAGTACGTAGTCATTTGAATTTTTTATCAAGGTGGCCATTCACGATTTTTTTTTTGTTTGTGCACATTAATTTAGGAAGAGGGAGATCAAAAAAGACTTGGTTAACAATGATAAATAGGAAATAGTAGGGGATCAAGCCCAATGACGTAAGATAATTCATGTGGCCGACTCCACTTAGTGGAATAAAGGCTTATTTGTTGTTATTGTTGTTGCTGTTTGGGGAAGGGGGTGTTTGGAGGCATAGGGATGCGTAGGTAAGGGGTTTTGCAATGAGACAAAAGGCTTGGCTGTTGTTGGTCGGCAATTGATGTGATTAACAATCAAGTTTGGCTTGAACTGGGCAAGGCAGATGAGAGAGTCGATTGTTTCATCTCTGCACAAGGCAACAAGTGTGATCAATTGTCTTCTCTCACCCTTCTCTGACAATGGAACTGCTCTGTCTTGCTGCACAAGTTGTTCACCTAATTTCCAGGCGAGTGATCAGCTGTCAATGGTGGTGACACACGCATTCAATTCTAGTTGTGCATGGTCAGGATGGCTCACAGGCTCAGTTGAGGATTCACATTGTTATTGCAGACATGGAAGGAGTAGAAATGAAGGATGAGAGGAGTTTACATGTGATAGGCGGTCCTCTATGAAAATTTCTTCCTCTTTTTTTTTTTTTTTTTCAAAAATCCTAATTCTAAAAGGGGTGCTCTGATATCATGTTATATTTGGAGGGTGTAAATATTGCATTCTATTGTATGGGATAATTAGTGATATGTAAAATACCATTATGTGACAATTCACTTCACCAGTACCCTTATTAACTTAATTCCTCTAGCACATCTGTTTTTTATGTCTTTAGATTTCGATAGGCGCTGTTTACATATTAATCAACTCTACAGAATAAAGCCACCAAGTTATTTGCTACAGTCTGGTGACTGATTATTTTCAAAATACTAATAAATGCATGCTGGGGTCTTTTCTAGCAACAAGAAGTGTGCATTCATTTCTGCATGTCTGTATTCTTTTTCTTGATGACAATATAACTTGAAAATTTGAAATAGGCAGTGACTAGATGAGTAAAACTTAGTTGTTTATTCTAAATGCAAGTTGACTAGATGAGTAAAATTGAGTTGTTTATTTTAAATGCAAGTTGACTAGATGAGGAAACCTGCGTTGTTTATTCTAAATGCAAGTTGACTAGATGAGTAAAACTGAGTTGTTTATTCTAAACGCAAGTCCACATGAAAATTGACAGGATATCTATCTTCATACAAACTGCCTTGCAATTTTGGCAAATATGGCTCCTCATGTTCATCGATTAACTGCCTATGCTTCACAGCGGCTGGTTAGCCTTTTTGACATGCTTTCTCGCAAGTATGCTACTTTGTCATAGACCTTGTGTGTGCATCATGTTCTTTTTCGATTTTCTTTTTGCATCTAGGAAGCAATAATAGTTTCTTCTATATAAGTGTATACTAATTTGCTTTCATGTGCTTATGATTTGGGAAATGGATATTGGACACGGACATGTCCTAATATTGACTTTTACATGATAAGTCTTAATGTTGGCACACTTAGTATTAACACATGCAATTTCCAATGTATTATTATTTTCTCATTATTCAATTCGAGTATTTGTCATATAAAATAAGAAAGATTCTGTCAAATATATTCAACAAGTGGCAAATTTCAAAGTTATATAGTTGGGAAATTGATCTTTATATGAAAGAATATCTCAATTATAAAATCTACAAAGATGTTCAGAATTCTATGAGAGGACAATTTCTATATATGGTACCAAAATCCTACATGTATCAATGAATTAATAAAGCAAGATTTAGATACAGAGTGTATAGTATTTAAGCACTAGATATTTATAGGGGACTATCCAACTTATTTTGCTTTGATATAGCCATGCATATAGATCATTGTGGGATAAGATTCATGTTGCGGACCTAAATAGTTCGAACACTTATGGCTTGATAATGATGATTACTGATTGATATTTACATGATACAAAGCATGGATCTATGGTTCATCCCTTAGATCTCGGTATGTTGCTATCTTGTAGAGGGGATCAACTCCCTTGGTGTATGAAATTAGAATAGCATTCTTATGCAATGCCCACTCAGAAAGCTCGATAATGATTTTTTGGAGCACATAATCACATATAACCCATACCACAACCATCATCATTACAACAGGCTGCAAAAAACTTTTTGAAAACTGATAGACTTTACAAGTTTTAATAATCCCATAATTTAGCAAAAGACTTCTTGCAGGTCCACAATATGGTTGGTATTTTAGTAAACAATGACAAGCATAAATTCAATAAAAATTTGCAACACAGTCAATGCAGAATCCAGCAATATTAAATAACGCTTTTGCCAAGCTAAATGCACACAAAATTGGTTGTTATGAAGATCTAAAATATTCATGTTGAATAGCAAGTTGGCTATGTAAAATATCTTGTGACTATTATCTTGAAAATATCACATTTCAGGAAATAAGTAATATAAATATGGGCTATAGAACTTTGAATTTGCTTTGTCTCTACATCTCCCCTTGCAAACCCATTCCAAGGGCTGTGTCAATTTGTGACCACTTTAGTAATGAGAACAATTTCATTTGCTGGTTTGCTAGAGAAATTTCAAACCAAACTGACTCAAAATAGTTTTATTTTAGAAAATTCAAATTTAAAGAAAATAAAATTCAAAATGGATAAGCTTCCAAATTGAACTAACTGATCGATTTGATGCCGATGTAAAAAATCAAAAGTAATAAATATGTACTGTAAATGAAAAAAATCATGAGATAATATATTAAAGCTTATCATGCTTATAGATCTATACATCTCCATTTTGGGTGGAGTCAGTCATATCATTTACTATTCTTCCAGATTGAAACCAAACTAAAATTTAAATCCTTTTTGATTTCAAATTAAAGCCTAAATTTAGACCCTAGATCACTTAGGGATCATTAGTATGTCTGCATAGAAACACAACAGGCAAACACAAGGAGGCTCAACCTTTTAAAAGGCATTGGTACGAAAAAGGTGGCAATATACAATATTCTTTTTGCATATATCTATATCTTGTGCCTCTATTATGTTGTCTCTGATATATGCCAATAAGGTCTCTAAGTATGATTTCATTGTTCTCTGCACACTTGTTATCATTACTACCATGACACTTAGTAGGGTCATGAGCATGTGGACTACCGAGGTTCCCTTGTACTCTAGCAGAGTGTGCACATACATTGTTCAAGCAAGTCTACAATCAATGACTAGCATATCCTGATCTGCATTGCATTCAACATTCACTTTATTAGATGTAAATCTACATGGTATCACAACCCCTTTTCAAGTGATTAACAGCTCTCTAAACACGGCCAACTTTTGAAATGCAATGTGTCTCTATTCTCAACGATGTTTTCTAACATGCTTATGTCTCTTGAATTCACCTGAATGCAATCTTGCGCTTGCAGGTCACAATTGAACCAATTCATGTCTCCTAGATGTAATTCATGATTAATACAAATAAAGGTTTATAATTCATATGATGAATAGGAATGATCCCCATGTACAAGTTACTTATAAATGTCGGGCATTATGCCCATCTACCTCTCTCTTCTCTTATTGCTTTTTTTTCTCCCGTCTTTGATCTAATCTTGCCCAAGACCATTGACAGGGCCCATAGATTCCTACTTTGATTGAAACTCTCTCTCCAGTAGCCCTATTTCAATCTGAAAAAAACCCATATGTACACTTCAATTAGGAAATCAGAGGAAGAACTGTGGATATTAAAGAGAAGATTTGAAACCTACATTGAACTGAAAGCCTCAAAAGGTCTCTACATAACCCACACATCTCTTCTTGATCTTATCATCTTCTCCTCCAAGCTGCACACTCTCCAAAAGCCCTTTAGTGCATTCTTCTCCTCATTGTCTCTGGATTACATACATGCAATGCCCTCTTTTCTGCAAAAAGCACTTGATGCTCCGATCCCTTTCTCAATTTTATATTGATCCCTTACAGAACCAATTCAACTTATCAAATTAATCTGAGGAGCTAAATAATTGCTCCCCGACATGATAAAATTTGGCCACTAATTGGATCAGGACCATCTTTGATTAATCTTATTCTTAATTTAACTCCTGCACCTTCTTTTTGATGATCAACATAGCTTGATTAAATCCATGTGTGCACCCAGTTGTGTGCTCATTATCCTCTTCACAAATTAATATTCAAAATAACAAGTTTGAGTATTAGCGTGTGTCATAACACAATTACACTAAAGTAATACCCATAATATGAAGTGTCAACACTTTTTCTCATTGTAAAATTATAACAAATTAAAACTCCAAATATATGTTATTTCATGACTTTAACCCAACTCTAGTTAACTCGATTCGATACAACTGAGACCACTATAGAAAATAACAAATAAAATTATACAAATCTATGACACCAGACCTTATGTTCTTCAACATGGTATATCTTTGGACACTCAGACATGCTTGACTACCAAGTGTGCAACAAGTGCATTGCATGAGCATGGAAAATGTTGTCAATTACTAGTGCTTCTAAGCTTCTTCATCTTCTTTCTACACTTTACAGGTACACAAAATTATCTGAGTTAAGGAATGACAAAGTTCTAAATGTAGAGGTTGACCAAACTGGAGGAGTTATAGCAGAAGACATGGTATTCTTCTACCATTATACCTCTCATCATTTCCTTTTTAGGTTGTTTGCAAAATAATTTTTTCCATTGATACTAATAAAGAGTGGTTACATTTCTTGCAGTCAACAGAGATTCACATATATACAGATTTTCTCAGAATAGTGCTCGAAATCCTAAATGCTATTCTTACATATGCGTTGCCACGAAACCCAGAGGTGCTAAGTGTGATCTCATTTTATTAATTTTTTAAATATTAGAAGTTTCTGTTCTTACTACTATTAATGCAGGTTGTATATGCAATATTGCATCAGCAAGAGGTCTTTCTTCCTTTCAAGAGTCATCCACGGTTTAATGAGCTCCTTGAGAATATATATACAGTATGAGTTTCTTTTGTTTGTTTGATCTCTTGCATTTTCTTCTTAATTCCTAGAAAATCAGTGGTTATCCACTTCATGCAGGTTCTGGACTTCTTCAATAGCCGTATTGATATGCAGCAATTGGATGACGAATGGTCTGTGGATAAGGTTCTTCAAATAATTATTATAAATTCACGTTCATGGCGTGGTGAGGGGATGAAGGTGATGTTCCTACAACAAATCATTCTTCCGGGAATTCCTTTTATTTTCCTTGTTTTCAATTATATTTGGTTGCTTTAGTACCGTGAATAAATCTTATCATATACTTGATTTGAGTTTAACATGGATTTGCAGATGTTTACTCAATTGAAGTTCACATATGAGCAGGAAAGTCATCACGAAGAATTTTTCATTCCTTATGTGTGGCGGCTAGTACTAGCACAAGGGTAAGTGCTTTGTTATGTTCACACTAAATGAAACTGGAGGCACATTAAACTACCATCAGTGGTTATTTGTACTCACACTAAATGAAACTTGAGGCACGTTAAGCTACCATCATGTCTCATGTCCACTGAAATTGAATTGGTTTCCCGAGCAATGATTTGGAATGGACTAGTCAGAGTTTTATGTGATGCGTTCAGACTTGTGTGTTAGACAGTTCTTATTTTCTTTATTTTGATAATTGCATATTTTAGTAACATTGAAATTCAGTGGAAAATTATTGGTTTGTGAATAAGGTTATTGCTTTTTGAACGGGATAAATGATGTTTGAATCATATAAACAATCTCTCTGTCTTCAAGGGATCACAGTTAGGAGTTTTGTGCAATAATTGTATTAATTGTGTTTTTTCCTGGTGTGGTTGGTCCTTTCAAGATAATATCTGATGATAGAATGCTATATTTTCAATTCTGTGATCCATATTTTTAAATTTGCTGGTTCTTTTGCATGTTGGTCTTTTTAGCTGATGCTTTTCTATAAACAATCAGTCATCCAATTTGTTCTTATGTTGACCAAACTTGCAATCTTCATTTTTTCTGGTTCTTATCTCATCATGGATTATTAAAGCAACAAAATGCAGGTTATGTGGTCTTGAGATTCGATTGGATGATTTGTGAGGCTTTACAGTCTGTAGTCTGTCTCTAAGTTCTATTCTTAGAGAGTTAACTTTTGCATTGTATTCTTACTGGTGGTAAAAAATTTATTTGTTTGTTCGGGGACAATCACAAAGTGTTTAACTAATTGTCCTCCTTGTTCTTTATGAAACAGCTTCACCTTCAAGCCTAGTGCTATTAACTTGCTTCAAGTGGAATTATCTGGAGATGTAAGTAATGCTTAGCGGTCAGACTGAATATTTGGATCATAGCTGCTAATGAATAGATTTCTTCAACTTGCTCTGCATCATATAATGATGGAATCTACCGTTTTTGGGTCAATTCTTAAGTTGTCAATCCAATGTTTATTTTCTTAGTTGTTGGTGCCCTTCATAAACAATATGTAAGGATTATTGTCATTACAAGACAGATTTATGGTGATGGAAAAGATTCAAGTGTTCCTCCAAATGTTTGTTTGCTATAGGAAATTGGTAAGGTCATACTGAGCTAATGATCAGATAAATGTATGCCATGTTTCATATATGGGTCTACACTTTATTAGTTGTCCACTCACAATAGTTATTTTACTTACGTACCAATCAACAGATCTGATGCATAAAATGTATCTAGACTCCAACATCTACTTAGTGAGATGTATGATATTTGGCCAAAATGTTATAATAAATAATACAAGGCAATCTAATTACATTGGATTTGGTGAAGCGAGGTTACTGCTCTAAGAAAACTTTGCTCAAAACCTATAGCTTGACGTGGGTAGAGATATCTCTTAGAGCATAGCTGAATGGTGGAAACAATTCTGTCTCCCTCAATTAGACTTGTCTTGGATTTGTGTAAATTACTATACATTATATGGAAGCCTCTAATTGTGAGATTTGAGACTAGAAATATTTGATAAAACCAAACAGGTAGATGCAGTAAGATGTTAGTTTTTTCTTTAGTTAACATATTTTGTCCAAATTATAGCCTATTTTTTCCCCTCTCCATATCACATAGTGGCTGCTGATTAATAAACTTGGCACTTTACCAAATGTGGAATCATATGATTGAGTAGACGGCATGCTAATTCAAATTCTTGTGTGGTTTTTTCTATTAGCATAAAGATTATTTCCCATCTAAGAAATATAAAAAAATAATTTCCTCTATTTTTGTTAATGCATGTGCTCAAAATGATAGATAAGAAGTCTTGAGTATACAACGAAATGAGCTTACTGATACTGCAGGATTTTATAATCTATTGTTATTTTGCATTGGTTGATTTGTGTATTGATTTAGCATTTCAGCAGAGGATATTTAACTATAGGACTGCTCTTTATTCAGTATTTCTTTCCCTTACAATAACTGAATGACCTCTGCAGGATGCTTCTTCACACACCGAGCATGATGTATAAAGTTTTCAGAATATTTTGATGGTAAGGAGACCGATTGTTTCGCTTTGATGGCGAAACTTCAGTTTCCATATGCGCAAACAAAATTCAATGAGTGCCATGTATATAGGATATCAGTTGATATTTTCATCATTCATTCTGTCAATATTACCTTTGTCATGGTTGACAACCTTTCTTGAGCATGTAATATTGCATTCATCGAATAAAGAAGAGGGACGTTCTATTCTGAGAAGAGGAAGTGTAGAAAGCCAAAACTTGATGGAATGGGTGATTGTTCCTACTCCGATTGTATCTAGTGTATTCTTTGGATTAGGGTGCACTTTTTGCTACAATTTTGTAAAGACTTAATCCCCAAAATTTGTACTAATTTATAGCATCGTTTATATAAGAATTAAATTACTGTCCTTTGTATACTCTTCATAGATTTCATCTTTGTTTCTCTTTAACCCTGAAGGCCAGATAGTGAATTGGATCTGCTTTATTGATTGGTCTCTTGAAATTATTATTTGTTTGTAATTTGTATGTACTAATACTTAAGTTAATTGAAGGCTGCCAAGGGGGACTCAACGAGGAAACACAATGAAAAGGCAAGGCATGGTGATAATGTTAGCTCTCGGCGAGGGCTCTAGGGTTAGGACTTCCACAAGAATGCTCAAGTTCTAAATAGGGTCACCAAACCCTATCTCGATGGCTGAGTTAAGGCATGGTTACAACTTAGGAGAAGTCACAGGGGGAAGCAATTTTAATGAGAACACAGGCAAACAGAGTTACAATTCTGAGTGTGGCAATTTCATGAGAAGTGAGGATTAGGTCAAGTTTTTTTTTTTTTTTAAAAAAAAAAGAGATAAGGCTGTATCTCAAGTTAAGCACTGGGAAAGGTGGAAAAAGTAATGGGTTTTATAACAATAATATTACATATATAAATGCAAACAAATTTATATTTATAAGGAAATAGATATCAACTCTGTAAAGGGGATAGAATGATCTACGCAAGCATAAGACTGACACAGCCACAGCACAAATCATAATCAAAGTCGATACAGCGCAGTTTACAGTATGTGATTGTCACGGGCACTGAAAAGAAGTTTACATTAACATTGGTTACTGCCTTTTCTTCGTATTCTCAGATTTGGAGTTGTGTGCTGAAATGATCTTCATTACATTAACCAGCGACCAGAGCCTATCCCGTATGTAAAGGCCATAGAGAGCTTCGACAAGAGATTCCTGGAACCCAAAGGCATTCTCTGAAACTGGATACTGTCCAAAATGCAACAAAAGTTAGTGGTTTAGCAAAATCAGCAACCTTTCAGTTGTGATGAGATATAATAGCTGACCTGGATGGGTTTCGGTATCACTGTTTTGATAAAAGGCCACCATCGATCCTCAACTACTGACTTCACCAGACAGCAAGCCCGCAGTCCTTCGACACCAGCAAATCTCCCGAATCCACTGTGCTTTACTCCACCAAAGGGCAATGACTAAATCAAGGAAGACAAGTTAGAAATAAAACATCATGTCTTATTTCAACATATGTTTTCTTTAAATTTCCTTAAAATGATTCCAATATCAATCTCTTTGACAAAACATAAAAAAGGGATAGCAATTCCCTTGTATGTTGCCAAGCTTGCATAACACCAATTGAAAAGAACTAAACATTAGGTTTTTCCAAGTCATGCCCATGAAAGCAAATTGATGGTTCCTATAAATATCTATTCAGCGTGCTGCTATTATACACGATGACAATGGTTGTGCTGTACAACATCATATAAGGATGCCATTTATTTGCCAAAAGATTTTCACTGGGAGGAGATAAAGACTCAGGTACAATAATGGACACTAAGTTCACTAACTCCCTCACCTGTGACCTCAACCCTTTAACTTTAAATTTTAGTTACCGACTTTTGAAAAGTAGAGAGAAAATAGGATGATATTATATGGATTTCAAATGACCAAAGGATTCAATAATTGTTTTGATGATGATGATGTTCAAGAACAGATGTTAATATTTACCTGGCACATGTAAGTAGAAGCAAAATCATTGATAGCTGCTATACCACAATGTAATTGAGAAGCTATAGCAATTGCACGTTTCTGGCTTCCGGAGAAAACAGCACAACCAAGACCATAATTTGAATCATTTGCAAGTTTAATAACCTCTTCATCTGAACTAAACTCCATAATTGGGATGATTGGCCCAAAAGCCTACAAAACATAGCTAATCTTAGAAACCAGAGCAAGGAACACAAGTTAATGCATGAGGCATATTAGCTACCTCCTCTTGCATTAATTTCATTGTGTGATTAACATTCACTATCACAGTTGGAGGGAAAAACTGATCAACAGCATCTTCCCCCAAATGGCCAAAGCTTCCTCTTCCTACAATTTCAGCTCCTTTGTCTAATGCATCATTCACGAGATTTTGAAGCTTCTCCGAGTGTTCTTGCATACAAATAGCACCCATATCATACCTTCCAGCTAATGGAGGTCCCTACAAAGATGCTCAAACAAGAGAAAAATCAAGACCCTAGGCGAGTTAGACAATCAACTCTTATATAAATATAGTCAAGCTTAATCGAACAGTCAGCCTATCAAAATGCAATATCTAGCTTTTATGTAGCACTGATGATAACAAACTTGTAAAAACTAGTTACATTGTATGTCACATTACAGGAAAGACCAGTCAAATGTCATCTCATATTCTCATCTCTAGTGTCAAACAATTTTGTATTATGAGATTATGTGAAGGAAATTTCCGTACCTTAAAATAATGGCAATCAAATTAGTATTTCTTCCATAAAATAAAATTAATAATGATAAATAATCTAACAACAATCACATGATGCTAAAAAATAATCTACATCATGAATCACTTATTTTTACTTGTCAATTTAGGCAAAATGAGATATGTATCTAAATGATAAAGACAACTAATAAGACTATCTAAGATTCTAAAAAAATAATATGAACCAGATTACCAGAAACCTTGAAGTTCCATTTACTTGAGACTTAAATGAGAAGATAGAAACTAGGGAAGATAGATATGGAGGGGAAGATAGACAAAGAGAGGCAGAAAACTCAGATCTTTACTTGTTGAGCGGATAGAAATAAGAAAATGATAATAAAATTTTATTAATTTTAGCCACTTCCTCCCTCCATGTCCTCTTCAACACTATCACTCCCCTCCCTATCATCATAGCCTTCCTGGTGATCAGTCAACCAAACGAAAAATTAGAAAGAACAAGGACTGTACTGAGACTATGAATACACATAATCACGTAGCCACCACCTCAAGCACTGTTTCCTCTATAATCTCATCCTGATAGTGATCATCCATGGAGGTGGAACCACTAACATCCAATAGCACCCTGATTTTTACTACAACTGCCTCAATATCCTCCATTAGATCATTAATTGATGTACAAGTGATATAAGTAGAGGTTCAGCCACAACAACAATGTAGATAAGCTCCTTGGTCACCTCCTGTTGGGCTTCCTCGTAGCAATTACTGCTCATGATGCCAAAGGCAAAGGGAGTGAGATGGAGGTGCATCGAAGACAAACTGAACGATGTGGAGTTCTGGATTCAGGTCTTAACACTACTAGTTCAGCAATGTTGTCAAAAAAGATGGTAAGCGAGAGAGGAAGAGGAGATGAGCATTAGTAAATAGAGATAGATTCTTCTCATTTAAAATTAAATTCCCTAAATCTTTCTACCTGTTTCTCTCTCCCCTATTTTCTCTCCAACTAAAAAAGGATCTCAATGCCACAGAAAAATACTTCTTCCTATACTTGAAGGTAATGGGATAACTTTACCTTATAAAAAAAGCAAAACAAAATTGTTAAGGAAAAAATGATGCTTGTGAATTTAGGGAAAATGAGACATTAAAGTAGCTGGACAAGGAACTAAGGAAATTGATATGAAAGATTAACAAGTACCAAAAGGCAAAAACAACAATAGCTTGCTTATTGGATGGAGGTTTGCATGTTTATTGAGGTGATGAATTTGAGGGAAGATGAGAAGGGGAATGGGCCAAGAAAAACCTATAAAGAAGCAAGGTTTCATAAGCATATGCAGGCAATATGTTGTCAACCCCACTACATAACATATATTTGCAGTTTGTGGGGCATATGTAGTATTCAAAATATTCATATCAATAGAAATGACTATATATGTGGAATAAAACATATTTATTTATCGATGCAACCAATTCATATTTTCACAAAGAAAGAACTGTCAATCACACACAGCAAAAAAAAAAAGAAGTCAATATTAATCAACAATGTCAAATTGATTCAAATAAGTTCTTTTTTGCAGAGAACATATGCTATGTGGTATGTGGCTTGTGCAATGTAGGCAGCCACATATGTAGCCTAAAGTGGGAGATTTTGAAAACCATGTAAAAATATTAGCATAACTATGTTCCTTCCCTGCCCCCTTCTTGCGTCATATTCATTCATCCAGATCAAGATAATAATTCAATTTTGGACACAAGAATAAAGCAAATTCAGGGATCAAGTAAAAGATTTGGTCACAGCACTTGCTAAACAATTCATAATGAGAAATTGTTGGCCAAGACAAATATGAAGTGGTACTTTCTAACTTCTACTTTTAGTTTTTAATAAAAGAAGCAGAGGTAAAAACAGAAGTGGGAAGCAATACTCATATATATCTATTTTCACTTCTGTTGAGGGAAAATATTAGAACTCAATTAAGACTTCAATGGTCAACTATTTGCTGGAAAGGATTGTTGGATATTTGTACTTACAACAGAAACTGATTTCACAAGTTTGACTATGTGGGTAACAAAGGATTGATAGATGTCTTTATGGACATAGAACCTTTCTGCACCAGCACAATTCTGTCCACCGGATTGTAGAGCACCTCTCATGGCAATTTGCACAACCTAAAACAACAAATTAAAATTGAAGAGGCCAGAAATTGGCATATTTGCATATAACATTTTGTCTAGATATGATTTTTATGATAAGGGGAAAATATATATATATATAAAACAAGCTCCACTAATAATAGAAAAGGATTAGCTTTTTATCATACAGAAGGCAAATCTACATCTTCGCACACTATGAAAGCATCTTTTCCACCAAGTTCAAGTGTGACTGGTATTAGGGTCTCTGAAGCCTTCTGCATTATCTGAAATGATCATGAACAAAGACATTATGAATAAGGTAAAAAACAATTTCACAAGCATAGGTTATTGCATTCAAAAACCTTGAACTGATGGAAAGACATTTATGTTACATGCAAACTTGTTCTTAACAGTTATAAAGTAGAACATCAACCAGAAGCCTAGAAGTCTTTCCAATAAAGAAGCTAATCAAGACAACAATAATTAAGACCTTGTTCATACTACCACTACTTACAACAGCAACTAAAGAGACTCATGCCTATGGGGAATGTTAGATCTCTTTCCTAACTTTTAATGGGATATATGGGTATCCTAGCACAAATTTTAACAGACTTAATACTTTTTTTGTTTTGCAGAAAATATTTTCCTAGGAAAATAATTTTTAGGATTTTGAATATCTATATTTCCATAAGATGCAAGTGCACTGGAGGATAGACTATCTCGGTAGATGTACTGAACAAAGGTTATGTCTCCAAGGCAAGAGATGCACATCACAAGCTTTTTCTTTTCGTCCTGACCAAGGATGGCTACAAGACCCCATTGAAGCCTATTAGTGTAGGAGCAAAAGGTTAATCCCCTCCCAATAAAACCATGATATGGATTTGAATCCTTGATCTTTGCTTGGAAGCCCTCCAGATATAGCTTGTTTCATACTATACCGAACAACTGCTGGTCAATACAATAGTTAATAAGCACCAACAATGCACGCGGTTGACTCCACTTATTAAAGCACAAATAACATCAAAAGTACAAAAATTTAGTGGCATTATCTTTGATGATGCCGTGCTCCACAAGAAAAACAAGTCACAATAATAATAATGAAACTGATTACCATCTTGCCCACGCCAGGTGAACCAACAAAGATAATTTTGTCAACTGAAGAGACAAGTGCTTGCCCAGTTTCTGCAAATCTAAGGGTAAAATCAGAAATTAAACTTAAATGTGATATAGCTTGCAGAACATCTATGTATTCCTGAACCAGCAATACCCTGTAACTATGTGAACCAGATTTTCTGGAGCTCCTACGGCAGCAAGTGCAGCTTGAATGATTCGGAAATAAAAGCATCCAGACCAAGTTGCATGCTCCGAAACCTACATAAATCTTTTCCAATTCAAGCAAATGAAAATTTCATAATCGACAATGATTATTTGAACCGACCAGTCAAATTTGTCCAGCATTATAATGAACAGAGGATAGCATCTACGCCCCACCTTAATTTTAAATCAAATTGACTCGCCTAATGCTAGATGAGAATATACAAACTATAAAGACCCTGAGACTGTCAATAGATGTTTCATTTGCACATAAAGATTCTCAAAGATTAGGAGAAAAGATAATACATCGAATTGTGTTAATCATTGATAGGATCAAACAAGAGTTCACAAGTCATGCCTGAATTATAGATTTTGCAAAGAGGTCCCAGATAGAATTGCATCATTTTAAATCTAGCTCACATAATTTAATATAATTAATAGAAATAAAATGGTTTGCCCATATATCAACAAAAGCCATGTAATTTGGTTTTCCTTGCAACCCTGGCCACTCTGAAATGGGAAAACCCCCAATCCCAGCTCTCTTTTATTCATGAACCATGTAGATGTAAAATAGACTGACGTTTCCAGTGGTTGAATTTTCAGAAGAAGCTAGGTTACTAAAAACTAGCAAAAAGAATTTTAATAAGTTGCTTCAATTTGATGTAAGGCGACTATTTTCCTTGATAAGCTGTCTTAGAAATGAAGGCCAAATCAAACATATGGAAAACAGAAAATTCATTTGTAAAATTTCAAATAGATAATTGTCAGCTTTCAACAGAAATAATCCCCCATGCAATTTCCACAATGAATCATGATTACTGAAGAACTTCATAAGACTACTTAAGTGAAATGCATTGTTCTTCTAAATACACGATATTAAATTAAAAAGGAAAAACAAAAAGATTAAATAATACCTTTATAACAACAGCATTTCCAGAAAATACCGCTGCCAGCATGGGATTGAACACATTGTGGAAGGGGTAATTCCAAGAAACAATGGCACCAATGACCCCAAGGGGATAGAATTCAACTTTTGCTCTCTTATGCAACATTGAGCGGCCAGAAGATCTGGAAAGATAATAACTTTAAAAACATCATAAGATTGATGACGTTGTACTCTTTTTGATAATTGCATAGTTTACTAATTTAACAACATTAGTTACTTTATAGTAGTAGATACTATTTGTATGATATATAAGATAGATATTACTGAGATACTGAAAGGTGTTAAGACTTAAGAATGATACATACACCTTAGATTCGTGCTTATCTTCTCAGTTAAATGCCAGTAGGATTGTTGGAAAAGTAATTTTGACCAATTTATGGTGTCGAAACACATAGATGAGCACTCTAGACGAGTCCCAGAAGATTTCTATAGTGAGTTTGTATCATCCTATCAAATTATATTTTATATATGCAGACAGTGAGCTCATTTGGTAGAGAACAAATTAATCTCAAAGATTCAAATGTTCATAAGATACATGACTGATTCTTCTCATAGTGCAATGTTATATTTATAGCATCCATTTCAGCAAACAGATCCTTCCATATAACATCAAGGGGAAGACAGGCATGACAGAGCATTTCATAGCCCAGCCAGTCTCAGAAAATAAGCTATCTGCAGATTAATCTTCCATAACAAAACATTGTTAGGAGAAGCAATTTGCTTAGAGCAGCAATGTTATGGGTATGGAGATTGGTAAATGGTGAGCCCATCCATTTCTATTGGATGGCGTGCTATGAACGAAGACAGAAGATTCTGCAGAGAGCAGTTAGGCTGCATAGCACAAAGAAATTGATATCTGTACATTTGGTTGATAACTGAATTGACAAGAAAGTGTCTAGGAACAGATTGAGGTGCTAATGGATAAGCTTGGGCAATCAGCGTCGGCATCAAATCTATTTGAGGTGAGATTTTTTCCTTTCATCATCTTAAGTAATCGATTGCATTTCAATTATGTTGTCAATCAACATGCTTTAAATATAATTTTGATGAGGTGCATCTGAGGGTGACATGCGACGAAGAATCTATCGGGTCAACAACAATCCGCAGCAATTTTGGTAAGTTCCAAAGTTGAAATATTCCAATCAAAGGTAGGATTTATAAGCCCTTTCTTGTGCTTGGGGTTGTCATTTTGTAAAGGTTTGATTTGTGATTTGGAGCTATGATCTGTGCGTATTTGTGTATGTGTATGGTGTTTGAAGTGGAGATGACATATATTTTGTGGACCAGAAAAAAAAAATGAAGGGCGGGATGGTCCCACCAATGTCTGAGGAAAAAATAGGAGAAATTTACGTTGTTGAGATTTTAACTTGAGGATAATCTATTAGGAAAGCAAGTTGTGAGTGTAGATACAGAGTCTAGTGTTTAAGGCTTGATGTATATTGAGAATTAGAATTTGGCGTTGGATTTTCCATAGTTGCATCCAAATTTGAAGATCTATATGCTCTATAAACTAGTTGTGGTTTCATTATATCATTGGTATTCCTATTTAAATCTATTCTTGTATATTATATTTGAGCAGTGAGCAGAAGAAGATGCATAAAAATGGATTTCTTGGAACATGGATTTGACTGTTGATTTATATATCAACAAACATGATGATGGGGCCCAATGAGCACCCAGTGTTTGCTATAAGAAAGGTAGCATAGCCTCTTGCAAGGGCATCGAGCGTTCACTCGAACCTTACCTGAGGGATTAGTACTTGCTTGTAAGTGTGCTTTCAACTTATCAAAAATCCAAAAACCTTCCGTTTGTGCACCCTGACCTTGGTATCAGAGCTTGTCATACTCTTGTTACTTAAGCTGTTGGTATTATGCAACCTTGAGAAACAAAAGGACAGATCCTAACTTGGCAAAGACGGCAAGGAAGGCCTAAGACGACCAAGGGCACATCTGTATGAGGTTCTCCAGGAAGGAATTGCCCTCGCCCAAAGAACAAGAGTCCCTGTAAGTTCTGATAAGTTTTTATGAGCACCTTTGTTACTTCAAGAAATACAATTTCATATCGTGAAGCCATATCTGCTATCGAGCCCATAGAAAATCCCTCTATTGGTTTTGCTAAACCAAGCGATTATCAAGGTGTTACACCTGGAATCGCTGCTATCATAAAACAAAACAATACGCAAATCCATTTACTTGTTCAGATAGCTGAAACTTTGAAAGAAATCCAGCAAGACCTTCGAAAACAAAATACTCCCCCTCTCCCACAAGGCTTAATTTCCAAACTTCAAAATCTTTCTCTTGGTCCACCTAAACCCAAAGAGAAACCTAGAAAGTTGAGAGTATTTAAGGATCCATATAAAATCCTAAAACAAGAGTAGGAAAAATTAAAAGGAGTATGGCCACCACCAGAACAGAGCAGCAACAAGTAGCCACAACATCGTTATTTGAAGATTAAATAAGGAGCTACAGGAGAAATCAACGACGTCTTTATAACACTCAACAAGCAGCCAGGAGACTTGGACGTCAACTTACTGGTGGCACATCATCAAGATACACTCTAGAACAACAGCTAGAGCCAAAAACTCAGTTACAACTATCAATACAGGAGCAAGCCTCTACAGTACCAGCAGAGGTTCTTTATTACTCCAGACGGGATGATGCCCATCATAGAGTTTATGTACATAGATATGAAGAAGCCATATTGGTGACTGATAATCAGCAAGTTGACAGAAACTTCATTCAAGAAGAAAGTTTTATGCAACTACAAAGAAGCCGCATGCAGTATATCCACCTGGGTGTCCTCCAGGTACGTGTCCAAATATTGCATAGACAACATGAAGGAACTATGACACTCATAGTTTTCAGAGACAATCGATGGCAAGGCAATCAAGCTATTCTAGCAATAATGGAGGTAGATCTGACACGAAGCAGTCAGATGATTTATGTAATTCCAGAAGTCATGATGACTATTGGAGACTTCTACCGTAATATTCAAATCTCTATCCTCACAAGGGGATATGAGGCCTGGCAGAACAGTGAAGCAAATCTATTAATCACCAGAGGAATGGTAGGTAGGCTCTCTAACAGACCTAATGTTGGGTTTGCTTATGAAGTGCAGGGAGTGGTAAATTATCTAACCTCTCATGGGGTTACTGCTTTGCCTAGGAGAAGATTCTCCACAAGAAACCTGCAAGGATTAAATTAGGTTATAAACCCTACCCAAGTCTCTATACCAATGCAACCATCAGAAGTAAATAGCCAGACAATGATGGATGGACGCATATCATTAAGCATTAGCAATTATGCGACGGCACAATCATTGGAGCAGCCGATTTATAATAATAAAGATGAAGAGATGCAAGAAATCCTGGCAGTTCTAATTGAAACAAAACCAGGAGTATTCACAAATTACGATGGAACAGCTGACGAATATTACGAATTATATGGGGACGTGGAGGATTATATTGAAAAAGGAAAACAGATAATAAAGCAAGATGACGAAGACAGGTATTCCTCAAAAACTGAACCACATACTCTTATAAATAAAATCTCTCCATATGCAGTTACGCCTACAAGGCATACTGAGGGATCTGCTGGATTAGATATATTAGCAAGTCATGCAGCAGTTATTGAACCATATGGCCGAGACTTGATTCATGCGGGTCTGCGGATCGAAATCCCTTATGGCTATTATGGAAGGCTAGGCTCACGATCAGGACTAGCATGGAAGACAGGAGTAGAAGTCGGAGCTGATTGACTCTGACTATCGAGGTGAAGTTCAAGTACTTTTGTTTAATAGAACTAACCTCCCAATTTATATTTCTCAGCAGCAAAAGATTGCGCAGCTGATACTTGAAAAAATAGCCTTTCCTGAAGTCTATGAAGTACCTCATCTTAGCTATACAGAAAGAGGAAATAAAGGATTTGAGTCAACTGAGACTTTGAATATATCAACCCAAAGTCAAGCCTCTACTTCACAACAGCCTCAATACTTTACAACCCAGGATATATTTTCCCTGTTAATGCCAAGAGAAACAGCAGCAGTCCTTGTTCAGTATGACTCTGTCCAAAATGATTTTGAGCAAGACCATGCAGTGGATACAAGCCCAGGGGCCTCTATGGACCCTACTCTAAATTATGAGGACATTGACGACTCCTATCTGGACTATATCTAGTATTTATCTCAACTTAATACAGATGACAAACTAGTATGGGATACATATCCTGAATCTGAATGGATTAACCCTTTTGCCAAGCGAAGGTGGTGGGGAAAGTGAATTAATTGCAGCAAATGTAGAAATGGAGTATCCTCTTTACAACGACTTGTAGAAGAAATAACACCAACTACTGAACAGATCTATTCAACAACTACCGTAATCTCTCCATATCGCCCTCCCACAGATACGGCAATGGGACCACCTGGGTATCCCCCAGCGCTGACAGTACCACTAATCCTCCTGCTTTTCAACCAATATATGAGCAACATTCGCCAAAAGCAAAGTTTCGAGGAGGAATGAACAATGAGCCATGGACTCTTCCATCTGCACAGCAACAGAGTGGAGCATTATTCGTAATCCCTGAACAAATAAATCTTTTTGATGATGCTTTTTCTAGATGGGAATCCATTACGAAGAATTTTGTGGCAGCGCAATCATTCTCAGATACCAAGGAGAAAGTAGAATTTATTGAAAATCTTTTGGGGGAAATTGAAAAAATAACTTGGATACAATGGAGAATGACCTATGCGACAGAATATGATGCTCTCATAACAATCAGTGAAGGAAGAGAAGGGGCTCAAAATATATTATCCCAAATGAGAAGGGTATTCTCTACGGAAGATCCTACCCAAGGGTCTACTGAAATTCAAAACTCCACCTATAGAGATCTTGAGAAGCTATCATGTGACAACGTAAAAAACATAATCCAATATATCAACGACTATATGAGGTTAGCAGCCAAGACTGGAAGATTATATGCAGGACCGGAGTTATCAGATAAATTCTGGCTCAAAATGCCAGGGGACCTTGGTAATCGAATCAAAGCAGTCTTTGAAGCAAAGCATCCGGGTTTAACAAAAGGAGTATTTCCGAGGATCATATTCGCCCATAAGTTCCTAGAACAAGAATGTAAGGATGCAGCATTCAAAAGATCACTAAAAGATTTGTCTTTTGGTAGCCAAATACCAATTCTTGGCTACTATCAGAAGGTTGGAACCAAGAAGATGGGAGTAAGGCAATCAAAAACCTATAAAGGTAAGCCGCATAATTCCCATGCAAGAATTGAGAAAAGAAAACACTTACTCAGAAATAAAAAATGTAAGTGTTATTTATGTGGACAAGAAGGACACTTCGCCAGAGATTGTCCTAATGAAAAACGAAATGTGAAGAGAGTTGCTATATTTGAGCAACTAGACCTATCAGATGACTGTGATATACTCTCGGATCAAGAAGGAGAAGCCCAGAGTGATGTCATTTTCAGTTCATCTGAAGGAGAAGATGACATATATGAGGTACAGCAATCTCTTCAATTCAATACTATATATATGCTTGGCCTGGAAGATGGAGGGTATCGGCAACAAGTTCGATTAACTGAAGCACAATCTAATTGCCTACATCAATGGAGGCACAATGAGAGAATATTTGCTCCTCATTCCCATATATGTACTTGCTGCAAACGGGCAACGGTGCAAAGGGCAAGAATACACTGCCCAGAATGCTCCCTCACGGTCTGCAATATCTGTGGACCTTATTATTTCAACAAAGAGGTACCGGTTACCCCTGCCCCTGCTACAATATTTAATCCTAATAATTTAATACAGGAGCAACGAAATTACATTATATGGTGTGAGGAAGAAATAAAAAGATTGCAGGAAGAAGTTAAATACTTCAAAACCCAATATGAAGCACTACAACTGGAGAAGGATTTACAAAAGGATTTCCAAGATTTGGAAGAACAAGATGAGGAAGCTGCTCATATGCTGATAGAAGAAGTAGCTGCCTCTAATTCAAGCCCCAGGTTGGTAAAAAATATGCTGTATAATTTAACGGTTGAAATAGATATTCTAAGAATTCCAAAGTTCAAGCTAAAGGCAATACTTGATACGGGGGTTACTACCTGCTATGTTGATCAGAGGTCAGTTCCAAAAGACTCATTAGAACATAATACATTTACAGTATGCTTCAGTGGAGTGAATTCACAGCAAACCGCAAAGATGAAGTTAAGGAACGACATGATGATGATCGGTGACAACATTTTTCGAATTCCTTATACTTATAGTTTCCCTATGACTTTGGGAGACAATATCCAATTTATTATTGGATGCAACTTTATAAGAGTCATGCATGGAGGACTTCGGATTGAAAGGAATACGGTAACATTCTATAAGAATTTAACTACTATCAATACGTTACCTACTGTAAATGTAGCTATAGAGGAACTGGAGTTAGAAGAAGAGGAGTACATTCAAATCAGAGAGATGGTTCATATCTCAGTTGGAAAAAGAAATTTATCTTTTGAACAGAAGTTTGGACCACTCCTACAGAAATTAAAGAAGCAAAGAATTATTGGAGAAAATCCTCTACAACACTGGCAGAAGAATAAAATTGTATGCCAGTTGGATATTAAGAACCCAAAATATATTATCAAAGACAGACCTCGAAAGCACTTAACTCCTATTCAGAATGAAGCCTTCTTAAAGCATGTTAAAGCTCTATTAGATCTGGGTATTATTCGACTTAGCAAAAGCAGGCATCGGACGACGGCAATTATTGTAAACTCTGGAACTACTATTGACCCGATTACAAAGGAGGAGAAAAAGGGAAAAGAAAGGTTGGTATTCAATTATAAGCGCCTAAATGACATAACACACAAAAACCAGTACAGTTTACCTGGTATCAATACCATCTTAAAGAAGGTCAGTAATATTTGCATTTTCTCTAAATTTGATTTAAAAAGTGGATTTCATCAGGTTGCTATGCATCCTGATTCCGTTGAATGGACGACATTCTAGGTCCTTGATGGACTATATGAATGGCTAGTTATGTCATTCGGCCTTAAAAATGCACCGACGATTTTCCAAAGAAAAATGGATTTATGTTAAGGGGACAGAAGATTTTATTGCCGTATACATAGATGATATTCTCTCCGGATGAAAGAAGTCATGAGCAGCACCTCCAGAAAATGCTCAGTATTTGCCAAGGAAAATGGGTTGATATTAAGCCCAACAAAGATGAAAATTGTCGTACCAGAAATTGAGTTTTTGGACGCTATTATTGGCAATTGTAGAATTAAGTTGCAACCTCATGTGATTACAAAGATTGCAGATTTTAATGACAATAAACTAAAAACCGTCAAGGGAATGAGGTCTTGGCTAAGGCTGTTGAACTATGCTAGAAACTACATCCCAAACCTGGGAAAATTACTTGGACCCTTGTATGCTACGACATCCCCCAATGGAGAAAGAAGATTAAATCAGCAAGACTAGGAGTTAATTCGTCAGATCAAAACCAAGGTGAAACAATTACCAGATCTTGAGCTACCCCCACCAGAATGTTATATAATTCTTGAAGTGGATGGGTGTATGGGGTGGAATCTGTAAATGGAAAAAGAAGAAGTTTGATCCTGTTTCTTCGGAAAAAATCTGTGCTTATTCAAGTGGTAAATTCAATCCACCAAGTCAACAATTGATGCAGAGATCTATGCAATCATGAATACAATGGAAGCTTTAAAAATCTATTTCCTAGATAAATCTAAGCTTCTTATTAGAACAGACTGCCAAACAATTATTAATTTCTTTGGGAAAACGGCTAATCATAAACCTTCTAGAGTGAGGTGGATCTCCTTCACGGATTATATTACCGGTGCTGGACCGACAGTACAATTTGAACATATAGACGGAAAAAATAATCAGGTAGCTGACTCTTTATCCCGTCTAATTTCTGTGATAATATTTTCAGAATGGCCGGAACAACATTTAGGCTAACTGGCGTTACTAGCACCAGCCATCCAAGAAGTCACGAACCAGCCACATCCGCAAGCTCAGGACCTACTGAACAAAATGATTCGAGTCCTCTTGACATCGTTGAACAAAACCAACGAAAGATTGATGCAAGACATAGAAGACCAGTCCCACTTGACGAATACCACCAAATCTCAGAAGATCTTCACGCTATTGAACAAAGAGTGGCCATCCAAGCTGTCAATGCTTTACAACAGCTCAGGCTTATCCATTCCCTTAAGCGACAAGAATGCAACAAGTGTCGAGGAAAGGATAATTGGTGGAACGACTGGTACCCGGCAGTAGAACAATGCGACAAACAGCTATCACATGCTGCGTATCTTCTTCTTGATTGTGTGACAAGAATGGGCAACTTTAAAGTTTGAAGACAACGGGCGTGATGGACCCAAGATAAAGAAGATTCGCGCGTGCTAAAGAACCTATAGTTAAAGATGAGCAATAATGCACTACTTTCTAAAAAGTAGATGCGCTGTGAGCTGTAAATGAGTAGATAAGGCACTACTTTCCCAAAAGTAGATGTTGACATCTTCCTATCTTCTTATCAACAAACGTGATAATGGGGCCCAATGAGCCTAAGACGACCAAGGGCACATCTATATGAGGTTCCCCGGGAAGGAATTGCCCTCGTCCAAAGAACAAGAGTCCCTGTAAGTTCTGATAAGTTTTTATGAGGTGCTTACAGGGACTCTTGTTCTTTGGGCGAGGGCAATTCCGGGTTTTTATGAGGTGCTTACAAGGACTCTTGTTCTTTGGGCGAGGGCAATTCCTTCCCGGAGAACCTCATACAGATGTGCCCTTGGTCGTCTTAGGCCTTCCTTGCCGTCTTTGCCAAGTTAGGATCTGTCCTTTTGTTTCTCAGGGTTGCATAATACCAACAGCTTAAGTAGCAAGAGTATGACAAGCTCTGATACCAGGGTCAAGGTGCACAAACGGAAGGTTTTTGGATTTTTGATAAGTTAAAAGCACACTTACAAGCAAGTACTAATCCCTCATGTAAGGTTCGAGTGAACGCTCGATGCCCTTGCAAGAGGCTATGCTACCTTTCTTATAGCAAACGCTGGGTGCTCATTGGGACCCATCATCACGTTTGTTGATAAGAAGATAGGAAGATGTCAACATCTACTTTTGGGAAAGTAGTACCTTATCTACTCATTTACATCTCACAGCGCATCTACTTTTTAGAAAGTAGTGCATTATTGCTCATCTTTAACTATAGGTTCTTTAGCACGCGCGAAACTTCTTTATCTTGGGTCCATCACGCCCGTTGTCTTCAAACTTTAAAGTTGCCCATTCTTGTCATGCAATCTTGAAGAAGATACACAGCATGTGATAGCTGTTTGTCGCATTGTTCTACTGCCGGGTACCAGCCGTTCCACCAATTATCCTTTCCTCGACTCTTGTTGCATTCTTGTCGCTTAAGGGAATGGATAAACCTGAGCTGTTGTAAAACATTGACAGTTCGGATGGCCACTCTTTGTTCAATAGTGTGAAGATCTTCTGAGATTTGGTGGTATTCGTCAAGTGGGACTGGTCTTCTATGTCTTGCATCAATCTTTCGTTGGTATTGTTCAACGATATCAAGAGGACTCGAATCATTTTGTTCAGTAGTTCATGAGCTTGCCGATGTGGCTGGTTCGTGACTTCCTTGATGGTTGGTGCTAGTAACGCCAGTTGACCTAAATGATGTTCCGACCATTCTGAAAATATTAACACATAAATTAGACGGGATAAAGAGTCAGCTACATGATTGTTTTTTCCGTCTATATGTTCAAATTGTACTGTCGGTCCAACACCGGTAATATAGTCCATGAAGGAGATCCACCTCACTCTAGAAGGTTTATGATTAGCCGTTTTCCCAAAGAAACTAATAATTGCTTGGCAGTCTGTTCTAATAAGGAGCTCAGATTTATCTAGGAAATATATTTTTAAGGCTTCCATTGTATTCATGACTGCGTAGATCTCCGCATCAATTGTTGACTTGGTGGATTGAATTTACCACTTGAATAAGCACAGATTTTTTCCGAAGAAACAAGATCAAACTTCTTCTTTTTCCATTTACAGATTTCACCCCATCCGTCCATACACCCATCCACTTCAAGAATTATATAACATTCTGGTGGAAGTAGCTCAAGGTCTGGTAATTGTTTCACCTTGGTTTTAATCTGACAAATTAACTCCCAGTCTTGCTGATTTAATCTTCTTTCTCCATTGGGGGATGTCTTAGCATACAAGGGTCCAAGTAATTTTCCCAAGTTTGGGATGTAGTTTCTAGCATAGTTCAACGGCCCTAGCCAAGACCTCATTCCCTTGACGATTTTTAGTTCATTGTCATTAAAATCTATAATCTTTGTAATCCCATGAGGTTGCAACTTAATTCTGCAATTGCCAATAATAGCACCCAAAAACTCAATTTCTGATACGACAATTTTCATCTTTGTTGGGCTTAATATCAACCCATTTTCCTTGGCAAATACTGAGCATTTTCTAGAGTTGCTGCTCATGACTTCTTTCATCCGGAGAGAATACCATAATATCATCTATGTATACGGCAATAAAATCTTTTGTCCTCTTAAAACATAAATTCATTTTTCTTTGGAAAACCACTGGTGCATTGTTAAGGCCGAATGACATAACTAGCCATTCATATAGTCCATCAGGACCAGAATGTCGTCCCTTCAACGGAATCAGGATGCATAGCAACCTGATGAAATCCACTTTTTAAATCAAATTTAGAGAAAATGCAACTATTACTGACCTTCTTTAAGATGGTATTGATACCAAGTAAACTGTACTAGTCTTTGTGTGTTATGTCATTTAGGCGCTTATAATTGAATACTAACCTTTCTTTTCCCTTTTTCTCCTCCTTTGTAATCGGGTCAATAGTAGTTCCAGAGTTTACAATAATTGTCGTCGTCCGATGCCTGCTTTTGCTAGGTCGAATAATACCCAGATCTAATAGAGCTTTAACATGCTTTGAGAAGGCTTCATTCTAAATAGGAGTTAAGTGCTTTAGAGGTCTGTCTTCGATAATAAATTCTGGGTTCTTAATATCCAACTGGCATACAATTTTGTTCTTCTGCCAGTGTTGCAGAGGATTTTCTCCAATAATTCCTTGCTTCTTTAATTTCTGTAGGAGTGGTCCAAACTTCTGTTCAAAAGATAAATTTCTTTTTTCAACTGAGATATGAACCATCTCTCTGATTTGAATGTACTCTTCTTCTTCTAACTCCAGTTCCTCTATAGCTGCATTTACAGTAGGTAACGTATTGATAGTAGTTAAATTCTTATAGAATGTTACCGTATTCCTTTCAATCCGAAGTCCTCCATGCATGACTCTTATAAAGTTGCATCCAATAATAAATTGGATATTATCTCCCAAAGTCATAGGGAAACTATAAGTATAAGAAATTCGAAAAATGTTGTCACCGATCATCATCCTGTCGTTCCTTAGCTTCATCTTTGCGGTTTGCTGTGAATTCACTCCACTGAAGCATACTGTAAATGTATTCTGTTCTAATGAGTCTTTTGGAACTGACCTCTGATCAACATAGCAGGTAGTAGCCCCCGTATCAAGTATTGCCTTTAGCTTGAACTTTGGAATTCTTAGAATATCTATTTCAACCGTTAAATTATACAACATATTTTTTACCAACCTGGGGCTTGAATTAGAGGCAGCTACTTCTTCTATCAGCATATGAGCAGCTTCCTCATCTTGTTCTTCCAAATCTTGGAAATCCTTTTGTAAATCCTTCTCCAGTTGTAGTGCTTCATATTGGGTTTTGAAGTATTTAACTTCTTCCTGCAATCTTTTTATTTCTTCCTCACACCATATAATGTAATTTCGTTGCTCCTTATTAAATTATTAGGATTAAATATTGTAACAGGGGCAGGGGTAACCGGTACCTCTTTGTTGAAATAATAAGGTCCACAGATATTGCAGACCGTGAGGGAGCATTCTGGGCAGTGTATTCTTGCCCTTTGCACCGTTGCCCGTTGCAGCAAGTATATATATGGGAATGAGGAGCAAATATTCTCTCATTGTGCCTCCATTGATGTAGGCAATTATATTGTGCTTCAGTTAATCGAACTTGTTGCCGATACCCTCCATCTTCCAGGCCAAGCATATATATAGTATTGAATTGAAGAGATTGCTGTACCTCATATATGCCATCTTCTCCTTCAGATAAACTGAAAATGCTTCTCCTTCTTGAATCGAGAGTATATCACAGTCATCTGATAGGTCTAGTTGCTCAAATATAGCAACTCTCTTCACATTTCGTTTTTCATTAGGACAATCTCTGGCGAAGTGTCCTTCTTGCCCACATAAATAATACTTACATTTTTTATTTCTGAGTAAGTGTTTTCTTTTCTCAATTCTTGCATGGGAATTATGCGGCTTACCTTTATAGGTTTTTGATTGCCTTACTCCCATCTTCTTGGTTCCAACCTTCTGATAGTAGCCAAGAATTGGTATTTGGCTAAAAAAGACAAATCTTTTAGTGATCTTTTGAATGCTGCATCCTTACATTCTTGTTCTAGGAACTTATGGGCGAATTTGATCCTCGGAAATACTCCTATTGTTAAACCCGGATGCTTTGCTTCAAAGACTGCTTTGATCCGATTACCAAGGTCCCCTGGCATTTTGAGCCAGAATTTTTCTGATAACTCCGGTCCTGCATATAATCTTCCAGTATTGGCTGCTAACCTCATATAGTCATTGATATATTGGATTATGTTTTTTACGTTGTCACAGGATAGCTTCTCAAGATCTCTATTGGTGGAGTTTTGAATTTCAGTAGACCCTTGGGTAGGATCTTCCGCAGAGAATACCCTTCTCATTTGGGATAATATATTTTGAGTCCCTTCTCTTCCTTCACTGATTGTTATGAGAGCATCATATTCTGTAGCATAGGTCATTCTCCATTGTATCCAAGTTATTTTTTTCAATTTCCCCCAAAAGATTTTCAATAAATTCTACTTTCTCCTTGGTATTTGAGAATGATTGCGCTGCCACAAAATTCTTCGTAATGGATTCCCATCTAGAAAAAGCATCATCAAAAAGATTTATTTGTTCAAGGATTACGAATAATGCTTCACTCTGCTGCTGTGCAGATGGAAGAGTCATTGTTCATTCCTCCTCGAAACTTTGCTTTTGGCGGATGTTGCTCATATATTGGTTGAAAAGCAAGAGGATTAGTGGTATTGCTGGGGGATACCCAGGTGGTCCCATTGCCGTATCTGTGGGAGGGCGATATAGAGAGATTACGATACTTGTTGAATAGATCTGTTCAGTAGTTGATGTTATTTCTTCTACAAGTCGTTGTAAAGAAGGATACTCCATTTCTACATTTGCTGCAATTAATTCACTTTCCCCACCTATCTTGATTGATTGAGTGATGAATTGAAATGTATCTGTAGTCAAATGATAAGAGTTAATGTCAATTTTTCTAAGAATAGTTGTGACCTATCTAGCCATAGTGGCGCCTGAAGGTTTTGGACATGGGTATTGCAATATCAAAAGCTATGGGAGGAACGAACAAATATAAATACAAAGACAAATTTAAAGAAATTCTTACTGCAAAATTAGAGTCACACTCCATGAAGTAACATATGCATTGTTTTGGGGGAAAATGGTAAAAGAAATACATAATTTGCATGCAAATGAAATATGCAGCTAGTCTTGAAGTGAGATATGATATTTGACCTGTATTCAGGCTTTAACCACTTTTCGCCCTCAGCTAGAAGCCAAGTAATCTTTTCACATGTTGTCATAATTTCTCCTAAAGAAGCATCGACCATAGTCTTTCCAGTATCCCGAGAAGAAATCCTAGAACAAGCACACAATCATTGGATAGTTTTGTACTAAAGTTCATCCTTCAACATTGATTGCAAGCATACAGAATGTATGACAGAATATTCCATTAATATGTAAAGAAATTCATAGGAAAGCTTCCTTCAGATCACTGCCATCATACAAACCAAAATAAGCCATAATATTAGTCAAAAAAACTTGGTCATCAAAAAGATGAAACTAAGCTAGAGCATGTTCAATAAACATATCCAAAGAAGATACAACCACAAGCGATGAATCCCAAGTGACCATGGCTGTCAAGTTTGTGATTGGGACCTTAGAATCTTAGAATCCTACAGTCCAAATTGGACTAAACGATGTAAAGATAGCTTACGATCTGGATTGTTGGGATCCCATGAACCTACTATGCAATTCCAAGTTGACTTGCAATTGTTATGTAGGTTCTCAATCCTAACAATAATATAGAATTTACTTACATTTCGCATAGACATTTTAAAACTTGAATTTTAGCCATAATAGATAATCTTTTACATACAAAATACCTTCCAATACAACTTAAGATTATACTAGAACTGTTTTAACTTCAAAGGAGAAGAATCATTTGTTATCATTGTCAACAATCTTATAAAAATTACAATTTGCAACATAGAAATATGGCAATTTAATAGTTATATAACATTATTAAAAATGAATCATTTTAGTTATTGTTTATCATATTAGAGAATGATGCAAAGCTGGATACACTTATAACACAATCCAATAAACTACATTTCAAATGTTTAAAAATTATAATGTTTAATATTTTATGATCCTATGCTTAGATATTAAAATTCAATCCAATGAAACCATGTTACTCTTTAGGTTGGATTTCCATTCTGACAACTTTATTCCTAACTAAACATATTCTAAAAGGTTACACCAATAAGTCACAAGTCTCAAATATTTGAGGTTGACTACATGAATGTAAATTTCTATCAAACATGTCCAAAAAGGATAAATATCCACATCACATCAGGTGTGGATTTTATGATGCCCTTTATACATCAAAATTGCCCATATATGCTGAGTGACTCAGCTCCAACTCAATAACAGAAAAACTAGTGTTCCCAATGGCTAAAAAATTGATACAATTACCAGAAATATCTGTGGAACAAATATATAACAATTACATAGAAAATAAAATAATTTACTCACTGGCAAATAAGTTCCTGGTGCTCAATTATATACTTCAGAAGGATTCTCAAGAATTGGCGTCTTTGACGGAAGCTGCTACTTTTCCATATTTTTTGTGCTTCCCTGGCTTGTGCAACATGCTCTCTAATCTGAAAAGAAAATGCAAAAACAATTAGTCAAAAGCCACAAACCAAAAGAAATGTCCAAGACAAAAGAAAAGGATATAGTTTTCAAAAAACAACTCAATACTGAGACTCCAAATTGTTAGTTCAAAGTTAATGGCATCATGACCAATCCTACAATATTCTTGTCTCAACCAAACTAATGTGATCGGGAAACACTTACAATACTGGGGCAAGTTGATTTTCCATCATCTCATTATTGTACCCCCATCAGGAAATTAACAGACACATGAAACCGGAGGCTACTGGATAGATGATGGTAGATTGGTTTACTCAGGATGATGGAGTGACTCAGGCTTATGATTTCTTTAGGCACCCTAGCCCTAAGAAACCATGGGTTCAAACCACGTGGAAGGCATATATTCAACCGAGCCCGGCAGTTACATTTTGGATGTTGGTGCAATGACGTCTCCCCACTAGAGATATACAGGCACCTTCTACCATCAGGTGCTAGAGTCCAGAGCATCTTTTCTTTGGGTGTCCCCCTATTGCGGAGCTTTGGAGGAGGATTAAAGAATGACTTCATATATGACAAGAGATGTCTACATATAGGCGGATGATGCGAGTCTTTGGGAGATATTACCGAGAGTAGGGTGTCAACAAAGGCCTGTGCCTTGTCTTCCATGATTCATTATGTTTGGCGAGCGAGGAATAGTAGTTCCTTTGGAGAGGGATAGTTGGATATTGAGAAGATCTTCAGAGTGTGCAAACTCATATGTACCGGTATTTGGGAGTATACTTTGATTTGACGTTGCGTCATACATAAGTACCTCGTAGGGACTAGTGGTTTCATTGGGGTGTGTCTGATGACTTCCTATTAACCATATGGGGTGGTTGATGTTGGTGATTGGGCTTGCCTAATCACGTTTGTACCCCTTTTTTTCTTTGAATTCAATATACTTTTATTTATCCAAAAAAAAAAAGACAAGTGAAACCATGGACATAATACCAACTCTATGAGTTGTGAGTACAACTTAGAGGGATATATTCTAGGTCTTACTAAAAGGAAAATAATTATAGTCATAGATACATGACACCAGTGGAAGACCTAGTGGCTAAATACTCAATGGAGCACTGAACTATTGACTATGTTACTAGCATATAACTATTTGCTCTTATATGACTATTATTTATTAATACTTGTACAACTTGTTATGTAGAGCAACAAGAGTCCTACAAATAGAAAACAATAATAAGACACTCGACAAAATGAAGGCACAATACTTGTGCAACTTGAGAGATTTCAACAATGTGACATTTTGGATTGATGTCAACGAGTTGATATGATCTGTCAAGTGCCAAATTGTGAAAATTTACAGAAAACTAAATTGATGTTTTCTAATACGTGCTCTTATGACAAAGGCTAACACCTGGAGAAAGACTGAGAAGAGGAGATTTAGAGAAGGGACCATACAAAATTTTGTCTTCTGTTCAAGTGAAAAGAGAGAAAACATTGAAAGAGAGGCTAAGTTAGAATTGAGATTACAACCTGTGATAAAGAGCAATAATATGTTATAAAGAAAAACGAGGTTAAGATTCCAACATCTACTCTGAGTGAGAAGAAATGTTAATTGCAACTAAGTTTCCTGTCATTTTACAATTGTTGCCCTTTTTTCACTATTGTCACCTTTTCTAGACTCCATGAGAATTGTGTCCTCTTTCTGCACTTTTTTTTTTGTTTTTTCAATTTCATGTTCCTCCTTTTTCTGAATACTTATTTAGGCCGCTAATGCTTTTTCAATACAATTGTTTTATTTTTTGCACTTAAAGGGTAGCAGTGGATTGAGTACTTGCATTTTTCTTACTACTCAAACTTGAATTTCAACCTGATTATGTAACCTGTACCTAGACTAGGCACATATCCATGTCTGCTTTTTATTCTTCTACCTATGACTGACCAATATGATAAATATTTACCCAAAATAAATGTGCATAATATTGGGGTATTCGTGGGTACCTATAAATGTAGTATAAAGGAGAAGATTTTTTCTGTGATAGACAGCAAATGCAGCAAAGGTGAGGAGAGACTGAGCTTTATAATCAAACATGTGGCCTCCCCCTTCAAGCAGAATGAAGAACATACCTAGAATATGTCCCAATATAAAAAGAAGGATTCCAATATCTAAGGATTGAAATGCGCCCAACACATAAAGGAATCTCCAAACAATTAGCTTAAGTAGAAAATGAAACTAGTTAAGTAAATATTATGTATAATTTATTTAACAAAGTTACCACCTAGAGCGTCAGTTCATGCCGGACAACATATATTCACTATATAAAAGGCATGTTCATGAAATCATGTTGTTCAGATACCCATAAATTGATTACAATGTTCCATAATCAACCTCATCTGGTGTCAAAGCCGGAAAAACTCCGAGGTACTTCATGGTGGCAGGCTCATAGCATCGAACCATGTCTGCTTGTGCCATTTTCCCCTTCCTTGGTATCTGCAACATAGGCAATCAAATTTTCGAGGTTCAGACCTCTCGGTGAGGCGCAGGTTTAGTACAGAATCCATGCTACTAGAGAGACATAAATGGAACTTAAAAAAAAAAAACCCGATAAAATTACCAAAAAAACACTGGAATTAAAAAGGGCAAAAGAAAAACAAAAGGAACTGCAGAAATGCATCTGAAACTAAAAGCATTTAAGATTATCACATAGATATAGCTGTTCTCCATGGTCTGGCTCCCATCTTCCATTACTGAATCAAAGAAGAACTAGTAATCAGAAAACCAAACGCCCCAAAAGTCGTAGAGAGAAAGAGAAAAAATGGATCGGAGAAGCTACCATCGGACGCATCGACCTCGATTGAAGGGACGTTGGGTGGGATGAGCATCAGAAGGAAGCGGCAGACCAAGTAGGCGACGCCGAGAACAATCAGGGGCCACCAGAACGCCATTGCCGGAGCCCGCAATCAATGGAGGAGGGGGGTTAGAAACCCTAGGACCGTAGGACGTTTTGAGGGGAATAACCGGGGAATGCAGCAAGGCACAGTTAGGAGAGTGACTGAACTCTTTTATGGAAACAAATTGAGAGCCTGCTTTTGAATGATTCTGAGTCATCTGCCAGCATTCACGAGTTACCTTTTAGATCAATGCTCAATTTAGTTTCAGAGTTAAGAAAAAATAAATAAAACGCACTTAACTTTTATATTTATTAAAAATATATACATATTTGTCTAATATAACGAAGATAACATTTATTTTAAATATAAATGATTATTATTATTGTTAATGTAATAAAAAATAAAAAATATGAAGAAAAGATTTCGAGACATGGCGGTTGTAGTCTATGCTTGGTCGTTACCTCTGGCCTCAATTTTGGGTTCGCTTGATCATAAAAGACAAATCATTTATGTCGTGTGTAGTGACACATATAATTTGAAACTTCTCGTAGACAAATTAGCCTATGCCTAGCCTGTGGAGAAATTTTAAACGGGGATATATTCTGAGAGTTTTTTTTTTCCGATCTTAGGTTTGGATTTGGAGATTTTTTAAATTATTGTAAATTAAATGGGAGTGAGTAGGAGATGCTATCCCTATCTCAATCCTCTCTTATGATGATGATAATAATAATAATAATATAATTTTTTATAATTACTTTCTTGAATTACTATTTTTATAAAAGAGGTTGAAAATTAAAAGTTTTTTTAACCAAATGACATTTGAAGTAGAGAAGGATGGAGACGAGGATTTAATTCCCATGAAATTAGAGATAAGAATTTCCTAATTAAATAAAATTAGGGATGGGATGGAGCTATACTTCATGGGTGGAGATGGAGATGACAAATCCATCTTTTACCCCACTCATTGCCATCTCTAATCATTAATGGCAAATTGAGCGTGTTCATATGTTTTTTTTCTCTTTTTTACGGTGTGTTTTCGCTCCTATCACTGCTCTATTTTCTATTGATATAAGTCATAGTTTTATTTTCCTTTCTTTTTCTTTAATATACTTAGGTGGCATTTGGTTCTCTCTTAAGAATCGGAATGAGAATGAGAATTATAGTATTATAGAATGATAATAAGTATGAGCATGGATATCACTCTTAAAAATAATATTTGATTAGTTAAATATTTTCTATCGGAATGAACCTAAATTTCCTTTTTTACTCTTAGAGGAAAATAAAAGAAAAAAATAAATGTGAGAGAAAACTAGGATGAAAAAGAATAATGAGAGAGAAAGTGTGATAGGAAAAAATAAAGAGAGGAAAAGTGTGATGAGAGAAAATGAAGAGAGTATGTGATGAAAGAGATTGAGGAAAGAGAAAGTCTGATGAGAGAGAAAGTGTGTTGAGAGAGAAAGTGTGATAGAAAAAATGAAGAGAGAGAAAGTGGATGAGAGAAAATGAGGAGAGAGTGTGTGATTGTAGAGAATGAAGAGAGAGAAAGTGTGCTGAGAGAAAATGAGGTGAGAGTGTGTGATGAAAGATATTGAGAAGAGAAAAAAATAATGAGAGTGAAAGATGAGAGAGAAAGTTTGAGTTGACTCAAGACTCAAGTTTGAGTCAACTCAAACTTAGTCAACCTTGTCGACTTTAACTTAGGGGAAATTGCACCAATAGAGGTCACTTCTTGGTCCATTTGGCAAGCACCCACATGGGTAGGTCTATAGTATTTGATAAGGCAGGGATTGTGAGGGACATCACCACTCATTCCTTCTCACTACAACAAATTTAACTTTCTACAATGTGCAATTATATTATCCGTAGTGTGCATCGCATGTTGTATAACTCTAAGCTATTGAAAATCATAAGACATTGACAATGCACACCGTGCATTGTAGTTAAGAGCATTCATTGTGTGCACCCTATGCTGCAATTAAGAGCACTCGTGGTGCTCGTCGTGCGCTACAATTAAGAACATCCATAGTGCGTGGCGCGCGCTGCAGTTAGTGTTGGTGTAGGTTACACTAATTATCTAGTTTTAATGTATGATAAATAGGTTAAAGTTAAATGTGATGTTTGTCTAACTTTTTTACCAAGTGTGCAGGAGTTGACTGGTCTGAATGATCTAACACTAGGCTGAAATCCAGCTAGGTCCACGGGACCTGACAACCTATCGAAATCTAGTTGGGTCTGCGGACTTGACAACTGGCGGGAAGACCTAGTAGGTCAAAGTCAAGTTAAGTGACTACAATTGGTAAGTAAAGGTAAGTAACTGGAGGAGAGATCCAATGAGAACTCGTTCTCTATTGAGGGAACTGTAGGCATCGATCCAACTTAGGTCTATTTGAGAAAACCTAAGTTGAGATCTTGACTAGATATTGGTTTTGAGGAGACTAGATCTAATTACTACTTCTATCTGCTGAGTTGTACTAACTCTGTTTTGTAGGATGAACTTATTTTTGTTGCCCAGGACTAATCCTTTTTTGTAGGAAAAGAAGAAGCTGAAAAAGGGGGTCCAGGTGCCCGTACCAAGCTCGCCCAGGCAGGTGCTGCGGGCACCCAGGCGGTTCGGGCGCTCGGACCTGAAAATCCATCCAAAAGATGATGTGGAGCTCGTCGATTGACCGGGCCACGTGGTCCAAGCGGCCAGAGGGATTCCAGACACTCGGAATGAGTCTATTTAAAGGCCTTCGACCAGGAGCTCAAAAACAACAATTACTACGATCGTCTCTCTTGTGTGCGGCTCCGAAAAAGCTCCAACGACACCAAAAGACTGTTCCGAAGTTCGAAGAACGAAGAGTCCTTCAAATTTCCTTTATGTGTTGGTAACTTTATTCTTTTCAGTTCTTGTAACCAATTCCTGTAATACATTTACGAACTGATAGTGGATTGCCCAACGAAAGTACTCGACGAGTGCGGACCTTGGAGTAGGAGTCGTCGAAGACTCTGAATCAAGTAAAATTTAGTTTGTTAGCATTGTTTTTTATTCTTCTATTGTGTGACTTAGTTTTAAATCGAGTTTTTCGACGATTATTATTCACTCCCCCTCTAGCGTCTTTCCGATCCTACAAGTGGTATCAGAACATGTATCGCTCTAAATTGGTGCAACCACGAATCAGGCAAAGGGATTCCTTTTTAAAAGAAAAAAAATTATATATCGTTTTTTATTAAAAATTATTCTTACGTCTTTCATTTTTTCCCTCTATTTTTTTTAAATATTCACTTTTATTTTTTCACTATTAATTAGAATTGGTGAAATAACCTTTTGACAAAATTTGTCATAATATTTTTATTAGTATTTTATTATTATTTTTGAAATTGATGAAATGCCCTTATTTCTTTATCTCCCACACTACTTATCCCAAGATAAAGCCTTGGAAATTACTTTTTGTCTATATTTTTTTGCAAGTATATCAATGTCTCATCAAGAATGACGGAGCGTTCACAAACCATCACCATATGAGATGTACAAGAGACATGAATTCAATCTGTGGAGGATGCAGATGAAAATCTTCATCCTTATGAACGACTTCAATGGCGGTATGACATTGAGGCGATCAACCCAAAATATAGAAGCCAACAGAAAGGTAATAAATCCAATTATAAAATTATTACCTAATGAAATCTCATGTAGAATTAGAGAACATTGAGATGCCTATAAGTTTTGGACTCGACCAACCAAGCTTCATGAGGAGTCGATGAAGCTAGAGGATCAAGTCAAAAGTGAATCCAAACTAGAATCAAATCCAACAGAGAAGCCTACTAAATTAGGGGATGCACTTAAGGTTAGTATAATTTACCAAAATACCCTTGTCAATAATAATAATATGTATAATAATCTAGATAATTATGAAATTATCCCAAGTATGGTGTATGATAATTTAGATTTACATGATTTAAATTCAGAACTATAAATAATCTATATTCTGATTAAGTCAATCAAGACTTTAACCAAATTGGCATCAACCTTGACTTGGTCAAATAGAATATTGACTAAATCAATTTAAATAAATAAATTAATTTAGAAATTTTAAAATTAAATAAAAATTTAGAAATAATTAATTAAATTATTAAATTAAATTCAAATATAAACTTAAAAGACAAAGAAAATATAAGGATAAAATTAAATACTTTTATAAAATCAAAATAAAATTTAATAAATTCAAAATTAAATATTAAAAATAATATCTTAAACAAAGATACTCTAACATATACCAAATTAAATAAAAGTCTAAAGAAAGATAATTCAAACAAATTAACCGGTCAGAAATTAAGAATTAATAAAAACTTAAATATCAAATATAATCTTTTAAATAATGATAATAGTTTAATAAATTCAAAATTAAAAGAAAACCTAAATCTTAATTACACTCCTTTAAAAAAAAAAAGGACAATTTAATCAACTTAATTAATTCAAAATTAAAAACATAAATTTAAATTATAAATTAAATATTAAATTTTCACTAATATTAACCTTAATTATACAAAAACTTTAAAAAAATAATAATAATTTAAGGGAGGTTCCAAATCAGTTGGCACCTCAAAAATAATAATTTATCCGGCTAGGTAATTAAGATTAGGTTAAAAAGGGACAAAAGTTTAACTTGAAAAATAGTATTGAAAAAGTTTTGAATGATAGTAGGTTAGGGAAATTATGTCTATGCATGTCTAGGAAGATATGATTTGGACTTAGTGCATTTGACTTAGTGGAACTAATTGAAGCTACCCCTTACCAATCTTAACTGGTTAGGCCAAAGTTTTCTACTAAGTTCAGTGGAAGAGACAATTTGAAAATTTTCAAAGGCGTGATTACTCTAATGATGTCCAGATAACTCACCACAGCTTAGATATTAAACCCAAAGCTGAATTTGAATCTAACGCAAGTTCAACCAAACTCTAAAATTTAACTTAACTCATCTCACAAAATCATATGATCCCTTTATCTTAAAACATAGGTTAGGTGAGATGAATAAGGATTAAATTAAAATCAAGATTAAATTAAATATTAATTTAAGTAAACACTAAAATCAAGATTAAATTTAAATTAAATCAAATACCAATATTAATTTAATTAAATATTAAAATCAAAATTGAATTAAACATATGTTAATTAACGTATTACATATAACTTATTTTAAAAATCCTTTTAAAAATTCATTTAAAAAATATTTTAAAAATCCTTTAAAAATTATTTTAAAAAATATTTAAAAAATTCTTTTAAAAATTCTTTAAAATGCTTTTAAAAATTCTTTAAAATCCTTTTAAAAATTATTTTAAAAATCTTTTAAAAATTAGTTTAAAAATCCTTTAAAAATTATTTTGAAAATACTTTTAAAAATTATTTTAAAAATTCTTTAAAAATTATTTTAAAATCCTTTTAAAAATTATTTTAAAAATATTTTAAATTATTTAAAAAATCTTTTCAAAAATTATTTAAAAATTCTTTTAAACAATATCCTTTAAAAATTATTTTGAAAATCCTTTTAAAATTTATTTTAAAAATTCTTTAAAAATTATTTTAAAAATCCTTATTAAAAATCTTTTAAAAGTTATTTTAAAAATCCTTTTAAAAATTATTGGAAAAATCTTTAAAAATTATTTTCAAAATCCTTTTAAAAAAATTATTTTTAGAATCTTTTAAAATTTATTTTAAAAATCTTTTAAAACCATTTAAAAACTTAGACACTTAACTTAAAACTTAACCCTTAATTATTTTTTAAAAAATCAATTAAATTTAATTATATTAAACTTTAAACTAAATTAAATAGTTAATAAGTAAATAAGTGAAACTTAAAGATTAGTACCTAAATAAGTTAAACTTGATTAGTACCTAATTTAACCTAATTAATAATTTATCTGAATTAAAGATTGACTAAAATTGAACCTTAATTTTACTTAACTTTTAACTCTGAATTAATTTAAACTTACAACTCAGTTAATCCTAACTCAACTTTAATCAATAATTTGTTTAAATTAAACCTAATCAAAATTTAAAATTAACTCAATCAATTTAAATAAATTAAAATAAAATTAAAACTAATATTTTCATTAGTCAATTAACTCAATCAGTTAATATGAAATGTAGGTTGTTTCAATCAAATAAATATTAAATTATTAAATTGAGTCAAGTAAAATTTAATCAATAAACCATTGATAATGATCAACTGTTATTAAATTAGTAACAAATTATTTCATTTAACTTGAAACTTAAACTTAATACACCTAAGATTAATTATTTTTACAATAATTGATTAATAATTAATCAAACTTAAGTGAACAATGATAATAAAGTGTAAATAATATATTTGATGAACATTTGTGTTATGAACAATAAATTCCCTAGGCACTAAGGTAGAAATCCTTGTTGCTAACAAAGATAACCAGAAAGTGTTAAATTAAGGGAGACCAAGAGCTTCGAAAATGTGTTGCACAATTTAACATGTCCAAACCCTAGTAAAATTTAAGGGGGAGTGTTAACTTAAGAGGGAGAAAGTGTTTAACTATTTTGAAAATATGTTGAAATATTGATTTGATTTTTTTTTAAACTTGCAACTTACGTTCAACAAATGTTACTTGCTTTGAGAAAGTTTTTGAAAAATCAAATTATTTTTAACTTGAAAATTATTTCTTACCTAAATTTTTTTGAAAGCGTTTTTTTAGGAAAACTTTTCTTCCACTTTAAAAATCTTTCTTAAAACTTTTATGTAAAATTACTTTGAAATTTCTTTTCTAACTTACATTAAAAAAAAATTTCTTAGAAAATTTTTCTTTATTACTTTGCAAATATTTACTTTTCTCAAAAGATTTTTTAGAAATTTTTGTAAAAGTTTATTCAGAAATTTTAAAAACAAATTACTAGAATATTTTTTAAAAAATTGCCTTGAAAAATATTTTACAATATTTATATCATCTGAAAAGTTTATTTTCAAAATCGTATTTCGAAATTTATTTTGAAAATTATTTTAAAAACTTCATTGGAAGTTCTTTGAAAATATTATGCAAAAACACTTTAAAAATTTTTACAATATAGCTTTAAAATATTTTGAAAAGTTATTTTGTTTAGAAATTACTTTTGAAATATTTGAAAATTACTTGCAAAATTCTCATAAAAATTATCCTTGCATTTTTTTTTTGAAAAAATTAAACATTTCAAAATATTTTTCCTGGTAATTTATTTCCCAATATTTTTTTGTGCAAAATTAGTATTGTATAAATTATTTTTGAAACATTTAATCCTCCTTAAAATCAACTTGAGTTTTTATTTTTATAATTTTTATTTAAAACATTATTTGAAAAAAATTTCTTTGAAAAGATAAACACTTTCTAAGTTAAAATGGTTGGTTTTCAAACACTAGTTTTCAAAATTATTTAAAGTATTTGACATCATTATTTGAAAAACTAAGTTTACAAAGTTATTTTTGTAGACCTTTATTATTTATGCTTCTTGCATTAATTTTTTTGATGTATACCAAAGGGGAGGATAGTGGGTTAGGTTAGAAAAATCAATTCTAACTCAATGCTAACTCACTTTATTCAAAATTTTAATGTTTGCTTAATTACACTTATTTTTTCTAACTTTAACCCAGATTGTCATTACATCAAAAAGGGGAGATTGTTGGTGCAGGTTGCACTAATAATCTATTTTTGATGTATGATAAATAGGTTAAAGTTAGATGTGATGTTTGTCTAACCTTTCTACCAAGTGTGCAGGAGTTGATTGGTCTGAAGGACTTGACACTAGGTTGAAATCGAGCTAGGTCCGTGGGACCCGATAGCTAGTGCAAAATCCAGATAGATTTGCGAGTCTCGATATCTGGCGAGAAGTTCTGTTGGGTCCGTGGAACCTGACAACCGGCCGAAGTCCAGTTGGGTCTGTGGACCTGACAACTGCAAGAAGTCCTGGTGGGTCAAAGACAAGTTAAGTGACTGTAGTTGGTAAGTGAAGGTACGTAACTAGAGGAGAGATCCAGTGAGGATGTGTTCCCCGTTGAGGGAACTGTAGGCATCGATCCGACTTAGGTCTATTTAGGAAAACCTAAGTTGAGATCTTAATTAGATCTTGATCTACAGGAGACAGGATCTAATTACCACTCCTATCTGCTGAGTTGTACTAACTCTATTTTGTAAGATGAACATATTTTTGTTGCCCAGGACTAATTCTTTTTTGTGGAAAAAGAAGGAGCTAAAAAAGGGGGTCCAGATGCCTGGACCAAGCTCGCCTGAGTGGGTGCAGTGGGCGCCCAGGTGGTCCAGGCGCCTGGAGTCGGTCTAGGTGCCCGAATGCGAAAATCCATCCAAAAGTTGATGTGGAGTGCGTCGATTGGCCGAGCCATGTGGTCTAGACGACCGGAGGGGTTCTAGGTGTCCGAAATGGGTCTATTTAAAGGCCTTCAACCAGGAGCTCAAAAACAACAACTACTATGATCGTCTCTCTTGCGTGCGGCTCCGAAAAAGCTCTAACGACACTGAAAGATTGCTTCGAAGTTCGAAGAATGAAGAGTCCTTCAGATTTCCTTTCTGTGTTGGTAACTTTATTCTTTTTAGTTCTTGTAACCAATTCCTGTAATACATTTATGAACTGATAGTGGATTGCTCAACGAAAGCACTCGACAAGTGCGGACCTTGGAGTAGGAGTCATCGAAGGCTCCGAACCAAGTAAAACTTGATTTGTTAGCATTGTTTTTTATTCTTTCGCTGTATAACTTAGTTTTAAATCTAGTTTTTCGACGATCACTATTCACTCTCCCTCTAGCGTCTTTCCGATCCTACAGTTAGAGTGTGATGTTAACACATACAATTATCAACATCATACTATTATCACTAATATTTATTTAAAATATATAATCCAAATTTAAAATTTAGAAACTAGTACAATTCATTCATCACTTAAAGTAGAAATATAATTTTTTAAAATATAACTAAAATATTAATACATAATTTTTATTCATCTAATAAATATTTGAGTCAATTTTAAAAATAAAATATCATAAATCTTTTAGTTAATATAACATTAGAAATTTGATAGATTAAGAATTTTAACATGATCTAATGTTGAATAAAATAATTAATACCATTCGTAGTTAATACAATTTTGTTTTGGGGGAAAAACAAGGCCCTCGGACAACTACTTTCGAAGTTAACTGAAAATGTTTTACTAGCATTAACAGCCTATCCCCCCCCCCCAGACTAGAAGATTCATAGCTACTAAGAGACAAATATAGCTACCCTGAACCTCATAAGTTGGTGTAAAATGATCGGTCATCAATATCGAAGCTGCTATAGCACTTGGATGTTAGTTCTTTATGCCTAACATCCTATAATAATAGGAGTCAATAACGGTGACACAGAATACAAGTGGAAATGGGAAATAGCAAATAAAGCTTCAATTTTAGTAAGCTAAAATAATAAAACTACCTCAATGAGCCACTGAGCTATTTAAACTTGAGTTGAATTACCTTTTATCTCAACTACTATTTCATTAGGTATAGTTCTAATTTTCTCGAGTGTAATAATAGCTCCAATTGTATGACATATGTATGATATATTTATGTTGAAAATGAGGATAGTGGGGATGTGGGAATATGATCCATGTTTTTCATTATTCATAATGGAAAAGTTCATTATGTCCTTGGTTTATTTTCCTATATAAAGGGGGTGCGTCCAAGGATCATTCGTGGGTTGGAGACGAGAGTAAGCGATGAGAATATTCAAGGCGGTGGGATTTGGTTTGTGGAATTGCGGAGGGCTTTCCGATCCTGTGATCACTCTTCCGACAGCGAGTTTCGCCATTGTCGATTGTGGATCTACGGGAGATCGCTGTAAGTTTTTACCACTTTAATTTTATTCATTTTTCATGCATTTAGAATTATCTACATTGGTATCAGAGCTGTGTTAGTTCTAAATGCTTAGAGACGAATTATGAAATCTCTGTTTGGAAATTTTCTGTATCACTTCGTCATTTCCCATCGCTGTTTTGCACGACTAATGTGTCGTAGCATACACGCTGTGTCAAATTTATAAAATCGCAACCCTGCATGGATTTGTCGACGACGACAGTCCATGGCCATGACCGGCGACAGTCCTAATAGGCCGGAGATTGGCCTTCGTGGCCGGTGATTGTATATGTTACGATTGCATGGAGGCTATGGGCGAGGCGCAACATCGGCATGGTCGATCGTGGGCATGGTGTCGATGGAAAAATCGTGCATTTGTGAAGCACGGTGCAAAAGACGTGGGTGTTTTTTTTTTATGTTTATTAAAAAAAACTATGAATAAATAAGTTCCACGTACTCATGCATGTAAATATTTTATAAAACAGTATGCAAATATTTTGCAAAACAGTAGATTTATATATAAAAAAAATGGTAACGTAATTAATTACTGCATGCATTTGAAATTAAAAATTAAGAAACATAATATGTTTATGTTTTTTTAATTAAAGTATAATTTTTGTTTGCCAAATAATACATACTGTTAGCATTAATTTTATTTACATGCGATAATTAATTGAATATTGAGTTCAATTAATTCACCATTTATGATAAATGGTCTAGAGTAATTTTGGTCCATTTAGATCCAGTTCAGGTTTAAATCATTAGTTGGTTTAACCGAACAAATTTGATCCAAACCTGAAATTAATTTGGGTTGATTAATTGGACTTGGACCAAATATGATCAAATGACCAAATTTGTTCTAATGGGTCAAATTTGATCAAAACAATTAGATTTGTTCTAATTGGTCAGACTTAAACCAATGAATATTGATTTGATCAAACGGACCTGAGTTTGATCAATAAGTCTGAAATTTGTCGAAATAGACTTAGATTAAAAGGATTTAGAAGATCTTGTAGATCCAGAGGAGGATCCTGAAGAATCTAAAGAGGATTCAGAAGATTCTGAAGATCCAGAGGAGGATCCAGATGAATCTGAAGAGGATCTGGGAGAGTGTGTAGAGGATTCTATAGAGAATCTTAAAGCTGTCCTGCCTGAGATTACCCCAAATGAGTCCAGGCTGAGAGAGATTATTTTAGCCACTGCACTAGTGTCTGTCCTAGTGGGAGTGGTAGTTGCCTATCTAGTTTTCTAGGGTTATGTTATTTTCATTATGTATGAACAATGTTAGTCCATTTCATTCATGTCAGTTAGTTATATGTTAACATTATGTAGCATAATTTTATGTTAATGATATGTTCATTTATTTATGCTGTTTACTTGACATGATGCACGATTAGTTCATGATATATTAAATGATTAGTTCATTTAATTAAAGAAATCATGATATATTAAATGATTAGTTCATTTAATTAAAAAATTCATGATATATTAAATGGTTAGTTCATTTAATTAAAAAATTCATGATATTAAAAATGATCAGTTCATTTGTTGGGATGTATATAATAGAATTGATTAATATTAATTTGATTGGTCATACGAATGATAAGTGAAAACATAGTAATTACTTGATTTTGTAAACCAACTCAAAGTAATATTGAGTCAATCATAAATTACATACATATGATATACACTGAATACTAAATAATGTGTTTATTTATGATAGATTATGGCAACCGAAAACATAATAGCTGAATTCAATAAAGGTGAAAAACTTAATGGGGATAACTATAAGATCTGGCACCTCAGGATACAATATGTTCTTGAGGAATAAGAAGTTCTAGAGGCTGTAAATAAGGTTATGGAAGTACCTGTAGATGGTCCCACTGCACCACACAGACGAGATCTTGATGCCTATAAGGCATGGAAGAAAAAGGATTCCACTACAAAGGGTATATTGATTAGTTCAATGGTAGACGACCTAGCTTTTGAGTATGAGTTGTATCTTTCGGCTCATGCAGTCTGGATAGCCCTTAAAGAAAAATATAGTGAAGTAAGTCTGAGCAAGCTTCGCCAGCTGACAATCAAGTTTGACAACTACAAAAAGCATCCGAATGTATCAATGGTTCAACACCTCAGGGAGATGTCGAACATGATTCGGGAGCTTAAAACTGCTGGTCATAAGTTGACTGATGAAGAACAGGTTCAAGCAGTTATTCGTTCACTTCCAGATTCTTGGGAGACCATGAAGCAGACCCTAACTCATAGTGAGAGTATCAAGACTTTCACTGACGTCTCACGCCATGTAGAATTGGAGGCGGAGAGAGTTGAATCTGCAAGGATTTCTGGATAAGCCTATGTGGCTATAGGTTCTGTAGGATCATATGGATCCAAGAAAAAGAAATGGTTCAAGAAAGGGAAGGGAAAGAAGAGGGAAGCTGCTATTGTGGGACAAGGCCCAATCAAGAAGATAGTAAAGAAGATTGGAAAGAAACCTAAAAACAAGTTGACTTGTTTTAACTGTGGCAAAAAGGGCCACTTTGCTCAAGAGTGCACTGAGCCAAAAAAGGTAAATCCAAGTGTGTCTTCTTTTCAAGAGCATTCTGTTGCTAGTTCAGTATTGTTAACTGATTCTTATCCTTTGTGGATTATAGATTCGGGAGCAACCAACCATGTAGCTCGGGAACGAGTTACATTTGTTGAGTACCGTCGAGTACCAGCTGGCAACAAGTGGATCTATGTGGGAAACAATGCAAGAGTTGAAGTTAAAGGAGTCAACACTTGCAAACTCAACCTCCGTGGTGGTAGAGTTTTATTTCTACATGATGTCCTGTATGCTCCTGAAATTTGACGGAATCTTGTTTCCGTTATGTGTCTTCTTGATTTAGGGTATTGTATTAATTTTTACAGTCGATCTGTTAAACTTAAGATTGACTCAGTGTCAATCAGATATAGTTTTTTAACAAATGGTTTTATGATTCTTGATGTAGGACCATATGTCAATTATGCTATTGATGGTTGTTTTTCAAACATTGCTTTAACTAGTGATGTAGATATAACTGATGAAGTTTGGCATGCTAGATTAGGACACATAGGACAAGAACGTATGAATCGATTAGCTAGAGAGGGTCTATTGGGCACTTGGATTAAGATTCAATTGTCTATATGTGAGCATTGTCTTGCTGGAAAAGCAACTAGGAAACTATTTGGTAAGACTATTAGATCTGAATCAATATTATAGTTAATTTATTCGGATATTTGTCGTCCAATGAATGTGAAGGCTAGACATGGAGCTTCCTATTTCATTACATTTATTGATGATTTCTCTAGGTTCAGTCATGTGTATTTGATTTCTCACAAATCCGAAGCATTAGATTGCTTCATTCGTTATATGAACGAAGTTGAGAATTAAACGGAACGTAAAGTTAAGACTTTACGCACTGACCATGGAGGGAAGTATTTGTCTGATATGTTTAAGATAATATGTAATGATAGAGGGATTATTAGACAGCTGACAATCCCTGGAACTCCACAACAAAATGGGGTAGCTAAAAGAAGAAATATGACTCTTCTTGAAATGGTTAGGTCTATGATGGTGCAAGCTAATTTGCCAATCTCCTATTGGGGAGATGCATTATTAACTGCAGCTTATATATTTAACAAAGTGCCTTCAAAGTCAGTTCCATCTACCCCATATGAACGTTGGACAGACAGAAAACCAAATTTGAGTAATCTGAGACCCTGAGGGTTAGCTGCTTATGTTCATGATAATTCTCACAAGTATGGAAAACTAGGGCCTAGAGGTAAAAAATGTATCTTTATAAGATATCATGAGACCTCCAAAGGTTATGTTTTCATAGGTGAGCAACTAGATGGAACCATCTCCGAAATAGACTCGAGAGATGCGACTTTTCTCGAAACAGAATTCCCAATCAAAGGTGATGTTGATAAAAAGGTTCCTCTATTTGAGGAGGATGAGATATTATCAACAAGAGAGATGTCAAAAGGGATACCTGAGTCTAGTCAACCGAGTGAGAGTGATATGCCAAGTCATGAGTTGACTTCTCAACAGCCCAACTTACAGAGAAGTGTTCGTAAGATCAAACCTAAGAAGAGGTTTGATATTGAGAATGAGGCATTTGTTACACTTTCGATTGACGACGCCGAACCTCAATCCATTGAGGAAGCATTGGGATGTAGAGTTAGAGAAAAATGGAAAGCTGCAATGGTTGAAGAGATGGAGTCCATGATTTAAAATCATGTTTGGGACTTAGTTGATCTTCCTCCTGGCCGAAGGGCTATTGGGAATAAGTGGATTCTCAAAATAAAGAGGAAAACAGATGGATCGATTAACAGATACAGAGCTCGTTTAGTTGCAAAAGGATATACCCAAATGGAGGGTATTGACTTTGAAGAGACATTTTCTCCCGTAGTGAAATTTGTGTCAATGCGAGTTATTTTGGCCTTTGTGGTACATTATGACTTGGAATTACATCAAATGGATATAAAAATCGCTTTCCTTAACGGTGATCTTGACGAAGAAATCTATATGGTTCAGCCAGAATGTTTCATTGCTGAAGGCCAAGAGCAGAAAGTATGTAGACTTAGAAAGTCTATATATGGGCTAAAGCAAGTGTCAAGACAATGAAACATAAGATTTAACGAAGTCCTTTTATCTTATGGTTTTGAGATGATCAATGAGGATCATTGTGTTTTCCTGAAAAGGGGAAAAGGAAAGTATGCCATTTTATCATTATATGTTGATGATATGCTGATAGTTGGAAATGACATAGGATATGTGAATGAAGTCAAGAAGTGGCTGTCATCACAATTTGATACAACAGATATGGGAGAAGCTGAATAGATCTTAGGGGTGAAGATCATAAGAGATCGTTCTAAAAGACTTTTGGGTCTGTCACAAGAGTCTTATATAAATAAGATGTTACATCATTTCAGCATGTCTAATTACAACATAGAACATACACCTATTGTGAAAGGTACTGTGTTGAGTAAGAGTATGTGTCATAAAACTCCAGAGGAAATAGTTGAGATGAATAAAAAATCATATGCCAGTGCTATTGGTAGTTTGATGTACACTATGTTATGTACACGTCCCGATATCAGCTATGTTGTGGGCTTGGTCAGTCGCTTCCAGTCAAACCCAGGACTGAGACACTAGAAGGCAGTAAAAAGGATATTCAGATATCTGAAGGCGACAACAGATTATTGTCTCCGTTTTCAAGGATCAGATATGAATCTGAAAGGTTATTCAGATGCAGATTGGGATGGAGACCTGGATGATAGAAAATCCACATCAGGCTATGCATTCTTGCTGAATGGTGGTGCCATCTCCTAGAACAGCAAGAAACAAGCTTGTGTAGCTTTGTCGACTATGGAAGCTGAATATGTGGCATGTTCAGCGGCTGTGCAAGAAGCAGTCTGGTTGAGAAGATTTCTGAAGCATATGAAAATTGCTGAGAATAGTGGGAGTCCAGTAACTGTCTACCGTGACAGTTAAGCTGCAATAACTTTTTCTAAGGATCTCAAATATCATAACAAAGACAAGCATATAGAAATTAAATATAATTTTGTAAGAGATATTGTGGCTAAAAGAAAAGTCATTCTTGAGTATGTCCCTATACGTGTTATGCTTGCTGATCCTTTTACTAAGCCAATCACTAAAGAGTCATTTAAAGAACATGTAAAGTCTTTGGGACTTCGTAGAATGTAACAATATTGAAATAACAATAAGACTTTGTGTTATGATTGTGTAATTTGCCATAATTTATTCAGTGTATATGTTGTATTTATTACATTCATATAAGATCTTGGTGAGCATGTTGGCAGGTGGAGATTGGTCCACTCACATGGACAATCATCACTGTTTGTTAAGTACAAATAGGGGTAAGACCGTTACTTGTGGAATAACTTATGTAGCTGAAATTAGAGACAAATTCATAAGTTGAGGTCACCTTGATAATTGTGTCAAGATTAGATCATTTATGTGTAAATAATAATCTAAGTAAATGAACCCACCATTTACTGAACCTGTTGAAGGCCAGATTAGAATTCATATATTGAATTCAGGATTAGACATTAGGTATGTCTAGATCAAAATCTGTACGATGTTAAATTTGAAGACAACATGTGCTCTTTTTAGTAAAGAGAATAACATCGTAGCATGTGATTCATACCACACGTGTTATTGCGACAATAAAGGTAGTAGGAGAATGAATCCCTGTTTCTCTACTATTTGAGACCTTTGAGATTATATGTTAATCTCAATTTTTTACCTTAGTGACTATTTAGTTGTTTACTTGATGTTTTAATCAGTGTCTGCTACTTTAGCGTGTATCCTATGGCTATGGATGATTCAATCTATGGAGCATAACTAGGAAAACGACTGATTAAAATGAATAGATTCTAGCTAAAAAGGAAGATTAAATATATTTACATCTTTTGTTGTTATTCACTGGTCGATCCATTTATGTTATGTATAGAAATGAATGTGAATATTGGATATGGAACATGCTCTTGACATAATGGTCATTATAAGAGATTAGAGATGTTCATATCGATGTAAATGAAAATTATTTAATCGGGGTAAATAGCAAGACATGAATATCTCCAAGATAATAGCTGTGTGTCACTTGAAGATTGGATGGATCCTGGATAAAGGCTACGTGCCACCAGGAAAGTGGCTATGTGCCATAAAGAGTGCGTCTCTAATTTATTTGAGCAACTAAGTAAAGTGTAACAACTTTATTAGCATTGATTGCTCAAAGAGCGGCTAAGTCAAGGTGTAACAATCTTCTTAGCAACTATCGCTCAGTGTGCTTGCTGTCGCACGAATCATTTTCTCTAAGTATGGATTGGATGTTCTCATATGGTCTATGTGACCAAACTCTCTAATAGTATATGTGACTTATTAAGTCTTTGTGACTTACCTGAATAAACTAGTCTTAGTGACTTACCTTGGACGAGTGGGAGATGTTGGAAATGGGGATAGTGGGGATGTGGGAACATGACCCACATTCCCCACTACTCATAATGGAAAAGTCCATTATGCCCCTGGTTTATTTCCCTATATAAAGGGGGTATGTCCAAGGATCATTCGTGGGTTGGAGACGAGAGTAAGTGAGGAGAATATTCAAGGCGGTGGGATTTGGTTTGTAGAATTACGGAGGGCTTTCCGATCTTGTGATCGCTCTTCCGACAGCGAGTTTCGCCATTGCCGATTGCGGATCTGCGGGAGATCGCTGTAAGTTTTTACCGCTTTAATTTTATTTGTTTTTCATGCATTTAGAATTATCTACAATTTCTTCATCCTCTAAGTTGTCATTGACATGCTTGAAGACTCTTAAAGCAGCATCCATTGTAGGTGATATAATGATGCCTCTGGTTCTTCTCTTGTTGATACCAAAACCTAAGTATGAAGGGGAAAACCATCCTAATTATCAAGACTAGCAATATACCGAATTGGACAACCCAAATTTTAGAACATGAAAGATGGTTCTAAAGCATAAAAATATAGAAAATGAAATATATAAACTGTAAACACTTACAGTGGATCAACGACGATGAATCCTTTTCCTCATACATGTAAGTACCCTAAGTTGGTTTTGATGTGATCAACCAAATTAACTTAGATTATGTGTCTTTTGATGTCTTGTGTCTAAGTGTACAGAAACTTAGAAATACAAGAAGTTGAGCGGAAGATGCAGGGAGCAAGAAAAGTGACATGGGAAACGGATTGACGGAGTTGGTGCATTCAAGGGATGAAAAGCTATGGAAGAATACATCGATGGACGAGAAGGACACCCATGGAGCGTTCAAGGGACAAGAAGACAGAGAGGAAGCCTACTCGAGGAGAAAATCAGAGTTGGGCTTGGGTGAGTTCAATTTCAGAGGGTTGGAACATCACCCAAAGAAGCATGAGGAAGAGTTAACCATTTGGAGGTTAACTGGATGGGCTGAAGGCAACTCTAAGCTGGTTCGAGGCGTCCTCATGCCTCTTGATAGAGGTGCCCTGATAGAAGCTAGAGGCACCCTCGCGCCTCTCTTAAAGGTGCTCTTGTACCTCTCTTGGAGGCACCCTTGATCCCTTTGGAGGAGCCTCTAACCGACATGAACTAATGGAGGCTATAAAAAGCCCTTTGGAGGTAGGAATTAAATAACAATAATTGTATTTGATCATGTCTGAGACCTACGGAGATGACGTGTTAGGCACGATGTGTTGGTTGCTACTCGGAAAGCCTAGAGGTTCCACTGTACAAAAATTTTGTACAAAGGTCTGAACCTTTTCCTAGCTACCATGTGTTCTTTTAAATTAAATTTTGGATCGCCTGCGGAACTTAACACGTTTGATCCAAAACTTAATCTATTTGTTCTTTTAGGTTTTGACTTGGATCTCCTGCGGAACTTAACACGTTCGACCCAAATCACCTTAAGTTATTAATTCCATTAAATATTAATTTCCATAATTGGTTCCCAGTACTGACGTGGCGAGGCACATGGCCTTCTTGGATATGGGAGCAACCACCACCGACTAGACAAAACCTTTTATAGAAATCTAATATTTAATTTCCTAAAATAACTTTAGGTTAACCGAAAAGAACAATCAAATCACAAGGAAAAATAAAACAAAAGAACACAACTTCGAAAAACATATTCGAAATACTAGAATCGTAAGCCTCTTGTATTTGGTATTATTTCCAAAAACTAGTATGATGCGGAAAGAAAAAATACTAGTTATACCTTTTAGAAAGACCTCTTGATCTTCTACCGTATTCCTCTTCTAACCTCGGACGTTGTGTGGGCAACGATCTTCCGAGATGAGAATCCACCAAAGCACCTTCTTCTCCTTTCTTCAAGTTTCGGCACAAAGCTTCCAAAAGATGAAGATCTTTTCCACCAACCAAGCTCCAAGGGATACAAGCTTTCTCTCCTTCTTCTTCTTCTTCTCCAAGTAGTATCCGCCACCACAAGAGCTCCAAGCAAATAGAAGGTTCGGCCACCACCAAGAGGAAGAGAGGAAGAGAGGTTGGCCGGCCACAACACCAAGGAAAAGAGGGAGAGAAATAATAGAGGTTGTTCACCATGAAGCCTTCTCTACCCCCTCTTTTATAATCCTTGGTCTTGGCAAATAAGGAAATTTAATTAAAAACTTCCTTAATTCTTTTGCCATGAAAAGGAAAAATTTATTTAATTAAAAACAATTTTCCTTTCCTTAATTTACATGGCCGGCCACACCAAAGCTACAAACAAGGAGAGTTTTAATTAATTAAAACTTCCTAATTTGTCTCCAGAAATTTATAAAATTTCTCCAATAATTTAATCCCTTCATGATTGGTTTATAAAAAGGAAATTTAATAAATTAAAATCTTTCTTTTAAACATGTGGATAAAAAGAAAGTTATCTCTATAAATTAAAATCTCTTTTAATCTACAAATAAGGAAAGATATCAAATCTTTTCTTAATCTTTTGTAGAAACTTATAAAAGAGAATATTTAATTTTAAACTCTCTTTTAAATCATGAACATAATTAAAAAGGAAAGTTTCTTAAAATTTAAAATCCTCCTTTAATCAACAAATAAGGAAAGATTTCAAATTTTAAACTCTCTTTTAAACATGTAGATGATTTACAAATAAAGAAAGTTTTTACCAAAAATTAAAACCATCCTTTTAAACTACAAATAAGGAAAGAGATTAATCTCTTCTCTTAATCTTTTGTAGAAAGTTATAAAAGGAAATTTTTAATTTTTTTAAACTCTCTTTTAAAATCATGATATCCACATAAGAAATAATTTTTAATAAAAATCCTTTTTAATATTCTAGTGGCCGGCCACCTAAGCTTGGGACCCATGCTTTGGCCGGCCACCAACCTGGCTCATCCACTTGGACTTGGCGGCCCTAGCTTGGGTTCCAAGCTAGCTTAGCCGACCCCATTGGATGGGTAAGAAGGTGGGTATGCGGTGGGTATAAATCTCAATATACTAGAGGCTACGATAGGGACCGAGAGGAGGAATTGGTTTTGGTCTCCCGATGAAATTAAGCATCCCGTGTTCGCCCCGAACACACAACTTAATTTCATCAACAATAATTCATTCCACTAAAGAACTATTATTGAACTACCGCACCAATCCCAAATTACATTTTGGGCTCCTTCTTATTATGAGTGTGTTAGTCTCCCTGTGTTTAAGATAACAAATGTCCACTAATTAAGTAAGTTACTGACAACTCACTTAATTAATATCTAGCTCCAAGAGTAGTACCACTCAACTTCATCGTCATGTCGGACTAAGTCCACCTGCAAGGTTTAACATGACAATCCTTATGAGCTCCTCTTGGGGACATTCTCAACCTAGATCACTAGGACACAGTTTCCTTCTATAGTCAACAACACACACTATAAGTGATATCATTTCCCAACTTATCGGGCTTATTGATTCATCGAACTAAATCTCACTCATTGATAAATTAAAGAAATAAATATCAAATATATGTGCTTGTTATTATATTAGGATTAAGAGCACACACTTCCATAATAACTGAGGTCTTTGTTTCTTTATAAAGTCAGTATAAAAGAAACGACCTCTAATGGTCCTACTCAATACACTCTAAGTGTACTAGTGTAATTATATAGTTAAGATAAACTAATACCTAATTACACTACGACCTTCCAATGGTTTGTTCCTTTCCATTATGGTCGTGAGCTACTGTTTATAATTTATACTGATAACATGATCCTATGTGTGACACCACACACCATGTTATCTACAATATAAATTAATTGAACAACTACATTTATCATAAATGTAGATATTTGACCAATGTGATTCTTATTTCTAGATAAATGTTGATACCAAAAGCTAGGCTTTTAGTATACACTCTAACAATCTCCCACTTATACTAAAAGACTAAGCTGCCATATCTGCTGCCATACATCCGATTTCCATCCTTTCAAAAAGCTCTTGCCTTAAGGACCTTAGGTTATCATCTGATGCAATCTAGGCGGCAACAACTTCTCCTCGTTATACAATTTCTCGTATTGGGTGGTACTTGCGCTCTATTGTGTTTACTTGCCTTATAGACTTATGGTTTCTTCGAGTTTGCTACTGCACCAACATTATTACAATAAATTGTAATAATCTTTGGACAAACCAGAAATCATATCTAAGTCTATCTTGAGGTTATTGAGTCATTCAGCTTTTATGGCTACCTCAGAGGCTTGCCATATACTAAGCTTCTATGGTGGAGTCCAGAAAAACACCTATGCTTATCACTCTTCCATAGTTATGACTTTACCTCCTAAAGTAAACACAAAACCCCGAGGTCGACTTATTATTGTCCCTATCCGATTGGAAGTCAAAATCTATGCAACCCACAGGGACCAAATTAACTGCCTTGTAAGCTAGCATATAATCTCTAGTGCCTCTAAGGTACTTTAATATATGCTTTACTGCAGTCCAATGTCCTTGTCTAGGGTTACTTTGATATCTGCTAACTATGCCCTTGGCAAAACAGATTTCTGATCTCGTGCATAGCATACATTAGGCTTCCAACAGCCGAAGCATAAAGAACTGGCTTTATTTCCTTTATCTCCTTTGATGTCTACAGAGACATATCTTTAGATAAAGTTACTCCATCCTGAAAAGGTAAGAAACCTTTCTTGGAGTTTTGCATGCTTAAAACGAGCAAGGATTTTTCTGATATATGAAGCTTGGGATAAGTAAAATATTCTTTTCTTGCGATCACTTATTACTTTGATCTTAAGAATATATACATTCTCCCAAGTCCTTTATATCGAATTGTTTGAACAACCATACCCTTACTTCTGACAACATTTTGATATTGTTTCCAACTACCAAAAATGTTATCTACGTATAGTACAAAAAATACCACCACGCTTTCATCACACCTTTTGTATACACAAGACTTATCCGGTTACTAAATCCATAGATCTGGATCACTTTGATAAACCGGATGTTCCAAGACCTTGAAGCTTTACCTCAGTCCATAGACTGATTGAGCTTGCACACAAGATGCTCTTAGCCCTTTGCAATGAACTCTTCTGGTTGCTTTATATGGATGCTTTCTTCAAGACTTCCATTAAGGAATGCTGTCTTGACATCCACTTGCCAAATAGATAAAAGAATCCGGATAGACTTAAGCATGGCTACCAGTAAAAAATTTTCCTTTTTCATCAAGCCTTGCTGTGAAAGTTACTACCTTCCTGTATATCCCTCTTTTCCTATTATAGACCTTTTACACCCAACGACTTTTACACCATTTGGTGATTCTACAAGCTTCCAGATTTTATTAGAATATATATATTCTAATTCTGTTATTCATTACTCTTTGCCAAGATGTTGCATCTTTATCTTGGAGTACTTCATCATATGACCGGAGATCAGGTTCATGTCCTCCAGGGATCGAATCCAAAAACTCTCCTAAAACATGAACCTATTTAGGTTGCCTAACAACCCTCCCACTACGACAAGGCACTTTCTGCAATTGTGTATCATTTGTGATACGTGTTGTAGTTTTCTTGTGGTATCTCATCTTGTACAGTTGGTACTAGGTTAGACATGTCCTTTATTATTTCCTTAAGAACAAATTTACTTATGAGCACGTGGTTCATTATATAGTCCTTTTCTAAAATCAGTCATTGATGCTAACAATGACCTTCTGATTTTAAGACTATAAACCTACTTTTGTTTATCTAGGATAACTTACAAACAAGTGAACTCCTATCCAACTTATCATTGTCTCTCTTTAACATATGTGCTGGATTACCCGAATCCGAATATGCTTCAAAATAGGTTTTCACCTATTCAGCAATTCTATATGAGTAGAAAGTTCTAACTTGGAAGGTACTATGTTCACTTTCGTTTTCAGAGTTTATCCTTAAAACAAATTTGGTAATTTTCTGAATAACTCATCATCTATCTAATTATTCCATAAGAGTCCTTTACCTTCTTTCTACTACATCATTTTGTTGGGGTGTACCAGATGCAGTTAGTTGGGATTGAAATCCAACTTCTGATAAGTGACTCCTAAAATCTCTCAAGAGGTACTTGCCACTACGATCTTCCATAGTGACTTTTTACTTTAACATTTCTCCGCATCAACCTTGTACTCTTTGAACTAATCATAGTACTTAGTCTTGCGGTACATTAAGTAAATTTATTTATATCTTGAATAGTTGTCTATAAAATAGACGAAACATTCAATACTACCTCTTGTCTGGATAGTCATAGGATCACACAAATCAGAATGAACCGTTTTCAACATATCTTTGGCTTCATACCCCTTAGACTTAAAAGCTTCTTGGTTATTTTTCCTTCCAAGTAAGACTCGCAGGTTGGAAAGATTTCCACTACTAATGAATCAAAAAGTTCATCAGCTACCAATGAATCCTACTCAAGTTAATATAACCTAGCCTTAGATGCCAAAGATATATTGGTTCATTTCCGAAGGTTGCTTCCTCTTAAAGTTTAGAAGATGTGTTATAATTTTCATTTATTACATCGTAGGAGTTATTGGATTATAAATTGTCAACCAACATACCAGAATAGATAACTTCTCTATTTTTCTTGATAACAGCTTTGTTATCAAAATAGACACAATATCTATTCTATAATAGTTTAGAAACTGAAATCAGGTTCTTTTTAAACTTAGTACGTAAAGACAATTTCTAATAATCCATATTTTATTCTTATCAAAGGATAAACATCTCCCACTGCAACAGCTACCACTTTTACAGTAGTGCCCATGTGGACGGTGATTTACCTTTCATTTAGTTGTCGGGTTTCCTAGAACCCTGCAATGAATTGCATACATGATTAATGGCATCTTGTATCTACACTCCAGGTTCTGGTAGATAACACCATTAGACATGTTTCAACTAATGAATTAAATACACCTAAATTGTTCTTAGTTCTAAGAAGACAGTCTACCTTAATGTCCAAGTCCTATTTTCAATCATTACAATTGGGATTACTAAGTCTTTTTCTATAGTATGACTACTAGGGATTTGACAAACATCCTAAGAATCACAAAAATATTTGGTCAAGATCAACTCCTTAAAATCTTCATGAATTTTGTGTATACAAAATCGAAGAGGAGATTTTATTCATTAATTTTATTATCTCGTCAACTTTACTTTATGACGAATAAAATTAATAGTTGATCTGTCTTTGATCAAATATTTGGTCAAAGCTCTTTGAATTTAAAATAACATTGATTCCTCAAACAATATTATTTAAATTTACCAACACCTCAAACACCGTGAATTTTGCATGCCACGTTAGTGTGGACGTATACAAATTCATCATTTGTAAGAGGAGGGTTTTACCCATTGACTATCTTGTCAATATAACTTTTGACAAATAAAATTACCTCAAACACCATGAATCTTGTATGTCACGTTAGTGTGGACGTATACAAATTCAAACATTTGTAAGAGGGGTTTATTAATTTTATTATATTGCCAATCTAGTTTTATGACAAATCAATAGTTGGTTTCCCTTTGGTCACACAAGTGATAGTAGTGACTCCGTTGGGGAGGATACTATTAAATGTGTCTAAGTGTATACCATTACTTGACACTAAGTCCATTAATAAGATTATGCCCCTTCCGTTGGGGAAGATCACACGCTCTTAATTAACTTCCTATAGTCATCCAAAAATGGAAGTCTGTTCTAGTGATCCACAAACAAGCTCATCCGTTATGGAGGAAGGCACTCAGAGCCAACGCGCAAGCTTGTTTGTATCACTTACAAACCAGTAATGGAGACCATGAGATTTACTTAAAAATCCCTCTCCCACTTAGTTATTTATAAATGAGGAATTTTAACTATGCTAGCCTACTAAATATGTAAACCAACATGCACACACAGCACAATATAAAAGCAATAAATAGAAAATATAATTTTCAACTATTATGGCTTTTATCTCTAGTTGTCCTCCGTGTGTTGTCATCCCAAGCTGCTGCCATATTTGGCCACCGCCACCGGGATTAGCTGTCGCATCCATCTTGCTCCTTGTTCCGCTGCGCCTCTGGTCCTTAGAAGGTTCCACGCTTTGCAAGATTCGATCCGCGACATAAATAGAATTTTACATTTTTGATCCTATATTCCATAAAAGGAATGTACATATATCTAGATCAAAAATAAAATCCTAATAAAACTAAATACAGCTCCTGCTGTATTTTATAATACAATCATGCACACACATATAAATGCCCTTGACATGTCCAAGGGTCCAATCACACACATAATAACTAAAAGCCATAATAGTTGGATCCTGCATCCACAAAGTTAGCACATCCTACTATTAACCTGCCTAAATTATGTATGACATGTGCATAATTAAACTAATACCAAATACACAGAGGCAAAACCCTAGCTCTGATACCAATTGTTGGTTGCTACTCGGAAAGCCTAGAGGTTCCACTGTACAAAAATTTTGTACAAAGGTCTGAACCTTTTCCTAGCTACCATGTGTTCTTTTAAATTAAATTTTGGATCGCGGAACTTAACACGTTTGATCCAAAACTTAATCTATTTGTTCTTTTAGGTTTTGACTTGGATCTCCTGCGGAACTTAACACGTTAGACCCAAATCACCTTAAGTTATTAATTCCATTAAATATTAATTTCCATAATTGGTTCCCAGTACTGACGTGGCGAGGCACATGGCCTTCTTGGATATGGGAGCAACCACCACCGACTAGACAAAACCTTTTATAGAAATCTAATATTTAATTTCCTAAAATAACTTTAGGTTAACCGAAAAGAACAATCAAATCACAAGGAAAAATAAAACAAAAGAACACAACTTCGAAAAACATATTCGAAATACTAGAATCGTAAGCCTCTTGTATTTGGTATTATTTCCAAAAATAACTAGTATGATGCGGAAAGAAAAATACTAGTTATACCTTTAGAAAGACCTCTTGATCTTCTACCGTATTCCTCTTCTAACCTCGGACGTTGTGTGGGCAGCGATCTTCCGAGATGAGAATCCACCAAAGCACCTTCTTCTCCTTTCTTCAAGTTTCGACCAAGCACAAAGCTTCCAAAAGATGAAGATCTTTTCCACCAACCAAGCTCCAAGGGATACAAGCTTTCTCTCCTTCTTCTTCTTCTCCAAGTAGTATCCGGCCACCACAAGAGCTCCAAGCAAATAGAGAAGGTTCGGCCACCACCAAGAGGAAGAGAGGAAGAGAGGTTGGCCGGCCACAACACCAAGGAAAAGAGGGAGAGAAATAATAGAGGTTGTTCACCATGAAGCCTTCTCTACCCCCTCTTTTATAATCCTTGGTCTTGGCAAATAAGGAAATTTAATTAAAACTTCCTTAATTCTTTTGCCATGAAAAGGAAAAATTTATTTAATTAAAAACAATTTTCCTTTCCTTAATTTACATGGCCGGCCACACCAAAGCTACAAACAAGGAGAGTTTTAATTAATTAAAACTTCCTAATTTGTCTCCAGAAATTTATAAAATTTCTCCAATAATTTAATCCCTTCATGATTGGTTTATAAAAAGGAAATTTAATAAATTAAAATCTTTCTTTTAAACATGTGGATAAAAAGAAAGTTATCTCTATAAATTAAAATCTCTTTTAATCTACAAATAAGGAAAGATATCAAATCTTTTCTTAATCTTTTGTAGAAACTTATAAAAGAGAATATTTAATTTTAAACTCTCTTTTAAATCATGAACATAATTAAAAAGGAAAGTTTCTTAAAATTTAAAATCCTCCTTTAATCAACAAATAAGGAAAGATTTCAAATTTTAAACTCTCTTTTAAACATGTAGATGATTTACAAATAAAGAAAGTTTTTACCAAAAATTAAAACCATCCTTTTAAACTACAAATAAGGAAAGAGATTAATCTCTTCTCTTAATCTTTTGTAGAAAGTTATAAAAGGAAATTTTTAATTTTTTTAAACTCTCTTTTAAAATCATGATATCCACATAAGAAATAATTTTTAATAAAAATCCTTTTTAATATTCTAGTGGCCGGCCACCTAAGCTTGGGACCCATGCTTTGGCCGGCCACCTACATGGCTCATCCACTTGGACTTGGCCGGCCCTAGCTTGGGTTCCAAGCTAGCTTAGCCGGCCCCATTGGATGGGTAAGAAGGTGGGTATGCGGTGGGTATAAATCTCAATATACTAGAGGCTACGATAGGGACCGAGAGGAGGAATTGGTTTTGGTCTCCCGATGAAATTAAGCATCCCGTGTTCGCCCCGAACACACAACTTAATTTCATCAACAATAATTCATTCCACTAAAGAACTATTATTGAACTACCGCACCAATCCCAAATTACATTTTGGGCTCCTTCTTATTATGAGTGTGTTAGTCTCCCTGTGTTTAAGATAACAAATGTCCACTAATTAAGTAAGTTACTGACAACTCACTTAATTAATATCTAGCTCCAAGAGTAGTACCACTCAACTTCATCGTCATGTCGGACTAAGTCCACCTGCAGGGTTTAACATGACAATCCTTATGAGCTCCTCTTGGGGACATTCTCAACCTAGATCACTAGGACACAGTTTCCTTCTATAGTCAACAACACACACTATAAGTGATATCATTTCCCAACTTATCGGGCTTATTGATTCATCGAACTAAATCTCACCCATTGATAAATTAAAGAAATAAATATCAAATATATGTGCTTGTTATTATATTAGGATTAAGAGCACACACTTCCATAATAACTGAGGTCTTTGTTTCTTTATAAAGTCAGTATAAAAGAAACGACCTCTAATGGTCCTACTCAATACACTCTAAGTGTACTAGTGTAATTATATAGTTAAGATAAACTAATACCTAATTACACTACGACCTTCCAATGGTTTGTTCCTTTCCATTATGGTCGTGAGCTACTGTTTATAATTTATAAGGTACTGATAACATGATCCTCTGTGTGACACCACACACCATGTTATCTACAATATAAATTAATTGAACAACTACATTTATCATAAATGTAGATATTTGACCAATGTGATTCTTATTTCTAGATAAATGTTGATACCAAAAGCTAGGCTTTTAGTATACACTCTAACACGATGGATGAAAGATTTACTGTCAGAAGACCTTTCTCTCTAAAAGAAGCTTCTCCTCCGATCCTACACACACGAAGATGATCCAACAAAATGTCAACACCTTAAAACTAGAGGGGAGTCCCTTGTGAAGGCCCTCCGATGCTCAAGTTAGTCCTAGTCTGAGCGAATGAAGAACTGTAAGAATGCGCATATGAGAGTAGAGTTACAGATGCCCGTGAACGTACCTTCATCACGGAGAGGACTCCCCTTTTGTATCCTACCTCACACGACCCCCACAATCATTTGGTGGCAAAGTATGTCAGAGGTTGTTAGGTAAGGAAGAGGGTACAACCGTAGTCGTCCAAGAAATATTCTGCCACCTAGGTGCATCCCCTTTTTTCACTTATAGTTTCTGTTATCACTGGAATGACCTAAGGAATATGTTGTTATAATTGATCTGCTGATGGGGGACACGATGGTCTCTGAAAAAGGTTTTAAAAGGATATTCTTTGACATATAATTATTATTATACTAGGTTGTTAAGATGTTGTCTGCTGAACATGTCTTGGTCGGTCATTAAGTCGACCGCTCTGTTGAGATGCTGTTATCGATTGAATATAACCAGATTAGTCCTTAAGCTGGCCACCTCGTTAGGATGATGTTGTTGACTGAATAGGTCTCGATAGATATTTAAGCCGGCTACCCTGTTGGGCTGATGTTATTTGATAAGTATATCTCAACCAATCCTTAAGCCGACTGCTTGATTGGAATACCTGTTGAATATATCTTGGTCGGTCCTTAAGTCGACCGCTGGATTGGAATATTTGTTGAATATAACCTGACCGGTCCTTAAGCTAGCCGCTCTGTTAGAATGTTCAGTTGAGCTCTTGATCATTAAGCCACTCTATTATATTTTGCATAACTTTGAGATATTTGTTCAAAAAAATGATATAGTGTTATAGTCATGTTGGAAATCTACTTGAGAAATAATAAATAACTTGCACTTTACTGGGGTCCTATTCGAGTGGAAATATAAGTATAAGTGCTGCAAATCCGATTGTCTTTCTATCCACCTAGGCATATAAAGGGTTACTAAGAGAGATGCAGCCACATTGTGTCATTTCCCGATCGAATATTTATATGGCCTGATATTTGTACGATCAGAGCATACATGTTTAGAGCATACATGTTTGCCCGAATTTTATGCTGGGCGGATACACGTGTGTGCTATCCTTTATAGTTGGTATGTTATAGAGTGAGTTAGTCATTCTGGCCAATGCGCAAGGCTGGTCGGCCTTAATCTTGGTCGCCCTAATGTCTGACCACCTTTAAGACAATAAATTCCTTGATTCGGTTGACCTAAGGGATGACTATCTTTCCCCGATCGACTTAAATCCCAGTCTGCTCAACCTAAGAACCTTAACACTAGGTAGCTGATCTAGGCTAAAGGAGGGGATGCTACTCTAGGACTGTTGACCATCACACCCCCTTTTGGGTTCATCCGTCATAACCCGTATCACTAAAATTTGATCATGTCTGAGACCTACAGTGATGGTGCACTGGGCATGGTGGATGAAAGATTGACTATCAGAAGACCTTTCGCTCCAAAAGAAGCTTCTCCTTCGATCCTGCACATACAGAGATGATCCAACAAAATGTCAGTGCCTTGAAACTAGGGGGAGTCATATGCTCCTTGAAACCAGGAGGGACGATTCAGAAGACTCTCGATGAGGTTCTTCTTGATCCATATGCTCAGGTGGTGTATGGAAAAGAACTCAGTGGTGTGGAGCTGGTGAACGAGATGCCCTAGGCAAATGGCCCGACCTTCCTCCTGTACTCCTCTTTCCCGTTGGTGAGTCGTTGTTGAGGCAACAAGATTAGATGACAACAAAACTTCGCTGGGAGTTCCTTGCTGTTGTTGTTGTTGTTGCAATGCCCTTTGGACTCAAGCGTTGATGAGTAGATCTAGGTCCTCTTACGTCAAAGTAATAGTGGTGAGTTTTTCAGCCTCTTCCATCTTCGATTCTCAGATTCAGGCGAAGACTCCCACATACGTCTCCAAATTTGGAGAAAAAGGTCTTTTGATGGTCAATCCTTCATCCACCGTGCCCATCGCGTCATCTTCGCAGGTTTCAGACAGGATCAATATTCATTTCTTAATTAATTCCTAAGCATTCAAAGTATTTGATTAACAACCACCTAGGTTGTAACCAACTACATTTTGAGCCTTCTTACTATTTTTCTCATATTGTTTTCTTTTATGTTAGTTGTTTGTTTTTATTAATATTATGTCCTTGCTAAGTAAATAGCAAGAGATTATTCTAATTTCTTTTCAGGACTATTCACCCTTTTCTAGTTGGCCTACTTGGACTTATAAGTGGTATCAGAGCCAGACCGCTCTAGAAGGACTCATTGCCGACTAAAGTAAAAAAGATGATGGCCAGATCAAGCATTCACCCGCTAAAATTTGAGGGGGAATTCATGCTTTGGAAGCGCCATATGGAGATATTTTTCAAGACTGACTTTGAAATTCTTCTTACTATCAAATACCCATACATTAGCATAGAGAGGAAAAAGAAGAATATCATTAGAGTAAAAAGGAGCAGAATGATTTTGTGGTGAATGACAAACTAGAGTTCTATTTGCTAAGCGTTCTTCCACTCTAAGAAGTCAATCGAATTGACAGATATGACTCAGCTAAAAAACTTTGAGAGACGTTCCTAGAGTTGCATGAAGGGACCTCGGAGGCTAAACTCGCAAAATGGGACTTGCTCCAGAATCAACTCATCAACCCCAAATGGAAAAGGAAGAGACAGTAGTTCATCTACACGCAAGAATCAAGGAGCTAATCATCGGACTCACAAATTTTAGAGAAATGGTAACAAATTGAGATTCACTGAGATATGTGTTAAATGCTTTTCTAAGAACTCCCGAGTGGACATCTATAGTTGACTCATTTTACATATCCAAGGACCTCAAGGTGAGCTTTAGAAAATCTATTTTCCACTTTTGAATTGCAGGAGTTGAGATGTATAGATTTAAGAAATAAAGAAGAAAAGTTAACTCAGAACCTGGCACTCAAAGCCAAGAAGATCGAGTTGGAGTTAGAATCATCACTCAACGAAAATGAAGAAGCCTACATGGTAAGAAAGTTTAGTAAGTTTTTAAAACTAATAATTTTGATAAGAAATAGGCAACGAAGCTACTACGAAGTAAAAGGAAGGTTCATTGCTACAATTGAATAACACATTAAGGATAATTGTTTGAAGCTAAAGAAAAGAGAGAAAGAAAAAACAAAGGGCCAAGATGGATGAAGCATAAGAATCTAAAAGTTGTTGGAGATCGGTGGCCGGCTAGAAGGGAGTTGAATAGCTTTGTCATCCCAAGTCAACTTTCTTTCTACAAAATGATTAGTGTGTAGCAGAAATACAAATACTAAGACAATGAAAGAAAATAAAATACAAATGCTAACACAATTCCTTTTATATGGTTCGTAGATTGCTTACTCCTACTCCACGGCATGTCCTTGAGGTGGATGAACCCTTAATCCTTCAGTGGATTAGTCCCCGACAATCTCCAGCTAGAGCTTACTCCTTATCGGTGGAGTACAACCTCTCACAAAGCACTCTCCCTCTTACAAGATGGAACTTAGGTTTAGGAGGAAGAAAAAGGCTTGGAAGCTTTGGGTAAAGACTTAGGAGTTATTCAATGAACATCAGCAACCTCCTTTATGCCCCAAAGCTCCCTTTAAATAAGAGGAAAGAGTTGAACACAAGGTCAACTCCTCTTGACACCAGTCGACCGGTCTATACACCAGTTGACCGGTCCATACACCAGTCGACTGGTGTAGCCGTTAGACACAGCCAACGGCTCTCCGTAGAATCCGAGATTCTGCCAACAGTTGCCAACGACTTTGTTCCAATCGACTGGTCTTTGCAACCGTCAGGCACAGAACCATTCTATATTCTCATGAATTTAGATCAATCGACTGATACCTTACATTCACTCATACTCATCCTTTCCAGAGTCACCCTTGAAGCCCTCTTCATTGACCTTCATACCTTAATGCACAGAAGTCCACAACTCCTCTCCATGCATCATTTGCGTTGCCTCGAAGTCTGCTTCCCTTGGCTCCACTCTATTGCTCCTCATCGAGCGATCCCTCGGATGTCTTCCACATCATCCTTCATCGTCAAGGACCTGAACCCTAGGATGAGCTTCCGTCATGTGTTTCACCAAGTCCTGTATGACTCAAACACATATCAAAGCCTAACTTAAACTCTTTTACACACAAGTTAAAACCATAATCGTACCGATCAATCCTAGGTCGATTGCACCAACAATCTTCTCCTTTTTGATGTGTGACAATATGTTTAAGTTAGACATAAATGATACTTGAAAAATTGAAAGCAAGATGTAAACATTGAAGTATAAATCCAACCTCCCCCTTAACATATGCTCTAACACTTAATTTTCAAGTTTTGCACAAATATAGAGAATTAAGTTTCTAACTTAAACTTTCCCATTTCTCCCCCTTTGACACCATCAAAAAGATTGTACCAAATAATTACACATACCATGGCATCAAATTTTGGACTAAGTTAATAAAAAAATAACTTCTGAAAGTGATGGAAAATATGTACCAGTCGACTGGTATCTGATTTAGTTGAGTAGTACATAAGCATTTCGAATTTCAACTTTCTGAAGCCAACTTCAGAAATACATAAATTTTTTTATAAAATTCAAAAAATTATGAAATTTTGAAAACATATTTCTTTCAAGGTCCTCTATTAAGGAAAAAATATATTTTCATGAAAATTCAAAGTATTTTTGAAGTTTTGATAAAAATTCAAAAACATTGAAAACCACTTAAGTTTGTATCAATTTTTGTGTTCATATGTTTTAAAACCCTCATCTTACAAATGTCTAAATTTGTATACGTCCACACTAACATGACATACAAAATTCACGATATTTGAGGTATTGGTGAATTTAAATGATATTGTTTTGAGGAATCAATATTATTTTAAATTCTAAAGTTTTGACCAAATATTTGATCGAAGACAGACCAACTATTAATTTTATTTGTCATAAAGATAGGTTGACAAGATAATAAAATTAATGGATAAAATTTTCTCTTACAAATGTTTGAATTTGTATACGTCCACACTAACGCGGCATACAAAATTCACGGGGATTTTGAGGTGTTGGTCTTGACCAAATATTTTTGTGATTCTTAGGATTTCAAATGTTTTTCAATCCCCTAGCTGTTATACTATAGAATAGACTTAGTAATCCCAATTATAATAATTGGAAACAAAACTTGGACACTAAGGTGGACTGTCCTCTCAGAACTGAGAACAATAAAGGTGTATTTTATTCATTAGTTATTGAAACATGTCTAGTGGTGTTATCTACCGGTACCTGGTGTGTAGATACGGGAGCCACTGATCATGTCTGTAATTCATTACAGGGGTTCCAGGAAACCCGACAACTATATGAAGGGGAAACCACCATCTACATGGGCACTGCTGTAAAAGTAGCAGCTGTTGCAATGGAGATGTTTATCCTCTGATAGGAATAAAACATGGATTTTGAGAAATTGTCTTTACGTACCAAGTTTAGAAAGAATTTGATTTCAGTTTCTGAACTATTCAAAGAACTTAATATTCTGTCTCTTTTGATAACAAAGTCGTTATCAAGAAAAATAGGGAAGTTATCTGTTCTGGTATGTTGGTTGACAATTTATATATTCTAAATCCAAAAACTCCCACGATGCAACAAATGGAAATTAATAACACATCTTCTAACTCTAATACGAGAAAGCAACATTCGAAAATGAACCAATCATATCTTTGGCATCTAAGGCTAGGTCATATTAACTTGAGTAGGATTCAAAGGATAATAGCCGATAAACTTTTGGGTTCATTGGTGGTGGAAAACTTTCCAACCTGTGAGTCTTACTTGGAAGAAAAAATGACTAAGAGGCCTTTTAAGTCTAAGGGGTATAGAGCCAAAGATGTGTTGGAATTGGTTCATTCTGATTTGTGTGGACCTATGACTATCCAGGCAAGAGGTGGTTTTGAATATTTCATCTCTTTTATAGACGACTATTCGAGATACGGGTACACTTGATGCGCTGCAAGTTTAAGTGCTTTGATAAGTTCAAAGAGTACAAGGCTGATATGGAGAAATGTCAAGGTAAAAGTATCAAGACACTACGGTGAGATCGTAGTGGCGAGTACCTCTTAGGAGAGTTTAGGAGTCACTTATCATAAGTCAGGATTCAATCCTAACTGACTGCACCTGGTACACCCCAACAGAATGGTGTGACAGAACGAAGATATAAGACTCTTATGGAAATGATTATATCAATGATGAGTTATTCAGAATTATCAAATTCATTTTGGGGATATACTCTGAAAACAGTAATGAACATAATACATTCTAAAGTCAAAACCCTCTACTTCCATGGAATTATAGAATGGGCGTAAGCCTAGTCTGAAGCATATTCGGATTTGGGGTAGTCCAGCGCATGTGCTGAAGGGAGACACTGATAAGTTAAACAGGAGTTCACTTGTTTGTGGGTTATCTTAGAGAAACGAAAGAAAGGTTTATAATCCTAAAAATCAGAAGGTCATTATTGGCACCAATGCCCGATTTTTAGAAGAGGACTATGTTATGAACCACAATTCCATGAGTAAAATTATTCTTAAAGAAATTAGAGAAGACACATTTAAACTAGTACCAACTGTACAAGATGTGATACCACAAGAAACTACAACACGTGTCACAAATGATGCATAATTGTAAACAGTGTCTCGTCGTAGTGGGAGGGTTGTTAGACAACCTAAAAGATTCATGTTTTGGGATAGTCTTTGGACTTGATCCCTGGTGAACAGGAACCTGATCCCCGGACATATGAGGAAGTGCTCCAAGATAAAGATGCAGCATCTTGGCAAAGAGCAATGAATATAGAAATAGAATCTATGTATTTTAACAAAGTCTGGGAGCTAGTAGAACCATCAAATAGTGTAAAAGTTATTGGATGTAAATGGATCTACAAAAAGAAAAGAGGAACAGACTAGAAGATGGAAACCTTCAAAGTAAGGCTTATTGCGAAGGGGAATACTTAGAAAGAGGGAATCGATTATGAGGAAACCTTTTCGCCAGTAGCTATGCTTAAGTCTATCCGGATACTCTTATCTACTACTGCTCATATGAATTATGAGGTTTGGCAAATGGATGTCAAGACAACTTTCTTTAAACAGAAGTCTTGAAGAAAACATCCATATGAAGCAACTAGAGGGGTTTATTGCAAAGGGAAAAGAACATCTAGTGTGCAAGCTCAATCGGTCGATTTATGGACTAAAGCAAGCTTCAAGATCTTGGAACATCCGGATTAATAAAGTAATCTAGTCATATGGATTTATTCAGTGATCAGACGAGTCTTGTGTATACAAGAAGTGTGATGGAAACGTGGTGATATTTCTTGTACTATACGCAGATGATATTTTTTAGTTGAAAACAATATCAAAGTGTTGTCGGAAGTAAGGATATGGTTGTCCAAGTAAATTTGATATGAAGGACTTGAGAGAATGCGCACATATTTTCGGGATCAAAAGTAATAAGGGATTATAAGAAAAGAATGTTGTGCTTATCTCAAGCTTCATATATCAATACAATCCTAGCTCGTTTTAGCATGCAAGACTCCATGAAAGGTTTTTTCTACCTTTTGGGCATGGAGTATCTTTATCTAAAGAGATGTCTCCGAAGACATCAAAAGAGATAGAAGAAATGAAGACAGTTCCTTATGCTTCAGCTGTAGGGAGTCTAATGTATGTTGTGAATGAGACCGGATATTTGTTTTTCCATGAGCATGGTTAGCATATATCAAAGTAACCCAAGACCGGGACACTAGACTACCGTAAAACATATATTAAAGTACCTTAGAGGGACTAGAGATTATATGCTAGCTTACAAGACAGATGATTTACTCCTCGTGGGTTACACAGATTCCGACTTCCAATCTGAAAGGGACAATAGTAAGTCAACCTCGGGGTTTTGTGTTTACTTTAGGAGGTGAAGCCATAACAATGGAGGAGTGTTAAACATAGATGCTTTTTGGACTCCACCATAGAAGCTGAGTATGTGGCAGCCTCTGAGGCAGCCATAGAAGTTGTATAGCTCAGAAACTTCATGATGGACTTAGATGTGATTCCTGATTTGCCCAAAAATTATACAATGTATTGTGATAATAAGTAGTGCAGTAGCAAACTCGAAGGAACCACGTGCTCATAAGGCAAGTAAACACATAGAGCGCTGTTAGAGTGTATACTAAAAGCCTAGCTTTTGGTATAAACATTTATCTAGAAATAAGAATCACATTGGTCAAATATCTACATTTATGATAAATGTAGTTGTTCAATTAATTTATATTGTAGATAACATGGTGTGTGGTGTCACACACAGAGGATCATGTTATCAGTACCTTATAAATTATAAACAGTAGCTCACGACCATAATGGAAAGGAACAAACCATTGGAAGGTCGTAGTGTAATTAGGTATTAGTTTATCTTAACTATATAATTACACTAGTACACTTAGAGTGTATTGAGTAGGACCATTAGAGGTCGTTTCTTTTATACTGACTTTATAAAGAAACAAAGACCTCAGTTATTATGGAAGTGTGTGCTCTTAATCCTAATATAATAACAAGCACATATGTTTGATATTTATTTCTTTAATTTATCAATGGGTGAGATTTAGTTCGATGAATCAATAAACCCGATAAGTTGGGAAATGGTATCACTTATAGTGTGTGTTGTTGATTATAGAAGGAAACTGTGTCCTAGAGATACTAGGTTGATAATGTCCCCAAGAGGAGCTCATAAGGATTGTCATGTTAAACCCTGCAGGTGGACTTAGTCCGACATGACGATAAGGTTGAGTGGTACTACTCTTGGACCTAGATATTAATTAAATGAGTTGTCAGTAACTCACTTAATTAGTGGACATTCGATATCTTAAACACAGGGAGACTAACATGCTCATAATAAGAAGGAGCCCAAAATGTAATTTGGGATTGGTGCGGTAGTTCAATAATAGTTCTTTAGTGGAATGAATTATTATTGATGAAATTAAGTTGTGTGTTCGGGGCGAACACGGGATGCTTAATTTCATCGGGAGACCAAAACCAATTCCTCCTCTCGGTCCCTATCGTAGCCTCTAGTATATAGAGATTTATACCCACCGCATACCCACCTTCTTACCCATCCAATGGGGCCGGCCAAGCTAGCTTGGAACCCAAGCTAGGGCCGGCCAAGACCAAGTGGATGAGTCATGTAGGTGGCCGGCCACTAGAATATTAAAAGGATTTTTATTAAAATTATTTCTTATGTGGATATCATGATTTTAAAAGAGAGTTTAAAAATTAAAATTTTCCTTTTATAACTTTCTACAAAAGATTAAGAGAAGAGATTAATCTCTTTCCTTATTTGTAGATTAAAAGGATGGTTTTAATTTTTGGTAAAAACTTTCCTTATTTGTAAATCATCTACATGTTTAAAAGAGAGTTTAAAATTTGAAATCTTTCCTTATTTGTTGATTAAAGGAGGATTTTAAATTTTAAGAAAACTTTCCTTTTAACCATGTTCATGATTTAAAGAAAGTTTAAAATTAATAATTCTCTTTTATTAGTTTCTACAAAGATTGAGAAAAGATTTGATATCTTTCCTTATTTGTAGATTAAAAGAGATTTTAATTTTTAGAGATAACTTTCTTTTTATCCACATGTTTAAAAGAAAGATTTTAATTTATTAAATTTCCTTTTATAAACCAATCATGAAGGATTAAATTATTGGAGAAATTTTATAAATTTCTGAGACAAATTAGGAAGTTTTAATTAATTAAAACTCTCCTTGTTTATAGCTTGATGGTGGCCGACCATGTAAATTGAGAAAAGGAAAATTGTTTTAATTAAATAAATTTTTCCTTTTCATGGCAAAAGAATTAAGGAAGTTTTAATTAAATTTCCTTATTTGCCAAGACCAAGGATTATAAAGAGGGGTAGAGAAGACTTCATGGTGAACAACCTCTATTATTTCTCTCCTCCTTTCCTTGGTGTTGTGGCCAACCTCTCTTCCTCTCTTCCTCTTGGTGGTGGCCGAACTTCTCTATTTGCTTGGAGCTCTTGTGGTGGCGGATACTACTTGGAGAAGAAGAAGAAGAAGGAGAAAGCTTGTATCCCTTGGAGCTTGGTTGGTGGAAAAGATCTTCATCTTTTGGAAGCTTTGTGCTTGGCCAAACTTGAAGAAAGGAGAAGAAGGTGCTTTGGTGGATTCTCATCTCGAAGATCGCTGCCCACACAACGTCCGAGGTTAGAAGAGGAATACTAGAAGATCAAGAGGTCTTTCTAAAAGGTATAACTAGTATTTTTCTTTCCGCATCATACTAGTTATTTTTGGAAATAATACCAAATACAAGAGGCTTACGATTCTAGTATTTCGAATATGTTTTTCGAAGTTGTGTTCTTTTGTTTTATTTTTCCTTGTGATTTGATTGTTCTTTTCGGTTAACCTAAAGTTATTTTAGGAAATTAAATATTAAATTTCTATAAAAGGTTTTGTCTAGTCGGTGGTGGTTGCTCCCATATCCAAGAAGGCCATGTGCCTCGCCACGTCAGTACTGGGAACCAATTATGGAAATTAATATTTAATGGAATTAATAACTTAAGGTGATTTGGGTCGAACGTGTTAAGTTCCGCAGGAGATCCAAGTCAAAACCTAAAAGAACAAATAGATTAAGTTTTGGATCAAACGTGTTAAGTTCCGCAGGCGATCCAAAATTTAATTTAAAAGAACACATGGTAGCTAGGAAAAGGTTCAGACCTTTGTACAGTGGAACCTCTAGGCTTTCCGAGTAGCAACCAACAAGCGCAAGTACCACCCAATACGAGACATAGTATAACAAGGAGAAGTTGTTGCCACCTAGATTGCATCAGATGATAACCTGGGAGATCCTTTCACTAAGGCCTTTAAGGCAAGAGCTTTTGATGGGCATGTTGAAGGGTTGAGAATCAAATGTATGGCAGGATATATGGCAGCATAATCTTTTAGTATAAGTGAGAGATTGTTATAGTGTATACTAAAAGTTTAGCTTTTTGTATAAATATTTAAGAATCACATTGGTCAAATGTCTACATTTATGCGAAGTGTAGTTGTCCATTGAATTTATATTAAAGATAACATGGTGTCAGGAGATACACAGAAGTTCATGTTGTCAGTTCTTTATAAATTATAAACAGTTGTTCACAACCAAGATGGAATGGGACAAACCATTGGAGTGGTTGTAGTGTAATTATGTATTAGTTTATCTTAACTAATAAATTACACTAGTACACTATGAGTGTATTGAGCAGGACCATTTGAGGTAGTATCTTTTTATACTGACTATATAAAAGAATAATACCTCTGTTATTATGGAAGTGTGTACTCTTAATCATGATATAATAACAAGCACATATACTTAATATTTATTTCTTTGATTTATCAAAGGGTGCGATTTTGTTGGTTGGTCATAGGAAGATCGTACCGGTTTCACTGTACAAAAATTTTGTACAAGTGTCGAACCTTTCCTAAACAACCTATTGTGTTATTTATAAATTAAATTAGGAATCACAAACGGAACTTAACATTATTGATTCCAAATTTAACTTATCTGTTCTTAATGGTTTAGATTTGAATCGCAAACGATGCTTAACATTATTGATTCAAATCCACCTATGTTATAAGTTCAATTAAATATTAATTTTTAAAATTGGCTTCTAGGAATGCATGGCGAGGCACTAGTCCTTCTTGGATATGGGATCATCCACCACCGCCTAGACAAAGCCTTTTAAAGAAATCTAATATTTAATTTCCTTATATAACTCTAGGTTTAACCAAAAAGAACAATCGAATCACAAATTCGAAAAAAAACACAAACTTGAATCACAAATTCAAAACTCTAGAATCATATGCCTCTTGTGTTTGGAATTCATACAAAGAAAAACTAGCATGATGCGGAAAATAATTACTAGTTATACCTTTCTTTGTATGCAACGACCTCTTGATCTTCTGCCGTATTCCTCGCCTCCTCTTGGACGTCGTGTGGGCAACGAACCTCCAAGATGAACACCACCCAAAAGCTCCTCCTCCTTCTCTAAGTTTCGGTCACAACCACCACCAATGAACAAAAGAGAGCAAGGGGAAAGGAAAGAGGAGAGGGCCGACCACAAGAGAGAGCACAAGCAAGAGAATAAGAATTGATACCATCCCTACTTCTCCTCTTCTTCTCCCTCTCTTTGTATCCGACCACACAAAGCAAACACAAGAGGTGGCCGGCCCTAGCATGAAGAGAAGCAAGGGCCGACCCTTAGGAGAAGACTAGAGAGAAGAGAGAAAAGAATAGAATTCCTCATGAGGCCTCTCCTCCATTTCTTTTATAATACTTGCCCAAGGCAAATAAGGAAATATTTTTATAAAAAATTAAAATCTTCCTCTTGATTTCCCTTTCCCCCTTTTATTTTTCCTTTTCTCCTCTTTTATACTCTTAATGGCTGACCCCTTGCTTGGACACCAAGCAAGGGTGGCCGACCACATCATCATGAAGAGAAAATTTTTATAAAATTTTATAAAAGAAGGAATCCTCTTATAAAATTTTACAAGTTCTCTTTCCTTTTGTGGATATTTAAAAAAGGAAAGTTTTAAAAATTAAAATCAAGTTTTAAAATTTAAAACTTCTCTTCTAAAATTTCCTTTTTTAACATGGTTACAAAAAAGAAAAATTTTAAATTTAAAACTCTCTTTTTTAAAAACCATGTGGATGGTTAAAAAGGAAAAGTTTTAAAACTTTTAAAACTTTCTTTTTAAACCATGTGACCTAATTCAAATAAGGAAAGTTTTGTAAATTTAAAATCCTTCTTTTAAAACTTGTAAATGTCTACAAAGAGAAGATTTTAAAAATTCAAAATACCCCCTAAACTTTGAATATAGTGGCCGACCCCCTTCTTGCTTGGGTAGCAAGCAAGGGGCCGACCCCTTTGTGGAGGAAGTGGCCGACCCCATGGCTTGGTCACCAAGCCATGGGCCGACCTTCTCTTGGACACCAAGATGGCCTTTTCATGAGTGGATTTGAGGCTTCATTGAGGCTATGACAGGGACTTAGAGGAGAAATTGGTTTTGATCTCCCGATGAAATTAAGCTTCCCATGTTCGCCCCGAACACCCAACTTAATTTCATCAATAATAATTCATACTACTAAAGAATTATTATTGAACTACCGCACCAATCCCAAATTATATTTTTGGGCTCATTCTCATTATGAGTGTGTTCATCTCCCTGTGTTTAAGATATCAGATGCCCACTAATTAATTGAGTTACTAACAACTCATTTTAATTAATATCTTAGTCCAAGAGTAGTACCACTCAACCTTATCGTCATGTCAGACTAAGTCCATCTGCAGGGTTTAACATGACAATCTTTATGAGCTCCTCTTGGGGACAATATCAACCTAGATTACTAGGACCCAGTTTCCTTCTATAATCAACAACACACACTATAAGTAATATCATTTCCCAACTTATCAGGCTTATTGATTTATCGAGCTAAATCTCACCCTTTGATAAGTCAAAGAAATAAATACTAAATATATGTGCTTGTTATTATATTAGGATTAAGAGCACACACTTTCATAATAATAGAGGTATTATTCTTTTATCTAGTCAGTATAAAAAGAAACTACCTCAAATGGTCCTGCTCAATACACTCAGAGTGTACTAGTGTAATTTTATAGTTAAGATAAACTAATACCAAATTACACTACGACTATTCCAATGGTTTGTTCCTATCTATCTTAGTCGTGAGCTACTGTTTATAATTTATAAAGAACCGATAATATGATCTTCTGTGTGTGACACCACACGCCATGTTATCTACAATATAAATTAATTGAACAACTATACTTAGCATATAAATGTAGATATTGATCAATGTGATTCTTAAATGTTTATACAAAAGCTAGACTTTTAATATACACTCTAACAGATTTAGCTCGTTAAATCAATAGGCCCGATAAGTTGAGAAATGATATTATTTATATGGTGTATTGTTGATTATAGAATGAAACCGTGTCTTAGTAATCTAGGTTGATAATGCTCTCTTGAGGAGCTCATAAGAATTGTCATGTAAACTTTGCAGGTGGACCTAGTCCGACATGACAATGAAGTTGAGTAGTACTACTCTTGGAGCTAGATATTAATTAAGTGAGTTGTCAGTAACTCATTTAATTAATGGACATTCGATATCTTAAACACAGGGAGACTAACACACTCATGATAAGAAGGAGCCCATATAGTAATATGGGATTGGTACGGTAGTGCAATAATAACTCTTTAGTGGAATGAGATATTATTGATAAACTTGAGTTGGGTGTTCGGGGAGAACACGGGAAGCTCAAGCTCATCGGGAGACCAAAACCAATTCCTCTTCTCGGTTCCTATTGTAGCCTCTTATTTATAAAATCTTATATCCACCAAACCCAACTTCTTACCCACCTTAAGGTGGCCGACCAAGCCAAGCTTGGAGCCCAAGCTAGGGCCGACCAAACTAAGGTTAAATGGGTTCAAGTTGTGGCCGGCCCTAGCTTGGAGCCCAATCAAGGGTGGCCGGCCACATTCACATTGAAAGAGAGTTTTAAAATTATAAATCTTTCCTTTTATAGCTTTCTACAAAGGATTAAGAGAAAGGTTTGATATCTTTCCTTATTTGTAGTTAAAGGAAGATTTTAATTTTTTGATAAATTTTAAATTTTTTTTTATGTGGAAGCCATGGTTTTAAAAGAGAGTTTTAAAATTATAAATATTTTCTTTTATAGCTTTCTACAAAGGATTAAGAGAAATGTTTGATATCTTTCCTTATTTATAGTTTAAAGGAAGATTTTAATTTTTGATAAAACTTTCTTTTTTGTAACCATCCACATGTTTTAAAAGAGATATTTTAATTTATAAAACTTTTCTTTTATAACCAACCATGAAGGGATTTAAAGAAAGAAATTTTTTAATTAAAATTTCTTACCGGAAACAATTAAGGAAGTTTTAATTTTTTGTTTAAAACTTTCCTTGTTTGGAGAACAAGGTAGGGGCCGACCATTAAAGGTTTATAAGGAAGTTTTAATTAAATTTTACTTCTTAGACATTGGCAAAGAATATAAGGAAGTTTTAATTATGTTTAAAACTTTCCTTATTTGCCAAGACTAAGGAATATAAAAGAGAGAGTAGAGGTGCCTCATCTCACAACAAGACATCTATTATTCCTCTCCTCTCTTCCTTAGTGGTGGCCAACCCTCTTCTTCCCCTATTCTTCTTCCTTGGTGGCCGGCGACATCTCATCTCTAGGAGTTGTTGGTGGCCGGATCTTGTTAGAGGAAGAAGGAGAGATAGGAGGCATTGTTTCTTAGCATCCCTTGGAGCTTGGTTGGTGGCCGAAGTTTTTCATCTCTAGGAGATTGTTGGTGGTCGAAACTTGGAAGGAAGAAGAAGGTTTTGGTGGAGTCTCATCTTGGTAGATCATCACCCACACGACATCCGAGATAAGAAGAGAAATACAATAGAAGATCGTGAGGTCTATAAGCTACAAAAGGTATAACTAGTTATTTAATTCCACATCATAACTAATTCATCTTTTGTATAGATCTTGAAAAACCAAACATAAGAGGCTATCAGTTTTTTCAGTTATCATTTTTGTAATCGATTTTTCGTTTCGATTTCATGTTTCGATATTGTGCTTCTATTGAGGTCTTCGTAGTTAAACCTAGGTTACTTAAGAAGTTTAAATATCTGATTTCTTTGAAAGGCTTTGTCTAGGCAGTGGTGGATGCTCCCATACCCAAGAAGGCCATGTGCCTCGCCATGTTTGACCTGGTAGCCGATCCTTGAAATGGATATTTGATCAACTTCTGTAATATCTTTTAACTTAAGAAGAACACATCGGTTAAATTTGGAATAAGAATGTTAAGCATCGTTCCCAATCCAAATTTAAATTCTGAAGGATAACTTGGATTAATAATGTTAAGTTCTGTTTGCAATCCAAGTTGAAATTCAGTAGAGCATAAGGGTTGCTAGGAAAGTTCTATGCTTGTACAAAATTTTTGTACAGGGGAACTAGAGAAGTCTCCAGATATAGCAACCAACAGTAGTGTCCACTCCATGTTAAGATGGCAACCCATGGGATTCTTGAAAAGACATGAGAAGTTAGTTGAAGACGTAGGCCTTAAAGGAGGGGCAAGAGGGATATTGGGCAATTGTAAATGAACGGGAGCTAGTTGGATGGGTAAAGATTCTGATGTTTGTCCAGTCGACCCATGACTTTGATCGGGTATTGATCCTTCAGACACATGGTTGTCCGATCTCTTATTAGACGTACACTTAGAGCGGGTAGTAGTTAAAGAAACGCTTAAGGTGTAACGACCCACCTTTCTACACTACTACTATTCTCTAAAGGTGGACGCTACTTGACTACTAACTCTACTTAACCGGTATGATTAAAAATCACATGAAAACCCTACCGAAAAATTTCGGCAAAGTCTCCCCTGTACCGGTGACCAAATCAACAATACAAATAATATATACTCAGCCACAGGCGACTGGAACATATAATCACTCAACCACGCAGTATAATAACTGTATAAGAAGAATGAAACTACTCTAGCAATAGTAAACAGATAATACTCCAACAATAAAACATAACAAAGTGCGGAATAGACTCAATTACAATCTCAACTTCATAATAACATAAACTAAAACTCTAAACAGGTAGGTCCTGAAAATTCGCTAGCGAACCCTGGATCTCTCCATAGTCCTGGCATCACACACACTGTCACAGCATCTCCTTGTCGCCTTCCTTCTTATACTTTTCCTTTTCCTTTATCTGCAGTAGGAGGAAAATAGTATCTATAAGCTAAAAGCTTAGTGAGCGCTATCCTACTCACAAAAACTCGATATGCATGTATATAAATAAAAACATGCTAAAACTGAATACTAACATGCAAAGCTACTCATGCTCATAAATAGCAAAGAAATCAACTAACTGAAAAACTAACATGTATAGCTACTCATGCTCATAAATAGCAAAGGAATCATGCTAACTGAAATACTAAACATGTATAGCTAATCATGGAACTATCATGTGTATCAATAAGAAATCGAATTGATACATAAGCTAAACTAATTAATGCTAAACTGAGTCTAACTTGTATTCACATAACTAATTTGTGAAGTTTTGAAAACTATTTACATAATAGATTAAAATAGTAATCATGCTGCTGATGGGCCCGAGCGCGCATCCCTAACTAAACCCGGGATTGCAAGTTCCGAGTCTAGTAGGGTTTACTAGGTTATCTAAACCTAGGGACGACTGTGGGAGCCCAACCCAATGGATATCTAATCCAGTACAGTGCCACTGCTGAAAATAAAATACTGATTCCATAGCTAATTTTCTTACCTTGCTTTAACTAGGTTATCTGAACCTAGAACTAGGTTATCTGAACCTAGAGGCGACTGTGGGAGCCCACCCATTGGACATCTAGTCCATAAAAGTTGTAGCAAGACTAAATAAGTTATTTTAAATGCTTCTACTGCATTTACTGAGCTATTAAAATGCCTACTGTAGCATTATATTGAGCTAAGCATTTTATCAAGCACTTGGTGTGCACTAGAACACACCCTACGTACTGAAAATCTGTATACAAAGCTTAACATAAATCTGCATGCAAAGCCTAACAAAAATCTGCATATTAAGCCTATCAAAATCTGCATGCTTTACTTATAAAAATCTGCATACTATAAAGATAGAGCAAAGAAAGCAACTTGGACTTTCTAAACATGCTGTAAAATAGAGCAAAAGAAAGCTAACTTAGACTTACTAAACATGCTGTAAAATAGAGCAATTGAAAGCTAAATTGGACTTTCTAAACATGCTGTAAGGTAGAGCAAAATAAACTAATTCTGAACTGTTATAACAAGGTTATTCTTGCCCTTAAACCAGTAACAAATAATCTATCCAAACTTACTAGTATACTAAGTTGTGCATGCTCATTTAGTGGCAAGGGAAACTGAATCAGCATACTACTACATGCTATAATCCTTAACATAATTGGAAATAAGCACCTTTCATGGAAACCAAGATATAAGAAGGGATATTGCTGTTATCAAACATCTACGCATGATATACTAAAGCATGTATCACTAAAATCTACTCATGTTGAATTATTTCCAATTAAGCAAAGTATAAGGAAAGGTTGCTTCTAATGGACGGTAAGGATGTATTCTACACTTACTAACATAACAATAAAACTGCTCAAGTTTATAAAATAAACAAGCAACCAAATTTGCACTGCTATTAGAAGCAACACTATAATATAAACGATTCCACACCTGTTTAAAGAAGCTAGACTAAGTTTGCACTTGCTAATAGGCAAAGTATAATCCGTTTCTGCACTTGCTAATAGGAAAACATAATCCTAGTTTCTTAATTCTTTTACACATCATGTGCATTACATGTGCAGTTGATGTAGGGCTTCCAAAAATAGATATTTACTGGTTGTTTTGCTAATGTTCCTATAATGTGCTGTCAAGGTCAAGTAGGATGCACTAAAATCTGTTAAACTTGAAACCTATACAAAACCTATTCGAGAAATCCAAACATGCTCTTCTTTGTGCTCACTTCTGCCCACAGAAACACATGGACAGCAATAACCCAACCATCAATTCACGGTAGGAAACAAAAATGGCAGCGATCATCTAAAACAAAGAAAACCACTTATCTAAGGGTTTCATCTTTATCTATGTGAATAAAATCTACACCACAGCAATCATCCAATCAAGGAAAACTCACGGCAGACTCAACACAAGGAAACTTCAAACAAATCCGGAAGCAAAGAAAACAAATCGAAGCTCGGAACTACTCCTACTGCAGGTGAGAAGCAACTCACCTCGCTGTTCTTGGACTTACAACCGAGAAGAAGGAGGCTTCTAGGGCTTCGGATATATGCTTCCTCGACGATCTCTTGGTATCTTCTTGCTCTCCTCGACGAGAGGATCACAAAGGTATGAAGAACTCGCGGAGAAGGGTGCTCGCCGGCCGCCGGAGACGAAGCCCTAGCTTCGTCTCTGTTTTCGCCCGAGAGGAAAAAAAACGCCGTCACGAGAGGAGGAGAGGAGAAGATTTTGTCACGGGGAAAACCTAAGTTCTCTTCTTATAACTTTAATATTCTGTTAACTAACTATTGCTTAAATACAACTTGATTCGGGTTTTATTAAGAAAAGTTCAGCTGGTCTGTTGGTGGGCTGCGTTCTGCTTAACGCCTAGCGCATGGGTTCGAAACTTGGCTGCAACCATTTTTCCTTCCTATTTATTTCCTATTCATTAACTACTTCTTAAATAAAATATTTCTCCTTTTTAAATAAGAAATGATTGCTAGCACACTTGGTCAGCCCGGTTTTAACCAAATCCCAGGTCGCAGCTTCGATTCCTCATCTGCGCACATTTATTTAAACATTTCTAAATACTACTTATATATATTTCGCTCCATATAGGGTTAACAAAAATCGTGTAGCTCAGCTGGTTGGCTGCATCCGATTAGAACCTGGTTCAGGTCCGAGGTCTTGGGTTCAAAACCCGGCTTTAATATATATATATATATATATTTTAAACTTCTTCCTCTTGGTAAAAATACTAAACGAACTTCAAAAATTACATATAAATACTCTAAAAATTTTTAAAAATCTCTAGAATATTTTAAAAGTATTTCCAAATATTTTTATGGACTTTTAGAACTCTAAATCATGAAATTTGGGGTGTTACATAAGGCTAGTGGTGGAATTGGATGAGTAGCGAGAGAAGTTGGCATTATCTTGAGGGGCTAGATAACTGGGGGATCGCATGAGACATAGGTATAAGAAGACATGGCCTCATCATATCAATTGTAAAATGAGAATGACTATGTTTTTGAGACCCAGACTCTTTACTTCGATCAAAAGAGATCTCAGCCAAAGCAAGGGGAGAGCTTTTGGTGAGGGGTTTCTCAGGCATATCGGGGCCAGAAGCTTTTGTTCGGGGCTTTTTGCGCTTGCTGATGAGAGGAGTATCTGATTCTGAGGAGTTGGAAGGGGACTCATGAGTAGGTTCAGCCGGGGCGAGTAGGCTAATAGATGCGGAAGCTTGCTCGAGTTGACGCTCTTTCAATAAATCCTCCCCCTTCTTGTTTAAGACCGCTCTTGTTAACCAAGTTTTTTTATACAAAAAAGTTGGGAGAATGACCTCAATTGTGAAAATAAGTGAAGATTAAAAGCTTATATAACAAATGGTCAAGGAATACCAAATAATTAATTACGAGAAAGATAGGGATTTTTACTCACCAAAGGTGGCACTTAGTTCTAGGTTGATAGGGGTCAGACCAAAAATAAATAATAAACCTTCTACTATCAGTGCTGGTAAGCTGAATTTTGTACTTTTCAATTTCTCTAAAGCTTCCTGAAGGGTGGGATCTGTAGAGATGTTACCTAAGTTAGGGATAGGAGGTGATTTTGTTGTCAAGTGTAGGACCGATGTGGCCGGCTAGAAGGGGGGGTTGAATAGCCCTGAAAAATCAAACACAACCCTTTCTCGTACGATTAAGCTAACACATAAAAAATAGATTAAATAGAAAATAAAGCATAAAAACGAGGCACCGAATTTGACTTGGTTACAACCGGGGAGGTTGTTAATCCAAGGATGAAGATCGCACTAAGAGCTCCTTCAGGCGGAGAAGCCTCGTTTACAGCAGTGTAAGCACAGAAGGACAGAAGCTAAACTAAACAGTGGAAGCACACAAGTGTTGTTTACAATTTCTGAACTGATGAAGAGCTTCTGGACCAAGGCTATATTTATAGCCTTGGCCGGGGTGCCTGAAAGGGTTCCGGGCGCCCTGGGGGGATAAAGTTTTATCCCCCAACGTTCAGATCGCGTAAATCGCGATCTTGGTCAAAATCAGGGTCCGGGCGCCCGGAAGCATTCCGGGCGCCCCGGAGCAAAAAGTCAACTGCGGTTGACTTTTTGTCCGGTACCACTTCTCCATTAAGTCCCCGTTTCGATCCGGGTCTTCTGCTCCGGATCCGCTTGATTGGGTGATCTCGACATCCGGAATAGGGCTCACCCGAACCCATCTTCCGGTCTTCTCGAGCGTGCTTCGCTGCGTACTTCCTTCTCGTCCACCAACGTACTCATCCGCAGACTTCATCCCTTGATCGCACCCCGTGCCGACCTTCTCGCTAGCTGTGTCTCTTGCTCCTCGAGCAGTCTTCCGCTCCGGCTTCTCGTCCCTCGGAACCACCGCACGCTTCCTTCTCGTCCGCCGGTGTACTCTTCCGCAGCGCCTCGTCCCTCGGACGCACCGCGTGCCGTCCTTCTCGCTAGCTGCGTCTTCCACTCGAGTACCTGTGCTCCTAAGCTCCTGCACACTTAGACACAAGGTTAGAAAACAACAGAACCTAACTTAACTTGTTGATCACACCAAAACCAACCTTGAGGTTCCAACAATCTCCCCATTTTTTGGTGTGATCAACCCAAGTTAAGCTAGGGTTAACTAGACAAAAAATAAACTAACTAAATTTACAATTTAGTGCACAAAGATAGAAAAAAATAGTTTTAGGCTACCTCCCCCTAGACCTATACTTATCCTTCTCCCCCTTTGATCACAAAAAAAATGGGGTTCCAAGAAAAAATCTAAGGGTTAAAGACTTAGAAAATTTTGAAAAGCTACCTTAAAAAAAAATTTCTAAGTCAAAAGATTCTAAGTTAGAAAAAGAATTTTGCAATCAATAAAACTTAATTAAATATTTTGAAAAATATTTTTAATCAATAAAAGCAGAATAAATTCCAAGTAAAAGAATTTTGAGATTTATTTTATTTATTTATTATTATTATTTTTAAAGATTTTAACTTAGGAAAAAATAGTTTTTTTTTTGAAAATTTTTCTAAACACTCTAAGTAAAAGTTATTTTTGAAAATAGAATTAAAAAAAAAAACTAATTATTTAAAAAAAATTTAAGTCAAAATTTTGAACCATGTTTGAATAACTTTTTAAAGCATTAAATAATTCTAGTATTAATGCTTTATTAATTAAACATTTATTTCAATATTTGGCTTCCAGGCAGTGGCGAGGCACTAGGCCTTCTTGGTTATTGGAGCAACAACCACTTTGTAGTCAAAATCCATAAAGAAATTTTTGTTTAATTTTCTCACTTAAAGCGCTAACTTTGATTTTAAAATTTACACTAAGCAAGATTTAGGAACCCAATAAAGGTTCCAACCTACTGGATTAACTAAAAATTTCTTAGGGACATATTTTCTAGAGATATTTTTAATTTGTCCCTGGTGATATCTATAATACCAATTCAAATTATTGAAACTTCTAAAATTGGATTTAGATGAGCAAGCAGAGTTTTTCAAGTTTTCTACTTGAATTTTTAAATTTTGAATTTCTAATTTTAATTTTTCATTTTCTAAATTTGATTTATCTAGCATTTCTAACGGACAAGATGTAGCTAATATTGCTTTTAAATCTTTATTTTCATTTTCTAATTTGCAGCAATCTTTTGTTAAAATTTTAATGAATTTAAACATTTTATTAGGAGGAAGAGATCGTACCTCACTTACCTTGTCGATCTCGTTGTCGGTTTCTCCCCCTGAACTGCTGCTCTCTTCGGACGTGGCTCTTTCGATGCTCATTTCGGAAGAGCTTGATTCGCAGTCGTCGTCTTGATGACTCGCCATTAACGCGAGCCCGGAGAACTCCTCGACTTCTGATTCCGACGACGTATCGTCCCACGTCGCTTTTAGGGCCTTGCGCTTTTGGATAGGCTTCTTACCCTTGTCCTTCCCGTTGTTCTTCAGTTTAGGGCAATTGTCCTTGACGTGCCCTTCTTCATCGCAATGGTAGCAGCGGATGGTTCTTTTCTTTCTTCCCTGCGGATGGTTAGATTTCCTAGATTTACAAATATTTTTAAATCGTCTTACCATCATTACCATTTCCTCGTCGTCGAGAGAAGATTCTGACTCAGGTTCGTCTCTCGAAGCTTTAAGGGCGACATTATTCTTGGGCTCCTTCGGACCTGCACATCTTGACTCATACACTTCAAAAGTTGAAAAGAATTCGTCTAATGAAATTTTTTCTAGATCTTTTGAAATGTAAAAGGCATCTACTAGTGATGCCCATTTTGAGTTTCTAGGAAAGGAATTTAGGGCATACCTTAGCGAATCTCGGTTACTTACCTCTTCTCCGAGATTCGTAAGTCTGGTGATGAGTTCCTGAATCCTCGAGTGTAGATGTGCAATTGTTTCACCTTCTTCAAATCAGAGGTTTGTAAGCTGGTTACGAAGTAAATCCCGTCTTGCAAGTTTGGCTTCGGATGTTCCTTCGTGTAACTCAAGGAATTTCTCCCAAAGCTCCTTTGCCGAGTTGTAGGTACCGATTCGATTGACTTCTTGTGTTGGAAGTACACTTAGAAGATGAAATTCTGCTTTCTTGTTTGCCACGTGGTCAGCCTGCTCCTTCTTTGACCATTGATTTCTTGCTTTGCCCTATGGTGCTTCATAGCCAAATTCCATTGTTAGTAATAAATCATAATCTGTTTCAAGAAATACCTCCATTCGCTTTTTCCAGCTAGCGAAGTCCCCTTCGAATTTTAGTGCGTGGATGTTGGATCCGACCATCTTGTTGCTTCGTTCGGCGGCTCAAATACCACTGTAGGACCGATGCGGCCGGCTAGAAGGGGGGGTTGAATAGCCCTGAAAAATCAAACACAACCCTTTCTCGTACGATTAAGCTAACACATAAAAAATAGATTAAACAGAAAATAAAGCATAAAAACGAGGCACCGAATTTGACTTGGTTACAACCGGGGAGGTTGTTAATCCAAGGATGAAGATCGCACTAAGAGCTCCTTCAGGCGGAGAAGCCTCGTTTACAGCAGTGTAAGCACAGCTAAACAGTGGAAGCACACAAGTGTTGTTTACAATTTCTGAACTGATGAAGAGCTTCTGGACCAAGGCTATATTTATAGCCTTGGTCGGGGCGCCTGGAAGGGTTCCGGGCGCCCTGGGGGGATAAAGTTTTATCCCCCAACGTTCAGATCGCGTAAATCGTGATCTTGGTCAAAATCAGGGTCCGGGCGCCCGGATTGGTTCCGGGCACCCCGGAGCAAAAAGTCAACTGCGGTTGACTTTTTGTCCGGGACCACTTCTCCGTTAAGTCCCCGTTTTGGTTCGGGTCTTCTGCTCCGGATCCACTTGATTGGGTGATCTCTGACATCCGGAATAGGGCTCACCCGAACCCATCTTCCGGTCTTCTCGAGCGTGCTTCCCTCCGGCTTCTCGTCCCTCGGAATTGCCGCGTGTCCCTTCTCGTCCACCAGCGTACTCATCCGCAGACTTCGTCCCTTGATCGCACCCCATGTCGACCTTCGCACTAGCTGCGTCTCTTGCTCCCCGAACAATCTTTCGCTCCGGCTTTCGTACCTCGGAACCATCGCGCGCACTTCCTTCTCGTCCGCCGGTGTACTCTTCCGCAGCGCCTCGTCCCTCGGACGCACCGCGTGCCGTCCTTCTCGCTAGCTGCGTCTTCCGCTCGAGTACCTGTGCTCCTAAGCTCCTGCACACTTAGACACAAGGTTAGAAAATAACAGAACCTAACTTAACTTGTTGATCACACCAAAACCAACCTTGGGGTTCCAACATCAAGTTGTGGCAAAAGGCAAAGGAGTCGGAAGATGAATGAAGAAATATTTATCCCTCCACTCCTCTTGGGCTGGAACTCTGTTAAACAAAATAACTTTGGGGTGAGTTTGAAATTTGAATAGACCATTTACTAGCCAGTGAGGGCAGAAATAATAGTGGAATAGGCGAGGAGATAAGGGGACATTGAGCAAACGAAAGACAACAATGACACCGCTTAAGATGTTAAGGGATTGGGGAATAAGTTGATGTAGCGGAATGTTGAAATATCGGCTGATAATAACAAAAAAAGGATGCAAGGGAAAATGAAGTCCTGATACCACTTATTCCCTGAAGACGATGATGCTCTCTGGTGGAGGATGATGAGGACGATCTTCACTGGTAGGGATGGCTATAAAGGTAGGAAGGCCGTAGTTGATATTGAGGTCATAGGCATCATCGATGGTGAAGCTGGAAGAACATTGTGATAGATCGATTGAGAGCGATAGAGGGGGTGAATATCGCGTCTTTTTAAAACTTTTCTTTATCTGTTAAATCAAAGTCATGCACAGCAGAAAGTAAAAGGGAGACAGATTGTTTACTTCATTCGGAGCCTAGCTCGACTCCTACTCGAAGGCCCGCGGTCCTTGACCGCACCGATGGGCAAAGTACTAAAACCTTTCTTTCCAAAATCCTTCGGAAAGAAGCAGATCGTACAGATACAAAGATATAAGATAGTAACAACTCTACTATCTTATATGAATTTAAGTGCAATACAAAATATACCGATAGTAGTAAATGAAGGTTAAGGCTCGGTCGGTGCTTTTGGACGAAGTAGCTTGCTGAGCTGATGAAGACTTGTAGCACGAGTAGCAAGGCAAAAACAAACTTGAGTCAATCAGAATTATTCTAATGAGCTTCTGACTTCGAGCACTTTTTATAGGTGTACTGGAGGTTCGGTCGACCGATCCCACTGTTCGGTCGACCGAACCCACTCCCTTCCTTTTTGGCTGAAGTCCGAAGCTGGCTCGATCTTTTGCATTTACTGGTCTTTAATGGTTCGGTCGACCGAACAAGTCTTTTCCTTGTTCGTCGAAATCTGCAAGAGATCTTCTTTTAATGCTGTTTAATGCTGATTGGATCGGTCGACCGATCCCTGGTTCGATCGACCGATCAAGCTTCGATCGGACTGTGCTTCGCTTTGGTCTGAACTGATCTCTGGTCTGAGTCAAGCTGGTTCGGTCGACCGATCCTCCTGTTCGGTCGACCGATCAGGCCGAATCTGCAAAACAGAGTTAAACAATATTCCTGCAAAACAAAGGTTAGCACAGTAATATAATGCATGAGTAATATAGACAGTAGAACTGTCTTGATCTCAATTTGGAAACCTTCCCGGTTTCTTCAGTTGGATCAGCGATCTAAGGTTGTTCCCTTTAGGAACCCGACCTCACTGTCGCTCCTCTAGTTGCATACCTCAACTTACCTGCCAAACATTAGTCCTCCAGACCTGTTTGGACTTTTGCCAGCTCAGTGTCTGATCGCCCGATCCACTAAGACTTTTCCTACAATACTACATTAGCCAACAACAATAATAGTAATACAAAATACAATGGTAAACCTAAACCTAGATTTACCGAGATCCGCTGGTCCGGTCGACCGCTCCTATCAACCTTGCTTGGAGTTCACTCCTCCATGACTTCTCGTTACCTAAGGTTACCACCCCTAGGATTTGTTGGTTGCTACTCGGAAAACCTAGAGGTTCCACTGTACAAAAATTTTGTACAAAGGTCTGAACCTTTTCCTAGCTACCATGTGTTCTTTTAAATTAAATTTTGGATCGCCTGCGGAACTTAACACGTTTGATCCAAAACTTAATCTATTCGTTCTTTTAGGTTTTGACTTGGGTCTCCTGCGAAACTTAACACGTTCGACCCAAATCACCTTAAGTTATTAATTCCATTAAATATTAATTTCCATAATTGGTTCCCAGTACTGACGTGGCGAGGCACATGGCCTTCTTGGATATGGGAGCAACCACCACCGACTAGACAAAACCTTTTATGGAAAGCTAATATTTAATTTCCTAAAATAACTTTAGGTTAACCGAAAAGAACAATCAAATCACAAGGGAAAGAAAAACAAAAGAACACTATATCGAAAACAAATTCGAAACTCTAGAATCGTATGCCTCTTGTATTTAGTATTATTTCCAAAAATAACTAGTATGATGCGGAAAGAAAAATTACTAGTTATACCTTTTAGAAAGACCTCTTGATCTTCTACCGTATTCCTCTTCTAACCTCGGACGTTGTGTGGGCAACGATCTTCCGAGATGAGAACCACCAAGCACCTTCTTCTTCCTTACAAGTTTCGGCCATCAAAACTTCTCCTAGGATGAAGAGGTTCGGCCACCACCACCATGCTCCAAGGGATGCTAGAAAAGAGGCTTCTCCTTCTTCTCCTTCTTAGATCCGGCCACCAAAGCTATCTCCACCATGAGAAGGTTTCGGCCACACAAAGGAGAGGAGAGGAAAGAAAGGGCCGGCCACACCCAAGGAGAAAAGAGAGGAAAAATAGAATAGAGTCGTTCACCTTGAAGCCTCCTCTACCCCCTCTTTTATAATCCTTGGTCTTGGCAAATAAGGAAAATTTAATAAAAACTTCCTTAATTCTTTTGCCATTGAAAAGGAAAATTTATTTAATTAAAATAATTTTCTCTTTTCAAATTATAATGGCCGGCCACTCTTCTCCCCAAAACAAGGAGAGTTTTAATTAAAACAAAAATTAAAACTTCCTAATTTGTTTCTAGAAATTTATAAAAATTTCTCCAATAATTTTAATCCCTTCATGATTGGTTAATAAAAAGAAATTTTATAAATTAAAATCTTTCTTTTAAACATGTGGATAATTTCCAAAAGGAAAGTTATCTCTAAAAATTAAAATCTCCTTTCAATCTACAAATAAGGAAAGATATTAAATCTTTTCTTAATCTTTTGTAGAAACTAATAAAAGAGAATTTTTAATTTTTAAACTTTCTTTTAAATCATGAATATAATTAAAAGGAAAGTTTTTACCAAATTAAAATCAACCTTTTAATCTACAAATAAGGAAAGAGATTTTAACTCTTCTCTTAATCTTTTGTAGAATCTTATAAAAGGAAGGATTTAAATTTTTAAACTCTCTTTTAAATTATATTATCCACATAAGAAAATTTTAAAATTAAAATTCTTTTTTATTTTAATAGGGACGGCCACATGAATTCACCCATGAACATACCCATGGTCGGCCCTAGCTTGGTCTCCAAGCTAGCTTGGCCGGCCCCTATAGGATGGGTAAGAAGGTGGGTATAGGTGGGTATAGTACTCTATAATTAAGAGGCTACGATAGGGACCGAGAGGAGGAATTGGTTTTGGTCTCCCGATAAAATTAAGCATCCCGTGCTCGCCCCGAACACACAACTTAATTTTATCAATAATAATTCATTCCACTAGAGAACTATTATTGAACTACCGCACCAATCCCAAATTACATTTTGGGCTCCTTCTTATCATGAGTGTGTTAGTCTCCCTGTGTTTAAGATAACAAATGTCCACTAATTAAGTAAGTTACTGACAACTCACTTAATTAATATCTAGCTCCAAGAGTAGTACCACTCAACTTCATCGCCATGTCGGACTAAGTCCACTGCAGGTTTAACATGACAATCCTTATGAGCTCCTCTTGGGGACATTCTCAACCTAGATCACTAGGACACAGTTTCCTTCTATAATCAACAACACACACTATAAGTGATATCATTTCCCAACTTATCGGGCTTATTGATTCATCGAACTAAATCTCACACATTGATAAATTAAAGAAATAAATATCAAATATATGTGCTTGTTATTATATTAGGATTAAGAGCACACACTTCCATAATAACTGAGGTCTTTGTTTCTTTATAAAGTCAGTATAAAAGAAACGACCTCTAATGGTCCTACTCAATACACTCTAAGTGTACTAGTGTAATTATATAGTTAAGATAAACTAATACCTAATTACACTACGACCTTCCAATGGTTTGTTCCTTTCCATTATGGTCGTGAGCTACTGTTTATAATTTATAAGGTACTGATAACATGATCCTCTGTGTGTGACACCACACACCATGTTATCTACAATATAAATTAATTGAACAACTACATTTATCATAAATGTAAACATTTGACCAATGTGATTCTTATTTCTAGATAAATGTTTATACCAAAAGCTAGGCTTTTAGTATACACTCTAACAGGATTTTCTCCACTTGACTTCACTCACCAAGACTCAGTATTCGGCTACCCAGGGATCAAGTCCTCCAGACCTATCCACCTGACTTCCATGATATACTGAGATTTTCCTTACCTAGCCTACAACTAGGACTCAGTATTCGGCTACCCAGAGATCAAGTCCTCCAGACCTATCCACCTGGCTTCCACGATATACCGAGATTTTTCTCCTTGCCTAGCCTCCAACTAGGACTTCCCTTGCCTAGCCTACAACTAGAGGACTTCCCTAGATCAAGCTCCATACTTAAACATATTTGTCTGACATTAAAACCTTGGAGGTCGATTGCACCAACACATTATGTATACCACTCATTACTCTCATCCATTTTTGAAAGAAAAGGTTATAGAAATAGATAGAGGAGATGATAAAAGGGTCGAAGAAGAAGTAGCAATGAAAAAGAAGAAGAAAGCAAAGCCTTAGAGTTTTCTCTCTTTTTCATAAAGATTTTATAAGAATTTTTGGAAACACCTTTAGAGTTAAATCGTCGGATCATGACAAGTGAAAAGTGGGGTCAGTTGTGAACTGTTGAATAGTTAGATAAAGCAGCAGGTAAATAAAAAGTCGTACATCTATCATGACACACACATGTGTCACCAATGAAAAGCCCGTGATAACTGATTTGATGGGCACTTAGCTTGAAGTGCCAATGTTTTTATCGAGTTAAGTTATCAAAGCAAGCATGGTTTTTTGTGTAATTTTTTAAGAAGCGTGGGTAGTCTTAAGTTCGAATGAGTTTTTATGGCTCGATAAGGAAAATATTAAGTTAGGGGTGTGTAAAATCAGACCGTATTTGCACTAGAGTGATTTTCACTCGGCAACAGAGTTTACATCAAGCATGTTTAATTTTGATCGATCCTAGGCACCTTTACCTGAATAAGCAATGAGTATTGTAAGTAGTTCTTTTTTAAGGCTTGCATCCAACAAGTATAAACTTAAATGAATTTCAAGTTCTCTCGGCCATAGGGATTGATGTCCTTAGCCAAATGGATGCTGCATGTTGCAGTTCATCTAGCCTGGGTGGTCGGTCCTAAGCAACGTTGTCCCATCTCGTCTAGGCTTTTGCCCCAATGGAGTCAGGTTATTTTTAATATAGCACCCATATATTAAAAATAGGGGTTGTTATATAGCAAAATTTTATAGAAAATACTGTTGATGAGTTTAACCAAAGACTTAAACATGCAACAAAGGAATGGTGGACAGTAAGAACCAATTTCATTAGTTAAACAGATAAAGAAAAGCAAGACAAATTAGGAGAAATAGGGAAGCAAGTCAGATGAGGTAGAATGAACTATCTTTTGTGGTCTAAAAAGTTGGCGAGAGGATTGGAAGCTAGATATCCGCCTTCTTTTGATTGCGCTATCGCTCCCTCTGCTCCGAGAAAAAGCACCTTGGAAATGGAGTTGGAAATGGGTACATTGAACTCGCGTGTTTGAAAAAAAGCTTTCTTTCTGGCTTCAAACTGCTTCCATTATTAAAAGTAAATCAAAATTAATTTTAAAAAAAAATACCTGCATTCATTTTTTCCAGCTAGCGAACTCTCCCTCGTACTTCGACGGGTATATGCTTGGTCTGGCCATCATCTTTGCTTCGATCGGCGGTTAGTCCTCCTGAAGCGTCTTGGCTCTGATACCACTTGTAGGACTCCGATTGGCCGGCTAGAAGGGGGTTGAATAGCCCTGCACAAGATAAAAACAAATATCCTTCTCTGACTTTAAAAGAACACTTGCATATAATGAAAATAAAGAAATAAATCAAAAGGGACGAGGCTCACAGTTTTACTTGGTTACAACCGGGGAGGTTGTTAATTCAAGAAAGTTAATGTACTAACTATAACGACCCACCTTCTGGGTACTGGCTGTAAGGCCGGTCGCTACAATTATGCTAAACTATACTGTGCGGAAAGCTGGGCTAATTAAAATTTTAGTCTACTAATGACGGATACAACTGCCAAGAAAGGTCTAAAGACCTTCTTTGCTGGTGTACATATGCTAAGGAGGGGAAACTGAACATCCCAACTGGGCTAGGGACTAGAACTAAACTTCCCAACTAACTACAGTCCTGCCGATCGATCCGCAGATCGATCGAAGCTATGGCGCATTCAATTCCCAACTGGATCGGTCGGGCAGACCGATACATGTGTGGCTGGATCGGTCGGGCCGGTCGACCGGTGGAGGTCGGATCGGCAGGTCGGGATAGCCGGTCGATCGGCCGGATCGGTCGGACTGCAGGTCGATCGATCGGTCGGTGGATCGGTCGGTCGATCGGTCGGCCGGGTCGGCCGGGTCGGTCGAGTGGAGGTCGAATCGGCAGGTCCAGCGTATGATTTCCTGATACGAAATCAGAAATGCTGATTTCGACACCTTGTCGTGCCAAAACCACCTGCAACCACTCTAACATATACTAATAACTATTCTACCATACATTGGCAACATTCAAGACACAATATAATGCATGTTCACTAGTTCATACCATTAACCATACTAGAATGCGAAGCATAAGGGAAAAGAGAACAAGACTTTAATAACTAGGCTTGCTACAAGTTCTAATGCGTAGTAAAATAAAACTAGATCCCTAGGATCTTTATTCCAGTTCCTGCCACACACATCCTCATCTGCACTGACCTCCAGCCTCCACTGCTAGTCCATTTTCCTTTTACCTGTATCTGCAGTATAAGGGAAATAGTATCTGTAAGCTAAAAAGCTTAGTAAGAAACCATCTACCTCACTAAATCATGCATACGATGCAAATATGCTTTTAAATCATGCTGTTTGAAAAACATACTGAATATGCAAGCATGGCATGACATGGTATCATATAAAGCATGGCATAATATAAGCTGAGCATAAAATAAAACTGATCATAACATGTCTATAACTGTATATGAAGCTATCATATTTAACAACTAAAATAAGCTGAGTTGATACAAAAGTGAGCTAAGCTGAAGCTGAGCTAATACTGAATTCCATTATGTTTTAAAACTGATTTGGAAAACTATTATATATAATAGATAAAAATACTAAACATGCTGCTGTAGGGCCCTGGCAACTGTACTTGTTGTGCGCGCATCTCTATCTAAACCCGGGATTGCAAGTTCCGAATCTAGTAGGGTTTACTAGGTTAGCTAAACCTAGGGACGACTATGGGAGTCCAGCCCAGTGGATATCTAATCCAGTACAGTGCCGCTGCTGAAAGTAAAATACTGAAATGCTAATTAGCTGAATCTAGGTTATCTGAACCTAGAGGCGACTGTGGGAGCCCACCCATTGGACATCTAGTCCCATAAAGCTGGAATAAAACTGATATGCTGTTTTAAATGCTTCTATACATTTAACTATGCTGTTAAAACTGTCTAATGTTGCGCTAAACATTTTTATTGAACACCTAGTGTGCTCCAACTCTCTTCTCTAATGGGGAAACCACCTCTAGGCACCCGACGACGTCTAGAACCTCTATCTGAAGAGGAGAAACGCGTCCGACCCATCCAGAGATATTCAACTAACCCCTAAATCTGCGAAGAGAATTAAATACACTCTAGATGTCGATAAAAACCTACATATAACTAAATTATAAGCATGCAATCAAACGAGAGCTACTTATACTGCAGGTGAGGGGTTTCTTACCTTGTGTCCTAGATTTCTTACAAATCTAATCGCTAGGAATTCTGGTGGAGACGACTTCTCGACGATCCGCTCGCGTCCACGTGCTCTACTCGCAGAGGGGAACGTCCTTGTGCTGAAATCGTCGCCGGAAAGTGACCTTGGGACCCTAGGGAGAGAACCCTAGGTTGTTTGGGTGTTGGCGCCAAGAGAAGGAGAGGAAGGAGGGGTTGGCGTCGGTGAGGGTTTGGAGAAAAGAATTGGCGTGAGGTTTTGTGAGGAGAGGGCTGCCGAACCAAATTAAACCAAACCCACACTTAAGTTTTTCCTATTTATATTAAGCGGATAACTAAACCCAACTTAAATATAAATATATTTGATTCTCCTTTCCTTTCAGCACGGCCATGCTGGGTTCACCGGTTACTAAGGCTAACTAAAGGTTTAGCGGACCCGAGAGGTCCCGGGTTCGATTCCCGCTTAAGCTTTTTTATTCTTCTAATTATTTTTGCTACTTCCGCTACTCGGAAAATTCCGAAAAAATATCTAAAAATTCCAGAAAAATCATAGAATAATTCTAATGCAAGTTTGAGAATTTTCGGGTGTTACAATCCCCCATACCTTATAAAAAGTTCATCCTCGAACTTAGAACAATTCTGGGTACTTCTGTCTCATGCTGGCTTCTATCTCCCAAGTTGCCTCTTCTGCTGTGTGACTGTGCCAAATAACTTTGACTAATGGTACTTCCTTGTTCCGCAATTTCTTAACTGCTCGGTCTATTATCTGAATAGGCCGACTATCATAGCTGAGGTCTTCACGGATCTATACCGACTGGGGCTCAATCACCTGGGTGGCATCTGGGGTATGCTTCTTTAGCATAGAGACATGAAATACGTTGTGGACAGCTGACATTTCCTGGGGTAGCTCTAACTCATATGCTACCTTGCCCACTCTTCTGCTGATAAGGTATGGTCCCACATATCTGGGACTTAGCTTGCCCTTCTTCCCAAAACGCATTACTCCCTTCATGGGAGCTAATCCATGAAAATCCCCAACTCGAAAACTCTCTAACTCGTATAAAAATATCTCCGATCCGAACTTGATCTATTTCGGATTAACTCTGATCAGATAATCGAGCTCTAGTTCTTTTTTCAACTCCTAATACAGTCATTGGAGATCTACACCTTAACGAATCTTAGAAGGTGCATCAAAAGTCTCCACGGGCTTGTCAGTTGTTGTATGCAAATTCTGCTAAACTCAGATATTTGCACCAACTTCCCTTGAAGTCTAGGGCACACGCTCGGAGCATATCTTCGAGTACCTGATTTACTCGCTCCGTCTGACCATCTGTCTGAGGATGGAATGCTGTGCTGAACTTTAACTTAGTGCCCAACGCTGACTGTACACACTCCCAGAAGTGTGATGTGAATCTGCTGTCTCTGTCTGAAATGATGGTTCGTGGGACTCCATGAAGTCTGACAATCTCCTGGAGATATAACTGAGCTAGCTTCTCCATGGAATAGGATATCTTGATAGCTAAGAAGTGGGCTGATTTAGTCAACCTGTCGACTATTACCCAGATGGTGTCAAAACCACTCGTGGTTCTGGGCAGTCCCACTATGAAATCCATAGAGATATCCTCCCACTTCCATTCTGGAATCTGTATAGGCTGCAGAACTCCTCCTGGTCGCTGATGTTCTGCCTTGACCCGCTGGCAGGTGAGGCAGATGCTAACATATCTGGCGATGTCCCACTTCATCCCGGGCCACCAAAAACGGTTCTTCAGGTCTTGGTACATTTTGGTGGAACCTGGATGCATCGCATAGGGGGTCTTGTGAGCCTCATCTAAAATCTGTCTCCGTAGCTCCTCCTGATCTGGAACACAGAGTCTGTCACCAAAATACAACACCCCGTTATCGGACACTCTGAATTCTCTACTTTCTGATTCTGCTAGCCCTTGCTTGATTTTCTGAATTTCAGGGTCTTGCTCCTGAGCTAACTGAATATCACCAAGCAAGGTAGGCTCTAAGGTCATAGTAGAGAGCTGTCCCACAATGAGTTCGAGACCGAAATCTACGATCTCCTTCTGTAGAGGCGGTGACATGGCTGTAAGAGATAATAAGGTAGCACTGGATTTTCTGCTGAGTGCGTCGGCTACCTTATTGGCTTTCCCTGGATGGTAGAGGATGTCTATATCGTAGTCTTTGACCAGATCAAGCCATCTGCGCTGTCGCATGTTCAGATCCTTCTGAGTGAAGAAGTACTTCAGACTCTGATGATCTGTATACACTCTGCACTGAGCTCCATATAAGTAATGTCTCCAAATTTTGAGAGCGAACACTACTGCTGCAAGCTCAAGGTCATGAGTAGGGTAATTCTTCTCATAATCCTTGAGTTGTCTGGAGGCATAGGCGATCACCTTGCCGTTTTGCATCAGTACTGCTCCTAGTCCCAACTTAGAGGCATCACTATAGATGTCAAAGCTGCTGGTGTTGTCTGGTAGAGCCAAAATGGGAGCACTAGTCAATCTTCTTTTTAGCTCGCTGAAGTTGTTCTCACAGTCCTCTGTCCACTGAAATTTCCTGTTCTTTCTGGTAAGAGCTGTCAGTGGGGAGGCTATCCTGGAGAAGTCCTCTACAAACTTTCTGTAATAACCTGCTAATCCCAGAAAGCTTCTGATTTCACTGGCGTTCCTCGGTCTTTTCCAGTTACTTACTGCTTCTATTTTGCTGGGGTCTACCATGACACCATCCTTTGAGATGATGTGACCTAGGAAAGACACCTGATCAAGCCAGAATTCACATTTCGTGAACTTGGCATATAACTGATTCTGCTGAAGTGTCTGTAGTACTGTCTTCAGGTGCTCTGCATGTTCTTCCTGAGTTCCTGAGTACATAAGAATGTCATCGATAAACACAATAACAAACTTATCTAAATACTCCCTGAATACTCTGTTCATGAGATCCATGAATGTAGAGGGATTGGTCACGCCAAAGGGCATGACTACGAACTCGTAATGTCCGTATCTGGTCCTAAATGATGTCTTCGGTATATCACCCTCCTTGACTCTGACTTGGTGATATCCTGATTTGAGGTCAATCTTAGAGAACACTGCTGCCCCCTTTAACTGGTCGAACAGGTCATCTATTCTGGGAAGAGGATACCTGTTCTTGATCGTGACCTGATTCAGTGCTCTGTAGTCTATGCATAGCCGCATGCTTCCATCCTTCTTCTTCACGAACAGTACAGGCGCTCCCCATGGTGAGTGACTAGGGCGTATGAAGCCCTTGCCAAGCAGCTCCTGTAGTTGCTCCTGAAGTTCCTTCAGTTCTGCTGGAGCCATGCGATATGGCGCTTTGGAAATAGGATTGGTGCCGAGGAAGAGCTCTATCTCAAATTCAATCCCCCTGACTGGTGCTAGGCCTGGTAACTCCTCAGGGAAGACTGCTGGGTAGTCACATACAACTCGGACCCCTGCTAGCTGTTGGTCCTTGTCCTGGCTGGTATTGACTACATGTGCTAGTTACCCCGTACAACCCGAATCCATCAACTTCTGTGCCTTCATAGCTGAGAGAAATTTTCTGGCTTTTCTCTTTGGTTCTCCGATGTACTCGAACTGTGTTTCTGCTTCGGGTTGGAATATGACTTTCTGTTTACGACACTCTATGGAAGCACCGTATCTGATCAGGAAGTCCATTCCAAGGATGACGTTGTAGTCAGTCATTTCCAACAGGATCAGATCACAAAAGAGTTCCCTGTCTGCTATAATGACCGACACTGCTCTGAGCCAGTGCGTGGATGCCATGATCTCTCCTGAAGGTAGTGCTGTCAAAAACTGACCACTGAGTACTTCTGAGGGTATTTCTAATTTTTCAGAGAACACCCTGGCTATATATGAATGGGTTGCCCCAGTATCAAAAAGAACAGTAGCACTATACTGAAAAATGCTAATCTGACCTGTGACAACTGTCGAGGCATTGGCTACGTCCTCTCTGGTGAGTGAGTAGATCCTCGCATTCGCCATAGCTGGAGGGGCTTCTAATCTGCCCTGGCTGATAAGTGGACCTTCTAGAGCGGCCTGCATCTGATACAAACTGAATCTGCTGTGGTCGAGGAAGACCGGTCTTGTTCGAGCACTGCCTGGCCATGTGCCCTTCTTGTCCACATTCAGCATCCTCGTGTGCCCTTCGACAAACCCCGGTGAAATTTCCCACAAGTAGCACACTTTGGATAACTGGGTCGCTTAGATGGTCCTCCTTTGGGTCACTCCCCGATTTGCGCTTGCTGTTGGAGTTCCCTTTCCAGAGCTGTGACCTTGTTGTTTTTGAGTGTGAGGGTTTCCTTGGCCTTTGGACTCGAGGAGACTGCTTCTGCTTTATGCTGTTCTGGTAATGCTCGTGGTCAAGGCACCGCTCACTAACTCCTCCGTGGTTTGTGGCCTATGTAGCCACCAGCCACGTTCATCGCTATCTCCGGCCTCAGCATCTTGAGCATCAACCAGATTCGTTCCTTCTCTGTGCTGACTAGCTCTGGGCATAGACGAGCCAACCTGTTGAATTTCTTCACGGCTTCCTCAACTGAAAGGTTGCCCTGACGAAACTCAGTGAACTCATCGTAGTGGCGGTTTGTGACCCGTATGTGAAAGAACTCCTCGAAGAATTCCTTCTTGAAGTCAGCCCATAACATCTGGTTTACTGGGCGCTTCGTTCTGATTCTTTCCCACCACATGTGTGCGTCTCCTGTCAGGCAGAAGGAGGCACACTTCACCTTCTCGTGTTCTGGCCAGTCCAGAAGCTCCATCGTGCTCTCCAGTGTTTTGAACCAGGCTTGTGCATCCCATGGTTCACTAGTGCCTGAGAAGTTCTCTGGCTTGACTCGATAGGCTTCCTTTCTTGGCTCAGCTGCTGGGGCTGCTGGTGCTGGTGCTGTAGGCTGAGCTGGTGGAACCTCTAAGACTACCGGAGTCGTCAAATTCGGTTCCGGGGTGACTGTGGGGGTACTCTGCTGATTAGCCTTTAAGGTGGCTATTTCCTGTTGCTGTTCAGCTAGCTGCTGCTGTAACTGAGCCACTAATGCTGTAAGGTCTGGAGGAGGCACTGAACTGCCTGCCTCTTGCTGGGGCTCAGTAGCTAGTGCCCTTCTAGCTGGGCGTCCTCGTGCCATTTCTAAAGACATAGAGAACATAACATAACTAATGTAATCACAGTTATATAACTACTGATATCATGTTTAAAACTATCACATACTAACAAGCAGTAGACATATAAACATGAACTGTAATAACAAAACAAGGAGCATAAATTAAGTAGAGGTATTCTTACTTGGAAGCTGTAGGTACAATGCTGATGTGTGTGTAGGAAGTATGGAACACTGCTCTGATACCACTCTGTAAAGACCCACCTTCTGGGTACTGGCTGTAAGGCCGGTCGCTACAATTATGCTAAACTATACTGTGCGGAAAGCTGGGCTAATTAAAATTTTAGTCTACTAATGATGGATACAACTGCCAAGAAAGGTCTAAAGACCTTCTTTGCTGGTGTACATATGCTGAGGAGGGGAAATTGAACATCCCAACTGGGCTAGGGACTAGAACTAAACTTCCCAACTAACTACAGTCCTGCCGATCGATCCGTAGATCGATCGAAGCTATGGGGCATTCAGTTCCCAACTGGATCGGTCGGGCAGACCGATCCATGTGTGGCTGGATCGGTCGGGCAGACCGATCCAGGCACCCGAAACCCCTGGAACGCTACTGTATCGTGCTGGATCGGTCGGCTGACTGATCCAAGAGGATACAGTGGCATACTGTATCTATCTGGATCGGTCGGCTGACCGATCCAGGAGCCTGGCACACTACTGGATCGGTCGGCAGACCGATCCAGCGTCTGATTTCCTGATACGAAATCAGAAATACTGATTTCGACACCTTGTCGTGCCAAAACCACCTGCAACCACTCTAACATATACTAATAACTATTCTACCATACATTGGCAACATTCAAGACATAATATAACGCATGTTCACTAGTTCATATCCTTAACCATACTAGAATGCGAAGCATAAGGGAAAAGAGAACAAGACTTTAATAACTAGGCTTGCTACAAGTTCTAATGCGTAGTAAAATAAAACTAGATCCCTAGGATCTTTATTCCAGTTCCTGCCACACATCCTCATCTGCACTGACCTCCAGCCTCCACTGCTAGTCCATTTTCCTTTTACCTGTATCTGCAGTATAAGGAAAATAGTATCTGTAAGCTAAAAAGCTTAGTAAGAAACCATCTACCTCACTAAATCATGCATACGACGCAAATATGCTTTTAAATCATGCTGTTTGAAAAACATACTGAATATGCAAGCATGGCATGGCATGGTATCATACAAAGCATGGCATAACATAAGCTGAGCATAAAATAACACTGATCATAACATGTCTATAACTGTATATGAAGCTATCATATTTAACAACTGAAATAAGCTGAGTTGATACAAAAGTGAGCTAAGCTGAAGCTGAGCTAATACTGAATTCCATTATGTTTTAAAACTGATTTGGAAAACTATTATATATAATAGATAAAAATACTAAACATGCTGCTGTAGGGCCCTGACAACTGTACTTGCTGTGCGCGCATCCCTATCTAAACCCGGGATTGCAAGTTCCGAATCTAGTAGGGTTTACTAGGTTAGCTAAACCTAGGGACGACTATGGGAGTCCAGCCCAGTGGATATCTAATCCAGTACAGTGCCGCTGCTGAAAGTAAAATACTGAAATGCTAATTAGCTGAATCTAGGTTATCTGAACCTAGAACTAGGTTGTCTGAACCTAGAGGTGACTGTGGGAGCCCACCCATTGGACATCTAGTCCCATAAGGCTGGAATAAAACTGATATGCTGTTTTAAATGCTTCTATACATTTAACTATGCTGTTAAAACTGTCTAATGTTGCGCTAAACATTTTTATCGAACACCTAGTGTGCTCCAACTCTCCTCTCTAATGGGGAAACCACCTCTAGGCACCCGACGACGTCTAGAACCTCTATCTGAAGAGGAGAAACACGTCCGGCCCATCCAGAGATACTTAACTAACCCCTAAATCTGCGAAGAGAATTAAATACACTCTAGATATCGATAAAAACCTACATATAACTAAATTATAAGCATGCAATCAAACGAGAGCTACTTATACTGCAGGTGAGAGGTTTCTTACCTTGTGTGCTAGATTTCTTACAAATCTAATCGCTAGGAATTCTGGTGGAGATGACTTCTCGACGATCCGCTCGCGTCCACGTGCTCTACTCGCGGAGGGGAACGTCCTCGTGCTGAAATCGTCGCCGGAAAGTGACCTTGGGACCCTAGGGAGAGAACCCTAGGTTGTTTGGGTGTTGGCGCCGAGAGAAGGAGAGGAAGGAGGGGTTGGCGTCGGTGAGGGTTTGGAGAAAAGAATTGGCGTGAGGTTTTGTGAGGAGAGGGCTGTCGAACCAAATTAAACCAAACCCACACTTAAGTTTTTCCTATTTATATTAAGCGGATAACTAAGCCCAACTTAAATATAAATATATTTGATTCTCCTTTCCTTTCAGCACGGCCCTGCTGGGTTCACCGGTTACTAAGGCTAACTAAAGGTTTAGCGGACCCGAGAGGTCCCGGGTTCGATTCCCGCTTAAGCCTTTTTATTCTTCTAATTATTTTTGCTACTTCCGCTACTCGGAAAATTCCGGAAAAATATCTAAAAATTCCAGAAAAATCATAGAATAATTCTAATGCAAGTTTGAGAATTTTCGGGCGAGAAGATTGGAAGCTAGATATCCGCCTTCTTTTGATTGCGCTATCGCTCCCTCTGCTCCGAGAAAAAGCACCTTGGAAATGGAGTTGGAAATGGGTACATTGAACTCGCGTGTTTGAAAAAAAGCTTTCTTTCTGGCTTCAAACCGCTTCCATTATTAAAAGTAAATCAAAATTAATTTTTAAAAAAATACCTGCATTCATTTTTTCCAGCTAGCGAACTCTCCCTCGTACTTCGACGGGTATATGCTTGGTCTGGCCATCATCTTTGCTTCGATCGGCGGTTAGTCCTTCTGAAGCGTCTTGGCTCTGATACCACTTGTAGGACTCCGATTGGCCGGCTAGAAGGGGGTTGAATAGCCCTGCACAAGATAAAAACAAATATCCTTCTCTGACTTTAAAAGAACACTTGCATATAATGAAAATAAAGAAATAAATCAAAAGGGACGAGGCTCACAGTTTTACTTGGTTACAACCGGGGAGGTTGTTAATTCAAGAAAGTTAATGTACTAACGATCTCCTTTAGGCGGAGAAACCTCTTTACAATAATGAAGCATAGAAAAATGACAGCTAAATTAACAAAGGAAGCGCACAAGTGTTGTAGATAAGAAATGCTTGTTGATTGAAAAGCTTCTGGACCAAGGCTGCATTTATAGCCTTGGTTGGGGCGCTTGGAAGGGTTCCAAGTGCCTGGAGCGGGATAAAAACTTATCCCTAATGCAACGGTCAAACTCCACATCATTGTGAATAAAAACTCAATTTCGGGCACTCGGAAGGATTCCAGGCGCTCGGAATGGGTCCGGACCCCCGGACCCTTAAAGTCAACCTCATTGAGTTTTTTGATCCGGTCCCTCTGCTCTGGTTCAGCTTGCTTCGGTCCGAGTCTTTTTCTCCGGCTCCGCTTGCTTGGGTGATCTCGGCCATCCGAAATAAGGCTCATCTGAACCCAACTTCCGGCCTTCTCAAGCAACCTTTCGCTCCGGCTTTACGTCCCTTAGAAACGTTGTGTGCCTCCTTCTCGTCCGCCTGCATACTCTTCCGCAGCACCTCGCCCCTCAGATGCACCGAGCCCATCGGCTCTCTCTCGTACCGTCCTTCTCGTTAGCTGCGTCTTTTGTTTGACTTCCTGTGCTCCTAAGCTCCTGCACACTTAGACACAAGGTTAAAACACCACAGAACCTAACTTAACTTGTTTGATCACATCAAAACAACCTTGGGGTTCCAACACAATGAATGTGAAGGCTAGAAATGGAAGTTCTTATTTCATTACATTTATTGATGATTTCACTCATTTTGATCATGTGTATTTGATTTCTCATAAAAATGAAGTATTATATTGCTTCATTCATTACTTGAACGAAGTTGAGAATTAAATGGAATGTAAAGTTCAGACTTTACACACTGACCGTGGAGAGAAATATTTGTATGATATGTTCAAGACAATATGTAATGATAGAGGGATTATTAGACAACTAACAATCCCAGAAACTCTACAACAAAATAAGGTTACTGAAAGAAGAAATAGAACTCTTCTAGATATGGTTAGGTCTATGATGGTGCAAAGTAATTTGCTGAGATGCATTATTAGTTGCGACCTATATACTTAACAAAGTACCTTCAAAGTCAGTTCCATCTACCTATATGAATGTTGGACAGGGAGAAAATCAGATTTAAGTAATCTGAGACCCTGGGGGTTAGCTGCTTATATTCATGATAGTTCTCACAAGTATAAAAATTGAGACCTAGGGGTAAGAAATGTATCTTTATTAGATATCATGAGACCTCCAAAGGTTATGTTTTCATAGGTGAGCAACTAGATGGAACCATCTCTGAAATATATTCGAGAGATGTAATTTTTCTTGAAACAAAGTTCCCAACCAGAGGTGATGTTGATAAAAGTATTCCTCTTTGAGGGGATGAGATATTATCAACAAGAGAGGTGCCAAAAGAGATGCCAAAGTCTAGTCAACCCAGTGGGAGTAATTTGCCAAGTCATAAGTTGACTTATCAACAACCCAACTTACGAAGAAATGGTTTGATATTGAGAATAAGGCATTAATAACACTCTCAGTTGACGCAATGAACCTCGAGCGGTAGAGGAAGCATTAAGATGCCTCATTAGAGAAAAAAAGGGGATAAGTTGTAATATATGAGGAAATGAATTCAATGAGAAAGAATCAAATTTGGGATTTAGTCGATCTTCCTCTGGGTCGAAAGGCTATTGGGAATAAGTTGATTCTCAAAATCAAGAGGAAAGCGAATGGATCGATTAATCGATACAAAGTTCGACTAGTTGCAAAAGGATATACCCAAAAATGGAGGGAATTATTTTTGAACAGAAGCTAAGTACATCTTAGGAGTGAAGATTATGTAAAATCGATCAACAAAGCTTTTAAGTTTGTCTTAAGAGGCTTATATCACTAAGATGTTACAACATTTAATTGCAACATTGTATCCCAAGACTCTTGAAGAAATAGTCGAAATGAAAAAAAAATTATATGTCAGTGCTATTCGTATTGGTAGTTTGATGTGCACTTTGTTGTGTACTTATCTTGATATAAGTTATGATGTTGGCTTAGTTAATCGTTTCAAGTTAAACCCAAGATCAAGATATTAGAAAGTGGTGAAGAGGATATTAAAATACATAAGAAGGACAACAGATTATGTATATGTTTTCAAGGATCTAAGATGAGTTTGAGTGACTATACAAATGCAGATTAGACAGGAGATCTTGATGACAGAAAATCCACATCTGACTATACCTTCTTGCTAAATGGTGGCGCCATCTCATGGAATAGCAAGAAGTAGGTTTATGTAGCATTGCCGACAATGGAAGCTGTGTGGCTTGCGCATCAGTTGTGCAACAATCTGTCTGGTTGAAAATGTTCCTGAAGCATTTAAAGATTGCTGAGTGTAGGAACGTTGTAGCCGGCTAGAAGGGGGGTTGGATAGCATGCAAATTCAAAAACAAAACCAACCCTTCTCGAACTCTTAAACTAACACTTGCATAAAATAAAAGCAATAAATAAAATCAGAAAAGTAAAAGGCACACGAGATTTACTTGGTTACAACCGGGGAGGTTGTTAATCCAAGAAAGCGTAGCACTAGTGTCTCCTTCAGGCGGAGAAGCCTTTTACAGCAATGAAGCACACAACAGAAGCTAAACTACAGAAAAGCGTACAAGTGTAGAAAGAATGCTTGAGTTCTGAATTTATTGAAAAGCTTCTGGACTAAGGCTATATTTATAGCCTTGGTCGGGGCGCCTGGAAGGGTTCCGGGCGCCCTAGGGGGGATAAAACTTTATCCCCAACGTTCAGATCGAGTAAAACCTCGATCTAGTCAAAAATCAGACTCCGGGCGCCCGGAATGCATCCGGGCGCTCGGACCATTAAAGTCAACATTGTTGACTTTTTGGTCCGAACTCTCGGCTCCGGTTCAGCTCATCTTTGGTCCGGGTTTTCTACTCCGTATTCGCTCGTTTGGGTGATCTCTGCCATCCGGAATAGGGCTCACCCGAACCCAACTTCCGGTCTTCTCGAGCGGGCTTCCCTCCGACTTCTTGTCCCTCGGAATCGCCGCGTGTTTCCTTCTCGTCAGCCGACATACTTATCCGCAGTCTTCGTCCCTCGGACGCACCGCGTGCCATCCTTCTCGCTAGCTGCGTCTCTTGCTCCCCGAGCAATCTTCCGCTCCGACTTTTGTCCCTCAGAACCACCGCACGCTTCCTTCTCGTCCGCCGGTGTACTCTTCCGCAGCACCTCGTCTGTCGGACACACCGCGTGCCGTCCTTCTCGCTAGCTGCGTCTTCCACTTGACTACCTGTGCTCCTAAGCTCCTGCACACTTAGACACAAGGTTAGAAACACACAGGACCTAACTTAACTTGTTGATCACACCAAAACAACCTTGGGGTTCCAACAATCTCCCCCTTTTTGGTATGAGCAACCCAAGTTAAGCTAGGGTAAAAATAGACATAAAATAAAACTAACTTAATTTGTAATTTAAGTACAAAAATAAAACAAGTTAGATTTTGGTCTACCTTCCCCTAGACTTATATTTTTCCTTCTCCCCCTTTGATCACATAAAAAATGGGGTTATAAGAAAAAAAAATCTAAGGGTAAAAACTTAAAAAATTTGAGATCTTTTTAAAAAAATTTGCAATAATAAATAGTCTCTAAAAATTTTAAGTAAAATTTTAAGAAAATTTTCTAAGTGAAAAAAAATTTTAAAAAACTTAAGCAAAAATTTTCAATTTCAGAACAGCTTTTAACTTAGGCAAAAAAAAAATATCTTCTGAAAAAAAATTTCTAAGTATAGAAGAGAATTTTTCTAAGAAAAAAACATCAAAAAAGTTTTTCTAAGTAAAATATATATATATATTTAAAATTTAAGTCTTTGCAAAAATTATAAAAAAAATTCTAACTTAGGATCTTTCTAAGTAAGATTTTCTAAGTAAAAAATTTCACGTAAAAGTATTTTTCTAATCATAAAAATATTTTGAAAAAAATGTTTGAAAAACTTTAAAAGCATTAATTAATTCTAATTTTAATACTTTGACAGAAAGTTAATTAAACATTTATTTCAATATTTTGGCTTCCAGGTCGTGGCGAGGCACTAGGTCTTCTTGGTTATTGGAGCAACAACCACTTCCTTAGTCAAAGCCTCATAGAGAAATTCATTATTTAATTTTTTTACTGAAAGCGCTAATTTTTATTAATATTTAGATTAAGCAAGATTTAGGAACCTAATAAAGGTTCCCGCCTACTGGATTGATTAAAATTTTCTTAGGAACATATTTTCTAGAGATATTCATAATTTGTCCCTGATGATATTTAAAGTACCAATTTAAGTTATTAAATCTTCTAAAATTGGTTTTAGGTGAACATGCATAGTTTTTCAAGTTGTCTATTTGAATTTTCAAATTTTGATTTTCTAATTGTAATTTTTTATTTTCCAATTTTGATTTATCTAATTCTTCTAAAGGACATGATTTAGCTAAAATTATTTTTAAATTTTTGATTTCCTTTTCTAATTTACAACAGTCTTTAGTTAATAACTTAACAAACTTAAAAAGTTTGTCGGGAGGAAGAGAACGTACCTGACTTACCTTGTCGAGCTTGTTGTCTGTTTCTCCCCCTGAACTGCTGCTTGCTTCCAACGTGGCTCCCCTTTCATCGATACTCTCGATGCTCATTTCGGAAGAGCTTGACTCGCAGTCGTCGTCTTGATGACTTGCCGTTAGAGCAAGTTCGGAGAATGCCTCGACTTCCGACTCTGACGACGTATCGTCCCACGTCGCCTTTAGGGCCTTTCACTTTTGGATAGGCTTCTTACCCTTCTCCTTGTCCTTGTTCTTCAGCTTGGGGCAGTTGTCTTTGACGTGCCCTTCTTCGCCGCAGTGGTAGCAGCGGATCATCCTTTTCTTCTTTCCCTGCAGATGGTTAGTAGATCTGAATTTACAAAGTTTCTTGAATCTTCTTACCATCATTACCATTTCCTCATCGTCGAGAGAAGATTCCGACTCTGGTTCGTCTCTCGAAGCTTTGAGGGCGACGTTGTTCTTGGGCTCCTTCATTCCTACACATCTTGACTCATGCACTTCAAATGTTGAAAAGAATTCTTCTAACGAAATTTTTTCTAAACTTTAGAAATGTAAAAGACATCTACTAATGATGCCCATTTGGTATTTCTAGGAAAGAATTCAGTGCGTACATGAGCGAATCTCAGTTACTTACCTTTTCTCCGAGATTCGAAAGTCTGGTAATAATTTCTTTTATTCTTGAGTGTAGATGCGTGACTGTCTCATCTTCCCCAAGTCGCAGGCTGATGAGCTGATTGCGAAGCAGATCTCTTCTGGCGAGCTTGGCTTCAGACGTCCCTTCATGCAGCTCGAGGAACTTCTTCCAAAGTTCCTTTGCCAAGTCGTAGTGCCCGATCCTGTTGACTTCTTGAGGTGGAAGAACGCTTAGCAGATGGTATTCTGCTTTGTTGTTCGCCACGTATTCAGCCTGCTCCTTTTTTGTCCATTGACATTTTTCCTTACCTTCTGGAGATACAAAGACAGATTCCATTGTTAAAACTAATTCAAAATCTGTTGTAAAGAATACCTGCATCAATTTTTTTTCAAGTGGCGAAGTTGTTGGTTGCTACTCGGAAAGCCTAGAGGTTCCACTGTACAAAAAATTTGTACAAAGGTCTGAACCTTTTCCTAGCTACCATGTGTTCTTTTAAATTAAATTTTGGATCGCCTGCGGAACTTAACACGTTTGATCCAAAACTTAATCTATTCGTTCTTTTAGGTTTTGACTTGGGTCTCCTGCGGAACTTAACACGTTCAACCCAAATCACCTTAAGTTATTAATTCCATTAAATATTAATTTCCATAATTGGTTCCCAGTACTGACGTGGCGAGGCACATGACCTTCTTGGATATGGGAGCAACCACCACCGACTAGACAAACCTTTTATGGAAAGCTAATATTTAATTTCCTAAAATAACTTTAGGTTAACCGAAAAGAACAATCAAATCACAAGGAAAAAGAAAACAAAAGAACACAACATCGAAAAACATATTCGAAATACTAGAATCGCATGCCTCTTGTATTTGGTATTATTTCCAAAAATAACTAGTATGATGCGGAAATAAAAATTACTAGTTATACCTTTTAGAAAGACCTCTTGATCTTCTACCGTATTCCTCTTCTAACCTCGGACGTTGTGGGCAACGATCTTCCGAGATGAGAAACCACCAAGCACCTTCTTCTCCTTCTTCTTAGTTTCGCCAACAACTATGCTTCCAAGAGATGAAGATCTTTTCCACCAATCAAGCTCCAAGGGATGTAAGCTTTCTCTCTTCTTCTCCAAGCTAAAATCCGCCACCACTTGATCTTCAATGAGGAAGAGAGGTCCGGCCACAAGATGGAGAGAAGAGAAAGGAAGGAGGCCGGCCACACCAAGGAAGAAAAGAGGGAGAAAATAATAGAGGTTGTTCACCCATGAAGGCTCCTCTACCTCCTCTTTTATAATCCTTGGTCTTGGCAAATAAGGAAATTTTAATAAAAATTTCCTTAATTCTTTTGCCATGAAAAGGAAAAATTTATTTTAATTAAAATAATTTTTCTTCTCATTGAAACATGGCCGGCCACTTTATTTCCCAAATCAAGGAGAGTTTTAATTAAACAAGAATTAAAACTTCCTAATTTGTTTCCGGAAATTTATAAAAATTTCTCCAATAATTTTATCCCTTCATGATTGGTTTATAAAAAGGAAATTTAATAAATTAAAATCTTTCTTTTAAACATGTGGATAAAAAGAAAGTTATCTCTATAAATTAAAATCTCTTTTAATCTACAAATAAGGAAAGATATCAAATCTTTTCTTAATCTTTTGTAGAAACTTATAAAGAGAATATTTAATTTTAAACTCTCTTTTAAATCATGAACATAATTAAAAAGGAAAGTTTTCTTAAAATTTAAAATCCTCCTTTAATCAACAAATAAGGAAAGATTTCAAATTTTAAACTCTCTTTTAAACATGTAGATGATTTACAAATAAGGAAAGTTTTTACCAAAAATTAAAACCATCCTTTTAAACTACAAATAAGGAAAGAGATTAATCTCTTCTCTTAATCTTTTGTAGAAAGTTATAAAAGGAAATTTTAATTTTTTAACTCTCTTTTAAAATCATGATATCCACATAAGAAATAATTTTAATAAAGATCCTTTTAATATTCTAGTGGCCGGCCACCTAAGCTTGGGACCCAAGCTTTGACCGGCCACCTACATGACTCATCCACTTGGTCTTGGCCGGCCCTAGCTTGGGTTCCAAGCTAGCTTGGCCGGCCCCATTGGATGGGTAAGAAGGTGGGTATGCGGTGGGTATAAATCTCTATATACTAGAGGCTACGATAGGGACCGAGAGGAGGAATTGGTTTTGGTCTCCTGATAAAATTAAGCATCCCGTGTTCGCCCCGAACACACAACTTAATTTTATCAATAATAATTCATTCCACTAGAGAACTATTATTGAACTACCGCACCAATCCCAAATTACATTTTGGGCTCCTTCTCATTATGAGTGTGTTAGTCTCCCTGTGTTTAAGATAACAAATGTCCACTAATTAAGTAAGTTACTGACAACTCACTTAATTAATATCTAGCTCAAGAGTAGTACCACTCAACTTCATCGTCATGTCGGACTAAGTCCACCTGCCAGGTTTAACATGACAATCCTTATGAGCTCCTCTTGGGGACATTCTCAACCTAGATCACTAGGACACAGTTTCCTTCTATAATCAACAACACACACTATAAGTGATATCATTTCCCAACTTATCGGGCTTATTGATTCATCGAACTAAATCTCACCCATTGATAAATTAAAGAAATAAATATCAAATATATGTGCTTGTTATTATATTAGGATTAAGAGCACACACTTCCATAATAACTGAGGTCTTTGTTTCTTTATAAAGTCAGTATAAAAGAAACGACCTCTAATGGTCCTACTCAATACACTCTAAGTGTACTAGTGTAATTATATAGTTAAGATAAACTAATACCTAATTACACTACGACCTTCCAATGGTTTGTTCCTTTCCATTTATGGTCGTGAGCTACTGTTTATAATTTATAAGGTACTGATAACATGATCCTCTGTGTGTGACACCACACACCATGTTATCTACAATATAAATTAATTGAACAACTACATTTATCATAAATGTAGATATTTGACCAATGTGATTCTTATTTCTAGATAAATCTTTATACCAAAAGCTAGGCTTTTAGTATACACTCTAACAATCTCCCACTTATACTAAAAGACTAAGCTGCCATATTTGCTGCCATACATCTGATTCCCAACCCTTCAACATGTCCATCAAAAGCTCTCGCCTTAAGGACCTTAGTGAAAAGATCTATAGGTCATCATCTGATGCATTCTAGGCGAGAACAACTTCTCCTCGTTTATACGATTTCTCGTATTGGGTGGTACTTGCGCTCTATTGTGTTTACTTGCCTTTATAGACTTATGGTTTCTTCGAGTTTGCTACTGCACCAATATTATTACAATAAATTGTAATAATCTTTGGACAAACCAGAAATCATATCTAAGTCTATCTTGAGGTTATTGAGTCATTCAGCTTTTATGGCTACCTCAGAGGCTTGCCATATACTAAACTTCTATGGTGGAGTCCAGAAAAACACCTATGCTTATCACTCTTCCATAGTTATGACTTTACCTCCTAAAGTAAACACAAAACCTCGAGGTTGACTTATTATTGTCCCTATCCGATTGGAAGTCAAAATCCATGCAACCCACAAGGACCAAAATAACTGCCTTGTAAACTAGCATATAATCTCTAGTGCATCTAGGGTACTTCAATATATGCTTTACTGCAGTCCACTGTCCTTGTCCAGAGTTACTTTGATATCTGCCAACTATGCCCTTGGCAAAACAGATTTCTTATCTCGTGCATAGCATTCATTAGGCTTCCGACAGCTGAAGAACTGCCTTTATTTCCTTTATCTCCTTTAATGTCTACAGAGACATATCTTTAGATAAAGTTACTCCATCCTGAAAAGGTAAGAAAACTTTCTTGGAGTTTTGCATGCTTTAAAACGAGCAAGGATTTTTCCGATGTATGAAGCTTGGGATAAGTAAAATATTCTTTTCTTGCGATCCCTTATTACTTTGATCTCAAGAATATATACATTCTCCCAAGTCCTTTATATCTAATTGTTTGGACAACCATACCCTTACTTCTGACAACATTTTGATATTGTTTCCAACTACCAAAAATGTTATCTACGTATAGTACAAGAAATACCACCACGCTTCCATCACACCTTTTGTATACACAAGACTTATCCGGTTACTAAATAAATCCATAGGTCTGAATTACTTTGATAAACCGGATGTTCCAAGACCTTGAAGCTTTGCCTCAGTCCATAGACTGATTGAGCTTTACACAAGATGCTCTTAGCCCTTTGCAATGAACCCTTCTGGTTGCTTTATATGGATGCTTTCTTCAAGACTTCCATTAAGGAATGCTGTCTTGACATCCACTTGCCAAATAGATAAAAGAATCCGGATAGACTTAAGCATGGCTACCAGTGAAAAAGTTTCCTTTTTCATCAGGCCTTGCTTTAAAGGTTTCAACCTTCCTGTCTATCCCTCTTTTCCTATTATAGACCTTTTACACCCAAAGGCTTTTACACCACTTGGTGGTTCTATAAGCTTCCAGATTTTATTAGAATACATATATTCTAATTTTATTATTCATTACTCTTTGCCAAGATGCTGCATATTTATCTTGGAGTGCTTCGTCATTTATCCGGAGATCAGGTTTATGTCCTTCAGGGATCGAGTCCAAAAACTCTCCCAAAACATGAACCTATTTACCCTCCCACTGTGACAAGACACTTTATGCAATTGTGTATCATTTGTGATACGTGTTGCAGTTTTCTTGTGGTATCTCATCTTGTACAGTTGGTACTAGGTTAGACATGTCCTTTATTATTTCCTTAAGAACAAATTTACTTATGAGCACGTGGTTCATTATATAGTCCTTTTCTAAAAATCAGTCATTGATGCCAACAATGACCTTCTGATTTTTAAGACTATAAACCTACTTTTGTTTATCTAGGATAACAAACAAGTGAACTCCTATCCAACTTATCATTGTCTCTTTTTAACATATGTGTTGGATTACCCGAATCCGAATATGCTTCAAAATAGGTTTTCACCTATTCAGCAATTCTATATGAGTACAGAGTTCTAACTTGGAAGGTACTATGTTCACTTTCGTTTTCAGAGTTTATCCTTAAAACAAATTTGGTAATTTTCTGAATAACTCATCATCTATCTAATTATTCCATAAGAGTCCTTTACCTTCTTTCTACTACACCATTCTGTTGGGGTGTACCAGATGCAGTTAGTTGGGATTGAAATCCAACTTCTGATAAGTGACTCCTAAAATCTCTTAAGAGGTACTTGCCACTACGATCTTCCATAGTGACTTTTTACTTTAACATTTCTCCGCATCAACCTTGTACTCTTTGAACTAATCAAAGTACTTAGTCTTGCGGTACATTAAGTAAATTTATTTGTATCTTGAATAGTTGTCTATTAAATGGACAAAATATTCAATACTACCTCTTGTCTGGATAGTCATAGGATCACACAAATCAGAATGAACCGTTTTCAACATATCTTTGACTCCATACCCCTTGGACTTAAAAGCTTCTTGGTTATTTTCCTTCCAAGTAAGACTCGCAGGTTGGAAAGATTTCCACTACCAATGAACCCACAAGTTCATCAGCTACCAATGAATCCTACTCAAGTATAACCTAGCTTTAGATGCCAAAGATATAATTGGTTCATTTCCGAAGGTTGCTTTCTCTTAAAATTAGAAGATGTGTTACTAATTTCCATTTGTTGCATTGTGGGAGTTATTGGATTATAAATTGTCAACCATCATACCAGAATAGATAACTTTCCTATTTTTCTTGATAACAACTTTGTTATCAAAATAGACACAATATCTATAATAGTTTAGAAATTGAAATCAGGTTCTTTCTAAACTTGGTACGTAAAGACAATTACTTAAAATCCATATTTTATTCTTATCAAAGGATAAACATCTCCCACTGCAACAGCTACCACTTTTACAGTAGTGCCCATGTGGACGGTGATTTACCTTTCATTTAGTTGTCGGGTTTCCTGGAACCCTGCAATGAATTGCAGACATGATTAATGACATCTTGTATCTACACTCCAGGTTCTGGTAGATAACACCACTAGACATGTTTCAACTAATGAATTAAATACACCTAAATTGTTCTTAGTTCTAAGAAGACAGTCTACCTTAATGTCCAAGTCCTATTTCCAATCATTACAATTGGGACTACTAAGTCTTTTCTATAGTATGACTACTAGGGATTGACAAACATCCTAAGAATCACAAAAATATTTGGTCAAGATCAACTCCTTAAAATCTCCATGAATTTTGTGTATACAAAATCGAAGAGGAGATTTTATTCATTAATTTTATTATCTCGTCAACTTTACTTTATGACGAATAAAATTAATAGTTGATCCTTTGATCAAATATTTGGTCAAAACTCTTTGAATTTAAAATAACATTGATTCCTCAAACAATATTATTTAAATTTACCAACACCTCAAACACCGTGAATTTTGCATGCCACGTTAGTGTGGACGTATACAAATTCAACATTTGTAAAAGGAGGGTTTTACCCATTAACTATCTTGTCAACGTATCTTTATGACAAATAAAATTATCTCAAACACCGTTAATTTTGTATGCCACGTTAGTGTAGACGTATACAAAATCAATCATTTGTAAGAGGGGTTTTAACCCTTTAATTTTATTATCTTGTCAACCTAGTTTTATGACAAATTAATAGTTGGTTTCATTTGGTCACACAAATAATAGCAGTGACTCCGATGGGGAGGATACTATTAGATGTGTCTAAGTGTATACCATTACTTGACACTAAGTCCATTAATAAGATTATGCCCCTTCCGTTGGGGAAGATCACACGCTCTTAATTAACTTCCTATAGTCATCCAAAAATGGAAGTCTGTTCTAGTGATCCACAAACAAGCTCATCCGTTATGGAGGAAGACACTCAGAGCCAACGCGCAAGCTTGTTTGCATCACTTACAAACCAGTAATAGAGACCATGGGATTTACTTAAAAATCCCTCTCCCACTTAGTTATTTATAAATGAGGAATTTTAACTATGCTAGCCTACTAAATATGTAAACCAACATGCACACACAGCACAATATAAAAGCAATAAATAGAAAATCTAATTTTCAACTATTATGGCTTTTATCTCTAGTTGTCCTCCGTGTGTTGTCATCCCAAGCTGCTGCCATATTTGGCCACCGCTATCGGGTCTAGCTGTCGCATCCATCTTGCTCCTAGTTCCGCTGCGCCTCTGGTCCTTAGAAGGTTCCACGCTTTGCAAGATTCGATCCGCGACATAAATAGAATTTTACATTTTTGATCCTATATTCCATAAAAGGAATGTACATGTATCTAGATCAAAAACAAAATCCTAATAAAACTAAATACAGCTCCTGCTGTATTTTATAATACAATCATGCACACAATAAAATGCCCTTGACATGTCCAAGGGTCCAATCACACACATAATAACTATAAGCCATAATAGTTGGATCCTGCATCCACAAAGTTAGCACATCCTACTATTATCCTGCCTAAATTATGTATGACATGTGCATAATTAAACTAATACCAAATACACAGAGGCAAAACCCTAGCTCTGATACCAATTGTTGGTTGCTACTCGGAAAACCTAGAGGTTCCACTGTACAAAAATTTTGTACAAAGGTCTGAACCTTTTCCTAGCTACCATGTGTTCTTTTAAATTAAATTTTGGATCGCTGCGGAACTTAACACGTTTGATCCAAAACTTAATCTATTCGTTCTTTTAGGTTTTGACTTGGGTCTCCTGCGGAACTTAACACGTTCAACCCAAATCACCTTAAGTTATTAATTCCATTAAATATTAATTTCCATAATTGGTTCCCAGTACTGACGTGGCGAGGCACATGACCTTCTTGGATATGGGAGCAACCACCACCGACTAGACAAAACCTTTTATGGAAAGCTAATATTTAATTTCCTAAAATAACTTTAGGTTAACCGAAAAGAACAATCAAATCACAAGGAAAAAGAAAACAAAAGAACACAACATCGAAAAACATATTCGAAATACTAGAATCGCATGCCTCTTGTATTTGGTATTATTTCCAAAAATAACTAGTATGATGCGGAAATAAAAATTACTAGTTATACCTTTTAGAAAGACCTCTTGATCTTCTACCGTATTCCTCTTCTAACCTCGGACGTTGTGTGGGCAACGATCTTCCGAGATGAGAAACCACCAAAGCACATTCTTCTCCTTTCTTCAAGTTTCGGCCAAGCACTATGCTTCCAAGAGATGAAGATCTTTTTCCACCAATCAAGCTCCAAGGGATGTAAGCTTTCTCTCCTTCTTCTCCAAGCTAAAATCCGGCCACCACTTGATCTTCAATGAGGAAGAGATGTCCGGCCACAAGATGGAGAGAAGAGAAAGGAAGGAGGCCGGCCACACCAAGGAAGAAAAGAGGGAGAAAATAATAGAGGTTGTTCACCCATGAAGGCTCCTCTACCTCCTCTTTTATAATCCTTGGTCTTGGCAAATAAGGAAATTTTAATAAAAATTTCCTTAATTCTTTTGCCATGAAAAGGAAAAATTTATTTTAATTAAAATAATTTTTCTTCTCATTGAAACATGGCCGGCCACTTTATTTCCCCAAATCAAGGAGAGTTTTAATTAAACAAGAATTAAAACTTCCTAATTTGTTTCCGGAAATTTATAAAAAATTTCTCCAATAATTTTATCCCTTCATGATTGGTTTATAAAAAGAAAATTTAATAAATTAAAATCTTTCTTTTAAACATGTGGATAAAAAGAAAGTTATCTCTATAAATTAAAATCTCTTTTAATTTACAAATAAGGAAAGATATCAAATCTTTTCTTAATCTTTTGTAGAAACTTATAAAGAGAATATTTAATTTTAAACTCTCTTTTAAATCATGAACATAATTAAAAAGGAAAGTTTTCTTAAAATTTAAAATCCTCCTTTAATCAACAAATAAGGAAAGATTTCAAATTTTAAACTCTCTTTCAAACATGTAGATGATTTACAAATAAGGAAAGTTTTTACCAAAAATTAAAACCATCCTTTTAAACTACAAATAAGGAAAGAGATTAATCTCTTCTCTTAATCTTTTGTAGAAAGTTATAAAAGGAAATTTTAATTTTTTTTTAACTCTCTTTTAAAATCATGATATCCACATAAGAAATAATTTTAATAAAAATCCTTTTTAATATTCTAGTGGCCGGCCACCTAAGCTTGGGACCCAAGCTTTTGGCCGGCCACCTTCATGGCTCATCCACTTGGTCTTGGCCGGCCCTAGCTTGGGTTCCAAGCTAGCTTGGCCGGCCCCATTGGATGGGTAAGAAGGTGGGTATGCGGTGGGTATAAATCTCTATATACTAGAGGCTACGATAGGGACCGAGAGGAGGAATTGGTTTTGGTCTCCCGATAAAATTAAGCATCCCGTGTTCGCCCCGAACACACAACTTAATTTTATCAATAATAATTCATTCCACTAGAGAACTATTATTGAACTACCGCACCAATCCCAAATTACATTTTGGGCTCCTTCTTATTATGAGTATGTTAGTCTCCCTGTGTTTAAGATAACAAATGTCCACTAATTAAGTAAGTTACTGACAACTCACTTAATTAATATCTAGCTCCAAGAGTAGTACCACTCAACTTCATCGTCATGTCGGACTAAGTCCACCTGCAGGGTTTAACATGACAATCCTTATGAGCTCCTCTTGGGGACATTCTCAACCTAGATCACTAGGACACAGCTTCCTTCTATAATCAACAACACACACTATAAGTGATATCATTTTCCAACTTATCGGGCTTATTGATTCATCGAACTAAATCTCACCCATTGATAAATTAAAGAAATAAATATCAAATATATGTGCTTGTTATTATATTAGGATTAAGAGCACACACTTCCATAATAACTGAGGTCTTTGTTTCTTTATAAAGTCAGTATAAAAGAAACGACCTCTAATGGTCCTACTCAATACACTCTAAGTGTACTAGTGTAATTATATAGTTAAGATAAACTAATACCTAATTACACTACGACCTTCCAATGGTTTGTTCCTTTCCATTTATGGTCGTGAGCTACTGTTTATAATTTATAAGGTACTGATAACATGATCCTCTGTGTGTGACACCACACACCATGTTATCTACAATATAAATTAATTGAACAACTACATTTATCATAAATGTAGATATTTGACCAATGTGATTCTTATTTCTAGATAAATGTTTATACCAAAAGCTAGGCTTTTAGTATACACTCTAACAGAAGTCCCCTTCGTATTTCGGCGGGTGGATGCTTGGTCCGACCATCTCGTTGCTTCGTTCGGCGGTTAGTCCTCCTGAAGCGCCTCGGCTCTGATACCACTTGTAGGACCGTTGTAGCTGGCTAGAAGGGGGGTTGGATAGCATGCAAATTCAAAAACAAAACCAACCCTTCTCGAACTCTTAAACTAACACTTGCATAAAATAAAAGCAATAAATAAAATCAGAAAAGTAAAAGGCACACGAGATTTACTTGGTTACAACCGGGGAGGTTGTTAATCCAAGAAAGCGTAGCACTAGTGTCTCCTTCAGGCGGAGAAGCCTTTTACAGCAATGAAGCGCACAACAGAAGCTAAACTACAGAAAAGCGTATAAGTGTAGAAAGAATGCTTGAGTTCTGAAATGATTGAAAAGCTTCTGGACCAAGGCTATATTTATAGCCTTGGTCGGGGCGCCTGGAGGGTTCCGGACGCCCTGGGGGGATAAAACTTTATCCCCAACGTTCAGATCGAGTCAAACTCGATCTGGTAAAAAACCAGACTCCGGGTGCCCGGACCATTAAAGTCAACATTGTTGACTTTTTGGTCCGGGCTCTCGGCTCTGGTTTAGCTCGTCTTTGGTCCGGGTCTTCTACTTCGGATCCGCTTGTTTGGGTGATCTCTGCCATCCTGAAAAGGGCTCACCCGAACCCAACTTCCGATCTTCTCGAGCGGGCTTCCCTCTGGCTTCTTGTCCCTCGGAATCGCCGCGTGTTTCCTTCTCGTCAGCCGACATACTTATCCGCAGTCTTCGTCCCTCGGACGCACCGCGTGCCATCCTTCTCGCTAGCTGCGTCTCTTGCTCCCCGAGCAATCTTCCGCTCCGACTTTTGTCCCTTAGAACCACCGCACGCTTCCTTCTCGTCCGCCGGTGTACTCTTCCGCAGCACCTCATCTGTCGGACACACCGCGTGCCGTCCTTCTCGCTAGCTGCGTCTTCCACTTGACTACCTGTGCTCCTAATCTCCTGCACACTTAGACACAAGGTTAGAAACACACAGGACCTAACTTAACTTGTTGATCACACCAAAACAACCTTGGGGTTCCAACAATCTCCCCCTTTTTGGTATGAGCAACCCAAGTTAAGCTAGGGTAAAAATAGACATAAAATAAAACTTACTTAATTTGCAATTTAAGTACAAAAATAAAACAAGTTAGATTTTGGTCTATCTTCCCCTAGACTTATATTTTTCCTTCTCCCCCTTTGATCACATAAAAAATGGGGTTATAAGAAAAAAAAATCTAAGGGTAAAAACTTAAAAAATTTGAGATCTTTTTAAAAAAATTTGCAATAATAAATAGTCTCTAAAAATTTTAAGTAAAATTTTAAGAAAATTTTCTAAGTGAAAAAAAATTCTAAAAAACTTAAGCAAAAATTTTCAATTTCAGAACAGCTTTTAACTTAGGCAAAAAAAAAAATATCTTCTGAAAAAAAATTTCTAAGTATAGAAGAGAATTTTTCTAAGAAAAAAACATCAAAAAAGTTTTTCTAAGTAAAATATATATATATATATATATATATTTAAAATTTAAGTCTTTGCAAAAATTATAAAAAAAATTCTAACTTAGGAACTTTCTAAGTAAGATTTTCTAAGTAAAAAATTTCACGTAAAAGTATTTTTCTAATCATAAAAATATTTTGAAAAAAATGTTTGAAAAACTTTAAAAGCATTAATTAATTCTAATTTTAATACTTTGACAGAAAGTTAATTAAACATTTATTTCAATATTTTGGCTTCCAGGTCGTGGCGAGGCACTAGGCCTTCTTGGTTATTGGAGCAACAACCACTTCCTTAGTCAAAGCCTCATAGAGAAATTCATTGTTTAATTTTTTTACTGAAAGCGCTAATTTTTATTAATATTTAGACTAAGCAAGATTTAGGAACCTAATAAAGGTTCCCGCCTACTGGATTGATTAAAATTTTCTTAGGGACATATTTTCTAGAGATATTCCTAATTTGTCCCTGGTGATATTTAAAGTACCAATTTAAGTTATTAAATCTTCTAAAATTGGTTTTAGGTGAACATGCATAGTTTTTCAAGTTGTCTATTTGAATTTTCAAATTTTGATTTTCTAATTGTAATTTTTTATTTTCCAATTTTGATTTATCTAATTCTTCTAAAGGACATGATTTAGCTAAAATTATTTTTAAATTTTTGATTTCCTTTTCTAATTTACAGCAGTCTTTAGTTAATAACTTAACAAACTTAAAAAGTTTGTCGGGAGGAAGAGAACGTACCTGACTTACCTTGTCGAGCTTGTTGTCTGTTTCTCCCCCTGAACTGCTGCTTGCTTCCAACGTGGCTCCCCTTTCATCGATGCTCTCGATGCTCATTTCGGAAGAGCTTGACTCGCAGTCGTCGTCTTGATGACTTGCCATTAGAGCAAGTCCGGAGAATGCCTCGACTTCCGACTCTGACGACGTATCGTCCCACGTCGCCTTTAGGGCCTTTCACTTTTGGATAGGCTTCTTACCCTTCTCCTTGTCCTTGTTCTTCAGCTTGGGGCAGTTGTCTTTGACGTGCCCTTCTTCGTCGCAGTGGTAGCAGCGGATCATCCTTTTCTTCTTTCCCTGCAGATGGTTAGTAGATATGAATTTACAAAGTTTTTTGAATCTTCTTACCATCATTACCATTTCCTCATCGTCGAGAGAAGATTCCGACTCTGGTTTGTCTCTCGAAGCTTTGAGGGCGACGTTGTTTTTGGGCTCCTTCATTCCTGCACATCTTGACTCATGCACTTCAAATGTTGAAAAGAATTCTTCTAACGAAATTTTTTCTAAATCTTTAGAAATGTAAAAGACATCTACTAATGATGCCCATTTGGTATTTCTAGGAAAGAATTCAGTGCGTACCTGTGCGAATCTCAGTTACTTACCTTTTCTCCGAGATTCGAAAGTCTGGTAATAATTTCTTTTATTCTTGAGTGTAGATGCGTGACTGTCTCGTCTTCCCCAAGTCGCAGGCTGATGAGCTGATTGCGAAGCAGATCTCTTCTGGCGAGCTTGGCTTCAGACGTCCCTTCGTGCAGCTCGAGGAACTTCTCCCAAAGTTCCTTTGCCAAGTCGTAGTGCCCGATCCTGTTGACTTCTTGAGGTGGAAGAACGCTTAGCAGATGGTATTTTGCTTTGCTGTTCGCCACGTATTCAGCCTGCTCCTTTTTTGTCCATTGACATTTTTCCTTACCTTCTGGAGATACAAAGCCAGATTCCATTGTTAAAACTAATTGAAAATCTGTTGTAAAAAATACCTGCATCAATTTTTTTTCAAGTGGCGAAGTCCCCTTCGTATTTCGGCGGGTGGATGCTTGGTCCGACCATCTCGTTGCTTCGTTCGGCGGTTAGTCCTCCTGAAGCGCCTCAGCTCTCATACCACTTGTAGGACCGTTGTAGCCGGCTAGAAGGGGGGTTGGATAGCATGCAAATTCAAAAACAAAACTAACCCTTCTCGAACTCTTAAACTAACACTTGCATAAAATAAAAGCAATAAATAAAATCAGAAAAGTAAAAGGCACACGAGATTTACTTGGTTACAACCGGGGAGGTTGTTAATCCAAGAAAGCGTAGCACTAGTGTCTCCTTTAGGCGGAGAAGCCTTTTACAGCAATGAAGCGCACAACAGAAGCTAAACTACAAAAAAGCGTACAAGTGTAGAAAGAATGCTTGAGTTCTGAATTTATTGAAAAGCTTCTGGACTAAGACTATATTTATAGCCTTGGTCGGGGCGTCTGGAAGGGTTCCGGGCGCCCTAGGGGGGATAAAACTTTATCCCCAACGTTCAGATCGAGTAAAACCTCGATCTGGTCAAAAATTAGACTCCGGGCGCCCGGAATGCATCCGGGCGCCCGAACCATTAAAGTCAACATTGTTGACTTTTTTGGTCCGGGCTCTCGGCTCCGGTTCAGCTCATCTTTGGTCCGGGTTTTCTACTCCAGATTCGCTCGTTTGGGTGATCTCTGCCATCCGGAATAGGGCTCACCCGAACCCAACTTCCGGTCTTCTCGAGCGGGCTTCCCTCCGGCTTCTTGTCCCTCGGAATCGCCGCGTGTTTCCTTCTCGTCAGCCGACATACTTATCCGTAGTCTTCGTCCCTCGGACGCACCGCGTGCCATCCTTCTCGCTAGCTGCGTCTCTTGCTTCCCGAGCAATCTTCCGCTCCGACTTTTGTCCCTTAGAACCACCGCACGCTTCCTTCTCGTCCGCCGGTGTACTCTTCCGCAGCACCTCATCCCTCGAACACACCGCGTGCCGTCCTTCTCGCTAGCTGCGTCTTCCACTCGACTACCTGTGCTCCTAAGCTCCTGCACACTTAGACACAAGGTTAGAAACACACAGGACTTAACTTAACTTGTTGATCACACCAAAACAACCTTGGGGTTCCAACACTGAGGACAGTGGGAGTCCTGTTGCAGTGTACTGTAATGGTCAAGTTGAGGATCCCAAATATCACAACAAAGGCAAGCATATAGAATTAAGCATAATTTTGTAAGGGATATTATGGACAAGAAAATGATAATTCTTGAGTATATCCCTACACGTACTAAGCTTGCAGATCCTTTTATTAAGCCATTGACTAAAGAGTCATTTCAAAGAATGGGAAGTCTTTGTGACTTCATAAAATGTAACATGTTGTAAAATGTCATGATCTATTCAGTGTATAAATTGTTACACTTTAGATTAATGTCTCGATGAGCATGTTGGCAGATTGAGATTGGTTCACTCACATGGACAATCATATTTATTTGTTAAGTATAAATAGAGATAAGACCGTTACTTATGGGACAATTTATGTAGCTGTGAATAGAGACATACCTATAAGTTAAGGTCGCCTTGATAATTGTATCAAGATGAGATCATTTACGTAATGACCGAAGTAAATGCACCAACTATTTATTGAATATGTTTATAGGCCAGATTGGAATTCATATGTTGAATTCAGGATTAGACATTAGGTATGTCTAGATCAAAATCTATACGATGTTAAAATTTGAAAAAAAACATGCGCTCTTTTTAGTAAAGAGAATAACATCGTAGCATGTGATTCATACCACATGTGCTATGGCGACAAGAAGGGTAGTAGGAGAATGGATCCCTGCTTCTCTACTATGTGAGACCCTTGAGATTATAAGTTAATCTCAATTTTACCCTCAGTGACTATTTAGCTGTCTACTTGAAGTTATAATCAGTATCTACTACTTTAGCATGTTTCCTATTGACTATGGATGATTCGATTTATGGAGCATAACTAGGAAAGTGACTCATTAAAATGAATAAATTCTAGCTAAAAAGGAAGATCAAATAGATTTGCATCTTTTAATGTTATTCACTTGTCGACTCATTTCTGTTATGTATAGAAATGATTGTGAATATTGAATATGGAACATGCTCTTGACATAATAGTCATTATGAGAGATTAGAAATGTTCATATTGATGTAAATAAAGATTATTTAATCTGGATAAATAGCAAGACATGGATATTTCCTAGATAATGGTTGTGTGCCACTAGGAGATTGTATATTTCTTGGGTAACGAATATGTTCCGCTAGGAGAGAGGTTATGTGCCATAATGAGAGTGTCTCTAATTCATTTGGAAGAGCGGCTAAGTGTAATAACTTTGTTAGCATTGATCGCTCAAAGAGCACCTATGTAAGGTGTAACAATTTTCTTAGCAATAATTGCTCAGTGTGCTTACTGTCGCACGAACCATTTTGCCTAATGTATGGAATGTATGTTCTTATTTGATCTTTGTGACTAACTTGTTCTTATTTGGTCTTTGTGACTAACTTGTTCTTATTTAGTCTTTGTGATTAATTAGTGTTTTGCTCTGGCTTTCGTATAGTTTATGTAACTTATTTGGTCTTTGTGACCAATTAATGTTTGGCTTTGGCCCTGTGACATGATCATCTTGTAGTCTATGTGACTGACATAGTCTATGAGATCAGATAACCTTTATGGATTGACTTGGATGAGTGAGAGATGTTGGAGTTAAGAAGGTGAGAAGGTACCCCTTCCTCTTCCAATTCAATCACCTTCCTCCATAAATGAAGGAAGGGGAAAAGACCTTCTACACCTATATAAAGTCGTCCAAGCAATCTAAAGGGAAGAGGAGCACAAGAGAGAAAGGAAGAGAGGGTTTACTGTGTGCGAGTTTTGTGCAAAGTCAAAGAGAATGAGTTCGTCCTATATGAAAGGTCTCTGTGCAAGGTGTTGGTTGCTACTCGGAAAGCCTAGAGGTTCCACTGTACAAAAATTTTGTACAAAGGTCTGAACCTTTTCCTAGCTACCATGTGTTCTTTTAAATTAAATTTTGGATCGCCTGCGGAACTTAACACGTTTGATCCAAAACTTAATCTATTTGTTCTTTTAGGTTTTGACTTGGATCTCCTGCGGAACTTAACACGTTCGACCCAAATCACCTTAAGTTATTAATTCCATTAAATATTAATTTCCATAATTGGTTCCCAGTACTGACGTGGCGAGGCACATGGCCTTCTTGGATATGGGAGCAACCACCACCGACTAGACAAAACCTTTTATAGAAATCTAATATTTAATTTCCTAAAATAACTTTAGGTTAACCGAAAAGAACAATCAAATCACAAGGAAAAATAAAACAAAAGAACACAACTTCGAAAAACATATTCGAAATACTAGAATCGTAAGCCTCTTGTATTTGGTATTATTTCCATAAATAACTAGCATGATGCGGAAAGAAAAATTACTAGTTATACCTTTTAGAAAGATCTCTTGATCTTCTACCGTATTCCTCTTCTAACCTCGGACGTTGTGTGGGCAACGATCTTCCGAGATGAGAATCCACCAAAGCACCTTCTTCTCCTTTCTTCAAGTTTCGGCCAAGCACAAAGCTTCCAAAAGATGAAGATCTTTTTCCACCAACCAAGCTCCAAGGGATACAAGCTTTCTCTCCTTCTTCTTCTTCTTCTCCAAGTAGTATCCGGCCACCACAAGAGCTCCAAGCAAATAGAGAAGGTTCGGCCACCACCAAGAGGAAGAGAGGAAGAGAGGTTGGCCGGCCACAACACCAAGGAAAAGAGGGAGAGAAATAATAGAGGTTATTCACATGAAGCCTTCTCTACCCCCTCTTTTATAATCCTTGGTCTTGGCAAATAAGGAAAAATTAATAAAACCTTCCTTAATTCTTTTGCCATGAAAAAGAAAAATTAATTAAAAATTAATTTCCTTTTTCCAACTTATTTGGCCGGCCACCTACAATCCACAAATCAAGGAAAGTTTTAATTAAAACAAAATTTAAAACTTCCTAATTTGTTTCTAGAAAATTTATAAAAATTTCTCCAATAATTTTATCCCTTCATGATTGGTTAATAAAAAGGAAATTTAATAAATTAAAATCTTTCTTTTAAACATGTGGATAAAAAGAAAGTTATCTCTAAAAATTAAAATCTCTTTTAATCTACAAATAAGGAAAGATATCAAATCTTTTCTCAATCTTTTGTAGAAACTAATAAAAGAGAATTATTAATTTTTAAACTTTCTTTTAAATCATGAACATGGTTAAAAAGGAAAGTTTTCTTAAAATTTAAAATCCTCCTTTAATCGATAAATAAGGAAAGATTTCAAATTTTAAACTCTCTTTTAAACATGTAGATGATTTACAAATAAGGAAAGTTTTTACCAAAAATTAAAACCATCCTTTTAATCTACAAATAAGGAAAGAGATTAATCTCTTCTCTTAATCTTTTGTAGAAAGTTATAAAAGGAAATTTTTAATTTTTAAACTCTCTTTTAAAATCATGATATCCACATAAGAAATAATTTTAATAAAAATCCTTTTAATATTCTAGTGGTCGGCCACCTAAGCTTGGGTTCCAAGCTAGCTTGGCCGGCCCCATTGGATGGGTAAGAAGGTGGGTATGCGGTGAGTATAAATCTCTATATACTAGAGGCTACGATAGGGACCGAGAGGAGGAATTGGTTTTGGTCTCCCGATGAAATTAAGCATCCCGTGTTCGCCCCGAACACACAACTTAATTTCATCAATAATAATTCATTCCACTAAAGAACTATTATTGAACTACCGCACCAATCCCAAATTACATTTTGGACTCCTTCTTATTATGAGCATGTTAGTCTCTCTGTGTTTAAGATATCGAATGTCCACTAATTAAGTGAGTTACTGACAACTCATTTAATTAATATCTAGGTCCAAGAGTAGTACCACTCAACCTTATCGTCATGTCGGACTAAGTCCACCTGCAGGGTTTAACATGACAATCCTTATGAGCTCCTCTTGGGGACATTATCAACCTAGTATCTCTAGGACACAGTTTCCTTCTATAATCAACAACACACACTATAAGTGATACCATTTCCCAACTTATCGGGTTTATTGATTCATCGAACTAAATCTCACCCATTGATAAATTAAAGAAATAAATATCAAACATATGTGCTTGTTATTATATTAGGATTAAGAGCACACACTTCCATAATAACTGAGGTCTTTGTTTCTTTATAAAGTCAGTATAAAAGAAACGACCTCTAATGGTCCTACTCAATACACTCTAAGTGTACTAGTGTAATTATATAGTTAAGATAAACTAATACCTAATTACACTACGACCTTCCAATGGTTTGTTCCTTTCCATTATGGTCGTGAGCTACTGTTTATAATTTATAAGGTACTGATAACATGATCCTCTGTGTGTGACACCACACACCATGTTATCTACAATATAAATTAATTGAACAACTACATTTATCATAAATGTAGATATTTGACCAATGTGATTCTTATTTCTAGATAAATATTTATACCAAAAGCTAGGCTTTTAGTATACACTCTAACACAAGGTTCGTCCATGTGCACAAGATTGAAAGAGGCATGAAGAATATTCAAGATTGGTTTGTCTAATCTCGAAAGAGGGATTTGATTTGTGAACCATAAAGAGTTTTTCGATTTGTTCGTGATCGTTTTTCCGACTGCAAGTCTGAAGATTATATTTTGTTGCCGATTGCAGATCTATAAGAGATCACTGTGAGTTTTTACAAATTTTGTATTTCTGTATTTTTCATACTTAGAACTATCAACAGGTATCACACATATAGAACTTTACTCTGATATCATTGTTGATTCTAAATCATAAAAATACAAAAAATGAAATCTGTAAACTGTAAACATTTATAGTGGATTGATGATAGTAAATCCTTTTCCTTGTACCTGCCTTTCATATAATCATTCTCATTCTTGTCGTCTGAAGAGTGACCACAAATCGAATCGCTCTTCAAAGTTCCACGAACTAAATTCTCAAGCACTTCTTAATGTTCATTTCCTCTTATTATGATTTCTTGGACGAATTTATAAGAGGAGAAGATGATGGAGGAAGATATCAAGACGGAAGATAAGAGGACACGTAATGCCCACTCTAAGAGGACAAAAGATTGATCTCTCTAAGAGGTGGCTTAAATGAGAAGTACAATTTTTGACATCTCTTTGAGAGGAGCGAACTACTAATTACTGGGTAAGAACTTGAACCACTAATTGATCTCCTTTGAGCAACATAGAACTCCTTTAGTGTCACATATAAGGAAGTTTTTTTCAGTATTTAAACGATATTGTGTCGAATGTTCTTGATAATAGGCATGCAAGTACACCGCTACAAATACAAATTATGAACATTGTGTAGACTTTGAACCTAAAATAAAATATACCAACACAAATTATAAACTAAATGAAATTCACTAATTCTAATCTTATAATATAAATAAAAAATAATTATGAAACCCAACTACAATCTGGACCGAAAAGGATCTAAACCTTTGAAAAAATCAAAAACACGTGGACAAGTTCCCATGCAATAACTGATGTGGGAATGGTGAAATAATTTTAATATTTTTTTATTATTTTACTGAATTACCTTTTTAAATATATTTTTATTTTTGTTATATTTAGGATTGAAGTTTATATATATTTATCTTATTTAGTTATTTTAAAAATATTTTTGATTAATAATAATTTCATCATGTCGTTCTTTTTCTCAAAGTTTTATTTAATTTTTAGATGTACATTTCATAGTATTCGTGTATAAATTAATAGATTTAACTTTTCATATTAATGTACAAATTAATAGGTATATTCATGTATAAATCAATAAATTTGATACTTATCCGCTAGATCACTTCCTTACGTATTCTATTTACAAGATAAATGGCCAAGGAGATTTAGCCGCAGTTAATCCATCTATTTATTATACCTCAGTAAGATTAAAAACTGAAGCGATCTTTTAGATCGAGCTCGAGTGAAGGCTAATAAAAACCCAAGTTCACACTACAATATTAAAACCTATAAAATATGTTGAAATTAGCTTTTAGAAAAAATAGCTTGGAACAACACCGCCATCTACACACGTAAATCAAAGCCAAATATCTATCTAACACCTACGATTCAAAATGTCGTCATCATCAGAATACAACTACACAAAACGACCAATACTATCAACATCAAACACAGGAACCTCATGTAAATCATGGTTAATACAGTGAATAAGATAAAATCCTCAAAGTTAGGATCGAAATCAAGAAAATCAACTGATGTGAAGATCAGAGTCAAGGATGATCAACATTTGAGGCCAATACGATCGCACGGTGTGGCCTAGTAGTCCAACCGATTGGACATTTATTCCGATCGGATATCGGGTCTGACTAGCCCGATAAAATCATGGGCTAGTTCAACCGACCTCCCTGTCAAAGAAGATTTTAGGCCGACCAGACTTTTTGATTGGACAGATACCTAGTTTTTAAGAGACTAAGCCCTCAATATATCCAATGCTCTTTAGTCGCCCGGATTCCATGTCCGAGCATACCTTATGTGGACCAGATTCCTTGGTTTGGAGGATACTTAGTTTTTAAAAGACTAAGCCCTCAAGAGGTCCAATGTTCTTTAATCGATCGGACTCCATATCCGAGTGGATCTTTTATCTTTCAATACATAGAAATGTGGGTTTATTTTGGGAAAACTGTTAGAATGCAAGATTTCTTTTCCGGAAATACATTAATATTTGTGCATAGAGAAAAATTAGTATTATATAAGGGTTTTCTCCTAAAAGCGCAAGTACACATAAGCATTCGCATACACACATACTCATCCACACAGGAGCATCCACGTACACATACATCCACATTTATTGTTCTACTATTCATCTTCTTCTCTATTTTCACTCAGCTATTATTTTGACTTGAGCATCGGAATACCTATGCTAGGACTCTTCCTTGACCCGGTAACTAATGTTGCCTTCTCCCAGTTCTCATTTTTACTGCACAGGTTTATCCACAGCATCAAGGTCCTCGTCTCCTCACTCTAAATCTTAGAGTCACTTAGTCAATGCACCATCTTCTCTACTTTTAGACAGAATCAATAATAATAATCATTGCCAACAAGAAAGAAATAGGAATCCGTTGTTTTCCATCAAACTTCGATATCTGACAAACTGTAGCACTCAAATGATTTCTAATAAAACGAAAAAAAAAATGAATTCACTCATACAATTTCTTTTTCATTCCTCAAACTATTATAAAAGCCATCTAAATCTTCATGTGGAAGTAAAACAGTTGAACGTGGAGGAATATAAAATCAAGCCCAAAAAAATAGAGGTCATCTATATGGTTAATATCATAGATAATTCACATTTTTTTTTACAATAAATATATATTGAAGCAACAAATATTCAAAATGGTACAAATGGACTAAGTCCATTTTTCAGATTGATACGAGAATATGATAAATATGTATATTAATATAAGAGCGAAGAAGATTTTTTCAAATGAGAATTGGGTATGTACTCAAAAGATAATTAATCAATCGACGTTAACGAATTAATAATATAATTTCATGGTGATTTTTCATTAAGTGGATTTTTTTCATGTTCAAATTCTTGGTAATTATTAGAAATCGAAAATAGCCCATGAAGCTTATTTATCCAAACTATTTTCGTAAAATTTTCTTTCGAAGTAATTAAATGATTCATAGTTGTATGTGAATAGAATTTGTTTATTTTTTCACAATATGCGCCATTCAAAAGAGGATCATATGCTTTTGGCAAGTATTCTTGTTTATTCTCATCATTGCATAATCTGGTCCTCGACTAAAAAAAATTAGTTAACAACTAATAAAAATCAGTCAATTTATTAATTTTGTATTTATCAATATTAAAAAAAAAAGTTTTGACATTATTTCACCATTTGCAATAAAATATCTGCAAGCGTATGGGCGTAAAGGCTCCAGGTTTGTGGTGAAGAAGATAAGAAACGAGTGTACTCCAACGCCAACCCGACCAATCAAATACCCCTTCCTTCCTTCTTCCCCAATATCCACGCTACCATTAACTCTGCAAGCTAAGGTAGCTAGCTAGCAGCATGGCAACAGCAGCGGCGGTCGGCGTCAGTCTCTCCGCCCCGATTCGGACAGTGCCCGTCGCCAAGGCTGAGCTCCTCGGACGCAAGCCGGTCAGGATCGGACAGATGCTGCCGTTGCAGCGCATGGCGGCGGCGGCCGGGCGGGGCCGGGTGGTGGTGGTAAAAGGCACGCAGTCATCGACGCCGCCGGATATATCGGAGAAGGTGGAGGAGAGCATCAAGAAGGCGGAGGAGGCGTGCGCGGGGGACGCCGTGAGCGGGGAGTGCGCGGCGGCGTGGGACGAGGTGGAGGAGCTCAGCGCGGCGGCGAGCCACGCGCGGGAGGCCCTCAAGGCCAACTCCGACCCCCTGGAGAATTACTGCAAGGACAACCCCGAGGCCGACGAGTGCCGCACCTACGACAATTAACTCAACGGCATGCAGCCATGCAGGTGCAGCAGCAGCAGCTCCATTTGCAACTATTTTAATCGTCTACGGTTGCTGTGATTAAGTTGATAGGACGTTTTAAAGTTTGGATTAAGTCATTAATGATAGACTATATCTTCTGCTTAAATCAGTAATTAAAACAATAATGCAGTGAAGAAAAGTAGTTTAAGTTACCTTATTCAGCCTTATGCTAACTGAGCCTACAAAGATAGAAACACGCATAATGGATTAATTCATTAATTTGATCTTCAGTATACTTTCGTTGTTAAATTAATGTGTTTATGTTATTCTATTCAACTGTATGATTTAGTTTCTCCCAACAACATCAACCTGTGTTGCAACTTCGTCCTTTAGTTTTCTCTTCTTCTCCCTGCAACAACAACTTGTGTTGCAACTTTCTCCTTTATTTGTTGTCGCCTTCACTGCCACAACTTCCTCACTGTTTCTGTTGAGACTTTTGCTATAATAGCGTCTCGCTGCGGTCGCCACTCGCTGGTATTCATGGTCCCTGAAGGAACGATGTCCGACCTTCGTGCAGTCGCTCGCATTTGCCTGAGAGTCGCATGCTACCATAAGCAACCTTGCTGTTGGGATCCTCTTAAGGCAAGCATCCAGCACTGCATCCGAGATCTTGTTGCAGAACTTGTCGAGTTTGCAATATGGGGAAGAAGCCTGATTTGCTGCCGTCTTCACTGCAATCTTTTTATCTAATGATTTTCGTCAAGTTATAAAAATATTGATCCCATAGGGACGATTGATTAAGCATTAGTTGAGTTCGTACGATGAATTATTTAGACAATCGAAAATTAATTGGAGACTTGAAAGCTAAAGGTTGAGAGAAGGAGAGTTGGGAGAGATAGAGTTATCAGAGCAAGAGAGTGGATTGTAAAGAGAAGTTGGTTTGGGGGAGGTGAGTCAATTAAGGAGTTTCGTTTAATTATGATGCTAGTTAATATCCTTATGTATTGTTCATCTCCTTACTTCCATGTCTACACTTTGCAGGATATCTAACTAAAGTTCGGCCCAACCCCGCTAAGATTGTACCGGAAAATTTATCCAAGTTTTATCTTCATTAAGTAAAGAAGCAACTCTAGAAAGTCTAGTTACAGAATTACCCTAAGGCTCCCTAGGTATACAATTCTAGAGTATCCGATTAGTACCGAACTTGTGATTTTGGGGCTTGAGGGTGAGCACAGGAAATGATGCCCTCCTTGTGACTTGCATCTGGAGTGCAATTCAATATGACAGTGAAATACTTTGCATGTTTAATTTTTGCAACAATTGAACTTCTTACTTCAACCGTCAACATCTGTATCAATTCATTTTGGATTTTGGATCCAAGATAAGTGTAATGAATTTGTCTTTCTTGAACACGCCGAAGGTGCTCCTCCATTATTGGATCAAATTTAACAATCATTTCAATTAGTTGCAAAATGATTCCATTATTCTCAATATAAAGCTTCTCATTATCTCTCCGAAGTACCAAGTTATTCTTCACAATTCTTTGCACAACTACAATTATTCTCTTCGATACTTGTTTCCAATGTTCTCTCTCATTGTTAATTGCTACTTGTATAATTTCATCAATTATCTTTTTCTTTCGAAGTCTTCTTTCTAATTCAATCCAACTAGTCATGCAATCAATATGATCTTTACTAGTTTCATGAAGATATTGAGACATTGATTGATATTCTTCTAATCTTTGTATCCTTCATCAGCTAAATGACCAAGTTTTATTGTGGTTCCTTGAATCCTGCATAACTTGCAATACAAATAAAAGATCTTGTCCATAGAAATAGAATACACTTGTCACACTCTGGGGAAGTCCTCGTTAGAAGAAATTTCGGTAGCATCTCCTCTGTACGGGTGACAATCTGAAACTTATCTACATAGCTCTTAGGGCTCAGACTCATCAGCCAACACAACTGGAATATATATGACATACAAAAACAAACAACCCACGCAGTTATAATATATCAGTCTCCGGCTGTCATCACAATATGAAAAGAAATTGAAAACAACATCCAAACTTACATCTTCTACCTATCGACAGACGCGTAGCTAAACATACCAAATAGAAAATCCACCGAGCAAACAAAAGTTCAACCATTACAATGTCTTAAGACAAAACACACAAAATCCAGAGTGCAAAACCAGAACAAGTTTAAAACATAGCTCTAAGCAAATAGACAGAAAACCAAAAGACCAAAGCGAAAATCCTTGTGGCAAGGGGACTAGCAACTGGAACCTCCTGATGGCTTTAACCTGAAATAAGAATAATCAACGGGGTGAGTTCAAGAACTCAGCGGATACCGGATATACATGCATAATAAGATATAACTAACAGTAATAATTATGCGGTACAATTTCCTGAACAAAAATAGGAAATGCAAACTAAAAAGGCTGAAGAAACTATACTCACCAGAACCTCCTATCCGGAAATAAGGGTCGTCAGACCAAATACAAAATGTCACATGTATGCATGTCAATCATATGCAACCACCAAAATGCATCATACATAATGTAGCAAGCACAAACAATAAATGCAATCCATGCATATGATGCAAAAATGACATGGTCACCCCTGACGCCAATCAACCATCTCACACACGATGGTGATACCGAGTGGGTAGGGCTATGACAACTGTGCACTCTGCCATCACTGCTCCTGAGTGACTGAGTGGACAGGATGCTGTTAGAGTACACCTATCCTCCTACCCCAAACAGAGTGGGGGAGCTCAATGCTCTCATCTCCCTGAGACAGTCCAGAGGAGGGATCCCTGCCCGCTATAATGCTGTAATCACACTACCCATGAGCGGACCAGCGGAGCCCTGACAAAGCAAACTGCACACACCCTGCCTGATATACCACTAACTCATGAGTGGTTCCGTGTGCAGATCATGTAACTCACGATGTGCTCAATAATAATGGAGCCGACAATTGCTCAACATGCAATCATGCAAGATGGTGCATGACACTAAACATGCAGATACCGATAGTATACACCTCCATATAATATGTACCAAAAAGGAAATAAATCCACACAAAGATCTAGGTAATAATAAACCAGGTAAACAAATCAGATATATCAAATAACTAGTCTACTACACAGTAGGGCAATGTATGTCACTATTTCTATGAACAGGAGTAAACATAGCAACAATCAAGAGAATATAAGCATGAATGCATAACAGATAAGAATATAGGTAACTACAAGAACCAAATAGTGACATACTAAAGCAGATGCAAACATAATCATTACTATTAGCTATAAACTATTATGCATATCTAAAATGACCATATCAAGGAGATAAGTCAAAGGTACCCGCCTCAAAAGAAGATCGTATCCATAAATCCTACGCCGAGACGCTCGTCTCGAATTAAAGTCCTGCATCAATCATATGTATAACTTTTATTTAGCTAAAATCATACGAGCTAAATGGCTAAATAAAATCCCCTAATTGATATAATCACTAACCTGAACTATTGATTAATCCACTAATTATAATCCATAGGTCAATTAGGGTTAGATCTACTAACCCTAACCATCCCACTATTCAATTAGATTAAAATCTATATATAATCAACCTAATCTTGAATCAAATTAAGAACAATTCATTCCTAACCTTCCCTAGCTTTAATCCGGGTGTAGGCTATAACACAGAAATCAAATTCTCTACACCTTACCTAAACTCACAGCTAGGGAGGGTGCTGCCGGAAGAAGCTGCCGCTGTTGGATACACCTTTCTCTTCCTCTTCTTCAGTCGTCTGTGATGACAACAGATCCGATCAGCAATGGAGTGGTCGGAACCGAGGGCAACCATAATCTACAACCTAATCAGATCCAAAAAAGGGCAAATAGGTGGCTCGACAGAACCTGGTGATTAGCAACTGGTGTTACCTTGTTGGTGGAAATCTAGGGAACACTCGGATGCTCAACCTTCCGACGAGCTCTGGGTGTCTGCGACCGAGGGAAGGTCGAGTGGCGCTCGACTGGCGACGGGCGATTGGGTGATGCTTGGTGGCTGGCAACCACTATCGGTTATGGCGACCTGGGGTGACACAAGAAGAGGAAGGGGGAGTCAGCGCTGCTCGAGAGTCAGCAGTGGCGTCTGGTGTCATGAGAGAGAAGACGAGGCAAGGGAAGATGAAGAGAGAGGAGATGGAGGCGTGCAGCTCGGGAGAGAAGGGGAGATCAGGCGGCGATGAGTTGAGGAGAGGAAAGTTTTCGGCAGGGAAGAAATAGGGCACAGGAAGGAAAATAAGGAAAAAGGAAAAGACACATTTAAAGAAATTAAACATTTCCTTGTTCAAATAGGGTAACTTAAATAGACTTTCCCTTAGCCCAATAATTTATCCCCTTAACATACGTCATACGAGCTCCGAAAAATTTTCAGAAAATTTCTAAAAATTCCCTTAAGGTTATATTTAGGTGTCGTATTTTACATTCTCCCCACTAATAAAAATTTGGTCCCTAAATTTTTGATATTTACCATAAACAAGTACTAGCTATCGCTAAATAGTATAAATGCTAAACAGAAATTTACCCACACACCTCAAGTGAAAAGATGGGGGTATCGAGCTCGTATCGTATCTTCGAGCTCCCAAGTAGCCTTCTCGTCAGAATGATACTGCCATCCGACTTTAACTAACCGAATTATCTTGTTTCGCAGTTGACGCTCTTTGTGGTTGAGAATATGTACTGGAACCTCCTCGTAGGTAATGTCGGGCAGAATGAGAACTGGTATATTTGATAGAACATGTGCTGGGTCGGCTACGTATCTCGTCAGCATAGACATATGAAATACATCATGAATGTCTGCCAGAGTCAGTGGTAGTGCCAAACGATAAGCTACCGCTACAATCCTCTCTAAGATCTGGAAAGGCCCAATGTATCGTGGAGTTAGCTTACCTCGGAGGCCAAATCTCTTCACCCCTTTCATGGGTGAGACTCTAAAAAATACATGGTCGCTAGTAGAGAACTCTAGGGGTCTGCATCTCCGATCATCATAACTCTTTTAACGGTCTTGCGCCTCTGACATCCTCCGTTTGATAGTGCGGACCAACTCGGCCTCCTACTGAGCTCTCTGAGGTCCTAGCAGCTGAGTCTCCCCAACCTCCTCCCAGAGGGTGGGTGTCCGATAAGGTCTACCATACAATGCTTCAAACGGTGCCATCTGGATAGCCGAATGATAGCTATTGTTGTAGGCGAACTCTACTAATGGCAAGTGGTCCTCCCAGATGCCTTTGAAATCCATAACGCAAGACCTCAGCAAATCCTCTAATGTCTGGATGGTCAACTTTGGCTGTCCATCTGTTTGTGGATGGAATGCTGTGCTGAATCAAAGCCGTGTGCCCAAGGCCTACTGCAGACTCTGCCAGAATCGGGGTGTGAACCATGGGTCTCTATCCGATATAATGCTCAAAGGGACACCATGCAATATGATAATCTCCCGACAATACAGCTCTGCCAATTGATCCAGAGAATCAGTTTTCCGAGTCGCTAAGAAGTGTACGGATTTGGTTAATCGGTCAATGACTACCCAAATTGTGTCATGGCCTTATCGTGTCCTAGGCAATCCCACCACAAAATTCATGGTGATGCGCTCCCATTTCCACTCTAGAATTGGAATCCTCTGAAGTAATCCAGCAGGTCTCTAGTGCTCAGCCTTCACCTGCTCACAGACTAGACATCTAGCTACAAACTCCGCGATGTCTTTCTTCATGCCGTTCCACTAATAGAAATGCCTCAAATCTCGATACATGCGAGCTCCTCTGGGGTGGATCGTAAATCAAGAGCGATGTGCCTCCTGAAGTAGTTCCTCCAAGATCGGGTGAGATTGAGGTACGTATAACCTGCCTCAGAAATAAATAATTTCCTCCTCCTCTCAGGTAAACTCGGTATGTTGCCTGAAAGCTATCTGGCTGCCAATGGACTGTAAGCGTTGATCACTGGCCTGGGCCTATCGGATCCTCGTCTTGATCGACGACTGAGCAACCATGGTAACCTGAATACCCTGCTCTATCTGTCCCTGCTCCTGAAGGCCCAACTCGGAGAAACCCTGAATCGAGTCGGTGACTAAATCTCGATGGCAAGCTAAAGTCCCTCTAGGATTCCGGCTAAGTGCATCATCAACCACATTAGCTTTCCCTGGGTGGTAGCTAATGGTATAATTATAATCCTTCAGGACTCCATCCATCTCCTCTGTCAGAGATTGAGTTCCTTCTGAGTGAAAAGATATTTAAGACTCTTATGATCAGTGAGAATCTCAAATGTAATACCATATAGATGATGCCGCCAAATCTTCAAAGCAAAGATAATAGCGGCTAGCTCCAAATCATGTACTGGTAGTTCTTTTCATGGTCCTTCAACTGACGAGAAGCATAGGAGATTACCCTACCGTGCTGCATCAACACAGCGCCCAAACCTTGTAGAGAAGCGTCGGTGTAGAGCATAAATTCACCCTCTCCGAAGGGCAAAACTAGTACTGGTGCTGACACTAATCTCCTCTTCAGCTCCTGGAAGCTGGTCTCGTAGGCTTCTGACCACGTGAACTTCATGCCTTTCCTGGCCAGGCGTGTCAGCGACATAGCAATGCGAGAGAAACCTTCGATGAACTATCTGTAATATCCGGCCATTCCCAGGAAACTACGGATCTCCTGAACTGATTTCGACTGCTCCTAGCTGGTGACAACCTCGATCTTCTAAGGGTCTATGGAAATACCTCGGCTAGACATCACGTGTCCCAGAAAATCGACTGGGGATAGCTAAAATGCACACTTGCTGAACTTCACATATAGTTGATGTCGTCGAAGAGTCTCTAAGACTATGTGAAGATGCTGTGCATGTTCCTCCTTGGAACGTGAGTAGATCAATATGTCGTCAATGAAGACGATAACAAACTAATCTAAATACTCCAGAAAGATGCGGTTCATCAAATCCATAAATACCGCTGGAGTATTGGTAAGCCCAAATGACATTACCAAAAATTCATAATATCAGTATCTGGTGCGGAATGCTACCTTCTGAATATCAGAATCTTTGACTCTCAGCTGATGATATCCGAATTACAGATCAATCTTAGAATATATTGATGTACCTTTGAGCTGATCAAACAAATCCTCGATCCGTGGTAGGGGATACTTATTTCTGACGGTTACTGCATTCAGTTGTTTGTAATCAATGCACAACCTCAGAGTACCATCCTTTTTCTTAACGAACAATACCGGAGAACCCCACGGGGATACACTAGGGTGAATAAATCCCCTGTCCAATAACTCATGGAGTTAGACCTTTAGCTCATCCAACTCTTTCGGTGTCATACGTGTTAGATGAACCCACTCATTGGATTGAGTTCAATCCAAATTAGACAAATTAGATTGATGGGTTACACTCAATGGGTTAGACTTATTGGGTTATGGGATTAATGGTTAATCCAATATAATAATCCAACACATTAAGAGGAATACAAAGAGACAAAAAACCCTTCATATTCATTGGATGAATATAAATAGGTTTTTGGTGAGATTTTTCATTAGATGAGATGAGCGTCTCTTGATCTTCCTCCTCCTTCTTCCTCCTTCTTCCATAGCCGAATTTTCTTCCATGGCCGAACCATACTTCTTGCTAGCACAAGAAGATGGTTCTTCTCCGAAGGCTTCGTTCGTGGGACGAACGAAGGATATGTTTGTGTGGATACCATAGAGGCACGGACACTTGAACGCGCTGAGATTTGGATCCAAAGAAAAGGTTGCTGTTGGGATTGCGAAGGGAACGCAACAAAGGTATAATCCTATCATGTAGCTTAGCATAGATTATTTGTCATGAAAATTGTTTTCTTCCCTTCGCATGGATCCGCTGGATAAGAGGATCTAGTATTTTTTCACTGCGCTTTCGTGTGTTTAGTGAGCTAGATCCCAACAGTGGTTTCAGAGCCACTTGTGAAGGGCTATGCTGAGTTAGAATTTTTATATATGATATAGAAATTACTTGATAGGGTTTACTATGATTTGCAAAAGGATTTATAAGTCTCGTCCAAACAAGGTTTCGGCCAAGAGAGTGAATCTCAACCAGACTATGAGTCTTGGCCAGATTTTGTTTCTCGGCCAAATCCTAAGCCTTGACTGAAATGGGTGTTTTGTTGGGAACAAAGCATAGTTGGTGTGTGACCAACAAGGTCTCGACCAGGGGTATTTTGTTAGGAACAAAACATAGTTGGTGTGTGACCAACAAGGTCTCGGCCAGAGGTGTTTTATTTAGAACAAAACATAGTTGGTATTATGGGTAGTAGGGTCTCGGGTAAAGCAGCAACTCATAAAATGAGTATGTAAAATAAATTTTGCTTCGGGGGCGCTGCCCCCTTGACCCCGCCCGCTAACCGGCTAGCAGGACCGCCGTGGCGTTGCGGCTCATAATTTGTTTGCTGAAATCATAGTAAATTTTATGTCATAAAATATTTTGAATAGATATGACATGGTGCATGGTTATGGCCCTTTAATCCCAATGTGATTGGATGTGTGTAATGTTGTAATTCATAATACGGCCTGCGTGTCGTGCCTTCATCCCTTTTATTCTTGTTGTAATTAGATTACACTTGAATGTAACTCGAGTTTCTTTAGATTTTGTAATGTACAAAATTAGAAAGAGTTAGTCTTCTGGAAGACGGGTGAAAAGGAAGGAAGGACAACAACACACGACAATCAAGGAAGCGCTTGGAGAAGCGGCTTAGACCTAGGTTGACTTATCACTCTTCTCATTGGCTTGAGAAGATCGTAGTTTATGGGGGCCATAACCTTGTCATGCTTAAACTTGTGTATATGTTGATATATGCCATGATGTATGTGATGCATGTGTAGCTATCGTAATTAGGTCATTTACATATGCCTACAAGAGTTTGGTACTCATTACTACCTCAATCATCTGTAGTCAGGTTTGCCAAAGCAAAGTGACTCATTTTATCTTGGTAGAGTGCGACAGGACAATTGTGATGTCCGACTACCGACCTTTGGGTGTGATTGAATTAAGTTACCTCAATTGGATTGAGAACTTAAAGGCATATCCCATAAGATGTAAATCATATTATACTAGTCTTGGGCGATTAGCTAAAGCTAACTCAAGATGAATTATAATATGAATTTCATAAGATGGGAAAACAAACAAACAGTGTTGTTCACCTAAGGATACAAGAGTTACATATGATGTAATTGGTGAACGTTGTCTACCTAAGTTATACAAATCTTGGGTGATTAGCCAAAGCTAACTCAAGAAAAATATAAGATGGATTTTGTCCAATTGGTACACGTTGCCTACCTATTTATACAAGTCTTGGGTGATTAGCCAAAGCTAACTCAAGATGAGGTATAATGTGGATCTTGTTCCATTAGAATGTCTTTGCTTATGGGTATAGAACTAGTAGTGACTTGCTTCTATCAAGCTTTAGAATTCAGTGGGAGAATCATTTAATTAAAGACCTAATTAAATGATCTGAGTATGATACTTCTCTGCATTTTATTGTTGTAGACCACCATGTCGTCTAGTAAGTAGAAGAAACTATCTTTGCGATCTGTCCTTGATAAGAATAAGCTCAATGGAGCTAATTTCTAGACTGGTATAGAAACATAAGAATAGTTCTCAAGAGAGAAAGAAAACTGTACGTCCTAGAGCAGCCTATTCCTGAAGTGCCCCATGCTACTGCCACTAGAGCTGATAGGGATGCTTACAAGCATCAAGATGATGCATTAGATGTATCATGCCTTATGCTCGCCACCATGAACTCTGAGCTTCAGAAGCAACATGAGAACATGGATACTTATGATATGGTTGAACACTTTAGAAACTATATCAAGGACAAGCAAGGAATGAGAGATTTGAGATCTCTAAAGCACTGTTTCAATGCAAAATGCAAGACGGAAGTCCCATAGGGCATATGTGCTCAAAATGATTGGGAATGTGGAGAATCTACAAAGGTTGGGATTCCCACTAGGCCAAGAATTGGCAATGATCTTATCTTGCAATCATTGCCCAATAGCTATAGTCAATTTGTCATGAACTGCAACATGAATGAAATTGATAAATCGCTGCCTAAGATGTTGAGCATGTTGAGAACTTCTGAACTCAACCTTAAGAAGGCAAAGCCTAGTACCATTTTGATGGTGTCTAAGGGCGAAGGAAAGTGGAAGCCTAAAGGTAAGGGTAAGACCCAAGCCAAAGGAAAGGGCAAGACTCATGCACTGAAACCCAAAGGTGGGGTTGCTAAGGAAGGAACCTGCTTCCACTGGGGTGAGACCGGACACTGGAAGAGGAACTGTAAGGTATACCTAGAGGAACTGAAAAAGGAAGAGAAGTGAGACTTCTGCCTCAGGTATATATGTTATAGAAATCAATCTATTTATTTCTTCTTCATAGGTATTAGATACCAGATGTGCGTCTCACATTTGTACGAATGTGCAGGGGCTGAGAAATAGTAGAGTGTTGACAAAGGGTGAAGTGGACCTATGAGTAGGCAATGGTGCAAGAGTTGCTGTTGTCACTGTAGGAACATATTCCTTATCTTTGCTTACTGGGCTTGTTTTAGAACTTAAAGAGTGCTGCTATGTGCCTACCTTGACCAAGAAAGGTTTCTTGTTTGGACAAGAAAGGTTTTTTATTTGTAATAAAGAATAAATGTTGTTCCGTTTATTTCAATGAAATGTTCTATTGTAGTGCACATCCTATGAATGTACTCTATGTTCTAGACTTTGGCAACCTAATCTATAACATAAATACCAAATGGTTCAAGTCTAATGATTTGAATCAAACATATCTCTGACATTCTCGCTTAGTTCACAAAATGAGAGTTGCATATCCTAACTCTATAAGGATGGATTTTGGACTCATTTGATTTTGAATCATATGAGGCATGCAAATCTTGTCTTCGAGGCAAGATGACAAAGACTCCATTCAGTGGACACCGCGAAAGGGCTAATGATCTTTTAGGACTCATACATACTGATGTATGTGGCCCTTTTAGAGTAACAGCTAGAGGAGGCTAACATTACTTCATTATTTTTACTGATAATTTCAGTGAATATGGCTATGTGTTTCTGATGAGACACAAGTCAGAATCCTTTGAAAAGTTCAAAAAATTCAAGAATGAAGTATAAAATCAACTTGGTAAGAGTATTAAGATGTTTCGATTAGATCGAGGTGGGGAATACTTTAGTCAAGAGTTTCATGACCATCTCGTTGAGTGTGAGATCATATCTCAACTCACTCCACCTGGAACACCACTATGGAATGGTGTATCAGAAAGGAGGAATCATACTTTATTAGATGTGGTATGATCGATGATGAGTCATACAGATCTTCCTATTTCCTTCTGGGGACATGCTCTAAAGACAGCTGCTTTCACACTTAACCGAATTCCATCTAAGGCTGTCATAAAGACACCATATGTGATATGGATAGGGAAGAGTCCCAAGATGTCTTTTATAAAGATTTAGGATTGTGAGGCTTACGTTTGACGGCTAGTCTCAGATAAACTAGGACCCAAATTGGACAAGTGCTATTTTATAGGATATCCCAAGGAAACAAAGGGATATTACTTCTATAATCCCACACATAGCAAGGTGTTTGTTGCCAAAACTGGTGTGTTTCTAGAAAGAGAATTTATTTCTAGAAACACTAGTGGGAGTGAAGTCGATCTTGAAGAAGTTCAAGATACTAGCACTGACACTGTGATGGAAATTGAACAGGTACCACAAGATGTTATGGATCAGGATTTTGTTGCACCACAAGAGGTTATGGAACAACAATCTGTTCAAGTAGCACATGCTCTATGCAGATTTGATAGGATTTGTCGTCAACCTGAGAGATATTCTTTTCTCTTATCTGACCACGGTGATGTAGAGCTTATTGGTCTCAATGAGCCTACATCTTATCAAGAAGCTGTACAGGGTCCAGATTCTGAGAAATGGCTAGAGGCCATGAGATCCGAGATGAAATCCATGTACACTAACCAAGTATGAACTTTGGTTGATCCACCTGAAGGGATCAAACCCATTGGGTGTAAGTGGGTCTTCAAGGTGAAGATTGACATGGATGGTCATATGCATATCTACAAAGGTAGATTGGTGGCTAAAGGATTCAAATAGATTCATGGTATAGACTATGATGAAACTTTTTCACCAGTTGCGATGCTCAAGTCCATTCGGATCATGCTTGCTATTGCTGCTTACTATGATTATGAGATCTGGCAGATGGATGTCAAAATCATATTTCTTAACGGAAATCTACTCGAGGATGTGTACATGACACAACCTAAGGGTTTTGTAGATCCAAAGCATGTTGGAAAGGTTTGTAAGTTGTAAAGATCCATTTATGGATTGAAGCAAGCTTCTAGAAGCTAGAATCTTCGATTCGATGATGCAATCAAAACGTTTAGTTTCATTAAGAATATAGATGAACTTTGTGTCTACAAGAAAGTTAGTGGGAGCACAGCCATTTTTCTCATATTATATGTAGATGACATACATCTCATTAGAAATGATATCCCTACTCTTTAGTTAGTGAAGACTTGGCTTGAGAATTGTTTCTCAATGAAGGACTTAGGTGAAGCAACCTATATTTTGGGCATCAAGATCTATAGAGATAGATCCAGGAGATGGCTTGTTCTAAGTCAGAGTACATATATTGACAAGGTGCTTAAAAGTTTCGCCATGCTTTGTACTCACCCAGATGTCTCATATGCGTTAAGCATAATGAGTAGATGCCAGTCAGATCCAGGTGAAGATCACTGGATAGCAGTCAAGAATATTCTTAAGTACTTGAGAAGAACTCAAGATTATTTCTTGATCTTTGGAGACGATGAAGAGCTGTTGCTATAAAGTGTTACAACTGTTGCTGTAAAGGGTTAAAGTAGTGCAAGCTTCCAAAATTGACAAGGACGTTTCTAGATCGCAGTTAAGGCATGTATTGTACTTAAATGGTGGTCTTGGGTATTGGATACTACAACAATTTCATCGTATTAGAGGGATCCTCGATATATAAGATATTAGGATATGCAGATAACTAAACAATGCTAACATTATAGATCCTTTGACCAAGGCTTTGGCACCAAGAAAGCATGATGGTCACACTAGGTCAATGGATATGAGATATTTTAGTGATTGGCGCTAGTGATATAAGGAGATTGTTAGTGTAAGCCTTAAGAGGCAATCAAGAGTTGATTGACTTAGGACATTTTGTATCATATTTCATTATTTCATTAGAAGGTAACGGTTATGGTTATTATATTTACTTCAGTTCAATGCCTAATGAATAAATATAATAATGTCCTTGGGTGGCAGGTTCTTATCTACAATAATCAATTGGTTGAATTGATAGTGAGATATTGTAGAGAACACTACTCTTAACTATTCCTAGTCGAACATTAACATACAAGGACAATATTAATGCGTTGAGACTAGCATGTAGGTCAACGGATGATTTGATATCACAAGTCATGGATATGAGATATCAGGTTGACACATAGGTATATATTAGAGAATATATATTGAATTGACCCGCTATGAGATGTTTCATGGATCGTTATATGAGTGACATAAACATTCTCATGTGACTATTGGTATGAATAGTCCTTAGACCTGAAGTCACTACGGTTCCCTATATAAGGAGTTGTATACTTTGGTGTCGTCAAACGTCACCCGTAATAGGGTGGACTATAAAGTCGATCACTGGATATGCAATAAATTATACGGAGGGATGTGAGTGATGTAGATAGGATCTATCCCTTTCATATAACGGAAGTGATATCTGTGGGCTTCTTGATTAGTAGGACACAGGAATGTATGGCCATACTCAGATAAGTCAATATGAGATATTGAGCTTATTTGTATAGTGTGTCTACTTGGAGATCAAGAAACACAAAGATTGATAAGGGGATGACATGGTCTATGCCTCATTGATCAATCTAGATATCAAGGATAGAGGGACTGAGTCATACAAGATAATAGCCATGGACATGTTAGGTCGGATCTCGACTTTCTCGTCACTTGGGTAGCAATGATGCATTGCTAGATGCCACTCTTTGTTTATGTATCGCAAATGTTGATTTGGATACATTGCCAACGTTACAAGAGCCTATAGGGTCACACACAAAGAACATATTGGTTAGGAGATGAGTATTTTAGTTTGACTAACATACTAAGGATATTAAGAATAATGGGTAAATCCAAAGTGTTGGTGTCATCTTAGTGGTGATTGGAACTAGTTCTAGTGGGAGATTGTTAGTAATTAGCCCTAAGAGCCAATCATAAGATGATTAGGCCTTTTAGTTACTAATTGAGTTAGACTCAAATTAAATGAACCCACTCATTGGAATGAGTTCAATCTGAATTAGACAAATTGGATTGATGGGTTACACTCAATGGGTTAGACTTATTGGGTTATTGGATTAATGGTTAATCCAATATAATAATCTAACCCATTAAGAGGAATACAAAGAGACAAAAAATTCTTCATATTCATTGGATGAACATAAATAGGTTTTTGGTGAGATTTTTCATTAGATGAGATGAGTGTCTCTTGATCTTCCTCCTCCTTCTTCCTCCTTCTTCCATGGCCGAATTTTCTTCCATGGCTGAACCATACTTCTTGCTAGTACAAGAAGATGGTTCTTCTCCAAAGGCTTCGTTCGTGGGACGAATGAAGGATATGTTCGTGTGGATACCATAGAGACGCGGATACTTGAACTCGCTGAGATCTGGATCCAAAGAAAAGGTTGCTGTCGGGATTGCAAAGGGCACGCAACAAAGGTATTGTAGGATCGAAAAGAATTTAGATATCTCCACAATTGCATGATATTGTCCACTTTGGGCCTAAGCCCTCATGATTTTTCTCTTGGTCTCTCCCCAAAAGGCCTCATACCAATGGAGATATCTTTTTCTCTTATAAACTCATGATCTTTCCCATGTGTTTTCAACGTGGGACTATGTTTGCAACCTTGCAACCCCAACAATCCCCCCTTAAACAAAGGACCACAGGCTTCCTATGTTCGATCCTCGACCCACCAGGTCTTCCTGCCCCACGGTCCACCCGACCTACTAGGACTTCCTTGCCTAGCCGCAACTAAGACTTCCTGCCTAGTGTCTGGTCCTCTTGATCCGAACATAAGAGCCCCCACTTCTTTATTCGAGGTCAATATTGTATCCACATGGCTCAATCAGACCATAGCTCTTATGCACAGTCGGCGGTTAAACCTTCTGGCAGTCTGGGCTCTGATACCAATTGTAGGATCGAAAAGAATTTAGATATCTCCACAATTACATGATACTGTCCACTATGGGCCTAAGTCCTCATGGTTTTTCTTTTGGGCTCTCCCCAAAAGGCCTCATACCAATGGAGATATATTTTTCTCTTATAATCTCATGATCTTTCCCATGTGTTTTCAATGTGGGACTATGTTTGCTACCTTGCAACCCCAATAGGTATAATCCTATTATGTAGCTTAGCATAGATTATTTGTCATGAAAATTATTTTCTTCCCTTCGCATGGATCCGCTGGATAAGAGGATCTAGTATTTTTCCGGTGCGCTTTCGTGTGTTTAGCGCGCTAGATCCCAACAATACGGTAAGGGGCTTTCGATGCCGGCGCGGTCCCCAAAATTAGCTCAATCACAAACTCCACTTGCCTTCGGGGAGGCAAGCCGGGTAGCTCATCTAGAAATACATCCATATACTTTCGAACCACTGGAACGTCTGAGAGTTGAGAACTACGACTGTCATCAACATTAATTAACGATAATAGAAATCCCTGACAGCTATGCAATAACAGCTTCTAAGCCTGAATCGCATAAATGATCAATATACCGTCATCCCTGACGCAGTTAAATCCCACGAGGGTTGGTTCAGAGGTCAGAATATGACCACTCTCATTTGGCAATCAACTGTGGCATGATATGCTGACAGCCACTAAATGCCAAGGATAATGTCCAACTTGACCATTTCCAGTACTAGTAAATCTATAATGAATATATGGTTGCCGAAGTCCAATGGGCATCCTTTGACCTCCTGAGTGACATCCAATGCATTATCGGACGATAGGGCGACGGTCAGTCACCGCGGTCTAAAGATAGGTAGTCTACCAATCTCCCTCATAAATGCATGAGAAATAAAGGAATGCGAACTACCAGTATCAATTAGTATATCAGCAAAAAATGCATAAAGTAAAATTGTACCGCGAAAAACTGATCCATCAGCCCACTTTGCATCCTATATGGTAACCGCGTGAATTCGTCCGGTCTCTGATGGGGGTGGAGGTGGTAGCACTGCCAAAGGCTGCAGCGTCTGAGCCTGAGCCTGCCACTAAGACGGTGCTGGATATTGAGCCAGAGATGGATATGAGGGTTGCAACTGGTACTGAACCAGTGGCTGGGGCTGCGACTAGTACTGAACTGGTGGCTGGGGCTGCGACTGGTACTGAACCAGTGGCTGGGGCTACGATTGGTACTGAACCAGTGGCTGAGGCTGCGACTGATACTGCATTAGGGGCTGAGGCTGTGACTAGTACTGCACCAGTGGCTAGGGTTGTGGCTGATACTGCCCCTGCGTCAGATACTGAGGTCCCAGAATAGAGCTCTAGGATACCATAAGAGTACTGGAGTGCTCCTGTCTATACATGCTATATGCAGCTACAACAGGGGAAGCTGTCTGCTACTGACGATGCGAAGATTGGGCCTTCTGCCCCCCTCGCTGAGTCCCTATCTGACCAAATTGTCCTCCCTGAACGGCGACTCCGGAAGCCACGTGTTGAGCCTTCAGCGAACAATCTCGGCTCATGTGCCCAGGCAGTTTGCAATAGTAGCAAACTAACTGTCCCAAGGTGCAAGTTGATGTGATGTGATCCCTGGACCCACATCGAGTGCAGCGAATGTCGTTGGCAGGCTGTTTCCAGTTCTGCTGAGGAGGCCGGAAATGTCCTGATGAAGATCGCCCTTGTTGGGGTGTATACTAAAAGCCTAGTTTTTTGTATGAACATTTATTTTGAAATAAGAATCACATTGGTTAAATGTCTGCATTTATGTTAAAAGCAATTGTCCATTTAATTTATATTGTAGATAACATGGTGTTTGGTGTGACACAGAAGATCATGCTATCAGTTTCTTATAAATTATAAATAGTAGCTCACAACCAAGGTGGAATGAGACAAACCATTGAAGTAGTTGTAGTGTAATTTGATATTAGTTTATCTTAACTATAAAATTACACTAGTACACTATGTGTGTATTGATCAGGACCATTTGAGGTTATTTTTTTTTATACTGACTACATAAAAGAACAAAACCTCTGTTATTATGGATGTGCGTACTCTTAATCCTGATATAATAACAAGTATGTATACTTAGTATTTATTTCTTTGATTTAACAATGGGTGAGATTTAGTTCCTTAAATCAATAGGCCTGATAAGTTAGGAAATAATATTATTTATATAGTGTGTTGTTGATTATAGGAGGAAACTGTGTCCTAGTAATCTAGGTTGATGATGTCCCCTAGAGGAGCTGATAAGGATTGTCATGTAAACTCTGCAGGTAGACTTAGTTCGACATGACAATGAAGTTGAGTGGTACTATTCTTGGAGCTAAATATTAATTAAGTGAGTTGTCAGTAACTCATTTAATTAGTGGACATTCAATATCTTAAACACAGGGAGATTAATGCACTCATAATAAGAAGGAGCGCATAATGTAATTTGGAATTGGTGTGGTAGTTCAATAATAACTCTTTAGTGGTATGAGTTATTATTGATAAACTTGAGTTGAGTGTTCGGGGCGAACACAGGAAGCTCAAGCTCATCGGGAGACTAAAACCAATTTCTCCTCTCGGTCTCTGTTGTAGCCTTTATAAATCCTTGTATCCACAAAGTCCACTTCTTACCCAAGTAATGGATCGGACACATCCTTGCTTGGAGCAAGGGGGGCCGACCAAGCATTAATTTGGAGCCAAGTAGTGGCCGGCCAAGCTTGGTGTCCAAGCTAGGGGCCGACCACATAAAAATAAAAGGGACTTTTAATTTTGTGTTAAAAAATTTCCTTTTATAGTTATTCTCATGGTTTTAAAAGAGAGTTTTAAAATTTTAAAATCTTTCCTTTCATAGCTATCTACAAAGGATTAAAGAGAGATTTTAATTTTGTTAAAATCTTTCCTTATTTGTAGTTATCTAAAAGAGAGATTTTAATTTTTGATAAAACTTTTCTTTTTTGTAACCATGATTTAACAAGAGAAGTTTTAATTAATCTTTCCTTTTTTGTAGTTGTCTATATGTTTTAAAAGAAAGAGATTAATTTTAAAACTTTCCTTTTGTTGTCATGTACAATAGGAAATTTAAAAGAAAGAGATTTTAATTGTTGTTAAAATTTCCTTTTTTAAAGGGAGACCATAAATAAGGAAGTTTTAATTATGTTTAAAACTTTCCTTTTTTGCCATGACCAAGAATTATAAAAGAGAAGAAGAGGGTGCCTCATGAGACATACAACTTAAGCCTTGCCTCCTCTCTTCTCTTCTTGTGGTCGGTCCTGTAACGACCCGACCCCTTGGCCCCTTGGGCGGCCCAACTGACGACCCATTTGGCGGCCCCTTGGCGGTCTTTGGGCGACCCCACTGGCGGCCCCACTGGCGGCCCCCTCGGCCGTGCCGTTACTCACTAGGTCTTTCCACCCCTAGCCAATGGATTTTTTCCTTCCCTAGGATTCGAACTCTAGACCTCCAGGCTAAGTACTAGAGTTTATGAATCCTAGTAACCAAGTGAGCGGCACTCACTTGGCTATCAGGATTCATAAACTCTAGTACTTAGCCTGGAGGTCTAGAGTTCGAATCCTGGGGAAGGCAAAAATCCACTGGCTAGGGGTGGAAAGACCTAGTGAGTAACGACACAGTCGAGGGTCGTCGGTCGACGCCATAAGGGGTCGCTAGTTGGGCCGCCAGTGTGGCCGCCAAATGGGCCGCCAGTTGGGCCGCCCAAGGGGCCACGGGGCCGGGTTGTTACAATAAAAAGGCGCGGCGGCCCAACTGGCAACCCAAATCGGCGACCCCTTATATCGTCGACCAACGACCCTCGACCGTGTTGTTACTCACTAGGACTTCCCACCCCTGGCCAATGGATTTTTGCCTTCCCCAGGATTCGAACTCTAAACCTCCAGGATAAGTAATAGAGTTTATGAATCCTGGTAGCCAAGTGAGTGACGCTCACTTGGCTACCAGGATTCATAAACTCTAGTATTTAACCTGGAGATCTAGAGTTCGAATCCTGGGGAAGGCAAAAATCCACTAGCCAGGGGTGGGAAGTCCTTGTGAGTAACGGCACGGCCGAGGGTCGTCGGATGACGACATAAGGGGTCGCCAGTTGGGCCGCCATTGTGGCCGCCCAAGGGACCATCAGGGGCCGCCAGTTGGGCCGCTAGTGTGGCCGCCCAAGGGGTCGAGGGGCCGTGACGTTACAATAAAAAGACGCTTTTTATTGTAATGACCCGACCCATTTGGCGGCCCATTTGGTGACCCTCGGGTCGTCGACCATCGACCGTCGGCCGTGCCGTTACTCACTAGGACTTTCCACCCCTGGTCAGTGGATTTTTTTTACCTCCCCCAGGATTCGAACTCTAGACCTCCAGGCTAAGTACTAGAGTTTATGAATCCTGTTAGCCAAGTGAGCGCCACTCACTTGGCTAATAGGATTCATAAACTCTAGTACTTATCCTGGAGGTCTGGAGTTCGAATCCTGGGGGAGGCAAAAAAATCCACTGGCCAAGGGTGGAAAGTCCTAGTGAGTAACGGCATGGCCGCCGGTCGATGGTCGACGACCCGAGGGTCACCAAATGGGCCGCCAAATGGGTTGGATCGTTACAGGTCCTCTCTCTTCCTCTTCTCACTTTATTTCTTCTCTTAGGCCGATGGCACCATCTTCTTCTCTTCCCTTTCTTCTTTCTAAGGTCAACACCTATCTTATCTTGGTGGCCGAAACTTGAAAAGAAAAGAAGAGATCCTTGGTGGCCGGTTGTTTAGAGGGGAAGAAGAAGAAGAAAATTTCCTATTTTGGCATCCCTTGGTGGCTCGAGTTTCTTGGAGGCAAAGAAGTGGTTCGGGTGGAGTTATCTTGGTAGATCATCGCCCACACAATGTCCAAGAGGAGGAGAGGGATACAACAGAAGATCAAGAGGTCTTTAGCTACAAAGAAAGGTATAACTAATTAATGGTTTTCGCTTCGAATTAATTAGATAGTTTTCTTTGCATGGATTTTGAAACACCAACACAAGAGGCTAGCGATTTTATGTTTCGATTTCGTGCTATCGATTTTGTATTTCGATTTTACGTTTCGATCTTGTGTTTCTATTGTGGTCTTTGTAGTTAAACCTAAGGTTACTGTAAGAAGTTAAATATCCAATTTCTTTGAAAGACTTTGTCTAGAAAGTGGTGGATGATCCCATAACCAAGAAGGCCTAATGCCTCACCATGTTTAACCTGGAAGTCAATCTTTGAAATAGATATTTAATCAACTTCTATAATATGGTTTAACTTAGGAAGATCACATCGGTTAAACTTGGAGTAAAAATGTTAAGTATCGTTTCCAATCCAAGTTTAACTTCTGAAGAGCAACTTGGATTAATAATGTTAAGCATCGTTTGCAATCCAAGTCTAACTTCAGTAGAGCACATGGGTAGCTAGGTTAAGTTCTGTGCTTGTACAAATTTTTGTACAGGGGAAACAGAACGGTGTTCCGAGTAGCAACCAACAACCCTGTCTTCTGAAGCCGACCAGATACCCCAGAAGTACCTTGAACTGACTGACTGCGCCCACTCTGCTGTTGTCTGGTGGCCTGTGGCTGCTAGGTCTGCCCTGAAGTCTGATCTGTCTACTTTCGTTTCTTGTCCGTATTCACTCTTTGCTGAGCTGACTCAATCATAAGAGCTCTATCCAATGTCTCTAGGTAAGATGAGTAACCAAAACCTGCAATCTTTACTTGAAGGTGTCCATCCAGTCCCTGGATGAACTGAAGCATACGTGACCTGTCCTCGGCAACTAGCTTCGGACAAAATCTAGCTAACCGATTAATTCAGCATTATATTCCGTCACTGTGCGGTTGTTTTGTCGAAGACTTAGAAAATTCTGACGGCGTGTCATCTAATATGATCGTGGAAAGTACTGGCTCTCAAAAGCCTCTCTAAATCATGCCCAGGTGATGTGCTGCTCGCCTATAATCATGCGCTGTGTATCCCACCAGATATCGACCTCGTCCCGTAAATGGTAAGCAGCCAGCTTTGCCTTCTCCCACTCAGAGAAAGTCATATAGAAGAAAGTTCGCTCCAAGGTCTCTATCCAAGACTGAACCACACTCGGATCGGTCTCTCCGCGAAATAGCGTGAATCGACTTTTCATCGACTCTGCCAAAGTTGGGATTTGAGCTCGTGCCGTAATTATATCAGTAGGGTGAGCAGGGATCACCGCGAGAACTGGCGGAACCACTGGAGCTGGTACTACAAGTGGTACCACTGGATAGGCCGGGGGAGGTAGCCCTGGTGCTGCTGCATAGGCCGTGGCAGATATCGCAGGTGGCACTGCAGGGTCAATATAGGCAGGAGCTACTGGAGGAACAGTAGGTGTAACTGGTGCTGTTGGTGTGGATGCCAGGTATGCAGCAGCTGGCACTGTTGGAGGAGGTGCCGGATACGCCGTAGGCACGGCTGGAGGAGGTGCCAAATACGTCGTAGCAGGCACAGGTGGTGGTGGTGCCGAGTGTTGGTTGCTACTTGGAAAACCTAGAGGTTCCACTGCACAAAAATTTTATACAAAGGTCTGAACCTTTTCCTAACTACCATATGTTCTTTTAAATTAAATTTTGGATCGCCTGCGGAACTTAACACGTTTGATCCAAAACTTAATCTATTTGTTCTTTTAGGTTTTGACTTGGATCTCCTGTGGAACTTAACACGTTTGATTCAAATCACCTAAGTTATTAATTCCATTAAATATTAATTTCCAAAATTAGTTCCCAGTACTGACGTGGCGAGGTACATGGCCTTCTTGGATATGGGAGCAACCACCACCGACTAGACAAAACCTTTTAAGGAAAGCTAATATTTAATTTCCTAAAATAACTTTAGGTTAACCGAAAAGAACAATCAAATCACAAGGAAAAGAAAAACAAAAAAACACTATATCGAAAACAAATTCGAAACACTAGAATCGTATGCCTCTTGTATTTAGTATTATTTCCAAAAATAACTAGTATGATGCGGAAAGAAAAATTACTAGTTATACCTTTTAGAAAGACCTCTTGATCTTCTATCGTATTCCTCTTCTAACCTCGGACGTTGTGTGGGCAACGATCTTCCGAGATGAGAACCACCTAGCACCTTCTTCTTCCTTACAGGTTTCGGCCATCAAAACTTCTCCTAGGATGAAGAGGTTCGGCCACCACCACCATGCTCCAAGGGATGCTAGAAAAGAGGCTTCTTTTCTCTCCTTCTTCTCCTTCTTAGTTCCGGCCACCAAAGCTATCTCCACCATGAGAAGGTTTCATCCACACAAAGGAGAGGAGAGGAAAGAAAGGGCCGGCCACACCCAAGGAAGAAAAGAGGGAGAAAAATAATAGAGTTGTTCGCCTTGAAGCCTCCTCTACCCCCTCTTTTATAATCCTTGGTCTTGGCAAATAAGGAAAATTTAATAAAAACTTCCTTAATTCTTTTGCCATTGAAAAGGAAAATTTATTTAATTAAAAACAATTTTTCTTTTCAATTTTGCAATGGTCGGCCACACCAAGAAATCTCCAAGCAAATAAAATTTTAAACACCAATTAAAACTTCCTTATTTGCTTCCGGAAATTTATAAAAAATTTTCAATAATTTTTATCCCTTCATGATTGGTTTATAAAAAGGAAATTTAATAAATTAAAATATTTCTTTTAAACATGTGGATCAAAAGAAAGTTATCTCTAAAAATTAAAATTTCTTTTAATCTACAAATAAGGAAAGATATCAAATCTTTTCTCAATCTTTTGTAGAAACTAATAAAAGAGAATTATTAATTTTTAAACTTTCTTTTAAATCATGAACATGGTTAAAATGGAAAGTTTTCTTAAAATTTAAAATCCTCCTTTAATCAACAAATAAGGAAAGATTTCAAATTTTAAACTCTCTTTTAAACATGTAGATGATTTACAAATAAGGAAAGTTTTTACCAAAAATTAAAACCATCCTTTTAAACTACAAATAAGGAAAGAGATTAATCTCTTCTCTTAATCTTTTGTAGAAAACTATAAAAGGAAAATTTTAATTTTTAAACTCTCTTTTAAAATCATGATATCCACATAAGAAATAATTTTAATAAAAATCCTTTTTAATATTCTAGTGGCCGGCCACCTAAGCTTGGGACCCAAACTTTGGCCGGCCACCTACATGGCTCATCCACTTGGTCTTGGCCGGCCCTAGCTTGGGTTCCAAGCTATCTTGGCCGACCCCATTGGATGGGTAAGAAGGTGGGTATACGGTGGGTATAAATCTCTATATACTAGAGGCTACGATAGGGACCGAGAGGAGGAATTGATTTTGGTCTCCCGATGAAATTAAGCATCCCGTGTTCGCCCCGAACACACAACTTAATTTCATCAATAATAATTCATTCCACTAAAGAACTATTATTGAACTACCGCACCAATCCCAAATTACATTTTGGGCTCCTTCTTATTATGAGTGTGTTAGTCTCCCTGTGTTTAAGATAACAAATGTCCATTAATTAAGTAAGTTACTAACAACTCGCTTAATTAATATCTAGCTCCAAGAGTAGTACCACTCAACTTCATCGTCATGTCGGACTAAGTCCACCTGCAGGGTTTAACATGACAATCCTTATGAGCTCCTCTTGGGGACATTCTCAACCTAGATCACTAGGACACAGTTTCCTTCTATAATCAACAACACACACTATAAGTGATATCATTTCCCAACTTATCGGGCTTATTAATTTATCGAACTAAATCTCACCCATTGATAAATTAAAGAAATAAATATCAAATATATGTGCTTGTTATTATATTAGGATTAAGAGCACACACTTCCATAATAACTGAGGTCTTTGTTCCTTTATAAAGTCAGTATAAAAGGAACGACCTCAAATGGTCCTACTCAATACACTCTAAGTGTACTAGTGTAATTATATAGTTAAGATAAACTAATACCTAATTACACTACGACCTTCCAATGGTTTGTTCCTTTCCATCTTGGTCGTGAGCTACTGTTTATAATTTATAAGGAACCGATAACATGATCTTCTGTGTGTGACACCACACACCATGTTATCTACAATATAAATTAATTGAGCAACTACATCTATCATAAATGTAGACATTTGACCAATGTGATTCTTATTTCTAAATAAATGTTTATACCAAAAGCTAGGCTTTTAGTATATACTCTAACAATCTCCCACTTATACTAAAAGACTAAGCTGTCATATCTGCTGCCATACATCTGATTCCCATGACTTTCAAAAAGCTCTTGCCTTAAGGACCTTAGGTTATCATCTGATGTAATCTAGGCGGCAACAACTTCTCCTCGTTATACAATTTCTCGTATTGGGTAGTACTTGCGCTCTATTGTGTTTACTTGCCTTATAGACTCATGGTTTCTTCGAGTTTGTTACTGCACCATTATTATTACAATAAATTGTAATAATCTTTGGACAAACTAGAAATCATATCTTAGTCTATCTTGAGGTAATTAAGTCATTCAACTTTTATGGCTACCTCAGAGGCTTGCCATATACTCAGCTTCTATGGTGGAGTCCAGAAAAACATCTATGCTTATCACTCTTCCATAGTTATGACTTTTCCTCCTAAAGTAAACACAAAACCCCGAGGTCGACTTATTATTGTCCCTATCCGATTGTAAGTCAAAATCCGTGTAACCCACAGGGACCAAATTAACTGCCTTGTAAGCTAGCATATAATCTCTAGCGCCTCTAAGGTACTTTAATATATGCTTTACTGCAGTCCAATATCCTTGTCTAGGGTTACTTTGATATCTGCTAACTATGCCCTTGGCAAAACAGATTTCTGATCTCGTGCATAGCATACATTAGGTTGTCTAACTGTCGAAGCATAAAGAACTGCCTACATGTCCTCAATCTCCTTTGATGTTATCGGAGACATCTCTTTAGATAAAGACACTCCATGCTTAAAAGGTAAGAAACCTTTTGAGGAGTTTTTCATGCTTAAAACGAGCAAGGATTTTCCGATGTATCAAGCTTGGGATAAGTAAAATATATTTTTTCTTTCGATCCCTTATTACTTTGATCTCAAAAATATATACATTCTCCCAAGTCCTTTATATCGAATTATTTGGACAATCATACCCTTACTTCTGATAACATTTTGATATTGTTTCCAACTACCAAAAATGTTATCTACGTATAGTATAAGAAATACCACCACGTTTCCATCACACCTTTTGTATACACAAGACTTATCCGTTTACTCAATAAATCCGTAGGTCTGGGTTACTTTGATAAACCGGATGTTCCAAGACCTTGAAGCTTTGCCTCAGTCCATAGACTGATTGAGCTTGCACACAAGATGCTCTTAGCCCTTTGCAATGAACCCTTCTGGTTGCTTTATATGGATGCTTTCATCAAGACTTCCATTAAGGAATGCTGTCTTGACATCCACTTGCCAAATAGATAAAAGAATCTGGATAGACTTAAGCATGGCTACCAGTGAAAAAGGTTTCCTTTTTCATCAAGCCTTGCTTTGAAAGTTACTACCTTCCTTTCTATCCCTCTTTTCCTATTATAGACCTTTTTACACCCAAAGGCTTTTACACCATTTGGTGGTTCTACAAGCTTCCAGATTTTATTAGAATACATATATTCTAATTCTGTTATTCATTACTCTTTGCCAAGATGTTGCATCTTTATCTTGGAGTGTTTCGTCATATGTCCGGAGATTATGTTCATGTCCTCCAGGGATCGAGTCCAAAAACTCTCCCAAAACATGAATCTTTTTAGGTTGCCTAACAACCCTCCCACTACGACAAGACACTTTCTGCAATTGTGTATCATTTGTGATACGTGTTGCAGTTTTCTTGTGGTATCTCATCTTGTACAGTTGGTACTAGGTTAGACATGTCCTTTATTATTTCCTTAAGAACAATTTTACTTATGAGCACGTGGTTCATTATATAGTCCTTTTCTAAAAATCAGTCATTGATGCTAACAATGACCTTCTGATTTTTAAGACTATAAACCTACTTTTGTTTATCTAGGATAACTTACAAACAAGTGAACTCCTATCCAACTTATCATTATCTCTCTTTAACATATGTGCTAGATTACCCGAATCCGAATATGCTTCAAAATAGGCTTACGCCTATTCAGCAATTCTATATGAGTAGAGAGTTATGACTTGGAATGCACTATGTTCACTTTCATTTTCAGAGTTTATCCTTAAAACAAATTTGGTAATTTTTTGAATAACTCATCATCTATCTAATTATTCCATAAGAGTTCTTTACCTTCTTTCTACTACACCATTCTGTTGGGGTGTACCAGATGCAGTTAGTTGGGATTGAAATCCAACTTCTGATAAGTGACTCCTAAAATCTCTTAAGAGGTACTTGCCACTACGATCTTCCATAGTGACTTTTTACTTTATTCCTCCGCATCAACCTTGTACTCTTTGAACTAATCAAAGTACTTAGTCTTGCGGTACATTAAGTAAATTTATTTGTATCTTGAATAGTTGTCTATAAATTAGACAAAATATTCAATACTACCTCTTGTCTGGATAGTCATAGGATCACACAAATCAGAATGAACCGATTTCAACATATCTTTGACTCCATACCCCTTGGACTTAAAAGCTTCTTGGTTATTTTTCTTCCAAGTAAGACTCGCAGGTTGGAAAGATTTCCACTACCAATGAACCCAAAAGTTCATCAGCTACCAATGAATCCTACTCAAGTATAACCTAGCTTTAGATGCCAAAGATATAATTGGTTCATTTCCGAAGGTTACTTTCTCTTAAAATTAGAAGATGTGTTACTAATTTCCATTTGTTGCATCATGGGAGTTATTGGATTATAAATTGTCAACCATCATACCAGAATAGATAACTTTCCTATTTTTCTTGATAACAACTTTGTTATCAAAATAGACACAATATCCATAATAGTTTAGAAACTGAAATCAGGTTCTTTCTAAACTTGGTACGTAAAGACAATTACTTAAAATCCATATTTTATTCTTATCAAAGGATAAACATCTTCCACTGCAACAGCTACCACTTTTACAGTAGTGCCCATGTGGACGGTGATTTACCTTTCATTTAGTTGTCGGGTTTCCTGGAACCCTGCAATGAATTGCATACATGATTAATGACATCTTGTATCTACACTCCAGGTTCTGGTAGATAACACCACTAGACATGTTTCAACTAATGAATTAAATACACCTAAATTGTTCTTAGTTCTAAGAAGACAGTCTTCCTTAATGTCCAAGTCCTATTTCCAATCATTACAATTGGGACTACTAAGTCTTTTTCTATAGTATGACTACTAGGGATTGACAAACATCCTAAGAATCACAAAAATATTTGGTCAAGATCAACTCCTTAAAATCTCCATGAATTTTGTGTATACAAAATCGAAGAGGAGATTTTATTCATTAATTTTATTATCTCGTCAACTTTACTTTATGACGAATAAAATTAATAGTTGATCTGATCAAATATTTGGTCAAAACTCTTTGAATTTAAAATAACATTGATTCCTCAAACAATATTATTTAAATTTACCAACACCTCAAACACCGTGAATTTTGCATGCCACGTTAGTGTGGACGTATACAAATTCATCATTTGTAAGAGGAGGGTTTTACCCATTGACTATCTTGTCAATATAACTTTTGACAAATAAAATTACCTCAAACACCATGAATCTTGTATGCCACGTTAGTGTGGACGTATACAAATTCAAACATTTGTAAGAGGGGTTTATTAATTTTATTATATTGCCAATCTAGTTTTATGACAAATCAATAGTTGGTTTCCCTTTGGTCACACAAGTGATAGTAGTGACTCCGTTGGGGAGGATACTATTAAATGTGTCTAAGTGTATACCATTACTTGACACTAAGTCCATTAATAAGATTATGCCCCTTCCATTGGGGAAGATCACACGCTCTTAATTAACTTCCTATAGTCATCCAAAATGGAAGTATGTTCTAGTGATCCACAAACAAGCTCATCCGTTATGGAGGAAGGCACTCGAGCCAACGCGCAAGCTTGTTTGCATCACTTACAAACCAATAATTGAGACCATGGGATTTACTTAAAATCCCTCTCCCACTTAGTTATTTATAAATGAGGAATTTTAACTATGCTAGCCTACTAAATATGAAAACCAACATGCACACAAGCACAATATAAAAGCAATAAATAGAAAATCTAATTTTCAACTATTATGGCTTTTATCTCTAGTTATCCTCCGTGTGTTGTCATCCCAAGCTGCTGCCATATTTGGCCACCGCCACCGGGACTAGCTGTCGCATCCATCTTGCTCCTAGTTCCGCTGCGCCTCTGGTCCTTAGAAGGTTCCACGCTTTGCAAGATTCGATCCGCGACATAAATAGAATTTTACATTTTGATCCTATATTCCATAAAAGGAATGTACATGTATCTAGATCAAAAATAAAATCCTAATAAAACTAAATACAGCTCCTGCTGTATTTTATAATACAATCATGCACACACAATAAAATGCCCTTGACATGTCCAAGGGTCCAATCACACACATAATAACTATAAGCCATAATAGTTGGATCCTGCATCCACAAAGTTAGCACATCCTACTATTATCCTGCCTAAATTATGTATGACATGTGCATAATTAAACTAATACCAAATACACAGAGGCAAAACCCTAGCTCTGATACCAATTGTTGGTTGCTACTCGGAAAACCTAGAGGTTGTACAAAAAATTTTGTACAAAGGTCTGAACCTTTTCCTAGCTACCATGTGTTCTTTTAAATTAAATTTTGGATCGCCTGCGGAACTTAACACGTTTGATCCAAAACTTAATCTATTTGTTCTTTTAGGTTTTGACTTGGATCTCCTGCGGAACTTAACACGTTTGATCCAAATCACCTAAGTTATTAATTCCATTAAATATTAATTTCCAAAATTAGTTCCCAGTACTGACGTGGCGAGGCACATGGCCTTCTTGGATATGGGAGCAACCACCACCGACTAGACAAAACCTTTTAAGGAAAGCTAATATTTAATTTCCTAAAATAACTTTAGGTTAACCGAAAAGAACAATCAAATCACAAGGAAAAGAAAAACAAAAGAACACTATATCGAAAACAAATTCGAAACACTAGAATCGTATGCCTCTTGTATTTAGTATTATTTCCAAAAATAACTAGTATGATGCGGAAAGAAAAATTACTAGTTATACCTTTTAGAAAGACCTCTTGATCTTCTACCGTATTCTCTTCTAACCTCGGACGTTGTGTGGGCAACGATCTTCCTAGATGAGAACCACCTAGCACCTTCTTCTTCCTTACAAGTTTCGGCCATCAAAACTTCTCCTAGGATGAAGAGGTTCGGCCACCACCACCATGCTCCAAGGGATGCTAGAAAAGAGGCTTCTTTTCTCTCCTTCTCCTTCTTAGTTCCGGCCACCAAAGCTATCTCCACCATGAGAAGTGATCCGGCGGTAAGAATGGGGGATCCACTTCCTGAAGGGTCTCAGCTTGAGGATAGATGTAAGGCTGACTAAGCGGTTAATGGCCGCGCCGAGCAGCTGAGTAGGTCCGAGCGGAACCAAAGATAACCCAGCCATGGGCTTGGGTTTCCGACGCCAAGGCGGGAAGACTGAATGGCCGAGCGGGTGTCCGCCCGGTTGGGACCGAGGGCCGAGCGGGCGGTCCGCTCGTCCAGGATAAGAGCGAGGATGTAAAGATTAGCCGAGCGGCCTATTCGTTCGGCTCGGGATATGGGATGTCAGCAGAGGCGTGTCTGATGATTAGGCCGTACACAAGTTTGCACGAGGGAGGATCTCGCCGTCACATCATGGAGAGGTTGACGTAGTAGCGATATGGCCTTACGAACGTCTTTCTGATAGCCCCATACCTGGGCATGGTCCTTCTGACAGACCCATACCTGGGCATGGTCGAAAGCAGGTGATTGCTTTGATTGGCGCGCCCAGGCTCCTTCGAGAGGTCTATATAAGGTCTCCATTTCTTCACCGGAGGTACGCGAGTCTTCATTCTGCATCCACCTTCTTCCTCTATTCCCCCGCCTAACTTAAGCGTCGGAGGGCCGTCGCCGGGACACCCCCCCTCCCGGCTCAGTTTTGCTGCAGGTTCGCCGGAGCACTCGAGGATCCAGCAAGAAGCGCCACACCCCTAGTTTCCGTTGACTCCTGATTCGGACAGGATCAAGAAGGTTTCAGCCACACAAAGGAGAGGAGAGGAAAGAAAGGGCCGGCCACACCCAAGGAAGAAAAGAGGGAGAAAAATAATAGAGTTGTTCGCCTTGAAGCCTCCTCTACCCCCTCTTTTATAATCCTTGGTCTTGGCAAATAAGGAAAATTTAATAAAAACTTCCTTAATTCTTTTGCCATTAAAAAGGAAAATTTATTTAATTAAAAACAATTTTTCTTTTCAATTTTGCAATGGTCGGCCACACCAAGAAATCTCCAAGCAAATAAAATTTTAAACACCAATTAAAACTTTCTTATTTGCTTCCGGAAATTTATAAAAATTTCTCAATAATTTTTATCCCTTCATGATTGGTTTATAAAAAGGAAATTTAATAAATTAAAATATTTCTTTTAAACATGTGGATCAAAAGAAAGTTATCTCTAAAAATTAAAATTTCTTTTAATCTACAAATAAGGAAAGATATCAAATCTTTTCTCAATTTTTTGTAGAAACTAATAAAAGAGAATTATTAATTTTTAAACTTTCTTTTAAATCATGAACATGGTTAAAAAGGAAAGTTTTCTTAAAATTTAAAATCCTCCTTTAATCAACAAATAAGGAAAGATTTCAAATTTTAAACTCTCTTTTAAACATGTAGATGATTTACAAATAAGGAAAGTTTTTACCAAAAATTAAAACCATCCTTTTAAACTACAAATAAGGAAAGAGATTAATCTCTTCTCTTAATCTTTTGTAGAAAATTATAAAAGGAAATTTTTAATTTTTAAACTCTCTTTTAAAATCATGATATCCACATAAGAAATAATTTTAATAAAAATTCTTTTTAATATTCTAGTGGCCGACCACCTAAGCTTGGGACCCAAGCTTTGGCCGGCCACCTACATGGCTCATCCACTTGGTCTTGGCCGGCCCTAGCTTGGGTTCCAAGCTATCTTGGCCGACCCCATTGGATGGGTAAGAAGGTGGGTATACGGTGGGTATAAATCTCTATATACTAGAGGCTACGATAGGGACCGAGAGGAGAAAATTGGTTTTGGTCTCCCGATGAAATTAAGCATCCCGTGTTCGCCCCGAACACACAACTTAATTTCATCAATAATAATTCATTCCACTAAAGAACTATTATTGAACTACCGCACCAATCCCAAATTACATTTTGGGCTCCTTCTTATTATGAGTGTGTTAGTCTCCCTGTGTTTAAGATAACAAATGTCCACTAATTAAGTAAGTTCTTAACAACTCGCTTAATTAATATCTAGCTCCAAGAGTAGTACCACTCAACTTCATCGTCATGTCGGACTAAGTCCACCTGCAGGGTTTAACATGACAATCCTTATGAGCTCCTCTTGGGGACATTCTCAACCTAGATCACTAGGACACAGTTTCCTTCTATAATCAACAACACACACTATAAGTGATATCATTTCCCAACTTATCGGGCTTATTGATTTATCGAACTAAATCTCACCCATTGATAAATTAAAGAAATAAATATCAAATATATGTGCTTGTTATTATATTAGGATTAAGAGCACACACTTCCATAATAACTGAGGTCTTTGTTCCTTTATAAAGTCAGTATAAAAGGAACGACCTCAAATGATCCTACTCAATACACTTTAAGTGTACTAGTGTAATTATATAGTTAAGATAAACTAATACCTAATTACACTACGATCTTCCAATGGTTTGTTCCTTTCCATCTTGGTCGTGAGCTACTGTTTATAATTTATAAGGAACCGATAACATGATCTTCTGTGTGTGACACCACACACCATGTTATCTACAATATAAATTAATTGAGCAACTACATCTATCATAAATGTAGACATTTGACCAATGTGATTCTTATTTCTAAATAAATGTTTATACCAAAAGCTAGGCTTTTAGTATACACTCTAACACCGAATACACAGTAGGCGTTGCTGGAGGAGGTGCCGGGTACGTAGGTGGTATTGCTGGTGGTACAGTGAATACTGTAGGGGTGGGTAACTCTGGAGAAGGGACCGTCGGAATCTGAGAGCTCGACGCATCCGCGGTGTCATGAGGAGTCTGTCCCTGACCGACAGGCTCTATCCCAGTAGACCTCTCTGGCGACTCTGTCACCATAGATTCCAACGCCCTCTTGCGTGGTCGTCTTGCACCACGTCTCGACACGGGAACACTATGTAATAACGAGCCCAGGATCGATCTCTCGAGGAACTACGGGTAGGATGTAATCTCAGGATCGTATGTTATTCCTATTTTTGGGGTTTTAATATATAAATGGAGGGGTTTAAGCTTTGAATCTAAATCTAAATAAATGAAAAGCAAGCGGATAAGAAACTAATCTAAAGCAATAGTGAAATCTAACTAAGTATCTCTGATTAATCCATACGCATCGTCACACTACGTAATGAATTCATCATTGATACCATTAACTCTAAATATGAAATAGCGAGACAGAAATAAATCCAACCTACAACATACTTTAAACCCTAACTTAATTCTAACCAACTTAACAATTAACCAAGCACAAATTAAACTCAAATTAAGCTTCAACAAGGGAATGAAATGCTAAATTACTTGCATAAAAACATAACAAACATAAAAGAAATATGTTCTAAGCTATAAAACAGTAGCAAAATGAAATAAAATGGTAAACCAATCTATTTTCTCAATCAATCCAACAATCTTCACACTCTTGCCATCACACACGAGGCCGGAGACGAGAATTCCCAACTCCGGTCATCAGAGAAGAATCTCAGCGGTAAATCAGCTCTAGGAATGCTCAATATTGCCGGCGGAACACCCTCGACAAGCTGGAAACACCCCAAAACCAATAACCGACCGAAAATCTGGATTTCTGCAGCCCACAAACTCTGAATCTGGAATGAAGCTATGGATGATGGATTGTCGTCAGATGCGATTCAGTAGCAATGGAGGAACACCGCCAATGCCCTCTGGTCGGAAGGGAATCACAAATATGAGGGAACGCCCAACAGATCCGTGGAAGCAGAGTATCGCCGGAAGCAAAATCGTGCTAGAGGGAATGCCCGCCGAAGGCTCCAAATGATCGGAATCCAGTTGCCGTGAAGCTCTCTCACTGATGTTGAAGCTTGAGAGATGATCGGAGAAGGAATCATGGTCAGAACTCGCTGGAGAAGAACGCGTGACGCAAAGCTGTGCAGAGGAGTCGACAACCACACGAAGCTACTGTAGCTTCTCATTTAAATCAGATCCAGATCTGAATGGATGACTGAAATCGATTTGGCTCCTAATCAACGTTGGAAAGTCACCTAAAATCTGATCCAGAGGTACTGATCTTGATCAAGGGTCTGGATCTACTCTCCCTTAGGTCGGATGGACCAGATCTTCAATGGATGGCTCAGATCCCTCCGATCTTTGATGAACAGTCCATAATACTCTGCAGCTTGATCTTCTCATTTAAACTCCGATTCGAGCACAACTTCGATTTAAATACATCTAAATCCAAGATCCTTTGATTCCTACAAAATAAGAATCAAATATTAGCATCAAATAACACCAAAAATAAGATAATTTACAATTAAGTCAAAGAATAAAGATAATGCATGAAATGTGATGCATATATAGGTTTTATCTATGAACATAACATCAAACCATGCATGTATGAATCAAAATAATATCGTAAAATCATGGTTATCACCCTCCCCTCCTCTTTACTTAGGGACGACGCCCCTCCCCTTCTCCCTTGCTAAGAGCTGGCGGCCCCTCTCCTTGCTAGGGTCGGCGACCCCCTCCTTGCTAAGGTTGACGCCCCCCTCTTCTACTCCTTGGTGGGTGGCGGCTTGGAGAAGAGGAAGAAGAGGAAGAAGAGGAAGAAGAAGAGAATGTGCCCCATCCTAGAGCCTCCTTTTGTAGCCGGCGGTTTGGAAACCGAGAAGAGAAGGAGGGTGGTGTTGTCTTGGTAGATCGTCGCCCACACGATGTCCAAGAAGAGGAGAGGAATACGACAGAAGATGAAGAGGTCTTTAGCTACAAAGAAAAGGTATAACTAGTTCTTTAATTTCGCTGTGTAATTAGTTAGTTTTATTTGTATCATTTTTGGAATACCAACACAAGAGGCCAGCGATCTTGTACTTCGATCAAGGTGTGTTTTGATCATTCAAGAACTTGCTTGATTGATCAAACACATGATTGATTGAACATGCGGGTTGCTAGGAAAAGTTCTGTTCCTGTACATTATTTTTGTACAGGGAAATTGAAACAGAACGGAATTCCAGCGCCTTCAACTTCATATAGTTCTCCACATATATGGATATGTCTATGAAGTTCTTATTGCAACTCAAGTACAAGTTTCCTTTGACTTGAGGTATACAAGTCATCTTAGTTATGAAGACTTATACTTTGACATTTTAAGCAAGCATCTCTTGGAGGTGTGGATTCAAGATGATTGGGTATAAGTCAAAGTTCCTGAAGGTATTTGGATAGCCCATAAAGGATTTACGACTCCTTACGAGGAGATGTATATCCTATAGCCACTCGTTAGGATCATTACTCAAAGTCTCTAGCTAAAACATCATATGTTAAGAGTATGAGACTCTTGTACACATGTACGAGTAATTTGAATCCGTAGAATGAGGAAGTATTACTTGAGCTAGGTGTGACATAGTCAGCTTAGTGGGGGCAAACATAGACCATGTCCTAAACAAGTGGGTATAAGATGAATGAAATAAACGAGGCATGACTCATTGTAGCTGTTGAAGGGTTCAGAATTAGTTCTAAGATCAACTGTAATTTTTCGGTTAATTAGGGATCATGATGTACTACTAAGTGACATTCATGATCGTTTCATAATTAAGTAGTTAATTATAGACGACCAAGATAAATCGGGAACCTATTGGGTCACACACACTACGAATCTCTAAAAAATGTAAAATAAGTTAGAGAATATGATTCTCATATCAAGAGATAAATATTTAGTTGGAACATAAATAAGACAAATATGGAAATATTTGTAGGAACAGAAGCACGGATGGGCCACATCTCTTATGAAAGAGTTGGACCCTATTTGGTTTAGTCATGAATCAATTTAGTTTAGTTATGAATCAACTTGATTTAGTTGTAAACCAAACCAAGGGGTTAATGGGGTAATTTTTTGTTAAGGCATAATGAGTTGGATTTGGGCTTTCTAATCTAACTCATTAAAGTAGACTATATATTGATATGGTTAAGAGAGAATTAATACACAATTCATTATTAGCTTGATTAGGTTTTGGAAAACTAAACTCAATACCTCTCTCTCCCTCTCCCTCTCTCTTGTCGCCGACCACAACAAGAGGGTCTCCTCTTATTATCGTGAGCCACCCAAAGGAAGAATATCTTCCTTTTGCTTTTTCTTCCTCTTCTTGATCCTTCTCCTTCGCCTGTGGCTAGTGTTAGAGATCAGTGGTTGGCTAGAAGGGGGGTTGAATAGATTATTACCCTGAATCGATTGCTTCTCTACAAATCATTAGTTGTGCAAGCAGAAATGAAACTAAAATAATGAAAATAATAAAACACTAACACGTTTCTTTTTATGTAGTTCGAAGATTACTTGCTTCCACACCACAGCTTGTCCTTGAGGTGGACAAACCCTCAATCCTTAGATGAATTAGTCTCCAGTATTCTCTGAATAAATGAGCTCCTTCTCGATGGAGCAAAACCTCCCACAAAGAAACTCTTCTTCTTTATAAGATTGAGAATTAGGTATAAAAAGAAGAGTATAGGTTTTGGAAGTTTGGAGGCAAAGACTAGGAGTATATAATAAAAATAATAACCTTCTTCAATGCTCCAAGCTCCCTATAAATAAAGTAGAAAGAGTTGATCACTAGTCAACTCAATTCCTATGCACCAGTCAACTGGCAAACTTATCAATCGACTGGTGCTACCATTGGATATAGCCAATGGCTACTTCGCAAAATCATGAATTCTACCAACGACCACTTACCAGTCGACTGGTGACTGTTGGCTGGCGAACCCATCAGAAGACTGACCCCGATTACACACTCAACTCTCATCCTCTCTGGAGTTTCCCTTTGAAGTCATCTTCCTCGATCTTCATCCCACTCCATTGTCTTGACCCCGCGGCTCCTCTCCATGCATCTTTCACATTGTCTTGAAGTATGCTTCCCTTGTCTTCACTCCATTACTCCTTATCTAGCAGTCCCTCAGATGCCTTCCACATCATCCTTCACCATCTCAAGGACCCGAGCCCTAGGATGAGCTTCCCAAGCTTAGCCTCACCAAACTCCTTATGTGTGTTTCACCAAGTCTTGAATGACTCTAGCACACATATCAAATATATATGAAACCTAATTTAAACTCTTTGACATACACAATAATCACACCCAATCAAACCTAGATCGATTGCACCCACAGTTAGTACCTTCTAAAAGCGAAGCTTATTCTCTTGGAATTGTCTTGAAGAGGCAAGGTTAGATAATGCCGTAAAAGGTTGATGTCCTTCTCATTATATGTCATCCGTAAGGTATACCTAGAATAATTATTATTCAATTTCATTTTTAATTATAATCTTGTTTGCAGAATTATATCTTGCATGCATGTGGTGTGTGTGATATAATAAATTAGTTTATTTATCATTAAATCTTCCATTGTGTATGTTACGAAATATGTTTTTAGCACACACCGCATCGGACATATTCTATTACTTTAAAGAATGGGAGAGCCCAGTCAGCCGACTAGGATATGAATCTTAAGAGTGTCGAAATTCAACCCACCAACTTTTGGGCTTCCCTGAGATTTCGCAGAGCTTGCATATCTCGGAGCGCTTGTACCTTCTCAAGGTTGACTTCAATTCCTCGCTCAATGACCAGATATCCCATAAACTTTCCACCTTTAGCTTCAAATATACACTTCAAGGGGTTCAACTTTAACCCATACTGTCGCAGGGTGTCACAAGTCTCTTCAATGTCTACAATAAGATCCCTTGCTCGAATAGACTTAATGAGAATATCATCTACATAGACCTCAACATTCCTCCTGATCTACTTTTGAATGATTTTGTCCATCATCTGTTGATACGTGGCTTCTATATTTCTTAGTATGAATGACATAATTGCATAATAGAAAGTACCGTCTGTGGTGATCAAACTAACCTTCTCCTGGTCCTCCCAGGTGAGAGGGATTTGTTGATATGCCTGATAGGCATCTAAGATGCAGATCCGCTCGCACCCCGAAGTAGAATCAACCATCTGGTCGATTCATGGGAGCGGATAATAGTCTTTGGAACGGGCCTTATTTAGATTACGGAAGTCGATGCAGACTTGCACTTATTATTAGATTTAGACACCAAGACAATGTTGGAGAGCCAGGAAGGAAATTGTACCTCCCGGATGTGTCTTTCTTCAAGGAGCTGGTCTTCCTCTATTCGAATAATTTTATTCTAATCAATCGAGAAATCTCTCTTCCTCTTCTTGACGGGGTGGGAGTCAGGTAAAAGGTGGAGCTTATGCTTGGCTACTGCAGGGACTACTCCTGCCAATTCCTTGGGGGGGGGGGGGGGGGGGGGTAGGTGAAGACATCCCAGTTCCATACTAGGTAATCCGCCAAGCTCCTTTTAGTTTCAGGTGGAAGATCAGTCGCTATCTTCGTAATGCTCTCAAGGTGGTCAGGGTGTAGCTGCATTTCCTCCTATTGAATTGGCTCCTTGGCCAGAGGTAAATGCTCCTCTTGGATGGCGTGCACCCCTCTATCCTGGATTTGTTAGACTTTATGCGTTTCGGTCTTTATTAAAGCTACATAGCACTTCCACGTGATTAGATGTTCTCCCCTTACTTCACCGACCTGCCTCCCTATTAGGAATTTTATTTTTTGATGAAAGGTAGAGACGGCTGCCCAGAATTCATGTAGGGTGGGCCTTTCCAAGATGACATTGCAAGAGGATGGAGAATCTACCACGATGAAAGGTACTTCTCCGAGTCCTCATTAGGGGTTCAGTGCCTAGGGAGATGGCTAGATTGATCTGGCCTAGTGGTCGCACCTCATTCCCGATGAACCCATACAGGGCAGTGACCACCGGTTGGAGCTCACTTGCGTCGAGCTGCATATTATTGAACACACTTTTGAATAACACGCTGACAGACCTTCCGGTGTCAACGAAAAATCTGGCCACTCGGATGTTAGTGACGACCATCTTGATGATGAGCACATCATCATGAGAGAGCTTCACCCTTCTAGGTCTTGAGGCCCAAAGCTGATTTGAGGCCCCGTTGCTTGCTCTTGGCTGCAACAGACTGCATGAATCTCCAATATGCGCGCGTGAGCCTTTTTGGCTCTAGTAGAGCCCTCATAAGTGGGGCCTCCTGAAATCATGTCGATGTCTCGGATTGAGGCATTTCCCCAGTTCTCCTCCTCCCAAGTCTTGATTAGTGTGTTTTTTGTTGGTTAGTCCTAAGAAAATTGTACCGGTTCCACTGTACAAAATTTTTTTGTATAAGTGTCGAGCCTTTCCTTAAATAACCTATTGTGTTCTTTAAAAATTAAATTAGGAATTGCAGACGGAACTTAACATCATTGATTCCAAATTTAACTTATCTGTTCTTAATGGTTTAGATTTGAATCTCAAGCAGAACTTAACACTATTGATTCAAATCTACCTAAGTTATTAATTCCATAAATATTAATTTTCAAAATTGGCTTCCATGACTGCATGGCGAGGCACATGACCTTCTTGGATATGGGAGCAACCACCACCACCTAGGCAAAGCCTTTTAAGGAAAGCTAATATTTATTTCCTTAAATAACTCTAGGTTAACCAAAAAGAACAATCGAATCACAAATTCGAAAAAGAAGAAAACACAAACTCGAAAAACTATTTCGAAAACTCTAGAATCATATGCCTCTTGTGTTTGGTATTTCCAAAAATAACAATACAAAGAAAACTAGTATGATGCGGAAAATAATTACTAGTTATACCTTTATTTGTAAGCAAAAATAACCTCTTGATCTTCTACCGTATTCCTCTTCTAACCTCGGACGTTGTGTGGGCAACGATCTTCCGAGACGAGAACCACCAAGCACCTTCTTCTTCCTTCTAGGTTTCAGCCACCAAAAGTTCCTCCAAAGATGAAGAGGTTCGGCCACCACTAAGCTCCAAGGGATGCTAGAAATATCACCTCCTTTTCTCTTCTTCTTCTCCAAGCAAGATCCGGCTACCACAAGGACTCCAAGGAAGAGATGAGGTTCGGCCACAAGATGGAGAAGAGAGAAAGAGGAGGGGCCGGCCACACCAAGGAAGAAAAGAGAGGAAGAAAAATAGAATAGAGGTTATCCCACATGAAGGCTCCTCTACCTCCTCTTTTATAATCCTTGGTCTTGGCAAATAAGGAAATTTTAATAAAAACTTCCTTAATTCTTTTGCCATGAAAAGGAAAATTTATTTAATTAAAAAATAATTTTCTTTTTATTATTTCAATGGCCGGCCACTTTAAAATCTCCAAGCAAATAAAGTTTTAAACACAAATTAAAACTTCCTTATTTGCTTCCGAAAATTTATAAAAAATTTCTCCAATAATTTTCCCCTTCATGGTGGATTATAAAAAGAAAATTTTATAAATTAAAATCTTTCTTTTAAACATATGGATAAAAAGAAAGTTATCTCTAAAAAAATTAAAATCTCTTTCAATCTACAAATAAGGAAAGATATCAAATCTTTTCTTAATCTTTTGTAGAAACTTATAAAAGAGAATATTAAATTTTTAAACTCTCTTTTAAATCATGAACATGGTTAAAGAGAAAAGTTTTCTTATAATTAAAATCTACCTTTTAATCTACAAATAAGGAAAGATTTCAAATCTTTTCCTGATCTCTTGTAGAAAACTATAAAAGGAAAGATTTAAATTTTAAACTTTATTTTAAAATCATGATATCCACATAAAAAATAATTTTAATAAAAATCCCTTTTTAATATGATGTGGCCGACCACCTAAGCTTGGGCTCCAAGCTATTGGTCGGCCACCTTAAGGCTCATCCTTTAGGCTTGGCCGACCCTAAGCTTGAGCTTCAAGCTAAGCTTGGCCAGCCCCTATAGGTTGGGTAAGAAGGTGGGTATGTGGTGGGTATAAATCTCTATATACAAGAGGCTACGATAGGGACCGAGAGGAGAAATTAGTTTTGGTCTCCCGATGAAATTAAGCTTCCCGTGTTCGCCCCGAACACACAACTTAATTCCATCAATAATAATTCATTCCACTAAAAAACTATTATTGAACTACCGCACCAATCCCAAATTACATTTTGGGCTCCTTCTTATTATGAGTGTGTTAGTCTCCCTGTGTTTAAGATGTCGAATGCCCACTAATTAAATGAGTTACTGACAACTCACATAATTAATATCTTAGTCTAAGAGTAGTACCACTCAACCTTATCGTCATGTCGGACTAAGTCCACCTGCAGGGTTTAACATGACAATCCTTATGAGCTCCTCTTGGGGACATTATCAACCTAGATCACTAGGACACAGTTTCCTTCTATAATCAACAACACACACTATAAGTGATATCATTTCCCAACTTATCGGGCTTATTGCTTTATCGAACTAAATCTCACCAATTGATAAATTAAAGAAATAAATATCAAATATATGTGCTTGTTATTATATTAGGATTAAGAGCACACACTTCCATAATAACTGAGGTCTTTGTTTCTTTATAAAGTCAGTATAAAAGAAACGACCTCTAATGGTCCTACACAATACACTCTAAGTGTACTAGTGTAATTATATAGTTAAGATAAACTAATACCTAATTACACTACGACCTTCCAATGGTTTGTTCCTTCCATCTTGGTCGTGAGCTACAATTTATAATTTATAAGATACTGATAACATGATCCTCTGTGTGTGACACCACACACCATGTTATCTACAATATAAATTAATTGAACAACTACATTTATCATAAATGTAGACATTTGACCAATGTGATTCTTATTTCTAGATAAATGTTTATACCAAAAGCTAGGCTTTTAGTATACATCCTAACAATCTCCCACTTATACTAAAAAACCAAGCTGCTATTTCTGCTGCCATACATCTGATTCCCAATCCTTCAACATGCCCATCAAAAGCTCTTGCCTTAAGGACCTTAGTGAAAGGATCTATAGGTCACCACCCGATGCAATCTAAGCGGCAACAACTTCTCCTCGTTATACGATTTCTCGTATTGGGTAGTACTTGCGCTCTATTGTGTTTACTTGCCTTATGGGCTTATGATTTCTTCGAGTTTGCTACTGCACCAAATTATTTTGGGCAAACTTGAAATCATATCTACATCTATCTTGAAGTATCTGAGCCATACAACTTTTTATGGCTACCTCAGAGGCTGTCATATACTCAGCTTCTATGGTGGAGTCCGAAAAAGCACCTATGCTTATCACTCTTCCATAGTTATGACTTTATCTCCTAAAGTAAACACAAAACCTCAAGGTTGACTTACTATTGTCCCTTTCTGATTGGATGTTAAAATTCATGCAACCCACATGGAACAAATTATCTGCCTTGTAAGCTAGCATATAATCTCTAGTGCCTCTAAGGTACTTCAATATATGCTTTACCGCAGACCAATGTCCTTGTCCAGGGTTACTTTGATATCTGCTAACCATGCCCACGGAAAAATAGATATCCAGTTTCGTACACAGCTTTGCATACATTAGGCTTCCCACAATTGAAGCATAAGGAACTGCCTTTATGTCCTTTATCTCTTTTGATGTCTTTGGAAACATCTCTTTAGATAAAGCTACTCTATGCCTAAAAGGTAAGAAACCTTTCTTGGAGTTCTGCATGCTAAAATAAGTAAGGATTGTATGAAGCTTGGGATAAGCACAACATTCTTTTCTTGTGATCCCTTTGATCCCAAAAATATATGCATTCTCCTAAGTCCTTCATATCAAATTGTTTGGACAACCATACCCTTACTTCTGGCAACACTTTGATATTGTTTCCAACTACCAAAAATGTTATCTACATATAGTACAAGAAATACCACCACGTTTCCATCACATTTCTTGTATACACAAAACTCATTCGGTTATAAAATAAATCCATAGGTCTGGATTACTTTATAAAACCGAATGTACCAAGACCTTGAAGATTTACTTCAGTCCATAGACTGTTTGAACTTACACACAAGATGCTCTTTGCTCTTTGCAATAAACCATTCTGGTTGCTTTATATGGATGTTTTCTTCAAGAATTCCATTAAGGAAAGCTGTCTTGACATCCACTTGCTAAATCTCATAGATAAAAGAATTCGGGTAGACTTAAGCATGGCTACCAGTAAAAAAGTTTCCTTTTTCAACAAGCCTTGCTTTGAAAGTTTCTACCTTTCTGTCTATCCCTCTTTTTTTTTTCTATTGTAGACTTATTTTTACCCAATGGCTTTTACACCATTTGGTGATTTTATAAGCTTCCAGACTCTATTAGAATACATATATTCTAATTTTGTATTTATTGCTCTTTGCAAAGATGCTGCATCTTTATCTTGGAGTGCTTCGTCATATGTTCGGAGATCAGGTTCATGTCCTCCAGGGATCGAGTCCAAAGACTCTCCCAAAACATGAATCTTTTTAGGTTGCCTAGCAACCCTCCCACTACGACGAGGTACTTTCTGCAATCGTGTATCATTTGTGATACGTGTTGCAGTTTCTTGTGATATTTCATCTTGTACAGTTGGTAATAAGTTAGATGTGTCCTTTAATTTCCTTAAGAACAATTTTTACTTATGGGCTTGTGGTTCATAGTATAGTCCTTTTCTAAAATCGGGCATTGGTGCCAACACTGACCTTCCGATTTTGAAGACTATACATCTCCTTTCGTTTCTTTAGGATAACTCACAAACAAGTGAACTCCTGCCCAACTTATCAGTGTCTCTCATGTGCTAGACTACCTAAATCCGAATATGCTTTAGTTTAGGCTTACGCCTATTCTGCAATTCTATGGGAGTAGAGAGTTCTGACTTAGAAGGTACTATGTTCACTTCCGTTTCCAGTGTATATCCTTAAAACGAATTTGATAATTTTTCTAAATAACTCATCATCGATCTAATTATTCCATAAGAGCCTTATACCTTCTTTCTACTACACCATTCTGTTGGGATGTACCAAGTGTAGTTAGTTGGGATTGAATCCCTACTTCTGATAAGTGACTCCTAAATTCTCCCAAGAGGTATTTGCTACTACGATCTCACCGTAGTGTCTCGATATTTTTACTTTGACATTTCTCCGCATCAGCCTCGTACTCTTTGAACTAATCAAAGCATTTAGACTTGCGGTGTATCAAGTAAATCTATCTGTGTCTTGAATAGTTGTCTATAAAATAGATGAAATATTCGAAACTACCTCTTGTCTGGATAGTCATAGGACCACACAAATCAGAATGAATCAATTCCATTATATCTTTGGCTCTATTCCCCTTAGACTTAAAAGCTTCTCGGTTATTTTTCCTTCTAAATAAGACTCTCAGGTTGGAAATATTTCCACTACCAATGGACCCAAAAGTTCATCAGCTACCAATGAATCCTACTTAAGTTAAAATAACCTAGCCTTTGATGCCAAAGATACAATTGGTTCATTTCTGAAGGTTGCATATTTGATAACCTACATCACATTGTTACACTATGATACAGAATTAACAAACATGCATAGTGAAACTCAACAAAGTACCAAAACTAACAATCAAACATGCATCATAAGGAAACAACACATAAATCAAACACACAAGTAAACTAACAACTAAACATAAAACATTCAATAGGCATAACATGAAAACAAATGAAGTTGTAAGACAGTAATTAAGTAAATTCAACAGAAATAACCAAATATGAAAGCAAGTAAATCCTAATTAACCAATCCAATCCTATGATCAAATTTGAGAAGTGTTCCGCTTGTCACACATGAAACCGCCAAGGAAAAAGACCGCTGTCACTCGGAATCCTCTTGACTTCGGTAGGCGACAATGCTGCTGATCGGAGATGCAATGGACAATGGTGGAAGTGTGATATCCCTCGAAGGAATGCCTCTAAAGGGAAATCTACTGTGTGAAGGGAAATATGGTGAATTAGAGGAATGCCTTCGATGATCACTGATGTGAGGCGGATCCACTAGATCGGAGGAACGCCTCCAATTATTGGCGAAAATAGGTACTATTGGAAATCTGAGGATGGATGAAGGACCGTGCCAGAGGAATGCCTCTGACTCTACCCTAGGGATGCCACAAATGCTACTCCGCCAAAAATGCCGCCATCTTTCCTTTTGCGTGGATTGATCGGCGAAGAAGAAGGGGCGTTGGCGTCAGGAGGAAGAAGAAATGTCAAGCACAGTAAACCCCTAAGCCAAGCCCTGGTAGAAAGAAGAAGAGAAGAGGGGACTGTGAGGGCCGGCCAACGGCGGTGAAAGAAAAGATGCCACCAGCCGGTGGTAAGGAGGAGGAAAGAAGAAGAGACGACACTAGTGTGGGGAAATCACATGCCCTAGAAGAAACGTGAGGAAGAGGATCGTTCAATCACTATGTCGCCGCATGAGATGAAGAGGAAAGGCTTTCCTTCTTTTGATCTGGGTCGTCCATTCAATAGAAGTGGATGTGAGGTTCAGATTTGATGATAGAGATGATGGGTGGCTTGATCTCTTCTTGATGAAGTAAAGGCCCAGATTGTTTCAAATCTAGATCAAGGGTAGGATGCTTAGATCTAAATGAAGGAATAAGATATCTCTTGATCTAGATTAATGGTTCATATTGATTCAACTTGATCTCCTCCGCTTGACCTCTAAATCAAGTCAGATTCGATCTAATCAGATTGTAATTCATGACTCTTTGAATTTTCAACAAAATCACATAAAAATGTGAAATTAAATTCCAAAATTTGTAGGAAATTTATAATTAAGTCTAAAATAAGTTCTTTCTCACAACATATAGTATAAACACCAAATTAAGCATGCGAGAAAGTAAAAAATACTAAGTCTAAGAGCTAAAATAACAGATAAAAATGCTAGTTACAAGTCTCCATCGGCTCCTTTCCTCTGTTGCCTAACCTGCCATCCTGATTCTCCCTCCCTTGAGGCGGATTGGTTAGACTACTAGAGGTGTTAGGGTTATTAGCCTGTTCCCTCATGAGTTGAGGCGCGATTTGGGGCTAGGGCATGCCTAGTACTGTTGGGGTAGGTTGGACTAACAGTCTAGTTTTTATGTATGACAAATAGGTTAAAGTTAGATGGGTTGTTTGTCTAATGCTCCTACCAAGTGTGCAGGAGTTGACTAGTCTGAAGGACCTGACACCAGGTTGAAATCTAGCTAGGTCCACGACGGTCGATAGTTGGTGGGAAATCCAGCTAGGTCTGCTGGGCCTGATAGCTGGTGTGAAGTCCAGATAGGTCCATGGGCCCGATATTTGATGGGAAGTCCAGTTGGGTCCACAGGACTTGACAACCGCTTGAAGTCCAGTTGGTTCTGTGGACCTGCCAATTGGCGGGAAGACCTGGTGGGTCAGAGGGGAGTCGAGTGACTGCAAGTGGTAAGTAAAGGTAAGAAACTAGAGGAGAGATCTAGTGAGGACGCGTTCCCCATTGAGGGAACTGTAGGCGTCGATCCATCTTATGTCCATTTGGAAAACCTGAGCTGAGACCTTGACTAGATCCTGGTCATAAGAAGATAGGATCTAATTACTACTCATAAAGGCACCCGGAATGGACCTATATAAAGGACTTTGACCCAGAACTTCAATACAACAACTACAACAAGTTTTCTTTTAGCCCGATGCTCCGAAAAGGCTCCCGCAACGCTGCTACGCTCCACTGATAACCGGCGACCAAGACTTTTCAATTCTATTATTGTTGTTGGTAACTTTTTCAGTTCTTATACTTAACTCCTATAATTTTTTGAGAACTATTAGTGGATTGCCCAACGAAAGCACTCGACGAGTGCAGGCCTTGGAGTAGGAGTCATCGAAGTCTCTAAACTAAGTAAAACTCGGTTTGCTAGCATTGGTTCATTTTTCCTTCTGCTGTGTACTTCAATTAATTCGCTATAGATTTTCGCGATCGCTATTCACCTCCCCCCTCTAGTGTTCTTTTCAATCCTACAAGTGGTATCAGAGCAGGTACCGCTCTGAATTGGTGCAACCACCAATCAGACAAATGGGGTGATATTTTTTCCCTTCTTTTTCCTTTTTTTTTTTTTGAGCTTTTTTTTTTATATAATCTAAATTGGTACAATTTCCTCTTTGGATAATTTTCTTTTTCATTGCAAACTACTCTGAATTAGTGCAACACCAGTTCAATCTTAATATTTTAATTTTTTTTCTCCCACACTGCTAATTTAAGACCCAATCTTGGGACCATCTTTTCTTTTCTTGTTTGTGTGCAAGAGTCATGGTCTAAAATGAGAGATACAATACTATCCGTCCTCCTCTCTTCAACGGTGATAACTTCCCGTACTGAAAGAAGCAGATGTAGGTATATTTGAAGACCGACTTTGATCAATGGTTCAGCGCCACCAAAGGCTACAAGGCTCCCGTCGATAACGCCGAAATTCCAATAGACTTGGAAAATTGAAATCCGGAAATGAAGAAGAGGCCTAGATTGACTTTAAAGGTCTCAACACAATCTAGTGTGGATTAACAAAGGAGGATCTAAACTGCATTGGCCCACACGAAAGTGCGAAGGAGCCGTGGGACAAACTTATCGAACTACACGAAGGAACCAACGACGCAAAGGTAACAAAAAGGGGCCTTTATTTAAATAAATTATTTAACATAAAAATGTAGGAAGGAGAATTTTTGAGTCAACTACATGCAAGGATAAAGGACATCATCAATGGACTTCATACAATTGACCATCAAATGGAGAATCGAGACTTGATAAGGTATGCTCTAAACGTGTTTCCTCGAAATGTACTATGGGCATCTATCGTGGATGCTTATAAAATTTTGAGAAACTTATCTAAATTAAAAATCGATGAATTGTTTTGTGAACTTGAACTCCATGAACAGACTAACCCAAAATAGGTCGAGAAAGGTATTTCTCTTTTTGCAGGTCCCTCAAAAGAAGATAAATAGAAGAATAAATCAGAGCCAGAATCTGAATCTGACTTAGAAGATGAAGAAGAACAACTTATGAACATGGTCAGAAAACTGTTCACAAGAAGAAAGAACAACTTCTCGAAGAAGGACCTACATAAGATAATCAAGTCAAATGACACGAAGGCGAAGATCACATGCTACGGGTGTAATAAGAAAGGGTAATACATGCACAAGTGTCCAAAGGTGAAAGACGACAAATCCAAAGCAACCAGAAAGAAAAAGTCACTCAAGGCGATGTGGGATGGATCATCTTCAAAAGAATCGGATGTCTTAGATCAGAAACACCACAACTACCTCGCACTAATCACAACAGGACCGAAATCAGAAAGCGAGTCAGAATAAGATGACGAGTCTGAATACAAATCAAGCCACAAGTCTGCACTCATTTCTGAAGGTTCGAATGAGGTATCTTCTATCCTAACTTCAAAGTTCTTTAGAATTATCCCATGTTTAAATAAAAAAATTAATTAAACATGAAAAACAATTCGAAACACTTCTTGAGGAAAATCAACGCCTCAATGAATAAGTTGAAAAAAGAAATTCAAATCAAGATATAAAACTTGAGGAAAACATAAATTTAAAAAATAAAATTAATAATCTTAAAGGATTATTAGAATCCTTCAAAACTAGATTAAAAAACTTGGACCTAATTCTTAAAATCCAAAAAGTTATATACAATAAATCCGGGCTCGGATACAAGTTCAACTCAACAAAAAAAACTTTTATATCACTGATAAGTCAAAACAAAAATCTGACTAAAGCTTGGGTTCCGAAACTGTGTCTTACCATGCAAGTAGGACTCAATAAATTCTATGTACCCAAAACTGAAATTCATTATCTAAAACCAAATCCAACTAAAGAATCAAATAAATCAAATAATAAAATAAAGTCAGACTCAAATAAATCAAATAATTATCATCAAGTTTATTATAACTATAAAAATAAATGACGTAAACCTAAAACATAAAAACTTAATAATTCAGGGACGGCTCCAAATTAGTTGGCACCTCCAAAATATTAGTTTACCCGATTGGGTAATTAGAATTAGATCAAATAGGAACAAAAATTTAACTTGAAAAATAGCACTGGAGAAGTTTTGGATGATAGTAAGTTAGGGAAGCTCTGTCTATATATGTCTAGGAAGATATGACTTCGACCTGGTGCATTTGACTTAGTGGAACTAACTGAAGCTACCCTCTACCAATCCTAGCTAGTTAGATCAAAGTTTTATAATTAAGTTCAGTGGATAGGACTATTTGGAAAATCTCGAAGGCATGATTACTCTAATGATGTCCAGGTGACTCGCCATAGCCTAGAAATTTATCCAAAAAATATTTATTTGTTGAATCTAACACAAAGTTAAACCAAACCCTAAAATTTAATTTAACTCATCTCACAAAACTATAGGATCCCTCTTGTTTGAAAATTTAGACTAGTGAGATGAATAAGGATAATTTAAAAGTAAGTTAATAATTAAACTAAAATCAAAATAATTAATTCATTAATATTTTGTGCAAATAAGTTTAAAGATATTGCTTGTATCTGAAAAATCTTACATTAAGGGGGAGGATATTTATTCAAATAATTTTTAAATTCTAGGAAAATTTATGTACTTATATTTTCTAAAAATTTCTTATTTCGTTAGTTTTCTAAAAATCTATTTTAGCCTTAGCCTAGATCAAACCCCTAGAAAGCATGATCTTATAGATCTAGGATTGAGTATCTCACAAACACACTAGATTACCTTGATTGTGTATGTATAAATATAGAATGGTGTGAGATGTGTAAGCATTTTGCCTGGAGTTCAGATGCTTAAATCAGTGCATCAACATAAGTTTGGGAAAAAAATACAACAAAATATTGATCAAATCAAGTAGTCCTTTTTCAGTAAATATCTAATTGGACATAAATACTTGATTTGACTAATCAGGTAAACACTGATATCTTATGATAGTTAGTTAGTAACCAAGGTTTAGATAGTTAAGGACTATTGATGGATGAATAGTTTTAACTAAGTTTTTATTACTACTACTGTTCTTAAATTTTTATCTCAATTAGTTTTCTAACCCATGTTAACTTAATCTTTGACTTAATTATTAACTTAAATTAATCTTCAATTAATTAATTAATAAAATAACCTTTAAACTTGAATTAATTAATCCTCAAGTTAATCAATTTAATTAACCATTAATCAAATTCATACTTTCTCTTAAATCAATCTTTAATTAACTTCTTAAGCTAATTAATCATCAAAATTAATCTACATTAATTAACTTAAGTAATCAATTCTATAAATCTACTTAATTCTTAACCTAAATTAGAGAATTGACCTAACCTAATTATCTCTTAACTTATTTAAAAAATTAATTAATCTATTAAAACTCTTAATTAAAATCCTTAACCTTAACAACTAAATTAACCATTTTAACTTAATCATTTCTTTTAATTCGACTAAATACCACAACTATTTAACTTAAGACAATTACTTAATCATCTTCTTTACTTAATTTTCCAAGTTCACCTAATAAAAATTAATTAAACAATTTAACTTGAATCAATTTGTCACTTAAATTAATCTTTAACTTAATAAATTTTAAATTAAATAGATCATAAAACTTAACCCCTAACTAATTAATAAATAAATAAATTTAAAAAAAAACACCAATGGGAGCCCAAAACTAGGGGTGCCTGCCCCTGGTATTTAGATCCGAGCGTCCCGCACCACACCCAAATCCAGGCGCTCGGAATGTCCTATAAAAAGGGGGCTGCCCCTCATCCTTTTATCTTTTGTAAAAAGCCCCTTACCGGGTTTTATGAGCAAAAGTAAGAAAAGGGAAAATATTTTTTCCTAAACCTTTCTTATTTCAGTTATCAAGTCGTGCGTTGCAGATTAACCGAGATCGTCAGTTCTTTTATAAATATTTCTGATGCCTCAGTAAATTATTTTTAACCTTAAACTTTAATTTTTTTCTTCTTGCTTAGAATTCCATTTTTAGGTTGTTATTTGTTAATTAGAAAATGATCTTGTCCTGGTGCTGGCCCCTCGACCGCTAATACAGACTCTAGGTTCCCCACTGATAAACTTAGGGTTAGATTTCCTCTACCATTTATGTTCCTATACCTTCTAGACTTTTAGATAGATAATTTTTCATGCGATCATGCATTCCTACCATAGAAATTATTGCTTATTATAGCTTGCATCGATTAGTTTATTGTTCTAGTTTAGTTAACATAGGTCCATGTATTAAGCTGTATAACAACCTAGTTAGAGTCAATAATTTTACCTACACTACTAGGGTTATCGGTACAGATATGATCTTATCTCCCACTATTATTCGCGACTTTTTGGGATTGGGTCCATCCACATGTCCCTTCTAGTGTTACCCTCCTCGGGATCCACCATTTGGTGATCCCTACTCACATATCACACTTGATATGATCTATTCGTATTTTTTTAGGGGTCAGCGTGTACCAACTGTGACCCTATTTAGATCAGTTACCCTTTGAGTCCAGGACTATATCCTCTATCGAGTCCTAGTTACATGCATTTTGCCCCTGACCACTCGTGACGTAGCGATGATGCATCCTTTTCATTCCTTTATTCTTTATGCATTATGTCATAGATTAGATATAGACATTAGTTTGCATATATTTCAGACCATCCTCTATTCGACTAGTAGTACCACTAGTCGACGAGTCCACATACCTTATTGCCATATTTTGACAGTACACATTGTCTCATTGGACATTGATATCACCGTAGATGATATTAGAGTCCTAAATGAGTTTGACATGGTAGGTCCTAGGAACTTCTCCTTAGGGGGTGTGCAAATAGATGATGAGGGTGTCCTATCCTAGAGGAGAGCGACCCAACACTAGCTCGATCCAGCTACCCTGCCCCAGCCTGATCCTGAGGCCCAGGATCAGCCTGATCTAGCTCTAGATGAGGAGGAAAAGCTAGATATGTATGTTGTTGATCTCTTTAGGGCACTGGCACCAGCACCTCCAATCCCTCATACATTAGATGATCGAGTTACCGGACTTGAGGCTGCCATGACGAGTCTTCGACAGGAGGTCTCCGATCTTTGACGGGATATGTCCAGTTCTCGAGAGGAGAACTAGACTCGTCATACTGAGTTAATGGACTTCTTGCGCTCTTGGGGTTCCGGTTCGTCTTCCTCGGCTTCGTAGTAGTACAGTCTTTGATTATTTTTTTTGTTTGTATTTATTGACTTGATGTGACTTTACTTTCATTTTTCTTTAGCCAGTTTTACTTTGGTGATTTGTCTTGCTACTGCTTATTACATAATGATTGATCTCACTATGTTATTAAATTAAGGGGGAGAATTTACTTATATAAGTTTAAAATGATTTCTCTATGTTTTCTTTAAAACATCTCTCTTTGAAAAATATTTTGAAAAATACTTTTAGAATATTTTGAAAGTTATTTCACTTTGAAATTTTTTTAACCTTTACTTCAACAATGTTATTATATACATACCTCCTTAGAAGTTTTGATTTAACTTCCTTTTACTTAGACATTTCTTTCCTAATTTTTTACTTAGAAAACTTTAGATTTTTGAAAATTATTTTGACCAACAACTTTAAAATATTTTTTGAAAAGTTATTACTTTTGAAAATCTTACTTGGAAAATTTTCAAAATATTTATTCCTCCCTCCAATTAAACTCTAATTATTTAAAGAAATTAGTGTTCAAAATTCCTTACATTGCCATAATTCTTTGAAACTTGGTTGAAGATCTCTGCTTGCAATAATTTTTGTATTTGTTTTGCATTATGCCTTAATTGTTTTTTGATGTATATCAAAGCGGGAGGATAGTGGGTTAAGTTAGGAAAATTGAAAAATTGACCTCACTTTTTAAACACTTTATGCTTTATTGCATTTTCTTTCTCTAACTTTAACCCAGGTTATCACTACATCAAAAAGGGAGAGATTGTTGGTGCAGGTTACACTACCCATTTGATTTTGATGTATGACAAATATGTTAAAGTTAGATGGGTTCTTTGTCCAATGCTTCTACCAAGTGTGCAGAAGTTGACTTGTCTGAAGGACCTAACACCAGACTGAAATCCAGCTAGGTTCGCGAGGGTCGATGGCTGGTGGGAAATCCAGCTAGGTCTGCGAGGCATGATAGCTGGTGTGAAGTCTAGATATGTCTGCAGTGTCCGATATCTAGCGGGAAGTCTGGTTGGATCCATGGGACCTGACAACCGACCGAAGTCCAGTTGAGTTTGCGGACCTGACAACTGGCGGGAAGACCTAGTTCGTCAGAGGCAAGTCGAGTGATTGCAAGTGGTAAGTAAAGGTAAGTAACTGGAGGAGAGATCCAGTGAGGACGCGTTCCCGTTGAGGGAACTGTAGGCATCTGTCCAGTTTAGGTCCATTTGAAAAACCTGAACTGAAACTTTGACTAGATCTTGGTCTCAAAGAGACAAGATCTAATTACTACTCATATTCCATTATGATGTGCTAACTCTATTTTATAGGGAAAAATCTATTTTTAAGTTGCCCAGGACTAACCTTTTTCTGCAGGGGAAAGCTGCTGAAAAAAGGGGTCTGGGCGCCCGGAGCTGGTCCAGGTGCCCGAACTAAGCTCACCCAGGCGGACCCCAGGCACCCAGGTGGTCTGGGCTCCCGGAGTCGGTCCAGGCGTCCGGACTCGAAACTTCATCTACAAGCTAACGTGGAGCGCATAAGTTGGCCGAACCATGTGGTCCAGGCACCTGGAGGGGTTCCAGTACCCGAACTGGACCTATATAAAGGCCTTCGACCCGGAGCTTCAATACAACAACTGCGATAAGTTTTCTTCTTGCCCGGTGCTTCGAAAAGGCTCCCACATAGCTGCTACGCTCCACCGACAATTGGCGACTAAGACTTTTCAATTCTATTGTTGTTGTTGGTAACTTTTTTAGTTCTTGTTCTTAACTCCTGTAATCTTTTGCAAACTATTAGTGGATTACCCAATGAAAGCACTCGACGAGTGCGAACCTTGGAGTAGGAGTCGTCAAAGGCCCTGAACCAAGTAAAACTTGGTTTGTTAGCATTAGTTCATTTTTCCTTCCGCTGCGTACTTTGATTAATTCGCTATCAATTTTCGTGATCGCTATTAACCTCCCCATCCCTCTCTAGCATTCTTTTCGATCCTACAAGTACAATCATTCAACAGGAATCTTGAGCAAACTGAATGCAATTTCCCGTGTCGTGGGTATAAGACTGGTGGTAAGTGTAATACCCAGATTCCCACGAGGAAGGCTTGTTGACAAGGGTCAAAATGGCCTCAACCCACTTTGCCGCTCTTGCTTCCTGATTGGTGAAAGATTAGGTCGGGGGTCTTTGGGGTAAATTTGGTGGGGATCTCCGATCGGCCTGACCAATTGGAGCAAGGTCCTTTGCTTTCTTCTTCTGAGCGTCCTGAGCTTCCTTCATATTAATGTATTTGCCCACTTTCTCTGACAGGTCATCGAAGTCCTTTACGATCTTTCAGATGAGGGCTTGAAAGAAATCCCCCTCCAACAAGCCATGGGATAAGGCACTTATTAATATCTCAAAGGTGGTGGATGGGACGCCCAGCATCACCTGGTTGAAACGCTTAATATACGCTCTCAAGGACTCCATGGTTCCTTGTTTAAGAACGAATAGACTATGATTTGTCTTCTGGTATCTCCTGCTGCTAGTAAAATGGTATAGGGAATCATTTTTGAATTCTTTAAAGCAAGTAATAGATCCAACTGGTAGTCTGTCGAACCAGCTTTATGTTGAGTCAGAAAGAGTAGTTAGAAACACATGACACTTTATTATGTTGCTATACTGGTGCAGCAGAGCAACGTTCTGGAATTTTCGGAGGTGATCCTTTAGGTCATTATTACCTCTGTACTCTCCAATAGACGGGGATTTAAAACCCCTGGATAGCTTTTCGTCTAGTATTTCATAAAAAAAATGCACGCTAGGTTGTTCAGGAGTTTCCTGAACGACCTGGGCCTTTCCTTTCTTTAGATCCCTCGAGGGTGAATTATTGATCGAGGAAGCTTGTGATTGCTCAATTTTAGTGCAATCTTCTCCTAGCGCTCGGAAAAGTGCCTGGGGGAAATCGTATGACTGCTTCATCTTGGACCTTCCCTCCGAGGCGGGGAGCTCGTCCATCGAGGTCGTGGTGTTCGGTGTGAGTGAGAATTTGCAGTTCATATTTTCGACGCAGCCCATGCCTTGGCGACCTTGAATATCTCATATGCATCAGGAGTCATTGTGACGTTGATTTTATCGGTATTCTCCATCTTCACATTCCGGATTAGGCGAAGAAATTTCCCATAGACAAGGCCAAATTTGATCCCGTCCAGAAGTTGAGTCAGATGAAAGGTCGGTGACAAGGGCAAGGACGTTGACGGAAAGGGAACTTGGATCCCGGGCCTGAGGACGCGTTGCAGGCTTTTGATCTACAAGTGGAGCAAGGGGAGGCTGACAAAAATGGTACCAACACCACAGACAGATTGCACGAGAGCATTAGGGTGAGAACCAGGGAAGAGATCCCTAGCGTAGGCTCTTCGATGCTCAAATCAGAATAGAATTTGAGTTAAAAAATGCAAGAAGTAGATGAATAGTAGAATTGCAGTAGATGCATGTGTAAGCGCGTACCTAGCCAACGGAGAGAACCTTCTTTTTATACTGTCTCTTATAACCTCCGTAATAATGAGGCATCATGGAATGTCAAGTGTCAGAGTATGCCGGATGATGGAGGATATACGACGGACTTTTATTGGGTAAAGGAAGGTTCCGCGGTTTGTATGTGGCAGAGTATCATAATATTTTCCGACAAATGACCTTTATTTTCTGAGAAGTGGTTACGGTTCCCTAATAATATTATTCCCTGACGATAGTCCGACTAGTTTAGAGGTCGTCTAAGAGTAGACTGGGAGTCATGCTCATAAGATGGGGGATTGAGTCTGGGGTCCGGCCGACATTTGGGCCAACTAGGAATAGACTGGGGCAGTGCCAGGAAAAGTGGGGGGACTAAACCCTAGGGGTTGACTGGCGCTCTAGCTGACCGAGAGTATATTGGGGCAGTGCCTAGTAAAAATGAGGGAATTGAGTCCTGGAGGCCTGACTGACGCACGAGCTGGTCTGGAGTAGACTGAGATAGTGCCCAAGAAAAGTAAAGGGACTGAACCCTGCGGTCCAACCAACACTCGAGCCGACCGAAAGTAGACTGAGTAGTGCCTAGGGAAAATGAGGGGGCTGGACCCTGTGGCCCGATCGACGTGTGGGTCGGATAGGAGTAGACTCGGAGCCATGCTCATGAGATGGAGAATTGAGAATGGGGTCCAACTGGCGCTCGGGTCGGCAGAGAGTAGATTGGTGCAATACCTAAGAAAAGTGAAGGGAGTAAACCCTGGGATCCGACCGATTCTCGGAAACTAAGTCTAGGAGGAAATGATCAATTTGAACACTCACTTTTCGATCTGGACTGTCATCTCTTTTTTACCTTTGACCGCCACATGAATTGGCCTCCCACCATTCATGATACATCATGTCAATATCATTATAAAGATACGTCAGCTTGTTTAGATATAACACTTTTTCCCTTTGTAATTGATGCCCACGCACGGAACGCTCTGGAAACTAAGCCTTGGCGGAAATGATCAATTTGAACACTCACTCTTCGATCTTGATTGTCATCTCCTTTTTACCTTTGACCGCCACATGAATTGGCCTCCCACCATTCATGATACATCATGTCAAAATCATTATAAAGATACGTCAGCTTGTTTAGATATAACACTTTTTCCCTTTGTAATTGATGCATGCTCACGCACGGAACGCTCTGGATCATCACATTGCGTCAAAACTGAAACCTTTCCTCTTCAAGCTATCACAGCCATCGTTCAGTTTGCAAGGGGGGATTATTCTGCAGTTGAAAAGAGGGGAAGGGAGCATGCAGTTGTGAGGGAGAAAGGGACGTGAAACTAATTTGCATGATCGTGCAATGAAAGCGCATCGTACGTCACGTTTCCCTTTCCATCCAAAATTTCAGCATGTCAATCGTACACTCCCCTTCTCTGTCATCCTTTTAAATTATTAAATTCTGTCACGATCGATCGATCGAAAGGAGATTTGTATATCTGTAGGAATTTACCTTCTATATTCCATGAAAGGCTGATCTTGGTGAAAATTAAAGTGTTCTGTAGGACAGGACAAAAAATGAAATTAATTAAGAACGTTACTTTCGGGTGGATAGCGGTCACCAACCCAAAGATTACATTAGAAACGTTGATGGCAGGAAGAGACGACTGTCCAACTACCCATTCCACGACAAATCAGTGGGCCCCTTCCATCAACTGCATTCGGTCCATTTAATTTTTAAAATTTTTTCAAGGATGCAACATTATTATTATTAAAATTTTCAAGGTGCGACCGTTGAGAAATTTTAAAAATTAAACGTGCCATTTGAGAAAAATATAGTAATACAGGTTATTTATTGGCTTGTCTCCTTAATATAGTGTTACGTGAGGTTAATGTCATACTTTCATAAATATAAATATCACATTTTATAAATTCCAAGTGCCATAGTTTTTTTTTATAAAAATAAAAAATCACAAAAGATAAAAATATTAAAGGGAATTTAAAAATTAAAAATGCCCTTTGAAAAAAATATAATAATAAGACAATTTATTTATTTGCTTCTTGTTAATGTTTCTTTCGTATAGTGATGTCATATTTTCATTAAATATAAATGTCATATTTTACAAATTTCTAAGTGTCGTAGTTTTTTTAATAAAAATAAAAATCACAAAAGATAAAAATATTAAAGTGATTTTAAAAAATTAAACGTGCCCTTTGAGAAAATATAATAATACAATTGTTTATTTATTTGCTTCTTGATGATATCTCTTTCATATAGTGTCTTCAGTAAATATAAATGTCACATTTTATAAATTCTAAGTGCCAGAGATTTCTTCTATATAAAAAATAAAAATCACTAAAGATAAAAAATATAAAAGTGAACATAAAATCGATAAAATTATTATTATTTTTTTGAAATACTCATTTAAAAAAATAGTATGAATATATACTAAATGACTGAATTAAATAATTAAAAATCATGATTAATATGTATACTAATTTAAAAAATAATAAATAAAATAAAATTTATTTAAATATAAATAAGAACATATATAATTAATTTTTAAATAAATATTTAATTAATATATTTCTTTAATTTATTATGATCTTTTTGTTTCTATGCCTTTATCACTTATAGTTGCTACGTATACACTTCAGGTTAACATATTTAGATATCATATTTTAAGTATGAATTGGATATTTTATTAACATGAACCAGGAAAAGACACCTCTCTTTTCTATTTTTATCACTGTTTTTTATATTCTCTCCGTTGTATATTAATAACTTTCCTCTCAAATTAAATTATTTTTTTTATTTTCCCTCTCTTTTGGATGTATGTAGCAATTAATAATATAGCTACTACTAATAGTCAAACTCAAATTTTAATAAATAAAAAAAAATTAAAGTTAGATGTTTTATTTGTCTAATCTCTTTACCAAATGTATAACAATTGACGAATCTGAATGACCTGATACTAGGCTGAAATCCAGATGTGTGATTCTAATAAGAAATCCAACTGAGTCTGTGGAACCTGACAGTTGGCTGAAGTCCAAATGAGATATTTGATTCCAGACTGGTTGAAGTCCGGGTGTGTAATTTCGGTAAGAAAATCTGGTGGGTCAAGAGGAAAGTCAAAAAATTACAAATGGTAAGTAAGGTAAGTCACTATAAGAGAGATCCAGTGCGAAAGCATTCCCGGTTGAGGGAACAGTAGGTGTCGATCTGATATAGGGTTTTAGTGAAACTCAAAGTCAGGACCGCACAGTTCAGAGAGTATCAAATATATTACTATTCTCATTTCCATGTTATTTCTTGTGCTAACATTATGGTGCAGGAATTAAAGTTCAAAGTTGGTTGGAAAAAGGGGCTCCAGGCGCCCGAAGGTCCAGGCGCCCGAAGGTCCGGGCACTCGGACCGAGTCCAGGCGCTTGGATTGGCCTGAACCCAGGGAGGCGCCCAACTGAGGTGGCAGACGCTGATAAGCCGATACATGTTAGAGTCCAGGTGCTCGGACAGGTCCGGGTGCCCGAAGATAGATAAATCTTTAAAGAGACTTTTACCGAGATACAACCACGTCAGCAATCTAGGCGTCCGGAGGTGGTCCAGACGCCCAGAAAGGGCCTATAAAAAGCACTTCGACCAGAGGCTTCAATGCATCAATTGCTCTAACTTTTGTACTCACACGTTGCTCCGAGAAGCTCTCTAAGACACCAAAAAGTCGCTCCGATAACCAATACTCAAGCTAATACTCTACTTGTCAGTACATTTGTGTTTATTGCTTTGTACTTAAAGTCATTGCATCTATTCGAACTTATAGTGTATTTCCCAACGAAAGCACTTAGTAAGTATGGATATTGGAGTAGAAGTCATTGAAGGCTCCGAACCAAGTAAAAGGAAAAAGTATTAGTATTAGTTCTTTTCTCTTCTGTTGCGTATTCTTTGTTTTCCAAATAAAAGTGAAAAGTGACTCGCTCTATTAACCCCCCCTCTTCCTCAAGCCCTTTACGATCCTACAACAACCACTGTGGTGATTGTCCCTAGGCAATGGTGCAACGCTTAGGCCCTTTAAGCGATTAACCAAACATCTAAGGGTTGAATTCCAACTACAGTGCACTGCAGGGATTTTTCTCCAGTGGAATGACAACTCTAAGAATGCTGCCCGCTTGGATGGTCTTCGCAAGTACTTCTTGATTTACCCTAGTGGATGGTGAGAAACTTCTGTGGGATTAGACCAGTCATCTCCAGGATTAGTCGGTTTGAAGAGCTAGATATCTGAATTATATAAAAAAAACTATCGTGGAGCCGAGTTTTAAAAATCAGCACCACAACTTAACATAGTAGCACCACTGTAGTGCTGGTTTTTAAAAACCAACACCACAGTGGTTTTAATGTTTAAAATCAACACTACAACTTAAACATCAACACCGCCATGGTGTTGATTTTTAAAAAATAGTAAAGAAAGACATATTTGGACTTTGGAGCACTATAGAAATCTATAGGAATTGGAATGAGTCCAATCGAAGTTCTCTACGTCCATCAATTACTTTTGACTGAAACCTTTTGATGAACCTATAGATTTGGATTTTTGAAAAGTTGACATGTAGTAGAAGAGTGTAGTGCAATGAAGGTGTTTATGATGTCCATGCCTAATTCTGATATCTTTACAATAAGTTATGTGTATATGTCAATTGTTTTAAAGTCATAAACTTTGAAAACCTTCTGATCACTATTGTTAATGACTTTAAGATGATATCTCTGGGCATATATAGACTTCAGGGCACTTTAGAAACCTATAACACTTAGAATGAATCTGAGCTTTCTGGGTCCATTAATAGGTTTTGACCAAAAGGACTATGAGATTTGAATTTCTGAAAAGTTGGCATGTAATAAAAGAGGGTAATGCAATGAAGGTATTGTTGGATCAGATGGACTAGCTAGAGGGGGTGAATAAACGACTTGCAAATTAAGATTAAAACTTCTCTTTGTAACGAACTTAGCAAGGACACACACTAATTAAATAATAAAAATAACATGAAAGATAGTAAAGAGATAGAAGATTTCACTTGGTTACAACTTTGATGATTATTAATCCAAGGCAAATAAACATGCACTAACAAAATTCCTTCTTTGACAATGTGTCAGAGATGGAAAAGCCCCTTACGGCAGTTGGATACTCAAAACATGATTACAGAAGTTGATTGCAAGTATCTTATTAAACTAAGAGAACAAGACCTTTATTTATAGCATTCTAGTCAAAATTGACCGTTTACTGATATGACAACAAAGGTGCCTCTATTTTTGCTGACTCTTATCCTCATCGCAACGGTGCTTTGGCTGATCTGCTGGATTAGAGGAGCCTCAGTTCATCAAAGTTGACTTAGTGGGCTGACGTGGATTACCACTCTTATCTTCTTGGCAATGGCTCCATCTCAACAGAGGCGCTTTAAATCCCTTCTACGGCAACAACTTTGCTATGTGTGTGAGACACCCAAACTCCATCTGAGGTGCCTGAAGTGGAGGTGCCCTGGGTTATCCGAGGTGCCTTGAAAGGTCAACCTCAGAAGTTGACCATTTTTCTTTTCACTTGCTTGAGTGATGTTCCGGTCGTCTGGAATTGAACTCACCCAAACCTAACTACACCTTCACCTCGAGTAGACTTTCTCTCGGCTTCTCATTCCTTGGACCGTCTTCTTCTCACTCCGCCGATGTACTCTTCTACATCTCCTCATCCGTCAAATACACTAGGCTTGTCGACTCCTTTCCCATGCCATCCTTCTTGCTCGCTGCATCTTCCACTCGACTTCTTATGTTCCTAAGTTCTAGCATACTTAGACACAATACATCAAATACACAAGACCTAATTTAACTCAGTTAATTAGCATCAAAACTAACCTTGGGTACTTACAATCTACCTCTTTTTGATGTACATCAACGCAAGTTAAAGTTAGGGTAAACAAACATGAAATTGATTTATATAAACAATCATAACTTCAAATATTACAATTAAGTACAAGAAATAAAATTGCAATCTCCCCCCTTAACCTAAACCTATAATTTCTCCTTCTTTAATCATATCAAAAATATAGGTAAATAAAATGAAAAAGATAGAGAAAAAATATGGAAATTTTTCTAGGGAATGTTCATATAGTATGCAAGTCTATATATTTTTTTCACATAATTATTTACAAATAAACTAATTTCTAAGAATTAAACATTAGATTTTGTAAAAAATTAAAAATTATTTTTAAATTTTAAAAAATATCAAATTTTTTTATCAATGTACAACATAATCAATCTAATCAGAGAAATTTTTTTCATGTTTTTCTTTTATTAAAAAGATATTTCTTTTTACAGAAATGGGTATTTTTTAAAAATAAATCTTTACTTCTAAAAATTTGTTAATTTTTCTAAACATTCAAAATCTAACTGTTAATTTTGAAAAAAGAAATCAAATTTTTTAAAAATTAATCTCTAAAAATTTTTAATTTTAAAATTCCATTTTTCAGTAAAGAAATTATATAACGGTCACAATTTTTTTTAAAAAATTTTACTAACAGATAACATCTTTTTTTATTATAGAAAAATTTAAATCTAAAACAAATTGAATAGAAAGTTTATAAAAATTAATTTGGCCGATGCATTTAGTAATTCAACCAAATTAATTTCTAGTAATTAAATTTCTTAGCAAAAAAATCTAATAGTCTAATATAGATTTTAGAACCCACTATAAATTTTTATTATTAGATTGATTAGATATTTTTTGAAATATTATTTTTTAATACTTTTATAATTTGACCCCTATGGTTTCAAATATACCAATTAAGTTATCCAAAATATTTAAAATTTCTTTTTGGAGCATATGAATTTGAACACATATAATCTTTTCCTAATTTCAATGTTTCTATTTGTTCTTTTAGTTTTGCATTTTAATCCTTAAGTTTATCAAAATCTTCTAATAGACATGTATAGTGTTTCTTTGAATTTATATAATTGGTCCTAGTTTACATAGTGATCTACTTAGCATTTAATAGCATCATACATTTATTTCAAAAGGTAAGAGTCGTATCTCACTTATCGTATTGGATTCATAGATCAATGCTCCCCCTTCATCAATGCTCTCTCTCCTAAGGTTTCTTCGTCGTCTGCTTCTTGGTGGATTTCCATTAGTGCTTGTGCGACATATTCTTTCATCTCAGACTCAGACTCTTCTGATGACAACTCGGTCTACATTGCTTTGAGGTACCTCTGCTTGAACCTTCTTGTCATGTTGTCATTTTCTTTTTCCTTATTTTTTAATTTAGGGCAATTGTTATTGATATGTCCTTCTTAATTGCAGTTGTAGCACCTCACTTTTCTTTTTCCTTGTAGAAGTTTCTTAGTCTGTTTCTCATTAAATTTGTTAGTTCTAGAAAATTTATTGAACTTTCTTACAATGTATGCTTCTTCATTTTCTTCAAGAGATGACTAAGAACTAGTTCATTCTTCTTAGCTTTTAAAGTGATATTATTGTTTGACTTTCTGTGTCTTTAATCTTGCACATCGAGATTTATGTAAATCCAAAGTTGAAAATAACTCTTCTAAAATACTTATCCCCAAGTCCTTCTAAATGTAGTAGGAATCTACTATTGATGTTTATTCCAATGTTTTTGAAAATGCATTTAATGCATATCGTAGGGAATCTCGATTTGACACCGTTTCTCCGAGGTTGGTTAGTCCAGTTATCATCTCCTTGAGTTTTCCATGTAGATGAGCCACCTTTTCTTTCTTTTCCATTTGGAGGTTGGTTAGTTGATTTTAGAGCAGGTTCCGTGTTTCTAGTTTGGCCTCACAGGTACAATCATGAAGCTCTAGAAATTTTTCCTAGAGATCTTTAGCAGAGTTGTAGGCGTCAATCTAGTTGACTTTCTAAGGCGGTAGTATGCTTAGCACATGGAATTCCGCTTTCCCGTTGGCCACAAAGTTGGTATACTATTTCTTGCTCCAAAGCTGCTCCTCCATTTCTTCACCATCCTTGTTCCTGTTCACTTGGAAACCAAATTTTATATAAAGCATAATATCAAAATTAGTTTAAAAGAATACCTCTATTTTTTTCCATATTATGAATTTGCCCTCGAAATTCAGTGGATAGATACTTGATCTAACCATTCTTCTTGCTGCTTTAGTCGACAGTTAGTCATGTTGGTTTAGTTGGTACTAATAATCTAACTTAAGTTTTGATGTATGATAAATGGTTAAAGTTAGACTGTGTTGATGTCTAATACTCTTACCAAGTGTGCAAGACTTCAAGGTGTTGGATAAAAAAGAACGATAGAGGAGGGGGGGGGGGTTAATAGTGATCATTGGAAAATCGCTTTTGAGTTAAAGTATGCAGCAGAAAATAATAATGAAAACAATGCTAACACACCAAGTTTTACTTGGTTCAGAGCCTTCGTTGACTCCTACTCCAATGCCCACACATGAGAGTGCTTTTGTTGGGAAATCCAGTAATAGTTCGCCAAAGAGTTACACAATAAGTACAGGAACTATAAAATAAAGTTACTGACAACAAGAAAAATAAAAACTAAGTCGCAGGCTGTTAGAGAAGCTTCACAGTGTCGCAGGAGCATTTTTGGAGTAGCGCGCAAGAAAGCAATTGCAGAGAGAAGTTGTGTATTGTGTTCCTGGTGGAAGGTTGCTTATATAGGCAGTTCCGGGCTCTTGGATCCCTTCCGGGCACCTGGACCGTGACGTCAGCCATCCAATCAACGCACTCCAAGTTGGCGATAAGATAGATTTTGGGCATTCCGAGCGCCCGGACCACTTCGGGCGGCTGGATCCTTTCCGGGTGCCCGGACCAACTTTTCCAGTAGACTGCAAAATAAAGTTAGTGCGAGACAATAAAACAAGTGTTAGCACAACTATAGTCAAGAGTAGTAATTAGATTCTATCTCTTCAAGACCAGAATCTAGTCAAGATCTCAACTTAGATTTCCCAAATGTATCTAAGTTAGATCGATGCCTACCATTCCCTCAAACGGAGAAGCGTCCTCACCAATGCACTCTCCTCCAGTGACTTACCTTAACTTACTGCTTTGCCAGACATCCAGTTAGCCCGTCGACCTGTCTGGACTTCGTGCCAGATATCCGGTCAGTCCGTCGACTTATCTAGACTTTGTACCAGCTATCCAGTCATGTAATATATGGTAAATAAATAATAAGGTTAAATGGACGAATAACCTTAATGGAATTATCCATAATTTTTAGAATTTTTTTGAAAATTTTTTGAAGCTTGTACGACGGGTTTGAAGGGATGAATCGGCGGGTTCGGTTAAAGCCTGTTTGGACTACCCCATTTAAATGAGGAAATGTTAGATTTATTTATTTATATTTATTTCTTTTTCTTTCCCCCAACCCATCACTGATCCCGAACTATTCTCTCCACCTGACCCGACCTCCTTCTTTCCCTTTCCTCTAGCTGTTCTCTCATGGACGAGTCGAAGCCGACGTACCTTCGGCGATCGTCGACGCCGCCCGAGGAGGAAGTCGCCAGAGCTCGACGATGCCGAGGTAGTCCAAGCTATATCCCGCCAAGGGGTCTCTGCTCCGGTGGTGCCTGCGGCCGAACGACGACTCCTTGGTGGCTAGGGCACGGTGAGGAACAAGATTGGCGTCGTCTCCCAACTGATCGACCTCCTCTCTTCTCTCCTCGCGCTGCTCACAGAGCGATCTACGTCTTCTCTAGCCGGATTGGGTTGTGCGACGTCTTCTGAAGACTCGAGGTAAGACTTCATCGAGAAATCTAGGGGGGGGATCAAGGAGGATCTTATAATTGGGTTTCCCTTTCTGTGTTGATTCTTCTTGTCAGGTTTAGGTGTTCTCTCCTGATCAGATATTCGTCTTCCTCTTCCTTTGCTGTTGATTGGGGGTTTCGGTTGAAGATGATGGGATCATTTGAGCTGTAGGGCGGAGGCTAGAAGGGTTGTTGCTTGATTTGTGATCTCCACTGCTTGATCTCCTTCTTGATCTGATTGGTTTCAGTAGGTGAGGTTTGTGTCCTGTGGATCTGGAATTGGGTGCTGTGGGGTTGTTCTTGGTTCTGACAGCCACTCCATCCAACAGCTACCTTTCCTGGCAGCAACGATCTTTGGCTGTGAATTTAGGTAAGGTGTAGGGTAATGGAACATGTGGTAGATCATGATTTGAATTGAATGTAGATTGTGTGTAAATTGATTTAGGTTTGGATTTCTAGTCTAATGGATGATTAGGGATTAGGTAACTAACCCAAATTAACCGTTGGATGTAGTTTAGGTAGGATAATGGTTATGTTGATTAGGGTTTTCCCTAAATTAGTCTTGGTGATTTTATTTAACTATTTAATTTTATGAATTTTAGCTAAATAAAAATATATGTATATTTTTGATGCAGGACTCTGATTCGAAATGAGCGTCTCGACGTCGGATTTGACTTGATACTACCTTCTATAGAGGTGGGTACTTCTTGCTTTATCTCTTTAGTTCTTTGACCCTAGTGCATGAGCTGTATTTGGTTAGTACATGCATTTACCTTGACTCCACTCGTATTTTTTTCTGAGCTTGATACTTGTCCACTCAATCTTTGAGCTATTTGATTTGATGTCTATGTAGTCTCTCATTGTTATTTATGATATTTAGCAGATACTACATTACTAGATACTAAATATCAGATATCAAATACTAGATATTAGATATTGGATATATGGATATTAAATATTATGTTTACTTACTTTGAGTGATGTATGTTTACATACTCTATTGATCAAGAGGGCTTCATGTAGCATACCTATTTTCTATTTTTATATATATGATGACTGCTGCATGTTACACATTATGTCATTGCATGCATGTAGGCGACCACGTCTTCCTTGTGGGGGAGTGAGTCTTTGGGCCGCACCGCACACTCGACCACTCATGGGTAGTGGTAACTAGAGTTGCAAGCAGCAAGGACCCCCTTTCACTTTGTAGCTAGATAGCTACTCAGCACCTGTCCACTCAGTCACTCGAGAGTAGTGGCGGCCTTTGAGTGATACAGTTGTCATCAATTCGGCCTCTCGACCATATAGGGGTCGTAGTGCAGAGAGGTGGGCGGGGTGACTATCCGTGCATACGCTGTTATTACTGTACCTGTTGATGTTGTTGCTTACTTATGCTACTGTTATTAACTTATGTTGCTTTTTTATGCTACTGTTACTAGCTTATGCTGCTGTTGCTTACTTATGCTGATATGTTTACATAGGTTGAGATATATACCTGTGGTAGGTGTTTAGACACTGGCTTATTTATTGTTAATATGTATATTCCTTACATATTACCCATGTAGTTATGAGCAATACTGTAGCGGGTCTTAGCTACACATGACCTTCTATTACAAGCCTAGGATATGGTTTTAGGTATGAACACTTATTATGATATCACTGTAGTATTTGCTATTATTTTCTATGAGACTGTATACACTCGTATCTCTAGTTCTTTACTATACTCATGTACTATCTATCTATTACCCACTGAGTCTTTATACTCACCATTCATAAACTGGTTATTTCGCCAAGTAGCAGGTAAATGATTTATGGAGTCACCTGGAGATCCTGTCCGCCAGTCCCATGTCACACTGAGTTACTCCTATCGTTAGTGTTTCCGTTCGCATATTTGGTTTTGTACTTGTTCTCGTATTTATATATTTTATATGGAGTTTGTCTTGTATTTGATGTGATGATTATGTGTCAAGCTGGGTCGGCTCGCAATTAGTTGTTATGGTGTTTTATGTTCCTTATGTTGTGTTTTCCACTGTATTATGTTTCAACCGTGTGGCTGCATATTAAATCTACGTGGTTGTGTTATTTATCCAGTCGTGTGGGCTGTTATTGTTGGCGCTACTCGGAATTCCGTTTTGTTTCCCTTGTACAAAAATTTGTACAAGAACAGAACTTTTCCTAGCAACCCATGTGCTTTTCAGAAGTTAAACTTGGATTGCAAATGAAACTTAACATTATTAATCCAAGTTCAACCCATGTGTTCATCAAAAGTTAAACCATATTACAGAAGTTGATTAAATATCTATTTCAAGCATTGACTTCCAGGTAGTTGGCGAAGCACTCAGCCTTCTTGGGTATGGAATCATCCACCACTTCCTAGTCAAAGCCTTTCAAAGAAATTGAATATTTAAACTCCTTACAGTAAACTCTACGTTAAACTACAGAGACCTCAATCAAAGCATAAGATCGCTAGCCTCTTGTGTTGGTACTTCAGGATCCATACAAAGGAAAAATAAACTAATACATAGCTGAAACAATTAACTAGTTATACCTTTCTTTGTAGCTTAAAGACCTCTTGATCTTCTGCTGTATCCCTCTCCTCCTCTTGGACTTCGTGTGGGCGACGATCTACCAAGACGCAAAAACCACCTAAGTTCTTCTTTCTTCCAAGACTTTTGGCCACCAAGGGATCAAAGCTAGGAACACCACCTCTTGTTCTTCTTTCTTCCTTGCAACCCGCCGACCACAAGATGGTTGAAGCCTCTTGATGCCGCCGACCTTAGGTGAGAAAGCAAAGGGAGAATAAGAATATGAGGGGGTCGACCACAAGGAGAATAGAAGAGGAATAAAAATAGTGTAGATAATTATTTCCTCTAAGGCACCATCTATCCCCTTTTATAATCTTTGATAATGGCTAAAAATGAAAGATTTTAACAACAATTAAAATCTCTCTTTTAAATTTCCTATTGTGGATGACTACAAAAGGAAAGTTTTAAAATTAAAAATCCCCTTTTTAAATATTGTAGATGGCTACAAAAAGGAAAGATTTTTAAAATTAAAACCTCTCTTTTAAATCATGGTTATAAAAAAGAAAAGTTTTAACAAAAATAAAATCTCTTTTTTAAACCATTGTATATGGCTACAAAAGAAAAGATTTTTTAAATTTAAAACTCTCTTTTAAAACCATGTGGATGACTTCAAAAAAGGAAAGTTTTTAAAATTTAAAATCTCTCTTTTAAAACATTGTAGATGGCTACAAAAAAAAGATTTAAAAAATTAAAAACTCACTTTTAAACCCATCTTGGCCGACCCCTTGCTTGGGCACCAAGCAAGGGGTGGCCGGCCCCTTGCTTGGGCATCAAGCAAGGATGTGGCTGACCATAAGGATGACTTGGGTGGATGCGAGGCTTTATACATAGAGGCTACAACAAGAACCTAGAGGAGGAATTGATTTTGACCTCCTAATGAGCTTGAGCTTCCTGTGTTCGACCTGAACACCCAACTCAAGTTCATCAATAATAACTTATACCACTAAAGAGTTATTATTGAACTACCGCACCAATTTCATATTACATTATGGACTCCTTTTTATCATGAGTGCGTTAATCTCCCTATGTTTAAGATATCAAATGCCCATTAATTAAATGAGTTACTGACAACTTACTTAATTAACATCTAACTTCAAGAGTAGTACCACTCAATTTCATTGTCATGTCGAAACTAAGTCCACCTGCAGGATTTACATGACAATCCTTATGAGCTCCTCAAGGGGACATCATCATCCTAATAAATGGGACACAATTTCCTTTTATAATCAACAACACACCATATAAATAATATTATTTTCCAACTTATCGGGCTTATTGATTTAATAAATAAATCTCATCCTTTGATAAATTAAAGAAATAAATACTAAGTACATGTGCTTGTTATTATATCGGGATTAAGAGAACGCACATCCATAATAACAAAGGTTCTGTTCTTTTATGCAGTCAGTATAAAAGGAACAACCTCAAATAGTCCTGCTCTATACACACATAGTGTACTAGTGTAATTTTATAGTCAAGATAAATTAGTACCAAATTACACTACAGCCATTCCAATGGTTTGTCCCAATCTATCTTGGTTGTGAGCTTCTATTTATAATTTATAAGGAACTGATAACATGATCTTCTGTGTGACACCACACACCATGTTATCTATAATATACATTAAATGGACAACTGCATTTAACTAAATGCGGACATTTGTACAATGTGGTTCTCATTTCAAAATAAATATTTATACAACAAGCTAGACTTTTAGTATACATTCTAACAATCTCCCAGTTATACTAAAAGACTATGCTGCCATATATGCTGCCATACATTTGATCCCCATCCCCTCAGCATGCCCATTAAAAGCTCTCGCCGGAAGGGCCTTAGTGAAATGATCTGCCAAGTTATCTTTTGATGTAATCTTGGTGACAACTTCTCCTCTCTTTACGATGTCTCGTATCAGGTGGTACTTGTGCTCAATGTGTTTACTTACCTTATGGGCTCGTGGTTCCTTCGAGTTTGCTACTGCACCACTATTATCACAATAAATTGTGATGATTTTGGGCAAACCAGGAATTACATCTAAGTCCATCAAGAAGTTTCTGAGTCATATAGCTTCTTTGGCTGCTTCAGAGGCTGCCACATACTCAGCTTCCATGGTGGAGTCCGAAACGCATTTCTGCTTAACACTCCTCCATGCTATGGCTCCACCTCCCAAAGTAAACACATACCCTGAGGTCGACTTACTATTGCCCCTATCTGATTGGAAGTCCGAATCCGTGTAACCCATAGGGAGCAAATCATCTGCCTGGTAAACTAGCATATAATCTCTAATCCTTTTCAGGTACTTCAATATATGCTTTACGACAGTCCAATGTCCTTGTCCTGGGTTACTTTGATACCTGCTAACCATATATGCCCAGGACAAAATAGATATCCGGTCTCGTATATAGCATCGCATATATTAGGCTTCCTACAGTCGAAGCATAAGGAACTGCCTTCATGTCCTCTATTTCCTTTGATGTTTTAGGAGACATCTCTTTAGATAAAGGTACTCCATGCCGAAAAGGTAGAAAACTTTTCTTGGAGTTTTGCATGCTAAAACGAGCTAGAATAGTATCGATGTATGAAGCTTGGGATAAGCACAACATTCTTTTCTTGTGATCCCTTATTACTTTGATCCCAAGAATATGTCCACATTCTCCCAAATCCTTCATATCAAACTGCTTGGACAACCATACCCTTACGTCTGACAACACATTGACATTGTTGTCAATGAGCAAAATATCATCTACGTATAGTATAAGAAATACCACCACGTTTCCGTCACTCTTCTTGTATACACAAGACTCATCCGGACACTGAATTAATACATAAGACTGGATCACTTCATTAAATCGGATGTTCTAAGAACTTGAAGCTTGCTTCAGTCCATAGATAAACCGGTTGAGCTTACATACAAGATGCTCTTTGCCCTTCGCAATGAATCTCTCTGGTTGCTTCATATGGATATTTTCTTCAAGACTTCCATTAAGGAAAGCTGTCTTGACATCCATTTGCCAAATCTCATAATCTATATCAGCGGCAATAGATAAAAGAATCCGAATAGACTTAAGCATGACTACCGGCGAAAAGGTTTCCTTATAATCGATTTCCTCTTTTTGAGTATACCCTTTTGCAACAAGCCTTGCTTTGAAGGTTTCCACCTTCTCGTCTATCCCTCTTTTTCTTTTGTAGACCCATTTACATCCAATGGTTGTCACACCATTTGGTGGTTCTACAAGCTCCCAGACCTGATTAGAATACATAGATTCTATTACGGAGTTCATTGCACTTTGCCAAGATGCTTCATATTTATCTTGGAGTGCTTCATCATATGTCCAGGGATCAGGTTCATGTTCACTAGGGATCAAGTCCGAAGACTCTCCCAAAAACATGAATCTATCAGGTTGTCGAATAACCCTCCCACTACGACGAGGCACTACCTGTAATTGTGCATCATTTGTGACACGCGTTGCAGTTTCTTGTGGTATCTCATCTTGTACCGTTGGTACTAAATTAGACATGTCCACTCTTATTTCTTCAAGAACAATTTTACTCATGGGATTGTGGTTCATCACGTAGTCCTCTTCTAAAAATCGGGCATTGGTGCTAACAATGACCTTCTAATCTTTAGGACTATAAAATAAATCACCTTTCATTCCTTTAGGATAACCCACAAACAAGTGAACTTCTGTACATGATTCCAACTTATCAGCGTCTCCCTTCAGCACATTGCTGGACTACCCCAAATTCGAATATGTTTCAGACTAGACTTACACCCATTCCATAATTCTGTGGGAGTAGAGGTTAATAACTTAGAAGGTACCAACTTCAGAATGTACACTGTCGTTTCCAGAGCATATCCCCAAAATGAATTTGATAATTCTGAATAACTCATTATTGATCTAACCATTTTCATAAGAGTCATATTCCTTCATTCTGCCACATCATTCTGTTGGGGTGTACCAGGTGCAGACAGCTGGGATTGAATACCGGCCTCTGATAAGTAACTCCTAAACTCTCCTAAGAGGTACTCGCCACCATGATCAGACCGTAGTGTCTTGATACCTTTACCATAATGTTTCTCCACATCAGCCTTGTATTATTTGAACTTATCAAAGCACTCAGACTTGCGGCGCATCAAGTAAATGTACCCATATCTTGAATAGTCATCTATAAAAGGGACAAAATATTTGAAACCACCTCTTGCTTGGATAGTCATAGGTCCACACAAATCAGAAGGAACCAATTCCAATGCATCTTTGGCTCTATACCCCTTGGCCTTAAAAGGTCTCTTGGTCATTTTTCCTTCCAAGTAAGATTCGCAAGTTGGAAAATTTTCCACCACTAATGAACCCAAAGGTTCATCGGCTATTAGCCTTTGAATCCTACTCAAGTTAATATGACCAAGGCTTAGATGTCAAAGATATGTTTGGTTTATTTCCGAAGGTTACTTTCTCTTATTAGAATTAGAAGATGTGTTATTAATTTTCATTTGTTGTATCGTGGGAGTTATTGGATTTAGAGTATACAAATTGTCAACCAACGTACCAAAACAGATAACTACCCTATTTTCTTGACAACTACTTTGTCATCAAAAGAAACAGAATATCCATCCATAAATAGTTTAGAAACTGAAATCAAGTTCTTTCTAAAACATGGTACATAAAGACAATTTCTCAAAATCAATGTTTTATTTCTATCAAAAGATAAATAAACATCTCTCACTGCAATAGTCGTCACTTTTGTAGCATTTCCCATGTAGATGGTAATCTCCCCTTCATGTAGTCGTCGAGTTTCCTGGAACCCCTGCAATGAATTGCAGACATGATCAGTAGCTCTAGTATCTACACTCCAGGTACCGGTAGATAACACCACTAAACATGTTTCAACCACTAGAGAATAAGATATACCTTTATTGTTCTCCTTTCCACGAGGACAGTCCACTTTTCAATGTCCAGACTACTTGCATGTGAAGCACTTGCCCTTCGGTTTCTTCACACCTGCATGCAGGCCAGTCCCTAGAGATCGATTCACTTTCTTTGCTGAACCAACTTTTTTCATTTTATTCTTTCTGCCTTTCGGCTTAGAAGCAGAAACATTTTTAGCAATGTAAATTTGAGAACTTTGACGAAATAACCCTTTTGCTGCTTGAAGTTCTGTCAGAAGTTCCGCCAACGAATAAACCCTTTTGTTCATGTTGTAGTTCAGGCGAAACTACTCAAAACATTTAGGCAGTGTTTGGAGAATGATATCGACCTGGGTTTCCCAATCGATTTCTGCTCCAAGGACTTCCATCTCATTCAAAAGAGTCATCATTTTGAGGATATGATCCCTTACGAGTGCCCTCTCAGTCATGGTGGTCGTCATCAAGTTTCTCATAGCCTCCTACCTAGCAGCCCGATTCTGGTGTCCAAAGAGTTCCTTGAGATTGCACATCATGTCATAAGCAGTAGGCATGGCCTGATGTTGATGTTGCAGCACATTTGACATAGAAGCCAAAATGCAACACCGCGCCATCTCATATGCCCTGACCCATTTCTTATGATACTCAATCTCCTCTTCACTAGAATCGCTATTAGACAGGCTTGGACAGATCTCAAAAAGTATGAACTTGTAACCTTCAACAGTTAAGACAATGTTTAAGTTTCATTTCCAATCAATGTAATTGGGACAAGTAAGTTTATTTTTTTTCAATATAATAGCAAGATGATTGTAAACCATTTTGAAATCCTAAGAATCACAAAATATTTGGTCAAAACTTTAGAATTTAAAATAATATTGATTCCTCAAACAATATCATTTAAATTCACCAACACCTCAAAACACCGTGAATTTTGTATGCCACGATAGTGTGGACGTATACAAATTCAAACATTTGTAAGAGGGGGGGGGGGTTTACCCATTAATTTTATTATCTTGCCAACCTAACTTTATTACAAATAAAATTAATAGTTGATTTTTCTTCGGTCACACAAATAATAGCAGTGACTCCGATAGGGAGGATATTATTAAATGCGCCTAAGTGTATACCATTACTTGATTCTTAGTCTATTAAATAGGATTGTGCTCCTTCAGATGGAGAAGATCACACAAACCTAAATAATTTCTTATAATCATTCATAAAGGGAGTTTGATCTAGTGATCCGTAAACAAACTCATCCGATGTGAAGGAAGGCACTCAAAGCCAATGCGCAAGTTTGAATGAATCACTTACAAACCAGTAATGGAGACCGTGGAATTTAAATAATTCCTCTCCCACTTAGTTATTTAAAACAAGGAATTTTAACATGCACACACACACACAACACATATAAACAGTATAAAAGACAATAAATATGAAAAATAATTTTCCAACTATTATGGCCTCATCTATAGTTGTCCTCAGTGTGCCACTAACCCTAGCCGCCGCCAACGGGTCATGTTGTCGCATCTATCTTACTTCCTTTTCTGCTGTGCCTCTGGTCCTCAAATAGGACTACACCTCGCAAGGATACGATCCACGATAAAAATAAAATTTTACATTTATCGATCCTGTATTCCACAAGGGAATGTACATGTAATCTAGATCGAACAGAATGTAAAATCCTAAAACTAATACAGCTCCTGTTGTATTTACTAATTACAATCATGCACACACATAAAATGCCCTCGAGATGCCCGAGTGTCCAAATCACACACAAACACAATAGGGCCATAATAGTTGGAACTAAGATGCCTGCAATCACAGAGTTAATCTATTTGCACATCCTACTATTATCCTTCCTAAATTTATGTATGAAAAGTGCATAATTTAACTGAAAACCAAACACACAGAGGCAAAAAGCTAGCTCTGATACCAATTGTTGGCGCTACTCGGAATTCCGTTCTATTTCCCCTGTACAAAAATATATACAAGAACAGAACTTTTCCTAGCAACCCATGTGCTTTTCAGAAGTTAAACTTGGATTGCAAATGAAACTTAACATTATTAATCCAAGTTCAACCCATGTGTTCATCAGAAGTTAAACCATATTACAAAAGTTGATTAAATATCTATTTCAAGGATTGGCTTCCAGGTCGTTGGCGAGGCACTCGACCTTCCTGGTTATAGGATCATCCACCACTTTCTAGTCAAAGTCTTTCAAAGAAATTGAATATTTAAACTCCTTACAGTAAACCCTAGGTTAAACTACAGAGACCTCAATCAAAGCACAAGATCACTAGACTCTTGTGTTGGTACTTCAGGATCCATACAAAGGAAAAATAAACTAGTACACAGCGGAAATAATTAACTAGTTATACCTTTCTTTGTAGCTTAAAGACCTCTTGATCTTCTACTGTATTCCTCTCATCCTCTTGGACGTTGTGTGGGCGATGATCTACCAAGACGCAAAAACCACCCAAGTCCTTCTTTCTTCCAAGACTTTCGGCCACCAAGGGATCAAAGCTAGGAACACCACCTCTTGTTCTTCTTTCTTCCTTGCAACCCGCCGGCCACAAGATGGTTGAAGCCTCTTGATGCTGCCGGCCTTAGGTGAGAAAGCAAAGGGAGAATAAGAATATGAGGGGGCCGACCACAAGGAGAATAGAAGAGGAATAGAAGTTGTGTAGGTGATTATTTCCTCTAAGGCACCATCTATCTTTTTTTATAATCCTTGGTAATGGCTAAAAAGGAAAGATTTTAACAACAATTAAAATCTCTCTTTTAAATTTTCTATTATGGATGGCTACTAAAGGAAAGTTTTAAAATTTAAAATCCCCTTTTTAAACATTGTAGATGACTAAAAAAGGAATGATTTTTAAAATTAAAACGTCTCTTTTAAATCATGGTTACAAAAAAGGAAAGTTTTAACAAAAATAAAATTTCTCTTTTAAACCATTGTATATGGCTACAAAAGGAAATATTTTTAAATTTAAAACTCTCTTTTAAAACCATGTGGATGGCTTCAAAAAAGGAAAATTTTTAAAATTTAAAATCTCTCTTTTAAAACATTGTAGATTGCTACAAAAAGAAATATTTAAAATATTAAAAACTCACTTTTAAACTCATCTTAGCCGGCCCCTTGCTTGGGCACCAAGCAATGATGTGGTTGGCCATAAGGATGACTTGGGTGGATGCGAGGCTTTATACATAGAGGCTACAACAGGGACCTAGAGGAGGAATTGATTGTGGCCTCCTGATGAGCTTAAGCTTCCTCTGTTCGACCTGAACACCCAACTCAAGTTCATCAATAATAACTCATACCACTAAAGAGTTATTATTGAACTACCACACAAATCCCATATTGTATTATGGGCTCCTTCTTATCATGAGTGCATTAATCTTCCTGTGTTTAAGATATCGAATGTCCATTAATTAAATGAGTTACTGACAACTTACTTAATTAACATCTAGCTCCAAGAGTAGTACCACTCAACTTCATTGTCATGTCGGAACTAAGTCCACCTGCAGGATTTACATGACAATCCTTATGAGCTCCTCAAGAGGACATCATCATCCTAATAAATAGGACACAATTTCCTTGTATAATCAACAACACACCATATAAATAATATTATTTCCCAACTTATCGAGCTTATTGATTTGATGAATAAATCTTACCCTTTGATAAATTAAAGAAATAAATACTAAGTACATGTGCTTGTTATTATATCGGGATTAAGAGTACGCACATCCATAATAACAGAGGTTCTGTTCTTTTATGCAGTCAGTATAAAAGGAACAACTTCAAATGGTCCTTCTCTATACACACATAGTGTACTAGTGTAATTTTATAGTCAAGATAAATTAGTACCAAATTACACTACAACCATTCCAATGGTTTGTCCCAATCCATCTTGGTTGTGAGCTTCTATTTATAATTTATAAGGAACTGATAACATGATCTTCTATGTGACACCACACATCATGTTATCTACAATATAAATTAAATGGACAACTTTATTTAACTAAATTCAGACATTTGACCAATGTGATTCTCATTTCAAAATAAATGTTTGTACAAGAAGCTAGACTTTTAGTATACATTCTAATAGTTATACTATTGATGAGTATGTCTATGGTTATATGTACTTATGCTTCATATTGTCATCGGTACAGGGGAGAAGCTACCGAAATTTTATCGGTAGAGACTCCTCTGGGGGCGTGACAAGTCAGCCGATCGACCTAACTTGATTTCTTTCCAGATATCTAGTCAACCTATCTGGACTTCTCCTACACACTTAGTTAAATCGTTAGATCACATTAAACCTAACTTAACTTACTTTGTCATTCATCAAAACCTGAGCTAGACCATTAGTGTAACCAGCACCAATAATCTCCCCCTTTTTGATGCAATGACAACTTGGGTTAAGTTAGAAAAAAAATAATATGCAAAAATAAATGACATGGTTTTTAAGTTAGTCTTATTTTGATGTTATGCTTGGTGTTTTACTAACTTAATCCATCTAACTCTCCCCTTTTGACATTCATCAAAAAATAGGAATAGACAATACATGGAAAAAATTTGCTAAGTAAAGTAATAAAAAAAAATTTGATAATAGAAAATTTTTAGGATTACTTGGGGGAGTTAAAGACAGCTTAATTAACTTGAAGAGAATCTTTAAAGTCATCTTGTAAAGTGATTTTTAATGTAAAAATTGTCGGTGCAATATCCTCTGAGTCAGGTTGGCCATGTTGGCTGAGCTTGAGTTGGCTCGAGCTTGAGTTGGCTCAAGCTTGAGTTGGCTCAAGCTTGAGCCTTGATGTTTGAGTTTCGATGTTTGACAATATATGGAGATTACAGGAGCAATAGTTTGATTGAGGAGATTGTTGGAGCAATTCCCCTCTGGTCAAGGTTTGACTAGTCTGATGTGAAGAAGAGTCAAGGTTTGACTAGTCTGATATGAAGAAGAGTCAAGTAGGTTAAAGGGTTGACCGAATACTTGACTAGGAAAGTCCTAACTAGATGTTAGGCAGTTGGAAATCCTAGTGAGTGAAGCTAGGTAGTTGGAAAATTCTAGTGAGTGAAGCTAGGTGAAAGACCTAGTGAGTGAAGCTAGGCAGGTGAAAGTCCCGATGAGTGAAGCTGGGCAGTGGGAAAATCCTAGTGAGTGAAGCTAGGTGAAAGTCCTGGTGAGTGAAACCAGGTAGATGGAAAGTCCTGGTGAGTGAAACTAGGCAGATGGAAAGTCCTAATGAGTGAAGCTAGGCAGATGGAAAGACCTGGTGAGTGAAGCCAGGCACGAGGAAATCCAGAGGGTCAAGGGTGACCGAACATCTGGTGGAAGTCCAAGTAGGTAATGGAGGATTGGACACTTGGCATGAGACGGTAAGTCCAAGTGGGTCAAGGTTGACCGGATACTTGACACGAGGTGAAAAGTCCAAGTGGGTCAAAGGATTGACTGAACACTTGGTGAAGAAGTCCCGGCAGGTCAAGGTTGACAGAATGCTAGGCATGAGGAGTTCCAACAGGTCACGGTTGACAGGATGTTGGAATTGGGGGCCCTTGATATTGAGTTAAGCAAGTCAAGGGTGGTCAATCGATCAGCCGATCGATTGAACCGAAGTCCAATCGATCAATTGATCGATTGGGAGAATGCTGCGATAAATAGTAGCCCAATCGATTAGTTGATCAATTAGAAGATTATATCACGTAAACAAAATGCTTCCCAATCGATCAGCCAATTGATTAGGCACCGCTAATCGATCAGCCGTTCGATTGGGGGTTGGAAATCACGTGTGACGCGAGAAAGCTAAATTGATCAGCTGATCAATTCAAGCTTTTTTAGTAAAGAGCACAGAGGCGCTCTAAATCTATCAACCGATCGATTCAAGCCTCCCTAATCGATTGGGATATGACCGTTGCACAGGATGCAGGTTTTGGTCGGATGAGATTGCCGGGATCTAACGTGGCAATCGATTGGGAGGAGCCCCAATCGATTGGAAGCCCTAGAAGCACAGATATAAAGGCGATGAAGCATTCAAACACGACAATCCTTCTTCTTGATCTTCACGTGATCTTCTCCGAAGCTCTTGGGGACAAGTGCTGGTGCACTTCCAAGGTTCAAGAGGAAACTACAAGCAACAAGTGTACAAGAAGAGAGTTTTTCATTTGTATTCATTGTATTTTTTTTTCTTGTGTTGAGTTGTTGTATGTGTGAGTGTTGTATGAGGTTTCTTCACCTCCGGTAGTTACCGAGAAGGAGAGTTTTATTAGTGGAGTGAGCGTCGTGTGTGGATCCTTGGATTAGTCACCTCTTCTTGAGGTGGATACCAAGTAAATCCTCCTGTTAGCATTGTGAGTGTTTGCTTCGAGTTCTTTTCCGCTGCACATCATTACGAAGCATCAAGACAACGAACGCGACGAGCTATTCACCCCCCCCCCCCCCCCCCCTCTCTAGCTACAAATCGACCCTAACAAGTGTTATTAGAGTGAGGTCGCTCTTAACCAAAATCATTGCTGGAAAGGGAAACTAGCTAGAGGGAGAAGAAGTTAAAACAAATTTCAACAAGTCAAAGACTTCATCAAAGGTTCAACTTCAAGATGGAATTCCAAGATGGACTCAGATTCGACACAAGAGTGCCTCTACCATTCACATCAATGACAAGCTTCGATTCTTGAATATCAAGAATTGAAAATTTTTTCATTATGGAGATAAAGTAATGGTTTGCTCTAATGGAAGGCTTTGAAGCTCCAACAAATAGTAATGGCAAAATTCTCAAGAAGAACAAACGGAGCCAAGAGCAAATTCAAAGATATGAGGCCAATGCTAAAGTGACCAAGCTATTGGTTAATTTATTGCCAAGCAATATTTTGACTCAAATAGGATAATACAAGGATGCCAATGAGCTATGGAGCAAACTGGCTAAAGTTCATGAGGAATCCTCCACTGTACCCATTCAAGAAAAATCCAAAGAGGGCAACTCATTGGATCAAGAAGGAGAGGAGCCCGAAGTTGAGAGATGCTCAACATCGAAGGAAGAAGAAGAAGAGGATTCATCCTCAACGGAATGCAATGAAAAGGGCAAAGAGGGGCATACTCTTTGTTCCATGTACAAGATGAAGAAGTCTCCACCTCTAGGATTGAGGGGGAGCGACATTCGGTGACTCCAGACCAAGAAGAAGGAGAAGCTTCTACTTCCGGGTCAAGTGAAGAAGAAGAAGATGGGGCATCCTCCAAAAATCAAGAGACATCAAATGGAGGATCAAGTGTCATCCCTACACGTGAAGGTATAAGTAGTTCAATTAATAATAAAAATCATATTATTTACTTTGAGTGTAGGGAACTTGGGCACTACAAGAGTAAGTGCCCCAAATTGACCAAAAAGAAAGGTCAAGTGGCACCCAAGGCTAAGGAGAAGCCTAAGAAGGTTGGCCCCATGATAAGGAAGAGCAAGGAACACATTGTGTGTTTCTTGTGCAAGCAAAATGAACATTATCGAAGCCAATGTCCAAAGGGGAAGAAACCAACCAAGCTCAAAGAAGGAAGCAATAGTCAAGGGGGAGCTTGTAAGAGCAAACCCAAGGTATCATTTGTTGAGCCAATTTCTTAAGTCATGGTATTCAGATTTATATCATTTTAATGCTATTTATCATAAAAATAGAATGCATGATATGATTAAAGAAAAATATGTAGCTCTTCATGCCAAGACTACCTCACCTAATGTTAGGAAGGTAGATAAACTAGACAAGAACACTAAGGACCTTAGTTATAAGCCTAGAAATAGAAATGTTCAAGGATTTAATGATAAATCAAAATATAGGGATTTATGGAATGAAAATCAAGTCTTGAGGTCAAGGCTTGACAAAATTGAAAAGACCCTAAAAAGGATGGAAAGTATCCTTAAGGGGTAAAAAAAGCATAACCTAGGTTTAGGAAACTAAAAGTTATCCAATGGCCATAGAGGTTTTGGATACAAACCTAAGACTAAGAAGGATGTAGCTTCATATCATAGGGTTCCATATACCTATGGAACCAATCCTAGATCTAGGAGTCAAGTCAAGGATATAAGGGAAGTTATCCCTAGGAGTATCTTTGCAACAATAAATGTGACTAAGACTTCTAAGAAGTCAAATAAAGTCACCAAGAAGGTCACAAGAGAAGCTATTCCTAGAGTTGACCTAGAGAAAGTGACCAAGGCTCCTAAGAAGCCTAGAAAAGTTATTAGGAATGTATCTAGGGAAGTTATCCCTAGTGAATATCTAGAACATTCAAGGAATACCAAAAGGTTTTGAATTCCGAGGAGCATATTCTCTATACCCTAGATGGGTTTAGAGAGTAACAACTCTAAATGGGTAGGGTAGTTAACCCAACCTTGATAAAGTTGACACTTGGAAGCATTTTTAAGGTTTTTGTTAACCTTTAAAAATAAAAAGGATAAATGGTTACTTTTTGGAAGAGTAAAATGTGCCAAAATTTGAGAAATTGAACTTAATTTTAATTGGCACAAATAAGGAAAGGCAAAAGAAATGTCAAGTTGAGTTTTGGCATTTTCTTGATAAAATATGGGCAATCTAGGATCAATTTTAATTTAGCTAAGGAATTAAGGATATAGATTATTTAGGTATATTTTATTTATGCTAATTGTCATGCTTTGTTTTCCCATCATATGTCATGACATCATATGTTACATTTATGCTTATTATGAAAAATAAACAAAAATATCATGTCATGTCATACATACATCATGTAGCAATAGTATATTTTCTTTTGAAAATTATTTCTTTTTGTTGTATACCATAAGTCATCATGTATTATTTTAGTTTCCTTGTAAATAAGGATAATGACATTTACTAACAAGTGACATCCTAGGTGGATGTTCAAAATTTCTAAAATGCCTAGATAGATATGCATGATCCCTAGTTTAGGGCAAAACCAAAATCTATATCTCACAAAGACTATAAGGTGACTTGTATGTGTTTTAGTGCACATTAGATATAAGTGAGATGTTGGGATGATGAACAAGACTTTAAGATGTTGATTTAATGCATCTATTTGAGTTTTGATTTCATCAAAACACATAGTTAATGTGTACTCCAATCATTAAGAAAGCTGGTGTACAAGCCATGTGCATTGAGCCCAAAGAACATGATTGAAAATTGGTTTTGAAAATCATTTTAAATGTATTTTGGAAAACCTTGGTGAATGCTATCTTTTGATAGTAATCATCATTGAAAAGTTAGACACAAACTTGGAAGAAACATTGAAATTTTTACAAGATTTTAAGTTTGTGCCAATCTTTGAAAATAGGAAGTATTTTCTTAGAAAACTATTTTTCCATGATAGTATATACCCTAAATAATGTTTATGAGAATTTTCATGATTTTTAGAATTTTATAGAACTTTTAGGGCATTTTTGAATTTTGGCTGAAATTGGATTTCAGAAATTCAGAAACCCAATCGATCAACCGATCGATTGGGTAGGCTCAATCAATTAGCTGATCGATTGGGTAGGCTCAATCGATCAACCGATCGATTGAGATGGGTTTCCCGTGAGCAGAAACTCACTAAATCGATCAGCCGATCGATTCATTTCTTCCTGGATCGATCAATGGATCGATTCTAGCATTTTCTCCGCAAACAAAAGCTTATGGAATCGATCAGTGGATCGATTGAAATGGTGCCAATCTATTAAGTCCCAACCCAATCGATTGAAAAGACTGATTTTGGCTTGGAAAGCATAATTTTAGCACTTTAAGCCATTTTTAGTCTCTTTAACCATTTCTAACCCCTTGGAATATATTTATATATATTTAAGGGTAGTTTTCATAATGAAAACAAGGAGAAATGGTTAAGGAACACTAAATTAGAGTTTAGGTTGAGGTTTGCATTCAAATATTGGTACTTGAACCTTAAAACTTCAGTTTTTGGGTTTCCTAAAGGTTTAGGGACTCCAAGTCATTATTGGTGCAATGACAGAAGTTTGAAGTATGTTTTTAGGGGGAGTTACTCTTTAAGGACATGAAAATTATTTTTCAAATACCTTAGAAGGTGGTTAACCTTCTTTAGAGTAAATGCTCAAGGTTGAGCATTGAAAAATAATAGAGAGTGAATATCTTCATTGTTAAGTTGTGAATGCTCAAGGATGAGCATTATGAAGTGGATTAATGCTCAAGAGTGAGCATTGGATACAGTGAAGGGTATGAGACTTTCATTGTAGTGTTGTGAACAACATGTGAGGTTGTGAACAACATTGAGTAACTCTTCAGGGGGAGAGTTTTTGATGTGTGCCAATAGGGGGAGAATGTAGGGTTTAAGTTATGCCTTCATTGCCCCTCTAAAAAAGTTTGGGGGAGAATGCTCTCTAGGAAAGTGTAACGACCCAACTCCTGGGTACTAAGCTGTGAGCCGGATCGCTACATTAACTACTGAAACTACTGTGCTGTACTGTGCGGAAACTGGGTAAAATAAAATTTTACTAAAATATTGTAGTTGCCTCTGTTAACTCTGTGAGAGTGAGATTTCATATCCAACTACCTTATAGATATTCATAGCTATACTGAGGAGGTGAAACTGGAGCTTTGGATCGGTCCGTGGAACGATCCACTGGCACCCACGCGAACACTGGCTGGATCGGTCTGCCGACCGATCCAGCTGCTCACTGATCGGTCGGTGAGACCGATCAGTGGCTCACTGATCGGTCGGCCGACCGATCAGTGACTGCTGAATTCGTCCCGAACTCTCTGTTCGCGGAGGGATCGGTCGATCCTGGGAGATACAGTAAGCTACTGTATCCATCTGGATCGGTCGGCTGACCGATCCAGGAGAAGGAAAAGAACTGGATCAGTCTGCTGACCGATCCAGGTTCTGATAGTCTGATACGAAATCAGAATTTCTGATTTCCAGCACTGATTCGTGCCAAAAATCGCATACACAAGTTCTAGATACATGAAAAACACTCTAGCATGTAAATACTAATATTCTAAACATGATAAACTAAACAAGACATAGTTTACTAAGCTGTAACACCTAGTAACAAGACTAAGTCATAAAACTAGGCATGTTAAGTACTAAAACTGAAATAAAAGTGTGTAGATCCCAAGGATCTTTATTCCAAACCCCTTGCACACACACATCATCGTAGCATCGCCCTCCAGCCTCCGCTAATCCACTTTTCTTTTACCAGTATCTGCAGTATAAGAAAAGTAGCATCTGTAAGCTAAGAAGCTTAGTAAGAAACCATCTACCTCACAAAAACATGCAACGATGCGATTATGTTTTTAAAACATGCTGTTTGAAAACTGAACTGAGCATGGCAACATGGCATGGCATATAAAAGCATAAACTGAAACTGAAACACGTATAGCATATAAATTGAACATGCTTTAAACTGAACATGGCATACTTATAAACTGAGTATGAAACTGAACTAGTCATGCATATATCTAAATCTGTACATGAACTCAAATCATGTAAACTGAACCTGAACTGAACTGAAAGCTAAATTAGTGTTCTCATCACTAGTTTCAAATTTGAAAACTATACATATAATAGATGAAAATACTAAACATGCTGTTGGGGCCCTGGCAACTGTACTTACTGTGCGCGCATCCCTACGAGACCCGGGATTGCAAGTTCCGAATCCAGCAGGGTTACTAGGTTATCTAAACCTAGGGACGACTGTGGGAGTCCAGCCCATGGATATCTGATCCAAGTACAGTGCCAACTGAATAAAAGTAAAATACTGAATACTGTTTTATTTTACTTTGCTGTTCTAGGTTATCTGAACCTAGAGGCTACTGTGGGAGCCCACCCAATGGATATCTGATCCATATAGTTGTAATAACTGATAATAACCTGAGTAAAATGTTTCTAATACATTTTACATGCTGTTAGGACGCCTACTGGTGCATCCTTCTGAACTGGGCATTCTACCGAATGCTTGGTGTGCACTAAAAGCACACTCTAAAACTGAAAACTGTAAAACTACTGAACTAATGCCAAAACTAACAAGCGAGAGCAATTATACTGCAGGTGAGGGGTTTCTTACCTCAATCGCAAGGTTTTCTTACGATTCTATCGGCTAGGTTTTCCGGAAAACTGCTCCGTCCGACGAACCGCTTACGTCCTCGCGTTCCTCTCGTGGAGAAGAACCTTTTTCGTGTTGGAGTCGTCGCTGGAAGATGTTCCCTTGACCCTTGGAAGAAAGCCCTAGCCTTTCCTTGATGTGGCGCCGAGAGAAGGAGGAAGAAAAGAAGGGGGTGGCGTGAATGGTCTCGGTGAAGAGGGATTTGCCGAACCAAAATAAAATAACCCAACTCCATCTTAAGTTTATTATTTATATTAAGTGGTTTAATGAACCCAACTCTAATATAAATATATTTGGTTCTCCTTTCTTTCAGCACGGCCCTGCTGGGTTCACCGGTTACTAAACTTATCCGTAAACCATAGGTCTCGGGTTCGATTCCCGCCTAAGCTATTTTACGGTTCTAATTATTTTTGCCACTTCCGCTACTCGGAAAATTCCGGAAAAATATCTAAAAATTCCATAAAAATCATAGAAAAATTCTAAAATAAATTCGGGAATTTTTCAGGCTTTACAATCCCCCATACCTTATAAAAAGTTCGTCCCCGAACTTAAAATAATTCTGGGTACTTCTGTCTCATGCTGGCCTCTGTCTCCCAAGTCGCCTCTGCTGCTGTGTGATTTTGCCAACTGACTTTGACTAATGGCACTTCCTTGTTCCGTAATTTCTTTACTGCTCGGTCTATTGTTTGAATAGGACGACTGTCATAGCTGAGATCATCACGGACCTGTACCAACTGGGGCTCAATCACCTGGGTGGCGTCTGGAATATGCTTCTTCAGCATGGAGACATGAAATACGTTGTGGACGGCTGACATCTCCTGAGGTAGCTCTAGCTCATATGCTACCTTGCCCACTCTCTTCGTGATAAGGTATGGTCCCACATATCTGGGAGCTAGCTTGCCCTTCTTCCCAAAACGCATGACTCCCTTCATGGGAGCTACTCTGAGGAAAACTGTATCCCCAACTGAAAACTCTAGGGGTCTGCGTCGTGTATCAGCATAGCTCTTCTGACGGCTCTGTGCTGTCTCTATCCTCTGGCGAATCTGCTGTATGGCTGCTGTGGTATCTGCTACTAGATCTGTCTGAAGCTCTAGTTCCTTCTGTTCACCACTCTCATACCAGCAGATTGGTGATCTGCACCTCCACCCATAGAGTGCCTCATAAGGTGTCATGCCGATAGTGGCCTGATAACTGTTGTTGTATGCAAATTCTGCTAGACTCAGATATTTGCACCAACTTCCCTTGAAATCTAGGGCACAAGCTCGGAGCATATCCTCGAGTACCTGATTTACTCGCTCCGTCTGACCATCTGTCTGAGGATGAAAGGCTGTGCTGAATTTTAACTGGGTGCCCATAGCTGACTGTACACACTTCCAGAAGTGTGATGTAAATCTGCTGTCTCTGTCTGATATAATGGTTCGTGGGACTCCATGCAGCCTGACAATTTCCTTGAGATACAACTGAGCTAGCTGCTCCATGGAATAGGATATTCTGATAGCTAAGAAGTGGGCTGATTTAGTCAACCTGTCGACTATTACCCAGATGGCATCAAAACCATTCATGGTTCTGGGTAATCCCACTATGAAGTCCATAGAGATATCCTCCCACTTCCATTCTGGAATCTGAATCGGCTGCAGAACCTCTCCTGGTCGCTGATGTTCTGCCTTAACCCTCTGACAGGTTAGGCAGATGCTGACGTATCTGGCGATATCTCGCTTCATCCCAGGCCACCAAAATCGTTTTTTTCTCGATACATTTTGGTGGAACCAGGATACATCGCATAGGAGTCCTGTGAGCCTCGTCTAGAATCTGCGTAGTTCCTCCCGATCCGAACACAAAGTCTGCATCACCACGACACTACCCCACCGCGACACTCAACTCTCAACTTTCGATTACGCTAACCTTGCTTGATTTTCTGGATTTCGGATCCTGCGCTGTCTGGATATCATCAAGCAAGGTAGATGCTAAGGACATAGTGGAAAGTCGCCCGACTATAAGCTCGAGACTAAAATTTGTAATCTCCTTCCTTAGGGGTGGTGACATAGTGCTAAAGATAATAAGGTAGCTGCTGAGTGCGTCTGCTACCTTATTAGCTTTCCCTGGATGGTAGAGGATATCTATGTCGTAATCCTTGACCAGCTCTAACCATCTGCGCTGTCGCATATTCAGATCCTTTTGAGTAAAGAAATACTTCAGACTTTGATGATCTGTATACACTCTGCACTGAGCTCCGTACAAATAATGTCTCCAAATCTTGAGAGCGAACACCACTGCTGCAAGCTCAAGGTCGTGAGTAGGATAGTTCCTCTCATAATCCTTGAGTTGTCTGGAGGCATAGGCGATCACCTTGCCCTGCTGCATCAGTACTGCTCCTAATCCCAATTTGGAGGCGTCACTATAGATGTCGAAGCTGTCCGTGTTTTCTGGTATAGCTAAAATAGGAGCACTGGTCAATCTCCGTTTTAGTTCGCTGAAGCTGTTCTCGCAGTCCTCTGTCCACTGAAATTTCTTATTCTTCCTAGTGAGAGCTGTCAGTGGGGAGGCTATCCTGGAGAAGTCCTCTACGAACTTCCTGTAGTAACCTGCTAGTCCCAAAAAGCTTCTGACTTCACTGGCGTTCTTGGGTCTCTTCCAGTTACTTACTGCTTCTATCTTGCTGGGATCTACCATAACACCATCTTTGGAGATGATGTGACCGAGAAAGGCTACCTGGTCTAGCCAAAATTCACATTTCTTGAATTTGGCGTACAGCTGGTTCTGCTGAAGGATCTGCATGGTCCTCCTGAGTGCCTGAATAGATAAGAATGTCATCGATGAACACGATGACAAACTTGTATAAGTATTCTCTGAATACTCTGTTCATGAGATCCATGAAAGTAGCTGGAGCATTTGTCACGCCGAAAGGCATGACTACGAACTCATAATGTCCGTATCTGGTCCTGAAAGCTGTTTTAGGTATATCACCTTTCTTGACTCTAACCTGGTGATATCCTGATCTGAGGTCAATTTTAGAGAACACTGTGGCTCCCTTTAGCTGATCAAACAGGTCATCTATCCTGGGGAGAGGGTACCTGTTTTTAATTATGACCTGGTTCAAGGCACGGTAGTCTATGCATAGGCGCATGCTTCCATCCTTCTTCTTCACGAACAACACAGGTGCTCCCCATGGTGAGTGACTAGGGCGTATGAAACCCTTGTCTAGAAGCTCCTGTAATTGCTCCTGAAGTTCCTTCAGTTCAGCTGGAGCCATGCGGTACGGTGCCTTGGAAATTGGATTTGTGCCGGGAATGAGCTCTATCTCAAATTCAATCTCCCTGTCTGGTGCTAAGCCTGGTAGCTCTTCAGGGAAAACTGCTGGGTAGTCACAAACGACTCGAACCTCTGATAGCTGTTGGTTCTTGTGGTGGCAGGTGTTGATTACATTTTCTAAAAATCCCATGCATCCTGAATCCAATAGCTTCAATGCTGAGAGAAACTTCCTGGCTTTTCTCTTTGGTTTTCCTATGAACTCAAACTGTACTGCTGCTTCAGGTTGGAATATGACCTTCTGTTTACGGCACTCTATAGAAGCGCCGTATCTGATCAGAAAATCCATTCCAAAGATGACATCGTAGTCAGTCATTTCTAGCACTATCAGATCACCAAAAAGTTCCCTGTCTGCTATAATGACTGGCACTGCTCTGAGCCAGTGCGTAGATGCCATAATGTCTCCTGAGGGTAGTGTTGTTAGAAACTGACTGTTGAGTAACTCTCGAGGTGTTGCTAATTTCTCGGCAAATGCCCTGGATACATAAGAGTGGGTTGCCCCAGTATCGAATAAGACAGTTGCATTATGCTGTAAAATACTGATTTGACCTGTGACAACTGTCGAGGCATTTGCTACGTCCTCTCTGGTCAGTGAGAAAATCCTGGCGTTCGGGATAGCTGTGGGAGCTTCTAATCTGCCCTGACTGATCTGTGGACCATCTAAGGCAGCATACATCTGGTGTAGCTGCGCTGGCTGAGCTCCATACTGTATCGGCTGAGGCTGAGGAAGACTGTTCTTGTTCGGGCACTGCTTAGCCATGTGCCCTTCCTGTCCACATTCAAAACAACCTCGCGTACCCTTGCGGCAAACTCCTGGATGATGTTTCCCACAAGTAGCACACTTGGGATGTCTGGAATGTTTTCCAGCTGGTCCTCCTTTTGGGTCACTTGCTTTGCTTTCCCTTCCGGTTGGAGCTATGTCCCGTTATTTACGCTAAGTACCGAGCCACTTGTCCTTGGGCTATGTGGAAACCCGTCACTGGGTGATGTCTTCGATAGTGCTCGGTGATCGAGCACTACTCACTAGCTCCTCCGTGGTTTGTGGCCTATGAACGCCACCACCACATTCATTGCGATCTCGTCCGAGCATCTTCATCAGCGTACTCGTTCCTTCTCGGCGACTAGTTCGGACACGACGAGCCAACTGTTGAATTTCTTCATGGCCTCAAGGCGATAGGTTGCCCGACGAAATTGCAGAAACTCGCATAGTGTCGGTTCGTGACTTGCATGTGAAAGAATTTCTCGAAGAATTCTTTCTCAAGTTGGCCCATGTCATCCGGTTACTGGCCGCCGGTTTAATCGCCCCCACCACATGCGTGCATCTCCTGTTAAAATGAGGCACACTTCACCTTTTCGTGCTGGCCAGCCTAGAAGCTCCATCGTGCTTTCCAATGTTTTAAACCATGCCCGAGCATCCCATGGTTCGCCGGTGCCTGAGAAGTTCTCGGCTTAATTCTCTGCCATTGGATAAGGTAAGCTTCTCTCTTAGCCCTCGCTACTGGGGCTACTGGGACTGGTACTGCAGGCTGAGCTGGTACTATTGTTTTGATAACAGTGACTGCTTAAGTTGATAATCTGCTATCTCTGCTGCTCGCCTACATATCTCCAAAGCACGCCTGGCATCACCAGACATAGCAGCCACCTGATCAGCCGCTGATGCTTTCTTAGCTGGACGTCCTCGTACCATTTTCTAAATAGCAGAGAACACATATATATAACTAGGCTATCATGTTATAGTTAACTACTGGTAACATGTTAAATACTATCATTGTAAACATGAATTAATTAACTACCAACATGAGAGCAAACATGAAAGCACATATAACTGATATGAAAGCTGAAAACAAACTGAGTGAGAGATGTTCTTACTTGGAAGCTGTAGGCACAATACTGATGTGTGTGTAGGAAGTAAGGAACTTGCTCTGATACCACTCTGTAACGACCCAACTCCTGGGTACTAAGCTGTGAGCCGGATCGCTACATTAACTACTGAAACTACTGTGCGGAAACTGGGTAAAATAAAATTTTACTAAAATATTGTAGTTGCCTCTGTTAACTCTGTGAGAGTGAGATTTCATATCCAACTACCTTATAGATATTCATAGCTATACTGAGGAGGTGAAACTGGAGCTTTGGATCGGTCCGTGGAACGATCCACTGGCACCCACGCGAACACTGGCTGGATCGGTCTGCCGACCGATCCAGCTGCTCACTGATCGGTCGGCTGACCGATCAGTGACTGCTGATTTCATCCCGAAGTGAAGGAAGAGAACTCAGGCGGCGATCGATCGAGAGAAGGAAGAGAGTCGATGGCCATCGAGAGAAGGAAAAGCACCGGTGGGAGGCGACTTTTGATACAGACAGAACAATTTCTGATTTCCAGCACTGATTCGTGCCAAAAATCGCATACACAAGTTCTAGATACATGAAAAACACTCTAGCATGTAAATACTAACATTCTAAACATGAGAAACTAAACAAGACATAGTTTACTAAACTATAACACCTAGTAACAAGACTAAATCATAAAACTAGACATGTTAAGTACTAAAACTGAAATAAAAGCGTATAGATCCCAAGGATCTTTATTCCAGACCCCTTGCACACACACATCATCATAGCATCGCCCTGCAGCCTCCGCTAGTCCACTTTTCTTTTACCGGTATCTGCAGTATAAGAAAAGTAGCATCTGCAAGCTAAAAAGCTTAGTAAGAAACCATCTACCTCACAAAAACATGCAACGATGCGATTATGTTTTTAAAACATGCTGTTTGAAAACTGAACTGAGCATGGCAACATGGCATGGCATATAAAAGCATAAACTGGAACTGAAACACGTATAGCATATAAATTGAACATGCTTTAAACTGAACATGGCATACTTATAAACTGAGTATGAAACTGAACTAGTCATGCATATATCTAAATCTGTACATGAACTCAAATCATGTAAACTGAACCTGAACTGAACTGAAAGCTAAATTAGTGTTCTCATCGCTAGTTTCAAATTTGAAAACTATACATATAATAGATGAAAATACTAAACATGCTGTTGGGCCCTGGCAACTGTACTTACTGTGCGCGCATCCCTACGAGACCCGGGATTGCAAGTTCCGAATCCAGCAGGGTTACTAGGTTATTTAAACCTAGGGATGACTGTTGGAGTCCAGCCCATGGATATCTGATCCAAGTACAGTGCCAACTGAATAAAAGTAAAATACTGAATACTGTTTTATTTTACTTTGCTGTTCTAGGTTATCTGAACCTAGAGGCTACTGTGGGAGCCCACCCAATGGATATCTGATCCATATAGTTGTAATAACTGATAATAACCTGAGTAAAATATTTCTAATACATTTTACATGCTGTTAGGACGCCTACTGGTGCATCCTTCTGAACTGGGCATTCTACCGAATGCTTGGTGTGCACTAAAAGCACACCCTAAAACTGAAAACTGTAAAACTACTGAACTAACGCCAAAACTAACAAGCGAGAGCAATTATACTGCAGGTGAGGGGTTTCTTACCTCAATCGCAAGGTTTTCTTACGATTCTATCCACTAGGTTTTCCGGAAAACTGCTCCGTCCGACGAACCGCTTACGTCCTCGCGTTCCTCTCACGGAGAAGAACCTTTTTCGTGTTGGAGTCGTCGCTGGAAGATGTTCCCTTGACCCTTGGAAGAAAGCCCTAGCCTTTCCTTGATGTGGCGCCGAGAGAAGGAGGAAGAAAAGAAGGGGGCGGCGTGAATGGTCTCGGTGAAGAGGGATTTGCCGAACCAAAATAAAATAACTCAACTCCATCTTAAGTTTATTATTTATATTAAGTGGTTTAATGAACCCAACTCTAATATAAATATATTTGGTTCTCCTTTCTTTCAGCACGGCCCTGCTGGGTTCACCGGTTACTAAACTTATCCGTAAACCATAGGTCTCGGGTTCGATTCCCGCCTAAGCTATTTTACTGTTCCAATTATTTTTGCCACTTCCGCTACTCGGAAAATTCTGGAAAAATATCTAAAAATTCCACAAAAATCATAGAAAAATTCTAAAATAAATTCGGGAATTTTTCGGGCTTTACAGAAAGGGAGAGAATGAAGGAAACACGCATTCATGCATTGGCATGAAGAAAAAGTTGAGGTTATGGGATTAACCTAACTTAAAGGTATTGTCAAACATCAAAAAGGGGGAGATTGTTGGTGCAATATCTTCTAGGTCAGGTTGACCAGGTTGACTGAGCTTGAGTTAGCTCAAGCTTGAATCTTGATGTTTGAGTTTCAATATTTGACAATATATGAAGATTGCAGGAGCAATAGTCTGATTGGGGATATTGTTGGAGCAATTCCCCTCTAGTAAAAGTTTGACCATGTCTTATGTGAAGAAGAGTCAAGTAGGTCAAAGAGTTGATCGAATACTTGACTGGGAAAGTCCTAACTTGAGGTTAGACAGTTGGAAATCCTTATGAGTGAAGCCAGGTGAAAGACCTAGTGAGTGAAGCTAGGTAGTTGAAAAATCCTGGTGAGTGAAGCTAGGTGAAAGACCTAGTGAGTGAAGTTAGGCAGGTGAAAGTCCCGGTGAGTGAAGCCGGGTAGTGGAAAAATCCTAGTGAGTGAAGCTAGGTGAAAGTCCTGGTGGGTGAAGTCAGGCAGATGAAAAATCTTGGTGAGTGAAGTCAGGCAGATAGAAAGTCCTAGTCAGTAAAGTTAGGCAGATGGAAAGACCTGGTGAGTGAAGCCAGGCACAAGGAAATCCAGATAGGTCAAGGGTGACTAGACATCTGGTGGAAGTCCAAGTGGGTTATGGAGGATCGGACACTTGGCATGAGACGGTAAGTCAAAGTGGGTAAGGTTGACCGGACACTTGGCACGAGGAGAAAAGTCCATGTGGGTCAAAGGATTGACTAAACACTTTGTGAAGAAGTCCTGGCAGGTCAAGGTTGACCGGATGCTAGGCATGAGGAGTTCCACAGGTGACGGTTGACTAGATGTTGGAATTGGGGGCCCTTGAGCTTGAGTTAAGTAAGTCAAGGGTGGTCAATCAATCAACTGATCGATTGATTCAAAGTCTAATCGATCAGCCGATCGATTGGGAGAGTACTGTAATAAACAGTAGCCCAATCGATCCGTTGATCGATTGGAATCTTATATCACGCAAACAGAATGCTTCCCAATCAATCAGCCGGTCGATTGGGCACCGCTAATCGATCAGCTGATCGATTGGGAGCTGGAAATCATGTGTGACACGAGAAAGCTAAATCGATCAGCTGATCGATTCAGGCTTTTCTAGCAAAGAGCATGAGGCACTCTGAATCAATTAGCCGATTAATTAAAGCCTCCCTAATCGATTGGGATACGGGCGTTGCGCAGGATGCAAGTTTTGGACAGCTGAGATTGCTAGGATCTGACGTGGCAATCAATTGGGAGGAGCCCAATCGATTAGAAGCCCTAGAAGCGTAAATATAAAGGTGACGAAGCATTCAAAAGCGACAATCCTTCTTCCCAATCTTTACGCGATCTTCTCCGACACTTCTCACTAGTTTTTGGAAGCTCTTGGGGACAAGTGCTGGTGCACTTCTAAGGTTCAAGAGCCAACTACTAGCAACAAGTGAGCAAGAATAGAGTTTTTCATTTGTTTTCGTTGTATTTTTCTTCTTGTGTTGAGTTGTTGTATGTGTGAGTATGTTATGAGGTTTCTCCACCTCCGGTAGTTACCAAAAAGGAGAGTTTTATTAGTGGAGTGAGTGTCATATGTGGATCCTTGTAGTCATCTCTTCTTGAGGTGGATACCAAGTAAATCCTCTTGTTAGCGTTGTGAGTGTTTGCTTCGAGTTCTTTTCCGCTGCACATCATCACGAAGCATCAAGACAATGAACGCGACGAGCTATTCACCCCCCCCTCTCTAGATACAAATCGACCCTAACAAAAACTTAATTTATGTCAGGATTTTTAAAAATAATATGATTTTGAAATTGTTTTCCAAATCTACAAAGTTTTCATAAGGTTTTCGAAAGAAAAGTTTTTGCAAAAATGACTTTAAGGTTAGAAAATTCAAAATTATTTTTCAAAATAAAAACAAGAAATATTTTAAAAATAGCTAGGGTTTTTTTTAAGATAACTTTTGAAAACATTTGAAAAACTTTTTTTTTCAAAAATGTCTTTTAAAATAATATTTCAAAAACTTAAATAGTGGTCAAACTGATTTACAAAGCTATCATTTAAAACACTAAGGGCGATAAAGTTGAAGTATTTAGAAATTTTACAAATTTTCAAAACAATTTTTATTAATCCTCCCCCTGAACCTGACATTATTTTAAAATAGACGACTAAAAAAATATCCTTAACTGTCTAACCATTAGTTACTTACTAACTATCAGAAGATATCACTTGGTTAGTCAGGTTAAGTTAATTTATCCAGTTAGTGTTTGACTAAGCTAAAAAAACTTAACCTGATTACTATTAGATTGATATTTAATTCCCAGACTTGTATTGATGCACTAATATAAGTATCTTAAGTCCAAGCAGTCTGCCTATGCATCTCACCCCTTTCTAAGTTTAGTAATATATAAACAAGGTAGTCTTAGTATGTTGGTGAGATGCTCAAATCCTAAATCTATAGGAGCATGCTTTCTAAGGGTTTGATCTAGACTAAGGCTAAAGGTAATTTTGAAAATTCTAAAAATAAGAGAAGTTTTGAGAAAAATAAATAAAGAATTTTATCCTAGAATTTTAAAAATAGTTTTTGAAAGTAATTTTGAAATTAAGAGTCCTAGTCTATTAAGCATATTCCTAATTGTTGACGTAAGTTACTAAATTCACTTTTAGGGAGGGGTTTAGTGAATATGTTAGCTAGGTTTGACTTGGACTCAATGTATTTGAGTTCAATGTCACCTTTAGTGACATGATCCATGATAAAGTGATGTCTAATTTTGATTTGTTTAGTTCTTGAATGATGCACAGGATTTTTGGTTAAATTAATCGAACTGACATTATCAATTAGTAATTTTGTATTTATAAAGTTTAAATTGAAGTCTTTTAAAGTGTGCATCATCCAAAATAATTGGGCAACACATTCTCCTATAGCTATGTATTTTGCCTCAGTAGTAGATAAGGCAACACAGTGTTGCTTCTTACTAAACCAGCTGACAAGTGATGGGCCAAGTAGCTGACACCTACCACTTGTACTTTTATGGTCCAGTTTGCAACCAGTATAGTCTGAGTCAGAGTAGCTTATGAGTTCAAAATTAGGTGTTCTAGGATACCATATTCCTACATTTGATGTTACTTTGAGATATCTAAAAATTCTTTTGACGTTAGTCAAATGTGATTCTTTAGCATAGATTTGGTATCTAGCACACATACTAACTGCAAATAAAATATCAGGTCAACTTGCAGTTAAGTATAAAAGGCTACCTATGGCACTCCTATAGTATTTTAGGTCAACTGGTTTTCCATTTGGGTCATTATCTAAGGTTGTGTTAGTTGTCATAGGTGTCTTTATTTCTTTAATATTTTCCATTCCAAATTTTTTAAGTAATTCCTTAATATATTTTTGTTGATAAATGTAATTGCCTTCATTTGTTTGTTTAATTTATAACCCTAAAAAGTAAGTTAGTTTACCTACTAAACTCATTTCAAATTCTTATTCTATTAGGATTATAAATTCTTGTAAAAAATTTTGAATTGGTTGACCCAAACATTATATCAGCTACATATACTTGAGCTATAAAAATATCATGGTTGATTGATTTGACAAATAGAGTTGGGTCAATTTGTCCTTGGTTGAACCCTTTAGAAATTAGGTAAGAGGTTAACCTTTCATACCATACCCTAGGTGCTTGTTTAAGACCATATAAGGCTTTTTAAAGTTTAAATACATGGTCAGGATAATCTAAACTCTCAAACCCAGGTGGCTGACCTACATAAACTTTCTCTTTTATTAGCCCATTTAAAAAGGCAAATTTTACATCCATTCGATAAAGTTTAAATCCTTTATAGGTTGCATAGCTTAGTAGCATTCTAATGGACTCTTCTAGTCTGACTACTGGGGTATATGTTTTGTCATAATCAAGTCCCTCTACTTGACTAAACCCTTTAGCAACTAGTCTAGCCTTGTTTCTAATAATCTCTCCATTTTCACTTAATTTATTTCTGAATATCCATTTTGGTTCTATTATCTTTTTATTTTTAGGTGATGGTACTAAGTCCTAGACTTCGTTTCTCTCAAATTGGGCTAACTCTTCTTGCATAGATATGATCTAGTCTGGGTCAAGTAAAGATTCTGCTATTGTTTTGGATTTAATTTTTGAGATTAGGGATATTTGACTTAAGTTTCTGAAGGATGACCTAGTTTGAACTCTTAGGTATGGGTCATCAATTATTTGGTCAATTGGATGATTTGAGTTGGCTCTTATGGTTCTAGTAGGTTCATTCATTTGAAGTTGATCTTCTTCTTCTTGACTTAGTTTTTTACTGGCTCCCCCTTGACTAGTGTTACTTTGAACAAAATCAATTAGTTGAATCTGGGTTTGTTCAAAGTTTTGGTTGGACTCTTCAAATTTTACATTTGAGGGTTCTTTAATTCTTAGTGTAATTTTATTATATATTCTATAACCTCTACTGTTTAATGAGTATCCTACAAAGATCCCATTTTCTATTTTTGATATAAATTTTTCTAAGTGTTCTCTTGTATTTAGTATGTAGGCTGGGTATCTAAATACTTTAAAGTATTTAATATTAAGTTGTTTATTATAATATATTTCAAATAAAGTTTTATTATGAGTTTTATTTATTGTGGTTCAATTTTGTACATAGCAGGTTGTGCTAACAGCTTCTGCCCAAAAGTATTTTGGTAGGTTATACTCATTTAACATTGTCCTAGAGGCTTCAAGTAGAGTTCTGTCCTTTTTTTTCTAATATTTCATTTTGTTGAGGTGTTTTAGGACATGAATATTTGTGATGGTAACCATTTTCAAGGCAAAATTAGTTAAAGTTATGATTTTTAAATTCACCTACATTATCACTTCTAATTCTTTTAATTTTTAGGCCTTTTTCATTTTCAACTTGTTTGTAAATATTAGTAAAGATTTCAAATGTTTCATCTTTATTTTTTAAGAATTTTACCCAGTTGAATCTAGAGTAGTCATCTATTATTACTAGACAATATAGGCTTCCATTTATTGATTTGATCCCATGGAAATCAAATAGGTCTAAGTGCAATAGTTCTAGTATTGGATCTGTTTAAAGTTGAGTAATTGAATTGTAAGTAGATTTTGTTTATTTTCCTTGTTGACAAGCATTACATATTGTTGAGTCTAAGTTAGGTAATTTTGATATGCCTCTAACTAATCCATTTAATTTACTTAGATTTCTAAAATTTGTATGTGACATTCTTCTATGCCATAACAAGGTTTCTTCTTTTTGTGTTAAGTAACACTTAAGTGAGGAAGATGTTAGGTTAATTGCATAGACATTGTCCTTTCTAAACCCTTTTAGGTTTATAGTAGGATTATCTAAGTGTTTAATTAAATATTCAGAGGAAAGAACCTAACCTTATATCCAGAATCACACAATTGACTTATACTATGAAAGTTGTATTTGAGTTTTTCAACAAGTAATACTTTCTTAACAATGAAATCAGTTTTGAGTTCAATATTACCTACCCCAATTACCTTGAGTTTGTCGTTGTTTCCAAAGGCAGCTGTTCCTAAGCTTTCGTAGGTTAATTAATTGAATTTGGTGTGATCCCCAATCATGTGTTTGAAGCAACCACTATCCAACATTCACTTGGTTTCCTACAACAAGTATGAGTTAAGAATAGTTTTAAGTTAAGTTTATTTTAATTTAAGTTAATTTTAATTTAAGTCAATTTAATTTAGGTTAATTTTAAGTTTAATTTAAATTTAATTTAATTTTTTAAGTTTAAGTTAAATTTAATTTAAAATTTTAAAGTTTAAGTTAAATTTAATTTTTAAGTTTAATTTAATTTAATTTTTAAGTTTAATTTAAATTTAATTTAAATTTAATTTAAATTTAATTTAATTTTAAGTTAAATTTAATTTATTTTTTTTAAGTTTAAGTTAAATTTAATTTAAAATTTTATGTTTAAGTTTAATTTAATTTTTAATTTTAATTTTTAAGTTTAAGTTTAATTTAATTTTTAAGTTTAATTTTAATTTAATTTTTAACTTTCATTTTTTTGTTTAAGTTAAATTTAATTTATTTTATAAATTTAAGTTAAAGTTAATTTAATTTTAAGTTTAAGTTTTATTTAATTTTTAAGTTTAATTTAATTTAATTTTTAAGTTTAATTTAATTTTAAGTTTAAGTTTAATTTAATTCTTAAGTTTAAGTTTAATTTAATTCTTAAATTTAAGTTAAGTTTAATTTAATTTTTAAGTTTAAGTTAAATTTAATTTTTAAGTTTAATTTAATTTTTAAATTTAAATATTTTACCTTAGTCATCTCACCCGATCTATATTTTCAATCAGAGAATCCTATGATTTTGTGAGATGAATTAAGTTCAATTTCAAAGTTGGGTTTAACTTTGTGTTAGATTCAAGTTTAGCTTTGAGCTCAACAGATAGACATTATTTGGATAAACTTCTGAGCTATGGTGAGTCACCTAGACATCATTATAGTAACCATGCCTTCGAGGTTTTCTAAATAGTTCTATCCACTGAGCTTAGTACAAAACCTTAGTCTAATTAGGATCCGTAAAGGGTAGCTTCAGTCAATTCCACTAATTTAAATGTACCAGGTCGAAGTCATATCTTTCTAGATATGCATAGACAGAGTTTCCCTAACTTACTATCATCCAAAACTTCACCAGTACCGTAGGTCAAGTTAAACTTTTTGTCCCTTTTTACTCTAATCCTAATTACTCTGCCGGGTAGGTTATTTTTGGAGGTGCCAACTAATTTAGAGCCTCTCCCTGAATTATTGATCTAGATTTCTTAAGATTTGGTTTTGGGTTTATGTTGGTTACTTTTGTAATTATAATAGACTTGATGATAGTTTGAGTTTGAGTTGGTTCTATAGTTCTTTCTATGATTTGTCTTTGGTTTAGTTGATTTAGTATGTTTTGAACTTTGATTTGGGTTATTTGATTTTACATAATATATTTTATTTTTGGATATATAGTATTAGTTAATTCCTACTTGCATGGTTAGGAAAGCTTTTGGAACCCAACCTTTAGTTTGTATTTTATTTTGAGTTACGAGTGATATGAATGATTTATTTGTTGAACTGAACTTGTATCCAAGCCCAGATTTGTTGTATACAGCCTTTTTGATTTTTAAGGATTAGATCCAAGTTTTTAGATCTAGTTGTAAAATTATCTAACAGCCCTTTAAGTTTGTTAATTTCAATTTTTAATGTTGAGTTTTCCTCCTCAAGTCTTACAACTTGACTTGGATTAGAATTTTCGATATGTTCCTTGAAGTGTTAATTTTCCTCAAGGAGCATTTTATTTTGATTTTCATTTTCGGTTAATTTTTTATTTAAGCATGCAATGATTTTGAAAAAAAAATTGCTTAAATTAAGGTATACCTCATCAGAATCTTCGGAAACGAGTACAAACTCGTGGCTCGATTCGGGTTCAGACCGTTCTTCTTATTCACCTTCCAATTCTGATTCGCAGGCCATTAGTGCGAGGTAACTTCGGTGCTTCTGTTCTTCGGCATCCCATTCATTCGAAGATGATTCATCCCACGTTGCCTTGAGTACTTTCTTCTTGGTTTTGTCATTCTTCAGCTTTGGGCACTCGTTCTTGTAGTGCCCCTTCTTGTTGCATCCGAAGCAAGTCACATTTTTGTTGTTAGGATCGGTGGTGGAGTCGATCTTTTGCCGGTCATTTCTGGTGAAATTCTTCTTTCTCCTGATGAATATTTTTCTTACCAAGTTCACCAAGTATTCTTCGTCTTCAAGGTCTTGGTCAGACTCACCTTTAAGTTTAGGTTTAGTTCTTGGCTTATCTTTAGAAGAACCTGTAAAAAGGGCAATTCCTTTCTCAACCTGTTTTGAGTTAGCCTGTTCATGGAGTTTGAGTTCATGAAATAGTTCATCTAACTTTAATTTGAAAAGATCCTTTGAAATCTTGTAAGCATCCACGATGGATGCCCACAGTGCATTTTGAGAAAACGATTTAAGGGCATACCTTATTAGGTCACGGTTCTCCATATGGTTGCCGATGTTGTGAAGCATGTTGAGGATGCCCTTTATCGTCGCGTGGAGTTAACTCATAGTTTCTCCTTCCTGCATTTTTGTATTAAATAATTTATTTAGATAGAGGTCTCTTTTGGTTACCTCTGCATCGCTAGTTCCCTCGTGCAATTCGATGAGCCTGTCCCACAGTTCCTTCGTATTTTCGTGTGGGCCAACGCGGTTTAGTTCTTCTTTCATTAGCCCACACAGGAGGGTGTTGAGAGCCTTGAAATCTATTTGGGCTTTCTTCTTCATCTCCGAATTCCACTGTTGCAGGATCATCAAAATTCTGACGTTATCGACTAGAGCCTTGTAGCCTCTGGTGATGTTGAACCATTAGTTGAAGTCGGTCTTCAGATAGACCTCCATTCTCTTCTTCTAGCGTGGAAAGTCATCGCCATTGAAAAGGGGAGGACGGATAGTGCTGTATCTCTCATTTTGGGTCATTGCTCTTGCAATAGTAAAGAAAAACAGAGATGGTCCCAAGACTTTTGTTCTTGGACTAGTAGTGCGGGATAAAAATAAAAATATTAAGACTGAATTGGTGTTGACCAATTCAGATTGGTTTGCTACTAGAAAATATTTCCAAAGAGGTAATTATACCAATTTGGATTATGTCGAAAAACTTAAAACCAAAAATAAGAAAATAAAAATTTTCACCACCTTTACCTAATTGGTGGTTGCACTAAATCAGAGTGGTACCCGCTCTGATACCACTTGTTGGATCGAAAAGAACACTAGAGGGGGGTGAATAGCGATCATTGGAAAATCATTATCGAGTCAAAGTACACAACGGAAAATAATAACGAAAACAACGGTATCACACCAAATTTTACTTGGTCGGAGCATTCGTCGACTCCTACTCCAAGGCCTGCACGTGAGAGTACTTTCGTTGGGCAATCCACTAATAGTTCACAAAAGAGTTACACAATAAGTACAAGAACTATAAAATAAAGTTACCGACAATAGAGAAAATAAAAACTGAGTCACAGGTTGTCAGAGAAGCTTCACAGCGTCGCAGGAGCATTTTTAGAGCAGCGCTCAAGAAAGCAGTTATAGAGAGAAGTTGTGTATTGTGCTCCTAGTGGAAGACTACTTATATAGGCAGTTCCAGGCGCCTAGACCGTGACGTCATCCATCCAATCAATGCGCTCTAAGCTGGTGACAAGATAGATCTTGGGCATTCTGGACGCTCGGACCACTTCCACTCTGGGCGCCTGGAAGTGTTCCAGCTGCCCGGACCAACTTTTCCAACAGTCTTTATTTCCTACAAAATGAAATTAGTCCGATACAATAAAACTTATATTATCCTAAAAAATAAGTGTTAACACAATTATAGTCAAGAGTAGTAATTAGATTCTATCTCCTCGAGACCAGAATCTAGTTAAGATCTCAACTTAGATTTCCCAAATGGATCTAAGATGGATCGACGCCTACTGTTCTTTCAAACGGGGAACACGTCCTCACCAAGTTATTCTCCTCCGGTGACTTACCTTAACTTACTTCTTTTCGAGACATTCGGTCAGCTTGTCGACCTGTTTGGACTTTGTGTCAGATATCCGGTCAGCCAGTTGACCTATCTGGACTTCGTACCAGTTATCCAGTTACCCCGTCAACCTAGCTGGATTTCTTGCCATATATCTGGTCAGCCCGTTGACCTATCTGGACTTCTCTTGCACACTTAGTTAAATCATTAGCTAGTGAAATCCAGCTAGCTAATGAGGATAAGTGATTCTGTATGATAAGTGAGGTAAGTCACTGGAGTAGAGTGGTCCAATGAGGATGAGTCTCAGTTAGATATGTTAGGCGTTGGTCCAGCTTAGATCCATTTTGAAAGTCTAAGTTGAGATCAAGATTATATCATGGTCTGGAGGACATGATCTAATTAATAATTCTTATAAATTATGCTAACTCTATTTTATATGTTCTATTATTTTTCTGTGTACTAATATGTCTCTATAGGAGTTAGAAGTAAAAGAAGCCTCGAAGCTGATCGAAACCTCTATGCTGGAGATGCGAAGGTGCCTCAATGGTAAGGAGGTGCCTCAGTGCAGAAGGCACGGAGGTGCCTCAAGTGGAAGGAGGTGCCTCATTATGCGGATAAGGATTGCGACCGTAATGGATAAAGCCTTGGCAAACCGAGGCACCTCCAGTAGGAAGGAGGTGCCTCCATGCGGATATGATCCGCTATCTTCGGTGAGGATCAAATTGTATGGAGGTGCCTCCAAGGGAAGGAGGCACCTCGGATCATCTATAAAAGATAATGCGAAGCTGCATCCAAAATATAACTTTCCATACGCTACAATGCTCGCTCTATTGCTCTGCTAAGATGCTACTCCGCCCAACACCCGAGCTCTATCCAGTGATCTGCAAAAAGTGTTGGGTAATGAATTTATTGTTAATTCTTTAATTACTGCTTAGAGAAAGTGTAGAGTTGTTACACTTTCTCTGATCTTATGTATTTGATTTGCTCTTTCCATGGTTTTCCAGAAGAGAAATATAGTGAATTACCCATCGATACGGTCCGAGGGATCATGTGTCTTGGAGTAGGAGTCGTCGAAGGTTCCAAAGCAAGTAACCAACTTGTGTTCTTGTCTTTTGATTACTCGTAATTTATTTTCTACTATGTACTTTCAATTTACAAAAGGTTTTCTAAAAATGAAAAGTTTTTATAGGGGTCGTTGGTGGCCAGCTATCGAAGGGATTGAATAGCCCTGCACAATCTAAAAGCAAATACCCTTCTCGGACTTATAACTTAAACAAACACTTGTATAAATAATTAAATAAACAGAAAGACGAGGCTCACAGGATTTACTTGGTTATAACCGGGGAGGTTGTTAATCCATAGAAGTTGAAGCGCAATAAAGATCTCCTTCAGATGGTGAAGCCTCTTACAACATTCAAGTATAGAAGATGAGAAGCTAAACTAAACAATAGAAGCGTATAAGTGTTGAATATCAAATTGCTTGTTCTATTTAGCTTCTTGGACCAAGGCTATATTTATAGCCTTGGTCGGGGCACCAGGAGGGTTCCAAGCGCCTGAAAGGGGATAAAATTTTATCCCCTTCGCAATGGATCATGGTCAAACGTGATCTGGTCAAAGTCGCATTTCGAGCGCCCGAAAGGGTTCCCAGCGCCCGGACTAGTCCAGGCGCCCGGATTGATCCCGGGCACCCAGACCCTTAAAGTCAACATTGTTGACTTTTTGTGGTTCAAGCTCTCTGCTCCGGTTCTGCTCACCTCGGTCCAGATCTTCCGCTCTGCTTGCTTGGGTGATTTCAGCCAACCGAAATAAGGCTCACCCGAACCCAATTTCGGCCTTCTCGAACAGGCTTCTGCTCCAGCTTCTCATCCCTTGAAATCGTCGTGTGCTTCCTTCTCGTCCGCCAGCATACTCATCTGCAACTCTTCGTCCCTCGGACGCACCGAGCCTGTCGGCTCACTCCCATGCCGACCTTCTCGCTGGCTTCCTCTCTTGCTCCTCGAGCAATCTTCTGCTCCGGCTTCTCATCCCTCCGAAACACTGCACGCTCCCTTCTCGTCCACCGGTGTACTCTTCCGCAACGCCTCATCCCTCAGACGCACCGAGCTCGTCGACTCTCTCCCGTGCCGTTCTTCTCACTAGCTGCATCTTCCGCTCGACTTCCTGTGTTGCTAAGTTCCTGCACACTTAGACAAAGGGTCAAAACACCACAAGACCTAACTTAACTTATTTGATCACATCAAAACAACCTGGGGTTCCAACAATCTTCCCCTTTTTAATGTGAGCAACCCAAGTTAAGATAGGGTAAACCAACATAAATTAAGAGTAATAAATTTTGCATGAAAGTGCAAAAATTTGATCTACCTCCCACTCGACTTAATATTTCCTTTTTCCCCTTTGATCACATAAAAAATGGGGTATCACAACAAGTCTAAGAGTAATTACTTTGAAAAGTTTAAAAATTTCGAAGATTATTTTTGATATCACTAAAAAATTGTAATCATTTTTTAAAAAGAATTTTAAGTAGAAAAACAATTCTAAGTTAGATAACTTTGGAAAACATTTGAGAATTTTCCAAAAATGTTTGAATAATTATTTAAAGTAAAAAAATATTTTTGTAAAAAATTTTAAGTAAAATTCAAGCAGAAATAAAATTTCTAAGTTAAGAGAACTTTGTAAAAAATTTTGCAAGCAAAAATATTTTTGAAAATTTTCAAAGAAAATTGAGTAACCCTTTAAAGCATTATCTAATTTCAATTTAATGCTTTATTAGTTAGTCAATTAAACACTTTATTTCAATATTTGACTTCCAGGCTGTGGTGTGGCACTAGACCTTCTTGGTTATTGGATTATCAACCGCTTATAGACAAAGCCTCATAAGGAAATTAAATGTTTAATTTTCTTGTTGAAAGCACTAAGTCTAAATTAAGGTTTAAGTAAGACAAGACTTAGGAACCCAATATAGGTTCCATCCAATTGGATTAATTAGATATTTCTTAGGGATATATTTCTTTGAAATATTTCTAATTTGTCCCTTATGGTATCTAAGGTACCAATTTAATCCATAAAATTTTATAATATGTTGATTATTTGAACATGCATAATTTTTCAAAATATCTACTTGCATTTTCAAATTATCATTTTCTAATTTTAATTTATTATTTTTTGCTTCTAATCTTTTAAGATCTTCCGACAGACAAGATTTATCTAAAGTTAATTTTAGCTTTTTATTTTCTTTTTCTAGCATGCAACAATTTTTAGTTAATAATTTAACAAATTTAAACATTTGGTCAGGTGGTAGAGACCGTACCTGACTTACTTTGTCGATTTATGATACTCACCCTGTAGAGCTGCTTTCTTCCAAAGACTCTCCCCCTTCATTGATGCTCATTTGGAATGAGCTTTCTATGTCCTCGGGAAGGAATTCGGCTATAAGGGTTGTCCCGGCAATTTCTTCGATCTCGGATTCTTCAGACGACGACTCAGTGTCCATCGAGGAGTCGGATTCGACTTCAATCGATTCTTCGTGGAGCTTCAAAAACTTTTCCCAGAGTTCTTTTGCACTTTAGTAGTTGCCGTTTCTGTCAAGATCCTCCACCGGTAGTACACTTATGAGATGATATTTAGCCTTACCGTTTGACATGAAATAGTCGCGCTGCTTTTTGGTCCAGATGTGTTTTTCAATTTCTTCTCCATTCACATTCTTTGGTGCTTCATAACCATATTTCATTATTAGTAAAATACCGAGATCTGTTTTAAGAAATACCTCCATTCGTCGCTTCAAAAACGCGAACTCCCCCTCAAACGTTGGTGGATAGATGTTAGCTCTGGCCATTTTGTTGCTTCAGTCGATGGTTCGTCCTTCTGAGGCGTCCTGGCTCTAATACCACTTGTAGGGACTATTGGTGGCCGACAATCCGAGGGATTGAATAGCCCTGCATAATCTAAAAACAAATACCCTTCTCAGACTTATAACTTAAACAAATACTTGTATAAATAATTAAATAAACAGAAAGATGAGGCTCATAGGATTTACTTGGTTACAACCGGGGAGGTTGTTAATCCAAGGAAGTTGAAGCGCAATAAAGATTTCCTTCAGGTGGAGAAGCCTCTTACAACATTCAAGTACAGAAAATGAGAAGCTAAACTAAACAATAGAAGCGTACAAGTGTTGAATATCAAATTGCCTGTTCTATTTAGCTTCTTGGACCAAGGCTATATTTATAGCCTTGGTCGGGCGCCTGGAGGGTTCTAGGCTCCTGGAAGGGGATAAAACTTTATCCCCTTCGTAACGGATCACGGTCAAACGTGATCTGGTCAAAGTCGCATTCCAAGCACCCAGAAGGGTTCTAGGCGCCCGGATTGGTCCGGGCTCTCTGCTCCGATTTTGCTCGCCTTGGTCCAGATCTTCCGCTCCACTTGCTTGGGTGATTTCGACCAACCGAAATAAGGCTCATCTGAATCCAATTTCAGCCTTCCCGAGCAGGCTCCGCTCCAGCTTCTCGTCCCTTAGAATCGTCGCGTGCTTCCTTCTAGTCCGCCAACGTACTCATCCGCAGCTCTTTGTCCCTTGGACGCACCGAGCCCGTCAGCTCTCTCCCGTGTCGACCTTCTCGCTGGCTGCATCTCTTGCTCCTCGAGCAATCTTCCACTCCAGCTTCTCATCCCTCGGAAACACCACATGCTTCCTTCTTATTCGCCGGTGTACTCTTCCGCAGTGCCTCGTCCCTCAGACACACCGAGCCCGTCAGCTCTCTCCCGTGTCATCCTTCTCACTAGCTACGTCTTCCACTTGACTTCCTTTGCTCTTAAGTTCCTGCACACTAAGACACGGGGTCAAAACACCATAGGACCTAACTTAACTTGTTTGATCACATCAAAATAACCTGGGGTTCCAACAGTTTTAACATGTGATTCACTCCCATTCCCCCTTTTCACGTATACTTATCGATCCTACAATTGGTATCAAAGCAGGGTAGCTTTAAATTAGTTTAACAACTATTAAATCAATTTATTTTTTGATTTTAATCTTTTCATTAATAATCAGAATCAGTGCAATCACCCCCTTCTAATTAATTTTTTTGCTCATATTTTTTTTTTGTTTCTCAAAGTTGGTGCAACACCACTCAAGACTTTTCTCTTAACTATTATTCTCTCGTACTACTTACCCCAAGACCTAGTTTTGGAATTTTTATAAAAATTTGAACTTTTAGAATTAAATGGCTTAAACTAAAGGATACAACACCGCTCACCCCCCTCTCTTCAATGGGGATGACTTTCCGTATTGGAAGAAACAGATGGAAGTGTATCTAAAGACTTACATCGACCAATGATTCAGCATCTGAAGAGGATATATGACCCCAATCAATAACAACATCGAAATTCCACTTGACTCAGAAAAGTGGAATCTTAAAATAAAGAAGAAAGCGTAAGTCATATGAAAGGCAATGAACACAATCCGGTGCAGGCTCACAAAGGAAAAACTGAACTGCAACAACCCACACAAGAATGCAAAAGAGCTATGGAATAAACTTGTAGAACTACATGAAGGAACAAATGACACTAAGGTAATGAAACACAACTTCCTCTTAAATAATTTATTTAATATTAAAATGTAAGATGAAGAGACAGAGAACCAGCTACACATAAGGATCAAGGACATCCTCAATAGACTCCACATAATTGACCACCAGATAGAGAACTGAGACATCATAAGGTACACCCTAAACTCATATCCCCAAAATGCACTATAGGCATCGATGGTAGATGCCTATAAAGTTTCGAGGAATTTATCCAAGTTAAAATTAGATGAATTATTCTGTGAACTAGAACTGCACAAACAAACTAACTCCAAAACTACCGAAAAAGGTATTGCTCTTCTTGTAGATTCCTCAAAAGAGCCAATCAATCAATAGTTGATTATATTTAGTGTAAGCCCTAAAAGCCAATTAAGAGTTGATTGACTTAGGACATATTGTATCATATTTCATTAAGGTAATGATTATTATATTTACTTTAAATGTGCTAAATGAATAAGTATAATAATGTCCTAGGGTAGTAGGTTATAGTCTACAACGTATCAATTGGTTGAATTGATAATAGGAGCTTGTAAATATATACAGACACTACTCTTAACTATTCCTAGTTAAGCATTAATATATAAGGACAATATTAATGTGTTGAGACTAGCATGTAAGTTAATTGATGACTTAATCTTATAAGTCATGGATATGGGATGTCAAGTTGACACATGGGTATATATTAGAGATTATGTACTGAATTAACCCCACATGAGATATTTCATTAATCGTTATATGAGTGTCATAAACGTTCTCATAGTGACTATTAGTATGAATAGTCCTTAGACCTGAAGTCACTATGGTTCCCTACATAAGGAGTTGTATACTTTGGTATCAGCAAACATCACCTATAACAAGATGGACTATAAAGTCAATCACTGGGTATGCAATAAGTTATGTGGAGGGATGCAAGTGATGTAGATAAGATCTATCCCTTCTATATGACGGAAGTGATATATGTGGATCCCTTGATTAAGTAGGATACAAGAATGCATGACCATGCTTAAATTAGTTAATATGAGATATTGAGCTTATTTGATTGAGTGTGTCTACTTAGAGATCAAGAAATACAAAAATTGATAAGAGAATAATACGGTCTATGCCTCATTGATCAATCTAGATATCAATGATAGATGGACCAAGTCATACAAGATAATAGACATAGAAAGGTTAGGACAGATCTCGACATTCTCGTCACTTGTATAGCAATGATGTATTGTTGGATGTCACTCATTTTTTATATATCTAAAATAGTTTTAAATATATTGCCAACATTATGAGAATCTATTGGGTCACACATAAAGAACATATTTATTTGAAGATAGGTTTAATTTAGTTTGACTAAATTATTATGAGCCTTAAGATTATTTGGTTACTCATTGAGTTAGACTTATTGGGTTGGATTGAGTCTTATCCAAGTTAGACTTAATTAAATCCACTCATTGAAGAAGGAAGATCAAAAGACAATGATGATTAATTTGGATTAATCATGCATTAATAAGAGGAAGTCCAAAGGGCAAAAATCCTTGGTATTTATTGGATGAATATAAAAGGATTTTTGGCATTGTATTTTAAATATGAGACTTATCATTTTCTTCTTCCTCCTCCTCTTCTTCTTCTTGGCCAAAACTTCCTTGAGGGATTGCTAGCACAACCGAGGTCGTTTCTTCTCCAAGTCATGAGTTCGTGAGATGAACGGGAGACGTGTTCTTGTGTATACCATAGAGGAGTGAACACTTGATCACGCTGAGATCTACATCCAAGAAAAGTTGCTGTCGGGAGTTCGTGTTTATGCAACAAAGATAGAACTCTCAATTCAACTAGTATACGATTTCCTTCGGATGAATCTTCTAGAAAGGATCTTGATAATATTCCACTGTGCTTATATTATTATGCGCTCAAAATCCTTACAAAAATGCAGGACAGAGAGATGGCAAACCAGCTACACCCAAGGATCAAGGACATCCTCAATGGATACCACATGATTGGCCATTAGATGGAAAACTAAGACATCATAAGGTACGCCCTCAACTCATTTCCTTGAAATACACTTAGGCATCGATAGTAGATGCCTATAAAATTTTGAGGATTTATCCAAGTTAAAATTAGATGAATTATTCTATGAACTAAAACTATACAAACAAACTGTTAGTATTAGCCCTAGTACCAATTATGAGATGATTGTAAAGGGCTCATATTGTATCATATATCATTATTAATAAAAGGTTATGGTTATTATATTTATTATAGTTTAGTGCCAATTGAATAAATATAATAATGTCCTGGGGTAGTAGGTTCTTATCTACAGTATATCATTGGTTGAATTGATATTGAGATATTGTAGAGAACACTACTCTTAACTATTCCTAGTCGAGCATTGATATACAAGGACAATATTAATGCATTAAGACTAGCATGTAGGTCAATGGATGGCTTGATCTCACAAGTCATGGATATGAGATATCAGGTTAACACATGGGTATATATTAGAGAATATATGCTAAATGACCCGCCATGAGAATAGTTCATGGATCGTCGTATGAGTGTCATAAACATTCTCATGTGACTATTGGTATGAATAGTCCTTAGACCTGAAGTCACTACGGTTCCTTATATAAGGAGTTGTATACTTTGATATCGTCAAGCGTCACCCGTAATAGGGTGGACTATAAAGTTGATCACTGGGTATGCAATGAATTATGCGGAGGGATGTGAGTGATGTAGATGAGATCTATCCCTTCCATATGACGGAAGTGATATCTGTGGGCCCCTTGATTAGTAGGACACAAGAAAGCATGACCATGCGTAAATGAGTTAATATGAGATATTGAGCTTATTTGATAAGTGTGTCAACTTGGAGATCAAGAAATACAAAGATTGATAAGAGAATGACACGGTCTATGCCTCATTGATCAATCTAGATATCAAGGATAGAGGGACCAAGTCATACAACATGATAGCCACAGAAAGGTTAGGTCGGATCACGACTTTCTCGTCACTTGGGTAGCAATGATGCCTTGCTAGATGTCACTCATTGTTTATGTATCGCAAATGTTGATTTGGATACATTGCCAACGTTACGAGAGCCTACAGGGTCACACACAAAGAACAAGTTGATATGGAGATAGGTTCATGTGATGAATCAATGGATTAAGTGTAATCTGAATTGCGCTTGTTGAGTTAGACTCAAGTGGATCCAATCATTGGATTGAGTCGAATTGCATGGGAATCAATGAGTTAGACTCATTGGGTGAACTTTAGTTCACAAAGGAAGTTGAATGGTCAAAATTCAACCATTGGATTGAATGGTTGATTTTGAGCCATTGGATTAGAAGATGAAAGGTCAAAACTCTTGGTATTCCATGAGATAGATATAAACATTTTGGAAGAGTTTTTCATTAGATGAGAAGGTGAAAAAATTTCCTTTGCTTCTTCTTCTTCCTCCTTATCTTCTTGGTCGAAACACATCAAGGGTTGCTAGCACAACCTTGTGTGTTTTTTCTTCTCCATCTTGTTGAGTTTGTGAGACAGACTAAGGCAAGGCTTGTTTGTGTGGATACCGTAGAGGCGCGAACAATTGATCGTGCTGTGATCCGAGCTATCGGGAGATCGTGAGCACGCTTCAAAGGTATAACTCTATCATGTCTTTAGATCTAACTTAGTATAAGATTATGTTTCCCTTCGCATGGATCTTCTAGAGGAAATAGGTTTTTTCCGCTGGGCGTTTGCGTGTTTAGCAACCTATTCCCCAACACAAACTAACTCCAAAACAACTGAGAAAGGTGTTGGTACCCCAAGGTTGTTTTGATGTGATCAAACAAATTAGGTTAGATCCTGTTGTATTTAATCATACGTCTAAGTGTGCAGGAACTTAGGAGCACAGAATGTCGAGCAAAAGATGCAGCTAGTGAGATGGATAGCACGGGAGAGAGCCAACGGGCTCGGTGCATCTAAGGGACGAGGAGCCGTAGAAGAGTATGCGGGTGGACGAGAAGGAGGCGCACGGCGTTTCCGAGGGATGAGAAGCTAGGAGTGGAAGCTTTCTTGAGAAGGCCGGAAGTTGGGTTCGGGTGAGCCCTATTCCGGATGGTCGAAATCATCCAAGCGAGCAGAGCCGAAGCGAAAGACTCGGACCAATGCAAGCAGAACCAGAGCAGGAGATTGGGACTGAAAGTCAACAAAATGTTGACTTTGGTGCTCGAGGTGTCCGGACCAGTCTGGGGTGCCCCGACCAGTCCGAGGCGCCCAGATCAGGTCGGGGCGCCCTGACTAGTCTAAGGCGCCCGGAACCTAAGTTTTATCAAAGATCAACGTGGCCTTTGACTGACATGTCGGAGATAAGGTTTTATCCCATTCTAGGTGCCTAGAACGCTTCTAGGTGCCCCGAGCAGGGCTATATAAGTAGCCCTACTCCCAGAAGCTATGAACAACGAGAATTACAAAGAAACATCACTTGTACGCTTTTTAGTTTTTTGTTTAGCTTCTTTTCTGTGCGTTCATTGCTATAAGAGGCTTCTCCGCCCAGAGGAGATTTTTTAGTGCACTTTTTCGCCTTGGATTAACAACCTCCCCGGTTGTAACCAAGTAATTCACTATGCCTCTTTCCTTTTAGTTTCTTTATTATTCCTATGCAATTGTTCTTTTATTTTAAGTTATAAGTTTGAGAAAGGTTCATTTGTTTTGTGCAGGAGCTATTCACCCCCCCCTTCTAGCTGACCGCCATGGGTCCTAACAAGTGGCATCAGAGCAAAGACGCTTCAGGAGGACTAACCGTCGAACAAAGTCCACGAGATGACCAGACTAAGCATCTATCCACCGAAGTTCAAGGGGGAATTCACGAGTTGATAAAAGAAAATGGAGGTATTCTTTAAAACCGATTTTGAATTGCTTTTAATAATGAAATTCGATTTTGTAGCACCCGAAGGTAAGGAAGAATACCAGTGGATGAAGAAGGAGCAGACCGACTTCGTGGCAAACAACAAAGCAGAGTTCCATCTGCTGAGCCTCCTACTGCCATAAGAAGTCAACCGGATCGACCCCTACGACTCAGCAAAGGAGCTTTGGGAGAAGTTCCTTGAGCTACACGAAGGGGCGTCCAAAGCCAAGCTTGTGAGACAAGATATGCTAAGGAATCAATTAAGCAACATAAAACTGGAAGCAGAAGAAACCGTTGCACATCTTCACTCAAGAATGAAGGAACTAATCATCGAACTCACGAATCTTGGAGAAAAGGTAAGCAACCGAGATTCGCTAAGGTATGCGCTTAATGCATTTCCTAGATCTACTGAGTGGGAATCATTAGTAGATGCTTACTATTTTCTAAAGATTTAGAAGTTGTCACCTTAGAAGAAATATTTTCAACATTTGAAGTTCATGAAACGAGATGTGCAGATTTGAAGAAGAAGTCGAAGCACAATATTGCCCTCAAGGCTAAGATGGATGAACAAGATTCAGAATTCTCTCTAGATGATGACGAAATGGTAATGATGGTAAGTCAATTTAAAAAAATATTTAAATCTAGAAAAGCTAACGATCTGTAGGGTAGAAAGAAAAGAATAATTAGATGTTACCACTACAACGAAGAAGGGTACGTTAAAGATAACTGCCCTAAGTTAGATCAAGGACAAGGACAAAGGAAAGAACAAGAAGTCTGTCCAATCAAATAAATACAAGACTCTAAAGGCGACGTGTGGTGAGACGTCGTCCGAATCAGAAATTGAAGTCATCGCTGAACTTGCATTAGTGGCAAGTCATCAAGATGACTAAAATGAAGCAAGCTCGTCCGAAATGAGCATCGAGAGCATCAATGAAAGGGGAGCGACATCGAAAGAAAATAGCAGTTCAGGGGGAGCTAGGGATAACGAGATCGACAATGTAAGTCATGTACGATCTCTTCCTCCCGATAAGTTATTTAAATTTGTTAAATTATTATCTAAAGACTGTTGCAAACTAGAAAAAGGAAATAAAAAATTAAAACAAATTCTAGCTAAATCTTGTCTATTAGAAGATTTTGAAAAATTAAAATTAGAAAATGATAACTTGAAAAATACAAGTAGAAGACTTGAAAAATCATGCATGTTTAAATGTTAAAAATCAAAATATTAGGAAATATAATTTGAACTGATATTTTAATTACCACATGGGACAAATTAGAAAAATTTTCAGAAATATATTCTTAAGAGATTTTTAATTAATCTAGTTGGAAGGAACCTATATTGGGTTCCAAAATCTTATATAAGTTAAAATCATAATTGGAATTAGCACTTTCAGTAAGAAAATTAAATGTTTAATTTCCTTAAGCGGCTTTGTCTAAAAGTAGTTGTTGCTCCAATAACCAAGAAGGACTAGTGCCTCATCACAACCTGGAAGCCAATTAATAAAATAAAATATTTAATTGACTAATTGACAAAAGCATTTAAATGTTATTAAATAATGCTTTAAATAGTTACTCAAACATTTTGCATTGTTTTTAACTTAGAAAATTTATTCTTCTTAGCAAATTTTACATAGAAATTTTTTTTTGCAAAACATAAAGTTTCTAAATTTATTGCAAATTTTTTTAGGTGATATCAAAATAATTTTCAAAATTTTTCAAAGTTTTCAAAAACTTGATAAGTTTTTTAAAAATCATAGTTTTATAAAAACTATTTTTTTAAAAAAAAATACCGTTAGATTTTTTTTTGGTACCCCAATTTTTTATGTGATCAAAGGGGGAGAAGAGAATATTAAGTCTAAGGGAAGGTAGTTTAAACTATTTTAAATTTTTACACTTTAAACTGTAAATTTATTTCTTTACTTTATGTTAGTTTACCCTAACCTAGATTGGGTTGTTCACATCAAAAAGGAGGAGATTGTTGGTACCTAAGGTTGTTTTGATGTGATCAAACAAGTTACGTTAGGTCCTGCTGTGTTTAATCCTATGTCTAAGTGTGCAGGAACTTAGGAGTATAGGATGTCGAGCAAAAGATGTAGCTAGCGAGAAGGACCGCATGGGAGAGAGCCAACGGACTTAGTGCATTTGAGGGATGAGGTGCTACAAAAGAGAATGGGGGCAGACGAGAAGGAGGCGCGCAACATTTCTGAGAGATAAGAAGCCAGGAGCATAAGCTTGGCCGAGAAGGTCGGAAGTTGAGTTCGGGTGAGCCCTATTCTAGATGGCTGAAATCACCTAAGCGAGCACAGCCGGAGCGGAAGACCCGGACCGATGCAAGTAGAACCGGAGCATGAGATCGGGATCGAAAGTCAACAAAATGTTGACTTTTGGTGCTCGGGGCGCGTGGACCAGGTCGGGGCGCCCTGACTCCGGGCGCTCGGAACCCAAGTTTTATCAAAGATCGACGTGGCCTTTGACTGATGCCTCGAGGATAAGGTTTTATCCAATTCCAGGTGCCTAGAATGCTTCCAAGTGCCCCGAGCAGGGCTATATAAGCAACCCTACTTCCAAAAGCTAAGAACAACAAGAATTATAAAGAAACATCACTTGTGCACTATTTAGTTTTTTGTTTAGCTTCTTTTCTGTGTATTCATTGCTGTAAGATGCTTCTTCACCAAGAGGAGATTTTTTAGTGTGCTTTTTCTCCTTGGATTAACAACCTCTCCAATTGTAACCAAGTAATTCACTGTGCCTCTTTCTTTTCATTTTCTTTATTATTCTTATGCAAGTGTTCTTTTATTTTAAGTTATAAGTTCGAGAAAGGTTTATTTATTTTGTGTAGGGGCTATTCACCCCCCTTCTAGACGGCCACCAAGGGTCCTAACAAAAGGTATTGCTCTTCTTGTAGGTTCCTCGAAAGAAGTAAAGACCATAACCCAACCTAAGCTAGAGATTGAGTTTGACTCAGACCAAGAAGAACACCTAGTGAACTTGGTAAAGAAGATATTCACTTGGAAAAAGGACTTATCCAAGAAGGAACTGTAGAAAATGGTCAAGTCTACTTCTAACAAAGCAAATGTCATGTGTTATAGCTGTAATAAGAAAGAACACTACAAACATAAGTGTCCAAATCAAGGCCAGTCTAAGAAACCAAAAAAGAATAAGGCTCTACAAGCCACATATGATGAGTCATCCTCCGAATCAGACAATGATGAATCAAAGTAGAACTACCTCGCTTTGATGGCTACCAGAACCAAATCAGATAGTGAACTAGACGAAGAAGGTGAGTCCGATATAGAATCAAGCCACGAATTTGTATCCATTTCCGAAGGTTTCAATGAGGTCAAATCTCAACATACCTCTAAATTTATTAAAATTATTTCTTGTTTAAATAGAAAAGTAACCAAAACTGAAAATCAATTAAATGTGATCCTTAAGGAAAGCCAACACCTTAAGGAACAACTAAACTTAAATCAAACAATTGAACCAGTTCAATCTATAAATTCAACTCAAGTTGCAAAACTTGAGGAATAAAATTCCAGCTTGAAGGGTGAAGTTGAAAATTTTTAAAAATTATTAGAAAATTTATAACTTGATCCAAGTACCTAAATATGATACTTAGATCATAAAGGGATGTTTACAACATATCTAGAATTGGAAACAAATCCAGATCAACAAATAAAACATTTATTTCATTGATAACTCAACATAAAAACTAACTAAAACTTGGGTTCCAAAATATTATTTGACTAAGTAGGATTGAATCAATATTATATACTAAAAAGTGAAATTCATTATGTTAATAATAAACAAAAATTCTATGATTCAGTGGGGCACTAAGTTAATTGGCACCTCCAAAATAATAATTTACCCAGTTGGGTAATTAGAACTAGACTAAAAAGATAATTTGGCTCTTATTCAACCTAGTACCAGGGTGGACAAGATGATAGTATGTTAGGGAAGCTTGGTTTAGGGAGTCAAGTGGGGTATGACGTACCCTTCTTGGTTTACTTAGCTAAGTAGAACTAACTGAAACTATCTCGCCACATCCTAGATTAGTTAGACCAAAGTTTATCAATAGCAAAATTAAATATATAATTTCTAAAAAGGATTTGTCTAGAAGTGGTCATTGCTCTAATATCCAAGAAGGATTCTGTGTCTTGTCATACCTTGGAAGCTGATTTTTGAAATGTATATTTAATTAACTGATTGACAATTAAACATGAATCTAACATAAGGTTAAATTATCTTCAAATTAAAATTTTAATATAACTCATCTCACAAAATTATAGGGTACCTTTCATCGAAAATATAGACCAAGTGAAATTGATAAGGATTTAAGTAAACCTTAATTATACTTTAAAATTTTTATTTTAATTTAATTAAAAAAATTTTATTTTAAAATTTACTTTCAAAATTTTTACTTTAAAATTTTTTATTTTAAAATTTTACTTTAAAAATTTCTATTTTAAAAATTCCTATTTTAAAATTTTACTTTAGAAATATTTATATTTAAAAAATTAACTTTAATTTTTTTTGTTTTAAAATTAATTTAACTTTAAAAATTACTTTCAAATCTAATTTAACTTAATTATTTTCAAAATATAAATTATTAAAGCACTTTAATATTTTGTCAATTAAAATATTTAAATTTAAAATAAATTTAAATTTTTTTTCTCCTTAAAACCTAATTTTATAAATTTAAACTTAAATAAACTTAAGTTTTTTAAAAAAAAATCACAATACTATGAAATGGTAAACTCAATTAAATATGTGAAATCAACCGGTCAGAGGTGCCTCGAGCTAACTAAGGTGCCTCCCACTAAGGCGGTATCTTTCCCGCTCAAAGACAAGTAAGGCACCTCAGACTAATAGAGGTGCCTCCGTTCAAGCCAACTATGGTGTCTCCCTTCAATAGAGGAGCCTCTCTTCAATAAAGGTGCCTCCAACCCTAAAATTATAAATTCACAGAAGCGATCAGTCACCTCTGCTCACACTACCACTAACGAGAATAGAGGTTCCTCCCTTGCCAATTCTCCCCTTTTTCCCTATTTTCTCTAAAGGATTTCACCTTTTTCACAAGATTCAAACACCATGCCTCCTATTGGATTTGGAGCACAATATAATACATAGATTAAAATCAGTTTTTATTTCTTGAATCATAGATCTCTTCGTGGTACATATAGTTTTAAACAAAATAACACCCGTGCGAAGAGAGAGCAAAGAGAGCTCTTGAAGGGGCCTCCCTAAGGGATGGAGGCGCCCTAACGCCTCCTGCTGGATGTGACCTAGCGCCTCCCTTGGAGGCAGCTTCGAGGCACCTCAAGGCAGCTTGGAGGCGCCTCCAAGGAAGGCACCTAAAAGACCTGGAGGCACCCTCATTCCTCCAGTAATGGTAAAGCAGTTGTTGGCTGACCGTTAGTGTGAGGATAAATGTTTATCCACTTGGAGACGCCCTAGACCCTCTTGAAGGCGCCTCTTACCAACGGTAACTGATCTCAAGAGGCTATAAAAAGCCTCTTGGAGTTAGGAATTATTCACAATTTGACTAACAACTCTTGTATTTATTTTCCTATTCTTTTTTAAGCTTTCAAAGCATATAAGAGAGTTCTCCGCCTTCAACGAATGAGAATTTTAGTGTGCTTTCATCTGCTTTGAATTAACAACCACCTAAGTTATAACTAAGTAATTCTTGTGCCTCTTTTTATTTTATGAGTTGTTTATTTTATTTTATGCAGTTTATTTTAATTAATTAAATTATGTATCCTTGTTAAGCAAAAATTAAGAGAATTTTTTACTCTGATTTTAGGCAATTCACCCCCTTTTGCTGGCCTCCACTATGCCAACAATTTTGAGTCCTTGATAGGCGTAAATGATATCACAAATACATAAGACCCCCACGTGTGACTCCTCTAGTGGTATCCATGCGCATTAGATTATGAACTTGATATGATCTATTAGGTGCTTCCTCTTGGATCAACAAAACCTTTTGGAAGCACTATCAATCTTTTTGATGGAATAAAGAGAGAAGTGAAAAAAGAGCTCATACATCCAACCTTTCCAAGGGTGGCTATCTATAGCCTCCAAGGAAGATGAAGAGTTAAGGTCTTCATTAATTCTTCATTTAAGTACAATTATATCCTCTATTAATTAGGAAGATGAAGGATTATGGCCTCCATTAATTCTTCATTTAAGTAGAATTATGGCCTCTATTAATTCTTCAAGGAAGATGAAGAGTTATGACTCTTTAAATTTTTCAAGGATCACCATGATTGTGTTTATCCAAATTCTCTACTCCCTCTTCTTTGAATCAAATAAAACTATATTTGATCTTGACCCATATTAGCTTCTAATATTTTAGAATTAATTAATAATCTAATTAATTCTTATTGATTACTTTTAGTATCTACTAAAATAATCAATTATAAATAATATTCATGTCTACATGCTATGCGTGTGACCCTCTAAGTTTTATACACGAAGGTAATGTAAATTCATACACTAACTAAGTTAACCATCTAGCAATAGTTTTTAGTCATCCAATGTGATAAAATTAATATTAGTCTTAAACTATAAACCACCATTAACTGATTACTGTGTAATTCAATCTCTTCATGTAACCTACATCCCAATTAATTTGGTACATTATGCATCATCACCAAATTAATTATTTTAATTGATTTCCAAGATATAATAGACTTCTCTTGAATGATAAAATCATTCCTCCCATAGCCATAGATTTCAAGTCACTAATATCTCTATCAAGAGGCCAGTATGTTAACTCCTAATTCAAGAGAGCGATGAATCTTTTATTTACTCAACACTATTCTCTCTACACTTTATCATACACTCAACTGCCATATTAATCACAATCTGATTAAAGATTGCTTTTAATGGTGTCAAAGTTACATAACTCCATGCATAGAATAAACGAAGGTCTTAAGTCAAAAAGATTAGTTACACTCGTTCATAAGAGGAATAACCAATGATACTTAATACGTGGTCTTCTCTTAAGCGGATCATGTCTAGTATACCTCTAAACTCAAGAGACCCCAAGTATAACTTGGATATTCACCCTCATCTATCTCGACCTAGTCATACTCAGTGTTGTTCTAAATATCTATGCCCCCTCTAGATATCTATTCGATCAAGGACCGCTTTAAGATTAATATACTCATTAATCCATGGAACTTTATTATTAATCATATACATATAAAAAAAAATAAATGATTAATGATAAATACTTAACTTTTTGAAATAATTATCTACAAACTATATAAGGAGTGTCTTGGCACATAAGTGCACACACTAACACCTCTTAGGTATAACTTTTAACCCAATTTTTCCTTTAAATAAAGTTATTTTTGGATTTTATGTACTATATATGCTTGTTTAGGAAAAAAAATGGATTCTCAATCTGCCTTCTATTGCTAGGGATGATACCACCTCTAAGGATAATAGATTTCCCACTGAGACATTAAGACTTAGGTTTTTAATGCATACATATGTATATCTCTCAAAACTAGGTATCTATCTAGGCCATATTCCCTTATTGATTCTCCCCTTTTTCTCTATTTTCTCTCAAGGATTTCACCATTTTCACAAGATTCAAACACCGTGCCTCCTAGGTATAACTTTTAACCCAATTTTTCCTATAAATAAAGTCGTTTTTGGATTTTATGTACTATATATGCTTGTTTAGGAAAAAGTAGATTCTCAATCCACCTTCTACTGCGAGGGTTGATACCCTCTTTGAGGATAATAGATTCCCCACTGAGACATTAAGACTTAGGTTTTTAATGCATACATATGTATCTCTCAAAACTTGGTATATATCTAGGCCATATTTTACTATATATTGCATGAGCATTGTAGAAATAATTGATTATTATCATCTTGCCAAATTAGTTTATTGTAGTTAGTCAGTTAACCTAGCTCTTTGTGCTCAATTTTATAATAATTTGGTTAAAATTGATGATCTGACCTATTCTACTAGAGTAGCAGGGACTGACTTTAGATTTTCACCTACAGTTCTAAGGGATAACTTAGGACTTAGACCATCTAGTTGTCCCTTTCTTTGCTACCATAGTAGAGATCTGTCCTTTGGTGAGCCCTACTCTCACATTACCTTAGATGTCATACATCTATATTTTTTTGGGGTAGAGAGGGTTCCCATAGTGATTAACTTCAAATCACTGTCTCTGAGTGTATAAGATTATGTACTTTACAGAGTCCTTACCACATGTATTCTACTTGTTACATCTAGGGATGTTGCCACCATCATATTCATTCTTCCTTTATGCTTTGCGCTAGAGGTTAGATATAAGCATCTCTCTGCATGTGTTTCATAACCTTATACATGCATCTAGCATTATCACTAAGGGTAGGATCCATATGCCCTACTATCATATTTGTTGTTCCCATGCGGCCGACAAGAGGGGGTGAATTGTCTAAAATAACAAAAATACCCTTCCTCACAACTTTCAACTTTAGATTAGACAAACACTTTTAATAAAGAAAAGAAATACTTAAAACAGAATATAAACTACCTATTAGTACCCCGAGGTAGTTTTGATGTGGTCAACAAAGTTTAGTTAGGCCCTATTGTATTTTGATCCTTGTGTCTAAGTGTGCAAGAGCTTAGGAACACAAGAAGTTGAGCGGAAGATGCAACTAGTGAGAAGGATGACACGAGAAGGGAATCGACAGGTTCAGTGCATCCTAGGGATGAGGTGCTGTAGAAGAGTACACTAGAGGATGAGAAGGACGTGCACGACGGTCCGAGGGACAAGAAATCGGGGAGGTAGGCTACTCAAGGAGAAGGCTGGAAAATGGGTTCGAGTGAGCCCTATTCCATTTGGCCGAAATCATCCAAGTGAGTGGAGTAACGGAAGAACCAAAGTAAAAGCATGGAGCTCGAAAGCAACTGTTGAGGTATTGAAGGCACCCTCATGCATTTCTGGTGGAAGGCGCTTTCAATCTATTGAAGGTGCCTTCAAGCCTTCATGGAAGGCACCTTCAATCACTTGAAAGTGTCTTAGACTGGGCAAAAATTGGTCGTTGGTGAGCATAAAATTTTATCCTCGCTTGCCTCACTGGAGGCGCCTTCCAGCTTGTTGGAGGCGTCTTCCAGCCCCGGATAAAATTTGTCAGGGAGTATAAAAAGACCCCTGGAGCTAGGAAATATACATCAACTCTTGTATTCATTTCCTAACAACTATCTGAGCATTCAACAAGTGTAAGAGGCTTTTCCGCCTTCATCGAAGAACACTTTTAGTACTTTTCATTTGCCTTGGATTAATAATCACCTAGGTTGTAACTAAATAAATATCTTTACCTCTTATTTTATTTTGTAGTTGTTTAATTTACTTGTCATAATTATACTATTGCTACTAATTTGAGTTGAGAGTCGGGAAAGGTTCATTTTTTTTAATAGATAATTCACCCCCCCCTCTTGCCTGTCCACCTAGACCAACAAGTGGTATCAGAGAAATGTCACTTCAGAAAGGACTAGCCGTCACTAAAGCAATGAAACAATGGTCGGTGCAAGCATTCATCCACCAAAGTTCGAGGGAGACTTTGTTCAATGGAAATGTCGGATGGAGATATTTTTTAAAACAAACTTTGAGATCCTGTTAATTATAAAATATAGTTATGTAGCCCCCAAGGACCAACATGGAGCTGTAAAGGAAGAGTATTTATGGATGAAGAAAGAACAAGCTGACTTCGTGGCAAATGGTAAAGCAGAGTTCTATCTATTGAGCATCCTTCCACTCCAGGAGATCAATCGAATCAGCAACTACGAATCCACCAAAGAGCTCTGGGAGAAATTCTTAGAACTCCATGAAGGTACTTCGGAAGCAAAGTTAGCAAGGCGAGACATCCTCCGAACCCAGCTAACAAATCTACGGATGAACCATGGAGAAAAGGTAGCACAACTCTAAGCATGAATCAAAGAACTCATCACTCAGCTCAACAATCTTGGAGAATTGATAACAAACCGAGATTCAATCTAGTACACACTCAATGTTTTCCCAAGAACTCCAGAATGATCATCCTTAGTAGATGTATACTATATCTCTAAGGACTTCAAGGTAAGTACACTAGAGAATTTGTTTTCTACTTTTGAACTTCACCAAACTCGATGTACAAATCCTAAAGAAATCAAAAAGTCGAACAACAATCTTACCTTGAAAGCTAAGAAGGAAGATCCAGACTCTAAAGCATCAATCGATGAAGACAAAGCAGCCCTAATGGTAAGAAAAATCAATAAATTTATTAAATCTAATAAATTTAATAAGTCACAGGCAAAAAAATAAACTTGAAACAAAAGGAAGGTCCAGTGCTACAACTGCAATGAAGAAGGGCATATCAAGGATGACTACCCTAAATTAAAGAAGAAGGAAAAAGACAAGGGCAATAGACCAAAGCACAAGAACTTGAAAGCCACATGGGATGAATCATCTTCATCCAAATTCGAAATTGAAACCTATGCTAGACTAGCCCTAATGGCAGATAATCAAAAAGAAGATGAAAGTAGCTCAGAGATGAGCATCGATAAAGGGGGAGGAACATCAGAGGAAATCTGCGATGAAGGAGGAGCATCAGAATACTAGGTAAGTCAAATGTGCATCTTATCTCCTGAAAATTCATTTCAATTTATTAAGATTCTTTCTAAGCATTTAGTAAAATTAGAAAAAGAAAATATAGACTTGAAAAGATAATTAGTTAATGCATGCCCCTTAGATTTATTTGATAATTTAAAATTAGAAAATGATAAATTGAAAATACAAATCAAAAGTTTGAAAAATGAACAAACATGTTTGAAACTGAATAAATTTCATAAACCAAAATTTAGAAAGTATGGTAGGCTAAACTGGTACATTAGAAAACACCAGGGATAAATTAGAAAAATCCCCAGAAGTTACGTATCTTCCAAATTTTTAGTAAATATAGTAGGTAGGAACTTGTACTGGGTTCTAAGTGTTGGAACCCCAAGGTGTTTTGATGTGATCAAACAAGCTAAGTTAGGTCCTGCGTTTGTTTAACCCTTGTGTCTAAGTGTGCAGGAGCTTAGGAACACAGGAAGTCGAGCGGAAGTCGCGGCTAGCGAGAAGGACGGCACGGGAGAGAGCCGACAGGCTCGGTGCGTCCGAGGGACGAGGTGACCGCGGAAGAGTACACCGGTGGACGAGAAGAACGTGCGCGGCGTTCGAGGGACGAGAAACCGGGAAGGAAGGCTGCTCGAGGAGAAGGCCGGAACATGGGTTCGGGTGAGCCCTATTCCGGATGGCCGAGATCACCCAAGCTAGTGGAGCCGGAACAGAAGACCCGGACCGAGACGAGCTGAACCGAAGCGGAGCGACCGGACGGAAAAAGTCAACCAGAGTTGACTTTTGGGGTCCGGGGCGCCCGGAACGAGGTTTTTGACCAGATCGAGTCAAACTCGATCTGAACGTTGGGGGATAAAGTTTTATCCCCCCAGGGCGCCCCGACCAGTGCTATAAATATAGCACTGGTTTGCACAGATCAAAAAGAACTCACTTGTAATCAATTCCATCTGTGCTTTCAATTCTGTTCTTTTCATTTGTGCTGTCAACGTTGTAAAGAGGCTACTCCGCCCAGAGGAGAATCAGATAGTGCGCTTACATTCCTTGGATTAGCAATCCCCTGATTGCAAACCAAGTAAAACTCTGGTGTCTGCTTTTCTTTACTTAGTCTCTTTTATTTACTTATTACAAGTGTTCATTATATAGTTGAAATCCGAGAAAAGTTCGAGTTTTATTTTGTAGGGCAATTCACCCCTCCCCTCTTGCCGGCCTCCAAAGGGACCAACAAGTGGTATCAGAGCAAGGTTCGCTTCAGGAGGACTAACCGCCGATCGAAGCAACAAGATGGTCGGACCAAGCATCGTCCCACCAAAATTCGAGGGGAACTTCGCAGACTGGAAGCGTCGTATGGAGGTATTCCTAAAAACATATTTTGAAATTCGGTTTATTATGAAATATGGTTTTTTAGCTCCAATAGATAAAGATGAAAAAGAAGAGAGCGATTAGACAAAGAAGGAGCAGAATGAGTCGGTAGCAAACAGCCGTGCGGAACATCACCTGCTGAGCGTGTTACCGCCTCAAGAGGTCAACCGCATTGGAAACTATTTATCTGCTAAAGAACTTTGGGAGAAGTTCTTGGAACTCCACGAAGGCACGTCCGAAGCAAAGCTCTCTAGAAGGGACATCCTCCGCAACAAACTGATGAATATCCGTCTGGAGAAAGGTGAGAAAGTAGTCGGTCTACATGCAAAGGTAAAAGAACTAGTTACTGGTCTCGAAAACCTTGGTGAAACGGTAACAAACCGAGACACTATACGCTACGCGCTCAACGCGTTTCCAAGAACTCCGGAGTGGACATCAATCGTCGATGCTTACTACATCTCAAAAGACCTGGTGGTAAGTACTTTAGAAGAGTTGTTTTCTACCCTTGAATTACACGAAACTAGATATGCAGAGATATCAAAGGACACAACCCAGACTATGGCGCTGAACGCAACCAACAAGGATGAACCCGAGTCAGACTCCGAAGACGATCAAGAAGCGTACATGGTAAGAAACTTTAAAAAGTTTTTTAGATCTAATAAATTTAAAATGCAGAATAAAAAGAATCAAAAAGGTAGAAGAAAGGTACGGTGCTACCAGTGTCAGAAGGAGGGACACCTAAGAGAAGACTGCCCAGAACTCAAGAAGGTCAAAATGAAGGCACCTAAGAAACACAACCTAAAAGCAACTTGGGATGACACTTCTTCATCTGAATCAGAAGCTCAAGAATATGCGGGGATTGCACTAATGGCAAGCCACGAAGGACAAAGTACATCAGAACCCAGCATCGATGAAGGGGGAGCGACCTCAGATGGAAGTAGCGAAGCAGGGGGAGATTCAGGCTTCAAGTCTGATATGGTAAGTGAGGTATGCCTCTTACCCCCTGATGAACTTTACTTTGGTATCAAAGCTATGACTAAATCCATGTATAAATTAGAAAATAAAAATGCCAAATTAGAAAATGAAATTTTAGAAACAAAGAGAATTTTGGCAAAATCATGTCTTATAGAGGATTTTGAAAAATTGAAAATTGAAAATGAAAAACTAAAAGAAGAAATAGAAAGATTGAAAAAATCTAATTGTTCAAATATTTCTACTTTTAGAAATTATAAATGTTTAAATTGGTATTATAGATTTCATCAAAGTCAAATTAGAAATATATCAAAAATCTATATACCTAGGAAATACTTGGTCAATCCTGTAGGTAGAAACCTCTATTGGGTTCCAAAAACCTATTTAATTTAAAATTAAAATTAGACTTAGCATTTTCAGTAAGGAAATTAAACAACTAATTTCTTTATGAGGCTTTGTCTAATGAAGTGGTTGTTGCTCCAATAACCAAGAAGGCCTAGTGCCTCGCCATGACCTGGAAGCCAAGTATCGAAATGAAAAATTTAATTGATTAACTGAAAAAGTATTAATTTAAATTACTTAATGCTTTAAAAGAGTTATTCAATTTGTGCTAGAAAATATTAAAAAAAAAAAATTTAACTTAACTTAGAAAATTTTTTTATCTTAGAAATTTTTATGAAAATTGACTTAGATTTTTTTATAAAAGTAAACTTAGAGTTTTTTTTAATATTGCCTTATCATTTTTTTAAAAAAATGACTTAGAATTGTTTCTTATGAATATTCACTTAGAAAATTTTTTTGGGGGGAATGCTGAGATAAGTTTTAAAACTTCAATTTTTTAACACTTATGACTGTTCTTATCTGAAAAATATTTTTCCGAACAAAAAATTCTGAAGAGTGTATTTACTTAGATATTATTTTACACTTGAAAGTTCATGTTTGAATTGTCCTTAGACTTGTTTATAACCCCAAATTTTATGTGATCAAAGGGGGAGAAGTATGTTAAGTCTAGGGGGAGGTACTATAATACTATAATTTATATTTGGACTTATTTGAATATAAATTATTTTTATTGCATATGGTTACCCTAACTTAACTTGGGTTGCTCACATCAAAAAGGGGGAGATTGTTGGAACCCCAAGGTGTTTTGATGTGATCAAACAAGTTAAGTTAGGTCCTGCGTTTGTTTAACCCTTGTGTCTAAGTGTGCAGGAGCTTAGGAACACAGGAAGTCGAGCGGAAGACGCGGCTAGCGAGAAGGACGGCACGGGAGAGAGCCGACGGGCTCGGTGCGTCCGAGGGACGAGGTGACCGCGGAAGAGTACACCGGTGGACGAGAAGAACGTGCGCGGCATTCGAGGGACGAGAAACCGGGAAGGAATGCTGCTCGAGGAGAAGGCCGAAACATGGGTTCGGGTGAGCCTATTCCGGATGGCCGAGATCACCCAAGCTAGTGGAGCCGGAACAGAAGACCTGGACCGAGACGAGCTGAACCGAAGCGGAGCGACCGGACGGAAAAAGTCAACCAGAGTTGACTTTTGGGGTCCGAGGCGCCCAGAACCATCCGGGGCACCCGGAACCCTCCGGGGCGCCCGGAACGAGGTTTTTGACCAGATCGAGTCAAACTCGATCTGAACGTTGGGGGATAAAGTTTTATCCCCCCAGGGCGCCCGGAACCCCTTCGGGGCGCCCCGACCAGTGCTATAAATATAGCACTGGTTTGCACAGATCAAAAGAACTCACTTGTAATCAATTCCTTCTGTGCTTTCAATTCTGTTCTTTTCATTTGTGCTGTCAACGTTCTAAAGAGGCTACTCCGCCCAGAGGAGAATCAGATAGTGCGCTTACATTCCTTGGATTAGCAATCCCCTGATTGCAAACCAAGTAAAACTCTGGTGTCTGCTTTTCTTTACATAGTCTCTTTTATTTACTTATTACAAGTGTTCATTATATAGTTGAAATCTGAGAAAGGTTCGAGTTTTATTTTGTAGGGCAATTCACTCCTCCCCTCTTACCGGCCTCCAAAGGGACCAACACTAAGATTATACTTAGATTAAAGTGTTATCATTCAATTTTTTTAAAAACCTAGAAGTCTCAGAAAGAAAATTAAATATTTATTTTTTAAAAAGACTTTATCTAGAAGTAATTGTTGTTCCAATATCCAAGAATGTCTAGTGTCTTGCTACAGCCTAGAAGATAATTATTGAAATTAATGTTTAATTGACTAACTGTTAAGACGGTTAACTATTATAAAAATTTTCCACAAACAAGAGTTTTTTCTTTTTGGTTAAATGTTTGTGTCAAATTTAGCCTCTAGTAATGTTTGTAATATACCCCTATAAATTTGTTCAAATTTTAACACTTTATTATATTTTCATAAATTCTTTTGATGTGATCAAAGGGGGAGATAAGTAAAAGTTCAGGGGGATTAAGGGGGAGTTAGGATTTTTGGATTTTTTTTATCCTTAGATTTATTTTGATTTTGCAACTAACTTGTTTAAATTCATTGTTTTACTGTCATTACATAATTATAGTTGTTATACCTTCATCATGTTATTATATTTTTATTATTTAATCCTAACTTGAACTTGAGTTGATGTACATCAAAAAAGGGGAGATTATTAGTACCCCAGGGTAATTTTGAGGTAGTCAACCAAGTTCAGTTATGTCCTGTTATATTTTGATCCTTGTATCTAAGTGTGCAGGAGCTTAGAAATACAAGAAGTCAAGCAAAAGACAGCTAGTGAGAAGGATGGCATGGGAAGGGAGTCGACGGACTCGGAAGAGTACATCGGCAGACGAGAAGGACGCACGTGGCAGTCCGAGGGACAAGAAGTCGGGGAGGAAAGCTACTCGAGGAGAAGGCCAGAAAATGGATTTGGGTGAGCCCGATTCTGGTTAGCCGAAATCACCCAAGCGAGCGGAGCAGTAGAAGAGCCAAAGTAGAAGCATGGAGCTCGGAAGCAGCTGCTGAGGTATTGAAGGTGCCCTCTCGATTTTCTAGTAGAAAGTGTCTTCAATCTATTGAAGGCGCCTTCGAGCCTTCATGGAAGGCATCTTCAATCACTTGAAGGTGCCTTAGATTGGGAAAAAATTGGTCATTGACAAGGATAAAATTTTATCCTCGCTTGCCTCACTAGAGGCGCCTTCTAGCTTGTTGGAGGCGCCTGTTAGCCCCGGATAAAATTTTCCAAGGGCTATAAAAAGACCCCTAGAGCTAGGAAATAAACATCAACTCTTCTATTCATTTCCTAGCAACTGTCTGAGCATTCAATGAGTGCAAGAGGCTTCTCTGCCTTCATCGAAGGAGACTTTTAGTACTTTTCATTTTTCTTGGATTAATAACCACCTAGATTGTAACCAAGTAAATTCCTTTGTCTCTTCTTTCATTTTGTAGTTGTTTAATTTACTTATTGTAATTATACTATTGCTACTAATCTAAGTTGAAAGTCGGGAAAGGTTTTTTTTTTTTTAACAGGCAATTCACTCCCTCTTACCGGCCCACCTGGACCAACACTACCGAGGTTACTTGGTTTGCAACTGGAGAGGTTGTAATCTAAGGCAAATGAAGCACATTTACTAGACTCCTTCTTTGACACAATTCAGAGGCAAAGAAGCCTCGTACAAGACGTTGACAACTCAGACAGAATAGGAAATTCGAGTACAGTAAGTGTGGTGTTTAAACTAGGTGAACGATAGCTCTATTTATAGTGCTCTAGTTAAGTTTATCCGTTACTGACATGAAGGACTCTAAGCGCATGTATGGTGATCCGAGTGCCTTCAATGAGGTAAACTCTATCTCCATAAAACAATTGGAAGATAGAATTTTTTCATGTTCGGGCGCCTAGACCATGTATGGGTGCTTGGACTGTTGCTAACATTGACCCGAAAAGTGATCCACTATGACGAGGCACATATCTGAGCGCCCGAACTAGATGGTTCGGGCACTAGGACCAGCCATCCAACTGCTGACTGTCCAACACCTTCTCCAGTCATTGGCTTCTTCTCTGGTCGCTTGGGTGATGCTCTGGTCTTCTAAAGTTGAGCTCACCCAAACCCAACTCCGGCCTTCTCTTCAAGTAGTCTTCCACTCTGACTTTTTGTCCATCAGAAACGTCACACGCGTCCTTCTCACTCCACCGATGTACTCTTCCATAGCTTCTCATCCCTTAGATACACTGAGCCTATCGACTCGATTCCCGTGCAATCCTTCTCGTCCGCTATATCTTCCACTCGACTTCTTGTGTTCCTAAGTCTTTGCACACTTAGACTCAAGATATCAAATATACAGAGTCTAACTTGACTTGGTTGATCACATCAGAATCCCGAGTACTTATAATATATTTACTTTTTTGTTCTCAGTTATAGGTCTAGACATTACCCAAGGCACACTCACTCCACTGAGTGAGTATGACATTATAAGTTATAGGCAGTTTGGGCTAGTTCATATAGATGTAGATGATTAGGGGGGTCTATGCTAGAGAAGGGGTGTTCAACCACTTGATCCACTCACAGCACTCGAGGCACTCAAGGCACCCGAGATAGCTGAGGAGGCGTTGCCAGGATTTACTTTTCATGAGTTATTCAGTTCCAACACTTCTTCCGCTTCCCTATCTCTAGATGAGAGAGTTTCCCATCTAGAGGAATTGTCCTCCCATATAGAGCAGTCTATTCACAGTCTCCTCCACGACAATGTCGCTACATCCGTGTCTAGTCTTCGTGACGATGTCACTGTTGGATTTCAGCGGATGGAAGAGCTTATTCTATCACTATGTCTAACTCAGCCTCCTCCACCTCCACCTATTGACCCGTTCTAGACTTGATTTATGGATTATGTAGACACATCTGTTGATGGTGATTTTGGATATGTATTGACTTAGTTTTATTACTTATTTACTTGCTCAATTAGGAATGTGCATGGTAGACTAGAACTTACTATGTTTTCTTTCAAAAGTCTATTTTTAATTTTTTTTAAAAAAAAATTAGGTGTTCTTTGCAAAATTGTTTCTAAAATTTTAATAATCCTTTTCAAAAACTTCATTTTTCAAAACTTATGAAAGTATTTACATATATGTCTATATATAAATTATTATCCCTTTTTCTAAAAATCAACAAATTGATTGGACTTAGCCAGTTCTGAATCCTAGAATCCATATTCCTATAGATTTAGACGCTTTGACATCTCATAAGCACATAGGGCTTAACTTGTTTGTGTTTTGTAAAACATAGAAATCTTACTCAAGGACTTAATGATTTTTGATATCATTTAAGTCAAGAAAAAATTGGACATTTAATCTAAGGGCTTTTTCTTAGATGTTTATTTTAAACATAAATGCTAAATTCAAGGGGAGCATAAGTCTAAGTTTAGTTCCAAAACTTACTTTCAAAATTTATTTGATAAAGAAAGATTTGTTTTTCTCAAAACATATTTTTTCAATAATCATTTTTTTCTTAAAAATGTGTCTCCACTAATTCCAAATTCATAAGAAAAACTTATTTTCCAAAATTTTATCTAAAAACACTTTGAAAATTTAAAGGAACAAAATTTTTCTAATCTAAAAACAACAACAAAATTTTTATTTGATCTTTTACTTAGAAAATTTGTTTTAAGGAAAATTTTCAAAAATCTTAGTTAAAGAGCTTCAATTTTTTTTAACTTAAAACATGTTTTTTTTAAAGCTCTGGTACTTAAATTTTGAACTAGCACCCTTGAAGGTATTATTTTAATCACTTTAATTATCAAAATGTGTCTTTTAGTGTCGAAAATTTAATTTCTTTTTATTTGTTTAACCCATGCTATGTGTTATTTTTTGATGTATGTTAAGGGGGGATGGGTTAGTTAGATAGACAAATTGAAAATAAAAAAAAATAGAAAAAAATAATAACATGAATCTGAAATATTTTATCTAACTTTAACCTAGGTTGTCATTACATAAAAAGGGAGAAATTGTTGATGCACTTTGTACTAATAATCTAGCTTAGGTTTGATGTTTGAAAAATTATTAAAGTTAGACTGTGTTGATGCCCAATGCTCTTACCAAGTGTGCAGGACTTGACATATCTGGAGGACCTGACACTAGGCTGAAATCTAACTAGGTCTATTGGACCTGATAGTTGGTGGGAAGTCCAGATAAGTCAAGGTGTGACTCGATATCTAGGAGGAAGTCCAACTAGGTATGTAGGACTTAATAGTTAGTCAATGTCTAGTTAGGTCTACGGACTTGACAACTGGTAGGAAGACCTAATGGGTCAAAGGAGAGTCAAGCGATTTTGCATGATAAGTGAGGTAAGTCATTGGTGAAGAGTGAGTCAATGAGGATGAGTCTCAGTTAGGGACGTTAGGCTTTGTTCCAGTTTAGATCCATTTTAGAAGTCTAAGCTGAGACCAAGACTAGATCCTAGTCTGGAGGATATGATCTAATTAATAATGCTTATAAATTATACTTACTCTAATCTGCAGGTTCCATTATTTTTTTATGAACTAATATGTCTCTGCAGGAGTTAAAAGCAAAAGATGCCTCAAAGCAACTGGTAGAAGCCTCTCCACTGGAGGCGCGGAGGCACCTCAATGGTAAGGAGGCGCATCAATGTAGAAGGCACGGAGGCGCCTTAGGTGGAAGGAGGTGCCTCACCGTGCAGATAAGGATTGCGACCGCAATAGATAAAGCCTCGGCAAACCGAGGCGCCTCTAGTGGGAAGGAGGCACCTCCGCGGGGATAAGAGTCACTGTCTTCAGTGTGGATTAGATCAGCCGAAGGTGACTCCAAGGGAAGGAGGCATCTGAGATCTATAGAATCGGTGCACATGAGAGGGGGGGGTGAATCACGTGTCTTTTAAAAAAATAATCATTTTTCTTTTTGAAACAAAGTGCAGCGGAATAAAACAAGCTAGGTAAGAAAAGGAATATGTGAAAATAGAACACAAGTATTTTTTTACTTGATTTGGAGCCTTCGTCGACTCTTACTCCAAGACCCACGATCTCTCATATCGTATCAATGGACAATCCACTAAAAGCCTCTTTTGAAACCACTAAATGAGGGAATCAAGTTTAAGAACAAAAAGGACAGTGTAACAGACCTACACTTCCTTAGGCTATTATAAAATTAAATGCACAATTCAAGAATTTGTTACTAATACTAGAATGATTAACTTTAATTGAGCTCGTGTGTTGGTGTTGGTCTGCTGGCAGTAGATGGAAGTCGTTGAGTAGTAGCATGAAGTCAAGGAAGTAAAATGATCGCAGAATCTCTTGTACAAGCGTAGAGAATTGTTGATCAAGGCTACTAGTTGAGTGCTCTTTTATAGGCATCTCCGAGCGCTTGGACCACCCCTAGGCACTTGGATTGAAGCCTATCTGATCCTGCTTCATTGCCAACTTATCCATGTTTGGACACTTGAACCATTGATGTGTCTGTGTCTTGTCGCTCTATCTCTGAAACTTCATCCATCTCCAGGCACATGAGCCCCTTCCTAATGCCTCCACTGTGACGTATGCTGGCCAATCAACGTGGACTACCCTCATCTCGTCTAGTTGCCTATTCGACCCCTTTTTGGGTGCCTGGACGAACTCTAGGCACCCAGACCTTGGGACGCCTAGATTGTGTCTGGACACCTGGAGCCCCTTTTTCATCCATATGATTTCTTGAACCACAAGGTTAGTACAACAAAATCTAACCTGTAAAACAAACTTAGCATATTACAGAGATAGCATTATTAATAAAATCAGGATCTAGTTATAGTCTCAGTTTATATTTTAAAAATGGACCTAAATCATACCAGTGCCTACAGCTCCACCAGGACTATCCCTCACTAGATCACTCTCCTTCTGTCACTTACTTCACTTACCATTTATAATCAATTGACTTGTCTTTTGACCCACCAGGTCTTCCCGTACCCACCAGGTCTTCCCGTAGGTTGTCAGGTCCGCAGACCCAACTGGATTTCGGCCAGCGGTTAGGTCCCACACACCCAACTAGACTTCCCTCCAGATATCAAGTCATTCCTTGACCTATCTAGACTATGTGCCAATTATAAGGTCCTTATACCTACCTTACTTACCATTTGTAGTGAATTGACTTGTCTTTTGACCCACCAGGTCTTCCCACTAGTTATCAAGTCCATAGACTCAACTAGACTTCAGCTAGCTGTTAAGTTTCATAGACCTAACTAGACTTTCCGCCAGATATCGGGTCACTCCTTGACTTATCTAGACTTCATGCTAGTTATCAGGTCCTCAGACCTAATTGGACTTCATCCTGGTGTTAGATCCTCTAGGCTCGTCAATTCTTGCACACTTGGTAACAAGGTTATATAACACAACATCTAACTTTAGTCTATTTGTCATTCATCAAAACCTAACTTTGACAATTGGTGCTAACTGCACCAACATAATCATTTATAAAAGACAATACCGAGCTGCAACCAAATATGTAACTTTCCATAAGCTATAACGCTCTCTCTACTGCTCCGCCCAACACCTAAGCTTGATCTAGTGATCTACAAAAAGTGTTGGGTAACAAATTTATTATTGATTCTATAATTACTACTTAGAGAAAGTGTAGAGCTGTTACACTTTCTCATATCTTGTATATTCGATTTGCTCTTTCGATGATTTTTCATAAGAGAGATATAGTAAATTGCTCATTGATATGGTCCGAGGGATTATGTGTCTTGGAGTAGGAGTCGTCGAAAACTCCAAACCAAGTAACCAACTTATGTTCTTATCTTTCAATTACTCGTAATTTCTTTTTTGCTGCGTACTTTCGATTTACGAAAAGCTTTAACACATGATTCACCCACCTCCCCCTCTCACATGCACTCATCTATTTACAAGTCCTTCTAAGGGGGTTGGGTTATGATACCACTTGTTGGATCGAGTGGACCGATTAGAGGGGTGAATAAATGACCTATAAATTAAAATTAAAACTTCTATTACTAATGAACTTAGCAATGACACATACTAATTAAATAATAAAAATAACATGAAAGAGAGTAAGCATACTTGGTTATAACCTGGGTGGTTATTACTCTAAAGCAAATAAATGCACACTAACAAAACTCCTTCGATAATATGGGAGGCGGAGAAGTCCCTTACAACAGTTGAAAGCTTAAAACATGATTACAAAATTTGATTACAAGTATCTTGTTAAACTAATAGGACAAGACCTCTATTTATAGTATTCTGGTCAAAATTGACTATTTATTGACATGGCAATGAGGGTGCCTCAGTTCCAATGGAGGCGCCTCAATCATACTAAATCTTATCCTCATTATAATGGTGCTCTGGTTGATTTGGCGGATTGGAGGTGCCTTGGTTCATCGGAGGTGTCTTGAGTGGACTGATGTGGATTCTCGCTTTTATTGTCTTCTCAATAATGACTCCTGTTAGGATGTATACTAAAAGCCTAGCTTTTGTAAACATTTATTTTGAAATAAGAATCACATTGGTCAAATATCTACATTTATGTTAGATGTAGTTGCCCATTTAATTTATATTGTAGATAACATGGTGTTTAGTGTGACACAGAAGATCATGTTATCAGTTCCTTATAAATTATAAATAGTAGCTCACAAGCAAGATTGAATGGGACAAACTATTGGAGTGGTTGTAGTGTAATTTGATATTAGTTTATCTTAACTATAAAATTACACTAGTATACTATGTGTGTATTGAGCAGGACCATTTGAGGTCGTTTCTTTTTGTACTGACTACATAAAAGAACAAAACCTCTGTTATTATAGATGTGCGTACTCTTAATCTCGATATAATAACAAGCACGTATACTTAGTATTTATTTCTTTAATTTATCAATGGGTGAGATTTAGTTCGTTAAATCAATAGGCCCGATAAGTTGGAAAATAATATTATTTATATGGTGTGTTGTTGATTATAGAAGGAAAATGTGTCCTAGTAATCTAGGTTAATGATGTCCCCTTGAGGATCTCATAAGGATTATCATGTAAACCCTGCAGATGAATTTAGTCCGGCATGATAATGAAGTTGAGTGGTACTACTCTTGGAGCTAGATATTAATTAAGTGAGTTGTCAGTAACTCATTTAATTAGTGGACATTCGATATCTTAAACACAGGGAGATTAATGCACTCATAATAAGAAGGATGTTAGAGTGTATACTAAAAGCCTAGCTTTTGGTATAAACATTAATCTAGAAATAAGAATCGCATTGGTCAAATGTCTACATTTATGATAAATGTAGTTGCTCAATTAATTTATATTGTAGATAACATGGTGTGTGGTGTCACATACAGAAGATCATGTTATCGGTTCCTTATAAATTATAAACAGTAGCTCACGATCAAGATGGAAAGGAACAAACCATTGGAAGGTCGTAGTGTAATTAGGTATTAGTTTATCTTAACTATATGATTACACTAGTACACTTAGAGTGTATTGAGTAGGACCATTTGAGGTCGTTCCTTTTATACTGACTTTATAAAAGAATAAAGACCTCAGTTATTATGGAAGTGTGTGCTCTTAATCCTAATATAATAACAAAGCACATATATTTGATATTTATTTCTTTAATTTATCAATGGGTGAGATTTAGTTCGATAAATCAATAAACCCGATAAGTTGGGAAATGGTATCACTTATAGTGTGTGTTGTTGATTATAGAAGGAAACTGTGTCCTAGAGATACTAGGTTGATAATGTCCTCAAGAGGAGCTCATAAGGATTGTCATGTTAAACCTGCAGTGGACTTAGTCCGACATGATAATAAGGTTGAGTGGTACTACTCTTGGACTTAGATATTAATTAAATGAGTTGTCAGTAACTCACTTAATTAGTGGACATTCGATATCTTAAACACAGGAGACTAACACGCTCATAATAAGAAGGAGCCCAAAATGTAATTTGGGATTGGTGCGTAGTTCAATAATAGTTCTTTAGTGGAATGAATTATTATTGATGAAATTAAGTTGTGTGTTAACACGGGATGCTTAATTTCATCGGGAGACCAAAACCAATTCCTCCTCTCGGTCCCTATCGTAGCCTCTAGTATATAGAGATTTATACCCACCGCATACCCACCTTCTTACCAATTCAATGGGGCAGGCCAAGCTAGCTTGGAACCCAAGCTAGGGCCGGCCAAGATCAAGTGGATGAGTCATGTAGGTGGCCGGCCAAAGCTTGGGTCCCAAGCTTAGGTGGTCGGCCACTAGAATATTAAAAAGATTTTTATTAAAATTATTTCTTATGTGGATATCATGATTTTAAAAGAGAGTTTAAAAATTAAAAATTTTCTTTTATAACTTTCTACAAAAGATTAAGAGAAGAGATTAATCTCTTTCCTTATTTATAGATTAAAAGGATTATTTTAATTTTTAGTAAAAACTTTCCTTATTTGTAAATCATCTACATGTTTAAAAGAGAGTTTAAAATTTGAAATCTTTCCTTATTTGTTGATTAAAGGAGGATTTTAAATTTTAAGAAAACTTTCCTTTTAACCATGTTTATGATTTAAAAGAAAGTTTAAAAATTAATAATTCTCTTTTATTAGTTTCTACAAAAGATTGAGAAAAGATTTGATATCTTTCCTTATTTGTAGATTAAAAGAGATTTTAATTTTTAGAGATAACTTTATTTTTATCCACATGTTTAAAAGAAAGATTTTAATTTATTAAATTTCCTTTTATAAACCAATCATGAAGGATTAAATTATTGGAGAAATTTTATAAATTTCTGAGACAAATTAGGAAGTTTTAATTAATTAAAACTCTCCTTGTTTGTAGCTTTGGTGTGGCCATGTAAATTGAGAAAAGGAAAATTGTTTTAATTAAATAAATTTTTCCTTTTCATGGCAAAAGAATTAAGGAAGTTTTTAATTAAATTTCCTTATTTGCCAAGACCAAGGATTATAAAAGAGGGGGTAGAGAAGGCTTCATGGTGAACAACCTCTATTATTTCTCTCCTCTTTTCCTTGGTGTTGTGGCGGCCAACCTCTCTTCCTCTCTTCCTCTTGGTGGTGGCCGAACCTTCTATTGCTTGGAGCTTTTGTGGTGGCGGATACTACTTGGAGAAGAAGAAGAAGAAGGAGAGAAAGCTTGTATCCCTTGGAGCTTGGTTGGTGGAAAAGATCTTCATCTTTTGGAAGCTTTGTGCTTGGCGAAACTTGAAGAAAGGAGAAGAAGGTGCTTTGGTGGATTCTCATCTCGGAAGATCGTTGCCCACACAACGTCCGAGGTTAGAAGAGGAATACGGTAGAAGATCAAGAGGTCTTTCTAAAAGGTATAACTAGTATTTTTTCTTTCCGCATCATACTAGTTATTTTTGGAAATAATACCAAATACAAGAGGCTTATGATTCTAGTATTTCGAATATGTTTTTCGAAGTAGTGTTCTTTTGTTTTATTTTTCCTTGTGATTTGATTGTTCTTTTCGGTTAACCTAAAGTTATTTTAGGAAATTAAATATTAGATTTCTATAAAAGGTTTTGTCTAGTCGGTGGTGGTTGCTCCCATATCCAAGAAGGTCATGTGCCTCGCCACGTCAGTACTGGGAACCAATTATGAAAATTAATATTTAATGAAATTAATAACTTAAGGTGATTTGGGTCGAACGTGTTAAGTTCCGCAGGAGATCCAAGTCAAAACCTAAAAGAACAAATAGATTAAGTTTTGGATCAAACGTGTTAAGTTCATGCGATCCAAAATTTAATTTAAAAGAACACATGGTAGCTAGGAAAAGGTTCAGACCTTTGTACAAAATTTTTGCATGGAACCTCTAGGCTTTCCGAGTAGCAACCAACAATTGGTATCAGAGCTAGGGTTTTGCCTCTGTGTATTTGGTATTAGTTTAATTATGCACATGTCATACATAATTTAGGCAGGTTAATAGTAGGATGTGCTAACTTTGTGGATGCAGGATCCAACTATTATGGCTTTTAGTTATTATGTGTGTGATTGGACCCTTGGACATGTCAATGGCATTTATCTGTGTGTGCATGATTGTATTAAAATACAGCAGGAGCTGTATTTAGTTTTATTAGGATTTTATTTTTGATCTAGATACATGTACATTCCTTTTTTGGAATATAGGATCAAAATGTAAAATTCTATTTATGTCGCGGATCGAATCTTGCAAAGCGTGGAACCTTCTAAGGACCAGAGGCGCAGCGGAACTAGGAGCAAGATGGATGCGACAGCTAGACCCGGTGGCGGTAGCCAAATATGGCAGCAGCTTGGGATGACAACACACGAAGGACAACTAGAGATAAAAGCCATAATAGTTGAAAATTAGATTTTCTATTTATTGCTTTTATATTGTGCTGTGTGTGCATGTTAGTATACATGACTAGTAGGCTAGCATAGTTAAAATTCCTCGTTTATAAATAACTAAATGGGAGAGGGATTTTTAAATAAATCCCATGGTCTCCATTACTGGTTTGTAAGTGATGCAAACAAGCTTGCGCGTTGGCTCTGAGTGCCTTCCTCCATAACGGATGAGCTTGTTTGTGGATCACTAGAACAGACTTCCATTTTTGGATGACTATAGAAAGTTAATTAAGAGCGTGTGATCTTCCCCAACGGAAGGGGCATAATCTTATTAATGGACTTAGTGTCAAGTAATGGTATACACTTAGACACATCTAATAGTATCCTCCCCATCGGAGTCACTGCTATTATTTGTGTGACCAAATGAAACCAACTATTAATTTGTCATAAAACTAGGTTGACAAGATAATAAAATTAAAGGGTTAAAACCCCTCTTACAAATGATTGATTTTGTATACGTCCACACTAACGTGGCATACAAAATTAACGGTGTTTGAGATAATTTTATTTGTCATAAAGATACGTTGACAAGATAGTTAATGGATAAAACCCTCCTTTTACAAATGTTGAATTTGTATACGTCCACACTAACGTGGCATGCAAAATTCACGGTGTTTGAGGTGTTGGTAAATTTAAATAATATTGTTTGAGGAATCAATGTTATTTTAAATTCAAAGAGTTTTGACCAAATATTTGATCAAAGACAGATCAACTATTAATTTTATTCGTCATAAAGTAAAGTTGATGAGATAATAAAATTAATGAATAAAATCTCCTCTTCGATTTTGTATACACAAAATTCATGGAGATTTTAAGGAGTTGATCTTGACCAAATGTTTTTGTGATTCTTAGGATGTTTGTCAATCCCCAGTAGTCATACTATAGAAAAGACTTAGTAGTCCCAATTGTAATGATTGGAAATAGGACTTGGACATTAAGGTAGACTGCTTCTTAGAACTAAGAACAATTTAGGTGTATTTAATTCATTAGTTGAAACATGTCTAGTGGTGTTATCTACCGGAACCTGGAGTGTAGATACAAGATGCCATTAATCATGTCTGCAATTCATTGCAGGGTTCCAGGAAAAACCCCACAACTAAATGAAAGGTAAATCACCATCCACATGGGCACTACTGTAAAAGTGGTAGCTATTGCGATGGGAGATGTTTATCCTTTGATAAGAATAAAATATGGATTTTAAGTAATTGTCTTTACGCACCAAGTTTAGAAAGAACCCGATTTCAGTTTCTAAACTATTATAGATATTATGTCTATTTTGATAACAAAGTTGTTATCAAGAAAAATAGGAAAGTTATCTATTCTGGTATGATGGTTGACAATTTATAATCCAATAACTCCCACGATGCAACAAATGGAAATTAGTAACACATCTTCTAATTTTAAGAGAAAGCAACCTTCGGAAATGAACCAATTATATCTTTGGCATCTAAAGCTAGGTTATACTTGAGTAGGATTCATTGGTAGCTGATGAACTTTTGGGTTCATTGATAGTGGAAATCTTTCCAACCTGCGAGTCTTACTTGGAAGGAAAATAACCAAGAAGCTTTTAAGTCCAAGGGTATGGAGTCAAAGATATGTTGAAATCGGTTCATTCTGATTTGTGTGATCCTATGACTATCCAGACAAGAGGTAGTATTGAATATTTTGTCTAATTTATAGACAACTATTCAAGATACAAATAAATTTACTTAATGTACCGCAAGACTAAGTACTTTGATTAGTTCAAAGAGTACAAGGTTGATGCGGAGGAATAAAGTACAAAGTCACTATGGAAAATCGTAGTGGCAAGTACCTCTTGAGAGATTTTAGGAGTCACTTATCAGAAGTTGGATTTCAATCCTAACTAACTGCATCTGGTACACCCCAACAGAATGGTGTAGTAGAAAGAAGGAAAAGAACTCTTATGGAATAATTAGATAGATGATGAGTTATTAAGAAAATTACCAAATTTGTTTTAAGGATAAACTCTGAAAATGAAAGTGAACATAGTGCCTTCCAAGTCATAACTCTCTACTCATATAGAATTGCTGAATAGGCGTAAGCCTATTTTGAAGCATATTCGGATTCAGGTAATCCAGCATATATGTTAAAGAGAGATAATGATAAGTTGGATAGGAGTTCACTTGTTTGTAAGTTATCATAGATAAACAAAAGTAGGTTTATAGTCTTAAAAATCAGAAGGTCATTGATAACATCAATGACTGTTTTTTAGAAAAGGACTATATAATGAACCACGTGCTCATAAGTAAATTTGTTCTTAAGAAAATAATAAAAGACATGTCTAATCTAGTACCAACTGTACAAGATGAGATACCACAAGAAAACTGCAACACGTATCACAAATGATACACAATTGCAGAAAATGCCTTGTCGTAGTGGGAGGGTTGTTAAGCAACCTTAAAAGATTCATGTTTTGGGAGAGTTTTTGAACTCGATCCCTGAAGGACATGAACCTGATCTCCGGACATATGACGAAGCACTCCAAGATAAATATGAAGCATCTTGGCAAAGAGTAATGAATAATAGAATTAGAATATATGTATTCTAATAAAATCTGGAAGCTTGTAGAACCACCAAGTGGTGTAAAAGCCTTTGGGTGTAAAAGGTCTATAATAGAAAAGAGGGATAGATGGGAAGGTGGAAACCTTCAAAGCAAGGCTTGATGAAAAGGAAACCTTTTATCGGTAGCCATGCTTAAGTCTATCCAGATTCTTTTATCTATTTGGCAAGTGGATGTCAAGACAGCATTCCTTAATGGAAGTCTTGAAGAAAGCATCCATATAAAGCAACCAGAAGGGTTCATTGCAAAGTGCTAAGAGCATTTTGTGTGCAAGCTCAATCAGTCTATGGACTGATACAAAGCTTCAAGGTCTTGGAACATCCAGTTTATCAAAGTAATCCACACCTATGGATTTATTGAGTAAACGGATAAAGTTTTGTGTATACAAAAGATGTGATGGAAACGTGGTGGTATTTCTTGTACTATACGTAGATAACATTTTTGGTAGTTGGAAACAATATCAAAATGTTGTCAGAAGTAGGGGTATGGTTGTCCAAATAATTCGATATAAAGGACTTGGGAGAATGTATATATTTTAAGATCAAAGTAATAAGGGATCACAAGAAAAAATATATTTATTCCAAGCTTGATACATCGGAAAAATCCTTGCTCGTTTTAAGCATGCAAAACTCCTCAAAAGGTTTCTTACTTTTAAGCATGGAGTGTCTTTATCTAAAGAGATGTCTCCGATGACATTAAAGGAGATTGAGGACATGTAGGCAGTTCTTTATGCTTCGGCAGTTAGACAACCTAATGTATGCTATGCACGAGATCTGAAATTTATTTTGCCAAGGGCATAGTTAGCAGATATCAAAGTAACCCTTGACAAGGACATTAGACTGCAGTAAAGCATATATTAAAGTACCTTAGAGGCGCTAGAGATTATATGCTAGCTTACAAGGCAGTTAATTTGGTCCTAGTGGGTTGCATGGATTTTGGCTTCCAATCGGATAGGGATAATAATAAGTCAACCTCGGGGTTTTGTGATTACTTTAGGAGGTATAATCATAACTATGGAAGAGTGATAAGCATAGGTGTTTTTCTGGACTCCACCATAGAAGCTTAGTATATGGCAAGCCTCTGAGATAGCCATAAAAGCTGAATGACTCAATAACCTCAAGATAGACTTAGATATGATTTCTGGTTTGTCCAAAGATTGTTACAATTTAATGTAATAATGTTGGTGCAGTATCAAACTCGAAGAAACCATAAGTCTATAAGGCAAGTAAACACAATAGAGCGCAAGTACCACCCAATACGAGAAATCGTATAAACGAGGAGAAGTTGTTGTTGCCTAGATTGCATCGGTGATGACCTATAGATCTTTTCACTAAGGTCCTTAAGGCAAGAGCTTTTGATGGGCACGTTGAAGGGTTGGGAATCAGATGTATGGCAGCAGATATGGCAGCTTAGTCTTTTAGTATAAGTGGGAGATTGTTAGAGTGTATACTAAAAGCCTAGCTTTTGGTATAAACATTAATCTAGAAATAAGAATCGCATTGGTCAAATGTCTACATTTATGATAAATGTAGTTGCTCAATTAATTTATATTGTAGATAACATGGTGTGTGGTGTCACATACAGAAGATCATGTTATCGGTTCCTTATAAATTATAAACAGTAGCTCACGACCAAGATGGAAAGGAACAAACCATTGGAAGGTCGTAGTGTAATTAGGTATTAGTTTATCTTAACTATATGATTACACTAGTACACTTAGAGTGTATTGAGTAGGACCATTTGAGGTCGTTCCTTTTATACTGACTTTATAAAAGAATAAAGACCTCAGTTATTATGGAAGTGTGTGCTCTTAATCCTAATATAATAACAAAGCACATATATTTGATATTTATTTCTTTAATTTATCAATGGGTGAGATTTAGTTCGATAAATCAATAAACCCGATAAGTTGGGAAATTGTATCACTTATAGTGTGTGTTGTTGATTATAGAAGGAAACTGTGTCCTAGAGATACTAGGTTGATAATGTCCTCAAGAGGAGCTCATAAGGATTGTCATGTTAAACCCTGCAGGTGGACTTAGTCCGACATGATAATAAGGTTGAGTGGTACTACTCTTGGACTTAGATATTAATTAAATGAGTTGTCAGTAACTCACTTAATTAGTGGACATTCGATATCTTAAACACAGGGAGACTAACACGCTCATAATAAGAAGGAGCCCAAAATGTAATTTGGGATTGGTGCGGTAGTTCAATAATAGTTCTTTAGTGGAATGAATTATTATTGATGAAATTAAGTTGTGTGTTCGGGGCGAACACGGGATGCTTAATTTCATCGGGAGACCAAAACCAATTCCTCCTCTCGGTCCCTATCGTAGCCTCTAGTATATAGAGATTTATACCCACCGCATACCCACCTTCTTACCAATTCAATGGGGCAGGCCAAGCTAGCTTGGAACCCAAGCTAGGGCCGGCCAAGATCAAGTGGATGAGTCATGTAGGTGGCCGGCCAAAGCTTGGGTCCCAAGCTTAGGTGGCCGGCCACTAGAATATTAAAAAGATTTTTATTAAAATTATTTCTTATGTGGATATCATGATTTTAAAAGAGAGTTTAAAAATTAAAAATTTTCTTTTATAACTTTCTACAAAAGATTAAGAGAAGAGATTAATCTCTTTCCTTATTTATAGATTAAAAGGATTATTTTAATTTTTAGTAAAAACTTTCCTTATTTGTAAATCATCTACATGTTTAAAAGAGAGTTTAAAATTTGAAATCTTTCCTTATTTGTTGATTAAAGGAGGATTTTAAATTTTAAGAAAACTTTCCTTTTAACCATGTTTATGATTTAAAGAAAGTTTAAAATAATAATTCTCTTTTATTAGTTTCTACAAAAGATTGAGAAAAGATTTGATATCTTTCCTTATTTGTAGATTAAAAGAGATTTTAATTTTTAGAGATAACTTTATTTTTATCCACATGTTTAAAAGAAAGATTTTAATTTATTAAATTTTCTTTTTATAAACCAATCATGAAGGGATTAAATTATTGGAGAAATTTTATAAATTTCTGGAGACAAATTAGGAAGTTTTAATTAATTAAAACTCTCCTTGTTTGTAGCTTTGGTGTGGCTGGCCATGTAAATTGAGAAAAGGAAAATTGTTTTTAATTAAATAAATTTTTCCTTTTCATGGCAAAAGAATTAAGGAAGTTTTTAATTAAATTTCCTTATTTGCCAAGACCAAGGATTATAAAAGAGGGGGTAGAGAAGGCTTCATGGTGAACAACCTCTATTATTTCTCTCCCTCTTTTCCGTGTTGTGGCTGGCCAACCTCTCTTCCTCTCTCCCTCTTGGTGGTGGCCGAACCTTCTCTATTTGCTTGGAGCTTATGTGGTGGCCGGATACTGCTTGGAGAAGAAGAAGAAGGAGAGAAAGCTTGTATCCCTTGGAGCTTGGTTGGTGGAAAAGATCTTCATCTTTTGGAAGCTTTGTGCTTGGCCGAAACTTGAAGAAAGGAGAAGAAGGTGCTTTGGTGGATTCTCATCTCGGAAGATCGTTGCCCACACAACGTCCGAGGTTAGAAGAGGAATACGGTAGAAGATCAAGAGGTCTTTCTAAAAGGTATAACTAGTATTTTTTCTTTCCGCATCATACTAGTTATTTTTGGAAATAATACCAAATACAAGAGGCTTACGATTCTAGTATTTCGAATATGTTTTTCGAAGTAGTGTTCTTTTGTTTTATTTTTCCTTGTGATTTGATTGTTCTTTTCGGTTAACCTAAAGTTATTTTAGGAAATTAAATATTAGATTTCTATAAAAGGTTTTGTCTAGTCGGTGGTGGTTGCTCCCATATCCAAGAAGGCCATGTGCCTCGCCACGTCAGTACTGGGAACCAATTATGGAAATTAATATTTAATGAAATTAATAACTTAAGGTGATTTGGGTCAAACGTGTTAAGTTCCGCAGGAGATCCAAGTCAAAACCTAAAAGAACAAATAGATTAAGTTTTGGATCAAACGTGTTAAGTTCCGCAGGCGATCCAAAATTTAATTTAAAAGAACACATGGTAGCTAGGAAAAGGTTCAGACCTTTGTACAAAATTTTTGTACAGTGGAACCTCTAGGCTTTCCGAGTAGCAACCAACAAAGGAGCCCATAATGTAATTTGAGATTGGTGCGGTAGTTCAATAATAACTCTTTAGTGGTATGAGTTATTATTGATGAACTTGAGTTAGGTGTTCGGGGCGAACACAGGAAGCTCAAGCTCATCGGAAGACCAAAACTAATTTCTCCTCTCGGTCCCTGTTGTAGCCTCTATAATGCCTTGTATCCATAAAGTCCATTTCTTACCCAAGTAATGGGTCGGCCACATCCTTGCTTGGTGCAAGGGGGTCGGCCAAGCATGGGCTTGGAAGCCAAGAGGTGGTCGGCCAAGCTTGGTGCCCAAGCTAGGGGTCGGCCACTAGAAAAGGAAAAGGAAGTTTTGTTTTTAAAACAAAATTTTGTTAAAATCTTTCCTTATTTGTAGTTATCTATAATGGTTAAAAGAGAGATTTTATTTTGTTAAAATCTTTCCTTTTTTGTAGTTATCTACAATAGTTGAAAGAGAGATTTTATTTTGTTAAAATCTTTCCTTTTTTGTAGTTATCTACAATGGTTAAAAGAGAGATTTTATTTTATTAAAATCTTTCCTTTTTTGTAGTTATCTACAATGGTTAAAAGAAAGATTTTAATAGTCATCCTCATGGTTTTAAAAGAGGGTTTTAAAATTTTAAAATCTTTCCTTTTATAGCTATCTACAAAAGATTAAAGAGAGATTTTAATTTAGTTAAAATCTTTCCTTATTTGTAGTTATCTATAATGTTTATAAGAGATATTTTAATTTTTGATAAAACTTTCCTTTTTGTAACCGTGATTTAAAAAGAGAAGTTTTAATTAATCTTTCTTTTTGTAGTTGTCTACATGTTTTAAAAGAGAGATTAATTTTTAAAACTTTCCTTTTGTTGTCATGTACAATAGAAAATTTAAAAGAAAGAGATTTAAATTGTTGTTAAAATTTCTTTTTTAAAAGGGAGACCACAAATAAAGAAGTTTTAATTATGTTTAAAACTTTCATTCTTTGCCATGACCAAGGATTATAAAAAGAGAATGAGAGGTTGCTTCATGAGAAAACATAATTCTATTCCCTCCTCTCTTTTCCTTGGGTGGCCAGCCACTCTTCTTTTCTCTTATCCCTTTGGTTTCTCTCCTAGAGGCCGACAGCAATTGTCTTCCTTCTTCAAGCTAGGGCCGGTGGTACAAGAGATGAAGCTTTCCACCCTAGAGCCGGCGGCAAGAGAAGAGGCTTTCTTCCTTAGGGCCGACGGCAAGAGAGGAAGCTTATCTTGTTGTGGCCGGTGGCTTGGAGGTAAGGAAGAAGAAGAGAAGAAAATTTCCTATTTTGGCATCTCGAGTTTCTTGGAGGAAAAGAAGTGGTTCGGGTGGAGTTATCTTGGTAGATCGTCGTCCACACGACGTCCAAGAGAAGGAGAGGAATACAACAGAAGATCAAGAGGTCTTTAGATACAAAGAAAGGTATAACTAATTAATTAGTTAGTTTTCTTTGCATGGATTCTGAAACACTAACACAAGAGGCTAGCGATTTTATGTTTCGATTTTGTGCTATCGATTCTGTATTTCGATTTTACGTTTCGATCTTGTGTTTCTATTGTGGTCTCTGTAGTTAAACTTAGGGTTACTGTAAGAAGTTAAATATCCAATTTCTTTGAAAGACTTTGTCTAAGAAGTGGTGGATGATCCCATAACCAAGAAGGCCTAGTGCCTCGCCATGTTTAACTTGGAAATCAATCTTTGAAATAGATGTTTAATCAACTTCTATAATATGGTTTAACTTAGGAAGATCACATCGGTTAAACTTGGAGTAAAAATGTTAAGTATCGTTTCTAGTCCAAGTTTAACTTCTGAAGAGCAACTTGGATTAATAATGTTAAGCATCGTTTGCAATCCAAGTCTAACTTCAGTAGAGCACATGGGTAGCTAGGATAGTTCTATGCTTGTACAAATTTTTGTATAGGGGAACTAGAACGGAATCCAGGTGTAGCAACCAACAGCTCCATCCTAACGGAGGTGCCTCAACCAATCGGCGATGCCTCAAGTACCTTCCACAGCAACAACTTTGTTGTGTGTGAGGTGCCTAAACTCCATCTGAGGCACCTGGACATGAGGCGCCCTAGGTCATCCGAGGTGCCTCAAATGATTAACATCAGAAGTTGAGCATCTTTGTTCCACTTGCGAGTGTGATGCTTCGACATCCAAAGCTGAGTCCACCAGAACCCAACTCTGACATTCACCTCGAATAAACTTCCTCCTGGATTCTCATCCTTCGGACCATGTCCTTCTCGCTCTGTTGGTATACTTTTTCATAGTTTCTCGTCCCTCGAATGCACCGAGCCCGTCAACTCCCTTCCTGTGTCATCATTCTCCCTCGCTGCATCTTCCACTCGACTTCTTATGTTCCTAAGTTCTTGCACACTTAGATATAAAACATCAAATATGCAGAATCTAATTTAACTTGGTTGATCAATATCAAAATTAATCTGGAGTACTTACAAGTATTTATGGTATCCATGTATGGTTCTGACATTTCTATGATAAATTATATGCATGTGTCAAACACCTACTTTCGGAGGCCTTAACTTTTAACTCAGGTATCAGAATGAGATGCTCTTTGGTTCAAATTAAAGTTCGTCCAACGATCTATATTTATTACCAAGTGAAACCTGTAATGACCCATGTTTCGACTCAAAAAAAATATCGTTTAAAATCTTTTTGGATTTATCAATGGATTTTGATCAAAACTCATTGAAGGAGTTAGAGAACTCTAATCGGACTCATTTTAAGTCTATAGGTTTTTGAAGTACTTAGGAGTCTATATATGCCTAGAGATATTAGTTTGAAGTCATTAATAGCATTAATCAAAAGATTTTCAAAGTTTATGACTTCGACACATACAAATAACTTATCGTAGAGATGTTAGAACCAAACATGGACACCATAAATATGTTCGCTTCACTATCCTCTTTTATTATATGTCAATTTTTAAAAATCTAAATCTACTAGGTCTATTAATGAGTTTCGGTCAAAACTCATTAATAGACCTAGAGAGTCTTGATTAGATCCATTTTATGTGCTATAAATTTTTGCAATGCTCCAGAGTCTAAATAGGCCCTTCTTTATTATATTTAAAAAAATCAACACCATAGTGGTGTTTTGTTGTTTAAGTTATGATACTGATTTTTAAACACCAACATCAATGTAGTGCTAATTTTTAAAAATAATATCATAGTGGTTATTGCATGCATGTAAAATAGAGAGAAGAGAGAAAATTTTAATTTAATTTAAGAGGAAAGAGAAGAGAGAAAAGTAGTTACATGTGGAGAGATAAAAGAGAAAAAAAATAGCTTGACAAATGGATAAAACATGAAGGAAGTATGCCTTTTGGGCATTCTCAAATCTCGATGCATCTTTTGGGGTGATAAGATCCTCTAGTCTGGAAAGTAGTTACATGTGGAGAGATAAAAGAGAAAAAAAAAATAGCTTGACAAATGGATAAAACATGAAGGAAGTATGCCTTTTGAGCATTCTCAAATCTCGATGCATCTTTTGGGGTGATAAGATCCTCTAGTCTGTAAAGTAGTTACATGTGGAGAGATAAAAGAGAAAAAAAAATAGCTTGACAAATGGATAAAACATGAAGTATGCCTTTTGGGCATTCTCAAATCTCGATGCATCTTTTGGGGCGATAAGATCCTTTGGTCTGTAATCCTTAGTCTCCTCCTAGTCTGTTCCATAATTTGTATGTTGGATAGCGGTCAAAATTCGGTCAAAATTGAATGTGATCTCCCCTGACTTTATCTTCCCACTTAAGTTATAATTTGGGTCGAGACAAGTGGCCAGAGTCCGCCGACGGTTGGGCGGACTGTATGATACCGACCAAGACGTAACTCGCCCACCATCGGCGACCTTCGGTCGTTTGCCTCAATCTAAACTATAACCTAGGTGGGAAGGTGAACCCAGAGAAAATCTCAACCTATTTTAACCGGATTCCGACAACGATCCAACATACAACTTACAGAAGGGATCAAGAGGAGATTAATAATTACAGACTAGAGAATCTGATCTCTCTTTTGGGCAATCCCAAATGCTGGATGTGCCCTTTAGGAAATTTTTAAATATGTATAAAACTTTAAATTAAAGGAAGATTATTTATTTTTAAAATTAATGATATGTAAATTATTTTTAAAAAATATTTTTATCCTTACATTAATTTAAAGAAATAAAATAAAAATGTAAAAACAGGGAGGAAACTTTAAGATAAAATATAGAGTCGAATAAAAGATGATGTTAAATTCATCTTATATTTACTGACTTTGGTTGTAATTATTTTTTACATTAATGAACAGAAGGGATAAAATAGTATACTCTTTAATAAATTTGAAATTTAAATGTTGTTTTTTTTCATAAATCCAATTAATTTGTGAATATAAATTTATATTCCTGAATTACAAACCGTTTCTGGTACGTTCGGTCCTTTTCTCGGAAAGAGCCTCATTATTATTGCAAATTATGTCCGGAGCCCACGTCGCTAATATCATTGCATCTGTCGCCAGTTGTGCTCTGATAGCGGTGCCATGTATTAATGCATTTAATGAAGCCCTAAAATACGGATCTTCTTCATGGTGTCAACAACAACAGTGCGATGGACTGTACGAGCAAATACTGCTACTGGTCTCCAAAAGTATTTCACTACGGAGTTTGTTAAAAAAAAAACTATAAAAATAATTTTAAATTTATAGAATCGAACATGTTTCTTCCTCTGTATCAGGTTCAAGTCATTCCAGTCCGACCAAACTTGCCATGCATTTTATTGAACCATAACTCTCACGTTAAATGTAGAGTTCAAGAGCATGCCAATATTGTCATAGCTGATGCAAGTCTATTTATCTCCCCTTTCGGTCCCCTTTCAGAGCATCGGTGGAAAACAAACGTCTCCTATGTAAAACGACTTGACTCTAATCCCGGGCCTATAATTAAACGAACTGATTTTCAAATGACGAGATTGGAAGTAAATTCTTCGCAATCCTTAAGCAAAGGGTCTCATTCAATAATCCCAACATCTCCTATGTAGGTAGGGTTGAGCAATCAATTATAAATGATTAAATAGTAATTAAACAAATCCAATTTGTTTAGAAAAAAATCAAATTTGAAATCAAACGAACGCTGAAACTCAAACTTCTATTTTTTTTTACTGTGTTGCTCCAGTACGATATACGACACTGTGCAAGACTGCTGATATCAATCGTAGCAGAGGAATCACTCATAGAGACGGATACAGGAGATAATCAGGTGGTGTCATGTGATTAAAAAGTTAATAGTCTTACGTATAGTGATCAAAGTCAACAGAAGGTACAGACTACCCCTTACTCCGACTCTGGATCATCCCCAATTCAATGATCATCCCCGACTTCATGACCGTCCCCATCTCCATAATCATCCCAGCTCGACTTCATGACCGCCCCCGACTCCATGCTATTCTCGATGCTCTATGCTATTCTCGGCTTCGTGTTGGCCCAGACTCCACACCACTCCTGACTCCATGCCGCTCAAAGCTCCGTGCATGCTCTGTATTTGTACCGTTGCTTGTAGAAGATATGAACAACATTGCCGTTTTCTTCGGAAAACATGAGAAAACACAATCATATATTCTAGGAAACATAGGTAATGTAAATGGAAATCTCGAAATACGTAAAGAACGTGAGGACATAAGAGCATCCACATCAGATACCTTATTCAAAACTTTTACCTTAAATTTTGGATAAGGTAGCTAAAAAAATTTTACATCGATTACCCTATTGATTCCCTAAATTATACATTTATGAACAGTACTTTTCTAAATTTAGGGAATGGATTACATTCTCTAAACATTATAGAGGAGAGAGAAAAAATAGGGAAGCTGATATATGATATATTGAAAAGTGGATATCCAAATTAATTTAATAAAGTAACTTTTTTATCCTAAATTATACATTTTGGATAGAAAAATTGATGTGGATGATCTAATCACAAGTCTATAAAAAGTCATATGCCCCTAAAGGCACGGGCACCAACACACACCTACACTTTTAATCTTCTTCAGTATTACTAGAGACTTACTTGAATATTACTAGAGACTTACTTGAATATCAGTACTTGTGTTAGAAAATTCCTAACCGTCATTCTAACTCTCTTATTCTTGTTTACTTCCTTTCAGGCTTCGATAGATTTCCCTACAAGTTCTTGTTGTTCATCAATGCCAAATTCACTGATGCTCGTTAGTCAACGGTTAAGGCAGGACCAGAGGCAATTAGAGTTAATAAGGAAGGATCAAAATGGTAAACCAAACTGTCCAGTAGTGCTGTTAACGTTCAACTACATTGAAATCTAAGATTTATAGGACATTATATTGTTAGGGAGAGTGAGTGCACTTGGTCAATGTGTATTTAGAAACTATATGAGTACTGATTATGAAAAATACTTACTATCAATTATGTATATATATATTACCCAACAAAGAATCTATTTATAGTACTTCTCTGCAAAACAAAGGGCAACCTGGTCTGCCCCTAATTACATATTTGCGCATGCAAGCGTACACAAAACAATTACTTAAACGACGAAGTCGATCATTATAACTCGCCGTGCTCCCATGCTTCTTGGCTGTCCCACTGCATCGTCCATGGTCCCGTCTCAATGCTCTCCCAATCCCAGTTCATTAGCAACTCGTCCTGCTGCACCTCAGAAGACCCACAGTAGTACTCCACCTGATCATGATCAGGCGCCGACAGTAGTGATGATGCCCATTCCTCGTTCTTCCTCTCCAGATCGATCGAGCAGCTCATGTCCTCGATCATCTTCTCCAGTTCAAGGTCCAGGTCAACGGCGGCCGAGGCGCTGCTCGCTTGGTTAGGGTCAGCTGGATCCACTACCACGCTTTGGACCTCGGTGCTCTGCCCCAGCGAAACCGGTGCAGTCTGACCGTCAACGTCGTCATTCGCTGTAGTGGGAGTAACGGTAGTGGTACTGCCGATCTTCTTCACGGCCGACTTTTTCGTCCGGCCGCCGCGCCGCTTTCCCCCGTCTGGGAGCTTGCTGAGGTCGATCGCGACGCTGCAGCTGATTCGCCAGTGACTGTGAATCCTCCGACTCAGGTGCGAATTCCAGTAGTTTTTGATCTCGTTGTCGGTCCTCCCCGGGAGGTGCCCGGCTATGGTGGACCACCTGTCATTATATAACAAAAGGAAAAAGCTCATGCCTGCCGTCGCTTTTGTAGGCCAAGTTAATTTAATGCGGTCACATGTCACAAATGCGTCGATATGCATGAACGCCCACGGTGTTGAGAAATTTCCCTGTAATTGTTTGATGATCGATCAACAAACAAAGACGAGGATGTTTTCTTAGCACCGAGATCGATCTATACACTTTTTTTCTTAATTTATTTTGCATGAGAGAAACGATTCGATTGCCAGGTGCACGACAACTTCCCCATGGGAAAAAACTCCTACACGTAGCTCGCTAGGGCCCACTGCCTGCGTACATGTTGACGTGGTCAAACCGGCCACGGTAATTATCTTATCGTGCGCACAAACTTCAAAAGTTTGAACGAAAATATAGGCTCTAGCCATTAAATGAACGATGAAAAGGAAAAAAAAAACAAACTTGAAGGAAAAGTTTAAGGAGAAAGGCATGCTCAACGGCCGGACAAAATAACGATACTCTGAGATTGGATATATGTTGGTTATATAAGAACCTGTTGCCAAGTGTTGCATGCAGCTTGAGGATGATCTCCTCCTCCTCTTTGGTAATGTTGCCTCTCTTCAGGTCGGATCTGAGGTAGTTTATCCACCTCAATCTACAGCTCTTCCCGCATCTCAGCAGCCCTAATATATAACATGATCAACTTCAATATGTTATTAGCTTAGCACATGGAACTAATTAATCTACATATATAAACATACGATCTATCGATCTACCTGCATTCTTGGGGAGCGATCTCCAGGATCCTTCGCCGTTAGAAGCGATATACTTGATGAGGATCTCGTCCTCCTCGGCTGTCCACCTCCCCTTCTTCATCCCGACCTTGACGCAGCACGGAGCTCTTCCCATGGCGTCGGTGGCGATTGAGCAGAGCTAGCCTGAGCCGGGCGAGAAGTATTTATAGTGCCGGAGTTCACTGCGGGTTTAATATCGCCAGCTGTGCGCATTAGCGGGCCAGGGGCCTTTATGGAGAGGAGGGGAAGAAGAGAGGGAGGAGGAGCGATGCGGGGTGGGAAAGAGGGACGCGTGTTTCGCTTGCACCTGCGGGTTGTCTTGCCCTGGCGCGGCGCCCGTACGCCCTACGCGGATTTCCAATCAACCACGTTGCTGCGGCGCTCCACTGCGCTGCGGGGTCTCTGCTTTGCTCTGCTCTCCTCTACGTTTAATTCTCAAACGTCTTCTTCGCTTCCTCGGCTCATTTGTAAACAAATTAAAGGTTACTTATTACGTTTTGTGTTCGAGCTTATTTTATTTATTCAATATAAGTAAGCTAATTATATAAATGTTTAAAAGATTACTATACATATATATAATAAATATAATAAATTTTATAAAATATTCTCATTTAGGAAGTTTTTATTAAATTTATAAATAAATAAAATTATAATATAAATCTGATAAAACTAAAAATATAAACTTTTAAAATAAGTTCGAAATTAAAATTCATTAATATGTAAATAAATAAAGCCCAGACTAAACTCAAACTAAAATAAAATCAAAATTGAATAACTATTTTAATTAGCAAATTAATTAATTTTAAAGTTGACTTTATTTATGTAATTTATTTATTCCCTAATTGAGTTTTACGTGGTTGACTAAACTTGAGTTGATTTAAGTTGAGATACGATTTTAATATTGGATCAATATGGTAGTTGGCCGAGATGTTAAATAGGTCAAAGTTAATCGGATATTTGACGGTCAATCAATGTATTAAGTTGGTTCAGTAAAAAGTTAAGTAGATTGAAGTTGATAGGATACTTAATGACAATGACATAGCCATAATTTTAGGTGAGGGATGATTTTCAAAAATTTTAAATATTACTGAAAATCAATTTTCACCATCCAAAAATCTAAATTTTAAATTTGAGTAGCTAAAATGGATTTAAATTAGAAAATTTCTTTTTCGTCAATCTTTATGATTTATCTGTGACTAAAGTTAAAAAATTTTTTTGATGATTTTGTTTCCTCATAATATTTAATATTTATTCTCAAATATGATGTGTCATTTAGAAATTTTCTAAATCTCCCTGTGCCCTGGATAAATTCCCGTAAAACAAATGGTCCGTTGTTTGTTTTCATTGGGTGCATTTATATATCCATTTATAATTTTCAAACTAGAATTAGATTGAAATCAAAGTCTTTTCTATCTTCAACAAAGCCAAACTCATGTTTATGATGAAAAATTAAATCATTTTCACAATATTAGAGAACATATTTGACAGCTTTAGTAAGGATCGACGTACGGTTTAAATGTAAACATCAAGCTAGTAAAAGGGGTGATATGCTGATCAAAAACTAACATGACCGGCTTAAATAATTTCTTCAGGAATATTCATTCTTATGATATAAGATTTTACTCTTTTGTTTATTCTGAATTGTAACATTGTATTACATTATTATATACTGTCCTCTTCACGTTGATAGGAAGATAAGTAAATCATAAAGTTATTTTATAGTCAATCGTCAAATAATTAGAGAGTGGAAAAAAATTTTCGTCAAATAATTAGAGAGTGGAAAAAATTTTTTCCCTAAAGACATACACCATCAAAAATTGATCCTTGTTTCATTGTAGATTTTATCGTATACACCTCTCACAGTCCTTCCCTAGATCGTGTAAATAAAGATAAATTATATGAGTAATTCATAGGTGACCGCTAAAAGTGAATAGAACTAGGAGAGGTTTAAAAATCCCATGGCTTGATCATGAGTTCGCCGAGAAATAATTTGAGTAATCAAAGAAAGTTATCTCGATCCTAGTACAATTCATCTTTAGAAACATCAAAAGTGAAGGGAAGGAAGGAGTTAAAATCACATATATATGTTTAATAAAATCTAATTTTATTTTAAGTAAGAGGTGTTGCTACCCTTTACAAACAATGTCCAAGTTTGATTCGTTCTAATTGTCATTATTTACTCATTCAATATTATATTGCCTCTAATCTCCTCCATTTTAGTTGTCGTTTATGCGTTAATCTTCCCTAGGTAACAGTGCAATGGCGGGATGCATTCAAGTTTTTTTTTAGACATAAAAGATTAAATCTGAATTTCGATAAATTAACTTATAAATATTTCTTAATGAGTGATTGATCTATGAATATTGAACTGATTGACATATGAATATTGAACTAATGGGTTATTCGTTGCGAATACTTTTTAATTTATTCTGATAACTTATAAATTTTTTTATAGAACTAAATTTATCATTCTAAAATTAATTGGTATAAATTGGATGTTAATCTGGATTATAGATCATGTCTCAACGGAATTGAGAATCATAATTTACAGGACTAAAAAGTTTTTTTAATTAAAAACAAAAAAAAACTCAATAACAAAATTTGATTTAAATTTAAGGGAAAAAAAATCTCCGGACCGATAAGTAAATTTGATATATATAAATGGTATGTTGCCAAATGTTTTATGCACGACCCTGAGCGATGTATATATATATATATATATATATATATATGGTATTGTCAACTTAATTTCTTTATAAAAAATAGTTCTCTTATTCTCTCTCCCTTTCCGTCTTTTATTCAGAATGACGGCTTGACTTTTTTTCCAAATCTAAATTTTCCTCACGCTCTCTCTCTCTCGCTCATTCTTTCACCATCGTCTTCTGTCGTAGCTCGCTCCTGTCGGCAAGCAAAATAAAGGTGCTGCAAGCTAAGTACAACTTACAGTCGCATGCTTGTTCTGGAATTGACTGGAAGTTGTTGGATCGAGACGCACGTGAGAGGGGAGGTGAATCATGTGGTTTTGAAAAACTTTTCTTTTCTTTTAAAATCAAAGTAAGTAAATGAGTGCAACGGATATAAAAATAAAAACATGAAAGTACAAGAACGCAAGCGATTTTACTTAGTTAGGAGCTTTCAGCGACTCTTACTCCAAGACACAGATCCCGCGGATCTATCGATGGGTTATCTACTAATAGCCTCTTTTGGAACTGTCGGAAGAGAGGATCGATTACAAAAAGAATCGGAACAATACAGCTCCTGCTATATTTAATACATACAATCATGTACACACAAAAATATCCTTGACATGTTCAAGGGTCCAATTACACACAATATCTATAAGCCATAATAGTTGGAGCCTGCAACTACAGAATTAGCACATCCTATTATTACCCTGCCTAAATTATGTATGACATGTGCATAATTAAACTGAAAACCAAACACATAGAGGCAAACCCTAGCTCTGATATCAATTGTTGGTTGCTATGCAGAATATCATACTGGTTCCCCTATATAAAAATTTTGTACAAGTCCTGAACCTTTACTAACAACCTATTGTGTTCTTTAGAAATTAAATTAGGAATCGCAAACGGAACTTAACATTATTTATTCCAAATTTAACTTATCTGTTCTTGGTGGTTTATACTTAGATCGCAAACGATGCTTAACATTATTGATCCAAATCCACCCATGTTACAAATTCAATTAAATATTAATTTCTAAAATTGACTTCCAGGACTGCATGACGAGGTACTAGATCTTCTTGGGTATGGGATCATCCACCACCGCCTAGTCAAAGCCTTTTAAAGAAATTTAATATTTAATTTCCTTCTAGTAACCTTAGGTTTAACCAAAAAGAACAATCGAATCACAAATTCAAAAAAACAAAAGAAACACAAAATCGAAAACATAAATTCGATTACCTAGATTCATTAGCCTCTTGTGTTTGGTATTTTAAAATTTAAATAAAAGATGAACTAGTTATGATGCGGAAACTAATAACTAGTTATACCTTTTATAACTTATAGACCTCACGATCTTCTGTCGTATTCCTCTTCTTATCTCGGACGTCGTGTGGGCGACGATCTACCGAGATGAGAATCCACCCAAGCTACCTTCCTCTCCAAGAAAGATTCAGCCACCTCAATAACTCCAAGAAAGGATGAGGTTCGGCCACCACCACCAAGCTCCAAGGGATGCTAGAAACAAAGTCTCCTTTCTCTCATTCTCCAAGTAAAATCCGGCCACCACAAGAGCTCCAAGTGATGATGTGGTTTGGCCACAAGAAGAAGAAAGGAGAAGAGGAATAGGGTCGGCCACACCAAGGAAGAAAAGAGAGAAGAATAATAGAGGATATATTATATGGTGAGGCACCTCTACCATCTCTTTTATATTCCTTGGTCTTGGCAAATAAGGAAAGTTTTATAAATAAAAACTTCCTTATAGTCCTTGCCATTGTTTAAGAAGGAAAATTTAATTAAAATCTCCTTATTAAACCTCTAATGGTCGGCCACCTTAATCCCTCCAAACAAGGAAAGTTTTAAACATAAAATTAAAACTTCCTAATTTGTTTCCAGAAATTTTTAAATAAAAATTTCTCTTTTGAAAATTCCCTTCATGGTTGGTCATAAAAGGAAACTTTTATAAATTAAAATCTCTCTATTAAAACATGTGAATGATTTCCAAAAAGGAAAGTTTTCTTTAAAATTAAAATCTTCCTCTAAATCTACAAATAAGGAAAGATATCAAATCTTTTCTTAATCTTTTGTAGAAACTATAATAGGAAAGATTTAATTTTAAAACTCTCTTTTAAATCATGAAGATGGTTGCAAAAAAAGGAAAGTTTTATCAAAAATTAAAATCTTCCTTTTAACTACAAATAAGGAAAGATATCAAACATTTCTCTTAATCTTTTGTAGAAAGCTATAAAAGGAAATATTTAAATTTTAAACTCTCTTTTAAAACCATGACTTCCACATAAGAAAAAAATTTAAAAAATAAAATCCCTTTTATTTTATTTTGGCCGGCCACCTAAGCTTGGGTTCAAGTTAGGGCCGGCCACTCAATGGAACCAACTCACCTTGGTTTGGCTGGCCCTAGCTTGGGCTCCAAGCTAGGCTTGGCCGACCACCTTAAGGTGGGTAAGAAGGTGGGTATGAGTGGGTATAATACTTTATAAATAAGATGCTATGATAGGGACCGAGAGAAGGAATTGATTTTGGTCTCCTGATGATCTTGCGCTTCCCATGTTCGCCCCAAACACATAACTCGAGTTCATCAATAATAACTCATACCACTAAAGAGTTATTATTGAACTACCGCACCAATCCCATATTACTATATGGGCTCCTACTTATCATGAGTGTGTCAGTCTCCCTGTGTTTAAGATATAGAATGTCCACTAATTAAATGAGTTACTGACAACTCACTTAATTAATATCTAGCTCCAAGAGTAGTACCACTCAACTTTATCGTCATGTCGGACTAAGTCCACCTACAGGGTTTACATGGCAATCCTTATGAGCTCCTCTTGGGGACATTATCAACCTAGATTACTAGGACACAGTTTCCTTCTATAATCAACAACACACACTATAAATAATATCATTTCCCAACTTATCGGGTCTCTTGATTTATCGAACTAAATCTCACCCATTGATAAGTCAAAGAAATAAATACTAGATATATGTGCTTGTTATTATATCAGGATTAAGAGCACACACTTCCACAATAATAAAGGTCTTGTTCTTTTATCCAGTCAGTATAAAAAGAACTTACCTTAAATGGTCCAGCTCAATACACTCAGAGTGTACTAATGTAATTTTATAGTTAAGATAAACTAATATCAAATTACACTACGATTATTCTAATGGTTTGTTCCTTTCCATCTTAGTCGTGAGCTACTATTTATAATTTATAAAGAATTGATAACATGATCTTCTATGTGTGACACCACACACCATGTTATCTACAATATAAATTAATTGAACAACTACACTTAGCATATAAATGTAGACATTTGACCAATGTGATTCTTTATTTCAAAATTAAATATTTACAAAAGGCTAGGCTTTTAGTATACACTCTAACAGAAGATGGATTAGGAATAGGGAATAGAATCCCTCCGACACTTCCCAATGGTTGTTGGAGCTTCAGCGGCCGATGATGGAAGGTGGAAGAAACTCCTCTATTCGGTGATCATGTCCTTCATTGCTATGCTTCGTCAAAAATGTTGCAACCCCCTAATCACTATAGCTTCTCATTCCTTTTGAATTTGATTTAGATCTGAACAGACGACTGTGATTCTTCCAGATCTTATCCAACAGATAGATTTGATCTAAATCTAATCCAAAGGCTCAAATCTAGATCAACGGTGATAATCTACCTCCTCTTTGACTTGGATGAACTGAATCAAGATAAATGGCTCATATCTCCTCAAATCTTGATTAGATGGTTCAGATTGCTCCAGAGCTTGATCTTCTAATTCAAACTCATATTCGAGCATCAATTTGGTTCGATCTGATCTAAATCCATGATCCTTTCATACCTATAAAGAATATATCCAAATGTTAGCATCAAATACCATAAATATGATATAATTTACAATTATGTCCAAAAATAAATGTAACTCATGAAATGTAATATAAACATGAGTTAAAATATTGTGAAAAAATGATGGTTATCAATTCCTCTGTTAGACAATCTACTGAAGATTTTAGGGTATTAGATGAATTTAAATTATACTGATTTAAATTCACTTATCTATCGAGATAACCTAAGCAGATAATCTCAGGTTTCCAGTAGAGGCTAGTTACTGCTCAGTGCTGAATGCAGACTGCACAATAGTCGAGCGACAGAGCGAGCTGAGAGGCCGAGCAAGCGAGTGGCTAGGAGAGCAAGTGTACAACCGAGTGGACCGAGCGAGCGACCGGACGAGTGAGAGTACAATCGAGCCGACCAAGTGAGCGACTGGATGAGTCAGCGTACACCCGAGCAAACGAAGTGGCCGAGCGAGTGAGCAGCCGGACAAGCGTGCAGTCGAGCGAATGAGCGGCCTAGCGAATGAAGAGTCTGAATGGGTGAGCAGTCAGACCGGTGTGCGGTCGGACGAGTGGACGAAGAGGTCGAGTGGACGAAGTAGGCAGGTGATCAATTGGGTAGAGCAGTATAGGACCGAACGACTGAGGCCTACGATGGTCGCAGTTTCCTTGAAACATATTGGCCTCACCTCCAGCTGTGCTTCGAGGTTTACTCAGGTCGTCTATTTCCCAAGATACAGTAGATAACTGTGATTCCCACCAAGCACTGATGGTCACGATAAACTAAGTGGTACCTGACTGCTATCAGGAGCACTCCGCCGAGCAAGAGATGCACGACAGAGGAAGAGGGGAATGTAGGTGAAGAGCTTTTATTTTTTTTATGCATAACCTTTTGCTTGTAGTTGCAGTCTCTTTATATAGGAGCTAAGACCAATGGGCAACATTAATTATTAATCTCTAATCAATGCATCTGTTACACCCTAAATAAGCAGCAAAAAAGATCTATGTGGCAAAATGTTGGTTGTTCTACTTAGGCAAATTTTGCCCCAACCGGTCTGACATTCGGCGCTCGCAGGTCATTCTCACACACAAGTCAACTTGATTTAGTGCAATCCAAGCCCTAGATTTGCAAGCACGCCCACGCGTGAGAGAGAGTCTCTCCCCATGTATTTGTTCACATCATCAATACATGTGAATTAATATAAACCAACTAAAATTCCTTGAAACTTCTAATGTAGGACTAAAGTCCCATTCATAATGGAGTCTCTTTCCTCTTCCACCTCTTCTCCATTCACATCACATATATCCAACAATCCCCCCCCCCCATATGAATGGAAATAAGGTATGTGATAGCATTCAACAGTTGAGTCTAGTATAGGACAGGTAGGTTTTGCCCTTTAAATCTTCCCTTATGAAGATCTATTTGCTTACTGGCTGATAGTAGACACGATGTCCTTGAACTATTCTGCCATCTGTGTAAGCATTGTCAAATCTTACCCAAGACTCTTCCTGATATAACTCAATTCTCATGAGTGTGTTCGTTCTTGGCCATAAACACACCTAGTTCTATGAGAAGCTCTAAGAATTGTCCACGTAATGGGATTAACTAAGAATAAGCCTTCTGTTGTTCTAAGAATTTTGATTCCTATAATCACATCAGCTAGGCCTATGTCTTTCATGTCAAATCTTGTGTTCAACATATCTTTAGTGGATTTAATTATTTTATCATTACTCCCAATGATAAGTATGTCATCTATATATAGGCACAAGATGATGTAGTCATTCTCTGTGACTTTCATGTAGACACATTTATCACATTCATTAATCTTAAATCCACATTCCTTCATGACATTATCAAATTTCTCATGACACTACTTTGGTGCTTGTTTCAAGTCATATAATAACTTCACTAATCTATAAACCTTGTTTTTCTATCCTGACACAGAAAACTCCTCAGGTTGCTCCATATAAATTTTTTCTTTTAAATCCCCATTTAGAAAGGTTGTATTTACATTCATCTGATGTATTTCGAGATTCCATAAAGCGGCTATAGCCAACAATACTCTAATGGAAGTTATTCTCAACACGGGAGAATACATACCAAAGTAATCAAGGCCTTCTTGCTGTCGGTATCCTTTGATTACCAATATGGCCTTATACTTATTAATTGTGTCATTTGACTTTACTTTCTTCTTGAAAATCCACTTGCAACCTAGTGGTTTACTTCTGAGAGGAAGATCCACAAGTTTCCAAGTGTAATTTTGCAAGATAGATTCTATCTCAGATGCAATTGTCTCTCTCCAGTGAGGTCCGTTAGAAGATCTTACGTCTTCAGAGTAACTTCGAGGCTCACTTTCCAACATGAAAGTGATAAAATCTTATCTGTATATTTTTTCCACCCGAGCTCTTTTGCTTTGTCTAGGCTCAACCTCGACTGGTCCATCATTATCTTCTTCGCCTTATGTTTTATATACCCGTTTTGAGGAGCTAGCATCCTCTCGGGTCTTATATGGAAACACATGCTCAAAGAATGAGGCATTTCTCGATTCTATTTTCAAGTTCTTGTTCATATCCGGTATTTGTAACTCATACACAAAAAACTGATACGCACTGCTATTATGTGCATATCCAATAAATATGCAGTCAATAGTCTTTAGTCCTATCTTAATCCTTTTTAGATTAAGCACCAACACTTTGGCAAGACACCCCCATATTCGTAAATATTTATAGGATGATTGTCTTCCATTCCACAATTAATAAGGGCTCTTATCTATTTCTTACGAGGTACCTTATTTAAAAGCTAATTAGCTGTTAACACAGCTTCCCCCCACATAAACTCTAGCAGTCCAGAGCTTAATAGAAGAGCATTCATCATCTCCTTTAGAGTTTGATTCTTACGCTCAGCAACTCCATTTTGTTGAGGAGTATAAGGAGTTATTTCATGTCGGATTCCATGCTCAACACATGACTTAGTGAACGGTAATACATATTCACCGTCTCAGTAACTTCGAACCACCTTAATCTTTCTATTAAGTTGTGTTGGAATACCTTTGAGGTCGTACACGTCAGTGTGAATTAGCCCGAGTGGTTCGTTGCTTCTCTCAACATGTTGAAAGGATGATCTTGTCATTTTCACTTCAACACAAATCTCACACTTGTGTTTTCAGTCAAGGTGGAATGTGGGTATGCTTTGCATATTTATTAATCTATGCAACACATCGTAGTTAATATGACCTAGTCTACCATACCACAAACAAGAAGACTCAAGCATATAAGTGGAAGAGCTTTCATTTTTATCTATCTTAGGCCTAATGGTCGTTACATTAAGCTTTAGCAGCCCATCAGATACATAGTCTCTTCCAACAAACATTCCATTCTTGGACAGTACAACTCTATCTGACTCAAAGACAATGCGAAAGTCATGCTTGCTTAATAGTGATCTGAATACTAGATTCTTCTAAATCTCCAGATCATACAATATATTGTTCAGAGTAAGGTTCTTGCCTGAGGTCATCTTCAGCACTACTTTTCCTTGGCCCATGATGTCCGAGATTGCTGAGTTCCCCATGAACGGCTTGTCCCCATTGACTTCTTCAAAGTTATGGAGCAGCTACTTATTGCAGCAGACATGTCTGGTGGCTCCAGTATCGGTTTACCATTATCGCGGGTTTGAACCCACCAGGTTTAATTCAGAGACCACAGCGCAGAGCTCATCTATTTCTGGTCCCTCGTTCAGGTTGGCCTCCTACTTCTTCTTCGGCTTTCTACACTCCGAAGAATTTTGACCGACTTAATCACAGTTAAATCACTTCCCAAAGAATTTCTTCTAGCTGATGCCTCCTCTGGATCCTATCTTGAAAGACTTGGGGTACTTTCGTATTGAGTTTTGACCATGCTCGACCATGTTGGTTTTCACAGTAGCCTGAGAGAATAGCTTTCTCTCTGAACTCTTGTTATCTTCTTCGATGCGAAGTCTAACAATGAGTTCCTCCACATTCATCTCCTTCCTCTTATGCTTTAGGTAGTTCTTGAAGTCCTTTCAGCCTGGAGGCAGCTTCTCAATAATAGCAGCAACCTAGAAAGTTTCACTCAGAACCATTCCTTCTGAATGGATTTCATGCAGGATCACTTGAAACTTCTAGACTTAGCTGATCACCATCTTGGTGTCAACCATCTTGCAGTCTAGGAATTGTCCCATGATGAACTTCTTGACCCCTACATCCTATGTCTTGTACTTCTTGTCCAGGGAGTTGTTCTCTTCATGCTATACATAGCGTACAACGAGTTGGTAAGGTAATTGAGGATGTAGTTTCAGCAAAGAAACTCAGAATGAGTCCATGCCTCAACTTCACTGATGGTTTATATATCAGCATCCTCAACATACTTGGGAGGGTCCTCTGTCAAGAACCGAGCCAGATTGAGCTTGGTCAAGTAAAAGAACATCTTCTGCTACCACCTCTTAAAATTTAATCCACTGAACTTCTCTGGCTTTTCCCCGTGATTGATTCACATAATTCTAATTGAGGTGGATGGGGTCTTCAAGTATTGAGTCTGTTGCATCTCAATACTTTGTTCTGTGGTCATCTCAACAGAACTAGAATCTATTTCAAGATTGTTAGACAATCTGCCAGAGATTTTGGGTTATTAGATGAATTTAAATTACACTGAATTAAATTCACTTATCTATCGAGATGATCTGAGCAGATAATCTTAGGCTGCCAGCAGGGGTTGGTTATTGCTCAGTACCGAACACAGACTGCACAATAGTCGAGCGGTAGAGCGGGCTGAGAGGTCGAGTGAGCGAGCGGTCGGGCGAGCAAGTGTACGGCCTAGTGGACCAAGCAAGCGACCGGATGACCGAGCGGACCAAGCAAGCGACCGGATGACTGAGCGAAGTGGCCGAGCGAGTGAGCGGCCAGACGGGCATGTAGCCGAGCAAATGAAGAGTCTAAGCGGGTGAGCGGCTGGACGAGTAGATGAAGAGGCCAAGAGGATGAAGCAGGCAGGTAGTCGGTTAGGTAGAGTAGCAGAGCAACCAAACGATCGAGGCCTGCGATGGTCACAATTTCCTTGAAACATATTCACCCCACCTCCGACTGTTCTTCGATATTTATTGCGGTCATTTATTTCCTAGGATACAACGGTTAACTGTGATTCCCACTAAGCACTGATGGTCATGGAGAACTGAGTGGTACCTGACTATGTGGTAAAATATTGGTTGTTTCACTTGGGCAAATTTTACCCCGACCGGTCCGGCATTCGGCGCACGCAGGTCATGCTCACACACGAGTCAACTTGATTTAGTGTAATATGGGCCTTGTATTTGCGCCCCCTCCACCGCGCACCCACGCGTGAGAGAGAGTCTCTCTTCATGCATTTGTTCACATCATCGATACATGTGAATCATAAACCAACTAAAATGCCTTGAAACTTCCAATGTGGGACTAAAGTCTCATTTACAATAGAGCATCTTTCCTCTTCCACCTCTTCTCCATTCACATCACATATATCCAGCATCCCCCACACTTGTTCTTGCATGTCTAAGCAAGCAAATAATACTAAGAAACAACCAAAATATTTCCTAAACAAATTCCATGCAATACCTTGAAGATAGTAAAAATAATTTAACAAAGACCATCTAAAGATCAAAGCAATTATGAATATAATCTCTACAATAATCAAAAGCATGGTGATTTCAACTACTTGAAGAACCAAGAATGATGCAACCTCACAAGGTAGATGTACCTAATTTAATTCTCACACTCAAACATGGAAGTAGGATTTCACTCAATATCACTCACAATATTTCACTACCATAGGTTTACTTATTTTCTAATTCTCCATCATCATAAAAACATAGCATGGATAAATCAAAAGGACTTATTGAAAATTGAAATGGGGTCAAAAGAAACTAAAGTAGGCAAACAAAATGGGTCAGGGAAAAAAATTAATGAAAGAGTGAGAGTATTGGAAAAATAAACCAAATGAGTTAGTTCATTGATGTGCATAAAAGAATACCTCTTGTTGATGAAGTAAACAAAAGAATGACAAAATGTGGTCGAATGCAATTCACCATGTTGACCTTAGCAATTTAGGCATGTGCAACTTGATTAATTTTTTTGTCCAGCCCGCTCTGGTTCAAACCTCAACCACAACCAATTCCACATAAGCAATGAACCTAATTATTGATGAGATGATTTTAGTTCTTTGAATTCAGATTTTTCGTTAGCTTCAAGACTACCAAGCTACAGTTCACAACCATCCTTTTGAATTAGCACAAAGATCACACAAGAACATTTGTTTCATGAGAGCTTAGGAATTCTGATACTCAAAATCTGCACAGTTTTTTTATCATTAAGATCTTATATAAATGCAGGTTTGAATCACAAAGGGTTGGAAAGTTCTCAAATCTCACCAATTCAAAGAATAATTTCCAGAACTTGCAACTAACTTCTGCAATTTAGATTTCAAAATTGGAATGGGTTCTGAAATCTACATCTTTAAGCTCCTAGTTCAAACTTAAGATTCCATATTAACTTCAGCTTAAAACATGAAGAATTCAGCTTGTAGGAACGTATCCATTGGCACTGAAATAACCGAAGTCGAAATTCAGGATGTTACTGATCAAGAACATCGAGTGGACTTGGCACTCAACAGGGCTTTCTCATTTGTTGAATACAGTTTCATAATTCTAGAAGTCAGATTCATAGTATCATGCGAGTCATTCAGGAAATTAGACTTAAAATTCAGGCTCAATGAAGTTGCATATTTTGAACTGGAAAAGAATTAGCAAGGAAGAACCACCAATTAACAATAATAGACACTCGAACTCTTCATTGATTTAAGGAACTCATTCTAATTCAATCTCAAAATATTTCTCTGCATTTCAGAAATTTAGAGTCCAACTTTAGAATTTCCAGAATTTGAAACTGGGTTCTAAATCTGCAGCTTAAGACTTAAGTTTCAGAATTGGAATTTCAATGTCTCTTCAGTTTAAACCACAAAGAATTCAGTTTGGAATAAGGCATCATTTAACACTAACTTGATATGAGTAGAGATTCACATTGTTTCTGGTTAGAAATAGCTAGAAGATTTGGCACAAAAATAGGGTTACAGTTTTTTTTCTTCTCTGAATTTGCCTCTTTGTAATTCAGTTCTTAGCATTTCGATTCCAGAAATAAAGCTAATGGCTCCCTTTACTGATCAAGTGTTCTTCATTGGGAGAAAGGTTCCTATCTCATTCCAAATGTTAGGAACTCACACTATCATTGGAAAGCTTTCCTCAGCAGCAACAATCATTCCAACTTGTTGATTTCTTGCACTACAGTGGAGCTGGACAATTTCAGGAACCTCTTCCATTGTAGCTGTATGCTTTAACTCATGGAAGGTTAAGTGCTCTTCTTGGTCTTTCAGTATCCAGAAACTTGCAATGGAAATTTGGCTCAAAATCTGACCCTATTCTTTTCTGTTAATTCAGTTCCCCTTTTCCAGAATTCCGATTATCCAACTTCTCTTCCAGAAATCAAAATCATCACCATCATTCAGATTTTTCTTTATATCATCCCTGAATTTGCTAAAGGACTACACTCATTATATGGGTGGAGAATCATTGAGATCAAGGGTTTGAAAACCAAATTTCCAGAAAACTTAAGAATTCTGTTCAGTTGATCTGAACATTTCAGATTCCATAGAATTCCAAATTTTTAACCATGGAAAACTTGGAAAGAGGGAACCACCGCTTGACAATATGAATATAAGAGTTTTACTTAAGCCCTTCATAGACTAGAGAGCCTTGAAAGAAACTTGGTACGCAATTGATACATAAATTTCAGATTACACATTTTTGCAGATTTCTGGTTTTACTGGACTGGTCCTGTTCCTGTATGAATTCTAAATCTATTAGTGCATCTTGATTACCACATATACAACTCTTTATGTAGCATTCTTTTCTTCTTCAAATTCAATCACCATTAGTATACTAAACTGATTTTGAATTTAGCCACTAAACTTAATATAAGGATCATGGCAATTTTCTTCACATCGTCTGCGCTGCCATCACAGAACACCGTTCATAAATCAGATTCAACTTCTGCCCCACACTATCTAGTATAATTCCATTCTGTTTTTAAATCCTTGAGAAGTACTTCAATCTTTCAGACTTCATTGGGTGTTAAGACATTGCTTATTTATGATTCAACCTCAAAGCATTGATGTTGTTGATAACTTAGTGCCGGTTGAACAATTATGCCAGATCAAAGCCCTGCATTCCAAATTTAAAGTCCAACTTCTAAATTATTTTCAGAATTGAGCCCCATTCTGAATTCTGGATTCCATATTTCAGCATCAAACTTTGCCCTTTTATCTCTAATTCTATCATTCACTAGTTTCTGTAGACTTCCAAAGAGAAGACTTTAGAGACATGCAACTCTTTGAAACTTACTGGTTTCTCTAAACTCTTCCCAGCATCAAGGTCTTGGCATCGGACATTAGATCCGATGCTTCAAATTCCAATAGCTAATGATTCCAACCTACAAATATCACATCTCATATTCTTCTCATCCAGCTATTGAGTTCATAAAATGCAGCCACCTCCATCAAAGACAGCAAATTGCAGACTTCTAATTTTCAGTATCCAACAAAGATTCATTGTCATACAAATTCTACAACTTCTTCCTATAAGCTCAATTCTTACATGAATATCAGATTTGCTGATATAGAACTCAGCTCCTCCTTTAAACTAATTTAGAACTCAACACTCAAGAATGATTTCAATATAAAAATTAAACTGATATAACATTCAGCTAAGCAACTAATCTGGATTCATAATTCAAACCAACATGAAATGAGATATCTTCATGAAATTCTACCTCAACGAATGCTCAACATCATTAATCTCCATCAATACAACCCTTGAATTGATTCCACCATTTCAGAATTTCCAATCAATTGAAATAGGGAACCTCCATAAACTCAACATATGCATCTTTTCCCCACACTTAAATTTTTGGGCAATCTAACTCATCAAGCAATCAATCCAAAACTATTAAGGAAGTAGGGCAAAATATATATGGTGAATGATAAATTGTTGAGTGAGTTATTCAACTAGAACTTAGAAGGAAAAGAAATCAAAGATGTTGGTGCAGGAAGCACCAGATGATCAAACTTAAGTTTTGATTATGGAAAAGGTTTCAAAGTTAAGTGTTATCGTTGTTCTAATAAGTTGAACTAAGTGTGTAGAAAAGTCCTAAGTGATCGTAGATAAATGAAAGTCCTAGTTGAAGTTAGGCAGGTGGAAAGTCTTAACTACGGTTAGGCAATGAAGTCCTAGTCCAGGGGATTAGGCAAAGTCTTAGCTGGCCAAGGACGTTGGGCGAGGTCCTAGGGTTAAGGACCTTAGGTGAAAGTTTTGGGGTCACGGACATCATATGGAAGACTGAACGGGTCGGGGATCAGACGTCTAGCATGAAATCTTGATGTCTCGGATGCTAAGCAAAAGTCCAGACGATCTGAAGGACTGGTCTGACCAAAGGTAATCTCTCCTGAGAGGAGTAGATGAGAATGCGTTCCCTGAAGAGGGAACAGTAGGCATCTGTCTAACCTAGAGTTTCAGTGAAACTCAAAGTTAGAATCGGACAGTCCGGAGACTGTCAAAACTTATTATTCTTTATATATTATTGTCTGGACTAACCCTATTTTGTAGAAAGAATGATCTAGAAAAATGTTGGTCTGGTGCCCAGACGCCCTCTGGGCACCCAGAGTTGCTCCAGACGCCCGAGTAAACTTCATAGAGGGAGAGCCCCGGGTGGGTTCCTAGCCAGGAACCCGAGCAGTCTGGGTGCCCTAAATTGCTCCAGTCGCCCGGACAACCAAAAACTCATCAACACGCTGAGCTGGAGCGAGATGACTAGCCTACTCATGTCAACGGTCCAAGCGCCCGGAGGGGGTATGAGCGCCTGACGTAAATAAACTTTGAGGATGAAATTTCGACGAGAGCTCACCACATCAGCATAGTCCAGGCGCCCAAGAGGGAATCCAAGTGCTCAAATGGGGCTATAACAGGAGACTTCAACTAGCAGCTTCAACACATCATTTCAAACATCTTCCACTTTTGTGCGCTGCTTCGAAAAAGTCTCTATGACACTCAAAAGTTGCTCCAACGACGACTATGTTCAAGATCCGCTTCTAAGTCATCAGTATTATTTAATTTCAAAGTTACTTGTACTTAAATTATAAATTCACTTTTGTATCTTTCTGATTAACTAGTGATTTCCCAACGGAAGCACTCTCACATGCGAACCTACATGCGAACCTTGGAGTAAGAGTCGCCACAAGCTCAAAACCAAGTAAAAATTTGGATTTGTTGGCATTGTCTGTTTCTCTTTTCTTTATTCCGCTATCATTTATCTCTCTAAAGTTTTAAATGAACGTGAAAGCCACAAGCGCTATTCACCCAGCGCTTTCAATCCTACAATTGGTATCAGAGTTGGGTTGCTTTAAATCGGTGAAACCACTTTTTAAGCATTTTTTCTGGTATTTTTTGAAATTTTTGGAGTCGATCGGAATCGGTGCTATCACCCCTTCCAATCAATTTTTTGCAATCAAATTTTTTGTTTCTCGAAGTCGATGCAACACCACTTGAGTTCTTAGTTTTCTTTTTATCATGCACTACTAATTCAAGACCCAGCCTTGGAACATTTGCTGCTCTTTGTGTGTTTGAGGTTTCCTCTCGATGGCCCACCAAGAATGCTACAGTACCGCTCGTTGGCCTCTTTTCTCTGGTGAGGACTTCGGTTACTAGAAGGACCGAATGGAGTACCATCTCAAGACCTAAGTAGAAATGTGGATCATAATCCAAATCCGATTCACATTTCCCACCGAAGACGAAGCTCTCATCCCTTGCGATAGGTGGGACACACCAACAAGAAGGAAAATCGAGGTGGATACAAAGGCCACGTAAACTCTCCAATATGGTCTAACCAAAGAAGAGCTGAACCGAGTTGGCCCATTCTCAAGTGAAAAGGATCTATTGGAGAAATTGATTAAACTACACGAGGGCACCTCTGATGCAAAAGTAAGTAAACGCGACATTATTTTTAATAAATTATATAACATTAAAATGCATGATGGTGAATCGACGAGTCAACTACACACCCAAATCCAAGATCTGCTTAACAGCATCTATGTGATCAGATAGAAAATGGAGAACCGCAATGTAATAATGTATGCGTTAAACGCTTTTCCAAGGAATACATTGTGGGCATCAATGTATCTAAGGGTCTTTCCTTAATTAGATTAGATGAGTTGTTTTCTGAATTCAAACTTTACAAACAAACTAATACTACTCAGGCCGAGAAAGGTATTACGCTTAGGGGTGTAAATGAACCAAGCCGCTCATGAGCTATTCGAAGCTCGATTCGATAAAAGCTCGTTTGAACTGATTTAATGAGGCTCGTTAAGATAAATAAACCAAGCTCAAGTTTCACAATATTTGGCACATTAGCTCGTAAACATGTTCGTTAAGCTCATGAATCGACTTTTAAATAAAAAAATAATAGTTTTGATATTGAATTTATAGATTTTACACTCTACTTATGCAACATATAGACAAATATATTAAATTTATTTATTAGAATAAAATTATAAATTTTAATAAGAATATTATAATTTTCTCTAAATATATAATTTAGTTTTTAATCAATATTTAAATTTATAATTTATATTTATTAAGCTCATTTAGGCTCGATAAAAGCTCATGAATATATTCGTTAAATAAAGCTCGAGCTCAGCTTGATTATAAACGAGCCAAACTCAAGCATTCAAGAGTTCGGCTCGGCTTGGCTCGATTACACCCTTAATTGCTCTACTTGCAAGGAAACCTACAAACAAGAAGTCGAAGCCTAAGTACCGAACTGAACCCGAATCCAAAGACAAATCAGATTCCAAAGATGAAGGCGAGATCACCACCAAACTAGTCAAACTAGTTCAAAAAATCCTTAAGAAGAAAAAGCTAATCCAATACAAGAGCAAGAACAAGCAGTCGGGTGTGAATCAAACTTCGAAGCCAAAATCAGAAGTGACTCGCTACAGGTATAACCAAAAGGGGCACTACAAGCCGGAATATCCAAACCAGAAGAAAAGAAGAAGGAAGGCTTTGAAAGCAACATGGCCTGAATCCTCGAAAGACTCCGATGAAGAACATGAGCAAGCGAACTTCCTTGCTTTAGTAGTACAAGCTATTAGTGCAATCGGCCTCCAAGGTTTTAATGTCAGACAAATATATTTAAGTATGTTTAAGTATGGAGCTTGATCTAGGGAAGTCCTAGTTGTAGGTTAGGCAAGGGAAGTCCTAGTTGGAGGCTAGGCAAGAGAAATTTTGGTATATCGTGGAAGCCAGGTGGATAGGTTTGGAGGACCTAATCCCTGGGTAGCCGAATTCTGAGGCAAGGAAAATCTCGGTATATCGTGGAAGCTAAGTGGATAGGTTTGGAGGACCTGATCCCTAGGTAGCCGAATACTGAGTCTTGGTGAGTGAAGCCAGGTAGAGAAAACCCTAGGGGGTGGTAACCTTAGGTAACGAGAAGTCTTGGAGGAGTGAACTCCAAGCAAGGTTGATCGGATGGTTTCTAGTCGACCGCGCGCAGTCGACCGGACCAACGGATCTCGGTAAATCTAAGTTTAAGTTTACCATTGTATTCTGCATTATTATTGCTATTGGCTAATATAGTATTGCAGGAAAGGTCTTAGTGGATCAGGCGATCAGACACTGAGCACGCAAAGTCCAAACAGGTCTGGAGGACCAATGTTTGGCAGGTAAGTTGAGGTATGCAACTTGACCAGCATGCAAAGATCTGGAGAGAGTAGTGAGCAAGACCCAACACTTTACTCTGTCAGTGCATTGATGGAGCGTGACCGTGTTATCAAACTTGGCCAAGTGGTCGTCCAGATCGGCCACTCGATTGTATGCCCCGATCGTCAACGGGGTGTAGTGCTTTGGCAGAGGGTTGTCTAAAATCCCCTAAGAGAATTGTCGGTTGATCTGCTCGGGTGAATCATCGTTCCTCAGTGCTTTCCCTTTCCGCGCATTTCGAACGAGTGCACCATCCGACAATGATCCTCATTCCTTGTCTGCTCGGCCCCGCTCCTCTGATGGAGTTTGGAACAACGCGAGGTGAAAGGGGATCAACACATTGGGTGCCTCCCCATACGTGCCGGTCGGCTTCTTGTTATGTCCCCGAACGGATGCATGATCCGCTCGGTTTCCACATCCTGCTTGATGCCCTGCCGCTGATACTGCGGGCTCATGCACTTGACGCTCGGCCAACGTTTGTTGTTGTTGTTGCTCCACTATCCTTGCCGCTCGGGCTTGTGTAAGCATATCAAGCTCTTCCTTTGTTAGCGTCACCGTGATGAGTCGTTCAGTGTCCTCCATCTTCTCATTTCGGATGCAAGCTACGTTCTCACAAATGATGCTAATTTGATCTTGTCCGAAAACAGGAAGGTGGAAAGATGGGGATGTGGGTGATGCGCTAATTGGCTATAGACCGCGCTCCACTTTGCAAAACAAGAAACTTCAGTGCCGAGCCAGGGAAGGGGTCTCAGCGTTGACCCTCCGACGCTCAAGTCAGTCGCTGGAACTGTAGAAGAAAGCGGAGCAATAGTAATGCAAGTACAAATAATGAATAACGCATATCTCTGCTAGTGTTTGGACCCTCTTTATATAGAACCCTAGTGGGCGACGTGCACACTTGCTCCTCTAGGTATGGACACATTCTCCAATGTGTCCAATGAAAAGACATGTTAGGAGAGTGTCTTTGACACTAGACAGTGTGGGTAAAGGTATGAGAAACTACTTCTACTCATCTTCTCCCACTTGGAAACAAAAACAAAATCTGTAAAAGACTTTTATGGAACCATAACTCTCGCATTTAATTTAGAGTTCAAGAGTACGTCAATATTATTAAATATGATAGCTGATGCACATAGTCGGTGGAAAATAAATCTTAGGGAGGACACCATAAATTAAATCATTTTAAAAAAATATTTAAAAAATATATATCAAAAGTGCGCTCATGAGACATTATATGAATATCTTTATTTCTAGTCCTATGATGTAACAATTACTAGATAATTATTATAACATGTAATACTTCATATAATATTATTATAGTATTATAACAATTACTTAGTAGGTTATATATATTGTAGAAGTTATTTAGATAGTTGCTATAATTATTTTTAAGAGATTTTAATCAATTTGAAATAATTTTCATTAAGTTGTTAAAGTATATTTTGACATTATAGTTTTTAGAATTTATTATTTGGAGTTTAAAGTTGGACAAAAATCGTACGTTCTATTTTTCCAAATAGTTCAAGGGAGGCTTCATTTTGATTTTTTATCAAAAGATGTCTCATCTCCTATAAAATAATATAATTGTTCTTTAGTACTATTCATTTCCCCCTAAATCTTAGATTGGTCGGACACATTATAATAACTATGAAACTGTAAGTGCTACAATATAAAATTTTAAGACTAAAATTATTTGTAGACTTCAAAAAGGCTTTAAACGATATTATTAATTTGAGCTTAAAATTATATTGTTATGGGTTCCACCCTATAAAGAGTTGTAGATCTCTGAAAGAACTTCGATTGATATATTGTGCATCTTGTGGTTCAAGTATAGTCAAAAGTTATAGTATCCCAAAATTTAAGATTTAATATTCACGTTGTAGTAGATACGATGTAGTTGCTACAACTGAACTACCACGCAGTTGTAGTAGTTATGAAATTATAGCTACTATATAGTTGTAGCAACTACGATTTTGTAGCTATTACAATATGAATGTTAAATCTTAAACTTTAAGAGATCATAACATTTGACTCGGATTGAATCATGGGATGTACAATATATCAAATAGAATCTCGTTCAGAGATCAACAAATAGTTACGAGTGGAACATATAATGGCTAGATTTTAAGTTTAAAAATGTCATTTAAATCCTTTTTGGAGGCTCCGAATAATTTTAGTTTAAAAAAAAATCATGTTATAACAGCTATGAAATTATAACTACTATACAGTTGTGTAGCAGCTACAAAATCATAGTTGCTAAAACTATGTAGAGCTACAGAACCATAACTGCCACAACTGTGTAACAGCTCAATTATAACAGCTATAAAATTGTAGATGCTACAACTATATAATGGCTACAGTTTCATAACTATTACAACATACCCGAGTAATTCAAAATTTAGGCGGGAGATAAACAATACTAAAAGTTATGTCATTTTATAGGACATGGAGCACCCTTTTGATTAAAAAAAATATTTTTTCATTTTAAAAAATAAAGTAGGTCGTCTTTTTATAATTTGGAAAAAAATAAGACTCGCTTTTGACTTTTATCCTTTTAAAGTTTTAGTAAAATAATTTATTTTACAGTTATTAACTAGCTTCTACATATCATCATTGGAATTTTAAAATATTAAACCTTAAATTATAAATTCATCCGAAATAATTGATTTTTCAAGTTATAGAAACTACCAAGTATTTTCTGCATGTTGTAGTAGTTGTATCTTAACTCCGCCCATGATGACCAGTCATGGCCGGTCCCAAGCCCGGATAAAGGAGGAGGGTTGCGTTAGGTTGCCAGCCAGCGTCAAACTATGGCAAAATTTCATGAATGAATCCATTAAACTATTGTGCTAATGCTAGGTTGTTCCCCGGAAGGAACGCGTTGCAGGGTCCGACTGTAACGTCTCGGCAAGGACCGCTACATCTCCAGAACTCGGGTGTAGTGATAAATATGCAAGAGTTCGCGTTACAGGGTCCGACTGTAACGTCTCAGCAAGGACCGCTACATCTCCATGAGAACTTGGGTGTAGTGTTAAATAGGCAAGAGTTCTCACACCATAGGTTAGATAAGAACAAATATGATAGGAAAACTAATAATCTAAGATTTGGAACATGGAATATAGGAACTCTCACTGGTAAATCAATGGAGGTAGTAGATATGATGATTAGGAGAAAAATTAATATTTTATGTGTACAAGAGACAAAATGGAGAGGTGAGAAGGCAAAGATGATAGAGAACTCGGGTTTTAAGTTATGGTACACTGGAAAGAGTAAAACAAGAAATGGAGTGAGTATTATTGTAGATAGTTTGTTAAAGGATGAAGTTGTACGAGTAGTTAGAAAAGGGGATAGAGTTATAACCCTTAAGATAATAGTGGCGAAAGAAACTATGAACATAATTAGCGTATATGCACCACAAGTAGGATTAGATGAAGCTACCAAATTAAGGTTTTGGGAGGACTTAGATGAAATATTACAAAATATTCCACCAAATGAAAGGATTTTAATAGGAGGTGATCTAAATGGCCATGTCGGAGTGAAAAATAAGGAATATGAGAGAGTACATGGGAGTTATGGGTTTGGAACGAGGAATGAGGAAGGGAAAACTATATTAGATTTTGCGATAGCATATGACCTTATATTAGCTAATACGTTTTTTAAGAAAAGAGAAGAACACTTAGTCACATTCAAAAGTGGGAATAATAAATCGCAAATTGACTTTCTTATGGTTAGGAAGAAGGATAGAAAGATTTGTAAAGATTGCAAAGTCATCCCTGGAGAAAGCTTAACTACCCAACATAGGGTAGTAGTGTTGGATATACGCCTCAAACATAGTATCAATAGAAAGAAAATATATACAATTCCTAGAATTAAGTGGTGGAAGTTAAAGGATGGGAAGCAACATATATTTAAAGAGAAGGTAGAAGTACAAGCATTAGGTGAAATATACGATAACTCTAATACAACATGGGATAAGATGGTATCAAAGTTGAAAATAGTAGCTAAGAGTGTCCTCGGTGAGTCAAAGGGGCATGCACCGCTAAGTAAAGAATCTTGGTGGTGGAATGAGAAAGTACAAGAGAAAGTGAAGGAAAAACGAATAGCTTATAAGGAATTATATATTTGTAAGAACGAGGAAAACTTAAAAAAATATACAATAGCCAAGAAAGAAGCTAAGAAAGTAGTGAGTGAAGCAAAAAATGAAACTTTTGAACGGTTATATCAAAAATTGGATACAAAAGAAGGGGAAAGAGATATTTATAGAATAGCTAAAGTGAGAGAAAGGAAAACAAGAGATCTTAGCCAAATAAAATGTATTAAAGATGAATGTAATAGGGTATTAGTAAATGATGGAGAAATAAAAGAGCGGTGGAAGAGGTATTTTCATCAACTTGTTAATGAAGGTTTAGGTGACCAACTTAACTTAGGTAATTTAATTAGGTCAAATGAGCATAGAAATTTTAATTTTTATCGTAGAATTCAAACTTCAGAAGTAAAACAAACTTTAAATGAGATGCACAATGGAAAAGCCGTTGGACCAGATGATATTCCGATAGAGGTATGGAAGTGCTTAGGGAAACAAGGTATTGAATGACTTACAAAATTATTTAACATGATATTGAAAACGAAAAAAATGTCTGATCAATGGAGGATAAGTACTCTAGTTCCCTTATATAAGAACAAGGGAGACGTACAAAATTGTGCAAACTATAGGGGTATTAAACTAATGAGTCATACTATGAAACTTTGGGAAAAAGTAATAGAAAAAAGATTAAGGAAGGAGACCATAGTGACAGAAAATCAATTTGGGTTCATGCCTGGAAGGTCGACAATAGAAGCTATACATCTTCTTAGACAATTAATTGAAAAATATCGAGAGCAAAAACAAGATCTACACATGGTATTCATTGACTTAGAAAATGCATATGATAAAGTCCCAAGAGAAATTATATGGAGAATTTTAGAAAAGAGAGGTGTTAGCGTAACATATATTGAACTAATTAAGGATATGTATGAGGATGTAACGACCAGAGTAAAGACTTCAGGCGGAGTAACTGAAGCATTTCCAATAAAGATAGGGTTACATCAAGGATCAGCTCTAAGTCCCTATCTTTTTACATTAATTATGCACGAACTCACTGCACACATTCAAGACACAGTACCGTGGTACATGTTGTTTGCAGATGATATTATTTTGGTAGATGAGACACGTGAAGAAGTAAATGCTAAGCTAGAATCTTGGAGGGAAACACTAGAAGGGAAAGGTTTTAAGCTTAGTAGATTAAAGACAGAATATATGGAATTTAAGTTTAGCAATATTAGAAGTAATGAAACAATTGTTAAGATAGGAGAGGACGAGTTGCCCGGAACCGAGAGATTTAAATATTTAGGATCATTTTTACAAAATGATGGAGGGATTGAGAGAGATGTCTTACATAGAATACAAGCAGGATGAGTGAAATCGTCGGGTGTTTTATGTGACCGTAAAGTACCTCTTAAACTTAAAGGTAAGTTCTATAAAACCGCAGTTAGACCTGCTATGTTATATGGAGCTGAATGTTGGGCTATGACTCGAGCACATGAGCAGAAGATGAGAGTTGCAGAGATGAGGATGTTAAGGTGGATGTGTGGACATACGAGGATGGACAAAATAAGAAATGAGAGCATTAGAGAGAAAGTAGGAGTTGCATCTATTGAAGAAAAACTCAGAGAGACACGTTTAAGATGGTACGGACATGTACTTAGACGACCAATAAATGCTCCAGTTAGGCGATGTGAAACTATGATAAACATGCATATAAAACGAGGAAGAGGAAGACCAAAAAAGACTTGGTTAGCAATAATAAAACAAGATAAAATTTATTTAAATATAGATGATGATATAATAGGAGATAGAGCTCAATGGCGTAAAAGGATTCATACAGCCGACCCCACTTAGTGGGAAAAGGCTTGGTTGTTGTTGTTGTTGTTGTTGTAGTAGTTGTATCTTAATAGCTTTTAAACGTTATGATTAAATTTTAAATTTTAAAATTTAAATCATAAACTCTAATATTATTATATTAAAATACTAGCTAGCTAGTAGCTTTTACCTATGGGTGTTAATTAAAAATGAATCTGATCCGACGATCCAATCTGAGTCGATCCGAAAAAATCCGGGTTCGGGTTGGGTATTTTCGGGTTCGGGTCGGGTTCGGGTTGGAGAGTAAAAAAATTTCGGGTTGGGTCGGGACGGGTTCGGGTTGACCCGGGTTGACTTAAATATAGGGGTTTATGGTTTTTTTTGGGTTAAATCAAATTTTATTTTAAAAATTTAAATGTTTTTATGTATATTAATATCAGGTTTGTATGATAATGATGGAGTATTGAGATAAAAGTGATGAATTATAGGAAAAATAGTCAAAAAAAAAAAAAATCGTTTTGAATCGGATTTTCGGGTTATATGGATCGGGTTCGGTTTGATCAGGTTGGTCCGATTCGAGTTCGGGTTGAGATGCTTTGGGTTGAACTCGGGTTCAAATCGGGTTCAAATTGGGTTAAAAAAAATTCAAGCCGACCCGACCCGACCCGACCCGATCCGACCCGACTTGACCCACTCGAATTGAGACTCCTACCGTTTTACCCATTGTATTAGTAATACAAGACAACCGGCACTCCACTTAAATTCAATCGACCTGAGTTACATAATTACCCAATTGATATCCAGCACTGAGCTTTCTTGTCCCCCTCTGTCCTCCTCTACCAGCTGCAGCTCGTCGTGTTCCCATGTTTCTTCACTGTCCCACTGCATTGTCCATGGTCCCATTTCGCCTGACTCGTCCCACAGCTTCGCCTCAATGCTCTCCCAGTTCCAGTCCATTAGCAACTCGTCCTGCTGCACCTCAGAAGACCCGCAGTAGTACTCCACCTGATCTTGATCAGGCGCCGACAGTAGTGATGCCCATTCCTCGTTCTTCCTCTCTAGATCGATCGAGCAGCTCATGTCCTCGATCATCTTCTCCAGTTCAAGGTCCAGGTCAACAGCCGCAGCGGCAGCGGCGGCGTTACTGGCTTGGCTCGAGTCAGCTGGATCGGCGACCACGCTTTGGGCCCCCTCGTTCTGCCCCAGCGAAACAATGGGGCTCGCTGCGGCAATAACCGGTGCAGTTTGGCCGTAAACGTCGACGTTGCCTGCAGGGGCGGATCCAGGATTTGAATATTGAGGGGGCCAAAACTTGTGTCGCTATATTCATTGTCGATTGTGTGGGAGAATTTAGAATTCATTACATATTTAGAAAACTCCGTGACCTAAATTTTCTATTGGTAGTTTGATATCAATATCTCGAAATAATATTGTGACATTGAAATAAGCTGTCGGTCCTTGTTTCACATCGGAGCTACATGCGAACTTGTTAGGGTAGAATTCAATTTGCCATCCTTTTGATCATTCACATCTATTCAGCATCTATTGCTTTGCATTTCATTATTGCTATTCATAATATTGGTTTATTAATTGATTAGGTACTCTAATTACTACATCAAGTTGAAGCGTCTGAGTATTCGAATTGCTTTCCTCTCACATTCGTGGCATTCTTCATATGCAGGTACTCCTTATCTATTACTCTATTTGCCATCAAACAAAAATATATATAGCTTTCACCTACTCAACTTCACCTGTAGAGCCCAATAAATTCTTCACTGTTGACCAACAGAGCTCGATGTTTTTCAGGGGGTCTCTTTGTTGATCGCAAAATGCCTCTATTTGGCATCCTATCATCAATATATACACTATTTCCATTCCTTGAATTTTGTAATAGCAGATCTAGAGTCTGTCAATGTTTTTCTTTGGTTTAGTTTATCCTTTGTTGAATATTCATTGTATCTTATTCTTTGGAACACTCCAGTCTAGAAGATATGGAGTCTGTCAAGTCTGCAACTGAAGAGTAGAGACTTCCTCCACACTATCAGCACCCTACTTTTATCTTTCTCGTCATTAGCAACCTCAATGCCACTGGCTATGCAATATGCTTCAGTGTTCGGATAAACCTTCACCATGATCCACCAACTTCTGGTTTCTCCGGACGGCAATTTCGAAGAGATATCTCTGCTTGAGTCTCTTCAAATTTTGCTCGTTAGAAGAGAGCTAAAAGCAAGGTTGATCCAGGATTTACACATGGACTGGGGGGGGCCGTGGCCCCCCCAAGTCCCCATGTAAATCCGCCTCTGGTTGCCTGTAGTGGAAGTAGCGGTAGTGGTACTTCTGATCTTCTTCACGGCTGACTTCCTCGTCCGGCCTCCGCCGAGAAGCTTGCTGAGGTCGATTGCGGCGCTGCTGATTCGCCGGTAACTGTGAAGCCTCCGACTCAGGTGGGAGTTCCAGTAGTTTTTGATCTCGTTGTCGGTCCTTCCAGGGAGGTGCCCGGCAATGAGGGACCACCTGCCATTATACAACAAAAGGAAAAAGCTCATGGCCGGCGGCTGCCGTCTCTTTTGTAGGTCAAGTTTAATGCAGTCGCATGTCACACAGCCACGGTTAAGACAGATATGCATGAACTTACACTGGCTGTTTCTGTCATCGACCTAATTCTCTAACATGGTTACACTTAAGTCAGATCCACTGTCATAAGATTTTCGTGTCCCTGTTCCCTCACTGATTGTATCGGACGGAGTAGATCCTATTTTAAGGATACAATGCACATCATGAGGATATCATGATCGTCCGATCAACCAGAGAACACGAAGACACGACAATCTTGATACAAGGATCTGATTTGAATTAAAAATTTTTTTTTAGTAATTTTCAAATTCTCTCCATAATTAAAAAAAAACTCCTTATAAATTTTAAATTTCATTATTAATTAATTGGTTAACTTCCGTACAAAAAAATTAATTTAAATTTTAACTACAATTCTTAAATTAAAAATCTCAAATATCATGTACTTAGCACTGGGATTTGGAATTTTTTTTTTCAATTTGCATGGAGGGAAAGAAACGAGAGAAATGATGCGATTGCCACGTGTACAACTTTCTCAGGGGAAAAACTCAGTCACGTAGTTCGCTGAGATCCACTGGCTTACGGATGTAAACAAGTCGAGTCGAATCGAGCTTTGAAGTGTTTAAAATTTTTTGATAAGATAATCAAGTCGAGTCGAGATGAGTTTAAAATGAATCAAGTTTTTGAAATGAGTATTCAAGCTTGACTTGATTTAATTTTTATGAGTTTGAACTTGTTGCTTGGCTTGAGCTTGGTTCTTTAGATGTTATCAAGCTCTCAATTCAAGCTTGGCTTGAACTTGATTCGAGCTTGACTTGAGCTTGATTCGTTTAGAAGTTATCAAGCTCTCAGTTTAAATTTATTTGATTATTTGAAACTTTTAGTTGTTTGATTAATTATTGAATTTGATAATTTAAATTTATTTATTTATTTTATTATTTATTTAACATATTGAAAAGAATTTTATTAATGAATATGGTCGTGAATATTATTCATGAACGTTGCTCATGAACATTAACGATTTGTTTATTTAATTAATCTTATGTATATTAAATGAACATAAACAAATTCTTACCAAAATAAATACTAAATTTACTCATAAACATTTAATTCATTTACAGTCATATTACCTGCATACATGTACATGCCAACGTGGTCAAGCCAGCCACACCTGCCAGGGTAAAACTCTTTCGTGCACACAAACTTCAATAGCTTGCTTGTATGAAAATATAGGTAACCCTCAGTTGATTATTATGGGGTAAATTTTGATATAATGTATATGGATTGATTTTTCTTGGTAAAGGTGAACAAATAATCTTTTTTTAGTAATTAATTATAATTTCTCAATTTATTTTTTCATAAAGGGTCATGGATCGCCAGTGTGAGACTGCTAGACGACGGATTCCATTTTTCTGTGAAGATTGTATGAAAAAAAATAACGATACCCTTAATTGGATATATTGGATATAAGCAGAACCTGTTGCCAAGTGTTGCATGCAGCTTGAGGATGATCTCCTCCTCCTCTTTGGTAATGTTGCCTCTCTTCAGGTCGGATCTGAGGTAGTTTATCCACCTCAATCTACAACTCTTCCCGCATCTCAGCAGCCCTAATATATAACATGATCAACTTCAATATATTATTAGCTTAGCACATGGAACTAATTAATCAACATATATAAACATACGATCTATCGATCTACCTGCATTCTTGGGGAGCGATCTCCAGGATCCTTCGCCGTTACAAGCGATATACTTGATGAGGATCTCGTCCTCCTCGGCGGTCCACCTCCCCTTCTTCATCCCGACCTTGACGCAGCACGGAGCTCTTCCCATGGCGTCGGTGGCGATTGAGCAGAGCAAGCCGGAGCCGGGCGAGAAGTATTTATAGTGGCGGATCGAGTTCACCTGCGTGTTTAAAGTCGCTAGTGGGCCAGCCGCCTTTGTGGCGAGGGGAAGGGAAAAGAGGGAGGAGGAGCTAGCGATGCGAGCGAGGTGGGAAACAGGGACGCGTGTTGTGCCGGGACCTGCAGGTTGTCGTGGCCTGAGGGGGCGCCCGTACGCCTTTCGCGGACTTCCGTTCAACCACGTTGCTGTTGCGCTTCACTGCGATGCGATGTGCTGCGCTGCTCTGCTCTGCTCTGCGTTTAATTCTGACAGGCCTTTGGCTATGTGGTGGTAAAAGGTGAACAAATTCATTTCAAGATAACAGGAATAAGTGTTGAATAAGTGTAAATGTTATTGTGAATGAGATTTTAGTTTAGAATTTTAAGGTATTTTTATTAGTTTATATTGATTTATATATATTAAAATTGTGAACAAATATATAGGGGAAGTCTCTTTCACGTGTGGATGTGTAGGGGGTGTAAATTCAGGTCTTGAATTTGCACTGAACCAAGTTGACTCATGTGTGAGCGCGACCTGTGCACGCGAATGTCGGACCGGTTGGGAGAAAAATTTGCCCAAGTTAAACAACCAACATTTTGCCTAAGGTCATTAACGTTGTCTTTGATCTGAGCTCCTATATAAGGAGGTAGAAATACAGACACACAGTAAAGAAAAGCTCTCCTTTTCATTCCCCTCCTCTGTCGTGCAACTCATGTTCGGCAGAGTGCCCACGATAGCATTCGGGTACCACTCAGCTTGTCGCGACCACTAGTGCTTGGTCGGATTCACGGTCGGTCGTTGAATTATGGGAAATAGACGTCCCTTGTAAGACTCGAAGCACAGCCAGAGGTGGGTGAATCTGTCTCAAAGAAACTGCGCCTCGCAGGCCTCGGTCAGCTCGCCCGGTCGGTCTCTTTGTCCGCCCGGCCGATTTCTCTGTCCGCTCGAGATTCTCGGTTGGTCTGTCAGCTCACCCGATCGGCCAGTCTTTTGACAGCCGACCTGTCTGCTTCGCCCGATCGGTCAGTCTGAGCCCGACCTGTCTGCTTCGCCCGATTGGTCAATCTGCGCCCGGCCTGTCTGTTTCGCCCAATCGGCTAGTCCACACTTGGCCTGTCTGCTCGACCTGGTTGGGCGGTCGGGGCAAAAATTTGACTCATGTGTGAGCGCGACCTGCGCACGTGAATGCTTGACCGGTCGGGACAAAAAATTGCCCAAGTGGAACAACTAACATTTTGTATAAGGTCATTAACGCTGCCTTTGATCTGCGATCCTATATAAGGAGGCAGAAATACAGACACACAGTAAAAAAAGCATAAGCTCTCCTTTTCATTCCCCTCCTCTGTCGTGTAATTCCTGCTCGGCAGAGTGCCCATAATAGCATTCGGGTACCATTCAACTCACCGTGACCACCCGTGCTTGATCGGATTCACGGTCGCCCGTTGTATCCTAGGAAACAGACGTCCCTTGTAAGCCTCGAAGCACAGCCGGAGGTGGGCGAATCTGTTTCAAGGAAACTGCGCCTCGCAGGCCTCGGTCAGCTCGTCCGATCGGTCGCTTTGTCCGCCCGACCGATTTATCTGCCCACTCGAGATTCTCACCTGGTCTATCAGCTCGCCCGATCGACCAGTCTTTTGACAGCCCGACCTGCCTGCTTCGCCTGATCGGCCAGTCTGAGCCCAACCTGTCTGCTTCGCCCGATCGGTCAGTCTGCGCCCGGCCTGTCTGCTTCGCCCGATCGGCCAATCCGCGCTCGGCCTGTCTGCTTCGTCCGATCGGCCAGTCCGCGCTCAGCCTGTCTGCTCGACCCGGTCGATCTCTCTAACAGCTCGCTCGACCTAGTTGCTTCGACCGATCTACCGCTCGGCCTGTCTGTTGCCCGGTCTGCCTCCTGACAGACCTATCTTCCCCATCTGTCTGCCTCTCGCTCGCTCGGTCTACTCTGCTCGACCTGCCTCACGGTCTACTCTGCTCGACCTGCCTCACGGTCTGCCCGACCTGCCTCTCTAATCTGATGAATAATTTGCCCGGTAGGCCTTACTACTCAGTCGACCTTTCTGATCTGCTACGTCCGTCCGATCAACACAGTGCAGACTGCCTTCATCACTTGACAGAAACCAATCCCTACTGGCAGCCTGAGATTATCAGCTAAGGTCATCTCAATTGTAAGTTAAATTTAATTCGAGTATTTAAATTCAGCTAATACCCCGTATATCTCCGGCTACAGATTATTTGTGTACAACAATAAGTAAATCATGGACGATTAACCTTAGATTTTATAGTGATAGTTTATAGTGATAACACTTCATGTGTTAACCATTAGATCGTCTCGAGAAGACGATGCATATGTAAAATAATTAAAGATTGCCTACTAAGTTTTGTGTTCGAGCTTATTTTATTTATTCAAAATAAGTAAGCAAATTATATGAATGTTATATATAATAAATTTTATAAAATGTTTTAGTTAAGAAAGCTTTTTATATAATATAAATCTCAAACTGAACTCAAGTTAAAAATAATATAAAATTGAATAGCTATTTTAATTAATTATTTAATTAATTATAAATTTGATTTAATTTATTTTGCTAAATAAACAGATTTGAACAATGACTTAATTCATTTATCGGTCCTAGGTTAATTTGAATAATGGTTCTCTCTTTTGTTTTTTTTTTTTCATTTAATTTGAACAAATATGGATAAAAAACAATCAAGACAGAAAATCAATTAATCAGCGTCCTTGGACATATGAATTAAAAAATAATGGATTATGGCAAAAAAAACAAAAACAGACATATGAATTAAAAAATAATGGATTGAAGAGATTTTATTGTGAAGTTTGTTATTAGTCCCACGTTCAGAATTTTTGACCCGCTCGAGTGGATTATGGCTATGAGGTTGTGACGCTTGTGCTTACACGGGTGTAAATTTAAGATCCGAATATTACTGAACTCAAGTGATTTATGTGCGGGTACCATTTACACGCATTGGATATCTGCATAACGGGTGCATTAATGCACCAATCTAAAACTATCGGTAATTGATGGGGAATCATTAATTGTCTTGGTAAAATGATAGAACATTAATGGTTGGATGCTAGCTTTATGATCCGGATGGTCGAAGACATTGAATGTGTAGGTACCCTATTGATGATTTTAATACGATCAATCAAGTCAAGTTAAACTTTACGTATTTGGTGTCTTGCATCTGAGTGTACAGTAATTTAGAAACACAAAAAATAGAACAGAAGATGTGGCAGACGAGAAGGATAGTATGGGAATCAACACTACAAAAAAAAAATAACTTTACCGACGGGGCTACCGACGGATAACAATTTCCGTCGGTAATGTCTGAAAATTACCGACGGAAGATAATATTGCGTCGGTAATATCTATATTACCGACGGATATTTTAATTCTGTCGGTAATATGTATTTTTTTAAAAAAATACACCGGCGGAAAATACTTTCCGTCGGTAACTTGTTTTTTTTTAAATAATAGCTTTACCGACGGAATCTAGATTCCATCGGTAAAGCCGAAAAAAAACCCTAATCCGACCCCTTCCCTTTCTTTCCACGCGGCGGCAGCCAGCTCCTTCCTCTTCCTCCTTGCCGATCTCGCCGGTAAGCTCCCCTCGTTTATTTCTTCCTTTTTTGTGGCCGCCAGCGCCCTGCTGGCCTTTGTGTCGGCTGGCGCTGGCAGTAGCCTACCGCCAGCGGCCTCCTGGCCGCTGTGCAGGCCGCCAGCGGCCTTGTGGCCGCTGTGCCGACCGCCAATGGCTTGGTGGCCGTTGTGTCGGCCGCCAACGACCTCCTGGCCGCTGTGCCGGTCGCCAGCGGCCTAGTGGCCGCTGTATCGGCCGCCAGCGACCTCCTGGCCGCTCTGCCAGCCACCAGCGGTCTGGTGGCCGCTGTATCGGCCGCCAGCGGCCTGGTGACCGCTGTGTCGGCCGCCAGCGGCCTCCTGGCCACTGTGCCGGCCGCCAGCGGCCTGGTGGCCGTTGTGCCGGCCGCTGTTCCGGTCGTCGACAGCCTGGTGGCCGCTGTGCCGGCCGCCGCTGGCCTCCTGGCCGCTGTGTCGGATGCCGGCGGCCTCCTGGCCGCTGTGTCGGACGCTACTGTGCCGAACGCTGGTATGTCGGAACTGCTATGCTGACGGGTGTGTCGGATATATACTGTTGTGCTGGCCTGTGCCGGTCATGTTTCTACTTGTTAATTTTTTGATAAATTTTGTGCTAAATTATTTTTATTTTGTAAACAGATAGCATTTGCTGCTCTTCTCCGGTACACATTCACATCTTCAGGTATAATTTAGTTTATTGTATTTTATATTATTTATCATTTTTTAATTTAGATATATGTTATGTTCGTATCTTAATCTGTAACATAATATTATTCTTTTATTTGTTTTGTGTTTGTACGTTAATCTAAGATAATTTTTAATTATCAATTTATTAGTTTTAGGTGAAAATGTCTATGAACAAAGATTGGATGTATAATCGATTAGAAAATGGATTTATTAGAGATGATTTTATTGCTGAAGTTGAAGAATTTGTCAACTATGCTAAAAGTCATCCAGAATGTATGAATGATGCAGAATTAAAGTGTCCGTGCAATCATAAAAATGTCAAAATAGAGCTTTCCGTAATGAAGATACTGTAAAAATGCATTTATGTAGGAATGGTTTTGTGTCAAATTACTACAATTGGTACTGTCATGGAGAACCTTATTTGTATGAACCAATTGGGTCTTCCGGTGGTTCATCATCTGACACAACTTTTACTGCACATGACTCATCAACTTATGATATTGGAATGCAATCAATGGTTCACGATGCAATGAATGCCGCAGTTGATTATTCCAATATAAACGAAACACCTGCACCTGAATATCCACTACAACAAAAACTGCAAACGACAACGGATATTATCCGTTGTCGTAGGGTCAAAAAACCGTTGTAACTGAGGGTGTTGTAGAATGTATTGCCCTACGACAACGGTTTTGAATCCGTTGTCTTTGTAGACATTTGACAACGGTTTTTATCCGTTGTTGTATATATGCTCAAAATTTAGCTACGAAGGATACGACAATGGTTTAAAACCGTTGTGGTAGCTAATTTCAACAACAGAAATAAACCGTTGTAGTAGACTCTTTTTACAACAGATATAAACTGTTGTGGTAGATAATATTTACTCGTTTTACTTTTTTTTACAACAGTTTTAATATATTTTACAACGGATAAAACCGTTGTCTTTTATCACTTTTTTCAAAAAAAAAATCGTTGTGGTTTACATAGTTTTTACAACATTTTTAACTGTTGTTTTTAATGTTCATTAATACCAAACAACCAATCTTATTTTACTATAAGCAAACCACCAATACAAAACTAAATATTTACTACATTAAATCCAAAATAAACATCCATATATAATTCATCTTGTAGCCACACATATACAAAAATATACAAAATGAGTTGTTACTCATCAAAATACACATGTTTTCCATTACTGTTCTTCATAAAATCACATGTTTTCCATTTGTTGTTCTCCATATGGCGCGCTTTTAATTTACAAATTAGCAAGGCAAGCTACATCCTAATAAAGCTCACTTCTTGCATCAAAAAAACTCAAGCCTCACGAATTGCCCGACCTGCAAAATAAAAATTCAACAAAACTTATAAAATTTCATAATTCCATATTATAGTCTACATGACAACATGAATTCTTGGAAAATAAGCAATACAAGGAAACAAGCCATTTTATACTCGAAGTTGCATGTTTGAGGTGGTTATAGTCAAAATTACTATAAATATATATGACTACCAAAGAATAAGAGCAACTAAAAAACTACTTTTATCCAGTTAGGGGAAAAATAGACAATTACAAATTTTCCTCCTCTTATGTTTTCAACTAATGACTGGTTTAAAGAGGATTTTTTGCAACTTCATCAAGTTTTACATTGACTCAAACTTATGACTAGTTTACCTCAATAGTAGGCACACCCATTAGTCTTAAGAGACGTTTACAATCTTCATTATGTTGCTTGGTTACCTGTGAAAAAACTCTACAGTCATCTACTAGAATCAAATTCTTCAAAAAAGTAATTTGAAAGTTCAAAATATATTTAAAGAAACTCTATGTTGCATATGAAGAAAACAGATAATCAGCATGCTAACTTTATGTTGATTGCATCATAATCAATAAGATCCTCATGGTAATTTCCAATAAAATAGCAATATCAAAGATTACCTTGGCAGTCCTTTTGCTGTACTTTTCAATTCCCTCCAAATCACCAGTCTGCAAACAACAAATGTAACCAACAAAAGAAATTCTAGCACACTAAATAGTCCCAATAAAAGTACTTGTTATGCACAAGCAATGACCTCAATTATTGTGTTCAGATCGTTAGTTGCATCTTTCCTCTTTAAATATCTAAAGAATAAAATAAGTTTAAAGATTATCATTATCTTGCAACAAAAAAAAAAAGGAGGGGGACAATGACAAAACTGTAAAGACTAGCCTTTTGGCAAGTTCTTGTTTCTTCAGCTCTGGAGGTTGACCGTCAAATACGTATCTGGCATAAAAAAGATGATAATAAAATATGGTGGCTGAATGATAAACAAAATGATATTTAGACATGCAAATGGACTTACACTGGCTTGATACCTGCTTCTAATAATCTGATTGTTCGATTGAACATCCCTTGCAAATGACTTATCGGCCATACAAAATGTCAAGAGTTAGAAGAAGAAATAAAAAAGTCCAACTCATGCATAGATTTTTCAATGAACTCTGCAAATTCTTTCCTAATTCCAGGAAGTCCTCGAGAATCACTATATGCACCTGATTGCTCGAAAGAAAGTTGAGATTCTTATCAGAATGACTAAAACAATATTTACTCATCAATATGAAAAAAAATAACAAGGCCTGCAGATGATGTTTTGGGTTTGTTACACATAAAGATACATCTAAAAACTGGAATATGACACAAATGTTATGAAAAGGCCAACATAAAAATTGCTTGGGTTACAAATGCACAAACAAGTACAGAATACATTTCTTTTCCAGATCACCGTTAACAAGAGGAAACAAGTTGCAAAGCAGTTTAGCTTGAGAAACAGACTGCATCAACAAGGAAAAGGTTTAAGCAGACTGCGAGTTGAAAATTGTAGGAATATGTGAATACCTAAACCACCCGAATTCAATGAAAGATAATGTTTAGCTCTTGCAATGACATCTGCTGGGAATAAAAGCCCGACATTAGGGTCATCCAATAGAAATGGAGCTTGGCATAATGCTACCACCTGGAGAATAGTATAGGTAAAAAATTACACCATTAAATAGAGAAATCTAATGGAAAATGTCTCTTTATCTCAGGGAGCACAGAGAAGGAGAAATTGCTCCATGTACAAGGAATTTTTGACTTGTGAAGATGATTTTTTCTCACTACGTTCCTTAAGTCAAGCAATAGAGAAGAATGATCAACACTTTGATACAAGTAGTTTTTAAGAAAGAATAAAGAGAAAATGGAAACCTGACGGGGAAATGTTAATGGCTTCTATCCAAGAGCATGAGGGTTCCCGACATTTGTGAAAATAATCTGCAAACAACAAAAAAAACCAATCTCATGGAAAGTAAGTCCAACTTGTATCTTGTTTCTTAAGAATAAATTGCAAGGGGAGTGCAGTATTATAACCTCAAATTTTAATCTCACAAGTGGCATCCCAACAAGCTAACAATAAAAAGAATCAAATGCATATGTGCACTACATATCTTGATACAAGCAATAAAGCAAACATATACAGTGCTAAATAACCTAGGAAGATATCTTCAACCAGATAACAAGAATGGAAAAAAACAATCAAAGTCAGATCTTTCAAGAATCGAAATAAGAGTCTCTTTCAATAAAATTTATTCTATTTAACTCAAATCATGTTGTGGCACAATCAACAACCATACAAGCATCTAATGATCTATGATGCCATTATCAATTTAATACAAGCAAAAAATGTTGCCCCCTATCATGCAATTTGCATTCACAGCAACCTACTCTAGCCAACTCTTACCCAAGTAGATGCAAAACCGAAATGCAAGTAAGATTTCACTTGGCAACTAGGATACAATCCGGTGCCTCATTCGTTGCTCTCCTCAGCTTCCCTCCTGTAATGGTCCAGCTTCTTCCATCACTACCTAATATTTATCGTGGCTGGATCGGTAGCCCATAGAAAACCCTATAAAGAGGCCCTCATAGTAGCTCAGAAACCTGATCCTCACTTGAATAGAGCTGAGATCTATGATAGCAAACACTACCCTACTGTGGAAGATAAATTACAAATCCGAACGAGCTATAGAATGACTACAGTTGCATTATCTTCAAAACCAGAGACATGAAAAAAAAAAAGTAGCGTGTAATCTCCTTCATATTTTGACGCTTAGTAGCTTAGATGTTGACAAGAGGACATTTAGTTCTTTCTAACTTGAGCTAGATCCCTTTCCAATTTCAATACCAGGCGATAGTTTCCCTGGCATGCACCCTGTGATGTCTTCATCTAGTGTAAATACAATATTTTACCTCATATAATAAACTAAGTAGGTTTATCCTTAATTTTCAAAACCCTAAATCACCGGACGGCACCATTTCCGCCATTCTGACCGTGCTAAGCAAACAATTTATAATCATAGTCGACATCAGTCAATTTGTCAGAGAAAAAAAAATGCAAATGTTTGTAACTATGTTTCTTTTTCACTAGATCTATGGAGCAAGCAATCAAACCGAACGAAAATGAAGTGATTTCAGAATTTCTCGCAACTACATCCCCTGATCTGCCGAACAAGAACCAACATTTAAAGGCAATCCCTATAATCGTCAAATCAACTAACCATACACATGCAGATCCGGACTAAGACATGATCTGATGCCCTAAAATCCATTAAGAAGAAAGGTGGAACACTCTAGAGCGCATTAAGGGGGAAAGTAAACGCTCACCTTGGATGTAGGTCGACACCGGCGTCTCGAACCCGGCTTGGCAAGTGTCGCAGAAGACGCGGCCCTGGACGACGAACGGCTTCTTAGCGGCAGCGATGTCACGAGCGGCGAGAGCGATCGCCGGGAGGATGCACACCACCTCCAGAACGGCGACGGCCCCAGAGATGAAGAGCATGGCCTGGAGGAGCATGGGCTGCGGCTTCCCACCGTCATCCTCCTCGCCTCTTCCCAGCGGTGCGAAGATGTCGTGTGCGTCGCTATATAGGGAAACAGGTTCGAAGAACCCTCTGCCAAGGCCAGACGATGAAGCGACGGCTTGCATCCCGGAGAAGGTGATGAAGACCGTATCGTCGCTCCTGTTAATGACGAAGTTTGCGCTACCTGCATTGGCACGCAGGCAGCGGGTCTAGGCTTGTGCCAGAAGAGGGGAAGATGCAAGGAGCGCACCAAGGACATGGCTCATCTCGAACCTTTAGGAGGCAAAGGTAGACAAATCAAGAGTGAGGGTGAGAATGAGAGAGAGAGAGGAGAGCACACCATTGTGGAGGAAGATCCAGTGGTCGACGGGATGGCGTGAAGAGATTGTATGAGGAGAGGGAAAGAAAATTGCCCTAGGTTTGGGAGCGCAAAGGAAAAACACGGCGCCGAAATGAAAACAACGAGGGAAAGGAAAACAACGAGGGGGGAAAAATGACCAAATTCAATTACAACGGTTTTTTTCAAAACTGTTGTCGTAGACGCTAAAAACGCGGATAAAGACAACGGTTTATAAAACCGATGTAAAAAGTGTTGTCGTTTAAAAAAAATATTGCTCAATGACAACAGTTTTGCCAAAACCGTTGTTTTTTATATTTAATGGGGAGTTCAAAGACAACGGTTTTGGCAAAAACCATTGTCTTTGAGCAAATTCGCAACACTTTCTCTTAAAACCGTTGTTGTAGGGGTGTTGTCGTTTGCAGTTTTTGTTGTAGTGATCAGCAACTATATGAAATGTTAAAGGCTAGTGAAAGAGAAGTGTGGGAAGACATTCCCTCAGGTCACTCGCAATTGTCAGCTACTGCAAGGTTGTTGAATATGGAAGCAGAACATCATTTTTCTGAAAGATGTTATGATGACATATGTCAATTAATGTCAGAGTTACTTCCTGCTGACAACATAATGACAGATGGTTTTTACAGTACCAAGAAATTGGTTAGAGGTTTAGGTTTGCCAGTAGAGAAGATTGATTGTTGTGTAAACAACTGCATGATATTTTGGCATGAAGATAGCGAACTGAGTGAATGCAAAATCTGTACTCACCCTCGTTATAAGAATGTTACCCGCATACTAGGGAAGAAGAAGAAAAATATTGCTTGGAAAGTGATGTATTATTTTCCTTTAACTGCTAGATTACAACGTTTGTATGCATTTGGCGCTACAGCTTGTCACATGACGTGGCATCATGAACATGAGCATGAAGGAGGTATTATGTGTCATCCTTGTGATTCTTCTGCATGGAAACATCTTGATACTGTATTTCCCTCGTTTGCAATGGAATCACGTAATGTGAGATTGGGGCTTTCCGCTGATGGATTTCAACCATTTGGTCAATCGGGACAGCAATATTCATCCTGGCCAGTTATATTAACACCATACAATTTACCACCCTGGATGTGCATGAAAGATGAATTTATGTTTCTTACTGTGCTTATTCCTGGTCCAACCAATCCCAAAGAGAAGATAGATGTTTTCTTGCAACCTTTAATTGCAGAATTAAATGATTTATGAAATGTAGGATCAGTGACTTATGATGTTGCAAGTAAAAGTAATTTTAGATTGCATGCTGCATTATTATGGACGATTAGTGATTTCCCAGCATATTCAATGTTGTCAGGATGGAGCACGACAGGTAAATTAGCTTGTCCACACTGCATGACAGATTCTGATGTCTTTTCATTACCTTGTAGTAGGAAAGTATCCTGGTTTGATAATCACCGAAAGTTTTTACCTATTGATCACCCTTTTAGGTGGAATAAGAAAAATTTCCTAAAAAATGTTGTAGTCAGAAAACTTCCTCCAACATTCCATATATCAGGTGAAGAAATCATTGAATAAATAGACAGTTATGGATTTCTACCAGTATCTCAATCTAGTTCTGATGAGATAAATAGATACATTGTTAGGATGTGCCAGTGTGGTTGGAAAAAAAGGAGGATTTTTTGGGAGCTCCCCTATTGGAAGTATCTACTCATTCGACATAATTTAGATGTCATACATGTTGAGAAAAATTTCTTCGATAATATCTTTAACACTATGATGAATGTGTCTGGAAAAACTAAGGACACTGTAAAATCTCGTGAAGAATTAAAACAATTAGTAGACAGACTAGAGTTGCATCAAAATGAAACAACTAATAGATTTCCAAAGGCTTGTTATACATTAGACAAAGATGGGAAGCATGCTTTATGTAGTTAGTTGAAGGAAGTAAAATTCCCAAATGGGTATGCCTCAAATATGGCTCGTTGTGTGGATATGAATATGTTAAAGATGTTTGGGATGAAGAGTCATGACTGTCATGTATTCATGCAAAGACTTATTCCAGTAGCTTTCCATAATTTACTTCCGTATAATGTTTGGCAAGCTCTCACAGAATTAAGTCTAATTTTTAGAGATTTGACAGCGAGGTGTATTACGATGGACGATATGCTTCGGCTAGACATAGACATTCCTCTCATATTATGTAAGTTAGAGCGCATATTTCCACCCAGTTTTTTTGATTCAATGGAGCATCTGTCAGTACATTTGCCATATGAGGCACAAATAGCTGGTCCTGTGCAATATAAATGGATGTATCCATTCGAACGGTTTTTGAGAAAATTAAAGAATAATGTTCGTAACAAAGCAAGAGTTGAGGGCTCAATATGTAATGCTTATCTGGTTGAAGAAGCATCTTCTTTCTGATCCTATTATTTTGCTGATAATGTCAAAACCAGACATCGCAAGGTTCCTAGAAATTATGATGATGCTCAAGAAATATATCATTCGATGCTTTCTATTTTTAAGTTTCCTGGCAAACCAATGGGTGCATCTATTTCTAGATTCTTAACTCCAAAAGAATATCATGCTGCAAGAACATACATACTCTTAAATTGTGAAGAGGTCAAACCATACATAAAGTAAGTTGGCTTCTCTAATTAAAAAAGTATCCCCCGTTCAATTTGTTGTTTGATATCTCATTTACCTTAAAATTACCTTCTTTTCCAGCTTATATGAACAACAACTATATCTACAAAATCCATCAATGGATGCAGATAGTGTAGCTGAAAAGCTAGAGGTTGAATTTGCATTATAGTTTGAAATATATGTAAGTTGGAGATTTTATTAAGTATTTAAGTTCGTGTGTGTTAAGTAGTGTTCTAATGTCTACTATTTGTGTAAGTTAAACACTATAGAATATCAAATGTGACAGATGATAGGATTATGAATCTTGCATCAGGACCCCTTCGTAAAATAAAGGTCTACTTTGGTTTCTATGTAAATGACCTCAAATTCCACGTGGCACAACGAGATTCACGGATATTAACCTATAATTTTGGTGTTTGTGTCAAAGGATCTATGGACAACAATAACACTCAGTATGATTACTATGGTAGACTTGAGGAAATCATAGAAGTTGAATATCCTGCATTACCTATTAAGAGGTGTGTGCTATTTAAATATTCATGGTATGATCCTACCCCAAGAATAGGTACCAGAATACATCCAAAGTATAATTTAGTTGAGGTTAATGCAAACAAAAGGTTCAACAAGTTTGAACCTTTTATTTTCGGGGTACAAGCAGCACAGGTTTTCTATCTTGAATACCCTATAAAGAGAAGAAGGCCCAGTGAATGGTTGTCTATTTGTCAAATGAAGCCTCGCTCGATTATAGAAATGTCGAATACCACTCAGGCTACTGATGCATTTCAGAATGACGAAGTGAAGAGACATTCAATTGATACACAACTTGAATCTACATCTCAATTACTTGTTGATGTTAATGTCACTTATGAGGAGATAGATGATGGAGAGATGTTCAACAATGAAGATGAATTGGTACTAACAGAGTCTAGCGATGAAGACTTGGAAACTATTCATGTTGATTAAATAGTTGCTAATGTAATGTTCGAACTGTTATTTTCTATATAATTTTGTATTGTGTTGCTAATGTTAATGTTATGCATGTGTATATAAATATTTTTGTATTGTGATGTTAATGTTATTACTAGTACATGCATACTATGTTATTGTGCAGATATATTATTATGGCTGAGCAGCAGACAGTAGCACCCCGTGGCTACAAGGTTATTAGAGTTGTCGGAGATACGTATGTATTTTTGTTATTATTAATACAAGTTCATTGGTTTCTTCAATACTTTTCATATCTATTTTTTTTCCTTGCAGATTTGTTCCTGATGGCCACCGGTAGCCTCTTATATCACTAGTAAGTTTAAAGAGCGAGTATGTACTTCTGGTACTACATAGAGGCATGTAGATCAGGAGATGAAGACATTTTATTACAATGAATTCGTAGTAAGTAAAATTAATATATTTGGTATTCAATAATATATTTATCCTTTCGTATACTAAAATCTATACTTATAATTGCAGAAAAGGTATACATGGGAAGATGGTCAAAAAGAATACTTTAAAGCTACATGGAATAGTTATTGTGCTAAACTGTATAGAGACCTCATGTATTATATCAGGAAAAATAGCACTAGGCCAGCGTATGTTTCGGAGACGATATGGAGTGCATGGGCGGCCACCTGGGCTGCAGAAAGATTGCGAGAAAATGCTGAAAAGGCTCGATCTAATAGGAATACAGAGCTAGGTGGCCCGAGCACCGGAATCGCTCGACATACGTCAGGATCGAAATCTATTGTTGAGCATGCTATAGATTTGGTAATTTAATTTAAAGCTATAATTTCTAACAATTTTTTATTTTATTATCATATTAGTATGTATAATTATGTCTCAAAATATTTGTGTATGTAGAAGCATGATCTTGCTCGGCAGCCCACATGCATGGAGGTATTTCTGAAGACCCATAAGAAGAAAGATGGGTCATTTGTCGATTCTCGATCTCGATCCCTGCACGTAAGATTATTAACTTTATTACATTTGTTCATGCATTTCTATTTTGATTAACTTTAATAATTATTATCAAATTAAATATTTATCAATATTATAATTTTGAACACAGGAGCAAATGACAGAAAGAGTGGCTCAGGCCTCTCAGCCACCATCAGAGGGGGGGAGTCATAGTCTCTATCTACCGATGCGCTAAATGAGATATATTATGATGTTGTCGGTGGAAGGACAAAAAACTCCACCCTCTACGGCCTTGGCTCCCAGGCCAAAGTGGCATTTGATCGTTTGAGGACTCCTAGGGCCGTGCTAGTTCCTCTTCTTCTAGTGAGGTGCAGTCATTAAGACGCGAAAATCAAGAACTGCGCACTCAACTGAAGTCAATGGATGAGAGGATGGCTTCTGTGGATGAGTGGAGGGCTGCTGAGGAGAAGAGGAGGACCGACCAGGATACTCTCTTTGCCAGTATGCGAGAGATCGTGGCAAATTTCGCTTGCACCCAGATGCCAGATGGTCTTGAGTCCCAGGAGACTCAAGACCCATCAGACCGTGATGATTAGTATATTTCGAGGTTTGTTCAACTACTATTTAAATCTTTATTTATCATACAAGTTACATGCAAAATATATTTGATTATTTTATTCTACTCTGCTCATTTCTAATATTTACATTATTATATGTTTCAGGCGTCAGGGTGTATATATTCAGCACGATCATCATCATCATCATTTTCTTTCTATCTAGGTATTTATTTTTTTAAATGTAAAATTCATTATACATCTATGTAACATTTCGAATTATAGATCGATATCAATCTCATCATAATTTATTATATTTTACTTTTTGTAAGATTTTACACTATTAGTTGTTTTTGGAGTATTTGTTATCATGGTATGAATTTATATATTTGAGCACGAAAATACTTTGTTTATATTATGTTTGTTTATATATGTTTTGTTAGAATATGTAAACTGTGATTGAGTTAGTTTATTTATAAACTGTGATTGTATCTGTGATTGGGTTAGTTTATTTGTAAATTGTAATTGCATCTGTGTCGGTATTTGTGATTATATCTGTGATTGTGTTAGTTTATATCTGTATTTGTGATTATATCTGTGATTGTATTTATGATTATAATTTGTATACATGGGGTGAATGGGAATACAAAAGGAATCTGTCAGTTTTTTTTTCTTTTACTGACGGAATACCGACGAAATCTGTATTCCGTCGGTATTCCATATCGTAATATACCGACGGAAATGGTATTTCCGTCGGTACTTACCGACGGGAATGGTATTTCCATCGGTAATTCCCGACTGAAATACCATTTCCGTCGGTATATTACGATGCGGAATTTTTTGATCAGAGCCCCTTCTCCGACGGAAGTTATATTTCCGTCGAAAAACTGAGCGCCAGGTGTCCGCGTGTTTACTGATGGAAATATATTTCTGTCGGTAGATACCGACGGAAATATTCCCTCCGTCGGGAAAATAGGTTCCAACGCATATCCTCGCGACAGATTAATATCCATCGGTAATATGTCGGTAAAGCCCATTACCGACGGAATACCGACGGATAGTTCCGTCGGTATTGCTGGAAATTTTTGTAGTGCAAGTCGACGGGCTCGGTACATCCGCGGAACGAGAAGCTGCGAAAGAGTATGCCGGTAGAGTGAGAAGGATGCGCGCGACGTTCTCAAGGGACGAGAAGCCGGAACGGGAAACTGTTCGAGGTGAAGGCCAGAGTTGGGTTCGAGTGAGCAACTCTGAAAGGCCGGAGGATCACTCAAGCGACTGGAGATGAAGCAGTGACCGGAGAAGGCGTTGGACGAGTCGACACTGGGCTGACTAGTCCGGGTACCCGGACCACCGAGTTCGGGCGCCCAGACCACCAGGGTGCCAAACAGGCACCTCATCGCAGTGGATTACTCTTCGGGTCCACATCAGCAACGGTTTAGGCGCCCGGACATGGTCCAAGCGCCCAGACATGAAAAATTCTATCTTTCAACTGTTATGAAGACGTTACGTTGAGATAAACTTTGCCACTCTAGACGCGCCCGGATCACCATCCAGTCACCCGGAGTCTGCCAAGTCAGCAATAGATAAGTTTGACCAGAGCACTATAAATAGAGCTCTGGTTCACTTAGATTTACAACAACACTTGTATTACTTCTTCGATTTCTGTTTTAGTGTTCATACTTCAACTTCTGTAAGAGGTTTTCTACCTACATCCAAGGAGAACTTTGCTAGTGATTTCAGTATCTTGGATTAACAACTTCCCTGGTTGTAACCAAGTAAAACCCAGTAGCCTCTTTTATTTTTATGCAATTTATTTCTGATTTTTTAACAAGTATTTTTTAATCAAAGTTAAAAGTTGTGAGAAAGGTATATTTGTAATTTCAAGCAATTCACCCTCCTCTTACCTATCGCACGTGACTAACAAAATGATCATTACTCAATCATTTAATGCAGTTGAGGATGTGAGCCCTTATATAAGGAGGCTCCTCCTTTGATAGAATGAGAGATGCATAACGTAAAACATGCTAGCAATGAAAGTTCCATTCATTTTCCCACATTCTCTTCCTCCCTGCTGGGTACCTACTTGGCAAGTCTTTCGTAATAGTGTTCGGGTACATACTCAATTCACACTAACAACTCATACTTGGTTGTCTGTGTGGTCGTGTCATTATATCCTAAGAAACAAACATCCAACATGACATTGAAACACCTCCAGAGGGGATGAATCTATTTTAAGAAAATTGTGTCCAACACATGTCTCAGCAGTGCTCTGTACACCTTCCCATTTGACAGCATCACCTCCAGTCTGACAGTTGTACCTCCCTCTTAGCAACCAATCCAACTTAGTAGCTTGACTCACTTGGGCCATCTTAAATCAACTTGATAGAAAAGTCTGAATTTATTTTTAAGCATATTTTAAATAATTCAGATTATTCCCTATAACTCTGCCAATGATCTTGTAAGAAGCAAGATTTGTGACCGTCTTAAACAAAGTAAGATTGTCCAACATTAATATTAAAACATATTTTGATATGTTGAGACAACCACGGAAACTGTTGAGAAGTAGGATACTCAACAAGTGATGATCCCCATCATCCCAATTGAAAATGTTCTAATCAACCATGTGTAGAAGCCAGGGAAGTTCATTAGGTTGAACTTAAAGCGGTGGCAGTAGAAGATGTTTTTTTACCTAACTACGCCAAACATGGCCTGGTTTTTTATAGAAGAACCTCTCAAGTTAGCTAAGGATGTTACTAATGTCTAGACCATCAATATAGTGGAAGCATGGAACCATTCAGAATTCCTATATAGAAACTACATCCATAATCATCTTATTAACTTGTTGTACACCGTATATACCATGAAGAGAATGACAAGGAACTTGTTGGTGCTAGGAGCACCACATTGAACCCAAGATTTTGATGTTTGACTAAGGTTAAAGTTAGATTTGGTGAGATTTAATGAACTTATGTCAAATGTGTAGGAGCAGATTACCTGACAGATGATGAAGTCTTGGATGGGAATCGAGCACTGGCTAAGTCCTAGTGGAACTAGACAACTAGAGTCCTAATTAGAAATCAAACAAAAGCTAAGTCTTGGTTGGGAACTAATAAGATTGTAAACAAGCTGAGCAAAGTCAAGCTTTGGAGTGTTCAAGCTTATTTGATAAGCAAACTGATCTAAGCTGAGCCAAGCCTAAAATGAAATCAAGCTCTTGAAATGATTATTCAAGCTTGGTTAGTTTATTTTTTATGAGCTTGAGTTTGGTTCGAGCTTGGATTGAACTTGGTTCGTTTAAATGTGATAAAGCTCACAATTCAAGCTTGGTTTGAGCTTGGTTCGTTTAGATATAATCGAGCTCTCAATTCAAACTTGTTGAATTGATTATTGAGCTTAATAATTCAAATTTGTTTATTCATTTCAAAAGTTTTTTTTGTTTATTTAGCATATTAATAAGAGTTTTATTAATAAAAATGGTTCACTGACATTATTCATAAACATTATTCACAAATACTGTTCACGAGCGTTGTTCACGAATATTAACAAGCTGAACACATATATGTTAAAGCTTGTTTGTCTAGTTTAACAAGTTGTTAAATCTTGTTTATTTAATTGATCTTATGTGTATTAAACGAACATAAATAAGATCTTACCAAATTGAACACCAAGCTTATTCACAAATGTTTGGTTCGTTTATAGTCCTAGGAACCAAGCAAGTAAATCCTAGCTGGGAACTAAGTGTATCAAGTCCAAGTGAAGTCAGCTGGGAGTTGATGTCTTAGAAAACAAGTTCAAGTGAAGTCAGTTGGGAGTTGAAGTTGTTAGGATCTGTTGGCTAGCTAGAAGGGGGGTTGAATAACCCCTGCACAAAATCAAAACAAACCTTTCTCGGACTTAAAAAAACACTTGCATAAACGATAAATAAAAGAAACTGAAAGACAGAGACTCAAAGAGTTTTACTTGGTTACAACCGGGGAGGTTGTTAATCCAAGAAAATGATACACACTAATTTCTCCTTCAGGCGAAGAAGCTTCTTTACAGTAATAAAAGATTAAAAAGTAAGAAGCTAAATAAAACAGAAAAGCTCACAAGTGTTGTATCAAGAATTGCTTGTTGTACTTAGCTTCTTGGAGCAAGGCTATATTTATAGACTTGGTCGGGGCGCTTAGAAGGGTTCCAGGTGCCTGGAAGGGAATAAAACTTTATCCCCTTCACAACAGATCACAGTTATACCCGATCTGGATAATATCGCATTCCGGGCGCTCGGAAGGGTTCGGGGCGGCCGGACCCTTAAAGTCAACAATGTTGACTTTTTTTTATCTGGGCCCTCTGCTCTGGTGTTGCTCGCCTCGGTCTGGATCTTCGGCTCCGCTCGCTTGGGTTATTTTGGCAATCCAGAATAGGGCTCATCCGAACCCAACTTCCGGCCTTCTCAAGCAACCTTCCGCTCCGGCTTCTCGTCCCTCAGAAACGTCGCGCGCCTCCTTCTCGTTCGCCCGCGTACTCTTCTGCAGCACCTCATCCCTCAGATGCATCGAGCCCGTCGGCTCTCTCTCATGTCGTCCTTCTCGCTAGCTGCATTTTTTGCTCGACTTCCTGTGCTCCTAAGCTCCTGCACACTTAGACACAGGGTTAAACACAACAGGACCTAACTTAACTTGTTTGATCACATCAAAATAACCTTGGGGTACCAACAATCTCCTCCTTTTTGATATGAGAAACCCAAGTTAAGGTAGGGTAAACAACTATAAATTTAGAACACTAAATTTTACAATAAAGTGCAAAAAGTAAAAAATTTTAAGCTACCTTTTAAGCAACCTCCCCCTAGACTTAATTTTCCCTTCTCCCCCTTTAATCACATAAAAAATGGGGTACAAAAAAAATCTAAGGGTAACGTTTATAAAACTCTGATTTTCAAATATTTTTGAAAAAAAAAATTATCAAGATTTAAAATACTGAAAATAATTTTCATAGTACTAAAAATGTAATAATTTTTAAAAAATTCTAAGTAAAAATTTTTTGTGAAATAATCAATAATTTCCTCAGTTAAACAAATTTTCAAAAAAAATAATTTTGTAGAAATTTTGGTAAAGTAAATCTGATACTTAAAAAAAACTTTAAGTAAAAAAAAAATCTAAGGGAGAAAAGATTTTCTAAGGAAAAATTTTTCTAAGTTTTAAAAAAACTGTGCAACATATAAAATACATTTTGGTAAAGCACAAGTTTATAAAATAACTTTAAAAAAACTTTAAGTTAAAAAAGATGAGAATTTTTTTTTAAGTTAAACATATTTGTATAGAAAATTTTAAGAATTTTTTAAAAGAAATTGAATAACTATTCAAAGCATTATCTAATTTCAATTTTAATACTTTATCAGTTAGTCAATTAAACATTTTAATTCAATATTTAGTTTTCAGGCTGTGGCGAGGCACTAGGCCTTCTTAGTTATTGGATCAACAACCACTTTCTAGACAAAACCTCATAAGGAAATTAAAACGTTTAATTTTCTCGCTGAAAGCGCTAAGTCTAATTAAAGTTCAAGTTAAATAAGACTTTAGAACTCAATATAGGTTCCATCCAACTAGATTAATTAAATATTTTTTAGGAACATATTTTTTTTAAATTTTCCTAGTTTGTCCTTTGTGATATTTAAAATACCAGTTCAAATTATATCTTCTAATACTTGTACTATATGTGCATATATGATTTTTCAAATTTTTTATTTCTTTTTATAAATTATCATTTTCTAGCTTTAATTTATCAAAATCTTCAAATGGACAAGATTTTGCTAGAATTACTTTTAATTCTTTAATTTCTTTTTCTAATTTACAACAATCTTTAGATAATAATTTTATGAATTTAAACACTTTATCGGGAGAAAGAGATTGTACCTGACTTACCTTGTCGATCTCGTTGTCTGTGGCTCCCCCCTAAACTGTTGCTTTCTTCCGATGTCGCTCCTGTTGGGACCGAAAAGTAGCTAGAGGGGGGGGTGAATAGCTCGTCGCGTGCTAGGTGCTCGTCGTTGCTTGTTTCTTCAGAGATATGCAGCGGAAATACAAGAAACAAAAACACGCAACGCTACCAAGGATGGTTTGCTTGGTATCCACCTCACAAGAGGTGACTAGTCCAAGGATCCACACCTACTCACGCACCCTCCACTATGAAACACTCCTTTATGGTAACTACTAAAGGCGGAGAAGCCCTACAAGACTCTCAATACAAGAAGAAAGGGAAAGGTAATGAAATACAAGCACAAGCTTACAATGAGTACAAAAACCCTAACCCTAGCTTTTTCTTCTTGCTTTTGATCCGCCTCTTGACTTGGAAGAACCTCCAAGAACCTTCAAGAACTGGCGATCTGGAGCTTAGTGAGAGCTGTGGAGTTGCTGGTGAAGATCGTGATTGAACAGTAGAAGTTCTACCGAAGAAGACGCACGCCAACGGCCTTTATCTGCGCCAACGGTCGGATCCCGATCGATTGGATTGCTCCCAATCGATCGGGGAGGCTTTGGATCGATCCACGGATCGATCCAGAGCACCTATGTGCTCTGGAAATTCGCCTGGATCGATCGGCTGATCGATCCAGGGCTTATCGCGACATACAGCACCTTCCCAATCGATCAACTGATCGATTGGAGCCTCTGGATCATTCGGTTGATCGATCCAGAGGCATTCTGTGCGCTCGTGACTTCCTCCCAATCGATCCACTGATCGATTAGGACGAAGGCTTCTCACAGGGACACCCCAATCGATCGACCGATCGATTGGGCTCCAGCCAATCGATCGGTTGATCGATTCGGCTTCTGGTTTTTGCCCAAAAACAAGTCCCAAGCCTCCCAAACAAACATCCAGTCAATGCCTAGCATCGGGTCACCCTTAACCTGCTAGGACTCCCTCACCAAGTGTCCGATCACTCCCTTTGACCCACTTGGACTTTTCTTCATCTTGCCAAGTATCCGGTCACTACCTTGACCTACTTGGACTTTCATCAAATGTCTGGTCAACCTTGACCCATCTGGATCTCTCCGTGCCAAGTATCCAGTCAATCCTTTGACCTACTTGGACTTTCACCAGATGTCTGGTCAACCTTGACCCATCTGGATTTCCCCGTGCCTGGCTTCACTCACCAGGACTTCCAATCTGCCTAGCTTCACTCACTAGGACTTCTCTTATGCCTGTCTTCACTCACCAGGTCTTTCACTTCTGCCTAACATCCCAGTTAGGACTTCCCAGTCAAGTATCTGGTCATCCTTGACCTACTTGACTCTTCTTCAATCAACCTTGTATTGTCAAACATCGAAACCCAAACCAAAACTCAAGCTTGGTCAACCAAGTCAACCTTGACCTGAGGGATGTTGCACCAACAATCTCCCCCTTTTTGATGTTTGACAATACCAACACTATCACTTAGAATACCACATGTAAGTTAGGCTAATCCCATAGCCTAAACCTTCTTCATGCCACTAGGTAATGAATACATAAGTTAAGCCCTTCATTCTCCCCCTAAGAGGGCAAACTCCCTCTAGGTAATGAAAGCCTAGCTTACTCCCTTTCATTCTCCCTCTATTGACACACATCAAACCATGCCCCATTTTTGGGCACACATCAACAAATTCACTTGTTGAAAACTCTCCCCCTGAAGAGTTGCTCATCGTTGTTCACAACTTCACTCGTTGTGATCAACACGATAATGAAGGTCTCATACCCTTCATTATCCTTAACCCTACATTCTCCCCCAATGTAGGCAAATGCCCATCCTTGAGCATTATCCACTTGAAACCACTTGAACAATGAGGATATCCACTCCCCATTAAAGTTCAAACGCTCAACCTTGAGCATGTTCTTAACGGAAGGTTAACCACCTTCCAAGGTTCATGAAAAATACTTTTCATGTCTTTAAAGAGTCCCTCCCCCTAAAGACATGGTGGTAACTTCTGTCATTGCACCAACAATGACTTGGAATCCCTAAAACTTTAGGAAGCCCAATTTTAGAAGTTTTGAGGTTCAAATATTCAAAATTTGAAGCAAACCTCAACCTAAACCTCAACTTAGCCTTGCTTAACCAATCCATCCTTGTTTTCCACATGAATGTTGATACAGTCTGACCTGGATGTTGTTTTGATGTTGACACTGATTTAAGTTTGAATCAGATATTAAATTAACTCAGATTAATTACTAATCAAGGTTGACTTGGTTAACCTGATTGACCTGATTGGGAAAAGTCCAAGCGAGGAGCTTGGCACGGGAAAGTCCTGGTGAGTGAAGCCAGGCAGTGGGAAAGTCCTAACTGGGATGTTAGGCAGTTGGAAAGTCTTGGTGAGTGAAGCCAGGCAATTGGAAAGTCCTGGTGAGTGAAACCAGGCAATTGGGAAGTCCAAGTGTGGAAGCTTGGCATGTATGGTCGGAGAGGGTTCGGTAGCACGCTCTCTGGACCGTCAGGGGTGAGGGCAAGCTTAGAAGCTTGACTCGAGACTCATAGCTTTGGATCGGTCTGACCGATCCAAAGGCATGTACTGATCGGTCCAGATCGATCCAGCTGTTCGATCGATCCGCATCGATCGTGCAACACTCGCAGCACATCGAGTGTATCGATCGGTCCGGGACCGACAGCAAAACTCAGAGCACATCGAGTGTATACTGATCGGTCCGGGACCGATCAGCAAAACTCGAGACATCGAGTGTATCGATCGGTCCGGGACCGATCGATAACACTCGAGCACATCGAGTGGATACCGATCGGTCCGGGACCGATCGATGATCCTCGATGCGCGAGTGGATACCGATCGGTCTTACGGACCGATCCAGGTGAGTCCTGATCGGTCCACAGACCGATCCACAGACCGATTCGCGTGAAGGGGTGGATCGGTCTTGGGACCGATCGACAGCACCGATCGGTCACCGCACCGATCGGTGACGATAAATAGAGCGTGGATCGGCTCACGACCGATCCATGATGGCTTGTTTTGCATGCGCTTTCTCTTATTGTTTCGATTCGCAATTGCTTTTACCTATTTCGTTTCTAACCATCTGCTGTAAGCTTTCTCGAAGTTACAGGTTACAGTTACATTACTTGATGTTGGGTGAATTCAAATTAAGGATCATTAGTAGAAGGCGACGAAAAAGCTTTTGCTGTGTCTCGCTACGGACAAACCAGTTTTGGTAGCAACGTCTCGTTTGAGCAGCCGTTTGGTCGAAATCAGCTTGACTTGTGCTGATAGGTTCAAGCTCAGAGGTACCAGTGGAAACGAGGATGCCATTGGTGGGAGCTGAGACAATCAGACAAGAAAGAAGCGTGATTGGCGACGTCGTGGACGGTTGCAGGGATTTGCAGGGATTTGCTGCAGGTTTGGCAGAGATCCGCTACAGAGCAGAGAGGCATATGAAGGTGGAGAGGAGAGGCTCTCGGGACAATGCTTTTTGTGCTCTTGCTGTGAAAAACACCGTGGAGAAAAACTCTCTGGAAGATTGAAGCAGTGCGCTTGTTCTTCGCTGATTGTGGCTGTGAGCTTCCTTTGATCATTTCACTTGAGCCACTACTGTAAGTCTTGTGCTTAATTTCTTACTGCTGTTAAAGACTTTGTGGAGAGGTTACTCCACCGAGAAGGAGAATCCTTTAGCCGGATAGCTTCCGGGGTGTGACCTACCGAAGATCAAGAGGATTCGTCCACCTTACGGACACGCCGAGTAGGGGCAAGTTATCCCCGAACCTCGTAAATCTCTGAGTTAGTGTGCTGTGCTTTCTTGTTTTAGTTTTCTAATTCCACTGTGCTAACAAAGTTCTTGAAGAAATTTGTGTTTAGTGTTTTTCAAAGAGGCTATTCACCCCCCTCTAGCCATCTAAGGTCCCAACAAGTGGTATCAGAGCCTGGTGCTCTTCATTTCGGCTTAACAACCCAAAGAGCAAAACAATGGCCATGAAGGAGGGATTTAGCACCAACCGTCCACCTTACTTCGAAGGAGCAGATTTTCAATATTGGAAGGGCCGCATGGAGTACTACCTCAAAACCGACATAGCCATGTGGTTCTCAGTCAAGGAAGGTTTCACACCACCAAAGGATGAAGAAGGTAAGGAACTCGAGTCGTCAAAGTGGTCTACCGAACAACTCCGCAAAGCACAAGCCGATGCCAAGGCTATGGTCACCTTGCAATGTGGAATCGCCAAGGACCAACTCGTCAAGGTAGGTCCGTTCTCAAGTGCAAGAGACCTATGGAACAAACTCATCGAGCTCCAAGAGGGAACTCGAGATTCTCGGATTGCCAAGAGGGACCTATTCTTGAATCGGCTCCAAAATCTAACCATGAAGGACAATGAAACGGTGAGTGAACTTCATGGGAGATTCAAGGAGATCATCAATGGTCTCCACTCCGTGGATGAACGGGTAGAAAACCGTGACCTAGTAAGGTACGCTCTTAAATCTTTTCCTAGGAATGCCTTGTGGTCATCCATGGTAGATGCCTACAAGGTATCCAAGGATCTTTCCATTGTTAAACTAGATGAATTTTTCTGTGAGATGGAACTTCATGAGCTTGCTAACAAAGGTCAAAAGAGAAGGGTATTGCTTTATTTGCAGGACCAAAGAGCAAGGATGGAAGAAGGAAGAAGGAAAAGAAGAAAGAAAAGGAGATTTCCTCATCCACCTCTTCTTCCGAATCCGATGATGAAAGTGGATCATCATCAAGCGAGATGGCGAACTTCGTAAGGAGGATTATGAGAAGAGGCCGAAGATACAAAGGAAAAGGTAAAACTAATGATCAAAATTTTGATAAATCTAATGTTACATGTTATGAGTGTAGCAAGAAAGGACACATTCGGAGCGAGTGTCCGAAACTAAAGAGGAAGGAGGAACGAGCCAAAAGGAAGGAGGAAAGAGCCAAGAAGAAGAAGACTCTCAAGGCCACTTGGGATGAGTCCTCATCAAGCTCATCGGAGGAAGAAGAAAAGATGGAAAAGAGCACTCGGCAATTGGCACTCATGGCAAGGGAAGAGTCAGAATCCGAGAGTGATGACTCAAGCGCTTCAACCACGGCTTCATCATCTTCGGATGATGAAGAGGTAACCTCTTCTCATATAGAAAAGTGTTATAAAACTATCACTCACTTATCTACATTGCTTAAAAAGTCAAAAACAGAAAATAAATTGTTGAAAGAAGAAGTAAAACCTTAAGGACCCTTAGGGAAGATGAGGTCGATGACCTACATCTAGAAGTCCTTGAGGATGAGAACAAGGCCTTAAAGGGTGAGGTTGAGAAACTCAAGAAAATGCTTGAGAAATTCTCAACTAGCTCTAAGACTCTAGATATGATTCTAAATGCCCAAAGGGCAGTTTACAACAAAGCCGGGTTAGGGTATCAACCCAAGGAGTCGAGTTTCATTTCTCTAATGTCTAGAACTCAAAATAGTAGATCACATGTTTCTAGAGTTCATGGAACTAGGAAAGGTATGACCAAGGCATGGGTTCCTAGGTCTTTCGTTGTAGAAGCATTAGGTCCCAAGATTTGGGTACCTAAAACCTCTATTTTTCGTGTATTGTAGGCATTGGTCGAGGGGGAGCATCTATCAACTTGGTTTGTTGATAGTGGATGCTCCAAGCACATGACTGGGAACAAATCACTGTTTACTACCATTCAAAACAAAAGTAGAGGTAATGTGTCTTTTGGTAATAATGGTAGCCTTAAGGTTGTAGGAATTGGAGACATTCATATATCCGAATGTCTTCATATCAAGAATGTCCTTCTAGTCAAGGGGATGACTTTTAATCTCCTAAGTGTCAGTCAATTGTATGATACGGGTTACACAATTGAATTTCATTCAAGTCAATGTTTGGTTAAACACATTGACACACTTGACACGGTACTAGTAGGCACAAGGGTTGACAATATTTATCAAGTATCATTTAAAAGTGCTACTAATGCTTTGATTAAGTGTTTCATGTCGAAAGAAGAAGAGTCTTGGTTATGGCATAGAAGATTGGCACATGTAAACATGAAGAACATCTCGAAGTTGGCCAACCAAGGATTAGTGCGAGGCTTACCAAGCATCAAGTTCCACAAGACCAAACTATGTGATGCATGTCAAAAGGGTAAGCAAACAAAAGTTGTCCATAAAGGTAAAAGCACTGTAAGTACATCTACTGCTTTAGATTTATTGCACATGGACCTATTTGATTGCAGTAGTGTAATATCATTGAATGGAAGTAGATATTGCTTGGTAATCGTTGATGATTTTACTAGATACACATGGACTTTCTTCTTGAAACATAAGGACCAAACTATAGATATTTTTATTTCTTTTTGTAGAAGAACTGAGAATGAAAAATCGACAACAATTAAAACCATTAGAAGTGATCATGGTGGGGAATTTCAAAATCATAGGTTTTTAGAGTTTTGTCAAGAAAAGGGATATAGGCATGAGTTCTCTACTCCAAGGACCCCACAGCAAAATGGGGTTGTGGAGAGAAAGAACCGAGTCCTACAAGAGGCTGCACGAAGCATGCTCAATGAGTACTCACTACCGAGCTACTTATGGGCTGAAGCTGTGAATACAGCTTGCTATGTGCAAAATCGAGTTTTAATACATAGGTTTTTAGGAAAGACTCCCCATGAACTTTGGTTTGGGAAACCGCCTACAATTAAACATCTTAGGGTGTTTGGTTGTAAAGTGTTTATCTTAAACACCAAGGACCATCTTGGGAAGTTCACGGCTAAGGCTGATCAAGGGATACTGGTCGGGTACTCTCTTACCAGCAAAGCCTATCGAGTCTACAATGAGAGGACTAAATTGATTGAAGAGTCCTCAGACGTAGCATTTGAAGAAATCCCTAAATCAAATGATCAATCAAGGGATGTAGGAGAATTTCAATTCGAACTTAGAAATCTAAGTTTGAATGATCAAAACATTGGAAGAGTCGAAGTTGACTCTGAAGATGATGAGCAAAGGCAAGAAAGGGCTCAATCTGATCTCTTGCCTGTGCCGAGTGAGACCACTCATGAGGCACCGCCAACTCCAAGGCAATCTAGGATAGTCTCTAGTCATCCACAAGACCAGATTGTGGGAGACATCCAACAAGGGGTTAGGACTAGATCATTCTTCAGAAATGAGTCGAATGAGGTTGCTTTGATCTCAGAAATCGAACCTAAACTAGTTGATGAGGCATTGCATGATCATGATTGGGTCATAGCTATGCAAGATGAGTTAGGTCAATTTGAAAGAAGCCAAGTGTGGGACTTGGTTCCTAGACCTAAGAAGACCACCATTATTGGAACTAAATGGGTCTTCAAAAATAAGTTAAACCAAAAGGGAGAGGTAGTAAGAAACAAGGCAAGACTAGTAGCCAAGGGCTATAGTCAAGTTGAAGGCCTCGATTATGATGAGACCTATGCTCCTGTGGCACGATTGGAGTCCATTCGTTCAATGCTAGCTTTTGCTGCACATAGATGTTTCAAGCTCTATCAAATGGACGTTAAATCGGCCTTCTTAAATGGTTTCATTAAAGAAGAAGTGTACGTTGAACAACCACCGGGGTTTGTGAATACCGAAGCTCCAAACCACGTGTTCAAGCTCAAGAAAGCTCTTTATGGGCTAAAACAAGCACCTCGAGCTTGGTACGAAAGGTTGTCGACTTATCTATTAGAAAAGGGTTTTGTAAGGGGTCAAATAGACCCAACACTATTTCTTCGTCGAGATGGTGAAAATATTTTTGTAGCCCAAGTATATGTCGATGACATAATTTGTGGCTCAAATAACAAGGGCTATTTAAATGAATTTATCACTCACATGGAAAGTGAGTTTGAAATGAGTCTTGTGGGAGAATTGACATTCTTCCTTGGACTAGAAATCAAACAAACTAGAGATGGCATTTATGTCCATTAAGCAAAATACACTCAAGAGATGCTTAAGAAATTCAAAATGAGTGATTCTAAGGAAGTATCCACTCCTATGGCGACGAGCACTCGTCTTGACAATGATGAGAGTGGAAAATCAGTTGATCTAACGCAATATAGAAGCATGATCGGTAGTCTTCTATATCTCATGGCTAGTCGACCGGACATACTCTTTCTGTGGGCATGTGCGCTAGGTATCAAGTCTGTGCCAAGGAATCTCACTTAATTGCGGTTAAGAGAATTCTGAGATACCTTAAAGGCACAATTAGAGTAGGTCTTGTTAGCATCGATCATTCGACTTGATAGTTTCGTCGGGTGCAAATAGGACCGGAAAATCGAGTGGGGTTGCCAATTTTTAGGTTCATGTTTAGTTAGTTGGTCAAGTCGGAAGCAACATTGTGTTGCTCTCTCCACGACCGAGGTCGAATATATTGCCATGGGAGAGAGTGTATCACAGTTGTTGTGGATGATACACACCCTAGAGGATTATGGACTCTCTTATAAGGGTGTACAAGTGCTATGCGACAACATTAGCACAATCAACCTAACTAAAAATCCAGTCCATCATTCGAGGACCAAACACATTGAAGTGCGTCATCACTTCATAAGAGATCACGTAGCTAGGGGAGACATTGTGCTCACATATGTTGAGTCAAAGTCAAACCTAGCCGATATCTTCACAAAACCCCTTCCGGAGAATGAATTTAGTCATTTAAGGAGGGAGTTGGGAATGTGTTTGGCTCCTTAGGTCATTAGAACTTCACCATGATCAATAAGGACTATTAAAATGACAAGAGTAATTGGGAAACTGATTTGGGCAATTTGGGGACATCTCACACAAACGATAAGGTTTAACAAATTGTTTTTGTTTGCTAGAAATGGGGTGAGATGCTAGGAACAACCAATTTATTCAAAATGTACTATGCATCCCTTGAATAAGTAGGTTGAAGAGACATAAATTGAGTATGGGGAAGGTCATTACATAATTCATGTGTATTTGACTCCTAGATCTTACTCATATATTCCAACCAAGGAATCTTGGTTGGACTTTTGTCTAGAAATTATCTAATCATGATTGATGTGTTGATTGATACTTTGGATTGGTATCTTTAATGATAAGATGAGTTGATAATGTAAGAATAGTAATTTAGGATATATTTTGACAAATTTGAAACTAAACATGACAGGGTTGGATATTTCAGGTTTTGAAACTCTGAAATGTCTGAAACTAACTTGTAACTTAATAAAAAAAACCTAGAATGTTAGGACTTTCAGAGCTTGCAATTAGGAAATGTTCTTGTTCGTAGATGTTTAAGTTCTGTGTTCTGAATTTGAGAAGTTCTGAATTTTCAGAATTCTCGAGAGAAACGACTGCGAAATCAGTTGCTCGAATTCAGATATCAGAAATCTGAATTATCAGACACTGATCGGTCTCACGACCGATCAGGAGACTCTCTGATCGGTCCACAGTCCGATCAGGGGTCCTCCATATTTTTCTGTTGGCTCACTGATCGGTCCAGGGACCGATCAGGAGGTTCTGGCACGCGACAATCACAAATGATCGGTCCAGGGACCGATCAGGAGGATCTCACGCGACGATTCACATCTGATCGGTCCAGGGACCGATCAGGAGAGTCTCAACCTCTTCAACCTCTCTGTTCGATCTCTGATCGGTCCAAGGACCGATCAGCTCTCTATGGTTGGACCGATCAGGAGAGTCTCAACCTCTTCAACCTCTCTGTTCGATCTCTGATCGGTCCAAGGACCGATCAGCTCTCTATGGTTCGCAGGAAGGCCCCTGATCGATCCGAGCACCGATCAGAGGGTTTCCTGATCGGTCAAGGGGACCGATCAGACCCTTTTTGTGTGCGTTAAAATCGATCCTGATCGGACAGCCGTCCGATCAGATTACACTGTGCGCTACCCCCTCATTAAATCCTCCTGACCTCCTCTCTTCCCGATCTTCTTCTTTCTCACAACCCTAGCCGACCGACGCCCCGACGCCCCTTTCTTCCTCCCGTATTCTCGACCCATCGTCTTCTAAAAGCCGAAGGTCAAAATGGCACCGAGGTAATCTCTCGATCTCTAATCTCTACTGTTATTGTCTTTGGCACTTCACGTTATCATGTTTCTTACGGTGACTGTGGTTTGCCCATGGCCGGTGCTCTCTCTTTGTTTCCCATTGTCCAAATGGTTAGGAAGAAACCCACTAGTGGTGAGGGTACCTCTAAGGAACCAACCGAGAAATCCAAATCCAAGTCCAAAGCTCCTGCTACCTCCCGACCTCAACCGGCTAGTTCGGGGAGATTCCCCAACCAACAATTTGAAAAATCATTTAAGGAGAGGACTTTCAAATTACTCCCTTGTCGATCTGTTGATAAGAAGTTCATGCAGGAATCTTGTCCCTCTATTTTAGAAACCATTGCCTACTACAAGCTCGATTCTTTGGTTTTTCTAGAAAGGGACATCAACTTTGATCTAATATCTGAATTCTATAACAACCTTCATCAGACTCCTGATGGTAGTTATAGAACAAGAGTGGCTAAGCAAAACGTTGATCTCAACATAATTACCTTCTTTGAGTATTTAGGTTGTCGTTTGTGTTCGGGGACGGTGTTCTCCATCTATCCTGTTTTGCCTGAACCCGTACCTCATCCTCTTAATGTCTCTTCTGACTCAATCTATGAGTACTTCTTTGGTCATCCGAGACTGGATGGTTTAGATGAGTTAGATGACGACTTTCCTACATTTGCAGCCCTTAGACTCTCTGCTCCTGACTACATCCTTTTCAAAGTTGTCACACAATGTCTTCTACCTATCACCTCTAAACCGTTGGCAGAAATTCGACCATATCACTGTCTGATGCTTTATGGGTTACGTCGACGTCTAGATTTTGATATTATGTCGAGTGTCTATATGTCTATCATATCCCATAGCGAACCGAGCGGCGACAACATCTATATGCCTTTTGGGCATATAATTACTGGTTGGCTCGAGTCCATGGGTATTGACGTCTCTAGGGGGAGGATAGTGAAGATGGTCAGGCAGGATTGTCGACTTGGGAAACGTGCGTTTTCCAAGTCCGGAATCCTAAGTCAGGATGGGTCGGTTAGGTGGAAGGATGGGAGGGCACTGGGTGAGCTACCACTTCCACGACAGGTTGCTCGTCCTCCTGCTGCTGCATATGGCGAGGAGGATCCAGATCTGCGCTGGCAGATCGCTGAGCTGGAGAGCCGGTTTGACCGCCACGAGGAGATGGTGGCTGCAGAGTTCGATGGCCTGCGCCTCCAGATTGATCAGCGCTTCGATACTCTACAGAGACAGCAGTTGGCGACACATCAGGCATTTCTAGGATGGATGGCCGGCCATCCACCTCCTCAGCACTCCGCGGGCGAGCTACCCTCAAGCAGCAGCATGCCTCTTCAGGATTCCACTCTTCCAGCTGATGCTGCGGATGATCCTCTTGATGAGGATGTTGGCTGACATTCTCTATGTTTTGATTGTTTTGTTGATACTATGTCTTTGATACATTTATCTGAACTGGATGTTAGCTGTGTTTCTTATATTCATGCTATTTATGATGCTTCACTATTCATGATACACTTATGATGTTTCATATGCCATTGTTTTTCATATACCGTATTTTTTTATGTGGATTAAGATTGAGGCGTTATTGGTTAAAAGGGGGAGGTGCTTGTCAGTCTTATTCATTATTTTACACCTTTTCGGTGTTTGACAAAGGGGGAGAGAATAATTAAGTTTAGAGACGATTTGACCTCTTTGAATCAATATAAAAAAAAAAGAGGAGAAGGTAACTGAGTTATATCCATCTTAGGGGGAGATCTTAATTTCCCTGAAATTATGGATATGAGAGTTTTTCTGATCTAAACTTAAATTGTGTTGTCAAACAACAAAAAGGGGGAGATTGTTGATACAGTCTGACCTGGATGTTGTTTTGATGTTGACACTGATTTAAGTTTGAATCAGATATTAAATTAACTCAGATTAATTACTAATCAAGGTTGACTTGGTTAACCTGATTGACCTGATTGGGAAAAGTCCAAGCGAGGAGCTTGGCACGGGAAAGTCCTGGTGAGTGAAGCCAGGCAGTGGGAAAGTCCTAACTGGGATGTTAGGCAGTTGGAAAGTCCTGGTGAGTGAAGCCAGGCAATTGGAAAGTCCTGGTGAGTGAAACCAGGCAATTGGGAAGTCCAAGTGTGGAAGCTTGGCATGTATGGTCGGAGAGGGTTCGGTAGCACGCTCTCTGGACCGTCAGGTGAGGGCGCAAGCTTGGAAGCTTGACTCGAGACTCATTTGATCGGTCTCAGACCGATCCAGGTCTTGGTGGTTGCTCAGACCAGATCGTGCGGTTACTGATCGATCTGTAGACCGATCAGCACACCGGTACACTGTGGGTCATTTGATCGGTCCGGGACCGATCAGTAATCAAACAGGGTCGAGTTCTGATCGGTCCGGGACCGATCAGATAACACTCGAGCACATCGAGGATACCGATCGTCCGGGACCGATCGATGATCCTCGATGCGCGAGTGGATACCGATCGGTCTTACGGACCGATCCACCGAGTCCTGATCGGTCCATAGACCGATCAGCTTGCCACCGCGTGAAGGGGTGGATCGGTCTTGGGACCGATCGAAGCACTGATCGGTCACCGACCGATCGATGACGATAAATAGAGCGTGGATCGGTCACGACCGATCCATGATGGCTTGTTTTGCATGCGCTTTCTCTTATTGTTTCTGATTCGCAATTGCTTTTACCTATTTCGTTTCTAACCATCTGCTGTAAGCTTTCTCGAAGTTACAGGTTACAGATTACTTGATGTTGGGTGAATTCAAATTAAGGATCATTAGTAGAAGGCGACGAAAAAGATTTTGCTGTGTCTCGCTACGGACAAACCAGTTTTGGTAGCAACGTCTCGTTTGCGATCTGCTGGCAGCCGTTTGGTCGAAATCAGCTTGACTTGTGCTGATAGGTTCAAGCTCAGAGGTACCAGTGGAAACGAGGATGCCATTGGTGGGAGCTGAGACAATCAGACAAGGAAGAAGCGTGATTGGCGACGTCGTGGACGGTTGCAGGGATTTGCAGGGATTTGCTGCAGGTTTGGCAGAGATCCGTTACAGAGCAGAGAGGCATATGAAGGTGGAGAGGAGAGGCTCTCGTGATAATGCTTTTTGTGCTCTTGCTGTGAAAAACACTGTGGAGAAAAACTCTCTGGAAGATTGAAGCAGTGTGCTTGTTCTTCGCTGATTGTGGCTGTGAGCTTCCTTTGATCATTTCACTTGAGCCACTACTGTAAGTCTTGTGCTTAATTTCTTACTGCTGTTAAAGACTTTGTGGAGAGGTTACTCCACCGAGAAGGAGAATCCTTTAGCCGGATAGCTTCCGGGGTGTGATCTACCGAAAGATCAAGAGAATTCGTCCACCTTACGGACACGCCGAGGAGTAGGGGCAAGTTATCCCCGAACCTCGTAAATCTCTGAGTTAGTGTGCTGTGCTTTCTTGTTTTAGTTTTCTAATTCCGCTGTGCTAACAAAGTTCTTGAAGAAATTTGTGTTTAGTGTTTTTCAAAGAGGCTATTCACCCCCCTCTAGCCATCTAAGGTCCCAACAATGAAGACACCCTTTTTATGTATACAAATGTATTTTCAGGGGTTTGGAATGGTTACATAGACTAAAATAGGTTCAAAGATGCTGAAATCAGGCCTTCCCAGCCAAAATCAGCAACTTGGATCGATTGGAGTTGGGTTCCAATCGATTGAACCTTGCTGAATGGATCCACTGATCGATTCAGGAGGGCTGGATCGATCGGTGGATCGATCCAGGAAGCTTCTATTCGCGAGAAGCTTGCTCTCAATCGATCGCCCGATCGATTGAGACCCTTCAATCGATCGGGTGATTGATTGAGGTCTGATAGTTGCTGAAATTCACTTTCTGTGAATTTCAGAAGCCCTTAGAAAAATCTACAAAATTCTAAAAATCGTAAAAATTTGTGTAGACATTATTTAGGGTATATACTATCAAGGAAAAATAGTTTTCTAAGAAAATACTTCATATTTTTAAAGATTGACACAAACTTGAAACCTTGCAAAAACTTTAGTGTTTTCTTCAAGTTTATGTCTAACTATTCAATGGTGATTACTCTCAAAAGATAGCTTTCACCAAGATTTTCCAAAATTATTTTAATACATTTTCAAAACCAATATCCCACCATATTCCTTGGGCTTAATGCACATGACTTGTACTTTAGCTTTCCCAATGATGGGAAAATACATAACTATGTGTTTTGATGAACTTAAAACTCAAAAGAATGCACTAAATCAACATCTTGAGTTTTGTTCATCATCCTAACATCTCACTTGTATCTAATGTGCACTAAAACACATACAAGTCATCTTATTAGTCCTTGTGAGATGTAAATTTTGGTTTTACCCTAATCTAAGGATCATGCATATCTATCTAGGCATTTTGTGGATATTGAACATCCACTTAGGATGTTACTTGTTAATACCACTTGTTGACAACACTTGTTGATAAATGTCATTTGTCCTTGCTTTTAAGGAATTAAACATAATGCATGATAATGTTATGACATACATCAAAATGAAATAGCTTTCAAAAGAAAGATTTCTATAATTACATGATGTATGTATGACATGACATTATATTCTTGTATTTTTCATAATAAGTTATGAATGAAAAATACAAAACTAAATATGGTGTCATGGCATGTGATGGGCAAACATAACATGGCAAGGTTTAGCATAAATAAAATTACCTAGATTACCTATCTAAGTATCCTTAATCTTAGCTAACTTAAAAATTAAACCTAGATTGCCCAAAAGTGCTTCAAGAAAATGCCGAAACCTATATTGACATTTCTAATTCTCTTGATTAATTTTTGCCAATTGAAATTAAGCGTATTCCTCAAATATTGGCAAATTTCATTTTTCCACAAGAGTAGCACTTTAAATTAAGGCTTAGCTTGCCTTTAATTTCCTAAGAACATACCAAAATCCCAACTTGGTAGTTCTTATGTTTTCTCAAATTGTGCCAATTTAAAATAAAATCAATACTTCTCCAATTTGGCACATTTTACTCTTTCAAGGAGTAAATCATAAATCTATTTCATTTTCAAAGGTTAATAATAACCTTGAAAATGCTCCTTGAGTGTCAATTTCTTCAAAGTTGGGTTAACTACCCTTCTTCTTAGAGTTGACACTCTCTAGCCCATCTATGGGGTAGAGAAGATGCTCCTAGGAACCCAAAACCTATTAGTGCTCCTTGAATGCTCTAGGTATTCATTAGGGATAACTTCCCTAAATACCTTCCTAGTGACTTTGTTTGGCTTCTTAGAAGCCTTGGTCACTTTTTCTAGGTCAACTCTAGGGATTGCTTCCCTTGTGACCTTGTTTGTGACTTTCTTAGACTTCTTAGAAGCCTTAGTCACATTTATTGCAAAGATACTCTTAGGGATGACCTCCCTAATATTTTTGGCTTGCCCACTAGACCTAGGATTGGTTCCATAACTATATGGAACCATATGATAGGAAATTACATCCTTCTTGGCCTTTGGTTTGTATCCCAAACCTCTATGGCAATTGGATGGCTTTGATACTCCTAGCCCTAGATTTTTACCCTTAGACCCTTGTGTCATATTTGTGATTTTTCTAAGGGTCTTCTCTAAATTATCAAGTCTTGACCTCAAGACTTGATTTTCCTGCCATAATTCTTCAACCTTAGGTTTTTCACTAAAACCTTGATTTTTCTTCTTCTTAGGCAAATACCTAGAATCCTTAGGGTTCTTGCCTAAACTTCTATCTACTTTTTTAAACCTAGGTTGAGAGGTTTTAGCATGATAAGCTATATGTTTTTCCTTAATGCTATCATGCTTCCTATTTTCATGGTAAATAGCATTAAAATGATATAGATTAGAATTAGCATGCTTTTTACCATAATTTAAAGGGGTAGGCTCAATGAAAGTTACCTTTCTTTCTACCTTGGAGGCTCCCCCTTGAATTGAGCTTCCTCCTTGAGCCTTGACCACCTTCTTCCCCTTTGGGCATTGACTTTGGTAATGCCCCTTTTGATTGCAAGAGAAGCACACAATGTGCTCCTTGCTCTTCTTTGTTGTGGGGATGGTCTCCTTGGGCTTTACCTTGCCCTTTAGTGCCACTTGGCCCTTTTTTGGGCTAATTTAGGGCACTTGCTCTTGTAGTGCCCTTTTTCCCTACACTCAAAACAAATAATATGATCTTTATTATTTATTAAAATGTTTATACCTTCATGTGTAGGGATGACACTTGCTCCTCCATTTGACTTGGAAGTAGAGGCTTCCTCTTGATCCGAGGATGATACTCCACCATTTGATTTTGCTTGACTTGTGGAGGTGGAAGCCTCTTCCTCCTCTTCTTCTCTTAACCCAGATGTGGAAGCTTCTCCTTCTTCTTGATCCGACGTCACCAAGGATTGCTCCCCCTCAATCCTAGAGGTGGAGGCTTCATCATCCTGTACATGGAACAAGGAGTATGCTCCCTCCTTGTTCCCTTCATTGCATTCCCTCGAAGATGAAGCTTCTTCTTGGACTTCTTCTTCTTCAGAAATTGAGCATCTCTCAACTTCGGAATCCTCCTCTTGGTCTCACTCCAATGAGTCGTCCTCTTTGGATTCCTCTTGATTCGGTACAGTGGAGGGGATCTCATGAATAGTTGCCAACTTGCTCCAAAGCTCCTTGGCATCTTCAAATTGTCCAATTTGAGCCAAAATGTGGCTAGGCAATAAGTTGACCAAGAGCTTGATCACTTTATCATTTGCCTTGCTCCTTTGAATTTGCTCCGAGCTCCATTTGCTTTTCTTGAGGACTTTTCCCTTGGAGTTCTTTGGAGCTTCGAAACCTTCCATAAGAGCAAACTGTTAGGACTGAAAAGTAGCTAGAGGGGGGTGAATAGCTCGTCGCGTGCTCGGTGCTTGGCGTTGCTTGTTTCTTCAAGGATGCACAGCGGAAATACAAAGAAACAAATACAAACACGCTAACATTTGGATTTTACTTGGTATCCACCTCCAAGGGAGGTGACTAATCCAAGGATCCACACAACGCACGCACCCTCCACTAATGAAACTCTCCTTTATGGTAACTACCAAGGGCGGAGAAGCCCTACAAGACTCAATACAAGAAGAAGAAAGGGTAGTAAAGAAATACAAGCTTACAAGCTTACAATGAGTGCACAAACCCTAACCCTAGTTTCTTCTTCTTGCTTTGATCCGCCTCTTGACTTGGAAGAGCCTCCAATAACCTTCAAGAACTGGCGATCTCGAGCTTGAGAAGAGCTGTGGAGGAGCTGGTGAAGATCTGAAATGAATCTGTGAAGAGATGCCGAAGACAACGCTCGCCTGCGGCTCAAATACGACGCAACGGTCGGATCCCAATCGATTCGATTATTCCCAATCGATCGGGGAGGCTTTGGATCGATCCACGGATCGATCCAGAGCGCATCTGTGCTCTGGAAAAATGCCTGAATCGATCCACGGATCGATCCAGCGCTTATCGCGCGAAGCAGCAGCGTCCCAATCGATTGAGACCTTTGGATCGATCCACTGATCGATCCAGAGGCTTTCTGTTCGCTGGGAAAGGTCTGGATTGATCCACTGATCGATCCAGCACTTGGTTTTTGCCCAAAACCAAGTCCCAAACCTCCCAAACCAACATCCAGTCAACCTTAACCTGTTGGTATGTCATGCCTAGCATCTAGTCACTCCCTTGACCTGCTAGGACTCCCTCACCAAGTGTCCGGTCAATCCCTTTGACCCACTTGGACTTTTCTTTCATGCCAAGTATCCGGTCACTCTCTTGACCTACTTGGACTTTCACCTAGCTTCACTCACTAGGGTTTTCAATCTGCCTAGCTTCACTCACTAGGTCTTTCATACTGCCTAGCTTCACTCACTAGGTCTTTCACCTGGCTTCACTCACCAGGATTTTCCTTCTGCCTGGCTTCACTCACCAGGACTTCCATACTGCCTAGATTCACTTACTAGGTCTTTCACCTGGCTTCACTCACCAGGATTTTCATAGTCAAGTATCCGGTCAACCTTGACCTACTTGACTCTTCTGCAATCAACCTTTCATTGTCAAACATCGAAATCCAAACCAAGACTCAAGCTTAGTCAACCAGGTTAACCTTGACCTAAGGGATATTGCACCAACACAAACCATTGCTCTATCTCCACCATCAAGAAATTCTCGATCCTTGATCTCCAAAGATCGAAGCTTGTAGATGTGTATGGTGGAGCCACCCTCGTGTCAAATCCAAGTCCATCTTGGAATTACATCTTGAAGTTGAGCTTCTTGAATTCTTTGACTTTTGATGAGTTTGCTCCAACTTCTTCACCCTCTAGCTTTGCTTGTTTTGTTTACCCCTTCCGGCGATGATTCCGGTGAAGAGCGACCTCGCTCTGATACCACTTGTTGGGACCGAAAAGTAGCTAGAGGGGGGTAAATAGCTCGTCGCGTGCTACGTGCTCGTCGTTGCTTGTTTCTTCAGAGATATGCAGCGGAAATACAAGAAACAAAAACACGCAATGCTAACAAGGATGGTTTACTTGGTATCCACCTCACAAGAGGTGACTAGTCCAAGGATCCACACCTACTCATGCACCCTCCACTATGAAACACTCCTTTATGGTAACTACCAAAGGCGGAGAAGCCCTACAAGACTCTCAATACAAGAAGAAAGGGAAAGGTAATGAAATACAAGCACAAGCTTACAATGAGTACAAAAACCCTAACTCTAGCTTCTTCTTCTTGCTTTTGATCCGCCTCTTGACTTGGAAGAACCTCCAAGAACCTTCAAGAACTGGCGATCTGGAGCTTAGTGAGAGCTGTTGAGTTGCTGGTGAAGATCGTGATTGAACAGTAGAAGTTCTACCGAAGAAGACGCACGCCAACGGCCTTTATCTGCGCCAACGGTCGGATCCCGATCGATTGGATTGCTCCCAATCGATCGGGGAGGCTTTGGATCGATCCACGGATCGATCCAGAGCGCCTCTGTGCTCTGGAAATTCGCCTAGATCGATCGGCTGATCGATCCAGGGCTTATCGCGACATACAACACCTTCCCAATCGATCAACTGATCGATTGGAACCTCTGGATCGATCGGTTGATCGATCCAGAGGCATTCTGTGCGCTCGCGACTTCCTCCCAATCGATCCACTGATCGATTGGGACGAAGGCTTCTCACAGGGACACCCCAATCGATCGACCGATCGATTGGGCTCCAGCCAATCGATCGGCTGATCGATTCGGCTTCTAGTTTTTGCCCAAAACCAAGTCCCAAGCCTCCCAAACAAACATTCGGTCAATGCCTAGCATCCGGTCACCCTTGACCTGCTAGGACTCCCTCACCAAGTGTCCGGTCACTCCCTTTGACCCACTTGGACTTTTCTTCATCTTGCCAAGTATCCGGTCACTACCTTGACCTACTTGGACTTTTACCAGATGTCTGGTCAACCTTGACCCATCTGGATCTCTCCGTGTCAAGTATCCTGTCAATCCTTTGACCTACTTGGACTTTCACCAGATGTCTGGTCAACCTTGACCCATCTGGATTTCCCCATGCCTGGCTTCACTCACCAGGACTTCCAATCTGCCTAGCTTCACTCACTAGGACTTCTCTTCTTCCTGTCTTCACTCACCAGGTCTTTCACTTCTGCCTAACATCCCAGTTAGGACTTCCCAGTCAAGTATCTGGTCATCCTTGACCTACTTGACTCTTTTTCAATCAACCTTGTATTATCAAACATCGAAACCCAAACCAAAACTCAAGCTTGGTCAACCAGGTCAACCTTGACCTGAGGGATGTTGCACCAATAGCTCCCCCTTCATCGATGCTCTCGATGCTCATTTCGGAAGAGCTTTCTTCGTGTTCGTCTTGATGACTTGCCATTGACGCAAGCCCGGAAAAAGCCTCAACTTTCGATTCAAACGATGGTTCATCCCACGCCGCCTTTAAAGTCTTGTACTTGTTCGTTTGGACAGGCTTCTTTTCTTTGTCTTTATCCTTGTTCCTTTACTTAGGGCAGTTATCCTTAACGTGTCCTTCTTTGTTGCAGTAGTAGCATCTGATTGTCCTTTTCTTTCTACCCTACGGACGGTTAGTTTTTCTTGATTTAAATAATTTTTTAAAACGTCTTACCATCATAACCATTTCTTCGTCGTCAAGAGAGGATTCCGACTCATGTTCATCTCTCGTTGCCTTGAAGGCGATGTTATGCTTCAGCTCCTTCGTACCTGCGCATCTCAATTCATGCACTTCAAAAGTTGAAAATAATTCTTCTAAGGTAATAGATTCTAAGTCCTTAGAGATATAGAAGGCATCTACTAGTGATGCCCATTTTGTATTTCTTGGGAAGGCATTAAGAGCGTACCTTAGCGGATCTCGGTTGCTTACCTTTTCTCTGAGATTCAAAAGTCCGATGATGAGCTCCTTAATCCTCGAGTGAAGTTGTGCAATCGTTTCATCTTCTTCAAATCGTAGGTTGGTGAACTGGTTACGAAGTAAGTCCCATCTCGCGAGCTTGGCTTCAGACGTCCCTTCGTGTAGCTCAAGAAACTTCTCTCAAAGCTCCTTTGCTGAGTTATAGGTTCCGATCTGGTTGACTTCTTGTGGAGGAAGGATGCTCAGCAGATGGAACTCTGCTTTATCGTTTGTCACGTAGTCGGCCTGCTCCTTCTTCGTCCACTGGTATTCTTCCTTATCCTCGGGTGCCACAATATCGAACTTCATTATTAAAAGTAATTCAAAGTCGGTTTTAAAGAATACTTGCATTCGCTTTTTTCAGCTAGCGAACTCCCCTTCAAATTTCGGTGGGTATATGCCTGGTCTGGCCATTAATTTGGTACTTCGATCGACGGTTAGTCCTCCTGAAGCATGCTTGCTCTGATACCACTTGTTAGGACCCGTTGATCAGCTAGAAGGGGGGTTGAATAGCCCCTACACAAAATCAAAACAAATCTTTCTCGGACTTAAAATAACACTTGCATAAACGATAAATAAAAGAAACTGAAAGATAGAGACTCAGAGAGTTTTACTTAGTTACAACCGGAAAGGTTGTTAATCCAAGGAAATGATGCGCACTAATTTCTCCTTCAGGTAGAGAAACCGCTTTACAGCAATGAAAGCTCAGAAAGGAAGAAGCTAAACAAAACAAAAAATCTCACAAGTGTTGTATTAAAAACTTCCGATCATGTTCGGCAGTCTAACACCGACACACGAGTGGCCCTACTTCTATTTCTAAAAGTGTCAGTAACTTTTCATTTGTGTACTTGATTATTACAAAAGGACAAGTGCAATGTGTTGCAGTTGTTCTGACTTTCTTTGTAATCGATTTCCTCTTCCGGAGGTACCGAAAGAGGCCTTTAGTAGATTACTCATCGATAGGTCGACGGGACCTGGGTCTTGGAGTAAGAGTCACCGAAGGCTCCGAACCAAGTAAACCGCTCGTGTCTTCTGGTGTGATTTTCATTTTAATTTTCCGCTGCGTACTATACTCTATTTTTAAAACTGAAAAGAAAATTTTTGAAAACCACATGATTCACCCCCCCCCCCCTCTCACGTGTGATCGATCCAACAAATGGTATCAGAGCAGATTTTGCTCTGAATTGGTGCATCGCTTTTTGTTTTTTGTTTTGCATTCTATTTGAATTAGTAAAACTTTACCTATTCTGATAATTTTTTTCGTTTGGTTTTAATTTGAGATTGGTGTAACATCTCTCAAATTTTTCTATATTTTTATATTTATATCTTAAACTCTGTTAATCCAAGATCAAGTCTTGGTACCTTCTTTAATTTATCTTTTCAGCACTCAAATGGCACAACTTGAAGGGTACAATACTGTTCGTCCTCCTCTATTCAACGGTGATGACTTCTTGTACTGGAAGAAGCGGATGGAGATATACCTTCGACCAGTGGTTTAGCATCACCAGAGGCTAAACCTGAATCTAACACAAAATTCAACCAAATCATGAAATTAAACTTAACTCATCTCATAAAATTATAAGATTTTCTAATTGAAAACATAGATCGAGTGAGATAACTAAGGGATTAAAACTAAAATTTAAAATTAAATATTAAACTTAAAACTTAAAATTAAATTTAACTCAAATTAAAATTAAAATAAAAACTAAAATTTAAAATTAAACTTAAAACTTAAAATTATATTTAAAATTTTTAACTCAAATTAAAATTAAAAATTTAAACTAAAATTTAAAATCAAACATTAAACTTAAAATTAAATTTAAAATTTAACTCAACTTAAAATTAAAATTAAAACTAAAATTTAAAATTAAACATTAAACCTAAAACTTAAAATTAAATTTAAAAATTATTACTTAAATTAAAATTAAACTTAAATTCAAATTAAAATTAAACTTAGATTAACTCAATTTAAATTGATTTTAAACCTGTTGTAGGAAATCAAGTGGATATTGGACAGTGGTTGTTCCAAACACATGACTAGGGATCACACCAAGTTCACTCAATTAACATGCAAAAGTTTAGGAATAGTTGCTTTAGAAAATAACGACAAACTCAAGGTAATTGGGATAGGTAATATTGAACTCAAAATTGATTGTATTGTTAAAAAAGTATTACTTATTGAAAATCTCAAATACAACCTTCTTAGCATTAGTCAATTGTGTGATTCTGGATATAAGGTTAGGTTCATATCTTCTGAATACTTAATTAAGCACTTAGATAATCCTATGATAAGTCTAAAAGGGTTTAGAAAGGACAATATCTATGCAATTAACCTAACCACTTCATCACTTAAGTATTACTTAACATAAAAAGAAGAAATCTGGTTATGGCATAGAAGAATGTCTCACACAAACTTTAGAAATCTAAGTAAATTAAATGGCTTAGTTAGAGGCTTATCAAAATTACCTAACCTAGACTCAATAATTTGTAATGCTTATCAACAAGGAAAACAAACAAAGTCTAATCACTAATCAACTTCAAAAAAAATCAATACTAGAACTATTGCACTTAGACCTATTTGACTCCCATAGGATCAAATTAATAAATGGAAGTCTATATTGCCTAGTAATAATAGATGATTACTCTAGCTTCACTTGGGTAAAATTCTTAAAAAGTAAGGATAAAACATTTAAAGTATTTAGTAATTTTTGCAAACAAAATAAAAATGAAAAAGATAGAAAAATTAAAAGAATCAGAAGTGATAATGGAAGTGAATTTAAAAATCACAACTTTAATCATGTCTGCCTTGAAAATATATATCACCACGAATTTTCTTACCCTAGGGACACCCCAATAAAATGGAATAGTAGAAAGAAATAATAGAACTCTATTTGAAGCCTCTAGGATAATGTTAAATGAATATAAATTATCAAAATATTTTTGGACAGAAGATGTTAGCACAACACACTATGTATAAAATAGAACCACAATAAATAGAACTTATAATAAAACCTCATTTAAACTCTATTATAATAAACAACCTAATATTAAATACTTTAAAGTATTTGGATGCCTAGCCTACATACTAAACACAAGAGAATACTTAGGAAAATTTATCTCAAAATTAGAAAATAGAATCTTTGTAAGCTACTCATTAAATAGTAGAGGTCATAGAGTATATAACAAAGTCACACTAAGAATTGAAGAAACTTCAAATGTAAAATTTGAAGAGACCAACCAAAACTTAGAACAAACCCAAATTCAAACAATTGATTTTGTTCAAGGTAGCAGTAGTCAAGGAGGAGCTAGTGAGAACCTAAGTCACAAAGAAGAAGATTAACCTCAAGTAAATGAACCCACTAAAACTGTAAGAGTTAACCTAAACCATCCAATTGACCAAATAATTGGTAACCCAGACCTAAGAGTTTAGACTAGATTATCTTTTAGAAATTTAAGTCAAATATCTTTGATCTGAAAATTGAACCCAAAACGATAGAAGAATCATTACTTGACCCAGACTTGATTATAACCATGCAGGAAGAACTAGCCTAATTTGAAAGAAACAAAGTTTGGGATATAGTACCACCACCTAACAATAAAAAGATAATAGAAACAAAATGGGTATTTAGAAATAAACTAAGTGAAAGTGGAGAAATTATTAGAAACAAGGCTAGACTAGTGGCTAAGGGGTTTAGTCAAGTAGAAGGACTTGACTATGATGAAACATATGCCCCAGTAGCTAGACTTGTGTCTATCATTATGCTACTTAGCTATGCAGCCCATAAAGGATTTAAGCTTTATCAAATGGATGTAAAATTCATCTTTTTAAATGGGCTAATAAAAGAAGAAGCTTATGTAAGTCAACCACCTGGGTTTGAGAGTCTAGATCATCCTGACCATGTCTTTAAACTTAAAAAAGCATTGTATGATCTTAAACAATCACCTAGGGCCTGGTATAAAAGGTTGACCTCTTACCTAATTTCTAAAGGATTCATCCAAGGACAAATTGATCCAACTTTGTTTATAAAATCAATCAACCAAGATATCTTTATAGTCCAAATATATGTAGATGACATAATCTTTGGTTCAACTAATTCAAAATTTTTACAAGAATTCACAACCTTAATGGAACAAGAATTTGAAATGAGCTTAGTAGGTAAACTAACTTACTTTTTAGGTCTACAAATTAAACAAACTAATGAAGGAAATTATGTCTACCAACAAAAATATATTAAGACATTACTTAAAAAATTTGGAATGAAAAATACCAAAGAAATAAAAATTTCAATGGCAACTAACACAACCTTAGATAATGACTCAAATGGAAAACCAGTTGACCTAAAATACTATAGGTGTCATAGATAGCCTTCTATACTTGACTGCAAGTCGACCTGACATTTTATTTGTAGTTAGTATGTGTGCTAGATACCAAATCTGTGCTAAAGAATTCCACTTGACTAACGTAAAAAAGAATCTTCAGATATCTAAAAGGAACTTCCAATGTAGGAGTTTGGTATCCTAGAACACCCAATTTTGAACTCATAGGTTACTCTGACTCAGACTATGCTGGCTGTAAACTAAACCATAAAAGTACAAGTGATGGATGTCAATTACTTGACCCATCACTTGTTAGCTGGTTTAGTAGAAAACAACATTGTGTTGCCTTATCTACTACTGAGGCAGAATATATAGCAATAGGAGAATGTGTTACACAACTGTTATGGATGATGCACACTCTACAAGATTTTAACTTAAACTTAACAAATACAAAAGTAATGATTGACAATATTAGTTCAATTAATCTAACAAAAAATCCAGTGCATCATTCAAGAACCAAACATATCAAGATTAGGCACCACTTAATTAGGAATCATGTAGCTAAGGGCAACATTGAACTCACTTACATTGAGTCCAAGCCAAACTTACCTGATATATTTATCAAGCCTCTCCCTGAAAGTGAATTTAGTAATTTACGTCGACAACTAGGAATGTGTTTAATAGACTAGAATTATCATTTTCAAAAATTATTTTCAAAATTTATAAATTCTAGGGTAAAATTCTTTACTTACATCTTTCTCAAAATTCCCTTACTTTTAGAATTTTCAAAATTAATTTTAGCCTTAGTCTAGATTAAATCCATAGAAAGCATGTTCATATAAATCTAGGACTTGAGCATCTCACCAACACATTAGGGCTATCTTGTTTGTGTATTGTCAAACTTAGAAAGGGGTGAGATGCATTGGCAGCTTGCTTGGACTTAAAATGCTTATATCAGTGCATCAACATAAATTTGGGCGTTAAATACCAAATGCAGAGTGATAGGGTTAAATAATCCAGTTTAGTCAACCACTAATTGGATTAAATGACTTAACCTAACTTACCAAGTGAACACTGCTATCTTCTGATAGTTGGTTAACAACTAATAGTTAGACAGTTAAGGATAATTTATAGTTGACTAGATCATTTATAAATAATCTTAGGTTTAGGGGGAGGATAAATAAGTCAACAAAATTTTGAAAGCATTCCTTTTATTTTTTTCAAAAATTCATTTTTTAAAAAGATTATCATCACACGTTTTGAAAAAAATATTTTGAAAACTGTTTCAATTTTTCCAAACTATTTTACAAAAATTTTAAATATTGCAACACTTAGTATTTTGACTATTGTTTTGGCAAACTTTTACTTTAAATCTTGTAAAGTTCTTTTTGGAGAACTTAGCATTTTTTTTTTGAAAACTTTAAAGTTTCTAAAGTTAGTAGATTTTTTAACTTTATTAGCCTTATGAAAATGCTAATATACAGTGTTTTAAAATTTATTTTAAAAGATGTCTTTAAAACTTTTTACAAGATGTCTTGAAAATACTTTGAAATTTTTTTTGAAAAGGTAGGTGTCAAAACTTATTTCTTTTACCTTCGAGATTTTTAATAAATTATTTTCTTTATCATTTTGAAATGCTAAGTGGTTTCAAAACTATCTTTGAACACATTTTAACATATGTTGTAAAATATTTTTTTATATTTTGAAAATCTTTTATGGTTATAACATTTTTTCTCCCTTAAGTAATCCTGAGAATTATTTTATTGCAAAAAAAATTTCTCTGTTTACTTTCCTTAGAACATTTTTTTTAAAATATCTATTCATATTTTTTGATGAATGTCAAAGGGGGAGGGTTAAGTTGATTAAGTTAGCAAACTCTGAACCAAATCGAAATATGAATAACTTAACCATATTAGTTGTCTATTTTTGTATTTTTTTTTCCTAACTTAACCCAGGTTGTCATTGCATCAAAAAGGGGAAGATTGTTGGTGTGGTTTTACACTAACGGTTTAACTTAGGTTTTGATAAATGACAAGTAAGTTAAGTTAGGTTTTGTTGTGATCTAACCACTTGATTAAGTGTGCAATAAATCCAGCTTGGTCAACGGACCGACCAGATAGTTGGTTCGAAGTCCAGATAGGTCGACAAACTGATCGGATATCTAGTAAGAAATTCAGCTAGGTCAACAGACCGACCGGATAGCTTATGTGAAGTCCAAATATGTTGACGAGCTAACCGGATATCTAGCAAGAAGTTCAACTAGGCCAACGGGCAGACCGGATAGCTGACATGAAGTTCAGACAGGTCGACGGACTGATCGGATGCCTAGCAAGATGGTAAGTTAAGGTAAATCACTGGAGGAGAGTGACCAAGTGAGGATGTGTCCCGATTAAAATAACAATAGGCGTTGGTCTAGTTTAGGTCCATTTGGGATCCCTAAACTGAGACCTTTACTAGTTCCTGGTCCTGGGAGGACAAGAACTAATTACTATATTTTTGTTATTATTGTCCTAATACTTATTTTTATAGGGTATTTTCAACTAACATTGTTTTGCAAGGTAAAATTACCTTCGGATGAACAGCGTCCGAAGGCGCCTTCAACAGAGATGGAGAGCATCTTCATACTGTTCATAGAATATGCCTTCCATGGCAATGGAAGGCGCCTTCCGTAGGATAAATTTTAGCTGAAGTCGTGGAAAAGTGTCAGGCTATTTGGGATCAAACTTCCCTCATTAGAGGCACCTTCCACGCTATGGAAGGCACCTTCCATGCTATAGAAGATGCCTTCCATGTCTTTTATAAGGTTGTCTCGAGAAGGCATTAGAGTACAACACCTATACAAGCTATTGCACATCTGATTGAACTTCCGACTGCTCCAGGCTTCTACTACGACTCTGCTGTAAAGCTGTTGCACCCGACAACTATTCCAAGAACTTCCGATCATGGCTGGCAGTCTAACACTAACACATGAGTGGCCCTACTTCTATTTCTAAAAGTGTCGATAACTTTTCATTTGTGTACTTAATTACTAAAAAAGGACAAGTGTAGTGTGTTACACTTGTTATAACTTTCTTTGTACTCGATTTCCTCTTCCGGAGGTACCAGAAGAGACCTTTAGTGGATTACCCATCAATAGATCTGTGGGACCTGGGTCTTGGAGTAGGAGTCATCGAAAGCTCCGAACCAAGTAAACCGCTCGTGTCTTCTAGTGTGGTTTTCATTTAATTTTTTGCTGCGTACTCTACTCTATTTTTAAATCGAAAAGAAAAATTTTGAAAATCACGTGATTCACCTCCCCCCTCTCACGTGCGATCGATCCAACATAAACAACTTTACAAATGAAATGTTGCTTTGGACATTTTCTTATTACTTAGAATTACCTCTTATTGGTATGAAAATGTAGTAGCACTTTATCTTGAAACTTTCAAGAACTAGCTCCAAAAATTTCTTTGAAATTCTTCTTTTATAGCCTTTAGGTCGGGGTTGATTTTCACCTATCAGTCTATTGATCTTACCCATTGGTTGATTGATCCATTATTGATTCAAACGTTGCTATGACCTATCATCTCAACGGCTCTGTCCATCTCAGCATCAATCGATTGATTCTACTCATCAATCAACTATTATGTAATCAGTCAAGTACCATAACTAAGTTAGAATGCTTCTGTTCAATTATGATTAACATCAGTCGACTAATATCAACCATCAGTCGATTGATGTCATCAGCCGAGTTAAACAGTTGAATAAATTAGCTTCTATTCGATTTTTGATCAACATCAATCAACTGATATCAACCATCAGTCGATTGATGTCATCAGTCGAGTCAAATAGTCAAATTCTAAAGTCATCAGTTGACTGATATAGAACATCAGTCGATTGTTATTGTAGAAAAAAACATTGTAGTAATACTGTAGCAGTTCTATAACAACCGTAATTTTTTGAGGTTTTGAAGTTTTACGTCAATTAGTCAATTTATACACTCTATTAATTGACTAATACTTATGTTTCAGCCTTACGAAAGCATAAATCTCCTATTATCCAGTATTTAGTTGACCTCAAACTACTAGAACTTCTTTTTCCCAACATCCAATCTACCTTGACCTACTGAGATTTTTCGTTGTCTAGCTTCCGTCAATCTTGACCTATTGAGACTTCCTCGTTGACTAGTATCAGGTTAACTTTGACCTACCAGGACTTCAAGCCTCATTCCAACTCCCTATTGGATTTTTTTTCTCATGACTTCCTCGTTGACTAGCATCTGGTCAACTTTGACCTCCCGTGATTTCCTTGTTGCCTAACATCAGGTCAACTTTAACCTGCCGGGACTTCCTCATTATCTAACATCTAATCAATTTTGACCTGTCAAGACTTAATGTCTCATGTCAACTCCCTATTGAACTTCCAACCGCCAAGTATCCGATCAACCATGACCCATTTGGACTTTCTTCTTGTACCAACTCTATGTTGGACTTTAGACTGTCAAGTGTCTAGTCACTCATGACAACTTGGACTTCTCACTTACCAACTCCCTATTAGACTTCCGATCACTAAGTGTCTGATCAACTATGACTCACTTAGATTTTTCATCTTGTGTCAACTCTATGTTGTACTTTTGACTGCCAAGTGTTTAATCAATCATGACTCACTTAGATTTTTCCACTATCAAGTATCCAGTTAACTTTAACTTACTTGACTCTTCCTAAACCAACTAACATATTGATCAAATATCAAAACTCCAATTCAAGTCAACTCAAGTTTGGTCAACCTAGTTAAACCTTGATGATGTGTGTAGATTATATATGTTATTTTATATCAACTAAGCACATCTTTCTGTATTCATTTGGCTATGATCTATGCTTTTGCACCCTTTTCTATTATATTTTAGCATAATTACTATTTTATGTCCAGAGATCTGCTCGGTGTTTGTTTTCACTTTTACGAGCAAGTTGAAGTGGAAAGAGACTCTAAAGATGCAAACGAAGATCATTTGATGACGACCATGACCTAGCCTTGCCAACCTCATGGAGTGAAGTGCATACAACAACCATTCTAGAGATAAATTTGGCATGGTCATGCCCTGAGGCACGGCTAAGGAAGCAGCAAGGAGCAGGCCATGCCAAATGGCACGGCCAAGGAAAGAAACCACAACAGAACTGGCTCTGTCCGTGTCAAATGGCACAGCCAGGAGCCAGCCCGTGCCCATTTCCAGAGGGGAATTACGATTGGTCGTGCCTAGAGGCATGACCATGCTTCCAAATCCCAGTTTTGAAGATCAGGTCGTGCTAAATGGCATGGCCCAGAGGCTTAAATAGAGTAATCTCTGCTCTGGCCGTGCCAAAAGGCACGACCAAGAAGCCAGAGACAGCTTTGGCCGTGCTAAATGGTGACAGCTTTGGCCGTGCTAAATGGCATGACCAAGCTATCTTGCCAGAGCCAATTTGCCAGATGACCAAAAGGCATGACCAAATGTCCAGGGAGCGGATTGGCCATGCCTTTAAGCACGTCCACCTCGTGCCTCACCTCTATAAGAGGGGCACTTCATCTCCTCCATAAAAGGGGAAGCTTGGTGGACGGGAAGAGACCATCTAGGTCAAATCTTTGTATCCGGAGGTGTCATCTAGGCTATCTGAGGCCATTCTGCTGCTCCATCCTCGTCGGCATGCCAAGATCTGCATCCAAAGGCTTCACTCAACATCAAAGGATAAGATTTCCTCCTCCTTCTCTTGGATTTCTATTATTATGAGCCCTTGGATTGCATTTCTAGCTATTATAGAGTAGATTAAAACTATTCTAGGATGTAGAAAGTAATTGTAATGAGTGGATGTTGTAAACTCTATTGAATTGCTAATTCCCTTGTTTGATGAAGCTTATTTGCATATGTTCTGTTCGATGAATGCATAGATCTCATTCCTATATGCGTAGATTTCATTTTTGTAATAGATACATTGTTGTGTCTAAATCTGAGCATGAACCTGAATTATCATCGAGTAGATGCATGAATTATTGCCTCTTTTAAGTGTGCATTCCGATATAGCTCAGCACGGCCTTAGGATATTTATTTAATATTGAGTATCTATGGTAACTATCTTTTTATATGGAACATAACCTCCTAAGGGAGGGCAATTCTATGTATGAATAAATCTATCACTAGACCTTATGGGTTTTCCCTAATCATATGCTACGCAAGTGATCTATGTAATCTAAATACATAAACTCGGGGGAGACCTTGTGACAGGAGATACTCTACTGAAAACCTGAACTCTCTAGATTACTTCTTCATTTGATAGCATACTTGGTTACTGGCAGGAGAAGTAATCCGATACATCATCGCGGGGTGGTATTCGATAGTAATTTAGATTATCCTACAATCATATAAGTAGAGAACTAGGGAAGGACAAATTCATAGCACAATATTCACCATTATAGTGAAACCAACAGCCTAGAACATTCACTGAACTAAGGACTTCCTCAATTTACTTTCACATTTTAGTTGAAAATATCAAAACAAATATTCATCAATTTTGTCTATCTAAATTCGAAGTGTAAAATCAACTAACATTTAATCTTCAGATCTCATGGGATCAACTTATAAATTTTATTACGTGACGACAACCGTGCGCTTGCAGTTTTTGCACATCACTTGACCATGGGTCGATTGCACCAATAATGACATGAACCTCTGGATCGTGGTCTTTGAAGTGAACTTGATCGAGTCAAACCCGTAATAATGGTGGATTGGTACCAGTGTCATCGAACATGTGTGTTATAACAAGGAGTTGCTCCATAATTTTAAAAAAAGTCAAATATGGGGATAAGTTGTTCGTGGGAAACATGACAACCTTAAACATTAAGGGCTAAGGGAAGTGGTGTTGAAGATGACTTTAGACAAGGAGCTGACTCTGAATAATGTGTTGTATGTTATGGAGATTCAACAAAAATTAATATCCATATCACTTTTGAGAAAGCATGATTTCACAGTATTTTTTAGTTGGACAAAATTATTATATTAAAAAATGGAATGTTTGTTGAAAAGAGTTATGTAACTATTAGGCTATTAAGCTTAATGTAATGGCTATTAGACCTAAGATTAATAATGAAATATTTTCTATTTATATGTGTTGGATCGTGGCGGTCGGCTAGAAGGAGGGTTGAATAGCTTGAAAAATAATAAAACGAAAACCCTTCTCGACTTTTCTTAAACTAACACTTGCAAAATAGAAAAGCGATAAACTAAAACAGAAAGTAGAGGCACAAGGATGTTTTACTTGGTTATAACCGGAGAGGTTGTTAATCCAAGGAAAGTGTCGTACTAACTATCTCCTTCAGGCGGAGAAACCTCTTACAGCAATGAAGCGCAAAACAAAGAAGCTAATCTAGAAATAAAGTGTACAAGTGTTGAAAATGAATTTCTTGTGTTCTAAATAAAAGTTTCTGGATCAAGACTGTATTTATAGCCTTGGTCAGAGTGCCCTGAAGGGTTCCAGGCACCCTGGGGGGATAAAATTTTATCTCCTACACACGGATCACGGTTTGACCATGATCTGGATAAAGTCCAACTCCGGGCGCCCGAACCACTAAGTCAACCAAGTTGACTTTCTGGTCCAGGCCCTCTGCTCCGGTGCTGCTTGCCTCAGTTCGGGTCTTCCACTTCGACTCCACTTGCTAAGGTGATTTCAGGCATCCGGAATAGGGCTCACCCGAACCCAACTTCCGGTCTTCTCAAGCAGGCTTCTGCTCCGACTTCTCATCCCTCGGAATCATCATGTGCTTCCTTCTTGTCTGCCAGCGTACTCATCCTCAGTTTTCGTCCCTCGGTTGCACCCCGTGCCGACCTTCTCACTAGTTGTGTCTCTTGCTCCCCAAGCAGTTTTTCACTCTGGCTTCTCGTCCCTCAGAAGCACTGCACGCTTCCTTCTCATCCGCCAGTGTACTCTTCCGCAGTGCATCATCCCTCGGACGCACCGCGTACCGTCCTTCTCGCTAGCTGCATCTTCTGCTCGACTACCTGTGCTCCTAAGCTCCTACACACTTAGACACAAGGTTAAAAATTGACAAGACCTAACTTAACTTGTTGATCACACCAAAACAACCTTGGGATTCCAACAATCTCCCTCTTTTTGGTGTGAGCAACCCAAGTTAAGATAGGGTAAATAGACATAAAAAGTAAACTAACTAATTTTGCAAATAAAGTGCAAAAAGATAGAAATTTTAAATTTTGGTCTACCTCCCCCTAGACTTATATTGTTTCTTCTCCCCCTTTGATCACAAAAAAATGGGGTTCAAAGAAAAACTCTAAGGGAAAAAATTAATAACTTTGAAAAAATTTTGCAAAAAAAAATTTTTGGAAAAAAAAATTTCTAAGTAAAAATTTAAGCAGAAATTTTTTATTTCAGAAGAACTTTTAACTTATTTTTCTAAGTAAAAGTTTTACCCAAAAAAAAATTCCAAGTAAAAAATTGTTTAAAAGACTTTTTAAAGCATTATTAAATTCCAAACTTAATGCTTTATCAAAAATTTAATTAAATATTTTATTTCAATATTTTGACTTCCAAGTCGTGGCGAGACACTAGGCCTTCTTAGTTATTGGAGCAACAACCACTTCCTTAGACAAAGCCTCATAAAGAAACTCACTGTTTAATTTTCTCGCTGAAAGCGCTAAATCTGATTAAAATTTAGATTAAACAAGACTTAGGAACCCAATATAGGTTCCAACCAACTAGATTAACTAAGAATTTCTTAGAGACATATTTCTTTGAAATATTTCTATTTTGTCCCTTATGATATCTAAAATACCAATTTAAATTGTTAAATTTTCTAACATTGGTATTAGATGAGCATGCATGGTTTTTCAAGTTATTTACTTGTACTTTTAAATTATCATTTTCTACTTTTAATTTTTTATTTTCTAATTTAATTCTGTCGAATTCTTCTATTGGGCAAGATTTAGCTAATATTATTTTTAAATTCTTAATTTCTTTTTCTAATTTACAGCAATTCTTAGTTAACAATTTAATAAACTTAAATAGTTTATCGGGAGGAAGAGATCGTACCTGACTTACCTTGTCAATCTCGTTGTCCGTTTCTCCCCATGAACTGCTGCTATCTTCCGACGTGGCTCCCCCTTCATCGATGCTCTTGATGCTCATTTCAGAAGAGCTTGACTCGTAGTTGTCGTCTTGATGACTTGCCATTAGTGCAAGTCCGGAGAAGGCTTCGACTTCCGATTCGGACGACGTGTCGTCCCACGTCGCTTTTAATGCATTGTGTTTTTTAATAGGCTTCTTACCTTTATCCTTGTCCTTGTTCTTTAGCTTGGGGCAGTTGTCCTTGACGTGCTCTTCTTCGTTACAGTGGTAGCAGTGGATGGTCCTTTTATTTCTACCCTGGTTAGTTTTTCTAGACTTACAAAGATTCTTGAATCGTCTTACCATCATTACTATTTCCTCATCATTGAGAGAAGACTCCGACTCAGGTTCGTCTCTCAATGCTTTGAGGGCGACATTGTTCTTGGGCTCCTTCGTACCAGCACATCTTGATTCGTGTACTTCAAATGTCGAGAATAATTCTTCCAAACCAATTTTTTCTAAATCTTTAGAAATATAAAAGGCATCTACTAGTGATGCTCATTTCGTATTTCTAGGAAAAGAGTTTAGTGCGTACCTTAGTGAATCTCGGTTACTTACCTTTTCTCCGAGATTCGAAATTTCGATGATGATTTCTTTAATTCTCGAGTGCAGATGCGCAACTGTCTCGTCTTCCCCAAGTCACAGGCTGGTGAGCTGATTGCGAAGTAGATCTCATTTTGCGAGCTTAGCTTCAGACGTTCCTTCATGCAGCTCAAGGAACTTCTCCCAAAATTCCTTCGTGAAGTCGTAGTTGCCGATCTGGTTGACTTCTTGTGGCGGAAGAATGGTTAGTAGATGGTACTCTACTTTGTCGTTTGCCACGTAGTCGGCCTGCTCCTTTTTCGACCACTGATATTTCTCTTTACCTTTCGGTGTTGTAAAACCAAATTCCATAATTAACATTAAATCAAAATCAATTTTAAAAAATACCTGCATTCACTTTTTCCAGCTAGTGAATTCCCCTTCGAACTTCGGTGGATAGATGCTTGGTCCGGCCATTATTTCATTGCTTCGTTCAGCGGTTATCCTCTTGAATGTCTTGGCTCTGATACCACTTGTTGGATCGCGGTGGCCGGCTAGAAGAGGGGTTGAATAGACTGAAAAATAATAAAATGAAAATCCTTCTCGACTTTTCTTAAACTAACACTTGCAAAATAGAAAAACGATAAACTAAAACAGAAAGTAGAGGCACAAGGATGTTTTACTTGGTTACAACCGGGGAGGTTGTTAATCCAAGAAAAGTGTCACACTAACTATCTCCTTCAGGCGGAGAAGCCTCTTACAGCAATGAAGCACAAAATAGAGAAGCTAATCTAGAAATAAAGCGTACAAGTGTTGGAAATGAATTGCTTGTGTTCTAAATGAAAGCTTCTAGACCAAGGTTGTATTTATAGTCTTGGTCGGGGCACCCCGAAGGGTTCCAGGTGCCCTAGGGGGGATAAAATTTTATCCCCTACGCATGGATCATGGTTTGACCGCGATCTAGATAAAGTCCAACTCCGGGAGCCCGGAATGGATCCGGGCGCCTAGACCCTAAGTCAACCAAGTTGACTTTCTGGTCCGGGCCCTCTGCTCTGGCGCTGCTTGCCTCGGTCCGAGTCTTCCGCTCCGGCTCCACTTGCTTGGATGATTTCATCCATCCGGAATAGGGCTCACCCGAACCCAACTTCCGGTCTTCTCGAACAAGCTTCTGCTTCGGCTTCTCATCCCTCGGAATCATCATATGCTTCCTTCTTGTCCGCCAACGTACTCATCCGCAGTCTTCGTCCCTCAGTCACACCTCGTGCCGACCTTCTCGCTAGCTAGCTGCGTCTCTTGCTCCCCGAGCAATCTTCTGCTCCGGCTTCTCGTCCCTCGAAACCACCGTACGCTTCCTTCTCGTCCGCTGGTGTACTCTTCCGCAGCGCTCATCCCTCGAACGCACCGCGTGCCGTCCTTCTCACTAGCCGTGTCTTCCGCTCGACTACCTGTGCTCCTAAGCTCCTGCACACTTAGACACAAGGTTAAAAACCGACAAGACCTAACTTAACTTATTGATCACACCAAAATAACCTTGGGGTTCCAACAATATGCTTAAGTCTTCCTATTTATGGTATGGTAGAGTATGACATGTTAACTATAATGTGTTGAGTAGATTAATTAACATACAAAACATACATACATTCCACCTTTGTATGGCAAAAGGTGGATACACAAGTGTGAGACTTGTGTTGAAGTAAAAATGTTATCCTTTCAACATGTTAAAAGAAACAATAAACTACTCAGCCTAATTCACATCGATGTGTGCAACCTAAAAGGGTTCTGGCATATGGTGGAAATAAGTATTTCATCACTTTTATAAATAATAACACAAAATATTATTATATATATCTTCTTAAAAGTAAAGATGAAATTATAGATAAATTCATTCTCTATAATAATGAGGTTGAAAACCATTTGAATACAAAAAATTAAGGTGGTCCTAAGGGGTTGAGGTGGTGAATATGTATCACTATTTAGTGAGTTGTTTGCAAATATAGGTTCGAACACAAAACAATAGCTCCCACTCCTTAGTAAAATGGTGTTGTTGAGCGAAAAAATTATAGTTTGAAATAGATGATGAATGTTCTTCTATTAAGCTCTGAACTACTAGAGTATATGTGAGAGAAGTTATATTAATAACTAATTATCTTTTAAATAAGATGCCCCAAAAGAAAATATATAAGAGCTCTTATGAGTTTTGGAACAAAAGAAATTCATCTTACAAATAATTACAATATGGGGGTGCCTTGCAAAGGTTTTGATGCTTAATTCAAAAATGATTAAGATAGGATCAAATACTGTAGATTGTATATTTATTGGATATGTATATAGCAACAATGCTTATCAGTTCCTTTTGTATGAGTCTTAAATACCATAGATATACAAGAATTTGATTATTAAATTGAAAAATATCTCGTTCTTCAAATATGTTTTTCCTTATAAGACTCAAGAGGAGAAGGAACTTCCTCAAAACAAACATATGAAACACAGGAGGAGGGGGAAGAAGAAGAAGAAGAAGAAGAAGAACCAGTTGAGATTAAGCTCAGGCAAAGTAAAAGAGCTCAAATGAAAAAAAAAAATTAGAATAATTTTTATTACTTTCATGTTGGAAAGTAAACTCTAAAGTTACTCAGAAACAATAAGCTCTTTTAAGGAGTCTCAATGGAAAGAGACAATTACATCTGAAATTGACTCTATTTTGTAAAATCACACTTGAAAACTTATGAATTTTTCTTTAGGGAGTAAACTATTAGGTTGCAAGTGGATTTTTAAGAGGAAAATAAAATCAAATGGCACAATTGACAGGTATAAGACTAGATTAGTAATTAAATATTATTGACAATGTGAAGACTTTGATTACTTTAATACTTATACTCCAATATCAAAATAACCATTAGAGTGTTATTAGCTTTTGCCGCTCTATGGAATCTAGAAATATATTAAATGAGTGTAAAGACAACTTTCTAAATGAGAATTTAGAAGAGAAAATTTATATAGAGAAAATTGAAGGGTTTTTTATGCCAAGATAAGAAAACAAAGTTTGTAAATTGGTGAGTTGTTATATAACTTGAAGCAAGCTCCAAACCAATGGCATGAAAAGTTTGATATTGTCATGAAGGAAAGTGAATTTTAAATCAACAAATGTAATAAATGTGTCTATGTTAAAGATATAGAGAAAGATTATGTCATCTTATGTCTTTATACAGATGACATACTTTTTATTGGAAGCAATAAGATAATCAAATTCACTAAAAATATGTTAAACTCGAGTTTCGATATGAAAAACATGCATGCATGGGTCTAGATGATGTGCTTCTAGGATTTAAAATTATTATAACATTAGAAGAATTTATTCTAAGTCAATCATATTATGTGGAAAAGATTCTTCATCAAGGGTGATATTGCATTGGCATGAACTTCGATAGAGATAAGTTACTATCTATCAAAAAAATCAAGGAGTGAGTATCTCTCAAATAGAGTATTCTAGAGTGATTGAAAGTCTGATATACTTGATGAGTTGTATGTTGGGATCTTGAGCGCAAAATAACACAAGTGCATCAAAATAGTATCAAGATCCTTTCTAGAAGATCCATGCAAAGGAAAATATATACTAGTTGAATTGAGAGTTCTACCTTTATTGCATAAACACGAACTCTCGACAGCAACTTTTCTTTGGATGCAGATCTCAGCGCAATCAAGTATTCACACCTCTATGGTATCCACATGAACACATTCTCCCATTCGTCTCATGAACTCACAACTTAGAGAAGAAACAACTTCGGTTATGCTAGCAACCCTCAAGGAAGTTTCAGCCAAGAAGAAGAAGAGGAGGAGGAAGAAGAAGATGATAAGTCTCATGTTTAAAATATAATGCCAAAAATCCTTTTATATTCATCTAATGAATACCAAAGGATTTTGTCATTTAGTCTTTCTCTTATTAATGTATGACTAATATAAATTAATTATCATTGTCTTTTGATCTTCCTTCTTCAATCAGTAGATTCAATTGAGTCTAACTTAATGGGTCTAATTTGGATTAGACTCAATCCAACTCAATGAGTCTAACTCAATGAGTAACCCAATAATCCTAAGGCCCATAATAATTTAGTCAAACTAAATTAAACTTATCTCCAAATTAATATATTCTTTGTGTGTGACTCAATAGACTCTCGTAACGTTGACAATGTATCTAAAATCATTTTAGATACATACACAATGAGTGATATCTAGCAATGCATCATTGCTACCCAAGTGACGAGAAAGTGGAGATCCGACCTAACCTTTTTGTGCCTATTATCTTTTATGAGTTGATTCTTCTATCCTTGATATTTAGATTAATCAATGAGGTATAGACTATATCATCCTCTTATCAATCTTTATATTTCTTGATCGCTAAGTAGACACATTCAATCAAATAAACTCAATATCTCATATTGACTAATTTGAGCATGGTCATACATTCTTATGTTCTACTTAATCAAGGGGTCCACAAATATCACTCTCATCATATGAAAGGGATATATCTCATCTACATTACTCACATTCCACTGCATAACTTATTACATACCTAGTGATCGACTTTATAGTCCATCTTATTACAGGTGATGTTTACTGATACTAAAGTATATAACTTCTTATGTAGGGAACCGTAGTAACTTCAGATCTAAGGACTATTCATACCAATAGTCATTATGAGAATATTTATGACACTCATATAACGATCTATGAAACATCTTATGATGGATTAATTTAGTACATATTCTCTAATATATACTCATGTGTCAAATTGATATCTCATATCCATGACTTATGAAATTAAGTCATCAATTAACCTACATGCTAGTATCAACGCATTAATATTATCCTTGCATATTAATGCTTGACTAGAAATAGTTAAGAGTAGTGTATAGATATATCTACAAGCTCTCACTATCAATTCAACTAATTGATATGTTGCAGACTAGAACCTACTATCCTAGGATATTATTAAACGTATTCATCTAACACAGATTTGAAGTAAATATAATAACCATTGTCTTTTATTAATTAAATATGATGCAATATGTCATAAGACAATCAACTCTTGAATGACTCTTAGGGTTTACACTAACACTATAAACAACCAGACTTAACCTACATAGTGAGTAAACTAAGTCGATACATAAGTAATCCCAGTGTTGAATGGTGGAAAGGGATAATGAAAGTACTTAAGTAATAACTATGAACTGCATTATACGAGATATCCTACTATGATAGAAGCATACAACGATGCTAATTAAATATTTGATATGAAAGACTCAAAGTGTACTAGTGAGTATTTGTTCACATTGGCAAGTGCAACCATTTTGTGAAAACCTTTTAAGAAAACCACAATAATCATATTCACAACGGAATCTAAATTTGTAGCGTTTGATAAATATAGTGAAGAGATTGAATTACTATAAAAATTCTTAGAATATATTCGTAGATGGTCAAAATTTATGCTGACAATTTTCATATATTGTGATAGTCAATTAATAATTAATTAGGAATATAGTCGTCTGTATAATAGTAAGTCTAGACATTACATCGTAGATATTTGGACCTGTACGAGCTAGAGGGGGTAAATAACTCTAATCGCTTTGTCTCAATTGCATGTTCGTCATCTGAATGCACAGCGGAATACTTGAATTAAACTTGACTTCACATGCACAACACCTTAGTTTTTACTTGGTATCCACATTTTAAGGTGACTAATCCAAGGCCTAGTCATAGCGATCTACCACTACTAAATCTTCTCCTTCTTAGATACCTTCCGGAAATAGAGAAGCCTCTTACAACTCTTTCACAATGAATACAACAAGAAAATAAATATACAAAAGAAAATACAATGAAAGTAACAACTTTACAAGAATCTCACTTTTGATAATTGTTGATTGCTTTAGAATACTTCTTGTTGGTATGGAAATACACCAACACTTCATCCTCAAATCTCTAATAATCGGCTCTAAAAATATCCTCCAAACCCCTCTTTTAAAGCCTTTAGGTTGAGGATAATTTTTACCTATTAGTCAACCGATCTTATCTATTAGTCAATTGATATGGTCTCTGACACTCTTCTTGCCATTGAACGACCTTTGAACATTCTAAAATCTATCTAATTTTATTAATTATTTAAACATCAGTCAACTAATTCATCCGATTAATCGACTGATAACAATCAGTCAAATCTTACAATCAATTTGACATATTTCTTTTCAACTCTTGATTGACATCAGTTGATTGATATCAATAATTAGTTGATTGATATCATCAGTCGTGTCGAATGGTCGAATCAACTTGCTTGTGTTTGATTTTTTAAGCCATCAGTCGATTGATGTCATCAATCAAGTCAAACAGTCAAATTTTGAAGCTTCTAGTCAATTTTTAAGCCATCAATCAACTAATCAAACATATTAGTCGATTGATCGACTACTACTGTAGCAATTCACGGTAGCAAATATCATTCACGATACTATAGCAACACTGTAGCAACATGTTTTGAGGTTTTAGGGGTTTTACATCTATTAGTTCATGAATATACCCTATCAATCTGCTAATACTTCTATTTTAGTTTTATCAAAGATGAATTCTCATCTTATCCAATATCTAGTTGACCTCAATCTATTAGAATTTTCTTTGCCCAACATATGGTCAACCTTGACCTACTGAAACTTCTCATACCCTAGTATCTGTTCAATCTTGATCTATCAGGATTTCCTCATTGTCTAACATCTAGGCACAATACCATTAGACAATGACATCGGGTAGGATAGGAATTATCCTGTGGGCTGATGAGAAGGTATAGTTAAGGAGAAAACAAAAAGAGAAATCACCAAAAATAAATAGAACCCCGTCATTCTCTAGGTTTTACCAAAAAGGAAATTTTATTATCAATAGAGGATGATTTCTCAAACAACTAAGCATGTGTTTATATAGACTTTAAACCCTCATAATCAAAGAAAGGAAAAAAAAAATCATAATATATAGACTTAAATTTTAGGGATGGCAACGGGCAGGTTCAGGCCGGGTTTGGCCAATCCCAGAACCCACCCCGTCAGAAAAAAATAGACCTGAACCCGGACTTGCCCCGCCTAATTTTTCAACCCGCTCCGCCTCGAACCTGCTATAGATCTTGTTGTTGGCATACAACAAAAGCATACCTGCACCAGATAACTACTCTTAATAGGAGTTATCACAGTTGACTATATAAAATCAAATGATAACCTAACAACTTCACTAACTAAATGGTTAGACAGAGAATTAATTGCAAGATCATTATTAGAAATAGATTTGATGTCTGTGAAATATGTTGGTACCAAGGAAACTCAACATATATTGATTGGAGATTTCAAGAACTATGTTCAATGAAATAACCTAACTACATCGACTAAGTACATCACTATAGGGGAACTACCCGATGGACTAGTGATATCTGGAAAGGATGGAAGTTAAGTACACGACTTTAATGATTCAATAAAGTAATGTGAACTATTCTTGAGAGATCACATATGTGAGAAAAAATAAGATCATTTTGAAGAGAATTAAAAGACATAATTTTTAAAACTTCTCACAGAACTAGGCATGCTCATGGTCAAAAATAAACATACTCATGAGAATTGAATTGTGTTAGGAAAAGTCCTAAATGAGATATGTAAATGCTTACATAAATGAGAGAACAATTATCACGTCTACTAGTCAACAATAACTAAACATGTCTTCATAAGGGAAAATTCAAAGGATAAAACTTATCTATTCCATACAAGACTCAACTTTGAATGATAATATATACTTTATTTTCATTCATATAGGGGATTGTTAGAAAAAATATGAATGAAAAAGAAATGAACGGAAGAAACTTCATCCTATCGCATACTTTCTATATCTCTTTACCGTGACGTTAATTAATTGATATCAAATTCCTTCTCAGAATGTTCTTATACGGATTTCAAGCCTCATAAACTTGTAATAAATTAAGTGACCAGATTTTAACTAACCTACGAACTTGAACTGAATGGTCTTTTTCTATAAATAAAAAGTGAAATCAAATTTAGGGATAACTTCGAGTTTGATATCTCCAATTAATCATTAAATTAAATCTGCAATGCCACCTTGGAAGAAGTGGTTGTTGGTGTAATTAAACTGGTGCTCCATGTTGACATGGTTTTGTGAGCTTCGATCTCAAGGACAGTACAATTTGGCCGCAGAAGGAAACAATAAATCCTACGTATTAAATGATGATATGGTTGTAACAATAAATTAAATCCTACGTATTAAATGATGATGTGGTTGAAACAATAAATCCTACGTATTAAATGATGATGTGGATGGCAAACTGGAGAATTAATACAATGTACGCGGTCACCAAACCTATAATCAACAAATTCACGTAATATGAGAAGAAGCTACGAGAGATCGATGTCGGATGAATGAAATCATTATTTACTATAATAAATTTACATATGTATATGAGACCGATTTAGGTAGAGCTTTTTAGATTGGATAATGCTAAATGATCCGAATTTAATCAGTTAGAATATATATATATATTTGTATATGAATATTTTAATAATATTATATTTATATATTAATTATATGTATGTACATGTATATATTACAATTCATTTCTAACTGATCAGATTCTGACCAACAAAATTTATTATTCTAGGTTATGACCCATCTCATTTTTTTATTTTTAATTTATATAATAGATTCAGTTGATTGAAAATTTTTAGAAAAATTTATTTTTTAATTCTCTTTTATGTACACAATCTTACTCTTATTGTCTCACACACAAGCCTCCATGTGTCATCTTCTTGTGTTTCTCCAATGACGGAGTCAAAAATTTTATAACTCTCGAGTTAATCTTGGATGGGCTGATAATAAAAAAAAAAAGTTCCATTAGACTACCTTCTCTCTCTCTCACACGTTCTTCCTTCTAAATCCGAGCTGCTCCTACTCTTCAGTGTTGTACTGTTGTTGACCTATGGAGTACTAAAGCCTGAGTAGGGCAAAATGTGGCTCCACCTTTGTTCTTCTCCATAATTTTTTTCTTCTCAACCATAGCTTAGTTAGGTTTTTTCTTCTCCTCCTTCAATAATAGCTCTCGTTTTTTTCTTTATTTTCAATAAGAGTGGTTGTTACTTTGTCTTAGTTTATCGTCGGAGCTAATTGAGATCGTCAAAAAAGGATAGACTTTCATGCTCTTTTTCTTTTATTGATCATGTCTGGAATCTGAGTCAAACGAAGGTCAGTTGAGATGTCATCGGTGTTGACGGAGAAGCGACTTAGACACACTTAGCGTAGGTGCCCAGGAAAACGGACCCTCATGTGAAACTGAAAGATGGTGGTGATGAAATCGATAGTACTTAGACTCTGGGCACACTCAGACAAGCACACAGAATGTTAGAGATCAGAAACCATGGAAAAGGTCCCCGACGCAGGCCCTCCGATACTCAAGTTAGGTACTTTTCATCAGAAGAACAGTGTATGAAGGAAAAAGAACTGTAGAAGACAAGTGCGAATGTGCGTGTACCTGCTCAAGGAAGAGGACCTCCCTTTTTATATGACAATGCGTACCTCTGGAGCCTGATCGCTGTCAGAGAATGTCGGGTGTCAGGACCTGTAGGGTGATGGAGGACGCATGACACCCTCCTATGGACTGGAAGAATATTCCATTCACAAATAACCGTAGACCATTGGAATAATCTCTGACATATAGTAGTTATTCTGTGACAGACGGTTACAATTCTCTGACCTCGTTGTTGCCTAGTGCTTTCTGTCCCACCTGGGTCTGACTAGGGACAGCTCGGAATGATCTTTCGAGTATAACACCTGACTCGAGTCTTGACGAGAAGGACGAGCTGTGGCGAGAAACTCATCTTCCCGTTTGATTTACTAAAGAGCCGACCGTGACCTACTGAGGGCACCAGACCTAGATATGTAGACCGAACTAAGAAAACCCGATCTCGGAGCAGGTCAAGCATTACCTTGATTGCACATCATGTCTCAGATCTAGAATCCTAATCTGTGATCACCCGACAGGGAATCCTGCGGATGATGACGTCAGGCGGCCCTACTTCTTTTTTCCCTAACTACTGACTGTCACGTCCCCCTAACTTCTGACTACCACGTCCCCTTGACTTCTGACGGTCACATCCCCTTAACTTCTAACTGTTACACCCCTTGACTTCTGATTATTTGATCTTATCGAACTCTACCATTATGCACCGTATCACACATGAAACCTTTAATATTCACTGTTTTTCTTTGTACATAAAAAAGCTCCAGTTTCCCCCTGCTCGAAACAGCATGCACATGACACCTTTAATATCACTGTTCTTCTTTGTATATAGCAATGCTCGAGTTTCCACCCCCTTCTCAAAATAAGCATGCACATGAAACCTTTAATTTCCACTTTTCTCTACATGAAAATGCTCCACTTTGTTAAGTGTCAGGCAATCAAATTTGCATGAGCAGGCCGCCAAATTAAGTTAAAATAAGTGCGAGAGTTCGAGGGATGGCAGTAATAATATCGTAGGTCTTTGTAGCAGCCTATGGTGTGTATATATGTCCCTCTAGCTGTAGGTCAGCAGAAGAATGTAAGCAATGAATTTGTGCGTGTACAGATTAATGAGGTTGATAAAGTTCGGATTGATTAGAATTTGAGTGTCCATGTTTAATCTGTTGGCTAGTCCTAGGAAAATATACTAGTTTCACTGTACAAAATTTTTTATACAAGTGTCGAATCTTTCCTTAAATAACCTATTGTGTTCTTTAGAAGTTCAATTAGGAATCACAGACGAAACTTAACATCATTGATTCCAAATTTAACTTATCTGTTCTTAATGGTTTAGATTTGAATCGCAAGCGAAACTTAACACTATTGATTCAAATCCACCTATGTTATTAATTTCATTAAATATTAATTTCTAAAATTGGCTTCCAGGACTGCATGGCGAGGCACATGGCCTTCTTGGATATGGGAGCAACCACCACCGCCTAGACAAAGCCTTTTAAGGAAAGCTAATATTTAATTTCCTTAAATAACTCTAGGTTAACCAAAAAGAACAATCGAATCACAAATTCGAAAAAGAAGAAAATACAAACTCGAAAAACTAATTCGAAAAACTAGATCTAATGCCTCTTGTGTTTGGAATTCATACAAAAGAAATACAACTAGTATGATGCGGAAATTAATTACTAATTATACCTTCCTTTGTAAACTTTAATGACATCTTGATCTTCTATCGTATTCCTCTTCTTATCTCGGACGTTGTGTGGGCAACGATCTTCCGAGACGAGAACCACCAAGCTCCTTCTTCTCCAAGCTAGATTCGGCCACCATTAATTCTCCATGAGAAGTAAAGGTCCGGCCACCACTGTTAGGATCCTACGTACTCGGCTAGAGAGGGGGGGTGTGAATAGCCGCCCCAAATCGCTCGTTTCTTTCTACAAATCAGGTTAGCGCAGCGGAAAAATAACAACAGAAACGTAAATGGAGAAATCAAACCTTAGACGCAGCGATGTAACGAGGTTCGGAGATGAAACTCCTACTCCTCGGCGTGTCCGTAAGGTGGACGAAGCCTATCAATCCGTCGGTGGATGAGTCCCCGGAGAACCGGCTAATATATACTCCTTGTGGGTGGAGAAACCTCGCCACAATAACTCTTGCGATAGAAGTACACAAAATACAAAGAAGCACAAGACAATATGAATGTAAAAACAAACACGCTTGCCTTCTCGTCGACTGGTTGAAGCAGCAACTTCACGAGACGCCTACAACAGCAGGAACCCAGTCGAAGAAGCTCACACGAAGCTTCGGAACTCAACAAAGCTCAAGAGCACAGCTCAAGAGCAGGAAGAAGGAAGAAGAGAAGGAGGCTCGCAGCAGCAGCCCTCCTTTTAGAAAGCGAAGAAACACAGAAGAAATCTGGCCGTTGCGTGCAGCAGCTAGTACTGAATCGATGCGGGACGATCGGGCTCCATGGATCGGTCCACGGCCGATCCATTCCCTCCTCCTTTTCTTCTCCCCGATCGGTCCATGGACCGATCAGAACCTCCTGATCGGTCCACCGATCGATCCTTGTCCTGATCGGTCCCGGACCGATCAGCCCCTCTGCGCCTCGCTCTGTTCGGCCCGATCGACTCCGATCGGTCACGGACCGATCAGTTAACCTGATATGCTCGATGTATTCGCGATCGATCACCGACCGATCAGAATATTCGGTATCCTTGGATCGATCACGGATCGATCCGACTCATGGTTTTCGCCCAAACCAAGTCCAAACCAACATCCGGTCAATCTTGACTGTTGGTACATTGCGCCTAGCATCGGTCACTCCTTGACCTGCTAGGACTCCCGCTAAGTGTCCGGTCAATCCTTTGACCCACTTAGACTTTTCTCTCCGTACCAAGTATCCGGTCACTCCTATGACCTACTTGGACTTCCCATCACCGGATGTCCGATCACCCTTGATCCATCTGGATTTTCCTGCGGTTTCACTCACGGGACTTTCACCTAGCTTCACTCACTAGGTTTTCACACTGCCTAACATCCCAGCTAGGACTTTCTTATTGCTGGCTTCACTCACGGGACTTTCCAAGCCTAACATCCAGTTAGGACTTTCTCCTTGCCTGACTTCACTCACGGGACTTTCCACGCCTAACATCCAGTTAGGACTTTCCCTCGTGCTCACGGGACTTTCCAACCGCCTAACATCCAGTTAGGACTTTTCCGTGCCAAGTCTCCATACTTGGACTTTTCCAGTGCCAAGTCTCCATACTTGGACTTTTCCAGTGCCAAGTCTCCATACTTGGACTTTTCGCGTGCCAAGCTCCCTGCTTGGACTTTTCCAGTGCCAAGTCTCCATACTTGGACTTTTCGCGTGCCAAGCTCCCTGCTTGGACTTTTCCAGTGCCAAGTCTCCATACTTGGACTTTTCCAGTGCCAAGCTCCCTGCTTGGACTTTTCCGTTGCCAAGTCTCCATACTTGGACTTTTTCCCGAATCAGGTCAACCAGGTCAACCTTGACCTACGGTTGCACCAATAATCTCCCAAACATCTATTCTTGTCCCATATCAAGAATACAACTCTTCCACGAGTGTCAAACATCAAAATACAACTCAACTAGGTCAACCTTGACCTAAGGTTGCACCAACAATCTTCCTAAGTCAAACATCAAAATACAACTCGAGTCAGGTCAACTCGAGTCAGGTCAACCAGGTCAACCTTGACCTAAGGTTGCACCAACAACCACCACCAAGCTCCAAGGGATGCTAGAAACGAAGCTTTCTTTCTCTCCTTCTTCTCCTAGCTAGAACCGGCCACCATGGATTTCCCTTAAGTTGATGTTGCCGACCACAAAGGAGGAAGAGAAAAGAAGGAGAAGAGGAGACCCTAGGGCCACACCAAGGAAGAAAAGAGAGGAAGAAAAGAATAGAGTCGTTAGCCATTAAGGCACATCTACCCCCTCTTTTATAATCCTTGGTCTTGCAAATAAGAAAATTTTAATAAAAACTTCCTTAATTCTTTTGCCATGAAAAAAAAAAAAAATAATTAATTAAAATCAATTTTCTTTTTCCAAATTTCTTGGCCGGCCACTTTCTCCCCAAAACAAGGAAAATTTTAATTAAAACAAGAATTAAAACTTCCTGATTTGTTTCCAGAAATTTATAAAAAAATTCAATAATTTTAATCCCTTGGTTAGTAAAAAGGAAATTTTATAAATTAAAATCTTTCTTTTAATCATGTGGATAATTTCTAAAAAGGAAAGTTATCTCTAAAAATTAAAATCTCTTTTCAATCTACAAATAAGGAAAGATATCAAATCTTTTCTTAATCTTTTGTAGAAACTAATAAAAGAGAATATTTAATTTTAAACTTTCTTTAAATCATGAACATGGTTAAAAAGGAAAGTTTTCTCAAGATTAAAATCTCCTTTCAATCTACAAATAAGAAAGATTTCAAATCTTTTCTTAATCTTTTGTAGAAAGCTATAAAGGAAAGATTTAAATTTTAAACTCTCTTTTAAAACCATGATATCCACATAAGAAATAATTTTAATAAAATTCCTTTTACTTTTCTAGTGGTCGGCCACCCAAGCTTGGGACCCAAGCTTTGGCGGCCACCAACTTGCTCATCCACTTGGTCTTGGCCGACCCTAGCTTGGGTTCCAAGCTAGCTTGGCCGGCCCCATTAGGATGGGTAAGAAGGTGGGTATGTGGTGAGTATAAATCTCTATATAAAAGAGGTTACGATAGGGACCGAGAGGAGGAATTAGTTTTGGTCCCCCCATAAAATTAAACTTCCCGTGTTCGCCCCAAACATACAACTTAACTTCATCGATAATAATTCATACCACTAAAGAATTATTATTGAACTACCACACCAATCCCAAATTATATTTTTGGGCTCCTTATTATGAGTGTGTTAGTCTCCCTGTGTTTAAGATGTCGAATATCCACTAATTAAGTGAGTTACTGACAACTCATTTAATTAATATCTTAGTCCAAGAGTAGTACCACTCAACCGTATCGTCATGTCGGACTAAGTCCACCTGCAGGGTTTAACACGACAATCTTTATGAGCTCCTCTTGGGGACATTATCAACCTATATTACTAGGACACAGTTTCCTTCTATAATCAACAAGTCACACTATAAGTAACATCATTTCCCAACTTATCGGGCATTTTGATTTATCGAACTAAATCTCACCCTTTGATAAGTTAAAGAAATAAATATTAAATATATGTGCTTGTTATTATATTAGAATTAAGAGCACACACTTCCATAATAACTAAGATCTAGTTCTTTTATTAAATCGGTATAAAAAGAACTTACCTTAAATGGTCCTGCTCAATACACTTTGATCCTGTCCAAATGCTGAACCAACGGACGCTGGGCACGGGGCACTCTTCGACTATTGACGTGGATCTTCGACTGGTAGCACGAAGCTCCGGCGAACCTGCACAGAAGTCGGGCCGGGAAGGGGTTCCCGGCGGCGACCCTCCGACGCTCAAGTCAGGTAAGCAAGTGGTGGAAAAAGTAGCTCAAAAGGAGTTCCACGCGTACCTCCGGCGAAGTATGCGGCTCTTTATATAGAGCGGTGAAAGAGTTCCCACATGTCCACCAAGGCGCGTACGTGTCCGCAGCCCATACCTCGGTATGTGTCTGTCAGAAAGCTTACCTGACGCCATACTGCTACAGTCCAATCACATCTTGATGGGACAACGAACATCTCGTTGTCGGACTCGAAGTATGGCCTAACCATAGGGCGTGCGATTGTCGAAATGTTCGTCCTTCTCTATACACCACAGTAGGGACGTCCGTCCGGTGAACAGCGTCGTCGTCATTCCCTGCGCCGGCCGGGCGACACGCCCATCACGTCCCGCCTGTCGTTTGCATTGATATGCTGGGGAGACTTCCGAGCGGGTGCTACGTAAGGACTGTTAGCAGTATGTCACCTTCTCTTAGGCCTTCCGCTCGGCTCTTAGCTATTGTTTCAACTGAGCGTCGGAACCCCGACCCCTGTCAGGGCACCTTTTACTGTTGGATGCTCATCGGTCGGCCAATCGGTCTATCCTTTTCTCCCAAGTCCGGTGAGCCGGTCGGCTCACCCCTCTCCGGTGGGCCCCCCCGGCCCTTTGATCTCCACGTGGCATTGACCCCTCGCAATGGGGTCCTCTACCTTGACCACCGGATCACTTGATCATAATCTCGGGGCGGCTTTCGGATGAGCGATCGGAAGAAATCCCCATCCACCAGGCCTTGTGTGAAGGCATTCATCATGGTCTCCGAGGTGGCCGTTGGAATATCCATGGCCACTTTGTTGAACCGCTGGATGTAAGCTCGGAGCGATTCACGGGCTTCTTGTTTGATGGCGAACAGACTAATGCTGGTTTTTTGATAGCACCGACTGCTTGCAAAATGATGGAGGACCAGGCCTTGTGTGAAGGCATTCATCATGGTCTCCGAGGTGGCCGTTGGAATATCCATGGCCACTTTGTTGAACCGCTGGATGTAAGCTCGGAGCGATTCACGGGCTTCTTGTTTGATGGCGAACAGACTAATGCTGGTTTTTTGATAGCGCCGACTGCTTGTAAAATGATGGAGGAAGGCCGTTCGGAAGTCCTTGAAGCTTGTGATGGATCCGTCCGGCAGCCTCCGAAACCACCGTTGAGCCGATCCTGAGAGAGTGGTGAGGAAAACCCGGCACTTCACCCCATCTGTGTACTGATGCAGGGTGGTCGTGTTATCAAACTTGCCCAAATGATCATCCGGATCGGTGGTCCCGTTGTATTCGCCGATCGTCGGAGGTACGTAATGCTTGGGCAAAGGGTCTCGTAGAATAGCCTCTGAAAATTGGCGATTGATCCGCTCGGGCGATGCGTCCGCTCGGGGGGCTTTCCCTTTTCTGTCGTCTCGTCTAGGCATTTCGTCCGAAGAAGATCCCCGATCTCTATGAGCTGCTGCGGCTTCAAGGGTACGGAATAGGGCTCGATGAAATGCAACGGTGGCCGGCGGTGCTTCCGCTCGACCACCAGACGCTGACGTTGCTTGCTGCTCCGGCCGCTCGGCTGTGGCTTTCTGTTTTTGCTCCACAAGCTTGGCGGCCATTATCTCGATCAGAGCGTCGAGTTCCTCCGTCGAAAGCATCACTGTGTGTTGTCGTCCAGTCTCGTCCATTATTTCCGTTCGGATGCAGGAGTGTTCCCACAGACGGCGCCAAATTGATCATGTCTGAATGCTGAACCAACGGACGCTGGGCACGGGGCACTCTCCGACTATTGACGTGGATCTTCGACTGGTAGCACGAAGCTCCGGCGAACCTGCACAGAAGTCGAGCCGGGAAGGGGTTCCCGGCGGCGACCTTCCGACGCTCAAGTCAAAAAAAAAAAAAAAGGTAAGCAAGTGGTGGAAAAAGTAGCTCAAAAGGAGTTCCACGCGTACCTCCGGTGAAGTATGCGGCTCTTTATATAGAGCAGTGAAAGAGTTCCCACACGTCCACCGAGGCGCGTACGTGTCCGCAGCCCATACCTCGGTATGTGTCTGTCAGAAAGCTTACCTGACGCCATACTGCTACGGTCAATCACGTCTTCGATGGGACAACAGAACATCTCGTTGTCAGACTCGGAGTATGGCCTAGCCATAGGACGTGACAGCTGTCAGGAAATGTTCGTCCTTCTCTATACACCACAGGCCGGGACGTCCGTCCGGCTGGCTGGACGAAGAGCGTCGTCCGGACGGCCCTCATCCCCTGCGCCGGTCGGGCAGCACGCCCATCACGTCCCGCCTGTCGTTTGCATTGATATGCTGGGGAGACTTCCGAGCGGGTGCTACATAAGGACTATTAGCAGTATGTCACCTTCTCTTAGGCCTTCCGCTCGGCTCTTAGCTATTGTTTCAACTGAGCGTCGGAACCCCAACCCCTGTCAGGGCACCTTTTACTGTTGGATGCTCATCGGTCGGCCAATCGGTCTATCCTTTTCTCCCAAGTCCGGTGAGCCGGTCGGCTCACCCCTCTCCGGTGGGCCCCCCGGCCCTTTGATCTCCACGTGGCGTTGACCCCTCGCAATGGGGTCCTCTTCCTTGACCACCGGGGATCACTTGCCCTCCCCTCAAGTCTAGTCGAAGGAGGCGAAGTCCGACTGACTGGACTGCCGATCTGATCGAGTGACGACCGATACCTTCGTCCGCTCGGACGAGTTTAGCGAGAAGTTTACCGACAAGCTCTCCTTGACTTTTGAGGAGGCAATCAAAGTGGCGGTGGAATACATGAAGAACAAAGGCCATGCTCCTGCCGATCTGTCCGTCCCTGCCGAAGACCTGGCGACCATGATGGGCTCCATCCTTGACCATCTTTTTAATTTTGATGACTAAGAATCTGTCTGTGAGGCTATTTTGTAATTTTCTTTATGCGCGTCGTTCGGGGCAAACTTTATAAATTTTGTCAATCCGCCGATCGGCGTGGATGAACTGTCTCTTGTTATTTGTCCATTCTTCCCGCGTCCAATTTTTGTTTTTCGCCTTGGTCTTGAGCTTTTTGTGCCCAAGTACATGTGGTAAAGTAGCCGCTCGGCCCAACCCTGTTACGTCGAGTTCTACCGAGGGCTACACAGAAAACCATCCATCCGGCGGCCTCATAGGCTCCGGTCGCCCGTCGAATTTTAACGTCGGAGCTCGACGGTCTTCCGCTCGGACGTTTATAGACGCCGGCTCGTCTCTCGATATTTAACCTCGGAGCTCGACGGTCTTCCGCTCGGACATTTATAGACGCCGGCTCGTCTCTCGATATTTAACGTCGGAGCTCGACGGTCTTCCGCTCGGACGTTTATAGACGCCGGCTCGTCTCTCGATATTTAACGTCGGAGCTCGACGGTCTTTCGCTCGGACGTTTATAGACGCCGGCTCATCTCTCGATATTTAACGTCGGAGCTCGACGGTCTTCCGCTCGGACGTTTATAGACGCTGGCTCGTCTCTCGATATTTAACGTCGGAGCTCGACGGTCTTCCGCTCGGACGTTTCACTTAAAGTGTGCTAGTATAATTTATTAGTCAAGATAAACTAATGTCTAATTACACTACGACTATTCCAATGGTTTGTTCCTTTCCATCTTAGTCGTGAGCTACTGTTTATAATTTATAAAGAACCGATAACACAATCTTCTGTGTGTGACACCACACACTATGTTATCTACAATATAAATTAATTGAACATCTACATTTGGTATATATAAATGTAGACACTTGACCAATGTGATTCTTATAAATGTTTATACAAAAGCTAGGCTTTTAGTATACACTCCAACATAATCAATATATTATTAATAATAAGAAGTTAAGTAGGTTAAGATTGACTGAATATTTTACTAAAAGTGGAAAGTCTAACGAAAAATTGACAAGAGAAAAGTCCAAGTGGGGTAAGGTTAACGGAGCAGTTGGTGATCGGAAGTTCAATGGAAAGTTGACAAAAAAAAGTCTAAGTAGATCAAGGTTGACCATAAACTTGGTGATCAAAATTTCAGTAGAAAGTTGGTAAAAGAAAAGTCCAATTTATGGTTGACCGAACGACACTTGGTGATTGAAAGTCTAACAGGAAGTTGGCAAAAGAAAAGACCAAGTGAGTCGTTAAGGACCAGATACTTGGTAATCAGAAGTCCAACATGGAGTCGACACAATACAGAAAGTTCAAGTGGATCATGGAGGACCATAAACTTGGTGATAACGGAAGTCTCGACAGGTTAAGATTGCCCGGATGCTAAGCAACGAAAAGTTTGGGCATATCAAGATTGACTGAATGTTGAGCAAAGAAAGTTCTGGGGGATTGGGGCCAACCAGATACCAAGCAAGATGAGAATTCAATTTGATAAGGTTAAAACAGGAGTATTACTCGATTGATAGGGTGTATCAATGGATCGATGGATTCTAAACCTTGAAATTGAGGTTTTGAGGTGTTTTAATGTCTCGCTACACTAACTAGGGTTACTACAGTACCAAGCATTGCTTCAAATCCTAACCCTTGAAATTTAGGATTTGCTATAGTAATTAGGGTTGCTATAGTAATCATATTTTGATTGGAACCTATTATGTTTTTGCTACAATGTCAATCGATTGGTGAGTTTCATCAATCGATTAGTGGTACTGTAGCAGCGAACAAAATGCTTCCAAATTTATTGGTTTGATCGACTAGAATCAACCTCTCACCAATCAATTGGTGAGTTACACCAATCATTGGTAAGGAAAAAAATAGTCGTTCTGTAAGCTTAAATAGTCAAATTCGATGACAATCGATTGGTTGGCAAAAATCAATCCAAATTCAACACTATAAAAGTGGATTTCATGAATATTTGAAGATGCCCATTCTTGAGAGATTATAGGTGAAGTGTTGCTTCATTTTCAACTATCAAAAGGCATTTCAAAAGCAACAAGCAAGCATCCAAAGAAAAGTTCTCAATTGTAAATTGTTTTTCTTTCATTTCCATTTGTGTTTTGTATTGCTTGTATTTGTTCTTGTAAGAACTTGTTGTAAGAGACTTCTCTACCTCCGGAAGGTATCCGAAAAGAAGAAGTTCATAGTGGAGGGAGTTCACTAGAATTAAGCCTTAGATTAGTCAACTAAGAGACGGATACCAAATAAAATCTCAGAGTTGTGCATGTTGAGTCAAGTATGAATCGAGGTTTTCATTGTGCATTCAAACGATGAGCACAAGATCAAGACGGGAAGTGAACGGAGTTATTCACCCAACTCCTCCCCTTCTAATTCAAATGGGTCCTAACAGGCGGTATTAGAGTGAGGTCACTCTTCACTAAACTAATGGTCAGAATAAGCAAAGAGCTAGACGAAGAAGAAATAGCTGATATTGCGAGCCCTATAATATCAACAAGTCAAAGGATCAATCATCAGAGCTCGACTTCAAATAGATCCTCGAGATGGATTTGGATACGACTCCGAGTACCTCTGCCTTTGCTCTATGGAAGACAAGGTGGAAATTTTCCTTATGATTGACATAGAATAATGGTTTTCTAGGAGGAATTTGAAGACCCAATGAATAACAAAGGAAAACTCCTTAAGAAAAAGAAATCGACTGAGGAGCAAGTCAAGAGATTTGAGGCTCACAATAAGGTAATCAAAATGTTGGTCAATTGATTGCCTAATAATATTTTGTACAAGATAGGTACAAACCAAGGTGCCAAGGAGTTATGGAGTAAGTTAGCCAAGCTTCATGAAAATCCATCATCGGCATCAAGTGAAAATGAGCATAAGGAGAGAGATTCATTGACACTAGAGCACAATGACTCCAAGGTTGAGAGGTGCTCAACATCGAAAATGGAAAACAAAGAAACATCTATCTCAATGATTGAGGGGGAGAGCTCGTTGATACTAAAATAACAAAAATCCTCAACTTTTGGAGCTAATGAGAAAGAAGAATGTGCCACCACTATGAGCGAAGGTAATAACAAGCTCAATTCATAAAGATAAAGATAATATAATTTGCTTCGAGCGTAGGGAAAAAGGATATTACAAGAGCAAGTATCCTAAATTGACGAATGAAAAGATTAAATTAACGCCCAAGGCGAGGGAAAAACTAAAGTAGATAGAACCCTTGATACGTAAAGGCAAGGAACGCATTAGATGCTTTACATGCAACCTAAGAGGATATTACTAGAATCAATGTCCAAGGGAGAAGCATCAAAATAAAAGCAAGGAAGGAAGCGTAAACTGAAGGAGAGTATCGAAGGTATCATTTAATAATATTATTCCTTCACATCATGATAAATAGATTCTTTTTCAACTTAGAGCTTGTTATCATGAAAATAGGAAGCATGATCTTTCTATGGGCAATTATAGATTATATTATGCAACAACGACTCTACCTAATGATAGAAAGGTAGAAAATAATCTAAGCAAAAATCATAAGAAAATTAGACACATACCCAGAAAAAGAAATATCCAAGGTAATAATGAAAAATCAAAGTTTGAGAATTTAAGGATTGAAAAATAAGTTTTGAGGTCAAGACTTGATAAATTAGAAAAGACCCTTAAAAAAATGTTAAATGAAGTTGAAGGGTCTAAGAAGAAAAATATAGGTTTAGATAGACAAGAATCATTCAAGGGCGAAGAAGGTTTGGGATATAAACATAAAGTCAAAGAGAATATATCATCGTACCAAAGAGTTCCATATAACTATGGAATTAACTCTAGATCTGGGAGTCAAGTTAAGGTTACAAGAGAGGTTATCCCTAATATTGACCTTAAGAAGACTAGCATGACTAAGGCTTCTAAGAAGTCTAAGAGAGTCATTAAAAAGGTATTTAGGGAGCTTATCTCTAGTGAGTACATAGTACACCCAAGGAGCTCAAATAGGTATTAGGTTCCTGAGAGTATGATCTCTTCACACTAGATGGTTATAGGGTATGTCTGCCCTAATAGAAAGGTAGTTAACCTAACCATGGTAAGTTGGCATTTTAGAGCATTTTTAAGGTATTGTGACATCTTGAAAATGAGAAGTTGATTTTTATCCTTGATGAGTTCAAAGTGTGTCAATAAAACATTTGAGGTATTGAGATTAATCAAATTGGCACAAATATGATAGAATTTAAAAGTGTACCAAGTTAAGATTTTTGGCACATTCAAGGGAGATAGGTCACTTATGTCAAATCAAATATTTGGCACATGATTCAATGATGACACTTAGATGAAAAATCTAGGTATTTACGTTGTGCTACAATTACTATGCTTATTTGCTCTATCATATGTCATGACATCATGATATACACAAATATTTCATCTTCTCATGATGTCATGATGTTATATATGCATCAGTCTATATGAAATTTCATGATTTTTCAAAAATCATAGAATTACTTATGTATTTCTGAAATTTAATCTGAAAAATTAGAAATTTCAGATTTTAAGCTACCAATCGATTGGTATCAATTATCAATCAGCTATATTTTTAGCTAAAATAGGTTATTTAAGTCATCTAAGCTCACTCTTAGATATCTTAACTATCCTTAAACTTCTGTTATACTTGGATAAGCATTCAAAGGTGATTTTCTTGATGAAAATGAGAATGAGATGGTTAAGGAGAAGAATGAGAATTTGAAAAGGAGGTTTAGATTCGAGGTTGAATTTTTAACATTGAGACTTAATTTTTTAGAAATTCTAAAGGTTTAGGAACACTAATCATTGTTGGTGTAATGATTAAAGTTGAAGCATGCTTTGAGGAGGAGAGGAGGGGGGGTGGGGGTTCACCTTAAAGGCCTGAATGGATATGAAAGGGGGAGATTTGAAGAATTGAGAAGAAGGAAGATGGGTGTATGCTCAAGGTTAAGCATTGGAGACAATGAAAGGTAAGGACCCCTCCATTGTGATGTTCAAAATTTTAGAAAAAATAATCTTGAGAAAGGATTTTTGATATACGCCAAAGGGGGAAAATATAGAGTTTAAGTTAGAAAACCCTTATTCATGGTGGCAAAAGGTGAATACGCTCGCCCCCAGCGCCCCCGCCAACTCATTCCAGGGCCAACACGGAGGAGGTAAATCACGGGCGGCTACTAGCCTTTGGAATAGTGACTAGCACATAAGGGAGGTATTTACCTCGGCTTTGTCGAGATTCGAACCCCAGACCTAGAAAACCTTTATTCATGCTTTGGCATAAGAAGGATGGAGAAGGAAGTTGGGCTAACGAGTTAGCCTAACTTAAAAATATTGTCAAACATCAAAAAGGGAGAGATTATTGATACAATTGACCTCAGGTCAAAATTGACCAAGCTCGAATTAACTCAAGTTTGGGCTTCGATGGTTAATCAATATGTTAGTAAAAAGTCAAATAGGTTAAGGTTAACTAAATACTTGACAAGAAGTAGGAAGTTCGACGGGAAGTTGATAGGAGTAAAGTTCAAGTGGGTCAAAGTTGACCAAGCACTTGGTAATCAAAAGTCCAACAAAAAGTTGACAAGAGAAAAATACAAGTGGATCAAGGTTGACCTAACACTTGGTGATCGAAAGTCCAACAGAAAGTTAGCAAGAGAAAAGTTCAAATGGGTTAAGGTTGACTAGACACTTAGTGATCGAAAGTCCAATTGGAAATTAGCAAAAGAAAAGTCTAAGTGGATCATGGAGAACCGAACACTTGGTAATCAAAAGTCTAACATAGAGTTGACATGAGATGGAAAGTCCAAGTAGGTCATGGAGGACCGAACACTCACTAGTAGAATTTCCTTGATTTACTTTGTATATTCATCAATGTCATAGATAAATAATTACTAAAGTAGATGCAAGTGAAGTAAAATGGTACTATTTTACTTTGTCTTATCACCAAAGTCGTATTCAGAAAAAAAAAAAAAACAAAGTCTTTGACTGGTTCAAGGAGGCAAAACTAATTCAGAGTTGGACCAATGCTAAGGTAAAAAAAATGTCTTTTACTTCGTTGGTTTTGTAAAGTGTCGAAGTAATCAATGATATGTAACTTTACAGTTTACATTGATTACTGAAGTAAAAAAAACATCTTCTATTTTATTGGTTTTGTAATGTGTCGAAGTAATAGATGATATGTAACTTCACAATTTACATTGATTGTCGAAGTAAATATATTATATAATTTCACCATAATTTGTATTTTCCAAAGTAAATATATTATATAATTTCACCATAATTTGTATTTGCCGAAGTATTTGGTATTATGTTATTTCACAGTTTACAATTATTAACAAAGTAATTGATTTAAAAGACTTCATTATTTTGTATTATACTGAAATAATTGATAAGAAACAACTTCACAATTATTAAACTGTGATGAAGTAAATGTTTTCTTTAACTTCAACATAATTTTAATGTGACAAAGTATTTTATTTTTTATTACTTCACCATCTAGTTTTAGTATTGAAGTAAATAACTATATTTCATTGTAACACAATTATATATATATATATATATATATATATATATATATATATATATATATATATATATATATAACTTAAAATGTATTAATTAGATTAATAAATTATCCATTAAAAAATGATAATGCCAACTAATCCATAAGTTTATCCATCAATCCACAAGTATATATCCACAAATATACAAGTATAACAAAAAAAATATATCCACAAAACCAAAAGTGTATCCACAAGTGTATATATATATATATATATATATATATACAAAAATCCATAATAAAAAATAAAATATTTATCCCAAGTACACAACCATTTTAGACACCTATATACGAGCAGACGAATTCACTACATTCACTTATGATTTCATCATATTAAGATTTGTTGTAATATTGATTATTGATTGTTCCTGCAAACATTTTTTGTAAAAATACAAAATACATTAGATTTATAAACAGTACATAAGCTTCCTTCTTCGGACAATAGTACATAAAAATATCAATTATATATTTTTACACCCTTGTTTTCATTTTTCATTTCTCTTATTTTTCCTATACTACTGTAAAGAATAAATACTAATCATATGCATATAAACAACAAAATTGAGCATATCATAAACAATAAAATAAAAGGTAAAACATCATATCAATTAATAAAAGTTTGGTGTTGTAGAACTTTACTAATGAAATTTCCACAACATTTAATGAAATTTACTATAATCATGAAGCACACAACATTCAACCAAATTATATCAAATCCCCTATATTGCACAGGACATTATTAGGCAATAAATTAACCAAAATTTTGATTACCTTATCATTGGCCTCGGATTTTCTTAGTTGCTTCTCAATCCACTTTCTTTTCTTGAGGAGCTTTCCTTTATTATCCGTTGGAGCTTGAAACTCTTCCATTAGAACAAATCATTGCTCTATCTCCATCATGAAGAAATTTTCAACCTTTGATTTTTAAAGATCAAAGCTTCCAATTATATAGGGTGGAGGTGCTCGGATATCGTATCCGAATCCATCTCTGAAACTCTACTTTTAAACTTCAACTCTTTTGATGATAATTTCTTAACTTTGAAATTAGGGCTTCAATGTCTTCTTCTTCCTCTAGCTCGTTTCTCTCTCGGTGATTAGTCCAATGAAGAGGGACCTCATTCTGATACCACTTGTTAGGACACTTTGGCGAGCTAGAGAGGGTGATTAGCTCTAATCGCTTCGTTGATGATTTATTGTAGCAGAAACTCAAATCAAACTCTAACACCCTTGATTTTACTTGGTATCCACCTCCTTGAGATGATAATCCAAGGGTTTACTTTTCTCACTCACAGTACTCTATTAAATCCTCCTTCTAGTAGGCGAAGAAGCCTCATACAAGTAAATACACAAGCGAATACAAGATACAACAAGAAATACACAAGAACAAGGAAATAGATATAAGAATAAAAAAAACTTTTTCTCTTGATCTCTTGTTGTTTTGGATCGCCTTTTGATGATTGGAAATGCAGCAACACTTTGCTCCAAGAACCTTCAAGAACTGGTGGAAAGAACCACAGAAGAAGTGTTGCATTTGAATCTTCGTCATCGCTTTTATATCCCACGAATTAGGACTCCCAATTGATTGGTTTTACCCCCAATCGATTGTCACGTCATATCCAAGTGTATCCAACCGTCAAAATCTCACAACAACTCGTTTCTTCATCACTTAATGGATTAGTCAATCGATTACGGGTCTTCTTAATCAATTACTCAATCGATTACAAAGTCTTATATTCGCTCGCGATTTCTCCCAATCGATTACCCAATTGATCACACTCTCACAAGGAAGCTATTGTGCTTCACAAAAAAACTCCTCTTGATCGATCAGTTGATTGATCAAGAGCTCCTATTTGTTGCAAAGAAATGCGCCCAATCGATCACTTGATCGATTGGCACAGGTCTTGATCGATTACCCAATCGATCCAATACCTTTTTATTTTGCAAAGACAAGCTCCCAATCGATCTACTGATCGATTGTATTTAGCACAATCGATTGCTCATCCCTAATTCACTTAACCCGAGTCTAGAGTTCCCTTGTCCAACCTTCGGTCAACCATAACATGTTGGGACTTCTCTACTAAGTGTCTGGCCAACCTTTTGACTCATTGGACTTTTCCAATTTCTCGTTGGACTTCCAATCACCAAGTGCGGTCCTCTTTGGGCCACTTAGATTTTTCTCTTGCTTAACCACAGTTAGGACTTTATCTTACCAATGTGCGGTCCTTTTTGACCAACTTGGACTTCCCTTAACCTAATCGCAAGAGCTTTCCTTTGTCAATGTGTGATCCTCCTTAATCTACTTAGACTTTACTTGTCTAACCTCAGTCAGGACTTTCCTTTCCAATGTGTGATCCTCCTTGACTCACTTAGACTTTCCTTTACCTAACTACAGTTAGGACTTTCATTGCTAACGTGCGGTCCTCTTTGACCCACTTGAACTTTCCTTTGCCTAAATGTAGTTAGGACTTTCCTTTCCAACGTGTGATCATCTTTGACCCACTTGGACTTTCTTTGCCAACATGCGGTCCTTCTTGACCCACTTGGACTTTCTATGCCAACATGTTGTCCTCCCTGACCCACTTGGACTTTTCTTGCCAACGTGCATTCCTCCTTGACCCACTTGGACTTTCCTTTGTCTAACCGTAGTTAGAGTTTTCCTTGTCAATGTACAATCTGTTGGTCCCTTGGCGGCCAACTAGAGGGAGGGTGGATAGCCTGAAATAAAAATAAAATATTTCTCATCTTTTCAAACTAAATTAAGAAACACTTGCATAAAAGAAACTTAATTAAAGAAAGAAAGAGGAAGATCATTTATTTGCTTACAACTTAGGTGGTTGTTAATTAAAGGCAAGTAAAGCTCACTAAAAATCTCCTTTAGGTAGAAAAGCCTCTTACAGCAGTTGAAGCACTCAATTATAAAGCTAAACAAAAAGAGAATTGATTACAAGTGTTGTTCTATATTTCCTAAGTCTAGGAGTCTTTTTATAGCCTCTGGAAAATCTTATCCAAAGCTGAAAGGCATCTTTAACAAAGTGGAGGGCGCCTCTAGCGAGCCAAGTGAAGATAAGGTTTTATCTTCGCTAACGGTTAATTTTGCTCAGTCTAAGGTGCCTTCAAAGGGTTGCGTCTTCCCACAAAAAGGCGCGGAGGCGCCTCCAGTAGCTCTGCAGTTCCCTGTTGGCTCTTCCGCTATGCCGATTACATGGGTGATTTCGTCCATCCAGAATTGGGCTCACTCTGACCCATCTTCCGACCTTCTCCTCGAGCAAGCTTTCACTCCAGCTTCTCGTCCCTCGGAAATGTCGCGTGCTCCCTTCTCGTCTGCTAGTGTACTCTTCTATAGCACCTTGTCCCTCGAATGAGCCGAGTTCATCGACTCTCTCCCGTGTCGTCCATCTCGTTAGTTGCGTCTTTCGCTTGACTTCCTATGCTCCTAAATTTTTGCACACCTAGACACAAAGCATCAAATAGACACAGGACCTAACCTAACTTGGTTGATCATATCAAAACTATCATGGGGTACTTACAATCTCTCCCTTTTTGATGTGAGCAACTCAAGTTAAGTTGGGGTAAATTAAATATAAATAATAGTAAGATAATAATTTTTGCAAGTACAAAATGTGCAATAAAAAATTAATTTACCCTCCCCTAGACTTGGTCTTACTTCTCCCCCTTTAATCACATTAAAATAAATAGGGTACTTTAAAATACTATAATAACGATTATCCAGAAAATCATAAAAGTTTAAATTTAGACAAAATCTGGACTTTAATAAGGTATAAACAAATTTTGAAAAAAAAATAATTTGAAAATATTTTTAAGTATTGAAAGATTTTGAAAATTTTAATAGGGGTTGAACAGATATATATAAAGCACATATAAAATTTTGCATAAACGAGTTAACTTAAGCAAAAAATAAATTCCAAAAAACATAAATTTTAAAAACTACCCTTTTTGAGTAAATAATAAATATTTTTAGATTGGGAAAATTTAAAAAAAAATTATAACAGCTAACTATTTAACAATTAATCAATTAAACATTCATTTCAATAATTGACTTCCAGGTTATGGCAATGCACTAGACCTTCTTGGATATTGAAACAATAACCACTTAAAGATAAAGCCTTTTAAAGAAATTAAACATTTAATTTTATTTCTACAAATTGTAACTTTCAAAAAAAAATTAATTTATTCTAAGCAGGATTTGGGAATCCAATATAGGTTTCTTCCTACTGGATTGATCAAGTATCTTTTAGGAACATATTTTGGTGATAATTTTCTAATTAGACCCTTATGGTATCTAAAATATCATTTTAGTCCTTGATAATATCTAGAATATGAGCATGCAGAATTTTAAAATTTTTCTATTTGTTCCTTTAAATTAGCATTTTCAATTTATCAAGCTCCTCTATTAAGCACGATTTTGCTAAGATTCTTTTTATTTCTAAGTTTTCTTTTTTTTTCAAATTTTCCTTTTTGGTTTTTAATTTACACATTAATTTAGTCATAAATTTAATACCAAAGTAAAGTTGATTAGGAGGTAAGAGGCATACCTCACTTACCATGTCAGATCTGAAGCTTGATTCTACTCCTGCTTCGCTGCATTCGTCTGATGTCGCTCCCCCTTCATCGATATTGGCTTCTGGGGAGCTTTGTTCTTTGTGACTAGCCATCAACGCTAGCCCGGCATATGCTTTTATTTCTGACTCAGATGACGAGCTTTCATCCCAAGTGGCCTTGAGATTCTTGTGCTTATTTTGCTTGGGGCTTTTGCCTTTTTCCTTTTTGAGCTCCGGGCAGTCCTCCTTTATGTGTCCTTCTTTTTGACACTGGTAGCATTTAACCTTCCTTCTATTTCTTTGATGTTTTCTGTTCTGTAATTCTTTAAATTTATTAGACTTAAGAAAAATGTAAACTTTCTTACCATGTACGCTTCTATGTCTCCTTCCAGATCTGAATCTGACTTGGGTTCGTCCTTCTTGGTGGCTCTTAGTGCCAGATTCTGGCTTGACTCTACTGTTATACCTACACATCGAGTCTCATGTAATTCTAAAGTTGAAAACAATACCTCTAGGGTACTTACCTCCAGGTTCTTCGAAATGTAGTAGGCGTCTATGATCAAAGTTCATTCAGGGGTTTTGGAAAAGGTGTTTAGTGCGTAGCATACCGAATTCCAATTGGTTACCATTTCACCGAGGTTGCCCAATCTGATGATCAACTCCTTGATCTTCGCGTGCAGTTCGATTACCTTCTCACCTTTTTCTAGATGAATGTTCGTCAGTTTGTTCCGAAGAATGTCCCGTTGTGCGAGTTTCACTTCAGATGTTCTTTCGTGGAGTTCCAGGAACTTCTCTCAAAAGTCTTTTGCCGATGTGTAACTTCTGATGTGATTTACTTCTTGAGGCGGTAATACACTTAAAAGGTGATATTCCGCTCTGCTATTGGCTACGAAATTGCTTTACTCTTTTTTCATCTAGAGGTACTCTTCTTTCTCTATGCCTTGTTGATATTTTGAAACTACAAAATCGTACTTAATTATTAAAAGAATTTCAAAATCGATTTTTAGGAATACTTTCATTCGGTGTTTCCAGTGTGCGAACTCCCACTCAAACTTTGGTGGGATGAGGCTTGGTCCGACCATTGATTTTGCTTTAGTCTGTGGTTAGTCCTTCTCAAGCATCCTTGCTCTGATACCACTTGTTGGTCCCTTAGTAGCCGGCTAGAGATGGGGGTGAATAACCTGAAATAAAAATAAAACCTTTCTCATCTTTTCAAGCTAAATTAAGAAGCACTTGCATAAAAAGAAACTTAATTAAAGAAAAAAAAGAGACAAATTGTTTATTTGGTTACATCCTAGATGATTGTTAATCTAATACAAGTAAAGTTCACTAAAAGTCTCATTCAGGCAGAGAAGCCAGTTACGGCAGTTAAAGTGCTCAATTACAAAGCTAAACAGAAAGAGAATTAATTACAAGTGTTGTTCTATATTTCCTAGGTCCAAGGGTCTTTTTATAACCTCTGAAAAATTTTATCCGAGGCTGGAAGGCGCCTCCAGTGAGGCAAATGATGATAAGATTTTATCTTCGCTAACGGTTATTTTTGCCCAGTTTAAGGCGTCTTTAAAGGGTTGAAGGCACCTTCCATGGGTGGTTGAAGGCGCCTTCCCATAGAAAGGCGCGGAGGCACCTCCAACCACACTAAGGGCACCTCCAACAGCTCTGCAACTCCCCGTTGGCTCTTCCGTTATGCCGATCGCCTGGATGATCTCATCCATCCGAAATTGGGCTCACCCGGACCCATCTTCCGGCCTTCTCCTCGAGTAAGATTCCACTCCGGCTTCTCGTTCCTCGGAAACACCGCGTGATCCTTTCTCGTCCGTCAGCGTACTCTTCCGTAGCACCTCGTCCCTCGGACATACTGAGCCCGTCGACTCTCTCCCATTTCGTCCTTCTCGCTAGCTGAGTCTTTCGCTCATCTTCCTGTGCTCCTAAGTTCCTGCACACTTAGACACAAGGCATCAAATACACACATGACCTAACCTGACTTGGTTGTGACGTACTTATACAATCCTTCTTAATCCACTTGGACTTTACTTGTCTAACTCCAGCCAGGACTTTCCTTGCCAACGTGAGGTCCTCCTTGACCCACTTGGGCTTTCCTTGCCAACAAGCAGTCTTCTTGACCCACTTGAACTTTCCTTTACCTAACCCTCGAGTTAGCACTTTACCAATCAAGTATCAGTCCTCCTTTGGCCTACTTGACCTTCTTTGCCAACGTACGATCCTCCTTAACCCATTTAGACTTTCCCTTTACCTAACCCTCGAGTTAGGATTTACCTTGTCTAATCTCCAATTAGGACTTTACCAATCAAGTACCAGTCTTTCCTAACCTACTTGACCTTTCTCACATATTGTCCAACAATATATTGTCCAAACATATTGTTCACAATATATTGTCTAACTATCAAAACTCAAAGTCGAATACATTCAAGTTTGGTCAAATTAGTCAACCTTAACCCAAAGAATGATTATACCAATAATCTTCCAACAGATTCCACTGCTTACTTGAGCCTTTGGTGAATTTGTTCCGCCTGTAACTCTTTCTTCTTTAACTTGTCATCTTTATTAGTTCAGCAATGGTCACTGATGATCTTCCTCCGCCATCCATTCATATGAAGGACAATAGGGACACCTTACAACTGTCCTATAAAATCCCTCGCCGCCATCGAGTCTGCATTCCTCTTCTAGATCAACGACCTCACCTCCCATCACTCGGCTATGTGACCTTCTTTCATGATCAATTGCTTCTGTGAGATTTTTCAATATTTTCATCTGTCTCTTCAACAGTTCAATCAATGACAGATCCAAGAATTCAAGCATGGAGGGACGATTTTTATACGGAATAAGGAACGATATCCTCTATCTCCATCAATAAAATCCATAATACTAGATATTTCACCGTTGATAAAAGAGGGCAACCACTAATGTCCCCCAATCCGGCCCTGAGTTCAATCCTAATACCTTTTGCTTGAGTACAGTAATATTCCATTCTTTTTTCTATCCAAAAATGGCGGAGGTTAAAAACTACTATTTCACTGCTCGACCGGCTTCCCAATTCTTAGAGAATTATCCAACCTCCCATAAGTTTTGAAAGACCCGATTTATGTCTTATCAGCCAAACCATTTAAATGGCCTACCGGAGTTGCTCCCTCAACCCAACTTAGGTAGATTTAAGGAAACGACTTGATCAAATGGAACGATTACGTTTCTTTATTTGCCTTAAAAGTACTTTAATTTTAAAATTATCAAAAATATAAGTACCAAAAATAGTATTATTCTTTTTTTACCCCTCCCGTTAACTTTCTAAATCCCCTCTTTTTCATCATTTTCCAATGTATCCCATCTCTCCCAGATTAAAAAAGATCAATTATGATCTCATATCATTTTCCCGATGGACCTGATATAGGAATATATCATGCTCATCGTGAGTTTGATATTTTTCCATATCAAACCTACTCTTGATATGATATAATATTAATTAAGTCCGGTGTTTATGTATTGAAAAATAATGTGAGATTTAGGAGGTTAACGGGAGTAATAGGAAGTGAATAATATTATTTTTTATATTTTTTTATAGTTTTAAAATTAAGATATTTTTTTTCGTAAATAAAAAATTTTGACCGCTCTGTTTATCAAAAGCCGTTAAGGAAAACCTCTCTTTCAGGATGTGATAGACAACAGTGTGTGACTTTAGTCTCCCTTTTAATTTTTTAATGTATCTCATTCTTCATATCGATTATTCAAAGACGACCCGTCGATCCCTTGGCATTAGTGCAATCGTGGCATGTCGCATCTGATGCGAGCCCAGATTTTCCATAACACCTAAAGCACAATTTTGAAAAAGAAAAAGAAATTTATTTTTCTAAACGCAAACGTAATAGCTAAAAATAATATTGTCATAATGCTGACATTTATTTATTTATTTATTTATTTATTGCCACGGCGTTTATAATTCTATGCAAGTTTTTTTTATCGATAGTCTTTTATTGCCTTAACTTTAACGCCAACGTTCCTCTTCCTCCGCCGCCAGAGTCTTCACCGGCCGTGGACCAGCTCCGAGCATTTCGTCTTGATCCACCGGAACCCCTTCCGCAGCGACGCCTTCAGTTTCCCCTCGACCGCGTACGCCTTGTAGCTCGCCACCCGCTTCCTTCGCCTCATCTCCGGGTCGCTGAAGCACCACACCGAGGGGGCCGCCCCCGACGACCGGCCTCGGCGCCGGGGCGGCGGGAAAGGAGGGTCCGGAGACGGTCCACGCGGCGATGGATGGGAAGTCTCGGAGTACGGGTGTCTGGTCTGACTGGCGCTCAAGACGTTGCCCTTCACGATCTCCGGCTGCCGACCGTCGCCGGCGTCGGCGCCGTAGGTGCGGAAGCCAGTGCGGTATCCACTATCGTAGTCGGAGGAGGAGCGGAGGTCTTCCCGGTAATGGTTCCGGCCGAAGACGCTCATCTCCGGTGAGCGGGGAAGAGGAGGAGAGAAGAGATGGAGGCGGGAGGAGGATGAAGAGGTGGAGAGAAGGATTTGGCGGGGCCTGGTTTTAAATTTGCTAAATTTAGAAGGACGGTGTAGACTAATTTAGAGAGAGAGGGAGTTGACAATTGCGTTTTTAGAAAGCAGCGTTGAACGGTAATATGGCTATATTCGCCAAAGTGTTATCTTTGAAGAAAAAAAACATGAAAATAGATTAAATTAATTACTAAATATGTCACATATTCTTATCGATTAAATTAAAAATAATGTTGATATTTTTATTGATTAAAAAAAAATTTGACAGATTTTATTTATAAAAGGGAAATTAAATCGTTACCTTGAACTTCTTCACGTATAACTATATAAATACAAGCATATTCATCTTTTGCTATTATATAAATGAATAGAAATGATATATTATCCGACGTCTTCTCCAATCTAATGATGAATGAAATTTGATATGAATGATTTGATACAGTTAAAATTTAATTTTTTTAATTCCTTATCTATATGTAACAACTTTTCTTCTCTTTTCTCTTAAATTAAAATAAATAATTTTTTTTCTTCTTAAATTAAAATAAATAATTTTTTTTCTTCTTAAATTAAAATAAAATTCTCACTTTTCTCTCCTATGATTACACTTAACAATCACTATGATACTAATTTTTAAAGGTAATGTAGCTGCTACAACATATAACAGCTACAACATAGTAGCTACTTCACTATTGTAGTAGCTGTTATATCATTATAACAGCTACTACATCATTATAGCAACTACTGTATCGTTGTAACGACTATTGTACAGTTATAATAACTACTACACCTTTGTAGTAGCTATAACTACTATAATATTATAGCGTCAATATCATAATGATTGTTACATACAATAATAGGAAAGAAAAGAGATAATTTTATTTTAATTTAAGATAAAAGAGAGAAAAGTTACTGTATGCAGATGAGAAAGATTAAAAAAATTAAATTTTAACCGTATCAAATCGTTCACTTCGGATTTTCTCACGATCGCGCAGGAAACGTCGCTTAGTGAATTAAATGTATTCTTTATATATATATATATATTCTTAAAAAAAATACATATATATTTTACAATTTACAATTTGATATCAATAAGGAGAATAAATTAATTCTCTTTTTTTTCAATTTGATATCAAGGAGGAGAACTAATGTATTCTTTGTTTTTTTTCCTTTGTTCATTCTATTTTGATGTTTAGTTCCTTCCTTACATCTAAACTCAGCTCAATTTGACTCGTTTACAGCCCCATTTGGCTCGGCTCGTTTACCCGCTGATGCTTTTTTGTTTTTGAAAGTAAACGAGGGAAAAAACCAGACAATTGAAACGTTTGTTCATCACATTGTAAATATTTAAGATCAATAATGAGAAGTGAAGCTACGGCGGGTCGAAATTTCAAAATTTTCACAAAATCTTTCAGAATGCAATCTTGAATCGAAGTCCAGGAACAACTAGACGTGATGCCACCATCATGTACACCCAAGGAAATCATATTTGTCATCCGCAAAAGCAATGAATGTCAACGATCCTCCCGAGTTAATTGAAAGAGGGGGGAAAAATTGAACATTGGATCTTTGTCGACGCTGGATATCAAATGCGCAGCATCATTCCAAATAAACAAAATATTTTATCAATTGGACTGGGCAGGATAAAAGCAGTCACAAACCTGTTTCAACCTTGCAGGCAATCTTCATTCTATCAGAATAAAACTGTGAAACCGGGCTGATTTTGTCGATGGCACAAGCAGAAATCGTATGATTCGAACAGTGGCAGGAGATGATCCAGGCAGTGACAAACAGCAATTGCAGCAAAAATTTACTATGTAACAACCTTCAGATGGAAACCTTTGTTCTTGATCCAAATTATCTTAACGGGTGGGAGAATGAACAGGAGAAGAAACTCTTCTCTATGATGCTTCCACCACACATTACATTCAAATCCTCTTCAGTCTCTTGATCTTCACAAACCACGCAGAAAATCAGAACGAATTCCCTAAAAGGTGATCTGCCAGATTGGTTTGAGCTAGTTATTACTGGAAAACCTTGAGCCAAAGAATATGAAAAGAAGCTGTCAGGCAAATCATAGTAGATAGGAAACTGCAGAACTATCCATACCAGAGATTTTTATTTGACCCAACAAAGTGAAAATGACATAAAACAGTAGCTGCATGCAATGACACTTAAGCTTCGAGAAATAATACAGATTGAGATATATCATGTTTTTCAAGAAATAAAACAATAACAACAAAAAAGGACAAACAATCTGTTTGATTGCATGAAATAACTATTTTTAGGGAGCAAAATTGGTAAGGGATAGAATAGCAATACCTATATTTCAGTCCGGTTCATGGAACATAGTAGATGCTTTATGAAAATTTTCAGTCTTCATAATAATAAAATATAGCTATAAGAAGTAGCCCTGCCTAGCCATACCAACCCGCCTGCCAGACCGGTCCTAGTACCAGCCTGTCCGATTCAACCAACCGTCTGGCACACTCAGCCAGACAGATCTTCCCAGGCCTCTCGCCTGGTCCTAACAGCTTGATCAGCCTATTCAGCATGACTAGTCCAAATACATCATGGACAATCTAATATAATTGGTTTGAAGAGAATGACAATAGAAATGAATCCCAAGTTATCCCAGGATAAGGATAAATTTTAAACAGAAACAGTTAGAACAACACCCTAGTAAAGTAATTCAATTGGTCCTTTGTATTGAAAGTAAAGAAGCTTGAAGTGACCCATTAAGGGAGAATTATATATCAACTCTTAGATAGCTAATCCAAATATAACAATTAGAGTTGTGAAAATAAATAGCATGACATTTCCTCAATCCAATCAATGAAACAGAATTTACATGACAGATACTTAGTCTAGAATATAAGTGAACTCAAAACATTTTTTGTGCTTCATTAATTAAAAAAAAAATTGAATACTAAGATACTTAAGTTCAGTCACCAATGTTGATGTTCTGCAGTGATGGTATATATATATAACCTAATTAGGTGGATAAAATGACTATTACTAGTTTATTATTGTAGCAAAAGATGATTACGCTCAGCCCAAATGTCTCATCCTAAGGGAGGTAAATTACGAGGTCAGCTTATAGCCGACCGCTAAGTAGCTATGAATTTTTTCTCTAAGGGCATGCGCCCGCCAAGAATTGATCTCTGCCTTATTATAGCAAATCAATTACCATCTAGCCAATTGGGCACTCTCGTAGGGACTATTACTAACTTATTATCGGAACTAGCAAAAGAGGTACATTTTTTTCCAACTGAAACAATAATCAACTCTGCCCATTACAAATCAGTCATGGCTAATCTCAAGCCTAAATAAAAGAGGAGGATTACGTTAAGTTGTCAGCCAGCGTCAAAACTATGAAAAATGTTCAATGAATGAATTTATTAAATTATTGTACTACTGCTAGGTTATTCTCCGAAAGGAATGCATTGTGGGGTCCGACTGTAAAATCTCAGCAAAGACCGTCACATATCCAGAACTCGGGTGTATTGCTAAATATACAAGAGTTAATGTTGCAGAGTCCAACTATAACGTATCGGCAAGGACCACTATATCTCCATGAGAACTTGGGTGTAGTATTGAATAAGCAAGAGTTCTCATACCATACGTTGGATAAGAACAAATATAATAAAAAAAACTAATAGTCTAAGATTTGGAACATTGAACATATGAACCCTCACTAGTAAATCAATGGAGGTAATAGATACAATGATTATGAGAAAAGTTGGAGTAGTGGGAAAAAAGAGATTGAATTATAGCCTTTAAGATAATAGTAGCAAAAGAAACTATAAACATAAATGAATTAGTGTAGTAGGATTAGATGACGCTACCAAATCAAGATTTTGGGATGACTTAGATAAAGTATTACAAAACATTTGGTGGTTTTGGGGCGCCTTAGATAAAGTATTACAAAACATTCTACCAAATGAAATGATTTTAATAAAAGGTGATATAAATGGACATGATGAAATGAAAAATGAAGAATATGAGAGGGTGCATAGAGGTTATGGGTTTGGAACGAGAAATAAAGAAGAGAAAATTATATTAGATTTTGTAATAGCATGTGATTTTATATTAGTTAATATATTTTTTTTAAGAAAAGAGAAGAACACTTAGTCACATTCAAAAGTGGGAATAATAAATCGCAAATTGACTTTCTTATGATTAGGAAGAATGATAGAAAGATTTGTAAAGATTGTAAGGTCGTCCCTGGAGAAAGCTTAACTATCCAATATAGATTAATAGTGTTGAATAGACGCCTCAAGCATAATATCAATAAAAAAATATATACGACTCCTAAAATTAAGTGGTGGAAGTTATGGGATGGGAAGTAAAATATATGTAAAGAGAAGGTATGAGTACAAGTATTAGGTGAAATATATAATAACTCTAATATAACATTGAATAAGATGGTATTAAAGTTGAAAATAGTAACGAAGAGTGTAGTCAAAAGGACATGCACCACTAAATAAAAAATCTTGGTGGTGAAATGAGAAAGTATAAGAGAAAGTGAAGGAAAAACAAACCGCTTATAAAAAATTATATATTTGTAAGAATGAGAAAAATTTTAAAAAATATACAATAGCAAAAAAAAGAGGCTAAGAAAGTAGTGAATAAAGTAAATAATGAAACTTTGAACGATTATATAAAAAATTGAATACAAAAGATGGGGAAAGAGGCATTTATAGAATAGCTAAAGTGAGAGAAAGGAAAACTAGAAATCTTATCCAAATAAAATGTATTAAAGATGAATGTAATAAGGTACTAGTAAATGATGAAGAAATAAAAGAACGATGGAATTGATATTTTCATCAACATTTTAATGAAGACTTAGGTGACCAATTTAGGTAATTTAAGTAGGTCAAATGAGTATAAAAATTTAAATTTTTATCGTAGAATTCAAACTTCAGAAGTAGAAAAAGCTTTAAATGGAATGTACAATGGAAAAATCGTTGAAGCATATGATATTCCGATAGAGATATGGAAGTATCTAGGAAAATAAAATATTGAATGACTTACAAAATTATTTAATATGATATTGAAAACGAAAAACATGTCTGATCAATGGAGGATATGTACTCTAGTTCCCTTCTATAAGAATAAGGAAAATGTATAAAATTGTGCAAACTATAGAGGTATTAAACTAATGAGTCATGTCATGAAACTTTGAAAAAAAAAGTAATAGAGAAAAGATTAAGGAAGAGGTCACAGTAACCGAAAATCAATTAGGATTCATACCTGGAAAGTCGACAATAGAAACTTTACATCGTCTGATAATTAATTAAAAAATATCGAGAGAAAAAACAAGATCTATACATAGTATTCATTGACTTAGAAAAAACTTATAATAAAGTCCTAAGAGAAATTATATGGAAAATTCTAAAAAAAAAAGATGTATTAGCACAACATATATTGAACTAATTAAGAATATGTACGAGGATGCAACGACTAGAGTAAAGACTTTAATGGAGTAACTGAAGTATTTCCAATAAAAATAGGGTTGCATCAAAGCTCAACACTAAGTCTCTATCTTTTTACACTAATTATGAACAAACTCACTAAACGCATTCAAGGCACAATGTGGTGCATGTTGTTTAAAGATGATATTGTTTTGGTAGATGAAACACATGAAGGAGTAAATGCTAAAGTAGAATATTGGCGGGAAACATTAAAAGGAAAAAAATTTAGACTTAGTAGAGTAGAGACAAAATATATGGAATTTAAATTTATCAATATTAGACGTAATGAGACAATTGTTAAGATAGAAGATGATGAGTTGTCCGAAACCGAGAGCTTTAAATATTTAGGATCATTTTTGCAAAACGATAGAGAAATTGAGAGAGATGTCTTGCATATAATACAAGTATAACGGTTGAAATGGAGGAAAACGTCGAGTGTTTTATGTAATCGTAAGATACTTCTAAAATTTAAAAGAAAGTTTTACAAAACCGCAGTTAAACCTAATATGTTATATGGAGCTGAATGTTGGGCTATGAGTCAAGCACATGAGCAGAAGATGAGAGTTGTAGATATGAGGATGTTAAGGTGGATGTGTGGACATACGAGAATGGATATGGGACTGTAAATGAACCAAGTGTTCGTGAACAAGCTTGGTGTTCGGCTTGGTAAGAACTTGTTTATGTTCGTTCAATATACACAAGATTAATTAAACAAATAAGCTTGAACACATATGTGTTCAGCTCTTAACGTTCGTGAACAACGTTTGTGAACAATGTTCACGAATCATATTCATTAATAAAACTCTTTTTAATATGCTAAATAAATAATAAAATAAAATAAATAAATTTAATTATCAAGCTCAATAACTAATCAAACAACTAAAAGTTTCAAACAATCAAACAAACTTGAATTGAGAGCTCGATAACATCTAAACGAACCAAGCTTGAATTGAGAGCTCAATGCCCCCAGGGCGTAGCACAGACGGTGGGCGCATGACATCTTTGGCGTAATGGTCAGAAGTTGATTCTCAAGAACTGACAACCTGGGGTTTACCCCACCATGCGTCTGACGCCTGTGTACCTACATGTACCTCCCTCCATATCCGTGGGGCCGGCACTAGTGGGGCGTTAATGTGACAGATCTACATTTGAATTGAGAGTTCGATAGCACCTAAACAAACCAAGCTCAAGTCAAACTTTAAACAAGCTCAAGCTCATAAAAAATAAACCAAGTCAAGCTTGAGCAAGCATTTCAAAAGCTTGGTTCATTTTAAGCTCAACTTGTTTACAGCACTAGATGGACAGAATAAGAAATGAGAGCATTGGAGAAAAAGTCAGAGCTGCATCTATTGAGGAAAAACTCCAAGAGACACGTTTAAGATGATACGAACATGTACTTAGATGATAAATAAATGCTTCAGTTAGACAATGCGAAACTATAACAAACACACATATCAAACGAGGAAGAGGAAGATCAAAAAAAACTTAGTTAGCAACAATAAAACAAGATAAATTTATTTAACTATAGATGATGATATATTAGGAGATAGAACTCAATGGCGTAAAAGGATTTATATAGCCGACCCCACTTAGTGAAATAAGGCTTGGTTGTTATTGTTGTTGAAATAATAATCAATCTCTAAATGTGTTTCGTCCTCTCATCAAAGTCAAATTAGAAAGCAATGTACATGCCAACTTAATTATCACAATCCATCTTCATTGGTACTAGAAACATTAACTTTGTCAACATACAACTTTGTTAGCACTAAAAACAGCATTTAACTTTGTCAATAATTGCTTGAGTTAGATAAGCTCCCATATAAGAAAAATAATTGCTCAGTGTTCTACCTCTACACAGAACCTCAATACAATAGTTAGCTTCTTGACCTTCAAAGATATCAAGTTGCATTCAAAAACACAATATCTTGATTTGAATTTTTAAAAAAGTAACCAATCTGCATCTATATATCCCACAATTTGTATGCAGTCGTGGCTATAATATTTGAGACATTCTCGAAGGATCCTTGAGATGTAGTAGAATTCTCAAGGCTACTTTCCAATTGTCCTAGAATGAAGACTCAAGAAATTAACTAATATCAAGCTTATCCACCCCCCCCCCCCCCCCCCCCAAACACACCCACACCCTTTCCTCTATTTTAGCATCAATATGACATTAGGAACAAACTCAACTCAGGCCTTTTGGACAAAGTCCTAATTGTTGCTGTGGTGTTGCTGCTGAAATTTCTAGAGGAGAAGACTATCGAGATGTAGTGGGAATAGAAAGAATTGCCGTAGGAACAAAAATAAAATTCCCAAATAAACTTGGGACTTCATTAGACTTGGATGTACACAATGTGGTTGAAATTAATGGTGTACTAAAAGAAGATTGTATCTGCAAAATAAAGGCATATTGCAACGAGGAGAATAGCATTCATACTCTGTGTGTGATAATGACTAACAAAGATGAACATGATAAATCTAAGAAATAATTTCTCTACCAGAAGGCAAGAATTGAACAAAACAGCAAACCAGATACACAGGACAGAAGTAAAGGGAATAACAAGGAAAGAGAATGGCGAAGGGAACTTCACCATGAAGGTTTGAAGAAGGCATATAATACTTATAAGGCAATATGCAATAAGAATAATGTCACCCAGAATTGCAGGGGAACCTTCATATGAAGCAGCAAGGTTTTGGAATCTCAACAAATGCATCTTCTTCTCTTTAAACCTCTGTAATTGATCTATTGTCAAATCGGTTTCCACTAAAATTTTGTTTCCCTCTAGCTGAACCTTAATCCAAACTAAGTTCTGTGCCAAATCCAGTCAACAAATATTTTATTCTTCTTTGCAACTATAGTTCTATTGTTATTCATGGCTGGAGTGCTTCTACCTCCCGTCTTTCATTATCTATGGCTGGAGTGCTTCTACTTCCATTGATCTGCAGATTTCTAGATTGGTTTGCATATTTGCATTCCTTCCATATGATTTCTTATTGGTTCTTCAGAAATCCATTGATTAGTTTCTGGTCATATCTCCTGCAAGTGTTTTGGATTTGAACTGAAGGATGAGTTGTAATTATAGACATATGGCCTTCTTGGGAATAAGCTTTCTACCTTTAGTGTACCAATCAAGGAGGATATATGGTTCCTTCAGTTCCAAGCTTATCAAAATTGATGTCCCAAGACCATGATTCTAGTTGATAGAGGTAACTCTGATGCATGCATCTTCTATAGGTAATATAAATAAAAGGTCATAAATACACAAATTGCATAATTAAGTTTAAGCAACTATTTAAAATATATCTTTTAAACAAATTTGCTATGAATGTATAGTGTTCATACATAAAGGGAAGCCTAGTGCACGAAGTTTCCCACCAATGCAGGACTACGGAAAAGCGTCGGACCACATTGGGTCTATTAGATGCGGTCTTACCCCGCATTACAAGAGGCTGTTTTCACAACTCAAATATATCAAACGGCAACAACTTTACTATTCCGTTCATACCTCTATCAAATCATGCAATCCTATAAATGGATTCCTAAATCCACATTTTTATTTGTTTAGTATACATGTTCAATAAAATCCGTAAAGAAGCTAAGGCCCATTCAAGGACTACTTTTGAGATTAAATATTATAAGTGGGTTCAAATCCCATGCCTGACTCAAACTTAACAAGCCTTTCAATCAACAAGCTTGAGTGTGAAGTTTTAAGCCCACTTGAACTTCAACTCAATTTGAGGTAAATAAGTTTTCATTTAAAAAATATTTGAATAATTGTTCCTAGCTCCATTTGGCTAGATGGCATACCTCGGTAGAAAAGGTGATTATTTATCCTCTAATCCAAACAAAACATTTTTCCTAGCCAAACATGACATGCTTATGTGAGTTAAAGAAACAAGGATGATGAGAACTAAATGAGAGAACACAATCTGTCATCAGGGCTTTCATTCGTTATGGATTATCCTAAAGTTCACACAAGTAGAAGCAAAGAATACAGCAAAATGAAGTTTCTTTGCAATCCACTTGTTTCATGGAGAAAGAATACAGAAGTCAGTTTATTATTCTAAAATTAAGGTTAGGCGATGATGATGACAATGAAGAAAAGGAGGAAAAAGGATATATGATGTCAACAAAATAAATGCAGCTCCTTAAAGCAAACTATTGAATGATAATACCATTTCTTCTCCTAACCAAAGAGTCCAACAGGCTCAGCTACTACATAGCTCATCTTAGTATCCTGTGGCACATGCTCGACTTAACCAACAAGTGAATTAGAGCATGACAAGCTTTGCATTTGGGTTGGTTGGGACTTGAGGATGCAAGTAGCAAGCAATCATATTATGATCCTATGGGCCAACCAAGGCATATAGTTGGGCCCGTACAACTCAACACATAGGTCCTTCTAAATATTGATATAAATTCATGTAATTTCAAACAGTTACTAGTATATCTTTTGTTTTGAATTTTTACTACTACTACTGAATGTAAAGTCTCTTAGATTACAATAATGACCCTCTCTTTTTGAAGAGCCAGTCATTTTCTCATAGATTAATTCATCATCAGTTTGACCAAATATAGTAGTAGGTGATCATAGCTTTTTTCACCTACAAATACCACAAAAAATGTAGGAAATTTTCAATGAAAAAGAGTCCTAATGTCCTCATTCCTTGTAAACAATTTATAGATAAAAAATAGAAAGTTAGGCATACCAAGTGCAGAATCCCTGAATAATTCTTTTAAATGACACTTTGTAAGGGAGTATACTCCCGCATGGCATCATTCAAATATTAAACTTAAGCCTTCTGTAGTGCACTGAGCTAAACTAGCTTCAGATTATAAAGAAGGCTTATCGTTCTGATAGCACTGTTCAGAAACTGACACTCTGTTCCAAGAACTCAACCTTTGCGAGCTGTGTGAGTTTTCCATCCTTCGTCCAATTTCTGATATCATAAAATCAGTTCCTACATTGCCCTGTGATGCTCGAGTCTCCTGAAAACTTTGCCTCAATCTATCATTGGACAACATGATGCATATACGTTGCTGTAGTGCACGTCGACCCAAAACAGTTGATGGTCCAACACCATGGGGCTGAGATATATAACTGCTATTTTCCACTGATCTTGGCGAAACATTCAGATCAATTTCATGGAAATAAGGTTGACTTGATCTATGAAAATTTGTATTACCACAAGGGGTTGAAACCTCTGTTTCAATGAGACTGCCTAACATGTCAATATTGCCAGCTGCTTGATCATCCCCAAAATCTTGATTTTGCAAGTATGATGAATCATCAACTGCAGATTTACAACACTCACAGTACCAATTGCCTTCTGGCACTTCCCTCCCAAGACCAACACAATATGTGTGAGCAGGCGAATCACAGATATCACACAGCAACATGAGAGTATCATCTCCACCTTGATGGCATTCTATGCATACCACATTTTCGTATGGATCCAGCATTCGCCTTATTTCTTCCTCAGAAGGTTGATAAACCTTCGCCAACAAACAATAACAACATATGAAATATTTAATTAGAAATTGGTAAAAGTTTAATGTAAATAAGAGAGAGAGATAGCAATAACATACATGCAGAATAATGAGATTCAGTCTAGCAACAAAGAAAAATAGAAATATACAAAATAATGTGCATTTGTTATATTGTAGTCATACATGACTGTAGTGCACCAGAGAAATAAAATAATCAGTTAGTGTCGGTAGATATTAAGAACACCTAAAATTTTCTCACAATCAACTGTACTCAATCAAATCAATTTGTAACTTCCTTTTGTGGATCCTTATTATATACAGATAAAAAAATATATAATTCAAATAGTTCCTAAGAACTTAATCACTATAAACAATCCTTAAAAACATTGAGTTATACCAAGATATTTGAGACTGATTCTTTTCAAAACTATTTTTGACTCAATCAATTCAACCTAACATATGATTGCATCAAGAAGATGACCAATATGTGGTTACAATGCAGTTAACCAAAACAATTGTTGTCAGATAAACTTTTCCTTAAAGCTATTGCAAAATGAATTGAATACCTACCTGATCACGCTTTTCAACTTTGATAACTGCTTTCCTTAACCCGAACCCTGGATCTGATCTAGAGGACTTGGTAATGGTTCCAAACCTCCTCTTGCAAACAGGACATCGTGACTCTACCTTTGACCACTCCATTATACATGGAAAACAAAAAAAATGAGTGCAAGAATTCAACACTCCTCTAACTGTTGTTCTATGTTCCTCTGTCAAGCAAATACCACACAATGGCTTCCCTGATTCCTCATTTTCTTTCTCCTTACCTTTCTCAACGCTTTTTATTCGAGCAACTATCCTATCTGTCTGTAGCAGATTCACAATCCCACTACTCCCCAGATCCCTCAACACATGCTCAGAAATGTTATAATCACCATCTGAACAAGATTCTGATTCCTCAAGTGACACTTTTTGCCTTCTTATCACAGAACTTTTAGTCTTCTGGATACTCCTGCTTTTGTTCCTTGGTTCATCCAACATAATGGCCTCCTCTACAAAATCATCATCAGAACTTACAAAATCAAAATCAGGCGTATCTGACTCCTCCAACAATTTCTTCTTGGTGTCCTTTGATGTTGAGCTCATCTTCCTCCTTGCTTTCTTGGTTGTCTTGGTCTTTCTACTGGCAGCAACACGATCTTTCACAATAAAACCATCATCGTGCTCAGATCTCTTCTGGCATCTGTTTCCCCTTTTCTTTTGCCTTGAAATCCATTGCTCCTGCATCATACCACCCTTCTTCATTTGTCCTTGCTTTTTCAATCCAGAAGGCATTGAGACTTCCTCATCAACAAGATCCTGCTCATCAGGTGAGAAATCCTCATCCTTTTCATCTTCCTCCTCCATCTCCTCTTCCTCATAATCTGAACCTTTGGCCTGTTGGTTGTGAGGTTGAGCTGCTGGTGCATTTCTGTTCCTCCCTCTCTTTCTAAGCGATAAAACTTCTTTTTCATCAGTTTCTTCTTCTTCCTCTATCTCCTCTTCCTTATACTCTGAACCTTTACTCCTTCGGTGGTAAGATCTAACTCGAGATGCATTTCCGTTCCTTCCCCTGTTCCTGAGAGATAAAATTTCCTTTTTTCCATACTCTTCTTCTCCCTCCATCTCCACTTCATCATAATCTGATCTTTTGGTCTTCTGGTAGCGAGATCTAACTGCACGTGAATTTATGTTCTTTCTCTTCCTCCTAAGAGATGGAATTTCCTCTTCTTCTTCTTCTTCTTCTTCTTCTTCTTCTTCTTCTTCTTCCTCCTCGGCCTTATAGTCATCGTCGTCATAATATGAAAACCTAGGTTTCTTCACCGCCCTCTTTTTGGCTCTAGAAAAGCACTTCAGACGTTTGGGCCTCCGCCCCAACGAGATCTCATCGTCCTCATCGAGCTTAGCCGCCGGCCGATTAACATCATCGGAACCGCTGGCGGACCCCCCAAACTCGAACTCTTCCTTAGAAGCATCGGACGCGTCGAGGGCTTCATCAGAGCTCTCCTCCTCATCATCTTCCTCCTCCAAGACATACTCCTCATCGTCCTCATCATCGGAGATCTTGGATCGGTGGAGGTGCCTCCCGCCCGGCGCGGCGCGCTTGTAGATGACCCTCCCGCCGCTTGCCATACCACCTACTACAACAACGCGCCTTCTCCAAAAAAAAAAGTGCGAAATTGCTGAGAATTTCCAGCCCAGCAAAGTTCTCTCTACGGCAAACAGATGAGATTGGAAGCAACCGAAGCTGTTCCCATATGCTTTGGCCTTCGCTTCGTTCTTGCGGCAATAATGAATGAAGAATCAATATCTTAGGAATCAATAAATCGCCAGAAGTGGGCTTACTTTTGCGGCCGCCGTACCTTATTCTAGAAAGAGGAGACGGGGTTGGCCGGCGGTGGCGTGGCGTGGCGTTGCGACGTCGATGTGATCGACAAGAAGGTAAGCACACGGCCCGTGTTGCACGGGAGATTGAAAAACGAAATGCGTTGTCGTCCAGGTAAATATAATAGTGGAACAAGTTGGCACGACAATTTTGAATTCTTGCGTTACAAGATAAAGTTTTGGGCATTTTATCAAGGACAGGTTTGAAAATACCCAAAACTTTACAACTCTTTTCGAAATATCATTTAATGATTTATTAATATCAAAATGTTTTTAGTATTTTAATAATTAAAAATAATAATTGGGAACAAATATTCGGATGTTTGATTTTTCAACTTTTTATCAGAAAAAAAATTTAAATATCTTAATCAGGTACGTTATTTTTAAAATTATTAAATGTGGTATTTAATTTTATTTTTACCCTTATTAGTTATTATTCTCAATCGGCTGCTAACCTGACTTACCTTCTCCGTGTTGACCTTGGGACGGGTTGACGGGGGGCACTGGGGACGAGCGTATTCGTTTTTTACCATAATTATGATAATTAAATCGATTCTTTTTAATAAAAAATAAAAATAATTTATTTCTATTTAAAAATTTATTATTTTAAATATAATAAATGAAATTAATATTTGAAAGTATTGATATAATTAAAAGATAAAAATATAAGATCGGATTATATATCATTTTGAACTATCTAAGTTCATTAGTCAATTTTAGTCAAAATTAAATTGACTTAATAAAATTTGGTCCTATGTATTAGTCTAGTTCTCTTGATTATATAAATATTATCCAATATTATTTTGATCACTATATTGAGCGCAGTAAATTTTTTTAATATAAAATATGTCCAAAAAAATATAATTTATTTTTAAAAAATCATTACTTTAATTATATTGGGTCAAATTTATGTTTAAGCAAATGAATATAATTATAAAAACTACACAAACTCAAACGATATGATTTTACGTAATTTTGAACTCTCTAGTTCATCAATCGATTTTGATTAATAAACCTAAAGAGTTGGGTCAAAATCAAATGATGAACTTTGAAAAATTAGTATAATGTAAAATCATATCTTCATCAAATTCTTATGATTATATATACCCTTAAATATTAATTTAAGTCAATATATTTCAAGAGTAATGATTTTTTAAAAATTAATTGGTTAAAAAAATAATCATTCGATTGTTTCAATTATAGCAATCCGATTGCAACCAGATATTTAAAAAAAATAAGTATATAATTTAATAATTTTAAAACTAAGATATATAATTTAAATATTTCTAAAACTTTCCTACAGTTACCCAAACAAACGGTTGAATTTTAAAACCGTATAAACTGTGCTTTCAATTTATTGAATAGGTGAATTGAGAAAAAAAACCATCTATTTAATATAAAAAGAAATTAAGGATTTTTAAATAATAGAATATAATTTATTTGATCATTTATTCATGATTTAGACTCTGTTTACCAATTTTAAAAGAAAAAGAAAAAAAATTCAAATGAAAAAAAATTTCCTTCTAAGAACGAAGAGAAAAAGAAAAAATAAATACATAATAATAATAATATATGAATAAAAAAAATATTGAATCCATGGCTCGCGTCGAGCGGTGAGAGCAGAGAATGTGACGATGTGACTAAAAAAAGGGAAATTATTTTTCTGTAAAATAAATTTAAAAATAGAGTCGATAGATTCATAAATTGTCCGTCGATTATTTTTATAATAAATAAATAGTAATTTTTTAATAAAATAAATATTAAAATATTCCTATAAATAGAAACTTTAGTAAGTGCATATTAATTTCTTCTATCACTATATCTAAATAATTCATTTTATTAAATTTATATCATTACTTTTCACTACACATTATATTAATATGCATAAATTTTCATTATCTTTAATAAAATATTTTATTCTCTTTCTTCTATTTTTTATTATTATATTTATGGAATGAGAGAAGAAGAGAGATTAAAAAGAATAAGTGAAATGAGAGATATTTAAAATAAATATTATTTTTATTTTTAGTTTCATTTTTTAAATTTAAAAATTATTATTCATCAAATCTAAATTTAAGGAATAGATATGGTATCTAAAATTTAAGATAAAATATTTGAATAAAGTAATTGACCATCCACCTCTTTAAGCATTTAAAAAATAATAATAATAATTAACGTAACTAACTTTAGCAACTAATTAATGTAGCTAAATTGAGATTAATAGGAAACATAAGTGTGTGCCGATTAATAAGGGAACCATGTTAATGTAGCAATTGATTGTTGTGACGAGCTTTAAATGCCTTGTTGGGTGAAGAATCCGATTGATATAAACGCTTCGATTAAAATGACAGTGAATTAAATTAATGTGGAGTATCGATCTGAACGAATTACTTCGTCGCTGTATTAGTTTATGAGTTTCCATTCTTTTGGAATGTAATAATGAACAAATTAGATTCCGATCTTTAATTCTCATGAAAAGGTTTAAGAATGGCTTTTATTTTCATTACCATTAAAAAATCTTGTATTTAAAATGTCATATTTACATTAATGTTAATTAAAATTACTTTAACTCAGTATAATAATAAGATTCTCGTCTCACTTAAGACAGAGCTTAAGTGAAGTCATCCTTGCTTACGATGAACCCAAGTTCAGTCAAACCAACTCTTTCATGTTCCACTCAGTCACCAAGGACCATGATTTGGTTAATGCACTCAGGTCGAGTAAATCCACTCATGGCTGAACTCAGGTCAAGTCAGTTGACTCATGATCGAGCTCGACTTTAGTTAGCCTGAATCACGTCCAGGTTAAGTCCAACCGTTCAAATATAAGACTGGGCTTGTATGCGACAGAGTGGTTACAATACTGCCAATTATAAAAAGTTGTACCCTTTGATGAAGAAAAAAAATGTAAGTCCATAGGAAATTTTTGTCACCTCTTTACTTCCTATATACGGTAACGGTGGCAACATTGAAATGCACACTATGATATTTAGCATTATTATTTTTCACTTAGGTAATTTTTGTTCAGAGTCTGACTTGAACATAGGAGATATTTCATTGAGATTCGTCTTGGCCTTTACCCTTTTTCAATCCTTTCAATACTATTGCCACAGACCTTCACCAGAGTCCTCGCATGACTTGGCTCAACAACTATCGACTCGATAACCATAAGATTCGACAATTGCTGACCAACAAGAGTTGATCCGATAAGAGTTAATTTGACACATATCCAACCTACAAAAAGAGCTTGGTTGTGAATATTTCAAGGAGTCAACCCATTCCTCGATCTCAACTAGATTATATTAGCGTCATCTATAGGAAATACAGTAGGACAAGGACTCAATCAACATGAATCCTGATCAATCCGACTTAAGACTAAGCTTATGTCACGACAGCCTCTCTTATGACTATTGTCCTTTTGATATCTACGTGGATTTCTATTTTACAAGTACTTGAAAATGTGTATGATTGTAATAGTGATATCACCACAAATTTGATTGATAAAATAAAAAGTTATGAATTTGTGTTTGTGATGCATATGATGAAATCTTTATTATGAATCACAAATGAATTGTCGCTTACCTTATAACAAAAGGATCAAAACATTTTACTAATTGTCAATTTGATTAAAACAATGAAAGTTCGATTACAAAATTTGAGAGAGGAAGGATGGGAGAATTTTTTAGATGTCATCAATAAATTTTCTAGTAATCATACGATCCTAGTATTGAATATAGAAGAAAATATGAGAACTTGTGGTCGTAGCAGACATAATGGGCAAATGATTACTAATTTTCATCACTATCATGTTGAAACTTTTTTTGAGGTAATATTTTTAAATATGTTATTAATTTTAATTTTCTAATAGTATTTTTTATTCACTTTTTTATTGTTACAATATTAAGTTCTTGATAAGATGGTTCAAGAGATGAATAATCGTTTTTCAGAATCAAGTACAGAGGTACTTATTTGTATTGCTTGCTTAGATCCAAAAGACTCTTTTTCTCAATTTTACATTGGTAAACTACTCCGCCTTACTAAACTTTATTCAGAAGATTTTTACTTTACTGATCGTGTAATACTTAAGGGTCATCTTGAGATTTACATTCAAAATGTACCAGGTGAATTTTCTATGATTGAAGATTTAGGAAGTCTTGTTTAAAAAAAAGTTGAAACTAGCAAGAATACAATTTTTTCATCGGCGTATCGTTTGATTGAGTTAGCATTGGTTTTACCAGTTACAACTCTTATGTTGAAAGGATTTTTTCTGCGATAAAAATTATCAAGACTGATTTGTGTAATAGGATGGGGATGAGTGGATGAATGACAGTATGGTAGTATATATTGAGAAGGATATTTTTGCCACAATTGAATATGAACAAATTTTACAACATTTTCAATAGATGAACACTCGTAGGATGTAATGCCCCGCCCTTCCCCGCCCCTCGGGAAGGGGGGCGAAAGGACGGGGGTAACTTGAAAACATACATACATGGCAGCGGAAGTAAATAATGTTTTTTTTTTTTGAAACAAATTAAACTAACTTAAGCATACAATCATGTTGTCATAGAAACATGTTCATTATCATAGGATCATATATCCAACATATCATGTTAACATTCATAACTTGATCTAACCTCTACTACTTGCTACATAATGCATAGCATTTTACTTGACATAAGCATACTATCAGAGATCATCAAAACATAAGTTCATAGTGAGTAGACATCAATAAATATCATCCATCATACGTAAAGTTTTGAAACATAGAAACATTAAGCAGATTTATTCCACCATGCCACTGTCACACACATTCTTGCCCTTCCTGCTGCTCCCTTTTAATTCAATCATTCTTTTCCTTTGTCTGCAGTACAAGGGAAATTAAACTATAAGCACATAGGCTTAGTAAGATTCTTTCCTACTCATAAAACATGAATCATGCATCTAAACATAAAGTGGTAACATGTTCATTTAACCAACATCTAGATATAAACTTGCATACTAGCATAAGGTAGAGTCATACTCATGTAAGTAAATCATAACATAGCATGTGAGAGTTCATACACAAAGTAATAACATGATCATCTAGGCATCCTAAACTTATTTTTCAAAAAGGAACATCTTACTAAAACATAAAGGAAAACATTTAGCATGAATAAGCATATACAAGATGTCATTTGAAAACATGCATCATGAATGAGTATATGCAAGATGTCCTTTGAAAACATATATATCATATAAATACTTAAACATAATCTCATCATGAGGGTCCGGCTTTGTACCACATATATACATAAATGTGTGCATCCTAAGTAGATCCAAGGTAGCAAATCTTGAACCTACTAGAAGCTAGGCCCGTTTCATAGACCATCGACCTAGGGGCAATTTAGGAGTCCATCCCTTTTACTAGGCCTGTTTCATAGACCATCGACCTAGAGGCAACTTAGGAGCTCATCCCTGGTACAAGCCATACAAAGTAAAATAAAATATCATGATTTATATCATATCATATCATAGCATATCATGTTATTGTCCTATCATGGCATATCATATTTTTGTCATATCATGAAGAGTGCTCTTAGTCCCAACTTAAGGGAAGCATCTCTTAGGCTTTTTATCATACATAAGCCTTATATAACATAGTAGCATAAAGTGCACATAACACATAGCATTTCTTAGAGAAAACATACATGATGACGTAAGTGCACATAACAAATAGCATGATGGCATAAAATCCATATCACATCATAAGAAATCATTAGCATATATGATTGGGGTTTTGATCTTCCTATAACCCTAAATCTTAACCTAGCCGAAACCTAGAGGTAGGATTCTAGGTTTTCTTTTTATTTATTTTTAACCCCACATGAAGCATGGAAAACTTAAACTAATCATATATCAAAATCATACATCATGAGAAAACATAAACATGCATTGTTATGTTCAAAACTTTTCCCTAAACCTTCCATTTAATCTTGGCCGAACCCTAAAGGTAAGGATCTTAAACTTTGACTACCACAAAAAGCATGAAAACTTAAATTAACCATAGACAAGGGATCATACATCATGATGGAACATAAACAAGCATGATTATATTTCAAAACCTTGCTCTAAGCCTTATGTTCATCCTTGGCCGAAACCTAAGGTAAGGTTCTAAGTTTTGTTTATACAACATGTAGCATGAAAACTTAACTAACAACATATAATAGATCATACATCATGAAGGAACATAAACAAGCATGATTAGATTTCAAAACCTTGCTCTAAGCCTTATGTTCATCCTTGGCCGAAACCTAAGGTAAGGTTCTAGGTTTTGTTTATACAACATGTAGCATGAAAACTTAACTAACAGCATATAATAGATCATACATCATGAAGGAGCATAAACAAGCATGATTAGATTTCAAAACCTTGCTCTAAGCCTTATGTTCATCCTTGGCCGAAACCTAAGGTAAGGTTCTAGGTTTTGTTTATACAACATGTAGCATGAAAACTTAACTAACAACATATAATAGGTCATACATCATGAAGGAGCATAAACAAGCATGATTAGATTTCAAAACCTTACTCTAAGCCTTATGTTCATCCTTGGCCGAAACCTAAGGTAAGGTTCTAGGTTTTGTTTATACAACATGTAGCATGAAAACTTAACTAACAACATATAATAGATCATACATCATGAAGGAGCATAAACAAGCATGATTAGATTTCAAAACCTTGCTCTAAGCCTTATGTTCATCTTTGGCCGAAACCTAAGGTAAGGTTCTAGGTTTTGTTTATACAACATGTAGCATGAAAACTTAACTAACAACATATAATGGATCATACATCATGAAAGAGCATAAACAAGCATAATTAGATTTCAAAACCTTGCTCTAAGCCTTATGTTCATCCTTGGCCGAAACCTAAGGTAAGGTTCTAGGTTTTGTTTATACAACATATAGCATGAAAACTTAACTAACAACATATAATAGATCATACATCATGAAGGAGCATAAACAAGCATGATTAGATTTCAAAACCTTGCTCTAAGCCTTATGTTCATCCTTGGCCGAAACCTAAGATAAGGTTCTAGGTTTTGTTTATACAACATGTAGCATGAAAACTTAACTAACAACATATAATAGATCATACATCATGAAGGAGCATAAACAAGCATGATTAGGTCTTAAAATTTTACTCTAAGCCTTGTATTCCATCTTGGCCGAAACCTCAAGAGTGAGGTTCTAGACTTTTTGTTACAACATGAAGCATAAATTGTAAAATTGACAACCATAAGTGACCACAACTCCTTATCTTGGCCGAAACTTGCAAGGAAATCCCTAGGTTTTTCAAATAACTTTTAAACATAAAGCGTACGAGAACTATTGTACTGCAGGTGAAGGAATACTTACATCCTCTCGCTTAATTTACTAAGAGAATGCCCTTTGCTTCTTGAAACTTTTTCCTAAAAGAATTTCTTTGGCTTGGTTTCGGCAATGGTGAGGGTGAGGCTTTGGTTTTTCGGTGGAGAGAAGAAGGAAGGAAGAAAAGAGAAGAAAAATGAAGTTCTCTTTCCCTTTTTCTTATTTATGTTGAATGAAGGAAGAAGGCAAATTCATTTTTTTTTCTTCCATTAGGGAGGAAGAAGGCAACTCCAACTTTTCTTCTAAGTCTCCTTCTAAATGAAAGGTCTTCACCTTAACTACAATTCTCCTTCTTTTCCTAACAGCACACCCCTGCTGGGGCTACTGGTTATCATATACATGCATCTAACACAAGGTCTAAGGTTCAAACCTTGGTCATACCTCTTTTTGGTTCTATTTTTCTTTGATTTTGGAAAAATTCACATAAGGCCTATTTTAATCATGGTAAAATTCATAAAATTGCTAGGGACCCTATGAATGTTACATAGGATACGGTTGTCTCCTCTTATTTGTATGTCCAGACCTAGTATTAGTACTTTAACTGTCAAGAATTTAAGAAATTATTATTTTATTAATATGCACATATTTTTATTTCTATCATTATGGTTATCGATTCAATATTTTTATTTTTGATATATTTATTTGATAGTAAGAAATATTTTTTAGTTCATTTTTTGAGCACCCCATTAAATTTTATCTGGATCTGTCATTGTAAGCACATCTTACAGTTCATCTCTAAATTATGTGAAAGAAGATAAATTATAAAGTCAACTTATAGCCAAACACCAAGTGATTGGGAGTGGGAGGCATTTTTTTCCCTCCATCTCCAAATAAAAGAACCTTAAAGATTTGGTTTCCATTTTGTGCGCCAAATAATCTCTTATAATTGCAACTTAGCAAATTTTATGGGTTGATTTACAGCAACATAAAATATTTAGGGGTAAATAAAAAAGTTAACGCTGTTAGTATCTGTATGGTTGTTTAGTCCTATAAGTTTTAGGAGCAATTCCTAGCAAATACAAAATACCTCATTGGATATTTGATATCCCCCATGCAAAAGGCCAATGTGTTAGGGCAAAAATACCCCCATGATTTACTTGCCTATATTTTGTTGGTGTGATCATCCTCAGGTCAAGGTTGACTAGTTTGACTAAGCTCGGGTTAGTCTGAGTTCAAGTTTTGATGTTTGACAATGTGTGTAAGAGAAGTCAAGTAGATCAAGAGAGAACCAGATACTTCACTGGGAAAGTTCTACCTGAAGGTTAGACAAAGAAAAGTCCAAACCGAGGTTAGCCAAGGGAAAATCTAAACTGGAGGTTAGGCAATATAAAAGTTTTAACTAGAGGTTAGATAATATAAAGTCCTAACTGGAGGTAAGATAATGAAAAATACTAATTGAGATTATATTAGATAAGGGAAAGTCCTAACTAGAGGTTAGACAACGGGAAGTCCTAACTGAAGGTTAGGCAGGTGAGAAATCTATCGAGTGACTAGTCTTAATAGAGGTTAGGCAAGAGTGAGAAGTTTACCGAGTGATTAGTCCTAACTTGAGCTTAGACAAGAGATGTCCTAACTAGAAGTTATGTAAGGTGAAAAGTATACCGAATGACTAATCCTAATTGGAGGTTAGGTAGAAAGACTAACGGGAAGGTTAGTAAGGGAAAATCCAAGTAGATCAAGGAGGATCGAATACTTGGTGAAGGAAAAGTTCAAGTAAGTTAAGAAGACCAAATACTTGATGAGAAATTCAAGTGAGTCAAAAGTTAACTGGACATTTGGTAAAAAGTCCTAGTAGGTTGAGGTCAACCAGATATTAGCCAAGATGTGGATTCAGCTTTGGAAATACTAAAATTAGGGTTTGTAATCAATTGACGAGCTTCCCAAGTCGATTGATAAACCCTAGACCCCAACCTTTAGGTTTTGGTGCTCCAATCGACTGACATAATCAATTAAACAACGTTAATCGATTAGTGGTCATCACCAATCGATTGGGAGCTCAATTCACGAAAATAAAAAGAGTCAGAATCGATTAGGTCAATCGATTTCAGCATCCCTAATTGATTAGGGAAATTGATTAGTTGGTTTTTTCACGAAGCACAATAGACTTCTTAATCGATGAGCCTAATTAATTTAGAGGTACCAATAGATTAAGACAATCGATTGGCTAGTTTTTCGTCGGAGAACAAAAGGCAATGGAATCAATTAAGGAAATTGATTCAGGCCTCATTAATCGATTAGGGTAATCGATTAGAGGTGTTTTCGTGAGAACAAAAAACTTTAGAATTGATTAGTATAGAATCACTAATGATTGGTCAAATAAAGAAGAGTCGTTCTGTAAGTTTGAACGGTCGAATTTAACGTGACAATCGATTGGAGGTAATACCAATTGGTTAGGAGGCGTCGAAAGAACCATAGAAAAGGATTTTCGTGGACATTTGAAACAGCTAGTTATTGAGAAGTTTAAAGTGAAATGTTGCTGCATCAATCAAAAGACATTTCCAAGAAACAAGGAAACTAAGCAGAATTTCATTATTGTAGTCATTCTCGATTTATTTTGTATTTAAGTTTGCTCTTCTTGTTTTATTCGCGTGCTTAAGTTTATTCGAGGTTTCTTTGTCTTCGGAAAGTTTCCAAGAAGAAGGTGTTTATAGTGGATATTGTGTGCGAGGAGTGAACTCATAAATTAGTAGGAGATGTATACTAGAGCCATCAATTTAGGTGTTTGTTGAGTTGGCCCACCCCACCAAATAATTTAAGCAAGTTGGGTTGAAATGTTATCAATTCATTTAAAGACAGGTTTAGGTGGGTTGACCCTTCTGCGCCCGTGACCTGTGGTGGACTTGGATTAGCATGTGTGTTGAGAAAAAATAAATTGTTCTCCTAAACTTAAAATTAAAGTAGAAGATTCAATGAACTCGTGGGTAAAATTTTGGGAGACAAGCTCGTCTGCTATGAGTTGTTGGCCCATGTGATGATTATAGTAGATGTACTAAGTAAAATTTAAGGATGCGTTTGATTCAAGTTATCATATATAACCTTGGTTGTATGATTATAAATAATCATTTAACTAAGATTATGAAAAATAAAACATCACTAAATATTGTTTGGTTCAACCTAGATAATGTAATAAAAATTTATTTATTTAAATATTTTAATAAATAATCTAATTTAATATGTTACTATATTAAATATTAACCGAGTAAAATCTAAGCGTTAATCAGTGAAAATTTTACTTTGAATTTTCCGTTGCAAATAAAACTCGAACAAGTGAAATGAACTATTCAACTCCCTCGATCTCATAGTTATCTTAATATATTTTACCGTGGAGCCATATCTCCAATAGACACCAAATTTTCAAATAATTTAAATTTGATAAGTCTGGGGAGGCAAAATTAATGCTCCAATCAATAACACAGAGACTCGTTTTGAACCTGACCTAAGGGGCCTAATTTGACATGATACAACCCTGAGCCACCTTGAATACCTAAACCCTCGTACCAGTGCGACACACAGAGCAAAACCCCAGCAGAGTCGCCGCCTCCGATTATTTTCGTCTCCTTCGATCGATTCGAAACTCGCAAGTCGGAAAGATGATCGCGGCAAAGAGCTCCGTCCGACTGATGCTGCTTGGGTCGACTGCGGTGGTCAAAAGGAGGTTCTGTGCGGTGGTCGCGGCCACATCTTTACTGGCAGACGCTGCCGTGGCCACGGCGGACGGGACTAAAGAAAGGAAGGATTCCAGGACACTGCTCCGCCTGCTGTCGTCTCTGCGGGGATCTCCCCAGGGGAGTGTGACGAGGACTCTGAACAAGTGGCTGAGAGAAGGCAAGTCTGTAAGAGCGGTTGAGCTGATGAACTATGTTAAGGAACTCCGCAAGTTCCATCGCTACGCGCACGGCCTTGAGGTAGCAAAAGTTGTTTTTTTTTTTTTTGCCCTTCCTTTTCATCTCCACGTATTTATTTTCTTACCTGTGTAAAGAATGGCGTGCTTTGAATTATTTTGTTACTTCTCCAGATTATCTACACTGTAAGTTTAGGGTGCCTATAATTCATCACTGGCCTATAAATCGTGTGAATTTACAACTGTGAAGAGGTTTCTATTAGGAACCTGCAAGTATGATCCTAACTAGTCTACTCTTGCCCTCGATAGCAAGCTCAAAAAAAACTATTAGCACAGCAGAAATAACACAAACACACGAGCAAACTTACTTACATTTGTTTAACGTGGTTCAACAGCCTCTAGGCTTGTACTCTTGGTCAATTACTGGAGGTAGAGAAGTCTCTTACGAGCTTAAAGATTATAAAGAAATTACAAAGAGAAAGTTTAAGAGGAATTACAACACTTCTCGTAGGTTTAACCAATACTATTTTGTCCACTTTCAAGCCACCTAAGCCCCCTCCTTTTATAGACTTTGAAACCTTGCTCGAGTCAGTCTTTCGCCTAGAATTGACTTAGAGTTGACCGATCTGAACCATTGGTCGACTGCTCCGTTCTGATTTGACAGTGATTGTGTATTAACAACTCTTTTATGCTTTCCACATCTATGACCGGTCGGATATTCATTTACCGTCAGTTGTTATTGCTAGCAGTCGACTCTTCAATCACCTCAACCATGAATAGAAACATTCTATTTGTTAGCTCCTCGGACCTAGTCAACTAATCCACCAATCAACTATTCAAACCACAAACTCCAAAATTCTTTGGGGTATTAAGTTTCCTAACCACCAATTGATTAATCTCTAATACTAGTCGACTAGTAACCTTGACTATGAACACCTCTAAGGTCAAATTCGCTTATGTTGAGTTTACCTTTTGTCCCCATGGATATAAGTTGCTCGATACTCACAGCTCACCAAAGACTTAACACTGCAGCTTTATTTTGCCTTTCGACCATCTCATCAGGTTCCCTTGGATGCGTACACATCATCCTCCTCCCAGGCACCTATGGAGTTTGCCTCCATTGGCTATTGTCTTTGTTGCCTTTACGCTTTGCCTCATGTAGCCTTCTTTGATCTCTAAGGACCTTGGGCCATTGAGTTGCCCAACCTTGTTGTGTTAGGTCATCACTCCATTGCTACTCCAACACCTCCTTAGCGTTTCTCGATTTGCAGTCCCTTGGATGAAGAGTTGTATGAAAAATCAAAGAAACAGCAAAAACCTTTGACAGAGAGAAAACACATAAGTAAGACAATGTTTGCAGGTAAAGTAACATTTTCGTTTGTCTAAAATAACAATGATAATTTATCTGCAATTCTTACAGTGAGCTGATAAAGTCTTGAATCAGCAGTAGAAAATTTTAATGCTGAAACATTAATTGAAATGAGACATAGGGAGCTGAAGTGTTTTTTTTTTTTTTGACAAATAAGCCCATTCTATCTTGGTAGATAATCTGCCACTCTGTTTCTTGTTTATCCCTTGTTTAAATTTTCCCCTTTACTTGAATATTTACAAGTACTTTTGTATTCTTGAAAGTAAATTTTGGTAAGTTGGTGAAATTGCCATTTGTCGGTGACCAAAACAGTATGTTTAATTTTTCCTCTTTAGTTGAATGTGCAAAGGTAAATTTGTATTGTTATAAGTTGGTACGAAATTGCCAGTGGCTAGTGACCTAAAAGCACTATACTTGTAAAGAAAGGTATCAAATAGTGTGGTCTATTCCAATTTCCGTTTCATTACTAACGCACATTCTTTCTAACTTCATCATAGGCTTTTAGTATCATCAATGTTTTGGTTTTTGATAGATCATGGACTGGATGGAAAAGACCAAAGGTATCAATATGTCTTACCCCAACCATGCGATACGCCTAGACCTCATCAATAAAGTTAGGGGTATTGAAGCAGCAGAGAAGTACTTTTCCAATTTGCCTGAACCAGCCAAAAATGAGCGAACATATGGATCCCTTTTGAATTGTTATTGCACAGAAAAAAATAGGAATGCAGATAAAGCGATTTCTCTTTACAATGAAATGAAGAACCGGAACATACCTTCAAGTATTCTGGTCCACATCAGCCTGATGTCCCTTTATATGAAGCTGTGCCAGTATGAGAAGGTTCTCACCCAGTACCTAGAGATGAAGTCAGATAACATAGATCCAGATTATGTCATATACTGCATCCTGATGAACTGCTATGCTTCATTGAATGACATTGAATCAGTAGAAAGAGTAATTAAAGAAGCGGAAGAGGATGAAAAAGTTACACTACGTTGGTCTGCATTCAGTACCTTGGCTGCCATTTATTGTTCAGCTGGTCTACCCACAAAAGCTGAGAATGCTCTCAAGAAGCTTGAAACACTTATAGATGCCCGAGATCTTAAGCCTTATGATTACTTAATCAGTTTATATGCAAAGATTAACAATGTAGAAGAGGTGAAAAGAATATGGAAGTCCCTCAAGACTATCTTTCCAAAACCTTCCAACTTGAGCTATCTCAACATGCTGCGGGCCCTTGATAAATTTGATGATACAAGTGGGCAACAAGATTTGTATGAAGAATGGCAGTCTGTTTGCACACTCTTTGATGTAAGGTTGGCAAACTTGTTGATTGGTTCATATTTGAGAAAAGATATGATTCAACAAGCTCAGTCTCTTTGGGAGAAATCTTCAAAAAGGGGTGCCATTCCAGATTTCAAAACCTGTTTTATGTTTTTAGACCACTTCTTGCAGAAGAATGATATGAATTCTGCTCTTGTGTGGTTAGAAACAGCAGCTTCATCTTCAAGTGGGAAACAGGATAGGTGGAAGTTAAGTCAAGATCAAGTGGACACTTTTCTGAAAGCCTTTGAAGACGCAAAGGATGTTGAAGGGGCAGAGAGGTTCTGTGATTGTTTGAGGAGCCTCGGACATCTTGATTTAAATGCATATGAAAAGCTCCTTCAAACATATTTGGCAGCTAATTTGAAGAATCCTAAACTTCGCCAAAGGATTAAAGATGATAAGATTGAACTGAACTCCCAAACTAACAAATTGCTTGAAATGGTTTGTGGAGATAATGAATAATCTTTTTCATCATATGATATTTCCATATGGATGAGATTTAGTCAAAAAGAGTGTCTGTTTGATTGGTTACTGGAATCAGCACATTTGTCACCAATTTCAACAGATGAATTTGAGATGAGGGCATGCTGATCATTTATGACTTTCCTGATTTTTCATTGTGCAGATGACTTTCACTTCATAATATTAGTGTTATCTGATGCTTGAGCTTCTTTTTATGCTTATGATTTGTTAATTGAGAAAAAATTGGACAAAGCATTGGAGCGAGACTTGAGAAAATCCTTGTTTCTGGGTTTGATATTCTATGGATATTATGTATCATTTGAATTGTTGGAAGGTAACAGTTATTTGTGGATTCTTCATTTCTGATATGGTTATAGTTCTATCAATTGTATATGTATATATTTTTAAAATAAGTATTTATAAAAGTTAATGTTTTCTATCATATAGTTTATGCATGTAACAGGGATGAACTGATAAATAGTTTATAGCTTAAAATGGTTTTTTAAACCGGCAATATTATTTTAAATTTCCTAGGACATGCTCAATTATATATTACTAATGTTTTATCGGTAAAGTAGAGAAAAATCTTTAATCATAATCATAATTTTACATGTAGTCCCCAATTATAAAAAAAATTATTTTCACTCCTTGTATGTAAAGTATTATTTGTTTCAACTCCCTCATACCAATATTGTTACCTAAAATGCCCTTCAGATTTTTCAATATAAAAAGTCTAAAATGAGTATATTTCTAGTTAAATTCAGCACTTTACACTAAAATTCAGTACTTTATGCTAGAATCGAGTATATTTTCTATCAAAATTAACTTTCATATTTTTTCGGTACAAATAGTCTAAAAATGAGTATGAGTATAATTCCTATTAAATTCAACATATTAAATTAGAATTGAGTATATTACTTTTTTCCTGCTTAATATAATTCCTTATAAATTTAACATCATTTACTATTTAAAGAAAATTTAATATATTTTTTATCCGAGTACCATTTAAAGAAAATCTAGTATATTTTTCATCGGTGAAAAAAAAATCGTACTCAATTTGATAGAAAATATACTAGATTCTAATTTAATGTACTGAATTTAAAAGGAATTATATTGATTTTTAGACTTTTATACCTAAAAGTATATGGGTAATTAGATAAATATGTTTGACTAGGGAATAGAAATAAAGATTTTTATGGATGGAACTGCATTTAAAGATTTGTTTGTCATTAGGGGTTGTATGCAAATTTTCTCATGGTTTACTAAGTTAATAAAATTATATGTAAATGTCATCAATGAAAAGTTTCAAGAACGATTTGGAAATTAAGAACAAATAGAAGTGCAATCTGGGAAATTGGCTCAATGCGAAATGATCCGAGCTGACCGCGAAGACCAAAACCCTCTCACGGTCTCACCGGTGTACAAAACCCTAGCAACGTTGTCGCCTACAATCATCGAAGCTCGCCAGTGGGAAAAATGATCACGGCGAAGCGCTTCGTCCGACTATTCTTTCTTTGGTCGGCCGCGGCGACCAAGATGAGATTCTGTGCGGCGGCCGCTGCGACATCTTCGCCGGCCGACGCGGCTGTAGTTATGGCGGTCGGGACTAAAGAAAAGAAGAATCCAAGCGTACTGTACCGCCGTCTGTCGGCTCTGGGGAGAGCTCCCGAGGGGTGTGTGACGAGGACGTTGGACAAGTGGGTGAATGAAGGGAGGTCTGTGTGCGCGGATGAGCTGATTAGGTACGTTAAGGAACTCCGCAGGTACCAGCGCCACGCGCACGCCCTTGAGGTAACAAAAGATCCTTTTTTTCTATTCCCTTTCAGCTTCATGCATGCATCTTCTCACCTGAGTAAAGGATGGTGTGTTTTGATTATTTTTTGCTTCTCCAGGTTATGTGCAGTATGAGTTTAGGGTTCGTAAACACCATTACTGGCTTATGTAACATTGATTCTGAAAACTAAAGGCTGTACAAAGATTGACCCATCTTTTTTCCTTTATGAGGGTGCGAGTTGATTTATTGTAGTTGGAAAATTGAAGGGAAGAAAACTTGTTGATGTAAGCGGTGTAGATACCATAGTTTAGGAGTCACTTGAGTGATGTTCAAAATGCTAAAAGTTTCAACAAAACTCAAGCGCTACACGGAGGGATAAAATCCATGTAGCTGACCCCGAGGGAAGTAACACGGCCTTGAATAGAAGTCCTGCAGATGAATGACAGATGTGTCACATATGTTCTACGAGCTGGAGATTGATATTAATGTATGATAATCCAATTCATCTTCAAGTGATTATATTGAAGAGCAGTTGAAAATTTAAATAAACAACAAGATAAAGAGAAGACCATGGAAGTAGATATGTGTAGGAGAATAAAAACATTCTCTCTAAAATGACAAGAGAAGTTGTAATTTATTTGAAATTCTTAGGGAGGGGATGAAGCCTTCCTTGTTCAGTAGAACATTTTAAGGATGAAACAGTCATGAATGAGACATAGGGAACCCATGTGATAATAAATTTGACATCCTAATTACTTCTTGACGGACAATCTTCCCTGTTAGTTGTTTGTTCCTTATTTAGTTTTTCCCCGTTACTGAATGTTGAGAAGTGTTTTTGTATAATTAAAAGTAAAGTTTGGTAAGTTGGTATGAAACTGCCACTTGTAGGTGACCAAAAATGTGAATTTGGTTTTTTTCCTATGCTTGAGTATTTAAAATAATTTTGTATTTTTTTTGTAAGTTGTTATGAAATTGCCATTTGTTGGTCACTAAAAAACACTAATTCTTTCGTAAAGATAAAGATCAAATACATGATTAATGTTGTCTATTTCAGTTTCTATTTCTACATCTCATTACTTGTAAGTCATTTGTTTTAATTTCATTCATGTTTTATTTTTTTTGACAGCTTATGGAATGGATGGAAAACAACAAAAATACAAAAATGACTCACGTCAGTCATGCAATGCGCCTAGGCCTCATTGCTAAAGTCAGGGGTATCGAAGCAGCAGAGAAATACTTTTCCGACTTGCCTGAACCATTGAAAAATGAGCACACATTTGGAGCCCTTTTGAGTAGTTATTGCTCAGAGAAAAATAAGAATGTTGATAAATCTTTTTCTCTTTACAATGAAATGAAGAACCGGAACATAGCCTTGAATACTCAGGTCCATTTCAACTTAATGTCCCTTTATATGAGGTTGGGCTAGCATGAGAAGGTTCTCACCCAGTACCAAGAGATGAAGTCAGATAACATATTTCCAGATTCGATTACATGCTCCATCCTGATGAACTGCTATGCTTCATTGAATGACATTGAATCAGTAGAAAGAGTAATTAAAGAAGCGGAAGAGGATGACAAAGTCACACTACTTTGGTCTGCATACAGTACCTTGGCTGCCATTTATTGTTCAGCTGGTCTACCCACAAAAGCTGAGAATGCTCTCAAGAAGCTTGAAACACTTATATATGCCCGAGATCATAAGCCTTATCATTACTTGATAAGTTTATATGCAAAGATTAACAATGTAGAAGAGGTGAAAAGAATATGGAAGTCCCTCAAGACTATCTTTCCAAAACCTTCCAACTTGAGCTATCTCAACATGCTTCAGGCCCTTGATAAACTTGATGATTTAAGTGGGCAACAAGATTTGTATGAAGAATGGCAATCTGTTTGCACACTCTTTGATGTAAGGTTGGCAAACTCGTTGATTGGTTCATATTTGAGAAAAGATATGATTCAACAAGCTCAGTCCCTTTGGGAGAAATCTTCAAAAAGGGGTGCCATTCCAAATTTCAAAACATGTTTTATGTTTTTAGACCACTTCTTGCAGAAGAATGATATGAACTCTGCTCTTGTGTGGTTAGAAACTGCTGCTTCATCTTCGAGTGGGAAACAGGATAGGTGGAAGTTAAGTCGAGATCAAGTGGACACTTTTCTGAAAGCCTTTGAAGACGCAAAGGATGTTGAAGGGGCAGAGAGGTTTTGCGAGTGTTTGAGGAGGCTCGGACATCTTGATTTAAATGCATATGAAAAGCTCCTTCAAACGTATTTGGCAGCCAATTTGAAGAACCCTAAGCTTCGCCAAAGGATTAAAGATGATGAGATTGAACTGAACTCCCAAACTAACAAATTGCTTGAAATGGTTTGTGGAGATAATGAATAATCTTTTTCATCATATGTAATTTCCATTTGGATGAGATTTAGTCGAAAAGAGTGTCTGTTTGATTGGTGACTGGAATCAGCACATGTCACCAATTTCAATAGATGAATTTGAGATGAGGGCATGCTGATCAGTTCATGACTTTTCCTGATTTTGTATTGTTGAGGTGACTCTCACTTCATAAAACTAGTGTTGTCTGATACTTGAGCTTCTTTTTATGCTCATGGTTTGTTAATTAAAGGAAAATTGGACAAAGCATTGGATTAGACTTGAGAAAATCCTTGTTTCTATTTTTTTAACCTAGTATTTAATTTTGAATCGGCTAATTTTAAAGTTAAAGGTCATTGATTTGATTTCACGTAAAATTTTCATGATCAGCAGAGTAAATTTGGAAGTGCAAGTGGTGGGTGGTCCATCAATTCAACGTTCTAGATTTTTTATTTTATCGGAGAAAAATACTTTATAATGTGTTGTAGTTGAGAATTGAATTGTGAGTGTTTAAAAGACTGTATGTATACTTTGCCGTTGTATTGTATTTTGGAGGGTCAAATTTTTTTGGTTTTGATAATTCAACTAACTCTTTGAACCGACGAATTATGAAGGTGATTAGTTTGGATTTACGAAAGTTTTCTATCAGCCACCATGTAAATTAAGAAGTGCTCGTTGAGAGTCATTCAAGCGGCTAATATTTTTAGGGTTGTCATCCGGGAGCAACAATCCTTATTTCTAATATGGTATCTCCACATTAGTGCCCCTCACAACTGTCTCACACCATTAAGAGAGAGTTCAGCATGAATCAAAATTGACAAGTACATGGACGGAGGCCCATAAAGATGATGAAATTCTCTATCGAATTTTGACCCTAAATCACTACGGCCATTATCCTATGTATTTATCAACTGAACCAGCTGGTCTTGAGGTTGAAAATCCTTATTTCCAGGTTTGACATAATATGCATATTATGTATCATTTGATTTGAATTGTTGAAGGCATCAGTTGTTGTGAATCCTTCATATCTGATATGGTTATTGAAATAACTTTAAAACCTATAGTTTTTTATCAATTACATACAGTTAATTGCATATATTTTAGAAAAAAATTAGTTGTAAAAGATAATGTTTTCTATCATATAGTTTGTGAATGTAATAGGGATGAACTGATAAATAATTTACAGTTTAAAAAGGTTTTTTAAACTAGCAATATTATTTTAAATTTCACACTCTAAATTTTGGAGCGATTGATCCATCTTACTAAAAAATTTAAATAATCTATTTAAAAGTAGATCCAAGCTATCTGAATTATACGGATTGCGGATCTAGATAGATCATTTTATGATGAACTCACGTGGATCCATATTTCAAATAAACCCTCTCACCAGTGAAAATAAATAAATAAAATTATAATAAATAAACCCTCTCACGTGGATCTAGATAGCTATCTGAATTATTCCTATAAGCATTCTAGTAATGTTTTACTAAATAAATAAAATTATATGTAAATGTCACAAATGAAAAGTTTCAGGAAAGATTTGTAAATTAAGAAAAATAGAAGTGCAGTCTGGGAAATTTGCTAAGGTGATATCTGATATGATCCGAGTTGACTGCGAAGACCTAAACCCTCTCAACAGTGTTTAAAACCCTAGCAGCGTCGCCGCCTGCAATCATCGAAGCTCGCCAGTTGGAAAAAATGATCACGGCGAAGCGCTCCGTCCGACTACACTTGCTTTGGTCGGCCGCGGCGACCAAGATGAGATTCTGTGCGGCGGCCGCTGCGACATCTTTGACAGCCGACGCGGCTGGAGCTACGGCGGTCAGGACTAAAGAAAAGAAGGATCCGAATGTACTGTACCGCCGTCTGTCGGCTCTGGGGAGAGCTCCAGAGGGGAGTGTGACGAGGACGCTGGATAAGTGGGTGAAGGAAGGGAGGTCTGTGTGCGCGGATGAGCTGACTAGGTACGTTAAGGAACTCCGCAGGTACCAGCGCCACGCGCACGCCCTTGAGGTAATAAAAGCTCCTTTTTTGCCATTCCCTTTCAGCTTTATGCACTCATCTTCTTACCTGAGTAAAGGATGGTGTGTTTTGATTATTTTTTTACTTCTCCAGGCTATGTACAGTATAAGTTTAGGGTTCCTAAACACCATTACTGGCTTATGTAACATTGATTCTGAAAACTATACAGAGAATGACCCATCTTTTTTCCTTTATGAGGGCGTGAGTTGGTATATTATAGTTGGAAAATTGAAGGGAAGAAAACTTGTGTTGATGTAGGCGGTGTAGATACCATAGTTTAGGGGTCACTCGATTGATGCTCAAAATGCTAAAAGTTTCAACAAAACACAAGCCCTCCGTGGAGGGATAAAGTCATGTAGCTGGCCCGGAGAGCTCGGAGGGAAGTAACCCGGCCTTGAATAGAAGTCCTGCAGATGAATGACAGATGTGTCACATATGATCTACGGGCTGGAGGTCGATATTAATCTATGATAATCTAATTCATCTTCAAGTGATTACAATGAAGAGCGGTTGAAATATTAAATAAACAACAAGAGAAAGTAGATATGTGCAGGAGAATAAAAACATTCTCTCTAAAATGACATGAGAAGTTATAATTTATTTGAAATTCTTATTGAGGGGATCCAGCCTTCTTTGTTCAGTAGAACATTTCACCTGTGTGATTAATAAATTTGACATCCTAATTACTTCTTGGTGGATAATCTGCCCTGTTAGTTGTTTGTTCCTTACTTAGTTTTTCCCCGTTACTAAATGTTTAGAAGTAATTTTGTATAATTAAATGTAAAGTTTGGTAAGTTGGTATGAAAATGTCACTTGTTGGTGACAAAAAATGTGACTTTTGATTTTGGTCCTTTGCTTGAGTGTTAAAATAATTTTGTATGTTTTTTGTAGGTTGGCATGAAATTGCCATGTGTTGGTGACCAAAAAGCACTAATTTTTTCACAAAGATAAAGATCAATTACATGATTAGTGTTGTCTATTTCAATTTCTGTTTCTTGGTCTCATTACATGTAATTCATTTGTTTTAATTTCCTCATGGGATTTTTAATTTCATTCATGTTTTAATTTTTTGACAGCTCATGGAGTGGATGGTAAACAACAAAAATACAAAAATGACTTACATCAATCATGCAATGCAGCTTGGCCTCATTGCTAAAGTCAGGGGTATCGAAGCAGCAGAGAAATACTTTTCCGACTTGCCTGTACAAGCCAAAAATAAGCACACATATGGAGCCCTTTTGAGTAGTTATTGCTCAGAGAAAAATAAGAATGCTGATAAAGCTTTTTCTCTTTACAATGAAATGAAGATGCTGAACATTACCTCATATCCTCAGGTCCATTTCAACTTAATGTCCCTTTATATGCGGTTGGGCCAGCATGAGAAGGCTCTCACCCAGTACCAAGAGATGAAGTCAGATAACGTAGTTCCAGATTCGATTACATGCTCCATCCTGATGAACTGCTATGCCTCATTGAATGACATTGAATCAGTAGAACGAGTTATAAAAGAAGCAGAGGAGGATAAAAAAATTAAGTTGAGATGGTCTGCATACAGTACCTTAGCTTCCATTTACTGTTCAGCTGGTCTAATGACGAAAGCTGCGAGTGCGCTTCAGAAGCTTGAAAAGCTTATACGTGGTCGAGATCATGAGCCTTATCATTTTTTAATCAGCTTATATTCAAGGATTGACAATTTAGAGGAGGTGAAGAGAATATGGAAGTCCTATAAAACTGTCTTTCGAAAACCTACCAATGTTAGCTATCTCATTATGCTGCGGTCCCTAGACAAACTTGATGATATCAATGGCCAGCAAGATTTATATGAAGAATGGGAATCTGTTAGCGGGAACTCTGATGTGTGGGTGACAAATGTGATGATAGGTTCGTATTTGAGAAACAATATGATTCAACAAGCGCAGCGGGTTTGGGAGAAAGCTTCGGAAAGGGGCGCTGTTCCTGATTTCAAGACTGGTGATATGTTCTTAGATTACTACTTGAAGAACAATGACATTGATTCTGCTCTCATGTGGTTAGAAACAACAATTTCAAGGATGAAACGGAATGAGTGGAAGTTAAGTCAAGACCAAGTGGACACTTTCCTGAAAGCCTTTGAAGATGCAAAGGATGTTGAAGGGGCAGAGAGGTTGTGCGAGTGTTTGAGGAGGCTCGGACTTCTTGATTTAAATGCATATGAAAAGCTCCTTCAGACGTATTTGGCAGCCAATTTGAAGAACCCTAAACTTCTTCAGAGGATTAAAGATGATAAGATTGAACTGGACTCCAAAACTAACAAATTGCTTGAAATGGTTTGTGGAGATAATGAATAATCTTTTTCATCATATGTTATTTCCATATGGATGAGATTTAGTCAAAAAGAGTGTCTGTTTGATTGGTTACTGGAATCAGCACATTTATCTCCAATTTTAACAGATGAGTTTGAGACGACGGCATGTTTATGACTTTTCCTGATTTTGCATTGTGGAAGGACTTTCACTTCATCATTTTAGGGCTGTCTGATGCTTAAACTACCTTTTTATGCTTATGGTTTGTTAATTAAAGAAACTAGCAATATTATTTTAAACTGATAAATAGCTTATAGCTTAAAAAGGTTTTTTAAACTAGCAATATTATTTCCAAGTTTAATCTGCCGTCCAAATTTAAAAACTCAATTATATATATATATATATATACACACACATATAGAGGATGTATGTTGCGGCGTGTTTGCTGCGGCTGCGTGCGGTGAAGTTGTCGTGGTGCTGCCACGTCATCCAAGGCAAATACAAGTGACTCGCTGCTTAAGGAGGGGAAACAAAACGCGCTGCAACCCTAGCCGCCATGACTTCGCGAGTCTCCTCCTACCGCCGCAGCATTCACCCCCGACCTCTCCCCCTTCTGCCGCTGTGAAGTTCACCCCCGACCTCTCCCGCTCCTGCCAGTGCGAAGTTCACCCCCGACTTCTCCCCCTCCTGTCGCCGCGAGTCCCCTCTTGCCGCGAGCCCTAGCAGAAGCGGGTTCTTTTCTGCCGCGATCCATAGCAGATGTAACGCCCGCCCCTCCTGCTAGTAGGGTGGGGTTACTTTACTTACAAGGGGAACATACATGCATATTAATATTTCTTTTTCTAAAGTAACACAGCGGAAGAATTCATTTATATTTTTTTTTGTTTTTTTTTGAATGAAGTCACGATGTCATATTCTATCATAAACATAAATAAGTATCATGAAGTCATGCGAAACATTAACATAAATAAACATAAGCAGGTCTTTTATTTATCTTAGCCGAGCCACCACCACACACATCTCTTTGCCTCTCCTGCGGCTCCCTTAGTTCATCCATTCCTTGCCTTTATCTGCGGTACAAGGAAAGTAAGTTATAAGCACACATGCTTAGTAAGATCCTTTCCTACTCACAAACATGTATTTCATATCATAAGCATATAACAATGGAACCATAATCATCTAACATCATATCGTGTAAACATAGCATCATAACATATCATCTCATAAAGAACATCATGCTATATCATATCATAACTCATAAGAGCATCATGTCATATGAATCATAAGAGCATATCATATCATAAAGAAATATCATGAGGCATCATATCATAAATAAAAGAGCATCATGTCATATAAATCATAGGAGCATATCATATCATGAAGAAATATCATGCAAGATGTCTTTTAAAACATGGGTCATGTTATGTGCAAGATGTCTTAAAACATATCATATAGTACTTGAACATAATATCATCATGAGGGCCCGACTTGTACCACATACATACATAAATGCGCACGATTCCTAGGACAGGGTAGCTAGCCCCGAACCTACTAAGGAACTAGGTCTGTACTACGACCGTCGACCTAGGGGCGTACTAAGGAGCTCATCCCTTTTTACTAGACTCGTTCATAGTCCGTCGGCCTAGGGGCGCTTATGACGCCCACCCTTGGTACAAGACATACAAATTAAAATAGCATATCATGGTACATGTCATAACATAGCATATCATATCTTGTCATTTCATGAAGAGTGCTCTTAGTCCCCAAGGGGAAGCAACACTTAGGCCTTCACTTGTCATATCATAAAGAGTGCTCTTAATCCCAACAAAAAAAGGGAAGCAACTCTTAGGTCTTTGCTTGTCATATCATAAAACATGCATACTTGAGCACATAGCACATCATAAGAGATTATCATGCATGGATCATAAGCATACATAAATGACCATAATACTAGTCATATCATAAAGCATGCATACTTGAGTACATAGCACATCATAAGAAACATTATCATGCATGGATCATAAGCATACATAAATAAACACACCACCTATCATAGCAAAAAAATGTAATCATGCATGAGATCATTAAAAATCATATCTTAATTCATAACGTATCATGTGAGGCACATAATGATTCATAATTGGATCTCAATCACCAAATTCTATAGGGAGGCCGAAACATTCAAGATATTGCCCTAAGGTACAAGCAACATCAAAGCATATGAACCTTAACTCAATTTCATAGCATTTATCATAAAGAACATCATGAGCATATTTATTTAGGTTCTAAGCTTCCTAGGTCTTTCAATCTAGTTGTGGCCGAAACATTGTAAGCATGAACCTAGGTTACAAGTGGCACAAAACATATGAACCCTAAATCAATTTCATATCATATACTCTAAGGAACATCATGAGTATGTTTTGTTTAGGTTCCAAGCTTCCTAGGTATTTAAATCTTGTTCTGGCCGAATAGTAAGTGTTGGTGCAACCTTAGGTCAAGGTTGACCTGGTTGACCCGACTCGAGTTGACTTGACTCGAGTTGTATTTTGATGTTTGACTTGGGAAGATTGTCGGTGCAACCTTAGGCCAAGGTTGACCTAGTTGTGTTGCATGTTGATGTTTGACACTCGTGAGAGAGTTCTATTCTTGATGTGGGACAAGAATAGATGTTTGGGAGATTATTGGTGCAACCGTAGGTCAAGGTTGACCTGGTTGACCTGATTCGGGAAAAGTCCAAGTATGGAGACTTGGCACGGAAAAGTCCAAGCAGGGAGCTTGGCACTGGAAAAGTCCAAGTATGGGGACTTGGCACGGAAAAGTCCAAGCAGGGAGCTTGGCACGCGAAAAGTCCAAGTATGGAGACTTGGCACGGGGAAAGTCCAAACAGGGAGTTTGGCACGGGGAAAAGTCCTGGTGAGTGAAGCCAGGCAGTCGGGAAATCCTGGTGAGTAAATCCAGGTGAAAATCCTAGTGAGTGAAGCTAGGTGAAGGTGAAAGTCCTGGTGAGTGAAGCCAGGCATTCGGGAAAATCCTGGTGAGTGAAGCCAGGTGAAAATCCTAGTGAGTGAAGCTAGGTGAATGGGAAGTGCTAACGGGATGTTAGGCAGGTGGAAAATTGAGTGAAGCCGGTGAAAATCCTAGTGAGTGAAGCTAGGTGAATGAGAAAGTCCTAAGTGGGATGTTAGGCGGTGTGGAAAGTCCTGGTGAGTGAACACGGTGTGGAAAGTCCCGGTGAGTGAAGCCGAGGAGTGGAAAAGTCCTAGCGGGATGTTAGGCAATGTGGAAATCGTGAGTGAAGCGGTGAAAGTCCCGTGAGTGAAGCGGGCAAGGAAAATCCGATGGATCGGGGATGATCGGACTTCGGTGTTGGAAAGTCCAAGTAGGTCAAAGGATTGACCGGACACTTGGCGAGGAGTTCTAGCAGTCAAGGGAGTGACCGGATGTTAGGGATGAAGTACCAAGAGGTCAAGGTTGACCGGATATTGGTTTGAAGTCTTGGGACTTGGTTTGGGCAAAAACAAGCTCTGGATCGGTCACCGGACCGATCGGTGTCTATGTTTTCTCGATCGGTGCGGTGACCGATCGATATCCAACAAGCTCTGTTCGATTCTTGTCGATCGGTGACCGTCGGTAAAACGAAAAAGCGGTGATCGGTCCGCGACCGTCGAGGCCATCTGATCGATGCGTGGACCGATCGGTGACAGCAACGCGAGAAGGAAAGGAAGGGATCGGAAGGTCGATCCTCTTCTGATCGGTCCATGGACCGATCGGGGACGGAACATAGAAAGAATTTCTGTGTGGAAACTGATCGGTCCACGGACCGATCAGGAGTGGTTGTCTGGTCCGCTTCAGATATGTTAGGCTCTTTTCTTGGCAGTTATAAAAGGAGGGCTGCTGCTGCGAGCCTCCTCCTTCCTCTCCTTGATTCTTGCCTCTGATTCTTGCTGCACTTGAGCTTTGCTGAGCTCTCTGATTCGTGAAGCTTCGTGTGAGCTTCCCCGGCTGGTCAGCTGCTGCTGTTCTTCCGTGAAGTTGCTGCTTCGTCAACGGAAACCAGTTGAAGGCAAGCAAGGTGTTTTACATTCATATTGTTTGTATTTCTTGCTGTTTTTCTGTACTCCATTCTTGCTGTTGCAAGAAAGATTGTGGCGAGGTTTCTCCACCCAGAAGGAGTATATATATTAGCCGGTTCTCCGGGGACTCATCCACCGACGGATTGGTAGGCTTCGTCCACCTTACGGACACGCCGAGGAGTAGGAGTTCATCTCCGAACCTCGTTACATCGGTTTGTTTTTCTTCTCCTTAGTTTCTTCCTTGTATTTCCGCTGCGACTAACTCGACATTGTAGAAAGAATCGAACGAATTTGGGGTCGGCTATTCACACCCCCCCTCTCTAGCCGTACAAAGGATCCTAACAAGTGGTATCAGAGCGAGGTCGCTCTTCATCGGATTCACACCCGTGGGAGCACAAGCGCTAGAGATGGATCAATTCGGAGAAGACATCACCATTCCACCCTTCTACAACGACAACTTCGCATATTGGAAGGTAAGGATGATGTATTTTCTTAGGACTAATATGTGGAATTGGTTTTGTGTACAAGAAGGGTTTACTCCTCCAATGGATAAAGAAGGAGAGCCTCTAGAGAAGAACAAGTGGACAAAGGAACAAGTCCATCAATCAACGATCAACAATGAGGTAACTAAAACAATTGAATTTTCATTACCTACTAATATTTTGCGTAAGATAGGTGAATACAACAATGCCAAGGAGTTGTGGGATAACTTGGCCAAGTACCATGAGGAGAGTTCCACTTCAAGCCATGAAGAGGAGCCTAGTGAGCCAAGTAGCTCACATCATGGAGGGAGCGAGTTGGGAGTTGAGGGCTACTCAACATCCAAGGAAGAAGAGGAAGTGAGTTCTTCTTCAAGATCGGAGCACGAAGAAGAAGCTTCTACCTCCGGGAGGGATGAAGAAGAGAACATCCATTCATCCTCAATCCTAGGTAACTCAAACACTTTAAGTTCAAGTAAATTGCATATAATGTGTTTTGAGTGTAGGGAATTTGGGCACTACAAGAGTAAGTGTCCAAAGAGGGTAAGAAAGACTCCACCGGCGCCAAAGGTCAAGGAAGCCGGAGTCCCGAAACGCAAGGGCAAGGAGCACATCGTGTGCTTCCAATGCAAGCAAAGGGGACACTATAGGAGCCATTGTCCGAGGGGGAGGCAACCTCACAAGGGCAAGAGACCGGGCACATCGATAGGGGGAGCTAAGGCAAACCCTAAGGTAACTTTTAAGGCTCATTCGTGCAATTCTAGTAGGATACATGCTAGTAATTTTATTGCATTAGTCAATAATGATAAGCATGTTAACCTTAGGAATCAATATATGTGCTTAGGTGCCAAACATGTGAGCCTAGATAAGGATAACACTAGGAAGGCTAACCCTAGGATCAACCCATCTAAGGCTAAGGATAACCTAGGTAGGAATCCTAAATCAACTAGACATATGCCTAGGAATACCTCAAGGAAGAGTGATAAATCAAAAATTGAGGTATTAGAGAAGGATAATCAAGTCTTGAAGTCAAGACTTGATACTTTGGAAAAGACTCTTAAGAATTTGGAGAAGTCATCTCTAGGCTCTAAGAGTCAAAAACCAATGTCCAAGGACAAGAAAGGTTTGGGTCACAAACCTAAGTCCCAAGTGGTCAAGCCCACTTACCACAATGTTCCATTTGATTATGGAACAAAACCTAGGGCTAGGAAGACCATTACCAAGGTCACAAGGGGAGTCACCCCTATAGTTGACCTTGATGAGAACCAAATGACCAAGGCTTTAAAGCCTAAGAGGGTCATTAGGAGGGTTGCTAGGGAAGTTATCCCTAGTGAATATTTAGTGAACCCAATGAGCTCAAATAGGTATTGGGTTCCTAGGAGCATCTTCTCTACCCCATAAATGGGTTAGAGAGTGTCAACTCCAATAAGAAGGGTAGTTAACCCAACTTTGAGGAAATTGACACTCAAGGAGCATTTTCAAGGTTTTGAGAACTTTTGAAAATGAAATGGAATTATCATTTACTCCTTGAAGAGCTAAATGTGCCTAATGGTGGAAATATCATTTTAATCTTAAGTGGCACAATTTGAGAAAACCTAGAGAAATACCATAATTGGGATTTTGGTTTCTCTTAGGGATATATGGGCAATCTAGGATTAGAATTTAAGTTAACTAAGAGATTAAGGATACTTAGATAGGTAATCTAGGTATTTTATTTGTGTTAACTTACCATGGTTGTTTGCCATATGACATGTCATGACATCATGTTTAGTTTTATCATCATTTGAAATGTCATGATAGTGCTAGGCTAGTTTATATGTCATGCTTTATTTAAGTTTTCAAACTTTATGCCATGACATCATGACATTGGCACATGTTTTTACTTATGATATCATTATATGCCATGTCATCATCTCTTGCATTATAATCAATGTAATTGATTTAAGGAAAAACACATTTTGATATTGAGATCAAATTGATGTTTAGAAAATGCATGAGAACTTAGCCTAAGTTGACCTTAACCCATATCTCACATCAAATTGACTTGAATGTGGTTTGATATACTTTAGATGTGTGTGAGATATTAGGATTATGAGTTAGGATCAAGGTGCATAATTCTTGTACCTAGATGACCCTAATTCAAGAAATGGAGGATCATAGGGAAAGCTTATGTACAAGTCATGTACATTTAGCCCTAAGATTATGGTCCTAAATTCAAATGGTTTTAAAAGCATTTTAAAATTGATTTGAAAAACCTTGATGAAGCTTTCCTAGTGATAGCATTCATCATTGAACATTATGATACAAAGTTGAGTTAAAACTTGAACTATTTCAAAGTTTTTGAACTTTGTATCAAGATTTAAAATGGAAACTATTTTCATAGAAAATTATTTTCCATGGTAGTGTATGATATGAGGAATGTATCCTCAAAATTTCACAATTTTCAATTTTCTGGAATTTATTAGGGGTTTCTGAATTTCGGAGAGGAAAAAAGAAATCCCTGATCAGTGTCTGGATCGGTCGCTGGACCGATCCAGGGCTGGGTCGGTCACTGGACCGATCCAGGTCTGTGGATCGGTCTGGTGACCGATCCGGTGAGTCTGATAAGCGTGCCAATGTGCTGAAATTCGACTGCATGTCTGAAATTTCGGCTGAAAGTTGGGTTTTAGATTTCTAAAGGTTTGAAACTCTCCAAGACATTGTTGGTGCAATGGTCAAGGGGAGTTGGCCTTTAGGGGGAGTTTTAACTATTAGTCAAGGGGAGTTGACTTTTAGGGGGAGTTTTTACTCCTTGAGGATTAGTGATATGGGATTATCACTAAGTGGACTGTTGAGCTTAGTATCAAGGGGAAAATAAGAGTTTCAATGAAAGGTATGGGACTTTCATTAGGAAGAAACTCTTGACCTTGATACCCTCCTTATTCTTTTTGATGTGTGTCAAAAAGGGGAGAGTGTTCATTGGAGAATTATTGGAGAACCCAAGTTAGGTTATCGGTTTAACCTAAGCTAGGGGAAGATTGTCAAGGAATGTTCGAGGAAGAACATTGGAATACTTTTTGATGTGTGTCAAAAAGGGGGAGAATTATTAGAGAACCCAAGTTAGGTTATCAGGTTAACCTAAGGGGAGAATGTCTAGAGAATGTTCAAGGAAAGAACATTGGACATTGGAAGATGGTTGGAAAACCTAAGTTAGGTTATCGGGTTAACCTAACTTGATTATGGTTTTGTCAAACATCAAAAAGGGGGAGATTGTTGGTGCAACCTTAGGTCAAGGTTGACCTGGTTGACCCGACTCGAGTTGACTTGACTCGAGTTGTATTTTGATGTTTGACTTGGGAAGATTGTCGGTGCAACCTTAGGCCAAGGTTGACCTAGTTGTGTTGCATGTTGATGTTTGACACTCGTGAGAGAGTTCTATTCTTGATGTGGGACAAGAATAGATGTTTGGGAGATTATTGGTGCAATAGTCAGGTCTTGACTGGTTGACCTGATTCGGGAAAAGTCAAGTATGGAGACTTGGCACGGAAAAGTCAAGCAGGGAGCTTGGCACGAAAGTCCAAGTATGGGGACTTGGCACGGAAAAGTCCAAGGAGGGAGCTTGGCACGCGAAAAGTCAAGTATGGAGACTTGGCACGGAAAAGGTCAAGCAGGGAGTTTGGCACGGGAAAAGTCCCAGTGAGTGAAGCCGGGAAATCTGGTGAGTAAATCCGGTGAAAATCCTAGTGAGTGAAGCTAGGTGAAGGTGAAAGTCTGGTGAGTGAAGCCGGGCATTCGGGAAAATCCCTGGTGAGTGAAGCCGGTGAAAATCCTAGTGAGTGAAGCTAGGTGAATGGGAAGTCCTAAGCGGGATGTTAGGCGGTGTGGAAAATCCTGGTGAGAAGCGGTGAAAATCCTAGTGAGTGAAGCTAGGTGAATGAGAAAGTCCTAACTGGGATGTTAGGCGGTGTGGAAAGTCTGGTGAGTGAAGCCAGGCGGTGTGGAAAGTCCCGGTGAGTGAAGCCGGGCAAGGGAAAGTCCTAAGCGGGATGTTAGGCAATGTGGAAATCTGGTGAGTGAAGCCGGTGAAAGTCCTGGTGAGTGAAGCCGAGCAAGGAAAATCCAGATGGATCGGGGATGATCGGACTTCGGTGTTGGAAAGTCCAAGTAGGTCAAAGGATTGACGGACACTTGGCGAGGAAGCAGGTCAAGGGTGACCGGATGTTAGGGATGAAGTACCAAGAGGTCAAGGTTGACGGATATTGGTTTGGAAGTCTTGGGACTTGGTTTGGGCAAAACCAAGCTCGGATCGGTCACCGACCGATCGGTGTCTATATTTTCTCGATCGGTGCGGTGACCGATCGATCTCAACAAGCTCTGTTCGATTCTTGATCGATACAGTGACCGTCGGTAAACGAGCGAAAAGCGGTGATCGGTCCACGGGCCGTCGAGGCCATCTGATCGATGCGTGGGCCGATCGGTGGCAACGCGAGAAGGAAAGGGATCGATGCGTGGACGATCCACCTCTTCCGATCGGTCCATGGACCGATCGGGGACCCAGAGCAAAGAATGTTCTGTGTGGTAACTGATCGGTCCACGGACCGATCCGGGCACTAGCCGTTGCAACGGCTAGATTTCTTCGTGTTTTCTTCGCTTTCTTCGCGGTTATAAAGGCTGCTGCTGCGAGCCTCCTCCTTCCTCTCCTTGATTCTTGCCTCTGATTCTTGCTGCACTTGAGCTTTGCTGAGCTCTCTGATTCGTGAAGCTTCGTGTGAGCTTCCCCGGCTGGTCAGCTGCTGCTGTTCTTCCGTGAAGTTGCTGCTTCGTCAACGGAAACCAGTTGAAGGCAAGCAAGGTGTTTTACATTCATATTGTTTGTATTTCTTGCTGTTTTTCTGTACTCCATTCTTGCTGTTGCAAGAAAGATTGTGGCGAGGTTTCTCCACCCAGAAGGAGTATATATATTAGCCGGTTCTCCGGGGACTCATCCACCGACGGATTGGTAGGCTTCGTCCACCTTACGGACACGCCGAGGAGTAGGAGTTCATCTCCGAACCTCGTTACATCGGTTTGTTTTTCTTCTCCTTAGTTTCTTCCTTGTATTTCCGCTGCGACTAACTCGACATTGTAGAAAGAATCGAACGAATTTGGGGTCGGCTATTCACACCCCCCCTCTCTAGCCGTACAAAGGATCCTAACAGTAAGGAGCATGAAACTAAGTTCTAAACAACATACAAGCATGAGAATATCATGTTAACTTCATATCATATCATAAGGAAACTCATGAGCATGTTAAATCAACTTTTAAACTTTCCTAGGATCCTAATCCCATCATGGCCAAAAGTTCAAAGAGTATGAACCTAAACTCTAAACAACATACAAGCAAAGAATCTCATGTTAACTTCCTATCATATTGATCCTGTCCAAAAGCTGAATCAACGGACGCTGGGCACGTGGCGCTCTCCTAGTTGCTGACGTAGATCTCCGACCGGTCGTACGGACCTCCGGCGAACCTGCAAAGAAGTCAGGCCGGGAAGGGGTTCCCGGCGAAGACCCTCCGATGCTCAAGTCAGGTAAGTGGACAACAAAGACGTGGCTCCGAATATGTCAGAATGCGTACCTCCAATGAAGGGTGAGGCTCTTTATATAGAGCTGCGAAGAGACTCGCGCACACATACCGAAGCGCGTACGTGTCCCCAGCCCATACCTCAGCATGGGCTTGTCAGACAAACTTACCTGACATCATAATGCTACAGTCCGAGCACGTCTCTGATGGGACAGCGGAGCCCTCTGTCATAAGATCCTGCGTATGGCCTGCTCGTCGAACATGTCCGCTGTCAGAAGATGTTCCCTTGTCCTTTTGTCTCTTCTTACCTCATGCCGAGCATCCGGCCGGTCGGCAGTTCCATCATGTTCAGTCGGTCGGTCCACTCGGGAGAATCCCAGTAGTGTGCTCCGTGGACTATTAGCAGTATTGCTACTTTATGCCTTCGACCGAGCGAGCCACCCGCTCGGCCGTACGACCTTGTTCAACATGAGCGTCGGAACCCCGACTCCCGCTGGGGTGCCTTTGCTTTCAGTTAGACTCCAGTCGGCCGGTTGGTCCAACCCTTTTCTGGTCGTCCGGTCGGTTCAACCCTCTCTGGTAGGCCGGTCGGCCCACCCTTCTCCGATAATCCTTTTAACCTTTTGACCTCCACGTGGCGTTGACTTCTCGAAAAGGGGGTCCCCTGTTCTTACCGCCGGATCACTTGCCTCCCCGTCAAGTCTAGTCGAAGGAGACGATTAGTCCGACTGACTGGACCATCAGTTTAGCCGAACGGCGTCCTTCAGCTACCATCCGCTCGGAATCAAAGGGGGTAGCCAAAACGCCAATCAACGTCACCCTCCTTCTGATCTCCTCGGAAGTTGCACCAATCTCCGTCATTAAGGCGAAGCACGCGCCCTGCACCTCGATAAGGGGCTTATTAAATGCTCCCCTGTGGCGGAATGCCACGTGGCATTGCTGTCGTTAGCGTACGGCAGCGGCGTCGCAGGCGACGAGACCGAGGCGGTTCAAAATCAAGGGCCCGATGCACACTCCGATTCTCGCGACCTGGATCCAACGGTGGAGGCCGCTCGGGCTCCGCCCTATAAAATCTTCGCTTTCTCCTCTCTTTGCCGCATTTGCGTCTGTGCGAGTTCACTGCTCCTTGCGCTCCAGACTCCCGGCGATCTCGCGCTTCTGTTTCCGGCGATCTCCGGTGCTCTCTCCTCGATCTTCCTCTTCGTCGTAAGGTTCTTCCTCCTCTCTTTGGTTCTAGCATTTTCTTTGCACTTCTTTCCCAAGTTTTCATCCTCGGGGGTACTGTTTCTTTGCCGTCTTCTTCCTTTTATCCTTTTATCTTTTTTGGTTTCGTCCGCTCGGACAATGGCTAGCTCTTCTCAGCCACAAGACGAAGCCCTCGGCCCATGGTATACTACCATGGAGTCGCGCTTCAATCGGCGCGACGTCGATCTTTTGATAGAAAATTTTGACAACCCTTCTGATTTCGAAGTCATTTTACCCGGTCCCTCCGCTCGGCCTCATAAACCGCCGAGCGGAGCCTTTTGTGTTTTCCGCGACTAGTTTACAGCCGGTCTGCAATTTCCCATTCATCCTTTCATCGTTGACGTCTACAACTTTTTCGGCATTCCGCTCGGAAGCCTATGTTAGAGTGTATACTAAAAGCCTAGCTTTTGGTATAAACATTTATCTAGAAATAAGAATCACATTGGTCAAATATCTACATTTATGATAAATGTAGTTGTTCAATTAATTTATATTGTAGATAACATGGTGTGTGGTGTCACACACAGAGGATCATGTTATCAGTACCTTATAAATTATAAACAGTAGCTCACGACCATAATGGAAAGGAACAAACCATTGGAAGGTCGTAGTGTAATTAGGTATTAGTTTATCTTAACTATATAATTACACTAGTACACTTAGAGTGTATTGAGTAGGACCATTAGAGGTCGTTTCTTTTATACTGACTTTATAAAGAAACAAAGACCTCAGTTATTATGGAAGTGTGTGCTCTTAATCCTAATATAATAACAAGCACATATGTTTGATATTTATTTCTTTAATTTATCAATGGGTGAGATTTAGTTCGATGAATCAATAAACCCGATAAGTTGGGAAATGGTATCACTTATAGTGTGTGTTGTTGATTATAGAAGGAAACTGTGTCCTAGAGATACTAGGTTGATAATGTCCCCAAGAGGAGCTCATAAGGATTGTCATGTTAAACCCTGCAGGTGGACTTAGTCCGACATGACGATAAGGTTGAGTGGTACTACTCTTGGACCTAGATATTAATTAAATGAGTTGTCAGTAACTCACTTAATTAGTGGACATTCGATATCTTAAACACAGGGAGACTAACATGCTCATAATAAGAAAGAGCCCAAAATGTAATTTGGGATTGGTGCGGTAGTTCAATAATAGTTCTTTAGTGGAATGAATTATTATTGATGAAATTAAGTTGTGTGTTCGGGGCGAACACGGGATGCTTAATTTCATCGGGAGACCAAAACCAATTCCTCCTCTCGGTCCCTATCGTAGCCTCTAGTATATAGAGATTTATACCCACCGCATACCCACTTTCTTACCCATCCAATGGGGCCGGCCAAGCTAGCTTGGAACCCAAGCTAGGGCCGGCCAAGACCAAGTGGATGAGTCATGTAGGTGGCCGGCCAAAGCTTGGGTCCCAAGCTTAGGTGGCCGACCACTAGAATAAAGGATTTTTATTAAAATTATTTCTTATGTGGATATCATGATTTTAAAGAGAGTTTAAAAATTAAAAATTTCCTTTTATAACTTTCTACAAAAGATTAAGAGAAGAGATTAATCTCTTTCCTTATTTGTAGATTAAAAGGATGGTTTTAATTTTTGGTAAAAACTTTCCTTATTTGTAAATCATCTACATGTTTAAAAGAGAGTTTAAAATTTGAAATCTTTCCTTATTTGTTGATTAAAGGAGGATTTTAAATTTTAAGAAAACTTTCCTTTTTAACCATGTTCATGATTTAAAAGAAAGTTTAAAAATTAATAATTCTCTTTTATTAGTTTCTACAAAAGATTGAGATTTGATATCTTTCCTTATTTGTAGATTAAAAGAGATTTTAATTTTTAGAGATAACTTTCTTTTTATCCACATGTTTAAAAGAAAGATTTTAATTTATTAAATTTCCTTTTTATTAACCAATCATGAAGGGATAAAATTATTGGAGAAATTTTTATAAATTTCTAGAAACAAATTAGGAAGTTTTAATTTTTGTTTTAATTAAACTTTCCTTGATTTGTGGATTGTAGGTGGCCGGCCAAATAAGTTGGAAAAAGGAAATTAATTTTTAATTAATTTTTCTTTTTCATGGCAAAAGAATTAAGGAAGGTTTTATTAATTTTTCTTTATTTGCCAAGACCAAGGATTATAAAAGAGGGGGTAGAGAAGGCTTCAAGAGAACAACCTCTATTATTTCTCTCCCTCTTTTCCTTGGTGTTGTGGCCGGCCAACCTCTCTTCCTCTCTTCCTCTTGGTGGTGGCCGAACCTTCTCTATTTGCTTGGAGCTCTTGTGGTGGCCGGATACTACTTGGAGAAGAAGAAGAAGAAGGAGAGAAAGCTTGTATCCCTTGGAGCTTGGTTGGTGGAAAAAGATCTTCATCTTTTGGAAGCTTTGTGCTTGGCCGAAACTTGAAGAAAGGAGAAGAAGGTGCTTTGGTGGATTCTCATCTTGGAAGATCGTTGCCCACACAACGCCCGAGGTTAGAAGAGGAATACGGTAGAAGATCAAGAGGTCTTTCTAAAAGGTATAACTAGTATTTTTTCTTTCCGCATCATACTAGTTATTTTTGGAAATAATACCAAATACAAGAGGCTTACGATTCTAGTATTTCGAATATGTTTTTCGAAGTTGTGTTCTTTTGTTTTATTTTTCCTTGTGATTTGATTGTTCTTTTCGGTTAACCTAAAGTTATTTTAGGAAATTAAATATTAGATTTCTATAAAAGGTTTTGTCTAGTCGGTGGTGGTTGCTCCCATATCCAAGAAGGCCATGTGCCTCGCCACGTCAGTACTGGGAACCAATTATGGAAATTAATATTTAATGGAATTAATAACTTAAGGTGGTTTGGGTCGAACGTGTTAAGTTCCGCAGGAGATCCAAGTCAAAACCTAAAAGAACAAATAGATTAAGTTTTGGATCAAACGTGTTAAGTTCCGCAGGCGATCCAAAATTTAATTTAAAAGAGCACATGGTAGCTAGGAAAAGGTTCAGACCTTTGTACAAAATTTTTGTACAGTGGAACCTCTAGGCTTTCCGAGTAGCAACCAACAGCCTAGTCCCCAATACCTTTCGTCTTTTATGCGGCGTCGTTGTCCTGTTCAAAATCCACACTATCCCCCTCCGACCGGAGGTTTTCTATTATTTTTATTACCCTAAACAGTCCGAGCTGGGCACATATATGTTCCAAGCTCGGCCCGACCTAGTTTTTTTCAATAAACTTCCTTCTTCCAATAAGCATTGGAAAGAATTTTATTTCTACCTCCGCATGCCCGAGCGGGCCCCCTTCCTGACGAAGTGGCAGATCGGACCACCAACCTCCCCATAGCTCAAAAGATTCAAGACCCGCCCGGATTATCTACACGCTGCCAATATGCTTGCCGGTCTGCGGGTCGACATCACCAAATTCCTTCCAGAAGGGGTCATGTACATATTCGGGCTGAGTCCGATCAGAACACCCCTCCTGAGCGGCTTCGGTAAGAATTTTACTTGTGCATTCGCTTTGATTGCTAACTGATTTCCTCCTTTTTCCTTTGCAGCAAACATTGTCATGGAGTCGGTGATGGCTGGAATTCTGAAAAAGAAGGCGGCGGCGCTCGAAGCCACGGCAGCCAAAGAAATGGAGACGCTCGGCATCCAGCCGGTCGGCTCGCATGAAAGGGAAAGCGGGACTCATGAAGAGTCGGCCGCTCAGGCCTCTCAACAGAATGTGGCAAGAGGAGCCACCCCCAGTGGGGAACCAACTGTCCAAGAGGAAGGCTCCGCTTGGGAGGAAGAGGAACAACCCGGACAAAAGAGGCGCTGAGTGGAGACTCCACTCTGATCGACCACGTCTGCGGTCCAACCATCCGAGCGGGTTACTGCAACCGCTCGCGGCAAGGCTCCAGAGGTCGAGGCTATTTCCTCCGACCGGACTCCATCTCAATTGGACGCGCCGGCGGACCCTCTTGAGGTCGTTCCAGTCAGCGTCCTTCCACCCGCTCCCCGTCAAGCCCAACGTTCAACAATTTTATCTCAACTTTCGGCGCCAACTTCCGATCCTCTCCCATCATCCGCTCGGACAACCCCCGGTCATGGCCGTACTGTCCGGGTTACACTTCACCTTCCGACTGAAAAATTATTACCCGAGGCCGATCGCCCAACCGCGCCCGAGCACACAATTACCCTGAAGGGCCCCTAGCCGAGATGTGGGCCGACGCTCGGGCGCGCATCGCGATGATCCCCCTCAGCAATTTGGCTAACAGCCATATGCAAGAGGCCACGGGGGTAAGTTCGTTTTCTTCCAAGTTTTGTATGCATTCCTTCCGATCGGCCACCTACAACTTCTATTTTATTTTCTTTTTCGTCAGAGATGGGTGGAGGAAATAGCTGTCTCCAACCGCCTGGCGATGATGGACGAGGAATTGAGACAACTGAAGGCTGCAAGCGGTCCGTCCGGCTCTCAAGGCCACTCGTATGCCGAGTTGCAGAAGGAGCTGAAGAAGGCTCAAGCTTTGCTGGCGGCCGAGCAGAAGAAGACGACCAATCAGGCCCATGCCTTGGGTGAGTTCGAGCGGCAAGTCAAGACGCTCGACCAAAAGATAACCTTGGCCACCACTCGGAAAACACGGCCATCTCCGATCTGGAGAAAAAGAATGTCGAGGCTCGGGGGCTAGAGCAGAAAGTGAAGGAGCTCATGGACCAACTGGCCAAAGAAAAGGTCTCCCGAACGGACGAGGTGGCAAAGCTCGAGGCGGCTTTACAAGAGCACAAGGCAGCCGCCGATGCTTCCCGAGCGGCCTTTAAAGAATACCAGGAGGTCGAACCAAGCCGAGTCGCTGCCCTGCAACAGAAATACATCCGTTCGGCCGAATTTTCGGAGAAGGTCTACGAGCGGATGTATACTGCGTTTGACCTTGCTATGACCGCCACGATGACATTTTTGAAGTCCAAGGGGCAACTTCCTGAGTCCGCCGTCATCCCGGCCGCAGATCAAGTGGCTCTTCTTGACAATATCCCAAAGGATCTGTACGATTATCTTGAATAAGAAATTTAGATGTAATTCGGCCGCTCGGGCGAAGACTACCATTTTTGTAATTTGGCCGCTCGGCCTTAGTTTCTATAATGCTATGCCTTTCCCTTTGCTAATCCATATGCGTGTTGTCCGCTCGGCTCGCTAACTACCGTTTATATTCGCCTGCTTCTCCTCGTAGTTCTCCCTTTCATCCCACCTTTCTTGTATTCGAAAGGGGTTTTTATAAAGTATTTCGCGTGGATAGTCTGCTCGGATGAAGGTATACTTTTTCGCAAATGGAATTTTTCGCAAGCTATTCGCCAAGTACCTTTGGTTACTTGGCCGCTCGGCAAAACGATCTCTCAGTCGACTTTATTATCTTAGTCAACGTGACCTGATTTTTAATGTCGGAGCTCGACGGTCTTCCGCTCGGAGGGTTTATAGACGCCGGCTCGTCTCTCGATTTTTAACGTCGGAGCTCGACGGTCTTCCGCTCGGAGGGTTTATAGACGCCGGCTCGTCTCTCGATTTTTAACGTCAGAGCTCGACGGTCTTCCGCTCGGAGGGTTTATAGACGCCGGCTCGTCTCTCGATTTTTAACGTCGGAGCTTGACGGTCTTCGCTCGGAGGTTTTATAGGCGCGGCTCGTCTCGATTTTAACGTCGGGCTCGGCGGTCTTCCTTCGGAGGGTTTATAGGCGGCTCATCTCGATTTTTAACGTCCGAGCTCGGCGGTCTTCCGCTCGGAGGGTTTATAGGCACGCCGGCTCATCTCGATTTTTAACGTCGGAGCTCGGCGGTCTTCCGCTTCGGAGGGTTTATAGGCGTCGGCTCGTCTCTCGATTTTTAACGCGTCGGAGCTCGGCGGTCTTCGCTTGGAGGGTTTATAGATGCGGCTCGTCTCTCGATTTTAACGCCGGAGCTCGGCGGTCTTCCGCTCGGAGGGTTTATAGACACCGCTCGCCTCTCGATTTTTAACGTCGGAGATCGGCGGTCTTCCGCTCGGAGGGTTTATAGATGTCGGCTCGTCTCTCAATTTTAACGTCGGAGCTCGGCGGTCTTCCGCTCGGGGTTTATAGACGGCGGCTCGTCTCTCGATTTTTAACGTCGGAGCTCGGCGGTCTTCCGCTCGGAGGGTTTCTAGGAGCCGGCTCGTCTCTCGATTTTAACGTCGGGCTCGGCGGTCTTCCGCTCGGAGGGTTTATAGGCGGCTCGTCTCTCGATTTTTAACGTCGGGCTCGAGTCTTACCGTCGGAGGGTTTATAGAGCGGCGGCTCGTCTCTCGATTTTTAACGTCGGAGCTCGACGGTCTTCTGCTCGGAGGGTTTATAGACGCCGGCTCGTCTCTCGATTTTTAACGTCGGAGCTCGACAGTCTTCTGCTCGGAGGGTTTATAGACGCCGGCTCGTCTCTCGATTTTTAACGTCGGAGCTCGACGACCTTCAAGGCTAATTTTGACACTGCCGTTCGGCTAAGCTATTTGCCATCCTTTCATCATTTCTGCTTCCTGCATTACAAGGACAAAGGCGACCAAAACATATATAAAATTACATCAGCGCACCTCTCACCCAGCTCGGTACGGCTGGAGGTGATTCGCGCTCCATGGTCGATCTAGCCGCCGTCCATCTTCATCCTCCAAATAATAAGCACCCGAGCGGAGCTTTTCGATGACTTTGAAGGGGCCCGCCCAAGGAGCCTCCAGCTTGCCGACGTCACCGACCGACTTTACTTTCTTCCAGACAAGGTCGTCAACTTGGAACGTCCTAGGGATCAGCGCCGGTTGTAGTTCTGCTTCATTCTTTGTCGGTACGCCATCAGCCGGACGGACGCTTTGGCTCGCTCTTCGTCGACCAAATCCAACTCCATGTTCCTCCGCTCGGCGTTGTCATCATCATAGTTCTAGATCCGGACGGACTCGACGCCGACTTCGACAGGAATAACCGCTTCGCCGCCATACACCAGATGGAAGGGCGTGACGCCCATTCCTTCCTTTGGGGTTGTTCGGATGGCCCATAGGACGCCCGACACTTCATCCACCCAGCTTCCTCCCAAATGGTCGAGCCGAGCGCGCAGAATGCGAAGAATTTCCCGGTTGGCTACTTCGGCTTGACCATTGCTTTGGGGGTACGCCACGGACGTGAAGTGTTGCTCGATGCCATAGCTTTTACACCAATATTCGAGCAACTTTCCCGCGAACTGCCGCCCGTTATCGGAAACAAGTCACGAGGGATGCCGAACCAGCAGATGATGTGTTGCCAGATAAACTTCTTGACCTTCTGCTCGGTGATCTTGGCTAGTGGCTCGGCCTCCACCCATTTGGAAAAGTAATCGACCGCCACTAGTAGAAATTTTCGCTACCCGGTCGCCATAGGAAACGGACCCACAATATCCATTCCCCATTGGTCGAACGGACAGGACACGGTAGCTGCTTTCATTTCCTCCGCCAGTCGGTGGGAGAAGTTATGGTACTTTTGGTAAGAAAGGCACGTCGCAACGGTCCGAGCGGCGTCTGCTTGTAGGGTTGGCCAGAAGTATCCGGCCAGCAGGATCTTCTTAGCCGGCGATCGTCCGCCCGGATGCCCTCCGCACAATCCTTGATGCACTTCTTGGAGGATGTACGCCGCGTCTTCCGAGCTGACGCATTTCAACAGCGGGCGGGAGAAAGCCTTCTTGTAGAGTTGATCTCCAATAAGTGTGAACCGACCAGCTCTCCTCCTCAGAAGCTGGGCTTCATCCCGATCGGACGGGGTAGTACCCGAGCGGAGAAACTCCATGATGGATGTCCGCCAATCGCTCGGAAACGAGAGGCCCTCCATCCGGTCGACATGCGCCACCAAAGATACTTGTTCCATTGGCTGCTGGATGACGACCAGCGTTATTGAACTTGCGAGTTTGGCTAACTCATCGGTCGCTTGGTTTTCCGCTCGGGGTATCTTCTGGATAATGACTTCTCTGAAATTGGCTTTATGCTTCTCAAAGGCTTCAGCGTAGAGTTTGAGCTGAGCGTTGTTAATCTCAAAAGTACCAGAGAGTTGCTGAGCGACCAACTGAGAGTCTGAATGCAGCGTCACCCGTCCGGCTCCCACATGCCGGGCGGCCTGTAAGCCGGCTATAAGGGCCTCATACTCTGCTTCGTTATTTGTAGCTCTATAATCCAGCCGGACGGATAAGTGCATCTTTTCTTCTTGAGGAGAGAGTAATAGTACGCCAATCCCGCTTCCGAGCCGAGTGGACGATCCATCCACGAATATTTTCCACATGGCTTCGGGTTCTGGCCTTTGCACTTCGGTGATAAAATCTGCCAAGGACTGAGCTTTTATCGCCGAACGGGGCTGGTATTGAATGTCAAATTTGCTCAACTCCGTTGTCCATTTGATGAGCCGCCCGGACGCTTCTGGATTTAACAGCACTCTTCCCAATGGGCTATTCATCCGGACGATGATAGTATGAGCCAAGAAATAGGGACGGAGGCGCTGAGCGGCGAGGACCAAAGCGAAAGCCAGCTTCTCGAGCCCAGTGTAGCGAGATTCAGCATCTTTTAAAATATGGCTTAGAAAATATACAGGTTCTTCTCCGCTCGCCCTTACTAGTGACGAGCCGACTGCCTGCTCAGTTGAAGATAAATAGATACAAAGTGGCTCACCCATGGCTGGCTTGGCTAGCACAGGCAGAGAGTTCAAGTATGTTTTCAGATCTTCGAACGCCCGATTGCATTCTTCATCCCAGTGAAACTTAGTGGCTTTGCGCAAGATTTTGAAAAAAGGTAAGCTCCGGTCGGTTGTCTTGGAGATGAATCTGGACAAAGCAGTTATTCGACCGGTCAAGCGCTGCACTTCCCTCAGATTTCTTGGGGACGGCATATCTTGTAATGCTTTCACTTTGCTGGGATTTGCCTCGATGCCCCGCTCGATCACTATGTATCCCAAGAAACGCCCGCCTTTTGCTCCGAACAGACACTTCTGAGAGTTCAGCTTAACTCCATATTTCCGTAACGTTCAGAAAGTTTCCTCCATATCTTTAAAGAGGTCGACCGCTCGGACGGACTTGATGAGAATGTCATCCACATATACTTCCAGATTTCGCCCGATCTGCTCCTTGAACACTTTGTTCATCAAGCGCTGATAAGTGGCTCCCGCGTTCTTCAGCCCGAACGACATCACATTATAGCAGTAGGTGTCGTCGGATGTAACGAAGCTGACTTTTTCTTGATCTTCTCGGGCGAGTGGCACTTGATGGTAGCCCTGATAAGCGTCGAGCATGCATATCAACTCACAACCGGCTGTGGAGTCCACCAGTTGATCGATCCGGGGCAGAGGATAAAAATCTTTTGGGCACGCCTTGTTAAGATCCCGGAAATCGAAGCACACTCTCCATTTGTTCCCCGGCTTGGAGACTAGTACCACGTTCGCCAGCCAGCTCGGGAACTGGACCTCACGTATGTGGCCGGCCTGCAGAAGTTTCTCGACCTCCTCTCGGATGATTGCATTTTGTTCGACGCTGAAGTCCCTTTTTCTCTGCTTCACCGGCCGAGCGTCCGGTCGGACGTGGAGCTCATGCTGCGCTATACTCGGTGAAATTCCGGGCAGCTCATGCGTCGACCAGACGAAGACATCACAGTTTCTCTGGAGGCATTTGATCACTTCCTCTTTCTGGCTTGCCTCCAGATCGGCCGCAATGAACGTGGTGGCCTCCGATCGGGTCGGGTGAATCTGCACTTCCTCTTTTTCTTCATAAACCAAAGAGGGAGATTTTTCAGTTATAGCGTTCACCTCGATCCGTGGCGTCTTCCGAGCGGAATTGGCTTCTGCTCGGACCATCTCGACGTAGCATCGCCGAGCTGCTAATTGATCTCCTCGTACTTCTCCCACTTTGTCTTCAACCGGGAACTTGATTTTCTGGTGGAAAGTGGAGACGGCCGCTCGGAATTCACTGAGAGTCGGTCGTCCCAAGATGACGTTGTATGCCGACGGAGAGTCCACCACAACGAAGTTTGCAGTCCGCGTCCTTCTGAGCGGCTCCTCTCCCAGCGAAATAGCCAGTCGGATCTGTCCGACCGGCAGAACTTCATTGCCCATAAACCAATAGAGGGGGGTTGTCATGGGCAGCAGCTCGGCTAGATCAATTTGTAGTTGATCGAATGCCTTTTTGAATATGATATTGACCGAGCTTCCTGTGTCAATAAAAACGCGATGAATAGTGTAGTTGGCTATTACCGCTTTGATGAGGAGAGCATCGTCATGCGGCACTTCGACTCCCTCCAAGTCCTTGGGCCCGAAGCTGATTTCGGGTCCACTCGCCCGTTCCTGGCTGCAGCCGACCGCATGGATCTGGAGCTGCCGGACGCTCGACTTTCTTGCTCGGTTAGAGTCGCCTCCGGTCGGCCCACCAGCTATAATGTTGATTTTGCCTCGGGAAGTGTTGCTTCTATTTTCTTCTTCCCGAGCGGACGGTCGAGGCCGCTCCCGAGACATCCGGCGATTCTCACGCCACGGAGTGTGATGTTGATCGGGAGTCTGTTGTTGTCGCATGTCGGCTACCATCCGATCGGCTTCATGAGGCCTCTGTCGCCTGTCGGATGATGGCGATCGGCGATGGCCACCCCGGGGCACGGGGTGGGCAATCAGAGGAAGGCTTCGGCAATCCCTTGTATTGTGCGTGTCGGTCCGATGGAAAGAGCAGAACATAGGGGGTCCATACCTTCCTCTTTGGTTTGAGCCGCTCGGCAGCTACTTCTTGTACATGAGACCTAGCCTGGGGGGAGCGGATTGCTTCGACCCTTGGTCCTCTGGGCGGCTGATGAGCATTGTGCGGCTTCCGCTCGGCAGGGGGAGCCCGCTCAGTGGGAGTTTCCTTTCTTCGTGACGCTTGGGTTTCCTCCACGTTGATGTATTCATTGGCTCGGTGTAGCATATGGTCGTAGTCCCGGGGCGGCTTCCGAATGAGTGATCGGAAGAAGTCCCCGTCCACTAGGCCTTGCGTGAAGGCATTCATCATGGTTTCCGAGGTGGCCGTTGGAATATCCATGGCCACCCTGTTGAACCGCTGGATATAGGCTCGGAGCGATTCGCGGGCTTCTTGTTTGATGGCAAATAGACTCACACTAGTCTTCTGATACCGCCTACTGCTTGCAAAGTGATGAAGGAAAGCCGTGTGGAATTCCTTGAAACTTGAGATAGATCCGTCCGGCAATCTCCGAAACCACCGTTGAGCCGATCCTGAGAGGGTGGTTAGAAAAACTCGACACTTCACCCCATCTGTGTATTGATAAAGGGTAGCCGTATTGTCAAACTTACCCAAATGATCATCCGGGTCGGTAGTTCCATTGTATTCACCGATCGCCGGGGGCACATAGTGCTTTGGCAGAGGGTCTTGTAGAATAGCCTCTGAGAATTGACGGTTGATCCGTTCGGGCGAGGCGTCCGCTCGGGGGGCTTTGCCTTTTCTGTTGTCTCGTCTTGGTACTTCATCTGAAGAAGATCCTCGATCACGATTAACTGCTGCGGCTTCAGGAGTGCGGAATAGGGCTTGATGGAATGGAACTGTGGTCGGCGGTGCTTCCGCTCGGCTTGCGACTTTTGTCTTTGTTCCACAAGCTTAGCGGTTCTTGTCTCGATCAAAGCGTCGAGCTCCTCTGTGGAGAGCATCACCGAGTGCGGTCGTCCAGCCTCGTCCATTGCTTCCGATCGGATGCAGGAGCGTTCCCACAGACGGCGCCAAATTGATTCTGTCCGAAAGCTGAATCAACGGACTCTGGGCACGTGGCGCTCTTCGAGTTGCTGACGTAGATCTCCGACCGGTCGTACGGACCTCCGGCGAACCTGCAAAGAAGTCGGGCCGAGAAGGGGTTTGTAAGATCCAAAATCTGCAAACGTAAAATGCATGCAATGTAGAAAAATAATAATTTAATTTAATGATTTTAAATGCATTATGTCATCTGCTAGGCACGATTAAAGGTTTAATTGGGTAGTTTCGCATGACTACATAATTAGGATTTTGTTTTTCTTTTTTTTAATATTAGATGTTGGGCAAGTTTACTTTTTCATTAATATTAAACCAAAACAGATTTCAAATATATAAATATTCTCGATGAATACTACTGCGTGAATAGTAGTCACATGAATATTAATTATATGAGTAGTGATTTTTGCTCATATATAGGTTTTTATTGATTTTATTGGGCCTAGTTACCTAGGATTAGTGGGCCTAATCTTGACCTAAATATTTAAAGCCAAAAACCTTATCTCCCAAGCATATGATCTCCCACAAAGCTTCACGGCAAAATTGAGGGCGAGGAGTCTGGTGGCAGCCGCAAGGTCGTTGTTTCATATCAAATGATTTTTTGATCAAGTTTCAAGGATAAATCGAAGCCAAGCCATTTTCCTATCCTTCCAGCAACTCTCCTACGTGTCTGGATTAGAATAATCGTGTGTGGATCACATAAAGGCATGTTCAATCATTCGTCCCTCTCATCATTCAAGCTACATATATGTGTGCTTTGATTTATTTCATGAGGGAAAGTTAATAGCATGATGTATATTTTCGTTTTACAGATTAATGCATGAAAATGACGTTTATTTTTCATTTTATTGAATTTTGCATGAAAACTTGACATTCCTTGCATGTAAATGCATGGTTTGATGTTGCAAGGCGGCTGCTGGTCTAGGAAGGGTTGGGTAGGATAAAAATATTTAATTTAAATGATTATGAATATTTTAGGAAATTTAATGATATATGCTGTTAATACAATTTATGCGTGACTTTAAGAGGGAGAGAAAAAAAAGATATAATGTATGTTATTTATACAGGTGATGATAAGATGAAAAATTATCTTGAAGTATGTGAGTTGACTTTGATAAATTATGATATGTGGATTTTCTGTGAGGGAGAAGGCCCCAGAGGGAGCCCGTTCACGGGAGAAGGCCCCCGAGGGAACCCGTTTACGGGAGAAGGCCCCAGAGGGAGCCCGTTTATGGGAGAAGGCCCCAGAGGGAGCCTAATATCGGATTTCCATTATTTTAGGCCACGGCCCAGTGACGAGAGTTACTAATGCCCCGCCGCCTGGTACCATGGTTTTACAACTGAGATTGATCAATCGACCCCTTTCCCCCAATTAGCTAGTCACTTTCAATGATCAAACTTCATCTTAAGAATCTTTACAATGAATGCTAAATGCTATGATAAATGATTCTTGATTATGTTTATGCTATGATTATGATATTGTGGAAGATTTACTCATATTATTATGCTCATGTTATTTTATGTAAAGATATTGTTATTCACTGTAATATGAATATGCATTATTTGCTATGATGGTTAGGACATGCTGAGTCATTAGACTCACTTAGTTTGAATGGTGCAGGTGAAAATAACATTGATGAGATTGGAGGCTCGGACGCTTGAATGGACTGGACAGGCAGTATACATACCAAGGACCTTACAAGCTTCTACAGATTTGACGAATCAAATGATTCTCTTTTTATTATTTATACTATATATGCTTAAGAATAGTTTTGGAGAGGAAAAATACATTATTATATTATTGATGCTAATCTATTTTAGTTTGTTAGACCTGGGTTGGATGAAGTCTTACTGTTTTTTTTTATGTTTATAATTTCGAGATATTCTAACAGTAGTTTAAATCATTATAATGGTGTGTATGTTTAAATATTCTTTTATTAATATTTTTACTTATGCATTTATTTATTAAATATAAAGCATGCGTTTTATTTTTATTATATAGAAACATAATAATAATGCATATAATAAAGTCAGAAATGACTTTAAGTAATTAGAAGTTTGGGACATTACAGGGTTCCCGGCGACGACCCTCCGACGCTCAAGTCAGGTAAGTGGACAACAAAGAAGTGGCTCCGAATATGCCAGAATGCGTACCTCCAATGAAGGGTGAGGCTCTTTATATAGAGTTGCGAAGAGGCTCGCACACACATACCGAAGCGCGTACGTGTCCCCAGCCCATACCTCAGCATGGGCTTGTCAGACAAACTTACCTGACACCATACTGCTACAGTCCGAGCACGTCTCTGATGGGACAGCGGAGCCCTCTGTCATAAGATCCTGCGTATAGCCTGCTCGTCGAACATGCCCGCTGTCAGAAGATGTTCCCTTGTCCTTTTGTCTCTTCTTACCTCATGCCGAGCGTCCGGTCGGTCGGCAGTTCCATCATGTTCAGCCGGTCGGCAGTTCCATCATGTTCAGCCGGTCGGTCCACTCGGGAGAATCCCAGTAGTGTGCTCCGTGGACTATTAGCAGTATTGCTACTTTATGCCTTCGGCCGAGCGAGCCACCCGCTCGGCCGTACGACCTTGTTCAACATGAGCGTCGGAATCCCGACTCCCGCTGGGGTGCCTTTGCTTTCAGTTAGACTCTGGTCGGCCGGTTGGTCCAACCCTTTTCTGGTCGTCCGGTCGGTTCAACCCTCTCTGGTAGGCCGGTCGGCCCACCCTTCTCCGATAATCCTTTTAACCTTTTGACCTCCACGTGACATTGACTTCTCGAAAAGGAGGTCCCCTGTTCTTACCGCCGGATCACATATCATAAGGGAAGTCATAAGCATGTTAAACCAATTTTTTAAGCTTCCATAGGTCTTGAATTATATCATGGCCGAAAGTTCATGAAGAGGGAATTTAAGCTCTAAACAACATACAAGCATAATAATCACATGTTAGCTTCATATCATATCATAAGGGAAGTCATAAGCATGTTAAACCAATTTTTTTAAGCTTCCCTAGGTCTTGAATTCTATCATGGGCGAAAGTTCATGAAGAGGGAATTTAAACTCTAAACAACATACAAGCATGAATATCAAGCTAACTTCATATCATATCATAAGGGAATTTATGAGCATGCTAGATTTAATTTTAAGCTTCCTTGGACTCTAAAATTGATCATGACTGAAACACAAGGAGGCATGCATCTAGGTTTCAAGCAACATTCAAACATGATAACCCTAAATTAGCTTTATATCGTGTCATAAGGAGAGTCATGAGCATGTTGGAGTAAGTCTTAAGCTCTCCTAGGTTTTAATTCTCATTATGGCCGAAGCCCTAAGGTGCAACATATCAAGGTTCCAATCAACCTACAAGCATGAAACCCTAAGAAATCTTCCTACTCTTTTTCATAATAAAAGTCATGAGCATGATAGCTTAAATTTTTTAAACACTTCTAGGTCTTCATTTCTATCTTGGTCGAAACCTTAATTCCCTGAGGTGGCATGCATTTAGATTCCAATTAACATACAAGTGTGAAAACACTAAGTACTCTTTATAACATATTAATAAGCAAGTCATGATCATGGTAGACTAAAATTTTAACCTCTCTTAGTAAATTTCTCTATCATGGCCGAACACTTCATGAGCATGTATTTAGGTTTTAAGCAACATACAAGCATAAAAAACACCAAACTAATCTCTTATCATAGGGTACATATCATAAGGACATAGTGAGCATGTTTAGTGTAGGTCTTAAGACTTCCTAATCCTTTATTCATACTTTGGATGAAAGTTCAAGAGCATGTATCTAAGTTTTAGGTAAGCATAAGAAACATTCACTAACTCCTATACTAGGGCACATATCATAAGAACATAGTGAGCATGCTTAGTTAAGTCTTAAACTTCTCTAAATCCTTTGTTCAAGTTTTGGCCGAAATCTCAAGAAGTGATTCTAGGTTTTTTTTTAAGCATTCTAACCTTATGGAAAACACGTAAACAACTTGTACCACAGGTGAGGGGATACTTACAACTTGTTGCTTGTTTTTCCTAAGGAAGATGGTACCCTTGTGAAGAGGAAGAAGAAACTTCTCTTCTTAGTTCTCTCTTTTCTTCTCTTACTTGTAAGGAGTAGATCTTGAGGACTCCTTCTTGTGAATTAGTTTTTTCTTAACAAGAAAAACCTTAGCTTGGATTTTCGGAAATGAGAGAGGGAGAGGTTTAGGTTTCGGTGGAGAAGGAAGAAGGAGAAGGAAGGAGGAGGAAGAAGAAGGAGGAAGAATTAACCAACTTTCTTTCCCTTTTCTTCTCCCATTCCTATTTATTCCCAATGAGAATGAAACATGTCCCCATTCATCCCCTTAACTCCTCTATCTCATCACTCTCTTAATTCCCACGAAAATAGAACAAAAGAAGGAAGAAAGGCAACTTGTCATTTGCTTGCTTCTTTTCTTAACAAAGAGGAAGAGGAGGTAAGCTACTTGATTTTCTCTTGTTCATTTACTTAATTATATTCTTACTTTTAACTATAATTTCCATTCTTTTCTATTCATATATCATTCATTACTCTAGTGGTTACCATACACCAATTTAACTCTATCATTTGTGGGAGGTTCAAGGTTCAAACCTTAAACTCACTTTCTTTTTATTTCATTTTGATTTCTATTTCTATTTTTCTTTTTCTTTTATTCTAAAAGAAAAATTTCCATAGATATAGCTTATCATTTCGTGGGTGTTACAGCAAAAGCGCCGAGTCTTGGCCTCTCTTCGGCGATAGGTCCTCTCCCCCTCCTGCCGCCGCGAGTCCCCTCTTACCGTGAGCCTTAGCAGAAGCGCCGAGCACTCCCTCTCTTCGGCGATAGGTTCTCTTCTGTTGTGATCCCTAGCAGAAGCGCCGAGCTTTGCCTCTCTTCGGCGACAGGTCCTCTCCCCCTCCTGTCTTCGTGAGTCCCCTCTTGTCGCGAGCCCTAGCAGAAGCACCAAGCTCTCCCTCTCTTCGGTGACAGGTTCTCTTCTGTCGCGATCCCTAGCAGAAGCGCCGAGCTTGGCCTCTCTTCGGCGCGATCCCTAGTGGATTCGCTACAAGATCAATTTGGTTTGGCTTGCTGCAATTAAAATGCTTGTTTCCATGACTTAAATCCTAGTTTGCACGGTGATAATTAAATAATACTTCTCTGTTTGATCATGATCCATGTGAATTTTGTGCTCTTGAAAGACAACAGAAAGGTTGTGTTTTTACTCTCTTATTTTTTTTGCTTAATGCTTTAATGAGAATGATCCAATCAAATATAATAGCAACTTGTGTATACACTCTTTGTTTCTGTCCAAAGTATATGTGGAAAATATTGTAAGATAGTCAATTTAATTAGTTTTTTATGTTATACACTTCTCTTTTTGTCCAGGTCTCCAGGAATTACAAAAGAAACTTATCAACAAAAATGTGAAACAGGAAGGATTGATCAATAATATAAACCATAGACTGAATCTTGACATACCTTAGAACAATGCATTTTTGTCACCACGAGATGTATTAGATATTGTCGATCATTTGATCAGAATGAAATTTTGGATGGGTACACTTGATGATATGAATCACTTGAAAAATAAACATATTCACTCTATAGTTCTATAGTGGATTCGCTACAAGATCAATTTGGTTTGGCTTGCTGCTTTCTGCAATTGAAATGCTTGTTTCCATGACTTAAATCCTAGTTTACACTGTGATAATTAAATAATGCTTCTCTGTTTGATCATGATCCATGTGAATTTTGTGCTCTTGAAAGACAACAGAAAGGTTATGTTTTTACTCTCTTATTTTTTTGCTTAATGCTTTAATGAGAATGATCCAATCAAATATAATAGCAACTTATGTATACACTCTTTGTTTCTGTCCAAAGTATATGTGGAAAATGTTGTAAGATAGTCAATTTAATTAGATTTTTATGTTATACACTTCTCTTTTTGTAGAATTATTTGTTTCTTGTTTTTTTTTTAACCTTTTATAATGCGCATTATGGGGAGAGAATGATAAATCTAGAGTATACATATTTATAAGCTAACACTAATGTTTACAATATGTTTGATTCAATAAATTTTAACTTTTATATTGAATTAAACAGGGTTGGTGCCATAGCTGGATTTCAATAATCAAATGGTGAGCCATTTGATTTGATTTTAGCTTCCTATTTAAATTTCACAATCTGCATTATAAGATTAGAATTTATTTTTGAAATGTTTATTTATTGTAATGTAGGGAAAAACATATGTGATTTTTGTTGGACGGAATCCCGGTGTTTATGATAGTTTGGAAGAAACTCATACTCAAGTTAACAAATATAGCGGTGCATTACATAGATCATATCTCAGTAAAGACGAAGCATTTAGAGCTTTTAATTCATACAAGGGGAAACAACATGGTTTCTTTGCCCCTACTGCCCAAAAATGTTCAAGCTCAACTTTGGGTTCAATTTCAACTAGCGAAGTTGATAAAAAGTCAGCTAGATTTAGCTGATGAATATCGTCGTAATGCATCTAAGATCGCCGAGATGCGTGAAGAGATTAAAAAAAAAATTGACTCTGTTCATATTAGTGATTAGTCGGTAAACTTCTTTTATTTAGTTGGATGAATGTATTTTATGGTAGATTTTTTTTATTTAGTTGGATTAATGTATTTGACAGTAGACTTTTTTATTTAGTTGAATGAATGTATTTGACAGAGTTGAATAAATGTATGTATTTGACATAATTTCCCCATAAAAGTAATAAATCGTCTAACGCTACAATTAAAATTCATAGTACAATTAAAGAAGTTAAATGAATTCACTAACGAACTGGACTGGCATAAACCACTGATAGAAGAAAAGATGCACTCCCACTTCGCCTAACGTAAGCATGCACTACCTGTGAAGATAAGTACAACATGTCAAGCTGCACAATCTGGTCATCCCAAAGGATCCAAATACCACTAGCGAAACCAATCAGATCTACAATACAAGACTTCGAAAATTTGAATCGTAGAGCAACGCGCTGCGCCCTTTCCCCCGAAATTCTTGGCTCAACAACTGCCAGAATTGAAGGCTTCACAACTTCTAACAAGTCCTTCGTCATTCTCAAAACGCTTTTTTCCCCACCCCTCTACAATTCCAGAATAACACAACCATAAAGAAAGAGATGAAGCAAAGACACCAAATGGTGTTATACAGCTTGCATTCGGTCAGCAAGAGATGCCAAACCATCCTGACTAGCATTGTCATCATTAACAAACTTGAATGAGAAAGCCCAATGTCCAACTTCTCATTCGAAACGTGCGTCACAGCTAGTTCAACCTCCATCCCTGTGGCTTCAAGCGGGTTTTCTTGGGGAAGAACAGCAGGATTAGAAACATCAGAAGAAGGTGGGGGTGCATTGTTATAACAGACAAATTGGAGCCTGATTTTTGCTAAAAGTTTCTTAAAAGCTCTTACACTACAAGTTAGTCAAAATACTTTTCCACACCCTGATTTTTCTACTCTTATAAACAAAAAATCAAATTTGAAAGTGATTGAATCACAGATTCCATGACTTGTCCAGATGAGTAACCATTTCATGTAGTAGTCTATTAAGTAACAACACTTAATAAGTCAACAAATTGTGCAATTAGCCATTCCAACATTGTAAATCTTTCTTACACGAAGTAAAATAGTTACAATCAGACATTCCAGCCTTAAATCTAAACAAAATCAACATCCCATTACAGTACAGTTGAAAATATCTCAAGATTGCATAATGACAATAGTCTTCCACTCAGGTTGTCATCTGTTTCCCATGCCTGTAAAAATCAGACAAATAAAAGATGGAGTTAAGTATGAAATAGATAAATAAACAAACTGAAAATATGCTGCCTGTAAATGTCTCAACCTTTCATCTGAAAGAGAGGAAACCAAACTGATCTGAAGAGAAGCAAAACTGATTTGATTCTTTATTGTAAGAAGATCAAACATGCTGCCATAAAGTCCCAAAACCAACAAAAGCATCAATCAAACATGCTGCCATAAACTGATCTGATTCTCTAATCACGGTTGATACACACAGGAAATGCACTAAACTAAATAACAAACACCTTAATACAAGAAATGTACTAAACCAATCAAACATACAAACAAAGAAAATAGATATACCAACCATAGATAATTACAACATCTTAGCGCATGTTATTAGAACCTGTAACAATAAAGATAATTTATTAATTTCATTATCTCAATAAACAATAAAACCACTATAATTTAACAAATTAAAACTTTAATAGTATCGACTGTAGATCCCAAATCTGGTTCATATGTATCGTCAAGACTGATATGATTATTATCTTCAATTGATCTGATAATTGACATATTGTCATGTACAAAAGATAATAAAATAAGTTTGTTTGTAAGAAAAAATATAATAAAAATAAAAAATTGAATCGACACATACCCTCGTTGCAAATTGGGACAGTTACGCTTGTCATGTGACACTCCTCAATGTCCGCATCCACGACAAAGCCTAGAATTTGATGTTGATTTCTCCTTTGATGATTTTAATCTCTTCCCACATCCCTTAGTTCGTACTACAGAAGGATCAATAAAACCAAGTGTCTCATCCATGGATTTTTTTCTTTGACTTCTATCACTGCATGTTGTATTAATGGACATCTCTTGAATTTTGTTGTAGATACAATCAAATTGTTCTTCTAAAAAAGTTATCCTCTCATTACTCAAAGATGCATCATCAACTAACACTGGACCTTTATAGGATAACCTCGAGTGCCTCGACATCAAATATCTTTCTGAATCTGGATCATCAATGACATTTTGCTCTCCTAAATCATATATTGCTCCAACTTTTGCATATCGCGTCCATCGTTTGAGTATATACATATCAGGCAAATGAAACACTTGGTTGATACATAAAAAAGCTAACATATGTCTACAAGGAATGCCCTCAAACTCAAATTTTATGCAACTACACGATATGTAATCCCTTTGATTGTCATGCATGAGCACTCTTGATTTTGAGGAAGAGAAACTTTGAAATTTCATCACGTGGTAAACTGTTGAGGCAACTCTTGTTCATGTCTGTTACACATAATAACTATGACTCTCGATCATTTCACTTTGAAACTCCAGCCATTTCTTTTTTGTGTACAGCTTAACCATTTGACTTTCCATTGGCCAGGTTGTATTAACTTTGGGATTCTCATTCATATCAATATGGTCTGCAACTAACTCATTGTGTCTTTAGTGTCTCAGTGCTCTATTAAAACGTGTGATAAAATCCATTAATGAGTTCTTATTTGAGATATATTTCTTGAAAAATGCATGTGACCCTTCAGATCTTTTGCTACTTGACATTCCTGCAGAAAATACATGACTAAAATATGATGGTACCCATCTGTGTCATAATTCATATATCAAGGACAACCAATCATTTTTCTCTAAGTTAGCTTCCTTGATAGTCTCTTCCCATGACTTCTCAAAATCATCAGGTGTTGTAGAATTTGCAATGACGTTCTTTATGCTGTGATAATGGTTTCAAAAAGTCAAAGGGTCTAATTTTTCTGGGAATTTGTTCAATATGTGCCACAAACAATATCGATGCACTGTTTGAGGCAAAACTTATGCAATAGCTTTTGTCATTGCAGGATCTTGATAAGTGATAATAATGTTTGGTGCACCTTTAGGCATGACTTCTAAAAACTTTGTAAGCAACCAAACAAAAGACTCAGTTTTCTCATCACTAAGAAACCCGCAACCAAAAAGAATTATCTGATGATGATGATTAACTCCTACAAATGGTGCCAAAATTAAACCATATTTGTTGGTGTTATAAATTGTATCAAATACAATAGCATCACCAAATACACTATATGTCATTCTTGATATATGATCAGCCCAAAATCACCTACTAAATCTGTTATCTGAATCAGTCTTGTAGGTAAAGAAAAAAGCTGAATTCTTCTCTTGCTCAGATGTAAAAAACTCGATAAGTGTTTCAGCATCAATACCCTTTTGTTCATCCCTTAGATTTCCCTCAAAATTTCTAATATCAGTTTCTGTACAATATACCCGTTCAGGGCCTCCATACTCTATCTCTAATAAATGTATCTGTTAACAAGTTGGTACATTGACCTCTGAAAATTGTTTTGTCAATATTTTTTTGACTGTCGAAACACTATGATGTGAGCGTAGCAAATGCACCTTTGATGGAGTCGAGAGCGGATGATTATGAGCTTCTATAAAGTTACAAATAACTCAATCCAGTCCCATCTGTTTCTTGACAAATGCAATTTTTGCCTTACAACCCGTTCTAACTGTGCCACGTGCTCTTTCTCTTATTTGTTGATCAGAGTTTGGATGTTTATTGTGTCGCATTAGATCTGTATGTCCTTCTTTAAAGCATCAATTTGTTTCTATGTCACTTCATTTGTCATTTTATTTTTTCTGCTCGTGCTATTCCTTGAACTAAATCTGGCTTCTCGTGCATATTGGTTATAGAACGAATATGCATCCTCTAGAGATGAGAATTCCATTCCAATTTTTGGCTTTCGATCATCTGCAACTTGGGAAATGAATTTCTGATCATCAACTCTATTTTCTTCTATTTCTGGGCGCCCTCGCATTTTATTTGACAATAGATAAATAAATAAAAACTATTTCAATTAACAGAATAAAATGAAAGTGATTCTGATATAGATACAACATCAAATCATAAACATTATATAAATAAAAATTGTTCCAATTAACAGAATAAAACAAAAGTGATTTTAATATAGATGCATCAAATCCTAACAGAACATCATCTAAGTTAAACATGAAATTGAATGTCAAGAAAACAACTATGAGTTAAATGTAGCACTGTTTAGGTTTCTATTACTTGAATATCAAGTTAAACACCTAGTATTGTTTCCAAAGAACACCATAGCACTGTTATGCACTGTTTCAATTTCCATAGCACATTCTTATATAAACAAGGAGATATGTATATTGGAGCAGAAAAAAGATTATAATGGAACCACTAATTGTAACAACTATTATAATCACCATTATTGTAATTGCAATTGACACCAGGTAAATCAACAATAATGGAACCAGTAGTTCCAAAGACTCAACTATTAACTTTGACTATATTGATTGTATCCCACCATTAACCTCTATGGAAGACAATTGTTGTATATCACATCTTTTTAAATTTAGAGACTCTCCAAGAGTGGACTAAGGACTGCATAATGATTGAATTATAGAATACAAATTTAAATGTATATTAACCGTAGTCTTAAATACATTTGACAGCAAGTAAAGAAACTTAGTAGTTCAAAAATGTTAGGAAATACTACAGGTAATTGGTGTTAGGTATTTATAGCACATACAGTCAAAATAAATGAGGAAGAAAGTGACAAATAAATTAAGGCCCTAGTAGTTGAAAATACATGATGAAGAAACCTAGTAGTTCACCTCTAAGGCCCTCAATGTTGCTATTGTTGATTGAAGAAAGTGACAAATGCAACAACCTGCAATTAAGAGAAAAAAAATTATGTTTTAAGCTAGTATAGAAATTAGCAATACAAAAAATTTGATGGAAGCAAGAACCTATTCAATTTTTTCAGAGCATGCCTGAAATAAAAGGAATCACGAATTAGAATCAAGTTATAGATGTATTTCTTTTTGGCAGATAACCATTACATGATGGGAATTCCATATTCCAAAAGATCGAAAGGTACTGAACTTCACAATTTCAATCGCATTTGCTTCCAAAACCAATGCATTTATCCTCGATTTAAATAACGCATGCAAGCAAGCGAAAAAAAACCAGGGACAATTTTGGTCAATATGGAAATATTTTCTGATGAAATGAGAATTGTTTTCATATAATAGTTGTCACCTTGTATTGCTTCTGCTAGGGCTCAGAGGAGAGGACCTGTCGCCGAAGAGAGGCCAAGCTCGACGCTTCTACTAGGGATCGCGGCAGAAGAGAACTTGTCGCCGAAGAGAGGGAGAGCTCGGTGCTTCTGTTAAGGCTCACGGTAAGAGGGGACTCGCGACGGCAGGAGGGGGAGAGGACCTGTCACCGAAGAGAGGCCAAGCTCGGCGCTTCTGCTAGGGATCGCGGCAGAAGAGAACCTGTCGCCGAAGAGAGGGAGTGCTCGGCGCTTCTAGTAGGGCTCCCAACAGAGGGGACTCGCGACGATAGGAGGGGGAGAGGACTTGTCGCCGAAGAGAGGCCAAGACTCGGCGCTTCTGCTAGGGATCACGACTGAAGAGAACCCGCTTCTGCTAGGGCTCGCGGCAAGAGGGGCTCGCGGCGGCAAGAGGGGACTCGCGGCGGCAAGAGGGGGAGAGGTCGGGGGTGAACTTCGCGGTGGCAGGAGGGGGAGAGGTCAGGGGTGAATGTTGCGGCGGCAGGAGGAGACTCGCGGAGTCGCGACGGCTAGGGTTGCAACGCATTTTGTTTCCCCTCTTTACGCAACGACTCACTTGTATTTGCCTTGGATGACGTGGCAGCGCCACGACAACTTCACTGCATAATATTAATATATATATATATATATATATATATATATATCACTTATAATCCATTTTAAATTTAGTTGAGTTAGAAATTTTTGTTTCCTCACAATGACATGTTCCTTTTACTTTACGAATTAGTGATGAATAATAGAAATGATATTTAAAATTGGCTTAACTTGAACAAATTAATAATAAAGAATATACTTTCAAATTTATTTTGTTGTCGTGTCTACAATGTGTAGTTGCTTGCGGTACAAGTCAAACAATCTTTTCTTATAATGTGAATAATTTTTTTAGATAAATTTTAATTTATTTTATTATATAATTTACAAACAAATTTTAAAACATCATTTCCTACCTTTCATTTAATGGTAAATAATTTTATTTTAAATTATAATTCTCTCACATCCTAATATATTATATGTGATTTTAAATGATATATTTAATAGAAGTTAATGCTTTTAAAAGCACTATACACAAGTTTTTCAAGAGTAAATAGGAGGGGAAAAAAGTTTTTGAAGTACACTTCCATAAAAAAAAAAAAAAAAAAACTAACACCTACCTCTTTTACATGGAAAGGAAAAGAAGTTCATATATAACTTCAAATATAATATCAAATTTAAAGTTAGAGAAAAAATTATTAAAGATTGAAAAATTTAGAAAATTAAAAAATACATTGAAAGAGATAAAATAATAATTTTATTCTCTACAAATTAGCGATAAAAAACAAATATGATATTTAAAGTTATAGTATTTATAGGTTTCTTGGCTCAAACACTTCCAAGATATATTAACTCTTGAATAAATTAATTATGAAAAATAAATATTTAAATTTCTCTTATTATTATTATTATTATTATTATTATTAATATTTCTATTTAGTATTATAGTTCATATGTTTATATAAGCCAAACAATTTTTTTTACCATTTGATTATTGTTTTTGATAAATTTTATTTTATTTTAATTATATAATTTTTTAGCCGTTATTATTTTATATACATAGTTTTAGCAATTTTATTTCTAATTGTGTATATATAATATATTTGTAATTAATTCTATTCTAAATTAAGTTTGTAATGTAATTAAATTTATAATATAATATAATTAATATTATATTATTATGTTTGGTGAAGAAATTATATATTATATATATAAGATTTAATTACATATGAAAAATATAATTCATATTATTATAAAATAATAAAAATATCCTGTGATGTGTGAGTGATAGTCGATGGTATAGGCCGTCAGCTCTCCTAGGTCGGATCCTCCGAATCACTTTTATGATTTAAAGAATACTTTCTTTACATGTATTGGTGGGGATACATGATGTTTATTTATAAAATAGATGGGGATCATACATTCCCATCAATATATTAGAAAGGAGTATTTTTTGGACCGTAAAAAGAAGTGATCTAGAGGATCTCCTCTCCAGCTCCCGTGACTCGCAATTAATTGGTAAAAAAAAATAAATTAAGAATATATTTAACATATTAAATCGTCTATGAGTCGTAATGTTCTAACAGCGATTTGGAAATTAAGAAAAATAGTAGTGCACTCTGTGAAATTTGCTAATCTGAGTCATCTGACCGCGAAGACCTAAACCCTCGACCCAGTGTACAAAACCCTAGCAGCGTCGCCGCCTACAATCATCTGAGCTCGCTAGTTGGAAAATATGATTACGGCGAAGTGCTCCGTCCGACAACTCTTTCTTCGGTCGGCTGCGGCGACCAAGATGAGATTCTGTGCTGCGGCCGCTGCGACATCTTTGCCGGCCGACGCGGCTGTAGCTACGGCGGTCGGGACTAAAGAAAAGGGTCCGAGCGTACTGTACAACCGTCTATCGTCTCTGGGGAGATCTCCCGAGGAGAGTGTCACGATGACGCTGGACAAGTGGGTGAATGAAGGGAGGTCTGTGCGCGCGGCTGCGCTGATTAGGTACGTTAAGGAATTCCGCAGGTACCGGCGCCACGCGCACGCCCTTGAGGTAACAAAAGCTCCTTATTTTTTTGCTATTCCCTTTCAGTTTCATGCAAGCATCTTACCTGAGTAAAGGATGGTGTGTTTTGATTATTTTTTACTTCTCCAGGCTATGTACAGTATAAGTTTAGGGTTCCCAAACACCATTACTGGCCCATGTAACATTGATTCCGAAACTAAAGGCTGTAGAAAGATTGACCCATCTTTTTTTCGTTTATGTGGGTGTGAGTTGATTGATTATTGTTGGAAAATTGAAGTGAAGAAAACTTGTGTTGATGTGGGCGGTGTAGATACCATAGTTTAGGGGTTGAGTGATGTTCAAAATGCTAAAAGTTTCAACAAAACACAAACCCTCCATGGAGGGATAAAATCCATGTAGCTGACCTGGAAGAGCAGGGAGGGAAGTAACATGGACTTGAATAGAAGTCTTGCAGATAAATAACAGATGTGTCACATAAGATGTACGAGTTGGAGATCAATATTATTCTATGTTAATCTAATTCATCTTCAAGTGATTACAATGGAGAGCAGTTGAAAAATTAAATAAATAACAAGAGAAAGAGAAGACAATGGAAATAGTTATGTTCAGGAGAATAAAAACTCTCTCTCTAAAATGACAAGAGAAGTTATAATTTATTTGAAATTCTTAGGCAGGGGATGCAACCTTCTATGTTCAGAAGAACATTCTAAGGATGAAACGGTCTTGAAATGAGACATAGGGAACCCATGTGATATAAATTTGACATCCTAATTACTTCTTGGTGGATAATCTGCCCTGTTAGTTTTTTGTTCCTTATTTAGTTTTGCCCCATTATTGAATGCTTAGAAGTAATTTTGTATAATTAAAAGTAAAGTTTGGTAAGTTGGTATGAAACTACCACTTGTTGGTGACCAAAAATGTGAGTTTGATTTTGGTCCTTTGCTCGAGTGTTTAAAATAATTTTGTATTTTTTTTGTAAGTTGGTATGAAATTGCCATTTGTTGATGACTAAAAAGCACTAATTCTTTCATAAAGATAAAGATCAAATACATGATTAATGTTGTCTATTTCAGTTCCTGTTTGTTGGGTTCATTATTTATTATTCATTTGTTTTAATTTCCTCATGGAATTTTTAATGTCATTCATGTTTTATTTTTTTTTACAGATCATGGAGTGGATGGAAAACACTAAACATACAAAAATGACTCACGACATTCATGCAATGCGCCTAGGCCTCATTGCTAAAGTCAGGGGTATCGAAGCAGCAGAGAAATACTTTTCCGACTTGCCTGAACCAGCCAAAAATAGGCACTCGTATGGAGCCCTTTTGGGTAGTTATTGCTCAGAGAAAAATAAGAATGTTGATAAAGCTATTTCTCTTTACAATGAAATGAAGAACCAGAACATAGCCTCGAATACTGAGGTCCATTTCAACTTAATGTCCCTTTATATGAGGTTGGGCCAGCATGAGAAGGTTCTCACCCAGTACCAAGAGATGAAGTCAGATAACATAGTTCCAGATACGATTACTTGCTGCATCCTGATGAACTGCTATGCCTCATTGAATGACATTGAATCAGTAGAGCGAGTTATAAAAGAAGCAGAGGAGGATAAACAAATTAAGTTGAGATGGTCCGCATACAGTACCTTAGCTTCCATTTATTGCTCAGCTGGTCTAATCACGAAAGCTGAGTCTGCTCTCAAGAAGTCTGAAAAGCTTATAGATGGTCGAGATCGTCAGCCTTATCATTTTTTAATCAATTTATATTCAAGGATTCACAATTTCGAGGAGGTGAAAAGAATATGGAATTCCTATAAGACTGTCTTTCAAAAACCTACCAATATTAGCTATCTCACCATGCTGCGGTCCCTGGATAGACTTGATGATATCAATGGGCAGCAAGATTTGTATGAAGAATGGGAATCTGTTTGCATGAGCTTTGATGTGCGGTTGACAAATGTGATGATAGGTTCGTATTTGAGAAAGAATATGATTCAACAAGCGCAGCGGGTTTGGGAGAAAGCTTCAGAAAGGGGCGCTGTTCCTGATTTCAAGACTTGTGATATGTTCTTAGATTACTACTTGAAGAACAATGACATTGATTCTGCTCTAATGTGGTTAGAAACAAGAATTTCAAGGATGAAACGGAATGAGTGGAAGTTAAGTCAAGACCAAGTGAACACTTTCCTGAAAGCCTTTGAAGACGCAAAGGATGTTAAAGGGCAAGAGAGGTTCTGCCAGTGCTTGAGACGGCTCGGGCATCTTGATTTAAATGCATGTGAAAAGCTCCTTCTAACCTATTTGGCTGCAGATGCAACGGATCCTACACTTCGCCAAAGGATTAAAGATGATAAGATACAACTGAACTCCCAAACTAACAAATTGCTTGATATGGTCTGTGGAGCTAATGAATAGTCATCCTTTCTATAGCATATGTTATTGCACTCCCCTCTATGGATAAGATTTAGTCAAACACAACTTGCAATCTTGTTTGGCGGATTTAATATTCCATGGATATTGCGTATCATTTTGAGTTATTGGAAGTCATCAGCTGTTTTAATTTGATGGATGAATCATGCTTGTTGATCCTTCATTTTTCAAATGGTATGCATATTTTTTTCATTGAAATGGCCTGCTCAAGATTTCCAAAGCTTTCTTCTACGTCCATTTGATCAAAATGATGAGAATATCTTATTTAGATAAAAGGCCCAGAGGAAATAAAAGAATGAAGGCAGAAAGTTAAAAGTGCATTTTTTTTTATTTTTAATCTAGGTGTCCCTTCTTTTTATTCATACCATCAAAAGGTACTCTTTTAAAAATATTGATTTCACTCGTAATTTAATCTTAAAAAAACTTTTTTGTTTTATTTTATTATAATTTTGATCCAAAAAGGAAGTAAAATTGCAAATTCAAAAGTCCAAGGATCATTTTAAAGTATGATTAAACTTAGGGGTCAAAGAATATTATAAAAAAAATCCTAACATGAACTTTAATTCAATTAAAAATTCTAAATTAAAAAATTATTATTTTTTTATAATTTCTTATTTTTATCTTAATATATTTCATTATACTATCATTATATTATTGAGTTACATAAAACATCCCAATTTTTAAAATAATATTTAATTTAATCTAAAATATCTCTAACTTTTAAATAGACAACTCAAATCCAAATTTAAAAATCTTTAATCTTGATCAATATTTTTCGAATTGATTCATGTCAAATTTATTTTTGATACTCTAATTAAACTATTAGTATACACCGGAAAACTCTTTTTGATGTGAGAGTGTTAATGACTTTTCCTAACTCGATGCAACTTAACTCAATCTGATCTTAAAAATTTCTAATTCTAATTTGATAATTTTTTTGATGAACTTACATCGGATTGATGGTCGAATCTAATTTTAATATTCCTAATTTAATTGTTCGAGTACCTTGAAAAAACCTTTTTAACGTAAGAGTGTTAATGGCTCCAGTGACAGATCCATAAAAAAATTTGACCGCCGATTCTCCAACTAGATCCGTTCATGATTGGCTTTGCCAACTTGTCTAGTATTATTTATTTTATTTAAAAAAAGAAAAATGATATGCACAAGGAAAAAAATTCAATGAAAACCTCAAGGATAAATATATAAAGTGATGGAGCCCACAAAAAGTGAAATGGTGGACCATGACTTTATGTATCTATCCTTGAGATTTTCATTGAATTTTTTTTCTTGTGCATATTATTGCCCTTATAAAAATGTTTTTAAAGGCACACATGGAAATGATTAGTGTGTTAAACAAAGCCGACTCGATCCCTATTAACGACGGGTCGGGTGGGCAGCTGCTTCGTCCACAGTTCAACGAGTTAGGGTTTAACTCGAAAAGCCAGCAAACCAAATAATAAGTTGAACGATCCCTCGGCATTTCATTGGATCTGATCTGCCAATGCCCAACTCGAGAGGGATGGGAATCGGCGGTCTCGTCCTCGTCCTCGTCGGCCTTCTTTTCGCCGTCCTTCCCCTACCATCTGCGGCAGATGAGATTCATGGCTGCGGCGGGTTCGTAGAGGTTAGGATCGGGATCCACCGTGAGATCGATGAATTCGATGCGTTCCAACGGATTATTTGCTCTTTATCCTTTTAGTTCACTGTCTTTGTTGTTGAAGCTGCTTCCTCGTCTTCTGAGAAACTACCTGGTTGTTACAGGCGAGCTCGTCGTTGATCAAATCAAGGAAGGCTTCGGACACGAAGTTGGATTATTCACAGATAAGGGTGAGGCTCTTACGAGATTGTTTGCTATGACTGTCTTCGTTTGTGTGATGCATTAATATAAAGATATCTTGGCCCTCAAAATTCTTTGTAGGTAGCACATTTGCCACAGAAACACTTTTTTTTTTTTAATAATTGAAACCGATTACATAAGGCTTCAATCATTGTCCATTTTGGTGGTTGTTTCTTTATGTGATTCGTTTTTTTCTTCAATTTTTATTGACTGTGTTGGCGGACCATTGATGTCTTCCTTATAGTAAATTATCGTTGCATTATGTTTCTACTGTTTATATTGAACCCGACTAATTCCAAATTTTTTATTTAGGTTGAACTTTGCACACTTGATGGGTTGGTAAAGGAGTGGACTCAGTGTGCACCAAATGGTTACTACTTTATCCCAGTTTATGACAAGGTGTTGTGTACTTGAATTTATTTTTATCCTTGTGTATACACATTCTAAATTTTGCATATTTGATATATCATTATTTTAAAGGATAAATGACAAACATTATCTTTTTTCTTAGATTCATTAGCAATAACATTATCAAGAATTGTGTTTTCTTGCGTTTAGAGAATCTATAAAATGCTCGCTTGAGACTCATTTTAGGTGTTGATATGGTTAATATTTGAGCTTCTTGATGTGGTGGGACTTTTCTTCTTTCATTGCAAACTCTGGTTCTGAGATAGCAAATGCTCTTTATGTAGACATAGTACAGATAGCTTCACAAAAAAAGATAACATTTTTTAGGTGCTATCATTTGGAGCTTGATCATTCTCATCTCTTGAGTATTTTGCAACATAACATTGGCTTACTCCATTACCCATACGACGTGCATCTTAAGAAGATGTGAGTTTGAAATTTTCTCTCGGATTTCCTAAGTTGCCACATGGCCATGATTTCATTTTAGTTGTCATTAATTCATCCAAAAATGATTCACTTTATTCTTTTAGGCAAAGCCAATTATCCCTCATATACACTTTGCTATTAATTATGGTATTTAATAGAGATGTGAATTTTGTTATCTATTTTTGTAAGATTTTGTGGGAATTATTTGACTTAAAACATAAATATTGAACTCTCCCTGCCAAACAGACGACCAAACTAAAGTGCTCAGTTTCTCTTTTAGAAACTTTCTTAGACAATTTGCTGGGTCTAAACGCAACAATATTGGGATTTGATCTTAAACATCTAATTAAGGGTTTTCCGACTTAAAAAGGTTTTCTAATCTCTCCCTTTAAAATTGTGTTTGGTTTAAACATTATAGATTACACTCTTTTCAATTTGGCAGAAAAGTAATTGTATGTTATGAATTGTATAAGCTTCCTGTTGATGCACATGGAAAGTGCTGAGAATTTCAAGTTGGTAATTATATTGTGGTATGTCTTCCCCTTAGATATTTTGATAGAACACATGATAGATTCATGTAATTTACTTGGCAATCTTGTTCGCTAGCATGCCTTAGAAAGTGACCTAATGAGAGAGAATACAATTATTAGCAAAAGCTATATTATTAGTATAATGTCTAGATCGCAGGGCCTCCTACTTATGTTGAATTGTTGTCATCATTATATGATATTAAACTGTCTATTTGTAGTGTCAGCACCTATTTATTATTGACAAAATAAATTAGTATATGCTTCAATACTAGTATACTACAGTGTTAGATGTATGAGTTGCATTATTTGATTTATTCAATTCATTATTAATACTTATTTATAATTAATAATAATTATTATTAAAAATATCATATTTATAAACTTATCAATATACTTTTTAATAAATAAGAGTCTTGTATTTATCTTAACATTTAATCATAGTAAATTATTGATATAAATATCATTATATAGTACCATATAAAATGGGGTGAATTATTAATATACGGAATTATTAAAATATTCAATTATTTATAATAAACTTCTACCTCATTGCCCCTGTCCCATGTCTTTTTCCTCATCTTAAGAGTTCACTTTAGTTGCTTCCATCCACTTGGAGTTCTTGTCCCTACTCTTGGTCCATAGCGTGGGTTTGCCTCCACTGCACATGTCTTAAGAATTGGCTTAATAATTTAATCTGGATTTGGCTTAAGAATTGAGTTTGAGACTTTGAGTATGTAACTCAAGTTGAATCACAAATTTTCTAGGAATAACATGATTTTTCGTTGTTATGCAAATTTACATGATTATAAGCAAAGCATGATCATTGATCAATTTCTTCAGTTGTGCAATCATGACTTTTATGTAAATGCATAATTGTGCACCTATCAGATTAAATAGACCTAATCATGAACATACAATCTCTTTCTTAAAGTAAACATTACCCAACAACTAGGGTTAGTCATGTTATCTATAGTTGATACCTGCTTTTTGAACAATTTAGCATTAAAGTAATGCCAACACTCTACTTGTTTAATTTCTTTCAAATCATAGTTGATTTCATTTGGTTTTTAGTTTCCTTCCCATCAATGGTAGTATAATCCCTCACAAAGGGTAATTGATTTCTTAGGTAAACTTGTATCTAGATTCAATAGTTTGTCCTTGCTAATGAACATGGAAATTCTTCAAGTTCCTGCAAGATGGAAACATTTTTTAGCATCTTAACTTTTTGGAAAGGACAATGTTGAAGATGGGAGTGTTAGAAATTTGGACTGATTTTTTGAGTCTGTTAGCATTACATTCAATTGTTCACATTGTATAGGCGGAGCAAGCATAAAGGTCTTGAAGATGTATTTAAGAAAGTGTTTTGGCTTATATATACAAGGACATAATCTCCTTTATTGTACTCTTCTGGTTTACAAGATACATCAATTTTATTGTTTATAATGTTCATCTCTTATGCAATTTTTCTCCTATGACCAGCACACATCTCTTGTTTACACTCAAGAAACCTCTCAGTTTGATGGCAAGTAATCAAAGTAATTACATCAGTAGGTCAACCAGTTTGAGAAGCATAAGAAAATTTGTTATTAGAATGGGCACATCACCAATTGCTGTCTTAATAGAATTATTATAAGCACATTTGCCAATTGGCAAAAGTGGGTCTGACATTCTAAGTCATCATTATACTTCATTTAGTTCAATTTATTTATTTTTAGTTTATTTGGAAATGTGAAGGATTCAAAGAGCTTTGTTTGGTTTATGATTAATGACACGCTGAATATCTCTTAAAGGAGCCATTTCATCATGAATTCTTCTTAAATTATATTTGAGGGCTCACTTAAAGGTTTTTGGTTTCAGGATAAGGTCACTAAATGAACTAAGAATTTTAACTGTTATCTCTTAGCATGCTAAGGCTAACATCATCCTTGAATCTTTCAATATCATTTACATCTTAAGCTGAGTCTAAGTAGTGAGGCTAGGGGTTTGTTTTGTTGCTTGGGGCTTTGGTTTTATTTTGTGTACGCTAGAATTTCCAAGATCAAGTTTAATGATTCCCTCTCTCTGGGTGATGGTGTATTCATTTTCTCCCATTGTGTCTGAATGAGAGTTCATAGTGTCGTACAAACAAAATCAGCCAGGAATGATATGAACATTCTTGAGAGATTTTCTCACCTTATGTTGTCACTGTAGTCTTTAATTTAGATCAATGCCAAAAATCTCTCTATGTTGAAAAAGTGTTTGATGACTTTAATCCACCAAATACCTTATTTGGAAAGTGTTAAATGGCTTGGCATGGATATTCCATGAAAGCCAAATGTAAAACATTGTCTATTAGTAATGTGTTTTGAATCTGTGTTATTGTGGCATGACATTTAGTTTCTCATATGCCATTGTAACAGGGGTCATTTCTTCTCCGAGTAAAGGGACCTGATGGATGGTCATTGAAACCTGACAATGTGAGTCGGGAAGCAGTCTAGTATCTCTATGACAATAATTTCTATTAGACAGATCTATATCTGCACCATTGAAGGTATTTTTACCTTCTTATCCAACTATGTTATTGACTATAGATTCTTGGTGACCACTCTACAGGTTCCTGTCACAGTTAACCAAGATGGCTGTAACTCAAATATAGATATCAATTTCATTTTCACAGGGTATATCTTATGCAGACAATTCCCATTTCCATTTTTTATTGAAAAATTTTGTGGCCAGATGATAAATACGCCCACGTAACTTTCCCACCTGTAGGTTTTCACTATCAGGAAGGGTTAAAGGTGCTGTCGGTGGTGAAAGCTGTTCTATGAAAGATGGTGGACCATCTGATATAAAAGTCGACCTCTTATCATTATCAGATGAATCTATTGCTTCTTCTTTGACATCAGAATCAGGACTTTATTCATTTACCAATATCCTTCCAGGTTTGAGATGCTTTTCCGGCATCTATATTTGTTAGACAAATCTATCTTAAATTAACCATGGTACATCAGGGTTCTTCCAGTTGCAAGTCAGAGGCCAGAACAGTGCAATTATGTATTCCTCCATTATATACATTACTATTAGTATTTGCTGCCATCTTGTAGTACATGAACTTTATAGTTATAATGCTCAATCATAGAGGGTCATAATTGAAGCTGTGGGGATGTATTTAGTCTCTATTCTACATCTTAATAACATTTTTATTGTATATGAAGATAGACTCAGACTTGATTGCATGCGTTGTTCTCACAGCCAGAGAAAAGAATGTGCCATTCTTAAAACTAAAATTTTCATCTCTAACTCTATTTCCTATTTTGTGTACTAAAGACAGTTTCAAGAATTATTTCTAGTCTGACTAGACCTTTCAATGTTAAACCATAATCTCTGTCCAAATATGTCAAGTCCAATTGCATAGTACGCTGCAAATCTATTTTTAAGGTTCAAAATTCTGAATGTCTATTAGACAAGTAGTTTAGTCCCATGCGTGCTTATTTATCAAGACAGTGCAAGAGCCAAAATTTTCCATTGTCTTTGACTGCAGCTCCAATAGCTCACTATCTCATGAAATTGCTTTCTATAGTCTTTATAACTTCTTTGCAAGTACTGCACCCCTTCCAGGTAATAAAAAGGAAGCAGTTTTTATTACAAAAAGAAAAGTTCAAAATTCGAAGAACAGGGTTTAGGGTTTACCCTTGCTTGTGGAAGAGTTTTAGAATTAATAATTTAATGCCACATGGCTCGTTTGGCCATTAGATCACATACATGTGCAATGTTCTAGTTTCCATTGAATATTAGTTTTCTATGTTCTCCAGCTGTTTTTAATAGAGAATCTTCTAGCTTTATAAAAGACTTGTCTAATAATGGAAAACAAACACATAAGGGCCTTGAACATTCAGAGGCTGTATGGGGCCACAAGAATTGCATTTTAGCCTTAAAGTGGGCATGTGAATTATAAGATTTTGGTAAATTTCACAAATGGCGCCTCTTGGTTTCAGTTTTCCCCACAAGGCTCCCCTAACTTTGTTTTGACTAAAGGGCTCCCTTTTCTCTCCTTTCTGTTTATTTGTTAAATATCCTCATTAAGTGGTGTATTGATTAAGTATTTTTTATGGCCAAGTTAACTCCAAATGCAAGAAAAAAGACCTTTATTTGTATTTATGAAAATATGAGAAATTCGAATATGGTCTTATTATTTTGATTTCAAAGTTATTTGGTTCATCTGCTATTTGGTCAAAATTGCTAGCTATTTGGCTAGATGAACCAAAATATTTCAAAATAAAACAATAAGATTTGATTTGATTTTGTCACTCTTGTAGGATGCAAATATCGGTCTTATTTTTAGATTTTGTAATGTCTTAGTCAATCTAGCAGTTTTGATGGATTTGAATTCCTCATGCTTCGAGAAACAGAAATATGTTGCTTTGGGCTATCAGCTTGACTGCTGTCTGCTTGAATGTGACTGCACTACTTGATGCTGGCGACAATGTGTTTAGCTTTTTGCCCTTTATTTCAGACTGTGTCTTGTGTGACCTTGTGTCGCTTGGGGCTCTCTGCTTTGTTGCTTCCCTTTCCATGTTCAGTAAAGTTTTGGTTTTAATTGCTCCTGAAACATTTTGCTAATCTCTGATGAGTGTGGGTGGGTGGTGATCATTCGGCTGAATGTTTGGGGTGGTACGTGAGTGCTTGTGTACTCCTAAGTCTTGATGGGCACCTTGCCATTATGCGACCAATTGATGCCATTGGCATATTTCATCTTTTGCCTCCTCATTTGATGTTTTAGGGCGGGGTGGGTGTTGCACATTCTTGGTTCCCAAGGGAAACTGCCATGCGATGTTTGGAGTGAAAATGCATTTGATCCATGTATTTTCATGGATGCTATCCTTGCATCATTTCTTTGGGGTGCTCTAACCATGTGGTTTGTTCGTCTTTTAACATTTAAATTGATACTAATTGATGGGGGTATATAGGAAAGAAAAAGAATGTGAGGGAAGGGACACCCTTTGGTTAAATCAAAATGTGGGGTGGCCTGCAGAGAAAAAAACTAAATCAGAGGCATTTTTTGGGAAATCGGCCAAGTTTCTTCAGTGAACTTTTATATGGAATCGTGATGATTGTCTGTACAGTTAAGTTGTATGGGATCTATGGGTGTTTGATTTGCCTTTTTTAACAGTCACTAGAACTATAAAAGGATAAATCTTGTGCCGTGAACTTGATTGACATATTATTCAGACACTTAACTTTTATCTCAAACTACTTACTCACCTCCTTTCCTTCCAATCTCTCATCTATTCCTCTTTGTTATTTATTCTGATACTCCTATATCTCTATCAAGTTAAATGTTTATGATTATTTCTTTTGGTGATTTTGATTTTATGAAGCAATTAACAAAATACTGCTTTTTGGCCCTGATAAATTAAAAAAGATGTTGCCTGTTCAGCTGTTTTTCAAACTGACAGATTTCACCATGAAGATATGTTCTTGATAGCTAGCCACGTTTTTTTTGTGTACTGGACTTGGGTGATGCTTATCATTACCATCATTTGATAATCTAAGGTGGAGGTCCAAGACTCGTAGCAAAAACATTGAACCTTTTTTAAGTGGGTTATAAATAAAGAAAAACATAGCTATGATCATTTTTTATTTTCTTATATGGTGCCACTGTTTCTCATTTCGTTCTAGTATTTATTACTCTTCTATGATTGCTTTCTTATTTATTTTTCTTTTACTTAATTTCTTGCTTAGGAAAGTATAAATTAGGTGCTTCACATCCAAATTTAGAAGTTGAAGTTAGAGGCACGCCAGAGGTATGATATCCTCTAAAATTTAATCATTCTGCAGATCACAATTTTATGATGATATGGTTGTGGTTATTACTTTATTATAGGTGAATTTAGGCTTTGGAAATGCTGTGGTAGATGATGTCTTCTTGGTACATGGGTATGATCTTCATGGTTTTGTGGTTGCACAGGTATTGAAATTTTGTCCTTTTATTCTCTATAGATGCTGAAGGGGAGCTTGGCGCAACGGTAAAGTTGTTGCCATGTGACCAAAAGGTCACGGGTTCGAATCTTGGAAACAGTCTCTTGCAAAAAGTAGGGTAAGGCCGCGTACAATGGATCTTTCCCCGGGACCCCGCATGTGGGAACTTCGTGCACCGGGCTGCCCTTTTTTTAGATGCTAAGATCTTAATTGTCATGAAGTAGTTAAAAAAATTAGTTAATATTTGGTAGGCCCATTTGTCATTGCAGTTTTTATCTTGCTTTATATCCCTTACTGTATGTTATTAAGATTCAATTTTGTACAGAAAATTCTACTAATCTGGCAATTTGTATTCTTTAAGTGTTAGTAGCTTCATGACATGGTGATTATGAAATGAATATGATGCTATTCACAACCTGTATTTGTCACATATGTGTGATGGCTACTTGAAGCTCTTTCCTCTATTTACCTCTAATGAAGTCTACATCATTATTAACTAAATTGTACTTTATATTGCCTAAATGATACTTTGCTTATTCATGGCAGGGAAATCCAATTGTGGGTGTTCATATCTTTTTATATTCAGCTGATGTAGTGGACGTGCATTGTCCACAAGGTCCCGGTAATGGACCTGGGCAAGGAACTGCTCTTTGCCATGCCATTTCTGATGCAGAAGGGAAATTTATCTTCAAATCTTTACCTTGTGGTAACTTTATTGTTTGGTGGATATGATTTATCTATTTTTATCGATTTAGCTTAATAGGACCGGAAATGCTTAGCTTCTGTAGGCAATAATGTATGTATTTCATAATGTATTTATGATGTATTTATTTCATTATAGATCAGCACATGCATTGATAAGGTGCATGTGATGGATTCAGTACTAGATGATGGTTGTTGGACACTACAATTCACGGAGTCAACCCATTTGACAACCTCGATTTCTTTCCTGCATTTGGCATCATAAAGCAGGAGAGTCAAACCTAGAATAGCTCACAAGATTAACCAACAAGATAAGAGGAAACTAACAAGGGTGGCCTCTCACATCACTTATGGATGTTGGTCTTTGTAAGCTCTAACACATACAGTTAAGATCCATCTTGGGAAAAAAAGAGAACCCAAAACTTGTATTGACTCTGGTCCTAACCTGACTGACACACATCTCACTACAAAATTCTGGGCTGATATGTATAGCCAAGGAGTTGTTCCATATCCCAGTATATCTCATTATAGAAACTGATAAATAATAACATGATTTTGAGAAAGATTGTGAAGAATATCGATCATGAAAAATTTAATTTTGTTTATTTGTCAATTTTGCACAATGAGTATTTTAAACTCTTAGTAAACACTACACATTTTTTGTATTGTAAGTGCTATAAACTTTGTCTTTTCTTCTGCTACATAGTTAGTACCTTGTAGTTTTATACCATTTTTGTGGTTTTTTTATAAATACTTGAATTTTCATTCTTAGGTCCTGTCGATGCTAAATAATTCCATAATAAGAACTAATATGCTGTTATATAATCATCCATGTGCAGCATACGCACTAAACAGGAATATGATCTTATCCTGCTTGATTCTTTGCTTGTGTAACTATCCTATGTGTACAATAATTATATTTTTGCGTCTTTCAGTTTTTTTATTTTTTGTGTTCTGCTTCCAATTACCGAGTGTTTGAAGATTTGTTTTGGTTGAAATGACATCTTTTATGCTCCTTTGAACCATCCATATTGTTTTGACAGATTAAATAGACTATGTTTATTATGAAAAATTTTGATGCTAAAGTTCTCTAGTATATAGCCCGGAATATTAGGCAGCTCTCTACCTTAATAAAAGGCTATTTCAAGTTGCTGATAAAGAAAACGGAAGTCTCATTTGCTGTTCTTCATGATTAAGTCTCCTACATAATAGTCATGATATAATGTAAATTTAATTGTTTTTCTTTTGATGTTGTTAAAGGTGTTTATGAGCTTCTGCCTTATTACAAGGGAGAGAATACAATCTTTGATGTTTCACCTTCTTCAATGGTTGTTCCAATCGAACATCATCATGTGAAAATTTCCCAGAAGTTCCAGGTATGATTAATTTTCTTTTATCTAAATATAAATATGAATCCTTCAGCAATGTTCTAAAGTGCAGAAGAATTTGTAAATGTTATAAGTTTCCCAACATGTTTATAAAATCTAAAATACGGCAAATTGTGTCCATATTTGTTATATTTTTTTAATTACTTTTTTGTATAAGTTTGACAATAAGTTAGCAAGTCATAGATTACAGCTCTGTGGCATTTATAGAGCACAAGCCCCTGGTCATCATGAACTAGAATAAATTCAAGCAGTTTCATCATCCTTCATAACTGTAAGAAAATTCGCTGCTTTTGCCAATGGTTTAATTCCCAATCTGAAAAATCACTTAACATCCTGACATATGTTCAGATTTTTATGTAGTCTCTAATATTTATTTGCTTTTGGTAATAAATGTTATAAAGAGGCAACTAAGAGCATAAAATATCTACTACCACTACTACTACTATTAGACATAAAAGGCAATCAACAAGAATGCTATCCATATAAAGTCGTCTTAAATATCAACTACTATTATTCACATAAAGGGAAATGGGTCTGGACGCAATCCATATAAACTTGGGCTCTCCAAGTTGAAAGGGATACAAAATTAATTTGTTTGGCTAGCCAATGTTTGCATGCCAAACTTTTTGCTTGAATGATTATAAGCGAGATAATTGCTTTCATGCTTTAAGATTTTACTCTATTTGTTGGTTGGATATGTACTTGCAGTGTATTAGTGTAGCTACAGTTGGTATGGATCAACCCATGTCAGTATTTGCTGGTATAATAAATGTTGTTTTTGTCCTCATCTAAATAATATATATTCCTGCATGAATATTTGAACAGTTTGTTATTATTATAAATTGGTGTATCATATGAACAAATTAAGGTCATATTTATCTTGGTTTCTTATTTAGCTGCTCTGGTATTTTGTCTAAACTAATTTGATTCAGTCTTTTAAACCTGCACCACTCCTACTTCTTTGGAAATAAATGAATGACAAATTATATACTGCATTGCATTCTTATCAACGGATTCAGAAATGAAACCAAAAATCTGTGAAATTTAGTTCAGGATTATCAACTTTGATTTATTTGAGAACTTTATCTAGACTTTGAAGATAAGTTTCAGAGAATTGTTGAACTTCTAGACAATTATATGTGGGGTGTAAATGATCTAAGATCGATCCTGAAACTGTCCATTATAAGAATGAATGATCTGGAGCGCGAGCTCATCATTATTCCAGTGTTAATTGCTAAAATTTATTGCTCGAATGTGCTTGTTAGAAAGTTTATGAGGCTTGAATTGAGATCAACTAGAAGCGAGCATTTGATATTGAGCTTTTATGTAGATGCAACTTTCATGGTTGGACATATGATTATTTGATTATAGATTAGCTTATAAGTTTGATCAAAATATACATATGTATGGGGACTACTACATGACATATATAAAATTTTAACATTTCACCTAAAGCTGGAGTATATATATGATGCATACCTAACTCATTACATAAACTAGAAAACAAAACTATGATTAAACAATAATGAAACCAAAAACAAAATGCTCTCACAGAAGAAACAAAATTTTAAGAGTTGATAGAGAACACATGCATCAGTTCCTTAACTTAACACCAGCACTTTCATAAAGAGATAGTAAAGATGGTTGTGGAAAGCTTACATAGCAGCACACAGCTGACTGAAGAAAACAGAGAAAGAAAACACATGGCAAGAGTACTAGTGGCGACTGAGAGAACGAGGAGATACGCTAGAAACAAATCGCTTATGTGGGCTTCTCCATGTGGCTATGCATACAGCAAGACAACAAATTGATGAAAAGGGAGAAGGAAAGCATGCATTGAGGGTTTTGGGTACGATGGGAAGAACGATGTCTTGTAGATACAGTGAGCATTTTATGGTATCTGGATAAGGAAGTACAATGTAATGAGACAAAGGATGTGAGGCGCTACATTGACAAAAATCTTTACCTAAATCACCTTTGCCTAAATCAATATGGAGGTCATGATCAGAGGTACGATACTGGGTCATGGAAGCTTCTAGCAGTGCAGCGGAGTCTTGCTGAGTGGCTACAACAGGCTCATATTGTGATCATTGATGTGGGAGGTGGAGTGGACTTAGAATGCCACATCAGTTAAAACAAAAACTCATTGATTTAATCTAAAACTTCTTTCAGTTTTGCATATCATGCTTCTAGACAATGTTTGATTGTGTTTGTTGTCGGATACATTTCCTTGTATAATTTTCATGTCATCAAGATTCAAGCAGTATTATTAGCTAATAAGTTTGGTTGACAGTTGTTTGCTTTCATATATTTTAAGTAATTCTTATCATGCTTAATTACCCTAGTTGATTTATAGATCACCAGCAGTATAAATATTTGCTTATATGAATGCAATTCTTTCTTAGACAGGCGCTGTTTCCTTGTTCTTGTGCTTTTTTTTCTCATATAGTCATTATATTAAAATGGTTTAGTAGTCTCTCTTCTGTGTCTTTATCATTACGTCATACATGAAATAAGGTTACATTCTTCATTCTTCTTTTTCTTCCTCAAGTTTCAGATTTAATTTTGATTTATAGGATTGACGCTGTTGATTCTTCTTGACTAGGTTACTGGTTTTTCTATTGGTGGTCGTGTAATAGATGGCCTCGGCATTGGACTAGCAAGTGCACAAATTTTGGTGGATGGTCAGTTGAAGACAATTACAGACAGTCAGGGTTATTACAAGCTTGATCAGGTCTTATAAATATTCCTGCTGGCTTTTCTATAAACTTTCTTCTCATATATTGACCATTCTTATTTTATCCTCAATTGCTCATATATGAGTAAAAGGTAGTAAGTTTCAACTTTGCCTGCTTTGAAGGTGAATAAGGTTAATTATATTAAATCCGGTGTTGTCTTGAGCTTGTTGGCATCCACCACCTTTCTTATCCATTTAGAATTTTTGCTCATTTGTCAGTTTAACGATGGACAATGTTCCTGTGATATTATTCTTTTTGATACTCTTGATTATCAGCTAAGACTGAGAAACATCATCAATATGTGGTGAATAACATTTTTATTTCTTGATTGTGTAATACTAAATCATTTCTTCTTCATCAATAGTACAGATAATCCTAAACGTAGGACAGTAGGATAACTGATGGACTTGAGGATAATATTTTCATTTCTTTTGCTTGTGGGGCATAGGACCAGGTTTTGGAATATAAAATTATGATCAAACAATTTTGTAATGATGGACGCTGTGCTGAGTAGTCCAAACTCGCAAGTTCATGTGACTTGTTCATTTTTTGTCCCTTACCAATCAAATTACGGCAATTGAGGTTTATATGGATTGTGCAAGGCTCTAGAAAAAGTTAGAATAAGTAAGCTTGAATTTGTTGTGAATAGTTAGTTTAGATTTTTGGAAGAAAGAGAAGAGCACTAAGAATTTAGTTGTTTTGATAACCACATAATATGATTATTTTTAGTCATAGTGCTACATTGAATGTCTAGTGCTATTCTCTTTTTTCTTAAAGTATACCCTTGGCTGATGATAAAATTATAAAATATGGCAATCCATCATTGAATCAATTGCAAGATCACTAAAAAAATATAATCATTAGAATTACTGGCCTTAAAATTTAGAGTTGATTTTACTAATTGATTGATTTGTTTTAGTGATTTTTTTACTCTTTTCTTTAGAAGATTATTTAAGTAATGCCAATATATAAAAGATACTGCAATGTGACTGAATTTTGATTTACTAAACATTTAGTTTTAATTATCGGAAGACATCTATCAAATTATGACATAAGATTTTTTATTATCTAAAGGAACACATGATTTTTTTTTGCTGACCACATTTTCTGTGCATGTGTTCCTTTTTTATCCTCACATAATGAACACACCTTTATATCGATGCCTTTTTATTTGAAGTTGAATATTTGATTTTTATTTGGCATGCCATGGTTATTGTACCTGAAATGTATTCATATTCCAGGTTACATCCAAACATTATTCAATTTCTGCATTGAAGGATCATTATAAGTTCAACAAACTAGAAAATTATATGGTGAGTTATTTGTACACATTCCAACCTGCAGCCAGTATCAACTTTCATCGGTTGATAATTCACATCTACCTCAGCTATTCTTTGTTGGTATTTGGATGTTTTGACAACAACAATATGTCATTCTTGTTACTTGCTTAGGTTTTGCCAAATATGGCTAAGATAGAAGACATAAAAGCGAATTCCTATGATGTCTGTGGAATTGTTCGAACAATTTCGTCAAATTCAAAGGCAATGGTATGCTCTTGCTTAAAAAATTGTTCCTCACTATTCAGATCATTCCAGTTGATCTTTTTTTTTTTTGCATACATATAGGTGACACTTACTCATGGACCAGAAAATGTCAAGCCACAAAAGAAACTAATATCTGAAAATGGAAGCTTTTGTTTTGAGGTAAGTGAAAACAACATTGGACATAGCATTTTTGTTTTATATTGACTGTTGCTGTTAGTTTCTCAATAACATGTTCTTGTACCATGCTTTGCTGGGCAAACATGTTCATTGAGTTTGGTCTTCTAGCTTCCATCGTGATTGGTGGGAGGGTATACTAGTAAGATGTGCTAATAGATTCTAGTAGTATAAATGTGATGTGATTTACATGTTCTGAAGTCTATGGTTTAAAATCTAAAGGCAGATGGTCGTGCTCTAACTTGTAGTAAGACTACTAATATACAGTGTTCTAAATGGTGGCCGAAGCAACCGCCTAGGCGGGAGGTAGATATTAACGGCAACACCTTTGCTTTAGGTGGTCAAAGATGAGGCGAGGTTGGTGAGATGGGCGAGGCCAAGCGCGAGGAGGGCGAGGCAGTGGGTGAGATGGTCAAGGCAGTACGTCAGGCGGTCAAAGTTAACAAAATTTAAAAATCCTAGATATGTTAATACACTTTCTCTCTCTTTCAAAACATAAATAACTCCACCAACCCACCAAGTCACCCACAACTCACCTCATAGTTGTGAAAAACACGTACTTGGCTGCGCCTAGGTGTAAGGCATAACCAGGCGCGTCATTTGGTAATGACCCAGGCGTAATACTTGAAAGAAGCGCACTTAAGCACGCTTAAGGCGTGAGCGAGGAGGGCGGGGCAGTGGGTGAGGCGGTCAAGGCAATATGTGAGGCGGTCAAAGTTAACAAAATTTGAAAACCCTAGATATATTAATACACTTTCTCTCTCTTCCAAAACATAAATAACTCCACCAACCCACCAAGTCACCCAGAACTTACCTCATAGTTGTGAAAAGCATGTGCTTGGCTGCGCCTAGGTGCAAGGCGCAACTAGGCGCGTCATTTGGTAATGACCTAGGCGTAATACTTGAAAGAAGTGCACTTAAGCGCGCTTAAGGCGCGATTTCCCTCGCCTTATTAAAGTGGATTTTTTTTTTTCAAGCTCAACTCATACTTTTAATTATCCTTTAAATTATTAGGTTGTATGCATGCGACACATTTTTCTAGCATGACTTCCTTTCCCTTAGAAAATGAACATCAACCTTTAATTAGATTGCATGCATACTACACAATTTTCTTAAGTGGTTCTTCCTCTCCCCTAGAAAATGAATATCAACTTTAATTAGGTTGCATGCATGCGACACATTTTTCTTGCATGACCCTTCCTCTCTCCTGAAAAATGAACATCAACCTCCCTTGCAAACTTATTTCTCTCTACATTACTCTTCAATATTTGTAGTTTATTTATTTTTTAATTTGAAGCTTGATTTTGATTATGAAGATAGACTATTTTCTAGATCACTGATTGATGCATTTGTGAAAATTACTAATAAACCTTGATTTTCGATGTGAATAGTAAAAAGGACATTAACGCACTTTCATTTTGAGCTTCATCAAAGCTAGTTAGTAAAGGGGGGAAATTCTTAATAAAATAGTAAGATATTTGAATGTTAGTGAATTTTATATTTACATTACTGTTTAATATTTTATGGATTATAATTTTATTAGTGAAATATGTTGGCAGAAATTTCCTATATATGTTTGAATTGTATAAATTTATACTCAAAGCACCTTATTTCGGTAAGGCGTGTGTCTCACCTTGCGCCTAACATCTCATGCCCCATAGTACCTATGCGCTTTTGGGCGTCTCACACCTTAAATAACTATGAAACACCTTCCGACTCGGTTGGCCCCCCACTGCCGTCACACTGCCGTTGCTGCCTACTGCCACCACTAGCACACTAGGTTTGCTTTTATATATTTCTAATAAGTATTGTTATAGTTTTTGATCTTTTATTTAATTATTGAAGATTAATGGCGGAAAATGAGAAACAAATCGGTGGTGTGATATTGTTTAGGATTATGGGGTGTTGTATTGCAAAGAAAAAAGAGATTGAATCACATGCAAATTGTGTAAGGGGCTTATTAAGGGAGGAGTTTATCAGATGAAACATCTTAGGGTCTATGATAAGTGGACATCTGCAATTGATCTAACAAATGCAAGACAACGAAACATAAATGATGCATTGAAGTTAAAGTTTACAAATAATGTGCATGAGTAGCTTGCAAGATGGATTTATGAGGCGGGGATTATTATTACCTTGCATGTGTAATGATATTACTTTTTTAATATTAATATGGTGATGATTCTTTATTAATTATCATGTTAAAACATAAATGATGCATTGAAGTTAAAGTTTACAAATAATGAAGTTAAAGTTTACAAATAATGTGCATGAGTAGCTTGCAAGATGGATTTATGAGGCGGGTATTATTATTACCTTGCATGTGTAATGATATTACTTTTTTAGTATTAATATGGTGATGATTCTTTATTAATTATCATGTTAGTTGCATTTATATATTTATTTGTACCTTATATAAATTGTATTGTATGAATCTTATTTATGCATAAACATCATTTAATTACATATATTACATAAACAATAATGATTATTTATAATATTATACATAAAAATAAAAAAATTCAACTGCCTAGGCATCACCTATAGCCGCCCTATTGCCCACCTACCGCCATTTACAACATTGCTAATATACATTGTAGTGACTCTGTCATTCTTGCTTACTATTCATTTCAGTTTTTTTAATATTCTATTTCGTTACATCTATTTATCTTGGTAAGATATCAAACTTAATGTTGGGTTATGAATCAAGTACATAGGAGCGGAAGATGAGAATCACAGAGTTGAAGATATCAAGGTGGATGTGAGGACATTCAATAAAGGACATGATAAGAAATGAGAATATTATATAAAAAGTTGAGGTTGCGCATATTGATGAAAATTTTTGAGAAACATTAAAATGGTATGGATATGTACTTAGACGATCAATCGTGAGATCATGACAAATATGCACATTAATCGAGGAAGAGTAGACCAAAGAATACTTGATTAACAATGATAAAGAGGATAAAATACATTTAAATTTTGATAATATAGTAGGGGATTAAGTCCAATGGTGTAGTAGATCCATATAGCTGACCCCATTTAATACGATAAACTATCAAATTGATAAGTTATCCTGTAAAATATCTAAAAGCATATGACATGTGCAGCTGCCATGGGCCTGTGTCCACGACTGTTTTGGGCAAGAAACTGACAACAAGCAACAATTGAAAGATCAGGGAGGGTGGAGGGCTGCTGGCATGCAATGGGAAAAGAATTGAGGAGAGAAGAGAATTGAGATTAAATAAATAAATAATTCTTAATCTTATAAAAATAAAAATAGTTGAACAAAAATATCCTACGCATAAACTTAGTTTAATTTAAATATACTAAAATAAATCCAAATCGAATTTAGATTGAACCCACTTGATCCTAATCACCATATTACTTGATGAACTCTATTTAACCGCAAACTAACTTCCACTTCCCTCTAAACTCAAAATATTAGTTTGAGTTAACTTAATTGTTATCTAAATTTTTAAAAAAATATTTAAAATACAAAAAATAAATATGATAAAATTTGGTACCTAAAATTTACAAAAAAAATTGTATTCTATCTTTTTTAATGTTAGAAAAGATCCAGAGAGATTGTGCAAACAAGCGTTAGGAGACTATGGTTTAATAAGTTCGCATTGGTCTTCTTTTCCTCCTTTGTGTCTTTGATAATTTGGTTTGAGTGTCAACAGAGTTAAAGTTCGATATATCACTTTGATTAATTGATAATTTATTTGATTAAATTAAAAAATAATTGACTTATTTTTCTTTCACCATTTTAAACTTATTTTATTAGAATATCATTTAACATTGTGTCAAGGCGAATACTCTCGCCTTTGGAATAGTGACTAGCACATAAGGGAGGTATTTACCTCGGCTTTGCCGAGATTTGAACCCCAGACCTTATTGTGGCAACACCTCATATGCTGAATATCATTTAACATGCACCATGGTTGCAATGCATGTGAATTTATTAGATATATTATTTTTCATTAAAAACTCTTTTTTAAATTTGAATTCGATTTTATCAACAAAATCTTGAATCCAAAATTTTCAAACTCAAGTCCAAATTGAGTTTCATATATTTATTTTTAAAGAAATTTTATACATAAAATTAAATAAATTTAATTATAAAATTTAAAATCTAGTTTAAATATAAAATATATTATCTTATGTTCCAAAATGAAAATTTTTATATTTTGTAGCCACTCTAATAGGAGTTCAGATCCTTTGGTCTCCTTCTCCAGGTCCACTACAAATTTCAGATACCTTTCATCTAGTGAATTCATCTTAAAAAAATTGCCATCTAAATTGCCTTAATTCTGTGCATAAATTATATTTTTTTTTGTATTTTTTTACCTTTTCAATGTATTTAATTGGGTTTTTTCCCCAACTTTGATCCCTGAACAAAAAAAATCCAATTAAATACATTGATAAGGTAAAAAAAATGCAAAAATTATAATTTATACACGGAATTGAGATAATTTGAGTGGCAATTTTTTCAGATGAATTCACTAGATGAATCCGAAATTTGTAATAGACCAGGAGGGGACTAAGGGAAGGGGACCAGGGATCTGAACTCCTCTAATAGTTGTATTAATATATTAAAAATAAAATCAAATTAAAATTAAATATAAAATTTTAAATTATTTCACATTTTTTATTTAGGTATTATAAACAAATATCAAAGTTCTTATTCAATGTTCATAAATAAATTTCAAATAAAATTACATACAATGATAAAAATATCGCTTTGTTTCATACAAAATTCTCATGCCTTCAAATCTAAAGTTGCTGCAATGTTGTAGAATTTAAAAGCAAGCATGCCAAGTCTACAAAGGACTCTAGTCGTTCATTCCAATGTTCTATTAAATGTTTAATAATTATATTAAATAAGTACCAAAATTGTACCAACACGACACGATCTGCATTGTTTTGATTATGGAATGAAACTTCAGCACAACTCAAGATTTCAAAACACCTAAGAATAATTAGGTGTCATTATGTCTGCTGCTAATAGTTGTACTATAAAATTCGCCTGGAATCATTTCTAAGTGATGACCATGTGAGGTTCTGGATTTGTTATCATGCAAATAGTTTCCTTCTGAAATGTCTCCTTGGCAGTTTCACTGTCTCACATCCACTCAAATGACATAACTAATTAACTTGCTAGGTACGACCATTGACCCAAAATGGTTAAACCTGATGAAATAGTTATTAACGGTAATTAACTTATCTAAGGATATAAACTTCTTTTATTAGCCTCCAACATTCCACGTGGGACTGAACTAGGGTGCTTCAATTTTCTTTTGAAATCTTCTTCACTATTTTTTTTCTGCATCTTTACTACAGGTGATTTCTTTCCTTTTTTTCCCTTAAAAAATACCAGGCATGATGACATTTTTCTTTATGTTTGAGAATTCTATTCAGTTTAAATAGTAAGTTGTGGTTTCTTTTGAATATGTTTGTACTCATTTTATGCATAACCATTTATGGATTTTTATAAAAAATTTTAACATTTAACTTTATTTTTTTGCCGCTTCTTGTTCCATTTAGAATGTACCTTTTCATTTCATAATCAACTATTTTTGCTGTAGGTTCCACCTGGTGAATACCGATTATCAGCTCTGGCAGTAGATCCTGATAATTCTGGCCTTATGTTCTCACCATCATATATTGATATCAACGTGGACAGACCTTTTCTTAATGTTGAATTTCTCCAGGTATGAGGTCCTTAGCTCATTGCATAGATGGTATTACTAGGTTCAATACAAGTTAAAGCTTTTTCTTTATTTATTTAGCATATCTATAAGGGAGATTTGTCAATTCATTAGATGATTTAACTACAAATTGATACTTATGAAAATATGAGTTTCATGTATTCAGGCACAGGTCAATATTCATGGCAAGGTTTTGTGTAAGGGGCATTGTAGCGAAAACATATCAGTATCACTTGTTAGTATAATTGGTGACAAAATGAAGGAAAGAAAGACCACTGTTCTTAAGCATGAGACTTGTGATTTCACATTCGCTAAAGTTTTCCCTGGAAACTATCAACTTGAGGTATGTGTAGACTCTTGAATTTGTATTTACAATGGCATTGGATGACAAAGTTTGAATCACTTTACATAAACAAAACACAAGCTAATTGTACATTAATTAAGCTAATCCTTACTGTGCTGCTTTTACAAATTCTGATTTATTCACATTGGCTGTTTGAACTTTGTCATAGGTCAAGCATGTTCCTTTATTGGGATTGCCTGAGGAGGATACTTGGTGCTGGACTGAAAACTTGATTCATCTAAAAGTTGGCACTGAAGATGTGAATGGAGTTGTCTTTGTCCAGAGAGGTTACTGGACTACCTTAGTTTCATCACATGACACAGATGCTTACATACTTTTGCCTGATTCATCTCGTCTTGATTTTGAGATTAAGGTACTTAATGAGATTGACCTCTAGTATATATGCACCATTTGTACTTTTTGCTTCAATGAGGCTAGGTAGATGCTAAGTGTTTAGTGCAACTGTAGAGAGGAATGCAAAAGATTTGCATGGAAACTCCTGGGCTTCATGAACTTTATTTGGTCAATTCCTGCATTTCATTTGGGATCTCTCCCTTGAAATTTAATTCTTTGGACCCAACTGTGAGCACCTTCTTCTTCCTCCTTTCTATTTGATGATGTTTGGGCTATTCTTGTTTCACACCCCTAAGATAATGATTTTTTTTTCATGTTAACTGGTATCTCTCCTTTAATAGCCGATATATCTTGCTGGAAAGCAATATCTTCTTAAGGGAGAAATTCACATTGATTCAGATTCCATTGAAGGTGCAGCTGACTTATCTGAGCACATTATTCTCAATGTACTTAAAAAAGATGGTACTTCTGATATTGTTCCCACTAAACTTTCATCTGATAAGAGCGTTGAAAAGGGTGCTGCTGTATATGATTACTCATTCTGGTCTGAGCTTGGTGATGAACTTATCTTTTCTCCTCAAGATATAAGGCAAGTGTATAATTTTTTTTTTAAGTCTATACTCAAGACTGAACTCTAAAATTTCAAGTTGTAAGGTTTTATTTTCTTTGTTTGTGTTCCATAGCTAGATTTTCTGGTTCAAATAAATCATCTTTCTGCTGTGAAAATACATTGTATCCTGCAGGATTCCACTTAAGTTTGGTAGCTCATGAATGAGTAAAAGATATATTCAAGGTTTGAATCTCGTTCTGAGCTGGAGTTTTGATCCCTGGCCGGAATGTGACAGTTTTGAGCAGTATCAGAGCATGCAAAGAGCCTAAGACACAGTGCTGCAACAAAGATGAGAGAAGACAAACAGGGATGAGGAGGTTTCAGGATGTTGCAGTGACGCCGAGAGAAGACGCAAAAGTAGAAGAAGAAACTTGTGTGATCTTGCTAAATCCTTGCTTGCCTTTCTTGCCTACGATCCTCCCAACATTGTGGAAGTCTGGATCGAAGAAGTTTTGCACAAGTCAGAACACACGCATGACCTCACCAACGTCAAGGAAGTGCAGAACCCTGACATGATCCTTGCAGATGCCATGAAATTGCCCACGCCACTTTTTGCCTGTTGCCTTAGTGTCGTGGTATCAAAGCATGTTTGGCATGCTGGTTGACAGACTAAATGATAAACTCTTCTAGTGCCAATCTGCTCGGCTTGGCATTTTAAACCATGGATATATCTACGCACATAATTTCACTTTGGCTCATTAGCTTGTGAATGAGCAAAAGGATGCATATATCTATGCACATGACTCCCCTTAACAACAACTTTACTGATAATTGACCATGGCTAAACTTTCATCTTGCCAAGTTTTGAAGCTAAAGAAGGCCCAAACATTGACCATTGTCCAAGTTTAGCTGCTGCTTGAAGAATGCAAAATTATAGGTTTAATTTTTTTAGCATTAACTATGGTATCTTCAATCTTACATCAATAATTGTAACCAGATGAGTTAACTATAACTAATTTGGGATTAAGTATTTTGGTTCAATGTTGAGCTAATAAATAAATGAGTTTGTTCTCTTTGTTCAAGTTATATAATAATCTAGTTAAACATATGATATTCTCTTATTTTGTTTCTACTATATCTGGCATTATTTGTTAGTCTACTTTGTATTGAACAATCCCTAGATATTTTTGCTTGACCTATTCTACTCTATCTTTTTTGCACAGAACTGAGCAAGAGAAAAAGATGCTCTTTTATCCAAGGCAGAGACAAGTAAGAAGTTCTCACTATATTTCATTTAAGGAACTCTTGTTCAATTTATCTTTACCAATATAATGCGGCAGGTGTCTGTTGATATTGACGGCTGTCAATCTCCTATTCCTCCGATTGCTGGACGAGTTGGTTTATATTTTGAAGGATCAGTTTCTCCAGCTCTAGATGGTGTAAATATAAGAGTAATTGCTATGGGGACCAGCAAGTATGTTTCTTTACAGAAAGGAGATTTGGCTTTTGAAACTGAAACAGGAGCAGATGGTTCTTTTACTGCTGGCCCCTTGTATGATGATATAAGTTACAATGTTGAAGCTTCAAAGGTTAGCAGTAGATGGTATTCAATTTCTTGAAGTTTCCATTTGTTCTTTGTAGTGCTAAGCAAAATTTAAAATCTCGTACCGTGCCTGATGATAATTATGTCATACCACGATTACCAAGTCAATTTAATTACTGAATCACTCTATGCTAATGTAGCATAGGGATGACTTAAGTCACCTCCTGCAGCGGGTGAATGTTAATCTTAGGATCGATTTATTGCTTGGTGTTTGGATGTAAATGGGGGTTTTAATTGAGTTGCTGAGATTAGGAAATGAAAAACAATGCAAGTAATGCAAATTTTAATCTAATTAAAACTATGATTGCAATTGAATTAAAGAAAACATGAAGCATTTAATGAAACTAAACATTCAACGAAATCTAATCTAATTGCATCCAAATTAATGACAAGAACAAACATCAACAAAACAAGCATTGCATGACATTAAACTACAGGAATTGCAAAACTAAAGCATAGCTAATGAAAGAAACAATTCATCAAACACATGGTAGGCATGAATCAATGAAAGTAGGTGCATGCCATCTTAACATGGGAAGCTAACTCCATTACAATTCAACAATCAAGTGAAATAACTCAATACACAGGAAATCAACCAACACATTGAAAGGAGGGGGCTGCTGTCCGGAATCGTAGAGCTTGCCGGAGTCGCGGTGATGGTTGTCTGGAGATGGATGAAGGCGGAGAAGATGCGGCAACGGTGATGAAAAGACTCTCCTCTTCTAATCCATAAAGGAGAGGATGATGAGGGCTCCGGCGGCTGGCTGGTGGTGGTGATGAAGAGGCTCTCGTCTTCTAACCTGAAGAAGAGAGGATGATGAGGGTTCCAGTGGCCAGCGGTGGTGATGAAGAGGTTCTCCTCTTCTAACCCGAAGAGGAGAGGATGATGAGGGCTTCGACGGAGGAGATGAGGTGGGCGAACCGGTTTCTTTCCTTGGCAATCCGATGAGGATGCGCGTGAGATGTAGAGGGCTGTGGCAGAGGCCAGCGGTCGTGATTGTGCTCCTGCTGGTGGTGATAAAGAGGTGGTGGCTGTTGACCTTGGTGGATTTTAGTGTTGGGAGAAGCTCCTTCGCCATGAAGAGGTTGAAGAAGGGATCGTCAAAATTGGGGATCTCTACTATAGCTCTCTTGCGGATTCGCGTTGAGGATTCATATTGCATTAGTGCTCCACGTCTTGGATGGAGAAGATGAGGGCTCTCTTTTGCTTGAATGGTTTATGAATTAGGGCATCTCCAATGGTGGGGAGGTTTGTGGCTTTTTTTGGGCCCCACAAAAAAAAGAGAAAGAGATTAAGAAGTTGGGTTCGAAATTTCGAACCCAACTCCTTATTTTTATTGACACGTCAGTAAAAAAAATCAGGAAAGAGAAAATTAAGAACCTCACAAAAAGCTCCATTAGAGATGCTCTTAGTGTCATAAATGTAGGAAAATTACAATGAAGCTCAAAATATGTCCTTACTCGAAAAACATGATAAAAAGAATGATTTAAGCATACTAGAAGATAAAAGTGTAAGTTTGAGTGTTGAATCAGGTGGGCTAACTAAAGGGGGTGAATAACCTGCAAGTTGAGTTAGAACTTCTCTTGCTAACGAACTTTAGCAAGGACACACTTAATTAATTAAAAACAAATAATAAAAGCATAAAGTAAGAGGCAGAGGGTTACTTGGTTACAATGTAGGTGGTTGTTAATCCAAGGCAAGTAAAAGTAGTGACACCTTCTTCTTTGACAATGTCCGATGAAGTACTAAATGAGTACAAGGTAAGTATGAGTGTTGAATCAGGTGGACCGACTAGAGGGGGGTGAATAACCTGCAATTTGTGTTCGAACTTCTCTTGATAACGAACTTTAGCAAGGGCACACTTAATTAATTCAAAACAAATAATAAAAGCATAACGTAAGAGGCAGAGGGTTACTTGGTTACAACTGGTTGTTAATCCAAGGCAAGTAGAAGCACTGACGAGCTTCTTCTTTGACAATGTCGGAGGTGGAGGAGCTCGTTACATCTGTTAGAAGCTCAGAAAATGAAGTTGAAGTATAAAAATGAATACAAGGTATATTGTCGAACTCTTAGTTCTATGGTGTTATTTATAGTCCTCTTGGCAAAAGTTATTTGTGTTGAGGCGCCTCTAATGACATCTAGGGCGCCTCTAATGAGATAGAATCTCATCTGGATCGCAACGACTCCTTAATGGTTCTGTGGTATTGGAGGCGCCTCTGATCATCTAGAGGCACCTCCAGTTCATCGGAGGTGCCTCAAGCCCCATTTGCGACAGTTTATCTACTAGCATCTGAGGCGCCTCAGGTCTTCAAGTCAACTTCCGAGTTAATCATTTTCGGACTCGGTTTGCTTGGGTGATGCTCCTGTCGTCCGGAGTTGAGCTCATTCGAACCCAACTCTGACATTCTCTTCGAGTAGGCTTCCTTCCGACTTCTCGTCCCTCGGACGAGCCTCACGCGTCCTTTTCTCTCCACCGATGGACTCTTCCGTAGCTGCTCGTCTCTCGGATGCACCGAGGCCGTTAATTCTCTTCATGTGTCATCCTTCTCGCTCGCTGCGTCTTTCGCTCTAATTTTTGTGTATCTAAGTCCCTGCACACTCAGACACAATACATCAAATACACAAGGCTTAACTTAACTCGGTTGATTATATCAAAATTAACATGAGGTATTTTCAATGAACATTAAATAATACATCAAAATGCTAGTTATCACGGAGCGGCCAAGGAAAAATTTTTCCATCCGTCCGCTATCCGCTGTCTAGCACCATCACCATAGACGGACGCAATCACACGACGATATATGGGATGCTGCGATCCCGCGGTTATCTTTGACGGGTTGTGGAGGTGCTATGATCTTGCGATAACTTCTACGAGATCGCGGAGGCTCTACAATTCTACGACGTCCTCCGCAGGTTCATAGAGCCACTACAATTTCGTGGCGGTTGTGGAAGCATTGTGATCTTGTGGCAGTCATGGAGGTGCCTCAATCCCGCAGCGACTTCCGTGGGGTCACGAGGGCGCTGCGATCCTACGACTCACGCTTTCTTTTTCTTTTTCTTTATTTTTTTAATATTATGTTAAAAATTTTAATTTTAAAAATATTTTAAAAAAATACTAAAACCATATCAATGCAACACGAGATTCTACTAAAATCATATCGTTTTGCTCATAAATTGAAACTCTGATATGAGTCAAAATTTTAAACCATAGTGTAAAGTGACTTGAGCTGTCTTGTCTTGACTATGTTCTAGTTTATTTATTGAAAAATAAACAAGTTGAAGTAGTGATTAAAAGTTTATGTTCATTTATTCAACATTTTTATTGGCATCTAATTGAGCTCAAAGTTTTACCACATCAAATGGGATTATGGTTATGGTTAAAGTTAATCTGAACTCATTCCAATGAAAGAATTCTATATTATATTTAAGGATCTAAAGTTTTAGTTTGCACAAAATGCTTCCATGTATATATGAGTAACTTTATGATTGTAATGCATTAGCCTTTTTGCTAGCACTCTTTTCACTGATTCCATCCTTTCTCAAGTCCCCCAACTCCTTGTTTTAAAAAGTGGAACTTAGGAGGCGCTTGGTTCGGGTAAGGGAATGGGAAAGGATATGGGATTGATTGCAAATATTAATGAAATGGGAATAATACCCATACCCCTCATATTAGTGGGGAATGGCCCATTCCTCTATTTAGAGGAATGAATCCGTGGGTCCCACCTTCATTTCCCCAAACCAAGCACAGGTTTCATTCCATTCCCATTCCAAACCCCCCAAACAAGCACCCCCTTAGTACCTGCCTGAGTACCTGAGACAGTTGTGGCCCAACATTTGCAAAGAATTTGAAATATAAGCTCATGTGTCAAGCCTCACTGCAGAGTTGAAGAAGGCTATTTTTGTTAAACAATTTATATCTAGAAAATTGATATTCTTATCTAAAACAGGCATATTTAAAATTTAGTACATATGTTTATCATGTGTTAATACCTAAAAGTCACTATAAAAAGTCACTATAAGCAATCTTATAATTAAACTTATTCACTGGCATTCTTAATGAAAATTGCCATTCTGTATATGGTTACCCATCCAAAGCTAGCTGTGGGTACGTTTGTTGGCTATCTTAATATTTTAGTATTGGTTCTTTCCTTTTAGCGATATGGTTTTTCATATGCTTCATTGTGCTTATAGCTTTGTTCATGAACTTTAAGGAGCTGAGTTTAGTCATGTTCATGTTTTGGCTCTTATATTCATGGAGTTTTACTTGCTCCTTTTCCCAATGGACTTAAATGAACTGATTGAGTAGATTACTGAGCTTGTTCATAAATGTTTGTTACATTTACAACCCTTGATTCTCTATATCTTATTTTATACTTGCGGTGAGTTGCCTGATATGGAATTACTGATCCACAAACTGATTGGTAGGGATTAAAAAAGCATCAGGGAAAAAGGAATGCCCAGTTCTTTAATTTCATGAAAGATTTTGTTTATTTGTTTATTATATTTTGTTTATTAAATTCCTTGCTTTTCTATGTTATGATGATTCAGAAGATTAATATGGTCAAATATTCTAGTGACTTGTGAACCATATAGCCGATTCCAAACAGTTGAATTCTGGCAGGGCTTGATGTTTTCATTGTAACTTGTTATAATTTTATCCTGTGGACTTCTTTGTTGGAAGTGTAAACAAGGCAACATAAGCTGTCCTTTCACTCTCTACTTTACAGTTCTTTTGTATATTTGCTTTTCATCTCAGCTACTATTTTTTTAATACTCGTATTTGGACAGCCTAGCTATCATCTCAAACAAGTTGCACCGACTTCCTTTACATGCGAGAAACTCGGTCAGATCGCAGTGCATATAAGTGGCGAAAAGGAAGACGGAGAATTTTTACCATCAGTTTTATTATCATTGAGTGGCGAAGATGGTTACAGGAACAATTCAGTTAGCAGTCCTGGTGGAACTTTTAGTTTTGTTGACTTATTTCCTGGAAGCTTTTATCTCCGTCCAGTGTTGAAGGTGCTTCAACTATTGCAGGCTTAATGCTTCATTTCTTATTGTAAATCTTTTTTGGTTGGTATTCTAGAGTTTGTGGCCTTCATAGAGGGGATAAGTAGAATGGAATCACAAGTTTGATCGGTACAATCATGTCCTATGACATAAAATTTGCCTCAGCGTGCTGTCTGCAACTGAGATCATGATTGATGAAACAAACATGATATGGAAGCATGAAGTTGATGGAAATGATAGATAAGGATGTTGTGATTAGCAAATAATACAAATATCAAACTATTATTTGGTGTGCATTTATCTGGACAGAAGTGGGAGCACATTAAATACTTTCTTTCCACGTCAATATAGAAATGGAAAATGCCAACCCTTCATCCTTTGAAAATTACTTTACCTTTCTGCCTTTCTAGTTTCCTTTCCCTCTCATTTATTCCTCCAGTTTTCCATCTTGAGAAAAATGTTTAAAAGGCACTCATGACAAATGAATGTCGCTATAAAACAATGTTGAAGTTAGGTTGTGCCTAGGATTAATCTGCCTTGACCTTTGAACCATGTTTTGAGAAAAAGCATGAGACCTTTGTTGTCTAAAAACATTCAAATATGGCCTTTATTTTATCTGCTTATGACCTGGTTTGATCCTTATTGTCTAAAAACCACGGTTCAATATTGTTGTATTTCATCTTCTTAGAATCTGAGATTTAAATGTTTAGCAATAAGCAGTGTTTCAAACTCTGTCATCCCTCCAGGTCATGTTTGTTGACTTGTGATAAAAGTGGCCTATTGATTCAAGCCAACAAGATTGACCCTAGTTCCTAGTATAACTAGTTAAATTAGCTGGTTCAATCCTGTTAGAATAACACTGGGATGGTGGATCTCTTTTTTTTTTACATTCTCATGTAACAATTCTTTTGATGCTTAACTAGCTCTGCATTTTTTGTACCTACCTATATTTTTTATTTGGCATCACATCTTTGAAACTTTTACTTTTTCTAAGTTTTATCGACTTTCCAATTTGAACAATCATCTTCGTACAAGTTCCTTGTAGCCAGTCTCCTGCTTGTATGATATTGCCTGCAACTTCACCATATTGAAAAAATCATTTGTGCATCATTGAGAGAAATAGTGTTGCCTGGATGAATATCATGTTCTTGTGTTCCAACTAAGTGGATGAAACATTTCTTGGTTGCACACACCTTTTCACTTCTTTGTATTTGGTTTAAACTGTTTTCTTGTCTTGGTTTCTTTTCCCTCAAAATTAGCATTTGAGTTTGCTTCTTTTCCAGGAATATTCCTTTTCTCCTCCTGCATTGGCAATTGAATTATTCTACGGGGAGTCTAAAGTGGTTCATTTTCTCGCAAGACGTGTTGCTTACAGGTTTGTAAATTTTGATTTTGATCACTTACTGATTTTGTTCTAGAACTTGGTCTTTTTCTTTTTCTTTAATTTTATTATTGAATGTATTTTACACCAGTGTATTCCTAGAAAATACTCAAGTTGATGTTGCAAGATTGGCGCATTTCTGTAGAGCTGGTATTTTGGTCTATCATTGTCAAAGATGTAAATATAAATGCTCATCATCAAGGGATTTTATCTTAGTTTTATACGAGTTTGGTCATTAACAGAGAAAGTCAAGGAAAAAATAGCAAAAATTCTGTGAACACTTGTCTCATCCTGAATTTTATTGCATCATCTAGATCTCACAACAGTTCAGACTATTCCCTACTTGGGCTAGTCTCAAACCACTTCAATCCGCCCACAGTGCTTAGTTAAACTACATCAAGTAGGATTTCTTTAAGCATTGGGTTTGATTTGTAACAAATTCAATTTAAATAAGATGAGGAACATAAGGAAACCAAAGTGAATTTTTAGCTTAACTTGTTACTAGTCATCTATTTTCTTAATTACTTATGATTTTAGGAATCCCTTTTAGCATCAAGATGAATATATTGCATCATAACAAGTTCTGTGTTGGTAGCGACTAATGTATGAGGTAATCAATTTCTTTTAGAAAAATCTTTTATCTTTTTCCATCTAACTATCTTGGGCTTGTTCACATGTAAATAAATTGATAACTAGTGATTTTTGTGTTTTGTATGTATTATTTGTTAGGACCAAAAGAATTCACATATCTCCATAATGGGATGATATTGTCCACTTTAGGCCTAAGCCCTCAATGATTTGTTTTGTTTTTGTATTCTATTCAAAAGGTCTCACACCAATTAAGATATCTTTCATCTCCTATGATCTTTTCTATGTATTTCCATTGTGTGACTTTGATTGTATTCCCAACCGTCCTCCCTTCAAAGGACCATCATTACTCTCATGATTTGGACTTCTCCTCAAACATCCGATCACTCTTGACTTTCTCCGGACCTCCCCGCATGCATCCGGTCACTTTTGACCTGCTTCGGGCCTTCCTGAAAGCATTCGGTCACTCTTGACCTGCTCCCGGCCTTCCTCAGGCATCCGGTCGCTCTTGACTTGCTTTGGGCCTCCCCTTAACTTCATTTAAGGCCACTCCATGTAACGTCTAGTTTGGACCATGACTTTGATACCACTTGTAGGACTAAAAGAAATCTCATATTTTTACAATGGTATGATATTGTCCACTTTGGGCTTAAGTCCTTATAGATTTGTTTTGGGGCTCTACGTAAAAGACTTCATACAATGGAGATATCTTTCATCTTTTAAATCCATGATTATTTTCATGTATTTTCAATGTAAAACTTTGATTGTATTATTAACATTGTTGTGGATTTTTAGGCTTCAATTAGTTCTCATCCTCAAAGTTCCAATAGTAGGACGACATTACATTTAGGTATTGTTTGTTTCACTAAATAGTAGGATGGCATTATATTTTCTACGTTTTCCAATGTGTGGCGCCATGGAAATTCAGTCATTGGATTTTTTTTCTAGTCAATAGAAAATATGAGAATTCTGAAGGAAAATAACTTCCACTAAAAAACTGAGCAAAAGTTGTTTTCCCTCATTCATCAATGAGCCCTTCTCCATTATCGACAAAATCCCTTGCCTCTATTTTCGATATGTGAACCCTCTTTTGCCTCTATCAATCATTAGCCCCCCTTACCCTCCGTGATCAACTGTGAGCCCCTCTTCACCCATCGCCCACTCCATCGTTGATTGCGAGCACCTACACCCTCTGTCATTAGTTGAGATTCCCCTCTTCCATAGAGAAGAGGCTGCATCAAAGGAGAAAATATTACCCTTTTGTGCATTGAATACATAAAGTGTTTTTCTCTATAAAAAGGTTTCCCTGTAAAATTTTAGGAAAATATTTTTTATGGACAATATTTTACAAGAAACGCTCAAACCCTTAACTGAGTTTACACTTGCTCAATGAGAATGTGATGGTTGTTTATTTAAGAATGATGTATTCATTTAATTATGTCTAAGACCTCCTATCTCATATCGAAAAAACGAATTGGGACAACCAGGCATGGGGCAAGCAGAATCATTATGGTAATATCTTGAACATGTTCATCATTTCTTTTCTAGCATGCTAAGTTCTAGTTTTGATAAAACAAGAATATCTTCTTGGCCTGTACAGGCTACTAAGTTTCTCAAATCTGGGAATGTGTTCAAGTGACAACCATTCCCCTTGCATTTTTTGTGCATAATGTTTAAATTTTTGCATGCATTTCATCATCACATCATTCTGATCTTCACCAAGCTGTGATTGACCCAACTATTTGGGATCAGCTAATGTCTGATTATAGGTTGATCCTAAATGTTGGGTGCTTTATGATCCTTGATTCGCTTTTATGAGCTTATTATATCTATGAGCAAGAAATTGTGAAGATGAAAGGAAGATTTTGTCCAAGTTCAATATCTTGCAAGTAGGATCTATCAAGGTTCTAATAGATTATAATTGAGTGATGAAGATTTTTGTGCTTGACTATGCGCTAAGCGCCAGCTAAAGGTCTTATTTTGTCTTTCTTATTAGTCATTGTAAGTTAGTTGTGTGCTACTTGTTGTCTTTCCGTGGGAGCATACAATTTTCTAAAATTGCCTCCGTTGGGGCTTGAAAGTAGCTTTATTTGTCTGCACAAAGAAGAATATCCTTTACAAATGAATGAATCACTTACTAGCACTTTGTGGTTTGTTTATAACTTTGTACTATGTTGGCTGTTATCTTCAAGTTTATTTCCTTATATACAATTATACAGGCCCTTTATTGGCATATGCTTTCTAGTATATTCTCATATGCAATTTTTTTATAAACATCCATTTGTCTCTGATTTTACTATTGGTTCCATATACTATAAAGGTGTCATGGTATTTCCATATGCTTGATGCTTAAAAAGGTACTAGTATTTACAACATTTTCAGTACTCAGGAATACATGCTTGAGCCGTATGGTTTAAAGAAATATATACCTATTCTAATACACTTCCTTTTAGTGCTATGGGCAAGGTATCATTACTTTCTGGTCAACCAAAGGAAAATGTTTATGTTGAAGCACGATCTGAAGCCAAAGGATATTATGAGGAAGCAACAACTGATAACTTGGGGAACTTTAGGTTAAGGGGTCTTCTCCCTGACACAACATACATAGTTAAAGTAGTAGCAAAGGACTACCTTGGTGCCAATGCACTTGAACGAGCATCTCCTGAAACAGTTGCAGTCGAGGTGATGTGTTATAAGTTTTTATGCTTTTAATCTTTTCGTGAATGTTAGGTTTGATGATGCTAGAAATTTTAGGCATGGATGTACACTAATGGTGCTTCTCTGAGTTTTATTGTAATTTAATGCATATAGGAAAATAGAAACAAAATGAACTTTGCCTTTTTTGGTTTATATTTACTCTTTTGTAATTTGTCGATGATCTAGTAATAAATGCTTCAAACACTGTAAAAAGCTGTTAAAATTATTTGTTTTCCGCCTTAATAGATGTTTTCTTTTTCAGGTTGGAAGGGAGGATATCAGAGGTTTAGATTTTGTGGTGTTTGAACAACCAGATATAACAATTTTAAGTGGCCATGTGGAAGGAAACAACATTAAAGTTTTACAGCCACATCTTTCTGTGGAAATTAGATTAGATAGTGACCCAACTAAGATTGAATCAATCTTTCCCTTACCTCTCTCATGCTACTTCGAAGTGCGTGATTTACCCAAGGGAAAGCACCTAGTGCAACTTAGTTCTCGGCTTCCGTCAAATTCTCACAGATTTATATCTGAAGTACTGGAAGTTGACCTGGAGAAACAACCTCAACTTCATGCTGGTCCTCTCAGATACGAAATCAAAGAAGTTGGTCACAAGCTGGTGAGAACTGGAATGATGTTTCATTGTGTCAGAATGACTTTCTGATATGGTTTATTTGCCTTTGTTGATATATTAAATCTGATAGTATTGTGAATTCCTTTTGGCTAGATGGTTTATCAGTCTGATTTAGCTACCAAGTAATGAAATTGAAATACTGCAACTTTACTTTTGCTTATGTGGAGCCTAATTATTTGCATTTTACTAGATTTATAATACTAGTCAAGAATTTGACCCTAGCGAACAGCATAAGTTGTACTATTAGGAGAGATATAAGCTGAAGGATTCTCACCTTAGTAGTGATGGATAGTTATTCATACACGCATAATGGATGGCCCAGTTGAGAACTGATTAATAGATGTTTTTAGTTCATGATGCTAAACAATGCTCTATGATAGTGACAAACTGTGTGACTAGGGAAAGTGATGCCATTAAATTTTCAATAAAATTAATTACCCTAGAATTTCATTTTTAAGGAAATAACTGAAGTTTCTTATGCATTGTGCAGGAACCGACACCAGCTCCATTATTTCCTTTAATTGTTGGAGTGTCTGTTATTGCTCTCTTCATTAGTATACCCAGGTGATTGTATAAATCTACATGGCAGCACCATCACCTTTTTTTTTACTATCCTTCCATCAATATGAACATAATTTGATTTCTGCAGGTTGAAAGATTTATACCAAATCATAGAAGGGATCATCCCCCCGGCATCAAATGCACCATCAATTAAAAAGGAAGTGCGGAAGCCAATTCTGAAAAAGAGAATTCATTGAGGGAATTGAACTTGCAATATGTGATTATGATTTTCTGCCTCGTGCCTGATTATTAATCCAGTGACATACTCTGGGAAAGTCTAACACGCAAATTTTGATAGATAATATAGTTCCTTCTTTCTAATGTGCTATGAATATTAAGGCAGCAAGGTCTAATTTGTTAAACATTATTTTTAGTCTATTTTTTTCTTGACATTTTTGAGGGAATAAATGCCTGTAGCATATTTAAAATTAGCATCTGAATCGACCATGCCTTTTTATGCTATTATGGAAGTTTGGAGGACATTTGAGTCGTATATTGGTAAAAGTTAGGGGTGTTAAAAATAAACCCGATCTAATGATCCAATCCGAGTTTATCTGAAAAAAATTAAGTTCGGGTTGGATATTTCCGGGTTCAGGTTGGAAGGTTAAAAATTTTCGGGTCAGGTTCGGGTTGATATAAAAATAAGATTTAGTGGGTTTTTTTTGTTAAATTGAATTTTATTTTGAAAATTTTATGACGAAGTATTGAGATAAAAGTGAAGAATTATAAGAAAAATAATAAAAAAAAGTTTTGAATTGGATTTTCAAGTTATTCAGATTGGGGTTGGGTTAGTTGGATTTGGAGATTTTGAATTGAATTCAGGTTCGGATTCAAGTTGAGTTAAAAAAAAAAATTCAACTTAACTCATCCCGATTTGATCCATTTGAATTGACATCCTCAGTAAAAGCTAAATTTCGGTGTGTTGCCCACTGTTCCCACGAAAACTTTTTCATTATTTTCCAACGACATTTGACACTGTAAACATTTTCTCATGTATTGCCTAGCACTGTTGATTGCTGCTATCATTAGTTAAGCCAACCTCTGATCTATACGGACCATTGAATAAAACTAGCGTGATCCTTTACTGAAACACTAAATTGTGTTCTTCCATTCAGTATGGTGATTTTTTATGCTCTCGTTCTGATAAATTGTCATTCATATAGAGAAGACTTCACTTGCTATGAATACCTCTGGTTCGTTACAAATTTCTTGTCTCAGGTTTATATTTGTTCGGAACCAACCTGGTATCATTCATGATCAATGAGGAAAGCCTACAAGATTGTAAAGAAGAGCCAGCCGAGCTGATGGCTCTAGGAGAAGGTTTCTAGAGGAAAGCCCTTTGAACATGGAAACCTTTGTTTGGCAGTCCGTGCCTTCACTGGAGTAGATAATGTCGAGATTAATCACTTGAAAACTTTGTTTCGAGGAAGTTAATAGCAAATAAGCCTTTTCTAACAGAATTTATGGTGCTTATAGAAGCATCAAATGCAAGCAGATTGATTGCATTGTGGTTGAGCAAAATTTTCTGGTGGAATGTCCCATGCGAAGTGATTGGCGCTTGATGTCGCCAAGTCAATTCCGTCACCAAGCGATATCGACTTCGCTTCGCTTCACGTACAAGTCTGCACCTAATCCTATGCCCACGATTAAATGCAGTTAGTTGCAAAGCTGATGGCTTTAATACCAAATGAAGCTTCGAAGAATGAAAGGGAAAGGTGCTTTCCTGCAATTCAAATGTGTGTTTCGGAAAGTAAGATCCATCGGTTCAAATGATTGGATTAAAAAAAAAAGAAGGAAAAATTAGTTTGTGACGAGTTGATCACCCAAATTTTCTACTTAGCTGTCAACAAGGTCCAATCAAGCTGTCCCTTCAATTCTGTTTTTGTGGCGTTTTGGTTTGACTGCGATTTTGTTTGTCATGGGCCACACCAACATGATCCGTGACTTTAGGAGCTAGACATTGATAGTACTCTGTGATTTTATGACTAGGTTGTACGCTGGACTAGATTGAGTCATGTCTAGCTTGACTTAAGACTTTGTTCATTTATCTTATTTTAAATTAAATAATAATATATTTTTATAAATATTTTTTTTTATGTAGTTAAATTTTTGAACGAAACTTAGTACTTGAGTCTTGCTTAGTTTAGGTTTATGCCGAGGCACTTAGGCTGTGCTTAGCCTAAATCTATGTTAGACTGGACACATCTCGAGACTGAGTTGTACCCAACCTAGCTCGTGGCCTAAACTACTCTACCCTGACTAGTGAACTAGACTCGGCCACTCAATTCTTATTGGATTGTGCTCAATACCACTTAGATCGAGCAAAGTTGGGCTAGATCGCAGGCGACCCAAATCGATTTCGACATATACTCTTTAGTCCAGTTAGTTATGTTTTATTATTATTGTTATTATATTATTCACTCTCCGATGCTTAAATCACTCCAGCGTCATGAAACCCTTCTTATAACTTGAGGATAAATGGTAAGAAACGTTTAGAATGAGCCTAATCAATTTTTTGATACAACTAAAATATCACGGAATCATGTCAAATCTTAAACATACATTTAGCAGAAAGAGGTATATAATCACTAATATAGTTAGTTTCCGTTAAGGTAGCGGATCTACTAGTATAATTAGTTTATGTAAAAGCGCCTATTAAAGAAGCTTCATTTGTTAAATTATCAAAATTGAGGCTCGATCCTTAGATACCTGAGAAACTAAGAAGATATTGTTAGTACCCCAAGGTAGTTTTGATGTGATCAACCAAGTCAGATTATGTTCTGTTGTGATTTAATCCTTGCGTCTAAGTGTGCAGGAACTTAGGAGCACAGGAAGTCAAGCGAAAGATGCAGCTAGCGAGGATGACACGGGAGAGATCCGATGGACTCAGTGCGTCAGAAGGACGAGGTGCTGCGGAAGAGTACGCCGGCAGACGAGAAGGAGGCGCACGGTGTTTCTGAGGGACGAGAAGTCGGAGCGAAAAGTTGCTCGAGAAGGTCGGAAAATGAGTTCGGGTGAGTTCTATTCCAGATGACCGAAATCATTCAAGTGAGCGGAATCGGAGCGGAAGACCCGGACCCAAGTGAGCGGAACCAGAGTGGAAGACCCAGACTAAAAAGTCAATTAAAAGTTGAATTTATTAGTCCGGTCGCCCGGAATCAAAACTTCATCATTTCGCAACGTGGTGCGATTCATTATGACGGGGATAAAATTCTATCCCCCTCCAGGGGCCTGGACCCCTTCCAAGCACCCCGACCAAGACTATAAATACAACCTTAGTCCCAGAAGGTCAGAATAATACTTGTAATTGATTCCTCTTTAGTTTTGTTCTGTAATTGAGTGCTTCAACTACTGTAAGAGGTTTCTCCGTCTGAAGGAGATTGTTTAGTGAGCTTCAACTTTCTTGGATTAGCAATCCTCTGATTGTAAACCAAGTAACCTTTTTGCGCCTCTTCTTTTTCAATCTCTTATTTTTTTGTATGCAAGTGTTAGACTAATAAAGTTGTAAAGTTCGAGAAGGGGTTTTGTTTGTTTTTATTATGCTGGCTATTCACCCCTCTCTAGCCGGTCGGCAAGGGACCAATAAGTGGTATCAGAGCCCAACAGTTTCAGGAGGACTAACCGTCGAACGAAGCACAAAAGATGGTCGGAATGAGCATTAATCCACTGAAGTTCAAGGGGGAATTCACAAGCTAAAAGAAAAATATGGATGCATTCTTTAAGACAGATTTCGATTTACTTTTAATAATGAATTTGGTTTTGTAGCACCTGAGGGAAAATATGAATACCAATGAACGAAGAAGGAGTAAGCCAACTTTGTGGCAAACGACAAAGCAGAATTCCATCTGCTGAGCGTCTTACCGCCACAAGAAGTTAACCAGATCGGAGCCTACGAGTCTGCCAAGGAGCTTTGGGAGAAATTCCTGAAACTACACGAAGGAACCTCTGAGGTAAAACTTGCGAGACGGGATTTGCTCAGGAACCAGATCAACAACATCAAATTAGAAGAAGGAGAAACTGTTGCACACCTTCACTCAAGAATAAAGGAACTCATCACCGGACTCATGAATCTCGGAGAAAAGGTAAGTAACCGAGATTCATTAAGGTAGCGCTTAACGCATTTCCTAGGACTACTGAATGTGCATCATTAGTAGATGCTTATTTTATATCCAATGATCTAGAATTAAGTACGTTAGACGAATTATAATCAACATTTGAAATCCATTAAACAAGATGTGCAAATCTGAAGAAGGAACGACACTCATGGTAAGAAAATTTAAAAAGTTATTTAAAATTAAAAAATTTAATCAAGTGCAGGGTACAAGAAGAAAAAGAAAAGTAAGATGTTACCACTGCAATGAAGAAGGGCATGTGAAAGATAACTGCCCAAAATTGAAGAGCAAGGACAAGGACAAGGAAAAGAACAAGAAGTCAGCTCAAACCAACAAGTATAGAAATCTAAAGATGAGGTGGGACAACATGTCATCCGAATCGGAGATAGAAGCCCTCGCCAGACTTACACTAGTGGCAAGTCACCAAGAAAACGAAGACGAAGCAAACTCGTCCAAAATGAACATCGAGAGTATCAATGAAGGGGGAGCGACATAAGAAGAAAACAACACTTCAAGGGGAGCTTCAAATTATGAGATCGATAAGGTAAGTCAGGTATGGTCTCTTCCTTCTGACAAGTTATTTCAGTTCATAAAAATATTATCGACAAATTACTGTAAGTTAAAAAAAGAAAATAAAGAGTTAAAATCAACGTTAGCTATATCTTGTCGATTAGAAGATCTCGACAAAATAAAAATAGAAAATGAAAAATAGAGATAGAATATTTGAAAGATCGTGCATGCTTACATATTCAAAATGTTAGAAGATATAATAATTTAAATTGATATTTTAAATACTATAAGGGTCAAATTAGGAAAATATCACAGAAATATATTCCTAAGAAATTTTTGATTATTTCGGTAGATAGGAATCTATTTTACCTTCCAAAATCATATTTAGATTAATTATTTTTTTGAGGCTTTCAGAGAGAAATTAAATATTACTTTCATTAAAAGACTTTGTCTATAAGTGGTTGTTGTTCCAATAATCAAGAAGGCCTAATGTCTCGTCACAGTTTGGAAGTCAATTACTGAAATAAATATTTAATTACTAACTGTGAAGCATTTAATTGTTAACTAATGCTTTTAAGTATTTGTTAAAATTTCTATTAGAAATTAATTAGAACTTAATTTTTCCGAGAAAGATAATTTTATTACTTATCTGTAGAAAAATTTTCAAATTTTCCTAAATGTTATTTTTTTTTTATTATTCAGTAAAATTTATTTTTCTTTGAAAGTATATTATATTCTCTATTAAAGAAAATTTTTAAATTTTGTTTAACGCATTAGTACTATATGTTTTTTTTTTTTTTTTCATATTTTTGAATTTAGAAATTATCTCTATCCAATTTTTTTTTGAGTGTTCCCTTAGACTTTTCAGTTTAAACTTTCCAAGTAGCATTTTAAAGTATCATATTTTTAATGTAATCAAAGGAGGAGCAGTGAAGATTAAGTCTAGGGGGACGATAATATAATTTTTTATAATTTTTATACTTGAAAATATTTATAACTGTTATTTGTTTGTAATTTAGAAGGGGAGCCTTGGCGTAACGGTAAAGTTGTTGTTTTGTGACCTAAAGGCCATAGGTTCGAATCCTGGAAACAACCTTTTATAAAAAGCAGGGTAAAGGTGCGTACAATGAATCCTTCCCTGGGACCCTGCATAGCGGGGGCTTTGTGCATTGGGTTGTCCTTTTTTTATTTGTTTGTAATTTACCCTAACTTAACTTTGTTGGTGCAACCTTAGGTCAAGGTTGACCTGGTTGACCCGACTCGAGGTGACTTGACTCGAGTTGTATTTTGATGTTTGACTTGGGAAGATTGTCGGTGCAACCTTAGGTCAAGGTTGACCTAGTTGAGTTGCATGTTGATGTTTGACACTCGTGAGAGAGTTCAGAGTTCTATTCTTGATATGGGACAAGAATAGATGGTTGGGAGATTATTGGTGTAACCATAGGTCAAGGTTGACCTGGTTGACCTGATTCGGGAAAAAGTCCAAGTATGGAGACTTGGCAACGGAAAAGCCCAAGCAGGGAGCTTGGCACTGGAAAAGTCCAAGTATGGAGACTTGGCACTGGAAAAGTCCAAGCAGGGAGCTTGGCACTGAAAAGTCCAAGTATGGAGACTTCCAAGTATGGAGACTGGCACTGGAAAAGTCCAAGTATGGAGACTTGGCACGGAGAAGTCCAAACAGGGAGTTTGGCACGGGGAAAAGTCCTGGTGAGTGAAGCCAGGCATTCGGGAAAATCCTGGTGAGTGAAGCCAGGTGAAAATCCTAGTGAGTGAAGCTAGGTGAATGAGAAAGTCCTAACTGGGATGTTAGGCAGTGTGGAAAGTCCTAGTGAGTGAAGCCAGGCAGTGGGAAAGTCCTAACTGGGATGTTAGGCAGTGTGGAAAGTCCTGGTGAGTGAAGCCGGGCAAGGGAAAATCCAGATGGATTAAGGGTGATCGGACATCTGGTGTTGTTAAGTCCAAGTGAGTGAAGCTTGGCATATGGAGTCGGAGAGGGCTTGGTAGCTCGTTCTCCGAACTAGGTTAGAGGGGCACTCTAAACCTAGGAGTTGGATCGGTCCGCAGACCGATCCAGTGATACTCAGTGTTTCCTGATGGTGCGGTGCCCGATCAGACCGAACAGGCATCCTCCCGATCGGTCCACGACCGATCGAACCATCGAACGGAGAAAAGCTCTGATCGGTCCAGGACCGATCAGGATATGCTGATCGGTCTCCACGACCGATCAAGAGACGAGCGATTCTCTGTCTGTAAGACGGGCGGATGCAGGGACCGATCGGGCGAGCTGATCGGTCATCGATCGAATCGCAAAGGTGCATGCCGGTGATCGATGCGGAGGACCGATCGGTATGAACTGATCGGTCCAGAGACCGATCGGGGTTCTAGCCGTTGCGTTACAGCGGCTAGTTTCTTCATTGTTCTCCTTCGCGGTATAAAGGGGAGGGCTTCTACAGGCAAGGACTTCCTCTTCTCTTCTGCTACTGAGCTGCTTTCGGTGCTTGAGCTTTGTTGAGCTCTTCGCAAGCTTCGCGTGAGCTTCTCGGCCGGATATCTCGTGGTGTTCTGAGGAGCTGCTGCTTCAACGAAATCCAGTCGAGGAGCAAGAAACCTGTGTTTTTACATTCATTGTTCTTGTCTTCTTGTATTTCTTGTTGTATTCCTTTCTTGCTGTTGCAAGAATATTGTGGCGAGGTTTCTCCACCCACAAGGAGTATATTGTATTAGCCGGTTTCCGGGGACTCATCCACCGACGGATTGATAGGATTCGTCCACCTTACGGACACGCCGAGGAGTAGGAGTTTCATCTCCGAACCTCGTTACATCCTTGTGTTAAGGTTTGGTATTCTTCCTTTCGTTTCTATTTGTATTTTCCGCTGCGCTAACAAATTGTAGGAAGAAACGCGATCGATTTGGGGCGGCTATTCACACCCCCCCTCTCTAGCCGAGTACGAAGGATCCCAACAAGTGGTATCAGAGCGAGGTCGCTAGAGAATGGATCGGTTCGGAGAAGATGTCACAATTCCACCTTTCTACGACCGCGACGATTTCGCGTTTTGGAAGGTAAGAATGAAGTATTTTCTTATGACTAACTTAGTGCATTGGAGTTGTGTACAATTAGGGTTCAATCCTCCGATGGATAAAGAAGGAGGACCTTTAGAAAAGAAGAAGTGGACGGAGGAACAAATCCACCAATCCGAGATCAACGATGAGGTAACGAAAATTCTTGAGTTTTCATTACCTAATGACATCTTGTGTGAGATAAGTGGTTACAACAACGCCAAGGGGTTGTGGAACAACTTGGCCAAGTTCCATGAAGTGAGCTCCACTTCAAGCCATGAAGAGGAGTTAAGTGAGCCAAGTAGCTCACATCATGGAGGGAGCGAATTGGGAGTTGAGGGCTACTCAACATCCAAGGAAGAAGAGGAGGAGAGTTCCTCTTGTTCAAGATCGGAGCAAGAAGAAGATTCTACCTCCGGAAGGGATGAAGGAGAGAGTCATCCATCCCAAACCCTAGGTAACTCAAGCATTTTAGTTTCAAATAAATTACATATATTATGCTTTGAGTGTAGGGAGTATGGACATTACAAGAGCAAATGTCCAAAGAGAGTTAGGAAGACCCCACCGACGCCAAAGGTCAAGGTAGCCGGAGTCCCGACACGCAAGGGCAAGGAGCACGTGGTGTGCTTCCAATGCAAGCGAAGGGGACATTATCGGAGTCATTGTCCGAGGGGGAGGCAACCTCACAAGGGCAAGAGACCGAGCACTTCTATAGGGGGAGCTAAGGCAAACCCTAAGGTATCATTTAAGTCTCATTCGTGCATTACTAGTAAGATGCATGCTAGAAATTTTATTGCACTAGTCAATAATGATAAGCATGATAACATTAGAAATCGATACACATGCTTAGGTGCCAAACATGTGAGCCTAGATAAGGATAACACTAGGAAAGCCAACCCTAGAATTACCTCATCTAAGGTTAAGGAGAACCTAGGTAGGAATCCCAAATCAACTAGACACATGCCTAGGAATGCCTCAAAGAAAAATGACAAATCAAAAATTGAGGTATTAGAGAAGGAGAATCAAGTCTTGAGGTCAAGACTTGATACTTTGGAAAAGTCTCTTAAGAACTTGGAGAAGTCATCTCTAGGGTTTAAGAGTCAAAAACCCAAGTCCAAGGACAAGAAAGGTTTGGGTCACAAACCTAAGTCCCAAATGGTCAAGCCCACTTACCACAATGTTCCATTTGATTATGGAACAAAACCTAGGGCTAGGAAGACCATTACCAAGGTTACAAGGGGAGTCACCCCTATAGTTGACCTTGATGAGACTCAAATGACCAAGGCTTCAAAGCCTAAGAGGGTCATTAGGAGGGTTGCTAGGGAAGTTATCCCTAGTGAATATTTAGTGAACCCAATGAGCTCTAATAGGTATTGGGTTCCTAGGAGCATCTTCTCTACCCCATAAATGGGTTAGAGAGTGTCAACTCCAATAAGAAGGGTAGTTAACCCAACTTTGAGGAAATTGACACTCAAGGAGCATTTTCAAGGTTTTTGGGAACCTTTGAAAATGAAATGGAATAATCTTTGTCATTCACTCCTTGGAAGAGTAAGTTGTGCCAAAGTGAGAATATATTAATCTTACTTTAAATTGACACAATTTGGAAAAACCTAGAGAAATATCAAATTGGGATTTTGATATTCTCTTAAGTAATCAAGGCAATCCGGGCCTTAACTTAGAAGTGCTACTCTTGTAGAATTTTAAATGGTATAAATCAAACGAGAGATCAAGAAATGTCAATTTGGGTTTTGACATTTTCTTGGAGCACTTTGAGCAATCTAGGATTAGAATTTAAGTTAGCTAAGTGATTAAGGATACTTAGATAGGTAATCTAGGTATTTTATTTGTGTTAACTTACCATGGTTGTTTTCCATATGCCATGTCATGACATCATATTTAATTTATGATCATTTGAAATGCCATGATAATGCTTAGGTTATTATATGTCATGTGTTAGTTTAGTTTCAAACTTTATGTCATGACATCATGACATTGGCACATGTTTTTACTTATGATATCATTATATGCCATGCCATCATCTCTTGCATTATAATCAATGAAATTGATTTAAGGACAAACATATAATTTGATATTGAGACCAAATTGATGTTTAGAAAATGCATGAGAACTTAGCCTAAGTTGACCTTAACCCATATCTCACATCAAATTGACTTGAATGTGGTTTGATACACCTTAGATGTGTGTGAGATATTAGGATCATGAGTTAGGATCAAGGTGCATAGTTTTTGTACCTAGATGAGCCTAATTCAAGAAAAGGAGGATCATAGGGAAAGCTTGTGTACAAGTCATGTACATCTAGCCCTAAGATTATGGTCCTAAATTCAAATGATTTTAAAATCATTTTAAAATTGATTTGAAAAACCTTGATGAAGCTTTCCTAGTGATAGCATTCATCATTGAACATTGTGATACAAAGTTGAGTTAAACTTGAACTATTTCAAAGTTCTTGAACTTTGTATCAAGATTGAAAAATGGAAACTATTTTCATAGAAAATTATTTTTCCGTGATAGTATATGGTATGAGGAGTGTATCCTCAAAATTTTACGATTTTTGAAATTTTCTGGAATTTATTAGGAGTTTCTGAATTTCCGGGAAGGGAAATCAGAAATCTCTGATTTCAGAGTGTGGATCGGTCACCGGACCGATCCAGGGAAGTTCTGATCGGTCTGGTGACCGATCAGTGACGATCCAGTGCGATCAGTGAAGCATGGATCGGTCTGGGGACCGATCAGTGCGTGCTAGTTTCTGATTTTCAGCTGTTGGTCTGAAATTTCAGCTGGAAGTTGGGTTTTGTGGATTTCTAAAGGTTTGAAACTCGCCAAGACATTGTTGGTGCAATGGTCAAGGGGGAGTTGACCTTTAGGGGGAGTTTTTACTCCAAAAGACTTTTAAGGATTAGTGATATGGGATTATCACTAAGTTGATTGTTGAGTTTAGTATCAAGGGGGAAATTAAGAGTTTCAAATGAAAGGTATGGGACTTTCATTAGGAAGAAACTCTTGACCTTGATACCCTCCTTTTTCTTTTTGATGTGTGTCAAAAAGGGGAGAGTGTTCATTGGAGAATTATTGGAGAACCCAAGTTAGGTTATCGGGTTAACCTAAGCTAGAGAAAGAATGTCAAGGAATGTTCAAGGAAGAACATTGGAATTCTTTTTGATGTGTGTCAAAAAGGGGGAGAATTATTGGAGAACCCAAGTTAGGTTATCGGGTTAACCTAAGGGGAGAATGTCCAGAGAATGTTCAAGGAAAGAACATTGGACATTGGAAGATGGTTGGAAAACCTAAGTTAGGTTATCGGGTTAACCTAACTTGATTATGAGTTTTGTCAAACATCAAAAAGGGGGAGATTGTTGGTGCAACCTTAGGTCAAGGTTGACCTGGTTGACCCGACTCGAGGTGACTTGACTCGAGTTGTATTTTGATGTTTGACTTGGGAAGATTGTCGGTGCAACCTTAGGTCAAGGTTGACCTAGTTGAGTTGCATGTTGATGTTTGACACTCGTGAGAGAGTTCTATTCTTGATATGGGACAAGAATAGATGGTTGGGAGATTATTGGTGTAACCATAGGTCAAGGTTGACCTGGTTGACCTGATTCGGGAAAAAGTCCAAGTATGGAGACTTGGCAACGGAAAAGCCCAAGCAGGGAGCTTGGCACTGGAAAAGTCCAAGTATGGAGACTTGGCACTGGAAAAGTCCAAGCAGGGAGCTTGGCACGCGAAAAGTCCAAGTATGGAGACTTGGCACGGGAAAAGTCCAAGTATGGAGACTTGGCACGGAAAAGTCCTAACTGGGATGTTAGGCAATGGGAAAGTCCAAGTGAGTGGAGTTTGGTGAAGGGAAAAGTCCTGGTGGGTGACGCCAGGTATTCGGGAAAATCCTGGTGAGTGAAGCCAGGTGAAAATCCTAGTGAGTGAAGCTAGGTGAATGAGAAAGTCCTAACTGGGATGTTAGGCAGTGTGGAAAGTCCTGGTGAGTGAAGCCAGGCAGTGGGAAAGTCCTAACTGGGATGTTAGGCAGTGTGGAAAGTCCTGGTGAGTGAAGCCGGGCAAGGGAAAATCCAGATGGATCAAGGGTGATCGGACATCTGGTGTTGTTAAGTCCAAGTGAGTGAAGCTTGGCATATGGAGTCGGAGAGGGCTTGGTAGCTCGTTCTCCGAACTAGGTTAGAGGGGGCACTCTAAACCTAGGAGTTGGATCGGTCCGAGATCGGTGATCTCGATGTTTCTGATCGGTGCGGTGACCGATCAGATTCCACTCAGTAGCATACTGTGGAGTTCCTGATCGGTCCACAGACCGATCAGGCAACGATCAGAAGCGGAGAAAAGAAGCTCCTGATCGGTCCAGGGACCGATCAGGTGTATGCCTGATCGGTCTCCACGACCGATCAAGAGACGAGCGATTCTCTGCTGGGAGAGCTGGGATCGGTCTGGGGACCGATCAGGACAGATCCTGATCGGTCCGCAGACCGATCAGAGTACGCACAGAAGGCTGTGCACTGGCTGATCGGTCTGGAGGACCGATCAGCGCAGGGCCTGATCGGTCCGCAGACCGATCAGGGTTCTAGCCGTTGCGTTGCAATGGCTAGTTTCTTCGCTGTTTCTCCTTCGCAGGTATAAAGGGGCTGAGGGCTTCTACAGGGCAAGGACTTCCTCTTCTCTTCTGCTACAGAACTGCTGTTCTGGTGCTTGAGCTTTGTTGAGCTCTTCGTCGCAAGCTTCGCGTGAGCTTCTCGACTGGGATATCCTGCTGTTGTAGGTGTTCTGAGGAGCTGCTGCTTCAACGAAATCCAGTCGGCGAGGAGGCAAGAAAACCTGTGTTTTTACATTCATTGTTCTTGTCTTCTTGTATTTCTTGTTGTATTCCTTTCTTGCTGTTGCAAGAATATTGTGGCGAGGTTTCTCCACCCACAAGGAGTATATTGTATTAGCCGGTTTTCCGGGGACTCATCCACCGACGGATTGATAGGATTCGTCCACCTTACGGACACGCCGAGGAGTAGGAGTTTCATCTCTGAACCTCGTTACATCCTTGTGTTAAGGTTTGGTATTCTTCCTTTCGTTTCTATTTGTATTTTCCGCTGCGCTAACAAATTGTAGGAAGAAACGCGATCGATTTGGGGCGGCTATTCACACCCCCCCTCTCTAGCCGAGTACGAAGGATCCCAACAAACTTGGGGTTACTTGGGAAGATTGTTAGTACCCCAATGTAGTTTTGATGTGATCAACCAAATCAAGTTAGGTTCTATTTAGTTTAACCATTGTGTCTAAGTGTGTAGGAACTTAGGAGCACAGAAAATCGAACGAAAGATGCAGCTAGAGAGAAGGACGACACGAGATAGAGTCGATGGGCTTGGTGCGTCCGAAGGATGAGGTGTTGCATAAAATAGTACGCGGGCGGATGAGAAGGAGGCGCGTGACGTTTCCGAGGGACGAGAAACCGGTGTGGAAGGTTGCTCGAGAAGGCCAGAAAATGGGTTCGGGTGAGCCCTATTTTGAATGGTCGAAATCATTCAAGTGAGCGGAATTGGAACGGAAGACCCAACCAAAAAGTCAATTGAAAGTTGACTTTATTGGTTCGGGCGCCCGGAATCAAAACTTCATCATTTCACAATGTGGAGCGATTTATTACGATGGGAATAAAATTCTACCCCCCTTCAGGTGCCTGGACCCTTTCAAGTGCCTCGACTAACGCTATAAAATAAAGTCCTGATCCCAAAAGATGGAAATAACACTTGTAATTGATTCCTCTTTAGTTTTATTTTATAATTGAGTGTTTCAACTGCTGTAAGAGGTTTCTCCGCCTGAAGGAGATTATTTAGTGAGTTTCAATTTTCTTGGATTAGCAATCCCCTGATTGCAAATCAAGTAACCCTTTTGTGCTTCTTTTTTTTTCAGTCTCTTATTTTTTTTTATGCAAGTGTTAGACTAATAAAGCTGTAAAGTTCGAGAAGGGATTTTGTTTATTTTTACTGTGCAGGCTATTCACCCTCCTCTTGTCGGTCGGTAAGGGACCAATAGATACCTTGTCACTGCACTATTATTGAACCAGGTAACACCGAACATGGGATGACTAGTTCAATCTCACAAAAGTTTTCCATCAGCTTATTGGGTAATCAGGAAGTGCTCGCGATGGATGGCCCAGAAGCCCAGTATCTCATCCCATTTGGAAAAAAAATTTCTGTAAATACGTCATAGCTGGGGATCCAACCGTGAATATCTGAGTGATAATTTGACACCCTTTTGCTGCACCGTAGCCCCAAGGCCTACCACAACACTATTTGCCCCCATGAGGCGTGGTCCAGTAGTAAATATTACTATTTTATTAAGAATTTGGACTCTTTACTAATTATTTTTGGTGAAACTCAAAATAGAATTACATTAATGTCCTTTTTTATATAAAAAATATGTAATGTTTTCTTTAGTCCTACATCTTAGAATTGACAATACGGTAAGGAGAGAAGTTTCTATAAATATCTTACACCGACGACGTTAGAAAGTATGCTTTTCTTGGTCTTTTGGCTATTATTAAATGTAGTAGTTATTTTTATCAATTTAATATTTAATATACAAAATTAAACTAATTTATGACCGTCCTTATTAAATTAAATTAAATTAATATATTAGGCATTCATTTAGAGGAAAATATTCATTATTATTTTTGAAATAATAAATTCATTTATCTAAAATTCCAACCTAAAATACTTTTGGATGAATTTTTAAACTGACAACATATTAATATGATTAAATTTGCATTTAATATAGTATTAAATTTATATTTTTTCCAATCAATTAAGATTATTATAAAATATATTAAAATAAAAAAAATTATGTTAAATTTGTTAAGCCATCAAGACTAGATTATTTCAGGAAGATTTTGCAAGAAAGGTGCTTAACTTACGAATTTCCTAAAATTTTACTTAACTTTTAAATGCCTTTAATTAAAGACGTATTTATTTATCATTTTATTCCTCAGTCAATTACTATAATACTGCATTCGAATACCAGCTGTATTTTAAAATTAATATCATTATAAGTTGATTTTCAAAAATTAATTTTTAAAAATCAATATAATAATGGTGTTGTATTTTAAACAACAACATTTTTAAAATGTAATATCCTAATAGTGTTTAAATGTGTTCTTTATAAAATAAAAAAAAATAAAAGTTATATATATTTTTTTAATTTTACGTATGCTGATCAATTGTGAAGATTTTTTTCTCCTTCCTTACTGCATTTACTAGCTCATTTTTTGAATTTTATCAAGGGGAGACGTCATTTCCAGTTCCATTCAATTGGCTCCTTTTGAAACCCCGGTTTGGTTTAATTGTACTGTGAACTTGGCAGTTGCGGAATGGCCGAGTAGGTTGGGGTTGTGTCTGGGGGTCCACTGGCACGTGACCAGTCGCCTACCACCTACCGCTCTTCCACCCACCTCTCTCTCTCTCCGTCTCTCTATTTATACGCCCCACGCCCCACTCCTCCAAATTGTGGCTTGTGGGCGATCCCGTTGCGGTTTGAGTTCCTCCCTCTCCTTGCCAGGACCGCGATTTCGTTGCTCTTCAGGTAGACTCGCCTCTTCGCTTTCTCTTTTCGTGTAGGTATCAGATTAATCTTCCCGATTCGGATTTTGTCTTGTCAAAATCGTTCCTGCAAGTCGAGATCTGTTGATCTGCGGAGCCAGAGTTGAATCCAGTTGAATCCCGCACTCATTCTAATCGCTCATCGTTCATGTTGAGGAGTTGTCATTCTAATCGCTCATTTTTGAAGTATTATTTTCTCATTTGGTCGATTCAAGTCGGGGTTGTCAATCCTCAATACCGGGGTTTCTCGCGTTTCCTGGATCTCTATGTGTTTCGATATTGGATCTTCATCTGTAATACTCGCATGAGATCTAGGGAGTTTTTCTGCAGAAATATAGTCACCGAGTTGGATTTTGATGTGAAGCCTTTTATGTATTGGCCAATGTTTTCAAAGTGCGTACATTTTTGGAACTCTTGATTCTAGGGCGTGCTTGATTAGAATCTTCGGAACCTAGATTGGCCGTGCTTTATTTCTGTAAACATTTTGGAGTTTTTGACTAGAGAATGAAATTCTAAACTTGTAACTCAATCCGTGTGACTAGTTTAGTATCTTTGAAGATTGAAGTTGATGAATGCAAAAATAATGATAAAAATTTCTATAGAGGATGTTTTTTGAATCATAAATTAAGATACTGTAATCAGTCTTTATGACTTGTTTATGTGGGTTGGTAGAGTAGGAACGAGAGTAAAATGGATTCATACCTCAATCTCAGCTTCACGCTGAATCAAAAGGAAAATTGATAAACTGACTGATCAAATGAATTCGGTGTCCCTTCCCCAATAAAAATACAATACATTTCTATATCAAATACTCACCATAATCATTCGAAGCAATAGTGAGTGAGATCCTTTTAGTACTGGCTCTTAGACAATTGTCATGCAAAGTATCATTTGTAGGGAAATAGCATGTAGCTAAAATCCAGCACTTTAATCCAAATATCATCAACAACGTTGCAGTCTTGCAATAGGTTCAACAAACTCTTTTGCAACAGGCAGTTCAGGTGTAGAGTGTTTTCCCTTGCGAAGGAAGGATTTAGTAGGCATCCTATCTTCCTAGGAAGAGCTAAAGTGGGCTGTTTAACTTCAGAGTTATTAGGGAGGATGACTAATCTTCCAAAGATTTCTTCCAATCATAGCTATGAATCCTGCTCACAACTATGTTGTCTTGGATAATTGATGCTTGGTTTGACTATTCTATTCTAACATTATCTAACTGTTTATTTTTCTCTTTTGAATGGTATGATTTTTCTGTGGATCAAATATATTTTTTATAACTAGTTGAAATGCTAGTATTTCTTATTTTTCTTCTGGACATTGTCATTTACCTGAATTTGCAAAATGGAAGGAATCTCTCTAAAAAAAAATATTGGTCAAATGACCAGTGTTGGAACGTAATAACTAATGCACGAAGGTATTTATTCCATACCTTTTGTTTTTAGGTTTCATTCCCACACTCTATTTATGTTATTAATATTGCAATAGTTTACATAAATGGAGTGATAGAAGACATCTATATGTCAATAATTTGATATATCTTGCTAAATGTGATCTTTGTATGCATAATTATAGGTTTATTCTTTCTGGTAAAAGGAACTAATTAATTTGTATTGTTCACAGCTTGCATTTTGTTCTCACTCACATAATGGCCACTGGGCAAATTTTCTCGCGAAATACTCAAGCTTTATTTTACAATTATAAGCAACTTCCAATCCAGAGGATGCTTGATTTCGACTTCCTTTGTGGTTTGTTGATATCTTTTTGTTTCTTCTTGTGCACCCTTTGTGCTTATGTTTGAGGGTTACACTTTTCACTTGTCTTGGAATTTTTTGTTTGATTATAGGAAGGGAAACACCTTCTGTCGCTGGAATAATAAATCCTGGTTCAGAGGGGTTTCAAAAGCTATTTTTTGGACAGGAAGAAATTGCAATTCCCGTCCATTCAACGTAAGGCATATTATACCTACATTAGCTCTTAAGACTATTCATGCAGTTATATCATCCCTCAATTTTTACTTATGCAATAAAATGATTGGACCAATATAATCTGTAGGTTTCGTTCTGGTATATCTCATTCTATTTTATGCAGAGTGCACCATCATGATGACAGATGTATATTTCCATTTCTTTTTCTGGTGCAATGAATTTGTCTTCAAGTATGTCACACAAAGGGATTTGTTTTTTTTTTTTGCAATAAGGCAAGAAACAAGAAAAAAAATGAGCAGTAATATCTAGGGTTACAAAAAAGTGTAGCTGAAGCATGTTGCAAGATTCCTTGTACAGTTTGCATTTATAATGATTACAGTACAAAGCATATCACATAGTGCAATGAGTTATTTACTTCATTGCAAGGTTTACAATTTTGTGCCATGCCGGACGAAGTGGGTGACATTTGTCATTCTGCCGATTGCCCGATACGGCACCGCATGCCATTGTGGGGTCATGGAGGCTGCCGGGAGGATCGTGGGGGCTCCACAATTCCTTTTTTTTTTAAAAAATATTTTTTGTATTTTTAACTTTTTAAATATTTATATTAAAATATGTCAGCACCTCTTGATACGGTACTGAAACTGTAACGTTCCCTTTCCCGACCGAAACTCCATGCGATTCGAAATTTTAAACCATGCTTCAGTGAATAGATAATACTACATAGTTACTACTTTAAATGCTTTTAGGAGATATTTTGATACATTAATTACCATTTTATTATGAATGAAAATAGTCTATTGAGTGAAACCTGTAAGTTCAGATAGCTTTCATTTACTTGTTAGAAATTGGTTTACATGGATTTGATAACTTTTCTTTTGTCATTCCTTCGAAAGTGCCAATTAATCATTCTTTCAATTTATTAAACAGTAATTTTTAGCTTCTATTGTTTGATTATCTGAACAGTTTGTTGATGTTTCTTGTATGATTAATCTACAGAATTGAAGCAGCATGTGCTGCACACCCAACTGCTGATGTTTTTATCAATTTTGCATCATTCAGAAGGTTTGGGATTTTTTTTTTCTTTTTTTGCATGCTTAGAAAGCAGTGCATTTTTTTGATACTATGCTTCATTGTTATTGCAGTGCGGCAGCCTCTTCTATGTCAGCTTTGAAGCAACACACCATTCGAGTAATTGCTATTATAGCTGAAGGTGTTCCAGAGTCAGACACAAAGCAGCTAATTGCATATGCAAGAGCTAATAACAAGGTTAGAAACATGAACAAGTCTGAAGAATTCTTGTAATTCAGTCAGAACAGAACATACTTTAGCTCTTAAAACTTGAACTTTTAAAATTGAAATATTATATAGCAAAAACACTAAATTGGTAGTAAATATAAAGAGAGGTGCATTTGTTAGTTGATTTATTGTGCATAGTTCCTGCATTAATTTCCATTTTCATGTTCAATACCTTTTCAATGTTCGTTTCAGGTAGTTATTGGTCCATCCACTGTTGGAGGCATTCAAGCTGGTGCTTTTAAGATTGGTGACACTGCTGGAACAATTGACAATATAATTCAATGCAAGCTTTACAGGCCTGGATCTGTTGGATTTGTGTCTAAATCGGTACTTATACTCTCATTGAATTATTTCATTTTCTAAACTTGTTTTGTTTGCATGGTGTTATCCTTCGTCTGTAGCAAATTTATTATTACTATCTATGGTAAAAAAGTAGCAATTGGACAATATTTTCTGTGGGTGTTCATTCCCAATGACCTTGATTTGCTGCCACCTTTTATTCTAAGTTATTAGACACCAACTGAAGGTATTTACTGTCCTAGACAATTTATGAGTGTATCCACGGTTCTATTGATCATATAGCTCTTTTGTCAAACAATTTTGTTAATAAGATGAAAGTTCCAAAGTCCTTTTTTTGTTTGTTGGGAACTTTTTGGATTGTCATACCTCTGCAACTTACTTGAACTTGTACATAGTGTTCATGTAAAGCAACCTAGTAAATGGTATCCAGAGATATTTTTTTCCTATACAATTATGTATGAGAATGCCGAGTAACTTTCATAGTACTGAGATATGTTTGAAAACACAAAGAATATATCCCTTAAAAGGGAGGGGCGTTCAAGCTTTTCAAATGATACCATTTTCAGAAAATAGCATTTTTGACATAATGAATATATCTAAAGGGAAATACTCTGAATCTTTTCAAATGGTATCATTTTCATAAAATAGTATTTTTGACACAATGAACATATCTCTTATAGGGAGGGATGCTGAATCTTTTCAATTAGTACCATTTTCAGAAAATAGTATTTTCTTATGCTAGCTTCAAACAGAGTATTTTCAGCAAGCATTAACTTTACTCACACGATAGCTTTGGTGTAGGTGTAGCCTATATGGATATTGGTATACTGTTGTATTCTGACTTTGGTTCTTATTTATAACAGTCTTACTATATGGAGCAACACCGGACAACATTGGTTATGTAGTTGTAATTAGTAGTCATAAATTTGGACACTATCCTTTAATAGGTGACCTGTCTCTATGTAAAATTCATTGGCTATGTAGAGTTGTAGTTAGTAGTAAAAAGTTTGGACGTCATCCTTTAACAGGTGCCTGCCTATCTTGGTGTAAAATTTAGCAATATGCATCTAATATAAATATCCCTACATATTTGTATATATCATCATATTTGATATAATTTATTATATAATATTTGTGTACATTCCTTGCATCTTTTCAGAAATTGGAACATGATTAACAATCTAATATGTTGTATTTTACTCGGACAACACAAACACAAGCCCATTTTGAAGTATCAATATAGGGATTGTGGATGATCATTCTAATTGTTTTAATTAATTTGTATCTCTTGGATTAATGTGGCATGCATCATGTTTGCATCAAAGCTAATTTCCTGATTGCATCAAACATTAGAATCCAGAATATGGCAAGGGTATTTAACCTTTGTGATTTGCCCCTAGGCTAACAGACCAAATGGGAGATCTAGGCTTGGTGCATTGGTAAGGTTTTTTTTCATAGTAGGATGGGAGAGTAGCATTAGATTCATGATTAACTTTGTTTTAGTACATGCTAGATCTTTTTAGAAACCATATTGGTGGAAGGCTACTCCTCTGTAGAAACCACATTAGAGGGAGCTTCATGGATTAATATTGCTACAATTGTGTTACTTCTAAGTTTATTTTTTTATGATGGCTAAATGACACAAAACAATAACTAACTAATTCTGACTTGTATACCATGGAATGGAGAACACATGGTTTCCTTGTTTAACACAAATCATACTAATTGTATACCACTAGTAAAACTTGTACCATGATACTTGATGTTTCATATTCATTAGAAACTAAATTACATCACACAATTTTCCCTCATCTCACATTACCACTATCCATGCACTAGTGGACTATGTCTTAAAAAATGGCTCCTCTTTCCTGGCTAAAAACTCAAATTAAATTGTTTTATTTTATTGTATTACTTGTCAGATATAATAATTTTTCGTGTCGTTATAGGGTGGCATGTCAAATGAGCTTTACAACACAATTGCCCGTGTCACGGATGGAATTTATGAAGGTGATATTACTGTTATTTCCAGGTTTTTAATACTTCTGTTTGTAAAATCTTGATATGAGTTCTTTTGATTTGCTATTCAGGTATTGCAATTGGAGGAGATGTTTTTCCTGGCTCAACTCTTTCTGATCATGTTCTGCGCTTTAACAACATCCCTCAAGTAAGCTACCTTGAAATTAATCTTCTTGAGTAGTATAGAAAAGCCCGTCAGCAAATAACATTCCTTAACTATAGGAAAAAAAGCTCTTTAGTGAATACCATGTTTAATTCAAGCTCTGGATCACTTGTCATGTAATGCATTAAGATAAACTGTAGTTGAATATTAATCAATATAAGCTTCTCCTTAGAAAAGGAAAATTACTAAACTCCTTGTTCTATATAGGTCAAGATGATAGTTGTGCTGGGGGAATTGGGTGGGAGAGATGAATACTCCCTTGTTGAGGCTCTAAAAGAAGGAAAAATTCATAAACCAGTAGTGGCTTGGGTTAGTGGAACCTGTGCCCGTCTATTCAAATCTGAAGTGCAATTTGGCCACGCTGTGAGTTGAACTTTGTCTTTTCATATTGTGTCTTTTTGACCATCTCTGCTAACCATGATCCAAATCCATTTTTTCTTCTTATTTTATCATTTCTTGATTTACTAAACTAGGGTGCAAAAAGTGGTGGTGAATTGGAATCAGCACAAGTGAAAAATCAGGCACTCAGAGATGCTGGAGCAGTTGTTCCAACTTCATATGAAGCATTTGAGACTGCAATCAAAGAAACATTTGAGAAGCTGGTATGCTGTTGTGGTTCAGTTTGTTTCTATGATATCAATTGGTATTATTTCTGTGCACTTAAGAAGAATGCCAATGCTGGTATTTATATCTTGTTCTCTTTATGGGGTAGGTTGAGGAAGGGAAGATTTCTCCTGTACCTGAAATTAAACCACCTCAAATTCCAGAGGATCTTAAATATGCAATCAAAAGTGGGAAGGTCCGGGCTCCAACCCATATCATCTCTACCATTTCAGATGACAGAGGTGCAATTTAATACAATTTTTTTCCTCGTACAAAATGGACTTTCAATGCTTAACAATTTGCTAAGTCGCATCTCTATTCACAGGTGACGAACCTTGTTATGCTGGCGTACCTATGTCTACTATTGTCCAAAGTGGCTTTGGTGTGGGTGATGTCATCTCCCTTTTGTGGTTCAAGCGTAGCCTACCACGTTATTGCACACAATTCATAGAGGTCTGTTGGAAAATGAGTTTCTCTCACTTGTTTTAAGTTGTTGACTGGTAAATATTATTTCTTTAACAATTTGATGAGTTGACTAATATTTTAGTTACTTTATGCAAACACGATCTGCTAATATTTGTGATATCTGTAACCTTTAGTCTCACATCATTTCTTTCTGCAATTGTTAGATCTTCATGATGTTATGTGATATCTGTAACCTTTAGTCTCACATCATTTCTTTCTGCAATTGTTAGATCTTCATGATGTTATGTGATATCTGTAACCTTTAGTCTCACATCATTTCTTTCTGCAATTGTTAGATCTGCATCATGTTATGTGCTGATCATGGTCCCTGTGTTTCTGGTGCTCATAACACTATAGTTACAGCAAGGGCTGGAAAGGATTTAGTCTCCAGTCTGGTATCAGGTGAGTTCAGTTTTATTTGGCTCATGTTAATAGTCAAACCCAGGGCTTTGCCTATGGTCATTGGAAGGAAAAATGAGCAACTTCTCAAATACAGGGTTACTCACAATTGGTCCTCGATTTGGTGGGGCAATTGATGATGCTGCTCGGTATTTCAAAGATGCATATGAAAAAGTGAGTATATAAGTTTTTTGTTTATTGTTTATTAAGTTGCAGTAGTACTAAATATGTGTCTGTTTTCAGGGCCTCACCCCTTATGAGTTTGTTGAAGGCATGAAAAAGAAGGGCATTCGAGTACCAGGAATAGGACACAGGTTTATATCTCTGAGTTTATAATGATTTTCTATATTCTATAAAAGATATTCATGATTTTTAACTATTGCTCATAGTGTCAAACAAGTTTCCAGAACTCTCATGCCACTTTCAAAGCATAAATTATACACATGACCGATCACCAATTAGTTGATTATTTTTTTTTTGGATTTTGTTGTACATCTCTATAAAACTAGCTTGCTTAACTAATGAAGTTCATAGGCAGTCTTCCTTTTGTTTTCTTTATGTGGTTTTAAAGTTCATCTAAGTACCTACTAACAAGATACTTAATAATATTTTGTGTCTGATTGAGACTGTAGGATAAACATCCAAAAAGAGAAATAAAAATTAATTTTGTGAATGTCAAAAAAGTTCGTTGAAAACATATATATGACATCTGAAACTATATATGATGAATTAATAACCTAATACTGATAGTCAAAATTTAAATATGGAGCCAATTCTCTCTAATATGATAAAAGGACATGTCATTTAAATATGGAGCCAATTCTCTCTAATATGATAAAAAAAAGGACATGTCATTTTTTTCCAGTCTTCACTCTGATATGATTAGAAAGAAAAGACATGTCTTTTCTTTCTAGTCTTCACTCAGATGATTAGAAAGAAAAGACATGTCATTTTCTTTCCAGTCTTCACTCTGAGATGATTAGAAAGATACTGAGTTAATGAGTATCTTTGGAGCCAATTCTGTCTAATATAATTATAAAAAGGGCATGTCATATTCTTTCCATTCTTGACTCTAAAATGATTAGAAGGATACTCCGAGTTAATTTTGTGAATGTCAAAAAAGTTAGTTCAAAACATATAAGACATCTGTTTTATATATGATGAGTTAATAGCCTAATACTGATAGTCAAGATTCAAATTGGGGTCAAGTCTTTCTAATATAAATAAAATAAAAAAAAGACATGCCATTTTCTTTCCTGTCTTCACTCTGAGATGATTAGAAAGATACCGAGTATCCAACATGGATGTGGATTTAAATATCCATAGTTGTTTTTAAGATGTTTTTACACTTTGATTGGTAGGGATATTAACTACAACTTAATGTGTGCCCGACCAAAAATAAATGCAGGAAATGGTTATTATGACGATACTGATTGGTACTAGCATGTATAAAATAATTGCTTAATATCCCAAATAATAGTTATAACACGATCTCACACTATCACCAGAAACATTGATACTTAGATAAGCATTAGTTAAACACCACATGCTTTGATCAGCCAAACTGTAACTTTACTGATTAGACTGGCTTCCCTAATTCATATCTAATCTGAATGACTAGTTTGGTTTAAGCCACCTTTTCTGGGCATGAATGAAATAATTTGGTAAAGATTAAAAAAACAGAAGAATATTTTACTTTAAACTTTTGTCAATAGTTATTTTTTTTTTCTTGGAGGTGGATATTCTTTACTAGCATTGCAAATTGCCTTCCATCTTCAAATATATATATATATATAAGAAGTGGAAAGGTAGCAATATATATGCTAGTGATGCTCCATTTATCACTGGACACTTTGCGTAGCCATCCTAAGCTTTTGTTCGTATTAATGACACATGCCATATTTGGGGAAACAGGATCAAAAGCAGAGACAACAGAGACAAGAGAGTGGAGCTCCTGCAAAAGTATGCACACACTCATTTCCCGTCTGTAAAGTACATGGAATATGCTGTGCAAGTTGAGACGTACACTCTCTCAAAGGCAAACAACTTGGTTCTTAATGTTGATGGCGCAATTGGATCTCTTTTCTTGGATCTTCTAGCTGGAAGTGGAATGTTCAGCAAACAAGAAATCGATGAGATTGTCGAAATTGGATATCTAAATGGTCTGTTTGTGTTGGCACGCTCAATTGGTCTGATTGGGTAAGTCAAGCATTCACTTTTCAATTGTCTTTATTTTGTAGCCCTTCTATTCCATGGATTTCATTTTCTTCGGTATTAATCATTGGTGGCAGAAAAAAATAATAAAGGGATAGGATTTATCTAGTCCGTCATATTCCCTAGCGAAGGCAATGTGCTGTCTTTAGTCTCTCTTAAGAGAGGAATTGATTTGAGAGTCAGTGGACTGACCTGGTAGCTAGTTACTTGATCAGTGAACCTCTCTTTGCCTTATGAGTTTGTCCACTATGTCAATAAGAAACTGAAGTAGATATTTAATCCTTTTAGGGTCTGTAAACTTAGGTGGAAAGTTGGGAAGGAAGAGAAAAAGACTTGCAAAGTTACATATGACGCTTCATTGTTCTGTACATTTCTTTGTCACTTCCCTTCCTTTCCCTCATATCATCAAAAGAGGATTCTTATAAATGCTTAAATACTAAGAGATTTTCCATCAGTGACAATATTTTGTCTTAGATTGGGCTCCCTTGGCCTTTAACATGCTCTACTGGTCCCTCATTTCTATCTATAATGACGTTGGTACTGAGATGGACGCGTTAAAGATAGTATCACATCTCCAAATATGGGTTCTGATCATGTCTATATCATACCAATATGCCTTAGCATTTTAGGTTAGATTTGGCTTCCTCGCCTTTAGAAGGAAGTTGAGAATAATTTAATCTTGTCTACCATGATGAAATATAAGCCTTTGGGGCACAATTTATGGTTTACCTGCTTTTTATTGAATTCTTGCTTCTTCATTATATATAACACTAATCTTGGAATCCACAGGCACACATTTGATCAGAAGAGATTGAAGCAGCCACTCTATCGACACCCATGGGAGGATGTTTTGTACACAAAGTGATCACTTTCAAACGCATGGCGAATCCAAATCAACTTTACTTTCCCTTCATTATCAAATCTCTTTTTTTTTTTTCTGGGATTCACACAAGTGCTTAAGCAGAGCTTTATGCGAGCCCATTTTTCCAGTTTTCTTTCTTAAGACTCTGCCTGTCTAATTGAACCTGCTTAACCTCACATGTTTGCCTGTCTAATGATTGAAGGTTCAGTTGACTATTTTTTTTGTTCTCCGACACAAATAAACTGAAACATAAGTTGGCTTCACTTAATTTTATAAAGCTGATTTCTTTTTCTTATGCAGGTACGTTCAAGGCTATAATTTCTATTTCTAGTGTTCTGAAACAATTAAGGATAAGAAAAAAAATGGATCTTTAAATTTATACGCAAAGTTATGGTAATCTAATTACATAGCTCTTGATGGGAAATTCTAAAAGCCTCAACATAAAATGAATAATTGTAGTATGCCAAAATTTCAATTAATTGATTCTTTTTGTTTGATTTTCGAATGTCTCCCTATATTTTATTTCTTGGGTGGCTATCTCAGCTTGTTTAGTTCAATTTGCTTGATCCACTTAACTAGCTCGATCATCTAGCCTAGCCTATTCTATGTGTTTGGTTTATTCATTCAGTCCGTTTTAGTAAACATGTTTGCTCGCTAGGCTTTTTTGTTTTGTTCAACTCTCTCGGTCGATGTGATTCGTTCCATTTGTTTAGCGCTTTGTCGGTTTGGACTTTAGCCCGGTTGATTCACTTATTCTATCTATAATATTTAAGAGAGATGAAATAAACATTGGAGGCAATAATTCATCCTTTAGAATTAGTATTCTATCTTATTTTTCCATTTGAATATTAAAATAGAATCATAAAAACTAAACTTTTGTTTCCATCGTATGTTTCATTGTGCCCAGGGGGAAAAAAAACTAATTATAAAAGAAGCGTTTTTAATAATAATAATAATAATAATAATAGAAGGAAAAAAGGACACCGAGCCTCGGATTATTTAATCTTCAACGCGGCAAATCAATAATAAGATGGAGATGACAAAACAAGGAAAAGGACGACTTTTTAAAGACCTCAGCAACATCAGACTGCTACGCCAAATATGCATATGCTTTGGAAAGAAGAATGCAAGGAGATAACTCAACTCTTAAGGGTGGTGGACCATGGTACTTTAGTGGCAGTGGGAGATAATGATTTATCCGATTTTAGCATTAATACCTATTGTACAAGAAGATAAAGGCTGTTAAGTTGGAACTCATTTTTAAAATGTCTCTCACATTTTTATTAAATGTTTTAAAATTAATGATGCGGTAATAGAGGGAGGTCTATCTGACATGGGGTTAACTACCAAGGTAAAAGTTAAAGTTAAAGTGGTCAACATCTAGGTATCAAAGGATCGAACGGAAGATAATTGTAATGGCCTGTCGATAGTCAGGGCCCGACTGGCGGGAGACATGTCCGAGCAGATCATCCGTCCAGCTTGGGATGATACGTAAGACAGCCGACGCTCAATATGGAGTAGCAGGACGTCGGCGGAGATTGGATAGCTAATCCAAACGGGGAAGGACATATTACTATATAGTCACCGCACGGGAGAGCAACTGAGGTCGATAGAGCGTAGGGATCACGACTGAGCAGCTACCCTGCTCTACCAAGCAATGGGACTTGGTCGTGGACGAAGCGGAGTCCCGGCCGAGCGACCACCCATCTTGGTCAAGTAACGGGACCACTGTAGTATCTCTCGACATCCTTTTGGGATGTAGTGCCGCTGACACAAGGCATGATCGACAGGCGGAATGTATGGCGGAAGCTTCTACTGTCTCGTCAGGGATATGCATGCCCTGTTAAGGTATGCTGTCAGAGGTACTTTCCTGGCAAATTCTTTCATAGGACATATTGGAGAGTGTGCCCATGCCTTGAGAAGCGCACACGTAGCCCACCAGGGCTCTATATAAAGGAGGGTCCACCACCGACGGAGGTACGTGTTATCTACTGTTTGCATATAGTTCTATAGTTGCTCCACTTTTCTCCACATTCTGGTGACTGACTTAAGCATCAGAGGGCCAACGTCGGGGACCCCTTCCCTGGCTTGGCACTGACGTTGCTTGTTTTGTAGATCGAAGCGAGGTCAACATCCGATCAACGAAGCCTCCACATCCCTAGCTTTCAACTTCTCCGCTTTCGGACAGGATCATTCTGGCACCGTCTATGGGAATGTAGCCTGCATCCGAATGAGAAGATGGAGGGCGCTGGACAATTCACCATGGTGGCATTGACACAAGAGGAGCTCGGCATACTGGTACAAGGCCGAGCAGCCACGATAGTGAAGTAGCAACAACGACAGGCGCTGGCCAAACGCCAAGCGCAGGAGCTCGCAGCATCAGCTGCTAGTCGACTAACTGAGCACGGAGACCGAGCGAACCGAGTATCCACTCGGGGTAATAGCAAGAAGTCGGATGGCACGTATGGGGAAGTGCCCAATGCACCTATCCCCTTCCATCGAGCGTTGTTCAACACCCCATCGGAGGAAAGGGGATGAGCGGACAAGGATTGGAGGTCTTCTTCAGATGATGCACTTGTTCGGGATGCAAGGAAAAGGAAGGCATCCAGGGAGGATGATTTGCCCGAACAAATCAATCAGTAATTTTCAGAGGGGATTCTAAATGACCCTCTGTCGAGCCACTATACACCGCTAGCGATCGAATAATACAATGGATCTATTGACTCGGATGACCATCTGACCAAATTTGACAACGCGACCACACTTCACTAGTACACTGACAGGGTGAAGTGTCAGGTCTTCCTCACCACTCCCTCTAAGTTGGCACAACGCTAGTTCAAGAGGTTGCCGGATGGATCAATCCACAACCTCAAGGACTTTCGAGCGGCGTTCCTACACCACTTTGCCAGCAGCCAGCGCCATCAGAAGACGAGCGTGAACTTGTTCTCGCTGAAGCAGGGGCCCAAGGAAGCATTGAGGACCTACATCCAATGCTTTAATCAGGTAACTATGCACATCCCAACGGTCTCCTCAGACGTGCTGGTAAACGCCTTCACCTAGGGGCTCACCGAAGGCGAGTTCTTCAAATCACTCATTCAAAAGCCCCCAAGGGAATTCAACCACTTGCAAAAGAAGACCACCGAATACATAAACGTGGAGGAAGCCCAAATGACCAGAAGAAGGGAGTTGCCAAACGAGCCCCAGCAGCGCTTAAGCGGTGCCCGTCGAGCAGCCATCAGCCTCCCAAGGGCCCTCGATCGGGAGGAGCGCAACCATACAACGAGTCAGGACATTTGCCGTACAGCATGTGATTGCTGATCACTCAAAGGACGTAAAAGGCAAAGTGTGGGCGTCAATGTTCTGTTCCTTACACCAGTCGGCAACGCACAACACATGAGACTACTACGACCTGACGCCAATAGCTAGCAGGCCGACTCTGCAGGGATATCGCCGTCGATCACCATCTCTTGATCGGCAACACAGGCGCTGATCAACCGGGAGAAGGGAGGAAGAAAGGACGGGGGTCGAACTACACCCTCATCAATCTCAGAGGAGGAATAACCAGTGTCTTGCCCGAGCCTCTACCGAGCAGAGCAGACCTTCGGCTCAAGAGGAGAACAGGAGCAAAGCTGCTCGGGTAGAAATAGGAATGATCGTTGGTGGACCGACCGACGATGATTCCAACCGGGCGAGGAAGTCATACGCTCGACGGCTCGAGATCCATGTCGTTGGCTGCAGCAAGGAGAAGGCTGAAGGACCGAAGATCAGCTTCGACCCGAAAGATTCAGAGAAAGTGAAGATCTCGTATGACAACGCGCTGATCATCCGAGCGCTAATTGCTAACTATGTTATTTACCGAACCTTTGTTGACACAAGGAACTCAGTGAATATCATATTCAAGAAGGCGTTCGATCAGCTGCAAATCGATCGGAGCGATTTGCTGCCCTGATGATTCCACTCCACGGATTCACAGGCAATGAAGTGTTACAGATCAGCTAAGTCCGCCTGACTGTCTTGCTCGGAGAGGAACCGCTGAAGAGGATGAGGATGACGAACTTCATTGTGGTGGAGACGTCGTCGGCCTACAACGTCATATTGGGCCGACTAGCACTCAATAAGTTCCGAGCAGTGGTATCCACTTTATGCCAGAAGATCAAATTCTCAGTGGATGACAAGGTGGGTGAAGTCAAAGGCGACTATGTTGGTTAATCGTAGGAAAACGTACCAGTTCCACTGTACAAAATTTTTTTGTACAAGTGTTGAACCTTTCCTTAAATAACTTATTGTGTTCTTTAGAAGTTAAATTAGGAATCGCAGACAGAACTTAAGTGTATACCATTACTTGACACTAAGTCCATTAATAAGATTGTGCCCCTTCCGATGGGGAAGATCACACGCTCTTAATTAATTTCCTATAGTCATCCGAAATGAAAGTTTGATCTAGTGATCCGCAAACAAACTCATCCGATATGGAGGAAGGCACTTAGAGCCAACGCGCAAGTTTACTTGCATCACTTACAAACCAGTAATGGAGACCGTGGAATTTATTAAAATAAATCTCTCTCCCACTTAGTTATTTAAAATGAGGAATTTTAAACTATCCTAGCATACATCACATGCATATAAACATCACAGTAAATAAAAGCAATAAATTTGGAAATTAATTTTCCAACTATTATGGCCTTTTCTATCACTGTCTTCAGTATGCTCCAACCCTAGCTGCTGCCATCTTTAGCCACCGCCATCGGGTCGAGTTGTCGCATCCTTCTTACTTCTTATTCCGCCGCGCCTTTGGTGCTCCAAAAGTACCACGCCTCGCAAGAATCTGATCCGCAACAAAAATAGAATTTTACATATATCGATCCTATATTCCACGAGGGAATGTACATGTATTCTAGATCGAAAAAATAAAATTCTAAAAATAATACAGCTCCTGCTGTATTTTATACATACAATCATGCACACAAATAATGCCCTTGACATGTCCAAGAATCCAATCACACATAATATCAATAAGTCATAATAGTTGGAGCTTGCAACCAAAGAGTTAGCACATCCTACTATTTTTCTGCCTAAATTATGTATGACATGTGCATAACCTATTTGAATTCTAAAAATACACAGAGGCAAACCCTAGCTCTGATACCAATTGTTGGTTAATCCTAGGAAAACGTACCGGTTCCACTGTACAAAATTTTTTTATACAAGTGTCGAACCTTTCCTTAAATAACCTATTGTGTTCTTTAGAAGTTAAATTAGGAATCGCAGACGGAACTTAACATCATTGATTCCAAATTTAACTTATCTGTTCTTAATGGTTTAGATTTGAATCGCAAGCGGAACTTAACACTATTGATTCAAATCTACTTAAGTTATTAATTCCATAAATATTAATTTCCAAAATTAGCTTCCAAGACTGCATGGCGAGGCACATGGCCTTCTTGGATATGGGAGCAACCACCACCGCCTAGGCAAAGCCTTTTAAGGAAAGCTAATATTTATTTCCTTAAATAACTCTTGGTTAACCAAAAAGAACAATCGAATCACAAATTCGAAAAAGAAGAAAACACAAAATCGAAAAATAAATTCGATAAACTAGATCTAATTGGCTCTTGTATTTAGAATTCTTACAAAGAAAATAACTAGTATGATGCGGAAGAAAATTACTAGTTATACATTCTCTTTGTAAGCTAATGACCTTGAGATCTTCTGCCGTATTCCTTGCCTCGCCTTGGACGTCGTGTGTGCGACGATCCTCCAAGATGAACACCACCCAAAATAGTCCTTCCTCTTCCTCTAAGATTCGGCCACCACCACCACCAAGGAGAAGAGAGCAAAGGGAAAGGAAGAAGGGAGAGGGTCGGCCACCAAAAGACCTCCAAGCAATAGAATAAGAGTTGTGTCTCTTGAAGCCCCCTCACCCATTCTTTTATATTACTTGCCCAAGGCAAATGAGGAAAAACTTTTTACAAAAAATAAAATCATCCAAGAGTTTTTCCTTTTTATTTTTCCTTTTCTTTCCTCTTGATTGAATTAATCACCAAATTTAATTTTGTGATGATTTTAAATAATTTAATATGGCCGGCTACTTGCTTGGGCACTAAGCAAGGTGGCCATCCACCTCATCAAGGGAAAAAGGAATTTTATTTTATAAAATTTTACAAGAAAACTCTTATAAAATTTTACAAGCTCTCTTTCCTAAAGTAGGAGTTAAAAGGAAAATTTCTAAAAATTAAAACCATGTTTTATAATTTAAAAACTCTCTTATAAAATTTCCTTTTTAACATGATGATAGAAAATTTTAATTTTAAAACTTATCTCCTTTTTTCTTAAACCATGACGATGGTTAAAAGGAAAGTTTTAAAACTTTTAAAACTCTCTATTAAAACATGTGGCCAAATTCAAATAAGGAAAGTTTTTAAAATTAAAATCTCTCTTTTAAAACTTATAGTTTTCTACAAAGAGAAGATTTTAAAATTCAAAACAACCCTCCTTATTTGAATATTGTCGGCCCCTTCATGCTTGGTCACCAAGCAAAGGGCCGGGAGGAGATGTGGCCGGCCTTGCTTGGTCATCAAGCATTGGACCGGCCCACTTCTGGACACCAAGAGGAGCCTTACATTTGGATGGACTTGAGGCTATAATGAGGCTACGACAGGGACCTAGAGGAGAAATTGGTTTTGGCCTTCCGATGAGCTTGAGTATCCCGTGTTCGCCCTGAACACACAACTCAAGTTCATCGATAATAACTCATTCCACTAGAGAGTTATTATCGCACTACCGTACCAATCCCAAATTACATTATGGGTTCCTTTTTATTATGAGTGTGTTAGTCTCCCTGTGTTTAAGATTACGAATGCCCACTAATTAAGTAAGTTACTGACAACTCACTTAATTAATATCTAGCTCCAAAAGTAGTACCACTCAACTTTATTGTCATGTCGTACTAGGTCCACCTGCAGGGTTTAACATGGCAATCCTTATGAGCTCCTCTTGGGGACATTCTCAACCTACATAACTAGGACACAGATTCCTTCTATAATCAACAACACACACTATAAGTAATATCATTTCCCAACCTATCGGGCATATTGATTTATCGAGCTAAACCTCACCCTTTGATAAGTCAAAGAAATAAATATTAAATATATGTGCTTGTTATTATATTAGGATTAAGAGCACACACTTCCATAATAACTAAGGTCTAGTTCTTTTACTAAGTCAGTACAAAAAGAACTTATCTAAATGATCCTACTCAATACACTTAAAATATATCAGTGTAATTTATTAGTCAAGATAAACTAATATTTAATTACACTACGACTATTCTGATGGTTTGTTCCTTTTCATCTTAGTCGCGAGCAACTGTTTATAATTTATAGAGAACCGACAACATGATCTTCTGAGTGTGACACCACACTCCATGTTGTCTACTATATAAATTAATTGAACAATTACATTTAATAAATAAATGCAGATATTGACCAATGTGATTCTTTTATTTCAACAAATAAATGTTTACAAAAGCTAGGCTTTTAGTATACACTCTAACAGACTAGTTGGCCACTCGATGATGTTAAGTTGAGATGGTCAAATCTGAAGTAAGGGCCACTTGGAAGAACCCGCGCCTAGAGGTGAACACTATCAAGGAGGAACCTTCTTCAATGGTCTATGAAGAAGGAGGTTCAAATCTACCCCAGCCAGTCGGAGCGAGGTGCGTGCATAAATTCAGATATAGTTATATGAGTGTATGTCTTGTTGATGTAAGAGTAGAATGAATAAAAATCCCAATTATTCTAGAATGAATAAAAATCCCTAATCTTCACCGGCGGTCGAGCGACGACCTTAAACTCTCATCTACGTCAATGGTTAAGCGGCGACCTTAAACCCTCATCTACGTCAATCGTCGAGCGGCGACGTTAAATCCTAGTCTTCACCAACCGTCGAGCAGCGATGTTAAACCCTAGTCTTCATCGATCGTCGAGCGGCAACGTTAAATCGTGGTCTTCATCGACAGTCGAGTGGCGACGTTAAACTTTAGTCTTCACCGATCGTCGAGTGGCGACGTTAAACCTTAGTATTCACCGAGCATCGAGTGACGATGTTAAACCCTAGTCTTTATCGACTGTCGAGCGACTACGTTAAACCCTAGTCTTCATCGATCGTCGAGCGGCGACGTTAAACCCTAGTCTTCATCGACCATCAAGCTGCGACGTTAAACTCTAATCTTCGTTGACCGTCGAACAGTGATATTAAACACTAGTCTTCATCGACCGTCGAGCGGCGACGTTAAACCCTAGTCTTCACGGATAGTCGAGCAGTGATGTTAAATCCTGGTCTTCATCGACTCTTGAGCGGTGACGTCAAACCCTTGTCTATTTTAGCGGTCGAGCGGCGACCTTAAACCCTCATCTACGCATGTCAATCATCGAGCGGCGACGTTAAACACTTGTCTACTTCAGCGGTCGAGCGACAACCTTAAACCCTTGTCTACGCATGTTAATGGTCGAACAACGACCTTAAATCCAAGTCTGCATATTCAACAGCCGAGCAACGGTAATAAATTTGAGGCCCATGACAAAAAACGGCTTATTGGCCTCCCTAAAGTTGAGGCAATGTCCAATGAAGATGATTGACGAATATGTAGGTCGAAGACAAGGTTAACTAGGAAACACGTTGCCACAAGAGCGCACAATAACATGGTCATTTGACGATGTTAGATTGATTGATCGGCTATCAAAGCAATTAGCTGACGCTGATCGGTAGTCAGAGCTACACTTGGAAGTTTTCACCAAAGTGGTAAGCAATTTGTAATCTTGCTCAAGCTCGAGTGGCAACAGAGGGACAAACAAGCGAAATTCAGACAACGAAACGCCAACCGGAGACACACAATGAAACACCATTAAATAAGTAAAAATTCACCGAACAGGCGATTGTCCATTAACACTTGGAATTTTACAGGGGCAATACAAAGGGAGACAAGGTACGCGGGTGCAGGCTCACTCGAGGTAGTCGAGTACGTCGTCGGGCAGCGACTTAGTTATCTTGTCCCGGCTAATAACCTTGTTTGTCAGGCTTGTCAGAATATAGCCGTCGCCCTTCAGTTGGTTGAGCTTCTCGTCGATGGCAAGGTTGAAAAAATGGAGTGCCCGATCGGTGAGCTAGTCATTAAAGGCGTCCGAGCAAAGGTAGGCCCGCTTCATGAGCTTGAACCAGTTGGACTCAGCACCTTGATAAGTCTCGAGGGCCGCTCGGGATGCCTCCAACTTTGCCTTCAACTTGACCAACTCCTCATGCTTTGCAGCAACTGGGTCTTCATGGGGGAGCTTTCTTCAAGTTCTGAGTTAGCATGCAAAACTCTTTGTTCTTGATGTCCAAGTCTTCGATAGTCTTGAGCTTCCTCGTGTTGGCCGAGTGGATCTTGGACTTGAAGGTGCTGGCCTGCTTATTGAGCCATACCAGTTGAGTTGCTCGGTACTTTTGCCCCTCTCCACCTCAAGTAGCTCGGAGCTCTTATTCAGATCGACCTTTAATTGGGCCATCTCAACGTTCATCTACTCCACGCGCGCTTGAGAAGCAAACAATTGGTTGCTCGGAGCAAGCAATTGCTGGACTTCGTGCTCCAACTAGGTGAGTCTATGGCACATGACCAGGCTCTCCACCCAAAACTACAGCAACAGGAAAATTGTAAGGAACGAACGTATAAAAAGTAAGTGCAGAAGCACTGTACATACCCCAGTTGACATCTGGGTGTGACTATTGGCGAGCTCCCGCGGAGAGATGAACGTCGCATGGGCTCAGGCATCAGCCCATATCTGTGTGAGTAGCCCTTGGATCCTTATCTGGTGCTCAAGGGTGAGGGACGTTGGGTTGTCCGCACTACGATACTTATCCGTTGGCAAATGGATGATTGTCGTTATTTGTCTCTGGTTGCTCGGGCCAGAGTGGTCTAAAGTCGCCTTGCCCGAAGATCGAGACGCTGGAATTGGTTATATACAGGACACTTGGGCAGTCGGCAGATATGGTGGAATGAAGGTGACCGGTGGCACGTAAATTGTCCCTTGAGGCAGCACAGACAATGAGGGTGTCCGATCGGAGGGCAAGGATGTTGGAAGCTCTGCGACTCCCTACTCGAGAGGAGGGAGGTCTTGCCCCACTTGGAGGAGGGTCGAGAGACGTCTGGTGTTGGGGTATGCAAGGCAGAAATGGCAGAGTGGGAGGACGCTTCCGCGTGGTGTCTCTTGCGTTATCGTAGTGGTTCGCTGGAGGTTGCTGACTCTGAAGCAACCTCGATCGAAACCATCAACGGTCGTTCGGGCCCAGGGTCAACAGTGGTTGCAGCTCCACTAGCTACTATCTGGCTGGCTCCCTCTCCGCTCCCCAATGCTTGTGTTCCCTCCTCGTAGCCGAGAGGATCCTTGTGGAAGTTGACCGGTTACAGGCTGTGACCCTCCAATTCGGCCACAGCCGCAACGTTGATCTCTGCATCCGTGAGCTTGCACTTACCGGCCAGACGCGCTCGCAACATGATTAGAGCTGCACAAAAGGAGGAAAAATCAGTTAGATTCAAAGTTTGGGAGAAGAAAGAGCATACCTAGGTTGGACGAAAGCTTGGTGCAGATTGTACTCAAGCCAAACACGTAGAGGACGCCCTCCAGCAGTAACTTATGGATGTGGTACTTCTAACCAACCAAGATTGAAGCTATCTGGAGATAGTCCGATCGACTTTTGTACTTCTTGAGCTCCGGAGGGTTCGACACTTCTAGCTGCTAGCTGGTCGTGAAATCTGGCCACTCGGGAAAGCGAACGAAGAAATAGTAGTCTCTCCAATGTTTGTTGGAGGATGACATTTTATCAAAGAAGACTAAGCCCACTCGGGCTTAGAAGAGAAAAGTCCCTGGTTCGGACAATTTCGGATAATAAAAGTAATGGAAGAGCCGAGAAGTTAAAGGAATATCATGTAGGCAAAATAAGACTACTACCCCGCACACCGGCCGAAAAGAGTTCGACACTAATTGATTAAGAAAAATATGGAAATATTTACAAACTATGGAGAAAAAAGGGTTGACAGGGAACCATAGACAACGGTGAACTGATCCCTAAAGAAACATAGAAAATTCGGTGGTGGTTCATGGGATCGGTCAAAAGCAGAAGGAAGAGCAATTTGGTAGCGATGGGGAACTCATAAGCGGATTTCAAAGTCTCAGCATCGCCCCCATCGAACTTGGACTCGGTGGAAGTATACTAGAATCCAGGAACAGGAGCAGGGGGTTGCGAGACATTGGTCATCAAAAACAGAATCGGGGAGGAACGAACAGATTCAGGGAGGAATGAACAGATTCAAATGAAAAAAGGTGAAGGGGCTTACAGGAAAGTTCGCCGGAGAAGAAGAGAAAACGAAGCATCGCGAAGGAGCTCAAAGATGAAGCCACATGAAATGAAGGTGATGGCTATGCATGCGAGGTTTATAAATCTCACGATCGATAGACTTGAGCTGTCCGATCCAGGGTTGCAAAAAACTACGAGAAGATCCAGCCGTTGAATTTGAAAAGGCGCATGTCACATCACCAGCGGATATCCGCCTGTCACGTCAAACATGCGGCAGCAAACAGTGGACACATGGTGTTCGGTCACCGGATGCCATTAATGAGGCTTAATTAAAAGGTATAACCACGTGCTCGGCCATAATGATCGAGGATTTGTGCGGTCTTCAGGAAATTCGGATGATGCCAGGACGTTCAGCCAAGAAGGCGATAGGAAAGGAGAAAATTTACCAAGTGTTGTTGCTCATCATCATGACCGGACGTAGATAATGGACTTGCACATTGCCGAACGACTGGGGCATCTCCCACTGAGAAAGGCACGATCAGAACGACAATTGTGGATCCGGATTGATGCAATGAAGTCGAACGACGAATATGTTGGTTGCTACTCGGAAAACCTATAGGTTTCAATGTACAAAAATTTTGTACAAAGGTCTGAACCTTTTCCTAGCTACCATGTGTTCTTTTAAATTAAATTTTGGATCGCCTGCGGAATTTAACACGTTTGATCCAAAACTTAATCTATTTGTTCTTTTAGGTTTTGACTTGGATCTCCTGCGGAACTTAACACGTTCGACCCAAGTCTCCTTAAGTTATTAATTCCATTAAATATTAATTTCCATAAAAGGTTCCCAGTACTGACGTGGCGAGGCACATGGCCTTCTTGGATATGGGAGCAACCACCACCGACTAGACAAAACCTTTAATAGAAAGCTAATATTTAATTTCCTAAAATAACTTTAGGTTAACCAAAGAGAACAATCAAATCACAAGGAAAAGAAAGAAACAAAAGAACACAACATCGAAAAACATATTCGAAATACTAGAACGTAAGCCTCTTGTATTTGGTATTATTTCCATAAATAACTAGCATGATGCGGAAAAGGAAAAACTACTAGTTATACCTTCTAGAAAGACCTCTTGATCTTCTACCGTATTCCTCTTCTAACCTCGGACGTTGTGTGGGCAACGATCTACCAAGATGAGAAACCACCAACCACCTTCTTCTCCTCCAAGCAAGGTTCGGCCACAAAGGAAAACTTCACCAAGGAGAAAAACCAAAATACTAACCAAGCTCCAAGAGATGCTAGCTTTCTCTCCTTCTTCTTCTTCTTCTCCGAGTAGTATCCGGCCACCACAAGAGCTCCAAGGGAGAGGGAGAGGTTCGGCCACCACAAGAGGAAGAGAAGGAGATGATGGCCGGCCACACCAAGGAACAAAAGAGGGAGAGAAATAATAGATGTTATATCTCATGAAGGCACCCTCACCCCTTCTTTTATATTCCTTGGCCTAGGCAAATTAGGAAATTTAATTACAATAAAATTTCCTTAATTTTCCTTGACATGAATTAATTGAGAAAAATAAAATAAAATTTCCCAATCAACTTGTAATGGCCGGCCACAATCAAAAGGAGCAAATTAGGAGAGTTTCAATCAACAAATTAAAACTTCCTAATTTGTTTCCGGAAATTTTAAAAAATAAAATTTCTCTTTAAAAATCTCTTCATGGTTAATAAAAGGAAATTTCTATAATTTTAATTTTATTAACATATGAATAATTTTTAAAGAGAAAATAAAACATCTCTCCAATCTACAAATAAGGAAAGAGATCTAATCTCTTTCTTTAATCTTTTGTAGATCTTTTACAAGAGAGATATTTTAATTTTAATTCTCTTTAAATTATATCTTCCACATAATAATAAAAATTAAAATTAAATTTCTTTTTTAATTTAATTTGGCCGGCCCTACTAGCTTGGGTTCAAGCTAAGGCCGCCACCAAATCATACCTAGGCCCTAGCTTGATCCCAAGCTGGCTTGGCCGGCCCCTGGAGTGGGTATAGAAGGTGGGTATAGGTGGGTATAGGCTCTATAAATGAGGCTACGATAGGGACCGAGAGGAGGAATTGGTTTGGTCTCCTGATAAAATTAAGCATCCCGTGTTCGCCCCGAACACACAACTTAATTTTATCAATGATAATTCATTCCACTAGAGAACTATCATTGAACTACCGCACCAATCCCAAATTACATTTTTGGGCTCCTTCTTATTATGAGTGTGTTAGTCTCCCTGTGTTTAAGATATCGAATGTCCACTAATTAAGTGAGTTACTGACAACTCATTTAATTAATATCTAAGTCCAAGAGTAGTACCACTCAACCTTATTATCATGTCGGATTAAGTCCACCTGCAGGGTTTAACATGACAATCTTTATGAGCTCCTCTTGAGGACATTATCAACCTAGTATCTCTAGGACACAGTTTCCTTCTATAATCAACAACACACATTATAAGTGATACCATTTCCCAACTTATCGAGTTTATTGATTCATCGAACTAAATCTCACCCATTGATAAATTAAAGAAATAAATATCAAACATATGTGCTTGTTATTATATTAGGATTAAGAGCACACACTTCCATAATAACTGAGGTCTTTGTTCTTTTATAAAGTCAGTATAAAAGAAACGACCTCTAATGGTCCTACTCAATACACTATGAGTGTACTAGTGTAATTGTATAGTCAAGATAAACTAATACCTAATTACACTACGACCTTCTAATGGTTTGTTCCTTTCCATTTTAGTCGTGAGCTACTGTTTATAATTTATAAGGTACTGATAACATCATCTTCTGTATGTGACACCACATACTATGTTATCTACAATATAAATTAAATGAACAACTACAAACAAATGTAGACAATTAGACTAAATGTGATTCTTTATTCATAATGAATGTTTACAAAGCTTAGGCTTTCAGTATACACTCCAACAGAATATGCTCGTGCCGATCAGAAATTGGGGAGAACATGTTGGGTCCGATCGATTACGTAAGACATTGAAGACGCTACTTGTCTAGTAAATCGGACTTGCAGCTTCCTTCGACTATACTTGAGGGGATGGAGGAAGGCCTATTTGGCACGGGGTCAACTCTCAAGGTGGAGGTCAAAGTCAAGGTGGTCAACGCCTGGGTGTCAAAGGGACGAACGGAGGAAAATTACAATGGTCGGTCGGGCAGTCAGGGCCCAACCGGCGAGAGACATGTCCGAGCAGATCACCCGTCTAGCTCGGGATGATATGTAAGACAGCCGATGCTCAATATGGAGTAGTAGGATGCAGCGAGGACCGGATAGCTGGTCCGAACGGGGGAGGATAGATTACTACACAGCCACTGCATAGGAGAGCAACTAAGATCGACAGAGCGAAGGGATCTCGGCCAAGCGGCTACCCCGCTCGACCAAGCAACATGACCTGATCATGGACGGAGTAGAGTCCCGGCTGAGCGACCACCCGTTTGGCCAAGCAACGGGATCACTATAATATCTCTCGATATTCTTTTGGGAGATAGTGTCACTAACACGAGGCATGGTCAACAGGTGAATCGTATGGTAGAAGCTTCTACTTTCTCGTAAGATGCTCTGTTAAGGTATATTGTCATTTGTCAGAGGTACTTTCCTAACATGTTATTTCATGGGACATATCGAAGAGCGTGCTCATACTTCGAGAAGCGCGCACGTCACCCATTAGGGCTCTATATAAAGGGGGGTCCATCACCGGCGGAGATACGCGTTATCTACTGTTTGCGCATAGTTCTACAGTTGCTCCACTTTTCTCCACATTCTGGTGACTGACTTGAACGTCGGAGGGTCAAAACCAGAGACATCTTCCCTAGCTCGATACTAATGTTGCTTGTTTTACAGATCGAAGCGAGGTCAATACCTGATCAACGAAGCCGTCACATCCCTAACTTTCCACTTTTTGACAGGATCAATTACCTTTCAAAATTTTATTGGGTAAAAATGAAAAGGATATTTTAATATCCGAGTTGCTACTTGGATAATAGAGTTATTTCATTAGAAATGGTTTATTTCTATGAGATTCATTTATCTGAAGATTAAATATTCTTTCACCTAGAAGGTCAGTCAGTAATATGATTTATCTCTTTTTATCTAGCTATTTGATCGATAATGAAAAATACTTAAGTGAATCAAATCATCTTTTACTTCATTTAGTGGTCGTAGTAGATAATGTTCATTTAGTGGTCGTGATAGATAATGATTTATCCGATTTTAACATTAATACAGTTTATTGTACAAGAAGATAAAGGCAGTTATGTTGAAACTCATTTTTAAAATGCCTCTAACATTTTAATTAAATTTATTAAAATTATCTTTCAAAATTTTATTAGATAAAAATTAAGGCCGCATCTTAAATTTTACAAATCATAAAAAGTACAGGCGGAGCTGAGATTTTTATTAAGTGTAAGTTAATATAAAATTTTATAATAATAAAATAATTATCTTGTAATTATTAAAAAAACATATTTGGAAAACTTTATAAAAAACTTTTTTTTATCAACTATTATAAATATATCTTTCTCTAGGTAAATAATAAAATAATTATTAATCTTGAAATTATTTTTATTATCGCAATAAAACTATGTTAGAATCAATCTAAGCACGGATACAAATACGATAATCATTTCAAAATTATTTTAACTATTTGTACAAAATTAATTGAATATGCTCTCACAATTCATTCAAACTTTACGATATTTACAGTCATATTGGCTAATATAAATATTTAATCTATTTTTTATCTTTCTAATTTATGAATCCGTCGCTAACGAAAATCTCCCCTCGTGTTTATTTAGCTTTAATTGTCTTGAAAAGATGGTGATACAAATAATACACGATATTTTTTTCTATACTATATTCTAACCCATCACTAAATTCCTTAAATCATAAAAGATTAAACTGTCTAAATTGAATTACTCTAAATTTTTTTTAATGTTATCATTATAAATATAAATTGGAGTCCTTAGTTCAACATATCAAATTCTTCAACTATAATCTATCCAATATTTTTTTTTATTTTGCATATTTTCTTTTAAATTGTAGTAAAGCAATTTAAAAGAAAATATATTTATTTTAAAAAATTATGTAGGGTAGATATAGTGATTTCCTAATAAAAATAAATTAAAAATAATTAAAAATCTAAATTTAAACACTAAACATCCTAAAGCCTTGAATCGATGACATATGAAATAAATCATCTTTTCATTCCAAATATCATTCCTCAAGTAAGTAGTAACAAAAAGAAATTCTAAAGCATCGTATACTATTGATTCAAAATATAAATAACGACACTACTAAAAGAAAGAAAACGAAAACTAACCTCAGTTCAAGTTTCGGTCAACCGAAGGGTTTTTAATTATTTAATTTTCTATGTTGACTGTCATCTGTTGGTGTTTATGTACGTTTTAAAATTTTATTTTCTAAAAATATACAATAGAAGTAAAATAATTTTTTAAATTTTTACAACTGGCATCATATACATAACCATAAGGATATATAACATGTATAAATAAAGTCGAGGTAAATGTCTCCCTTATGTGTTAGTCACTATTCTAAATGCTAGTAGCCGCCCGTGATTTACTTCCTCCGTGTTGGCCTTGGGACGGGTTGGCGGGGCGCTGGGGGTGAGCGTATTCGCCTTTTACCACCAATGTATAGACATAATCGTTCAAAAATTTTGTTTAGAGATTATACATGACGGATAACGTTTAACAAAAATGACATCAACTAGCAACCCTCACAAGGATTGTCTCTATTTGTATTCATGCAGAGATACCTTCGAGACGACTTCATAAAACCACAAGCTTTGTCTTCTTTTTGGTACTAGCCAAAGGAGGAAGACGATACAATCCAAGAGAGAACCCCTACTTGATTTGGTGTCCGACGGCGAGGGCAACCCGACGACACCAATACTAGGGAGACAACACCTTTCGTGTAAGAAACCTAATTCACAATTAAGTTATTGTGTTATTTTCTCCCATGAGGGGTATATATACACCTCCATCAGGATTTGATAAGGAAGATCAAACTCATACCCATTAGTCCAACTCGACCCATTAGCAATTAGCTTGGTTCAAAAATCAAACTAACTTGGTTTAAAACTAAACTAATTTTGATTTATAATTAAATCAAACTAATTTGATTTATTATTAAATCATAATGGATCCAACTTGCCTTCAAGAGGCATGTACCACCAACGCTTCCAGCCCTACAAATGTTTTCCATATTTATCTTTCTTGTCTGGTCCTACTAGACTTAGTTTCTTTCGATCTAAGAATCTCATTCTTAAACTTATTTTATGTCTTTCGAATATACTCATAGTATGTGTGACCTTATTGGTTTCTGGTTATATTAGTTATTCATAATTAACCATTAATTATGAATTGATAATAAGTGGCACCTAGTAGTACATTCTTAATTGATCAAAAAATTACAGTTGATCTCAGAATAATACTGAACCCTTCAACAACTATAGTTATCAGCGTATTTGTTCCTTTCACGCATCTTATACCCACTTGGTTTAGGAAATGGTTTATATGTCAGTCCCTACTAGGCTGATTATGTCACACCTAATCCAAGTAATAATTCCTTATATAGTGGATTCAAATAACTCAAACATGTATCCAAAAAGTCATCCTCTTGACATGTTTTACTTTGGCCAAATACTTACGAGTAATAATCCTGACAAAAAACCTTACGGTATACATTTCCTTTATTAAAGGAGTAGTGAATCCTCTGTGAGTTATTCAAACATCTTCGGGCATATTTACTTATACCCCAACCATCCTATATATACACCTCCTAGAAGATGTCCTACTAAGATATCAAAATATAAGCTTACATGACTAAGGTAACTTGAATACCTCAAGTATAAGAAAACTTACACTCAAGGTGCAATGAGATCTTTACTGACATATATAGAACCACATGAAATCTTGTAGTAGGTTATATCCAATGAACTAGTTACTCATAATTAGTATTCACATGTTAACTCTCAACATCTAAATGTTTCTAGCTAATAAAGACCAACTGCTTAGATCAACCAAGGAGCATAACATATGTTAGTCTTACAAAATCGATGATGTCCAATCTCATCAATTCATGGATTAGGGAAGATTTCAATATGTACATAATTACACATGATGAGATATTCACTAATTATGATTCAATTACAATTTCTCTCATGCTATGCATTATATTGTTAACTTTATTAATTGAGTTTAGAATCAAACCATATACATAGAGAATATACACTTAAATAGTGAATTTATTTATAAAATAAATATTCTAAGGTGATTGTTTTAGGACATCTCTCAAATATAACACCGTCAACTAGGCATCATTTTCATCCTCTAAACCAGAAAATAGATTCAAGCAAATAAATCTAAAACGAAACAAAAGAACAAAGATTGTAATAGGAAAATTGAAATAGCAACAACAACACTATTTGTGATCATAGAGTGGACAGTGAATAGTTAGCCACTTTGGGAGGACAACATCTACACATTTGCTCACGACAAAAAAAATGGCATGTAGAACACAATATATAAGAGAAATCGATGATATTGAAACATCATTGCCCTCTTCAAGTAATGAACTTAACTAGGCTCTGTACTAGGAATAGATACTCATACAATTCCTTGACAGGTATTGTTAGAACAAAAAGAATTCATATATTTCACTTTGGACCTAATCTCTGATGAATTTATTTCTTGACTCTATACAAAAAGTCTCACACTAATGGAGATATCTTTTATCTTTTGAACTCATGATCTTTTTTATGTATTTTCAATGTGAGACTTTGATTGTATTTCTAATAATCCTCCCCTCAAACAAAGGACTACAATTACTCTCATAAGTCTCTCCTCAAGCATCCGATCACTCTTGACTTGTCCTATACCTCCCTGTAAGTATCCAGTCACTCTTGATATACTTTGAGTATTCCCATAAGTATCTAGTCACTCTTGATCCGTTTCAGGCTTTCCCGCAAATATTCAATCATTCTTGACTTGCTCTAGGCCTCCCCACAAACATCTGATCACTCTTGACCTGTTCCAGGTCTCACCTCCAACATTCGGTCACTCTTGACATGCTTTGGTCTCCCCTTAACTTTGTTCAAAGTCACCCCACATGACATCTGGTTTGGACCATGACTCTGATACCACTTGTTAAGATCAAAAAGCTTTACATATCTCTATAATAGTATGATATTACCCACTTTAAGCCTAAGCCCTTATGTTTTGGACTCTACCCAAAGGGTCCTATATCAATAGAGATATCTTTTATTTTTTCAACTCATGATATTTTCCATGTATTTTAATATGGGATTTTGATTTTATTCCCAACAAAGATTTGAACTTGAAATTTTGTCCATCCCAATGTGTAAGTATCTCGTGGTAGTTTTGATGTGATCAACTAAGTCAAGTTAGGTCCTATCGTGTTTTGATATCCTTGTATCTAAGTGAATAGGAACTTAGGAGAACAGGAAGTCAAGTGAAAGACACAGCTAGCGAGAAGGATGGCACGGGAGAGAATCGACAGACTCGGTGCGTCCGAGAGACGAGGTGCTATGGAAGAGTACGCTGGCGGACGAGAAAGAGGCACGCGACATTTCCGAGGGACTAGAAGCCGGAGTGGAAGGTTGCTCGAGAATGCCGGAAGATGGGTTCGGGTGAGCCATATTCTGGATGACCGACATCACTCAAGCGAGCGGAGCTGGAGAGGAAGACTCGGAGAAAAAGTCAACTGAATGTTGACTGTGCTCCGAGCGCCCGGAGCTAGGGTGCCCCAAGCTCACGCCCTGGTCGAGCCGGTTCAACCCGGTCCGGGTGCCCGGGGCAGGTCTAGACACTCGAATCAAAAACTTTACCAAAGTGCCAGCTGTCATGATCTGTTATGATGGGGATAAAATTTTATCCCCTATAGGCGCCTGGAATCCTTCCAAGCACCCCCGATCAGGACTATAAATATAGCCCTGATCCCAGAAGCTAGATAGAACACTTGTAATCGATTCTAATTGAGTCTAACTTTGTAGTTGTGAGTTTTGACTCCTGTAAGAGATTTCTCCACCCGAAGGAGACATTAGTGAGCTTTCAAACATCTTGAATTAGCAATCCCTTGATTACAGACCAAGTAAATTGTTGTGCCTCTTTTTCTTGTCTATTAATCAGTTTCTTTTTATACAAGTGCTTTTAAAGTTCCGAGAAAGATGTTTATTTTTATTGTGCAGGACTATTCACTCCCTCTAGCTGGCAGCCAAGGGACCAACAAGTCATATCAGAGCGAGGACGCTTCAGAAGGACTAACCGCCGACCGAAGCACAAGAAATGGCCAGACCGAGTATCTACCCACCAAAGTTCGAGGGGGAATTCGTGAATTGGAAGAAAAAGATGGAAGTATTATTTAAGATATATTTTGATTTATTACTAATTATGAAATTTAGTTTTGTAGCACTAGAGGGCAAAGAAGAATACCAATGGACGAAAAAGAAGCAAGCTGACTTCGTGGCAAATGACAAAGCAGAGTTTCATCTGCTTAGCGTTTTATCACTTCAAGAAGTCAACAGGATCAGAACCTACGAGTTAGCTAAGGAGCTTAAGGAGAAATTCCTGAAACTACACGAAGGGACCTCAAAGGTAAAACTAGCTAGACAGGATCTGCTCCATAACGAGATCAGCAACCTCCGAGTAGAAGAAGGTGAAACTATTGCACACCTTTACTCAAGGATCAAGGAACTCATCGTCGGACTCACAAATCTCTGAGAAAAGATAACCAATTGAGATTCGCTAAGGTACGCGCTTAACACCTTTCCTAGGACTTCTAAATGGGTATCCATAGTACATGCATATTACATCTCTAAGGATCCAGAGGTAAGTACTTTAGAAGAGTTATTTTCTATATTTGAAGTTCATGAAACTAGATGTACAGATCTGAAGAAGGAGCTCAAGCACAATATTGCCTTAAAGGTAAAAATGGATGAACTAGAATCCTAAACTTCACTCGATGATGACCAAACAGGTGTTCATGGTAAGGAAATTTAAAAATTTTATTTAAAACTAATAAATTTAATCAAGTGCAGGATAAAAAAGAAGAAGAAAGGTAAGATGTTACCGCTACAATGAAGAAGGGCACGTGAAAGATAATTGTCATAAATTTAAGAGCAAGGACAAGGACAAAAGATAGGTTCAGACAAAGCATCGAAATCTAAAGATGACGTGGGATGAAACGTCGTCTGGGTCAGAGATCGAAGACATCACCGGACTTGCGCTAGTAGCAAGTCACCAAGAAGATGAAGACGGAGCAATTTCATCTGAAATGAGTATCGAAAGCATCGATGAAGGGGGAACAACATCAGAAGGAAACAACACTTCAGGGGAAGCTTTAGATTACGGGGTCGACAAGGTAAGTCAGGTACGGTATCTACCTCCTGATAAGTTAGTTCAGTTAATAAAAATATTATCAAAAAATACCTATAAATTAGAAAAATAAAATGAAGAGTTAAAATTAACCTTAGCAGCATCTTGTCGACTAGCGAATTTTGACAAGATACAAATTGAAAATGAAAAATAAAAAAATAGAAATAGAGAATCTAAAAAATTTTGCATGTTCGAATATAGCTATTTCTAACTTAAAAAATTATCAAGAACTAAACTAATACTTTAGAAATTATAAGGGGTAAATCCAAAAATTATCAATAAAATATGTCCCTAAGAAATTTTTGATTAATCCAGTTAGAAAGAACCTATATTGGGTTCCAAAATCATGTTTAAATTGAAAAATCATTATGCATGTTTTATTTTTAAATTTCATATTCTTGCTTAAAATTATCAAATAAATTATTCTACAGAATTTATGTTAGAAATTAATTAAAAAAAAAAATTAGAAAGAAAATTTTATTAAAATTTTTTGACCGTTAGTGAATTTTCTATGAATTATTTATCCAAATATAAATTTTTAACATTAAAAATTTAATTCTTTAAAATTTATTTTTCCTGAAAAATTACTTATTATTATACATTCTCAGAAAATATTTCAAGATTTTTTGAAGTTAATAACTATTTTTTAATTATTTTTTTAGAAAATATTTATTTATACCGAAAAGAATTTATTTTCACTTAAAATAATTTTAATCTTTTGTGAAATTTTTTTATATGCTTTAAATATGTTTATTTAACCGTTATAAACTTTTAGAATTTTTCAAATCTAAAAACACTTTTTAAATTATTTTTTAAAACTAAATTTTTTTTAAAAAATTATGTCTTTATCCATAATTTAAAAATTATGTATTTATCCCTATTTTTTAATGTGATCAAAGGGGGAGAATTAAAGTTTAAGTCTATGGGAGGGTAACATTAATTTTTTTGTATATTATTAAAAATTAAAAAATTTATACTTATTACCTTACTATTATTTATGTTTGATTTACTTTAACTTAACTTGGGTTGTTCATATCAAAAAGAGAGAGATTGTATGTACCTCATAGTGGTTTTAATGTGATCCTTTGTGCTTCTTCTTTTTCGGTCTTATTTTTTATGCAAGTGTTAGACTAATAAGGCGTAAAGTTCGAGAAGGATTTTGTTTATTTTTATTGTGCGGGCTATTCACCCTCCTCTGAGTCGGTCGGTAGGGACCAATGATACCTTGTCAACTGCTTATTATTGAACGGTAACCGACATGGATGACTAGTTCAATCTCACAAAAAGTTTTCCATCGACATTGGGTGTCGAGTGCTCGCCAGAAGCCCAGTATCTCATCCCATTTGGAAAAAAATTTTCTATAAATACGTCATAGCTGGGGATCCAACCGTGAATACCTGAGTGATAATTTGACACCCTTTTGCTGCACCGTAGCCCCAAGGCCTACCACAACACTATTTGCCCCCATGAGGCGTGGTCCAGTAGTAAATATTACTATTTTATTAAGAATCTGGACTCTTTACTAATTATTTTTGGTGAAACTCAAAATAGAATTACATTAATATCCTTTTTTATATAAAAAATATGTAATATTTTCTTTAGTCTTATATCTTAGAATTGACAATACGGTAAGGAGAGAAGTTTCTATAAATATCTTACACCGACGATGCTAGAAAGTATGCTTTTCTTGATCTTTTGGCTATTATTAAGTGTAGTAGTTATTTTTATCAATTTAATATTTAATATACAAAATTAAACTAATTTATGACCGTCCTTATTAAATTAAATTAATATATGAGGCATTCATTTAAGGAAAATATTCATTATTATTTTTAAAATAATAAATTCATTTATCTAAAATTCCAACCTAAATACTTTTGGATGAATTTTTAAACTGACAACATATTAATATGATTAAATTTGCATTTAATATAGTATTAAATTTATATTTTTTCCAATCAATTAAGATTATTATAAAATATATTAAAATAAAAAAATTATGTTAAATTTGTTAAGCCATCAAGACTAGATTATTTCAGGAAGATTTTGCAAGAAAGGTGCTTAACTTACGAATTTCCTAAAAATTTACTTAACTTTTAAATGTCTTTAATTAAAGACGTATTTATTTATCATTTTATTACTCCGTCAATTACTATAATACTGCATTCAAATAACAGCTGTATTTTAAAATTAATATCATTATAAGTTGATTTTCAAAAATTAATTTTTAAAAATCAATATAATAATGGTGTTGTATTTTAAACAACAACACTACTTGATTTTTAAAATGTAATATCCTAATAGTGTTGAAATGTGTTCTTTATAAAATAAAAAAAATAAAAGTTATTTTTTTTAATTTTACGTATGCTGATCAATTGTGAAGATTTTCTCCTTCCTTACTGCATTTACTTGCTCATTTTTTGAATTTTATCAAGAGACGTCATTTCCAGTTCCATTCAATTGGCTCCTTTTCAAACCCCGGTTTGGTTTAATTGTACTGTGAACTTGGCAGTTGCGGAATGGCCGAGTAGGTTGGGGTTGTGTGTGTGGGTCCACTGGCACGTGACCAGTCGCCTACCACCTACCGCACCCACCTCTCTCTCTCTCTCTCTCTCTCTCTCTCTCTCTCTCCGTCTCTCTATTTATACGCCCACGCCTCACTCCTCCAAATTGTGGCTTGTGGCCTGTGGGCGATCCCGTTGCGGTTTGAGTGCTTCCCTCTCCGTGCCAGGACCGCGATTTCGTTGCTCTTCAGGTAGACTCGCCTCTTCGCTTTCTCTTTTCGTGTAGGTATCAGATTAATCTTCCCGATTCGGATTTTGTCTAGTCAAAATCGTTCCTGCAAGTCGAGATCTGTTGATCTGCGGAGCCAGAGTTGAATCCCACACTCATTCTAATCGCTCATCTTTCCTGTTGAGGAGCTGTCATTTTCTAATCGCTCATTTTTGAAGTATTATTTTCTCATTTGGTCGATTCAAGTCGGGGATGTCAATCCTCAATACCGGGGTTTCTCGCGTTTCCTGGATCTTTATGTGTTTCGATATTGGATCTTCATCTGTAATACTCGCATGAGATCTAGGGAGTTTTGCTGCAGAAATATCACCGAGTTGGATTTTGATGTGAAGCCTTTTATGTATTGGCCAATGTTTTCAAAGTGCGTACATTTTTGGAACTCTTGATTCTAGGGCGTGCTTGATTAGAATCTTCGGAATTTGGAGTTTTTGACTAGAGAATGAAATTCTGAACTTGTAACTCAATCCGTGTGACTAGTTTAGTATCTTTGAAGATCGAAGTTGATGAATGCAAAAATAATGATAAAAATTTCTATAGAGGATGTTTTTTGAATCATAAATTAAGATACTGTAATCAGTCTTTATGACTTGTTTATATGGGTTGGTAGAGTAGGAGAGAGTAAAATGGATTCATACCTCAATCTCAGCTTCATGCTGAATCAAAAGGAAAATTGATAAACTGACTGATCAAATGAATTCGGCGTCCTTTTCCCCAATAAAAATACAATACATTTCTATATCAAATACTCACCATAATCATTCGAAGCAATAGTGAGTGAGATCCTTTTAGTACTGGCTCTTAGACAATTGTCATGCAAAGTATCATTTGTAGGGAAATAGCATGTAGCTAAAAACCAGCACTTTAATCCAAATATCATCAACAACGTTGCAGTCTTGCAATAGGTTCAACAAACTCTTTTGCAACAGGCAGTTCAGGTGCAGAGTGTTTTCCCTTGCAAAGGAAGGATTTAGTAGGCATCCTATCTTCCTAGGAAGAGCTAAAGTGGACTGTTTAACTTCAGAGTTATTAGGGAGGATGACTAATCTTCCAAAGATTTCTTCCAATCATAGCTATGAATCCTGCTCACAACTATGTTGTCTTGGATAATTGATGCTTGGTTTGACTATTCTATTCTAACATTATCTAACTGTTTATTTTTCTCTTTTGAATGGTATGATTTTTCTGTGGATCAAATATATTTTTTATAACTAGTTGAAATGCTAGTATTTCTTATTTTTCTTCTGGACATTGTCATTTACATGAATTTGCAAAATGGAAGGAATCTCTCTAAAAAAAAATATTGGTCAAATGACCAGTGTTGGAACGTAATAACTAATGCACGAAGGTATTTATTCCATACCTTTTGTTTTTAGGTTTCATTCCCACACTCTATTTATGTTATTAATATTGCAATAGTTTACATAAATGGAGTGATAGAAGACATCTATATGTCAAAAATTTGATATATCTTGCTAAATGTGATCTTGGTATGCATAATTATAGGTTTATTCTTTCTGGTAAAAGGAACTAATTAATTTGTATTGTTCACAGCTTGCATTTTGTTCTCACTGACAATAATGGCCACTGGGCAAATTTTCTCGCGAAATACTCAAGCTTTATTTTACAATTATAAGCAACTTCCAATCCAGAGGATGCTTGATTTCGACTTCCTTTGTGGTTTGTTGATATCTTTTTGTTTCTTCTTGTGCATCCTTTGTGCTTATGTTTGAGGGTTACACTTTTCACTTGTCTTGGAATTTTTTGTTTGATTATAGGAAGGGAAACACCTTCTGTCGCTGGAATAATAAATCCTGGTTCAGAGGGGTTTCAAAAGCTATTTTTTGGACAGGAAGAAATTGCAATTCCCGTCCATTCAACGTAAGGCATATTATATCTACATTAGCTCTTAAGGCTATTCATGCAGTTATCATCCCTCAATTTTTACTTATGCAATAAAATGATTGGACCAATATAATCTGTAGGTTTCGTTCTGGTATATCTCATTCTATTTTATGCAGAGCACCATCTTGATGACAGATGTATATTTCCATTTCTTTTTCTGGTGCAATGAATTTGTCTTCAAGTATGTCACACAAAGGGATTTGTTTTTTTTTTTGCAATAAGGCAAGAAACAAGAAAAAAAATGAACAGTAATATCTAGGGTTACAAAAAAGTGTAGCTGAAGCATGTTGCAAGATTCCTTGTACAGTTTGCATTTATAATGATTACAGTACAAAGCATATCACATAGTGCAATGAGTTATTTACTTTATTGCAAGGTTTACAATTTTGTGCCATGCCGGACGAAGTGGGTGACATTTGTCATTCTGCCAACTGCCCGGTACGGCACCGCATGCCATTGTGGGGTCATGGAGGCTGCCGGGAGGATCGTGGGGGCTCCACAATTCCTTTTTTTTTAAAAAATATTTTTTGTATTTTTAACTTTTTAAATATTTATATTAAAATATATCAGCACCTCATGATACGGTAATGAAACTGTAACGTTCCATTTCGCGACCGAAACTCCATGTGATTCGAAATTTTAAACCATGCTTCAGTGAATAGATAATACTACATAGTTACTACTTTAAATGCTTTTAGGAGATATTTTGATACATTAATTACCATTTTATTATGAATGAAAATAGTCTATTGAGTGAAACCTGTAAGTTCAGATAGCTTTCATTTACTTGTTAGAAATTGGTTTACATGGATTTGATAACTTTTCTTTTGTCATTCCTTCGAAAGTGCCAATTAATCATTCTTTCAATTTATTAAACAGTAATTTTTAGCTTCTATTGTTTGATTATCTGAACAGTTTGTTGATGTTTCTTGTATGATTATCTACAGAATTGAAGCAGCATGTGCTGCACACCCAACTGCTGATGTTTTTATCAATTTTGCATCATTCAGAAGGTTTGGGATTTTTTTTTTTCTTTTTTTGCATTCTTAGAAAGCAGTGCATTTTTTTGATACTATGCTTCATTGTTATTGCAGTGCGGCAGCCTCTTCTATGTCAGCTTTGAAGCAACACACCATTCGAGTAATTGCTATTATAGCTGAAGGTGTTCCAGAGTCGGACACAAAGCAGCTAATTGCATATGCAAGAGCTAATAACAAGGTTAGAAACATGAACAAGTCTGAAGAATTCTTGTAATTCAGTCAGAACAGAACATACTTTAGCTCTTAAAACTTGAACTTTTAAAATTGAAATATTATATAGCAAAAACACTAAATTGGTAGTAAATATAAAGAGAGGTGCATTTTTTAGTTGGTTTATTGTTCATAGTTCCTGCACTAATTTCCATTTTCATGTTCAATACCTTTTCAATGTTCGTTTCAGGTAGTTATTGGTCCATCCACTGTTGGAGGCATTCAAGCTGGTGCTTTTAAGATTGGTGACACTGCTGGAACAATTGACAATATAATTCAATGCAAGCTTTACAGGCCTGGATCTGTTGGATTTGTGTCTAAATCGGTACTTATACTCTCATTGAATTATTTCATTTTCTAAACTTGTTTTGTTTGCATGGTGTTATCCTTCGTCTGTAGCAAATTTATTATTACTATCTATGGTAAAAAAGTAAGCAATTGGACAATATTTTCTGTGGGTGTTCATTCCCAATGACCTTGATTTGCTGCCACCTTTTATTCTAAGTTATTAGACACCAACTGAAGGTATTTACTGTCCTAGACAATTTATGAGTGTATCCACGGTTCTATTGATCATATAGCTCTTTTGTCAAACAATTTTGTTAATAAGATGAAAGTTCCAAAGTCCTTTTTTTGTTTGTTGGGAACTTTTTGGATTGTCATACCTCTGCAACTTACTTGAACTTGTACATAGTGTTCATGTAAAGCAGCCTAGTAAATGGTATCCAGAGATATTTTTTTCCTATACAATTATGTATGAGAATGCCGAGTAACTTTCATATTACTGAGATATGTTTGAAAACACAATGAATATATCCCTTAAAAGGGAGGGGCGTTCAAGCTTTTCAAATGATACCATTTTCAGAAAATAGCATTTTTGACATAATGAATATATCTAAAGGGAAATACTCTGAATCTTTTCAAATGGTATCATTTTCATAAAATAGTATTTTTGACACAATGAACATATCTCTTATAGGGAGGGATGCTGAATCTTTTCAATTAGTACCATTTTCAGAAAATAGTATTTTCTTATGCTAGCTTCAAACAGAGTATTTTCAGCAAGCATTAACTTTACTCACACGATAGCTTTGGTGTAGGTGTAGCCTATATGGATATTGGTATACTGTTGTATTCTGACTTTGGTTCTTATTTATAACAGTCTTACTATATGGAGCAACACCGGACAACATTGGTTATGTAGTTGTAATTAGTAGTCATAAATTTGGACACTATCCTTTAATAGGTGACCTGTCTCTATGTAAAATTCATTGGCTATGTAGAGTTGTAGTTAGTAGTAAAAAGTTTGGACGTCATCCTTTAACAGGTGCCTGCCTATCTTGGTGTAAAATTTAGCAATATGTATCTAATATAAATATCTCTACATATTTGTATATATCATCATATTTGATATAATTTATTATATAATATTTGTGTACATTCCTTGCATCTTTTCAGAAATTGGAACATGATTAACAATCTAATATGTTGTATTTTACTCGGACAACACAAACACAAGCCCATTTTGAAGTATCAATATAGGGATTGTGGATGATCATTCTAATTGTTTTAATTAATTTGTATCTCTTGGATTAATGTGGCATGCATCATGTTTGCATCAAAGCTAATTTCCTGATTGCATCAAACATTAGAATCCAGAATATGGCAAGGGTATTTAACCTTTGTGATTTGCCCCTAGGCTAACAGACCAAATGGGAGATCTAGGCTTGGTGCATTGGTAAGGTTTTTTTTCATAGTAGGATGGGAGAGTAGCATTAGATTCATGATTAACTTTGTTTTAGTACATGCTAGATCTTTTTAGAAACCATATTGGTGGAAGGCTACTCCTCTGTAGAAACCACATTAGAGGGAGCTTCATGGATTAATATTGCTACACTTGTGTTACTTCTAAGTTTATTTTTTTATGATGGCTAAATGACACAAAACAATAAATAACTAATTCTGACTTGTATACCATGGAATGGAGAACACATGGTTTCCTTGTTTAACACAAATCATACTAATTGTATACCACTAGTAAAACTTGTACCATGATACTTGATGTTTCATATTCATTAGAAACTAAATTACATCACACAATTTTCCCTCATCTCACATTACCACTATCCATGCACTAGTGGACTATGTCTTAAAAAATGGCTCCTCTTTCCTGGCTAAAAACTCAAATTAAATTGTTTTATTTTATTGTATTACTTGTCAGATATAATAATTTTTCGTGTCGTTATAGGGTGGCATGTCAAATGAGCTTTACAACACAATTGCCCGTGTCACGGATGGAATTTATGAAGGTGATATTACTGTTATTTCCAGGTTTTTAATACTTCTGTTTGTAAAATCTTGATCTGAGTTCTTTTGATTTGCTATTCAGGTATTGCAATTGGAGGAGATGTTTTTCCTGGCTCAACTCTTTCTGATCATGTTCTGCGCTTTAACAACATCCCTCAAGTATGCTACCTTGAAATTAATCTTCTTGAGTAGTATAGAAAAGCCCGTCAGCAAATAACATTCCTTAAGTATAGGAAAAAAAGCTCTTTAGTGAATACCATGTTTAATTCAAGCTCTGGATCACTTGTCATGTAATGCATTAAGATAAACTGTAGTTGAATATTAATCAATATAAGCTTCTCCTTAGAAAAGGAAAATTACTAAACTCCTTGTTCTATATAGGTCAAGATGATAGTTGTGCTGGGGGAATTGGGTGGGAGAGATGAATACTCCCTTGTTGAGGCTCTAAAAGAAGGAAAAATTCATAAACCAGTAGTGGCTTGGGTTAGTGGAACCTGTGCCCGTCTATTCAAATCTGAAGTGCAATTTGGCCACGCTGTGAGTTGAACTTTATCTTTTCATATTGTGTCTTTTTGACCATCTCTGCTAACCATGATCCAAATCCATTTTTTCTTCTTATTTTATCATTTCTTGATTTACTAAACTAGGGTGCAAAAAGTGGTGGTGAATTGGAATCAGCACAAGTGAAAAATCAGGCACTCAGAGATGCTGGAGCAGTTGTTCCAACTTCATATGAAGCATTTGAGACTGCAATCAAAGAAACATTTGAGAAGCTGGTATGCTGTTGTGGTTCAGTTTGTTTCTATGATATCAATTGGTATTATTTCTGTGCACTTAAGAAGAATGCCAATGCTGGTATTTATATCTTGTTCTCTTTATGGGGTAGGTTGAGGAAGGGAAGATTTCTCCTGTACCTGAAATTAAACCACCTCAAATTCCAGAGGATCTTAAATATGCAATCAAAAGTGGGAAGGTCCGGGCTCCAACCCATATCATCTCTACCATTTCAGATGACAGAGGTGCAATTTAATACAATTTTTTTCCTCGTACAAAATGGACTTTCAATGCTTAACAATTTGCTAAGTCGCATCTCTATTCACAGGTGACGAACCTTGTTATGCTGGCGTACCTATGTCTACTATTGTCCAAAGTGGCTTTGGTGTGGGTGATGTCATCTCCCTTTTGTGGTTCAAGCGTAGCCTACCACGTTATTGCACACAATTCATAGAGGTCTGTTGGAAAATGAGTTTCTCTCACTTGTTTTAAGTTGTTGACTGGTAAATATTATTTCTTTAACAATTTGATGAGTTTGACTAATATTTTAGTTACTTTATGCAAACACGATCTGCTAATATTTGTGATATCTGTAACCTTTAGTCTCACATCATTTCTTTCTGCAATTGTTAGATCTTCATGATGTTATGTGATATCTGTAACCTTTAGTCTCACATCATTTCTTTCTGCAATTGTTAGATCTGCATCATGTTATGTGCTGATCATGGTCCCTGTGTTTCTGGTGCTCATAACACTATAGTTACAGCAAGGGCTGGAAAGGATTTAGTCTCCAGTCTGGTATCAGGTGAGTTCAGTTTTATTTGGCTCATGTTAATAGTCAAACCCAGGGCTTTGCCTATGGTCATTGGAAGGAAAAATGAGCAACTTCTCAAATACAGGGTTACTCACAATTGGTCCTCGATTTGGTGGGGCAATTGATGATGCTGCTCGGTATTTCAAAGATGCATATGAAAAAGTGAGTATATAAGTTTTTTGTTTATTGTTTATTAAGTTGCAGTAGTACTAAATATGTGTCTGTTTTCAGGGCCTCACCCCTTATGAGTTTGTTGAAGGCATGAAAAAGAAGGGCATTCGAGTACCAGGAATAGGACACAGGTTTATATCTCTGAGTTTATAATGATTTTCTATATTCTATAAAAGATATTCATGATTTTTAACTATTGCTCATAGTGTCAAACAAGTTTCCAGAACTCTCATGCCACTTTCAAAGCATAAATTATACACATGACCGATCACCAATTAGTTGATTATTTTTTTTTTGGATTTTGTTGTACATCTCTATAAAACTAGCTTGCTTAACTAATGAAGTTCATAGGCAGTCTTCCTTTTGTTTTCTTTATGTGGTTTTAAAGTTCATCTAAGTACCTACTAACAAGATACTTAATAATATTTTGTGTCTGATTGAGACTGTAGGATAAACATCCAAAAAGAGAAATAAAAATTAATTTTGTGAATGTCAAAAAAGTTCGTTGAAAACATATATATAAGACATCTGAAACTATATATGATGAATTAATAACCTAATACTGATAGTCAAAATTTAAATATGGAGCCAATTCTCTCTAATATGATAAAAGGACATGTCATTTAAATATGGAGCCAATTCTCTCTAATATGATAAAAAAAAGGACATGTCATTTTTTTCCAGTCTTCACTCTGATATGATTAGAAAGAAAAGACATGTCTTTTCTTTCTAGTCTTCACTCAGATGATTAGAAAGAAAAGACATGTCATTTTCTTTCCAGTCTTCACTCTGAGATGATTAGAAAGATACTGAGTTAATGAGTATCTTTGGAGCCAATTCTCTCTAATATAATTATAAAAAGGGCATGTCATATTCTTTCCATTCTTGACTCTAAAATGATTAGAAGGATACTCCGAGTTAATTTTGTGAATGTCAAAAAAGTTAGTTCAAAACATATAAGACATCTGTTTTATATATGATGAGTTAATAGCCTAATACTGATAGTCAAGATTCAAATTGGGGTCAAGTCTTTCTAATATAAATAAAATAAAAAAAAGACATGCCATTTTCTTTCCTGTCTTCACTCTGAGATGATTAGAAAGATACCGAGTATCCAACATGGATGTGGATTTAAATATCCATAGTTGTTTTTAAGATGTTTTTACACTTTGATTGGTAGGGATATTAACTACAACTTAATGTGTGCCCGACCAAAAATAAATGCAGGAAATGGTTATTATGACGATACTGATTGGTACTAGCATGTATAAAATAATTGCTTAATATCCCAAATAATAGTTATAACACGATCTCACACTATCACCAGAAACATTGATACTTAGATAAGCATTAGTTAAACACCACATGCTTTGATCAGCCAAACTGTAACTTTACTGATTAGACTGGCTTCCCTAATTCATATCTAATCTGAATGACTAGTTTGGTTTAAGCCACCTTTTCTGGGCATGAATGAAATAATTTGGTAAAGATTAAAAAAACAGAAGAATATTTTACTTTAAACTTTTGTCAATAGTTATTTTTTTTTTCTTGGAGGTGGATATTCTTTACTAGCATTGCAAATTGCCTTCCATCTTCAAATATATATATATATATAAGAAGTGGAAAGGTAGCAATATATATGCTAGTGATGCTCCATTTATCACTGGACACTTTGCGTAGCCATCCTAAGCTTTTGTTCGTATTAATGACACATGCCATATTTGGGGAAACAGGATCAAAAGCAGAGACAACAGAGACAAGAGAGTGGAGCTCCTGCAAAAGTATGCACACACTCATTTCCCGTCTGTAAAGTACATGGAATATGCTGTGCAAGTTGAGACGTACACTCTCTCAAAGGCAAACAACTTGGTTCTTAATGTTGATGGCGCAATTGGATCTCTTTTCTTGGATCTTCTAGCTGGAAGTGGAATGTTCAGCAAACAAGAAATCGATGAGATTGTCGAAATTGGATATCTAAATGGTCTGTTTGTGTTGGCACGCTCAATTGGTCTGATTGGGTAAGTCAAGCATTCACTTTTCAATTGTCTTTATTTTGTAGCCCTTCTATTCCATGGATTTCATTTTCTTCGGTATTAATCATTGGTGGCAGAAAAAAATAATAAAAGGTTAGGATTTATCTAGTCCGTCATATTCCCTAGCGAAGGCAATGTGCTGTCTTTAGTCTCTCTTAAGAGAGGAATTGATTTGAGAGTCAGTGGACTGACCTGGTAGCTAGTTACTTGATCAGTGAACCTCTCTTTGCCTTATGAGTTTGTCCACTATGTCAATAAGAAACTGAAGTAGATATTTAATCCTTTTAGGGTCTGTAAACTTAGGTGGAAAGTTGGGAAGGAAGAGAAAAAGACTTGCAAAGTTACATATGACGCTTCATTGTTCTGTACATTTCTTTGTCACTTCCCTTCCTTTCCCTCCTATCATCAAAAGAGGATTCTTATAAATGCTTAAATACTAAGAGATTTTCCATCAGTGACAATATTTTGTTTTAGATTGGGCTCACTTGGCCTTTAACATGCTACTGGTCCCTCATTTCTACCTATAATGATATTGGTACTGAGATGGACACGTTAAAGATAGTATCACATCTCCAAATATGGGTTCTGATCATGTCTATATCATACCAATATGCCTTGGCATTTTAGGTTAAGATTTGGCTTCCTCGCCTTTAGAAGGAAGTTGAGAATAATTTAATCTTGTCTACCATGATGAAATATAAGCCTTTGGGGCACAATTTATGGTTTACCTGCTTTTTATTGAATTCTTGCTTCTTCATTATATATAACACTAATCTTGGAATCCACAGGCACACATTTGATCAGAAGAGATTGAAGCAGCCACTCTATCGACACCCATGGGAGGATGTTTTGTACACAAAGTGATCACTTTCAAACGCATGGCGAATCCAAATCAACTTTACTTTCCCTTCATTATCAATTTTTTTTTTTTCTGGGATTCACACAAGTGCTTAAGCAGCTTTATGCGAGCCCATTTTTCCAGTTTTCTTTCTTAAGACTCTGCCTGTCTAATTGAACCTGCTTAACCTCACATGCTTGCCTGTCTAATGATTGAAGGTTCAGTTGACTATTTTTTTTGTTCTCCGACACAAATAAACTGAAACATAAGTTGGCTTCACTTAATTTTATAAAGCTGATTTCTTTTTCTTATGCAGGTACGTTCAAGGCTATAATTTCTATTTCTAGTGTTCTGAAACAATTAAGGATAAGAAAAAAAATGGATCTTTAAATTTATACGCAAAGTTATGGTAATCTAATTACATAGCTCTTGATGGGAAATTCTAAAAGCCTCAACATAAAATGAATAATTGTAGTATGCCAAAATTTCAATTAATTGATTCTTTTTGTTTGATTTTCGAATGTCTCCCTATATTCTTTTATTTCTTGGGTGGCTATCTCAGCTTGTTTAGTTCAATTTGCTTGATCCACTTAACTAGCTCGATCATCTAGCCTAGCCTATTCTGTGTTTGGTTTATTCACTCAGTCCGTTTTAGTAAACATGTTTGGCTTTTTTGTTTTGTTCAACTCTCTAGGTGGATGTGATTCGTTCCATTTGTTTAGCGCTTTGTCGGTTTGGACTTTAGCCCGGTTGATTCACTTATGCTATCTATAATAATTAAGAGAGATGAAATAAACATTGAAGGCAATAATTCATCCTTTAGAATTAGTATTCTATCTTATTTTTCTATTTGAATATTAAAATAGAATCATAAAAAACTAAACTCTTGTTTCCATCGTATGTTTCATTGTGCCCAGGGGAAAAAAAGCTAATTATAAAAGACGCGTTTTTAATAATAATAATAATAGAAGGAAAAAAGGACACTGAGCCTCGGATTATTTAATCTTCAACGCGGCAAATCAATAATAAGATGGAGATGACAAAACAAGGAAAAGGACGACTTTTTAAAGACCTCAGCAACATCATACTGCTACGCCAAATATGCATATGCTTTGGAAAGAAGAATGCAAGGAGATAACTCAACTCTTGAGGGTGGTGGACCATGGTACTTTAGTGGCAGTGGGAGATAATGATGTATCCGATTTTAGCATTAATACAATCTATTGTACAAGAAGATAAAGGCTGTTAAGTTGGAACTCATTTTTAAAATGTCTCTCACATTTTTATTAAATGTTTTAAAATTAATGATGCGGTAATGGAGATAGGCCTATCTGACATGAGGTTAACTATCAAGGTAGAAATCAAAGTTAAAGTGATCAATATCTAGGTATCAAAGGGTCGAACGAAAGATAATTGCAATGGCTTGTCAATAGTCAGGGCCCGACCGGCGGGAGACATGTCCGAGTAGATCATCCTGTTGAAGTGTATACTGAAAGCCTAAGCTTTGTAAACATTCATTATGAATAAAGAATCACATTTGGTCTAATTATCTACATTTGTTTGTAGTTGTTCATTTAATTTATATTATAGATAACATAGTATGTGGTGTCACATACAGAAGATGATGTTATCAGTACCTTATAAATTATAAACAGTAGCTCACGACCAGAATGGAAAGGAACAAACCATTAGAAAGTCGTAGTGTAATTAGATATTAGTTTATCTTGACTATATAATTACACTAGTACACTCAGAGTGTATTGAGTAGGACCATTTGAAGTCATTCCTTTTATACTGACTTTATAAAGGAATAAAGACCTCAGTTATTATGGAAGTTTGTGCTCTTAATCCTAATATAATAACAAGCATATATGTTTGATATTTATTTCTTTAATTTATCAATGGGTGAGATTTAGTTCGATGAATCAATAAACCCGATAAATTGGGAAATGGTATCGCTGTGTGTTGTTGATTATAGAAGGAAACCGTGTCCTAGTGATACTAGGTTGATAATGTCCTCAAGAGGAGCTCATAAAGATTGTCATGTTAAACCCTGCAGGTGGACTTAGTCCGATGATAATAAGGTTGAGTGGTACTACTCTTGGACTTAGATATTAATTAAATGAGTTGTCAGTAACTCACTTAATTAGTGGACATTCGATATCTTAAACACAGGGAGACTAACACACTCATAATAAGAAGGAGCCCAAAAATGTAATTTGGGATTGGTGCGGTAGTTCAATGATAGTTCTCTAGTGGAATGAATTATCATTGATAAAATTAAGTTGTGTGTTCGGGGCGAACATGGGATGCTTAATTTTATCAGGAGACCAAAACCAATTCTCCTCTCGGTCCCTATCGTAGCCTCTTATTTATAAGTACTATACCCACATATACCCACCTTAAAGGGGGCCGGCCAAGCTAGCTTGGGAACCAAGCTAGGGCCGGCCTAAGCTTGGGTTTAAGGTGGCCGACCCTAGCTTGAACCCAAGCTAGTAGGGCCGGCCATAATTAATTAAAAAGAAAATTTAATTTTAATGTTTATTATTATGTGGAAGATTTAATTTAAAAGAGAATTAAAATTTAAATATCTCTCTTGTAAAAATTTACAAAAGATTAAAGAAAGAGATTAGATTTCTTTCCTTATTTGTAGATTGGAGAGTTGTTTTATTTTCTCTTTAAAATTATTCACATGTTAATAAAATTAAAATTATAGATATTTCCTTTTATTAACCATGAAGAGATTTTAAAGAGAAATTTTATTTTTTAAAATTTCCGGAAACAAATAAGGAAAGTTTTAATTGTTGATTGAAACTTGTCCAATTTGCTTCTATTGTTTTGGCCGGCCATCATTGTTTAATTGGGGAAATATTATTTTATTTTTCTCAATTAAATCATGTCAAGGAAATTAAGGAAAAATTATTGTAATTAAATTTCCTAATTTACCTAGGCCAAGGAATATAAAAGAAGGGGTGAGGGTGCCTTCATGAGACACAACATCTATTATTCCTCTCCCTCTTTTGTTTCTTGGTGTGGCCGGCCATCATCTCCATCTCTTCCTCTTGTGGTGGCCGAACCTCTCCCTCTCCCTTGGAGTTCTTGTGGTGGCCGGATACTACTCGGAGAAGAAGAAGAAGAAGGAGAGGAAGCTAGCATCTCTTGGAGCTTGGTTAGTATTTTGATTTTCTTCTTTGGTAAAGTTCTTCCTTTGTGGCCGAACCTTGCTTGGAGAAGAAGAAGGTGGTTGGTGGTTTCTCATCTTGGTAGATCGTTGCCCACACAACGTCCGAGGTTAGAAGAGGAATACGGTAGAAGATCAAGAGGTTTTTCTACAAGGTATAACTAGTAATTTCTTTTTCCGCATCATGCTAGTTATTTATGGAAATAATACCAAATACAAGAGGCTTACGTTCTAGTATTTCGAATATGTTTTTTCGAAGTTGTGTTCTTTTGTTTCTTTCTTTTCCTTGTGATTTGATTGTTCTCTTTGGTTAACCTAAAGTTATTTTAGGAAATTAAATATTAGCTTTCTATTAAAGGTTTTGTCTAGTCGGTGGTGGTTGCTCCCATATCCAAGAAGGCCATGTGCCTCGCCGCGTCAGTCCTGGGAACCTTTATGGAAATTAATATTTAATGTAATTAATAACTTAAGGTGACTTGGGTCGAACGTGTTAAGTTCCGCAGGAGATCCAAGTCAAAACCTAAAAGAACAAATAGATTAAGTTTTGGATCAAACGTGTTAAGTTCCGCAGAGATCCAAAATTTAATTTAAAAGAACACATGGTAGCTAGGAAAAGGTTCAGATCTTTGTACAAAATTTTTTGTAGAACCTATAGGCTTTCCGAGTAGCAACCAACAATTGGTATCAGAGCTAGGGTTTTGCCTCTGTGTATTTGGTATTTAGTTTAATTATGCACATGTCATACATAATTTAGGCAGGTTAATAGTAGGATGTGCTAACTCTATGGATGCAGGATCCAACTATTATGGCTTTTAGTTAATTATGTGTGTGATTGGACCCTTGGACATGTCAAGGGCAATTTATATGTGTGTGCATGATTGTATTAAAATACAGCAGGAGCTGTATTTAGTTTTGTTAGGATTTTATTTTTGATCTAGATACATGTACATTCCTTTTATGGAATATAGGATCAAAATGTAAAATTCTATTTGTGTCGCGGATCGAATCTTGCAAAGCGTGGAACCTTCTAAGGACCAGAGGCGCAGCGGAACTCGGAGCAAGATGGATGCGACAATTAGACCCGGTGGCGGTGGCCAAATATGGCAGCAGCTTCGGATGACAATACACGGAGGACAATTAAAGATAAAAGCCATAATAGTTGAAAATTAGATTTTCTATTTATTGCTTTTATATTGTGCTGTGTGTGCATGTTAGTTTACAAGTTTAGTAGGCTAGCATAGTTAAAATTCCTCATTTATAAATAACTAAGTGGGAGAGGGATTTTTAAGTAAATCCCATGGTCTCCATTACTGGTTTGTAAGTGATGCAAACAAGCTTGCGCGTTGGCTCTAAGTGCCTTCCTCCATAACGGATGAGCTTGTTTGCGGATCACTAGAACAGACTTCCATTTTTGGATGACTATAGGAAGTTAATTAAGAGCGTGTGATCTTCCCCAACGGAAGGGGCATAATCTTATTAATGGACTTAGTGTCAAGTAATGGTGTACACTTAGACACATCTAATAGTATCCTCCCCAACGGAGTCACTTGCTATTATTTGTGTGACCAAATAATACCAACTATTAATTTTATTTGTCAAAAGTTAGGTTGACAAGATAATAAAATTAATGGGTTAAACCCTTCTTTTACAAATGTTGAATTTGTATCGTCCACACTAACGTGGCATACAAAATTCACGGTGTTTTAAGGTGTTGGTTAATTTAAAATAGTATTGTTTGAGGAATCAATATTATTCTAAATTTAGAGTTCTGACCAAAAGTTATTTGTGATTCTTAGGATGACTTTCAACCCATTGTCCATCATACTTCAACAAAATAGACTTATTGGACCAAATTACATAGATTGGAAAAGAAACCTGGATATTGTTCTTACTGCTGAAAGCTATAAATTTGTACTGACCGAGCATTACCCCGATGCACCCACTGATGAATCTACCCAAGAGGAGATTGAATATCATAGGAAATGGGTAAAAGCGGATGAGATGGCGGTGTTACATTTTGGCTTCAATGTCAAATGTATTGCAACATCAGATAAAGATTTACCAACGACTTATGATATTATGAACAATCTCAAGGAACTCTTTGGTCATCGTGATAGGGCTTCTAGACAAGAAGCTATGAGAAAGATAATGCGACCACCATGCAAGAGGGTACTCTGTAAGGGATCATATCCTAAACATGATGGCTTATCCGAACGAATACTGATCCTTGGAGGAGAAATTGATGGGAAACCCAGATCGATATGATCCTCCAAACCCTACCTAGAAGTTTTGAGCAGTTCCTTTGAACTATAATATGAATAAAAGGATTTATTCATTAGGGAACTATTGAGAACTTCAAGCTGCAGAAGGGTTATTTCGTCACAATGCTCAAATTCACTATCTTGAAAATGGTTCTACTTCTAAACCGAAAGGTAAGAAGAAGAAGAAACAAACCGGTTCAGAAAGAAAGTGAATAAATCTCAGTGTACGGGATTTAAAGGAATGAAGAAGCCAAGGGCAAGTGCTTCATCTATAAGCAGACATTGGGCGGGCGTCCTCGTAAGAACCAAAACAAAGGTATATCTCATACTCTAGTTGTTGAAACATGTTTAGCGGTGTTATCTACCTGCACCTGGTGTGTAGATATAGGAGCCACTGATCATGTCTGCAATTCCTTGCAGGGGTTCCAGGAAACCCAACGACTAACTGAAGGAGAGATTACCGTCTACATGGGCAATGCTACAAAGGTGGCGGCTGTTGCAGTGGGAGACGTCTATTTATCTTTTATTAGAAATAGAAATTTGGTTTTAAGAAATTATCTTTATGTACCCAGTTTTAGAAAGAATTTAATTTCAGTTTCTAAACTATTTTTAGATGAATATTCAGTTTCCTTTAGTAACGATGTAGTTATTAAGAGAAATAATGTGATTATCTGTTCTGGTACATTATTTGGCAATTTGTATACTTTAAATCCAATTTCTCCCACAAAGCAAAACAAGGAAATTTATAACTCATCTTCTAACTCTAATAAGAGAAAAGAACCTTTGGAAATGAATCAAGCATATCTTTGGCATCTAAGACTTGGTCATATTAACTTAAGTAGGATTCAGAGTCTTATAGCCGATGGACTTTAAGTTCATTAGAGTTGGAAAATTTTCCAACTTGTGAATCTTGCTTAGAAGGTAAAATGACCAAGAGGCCGCTCAAGGCCAAGGGGTATAGAGCCAAAGAAGTATTAGAGTTGGTTCACTCGATTTGTGTGGTCCTATGTCCATCCGTGCAAGAGGAGGTTTTGAATATTTTGTCTCTTTCATGGGCGATTATTCAAGATATGGATACATTTACCTAATGCGCGAAGTCCGAATGCTTTGACAAGTTCAAAGAATACAAGGCGATGTGGAGAAACGATTAGGTAAAGTATCAAGACACTACGATCGATCGTGGTGGCGAATACCTCTTAGGAGAGTTTAGGAATTACTTATCGAGGTCGATTCAATCCCAATGGTCCGCACTGGAACACCCCAAGAATGGTGTAGCAGAACGAAGGAATAGGACTCTTATGGAGATGGTTAGATCGATGATGAGTTATTCAGAATTACCAAATTCGTTTTGGGGATATGCTCTGGAAACAGCAGTATACATTCTGAACTTAGTACCTTCTAAATCAGTTTCTTCTACTCCCATAGAATTGTGGAATGGGCGAAAACCCAGTCTAAGACATATTCGGATTTGGGGTAGTCCAGCACATGTGCTGAAACCAGATGCTGATAAGTTAGAATCTCGTACAGAAGTTCGCGTGTTTGTAGGATATCCCAAAGGAACGAAAGGTGGTTTATTTTATAGTCCTAAAGACCAGAAGGTCATTGTTAGCACCAATGCCCAGTTTTTAGAAGAAGACTATATAATGGATCACAAGCCCAGTAGTAAAGTCGTTTTAGAAGAACTTAGAGAGGACATGTCTACTTCAGTACCAACAGTACAAGATGAAGTACCACAAGAGACTGCAACACGTGTCACACATGATACACAACCACAGACAGTGCCTCGTCGTAGTGGGAGGGTTGTGAGGCAGCCTGAAAGATTCATGTTCTTGGGAGAGTCTTCGGACTTGATCCCGGGTAAACATGAACCTGATCCCCGGTCATATGACGAAGCACTCCAAGATATAGATGCAGCATCTTGGCAAAAGGCAATGAATTCTGAAATAGAGTCCATGTACTCTAATAAGGTCTGGGAGCTTGTAGAACCACCTGATGGTGTAAAAGCCGTTGGATGCAAGTGGATCTACAAAAGGAAAAGAGGGACAGACGGGAAGGTAGAAACCTTCAAAGCTAGGCTTGTTGCGAAAGGGTACACTCAAAAAGAGGGAATCGATTATGAGGAAACCTTTTCACCGGTAGCCATGCTTAAGTCTATCCGGATACTCTTATCCATTGCTGCTCATATGGATTATGAGATTTGGCAAATGGATGTCAAGACTTTCCTTAATGTAAGCCTTGAAGAGAACTTCCATATGAAGCATTCGGAAGGATTTATTGAAAAAGGCAAAGAGCATCTAGTATGCAAGCTCAATCGGTCCATTTATGGACTGAAGCAAGCTTCAAGGTCTTGGAACATCCGGTTTAATGAAGTAATCCAGTCATATGGATTTATTCAAAGTCCGGATGAGTCTTGTGTAACGGAAACGTGGTGGTATTTCTTGTACTATACGTAGATGATATTTTGTTAATTGGCAACAATGTCAAGGTATTATCAGACGTAAGGGTATGGTTGTCCAAACAATTTGATATGAAGGACTTAGGAGAATGTGCACACATTCTTGGGATCAAAGTTATAAGGGATCGCAAGAAAAGAATGTTGTGTCTATCCCAAGCTTCATATATAGATACAATCCTTGCTCGTTTTAGCATGCAAGACTCCAAGAAAGGTTTCTTACCTTTTAGACATGGAGTAGCTCTATCTAAAGAGATGTCTCCAAAGACATCAAAAGAGATAGAGGACATGAAAGCAGTTCCTTATGCTTCGGCTGTAGGAAGCCTAATGTATGCTATGCTATGTACGAGACCCGATATATATTTTGCCGTAGGCATGGTCAACAGATATCGAGTAACCCTGGACAAGGACATTGGACTATTGTAAAGCATATATTAAAGTACTTGAGAAGGACTAGAGATTATATGCTAGTTTACCAAGCAGATGATCTGCTCCCTATGGGTTACACGGATTCTGATTTCCAATCAGATAGGGATAATAGTAAGTCTACATCAGGGCTATGTGTTTACTTTAGGAGGTGGAGCCATATTCATGGAGGAGTGTTAAGCAGAAATGCGTTTCGGACTCAACCATGGAAGCTGAGTATGTGGCAGCCTCCTGAGGCAGCTAAAGAAGCGGTATGGCTCAGGAACTTTCTAATGGACTTAGATGTGATTCCTGGTTTGCCCAAAATCATCACAATTTATTGTGATAATAGCGGTGCAGTTGCAAACTCAAAGGAACCACGAGCTCATAAGGCAAGTAAACATATAGAGCGCAAGTACCACCTGATACGAGATATCGTGAAGCGAGGAGAAGTTGTCATCGCCAAGATTGCATCAGTAGATAACCTGGCAGATCCTTTCACTAAGGCCCTTCCGGCGAAAGCTTTCGATCGGCATGTGGAGGGAATGGGAATCAGATGTATGGTAGAAGATATGGCAGCTTAGTCATTAGTATAAGTGGGAGATTGTTGGAGTGTATACTGAAAGCCTAAGCTTTGTAAACATTCATTATGAATAAAGAATCACATTTGGTCTAATTATCTACATTTGTTTGTAGTTGTTCATTTAATTTATATTGTAGATAACATAGTATGTGGTGTCACATACAGAAGATGATGTTATCAGTACCTTATAAATTATAAACAGTAGCTCACGACCAGAATGGAAAGGAACAAACCATTAGAAAGTCGTAGTGTAATTAGATATTAGTTTATCTTGACTATATAATTACACTAGTACACTCAGAGTGTATTGAGTAGGACCATTTGAAGTCGTTCCTTTTATACTGACTTTATAAAGGAATAAAGACCTCAGTTATTATGGAAGTGTGTGCTCTTAATCCTAATATAATAACAAGCATATATGTTTGATATTTATTTCTTTAATTTATCAATGGGTGAGATTTAGTTCGATGAATCAATAAACCCGATAAATTGGGAAATGGTATCGCTCATAGTGTGTGTTGTTGATTATAGAAGGAAACTGTGTCCTAGTGATACTAGGTTGATAATGTCCTCAAGAGGAGCTCATAAAGATTGTCATGTTAAACCCTGCAGGTGGACTTAGTCCGACATGATAATAAGGTTGAGTGGTACTACTCTTGGACTTAGATATTAATTAAATGAGTTGTCAGTAACTCACTTAATTAGTGGACATTCGATATCTTAAACAGGAGACTAACACACTCATAATAAGAAGGAGCCCAAAATGTAATTTGGGATTGGTGCGGTAGTTCAATGATAGTTCTCTAGTGGAATGAATTATCATTGATAAAATTAAGTTGTGTGTTGGGGGCATGGGATGCTTAATTTTATCGGAGACCAAAACCAATTCCTCCTCTCGGTCCCTATCGTAGCCTCTTATTTATAGAGTACTATACCCACATATACCCACCTTTTATACCCACCTAAAGGGGCCGGCCAAGCTAGCTTGGGAACCAAGCTAGGGCCTAAGCTTGAGTTTAAGGTGGCCGGCCCTAGCTTGAACCCAAGCTAGTAGGGCCGACCATAATTAATTAAAAGAAAATTTAATTTTAATGTTTATTATTATGTGGAAGATTTAATTTAAAGAGAATTAAAATTTAAATATCTCTCTTGTAAAATTTACAAAAGATTAAAGAAAGAGATTAGATTTCTTTCCTTATTTGTAGATTGGAGAGTTGTTTTATTTTCTCTTTAAAATTATTCACATGTTAATAAAATTAAAATTATAGATATTTCCTTTTATTAACCATGAAGAGATTTTAAAGAGAAATTTTATTTTTTAAAATTTCCGGAAACAAATAAGGAAAGTTTTAATTGTTGATTGAAACTTGTCCAATTTGCTTCCTATTGTTTTGGCCGGCCATCATTGTTTAATTGGGGAAATATTATTTTATTTTTCTCAATTAAATCATGTCAAGGAAATTAAGGAAAAATTATTGTAATTAAATTTCCTAATTTACCTAGGCCAAGGAATATAAAAGAAGGGGTGAGGGTGCCTTCATGAGACACAACATCTATTATTCCTCTCCCTCTTTTGTTTCTTGGTGTGGCCGGCCATCATCTCCATCTCTTCCTCTTGTGGTGGCCGAACCTCTCCCTCTCCCTTGGAGTTCTTGTGGTGGCCGGATACTACTCGGAGAAGAAGAAGAAGAAGGAGAGGAAGCTAGCATCTCTTGGAGCTTGGTTAGTATTTTGATTTTCTTCTTTGGTAAAGTTCTTCCTTTGTGGCCGAACCTTGCTTGGAGAAGAAGAAGGTGGTTGGTGGTTTCTCATCTTGGTAGATCGTTGCCCACACAACGTCCGAGGTTAGAAGAGGAATACGGTAGAAGATCAAGAGGTTTTTCTACAAGGTATAACTAGTAATTTCTTTTCCGCATCATGCTAGTTATTTATGGAAATAATACCAAATACAAGAGGCTTACGTTCTAGTATTTGAATATGTTTTTCAAGTTGTGTTCTTTTGTTTCTTTCTTTTCCTTGTGATTTGATTGTTCTCTTTGGTTAACCTAAAGTTATTTTAGGAAATTAAATATTAGCTTTCTATTAAAGGTTTTGTCTAGTCGGTGGTGGTTGCTCCCATATCCAAGAAGGCCATGTGCCTCGCCACGTCAGTACTGGGAACCTTTTATGGAAATTAATATTTAATGGAATTAATAACTTAAGGAGACTTGGGTCGAACGTGTTAAGTTCCGCAGGAGATCCAAGTCAAAACCTAAAAGAACAAATAGATTAAGTTTTGGATCAAACGTGTTAAGTTCCGCAGGAGATCCAAAATTTAATTTAAAAGAACACATGGTAGCTAGGAAAAGGTTCAGATCTTTGTACAAAATTTTTGTACAGTGGAACCTATAGGCTTTCCGAGTAGCAACCAACACATCCATCCAGCTCGGGATGATACGTAAGACAGCCGACACTCAATCTGGAGTAGCAGGACACCGGCGAGGATTGGATAACTAATCCAAACGGGGGAGGACATATTACTATACAGTCACCGCACGGTAGAGCAACTGAGGTCGATAGAGCGGAGGGATCCCGGCCGAGCAGCTACCCTGCTCGACCAAGCAGTGGGACTTGGTCGTGGACGAAGCGGAGTCCCGGCCGAGCGACCACCCATCTTGGCCAAGTAACGGGATCACTGTAATATCTCTCGACATCCTTTTGGAAGGTAGTGCCGTTGACACGAGGTATGGTCGACAGGCGGATCGTATGACGGAAGCTTCTACTGTCTCGTCAAGGATATGCATGCCCTGTTAAGGTATGCTGTCAGAGGTACTTTCCTGACAGATTCTTTCATAGGACATATTGGAAAGTGTGCCCATGCCTTGAGAAGCGCACATTTCGCCCACCGGGGCTATATATAAAGGAGGGTCCGCCACCGATGGAGGTACATGTTATCTACTGTTTGCGTATAGTTCTATAGTTGCTCCACTTTTTTCCACATTCTGGTGACTGACTTGAGCATTAGAGGGCCAATGTCGGGGACCCCTTCCCTGGCTTGACACTGACGTTGCTTGTTTTGTAGATCGAAGCGAGGTTAACATCCGGTCAGCGAAGCCTCCACATCCCTAGCTTTCAACCTCTCCGCTTTCGGACAGGATCATTCTAGCGCCGTATATAGAAACGTAGCCTCGTGGCGCTGGACAATTCACCATGGTGGCGTTGACACAAGAGGAGCTCGACATACTAGTACAAGCCAGAACAGTCATGATAGTGGAGTAGCAACAACGACAGGCGCTGGCCAAACGCCAAGCGCAGGAGCTCGCAGCATCAGCTGCTGGTCGACTGACTGAGCACGGAGACCGAGCGAACCGAGTATCCACTCGGGGTAATAGCAAAAAGTCGGCTGGCATGTACGGGGAAGCGCCCAATGTGCCTATCCCCTTCCATCGAGCGTTGTTCAGCACCCTATTGGAGGAAAGGGGCTGAGCGGACAAGGATCGGAGGTCTTCTTCAGATGATGCACCTGTTCGGGATGCAAGGAAAAGGAAGGCACCTAGGGAGGATGATTCGCCCGAACGAATCAATCAACAATTTTCGGAGGGGATTCTGAATGACCCTTTGCCGAGCCACTATACGCCGCTAGCGATCAAATAATACAATGGATCTACTGACTCGGATGACCATCTGACCAAATTTGACAACGCAGCCACACTTCACTAGTACACTGACGGGGTAAAGTGTTAGGTCTTCCTCACCACTCTCTCCAAGTTGGCACAACGCTGGTTCAAGAGGTTGCTGGATGGATCAATCCACAACCTCAAGGACTTTCGAGCGGCGTTCCTACACCACTTTGCCAACAGCCGGCGCCATCAGAAGACGAGCATGAACTTGTTCTCGCTGAAGCAGGGGCCCAAGGAAGGATTGAGGGCCTACATCTAATGCTTTAATTAGGTGGCCATGGACATCCCAGCGGTCTCCTTAGACGTGTTGGTAAACGCTTTCACCCAAGGGCTCACCGAAGGTGAGCTCTTCAAATCACTCATTCAAAAACCCCCAAGGGAATTCGACCACTTGCAAAAGAAGACCACCGAATACATAAACGTGGAGGAAGCCCAAATGGCCAGAAGAAGGGAGGTGCCAAACGAGCCCGAGCAGCGCTTAAGCGGTGCCCGTCGAGCAGCCATCAGCCTCCCAAGGGCCCTCGATCGGGAGGAGTGCAACCATACAACGAGCCAGGACATTTGCCGTACAGCATGTGATTGTCGATCACTCAAAGGCCGTAAAAGGCAAAGTGTGGGCGTCAATGTTCTGTTCCTTACACCAGTCGGCAACGCACAACACACGGGACTACTACGACTTGACGCCAATAGCTAGCAGGCTGACTCTGCGGGGATATCTCCGTCGACCACCATCTCCTGATCGGCGAATAGGCGTTGATGAACCGGGAGAAGGGAGGAAGAAAGGACGGGGGTCGAGCCACACCCTCATCAATATCAGAGGAGGAATAACCAGTGTCCTGCCCGAGCCTCTACCGAGCGGAGCAGACCTTCGGCTCAAGAGGAGAACAGGAGCAAAGCTGCTCGGGTAGAAATAGGAATGATCGTTTGTGGGTCGATCGATGGTGATTCCAACCGGGCGAGGAAGTCATACGCTCGGCGGCTCGAGATCCATGTCGTTGGCTGCAGCAAGGAGAAAGCCGAAGGACCGAAGATCAGCTTCGACCCGAAAGATTTAGAGAAAGTGAAGATCTCGTATGACAACGCGCTGATCATCCGAGTGCTAATCACTAACTATGTTATTTACCGAACCTTTGTTGACACAGGGATTTCAGTGAATATCATATTCAAGAAGGCATTCGATCAGCTGTAAATCGATCGGAGCGATTTGCTGCCCATGATGATTCCACTCCACAGATTCACAGGCAATGAAGTGTTACAGATCGGCTAAGTCTGCCTGACTGTCTTGCTCGGAGAGGAGCCGCTGAAGAGGATGAGGATGACAAACTTCATTGTGGTGGAGACGTCGTCGGCCTACAACGTCATATTGGGCCGACTAGCACTCAATAAGTTCTGAGCAGTGGTATCCACCTTCTGCCAGAAGATCAAATTCCCAGTGGACGACAAGGTGGGTGAAGTCAAAGGCGACTAGTTGGCCACTCAACGATTTTAAGTTGAGATGGTCAAATCCGAAGTAAGGGCCACTTGGAAGAACCCGTGCCTAGAGGTGAACACTATCAGGGAGGAACCTTCTTCAATGGTCTATGAAGAAGGAGGTTCAAATCCACCCCAGCCAGTCGGAGCGAGGTGCGTGCATAAATTCAGATATATTTATATGAGTGTATGCCTTGTTGATGTAAGAGCAGAATGAATAAAAATCCCAATTATTCTAGAATGAATAAAAATCCCTAGTCTTCACCGGCGGTCGAGCGACGACCTTAAACTCTCATCTACGTCAATGGTTAAGCGATGACCTTAAACCCTCATCTACGTCAATCGTCGAGCGGCGACGTTAAATCCTAGTATTCACCAACCGTTGAGCAACGATGTTAAACCCTAGTCTTCATCGTTCGTCGAGCGGCAACGTTAAATCGTGATGTTCATCGACCATCGAGCAGCGACGTTAAACCTTAGTCTTCACCCATCGTCGAGCGGCGACGTTAAACCTTAGTATTCACCGACCACCGAGCGACGATGTTAAACCCTAGTCTTTATCGACTGTCGAGCGACTACGTTAAACCCTAGTCTTCACCGATCGTCGAGAGGCGACGTTAAACCCTAGTCTTCATCGACCATCAAGCTGCGACGTTAAACTGTAGTCTTCATTGACCGTCGAACAGTGACATTAAACACTAGTCTTTATCGACCGTCGAGCGACGACGTTAAACCCTAGTCTTCACGGACAGTCGAGCAGCGATGTTAAATCCTAGTCTTCATCGACCGTCGAGCAGCGATGTCAAACCCTTGTCTATTTTAGCGGTCGAGCGGCGACCTTAAACCCTCATCTACGCATGTCAATCATCGAGCGACGACGTTAAACACTTGTCTACTTCAGCGATCGAGCGGCGACCTTAAACCCTTGTCTACACATGTTAATGGTCGAACAACGACCTTAAACCCAGGTCTGCATATTCAACAGTCGAGCGACGGTAATAAATTTGAGGCCCATGACAAAAAACGGCTTATTGACCTCCCTAAAGTTGAGGCAATGTCAAATGAAGATGATTGACGAATATGTAGGTCAAAGACAAGGTCAACTAGGAAACACGTTGCCACAAGAGCACACTATAACATGGTCATTCGACGACGTTGGATTGATTGATCGGCTATCAAAGCAATTAGCTTGACGCTGATCGGTAGTACACAGAGCTACACTTGGAAGTTTTCACCAAAGTGGTAAGCAATTTGTAATCTTGCTCAAGCTCGAGCGGCAACAGAGGGACAAACAAGCGAAATTCAGACAAGAAACGCCAACCGGAGACACACGATGAAACACCATTAAATAAGCAAAAATTCACCGAACAGGCGATTGTCGATTAACACTTGGAATTTTATAGGGGCAATACAAAGGGAGACAAGGTATGTGGGTGCAGGCTCACTCGAGGTAGTCGAGTACGTCGTCGGGCAGCGACTCAGTCATCTTGTCCCGACTAATAACCTTGTTTGTCAGGCTTGTTGGAATATAGTCGTCGCCCTTCAGTTAGTTGATCTTCTCGTCGATGTCAAGGTTGAAAAAATGGAGTGCCCGATCGGTGAGCTAGTCATTAAAGGCGTCTGAGCAAAGGTAGGCCCGCTTCATGAGCTTGAACAGGTTGGACTTAGCACCCTGATAAGTCTCGAGGGCCGCTCGGGATGCCTTCAACTTGACCAACTCCCATGCTTTGCAACAACTGGGTCTTCATGAGGGAGCTTCCTTCAAGTTCTGAGTTAGCATGCAAAACTCTTTGTTCTTGATGCCCATGTCTTCGATAGCCTAGAGCTCCTCGTGTTGACAGAGTGGATCTTGGACTTGAAGGTGCTGGCCTGCTTATTGAGCCATACCAGTTGAGTTGCTCGGTACTTTTGCCCCTCTCCACCTCTAGTAGCTCGGAGCTCTTATTCAGATCGACCTTTAATTGGGTCATATCAACGTTCATCTACTCCACGCGCGCTTGAGAAGCAAACAGTTGGTTGCTTGGAGCATGCAGTTGCTGGACTTCGTGCTCCAACTAGCTGAGTCTGTGGCACATGACCAGGCTCTCCACCCAAAACTATAGCAACAGGAAAATTGTAAGGAACGAACGTATAAAAAATAAGTGCAGAAGCACTGTACATAACCCAGTTGACATCTGGGTGTGACTATTGGCAAGCTCCCGCGGAGAGATGACCGTCGCACGGGCTCAGGCATCGGCCCATATCTGTGCGAGTAGCCCTTGGATCCTTATTTGGTGCTCGGGGGTGAGGGACGTTGGGTTGTCCGCACTACGATACTTATCCGTTGGCAAATGGATGATTGTCGTTATTTGCCTCTGGTTGCTCGGGCTAGAGGGGTCTAAAGTCGCCCTGCCCGAAGACCGAGACGCTGGAATTGGTTAGATGTAGGAAACTTGGACAGCCGGCAGATATGGTGGAATGAAGGCGACCGGTGGCACGCAAATTGTCCCTTGAGGCAGCACAGACAATGAGGGTGTCCGATCGGAGGACAAGGATGTTGGAAGCTTTGCGACTCCCTGCTCGAGAGGAGGGTCGAGAGACGTCTGGTGTTGGGGTTTGCAAGGCGAAAATGGCAGAGTGGGAGGACGCTTCGGCGCGGTGTGTCTTGCGTTGTCACAGTGGTTCGCTGGAGGTTGCTGACTCTGAAGCAACCTCGATCGGAACCGTCAACAGTCATTCAGGCGCAGGGTCAGCAGTAGTTGCAGCTCCACTAGCTACTGTCTGGCTGGCTCCCTCTCCGCTCCCCAACACTTGTGTTCCCTCCTCGTAGCTGAGCGGATCCTTGTGGAAGCCGACCGGTTACAGGCCGTGACCCTCCAATTCGGCCACAGCCGCAACGTTGATCTCTGCATCCGTGAGCTTGCACTTACCGTCCAGACGCGCTCGCAACATGATTCGAGCTGCACAAAAGGAGGAAAAATCAGTTAGATTCAAAGTTTGGGAGAAGAAAGAGCATACCTAGGTTGGACGGAAGCTTGGTGCGGATCGTACTCAAGCCAAACATGTAGAGGACGCCCTCCAGCAGTAACTTATGCATGTGGTACTTCTAATTAGCCAAGATTGAAGCTGTTTGGAGATAGTCTGATCAACTTTTGTACTTCTTGAGCTCCGGAGGGTTCGACACTTCTAGCTGCTAGCTGGTCGTGAAATCCGACCACTCGAGAAAGCGAATGAAGAAATAGTAGTCTTTCCAATGCTTGTTGGAGGATGATATTTTATCAAAGAAGACTAAGCCCACTCGGGCTTAGAAGAGAAAAGTCCCTGGCTCGGACAATTTCGGATAATAAAAGTAATGGAAGAGCCGAGAAGTTAAAGGAATATCGTGTAGGCGAAATAAGACTACTACCCCGCACACCAGCTGAAAAGAGTTCGACACTAATTGATTAAGGAAAATATGAAAATATTTACAAACTACGGAGAAAAAAGGGTTGGCAGGGAACCACAGACAGCGGTGAACTGATCCCTAAAGAAACATAGAAAATTCGGTGGTGGTTCATGGGGTCGGTCAAAAGCAGAAGGAAGAGCAATTTGGTAGCCATGGGGGAACTCATAAGCAGATTTCAAAGTCTCAGCATCGCCCTCGTCGAACTTGGACTCGGTGGAAGTATACTAGAATCCAGGAACAGGAGCGGGGGGTTGCGAGGCACTGGCCATCAAAAACAAAATCGGGGAGGAACGAACAGATTCGGGGAGGAATGAACAGATTCAAGTGAAAAAAGGTGAAGGAGCTTACAGGAAAGTTCACCGGAGAAGAAGAGAAAACGAAGCATCGCGAAGGAGCTCGAAGACGAAGCCACACTAAATGAAGGTAACGGCGATGCATGCGAGGTTTATAAATCTCACGACCGATAGACTTGAGTCGTTCGATCCAGGGTTGCAAAAAACTACGAGAAGATCCAGCTGTTGAATTTGAAATGGTGCATGTCACATCACCAGCGGATATCTGCCTGTCACGTCAAACATGCGGCAGCAGACAGTGGACACATGGTGTTCGGTCATCGGATGCCATTAATGAGGCTTAATTAAAAGGTATGGTCACGTGCTCGGCCATAATGATTGAGGATTTGCCCGGTCTTTAAGAAATCCGGATGATGTCAGGGCGTTCAACCAAGAAGGCGATAGGAAAGGAGAAAATTTACCAAGTGTTGTTGCTCATCATCCTGACCGGATGTAGATAATGGACTTGCACATTGCCGAACGGCTGGGGCATCTTCCACTGAGAAAGGCACGATCAGAACGACAACTGTGGATCCGGATTGACGCAATGAAGCCGAACGGCGAATATGCTCGTGCCGATCAGAAACTGGGGAGCACATGTTGGGTCCGATCGGTTGCGTAAGACATCGAAGACGCTATTTGTCCAGTCAATCGGACTTGCAGCTTCCTTCCACTAGATTTGAGGGGGAGGCTTGTGATGCGGCGATGGAGGAAGGCCTATCTGACACGGGGTCAACTCTCAAGGTGGAGGTCAAAGTCAAGGTGGTCAACGACGGGGTGTCAAAGGGATGAACGGAGGAAAATTGCAATGGTCGATCGGGCAGTTAGGGCCCAACCGGCGAGAGACATGTCTGAGCAGATTACCCGTCCAACTCGGGATGATATGTAAGACAGCCGACGCTCAATATGGAGTAGTAGGATGCCAGCGAGGACCGGATAGCTGGTCCGAACGGGGGAGAATAGATTACTACACAGTCACTACACGGGAGAGCAACTAAGATCGACAGAGAGAAGGGATCCCGGCCAAGCGGCTACCCCGCTTGGCCAAGCAGCAGGACCTGATCATGGACGGAGTGGAGTCCCAGCTGAGCGACCACCCCGCTTGGCCAAGCAATGAGATCACTATAATATCTTTCGATATCCTTTTGGGAGATAGTGTCACTAACACGAGGCATGGTCGACAGGTGAATCGTACGGTAGAAGCTTCTACTTTCTCGTAAGGGATATGCATGCTCTGTTAAGGTATATTGTCATTTGTTAGAGGTACTTTCCTGACAGATTATTTCATGGGACATATCGAAGAGCGTGCTCATACCTCGAGAAACGCGCACGTCACCTACCAGGGCTCTATATAAAGGGGGGCCTATCACCGACGGAGATACGCGTTATCTACTGTTTGCGCATAGTTCTATAGTTGCTCCACTTTTCTCCACATTCTGGTGACTGACTTGAACGTCGGAGGGTCAAAATCAGAGACATCTTTCCTGGCTCGATACTAACGTTGCTTGTTTTACAGATCGAAGCGAGGTCAATACCTGATCAACGAAGCCATCACATCCCTAACTTTCCACTTTCTGACAGGATCAATTACCTTTCAAAATTTTATTGGGTAAAAATGAAAAGGATATTTTAATATCCGAGTTGCTACTTGGATAATAGAATTATTTCATTAGAAATGGTTTATTTCTATGAGATTCATTTATCTGAAGATTAAATATTTTTTCACCTAGAAGGTCAGTCAGTAATATGATTTATCTCTTTTTATCTAGCTATTTGATCGATAATGAAAAATACTTAAGTGAATCAAATCATCTTTTACTTCATTTAGTGGTCGTAGTAGATAATGTTCATTTAGTGGTCGTGATAGATAATGATTTATCCGATTTTAACATTAATACAGTTTATTGTACAAGAAGATAAAGGCAGTTATTTTGAAACTCATTTTTAAAATGCCTCTAACATTTTTATTAAATTTATTAAAATTACCTTTCAAAATTTTATTAGATAAAAATTAAGACATCTTAAATTTTACAAATCATAAAAAGTACAGGCGGAGCTGAGATTTTTATTAAGTGTAAGTTAATATAAAATTTTATAATAATAAAATAATTATCTTGTAATTATTAAAAAAACATATTTTGAAAACTATATAAAAAACTTTTTTTTATCAACTATTATAAATATAACTTTCTCTAGATAAATAATAAAATAATCATTAATCTTGAAATTATTTTTATTATCACAATAAAACTATGATAGAATCAATGGAAGCACATATAAATACTATATCCGATAATCATTTCAAATTTATTTTGACTATTTGTATAAAATTAATTGAATATGCTCTCACAATTCATTCGAACTTTACGATATTTACAGTCATATTGGCCAACATAAATATTTAATTTATTTTTTATCTTTCTAATTTGTGAATTCATCGCTAACAAAAGTCTCCCCTCGTGTTTATTTAAACTTAATTATCTTGAAAAGATGGTAATGCAAATAATACGTGATATCTTTTTCTATAATATATTCTAACCCATCACTAAATTCCTTAAATCATAAAAGATTAGACTGTCTAAATTGAATTACTCTAAATTTTTTTTAATGTTATCATTATAAATATAAATTGGAGTCCTTAGTTCAACATCAAATTCTTCAACTATAATCTATCCAATATTTTTTTTTATTTTGCATATTTTCTTTTAAATTGTAGTAAAGCAATTTAAAAGAAAATATATTTATTTTAAAAAATTATGTAGGGTAGATATAGTGATTTCCTAATAAAAATAAATAAAAAATAATTAAAAATCTAAATTTAAACACTAAACATCCTAAAGCCTTGAATCGATGACATATGAAATAAATCATCTTTTCATTCCAAATTTCATTCCTCAAGTAAGTAGTAACAAAAATAAATTCTAAAAGCATCGTATACTATTGATTCAAAATATAAATAACGACACTACCAAAAGAAAGAAAACGAAAACTAACCTCAGTTCAAGTTTCAGTCAACGGAAGGGTTTTTAATTATTTAATCTTCTGTTGACTGTCATCTGTTGGTGTTTATGTACGTTTTAAAATTTTATTTTCGAAAAATATACCATAGAAGTATAATAATTTTTTAAATTATTACAACACGCATCATATACACAACTATAAGGATATATAACATGTATAAACATAATTGTTCAAAAATTTTGTTTAGAGATTATACATGACGGATAACGTTTAAAAAAATAACGTCAACTAGCAACCCTCACAAGGATTGTCTCTATTTGTATTCATGCTAAGATACCTTCATGACGACTTCATAAAACCACAAGCTTTGTCTTCTTTTTGGTACTAGTCAAAGGAGGAAGACGATACAATCCAAGAGAAAACCCCTACTTGATTTGGTGTCCGACGGCAAGGGCAACTCGACGACACCAATACTAGGGAGGCAACATCCTTTGCTGTCTAAAAACCTAATTCACAATTAAGTTATTGTGTTATTTTTCTCCCATAGAGGGGTTTATATACACCTCCATCAGGATTTGATAAGGAAGATCAAACTCATACCCATTAGTCCAACTCGACCTATTAGCAATTAGCTTGGTTCAAAAATCAAACTAACTTGGTTTAAAACCAAACTAATTTTGATTTATAATTAAATCAAACTAATTTGATTTATTATTAAATCATAATGGATCCAACTTGCCTTCAAGAGGCATGTACCACCAACACTTCCAGCCCTACAAATGTTTTCCATATTTATCCTTCTTGTCTGGTCCTACTAGACTTAGTTTCTTTCGATCTAAGAATCTCATTTTAAACTTATTTTATGTCTTTCGAATATACTCATAGTATGTGTGATCTTATTGGTTTCCGATTATATTAGTTATTCATAATTAACCATTAATTATGAATTGATAATAAGTGGCACCTAGTAGTACATTCTTAATTGATAAAAAAATTACAGTTGATCTCAGAATAATACTGAACCCTTTAGCAACTATAGTTATCAGCGTATTTGTTCCTTTCACGCATCTTATACCCACTTGGTTTAGGAAATGATTTATATGTCAGTCCCCACTAGGCTAATTATGTCACACCTAATCCAAGTAATAATTCCTTGTCTAGTGGATTCAAATAACTCAAACATGTATCCAAAAAGTCATCATCTTGACATGTTTTACTTTGGCCAAATACTTACTAGTAATAATCCTGACAAAAAACCTTAGGGTATACATTTCCTTTATTAAAGGAGTAGTAAATCCTCTGTAAGTTATTCAAACATCTTCGGGTATATTTACTTATACCCAACCATCCTATATATACACCTCCTAGAAGATGTCCTACTAAGATATCAAAATATAAGCTTATATGACTAAGGTAACTTGAATATCTCAAGTATAAGAAAACTTACACTCAAGATGCAATGAGATCTTTACTAACATATATAGAACCACATGAAATTTTGTAGCAGGTTATATCCAATGAACTAGTTACTCATAATTAGCATTCACATGTTAACTCTCAACATCTAAATGGCTCTAGCTAGTGAAGACCAACTGCTTAGATCAACCAAGGAGCATAACATATGTTAGTCTTACAAAATCGATGATGCCCAATCTCATCAATTCATGGACTAGGGAAGATTTCAATATGTACATAATTACACATGATGAAATACTCACTAATTATGATTCAATTACAATTTCTCTCATGTTATGCATTATATTGTGAATTTTATTAATTGAGTTTAGAATCAAACCATATACATAGAGAATATACACTTAAATAGTGAATTTATTTATAAAATAAATATTCCAAGGTGATTGTTTTAGGACATCTCTCAAATATAACACCGTCAACTAGGCATCATTTTCATCCTCTAAACCAGAAAATAGATTCAAGCAAATAAATCTAAAACCAAACAAAAGAACAAAGATTGCAATAGGAATTGAAATAGCAACAACAACAACTATTTGTGATCATAGAGTGGACAGTGAATAGTTAGCCACTTTGGGAGGACATCTACACATTTACTCACGACAAAAAATGGCATGTAGAACACAATATATAAGAGAAATCGATGATATTGAAACATCATTGCCCTCTTCAAGTAATGAACTTAACTAGGCTCTGTACTAGGAATAGATACTCATACAATTCCTTGATAGGTTAAGATTGTTAGAACAAAAAGAATTCATATATTTTTCACTTTGGATTTAATCCCTGATGGATTTATTTCTTGACTCTATACAAAAAGTCTCACACTAATTGAGATATTTTTTTATCTTTTGAACTCATGATCTTTTTTATGTATTTTTAATGTGAGACTTTGATTGTATTTCTAATAATCCTCCCCTCAAACGAAAGACTACAATTGCTCTCATAAGTCTCCCCTCAAGCATCCGATCACTCTTGACTTGTCATATACCTTCCTGTAAGTATCCGGTCACTCTTGATCTACTTTGAGCATTCCCATAAGTTTCCAGTCACTCTTGATCTATTTCAGGCTTTCCCGCAAATATCTAGTCATTCTTGACCTATTCTGGGCCTCCTCACAAGCATCTGATCACTCTTGACATGTTCCAGGTCTCCCCTCCAACATCCGGTCACTCTTGACATGCTTTGGTCTCCCCTCAACTTTGTTCAAGGTCATCCCACATGACATATGGTTTGAACCATGACTCTGATACCACTTGTTAAGATCAAACAACTTTACATAACTATAATAGTATGATATTACCCACTTTAAGCCTAAGCCCTTATGGTTTACTTTTGGACTCTACCCAAAGGGCCCTATATCAATAGAGATATCTTTTATTTTTTAAACTCATGATATTTTCCATGTATTTTAATATGGGATTTTGATTTTATTCCCAACAAAAATTTGAACTTGAAATTTTGTCCATCATAATGTGTAAGTATCCCGTGGTAGTTTTGATGTGATCAACTAAGCCAAGTTAGGTCCTATCGTGTTTTGATATCCTTGTATCTAAGTGAACAGGAACTTAGGAGCACAGGAAGTCAAGCGAAAGACACAGCTAGTGAGAAAGATGGCACGGGAGAGAGTCAACAAACTCGGTGCGTCCGAGAGACGAGGTGCTGCGGAAGGGTATGCTGGCGGACGAGAAGGAGGCGCGCGACATTTTCGAGGGACTAAAAGCCGGAGTGGAAGGTTGCTCGAGAATGTCGAAAGATGGGTTCGGGTGAGCCATATTCCAGATGATCGAAATCACTCAAGCGAGCGAAGCTGGAGCGGAAGACTTGAAGAAAAAGTCAACTGAATGTTGACTGTGCTCCGGGCGCCCGGAGCTAGGGTGCCCCAAGCTCACGCCCTGGTCGAGCCGGTTCAACTCGGTCCAGGTGCCCGGGGCAGGTCCAAGCAGTCGAACCAGAAACTTTACCAAAATACCAACTGTCATGATCTGTTACGATGGGGATAAAATTTTATCCCATACAGACGCCTGAAATCCTTCCAAGAACCCTCGATCAGGGCAATAAATACAACCCTGATCTCAGAAGCTAGATAGAACACTTGTAATCGATTCTAATTGTGTTTAACTTTGTAGTTGTGAGTTTTGACTCCTGTAAGAGATTTCTCCACCTGAATGAGACATCAGTGAGCTTTCAAACATCTTGAATTAGCAATCCCTTGATTACAAACCAAGTAAATTGTTGTGCCTCTTTTTCTTGTCTTTTAATCAGTTTCTTTTTATACAAGTGCTTTATTCTTAAAGTTCAGAGAAAGATGTTTATTTTTATTGTGCAGGGCTATTCACCCCCCTCTAGCCGGCAGCCAAGGGACCAACAAGCCATATCAGAGCGAGGATGCTTCAGAAGGACTAACCGCCGACCGAAGCACAAGAGATGGTTGGACCGAGTATCTACCCACCAAAGTTCGAGGGGAAATTCATGAACTGGAAGAAAAAGATGGAGGTATTCTTTAAGATATATTTTGATTTATTACTAATTATGAAATTTAGTTTTGTAGCACTAGAGGGCAAAGAAGAATACCAATGGACGAAAAAGAAGCAAGCTGACTTCGTGGCAAACAGCAAAGAAGAGTTTCATCTGCTTAGCATTTTACCACTTCAAGAAGTCAACCGGATCGGAGCCTACGAGTCAGCTAAGGAGCTCAGGGAGAAATTCCTAAAACTACACGAAGGGACCTCCAAGGTAAAACTAGCTAGACAGGATCTGCTCCGTAACGAGATCAGCAACCTCCGAGTAGAAGAAAGTGAAACTATTGCACACCTTCACTTAAGGATCAAGAAAGTACTCATCACCGGACTCACGAATCTCTGAGAAAAAATAATCAATTGAGATTCGCTAAGGTATGCGCTTAACACCTTTCCTAGGACTTCTAAATGGGTATCCTTAGTAGATGCATATTACATCTCTAAGGATTCAGAGGTAAGTACTTTAGAAGAGTTATTTTCTATATTTGAAGTTCATGAAACTAGATGTACGGATCTGAAGAAGGAGCCTAAGCATAATATTGCCTTAAAGCTAAAAATGGATGAACCAGAATCCGAAACTTCACTTGATGATGACCAAATAGGTGTTCATGGTAAGGAAATTTAAAAATTTTATTTAAAACTAATAAATTTAATCAAGTGTAGGATAAAAAAGAAGAAGAAAGGTAAGATGTTACCGCTACAATGAAGAAGGCTACGAGAAAGATAACTGTCATAAATTAAAGAGCAAGGACAAGGGCAAGGACAAGGACAAGAGCAAGGACAAAAGATAGGTTCAGACAAAGCATCGAAATCTAAAGATGACGTGGGATGAAATGTCGTCTGGGTTAGAGATCGAAGACATCACCGGACTTGCGCTAGTAGCAAGTCACCAAGAAGATGAAGACGGTACAATCTCATCCGAAATGAGTATCGAGAACATCGATGAAGGGGAAGCAACATCAGAAGGAAATAACACTTCAAGGGAAGCTTCAAATTGCGGGGTCGACAAGGTAAGTCAGGTACGGTATCTACCTCCTGATAAATTATTTCAGTTAATAAAAATATTATCAAAAAATACCTATAAATTAGAAAAATAAAATAATGAGTTAAAATTAACCTTAGCAGCATCTTGTCGACTAGCGGATTTCTACAAGATACAAATTGAAAATGAAAAATTAAAAATAGAAATAGAGAATCTAAAAATTTTGCATGTTCGAATATAGCTATTTCTAACTTAAAAAATTATCAAGAACTAAACTGATACTTTAGAAATTATAAGGGGTAAATCCAAAAATTATCAATAAAATATGTCCCTAAGAAATTTTTGATTAATCCAGTTGGAAGGAACCTATATTGGGTTCCAAAATCATGTTTAAATTGAAAAATCATTATGCATGTTTTATTTTTAAATTTCATATTCTTGCTTAGAATTATCAAATAAATTATTCTATAGAATTTCTGTTAAAAATTAATTAAAATTAAATTTTTTTTAGAAAGAAAATTTTCTTAAAATTTTTTAACCGTTGATAAATTTTCTATGAATAATTTATCCAAATATAAATTTTTAACATTAAAAATTTAATTCTTTAAAATTTATTTTTTTTGAAAAATTACTTACTATTATACATTCTCAGAAAATATTTCAAGATTTTTTGAAGTTAATAACTATTTTTTAATTAATTTTTTAGAAGATATATATTTATATAGAAAAGAATTTATTTTCACTTAAAATAGTTTTAATCTTTTGTGAAATTTTTTTTATATGCTTTAAATATGTTTGTTTAACTGTTATAAAACTTTTAGAAATTTTCAAATCTAAAAACACTTTTTAAATTATTTTTTTTAAACTAAATTTTAAAAAAAATTATGTCTTTATCCATAATTTAAAAATTATGTCTTTACCCCTATTTTTTAATGTGATCGAAAGGGGAGAATTAAAGTTTAAGTCTATGGGAGGATAACATTAATTTTTTTTGTATATTATTAAAAATTATAAAATTTATACTTATTATCTTACTGTTATTTATGTTTGATTTACTTTAACTTAACTTGGGTTGTTCATATAAAAAAAAAGAGATTGTAAGTACCTCGTAGTGGTTTTAATGTGATCAACGAAGTCAAGTTATGTCCTGTTATATTTTGATATCCTTGTGTCTAAGTGTGCAGAAACTTAGGAGTACAGGAAGTCGAGTGAAAGATGCAGCTAGCGAGAAGGACGACACAGGAAAGACTAGACGGGCTCAGTACGTCCGAGGGATGAGGCGCTGGCGAATAGTACGTTGGCGGACGAGAAAGAGGCACATGGCGTTTCCGAGGGACGAGAAGCCAGAGTGGAAGGTTTCTCGAGAATGTCAAAAGATGGGTTCAGGTGAATCCTATTTAAGATGGTCGAAATCACTTAAGCAAGCGGAGCTAGAGCGGAAGACTCGAAGAAAAAGTCAAATGAATGTTGACTGTGCTATGGGCGCCTGGAGCTAGGGCGCCCCAAGGTCGCACCCTGGTCGTGCCGGTTCAACCCGGTCCGGGTGTCCGGGGCAGTTCCAGGCACTTGAACCAGAAACTTTATCAAAATGTCAGCTGTCATGATCTGTTACGATGGGGATAAAATTTTATCCCCTACAGGCACCTGGAATCCTTCCAAGCACCCCTGATCAGGGTTATAAATACAACCCTCATGCCAGAAGCTAGATAGAATACTTGTAATCAATCCTAATTGGGTTTAACTTTGTAGTTGTGAGTTTTGACTCATGTAATAGATTTCTCCACCTAAAAGTACATTAGTGAGCTTTCAAACATCTTGAATTAGCAATCCCTTGATTACCGACCAAATAAATTGTTGTGCCTCTTTTTCTTATCTATTAATCAATTTCTTTTTATACAAGTACTTTATTTTTAAAGTTTTGAAACAAATATTTATTTTTATTATGTAGAGCTATTCATCTCCCTCTACCAAAGGACTAACACAATGTAGGCACGAGCCTAGTTACGCTCGGCACATGGTCAAAAGCGTACTATTAAAAAAAACAAATCAAATGAGTACTCCATCGGATGTTTTACATCCAAAAATATATTTTATTTTAGTGTTGTCGCAGTAACAACTACTCAATAGTTTTACAACATAAAAAGTTAATTATTTTAATCAAAGTTATTATATATAAATTATCATTATATTAAAATATTTTTATCAAATTATTAAACTTCCTTAAACTTCATCAAAATAATTTTAAGTCTGTCGAAATTATTTTTAAAACGATTGCAAAATTACTAAATAACTACAACACAATTATAAAAATTATTAAATAACGACTGCATAATTATAATTAAATTTTAAACCTTAAATCTTAAAATATATTTAAATCTAAAATTTGCATTCTAAATCTTAAATATTATTATATCAAAAAATTATTTACGAACTTTATTAAAATTATTTAAACTTTATCAAAATTATTTTAAAATAATTTTAGAAACTATTAAGTCCAAAGAATCCTCCTTCATTCCATGCATGGAAAGATTATCCCATTTAATCTTGTGAGGTCCTCGAACCTCTGAAATTGCTCATCGATATTTGACATAATCGATTTTAGTCGACTGTTGGGACTTCCGAGAGATTGCTGCTAGAAGGAAGCAAACTAAATTGTCGTCGAGGCTAGTGTTCGACACTATCTCTGTAAAACGATATTGCTCCTCTACGGTGCTCACGGATAGCAGCAATTCGTTCCCAAGATACAACGATGACGTCTCGAAATAGTAGCACTTCAAATTTTGAGACCGACGAACCTTCTCGTAGGCTTTTTGGACTCTTCTTATGTAAGAGATGGACGAATGATTTGAATGTAAATACTAGGGTATAACCCTTTAAAGGTCTGCCATCAGATATGAAGAGATATAACTCTTCAGATGGTTTTTAATCTCAATCAGAGATATAACTTTTCAGTTTCTGATATGATCTCGTCCCTTAATCTGAAGAGTTATAACTATTCAGATCTTATCTTGATCTCAGCGGTCAGATTACAACATTTAATCCGACGCTTCAGATCAAGCCTTCTTCTTCAATGCGAAGTGCAAAGTGCGCCAACAAAGCGTCCATTGCGCGGGTGGCGGGCTCACAGGTGCAAGCACTTGCTCGCCCAAGGGTAGAGAGCACCTGTGCTTTGTATTAACAACATTAACACAGCAACACATATAAGGAAATGCTTGTTCTCGCCGGTTAACGATGTGGGACTAGAACCCCATCTTTTTCCTTAATGTTAATTTGAGCGCATCTTTGAACAATTAATTTCTCATTCACCCGTAATCAGTTTTGAGCAAATTAATAGTCCAAATTTATCTACGTGAAACGTAGATTAGAATTTTGAAGTCAAACTTGACTTTCAACGATCGATGGCACCAAGATTTTGGTTTGCAAAATTAGATCCAACAATCCCCCACATGAATGAAAATTAATGCATGTAGTGCATGTATGCATGCTGACACTTTACAAGAGTCCAATCGATAAGTCAATGCATCGGGAAAGGTAGCTTGTGGCTTTGAACCTTCCGTAGTGGAATGCTATTGAGCATACTAGGCTGCGCAGTGAACGTGATGTCTTGAACTGCTCATCTGTTGGTGTATCCTAAGACAATAACACTCACACAGAGACTTATCTCACCCACTTTTGGTTCTCATGGTTGGTTCCGTTTCGGCCATGGACACCATCTTGGATTCATGAGTGTTTCATTGAAGCGGTCTGTCTTCACACTCGCATAGGTAACACTTCTATCAAGAGTATCCCACCATACTCCACCTTTATAAGATATAGAAGTCATTAAAAGCATAAGCTTATCCTCACTACATGTGGTAGGACAACACCAAATCATCCTAGGATTGGGATAGTAGAGATAATCATTTCTCTTGTTTTGTTACACAACTTCTGTAACTTCGTTATCCCATTGAACCAAGATCTTGGGATCTCCAGTCAAGAAGGTTGGGTTACCACTACAGTCATTTTTAGTTGTAGATTTTTAATTTTATTCCTCTTGATGAGCAGTATACTTGATCTCAACTTATTCCCTTTGTAAGGGGATCTATCAAATTATCCTTAGATTTAACATAGTCGATTGCAATCACTCCGTTCGAGATCAACTGCCTAATGATATTATATCGACGACGTATATGTCGTGACTTACCATTATACATACTACTCTGTGCCCTTCCAATTGCTGATTGACTATCACAGTGGATAAGTACGGCGGGCATAGGTTTCGTCTAGCTCGGAACATCTTCCAAGAAATTCCGCAGTCATTCAGCTTCTTCAGCTACTTTGTCAAGTGCTATAAACTCTGATTCTATTGTTGACCGAGCTATGCACGTCTGCTTAGTGGATTTCCAAGATACTGCTCCCCCACCGATCGTGAATACATATTCACTAGTGGATTTGGAGCCTTTTGTATCTGATATCCAATTAGCATCACAATATTCCTCCAAGACTACGGGATATTTTCTGTAATGTAATCTATAGTTCATAGTATATTTTAAATATCTAAGAACTCGCATCAGTGTTTTCCAATGGGTGTCGTTTGGATTGCTCGTAAAATGACTCAGTTTGTTGACCACACAGGCAATATCCGGACGCGTGCGGTTTGTGAGATACATCAAACTACCAATTATCCGAGAATATTCTAATTGCGATATGGGCTCACCATGGTTTTTCGCTAAGTGTTGATTTAGATCCATAGGAGTTTTTACAGTAAAGAGATCATATGCATTAAATCTTTTCATTACTGACTATACTTAATGAGATTGTGTTAAAACTATCCCATCGGATGTCCCGAAAATTTTAATTCCCAATATGACATCTGCTAGACTCATATCTTTCCTATCGAAATTATTGGTCAACATTTTCTTAGTACTCATGATTACATCATGATTATTTCCCATTATGAGCATGTCGTCTATGTATAGACAGACGATTACATAACTTTCAGGTGTGCTTTTGACATAAATGCATTTGTCACATTCATTTATTCTGAATTCGTTTGACAACATTATTTTGTCAAATTTTTCGTGCCATTGTTTTGGCGCTTGTTTAAGTCCATACAATGACTTAACAAGCCGACACACCTTTCCCTCATTTCCAGGAGCTACGAACCCCTCGGGTTGCTCCATGTAAATTTCTTCTTCCAACTCACCATTTAAGAATGCAGTCTTAACATCCATTTGGTGTATTTCAAGGCCATACAATGTTGAAATGGCTATCAACACTCGTATGGATGCAATCCTTGTCACCAGTGAGTAGGTATCGAAGTAATCAAGGTCTTCCTTTTGCTTGTACCCTTTGGCTACAAGTTTGACCTTATACTTGTCAATCGATCCATCAACTTTATACTTACGTTTTAGTATCCATTTACAACCTAATGGTTTAGTACCAGAAGGAAGGTCTACTAATTCCCAAGTATGGTTATTCATGATGGACTTGATTTCGTTATTGATAGCTTCCTTCCACAGTGGGGCGTCGGGATCAGAGAGAGATTCACTTAATGCTCTTGGGTTCATTTCCGAAATAAACGTCATGAAATCCAACCTAAACGATTTCTCAACTCTAGCCTGTTTTCTCCGATGTGGCTCTTCGGTTTGATTGTCAATAACCCTTTTTTGACAACTAAGTTCTGGAACATCATCTTTGTAAAAACTTTCGTTGTCATTACTTTGAACATTTTTCTTCTTATTTGGGAACACGTCTTCAAAGAATATTGCATTCCGAGATTCTATGGTTATACCCACATGAATATCAGGAATGTCTGACTTATGAACTATGAAATGATATGCACTACTGTTTTGGGCATATCCAACAAATATCGTATCGAATGTTTTAGGTTCGATCTTAACTTGCTTTGGCTTAGGTACTTAGACCTTTGCTAAGCCCCCCCCCCCCCCCCACACTTTCAAGTATTTGTACGATGGCTCACGGCCTTGCCATAGTTCATATGGTATTTTATCATTTTTCTTGTGAGGAATTGTGTTGAGAATGTGGTTTGTTGATAAAATGGCTTCCCCCCACAAGTTCTAGGGTAAGCCTGAATTTATCAACAAAGCATTTATCATCTCCTTTAGTGGCCTTTTTTTACGTTTGGCAACACCATTCAATTGAGGTGAGTAAGGCGTTGTTGTCTGATGGATAATTCCATATTATGAACAAAATTCATCAAACGGTGCACCATATTCTCCACCTCTATTGCTATGAATTATTTTAATTCGTTTATCAAGTTGATTCTCAACTTTCATTTTATAGGTTCTGAAAGCTTCTAGGGCTTCATCTTTACTTTTTAAAAGAAATACATAACAGAACCTCGTACAGTCATCGATAAAAGTAATGAAGTACTTTTTTACCTCCTCTAGTTTGCACAATTTTAAGTCACATAGATCACTATGTACTAATTCTAGAGGAGTCGTCGACCTTTCCACTGAATGAAAAGGTAGTCTCGTCATTTTCGCTTCCACGCGCACTTCACATTTGTGTGTTTCATCAACATCGATGTTTGGTAATAAATTTAGTTTGACGAAACGTTTTAGAGTATTATTATTCGCATGCCCAAGCCAATCATGCTATGAATTAAAACACTCAATAACATAGCTGGAAGCTTTTATTTTATTACCATCAAAATCACGGTGTACAGTCATTACAACCATCTTGAACAAATTTTGTTCCAAATACCCCTTTCCTACGAAGACACCGTTCTTTGTAAGTACAAAGTTATTGGACTGGAACACTAGTTTGAATTCGGCTTTAACAAGTGATGATCCAGAAACTAAGTTCTTCCTGATGTCGGGAACATGGAGCACATCAATGAGAGTTAGCTCCTTCCCAGACGTCATTTTTAGAACTACTTTTCCGAGTCCAACAATCGGGGATGTCATGGAATTGCCCATATAGAGCTTTCTTCCACTTATTGGGGTGTACTTGGAGAACATCGCCTTGTCAGAATAGACGTGGCGGGTTGGTCTAGTATCGATCCACCACTGCTTCGGGTTGTCCACCATATTGGCTTCAAACACGACTGCAGTGAGATCCATGGTGCTGAGATCTATGTTGACAGAAGTTGCGACTTGGTTCGCAACATTCTTCTGACTCTTGGTTGTCTTCTTCGGGTGTGTGCAGTACTTGGACATGTGTCCTAACTTTCCACAGTTGTAGCACGTGCCCTTGAACTTCTTGCCTTGAGCCTTCTATTTTAGTTGTTTCAGCTTCTTGGCTTTTGGTTCCGTCAGGTTGGACATCTTGTCGACTGTCCGCTTCGTTCCTCTAGAGTCGGATAATTTTGGATTATCCTCTTCTATCCGCAACCGCAGGATAAGGTCTTCAAGTCCCATCTCCTTTTGCTTATGTTTTAGGTAATTTTTGAAATCCTTCCATGACAGAGGAAGTTTCTCGATTACCGCATCAACCTTGAATGACTCGTTCAACGACATTCCTTCGGCGTCCAGATCATGCATTATCAGTTGCATGTCTTAGACTTAACACATGACGCTTTTGGAATCCACCATTTTAAAATCTAAAAATCGGCCCACGATGAATTTCTTCAGTCCGGCGTTTTCAGTTTTGTATTTCTTCTCTAGCGATTCCCACAGAGATTTGGTCGTCTCTATCATGCAATATACGTTATATAGTGCATTATCCAGCGCATTAAGAATGTAATTGTGGCACAGGAAGTCATAATGTAACCACACATCGCGAGTAGCCTTACTACCAGAATTATCTTCCGTAGCGGCTGGCGGGTCTTCATGCAGAAACCGAACAAGATTCAGCGTGGTTAAGTAAAACAACATCTTCTGCTGCCATCTTTTGAAGTCAGCTCCGTTGAATTTCTCCGGCTTCTCAGCGTGAGGGATGGCGGTTGGTACGTCGTTGATCCTGGCCAAATCAATTTGTCGATATCGTTTTACGATTGTGAGGTCCTCAAACCTCTTGATTTACTCCTCGGTATTTGACATAGTCGATTTTAGTCGACTGTCAGGACTTCCGAGAGATTGCTGCTGGGAGAAAGTAAACTGAGTTGTTGTCGAGGGTAGTGTTCGACACTATCTCCGTAAAATGATATTGCTCCGCTACGGTGCTCACGGATAGCAGCAATTCGTTCCCAAGATACAACGACGACGTCTCGAAATAGTAGCACTTCAAATTTCGAGACCGACGAATCTTCTCGTAGGCTTTTTGGAATCTTCTTATGCAAGAGATAGACGAATGGTTGAATTCAAATGCTTTTCGAATGAATGATTTCCAAGAAGGAGAGAGATCTATTTATATTGGGTGAAGAGGTAAGTTGTTGGTACGGTTAGCACTAACGGTCTAACCCAGGTTTTGATGAATGACAAAATAGGTTAAGTTAGTTTTGTTGTTGATCTAACACTCTGACCGAGTGTACAGGAGAAGTCCAGACAGGTCGATGGGCTGACTTGATGTCTGGCACGAAGCCCGGCTAGGTCGACGGGCCGACCGGATAGTTGGCACGAAGTCCAAACGGGTCGACGGGCTGACCGGACGTTTGGCACAATGTCCAGCTAGGTCGACAGGCTGACCGGATAGCTAGCACGAAGTCCAGACGGGTCGAAGGACTGACCTGACGTCTGGAAGGTAAGTAAAGGTAAGTCACTGGAGGGAAGTGACTGTGAGGACGCGTTCTCGGGAAGGGAACTTAGGCGCCGATCCGACTTAGAACCATTTCGGAACTTTAAGTCGAGATCTTAACTAGATTCCGGTCTCAGAGAGACGGAATCTAATTAATACTATTTCTGTTTATTATAACTGTGCTAATAATCTATTTTGCAGGATATATAAGTGCCTCGGACTAAAGTTTTCTTGCAGGAAGGAAGCTGCTGGAAATCAAGGTCCGGGCGCCCGGGAGGTACCTGGGCCCCGGAGGCTAAATTTTATCCCCAACGTCACTGTGCCACGTGGAGTTTACTAGTTGGCTCGGCTACGTCACTTCAGGATGCCCCGAAGGGCTGCGGGAGCCCCGAACCTCCTATATAAGGAGGGTCAAGGCTGGAGTCAGAACAACAACTGAAAACCTACTCTCCTGCGCTCCTACGACGTTGCGAAAGCCATCCGACAAAGCTTTGTTCTTTTTCTTCTTATCGTTTATTGTCGGTATTTTCTTTCTAGCATTTCTGTATTTAATTTTTGTAATCAATATTCGAATTGCTAGTGGATTGCCCATCGAAAGCACCATTGCGTGCAGACATTGGAGTAGGAGTCGTTAAAGGCTCTGAACCAAGTAAATTGACTTTGTTAGCATTATTTTTACTTTTTCGTTGTGTTTACTCGACGAAATTTTAAATCGATATTCACCTCCCCCCCTCTATCGAACGATCACGATCCAACAAGTGGTATCAGAGCATGTACCGCTCTGATTTGGTGCAACCACCAATCAGACAGGGGGTGAAGCTATTTTTTTTATTCTTTCCTTGTCGGTTTTCAATTTTTCGCATTATTCCAAACTGGTATTATTACCTTTTTGGGATTTTTTTTGTTGCATTTTATCTGAATTGGTGCAACACCAATTCAAATTTTTTTATATATTATTTTCTACCGCACTGCTAATCCAAGACCAAGTCTTGGGACCTCTCTTGTCTATTTGTTTGATTGTGTGTAGATTAAAATGTCTCAGATTGAAGGCTTCAGCACCGTACATCCTCCCCTATTCAACGGGGACGATTTTCCGTACTGGAAGAAAAGGATGGAAGTCTACTTGAAGACGGACTTTGACCAATGGCTCAGCGTCACAAAAGCCTACAGAGTACTAGTTGACAATTCCAGAAATCTACTTGATCCGGAACAGTGGACTTCGGACATAAATAAGAAAGCATCGACGGAGAACAAGGCAATCAACATGCTACAATGGGGACTGACCAGGGAAGAGCTGAACTGGGTAGGACCGCACCAGAACGCGAAAGAACTTTGGGACAAGTTGATTGAGCTACACGAAGGAACCAACGACGCTAAGGTAACGAAACGAGATTTGCTATTAAATAAAAATTTTAATATAAAAATGCAGGAAAGAGAAACGGCGAGTCAGCTTCACGCGAGGATCAAGGACATCCTCAATGGGCTCCACACGATAGGCCACCAGATGGAAAACAGAGATCTAGTAAGGTACGCGTTAAACGCTTTTCCGCGTAACTCTTTGTGGTCATCTATCGTGGATGCCTACAAAATTTCTAAAAATTTATCGAAATTAAAATTAGATGAACTGTTTTGCGAATTAGAATTACACAAGCAAACTAACGCCAGGGCCGAGAAAGGTATTGCTTTGCTTGCAGGTTCCTCCAAAGAAAAGAAGAACAAGCCTGAACCTGAAGAAGATTCTGGCCAGGATTCTGAAGACGAAGAGCACCTGGTGAACCTGGTAAGGAAAATGTTCACTAGGAAAAAGAAGAGCTTCAGCAAGAAGGATCTACAAAAGATCAATTCTCCAACCGAACCGAGGAACGTGACGTGCTTCGGATGCAACAAGAAGGGGCACTACAAGAACGAGTGTCCAAGATTGAAGAACGACAAAACGAAGCCAACCAAAAAGAAGGCCATCAAAGCAACGTGGGACGACTCATCTTCGGAAGAATCGGAGGACGAAGATCAAAAGAACCAGAGTTACCTCGCGCTAATAGCCCCCGAAGCAGAGTCGGAGGATGAATCGGAAGACGGGTTCGAACCCGAATCGAGCCACGAGTCCATACTCGTTTCCGAAGGTCCTGAAGAGGTATACCTAAATTTAAATAGAAAGTGTTTTAAAATTATTTATTGTTTAAATAGTAAATTAGTTAAATCAGAAAATGAAAACAAATTACTCCTTGAGGAAAACCAAAACCTCAAGGAACAAATTACAAAACATAATCCAACTCAAGATCTAACACTTGAGGAGGAGAATTTATCACAAAAAATAGAAATTAATAAATTAAAAGAAATATTAGAAAAATTTACAACAAGATCTAAAAATTTAGATTTAATTTTAAATAACCAAAAAGTAATTTACAATAAAACTGGACTTGGCTATAAGTCAAATTCAAATAAAATATTTAAATCATTAATAACCCAATATAAACCAACAAGTAAAGCTTGGGTTTCGAAAGCGTACTTAACCACGCAAGTAGGACTTAACCAATACTACATACCTAAAGAAAAATATACTATATAAAATCAGATAATTCAAATCAAAAATCTAAATACAAATCTAAATCAACAAATTCAAAAACTAAATATTTTAAAACCCTTCAAAATTTAGAATATCATGAAGTTAAATATAACTATAAAAGAAATAGACATAAACCAAGAAATAAAAATCAAAGATAAAGGTCAATAATCCTGGGAGAGGTTCCAGAATAGCTGGCACCTCTAAAACTAACCTATCCGGAAGGGTAACCCAAACTAATCTACCCGCCAGGGTACTTAGGACTAATTAGAAAGGAGTTCAAGTTTAACTTGAACTATGGTACTGGTGAAGTTTTGGATGATAGTACGTCAGGGAAGCTTAGTCTATGCATGTCTAGGAAGATATGACTTCAACCTGGTGCATTTGGCTAAGTGGAACTAACCGAAGCTACCCTTTATGGATCCTAACCAGTTAGACCAAGGTTTTGTACTAAGTCCAGTGGATAGGACTATTTGGAAAACGTCGAAGGCATGATTACTCTAATGATGTCCAAGTGACTTACCATGACCCAAAAGTTTATCCAGAGAATTCCTATTTGTTGAACCCAAAGCTAAACCTGAATCTAACACAAAGTTAAACCAAACTCTAAAATTAAACCTAATTCATCTCACAAAATAATAGGATTCCCTGATTGAAAACGTAGATCGGGTAAGATGACTAAGGACTCAATTAAAATTTTAAATTAAAATTAAATTAAATTAAAATATTAAATTAAATTAAAATATTAAATTAAATTAAAATTAAAACTTATTTTAAAATTAAACTTAATGTTTTAAACTTAAAATTTTATTTTAACTTAATTTTTTTTAACTTAAAAATTCATTTTAAAATTAAACTTAATTTTTTAAAATCTTAAAAATTTATTTTAAAATTAAACTTAATTTTTTAAATCTTAAAAATTTATTTTAAAATTAAACTTAATTTTTTAAAAACTTATTTAAAAATTAAACTTAATTTTTTAGCTTAAAAATTTATTAAACTTAAACTCTACTTGCTTGAAAATTAACTTAAATTCTTACATAAAATGACCAACCTTGAAAATGATCTTAAAAGAATAAAATTAGACTAACTTTAATTCCTACCTATTATAGGAAACCAGGTGGATTTTAGACAGTGGTTGCTCCAAACATATAACTGGAGATCACACCATGTTCACCCAGCTTACTTACAAAAGTTTAAGAACAGTTGCCTTTGGAAACAATGACAAACTCAAGGTAATTGGTATAGGTAATATTGAGCTAAAAATTGACTTTATCATTACAAATATACTACTGGTGGAAAGTTTTAAGTATAATCTGCTTAGCATAAGTCAATTGTGTGACACTGGATATAAGGTTAGGTTTTTATCCTCAGAATGTACAATCAAGCACCTAGAAAACCCCACAATAAGTCTAAAAGGGTTCAGGAAAGACAACATTTATGCAATCAACTTAACCACTTCTTCGATTAAGTGTTACTTAATACAAAAAGAAGAAACTTGGTTATGGCATAGAAGAATGTTACACACAAATTTCAGAAATATAAGCAAACTAAATGGATTACTTAGAGGACTACCAAAATTACCTAACTTAGACTCAACTATATGTAATGCTTGTCAACAAGGTAAACAAACAAAATCTACTCATAAACCAACTAATCAATCACAAACCAACTCAATATTAGAACTTCTACACCTAGATCAATTTGACTCCCATGAAGTCAAATCAATAAATGGAAGTCTATATTGTCTAGTAATAATAGATGACTATTCTAAGTTCACTTGGGTCAAATTCTTAAAAAAATAAAGATGAAACTTTTGAAATATTTACAAACTTTTGTAAACAAGTTGAAAATGAAAAAGACCTTAAAATCAAAAGAATTAGAAGTGACAATGGGGGAGAATTTAAAAATCATAACTTTAATAAATTTTGTCTCGAAAATGGCTATCATCATGAATTCTCGTGTCCTAAAACTCCTCAACAAAATGGGGTTGTAGAAAGAAAAAATAGAACATTACTTGAAGCCTATAAAACTATGTTAAATGAATACAATCTTCCCAAATATTTCTGGGCAGAAGCTGTGAGTACAGCCTGCTATGTGCAAAATAGGACAACATTAAATAAAACACATAATAAAACCTGTTTTAAACTCTATTATAATAAACAACCCAATATAAAATACTTTAAAGTATTTGGGTGTCCAGCCTTCATTTTAAATACAAGAGAACACTTAGGAAAATTCACATCTAAAGTAAAGAATGAAATTTTTGTAGGATACTTCCTAAATAGTAGAGGTTACAGAGTTTATAATAAGGTTACATTAAGAATTAAAGAAACTACAATTGTAAAATTTGAAGAATCCAACAAAACCAAGAACAAACCTAACTTCAACCAATTGAATGTGTTCAAGAAAATACTAATTCTGAAGGAACTAATCAATTTCTAAATCACTAAGAGGAAGAAGAACCTCAAGAGAGTCAACCTCCTAGAACTATTAGAGTCAACCCAAATCATCCAACTAGTCAAATAATTGGTGATCCAGACCTAAGGGTTCAGACTATATCATCCTTTAGAAACCTAAGTCAAATTTCATTAATTTCAAAAATTGAACCTAAAATAGTGGCTGAATCGTTACTTGACCTAGACTGGGTAATTGCTGTTAGAGTGTATACTAAAAGTCTAAGCTTTTGTAAACATTTATTTTGAATAAAGAATCACATTTGGTCAAATTATCTACATTTGTTTGTAGTTGTTCAATTAATTTATATTATAGATAGCATAGTATGTGGTGTCACATACAGAAGATGATGTTATCAGTACCTTATAAATTATAAATAGTAGCTCACAACCAAAATGGAAAGGAACAAATCATTGGAAGGTCGTAGTGTAATTAGGAATTAATTTATCTTAACTATATAATTACACTAGTACACTTAGAGTGTATTGAGTAGGACCATTAGAGGTCGATTCTTTTATACTGACTTTATAAAGGAACAAAGACCTCAGTTATTATGGAAGTGTGTGCTCTTAATCCTAATATAATAGCAAACACATATATTTGATATTTATTTCTTTAATTTATCAATGGGTGAGATTTAGTTTGATAAATCAATAAACCCGATAAGTTGGGAAATGATATCACTTATAGTGTGTGTTGTTGATTATAGAAGGAAACTGTGTCCCAGTGATCTAGGTTGATAATGTCCCCAAGAAGAGCTCATAAGGATTGTCATGTTAAACCTTGCAGGTGGACTTAGTCCGACATGACGATAAGGTTGAGTGGTACTATTCTTGGACTAAGATATTAATTAAATGAGTTGTCAGTAACTCACTTAATTAGTAGACATTCGACATCTTAAACACAGGGAGACTAACACACTCATAATAAGAAGGAGCCCAAAAATATAATTTGGGATTGGTGCGGTAGTTTAATAATAGTTCTCTAGTGGAATGAATTATTATTGATAAAATTAAGTTGTGTGTTCAGGGCGAACACGGGATGCTTAATTTTATCGGGAGACCAAAACCAATTCCTCCTCTCGGTCCCTATAGTAGTCTCTTATTTATAAAGTACTATACCCACCTTCATACCCATATTGTAGGGGCCGGCCAAGCTAGCTTGAGGATCAAGCTAGGGCCGGCCAAGCCTTGGTCCATGGGTGGCCGGCCCTAGCTTGAACCCAAGCTTAGGTGGCCGACCCTATTAAATTAGAAAAGAATTTTAATTTTTAATTTTTCTTATGTGGAAGATATAATTCATTGGAGAGATTAAAAATTAAAATATCTCTTTTATAAGTTTCTACCAAAGATTAAAGAAAGAGATTAGATCTCTTTCCTTATTTGTAGATTGGAAGGATATTTTATTTTTCTTCTTTATAAATTATTCACATGTTGAAAAATTAAAATTATAGAAATTTCTTTTTATCAACCATGAAGGGATTTTAATTGGAAATTTTTTTTTTTAAATTTCCGAAGACAAATAAGGAATTTTAATTGTTGATTGAAAATTACCTTGTTTGCTCTCCATGAGGTGGTTGACCATGATATGATCAATTAGGAAATTTTATTTAATTTTTCTTAATTAATTCATGTCAAGGAAAGTTAAGGAAATTTTATTGTAATTAAATTTCCTTATTTGCCAAAGCTAAGGATTATAAAAGAGGGGGGTTTTGGGAGCCTTCAAGGTGAACAACCTCTATTATTTTCTCCCTCTTTTCTTCCTTGGTGTGGCCAGACTCATCCTTTCTCTTCTCTCCATCCTTGTGGCCGAAACTTCCTTTGCTCTTGGAGATCAAGTGGTGGCCGGTTTCTAGCTTGGAGAAGAAGGAGAGAAAGCTTTCATCCCTTGGAGCTTGGTTGGTTGAATCTCTTCATCCTTGGAGGTGCTCTTGTTGTAGCCGAAACTTGCAAGGAGGAGAAGAAGGTGCTTTGGTGGTTTCTCATCTCGGAAGATCGTTGCCCACACAACGTCCGAGGTTAGAAGAGGAATACGGTAGAAGACCTAGAGGTTTTTACTTGCAAAAGAAAAGGTATACTAATATTTAATTTCCGCATCATACTAGTTTTATCTTCATGTAAAAATATCAAATACAAGAGGCATGCGATTCTAGTGTTTCGAATTTGTTTTCGATGTTGTGTTCTTTTATTTTTCTTTTCCTTGTGATTTGATTGTTCTTTTTGGTTGACCTAAAGTTATTTAAGGAAATTAAATATTAACTTTCCTTAAAAGGCTTTGCCTAGGCGGTGGTGGTTGTTCCCATATCCAAGAAGGTCATGTGCCTCACCATGCAGTCCTGGAAGCCAATTCTGAAAATTAATATTTAATGGAATTAATAACCTAGGTGATTTGGATCGAACGTGTTAAGTTCCGCAGGAGATCCAAGTCTAAACCTAAAAGAACAAGTAAATTAAACTTTGGATTAAACGTGTTAAGTTCTGTAGGCGATCCAAGTTTAATTTAAAAGAACACATGTGATCCGGATGTAATTGAGGACAGGAGGGGAAATAAGGAGATGTGGGAGGGCAATTGAGTCATTGGAGAGCTTGAGGGTTTGAGTGTTTTTAGGGAGCACTGCTCACAGCCGAAGGGGGGGGTCCTTTTTTGAGTGGCTTCGTGCTCGAGCTCGCCGCCAGGAGGAGGATCTCTTCCTCTCACGCTGCCGGCCAACGCCAGGGGCGGCGCTGGCCACTCCTTTCCTCCTCCTCTCTTACACCTCCTTTCCTCTTCTCCTCAGCGTGGCCACCGGAAAGAGGGCTTCGATGGTCTTGGTCCACAGCCAGAAGATTCGACGAAGGAAGCTCCTTCTTACATCGCTCCTCACCGACGTCGATGGTCGTTCCCCTTCTTCATTTCTCCTCGACGCTATCTTCTCCCCTCATGGTGCTCTCCGCCCCCGAGCACGTCCAGTAGAGGGCGCTACTGGCGCCGCCTCCACCGCCGGCCCCTCTCGCTGCTCGTCGGTGCTGATGCTGTTGAGGAGGATCGCTGCCACCTCCCGCAGGTGTTACCACCGGTAGCCACCGCCGCCGTTAGCCGCCACTGCCCCTTCCGACGGCCCCACAGCTAGCTCCGACGTCCTGACAGTCAGCATCGACGGCTGTACATTTGTTGTCTCCACTGCTTTTGGCGTAGATCCAGTCCTCCGCGGTGTTTCCAGACATCCATTGTGTTTTCCGGCCATCGATCCGTGATGTTCTGCTCTTTGTATTATTGCTATGATGGTGAGGCATTTTACCAGCCGGCCTAGGAGCCGTTAGTGTGTGCCGTAGCCCGGCCTATGAGCCGAGGATATATTCTGACTTACATACCGCCTAGGCTGCGACGACTTGATCAGTAGCTCAACCAGTTCATCCATCCATCCGAGGGCGCCCCCCTGGGCCAGGGTAAGTTCTCGTACTCGGTATCTGTTCATTTTATTGCTATACTATTATGCAGTTACTTATACGTCTGTGGGATTCGCCTCGAGCACCGAGGTACCAAAGACCGGGGAAACCCGGTCGCTGGATACAGGTACAGTTGACCGGAGGAGGACTTCTGACGATCTGGTCAACGCAGCGGACAGATCATCACCGAGTCAAGAGGATGCGGTCAACCCTCCAGACACGTCATACCGGCAGGTTCGTCTTCTCAGCTTCCAGACAGGAACAACATGGTAGCTAGGAAATGTTCAGACCTTTGTACAAAATTTTTGTACAATGGAACCATTAGGTTTTCCGAGTAGCAACCAACAATTGCTATGCAAGAAGAATTAGCTCAATTTGAAAGAAATGAAGTTTGGGATTTAGTGCCACCACCCAAGAATAAAAAGATAATAGAAACAAAATGGGTATTTAGAAATAAATTAAGTGAAACTGGGGAAATCACAAGAAATAAAGCTAGATTAGTTGTTAAAGGGTTCAGTCAAGTAGAGGGACTTGACTATGATGAAACTTATGCCCCAGTGGCTAAACTAGAGTCCATTAGAATGTTACTTAGTTATGCAACCCACAAAGGGTTTAAACTGTACCAAATGGACGTTAAGTCAACCTTCCTAAATGGACTAATAAAAGAAGAAGTCTATGTAGGACAACCACCTGAGTTTGAAAATCTAGAACACCCTGATTATGTCGTTAAATTAAAGAAGGCGTTATATGGACTTAAGCAAGCCCCTAGGGCATGGTATGAAAGACTAACTTCTTACCTAATTTCTAAAGGGTTCAACCAAGGTTAAATTGACCCAACCCTATTCGTTAAGTAAATACAAAAGGATATTTTCATAGCCCAAATCTATGTAGATGATATCATCTTTGGGTCAACAAATTCAGAATTTTTAGATGAATTCACAAGTCTAATGGAACAAGAATTTGAAATGAGTTTGGTAGGAAAACTAACTTATTTTTTAGGATTATAAATCAAACAAACAAATGAAGGAAACTATATTTATCAACAAAAATACACTAAAGAATTACTTAAAAAATTCGGAATGGAAAATACTAAAGAAATAAAAATGCCTATGGTCATGAACACAATTCTAGATAATGACCCAAATGGAAAATCGGTTGACTTAAAATATTATAGGAGTGTCATAGGTAGCTTATTGTACTTAACTGCAAATCGACCCGATATTTTATTTGCATTTAGTATGTGTGCTAGATACCAAACCTGCACTAAGGAATCACATTTAACTCAGGTTAAAAGAATCTTTAGATACCTTAAATGAACAACAAATGTAGGTATTTGGTATCCTAGAACTAATAATTTTGAATTAATAGGGTATTCTGACTCAGATTATGCTGGGTGCAAATTAGACCGCAAAAGTACAAGTGGTGGTTGTCAACTTCTAGGTACATCACTTGTTAGCTGGTTTGGTAGAAAGCAATACTGTGTTGCGCTATCTACAACTGAGTCAGAATATATAGCCATAGGAGAATGTGTTGCACAATTATTATGGATGATGCACACTTTAAAAGATTTTAACTTAAACCTTACAAATGTAAAAGTGTTAATTGACAATATTAGTTCAATTAATTTAACAAAAAATCCAGTGCATCATTCCAGAACCAAACACATTGAAATTAGACATCACTTTATCAGAGATCATGTCACTAAAGGAGACATTGAACTCAAGTACATTGAGTCAAAGTCTAATTTAGTTGACATATTTACTAAACCTCTCCCTGAAAGTGAATTTAGCAATCTACGTAGAAAATTAGGGATGTACCTAATAGATTTGGAATTTTAAAATTGTTTTTAAAAATAGGTATTTTCAAATTCTAAGGTAAAATACTTTAATGTTTTCAAAATTTCCTATTTTTAGAATTTTAAAAAGGTTTTAGCCTTAGACTGAATAAATCCTTAGAAATCATGTTCCCCTAGGGCTAGTATCTGAGCATCTCACCAACATCCTAAGATTCCCTTGTTTGTGATTGCCAAACATAGAAAGGGGTGAGATGCATAGGTAGAGTGCCTGGACTTAAGATGCTTATGTCAGTGCATCAATATAAGTTTGGGCGTTAAATACCAAATAGATTTTAATCAAATTAAGTCAATCAGTATAGTCAAACACTAACTTATGCTTAGACTTAACTTGACTAACCAAGTGAAAGTTGTTATCCTCTGAATAATCAGTAAGTAGCTAACCGGTTAGACAGATTTAATAATGTCAGGTTCAGGGGGAGCAATAATTACTTTCATAATTTTTATTTAAAAATATTTTTGAAATTATAATTATTCAAACTTAATGTTGAATACTAATTTAAGAAAATAAAAACTCAGTTTTGCAAACAAGATTTCACAAACTTAACTTTGAAGAATTATGTTTTAAACATTGAATTTTACCTGGCTTTTGAAAATTTTGCTTTTATAAAAATTTTTTTATAGAATTTATGTTTGCAAAATGTTTCAAGTTCAAGTCCATTTTGAAAATTTTGGAACATATAAACTTATGTTTGGAATCTTGAATTCTTCTTAAACTTATCTTTCAAAAATTAATCTACAAGATATGATACTAAATTAGTTATCTTTCTAACTTAGTCATTTTTCAAAACTTAGCCATTTTGAAAAGTTATTAAAAATTACTCTTTCCAAGTTATCTTTCTTATACCTTAGCTATTTTGAAAAGGATAAGAGATATTTTTTAAAGCAAAATTTCTAATTATTTAACTCCCCTGAATCAATCTGATTTGTGTTTGCATTCTTTTTGAATGTTTTTGTATTTATAATTATTTGATCAATGTTTCTGTTTGATGAATGCCAAAGGGGGAGGGTTAGGTGGTTAAGTTAGCTAAAACAAATTGAAAATATTGAAAATAAAAACTAACTTAAAAATCTGTTAATGCTTGTTTTACTTGCATTTTACACTAACTTAACCAAGTTATCATTCCATCAAAAAGGGGGAGATTGTTGGTGTGGTTAGCACTAACGATCTAACTCAGGTTTTGATGAATGACAAAATAAGTTAAGTTAGTTTTGTTGTCGATCTAACACTCTGACCGAGTGTCCAGGAGAAGTCCAGACAGGTCGACGGGCTGACCTGATATCTGGCACGAAGCCCAGCTATGTCGACGGGCCGATTGGATAGCTGACACGAAGTCCAAATGGGTCGACAGGTTGACCAGACGTTTGGCACGAAGTCCAGCTAGGTCGACGAGCTGACCGGATAGTTGGCACGAAGTCCAGACGGGTCAAAGGACTGACCTGACATCTGACAGGTAAGTAAAGGTAAGTCACTGGAGGGGAGTGACTGTGAGGACGCGTTCCCGGGAAGGGAACTTAGGCACCGATCCGACTTAGAACCATTTCGGAACTCTAAGTCGAGATCTTGACTAGATTCCGGTCTCGGAGAGATGAAATCTAATTAATTATATTTCTGTTTATTATAACTGTGCTAATAATCTATTTTGCAGGAGATATAAGTGTCTCGGACTAATGTTTTCTTGCAGGAAGGAAGCTGCTGGAAATCAAGGTCCGGGAACCCGAGAGGTACCCGGGCGCCCGAAGGCGAAGTTTTATCCCCAACGTCGCTGTGCCACGTGGAGTTCACTGGTTGGCTCGGTTACGTCACTTCAGGGCGCCCTGAAGGATTGCGGGCGATCCGAACCTCCTATATAAGGAGGGTCAAGGCTGGAGTCAGAACAACAACTGAAAACCTGCTCTCCTACGACGTTGCGAAAGTCATCCGACAAAGTTTTGTTCTTTTTCTTCTTATCGTTTATTGTCGGTATTTTTGTCGTTAAAAGCTCCGAACCAAGTAAATTGACTTTGTTAGCATTGTTTTTACTTTTCCACTGTGTTTACTCGACGAAATTTTAAATCGATATTCACCCTCCCCCCCTAACGAACGATCACGATCCAACATAAGTAACCCTTGGTTTGGACTGATCTGGATCATTCATTTTGAAAGGGTATAACCCTTTAAAGGTCCTTTGATCTCAGCCATCAGATCTTAATAGATATAACTCTTCAAATGATTTTTAATCTCAACCATCGATCTGAAGAGATATAACTATTCTAACATGATCTCAGCCGTCAGATTACAACATTTAATCCGAAGCTTCAGATCAAGCATTCCTCTTCAACGCCAGATTAGAATCCGACGCTCCAGATCGCATCTACTTGCGATCTATCCTCATCTTTGATCAGACGGTCACCATCTGTTCACCCAATCCAATCATTGCTCTCTACATAGTCACGTGCCACATAGACACTGTCTCATCACCCGACATGCCACGTCACCCAAGGGTAGAGATCACCTGTGCTTTTGTATTAACAACATTAACATAGCAACACATATAAAGAAACGTTGGCTCTCGCCGGTTAACGATGTGGGACTAAAACTCCATCTTTTTTCCTTAATGTTAATTTGAGCACATCTTTGAACAATTAATTTCTCATTCATCCGTAATCGGTTTTGAGCAAATTAATAGTCCAGATTTATCTACTTGAAACGTAGATTTCGATTTTGAAGTCAAACTTGACTTTCAACGATCGATGACACCAAAATTTTGATTTACAAAATTGTATTCAACAAATCTTACATAGCAAATGAAGAACACTATGTAAGTGGTTTGAGGCAGCCTCAAAACAGAGTATTAAAGTTTTGGGCTTATGTTGACTTAATCAATCCTTTGAGCACCTAATGACATGGATTCTTAAGTTGATCTGTTAAAAAACTAAAAGGCTTTTGCAGGTATAATTTTGAAAATAAAAGAAAATTATAATGACTAAGCAATATTTATAAATGGCCACATGATGGCATCAAAATTTAGAGCAGGAATATAAAAGAAACAAATGTTCTTATTTTCAAACTTTCAGCTTTCCTCATGTCTGTTCTATGCAGCATTAGAGAATAACCTAATTGTCAAAACTATATTAGTTTATTATTTATTTGGTTATTAACTTAGGTAATCATACTAACCTTTTACTAACTAATTTTGATAAAATTCAAAATAAAATTACATTTATATATTTTTTTTCTTTTCACATTAAAAATAATTTTAAATCTATTAGTAATTTTTTTTCTTATTATTCTTATATAAAAAATATATATTATCATAATTTTTTTTAGTCTTGCATCTTAGGATTGACAACATTATGAGTAGTGAAATTTTATAAATATTTTGAGTCGGCGACATTAGAAAGTATATCTTTCTCGATTTTTTGATTAAGATCAAATGTAGTATATGTTTTTATCAGTTTAATATCTAGTATAAAAAATTAAATTTTTATAAAGAAAAATTTGTTATATAGCGTAGTATGATATTGTTCACTTTGATCCTAAGTTCTCATGATTTTTTCTTAGACTCTATCTAAAAGATCTCATATCAATGGAGATATTTTTTTATATATTTTTAATATGAGATTATTTTTATAACCTTCCAATCCAACGGTTTAAAAGTTAAATCATGCGAGACAAATAAAATTGAAGTGATAATATAAGTGGTTGAAAAATCTGTTAAGTTGAAAATGAACAAAATTTAAAAGGACATTCTAAATTATGTAAATTGTGAAAAAATGATATTTTATACTTAAAATATCTTTTTATTTCAGCGTTGTTGTGGGTAGCAACTATTGGATAACTGTTATAATATAAAAATTAAATTATTTTATTTTAATTAAAATTAAATATATCAAAATACTCTTCATTAATTTTAAGTTCACATGTTCTAATTATGAAAATAGTCCTTTATAAATAAAAGATAAGATTATGTAATTGATTATTCAGTGACATAGCTAAGATTATATTATCCATCAAGAGGGGTGATTTTCGATAAGAGAAGCAATTTTAAAAAATTTCAAACATTAATGTAGATTGATTTTATAATGCAAAAATCTAAATTTCAAATTAAAAAAAGCTAAAAATTAAATTAAAGTTAGAAATTTTCGAGTTTAACCATTAGTCTTAGTTAAATAATGATCCCTCGATCTCTAAAATTTATCTATGATTCAAAATCAAAATATCTAACATGTCTATATATGAGATTTTCGTTCCAATCTAAATAATCATTTTAACTATGGAGAAGAGGAGGAATAGAAAAATAAAATAGAGGGATGAGTGAAGATATGACGGTGTCATAGAGCATGACGAGGTTGTGCATAGGGAGAAAAGGGAGAAAGAAAAATAAAAAAGAAAATTTTCTCAAAAATATTCTAATTTATTTTAAATTGATCAAATCTGTTTAAATTTTAAACTTAGTTTAATCATAATTTAATCAAATCAACTTCAAATCAATCCCGATTTGAACCAATGTAATCTTTATCTTCATGTCTACCCATTAGATGTATTCAAACCTAATGTAATTTTAATTTAGTAACCTTACTTCATGTTCTACGATTTAATTTATCTATTTATTATTATATATTTTATTTTTAAAATTTAATATTTAACCTTCTAAGTCATAATATTTTCTTGTAAAGATAATACTAATAGAATCGTAAATTTTTTAAATATATCATCAATTTAAATTTTATGATGACAAACAATCTACTGATCAAATTGACTGGGAGGACTTCTTAATATATTCTTTTTAATGTCGGGATGCGGCCGCACCCCCGCTACGCCACAGTTGACCATTATGGTCTAAGCACCCGGCTGCACTTATAGTTTTTTTACTTTTTATAAATTTTGTCAAAATCATTTAAATTTTATCAAAATGTCAATGAAAATCTTTAAAATGATTATATACTCTAAATTCTAAAACTTTCAAATTTAAATTATAAATTTTGAATATTATTATATTAAAATATTTTTTATTAATTTAGTTAAAATTATTTAAATTTTATTAAAATTATTTTAAAATGATTAAAATTACTTTAAAATAGTGATAGAAGTTATTAAATTATTGCTACATAGTTATAAATAAATCCTAAACTCTAAATAAAATTCTAAAACTTTAAATCCTAATGATCCTATCCCAAAATTGAGGAGATGACCGCCGGGAAGTAATGCTGAGGTGGCTCTTCATCTTCGCTGATGATTCTACGCTCTTGCAATCACAAGTCATTAGTATCAAGCCGGGAGGGGATTCCCGGCGATGACCCTCCGACGCCCAAGTCACACATCGACAAGTAAAGATAGGAGCAAAAAGAAAATGATGAATAGTAGCTACAAGAGATATCTCCTGCGTACCTCCGCGGAGGATGATCTCCCTTCTTATATAGAGCCTCGATGGGTAGATTGCACGCCTCCCGAGTGGACACGCTTCCCAAGCTTTCCCTAAAAGCTAGCATCGAGAAGATGTCCATGACACCTTACCATAACGGGTAGGCCCGGACTTGAGGTGAGGCCTAGGAGGCACTTGCCTCAGGCCCAATTCCAAGAGGGGCTCAAATATTATTAGTATGTCATGTAATTTAATATGTATATTTTAATTTTAATAAAACTTGCATCATCGATTCCTCTCCCTAATTTTTCGCCATCGCGACTTGAGAAGTGCTACTCTGTCGATCGCCTGATCCTCGTCCTAAATTCGCCATCGCGAAGTGCCGCTATGCTGATCGCCCGATCCTCACCCTAATTTCGCCGTCATGAAGTGCTGATGTGCCGATCCTCTCCTAATTTCGCCGTCGCGAAGTGTCAATCCTTGCCCTAATTTCACCGTGAACTCTCCTCTTCAAGGGTGGTCATTTCTAGTTTTCTACACGGCCGACGATACCAACCTGTCAACCTCTTCAATTAATCTTCTATTTTGGTAAGTTTCTGTTTGATATGTGTAGTTTTTATTTCTGATCAACTTCATTGTTTCTGACTTCTTGCTTACGACATTAGTTCTCTTGCTTTTGAATTGTTGTGTTTTGTGTTGTTACAAAAGCAAGGAAAAAGGTGATAGGGAGACAAAAGCAAAGCTGATTTTTCTTGTTCTCTTCTGCCGCTTTGCTCCTACTCCTTAATTCCTATTAATTCCATCCAATTTGATTCAATTAGTTTGTATCATTAAATTAGTTAGCTTTTTGCATCTAGAAGTGAGCTAGAAAAAAAGGATTCTGTACCTCCTTCGTAGGAAAAGCATGAGAGATCTAACAAGTAAATCCACATCTAACAATTTAATTGAGTTTTGCATGATTGATCACTAATGCTCATTGCATTAAATACTAAATATACCAAAAATAAAGACAAATTGATAAATTTTCCAGCAACAATTGGTCAATTGTTTGTGCCCAAAACAATTCCTTTAGATTGGTTTGGCCCCAAGTACAAGAATGTTGACTCATAAAATTTGATTGTGAATTACTGAAGCAAGAGATATGCTAAGATACTTTTTTAGATGTAAGTAGTTGTTTTCTTTATGTTCATCTGTTTGAGCTTAGCTCTTTGACTCCAATCTGTCATTTTATGCTCATTTGTCATTGTAAAGGATGACCTAATTGAATTAACCTCCCTAGCAAAAAACAAGCAATGAACAGGATCCCTTGTGCTACACTTGAATTGTAGCAGCATAAAATTTTCATGACTAGTTATGAGTGCAACTAGAGTTGTTTGCTATATTTTCATTATATTTTGAAGTGTAGATGATTTTTTAAGTTAATATAGTAATAAAATGGTGTAAGAGGCCCATTTTATTGAAGTTTGACTCAGGCCATCAAAATCTCAGGTACGGCTTTAACGGGGCGAGCATATCTCTGTAGAGGCGGCGGAAGGTTCTCTCGTACGATTCTCTGTCTTGCCGTTCGATTTTCTGTCCATCCGCGCCGATCGTCGGCGGCACTGACTCCCAAAAGGATGTAGGCACGTGCCCCTACTGTTTCTGTTTGTCAGCTACTAGTCTGACCGGGCTCTCCTCTATTGGCTCGGTCGGTGTGTCGCGACTGATCAACTAGAGTATCATTTACTTTTGTGCGCTGCAAGCTCGGTCGTCTCTCATCGAACTCTATCGGTCGATCGGCTATGGAGAGCTTTCCGGTTGGCTGGTCAATCTATGGAGAGCTTTTCGGTCGGCTGGTCAATTAGTTGACCCCCTAACCTTGACGTCTATTGAAGCCCTGAACTTCTTTGGAGGTAAGTCCTTCTAAATCCTCCCTGGGTCATTCGGATCACCTAACATAAAATTATTTAAATTTCATCTTAATTACTTTAAAATAATGGTGACTACCGTAATAACATTATATTAATTATTATACGTCGCAGCTTCACAATAATTAGATGTCATTATTACAATAATATTAAAAATAAGAATTAATATTATTTAGCAGTTATATCTTATTGTTATATCTAGTTGTAATATTATTAAAAATAAAAATATTTTCGAAAAGTGGGACGTAATATAATTTTACCATTATATAAAATTTGAAGCATCCATTTAATTTTTATCGGTTGAAAACTGAGCTGGATATTTATTATGATTTGATTTGATTTGATATGAATGTAAACACAGGCCAACGACAAGGATATTAATCGTGTGACATGTGCGCACCATAAATTAGACTTGATGAGGTCTGTTAGCCCCTATAGGAGTATAACACAAGGGTTATATATGAATATAATATATAAATATATATAAATTAATATTTTAAATTTATAAATTGAATTTGATAAATGTATCTTAAATTCATAGAGCAGTTGGGTTGGATATTATAGAGATTTTTTTTCATTTAAATGAAATATATAATCATGGATATTTTATTTTTTGGTCAATTTTTTCTTTGAGATTATAGTATAATTGTAAGATATTCAGATCACCTAAGTTTTTGCTATAATGAATTTATGAAAAAAAAAATTTAAATGAGACGTGGAAATAAAAGATACGGAGGTTTTTAACAATTTGTCATGGCTCCTTCCTAATAACTAATAGAAAAATTTTATAGACAAAAAATGATAATTTCAATTAATTTCATTGTCTATCGAATAATCGGTCCGGTTCTATAAAAATTTTCTATCGATCATCAAGATAAATAAAGAACTACGCATGACCATCAACCCAAAAACTCAACATCCTTTGATTACATACCCCATTTGAAAATTTTTTTTTATAAATATATTTTATCTAAGATTAAAATTATGAATATTTTGATGATAATTTAAATATTCTATCATAGTATTATAACCCGAGGGAAAAAAAATTATTTAGAGCCAGGTCATCAATTGTCTCCATGTTACCTAATTTAATATTTATTTTACTTTTCTATAAAACAACCCCTTGGCCTCCTTTCCTTCTCCTCTCCCTTGTTCTTCTGCCTCCCTATTCTACTCTACTCACCAATCCGCGCCGCCGCGATCCATCACGTGAATTTTCGTTCCTTTTCTTCTACGGAATTTCTCGGTAAGCAAGAAAAAGAAGATATTTTTTTTGATGAATTTGACAGTTTGTGATGAAGAAATGGATGGCTTTGTGTGTAGATTATTGATTCCTTGGAGGGTCGGCATGGCAGACGGGAAGCCGGCGGAGATGGAGAGCGGAGGAGAGAGGAAGCGGAAACGCGGGGTAGAGGCTTCATCTTCATCTTCTTCTTCTTCGTCATCGTCGGCGGTGGCCAAGTGGAGAACAGAGGGGGAGCAGAGGAACTACTCCTCCAAGCTCATCGCGGCCCTCCGCCGCGTTCGCTCAGCCACTCCTTCTCCGGCAGGGAGCCGAGCCGTCCGGGAGGCGGCCGACCGGGCGCTCGCCGTCGCCGCCCGCGGTCGCACGCGGTGGAGCCGCGCTATCCTCCTTTCCAGCAAGATCCCTTCTCTCAAGCGCAGCAGATTGCTGCTGCGGCGGCGCGCCACCTTCAGACCCAAGCCCTTCGCCGCCGCTGGGCGGAGCAGCAGGCCGCCGGCCCTGGAGAAGAAAACAAGAGTCCTCGGCCGGCTAGTCCCCGGCTGCCGAAAACTCCCCCTCCCGTCGCTCCTCGAGGAGGTCTCCGACTACATCGCGGCGCTGCAGATGCAAGTCCGCGCCATGAGCGCCTTCGCCCAAATCCTCTCCGCCACCTCCGATACTGCCGGCACTCCATCGCCACCTCCTCCTCCTCCGCCTCCGCCCATGTAATTTATTTGTACATTTTAATGATCACCCGCTTTCTTCTATTTGTAACCCATGTCCTCCCCTCCAACCCCCAATCTCAGCTCACACCCTCTACCAATCTCATTGTCTTGTTCTTAGATTGCATAATGATTTGTTTCCTGAGCCTCATCACATCACACCATCACACCACGAACAAGAAAGATCAGCAGCTAGCAACACGAGCATCTAGCAGATGGATCCACGTGAATCTAGCTAGCTTTACAGCAAAGATAGAGAGAGAGACAGAAGCAAAGCAGAAGAAAAAAAAAAAAGTTGCATGTGGCAGTAAAACAAGAAGCAGAAATAAAAGTTCAAGATCAGCATAATTAAAGCCATGTGAATGCCATCGAGCTCAATCTTCACCTTCATCTTCAGATGCATGGCTCATGCATGGCATTGTGGCTGTGTCTGTCAGCAAGGAGTCAGTCTCTATGCAGAAGAAAGAACCTCTTCACGCACCTCTGCACTGCAACGCAATGCCACCCTGTGAGAGTGTCGATGTGACGCAACATCATTGTAGTGATTCCCAGGTGGGTCGTCTGAGCCGTGTCGTTGTGCGTGACATGAGCCATGTGTGAGTGAATGCAGCCAATGGAAGATGGGACAGGGAGTGGAGGGAGGGACCCTCGTGCTGCCCACTGGGAGCCTCTTTGTTCTCTAATGGCCAACAAGACCAGCAGCATGTGGATAAGTGGGGGTGGCTTGGCCTGTTGCCTTTGCACTGGGCATCACTGTGGACTCTTGTGCAGCTCAGTGCGAGGATGGTCCATTTTTGGAGCATTATATTGCTCGTGTCACGAGAGGAAATTAACTTGGCAATGCTTTCACATGGAGCCTTCTTTATTGCAGTATTAGTTGTAGTAGGGATGTGGAACAACAGAGTCTAAAATTTTGAGACAGTTTTTATCGGCGATCTTGACATCCATAAATTTTGAAAAGTCATAATTTTTAACTCGGATTGAATTACGAGATTATAATATATTAAGTCGAATCTCATTCCGATATCCATATTAATCATGAGTTTATTTGTAACGATCCAATCTTAGGATAAAAAATACCATTTAAAATTTTTTCAAACACTTGGACTAATTTTGGTCCTTTTTATTATCTTTTAGGATTTATAACAAAGATTTTTTTAATGTCTTTTGTAGAGTTAGAGTTTTGAGACTAATATGACGGATAGCAGAGACTCCACATGGAGCAGCGAAGGCAAGTCACTCGGTCAAGGGTCAAACTGAGGTGTAGGTCAAAGGCCAAGGTGAGGTGTAGGTCAAAGGGGTCAAGCTCAGGTAAAAGACCACTCTGTTGGGTGTAAACTCGTTACAATTCTGAGTGCGTACCAAAGTCACAAGAACTTACAATCAAGTAGGTTTGAGCAGATAATCTCAAACTGTCGACTCTAGCGAGCCGAACCACGCACAGAGTAGATGAGTCGCGGACACCGTTAGTTGTCGAGCGGCGCCACGTTGCTGTTGAGAGTTGCTGACAGGATGTCGAGAGCTGCAACACGAACTCAGAGTGGATGCCGAGTCCAGCAGAGCGCTGTCTCCTTAAAACAGATTCGGCCCCTCCGCGGTGCTTAGAGGATTAAGTGGGCGTCTGTTTCCCAGGATAAAACAGCAGGATCACGAGCACAACCGAGCACTGGTTGTCGTGACGATCTGAACTAGATCCGAAAACTATCACTATTTCTGTTGAGCAAAAGAAGTGCACAACAGAAAAGAAAGAAACATGGGGATTTCAGAAGGAATGAAAGAGCACACAAAATGCATTTGAACTTCTCTCACAAAGCTCACTGAGCTATTTAAGCTGCTCTACTCTCTTCACTTGTGCTCTGCTCTCTTCATTCCACTTAAGGTCTCTTTATAGACCTTGCCTGTGCAAGGCTTGCAAGACTTGCAAGCACAGCAAGCCACAACGTGGCTTGCTGGTGGCTGCCACTTTGCCAGCAAGCCACGTGTGGCTTGCATGCAAGCCACTTGGCTTGCAAGCTTGCTTGCCATGTGGCCTTGCGTGCCATGTGGTACAAGCAAGCGTGTCACGTGGCGTGTAAGTAAGCTGGCGACCTTCCTTATCTTATATGTTGGCCAACAAGTTGTCTGACTGATGTAACAATTAATAGGGTTCACAAAAATACCCCTTGGGTTGATGTCATCCGGGCCCTGGATTTTCATCCCCTTTGTTCCGAATCAGCCGGAAGGTGTCACTTTCTTTGTGGGACTGAAACCCACACGTCATATTTCCATTCACGTTTTTCCAACAATCCCCCACATGAATGGAAACAAGGATGTGTGATAGTCTCCGACAGTTGAGTCGAGTATAGGATAGGTAGGTGTTACCCTTTGAACCTTCCCTTGTAAACTCTGTTTACTCACTGGCTGATTAGTAGACACGATGTCTTTGAACTGTTCGGCCGGTGGTGTAAGCATGGACAGATCTTACCCAAGACTCTCCCTGATATAGCTCAGGTCTCATGAGTGTGTTCGTTCTTGGCCATGAACACGCCTGGTTCTGTGAGAAGCTCTCAGAATTGTGCCTCCAATTTTCTTCGAAGCGGCCCCACTTCTTTCTCACATAGGTGATCCCTCAAGAGTTACCATCTACTCTTTTTTTATCATTAAAAGCCCATCGGCTTATCCTGGTCTCGTCACTGTTTCATGGGGCTTCCCTACAGTGTGTCTAGTCAGTGCAGATTAGTTGTCCCTTTGAACCTAGTTCTTGGGATCTCCAGTCAGCATAGGTTGGGTGCCCTCTGTACTGATCGCTGATAACGACATCAAGCTCATTCCTTGTGATGAGCTTGCAACTAACTCTCGATTTAACCCTTTGGTTAGCGGATCCGCTAGGTTATCTTTTGACTTCACATAGTCAACATTGATAACTCCAGTTGAGAGTAGTTGTCTAATGGTATTATGTCTACGACGTATATGTCTAGACTTACCATTATACAGATGGCTCTGGGCCCGACCAATTGTTGATTGACTATCGCAATGTATGCAAATTGCCGGCACAGGTTTTGGCCATCATGGAATATCTTCTAAGAATTGTCGTAGTCATTCAGCCTCTTCACCACATTTGTCAAAAGCTACAAACTCAGATTCCATCGTGGATCTGGTTATTACAGTTTGCTTAGAAGATTTCCAGGAAATGGCTGCACCAGCTAGAGTGAATACATATCCACTAGTAGACTTAGAGTCTTTTATATCAAATATCCAACTTGCATCACTGTATCCTTCGATCACAGCGGGATATCTCGAATAGTGCAGTCCATATTCACGAGTATACCTTAAGTACCTCAGTACTCTTGTTATCCCTTTCCAGTGCTCAACACCGGGATTACTCGTGTATCTACTCAGTTTGCTTACTGCGTAGGCCAAGTCTGGTCGAGTACAACTCATCAAGTACATCAAACTTCTAATAACTCGAGAGTACTCTATCTGCGAGATACTTTCACCTCGATTTTTCGATAGATGTTGACTCGTATCTATCGGCGTTCGTGCCAACGCAGTATCACCCTTGGTGAATTTCTCAAGAATCTTGTCCACGTAATGAGACTGATTAAGAACAAGTCCTTCTGTCGTTCTAAGAATTTTGATTCCTAGAATCACATCAGCTAGGCCCATGTCTTTCATGTCAAATCTTGAGTTCAACATATCTTTAGTGGATTTGATTATCTTATCATTACTTCCAATGATAAGTATGTCATCTACATAGAGACACAAGATGACATAGTCACTCTCTGTGGCTCTCATGTAGACACATTTATCACATTCATTGATCTTGAATCCACATTCCTTCATGACATTATCGAATTTCTCATGCCACTGCTTTGGTGCTTGTTTCAAACCATATAATGACTTCACCAATCTACAGACTTTGTTTTTCTGTCCTAGCACAGAAAACCTCTCAGGTTGGTCCATGTAAATTTCCTCTTCTAAATTCCCGTTTAGAAAGGCTGTCTTGACATCCATTTGATGTATTTCGAGATTCCATAGAGTAGCAATAGCCAACAATACTCTAATGGAAGTAATTCTCGATACCGGAGAGTATGTATCGAAGTAATCAAGGCCTTCTTGTTGTCGGTATCCTTTGATTACTAATCTGGCCTTGTATTTATCGATTGTGCCATCTGATTTCATTTTCTTCTTGAAGATCCACTTGCAACCTAATGGTTTACTTCCCGGAGGAAGCTCCACGAGTTCCCAAGTGTGATTTTGCAAGATAGATTCTATCTCAGATGCAATTGCCTCTCTCCAGTGAGGTCCATCAGACGAGCTTACTGCTTCTGAGTAACTCCGGGGCTCACTTTCCAGCATGAAAGTGATAAAATCCGATCCATAGGATTTTTCTACTCGAGCTCGTTTACTCCGTCTAAGCTCAACCTCCACTGGTTCAGCATCTTTTTCTTTGTCTTGTGTTTCATATGCCCGTTTTGAGGAGCTAGCATCCTTTCGGGTCTTAAAAGGAAATACATGCTCAAAGAATGAGGCATTTCTTGATTCGATTATTGAGCTCTTGTGTATCTCCAGTATGTGTGACTCAAACACACAAAATCTATATGCAGAGCTGTTTTGTGCATATCCAATAAATATGCAATCAATAGTCTTTGGTCCTATCTTAATCCTTTTCAGATCAGGCACCAACACTTTGGCAAGACACCCCCACATTCGTAAATATTTGTAGGACGGTTGTCTTCCATTCCACAACTCATAAGGGCTCTTATCTATTTTCTTCCGGGGTACCTTATTTAAAAGGTAATTAGCTGTTAACACAGCTTCCCCCCACATGGACTCTGGCAATCCAGAGCTTAAGAGAAGAGCATTCATCATCTCCTTAAGAGTTCGGTTCTTTCGCTCAGCAACTCCATTTTGCTGAGGAGTATAATGAGCTGTTGTTTCGTGTCTGATCCCATGTTCAGCACACAACTCAGCGAACGGTGACACATATTCACCGCCTCGGTCACTTCGAACCACCTTAATCTTCCTATTAAGCTGGTTTTCAACCTCATTCTTATAGAGAGCAAATTTCTCTATAGCTTCATCCTTACTTTTGAGAAGATACACATAACAGTATTTTGTGTTATCATCTATAAAAGTGATGAAATATTTATTACCACCACGTGTTGGCGTACCTTTTAGGTCGCACACATCAGTGTGGATTAGGTCAAGTGGTTCATTACTTCTTTCAATATGTTGAAAGGATGACCTTGTCATTTTTGCTTCAACACAAATCTCATACTTGTGTTTTGGGTCAAGGTGGAATGTAGGTATGCTTTGCATGTTTATTAATCTACGCAACACATCGTAGTTAACATGTCCTAGTCTACCATGCCACAAACACGAAGACTCAAGCATATAAGTGGAAGAGCTTTCATTTTTATTTATCTTGGGCCTAATGGCCATTACATTGAGCTTAAACAGCCGATCAGATACATAGCCTCTTCCTATAAACACTCCATTTTTGGACAATACAACTCTGTCCGACTCAAAAACAATGCGAAAGTCATGCTTGCTCAGAAGTGATCCGGACACTAGATTCTTCCGAATCTCCGGAACGTACAGCACATTGTTCAGAGTGAGGTCCTTGCCCGAGGTCATCTTCAGCACCACCTTTCCTTGGCCTATGACGTCCGAGGTTGCTGAGTTCCCCATGAACAGTTTATCTCCAGTAACTTCTTCGAAGTTGTGGAGCAGCTCTTTGTTGCAGCACACATGTCTGGTGGCTCCAGTATCAATCCACCATTGCCGAGGATTGGAACCTATTAGGTCACTTCAGAAATTACGGCGCAGAGATCCATATCCTGTTCTCCCGCCAGGTTGGCCTCAGGTTTTTTCTTCTTTGGCCTTTTACAATCTGAAGCCTTGTGACCCATACGATCACAATTGTAGCATTTCCCTAAGAACTTCTTTTTCATGTTTTGTCCTTTGGGTTGTGTCGTGGAAGATTTTGGATGCTTCCGTTTTGAGCTTTGTCCGTGCTCAACAACATTGGCTTTTACAGTAGCCTGAGAGAACAGTTTTCTCTCCGAATTCTTGTTGTCTTCTTCTATACGAAGGCGAACAACAAGTTCCTCCAGGTTCATTTCCTTCCGCTTGTGCTTCAGATAATTCTTAAAGTCCTTCCAGCCAGTTGGTAGCTTTTCAATGATAGCTGTCACTTGGAAGGTTTCGCTCAGAGTCATACCTTCTGAGTGAATTTCTTGTAAGAGTACTTGAAGCTCCTGGACTTGACTGATTACAAACTTCGAGTCACTCATCTTATAGTCCAGGAAACGACCGACAATAAACTTTTTGGCCCCAGCATCCTCCGATTTATATTTCTTGTCCAGAGATTCCCACAGTTCTTTTGCCGTTTTTATCTCACAATACACAAGATAGAGTGAGTCGGCAAGATTGTTAAGGATGTAATTTCGACAGAGGAACTCAGATTCGTTCCATTTGTCAAGCAGAAGGAGGGTGTTCACCTCATCTACACCCTTAACAACCTTGGGAATTTCTTCGGTCAAGATACGTGCCAGACCTAGCGTGGTTAAGTAGAAGAACATCTTCTGCTGCCACCGCTTGAAATTCACTCCTGTGAATTTTTCTGGCTTTTCCCCGTGATTGATTGGCACATTCCCAATCGGGGCGGAGGAGGTCGGCACATGTTGAGCCTGTTGCATCTCAACATTTTCTGCCGCCATGGTAACAGAACGAATCTGTTTTAAGTTTTGTTGGGTGTAAACCCGTTACAATTCTGAGTGCGTACCAGAGTCACAAGAACTTACAATCAAGTAGGTTTGAGCAGATAATCTCAAACTGTCGACTCTAGCGAGCCGAACCACGCACCGAGTAGATGAGTCGCGGACACCGTTAGTTGTCGAGCGGCGCCACGTTGCTGTTGAGAATTGCTGACAGGATGTCGAGAGCTGCAACACGAACTCAGAGTGGATGCCGAGTCCAGCAGAGCGCTGTCTCCTTAAAACAGATTCGGCCCCTCCGCGGTGCTTAGAGGATTAAGTGGGCGTCTGTTTCCCAGGATAAAACGGCAGGATCACGAGCACAACCGAGCACTGGTTGTCGTGACGATCTGAACTAGATCCGAAAACTATCACTATTTCTGTTGAGCAAAAGAAGTGCACAACAGAAGAGAAAGAAACATGGGGATTTCAGAAGGAATGAAAGAGCACACAAAATGCATTTGAACTTCTCTCACAAAGCTCACTGAGCTATTTAAGCTGCTCTACTCTCTTCACTTGTGCTCTGCTCTCTTCATTCCACTTAAGGTCTCTTTATAGACCTTGCCTATGCAAGGCTTGCAAGACTTGCAAGCACAGCAAGCCACAACGTGGCTTGCTGGTGGCTGCCACTTTGCCAGCAAGCCACGTGTGGCTTGCAAGCTTGCTTGCCATGTGGCCTTGCGTGCCATGTGGTACAAGCAAGCGTGTCACGTGGCGTGTAAGTAAGCTGGCGACCTTCCTTATCTTATATGTTGACCAACAAGTTGTCTGACTGATGTAACAATTAATAGGGTTCACAAAAATACCCCTTGGGTTGATGTCATCCGGGTCCTGGATTTTCATCCCCTTTGTTCCGAATCAGCCGGAAGGTGTCACTTTCTTTGTGGGACTGAAACCCACACGTCATATTTCCATTCACGTTTTTCCAACACACTCCAACTCGGACTCTCCAGACCACTCTAGCTCGGTCTCATTTGACCTCTCCATACCACTACAACTCGATCTCTTTGACCTTCCCCTCTCGATATCTCCGTCCTCCCTCACTTGGTCTTTCTGGATCTCCCCAGTTATGTCGCGCCTAACTTTGTCCGCTCAGCCGCTCCTGACTCCCCTAGCCTAGCCTAAATCCAAACATCTCTAGAGGCAAGAGAAGGAAGTGGGGGTCAGGATAGAAAAATGATATGTCCAAGAAAAAAAATTCAAGGAAAAATTCAAAAATAGACACATAAGGGATGGGCCCACAAAAAGTGAAATGGTGGACCATGACTTTATGTGTCTATCCTTGAGCTTTTTGATAATGAAGTGGAGGCTTGCGTGGCATCCCACAACTCGAACGTGGGAGGAGATATAAAAGGAAGCTCGCTTCAGCGGGCAGGCACAACAACACACTCGAAACCCTTCTTCTCCATTGCTTGCTCTTTCACTAGCCTCTGTGCTAACTTGAATGTCGAAGTGGTCATGCTGAATCCAACCTCAGCGCTCATTCTAACCTCTTGCTGAGTACTATACGTATTTCAAAAGCTCTCCTCAACATCATATCACCAAGGACATAGACTATTTAAATCATTTATTTAGTTGATTTTAGGATAATTTTTTTAATCATCAATAATATTTTTCTATTGTTCCTTATCCCCAAAGCTGAGTGTTTTGGATGCCCTAATATTCTACTGAATTAACAGGTTTTAAAAGATTATTTCCGATAATTTATATTTGAATCAAAGAATTCAATTGAATTCCGCTACGTCAAGTACCTAGCTAAATCAAAATATTCATTTTAGCTAGGTTTTTGACGTAGAGGAAATTATTGATAGACAATTTAACTGGTTAAATCGAGAACCGGAGATTAGATCAGTTAACGAGCAGTTTTGACATAGAACAACCCCCAATCAAGGGGGTTATTGGATGAATGAAGAGTGCCCTACTAACAATTAATTGAGTGCATTGCTTACTATATCTGAGATATGTGTTGGCCTTATTTATTAGGAGCATCATTTGTAGTTCTAGTGGAGTCTAGTGCTTCCTTGACATGTCTCACTACCAAGAACTCCTTTATTATCAGCAAACCTGATTCGTTTGAATTTAGTTTTTATACATCAAGTCAAGTTCAAAGATGAAGTGATTCAATGGATAAGTTGCAAGCATTAAGAATCATTATGATGATATGTTCCATTGCAAACCTTCATGGTGTCAAAGAAAAGGTTGTTGTTCGCTAGCTAGCCTAATTGGCCCAAGCCAACTAGAGCTTGCACTTCTAGGTCATAAGGACTCGAGCCGATAAGGCACATTCTCAAGCAAAACTAGAGTATCCCTTGACTACCATCCGTCGACTAACAAGATGCATATAACATCATCCAACCACGCCGATGACGATCTAGAGCTTGACTCACACGTAGTGTATTAATTGTGAGAATGCCAACTTATATGATCGACCGTGCCACATTTAGTTCCCAAGTTGAATGAAGATAGAGGAGCACTATCTCACACAATTGAACTATAACATCAAGATGTCTATATGTCTACTTTGAGATCCCTCAACATCTTTTTCTTGTTGAACTTTTGTTCTATGGCATACCAAATGAAATTGTAGATGATTCATCAGTCCAACGTTCTTAGGTCAACCATTCATTAAAAGAATTATCTCACTTTGCAATATTATGCTAAGCTCAATGAAGGAATCAAATTTATATAATCCATCAACAGCTATACATAAGATGACCTCATTTTGGAAGTGATAAATTAGGTATGCATGGTGTAAGGCGACTACATGTCCTATGAAACATAGGACACTGATTTATAACCCAAAATGGGAAGCATACATGAATGGGAATCCCACCATCACCACCACCCAATTTACATATCTAAACATAGGACACCTCCTATCTTGATCACTAAACTTTGTCTAAAGGTCACTCATTGTCTCTTTGAACCTTGTGGTGCCAAGCACTTGGTCCAAAAGGAGAGTTCATTGCGATATGTTTCCATTGAATTGGCTAAAAATTTGATCACAAAGGTATAGATTCCATGTGTTGGGAGTTTCATGAGATGGTTTGGCTTAATTTAATTGTGGATGAAAAATAAGCACCAAATAATTATTGGTAATTGATAGAAACACTTAAAGGTAAGAGATTCTTTAAAAAAAAAATACATCTAACTTTTAAATTTCTCAAAGAATGTATTTATTTCTCTTTTTTTTTTCTCCCCTAAGCACTATAGTGTTGCATTAAAAAAAAACAACATTATTATGATGTTAAATTTTAAAGAACAATACCTATATATGTGTTGTTGCATTTCAAATATCAATATGACTTTGGTATTGCATGAATCCTAAAATCAGCACCACTAGTAATATTGATGTCTGAAATGCAATACCAGAGTCAGTCAATTTATTTTAGGCTCGTTGGATTGACTTTCATCACTAAATAATTTAAGCAAATTGAATTGAAATTTTATTAATCCAATTTAAGGGGGTCTAGATGGATCGACTCACTTGAACCCGTGACTCACGTGGATTGGCCACCGAGTTGAGAAAAAAAATTCTTCTAAAATTTAAAACTTAAATAGAAATTTCAATCAGCTTATCCGCTAGAATCCAAACTTAAAATTTTTTAACTTTTTCATATATATATATATATATATATATATATATTTTGTATTTTGTTGACAATCCATTAACTCATTACAATTCCATCCAGTAAAATGAAAGAATTATAAATTTTTAAAATAATATATAGAAATATCGTAAATAGGGTCACAGCGATCCCCGTTAGTGCTGTAGTCTCTCAGCCCGGAGCTATTTTATCATATTCCAAATTCAGTAGTTTCAGTAAATTTCCAATGATAGTTCTTCTTGGCCCAAATCTAGAACTATCCTTAACGGTTTTTTAACCATAAATCCTGTCCATAGTGTCAGCTAAATATAAGTATATAGATATTAAGTGTATAAGTTTCGATCTCATACGCCCACTGTTTATTGAATTACGTCCGGGGATTAGATTTTATTGAATTCTATAAGATTTAATGGTTTGTAACGGTGCGGAAGGAAATTGAATCGGCAATTTTAGTTGGTTTTATCAATTGGATTTATTTATGGGAATTAGATTGTAATTTATAGGTGCTTACCGCTGGAATAGGATTAGCTCATGGTGGATTCGCGAATCGTGTGCACTTCCTCGCCTCCCGGTATTCATCTCGATTTCTACGGTTTTTTTTTTTCCTTCCATCGTTTTCGTCCCCTTTTCTTTTCGTTTGAGCCTCACCGACAGACAGATCGCGGAAGACTCGCCGTTGGCAAATCCTAAATCGTAATAGGATCAATCCTCGTCCATCTCTTTGCTTGTTTGATTTGAGAGACAATTTGGTTCAGTTTTGGAGAATGGTGGTTGCGCCGCCCATGCCATTGCATTCTTTCCATCCTGCGTTTCCTTGTGATAAAATGGTATGTACATGAGCTGTTGATCTTCTTTTCTTCTCTTGAAAGATGTCTTTTTTGCACGAATCTCTTGTCCGATTTTGTGTATTGTGTTTGTTTTGATCTTGCGAGGTTCATTTTCCCCCCTCTACAGAAATCCTTTTGGTTTTGGTAAAAGAATCCGATCTTTGGTTTGGGAAAGAACATTAGGGGTTTTCTTCTGTAAAGGTATTTGCTGCATTTTGAAAATTTGAAGTCTTTTCTATCCGGATGGGGGTTCCTGGATTTGGGAATTCTGATGCTTGTCGATTTTTGGTATGATTCTGAGTTTCACCATAGCTTCTGGCAGGTAGAAAGTGATCTGAAATGTTTGATATTGTTGTAGGCGGTTCTCCGTGGGTCCTGATCAGAATGCGGAGTTGCACTGTGTTTTGACCATCAAAAGGAGAGGAAGGTTCTGTTTTTGCTTACATCGGTTTGCTGTTCGTTATCATGGATAGGCAAAGAACAATAGATGGGGATGTTGTAGACTTGGAGTGTGGCATGAGTTCACTGATGCAACCACAGGAAGGAGCAAACGAAATGGGCTCTAGCTCAGGGCAGGAAAAGAATGCATTGAATAGGGAATCGGGTGGATTTGTGGGCATTAATGAGTTGTATGGTGAACAAGTTCCAAACATAACTGAGCTTCCTGTCACACATGCCCATTCAAATTCCGGGGCTTCCTTGAACAGGAGGGAAGGAGAAGAAAAGCAGAGTTTGTTTAAATTGGGAGCTGAGAAGATAAAAAAGACGCGATGTAAAAAGCCTCCAAAACCTCCCCGTCCTCCCACATCTACGCCCTTGGATGCTACTGATCTGAAGATGATTAGAGAGATATCTGAGCTTGCCATGATGAAGCGGGCAAGGATTGAGAGGATGAAAAATAAGAAGAAAAATGCCAAATCATCATCTTCTAATGGCAACCTGTGTGCCATGGTTGTTACCATTATTTTTTGCCTTCTTCTAATCTGGCAAGGTATACTTCATCGTTGATTTTCGTTGCCTTTGAATTATATCACAAGTTCTTGATAGGGGTTAAATGGTTGACAAATTACTAGCCGGCAAATTGAACCCTTACTTATCTCTAAGGCACGCTACCTTTCACTGATATGGACTATACAATCTTTTACATAGTTAATGTCATTTACTGAAGATCTATTTACTGCAACTGGCCAATTGTCTTACTTTTTTAGTCTGCCGTGATAACAATGCTGGAAGTAACTACATTTCTAGTACCCTAGTAAGCATGATGATATTTTCTTCATTTGCTTTTTACTCAATTTAGTTGCATGGTAGCATTGCTAGTACATCTAATACTTGGTCACATGAATTCCTTGCCATCCCTGTCTATTTACTACTGCTGCTACATATTAATCATAAATCCTTTCAGAAATTGCTGCAAAAAAAATATGCCTTGTATAACAGCAGGAAAAGAAAGCATAGTTGATCCTCTTGATTTATTTTGATCATATTACTGATTGTTTTCTTCAACAATCTGACAGAAAGTGACAAGTTGCATCGTGATGATACATTTGATCTGATATCTCATCTAGAACACTATTGATACTGCAAAAAAATGTAATTTTGACTTTGATTGCATAAAAGTAGTATGGTAACAAATTAACATTGTGATATTAATTATTTATCAACCGCTAATCTATGAAATAAAGGGATATGCCTTCTGATAAGGTTAACCACTCATTTTTGAAAGTTCATTAGTTGAGAACCCCTCCTTGTTTTCAGGCTTCTGCACATGTCAGTCCTTATCAGATTTTTTATGGATCATGGACTTTAAGTCATCACCTCAATGTTGATCTATTGGCTACCTTTGTAGGATGACCCCTTAATGCCTGTTCAAAAAAGGCCATTTCCTGGAGAGATGGTGGAACTGTATTCATGTTTCTACCACTTAATTACTATTTAACCGACCTAATATTTTTGTTTTTTTATTATGTCATTAGATGGTTTTGTTAACTTTAAATTAGTTCCTCTAACCAATTGTCATATAGATTAGGTTTTTATGTAATCTAAAACTCTTTTCATCATATGAAGATTGCATATACCTTGAATCCAAAAGTGAAGCTAAATGAGCCTAACATTGCTTTATCAGTGTTGCATTTTTTTGCATAACTAAACTTCTATTTTTTTTCAATTTCTATTTTCTCTCCCTAAATAATCCCAGAGAGTTAGATAACTCTGGGTGACCATACTTCTAGTATTTGTAAAAGCTAGGTGCTGCTAGTGTTTTAGCTGGTTGTATTATTATTTTGATAATATTATAACAATCCCAATCAAATGAATACTGTCTATCTTCAACGAGCATGTTTAACATTTCTCAAATGTTCATACTACACTTGTGATGTTGATGCTTTTAGGTAGCTCTATTTCGCAATGCAGGGTAAGACTGCGTACAGTAGTTCCTTTCTTGGAACCCGCACTGCAGGGAACTTCGTGCATCGGGCTGTCATTTTTTTTTATCTAGTTTCAAATTGAGGCTGACAAATTATTTATTGCTTGTGCTACTTAGTCTTTGTCATCTGTGCATTTAGCTTTAGCCATCTTATAATTTGATTAACTCAAAAATTTATCACACCTTTAATGCCTTTTCTTTTGCAAACTGTGATGTGCTGGTTAACATATATAGCTCATATTCATGGCAATTAAATTCAATACCAACATACCACTTCTAAGCTCAGTTTTTATTCATGGAGTTGAATTCAGTTTTTGGCATGGCTACTAATCTTTAATTGGTCTTATTTAGCAGAGATTCTTTTTTGCATACTCTGGCGTATGTGGACTTGTTTGATTTTCAAGCATTGAGCTCCTTAGTTGCAGAAAAACTTTCGCGCATAACTTTACGTAGATCATGAAACAATTTTTTGTTTGCGTTCTGTTGGATGTGATGAAATCGTAACAATTGATCTCCTTGTTTCTAAATTTAAGCATCAAAGCCTGCATGATTTGAGACACTATACCCGTATGCGATGTTAATGACTGATCGAAATTCCCATTAGCTATGGACTTATTCCTCCAGTTGGTTTGCCAACATCTGATTATCCAATCATGTAGTCAGAGTTGGCAACACTCTTCATTGTGCAACTTTCATGGTTATTGCAGGAGCTTTATCGTGGGGTAATTCTAACACCAACCATCATGGTTCTCCCCAATCTTCCATAAGAGTAGATGGTGGATTCATTTCTCTTCAATTCGACAAGGATGCCTCAGTAAACGGCCTCGATATGCCCCACTCAGCATCTCCAACGTACGCAGTTTTCTAATATTGTGAAGTTGTTATATTATACAAGAAGAATTCCACTTAATGCTCAATGCCATTGAAATGTTTCTTAGAGAATGTCTTGAACTCTCTGATCATAAAAACTATTAATGGTGACAATATCTTCCTACCGAACATTAGATAAAGAAATTACATCGGTTTGTTTATCTGTGTATTACTACTCTCTAATCCTCATTCTGTCATTGCAGTAATGTAGGACCTATAACTAACTAAGTTGAGCATTAGATGGAAAGAAGAATGGAGACCTCAATCCAATTCCTTCCAGCAATGGCAGTATAATCATTTGCGGTTCCTGTAAGAAATAGTTTTGTACATCACTTCGCTCTTTGTCATTTTATCCTTTTTGGGCAGAGACTAAAGAACGGCACATATCGTCTTATGTACTCATAGCCGCGTTCTTTGTATATAGGAATTGATAACTCAAGGATGTGGAGTTGGAAATTCTTTCTTTGGGCCTTGAACTTCTTGTTTAAACTCTTGATGTCGTTGTGTTTGTGCATCTGTTTGAAAGGTTCCTTAGTTTTGATGAATATCCATAAAATCTTGGAACAGTTGCTCTATTTTTTGTGCAGTTTGAGAAGAGTTGGTGGCTAAAGAAGGAACTTAGGCCATTAGTTTGAGAAGAGAGGAGAAGGCGCGAAAGGAAAGGATGGCAAAAGAAGGAACTAAAGCCATTGACTCGAGAGGAGAGGAGATGGCAATGAAAGGGGAGGGTGGCGAAAGAAGGAACTAAGGTGGCGCTCGCAACTAAACAAGGGAGAGGTGGTGCCATTGGTCTTGTGGGAGAGGAGGAAGTAGGAAGCTTGGACTATGAAGGAAAGAGGAAAGAAACAATTGGAAGTAGAAGTCATGAACCTATATATTTTATCAACATTACTTCTAGAAGATAAAAACAACTAAACTTATAATAATCTAGTTATTATAAACACATTGGATCAATTTAAGTTAATTTAAACTGAAGTCAAGTTTAATTTACATATTTTATGGTGTAAAAATAAGTGGATTATCATTTAGATATTTTTTAAAATATTTTATAGTGAATTATTATACTACTTTGTTTTTATAATTATACTTCTAGATCATAACAACCATTTGGTAATTTGTGAGACCATTGGATGGTGTTTCTTCACTCCATTGAATTAAGATTTTATTCAAACAAAAGGATTTGTACTCAATTTTTTTATATAAAATTATATAAAAATCTACATGATCTATGTTTAAAAAACATGCACACCACCACTACCACTAGCACCACGTTCTTGATTATAATTTATAAGACCCCTCAAAGTGGTGCGATGGTAAGACATGGGTGTTGTTACATAAGGTCTTAGGGTTAAAATTCGACGCATTTAAGCATATCTTTTTTTATGTCTTGTTCATCTGTACTAATGACTAGTAGTCATCCGTAATTTATCTCCTTATTAATTTAGGGACGGATTGATAAAGATACTGAGATGAATAAATCATCTTCTTTACCATTTGATTATAATTAATGATCTTGGATGGGTTTGAGAACACTTGTAGTTGTAGGCTGACCTTATCCATGAGTCAATGACCTTATCAAATTGAAGATGAATACTTGATCCAATAGAGTAAGGAAGAGAATATTCTAAAAAAAAAGTGAGATTTATTAAGATATTTCAGAAATATTTTTTATGTGAAAAAAATGATAATTATGAGCAAATGTGGGGGGATGAAAGAGGACTCTTGTACAATATCAAAATCCATAATTATAATTTATGGTTGTGTTGTTGACATCTAATTGTAATCCTCTATGTATATTTAAAAAAACTCATTATTGATGTATGAAAATCTACGCCATGCTAAATGTTGAAAGCAGACATTTTGGTCAAAGATGAAAATGATTTTGTACGAAATAACAGATATAAGAGGGCAGCGAAGTTATCGACAAAGCTCCTCTGGTTGCTTAAGTCACTCTCCAACTGCGGTAACTGAAAAATTTAGATCATTGAAACCATTTGTTAGTGAACTCATTAATGTTAATGTAGTTGTCCTCGTGTTAAGATTGATCAATTTGATTAAATTTAAGTTGGCTTGAGTTTGAATTTTGATATTTGATAATATATGAGAGAAAAGTTAAGTAAATCAGCAGAAGATCAGATACTTGTCTCAAAAAGTCCTAACTAGAGATTAGATAACGGAAAGTTCTAACTGAGGTTAGGTAATAGAAAAATCCTAGTAAGTAAAGTTAGAGAGTAGAAGTTCTAACCGAGTTAAGAAATGAAAACATAAATGGGAACGAGATAATTGAAGTCCTAGCGAGGTTAGACAATGAAGACCTAGTTGGGAACTAGGCAATGGAAGTTCTAACGGGACTATGCAGTAAAGATCTAGTTGAGAACTAAGCAATTGAAGTACTAACTAGGCTAGACAGTGAAGATCTAATTGGAACTAGGAAATGGAAGTCCTAGCAAAGCTAGACAGTGAATATCTGGTTGGGAACTAGGCAATGGAAGTTCTAACTGGGCTAGGCAAGGAAAAAGTCTAAGTGACTCAAAGGTTGACTAGACACTTGATGATTGGAAGTCCAATGGGAGTTGGTACGAGATGAAAAGTCCAAGTAGGTCAAAGGTTAACCAAACACTTAGTGCAAAAGCTCTGACAAGTCAAGGTTGACTGGATGTTAGGCAATGGGAAGTTCCAATGAGTCATAGATGACTAGAGGGTTGGGCAAAGGAAAAATAAACTCAGATTAAAGGAGTTAGGGTTAGGTAATCAATCTATTAACCCAAGGCAATCGATTAGGATAATGGATCGGGGAATTGATTCAAGCTTTCACTAATTGATTGTCTATGTTTTCGTGATAACATAGAAAGCTGCATAATCGATTAGCTCAATCGATTAAGGCAATGTGAATCAATTAGGCTAATCAATTAAGACCTGCTCAAATAGATTAGGCTAATTGCTTAATTGTTTGGGAGTTATTTTTCACGAAGAACAATAGGGTTTGGAATCGATTGGTAAATCGATTACCCTAAGGTAAATTAATTGAGGTAATCGATTATAGCCTTTTTCATGAGAGCACAAAATGTTGTAGAAACAATTAGGGCGTCCATTAGAGGCTAGCTAATCGATTGGTACGACTCTCCAATCGATTAGGCATTCAAAAAAAGTCGTTCTGTAAGTTTGAACAGTTGAATTGTGACATGACAATTGATTGATAAGTAAGGCTAATATATTACTAGGCGGAAATCACTTCGAACATCAGTCATATAAAGCGGTGTTCATGAAGATTTTCACATGTCAATTCTTGAGGGTTTGTAAGAGAAGTGTTGTTGTATTTCTAACCATCAAGAGGTAATCCAAAACCACAAACAAGCATTTAAAGCAAAGAAGTCATTGTAAAGTGTTGTGCTTTTATTTTCCATTCGTTTTTGGTATTGCTTGTATTTTGTTCTTATGAAAAGAGCTTGTATATGAGACTTCTCTTCCTCTAGAAAATTTCCAAAAGGAGGAATTTTATAGTGAATGAGATCATGAGAGTTGGACTCTTGGATTAATCATCTTAAAGAGGTGGAGACTAAGTAAAATGAAGGTATTAATATTGCTTCAAATTTTCCACTTCAAATTTTTTACTTCCAATCAAGTTCAAAGAAGCTATTAAAACTATTCATCTCCTCTAACTCTTTACATGTCCTAACAATTAATCATCAAGTTAAAATGCACATTGAAGAAAAACAAACACTTGATTTTATTTTTATTGCAAGTAAATGAACAATTGAGATCATTAAAGGTTAGAGAACTCATTAAACATCAAAATTAAAATGCACATGTGGAAAAAAAAACAAAGGCACTTAAAGCATCTTTAGTGGCTGGAATTATTGTAGGATTTTTTTTAGCCGCTACAATCTCACATCAATGGCATATCCAAATATAAAATCTTACTCATCTCTCTCGACTATTAACAAATCTCCTAATAACCTCTGTATGAGTCCCATTTTTTATTTATACTCATCTCTCCACTATTAAAAAATCTCTAAATTATTGGGTTTCTTGGCAGTCAACTACATGAGGATCAATAACCCCTGTACAAATCAAACAAAACAATTTTTCTCGGACAAATAACTTGATTAAAAGAACACTTACATATAAAAATAATTAAGAAACTAAAAGATAGAGACTCAGCCGATTTACTTGATTACAACCGGAGAGATTGTTAATCCAAGACGAAAAGCGCACTAACAACTTTCCTTCAGGCGGAGAAGCCTCTTTACAGCAGTGAACACTCAAAAACAGAAAGCTAAATAGAAAATGAAATGCGTACAAGTATTGTATTAATCTTTCTTGTTGTTGTAAAGCTTTGGGAGCAAGACTGCTTATATAGCCTTGCTCAGGGCGCCTGGAGAGGGATAAAATTGTATCCCCTTCGCAATGGATCGCAGTCAAACGCGATCCGGATAAACTTCTGTTCGAGTGCCTGAAAGGGTTCCGGGCCCTCGAACCTAGAAAGTCAACCACATTGACTTTTTCAGTCCCGGCCTTCTGCTCCGGTTTCGCTCGCCTCGGTCCAAGTCTTCCGCTCTAATTCCTCTTGCTTGGGTGATCTCGACCATCCGGAATAAGGCTCACCCGAACCCAACTTCCGGTCTTCTCGAGCAAGCTTTCGCTTCTAGCTTCTCGTCCTTCGGAAACGTTGCGTGTCTCCTTCTCGTCCGCTCGCATACTCTTTCGCAGCTCTTGGTCCCTCGGACGCACCGAGCCCGTCGGCTCTCTCCCGTGTCATCCTTCTCGCTAGCTGCGTCTTTTACTCGACGCCCTATGCTCCTAAGTTCCTATACACTTAGACAGAAGGTTAAACATAATAGGACATAACCTAACTTGTTTGATCACATCAAAATAACCTTGGGGTACCAACAAAAATAACCTCTTTATGAGTCTCATTTTTATTTATATTTTACATTATATATGGATAATGTATTTTATATATTATTTATATTTTATATAGAATATGTATTTAATATATTATTATTTAGATTTATATATAATATTTTATAAATAATAATTGATAAAGGATAAAAAGAATTCACATATCTTCACGATGATATAATGTTATTTATTTTGAACCAAGCCTATATTGATTTGTTTTTATGCTCTACTCAAAAAGTCTCATAGAGATATTTTTATCTTTTAAATTTATGTTTTTTAATATATTTTCAATGTGAGAATATGATTATATTTAAAAAAACACTATCAAATTATAAATAATTTTATTTAAAAAAATAAGAGCGGTTCCATTCAACGTTAATAAAAGCATATCTCTCCCACTAATGTGAGCTTGAGCTTCCACCTCTAGTCCTCAGGGCGTAGCATAGCTGGGGCGCATGGTTTCGTGATCGAGAGGTCCAGGGTTCGATCATCGGGATGTCATTATCGGGGGTTAGCGTCCCGGCTATACGCTTTCAGCAGTGTACTTGTATTTATATATCTTCTTCCATATCTGTAGGACCGGCTCTAGGGGGTCGTTGATGTGGCGGTTCCAATTTTTTTTTTTTTTTTTTTTTTTGAACTTCCACCTCTAAATGTAAATATAAAATTTTTAATGAAAAATATATTTTTTTACAAATATAAATATATATTTTGATATTATTTATGAAATCAATAAATTTCAAGAAGACATTGAGAAATTAAATTTATTATATTTTCTAAATGATTAAAACATTTGCCACTAGTATTCAATAAACTATAAATAGCTTTTAAATAATTTATTATATTAACCTATTTTTATAAGTTTTGAGTTTTATATATATAGCTATTCCACTATCAACTTATGACTTTGACCTAACAAATCAAATATGGCATTATAACTGGATAAACCTAATTTCGTGAAACTTGGGAGTGCCACATAAATTGTGAGAAGTCAAACTTGGTCCATTAAGGTAAAAAAAAAAAAATGAGAGAGAGAGAGGATATTTTGTTAATTAATTTAATTTAATTTTTCTTTGTTCAATTTTATTTAATTTCAAAAATAGAGTTTATTCATATAAAGAATTGTTTCACTATGACTTTGAGTTTTTTAAATTGAGGTGTACAAGTCTCTCCTGTTAAGAAACCAAAGAGTGTTAGTTGAGAAACAAAAATAAAATTGTTTTTATTGTTGTTGCTTGTAAGATTATTTATCTTCTACCAAATAAAAGACCAATGCAAGGGAATTTTTCTAAGGTAGATTAGAATATATGGTACAATATTTTCATAAAATTGATGGCTTATTTGTTTGCCACAATCACTTAAACTAGATAAGTATTCTTAATTTATTTGTTTGTTTCAATCATAATTAGAAAGAAAAATAATTTCTTAGTAATGAAAATTTACTAAATCTACTCAACTTAGGGGCAACTCTAACTCGTAATACTTTTATTTAACAATAAATGAGGCTTAGTGAATATTAATATTTATTAGATTTTTAAAATACCTCTAACATTTATTAATAGCAAAATGTCAAACAAATCCAATTGGTACCAAACACAAATACATATCTACTAGTTTACTCAAACTAAAATCACTCAAAAGGTATTTGCACCAAATTAATAGGGTTGTAAACGAGCTAAGTGTTATAGTGTTTGATAAGGTAACTAAGTCGAGCCAAGTTTAAAATGAACCAAGCTATTGAAATGCTTATTTAAGTTTGGTTTAGTTTCTTTTTTATGAGTTTAAACTTAGTTTAAATTTGAATTGAGCTTGATTCGTTTAGATGTTATCGAGCTCTCAATTCAATTTTGTATGATTATTTGAAACTTTTACATTTTAACCTTATTTGATTGGTTATTGAGCTAGATAATACAAACTTATTCATTCAATTTGAAATTTTTTTTGTTTATTTAGCATGTTAATAAAAAATTATTGATGAACATAATTCACAACATTATTTTTAAAAATTATTCATGGATATTGTTCTCGAACATTGTTCACAAATATTAACAAATTAAACACATATATATTCAAACTTGTTCATTTAGTTTAACTAATTGATCAAGCTTGTTCATTTAATTGACCTTGTATATATTAGACGAACATAAACAAATTTTTATCAAATGAAACACCAAATTTATTCACGAACATTATGTTCATTTATATGCTCTACCAATTAAATGGATCGAATAGTAACAATAACAAGAATGTCATCTCCTCGTATCTCTAATCTAGTCTACCAAATTAAATTGTTTTTACAGATGAATTGATGACTCGAGATCTAGTTTGAAGTTTTTATCCATCTTATATATAATTAATTAAGATCTTTTGCCCCAGGGTAATAGTGTAGTGGTTAGCCTTTCAAGTGGTTAACTAGGCATCACTACATGAATTTTCTTTCCATGGGATGACAACTCTAAGAACTCTAGCCATTTGGATGAGCCTCTGCGAGCACTTCCTGATTTATCCTAATAATTGGTAGGAAATTTTTATTGGGTTGGACCAGTCATTTTCAGAATTAGTCAGTTCGAAAAGTTAAATATTTGAATTACCAAAAAAAAAAAGAAACTAAGATTTATTGAAATAGGTAAGAAAGCTTATTGATTGCTAGAACCGTTGCATCTCCCCCATCCCATTCCCAATTCCCAATTCCCAATTCCATTAGCTTAAGGCAAGCTATCAGTCTCACCTGTTTCATCTTTCTTCCCTTTTTTTTATGGTTCCTATACTTCAACAACTTTGACTAAATCATCTGCTTCAGCTTGAATTTGCATTCACTTTGACCTCATGCAACACTTGTCTACATAAGGAGATCCACCACCTTCTTCCAAGTATGAAAAAGAGGTGATAGAGAAGCGAGTTCATTAGAATTATAGGTAATATATGGCTTCCAAAACCTTTTTTTCCAAGTCTTTCCTCTCCGCTTACCGCTCTCTCCGATCCAACTGGCCGCTACTATCGCTTCACCGATCGAGTAAAGACCACCATCACCACCACCTCAAGACTCACCTCTCCAATTTGAGTGGCAAGGCCTTGGTGGTAGATGTTGAGGGAGGCCTCCTTAGGTCCTCCTCTACCTTTCCTTACTTCATGCTTGTCGCCCTCGAGGCTGGATCAATCCTTAGAGGCCTCCTCCTCTTGCTTCTCTATCCTCTCCTTTGCTGCCTCACACAAGAGTTCGCCATTAAGGTTAAGACTAAGTTTGATCTATATATATATATATGTCAATGTAATATATATAGTTTTCGTTTGGCGATGAATTATAAACTTTTATCTCTCCCTTAGGTAGATCATGGCACTAGTTACTTTTGCGGGGATCAAAGAGGAGAAATTTAGGGCAGGGCGGGCAGTCTTGCCTAAATTTTTCCTCGAAGCCGCTGGAGTAGTACTAGAGGTGCTTAGTGAGGCAAACATCAAGATGTGCATTAGTCGAATGCCGACGGTGATGGTGGAAGGCTTCCTCAAGGAGTATTTGGAGGTGGAGATAGTGGTGGCGAGGGAGCTCAAGGTGTTTGCAGGATACTATACTGGCCTCATGGAGGAGGAAGCTGATCAATATAGGGATGGAGTGGTGCTCATGGAGAATATGGCATCCTTGCATGGAAGCATTTTAGGGTTTGGAAGCAAGTCTTCTCCCCACCCCCTTCTTTCTCAATGCAAGGTATTTAATTGATCAATTTTATTTATATAAATTCAATGCAAAATTGATAGGCAAAAATAAAAATAGAAGAAAAAAAATATCAGAATAACACTTGAAAATACATTTTTTTTCAAAGTAAAATTGCTACACATTGAGTATTATTTTATGACAATATTTAAAAAAATATTTAAACTTGATTAAAATCGCTTCAACTTGATTAAAATTATTGTAACAAAATGTCATGGCTACTGCAACAACAGTTTTAAAGGGGTTTTGACTATATATATATATATATAGAGTAATTTTGATTAAATTGAATCAATTTAATTTAATAGGTTACAATATTTATGATCATAACATTGGAGTAGTTATCTACAACTGATCATAGAAAAAGAACATTTTCAGAATGAAAAATATATTATAAGAGATGATATTTTAATGTATTTTTTCAATAAAAATGATAATAAAAAATGCCTTTTTATTTTTGTCAATTAGATTTTATCTCAGACTATAAGAAATTGCATGTACTACATGCCCATGCGAATGAGTAGTTGATCAATAAAGGAACTACCTAGATATTGTTTGGCCTAAATGGTATATTTGTTAACTATCCATATGGAAACTAAACTAAAATAAACTAATATGGAGGAAGAAATTGTGAAGCTTGGTGGCCAATTTGAGACTATCAATTGAAAAATGGTGCTTAGTTTGGTGGGGCTTTTCAGCAACCCCAAAACAAAGCTTGCGTGAACAACAATGAATCTAAAGCGAAGTGAAGCTTGCAATTGATTACAAGAAGAAAGGAACATTTGTTAGTTCAGCTAACATGGACTAATTAAGACCTTTGCTTATGTTGACTTTGGAGAAGTCAATGTGGATTCGTATATATTATTGCAGGAAGTACAGTTGGTGAGCGAAGCAGAGAAGAGAAAATGGCACGGCGTGCTGCGGCCAAACGGCGCCGCCTTCCACAACCCGCTCGTCTTCCACGACGGACGCATGGCTTTCCTCCCCACGCCCGCCGCCACTCTCGCCATGTTCCTATGGCTTCCCTTCGCCCTCGCCCTCCTCCTCCTCCGCTGCCTCCTCTTCCTCTGCCTCCCGTACTCCATCTCCGTCCCCCTCGGCGCCGTCACCGGCGTGACCAACCGCCTCCTCCGTGCTACTCCCTCGCCCCGCCAGGACGGCTTCGGAGGCCGCCTGTACGTCTGCAACCACCGCACTCTCCTCGATCCCATCTACGTCTCCGGCGCGCTCAACCGCCCCGTCGTCGCTGTCACCTACAGTGTGAGTCCGGTGTCCGAAGCGCTGTCTCCGATCCGCACGGCGCGGCTGGCTAGGGACAAGGAGGAGGATCGGCGGCGGATGGAGCAGCTACTGGGGCGGGGCGACGACCTGGTGGTGTGCCCCGAGGGGACCACCTGCCGCGAGCCCTACCTGCTGCGCTTCAGCCCCCTGTTCGCGGAGCTGGCAGAGGAGGTGGTTCCCGTCGCGCTCTCCGCCGGAGTCACCATGTTCTACGGCACCACCGCCAGCGGCTTCAAGTGCTTCGACCCTTTCTACTTCCTCGCCAACCCGTGGCCGCGGTACGAGGTGGAGTTCCTGCCGGCGGTGGCGACGGGGACGATGGTGAGAGAGGGGCGGAGCAGCTGCGAGGTGGCCAACCTCGTGCAGGGCCAGATCGGGGCAGCGCTGGGATTCCAGTGCACCGCGCTCACCAGGAAGGACAAGTATTTGATGCTTGCAGGGAACGAAGGGGTGGTGGAGCAGAAGAAGAAGAAGAATCTGCAGCGATCCTGGACTTCCTGCCTGATGAAATGATTTTAGATAATAAATTTATTTCTAAAATATACATATGCATGTGGTCGATCGACTTTATCATAATCTGCTTGTTTTTTTTATGGTTATTTTAATTGATTTAGTTGAGTATCTTTACCCTCGATTCGGGCTCTTGCATTTTGATTGATTTCCTTCTATACTTAAGAGAATAATGTAGATATTCTGTAACTTGGGAGTTTTACTTTGAACTGCAATCTAAGATGTATCTAATTTATACATTAAAAAAATAGATAAAAAAAATAGTCCGGTGCACGATACTCTTATTATACGGAGTCATGGAAAAGAATAAAAAAAATTAGGTGTAACACAAGGATTCCCAAGGGTCATCTATTTTTGTCCAGAGTTAAGATGGAATCTAGTGTGCTGGTATGATTGCACTCACGTATAAAACAAAAGATACGGAAAAAAAAAATCGAACTACAGTCTACAAAACAGGGAAAACGTGAATACCATAAAAAGGTTTGGGGAAAGAGCTGCTGCAGTGCTGGTTCCAACTGTATTGTTTTAAAAACCACACCAGGTTGAAAGCCCTTCGACCGGTTTAAGTCATTCACATGGCACCTTTTCTTGTTGAACTAATTCAAAATTTGATTCAATCAAGATCTGGTTAGATTCGCTGCAATTCCTAGGTTAAGTTGAACTGGTCAATCATGTATGGTTTGTAAAACATTGTATCAATAGATGCACAGCATAACGCACGTGGTAAAGATAGCTGAAACGAGTAAAAAATTGAATATACGTATGATAATTATTTAGGTTGTAATGTCATGCCAGGTGGAGATACACTTCCATTCGTATGCAATATGTTGTTTCCTGTCCTCTGGTACTCCACGCAGACGCTAATAGTACGTCTGTTTCATCTTCTCCGCCGTTAATATTTGCGAAAACCTTCACGCTTTTGCAAACTTGCAACTGCAGTAACTGCTCTGTTTCCGTAAGCTCCTAATTTTATACACTTTGGCGCCTCAGACCTAAACATGCACATGAAATGTGACAAGGAACATCACATCAAAATTGGGCATGAGTAGAAATCCATTTTCCAAATTTATTTATAGAGTTGAGAGGAAATGCATACCAGCATTTTTGGAACGTTGACAAGCACTAACGACATTGTGTACAGGATGACTGAGACCACTACAGCAGTTATGACATTATAACTGAGGCGCTTGTTGTCTCTGCTAGGCAGAAATGCCACCTTCAGTGTGTTTGTCAACTCGAAAAGCCTATGTGAAACCTGCACAAAGGAACCAAGTAATGGTCAACTTCTACGTGCAAGCATTCATTCAGTTGCTAAAGTATGTTATTGGGCAAGGAGGTCAGCCACGCACTGCAACATATAATGCAGTGATGAGCATGAAGTTTAGTAATGGATAGTTAGGAATAAATGACAGCAACCATCGTGGTTGTCCATTAGGAACTCCTGATCTGAAAGAACATAGAACTCAATTAAGCTTTTAATCCAAGTGCAATTGAAAAAAATGTATTATGTAGTGTCCACTATGAACTGAGGAAATCCCAGGTATATCTAAGGATATATGTGGCAGACCTGAGCCAGATATGAATTTGTGATATGTAGGTCTCCAATGTAATCTTTCCGAGCCACCTGACATAATCACAGATAGGTTTAAAATTTCATGCAGTATGATGGTGAAAAACAACAAAATATAATAGGAAAACAGACTGTTACTTACGCAAAAAGGGTCAAAGAATAGCTACGAAATGGTTGGGTGAAGTTCCTCAAGGTGATATAAACACTAAATTCACAATAGGAAAATGAAATATTAGAAGCTAACACGAATCAAGATTGTCCCAAAATGCATGATATATTCAAAAGATATCCATACGTTATTGGTATCCAAGAAGTATATGGATGATACTTATTGTAGGTAATCTTGTCGAGCTTGTAGATGTAATTATACCATAAGTATCCAATCTGACATAGAATAAGAAACCATCTGAGAAACAAAATGCTGGAATAATTATGAAAGTAGTATGAAAAATGTTAATCCAATAAAATCTACCATTAATGTAACTGTCACAATAAATGCCTTGATTGATACTCTTTTCCTTGTTTCAGCCTCTTCAAGCTTTTCCATCCACTTCTCTACCTGTAAGACAAATAAAATACATTTGACAAAGACCACAATATATATATTTCAAAAAGATATCAGCATTCAAAGCAAAGAGGTGGTACTAGTTGTAGGACCACTTGTGACAGCATAGAAGTCATTTTAATATTAACAACTTATTTCATGTATCATATTTGTGAATCGTCAACTTCCGCTACAAAAGAAGAGATGGACAGGTGATAGACATGGTTGCACAAGGTGGGAGTTATCTATCAAGGATCTATAGATCATGGATTTCCAAATAGATCAATTTCAATGCAAATCCACAGTTGGATGGGATTGACTGAAGTCCAGTTAGTTTGGGCAGAGGAACTAATAAAAATCATTCAAATCAGCTGAAAAGCCAGCTAGATTATAAAGAAATAATACAGGAGTTGGATGATAATATTAGAAAGTTAGGAAATAGCACATACAAAACCCCTAATGCAGTAGATATGAGAACATTAAGATGAATCTGTGGGATTGTTAGAAATATAAACATTAACACTTATTCAGAAGTACCTAATTGAAGTTTTAACAGAAAATTATCTATGATCTGGGCATCTTCAAAAATGATCAATAGATTTTATAACTAGGAAATTTAATTTAATCAGAGTAGAAGCACATTTGATACATACAGTTGGATGATAGTAAGCATATATCATTCCAATAATCCATATATATCGATCAAGTCCGGACCGGAAATGCCATTCATGCAAACGAGGAAATTTGGGCTTCGAAGGATCTGGATCACTGTAACCTGGATATTATGGGTGAAACAAGTTAATTGAGATAAAATTAAAGATAAAGGTCCTCCTGGTCAAACTTTAAAGTGTACCCACCAAGGAGAAATGTAAACGGACTCCAAACAATATCAAAAACCCCAGGGATCTCCCAGACCAAGATAACAACAGAAAAGCAAGTGGCAAACTTTATTGCAATCACGGCACCAATCTCATTGTATTTGTTTAGAATTCCAAGTGCACCATAGACCATAAGGGTGAACAATGTGTGCATGGGGCAGATATAGTACAACGTATAGTCATTGTTGAGGACAATGCAACAAAATGCCACAAAAAAATTAAGGCGCCACATCATCTGTTAGACAAAGCCAAAATGTTAGCAATATTTAGTTAAACATAGGAAAGAAACCAGAGGGTGTGTCAAAGAAAATGCAAAAGAAATAACAAAGTCACCTGAGCAAATCGAGCAAGGCTAAAATCCTTTCGTACATAATAGTAAGAGAAATTTCCAAACCCAGTCATCCATACATATGCAGCAATGAAAATTCGAATTGCATTGTAAATTTCCTTCGCATTGAAGTAATGATACATTAAGAACAAAACCTGTACAGAAAAGAAGAATGGTAATTACATAGAATTAGGGTCTCATATTTATCTGAATATTAAACTGATATAGTTTCAATCTTTAAGGATGACTCTGAACAATGGGTTTGCACAGGATTGGGTAAAACCTGTCAAATATTATCACATCCAAAACACAATAAAATTTCAGAAGAATGAGAACAACTTCAGTGTTTTTCCTATGCTTCTATCATTCATTTGCATCATCTGTCATTGCTCTGAAAAGCTGTCCAATATAATGGGTTATTTGATTGAGCATTCAGGATGTACATAATAATTCTGCAAATAGTACTTTTTAGGTTTCCTACTTCTAGATAGATCTTATTTCTTAGCTTATCAGCATTTCCTTTCATTTCAAAGAAAATTTGTAAGAAAAAAGATGATATTTACTTAAAAAACCAGATGAGAAACATTTTGTTTGTGGTTTAAATTGTTTGAAATGATCCTAACTGCATTTTAAAAATTTATATCAATTTCTAATACAAGACCTTAAAATATCTAGGTGCACTATCAAATCCCTACAGGTTTTTCTAACTTTGGAAATAGAGGACAACAGGAAGATACTCTAAACTGGCATTCCCTTTTCAGGAATCAAATGTCTTGTATCTAATCATGTTCCTTCACAAGATTACCATTTTAGGATAAGTGTATTTCAAGCAATGAAACAGAAAGGAGGAGGGAAAGGATAGAAGGGAAGTTTAGGAAGTGGAGGTAGAAGAGAGGGAAAAGAAGTTATTTACTTTGGAAATGGAAAGAAGAAGAGGGAAAGGAGCTTGGATGATGAAAAAAGGACCTAATTATCCTTGTTTTCACAATCTCACCTTCAGTGAGACACAAACTTCTAAATGGTTAGCCATGATTTCCCACAAATTCTTCAAGTGAGGGAGAAGCTCCTGAAACCTCCTTCAGTGAGCCAAGATCTGTTTTGATGAGCTGCTACCACCTTCAAGCGAGCTTGTGAGCTAGCTGTATGCAACATGAATCCCAGGAGACCGAGATGAGAAATGAAAAAATCAAGGTAAAGGGTGTAATATTAACCAAAAAGCAGGGTTATGCTTGTCTTCTCGACCTTCAGTTCCCTCCTGCATGTGCCCAACCAATTTTGGACAGACACCAAAATGGAGCAAAATCTTTCCACAGAAAGGCACTCCCTCTATAGCTTTTGGTGTGTAGTAAATGGCTGAAAGGATAGCAAAGTGAGCACCTTCCCTTCCCTTCCCTTCCAATCAGTATACACAGCCTAAGTATATATCAGTTCGAAGGTGAATGCAAGGATAATTTTGGGTGACCAAGTGATCAATTTTTGCCTTGGTTTTGGTTTCAACTGATTATATGTTTCTACTTTGGCACAAAAGACCTAAATTTATTTTGAGATATCAAAATATCAATGCAATAGAGTCTTCCAATACCAATGCAAGTTATGTTCAGACGATCAAACAGAAAAATCAAACTATCAATTCACATGAATGCCTTTGATTTAGACGTAACTAATGCTCTGTCCAAAGTAATGCTTCGAGAGAGAAAAACTCCCAACAAAGAAGTTCTACAATGATAGCCTAAAATGAAACTGACAGAAGAAATAGAAGAGTTGGAATGAGAAATATAAGAAAAAAACCCCTGAATTATCAGATATATTAAACAAAAAAAAGAGAGAGAAATGCAACCAACTCTCCTTCAATTTTAGTCCACTGTGAAGTTTTCAGCCTTGTTTACAAGTGTTAGAGTGTATACTAAAAGCCTAGCTTTTGGTATAAACAAAAATCACATTGGTCAAATGTCTACATTTATGATAAATGTAGTTGTTCAATTAATTTATATTGTAGATAACATGGTGTGTGGTGTCACACACAGAGGATCATGTTATCAGTACCTTATAAATTATAAACAGTAGCTCACGACCATAATGGAAAGGAACAAACCATTGGAAGGTCGTAGTGTAATTAGGTATTAGTTTATCTTAATTATATAATTACACTAGTACACTTAGAGTGTATTGAGTAGAACCATTAGAGGTCATTTCTTTTATACTGACTTTATAAAGAAACAAAGACCTCAGTTATTATGGAAGTGTGTGCTCTTAATCATAATATAATAACAAGCACATATATTTGATATTTATTTCTTTAATTTATCAATAGGTGAGATTTAGTTCGATGAATCAATAAGCCCGAGAAGTTGAGAAATGATATCACTTATAGTGTGTGTTGTTGATTATAAAAGGAAACTGTGTCCTAGTGATCTAGGTTGAGAATGTCCCCAAGAGGAGCTCATAAGGATTGTCATGTTAAATCCTGCAGGTGGACTTAGTCCGACATGACGATGAAGTTGAGTGGTACTACTCTTGGAGCTAGATATTAATTAAGTGAGTTGTCAGTAACTTACTTAATTAGTGGACATTTGTTATCTTAAACACAGGGAGACTAACACACTCATAATAAGAAGGAGCCCAAAATGTAATTTGGGATTGGTGCGGTAGTTCAATAATAGTTCTTTAGTGGAATGAATTATTATTGATGAAATTAAGTTATATGTTCGGGGCGAACACGAGATGCCTAATTTCATCGGGAGACCAAAACCAATTCCTCCTCTCGGTCCCTATCGTAGCCTTTTGTATATAGAGATTTATACCCACCATATACCCACCTTCTTACCCATCCTAATGAGGCCGGCCAAGCTAGCTTGGAACCCAAGCTAGGGTCGGCCAAGTCCAAGTGGATGAGCCTAGTTGGTGGCCGGCCAAAGCTTGGGTCCCAAGCTTAGGTGGTCGGTCACTAGAATATTAAAAAGGATTTTTTATTAAAATTATTTCTTATGTGGATATCATGGATTTTAAAGAGAGTTAAAAATTAAAATCTTCCTTTTTATAGCTTTCTACAAAAGATTAAGAAAAGATTTAAACTCTTTCCTTATTTGTAGTTTAAAAGGATGATTTTAATTTTTTGGTAAAAACTTTCCTTATTTGTAAATCATCTACATGTTTAAAGGAGAGTTTAAAATTTGAAATCTTTCCTTATTTGTTGATTAAAGGAGGATTTTAAATTTTAAGAAAACTTTCCTTTTTAACCATGTTCATGATTTAAAAGAGAGTTTAAAATTAAATATTCTCTTTTATAAGTTTCTACAAAAGATTAAGAAAAGATTTGATATCTTTCCTTATTTGTAGATTAAAAGAGATTTTAATTTTTAGAGATAACTTTCTTTTTATCCACATGTTTAAAAGAAAGATTTTAATTTATTAAATTTCCTTTTTATAAACCAATCATGAAGGGATATAATTGTTGGAGAAATTTTTATAAATTTCCGGAAGCAAATAAGGAAGTTTTAATTGGTGTTTAAAATTTTATTTGCTTGGAGAATTTATTTGTTGTGGCCGACCATTAAAATTTGAAAAGAGAAAATTGTTTTAATTAAATAAATTTTCCTTTTCAATGGCAAAAGAATTAAGGAAGTTTTTATTAAATTTTCCTTATTTGCCAAGACCAAGGATTATAAAAGAGGGGGTAGAGGAGGCTTCAAGGCTAACGACTCTATTCTATTTTTCTTTCTCTTTTCCTTGGTGTTGTGGCCGGCCAACCTCTCTTCCTCTCTTCCTCTTGGTGGTGGCCGAACCTTCTCTATTGGCTTGGAGCTCTTGTGGTGGCCGGATACTACTTGGAGAAGAAGAAGAAGAAGGAGAGAAAGCTTGTATCCCTTGGAACTTAGTTGGTGTTTTGTTCTTCGTCCTTGGTGAAGCTTCTTTGTGTTGGCCGAACCTAGCTAGGAGGAGAAGAAGGTGCTTGGTGGTTTCTCATCTCGGAAGATCGTTGCCCACACAACGTCCGAGGTTAGAAGAGGAATACGATAGAAGATCAAGAGGTCTTTCTAGAAGGTATAACTAGTAATTTTTCTTTCCGCATCATGCTAGTTATTTATGGAAATAATACCAAATACAAGAGGCTTACGATTCTAGTATTTCGAATATGTTTTTCGAAGTTGTGTTCTTTTGTTTTATTTTTTTTTCCTTGTGATTTGATTGTTCTTTTCGGTTAACCTAAAGTTATTTTAGGAAATTAAATATTAGATTTCTATAAAAGGTTTGTCTAGTCGGTGGTGGTTGCTCCCATATCCAAGAAGGCCATGTGCCTCGCCACGTCAGTACTGGGAACCAATTATGGAAATTAATATTTAATGGAATTAATAACTTAAGGCGATTTGGGTCGAACGTGTTAAGTTCCGCAGGAAATCCAAGTCAAAACCTAAAAGAACAAATAGATTAAGTTTTGGATCAAACGTGTTAAGTTCCGCAGGCGATCCAAAATTTAATTCAAAAGAACACGTGGTAGCTAGGAAAAGGTTCAGACCTTTGTACAAAATTTTTGTACAGTGGAACCTCTAGGTTTTCCGAGTAGCAACCAACAACAAGAACCAACTACATGTACACTCCCCAAACATGTTCCTCTCATGTGTTACATAAACAAATCGAGTGGCACAATGCCAAACAGCTCAGTTTGGTAATCTCTTAGAACATAAAGCTTTAAACTAGAATAATCTATTTTTTGTTGGAAGCCAATACAGAGAGTCCTAGAAAAAACATAATTCTCAGATGATCAAACATGAAACCAAATGAATAACCAACCTGCATCCATCCTTTCCATTCCTCAGTCTGATGCCTATTCAAATACAATATGGATTTTCCTGAGAATGTTGACTTGTCTTGGTGAACTTTAAATGAAGTCATCGCTGCCACAAGAATAAGAAGAAAGTAGAGAAAAAGAAAGAGATCGCGGCTGTAACTCTGCAAATAGACAAAATATAGAATTCAGATTCCTGTAATAAAGTAGACATTACTAATACTATCCAAACTCTAGAAGCAAAACCTTGTCCATCATAATCTAAAATGAATTACTGTGTTATCTTAAAACATTGGTTGGAGGAATAGAAGTCACAAAGCGCTGGACTAAATGCAATAAAGAGGATAATTCCTAATATTTCATGCACTTAGTTATATAACTGAGTTTGGAGTTTATATTTTATACCGTCTAAACTTTGGGTAAATTATACATGCAACCCTAGTAGTTCAATTTATTAGTAGTTTATGTACCTTGCATTTTTTTTCTCTGCACTCTGATTCAGGATTTAGCTGATGTAATCAAATTAAATTTAAACTAATCTATGTGACTATGTGGCAACGATGTCATATGTTATTTCACTTATGTCCTGTTTACCTGACCGGAGTCCCAAACCAACTCAACTGATCTGGGATCAGACAAGAAGACTTTAAAAACTGACCAAAGCCTCATATGAACGAGGTGCATGGATATTTTGTTAGACTTAAATATTACATCTAAGAAATGAGTTTAATTGCTAGATAAGGTAACATATATGAGTGGTGCATATTTCTTTGAAGCTCATAAACTGGTAAACTAGCCACTAATAAGACATCAGTAGCTTCAATATGTTGGAGTCCAGACCATATCCTAAGATGTCCATTACTTTGAAAGATTCAGTAGCCAAATAACTTTTTCTGATATACCTAGTGAAAACTGAAAAGTGTAATGTTGCAGCCACTAGTTTGTGGGAATCATAGTGAACTCCATTACAAGTACGATATCAAACATGAAAGAGGAATCTACCTTCTTTGATTCGCCAAATAGATCTGTACGATCACATATATAAAAGTAGATCAAATAAGCACCAAATTCAGATCTGAAAGTCATTAGATAGAAGTTACAATCATGTAAGCCACAAATGTTTATTAGTTAACCACAGAAATCACTTACATGGCCCTCAACGTCAACCGATTCTCTAGTAAGAATGCTTCGTCCATCAAAAAGAACCTAAGCAAGCCCAAGATTTGCAATAAAAATTCACCATGGATGAGGAATGAAGCAACAGAACTTTCCTAGGAGAATTTGTCAAGAAGGCAAATGATCTACCTTAAGAGATGTGATGTAGCAGAAACATGGGATACTTTGGGGGATGCTAATTGAAGGCCACCCTCTAATAAGACAGCTCGATCATCTTCTTTGTTTTGTTCTTTGTCCATTACATCCAAATTGACGTCTGAGCTTCTTCCACTAAAGATAAACCATAATAACTCTTTGCTATTAAGGTCAAACTTAAGAGAAGATAGCTTACAAGAAACAAATGCCACAATCTAGTCTAGGTAAAAACAAGGACTACTTATCATGGTCATAGTCCATGCTGGTGATTTTTGGTTATCATGGAAAGAACTAGTTGGGGTGAAAAATAATAAAAGAAGAAGGATATAAGCATAAATAAAATCAAGCACACAGAGTTGTCTCAAATATTGATATATTTCATTATCAAACCAAAAGTTCTTTCAAAAAGTAGTCACCTAGTTTGTGTGCATAAGTTTCAGTCTGCATGCCTTATCTCCGTATATTTTCATGGATATAAGTTGGAAAATTACTATGAAATCTTTTTAATGGGAAAAAACAATACAGGTAAGTGCAATAACAGTTAAAATTCCATATAAACTATTAACTAACTTTCAATAAGGATTAGGAAGTTGGCTTCTGTTTTTTCTGGTTACATTATTATGACATATAATTGTAAGATTTTGTAAATCATCACTAGAATAGCTTCTCTGACACTATAATATAAGTTATAATGAAAACATGTATAGAATGGCCCCTTTCCTATTAGCTTAAGGTTTGATGAATATTGGTTATCAAGTCAAATTTTAGTTGAGTTTGATCAATGACATGATGAATCAGCTAAGGCCTAATCAATTAGCAGAGGCACAAATTTGTCAATATACTTCAATTGGTTGCAACGTGCTATTTTCTCAAACAATAATTTTTTTGTTTTATGCAAAAAGACAAATAAGTTATCATTAAACAAATAAAAGTCACTTCAATGACAAGGGATGTGTTTTTGTGGCAATTTCATCTAAATTTAAAGAGTTGCTCATATAGAGTGGCCTTAGCCATGTACCTCTGCTTCAATTGGCTGCAATGTTCTATTTTTCTCAAACAAGAATTTTTTGCCCAATTTCATAGATTTTATGCAAAAAAAAAAAAAGGATAAATAAGTTATTATTAAACAAACAAAACCATTTCAATGACAAGGGATGAGTTTTTGTGGCAATTTCTCCTAAAGTTAAAGGGTTGCTCTTATAGCACGACTTAGCCGTGTACCTCCTTTTATTGCAGGCCAGTTTTGATAAAACTTCACTAAAGTTGTGAATTGCATAATTAACTCCACTATTTCAAGATAGGATGAGCTAAATTTTATACTATATTGAATGAGAATAACAGTAAGTAAAACTAGATAAAAGGCCACACGGTAAGAGAAAAAGAAAACTGACAGTTTAGGAGATGCTGAACTCTTTCTGTACTCCAGCCATTCTGAATACATCCAAGCTAAAAAAAGTGGGATAAATCCAAGCAAACAGGAAACCTACCATGTTACATAAAATACATCAGTTAAACTTGTATAACAGATACTTAGTTGCATTCAAAAGTAAAACTGAGAATAGTGAGATAATTGGTTTTCCCCCAAACCAAACCCAAAGAACCTTTCAGTAACAGATCATTTCTACACCACAAGAACGAAAAGTTTTCTGAACCAACCAATTTCTAATGTTTTAAGCCTAAACCACAAGAAAGAGAATTAGCCTTACTATCTTTCCTAGACAAAACAACAAATCCCTTCATCAGGTGAACTTTGTTTGCTCCGCGGATACAACTAGGGAACTCACTACAACTATTGAGAGCCCACCGATTCAGCAATGTCGCAAAAGATAAACAAAGATAACCGCACGCACATATCACACCTCCAGTAGATGCAAAAGATTGTAGATCGGAAACAAAACCGAATCTAAAATCGCTACGAAACCCCAAAAAATGAAAGGAAAGAAGCATCACTAGTGAGACATCAAATAGGAAGTGAACAAACCATCAGATCTTATTCAGGTCCCTTACCTGCCCCGGAGTTACGGGGCTCGAGATCGCCATGGACGATCGCACAGAGTAGATCAATTAACGCAAAGAAGAGATCCCGCAGAGGAGCAGTCGGTGGCGCACCAGATCTGATCCCCGAAGCTTATCTCGCAGCAATCATAGCAGAAAACAGTGGTTAATTTGAGGGAAATGGGACTATAATGGAGCGCGAGCGGCCATCCGGGTTTAAAAACACGGCGGTGGGTGAGCGAAGCACTACCAGAAAACCCATCCGCGAATCAAGGCCCCCGATTTACTCCTGGTGGACCCAAAAGATCCTGGAAGCTGATTGGATGGTGGCGACCAGGGTAGACTGAGGCGATAATTACCGCGCGGCCGCTGGGTGTCATTGACGAGAGTCACACGAGTGACGACTATAAGGTATCAGCGTCGGTGAACGAGCCGACGATGGGTCCCAAAAATACGATACAGACATTGCACAACCTGACCCAAATCTGATTGTGTGAAAATAGTGAATCAGGCACCGAGAGTGACTTTACAGGCTCACCCTGTCTAACCATGTTTAATCAGCCCATGGTTAAAAATAGTGTCTCAGAGAAAGACCAGATTAGCCAGGTTTAATTGATCCCCTCCCCGTCAGAAGCGTGACGGGTGCAAGATCCTCATTGTTACCTGAACGTTTCATCTTATCAAACATCTCGAGTGCCTCATCCGATCATATGAATACATTAAAGATGCTCGACCATTTCGACGACGTAATCGGCTTGCAAAAACTGGCAATGACAGAGCACGTAGTGCTCCCGCTACCATGCCTGATGCCTGTCTTCCCAAAATTTGAAGATGACGGGAGCGTACAACTAAAAGTCATACCAACAAACTTCCCTTTTCCAAATTCCTCCAAGATTATCAGAATACCCGAAATTCAGAATTTAGATTCATTACAGATGATTTCATTTGCAGAATTGCAGTTATATACATCTAAATGGTTCAGAACATGTTAAGGATAACAAGTAGCATATAATCCTTGCAGTTAACTGTAATCACTCAACAACGTACCGATGCTAGTAACTTCTGTGAAAACCTTACCCATCTTCCTTCGATCCAGTCCTGGTGAGGCCTTAGGCTATCATGCCCAAACTCTATCTCTTCCTTCCAAGACCTGAAGTAGACAACATACCTTCCATTCTCAAGAGCCTTGGTTATCACCCCAACCCACCAACCATCATTGTAAAATGCATCAACTTCTTCAAGGAACCTGAACCTATCGATTGCCGGAAATTCCGGAGGGGTAGGCCTGATATGTGGAAGATCTACACTTTCAGTTAGAAGCTCGGTCTCATCCTCTGTTTTGAGATTACGGTACTGGATAAGGAATTTATCCTTCCCGATTAACTTGAGCACGGTGGCTGCAAACCAAGCTCCAGAAAAACCTTCTTCGTCGCTGCTAACTTCAACCACTTTTCCTTCTCCAATATCCATTGATGGAAGAGTCTGTATATTCGGTTAAACAAGTCAAGAAAATAGGCATGAGCCTTAATTGTGCGAAACATGCATGCTAGTTCAGAAAATAATAATATATAAACCATATGATTCAATTATGTAAATTTTGCACATAGTGATAGGCATTGTAGCTACCAACGAAATAGCTAGTTCCATGATTTACAAATGTATGATTTCATTAGAGCATGAAAAATATAAGTGCTGTTTAGTTATTTGTTAAGTTTGAAATCCATTTACCCAAATATTCGCATCAACTATGAAAAAAATGGCACTGACAATTTCAATGATCAGAGGAACTTGAATACCAATCCTATCTCCCTACTGTAAGCACTATTCCATTTCATGTCTATGTTACAGCAGTATTGGGTCATTAGAGCAAAACAATAGGGACGAGGCACATGTTTTTCAAATTGGTAGTGCAAAGCAGGCTATGCTTCAACTTCTCAGATCCATCATTAATCTTCAGAAGAATACATATCCCCTCCATCCCGCAATGCTTTCTTTTTTTCATTTGACTTTCATATGCTCAAGAAAACTTAGAAAAGTGTTATGATCACAAAATCTAACCAAAAGACAGGGGTAGCCCAAATTTGTGAGGATTCTGTCAAGTAACATAATAAAGTAGTGGTAGTAGTACTGGTATAAACAAGAAAATTACCTCACCGAGGTATGGTTGATCAAATTGTAAAAAGGATTAATTTCTCGTGGAAATAAAACTGGCCACTGATTTCAAACCAGCCATGATCATAGACAATAATTTACCATCAAAACTAAGTTTTTCTCATTCCTATGATTTTATGTTGAACATTGCTCCAAATGATGAACTCAAAATATTCTTTTATTGTCCTAAGTGTTTCACTTTCATCCCAATGCATGATTTTAAAAGCAATGGATTTTTAATGCATAATGTTCCCATTGTAAAGAAAATTCCTTATTTCTCAGATCAGTTATTTGCACAAGAATGCAATATACCAGCTTCATATTTTTCTTTGTCACCCTAATTAGTTTGATGCCCATTTTTTATGCATGAATAGTTATAGCTGAAAGGGGCAAATGGTCGTTTCAAATAATATGGTTGACAGACTGATCTCAGTGGGGGGTGAATGATACAGATGAACAGAGATTTCCCTCTCACGGTCATTTTAGCTTGAATTAGAGTGCAAATCTTAAATGGAAATTCAATCCGTGTTTTGACTTAGGGTCCAAAGTAAGCTTTTACGTTGGCAAGAAGGCCTTTTTGACACTGAAAATCTGCCCATTTCTATAGTCCAACAAGTCATCAACAGCATGGCCAATTATTATGCAATTTATTCCTCCCAGCTAACTAATGCAGAAAAAGAAAAAAAATGAAGAAATAAATTGAAGAATAATTCAAGATTGGTAAATATTCAACAAAAGGAAAGAAATTGGAATGACACATCTTCAATTAAATTTTAACCAAAGATTTATATGGTTAGGTAAATTGTCAAATTGTTTAATAATTTAGGATTGTGGTATTTTTCTCTTTTGATAATTAATAAGGAGAATATTGTATTCATAATTATAGTCTAGCATGGTTTTCTAATTTAAATTATTTATTTCCTAATTTTGGTTGGATCTATAAAAGAAGTTCAAAGTATTATACTCTTGCAGTCAATAATAATTTCCACTTTCTTTTCTTTGTTTGGGAGTTTTCTTTGTGTGACATTTGTTCTCTAGCTAACAATTGTACCACATCAATAAAATAAGTTTTAATTGCTAGCCCTCATCATTAACTCTTGTTATTCAGTGGTCGCACATACTTTTATAAATGGGAAGAGACAATATGCAAAATTCTCTAGTAATTTGATGAATCACAAAACCATACTCCACGAATTTTCCCCTGTTGTCTCTCTTTGAATAGCTTCCTCTCTTCTCTCTCCTTTGCTCTTCTCATTCACAACACCATCCCCTTTACACTAGCTCTGCTCCTACACATTTCCAATCAAGTTCACTATTATTACTGCTAATAAAACACCCTCTTGATTTCTAGTAAACCGCTATCACCTCCTCCAATGCTGGCCAGTAATCAATCACAGCATACTATGGAAAACTAGTAGATTCTAGCAGTCTCTCTCTATTTGTGCGAGTAAAGGCCATGATTCAGAAACCAGGATAGCTGTTGATAATCAATCTTAAAAACTCAATTTATGATGCAGCGGATACTACTATTTGAAGTCCGTGCTAGCTCAAAATTAAGAAAAGAAAATGTAAAGACTCTAATTAAAACACAAGAAACTTATCTCAATGTGATTCATATCACCGTGTTGGCCAAAGATTGCTCAACCTAAACTTACATTGAGATTCTAGCAGCCTCTCTCTATTCGTAAGAGCAGAAGCCAAGATTCAGAAACACAGTAGCTATCCATAATCAATCTTCAAAACTCAATTTATGATGCAGTGAATACTACTATTGAAGTCCATGCTAACTAAGATTTTGGAAAGAAAATGAAAATACTCTTAACTAAAACACAAGAAAAGCTTGATCGCAATGTGATTCATATCACCCTGTGTTGGGCAAAGATTGCTCAACCTAAAATTACATTGATGTCATAGTTATTTTCAATGCAGAAACAACAGAAGGCAAAAGGGTCGCATAACATGACTATTTGCAACTCTTGCTAATTGGTATTCACACAGTAATCTGCTTTCGCATGAAGGTCAATACTAACAAAATTGTAAAACTAAAATGACAAGGCAATTCTTAGTTCAGATAATGTGCCTTACTCTATAATATAGTGTTATAGAAAACCACAAGTAGGGTTATGAAAGAACAAAGAGCAATCATCTGCACTTGCAAAACTGCCAACTATGGGATATTATTGGAACTATAATTAGTCTGTCTGTTAAGAATTACCACATCTACAACGAAACCCTAAAAGGATGAGTAATCATGTTTAAGTTGCAAACTATAGATTCAATGATGGCGGATATGGTTTTAATTTTAATTCCAATTAGTTTATATATTAGCATTTAACAGTTAGATATTAGGTCAGCATCCTCATGGTATACTGGTAGAGCTCTAGGAAAAAGTTGTGTCTAAACTTTTATAAGTGCAACCTAGATTAGTTAAATAACACGTCATAGATTGCTAATCAACCCATAAATAGTAGGAAGACGATTGTAACTGATGATCTTGAAAATATAAATACTAAATACAATATACACAAGCTTGTTTAAGACAGAAGTTCTACCTGAGGTTTCTGAACCCATTGTCCATTAACTAACTCATAATGATGGCGTAGTCTTGTAAGATTGAATTCTTTTTCTTTACCCCAGTGTATGGATTTCACTGAATAGCAGGAATTGTCATTGACCTTAGTTATCACCCCTAGCCACCACCCATTTCCATAAAATGCCTCAACCTCGGCATGTTGATCAAATTTAACTACGGGAACACAAAGAGGGCGAGGCCTGATATGCTGCAAATCAACAATTTCCCTCAGCAACCTCTTGTCACCCACATTCTTTAAGTTAATGTACTCCACCAAGACATAACTTTTCCAAATTGTCTTAACAACAAGTGCAGAGAACCAAGCAACAGGAGAACTTTCTTTCAGACGAGCAACTTCTACTTGAGTTCCAGGACCGTATGGTGTCTCATGGGGAGCCTGCAAATTAAACCCCTAGTTAAGATTCCTCAAGTCAATGAAGTAATTGGCATTCTAGAGAGCTAACGTCCATTAAGAATAATTACTATAATATCACAAGATATATCTAGTTTCCTTTGCTATGATAGAATAATGAACAACTAAAATAATAAGAAGAAACTGCTTGAACAGTGGTGTAAAGATCTAACTTAAGTCTATGTGAATGCAATTTTGACATTGGAACGAATACTAATTTGGGAAGTGACAAGAGTTCCCATCTCTGTCATATACTTATTAGTCAAAGGAGTCAAGTTTTCATCAAGAAGTGAATAGAAGGAGCATTTTCTTTACGCGTTACCAATCCAGCCAGATGACTTGGTATGCACTATAACATATAATCTACCTGAATAAAAATTAGACTGCACAACATTGTTGTTTTTGCTCTCTTTTTCAATTTGAGGTTTCCGAAAGAAGTCTATAATATGTCGAACTTAAAGCATAGGCATCACGGAAATAAGCAAAAACATAAGGAAGAGAAGTAATCCCAACTAAAGTAGAATAACCACAGCGGAAGATGGGGTTGAGAAAAGCTAACTGCAAACTAATTAGAAAAGGCAAAGGGTGGGAAGAAGCACCGGCGGGTTGGGAAGAACCCATTGCTCATCGATCCACTCAAGATGCGCCCTGAGTCGATCAGCCCCGAACTCGATCTCCTCCCGGCTGGCAGGGAAGCAGACGCGATACCTCGTCTGCCTCCCCTTGGGAGCCACCGAGACCACCCCGACCCACCACGCGTCGTTGTAGAAAGCGTCGACTGGCTGGTGGAGGGTAAGAAGCCCCAGCGTGGTGGCGCCGAGGTGGCGCGGCGGCCGCGGGCGGACGTGCCGGGCATCGACGGTCTCCCTGAGGCGGCGGGAGCGGTCGGACTCGTCGACAATGGCGTCATAGTCGACAGTGTAGCGGCGGATCTTGGGCATGGAGCGGACCACCCGGGCCTCGAAGTAGGCGCCGCGGAAGCCATCCTCGTCGGAGCTCACCTCCACCTCGTCGCCGGTCCTGAAGCCATCGGGCGGCGCCATTCCCGCCGGAGCTCTTAGGTTTGGGTTTCGGGCGGGAAAACCAAGCGCCGCTCCCGGAGCTGCCGATGCATCTGGGTCGCGTCAGACATTAATAAATGCTCGCGACGGGAACTGGGGGAAAGGCAGATGTGACAGCAGGCAGGTCGTTCCTGTTCTTCATAGTGAGGTGGCTTTTGATTCAGTCCTAGATAGGAATATAATCGAGTCGAGTCGAGTTGAATTTTTAAATATTTAAATTTAATTTATTTATAATCGAATTTAAATTAGGTTTTATTTAATAAATATATTTATAACTCACAAATTTATTCAAATTTTTATCGAATTTAAAAAAATAATAATAAATATAAATTATAAATTTAAATATTTATTAAAAATTAAATTATATATTTAGAAAAAAAATATTATTTTATTAAAATTTATAATTTTATTATAATTAAGAAATTTAATATATTTGTCTGTATGTTTCATAAGTAAAATATAAAATCTATAAATTCAATATCAAAACTATTTTTTTTTTATTTAAAAGTTGATTCATGAGCTTAACGAACATGTTTACGAGCTAACGAGCCGAATATTGTGAAGTTTGAGCTTGGTTTGTTTATATTAACGAAGCTCATTAAACGAGCTCAAACGAGCTTTTATCGAATCGAGTTTTGAATATCTCATGAGCGGCTTGGATCATTTACACTCCTAGTCCTAAATGGAAATAAATATTATAGTATTATTAAATGAGAATGGTATGAATTTTAGTATCATTTTTAAAAATAATATTTAGTTAATTGAATGTTTTCAATTAAATGAACCTAAATTTCTTTTTTTACCTTTAAAGGATAATAAGAAAAAAAAAATTATATATAAGAGAAAGTTGAATGTGAGAGAAAAATATGATGAGAGAGAAAGTATGATGGAAAAAAATGAATTGAGAGAAAGGATAGTGAGAGAAAATGAGGATAGAGAGCATGATAGCATTGAGGAGAAAAAAAGTATGATGAAAGAGAAAGTGTGATAGGAAAATACGAAGGGAAAGTATGATGAGAGAAAATTAGAAGATATTGAAAAAAGAGAAAATATGATGAAAGAGAGAATGAATTTATTCTCAAATCTTATTAATGAGAATGGAATCAAGATTTTTGAATGAAAACTAAAAATTTAGGTATCGATAATACCCTTAATATATTTATTCAAATTTTCTTTCATTTTACCTTCTCTCTCCTTATTCTCTCTCATTATACTTTTTCTCTCTTCATTCTTTCATCATACTTTCTCTCTCCTTATTCTTTCATCATACTTTCTCTCTCCTCATTATCTCATCGTATTTTTTCTCTCCTTGTTCTCTCATCATACTTTCTCTCTCCTCATTCTCTCTTGTCACATTCTCTCAACCCCACGGGGTTATCCGAGATGGTAAGTGGTGGTTACGTTTGCTACTGAGAACGCGGGGCCGAACTTCAGGGATGTCGGGGCGTAAATCTACGGACCCTGTGTACCTCACCCCACCCACCATTTGTCCTCTCGGCTACCGTGATTTATCTCCCTCATGATGGCCTTGGGTTAGGTGTGGCAGGGGCGCTGGGGGCAAACGATTTCGCCTTTTGCCACACATTCTCTATCATTTTCTCCCTATATTCTTTCATCACACACTCTCTCCTCACTTTCTCTTTCTTCATTCTCTTTCATTGTACTTTTCTTTTGTTAGGATGTATACTAAAAGGCTAGCTTTTGGTATAAACATTTATCTAGAAATAAGAATCACATTGGTCAAATGTCTACATTTATGATAAATGTAGTTGTTCAATTAATTTATATTGTAGATAACATGGTGTGTGGTGTCACACACAGAGGATCATGTTATCAGTGCCTTATAAATTATAAACAGTAGCTCACGACCAAAATGGAAAGGAACAAACCATTGGAAGGTCGTAGTGTAATTAGGTATTAGTTTATCTTAACTATATAATTACACTAGTACACTTAGAGTGTATTGAGTAGGACCATTAGAGGTCGTTTCTTTTATACTGACTTTATAAAGAAACAAAGACCTCAGTTATTATGGAAGTGTGTGCTCTTAATCCTAATATAATAACAAGCACATATATTTGATATTTATTTCTTTAATTTATCAATGGGTGAGATTTAGTTCGATAAATCAATAAGCCCGATAAGTTAGGAAATGATATCACTTATAGTGTGTGTTGTTGATTATAGAAGGAAACTGTGTCCTAGTAATCTAGGTTGAGAATGTCCCCAAGAGGAGCTCATAAGGATTGTCATGTTAAACCCTGCAGGTGGACTTAGTCCGACATGACGATAAGGTTGAGTGGTACTACTTTTGGACTAAGATATTAATTAAATGAGTTGTCAGTAACTCACTTAATTAGTGGACATTCGACATCTTAAACACAGGTAGACTAACACACTCATAATAAGAAGGAGCCCAAAATGTAATTTGGGATTGATGCGGTAGTTCAATAATAGTTCTCTAGTGGAATGAATTATTATTGATAAAATTAAGTTGTGTGTTCGGGGCGAACACGGGATGCTTAATTTTATCGGGAGACCAAAATCAATTCCTCCTCTCGGTCCCTACCGTAGCCTCTTGTATATAGAGATTTATACCCACCACATACCCACCTTCTTACCCATCCAATGGGGCCGGCCAAGCTAGCTTGGAACCCAAGCTAGGGCCGGCCAAGCTAGTGGAACGAGTTAGGGTCGGCCAAACCAAGTTGGGTCCCAAGCTTAGGTGGCCGACCACTAGAATATTAAAAAGGATTTTTATTAAAATTATTTCTTATGTGGATATCATGATTTTAAAAGAGAGTTTAAAAATTAAAAATTCCCTTTTATAGCTTTCTACAAAAGATTAAGAGAAGAGATTAATCTCTTTCCTTATTTGTAGATTAAAAGGATGATTTTAATTTTTGGTTAAAACTTTCCTTATTTGTAAATCATCTACATGTTTAAAAGAGAGTTTAAAATTTGAAATCTTTCCTTATTTGTTGATTAAAAGGTGGATTTTAAATTTTAAGAAAACTTTCCTTTTAACCATGTTCATGAATTAAAAGAGAGTTTAAAAATTAAATATTCTCTTTTATAAGTTTCTACAAGAGATTAAGAAAAGATTTGATATCTTTCCTTATTTGTAGATTAAAAGAGATTTTAATTTTTTAGAGATAACTTTCTTTTTATCCACATGTTTAAAAGAAAGATTTTAATTTATTAAATTTCCTTTTTATAAACCAATCATGAAGGGATAAAATTATTGGAGAAATTTTTATAAATTTCCGGAAGCAAATAAGGAAGTTTTAATTGGTGTTTAAAATTTTATTTGATTGGAGATATTATTTGTTATGGCCGGCTATTGTAATTTGAAAAGAGAAAATTATTTTAATTAAATAAATTTTCTTTTTCAATGGCAAAAGAATTAAGGAAGTTTTTATTAAATTTTCCTTATTTGCCAAGACCAAGGATTATAAAAAAGGGGGTAGAGGAGGCTTCAAGGCTAAGGACTCGATTCTATTTTTCTCCTTCTTTTCCTTGGTGTGGTGGTCGGCCCTTCCCTTTCTCTTCTCTCCTCTTGTTGTGGCCGAAATCTATCATCTCTTGGAGCTTGGAGGATGTAGCCGGATCAAGGAAGGAGAAGAAAGAGAGAAAGCATGCATCCCTTGGAGCTTGGTTGGTGGAAAATTCTTCATCCTTTGGAAGTTCTTGTACTTGGCCGAAACTTGAAGGAAGAAGGAAGAACGTGCCTAGGTGGTTCTCATCTTGGAAGATCGTTGCCCACACAACGTCCGAGGTTAGAAGAGGAATACGGTAGAAGATCAAGAGGTCTTTCTAAAAGGTATAACTAGTAATTTTTTCTTTCCGCATCATACTAGTTATTTTTGGAAATAATACTAAATACAAGAGGCATACGATTCTAGTGTTTCGAATTTGTTTTCGATATAGTGTTCTTTTGTTTTTCTTTTCCTTGTGATTTGATTGTTCTTTTCGGTTGACCTAAAGTTATTTTAGGAAATTAAATATTAGCTTTCCTTAAAAGATTTTGTCTAGTCGGTGGTGGTTGCTCCCATATCCAAGAAGGCCATGTGCCTCGCCACGTCAGTACTGGGAACAAATTTTGGAAATTAATATTTAATGGAATTAATAACTTAGGTGATTTGGATCAAACGTGTTAAGTTCCGCAGGAGATCCAATTCAAAACCTAAAAGAACAAATAGATTAAGTTTTGGATCAAACGTGTTAAGTTCCGCAGGCGATCCAAAATTTAATTTAAAAGAACACATGGTAGCTAGGAAAAGGTTCAGAGCTTTGTACAAAATTTTTGTACAGTGGAACCTCTAGGTTTTCCGAGTAGCAACCAACATCTTTCATTATGGTTTCTCTCCCATTACACATTCTCTCCTCATTTTTTTACCAACATCTCTCATCATATTTTCTCTCCTCAATATCTCCTACTAAACTTTCTCTCTTTATTTTTTTCTCATCACACTTTATCTCTCTTCATTTTCTCTCATCACACTCTCTCTCCTTATTTTCTCTCATCACACTTTTCCTTTCTTCATTGTCTCTCATCACACTCTCTCTCCTTATTTTCTCTCATCACACTTTCCCTCTTTTCATTCTCTCTCTCCTTATTTCCTCTCATCATAGAGAAAGTATGATGGGGAAATAAAGATAGAAAGTATGGTGGTATAAGGTATTACGATAGTCAATCAGCAATTGGTCGGGCACAAAGCCATCTATATAATGGTCGAAATGTAAGTCTAGGCATATACGTTGTAGACATCATACTATTAGACAGCTACTCTCAATGGGAGTTATCACGGTTGACTATGTAAAGTCAAAGAATAACCTAGTGGATTCGCTAAGCAAAGGGTTAAATCGAGAGTTAGTTGCAAGCTCATCACGAGGAATGAGCTTGATGTTGTTGTCAGCGATCAGTGCAGAGGACACCCAACCTATGTTGACTGAAGATCCCAAGAACTAGGTTTAAAGTGACAACTAATCTGCACTGACTAGATACACTGTGGGGGATAGCCCAATGAAACAGTGACTAAACCAGGGTAAACTGATGGCTTTTAATGATCAGGAAGAGTAGATGACAACTCTTGAGAGATCACCTATGTGAGAAAGAAGTGGAACCACTTCAAAGAGAATTGGAGGCACAATTCTTAGAGTTTCTCACAGAATCAGGCGTGTTCATGGCCAAGAATGAACACCATGAGAATTGAGTTGTATCAGGGAGAGTCTTGTGTAAAATACCAAAAAAAGGCGAATAATGATAAGGGAATTTTTCGGAATTTTTGAAAAATTTTCGGGAATTTTTGGGAGCTCGTATGGACGAGTTTACAGGGATAAAAACGGGGTCGGGAAAGCCTGTTTAGGCTACCCCATTTTAACGAGGAAATGTTTAATTTCTTTAAACATTTATTTTTTTTCGTTTTTCTTTTCTTTATTTCTCTTTTCCTCCGTTTCTCTCCGCCTTTTCCCCCCGTGCCCTAAAACCCTTCGACGTCGTCTCCTCCTCCTAACCGGCGCTCGACGGCTTGCCCTAACCGCCACAAGCGACGGTTTCCTCGCGATTTAATCTATGGCCAAGGGGTCTTGTTCTCTCTTCTTCACTCACTGCCGCAAGCAGCCAACTCTCCTTCTCCTCTTTTCCGAGCCGCACCAGGCGCCGCCACCACCTGAGGCCGAACGGAGCAGCGTCGATCCATCGCCGGCGCACCAGGTGCCCTAGCACCCTCTGCCTTTCACAGCGACGACACCCTTTTGCCCTAGCACCGAGCAACCGTCGCCAGCTGAGGTCCCTTCTTTTTCCCTGTCTCTTCCGTTGAGATCAGGAACGCGCCGACGCCGACCACCGTGCCCTAGTCTTCCTTCTCGCCGCGAGCCATAGTGTTGAGTGCCTCCCCTCTACTCACTTCTGTGCCCTAGTTCTTTACTGCCGAGCCTCTTCCTTTTCGGGAGTTGCTGCTACGCCATTGACGGAACTCAGCCCTAGATCGTCGGCGTTGATTTGGGGATCAGAGCACAGAGGTAAGGGTGCTGCCCTAATTGGTTGTATCAGGTATTTGATTGTTGCTGTGGTGTTCTTGGTCCAGCTCACTTTGTTCCAGCATCATCAGGGGGGCTGTGAATTGAAGGAAGGACTACAACGGGCTTTTGTGTGCTGTGGATCAACAAGCACGGTTGTGAAGTTGCTTGTTCAAATTCCAATAGCAAGCAACCTTTCACCCGCAGTCACTTGGATTGTGAATTGAGGTAAGGTTTAGGGTTTGATCTTCGTTGTAGATGATTGCTAGTTGTGTTAGCAATAATTGTTAACTTAGAGTTAGAATTAATCTAATGGTGTAATTAGGGTTAATAAAGCTAACCCTAGATGGTCGGTGGATTAGGAATTTGTTTAGCTATTTGTTTATAATTAACTTAGCTAAAATTGTACAATTTACTACAGGACTTTGACGCGAGACAAGTATCTCGACGTCGGATTTAGACCAGATACGATCCTTTCTATTGGAGGAGGGTACTTTGACTTTATGTCATTTGATATGCATAGTAATGTTTTTAACAAATAGCAATGATTGTGTTTCTTATTTGCTTCTGTTTATCACTACCCGATCTGTTACATGTTTGTTTGTTTATTTGTTATGCACATCATGTTAGTACTTATCTGCTTATAGGGGTAGTGACACAATCATGTTATATATTATGTTCAGGACATAGGGTTTTTGATACCTTATCTGATCTGTGTACCTTTGATTTGATTCATTGTCCTATGGTACACATTTTATATTTATATATGGATATTGCTATGCTGTTCAGGATATTGCCATGTTTAGTGTCATGCACTATCTCTCATGATTGCATGTTGTGCGATAGTCTGCTCCATTATTGTCAAGCACATCGCCAGTTACATGTATCTGTATGCACCACCACTCATGGGTTAGTGGTATATCAGACAGGTGCGTGGCAATTCTGCTGTTTAGCTCCGTTGGTCTAGTGACTCAGCGTGGTAGCCGTAGACAGTTCTGCTCTGTTTGGCTCCGCTGATTTAGTGTAGCAGCGTGGTAGCCGGCAGGCGGTTGGACTTTGTTTGGCTCCGTTGGTCCGCTCATGGGTAGTGTGACGCAGCTTGGTAGCCGACAGAGATTCCTCCCCGTCATCGTGTACTGGGAGATGAGAGCATTGAGCTCCCCCATTTATGATTTGGGGTAGGAGGATAGGTGTACTCCGACAGCATCCCGTCCACTCGGTCACTCATCAGGGGCAGTGATGGCAGAGTGCACGGTTGTCACAGCCCTATCCACTCGGTCACCTTATCTGATCTGTGTACCATGAATTTGGATCATATGCCAATGGTATGCATTTTATATTTATACATGGATATTGCTATGCTGCCAGTATTGTGCATGCACCATTCGCATGATTTATGACACTCTCGGTCTGACGACCCTGTTGTACTTATACCTTGGTCCTGGTTAGTACAGTTTTCTTCTGCTTTATTCAGTTGCATTTATCCTTCTTGTATCAGGAGACTGTACGCATGATTAGTGCTGGTTGTTATTTTCTTTATTATACATATCAGTTGTTACCCGCTGAGTGTTGGACTCACACCCTCCTCCGTTGCTATTTTCAGGTTGATGCTGTCCGGAGAGTTCCAGTCGCTAGTCCCCTGCAGTCCACGAGGACGTGTGTTGATCTTTTAGTTTTTCTTGTTTAGACTATGTTTAGACTTGTTCTGTTTTGATAAATTGGATCTTGTATGGATTCTTATTTGTCGATGGGTTTGGGTTGGATGTGTTTTGCTACATGCCTGCCTGGATGGCAGAAGAGGTAAGTTCGTTATGATTTGTGTTTTACGAGTGTAGTGGAGTAGGATATCAGTTTTAAGCTTTATGAGTGTAGTCGAGTAGGGTTGTTTTTTAGTCTTCTTATCACTGTTCTAGTTTGTTAATTATTAACTGCATGGGTGATTGTCTTATATTATTGTTATTGTTCCGGCCATGTTGGCCGATGTATATGTGGCCCTGAGGGCATTGTAGAAGTTTCAGATTGTCACCCGTACAGGGGAGGTGCTGCCGAAATTTCTTCGGACAGGGACTCCCCTGGGCCGTGACAATTTATTTTCACTTGACTACCATGATTCATAAACTCTAGTATTTAACCTGGAGATCTAGAGTTCGAATCTTGGAGAAGGTAAAAAATCCACTGGCCAGGGGTGGGAAGGCCTAGTGAATAACGGCACGGCCGAGGGTCGTCGGTCGACGACATAAGGGGTCGCCAGTTGGACCGCCTAAGGGACCGCCAAGGCGCCGCCAAATGAGCCGCCAGTTGGGCCACCCAAGGGGCCGAGGGGCCTGGTCGTTACACTTGGGTGAGATTTGTCACTGTTTACACAGACGACAATATAGTTCAAGGACATCGTGTCTACTATCAGCCAGTAAGTGTAACACCCATGAAATCTCTAGCAATTTTATATAATTTTTGCATGGTTAGAATGAGTTTTATGTGGGTTCCTTCTTCCAAAAAAAAAAAGGAAAATAAAACCAAAAAGAAACATGGCCAAGGTTCGAACCTTGAACCTTTTAGCAAGTGACAAAGCTTTATGTGATATGGGAGAACCATTAGCCCAAGGGGGAGTGTGGTTAGGAAGGAAAGGGAAATTGTAGTTAAGGGTAGGGAAGGTAAAGGGACACCTTTCTCCCTTCACTTAGAATGAAAAGTTTATTTTCCCTTCTCCCTTCATTTAGAGTAAATGAAGGGAAGAATGAAAAGGTTTTTTCTTTTTCTCCCTTCATTTAGAATAAATAGGAGTAAGGGAAAGAAAAGCTATTCTTTTTCTTCTTCCTCCCTCCATCGAAACTAGCCTCCTTCTCCTCCATTTTGGGAATCAAGCCTAGGATTCCTTCTTAGGAAGTCTTCACAAGGAGGAGTCCCTAAGGTCTAAGCCCTCTTACAAAGCAAGACACACAAGGGAGAGTCCTAGAAGCGGAAGCCTTCTCTTTCTCTCCACCAAGGGTATTCTACTTGTAGCAAACCAAGCGAGAGGATGTAAATATCTCTCTCACCTGCAATACAAGTAGTTTTCGAGTGTTTTCTATGCTTAATATTGAAAAAAAAACTAGGATCATGCTCTTGTAAGTTTCGGCCACATCATGAATTAGGGTTTGAAGAGAGTTCAAAACTTTAACCATGTTTGATTATGATTCCTCATGATGTGTAATCTATTAAGTGATGTTAGTTTGATGTCTCCATGTTTTATGTTGCTTAAAACTTAGGGATGAACCTCTTGTAAGTTTCGACCACATCATGAATTAGGGTTTGAAGAGAGTTCAAAACTTTAACCATGCTTGATTATGATTCCTCATGATGTGTAATCTATTAAGTGATGTTAGTTTGATGTCTCCATGTTTTATGTTGCTTAAAACTTAGGGATGAACCTCTTGTAAGTTTCGGCCACATCATGAATTAGGGTTTGAAGAGAGTTCAAAACTTTAACCATGCTTGATTATGATTCCTCATGATGTGTAATCTATTAAGTGATGTTAGTTTGATGTCTCCATGTTTTATGTTGCTTAAAACTTAGGGATGAACCTCTTGTAAGTTTCGGCCACATCATGAATTAGGGTTTGAAAGGAGTTCAAAACTTTAACCATGCTTGATTATGATTCCTCATGATGTGTAATCTATTAGGTAATGTTAGTTTGATGTCTCCATGTTTTATGTTGCTTAAAACTTAGGGATGAACCTCTTGTAAGTTTCGGCCACATCATGAATTAGGGTTTGAAAAGAGTTCAAAACTTTAACCATGCTTGATTATGATTCCTCATGATGTGTAATCTATTAGGTGATGTTAGTTTGATGTCTCCATGTTTTATGTTGCTTAAAACTTAGGGATGAACCTCTTGTAAGTTTCGGCCAAGAAGAAATAAAAAGACTTAGGAAAGTTTAAACTCCAACTAGACTTGCTTATGTTTTCTCCCATGATACCCAATATGTTATGTGATGATATTAAGATGCTATTCATGGTTGATGTTGCTTAAAACCTAGGATTATGCTCTTGTAAGTTTCGGCCAAGTTTAAGAAACTAGGGTTAAGGGAAAATCCGAAGCCCATTTATGTTTGCTAAAGGTCTCCCATGTTATGTCATGTATTATGTGATGCTAGTTTGATGTTCCATGCTTAATGTGGCTTAAAACCTAGTACTATGCCCTTGTAAGTTTCGGCCAAGAGAACTACTAGAGCTAGAAGAGAACAAATACTCCAATCATGCTTACTAATGGTTCCCTATGATATGTTATGTGTTGGGTGAATCTTACGTCACCATGTTATGCTTATGCAAGACTTATGTATGATGAATTGCTTAAGAGATGCTTCCTATAAATTGGGACTAAGAGCACTCTTTATGTTATGATAAGGAACATGATATGCTATTTTACTTTTGTATGGCTTGTACTGGACCCTAGCAAGGTCCAGGGGATGGACTCCTACATCGCCCCTAGGTCGAAGCACGGGCCTAGTTCCCTAGTAGGTTTGAGATTAGCTACCTCGGATTTATTTAGGGATGCGCGCAAATCATGTTTGTGGTACAATACTGGACCCTCATGTTGAGATTTATGTTTAAGTATTTATATAATATATGTTTTTAAAAGAACATCTTGCATATATATTATTTCATGCTATGCGATTATTATGCTTTAAGATGATGTACTCTTGTGATATGCCTATATGTTGTCTAAATGAACAAGTCACTACTTTATGTTTAATTCATGATTTATAGCTTTTGTGAGTAGGAAAGGATCTTACTAAGCCTATGTGCTTATAGTTTTATTTTTCCCTTGTACTGCAGAAAAGGGTAAAGAATGACTAAACTAAAGGGAGCAGCAGGAGGGGCAAAGATGTGTGTGGCAGTGGCATGGTGGAAGGGATCTGTTTTGTGTTTCAAGACTTATGCATGTTCTAAGTTTTTGTATGATAACTTGTTCTTTTACTTGATGCTTTTAATGGTTGCTACTTGATGTGAACTATACTATCTTTTTGCTTCCATAAAACCTTGAAATGATAAGCACTTTTTTTAGTTAAAGAATTGCTAAGAACCTCCTTATTATGCTTGAAGTGTTAAGTGATGGACGACTAGGTACTTAGCGTATGCTTCGAACCCCATACTAATATTCATACTTGTGTTTAGACTCCTATACTTCCATCAGGTTAGTTATCAGGGACTTTCTTTAAAGAAGTACCAATTACCCCTGTAGAGAATAATATACATGCTTAGTAGTTCATCCTCTCTTTATTAGAATAATATACATGCTTAGTAGTTCATCCTCTCTTTATTAGTACGCTTTATGCTCTAGTTTTAAATAATCATGTATCATGTTCCAAGAAATAGATACTAAACCAAGTTATATGCAAGAATGCTAAGCATGCTCACATGCATTACATGTTTACATGTTTAAATATTTGTTTCTCCATGTTTAAAAATTTAAATTCTTCCGCTGCAATGATTGCATATGCATGTATGTATATTCGCGTAACGCCTCCCTTCCTACCCCCTATAAGTAGGAGGAGGGCGGGTGTTACAGGTTGATATCAGAGCAGGTCTGTCTTTCCACTACACACACATCAAGCCTCTATCCTGCCGCTCCAAGTAAGAAATTCTATGCCTATTCTATTTCTTTTATGTATGATAAGGAATATTTTTGTCTAAGTATGCATGAATGTAAGTAAGGATGGTAATAATCTTATGCTAGCCTTGTTGTCATTCATGAAGATAAGCATGGCTAGAAGACGCAATAACAGAGTCGATGAGACAGTACCCACACCTAATCTGATGCATGTAGTTACTGAACTCCAGCGTTAGGTTACAGAACAGCAGCAAGTGATCACTGCTCTAATGAATCAGCAAGGAAACCCTACCTATTGGTTGCTACTCAGAAAACCTAGAGGTTCCACTGTACAAAAATTTTGTACAAAGGTCTGAACCTTTTCCTAGCTACCATGTGTTCTTTTAAATTAAATTTTGGATCGCCTGCGGAACTTAACACGTTTGATCCAAAACTTAATCTATTCGTTCTTTTAGGTTTTGACTTGGGTCTCCCGCGGAACTTAACACGTTCGACCCAAATCACCTCAAGTTATTAATTCCATTAAATATTAATTTCCATAATTGGTTCTCAGTACTGACGTGGCGAGGCACACGACCTTCTTGGATATGAGAGCAACCACCACCGACTAGACAAAACTTTTTATAGAAATCTAATATTTAATTTCCTAAAATAACTTTAGGTTAACCGAAAAGAACAATCAAATCACAAGGAAAAATAAAACAAAAAACACAACTTCGAAAAACATATTCGAAATACTAGAACGTAAGCCTCTTGTATTTGGTATTATTTCCAAAAATAACTAGTATGATGCGGAAAGAAAAATTACTAGTTATACTTGTAGGATCGAAAAGAATTTAGATATCTCCACAATGACATGATATTGTCCACTTTGGGCCTAAGCCCTCATGGTTTTGCTCTTGGGCTCTACCCAAAAGGCCTCATGTCAATGGAGATATCTTTCTCTTATAAACCCATGATCTTTTCCATGTGTTTTCAATATGGGACTATGTTTGCAACCTTGCAACCCTAACAATACCTTGTAGAAAAAACCTCTTGTTCTTCTACTGTATTCCTCTTCTAACCTCGGACGTTGTGTGGGCAACAATCTTCCGAGATGAGAAACCACCAACCACCTTCTTCTTCTCCTAGCTAGGTTCGGCCAACAATAAGGAAGCTTCACCAAGGAAGAAGATCAAAACACCAACCAAGCTCCAAGAGATGCTAGCTTTCTCTCCTTCTTCTTCTTCTTCTCCAAATAGTATCCGGCCACCACAAGAGCTCCAAGGGGAGAGAGAGGTTCGGCCACCACAAGAGGAAGAGAGGGAGAGGATGATGATGGCCGGCCACACCAAGGAACAAAAGAGGGAGAGAAATAATAGAGGGTTGTTCCCATGAAGGCACCCTCACCTCTTCTTTTATATTCCTTGGCCTAGGCAAATTAGGAAATTTAATTACAATAAAATTTCCTTAATTTCCTTGACATGATTTAATTGAGAAAAATAAAATAAAATTTCCCCAATTAAACTATATTGGCCGGCCACATCAAAAGGAAGTAAATTAGACAAGTTTTAATCAACAAATTAAAATTTTCTAATTTGTTTCCGGAAATTTTAAAATTAAAATTTCTCTTCAAAAATCTCTTCATGGTTGATAAAAAAAAAATTCCATAATTTTAATTTTACAACATGTGAATAATTTTTAAAGAGAAAATAAAATATCTCACCAATCTACAAATAAGGAAAGAAATCTAATATCTTTCTTTAATCTTTTGTAGATCTTTTACAAGAGAGATATTTTAATTTTAATTCTCTTTAAATTATATCTTCTACATAATAAAAATTAAAATTAAAATCCTTTTTAATTTAATATGGTCGACCCCTCTAGCTTGGGTTCAAGCTAGGGCCGGCCACCCCAATTCATGCTTAGGCCGACCCTAGCTTGTTTCCAAGCTAGCTTGGTCGGCCCCCTTTAGGTGGGTATAGAAGTGGGTATAGGTGGGTATAGTACTCTATAAATAAGAGGCTACGATAGGGACCGAGAGGAAGAATTAGTTTTGGTCTCCCGATAAAATTAAGCATCCCGTGTTCGCCCCGAACACACAACTTAATTTTATCAATAATAATTCATTCCACTAGAGAACTATTATTGAACTACCGCACCAATCCCAAATTATATTTTTGGGCTCCTTCTTATTATGAGTGTGTTAGTCTCCCTGTGTTTAAGATATCGAATGTCCACTAATTAAGTGAGTTACTGACAACTCATTTAATTAATATCTTAGTCCAAGAGTAGTACCACTCAACCTTATCATCATGTCGGACTAAGTCCACCTGCAGGGTTTAACATGACAATCCTTATAAGCTCCTCTTGAGGACATTATCAACCTAGTATCTCTATGACACATTTTCCTTCTATAATCAACAACACACACTATAAGTGATACCATTTCCCAATTTATCGGGCTTATTGATTCATCGAACTAAATCTCACCCACTGATAAATTAAAGAAATAAATACCAAATATATGTGCTTGTTATTATATTAGGATTAAAAGCACACACTTCCATAATAACCGAGGTCTTTGTTTCTTTATAAAGTTAGTATAAAAGAAATGACCTCAAATGGTCCTACTCAATACACTCTAGGGTGCGTTTGGTTCAAGTTATCATGTATAACCTTGGTTATGTGATTACCAGGTAATCACATAACCAAGGTTATGTGATTACCAGGTAATCACATAACCAAGGTTATGGGGAATAAAATATAATCAAATGTTGTTTGGTTCAATGTAGGTAATGCAACAAAAACATGTTTGTTTGAAGGTTTTAATGAACAACCTAGTTTAGTATTTTACTAGATTACCCTTAGTTACAAAATCAACTATAATAATAATAATAATATTATTATTATTATTATTATTTAAACTCTATTCTATATTACTATATTTTCATGTTTTTTTAATTTATATATATCTATATTTATTTTTTTTATTTTGTTTATTTTTATGTTTTTTAATTTTATTTATTTTTTTATTTTATAAAGTTTTTTTTATTTTTTTATTTTTTAGGATTTTTTACATTTTTCTATTTTTTAATTTTTAATTTTTTTAAACAATTTTTAATTATTTTTTGTTTTTTAATTTTTTTACGTTTTTTTCTATTTTTTATGTTTTTTTGTTTTTTTTTAATTTTTAAATTTTTTAATGTTTTTTTCCTTTTTTTTGAATTTTTTTAATTTTTAATGTTTTTTTCTATTTTTTATTTTATATTTTTTTAATGTTTTTTTTGTATTTTAAAATTTTTTTTAATGGGTTTTCTATTTTTTTTAAAATTTTTTTAATGTTTTTTCTATTTTTTACCATTTTTTATGTTTTTATTATTTTTAAATATTTTGTATTTTTTAAAAAAAATTATGTTTTTTTTTTTTAATTTTTAATTTTATTTTTTTTTCATTTTTTCCTTTACATTTTACTTTTTTTCACATTTTTCTTTTATCCAGGGGTATTTTGGGTAAAAAAAAATCGATAACCCCGGAATCAAGAAAAACCTCAGTTTTCCGAGGTTTTCCGATCCTGGTTGCATGCCCCTTTTACTGACGTGTCGGGCATGAGACATTACTCGGGAATCATAGATTACCTAAATCAAACATGGTTTTTGTTGATAACCTTGGATGGATAACCAAGGTTATCAAGCATAACCCCCAACCAAACGCACCCTAAATGTACTAGTGTAATTATACAGTCAAGATAAACTGATACCTAATTACACTACGACCTTCTATTGGTTTGCTCCTTTCTATTTTGGTCGTGAGCTACTGTTTATAATTTATAAGGTACTGATAACATCATCTTCTGTATGTGACACCACATACTATGTTATCTACAATATAAATTAATTGAACAACTACAACTAAATGTAGATCATTTGACCAAATGTGATTCTTTATTCAAAATGAATGTTTACAAAGCTTAGGCTTTCAGTATACACTCCAACACTACCACCCCACCAGTAAACCCGAATACGATGCCAGTCGTGCCTACAGCTACACTAGTACCACCGATAGGCCCTACCCCAGTAGTTCGACAAGAGGCTTACCTAATCCAGTGGCAGAGGCTGAAGCCGAAAAATTTCTCCGGTACTTGTGAACCATGGGACGCCCAGGCTTGGTTCAAGACTGTGGAAAGTATAGTAGAGCTACTGGACTAGCCCAAACATAAAAAGATCAAGTGTGCATCATTCTGCCTTTATGGAGATGCCAGGATGTGGTGGGACAGGGTTAAAGCAAAGAAGCAAGTAAACCAAATGAGATGGACGGACTTCGAATCGGAATTTTTTGAAGAATTCTTCCATATGCGGGTAACAAACAAGCATTATGACGAGTTCACCGAGTTCCGGCAAGGCGACCTATCAGTTAACGAAGCTGTGAAAAGATTCAACCGACTCGCACGCCTATGCCCAGAGTTGGTCAGTACAGAAAGAGAAAGGGTCAGACTCATGCTGAAGATGCTCCGACCCGAAATAGCTCTGAATGTGGCCGGCGGGGTTAATAGACCACAGACCGCAGAAGAGCTGTTTAGCAGTGCCCTGATCACCGAGCACTACTTGAACCATATTAATCAGCAAAAGAAGGCACTGAGCGAGGGCAAGAGTCAAGCTCAGTCAAGAGGATAGAAACCTAAAGGTACCAAAGCTAGTTGGAAAGGAAATCACAATGGTAAGAGAAAGCAATGGAACAACTCTAAGGTACCTGCGCGCGCCGAATGACGGACCGGTCGGGGCAAAATTTACCCAAGTGGAATAACAAATGTTTTGCCACATATACCTTTTGTTGCTATGTAACGGATGCATTAAATTCAAGATTAATGTAAAATCAAAACGGTCGAGTGATAATGAGTGAAATGGTGGGTGTTTCATTACTCGGCGAATAATGACCATTAGGATCATTAACGCTGTCATTGTTCTGAGCTCCTATATAAAGAGGTTGCGATCACAGGCAAAGGACACACAACAACACACAAGCATAAGCTCTCTGTTGGCGCAGTGGGCCGACAAGAGCGGAGGGGTGAATTGCCTGAAACAAAAAATACCCTCCTCGTTCTTTCAACTCTTAAAGTGTAACAATAAATAAAAAATAAAAGAGCAGAATTAAAGAAAAGATTCAGGGATTGACTTAGTTACAACCTAGGTGATTGTTAATCCAAGGCAGTTGCAAAGCTCAGAAAGAATCTTTTTATCTAAAGACGGAGAAGCCTTTTACACACAATGAAAGCTTAACAGTTGCTAGGATTTGAATACAAGAGTTGACGACTAATTTCCTAGCTCCGGGGCCTTTTTTATAGGACCTGGAAACTCTATCTTCAGCTTGAGGGCACCTCCCATAAGCATGGAGGGCGCCTCAGCGTGACATTTGGATAAAGTTTTATCCAAATACATAACAGTCACTTTGACTGGGTTGAGGGCACACTCAACGCCATGGAGGGCACCCTTAATGTGGAGGGCGCCCTCAATGCTGCAGTGTATAAATAACTCCAACTTCTTTTCACTTCTTTTCTTCTTCCGAAGCTCCAATCGCTTGGGTGATTGCGGCCAACCGAAATAGGGCTCACCTGAACCCAATTTCCGGCATTCTCCTCGAGCAGACTTTCGCTTCGACTTCTCATCCCTCGAACGTCACGTACATTCTTCTCGTTCACCGGTATACTCTTCCGTAGCTCTTTCGCCCCTCGGACGCACCGAGCCCGTCGGCTCTCTTCCCGTGTTGTCCTTCTCGCCAGCTGTGTCTTCCGCTCGACTTCCTGTGCTCCTAAGCTCCTGTACACTTAGACACAGGGATCAAAATTAAACAGGACCCAACCTAACTTGGTTGATCACATCAAAATGACCATGGGGTCCAACAATCTCCCCATTTTTGATGTGCATCAACCCAAGTTCAAGTTAGGGTAAAACAAACAAGTAATTTAAAGAAATTACAGAACTAACATCATTTCAAGCATAAAGTTTGCAAAAAAGAAATTGCAATACTGATAAAATAAAATAATTTGATAAAATATTCTAACTCTCCCTAAACTTCTACCTATCTCTCCTCCTTTGATCACATAAAAAAATAGGATACACATAAAAAAACAAGGTACAGATTACAAAATTCCGAGAAAGAAAAAAATTTCAAGTTGAAAATTTTCAAATTTTCCAAGTTAAACAAAATTTGAAATAATTTCCAAGTTAGAAATTTCCAAAAAAAAAACTTGAAACGCTTAAATAGTTGACAAGAATTTAAAAGCATTATCTTAATTGCTTGTCAGTTTGTTAATTAAACATTTAATTCGATAATCGATTTCCAGACTGTAGCGAGGCACTAGATCTTCTTGGTTATTGGATCATCAACCATTTCTAGACAAGACCTTTTAAGGAATTGGAACATTTAATTTCTTCTGAAAGCCTTGATTAACAGAAGGTTTTAATCTAGATATAATTTCGGAACCTAATAGAGGTTCCTTTCTACTGGGTTACTTAGATATCTAAGGGGTACAATCCTTTAGGTATTCTTCTAAGTTGTCCTTAATGTTTTTTAATATACCAGTTTAATTTTTCATAAATCTTAAAGTTAGACTTTTGAAAAATGTTTGGTTTTTGACAAGATGTATCTGATTTCAAATTTTCAATTTACAATTTTAATTTTTCATTCTCTGATTCCAGGTTATCTAATATTCTGTTTAACTCAACAATCTATTTTTCTGATTTCACTAAGTCTCTTGTAAGAATTTTGATAAAACGAAAAGACTGTTTAGGGGTTAGAGCACGTACCTCACTTATCTCAATTTCTGATGTTCCCGCTTCATCGCAACTTTCTTCTTCTGATCCTCCCCTTCATCTATGCTCATCTCTGAGCTGGTCTCATATTCTTCTTGATGGTTAGCCATTAGCGCTAGTCCCGAGAAGCTGCTACCTTGAAATCAGAGGATGAAGAATCATCCCAAGTGGCCTTCATGGTCTTGTATTTGGAGGAAGTTGGTTTTTTGTGCTTGTCCTTTTCCTTCAATTTTGCACAGTCATCCTTGATGTGCCCTTCTTCATTGCAGTTGTAGCATCGGGCAGTTCTTTTGTTTCGATGATGCCTTTTAAAATAATTTTTAAAGGTATTTTACAAAAAAAATTTAAAGTATTTTAAAATAATTTTTAAAATGATTTTTTAAAATAATTTTAAAGGGGTTTTAAAATAAATTTTAAAAGGTTTTTTAAAAAAAAATTAAAGGATTTTTTTAAAATAAATTAAAAATAAAATAAAATAATTTTAAAGGATTTTTTAAAATTATTTTGAAATTATTTTTTAAAGGACTTTACCTTCAAGAGTTTTCTTTGGCTTTGTCCTTGTTATCGGGTCGTCTATTTTCAAGAGGTTCCTCACCTCAGGCCTCTGCGACTTCAAGCTTGCCAATAGCTCCTCACTATAGGACTTTACCTTCGGTAAGTCACACTTGGACTTATGTTGCCAAGATCAAATTTAGACTTACATTGCCAAGACTTCCACTTAGACTTTGCTTGTTGTACTTGCTACCTTCACACTTAATTGTGTATATCAAATATAACAAATAACCTAACTTAAAACTTTGTCAAACATCAAAACTTAGGGTCACACCGATTACTCCAACAAAATCGTATGAGTAAAATGGGTTCTATGAAAAGTTCATTGATTCCCATTCAAAAATATCTATCCATTTAAGATACGTTTGGTGAAGGTAATTAGCCTTATAATATAATCAGAATTACATTATAAGATTGATTATTTTAATTGGTATACTTTTGAATATGTAATGTAATGTAATCTGGATTACAAAATATAATAAACTGTTGTAATCTATATTATAGGGCTAATAGTATATACTCTCGATTACATTCCAACCTTAAGATTTAATGTGCCAAATATACCCTTATTCTATTTCGTGCATCAATCGGTCGTCGCCATCAGTCGTTGCCGACCGCCTCCCACCGTCGCCGTCGCCCGGCCGCCACCACTTGTTGCCGGTAGGGGTGCTACCACCATCGCCAACCACGGCTGCCAACCATATCTGACAAAAGTCGTAGGATATTTTTGTCATTTTATAATAATATGAATTACATTCCTTATAAAAAAAATAATATATACCAAACAAAAGATTGTAATCATCCTTTTAATTAAATATTACATAGATAATATAACTTTTTCACCAACATAGTAATATAATATTAATTACATTACATTATAAATTTGATGATATTACAAACTTTATTAGCTTAACCAAATGCAGCCTTAAAACCTTCTTCAAATTGGATTAATGGATCATTCAATTGGAAATGATGACAAAAAAACTTAGGTGGAGTTCTAATAAGTAAATATCTATAGCATACCACTTAGAACATCTTATTTCCACTATAACAAAGAAAAAAACGCAAGAGCCGCGCGAATATATGCAGAACAACCAGTATTGTTAGAGCATCCACATCAGTTTGTTTATTACTATATCTAAAATTTAGGGTAAATGACCCACTTTATTAAATTTAGATAATCACTTTTCACTGTACACTACATCAAATACCCTAAAATTTCTATTATCCTTAATTTTTTTATTATTTTTTTCTCTTTCTTCTATTTTTTATTATTATATTTATGGAATGAGTGGAAGGAGAGAGATTGAGTGGAAGGAGAGAGATTAAAAAGAAATATTATTTTATTTTTAGGGTAGAGGTTTCATTCCCTAAATTTAGAGAATCACTATTCATCAAATCTAAATTTAGAGAATGCATAGGGTAACTGATGCAGAGAGTTTTTAGTTATCCTATCCAAAATTTAGGGTAAAATCTTTGGATAGGGTAACTGATGTGGATGCTCTTAGTCAAGTAAAATTATTTGTTATCTCTAAAATTAATCGATTTAAAAAATTAAATATTTGAATTTAAAAAATTAATAAGTCTCTTTTCTTAACCTTTTGCTAGAAAGTCGAATTATTTTAGAGCAAAGATCACAGGAGTGTCTTTTTGCAAAAGACATCCAGCCAATTATTTAAATAAAATAAATCTCTAAACTTCTAGAAAATTATAACTATTCTGATATTATAACAATTAAAATTTTATAGTTATTATCGTAATATAATAATTACAATTTATTTTATGGCCATTGCAACATAATTTATTTTGTTCAATTATATTTGACATTGTTTGCTGCAATGTGCATTATTCAATTCAGTTGACTGATTTAGAATTTAATATGTGTAATAAAAATAATAATACATAATTAGGGGTAATTATGTTATTTGACCTGGCTTCGTATTTTATTTTTGTCCATGATTTAGAATTTAATATGGGTATTAAAAAAATAATAATACATAGTTAGGGGTAATGTGAAGGGCTCATCACTCTGCCGTCAACGCTAATTCGGTGGTGCGCCGTGGTTAAGAATTGACATGTGAATATCTAATTAACTGTATGAATATGTTTTATCGTCGTGGGCTGTCAAATAAAAATAAAAATAAAATTAATCATGCGGGATAACATCGAGTCGATCGATCTAGTCCCACAGAAATTTATCATCGGCCATCAGAGTAAATCGAGAAGCACTCGTAGCGGGCAGCTCAGGAGTCCAATATCTTTTAGTTGTGTACCTCATTTAGAAGAAAAATTTCTATAAATTCATCATAATTAGGACTCAAACTGTGAATATCTGAATGACCATTTAGATATTTTACCGTTACACCATAATCCGGGGCATCGCGGGCCGCCAAACAACATGATCGATGCGTAGAGAAGGGGATTGATAATCACGAAGAGAACGACGTCCCTGATCATTTGTTTTTCGTTGTATCTGAAGAACTGCAAAACTTCGACACGGCGATGATAAATGGAAATGGACGACGATGACTTCCGGCCGTTCTTCATGGCCGTCGAAATGGGCTGAATCGGCCCAAATAGGAGATGGGGCCCAATTGTTTGAGGTCTAGTCTGCTATGGAGCGGAAACAGAAGCACAATGCAATCCTCATTTCAGCTCCGCCGCCGCCTCCAGCGGCCGCCTCCGTGGTTCTTCCTCGGAGGCTGGGCCTCTATCTCCAGCCTCAAGGTTCCCTGGCGCAAGGACCGGCTCCTCGACGGCGCCATCGACCGCGACAAGCACTGGCGCCTCTGCTCTCGCGTCGTCCGCGAGGTGCTTCTCGAGCCCGGCCACACAATGCCGCTCCGCTACCTCGAGAAGCGCCGGGAGCGGCTCCGCCTCCCCATCCGCATCTCCACCTTCCTCGCCCGCTACCCCAACCTGTTCGATCTCTATCCTGCCCCCGTCAAGCCGGGGCAACCCCACGTCCCCTTCGTCCGCCCCTCCCCCCGCCTCCGCTCCTTCCTCGCCCTCGAAGCCCACCTCCGCGCGCAGAACGAGCCTGCCGCCCTAGCCAAGCTCTGCAAGCTCCTCATGATCTCCCGCCACCGCGCCCTCCCCGCCGAGAAGCTCCTCAACGCCAAACGCGACTTCGGGCTCCCCGATGATTTCATCTGCTCCCTCGTCCCCCGGTATCCTAATCTTCTCCGCCTCGTCCATGCCTCCAGTGACAAGCCCTTCATCGAGCTCGTCTCCTGGGACAACGACTACGCCAAGTCCGTCATCGAGCGGCGGGCGGAGGAGGAGGCGCGACTTACCGGCGTGCGCATGCGCCCCAACTTCGATGTCTGCCTCCCTCCAGGGTTCTACCTCAAGAGGGAGATGCGCGACTGGACTAGAGATTGGCTGGAACTGCCCTATATATCACCCTACGCCAGCACCTCGGAGCTTCACCCGGCCTCCCCCGAATTGGAGAAGCGAACTGTAGGTGTGCTCCACGAAGTGCTCTCGCTTACTCTGCTCAAGCGGATGGCCGTGCCCATCATCGGCAAATTCTCCGAGGAGTTCCAATTCTCTAATGCCTTTTCCAATGCCTTCACGCGGCACCCGGGTATCTTCTACCTCTCGCTCAAGGGTGGGATCAAGACGGCCATGCTAAGGGAGGCTTACAACCAAGGGGAGCTTGTGGATCGGGATCCCTTGCTGGAGATCAAGGATCAGTTTGAGGAAATGCTAGACGAAGGGCACAGGGAGTACCTTGAGAAGCTGAAGAGCAAGAAGGAGGCCATGAAGAGGGACCTGGAGCTAATGGCAAGGAAGAATGCAGAGCTACCTGAGGATGAAACTGCTGAAATTTAGCAGCTTTAGCATTTGCATTTTAACAAAATTGATAGGGAAAAAGCTTGGCATTTGCAGGCTGAGCTAATTTCAGATGAGGATGGAGTTTAAACTTTAATCTGACATGAAGGATTGTTGATATGATGCATTCAGTATGATAATCTATGCTTTGTGGTTCAAGCAACAGGAGCTTCAAGTGGAGAATAGCAAAGGAATTCAATAACCACCGCCCCTACTAACCTCCTGCAACTCAATTCCATTCCGCGGAGAAGATATTTTGTAAGTCACTCTGTTGGCTATCCTTTTTTTCTTATTCTTGGGAAGTTGTGTTTAAGGACTTTGAATCAATTGCTGTTTGTTTATTCTGCTTTTATTGTTAACTGATACATTGAAAGAAAAAAAAAATCCTATCTTGTTTAACAACCTAGAGAATGGTTTCTTCATCATCAAAGAAAATGAGTTATACTTACTAGATTTTTTCATAGCCTGAATTTTGACCTAGTTGTTTTCACAATAACAAAGGATCCATTATATTACCTAAAGAATTCTGAAGCAAAAAGATTCTGATGCTGCTATTTTTGTATCTTGGATACTTCTTTGCTAACATTAGTCTAGCATTCACTGAATCTATGTCGTAACATGTAAGCATTGTGCGATCTAAAAACATGTGCTGGGTTATAGTTTTAATTTCACATTGAGCATTTTGTAGATTGAAACTGCTGCTAATTCTCTTTGTATATTGTTTGAGAATCTACTTGTCAATCTTATCTTAGTTACTCAATGATGTGGAAGTATAGTAGGGGTACAAATAGAGAGAAGAGATGGAAGTAGGATAGGAAGGAGAAGAGATGAGATTAGAAAGAAATTAAAGTTTGTTGCTATTGTCCAACTACAAGACGTTTATAGAATCAAACAAACTAGCAATTCATAAAATTAATAATGCTAAACATCTTTTCCTTACTTTCAAAAACACAAAAACTCCGAATACTCTTTATTCTCATTCAGCCTTTTCATATCTCTACATGAACTTGATATAAGGTGGCTTCCCACTTTCAAAAGGAGGCTTCTAAGATCAATCTATACTGTTTTCCATGTTTGCTGAAAACATTTTTAACTTGAAATTTATGCGAGTTTAGATCCACATAAAACATGCATTTTGGGGTTATTCACATCCTAGTGGTACCTAATAACTCATATTGACCTAAACAACTTGATTTCAGCATACTTGGGCTTCATTTGCACTCCATGGTCAACAAATTTGAATTTATATCTTGTGACAATATTTTCACTTGAATTCATTTCCACCTAAAACATGCATTTTGGATATTTCACACCTCAATGGTGCCCAAACAATACACTTTGACCTGATAAGTTGGTTCAAAAGCAGCTTATGTGAGCTAGATTTGCATAACTTGGTTAACAAGCTAATTTTGAAATCATCTTTTGATAGCATTTTTTCACTTGAAATCTTGTGCGATTTCATTTCCACCTAAAACATGCATTTTGGAGATATCTACATCCTAATGATGCTTAAACAACTCACTTAACCCAACAAGTTGATTTCTAAACCTAACTTGCTTAGCATTGATCCACCTAGAATGATCAACAAGCTAATGATATTTTTTCATGAAAGATCTCACAAGTGAGTTTATTTTCACACACACACACACACACACACACACACACACACACAAACAAATCCTAAGCTATTCACATCCCAAAGGTACCTAAAGTACTGACTATTGCTGAAACAAAAGCAGCTTGAGGAAGCTAAAATCAGCTGGTGACCTTTGTGGTTATTGAGAAATTAGAAATGAAAGTGTGTCAGAAAATGGAGGAGTGTGCTTTGGTAAATACATTAGGGATGTTTTCTGGTATATTTCGGAAACACAGGTTGTGATTTATAAAATTTCCGAGATAAATCAAAACTATGCATTAGATCTCAATTTTCTGATGATGTGGATGAGGACCATTGCTTAAACATGTAACTCTTTGAAAAGAGTTTTAGGTAATCTCTCACTGCCACTACTTGACCATGACGGAATCCATGGCTGCATGTACCTCAAACCTTGAATGTCTTTGTTTCATATATTGGTAAGAGAAACATAATTTGATATCCAACTGTTTCTCCTCTTGGCTCGGGACTGGAACAGATTAAAATGCACTAAATGCTTGTGCTTACAAAACGTTGGCCAATCTGTGTTGACAATGACAGACTAACACATTGTGATTGTCTATCCTTGCAGTCAAGGACCAAAAGCACGATGCTGTAGGTGATGACGACTATGAACAAGGACAGACTGAGGTCCTTTGTTGAGGAGATCAAACACCTATTCAAGGAGAGATGATAGATAATAGAGGATACACATGCGCTACTAAGATGATGACTATGCTGAAATTGAGCAACCATTAAAATGCATTTTGCTTCAACCTAATAGATCGAAAGGCTTGGCAATCTACAAGCTGAGCCATTTCATAAGGAAATGGTGAGAGTGGACTGTGATAAAGCAATCAAAAACAGGGAATCTGGGAGAGGTGTTATGTTAACATTCTTATTTTACGCATGTGAAGTTATAAAATTCTCAAATGGTGCACTCTCTTTGATAAAGGCTCATCTGATGCGCAAACTTAATGTGATTTGAATCTACATAAAATGTCCTACTTCGTTACTGTAATTTATCTTGCCCAGATCTTATATTCTCTCTTTAAAGCGTAATTGATGGCAAACATTCTTATTGGTCTTCTCTGGCATTGTACTTCCCTTGTTAAATTCAATCCATCTTGACGGAGCTACACGGATCTAAATTTTATGTATTCTTACATTTTTTTTTTATAAGCTAGGTATCGAATTTTTCGAATCAATTAATTCGGAAGGTGATTGGTTCAGTTTATAAAAAAATTTTACTGGTCAATAGGATAAATTAAGAAGTAGATCCATCCAAGTGACTAGCATTTTAAATCGTCCCAACAAAGGAAAATTTTTACTACTAGCATTTTTAGATTTATCGTCCCATTGAAGAAAAATTCTTACAGTGTATCCAGTCCCATGAAATTTTTCCATCGACCACTAGAGTAAATTGGGAAATACTCGCGGTGGGTGTCAGAGAAGCCCAGTATTCAATGATTGCGCGCTCCATTTGAAAAAAAAAACTAAAATACATCGTAACTGGGGATTGAACCTCAGATGACAACTTAGTGATCTTCCACTGCACTCATATACGATTGTCAATTATGGTGAAATTGGATTTACATTGCTCAAAAGGGCCTGTATGGGTATGTGAGATTTTTAAAAGCATATTGATAATTTCAAACTAAATCTCTATGAAATAAAATTTTCATCTTAATTGACCTACTCTACTACTAAAGATTAATTTTTTAAATTACTTGTGATGTTGTTGTGTCAGATTCATCAATTTATCCTGATGATTGATGAAAAACTTTTATAAAATGGGATCGGTCACTTTCAGAATTAATCGAATCGTACGTATGACAATTGGGCAATTTAACATTTGATTCTCATGCAGGGCAATTTACACCCGCATGCTCAAACTACTGTGATAGTGGGGTTGTTGTGTCAAGAACCGATAGGTGAATCAAGTGAAAGACCATCTATATCTCCATGATTAATCAGGCCAAAGGTTTGGATACTTAGATTAATAAAATTAAAAATAAAAATAAAACTAAAGGGCATGCATAAGTTTCTATGATCTCTAGGAGCACATTAATTGTCTCACACTTGCAAATTTAGCACAATAAGTCTATCAAGTTGAAATGAATGTTTCACCTTAATAGACTTATATTGCTCAAAATGCAAGTCTAATGACACGTTTGAGGTCTTATGACCTTTAGGGGGTGTTTGGTTGGGGGTTATCGTTGATAACCTTGATAGGTTATCAACAAAAACCTTGTTTGGTTTAGGTAATCAGTGATTCCTGGTAATAAGCGATTCCCGCCACATCAGCAAAGTCGGCATGCAACCCGGAATTACATTACCTCCGAAATATAAGGTTTTGGACGATTCCGGGGTTATCATTTTTTTCTTCCAAAATTACCCTCCATAATCCTCTCCCCCCTCTCCTTGAAATCGGTTCTTGATCTCCGCTCGCTTGTCGTGCGGCTCCGGCGATTCCGAATTCTTCAAAGCTAGAAGCAACCTCGATTTCCCCACGAATAACGGGGAACGAGCAGCGAAATGGAGCAGAATCGAGTAGTCCGGTGGCAGCGGCGCCCGAGGCCACAGAGACGGCGGGGGAGGCGGTGGAGAAGGGTGCCTGTGTGGCCACAGGCGTGGGGCGATGCGGCGGCTGCGAGGCAGACGGGGATGGCAGCGAGAGGGAGGGGGATAGGATGTGCCGGATCTGCCACTTGAGTTCTCGTTCCGGGAGGGGGGTTCCGAGCTGATCCTGCTGGGGTGTCGTTGCAAGGGCGAGCTCGGCTTCGCGCATCGCCACTGTGCCGAGGCCTGGTTTGTGGTAAAGGGCAATTTGTGCATTTTGACTTTTGGATTTTGCTTGATCCGCGTTCATCTCCTTGAGTTCCTCTTCCCTCATCTCGTTTGTGGTGTCTGAAATCTGGTCACACCGACAAAGTCGATTCTAGATCTAGTTTGTTCAAGCAAGACGATCCGTTTTCTTAAGCTATGAATCGTTTCCCTTACTGCTAGTTCAAGCTTTCTATTGATTGAAGTGGTAGAAAATTCTGGAGTTGTGCTTATTTCTATTGATTAAAGACATCAAACATTGAAGTTACTCCTTTATTTATTGCTAGAAATAATTGTTCTGTGGATGCAGATGTTGCGAGATCTGTGGCGCCAATGCGAAAAACATCACAATTGTTATAGACAGCAGGGTTTTGGAGGAAGGCCATGCCAGGAGAGAGTTGAACACTCAAAATCCACATGACAGCGGCGAGAGGATCGTTTGTTGGTCGGCGGCGACAAGAAGAAAAAGGGGAAGCCCCTTTTCCTTGCTCTGTTCAGTGGCGGCAACAAAGAGGGGGAGAAGAGAAGTCACGGGAGAACGAAGAGAGAAAAAGAGTTTTATTCAATTAAATTAATTCAAAAGGTCAATGGGTAAATTAGTAAATGTAAAATTAAGTGGTTGCATAACCTAAGTTGAACCAAACATTTAATAGGTTATGTTTTATTCCTGATAACCTTGGTTATGTAATTACTTGGTAATCACATAACTAAGACTATACATGATAACTTGAACCAAACGCACCCTTAAGAATGTAATGGTGGCCTCCCACTCAACGTTTTGAGCATTGCATGTTCACATTGGTTTAATAGATTACATTGCCCAAAATGCAAATTTGAAAGTATACATGAGTTCATGGCCCCTAAAAGAGCATAGTGATAATTCTGCACTTACATTTTAAACCCTATAGATTTGCTCATTTCACTTTATTTACCTTTGGTGCTCGAAATGTAAGTTTAAGGGTATGAATGAGTTACAAGGACCCCCAGAAGCACAACACAGGTTCATACTTACATTTTGAGTAATATAGATAAATTAAGATGGAATGGCCTACTATAATTATTTAGCTTAATTTTTTACTAAGGCACGGATGAATCCTTGTCTGATGCCTTCTTTAAGTGAATAACTTCCATAATCAGGCAGTTTGCGACTTTGTTGAACTTCCCTCCCTTTATATCTTCAAATTTTCTATCGGGCATGGTATTGGATCCATCTACTAGTTCGAATCCTCTGTATGGTATGAAATGTGTTATCTTTCGACTTTTGTTGAACATCCCATATGAAGTAACCAATAATAAGGTAATAAACGAAAGACAACCAGATCAATGTTAAGAATAATATACCCTGTATTCTCTCGTGTTTCCACGAAATACGCTTAGAATGAATGAGGGATTGTCTGTCAGCAACGTTCCTTCGGATCAATCCATCCCTTGCCTTCCATGATCTATTGGAGTTGCCCCCTCCATCTTCTCCTGTTCATACGAGTAAACAAACCTATTTAAGAATAGAAAGGTTGCATACTTTTTGCATAAGCTAGAGTAGACCCGACCCCGGGCTGGGTCTGGCCCGGGCCCGTAATCGGGTCAATGGGCAACGAGTAGACCCGACCCCGGGCTGGGTCTGGCCTGGGCCCGTAATCGGGTCAACGGGCCGGTTGCCCATTGACCCGGTTCACCGGATCGAATCGGAACCGGTCGGGCCGGTTCCGGTTCCGTTGGTGCAAAACCGACGAATCGCTGGTTCAGTCCACCGGTTCAACATTTTTTTTTACCAGCTTGAACCGCTAGTTAACCGACGGTTCATAGCCGTTCGGAGAGAGTGGGGGGGGGGGGGGGGGGTGGGTATTTTTTTCAACGGTTAGGATCATTTGATCGTTTTTTGATTAATGAGTATGATTTAGTGTCCGTTACTATCAAAACTCTATAAATAGAGAGTTTATTTCATCATTTTCATACACATCTTCTCTACTCTTAATCTCAATTTCGTATTCTCTACATGTTTTCGTTTCCAATTTTCAATTATAATGGAAGGAGATAGCGGAGGTGTGTCATCTCGAGCTCGGAAGAGAAAAGAAATAATGAATCCGCGGGAGGAGGACTCCAACATTCAATCCACCAATGATGAGATCGAGCATCTTCCGAATCCGACACCCGAAAGACAAGAAAGTACCATTGCAATTACTTCTAAGGTTCGGGAACTTCCTTCTCTAAAGTCTTATATTTTCACTAAACATTTTGAGAATGTCACTCTTCCGTCGGGAGAAATGCGTGCAAAATGTAAGCACTGCAATGCTTCCTACAAATTCCAAGCTGGCGGCGGCTATGGTTCGTTGAAACGACATGTAGAAACGAAGCATCCGACGGAATTTGGACTCGACCGTTCTCAAACACAATTATCAAGATTTTCTTCAACTAGCGGTAGTACCGATTCCGGTTTATTTTTATATTCGGATAATAAATTAAGAGAATCATTAGCTAAATTTGTTTCCGTAGAACATCTTTCTTTTAGTTTTGGATCTAAATGCACAATTGAAGATTTTTGTAAAGAATCTCTTAATTCATCTGCTAAACGTGTTTCTAGAACTACACTTACTTATACAATTAAAAAATTAGTAAAACAAGGAAAAAAGAATTTAATTTATGAATTTAGTAAATTAGATAATAAAGTTTTTTTATGTTTCGATATTTGGAATGACCATTGGCAAACACATTCGTATATGGGTGTGACTTGTCATTGGATCGATAACTCTTGGAACCTCCAAAAAAGATTGTTAGCTTATAAAGTGTTTGATGAATCACATAATGCTCATAACATCACACAATTATTACATTTAATTTTAGAAGAATATGGCTTAACTCATAAAATATTTTCAATATTATTAGATAATACTAGTTCCAATACCGCTTGTATAAATGATCTAAAATTTGTTTGTCAACATATTATTGGCGGTTTATTTTTTCATATTCGTTGTGTATGCTATGTTTTAAATTTATGTGTTCAAGATGATTTAAAAATTTTAGAAAGTTATATTAAATCAATTAGAATTGCAATTTCTTATTTATGATCTCATCCATCTATAATGAAATAATGGGGTAGGTTTTGTAAAACTAATAAAATGAGACCTAAAAAATTTCCATGTGATGTACCAATACGTTGGAATTCAGCATACCAATTATTACAAGATTCATTTGAATATAAAGAATTATTATGTTCATTTTTTGCACAAAATACTAATACTAATACTAATATATATTTATTTTCACAACAATGTAATATTTACAGTAGTATTTATGAAATTTTAAAAATATTTAATGATGCAACCGAACAACTTTTCGGTGTTTATTATCCCACTACTCAATTAATTTTAGAAAATTTTTCTAATATAGTATTAATTTTAAACGGACGTATTAATAATGAATCTTTATCTCCTTGCATCTTAGCTATGAAAACTAAATGGAAAAAATATTTTTTATTTTATTCCTGAAATTTATTTAATTACATTTGTTTTAGATCCTAGATTTAAATTAGAAGTTTTGCCAGAAATGTTAACTTTATATTACGACGCTTTAATTCCAATTTAAAATTCTTCTTCTCCTGATCTAGTTAATATTATATATATAATATTAGAATTTATTTATATGATATTTATAATTAATATTATGTAAAATATGGAACACATTAATATTTCTGAAATACAACAAACTACTAGTAGTAATATAAAACTTACAAAAGCAGAACTTGTATTAAAAGAACAGACAAAACGTCTGGGAGAATTCTCAAGTTCCACACAGGAACTTGAGAATTATTTTACTTCTTTTGATTTCAATGAAGCAAATAGCGAAAATTTCGATATCTTAAAATGGTGGTCACAGAAGGCTCAAAACTTTCCCGTCCTCTCCGTGATCGCAAAAAAAATTTTAACTTGTCCAATGTCAACTGTTGCTGTGGCCTGTGGAGCAGACGTTCAGTGTCGGCGACAACATATTAGATGAACGGCAATCAACTTTGTCTCCTGACTTATTGGAAGCTCAAATATTACTGAATGATTGGACCAAAGCGGAGAAAAGAATCCAAGAAATACAACTTTCAGATGACGAAATTGAAGATTTTGATACTGAATGAACGAATACGACAGGAACGGAAAATGAAAGTCAATGAAAATGTAAAAGAACAAAAATGTAAAAGAATTACGTGGGCTTTGATTCCCCTAAGGGAATACGTAGACAACTTAAATAATTATAAGTCTTTTTTTCCAATAAATTTTAATTTGCAATGTGTAATTTTTAATGTTTAATTTATAATTTTTTTAACATAATAATCTTAACCATGACGAATCGTGAATCGACGGTTCCAAACCGTAATCATCTTGAATGATTAAGATTAAGGATCGACCTACCTGAAATCGTCGAACCGATGGTTCAGAACCGTGGTCAGGTCTAAGCTAAGTTGTTCCCTTGCTAAATGAAACGTGCATGAGAATACTAGACAAATTATGCTGGGAGTCATAGTGAGACAACTAATATGCAGGTGCAGAGAATGTTTGCCAAATCTATTCGAACAATATATAAAATGTGGTCTGACCACCACAAAACTTTGCATTGTCCATCCTTAGCGCACATTTCAAAAGGTTCTGGAAACATGTGAAATTACACAAAATATAATTGCGAAAGAGTCGCAAATGGCAAAATATAGTATCGATGCATCAGATATGCATTTGTTGCAGAACCTGATACATATAGATTACCAAATCAACCACATGACGTTCGGAAAAAAAAAAGAAATCGACGCATTTCAGGCATTCTTACTAGAGTTTGTGAAAAGTCTCTGTGCACCGCCACTACGCCAAACACCTCGGATCGGTATGGTTTCAGAAGAACCATTAATGGCTCCATTCTCTTGTGTTTCAAGATTAACATCTCTGCGAGAAAGATCAAGTGCAGCTGCTGAACCATCACCCAGGCGTGTCCTATGGAATTTTGATGTCTTCTTACGTTGCTTACCGCTCCCACCATCAGTCAAATTTGGCTTTGCTATGTCTGTGACAGAATAGGGTGCCCTGTCGACACTAATTTCAATTGAATTGACATTAGTTGCACCTGAGTTGGAAACTCTGGGCGATTGTGGTTTATCCTTAGAAAGTCGGTAGCCATCCTTTGAAAGCACTTCCACCACCTCTTCTTCCTGAGCCTTCTGATTCAATTGCAGCTTCTTTACTGTATCCAGGAAGTTATCAGTTAATGTATTCTTAGCCTTACTTTCAGCTCGGGCTGAAATTTTGCCCTTGCCTTTTCTACCATCCATATTGCTGGCTTTTTCTTGCAGACGTCCTTTGTTCCGTAAATTCACATTGTAAGCATCAATTAGCTCCTTCTGCTTCTGAGCATCAGGACAAAGACGAGCCAGTTCAAGAACAAGATGTGACAGGCCAAATTGCTCAGCATAAGAAAGATATTCTGAAGTATTAATCACACCTTGACGATACTCTAATGATATGCTTTTGAATGCACTATATTTGTCCTCATCCATACCCAAGCTAGCTTGAATCTGTTCTACCAATGATTTATTAGCAGTGTGAATATCACTCACGGAAGTATGAGATTGGTTACTTAGAGGCAATGATTCCTCTCCCTTGACACTCAGAATAGCTTGGTTGGAAGAACTCCCACCAGTTAGGTTGGGAGCTGATACTGAATGCCTCATCCTATTAGCAGCATCTGAATTAATAGAACTAGCAGATGAAGGTGATCTAAATCCATTTTCTCTTGTCCGGTTTGCTCGTGGTTGAGAACTTGTAGAAGTGGATGATGTGATGACATTATTTGGCGCGGTTCGTAATTGAGAAGCAGCTGGGAAGATCTCATGATACTCTAGTGCCCTTTGTGGAGCAGAGTTAATCACAATAGAGCCTCTGTGACGTTGGAGCCGGGCAGCAAGTGAATTTGCAGAAGAGCCATCTAATCCCTGTGTAGGCTTTGGCTTATTAGCCACACCAGGTAAAGGAGGAAATGATTCTTCCCTAAGTTTGACAGGATTTCTGGAACTTTGGCTAAGAGCTTGAACATATCTAGAAGAAGGCTCTAGTAGTTCTCTATCAGAAAGAGGAGGGAAGGAGGATTCTTCTAGTATTGGAGTTGTCCTAGTGTTTTGATTCACAGATGCTTCCAGACCTTCATTGACAGTTGAGACTTCTGAGGAACCTGCAAATGCATTGGCACGTCTCGCCCTCCTATGCTCAGAGTTCGAATGAGCACCAAAAGAAGAATCCTGAAATCTACCATCAGCAGCTGCTGCTGTTTCAAGGCTAGCTTGTATCGCTATAGATAACTGATTGTCAGATGGATCTCGGTGGAATCCACGACCTCTTCCTCGGTGCTGCTCTTGTTCGTTCCGCCGATACGTGAAGCTAGTTGGTATCTGAACGAAGAATGTGAATGAGAAGAATACTTCAACAAATAAACTAAAGGACAAACTGTTTCAGGAGTGAGGAAATTCAGGATAGTTGAATACCCTAAGTGCGGCATTTCGCTTGGAACGTGACATGTTCCCCCCATGCTCAAGGGCATTATGCCTCTGTAAGGAAATGCATATAAAGGTCAGAGAATTATTCTGTCTGTCAAATCATGATATTGTTTAAGGAATACAAAGAGAAAAGAGACACGAATTTCTCCAAAATTTCACCTTCATCTCTGCTTCAGTTTGAAAAACAACAAACTTCTTTTCTAAGCATGCCTCATTCTCACAAAGAAAATGCTCCTGGCCGAAATGCATCTGTTGTATAACAAGAATATTATAGTTAGATAATTAGAGATTTAAAAGCTCTGAACCGGTAAAATGCTGCTCTCATAATCATCAGATATTATTTCGCTGATATTTTGACCTTAAATACATGATGCAAAAGGTTTGACTACATAAACATAGGCAAGGCATACACATTTAAACAAGTGTTTATATATACAGCTGCAGTGAATTTCTCTAGAATTACATAAAAGTAGAGATTTACTACAATACCTCCAAGTCATTATAATCTCTGAAATAATCATATTGTCCTGGATGTTGCCTGCATTTGTCATGACAAGTGAAAAAATGTCCATGAAATTTGGAAATAATGAAGTCATCTGGAAAGAGCTAAATCATACCGTTGACATATGTGGCAGGTATAATGCTCTGTTGACATGTGGACATAAAGTTCATTATCCCCATAGAATCGGTTTTTGCAGAACTCACACATGGGGTGACCCATAAAGCCTCCACGCTCACTTTCATTGCCATCCACCTCAGAGTCCCCAGTGCTCTTGTGTTGATTTAATTGTGACCTTGTGTACAACTTTTGTTCACAAATAAAAACCTGTTTGAAATTACTAAAGTTCTTCAGCAAGGGCACTGGTATTCTACTGATTCTTGGCAATAAATTACAAAAAATCAAATAAACTTGTTTGATGAGAAGTTAAAAAAAGCAATACCCTAGTTACTGTGTCCCCAAGAAAAGTCATGATCCTATAACTATATCAGTGAGATCCGAACACAAGCTTTTGCAATTATTAGCTTTGTGAACAACTTTGTGCCATGATGACAAGAATTTTTTAGCCTGGCTTAAGGCTTTGAGGATAATGAGAGATTGTCGTAATAGGTATTTACAAAAAAAATTAAAAATAAACGCATATAATATTTTAAGCAACTAGGTTGTAACTTCCACTGACTTGCAAATTCAATTATCAAAATCAGAGATGATGTACCTTTTTGCCTATTTTGCTAGGTAGAATGTCTCTGGCTGGACTGAACCAGCAGGTGTAACTAGTTCTCAATTATCTAGTCAAACAGGCTGGTCTATTCCAGCTTTTTGAACTGTGTGTATCCGTACTGTGGGCATCAACTTACATGTTTTAAGAAAGAGAGTTTCAAGAAGAAAAGGAAACACAAATTCCTAAAAAAAACAAGGTAACCAGCAAGAAATTTAGCATGCAGAAAAGTCACAATGAAATTTAGCGCCTCTTTGGCTCTTTCGACAGAAGCACTAAGAAAACAGGTTAATTATTTGGAATCAGATTCAATGCTGGCATGTAAACTGTGATCAAGCAATTAAGAAATTTAATCTTCCCCAGTTGATTAAGGATACTCATACACAGTAATAAGTCACAAAAAAACATTTTTATGTTAAATCACCTTTCTTCCTTCCAAGCATAGGTTGCACGTGAATAAGTTGTGTTGATGCCTTAAATGGCCATTTAATTGTTCTATGCTCCTAAATCTTGTTCTCCTCTTTGTGCCCTCACCACCTTGACTCTCAGAATTCTTGTCACAGATGCTACAGGAAAGACGACACATCGCTTTTACCATCTTGTAATGGTCAGCATCATCAAAGTAGGCTTGTGTATCTTCATGGTACCAATATTCTCCAGTCTTTCCTTCTGTTCCTCCAGTTAAGAAAACTGAAAAATCAGCTACGACTCTAGTATAATCTCCAAGAGCCTGTTAATTACAGCATTAGCAATGAAAAGTAAAAAAAAAACATCTAAATGCCATACAATTTAAATATATAATGCAAGGAACATGGAAAAAAAGCATAGCTACGCAATTTCATATTAATCATTAACAAAATGAGTTCAAACCAACGGAAAAGAGATTGGAAAGGAATAAATCTTACCAGTACATGACAATCACAGTGCTAAAGAGCTTAATTGTGTTGGTATATGAGAAAAGAACATTGCAGATATCAAAATTAATGCAAAAATTCTATCTCTACAAGCAAATCCTAATTAGACAGCGAAAAAAAAAATATATCTAATTGAGAAGGAGAACAAACGACAGAAGAAACATATTGGGGCAAATCCCTATATGGGGTACCTTGGTGACGAAGATCATCGGGCACTCAGTCTTGCATATGCAACAACTGCGGTCGCCGAGCACAAATCGGAGGCGCACGACGCAGGTGGAGCAAACCTCCCGGTGGCCGCATGGACCGTACGCGACCCACTCGAGGGGATCGGCGCAAACCGCACAGCTATCATCCATCAGGGACAGCCAGAGATCGGAGATCACGCAAACAGAGAGAACGAGAGGTCGGCGACGAGATCGACGGAGAGGGAGGAGGGGAACGCGAGCAGACGCGGTTGGGGGAAGGCGAGCAGACGCGGTTAGGGGGAGGCGAACGGCCGATTTGGGTCGGTCGGAACCGAATCGGCTGCAATTTTAACCTAATTAATTTATATTAATCAAATGAATGTATTAATTTTTGTAATAAGAAAGATGAGGAAAATTCTAGAACGGGAATACAGAATCCTTGTGAGCTCTGAGGTATGAGTTGTGAGGTAAATAATATCCAAAATACCATCGAAAGGAAAATTTAAATTATATTATATATATATAGGGTTCTTTTAAGCTATGCCCCACGCATGCGAGCAAGGATTTTCAAGTCTATTTTTTTTATGGAGTAAGAGATGATTTATAATATAATTGTGACTAAATTTGATCGTAATTATATTATAAATCATCTCTTAGTATATAAAAAGTGAATTAGAGGATTCGATCTCTTTATATGCATGTGTTTATTGTACGATTGAGGAGGGAGTGATGTGACAGTAAAGATGACTCTCATTGTTATGTCCCTTTAGTTGTACAGAAACACGTATGTGAGTGTAATATAATGGAAATATATAGAAAAATTTATTACATTGAGCACCTATCGTGCACGCCTCTACCGCACAACTAAGTGATGTGAGATGCTCGAAAGTGATTCTATTGTCTCGACTTGAGCAAGGTGCCCGAAAGTAATTAGGGCACCCCAATTTTAGCCACATATAGTTTTTATCCTGTTCGACTCGCCATGAGCATTCCCCATGAGGATTGTCTAGTCGGGCGCCCTAGTGCGTTCACTTTGGGGTGCCTTGACTAGATAGTCATCCATGGGCGACGCAAATGATATATATATGGAAATTCATATATTTATATACATAAAAAATAATAATGGATTAAATAGTCACCTAATTTATATTATCTGTTTCGATTTTAAATTATAATTTTGGATAATTGATGTGTATATTATATTTTTTTAATTTTTATTATGCTCTTTTAGAGCATCTACAGTGGTTAAAACCCACTGTGAGCTCCTTCGTTGTCACGTCTGCGCCACATCAAAAGTTAAAAACCTTACACCTCTTTCCACTATCAAAAAACCTCTCAACAACTCCTTCATGGGTCCCACACTTTTCATTATATATAATTCTCATTTCTCCTTCATATTTTACATTATACACCATTAAATTTTTATAAAATTTAAATTTACCACTTGCTAACATGAAAAAAATGAAAAGACGAAATTATTAAAAAAATAAAATTTAAATTTCTCCTTCACATTTTTTTAATTATTAAAAAAAAAAAAGACGAAGAAGCGGCTCCGCAGCGGCGGAGCCGCTTCTTCGTTTTAATCAAAAAACCTCCCTCCACTATGGGAGGGAGGTTTTTCACCAAGTCCACGTCACAGTGGGAGCTCGGAAAGAGCTCCCACTGTGGATGCTCTTAGGAGGATGCTTAGACATGTGATTCTTCAATTATTACTCGCAAAATTTAATAATTTAAGATTAGCAAAGTCCTTATGTGTGATTAAGACCTAAGATTATGGGTTGTTCATTGTAAGTACTTCTCGATTTATTCTAGTGGTCGTTGGAAAATTTCAGTGTGACTGAGCCAGTCACCCCAAGATTGACTTTATCCAGTCTGGTTAATCATTTTTTTTTATATGTGATTAAGTCGCCCTGAAGGTTATGGTGCAGTTGTAGGACGTTTAAATTATTACTTTCAAATGAGACGTGCAACCAAAGGATGCTGGGAGTCCTCTCGGGACAATATGGTGGGTAGTCACTTGTGATTAATCGTCTTTTTCTACATAAAAAATTAATATAATTAGAAGAATCCCGATTTATCAATTTTTTAGGTGTGATTAAGTCATGCCAAGGTTGGTCGAGCCAACCCACGGACCTATAAAATATTTTTAAAAAAAGTTTCATATCTTTAATTATTTACTTCAGAAGGTTTCATCAATCATATATATTCAAAAACAGATATTTTAAATATAAATGGATAGAGAAAGATAATAAATTGACATATAACTTGGCTTACATGTGTTTCTCAATCCGCAAACCAACTCAAGCTCATCGCGGGCTGACCCACGTGGGTCGCGAGCCTAGGCGAGTTAGCTCGTCGCAGACTTGGGTAGATAAAATTCTAGCCCAACCCACTTAAATTATTTGACGGGACGGGTCAACTCGACGGATCCAATCCAAATTAACGAGTCTAGTCACCACTTGAATAATTTCATTAATTTTTCTTTTTACAAGAAAACAATGAGGTAAAGTTCCACAAGTTAACTATAAAAAGTTGATTCATTAATGGAATTTTCATAAAGTTGGCCGTAATCTAGATTTCACTAGTAATTCAATCCCTTCCACGGAAGTGAAGGCCCAAGGAGAACATCTTTTTCTCTAATGAGAAGCGGATTTAAAAACGCTAGCTGTCTATATGAGTTTTCATATGCACTTTCCAATTTATCCTGATGATCGATGAAAAATTTTATATGAGATCGAATCTATCAACCTGGATCATCATTGTAAAAAGAATTTCAAATGGACATTCATAAGTCAACCTCTGAGGTTCAACTTGCAAACCTAATGGAAGAGTCAATATCTTAAAATATCAATATAGAAAAATTTAATAAAAGAACTGGATGAAAAATTCTTGATAAATAAATAAAAAAGGAAATCACTATTCTAATTTTTTCAGAGTCAATGCATCAATGATTCTGTTTTTGAACAACTAAGTCAAAGTTAATGCATCAATGATTCTGTTTTTGAACAACTAAGTCAAAGCAGGCAGCCAGATGTTAACCGCCCCGTGACCAACCAACAAACCGATGAACGATGAAGTCGAATTGCGTCAATCACCGGGGGCAATTGTCTTGTATTGTAATTGGTGGAAGTTGGCATGGGCCCTGCAACTAGGTCACGCTTTCCATCTATTTGTATTTGAATGCCCGTTTCATTCCTAAGTCAAACTAACGACCTACAAATCGACACCAATGATGTGGGATTCACCGTCTATATATGAAGAAATGTGGAAGAGGCTAATTTGATCATGGGCGTGCAGACATGGCTTGCACACCCTTCGATGGTCGTTTGTCATAAGAGTAATTTCTATCTTAGAAATTTCCTACGCGACAACCAAGCACCACACTTGCTTCAGCCTACTAATACACCACCGAAATGCTAGAGAATGCACAAGACAAAAGCACTAAACAAGCACCAGCAAGTACATACCAACGTATAGGAAAAAACTCTCAACCTTTTGTATTATCACCAAAGGATTACAAGTGGACTCTCTTGACAGATTGCTTATGCATTCCTCTCATGTCCCTTTGTCATTACCCAACCATGCCTATTTATAATTCATAGTGATCCGGCGGTAAGAATGGAGGGCTGGCCCAACGGATCATGGTCCGAGCGGAGCTATAGATAGCCCATCCATGGGCTTGGGTTTCTGACGCCAAGGCAGGAGGATCTAAGGGCCGAGCAGGAGTCCGCTCGGCTGGGACCTAAGGGCCGAGCGGGTGGTCCGCTCGGCCAAGATAAGGGCGAGGGTACAAAGGTAGTCGAGCGGCCTATGCGCTTGTCTCGAGATATGGGATGTCAGAGAAGGCACGTCTGATGATAAGGCCGTACACGAGATTGCACGATGGAAGATCCCGCCGTCACATCAGGGAGAGGTGGATACAGTAGCAGTATGGTCTCATATATGCTCTTCTGACAGGCCCATACTTGGGTATGGTCTAAAGTAGATGACTGCTTCGATTGACGTGCCTGGGCTCTTTCGATAGTTCTATACAAGGCCTCCATTTCTTCACCGGAGGTACGCGCGTCTGGATCTCTGAAGCCACTTCTTTGCTATTTCCTCGGGACACCCCCTCGGCTCGGTTCTGTTGCAGGTTCGCCGGAGCACTCAAGGATCCAGCAGGGAGCGCCACGTCCCCAGTGTCCGTTGACTCCTAGTTCAGACAGGATCAATTTGGCGCCGTCTGTGGGAACGCTCCTGCATCTGAGCAGAGACAATGGACGAGGCTGGAAGGATACACAATGTGGCACTCTCACAAGAAGAGTTGGACGCTCTGGTCGAGATGAGGGCCGCCAAACTTGTGGAGCAGAAACAGTAAGAGGCAGCCGAACGACAGGAGCAACAAGCGACATCTGCGTCTGGTGGCCGAGCGGAAGACCGACGAGCATCGTCGTTAAAGATCGAGAGCCGCGCCGACCGGCTATAAATAACCGCGCCGTCGAGCACCGACGTTAAAAATCGAGAGACGAGCCGGCGTCTATAAATCCCCGAGCGGAAGACCGTCGAGCACCGACGTTAAAAATCGAGAGACGAGCCGGCGTCTATAAATAATCCGAGCGGAAGACCGACGAGCACCGTCGTTAAAGATCGAGAGCCGCGCCGACCGGCTATAAATAACCGCGCCGTCGAGCACCGACGTTAAAAATCGAGAGACGAGCCGACGTTTATAAATCCCCGAGCGGAAGACCGTCGAGCACCGACGTTAAAAATCGAGAGACGAGCCGGCGTCTATAAATAATCCGAGCGGAAGACCGACGAGCACCGTCGTTAAAGATCGAGAGCCGCGCCGACCGGCTATAAATAACCGCGCCGTCGAGCACCGACGTTAAAAATCGAGAGACGAGCCGGCGTCTATAAATCCCCGAGCGGAAGACCGACGAACTCCGACGTTAAAAATCGAGAGACGAGCCGCTGTCTATAATCCGAGCGGAAGACCGCCGAGCACCGACGTTAAAATCGAGACGAGCCAGCGTCTATAAATAATCCAAGCGGAAGACCGACGAGCACCGCGTTAAAGATCGAGAGCCGCTCCGACCGGCTATAATAACCGCTTAAAGGATGACACGTAAAAATCGAGAGACGAGCCGGCGCCTATAAATCCTCCGAGCGGAAGACCGACGAGCACCGTCGTTAAAAATCGAGAGACGGGCCGCGTCTATAAATCGAAGCGGAAGACCGACGAGCACCGTCGTTAAAGATCGAAAGCCGCGCCGATCGGCTATAAATAACCGAGCCGTCGAGCACCGACGTTAAAAATCGAGAGACGAGCCGGCGTCTATAAATCCCCGAGCGGAAGACCGACGAGCACCGTCGTTAAAGATCGAGAGCCGCGCCGACCGGCTATAAATAACCGCGCCGTCGAGCACCGACGTTAAAAATCGAGAGACGAGCCGGCGTCTATAAATAATCCGAGCGGAAAGCCGACGAGCACCGTCGTTAAAGATCGAGAGCCGCGCCGACCGGCTATAAATAACCGCGCCGTCGAGCACCGACGTTAAAAATCGAGAGACGAGCCGGCGTCTATAAATCCCCGAGCGGAAGACCGACGAGCACCGTCGTTAAAAATCGAGAGACGGGCCGGCGTCTATAAATAATCCGAGCGGAAAGCCGACGAGCACCGTCGTTAAAAATCGAGAGCCGCGCCGATCGGCTATAAATATACCAAGCGGAAGAACGGATATCGGAGTAAGAAACTGCGGAAACTATAAATATTAAAGCATTCAGGCCCGAAGGGGGGTTGGTCCTTCGACACTCGGCGTCTGTTGACTCCACGCAAGCAGGATACGTGCAGAGCGAGTAGGTCTGCTCACTCGCACTTTATGCAATGAGCCAAGCCGATCGGACGCGTGAGGGAGAAAGCTTAAGAGCACGATTGGCGAAAATTTTACAAGCATTAATGTTAAGCAAACAGAAGAATATTATGGACAATGAGTAAGAAGACAGGAAAAGGGACATCGTTTCATTAGAAGAAAAATTATGCCGAACGGCACGTACAAAAATTTCACATCCGCCGAGCGGAGGAAGTACAAAAAGTGCTTGAATAACCCACATCACTCCGGATCCTCAAAATTAAAAAAGGTGTCCGGGATGTCGTCGATCATGGCCGCCAGTTCGGGAGGGGGAATGCTCAGGTCAGCAGGAAGATGCCCCCCCTTCTTGAAGTACGCCGTGGTGACCTTGACCGCCTCGAGGAAGGTTGAGGAGACATTGCCACCAAACTTTTCGCCAAATCGCTCTGAGCGGATGTATTCTTGGCGCGCTACGGCTAGGCGACTCGGCTCTCCCTCCTTGTATTTTTTGAGCAACGCCCGGGAAGCAGTTAAGGAATCTTGGAGGGCCTTTAAGTTTGCTTCAGCCTTTGTGCATTCAGCCGAACGGACCTCCCGTTCGGCGTTCAGCTGGGCCTCCAGATCCTTAGATCGCTGATTTAGCGCATGGACATCTACTTTCATTTTGTCCAGGTCAGCGATCGCCTGCCTCTTCCGGCTACCGGCGCGCTTCACCTCTTTGTCACGCTTCTTCACCAAGTCCTCTAGCCGAGCTACCTCAACAGCCAGGTCGGCAGCCTTCTTTTGTTCGGCCTCAAGAGCTTGTTTCTCCCGCTCGGCCGAGGGACCTTCCGACACTTGGAGTTTTTCCAGAAGGCCCTCCAACTCGGCTAGCCGATGGCTAGTGGCAATTTGTTCAGCCCAGCGCTGTAAGGGAAATAATAATGTCAGGAATCAAACAATAGCATGACATGGGAAGGAAGATGGGTTTACCTGAGTGGCCTGCTGCATATTGTTATCGCCGAGCTGCTTGGGCGTCATAAGGGCCACCTGAATCTGGGCGTCCTCGAAGAGCTTGGCGAGCGGACCAGTCAGGGTTATTTCGTGAACGGGGCTCGATGGCCGATCGGCAGACAGCAAATATTCCTCCGATGGGAATCGGAGAGTAGTCTTGATAGTAGGGTGGCCGGACGGCGCTTCTTCAGTCGCGGCCGCCTGATGCGAGGACTCCCCTATGGTGGAAGTTTCGCCCAACCGACGTAAGCGGCGGCGAGGTCGAGGAGGAGAGCCAGAAGACTGTGCGGCAGGCGAAGCCATAGGGGTCCCGATCCGTGACGGCGTGCGGTCGGGCGAAGTTACGCCGATCGGCGCCTGTGGTTCCCCCTCTTGGGCTGAGTGAAGGCGGGGGTCTCTTCGACGTTTCCGCCGAACCTCCAAAGGCGGATCTCCAACCTGGGGAACGCCCAGCTCGACGGGAGCCGAGGAAACAGGATCGATTTCCGCCTCAACCGCCGCCGAAGCGGATGAGGCAGCTTCTGTTTCAGGGGCAGACTGCGTCCCCCCCTCTCCTGTAGCTGCCGGGCGGCTGGGGATAAGACCCCGCTCGGCGAGTTCTCTTTTAGTCGCCGCTTCGATTTCCACGGACTTCAACTTCAGGTGATCGGTGGCCTTGGAGCGCCACATGACTTCAGCTGCAGTAAAAGAAATTAAAATCAATTAGACAAAAAAGACTAAGAGTAAAGAATCCTTACTCATGCGGATGGGGAGATTTGCCCGAACGGGAGACAATCCGAAAATATACAACACCCCCTTGAGAAGCAACTGGTCGATCTTGTATCGCTGACCGGATAACCAGTTCGCCGCATGAAGATAGGCTGGGTTGCTTCTGAACTTGCCGAGCTCCGGCTGAGTCGGCACAGCGGTCTGCCATTTGGTTCGGAAGGCTGGCCGCTCGGGAAGTCGGATGTAGAAGAAAAACTCCTTCCAGTGTTTGTTGGAGGTCGGCATATTATCAAAAAATCTAAAGCCTATTCTACTTTGGAAGATAAATGTGCCCGGCTCGGATTGTTTAGGGTAGAAAAAGAAGTGGAATATTTTGGGGTCAAGAGAGATACTATGCAGCTTAAAGAGGACGACTACCCCGCTCAGCAGCCTAAAGGAATTCGGCACAAGTTGGCCGAGCGGGATGCGGAAATAATTGCAAACCTCCAAAATAAAGGGATGAGTAGGAAATCTAAGACCGCCCTGAAATTGGTCTAAAAAGAAACAAACGGTGCCGATCGGCGGGTCATGGGGCCGGTCAGACGGGTCGGCTACAACTATTTCATAGTTATCGGGAATCCCATACGTCCGAACAAGGCGCCGAGCGCCCTCCTCATCAAATCGGCTCTCCATAGTCAGGTACCAAGGGCCATGAACTCCAACAGCGGGTTCAGAAGAGCTTGCCATCTCGAAGGAGCAAAAAGACGGCGAGAAATCGAAGGAATGGGAGCAAAGAAGGTAGAACAAGTTGGGAGGGCCTAGTAAGGGGAGGGGAGAAGCTTACTGAGGGAAGGTGGACAGAAAGGATCACCAAAGAGCCGAAGACCACCGAGAGGCGAAAGCTGGGACGACCGGAATGATGCAGCAGCAGCGGGCACCTTCGACTGAAAATTCGCGATGAAACAGAGAATGCGGCGTGAAACGGAGAAGACGAGGGCTTTATACGAACGAGGCTGGTCGGCCTCGTCCGTTGGATGCAGGTCACGGAAGACGAAGTCATCATCTAGCCGTCCGTTTCGAAATAACCAGCGTCCCATCGCATCACCGCCGCGCAAGAGGAGCCACGTGGCGCTCCGTCGCCAGGCACAATTAATGCGCCCATACCGCGCATGCTTCGACTTAATGAAAAGGATTTGCGTGATTTCCGAGAAGATCTAGACAAGCAAACACCCATGTTGAGCGACAAGACAACCGGAATGAAGAGCCGAACGGCTGAATTTGGATGAAGGGCTGAACGGCCTTACGGATACTATAAGCAACGGAAAGGCGACGACCGCCCGCTCGGAGTCAGTCGGACTCACTGCCTCCTTCGACTAGACTTGAAGGGAAGGCAAGTGATCCGGCGGTAAGAATGGAGGGCTGGCCCAACGGATCATGGTCCGAGCGGAGCTATAGATAGCCCATCCATGGGCTTGGGTTTCTGACGCCAAGGCAGGAGGATCTAAGGGCCGAGCAGAAGTCCGCTCGGCTGGGACCTAAGGGCCGAGCGGGTGGTCCGCTCGGCCAAGATAAGGGCGAGGGTACAAAGGTAGTCGAGCGGCCTATGCGCTTGTCTCGAGATATGGGATGTCAGAGAAGGCACGTCTGATGATAAGGCCGTACACGAGATTGCACGATGGAAGATCCCGCCGTCACATCAGGGAGAGGTGGATACAGTAGCAGTATGGTCTCATATATGCTCTTCTGACAGGCCCATACTTGGGTATGGTCTAAAGCAGATGACTGCTTCGATTGACGTGCCTGGGCTCTTTCGATAGTTCTATATAAGGTCTCCATTTCTTCACCGGAGGTACGCGCGTCTGGATCTCTGAAGCCACTTCTTTGCTATTTCCTCGCCTGACTTGAGCGTCGGAGGGCCGTCGCCGGGACACCCCCTCGGCTCGGTTCTGTTGCAGGTTCGCCGGAGCACTCAAGGATCCAGCAGGGAGCGCCACGTCCCCAGCGTCCGTTGACTCCTAGTTCAGACAGGATCACATAGGCAGAAGTTAGTTTGACGATTACAAGCAGTTGCATGGTAATCTCATCAACTATCATGTCACATGTCCCAAACTATCATCCACATCATTTGCTACCTTGGCATCATGTCAAAGGCTAGCATGCACCCTTGTACTTGGCCCATGCTTTTACTTCGTGGGCTTGAGCTGAATAGCCACCTTGTTGCATCATCCTTCATGCTGCATTGCATGCACCCGCTGCATGTCATGACTCACGTTTTCTACAAGCCATGCTTGGCCAAATGCTCAGATTCTGTATGTCCAATCTTTGTTTCTGTTCGCAATCGTCAAGTCGACCTCCCACTTGACTTGTGCTTAGACAGCTCCCACGTACTGCCACAAATCCACCCGCTGCTTGGTATGCCTTGTGCGCATGCCCAATATGCTAGATTCAAGGAGCAATGAGTCAATCGTTGCCCTACCTTGCCATCAAATTAAGGGGCTAACAAATCACCCTTACTAGAAGAACTCGACGCCCTTATCGAATGCTACTGTAAGTATGCCTGAACTTGCTTTTCAAATTACCAAAGGGTGACATCTCTTTCCCATATAGCCTCTGATTTGGGTCTTCCCTTCCACAGAACCAAAAATTTTATCCTTCTATTTTTCTTGCTCATTCCAAATGTTCTATGGTTCAAGATTTCCTCAACATCATCACTAAATTGATTTCTTACAACTGGTGGAGCTTTGTTTGCATTGCTTCTTGATGGATCCATGTCATTTGCATGAAACTTCTTCAATAAACTTATATGAAATGTAAGATGTACCTTTAGCATTTCAGGCAAATTCAACTTGTAAGTCACATTCCCAACTTTTTCTACAACTTTGAAGGGTCCATCATACTTGGCAATTAAGCCTCGATAGACATTCTTGCTACTAATTCTCTTCCAGATTTAAGGAGTGACTTTCAGCAACACTTTATCCTCAATAGAGAATTCTAAGGGTCTTCACTTTTTACAACATACTTTTTTATTCTTTTGGCCGCTTTCCTTAGACTATCTTGGGCTTCCTCGAGTAATTCCTACTTTTCCTTTACATATCTATAGGTTGTAGGGCATTTTTCCTCCCGACTTTTGTTTGGCTATCTCCATAGGAGTTGTTGACTGCTGACTCAACACTATCTCAAAGGGACTCATTTCCATGCCTGAGGACTTGTGCAAATTGTAGCAGAATTATGCACTGTCTAGCAACCCCAACCAATTCTTCTGACTTGTTGTAACATAATGTCACAAGTATTTCTCGAGTACATGGTTGATCCTTTTGGTCTATCCATCGATTTGCGGATGATTTACAATATAGCATTTTAGATCGGTCTCCATCATATTGAAGAAGGACGTCTAGAATCTCCTTGTAAACTAAGTGTCCCTGTCACTCACAATGTCATTAGGCAAACAAAAAATTTTTACCACATGATGATAGAATAACTCTGCAGCAACATCAGAGAGGCAAGACGAAGGAGTCATGATGAATACTGCATACTTTGAAAATCTATCTACCACCCCCATGATGGAAGACATGCCATGTTTGTTAGCCCCTTAACTTGATGGTAAGGTTGGGCGCAAGGATTGACTCATTGCTCCTTGGTTCCAACATATTGGGCATGTGCACAAGACATGCCAAGTAGCGGGTGGATTTATGGTAGCGCGCGGGGGTTGTCCAAGTACAAGTTGAATGAAAGGTCGACTTGATGATGGTGAATAGATGCAAAGGTTGGATGCACATTCTCTGAGCATTTGACCAAGCATGGTTTGCAGAAAACGTGAGTCATGACATGCAGCGGGTGCATGGAGTGAAACATGAAGGATGATGCAACAAGGTGGCTATTCATTCGGCCCAAGCCCATGAAGCAAAACCATGGGCCAAGCATAAGGGTGCTTGCTAGCCTTTGACATGGTGCCAGGGCAGTAAATGATGTGGATGACAGTTTGGGATATGTGGCATGGTAGTTGATGAAACTACCATGCAATCGCTTGTAACCGCTAAACTTAACTTTTGCTTGTGAATTATAAATAGGCATGGTTGGGTAATAACAAAGGGACATGAGAGGAATGTATGAGTAATCTGTCAAGAGAGTCAACTTGTAATCCTTTGGTGTTAATATAAAAAGTTGGGAGCTTTTTCCTGTACATTGGTGTATTATTGTTGGTGCTTGTCTAGTGCCTTTGTCTTGTGCATTCTCTAGCACTTCGGCAGCATTAGTAGGTTGAATCAAGTGTGGTGTTTGGTCACCGAGTAGGAAATTTCTAAGATAGAAATTACTGTGACAACTAGTATCAAAGCATAAAAGTATGGCTGGTGGCAACTATGAAATTAGAGAACGACTTTCTTCTCTTAAAGCATTGCTTAGTGCGGTTCTGGGTGGAGAGGATGTTCGCAATATGGTTGTAAAGATTCTCAACTTGGAGTCTAATATGGAACAAATCCAAGAGTCCCTAATGGAGAAGGCGCAAATTCGGAAGAATAATGAGGATATGTGCTATAAAGTTATTGTTTTACGAATAGTAATGACTTATGGTGAAGAAATGGGGCCTCATTGTCTGGTGGTAAGAGTTCCTGAACCCAAATCCTTTGGAGCCACACGGAGTGCCAAGGAACTCGAGAATTTTTTGTTGGATATAGAACAGTACTATGTGATTGCTAAAGTGCCTAAAACTGAGAAAGTGACAATTGCAAGCATGTATCTTATTGATAATGCAAAGCTTTGGCGGCGAACTTGCATGGTGGACGATGCAAATGCGGGGCGACAGAAGATTGATACTTGGGATCGATTTAAGAAGGAAATGAAGGATCAATTCCTTTCAAGCAACACGTCATGGCTTACATGAAATGGTCTAAAATGCCTCAAACAGAGCGATTCTGTATAAGACTATGTCAAAGAATTTAGTATTTTGATGTTAGATATTCAGAATATGTCCAAGGGGGACAAATTGTATAATTTCTTATATGATTTGCAGCCTTAGGCACAGGTTGAACTTCGAAGGCAAAATGTGAAAGATTTGCCTAGTGCACTTATTGCCGCCGATGCCTTGGTGGATCTTCGCATTAGCAAAGATAATTTGAACACTTTTTCATCTTTCAAATCTAATTTTATCCGTAAGGATAAGAAAGGAGAATGTAATAAGGATGGCAAGAAGGAGGGCAAAAAGAAGGATCTATAGAACAACCAAGAGAAAGGAAAGACGGAATATTTAGCCAAGGAAAGGATAACTTGAAGAATCATAGTTGTTTCTTGTGCAAGGACCCTGATTTTGCCAAAGATTGTCCAAAATACGCGAAGTTAAATGCCCTCTTGGTAGGGGATAAAAGAGAAAATTATGAACAAGAAGTTACTACTTTTGTTAACCCTTTATAGTTGCCAAATCTAATTGTTGATTTTGAGTCTGTTGAATTGATAACCAATATGTCAGAGGATATAGTGCATGCTCATTCTTTACTGCTGCATATTTTTGTCAAGTTGAATCGGAAAAGTATTAATGTTATGGTAGATACAGGGGTTACTCATATATTTGTGTTTGCCAAGTTGGTGAAAGATTATGAGTTGTCAATAAGCAAATGCCCAAACTACATCAAATCGATGAATGCCAAGGCGCAGACAATTGTAAGTATAACTTACAATGTACCTTTAATTGTTGGCGCTTGGGGTGGAAAAGCAAATATGATAATGATTCCGCTTGAAGATTTTTAAATAATCATGGCATGAATTTCTTGCTGAAGACAAAGACAATGCTCATACCTTACTTGGATAGAGTAATAGTGATGTAGGAGTTAAATCCTTACTTTGTCCCTAGTGTGCATCCTTATGGTAAGGGCCAGAAAAAAGGAAAGACGAAATCATATCTGCAATGTCACTGAAAAAAAGTTTAAAGCGAGCGAAATAACTTATTTGGCTACCCTAATTGACATGAAACCTGACAAGAATATTGAGTTATCTATTGGTGTTAAAGACATTATGCCTAAATTTGAAGACGTGATGCCTTTGAAGTTGCCAAAACGCTTGCCACCAAGGAAAAATGTCGACCACAAAATCGAATTGATCCCTGGTGTTATCCCTCTTGCAAGTTCACCATACCATATATCTCCTTTAGAACTTGTTGAATTACATAAACAATTGAATGAATTGTTGGAAGCAGGGTATGCCCGACCATCCAAGGCTCCTTTTGGTGCACCAGTGCTATTCCAAAAGAAAAAAAGATGGTGGCTTGAAGATGTGCATGAATTACAGGGTCTTGAACAAAATAGCGGTGAAGAACAAGTGCCATGTTCGGTTGGTGTAAGATATGCTGGATAGATTAAGCAAGACATCATGGTTTACAAATCTTGACTTGAGATTAGGTTATTGGCAAGTCAGAATTACAGAAGGAGGTGAGGCTAAAACAACGTGCGTGACTCATTATGGGTCTTATGAGTTCCTGGTCATGCCTTTTGGCTTGACAAATGCCTCTACTATCTTTTGCAATCTGATTAACGGAGTGTTGTATGACTTTCTTGATAGTTTTGTTGTAGTTTATTTGGATGATATCGTAATCTACAGCAAGTCATTGGAAGAGCACTTGGAGCACTTGGGGATGATGCTCGATTGACTAAGGAAGCATCAACTCTTTGTAAAGCAAGAGAAGTGCGAGTTTGCTAGCCAAGAAATAATATTCTTGGGATACATGGTCAACAATTGTCATGTTCGGATGAACCCAAAAAAGGTGCTCGACATTGTTGAGTGGCAACCTCCTTTGACTATTCCAGAACTACGATCATTTTTGGGCTTGGCAAACTACTACCACAAATTCATTGCTGGATATTCAAACAAGGTTGCCTCATTAGCAGACTTATTGAAGAAGAATGCGCGGTAGAAATGGTCAGATGCATGTAAGGAATCATTTGAGAAATTGAAGACAACTATGACATTTGAACCAGTGTTGCACTTACCGGACTTCGAATTGCCTTTCGAAGTACATATTGATGCTTCTAAAAAAGCTATTAACGATATGTTGGTGCATGAAGGTCATCCAATTACCTTTAAAAGTAGAAAACTCAATGTGGCAGAACAAAAATATTTTGCTCATGAGAAGAAAATGATTGTTGTTGTTCATGGCCTATAGGTTTGGTGAGTATACTTGTTGGTAACAAGATTTCTTGTGACTGATAATATTGCTAACACTTTCTTTACCACTCAAAAGAAATTGTCTCCTAAGCAGACTTGTTGGTAAGAATTTTTGGCTATGATTTTGCTTGGGAGCATAAACCTGGAAGACTTAATCAAGTAGCAGATGCATTGAATTGGAAGAAAGTTTTTGTCACTTTCTACTCTATCTCAAGAGTAGAATCGGATATGATAAAAAGAATCAAGGTTGTTGCTGTGAGTGACACAACTTATAGGAAGTTGGTGCAGCAAGTAAGAGATAGGGTCATACAGCGATACTGGATCGAGGATGATCTCCTAATTTACAAGAAGGGAGAATCTTCATACCTGTGGTGGGTAGTCTGCGGAGAGTTGTTGAAGGAAACTCATGACCCACAATGAGCTAGACATCTAGGTGTTGAGCGGATGCTTGCTCTTTTGGCATGTTTTTACATTTGGCTAAAGATGGAAAACCACACGGAAGCTTATGCTAAAACTTGTCTTGTGTGCCAACAAGACAAAATAGTGAAAGAAGGAAGCATGACTACTTCAACCGCTACCTATTCTAGAGAAAACTTGGGTTTTAGTTTCTATGAATTTCATTAGTGGCTTCCCAAAAGTTGATGACATGTCTTCCATCATGATTGTGGTAGACAAATTTTCAAAGTATGTAATATTCATCGCGGCTCCTTTGGCTTGCCCCTCTAATGTCGCTGTAGAGTTATTCTATCATCATGTGGTAAAAATTTTCGCCTTGCTTTAAGCCTTTCTTTAGTGGCATTGTAGATATGATGTCCGTCTTCCCTTTTTTTTTGTTTTGCCCTTGCCATAAGAATGTACACTAGGGGCAAACCAAGGATTTGACTCCTACATCACTATTACTCCATCCAAGTGAGGCATGGGCATTGTCTTTGTCTTCCGCAAGAAATCCATACCTATGATTATTTGAAAATCTTCAAGCTGAATCACCATCAAGTGCTAACAGTTAAAAGTACATTGTAAGTCATACCTACAACTGCATGCGCCTTGACATTCACCAATTTGATGTAGCTTGGGCATTTGATTATTGACAATCCATAATCTTTCAACAACTTGGTAGACACAAATGTATGAGTAGCCTCTGTATCTACCATAACATTCACACTTTTCCCATTTAACTCGACGAAAGTGTGCAAGAGTAGAGAATTAGCCCGCGTCATGTCCTCTGACATATTGGTTAGCAATTTAACAAACTCATAATCAACAATTGGATTTAAAAACTATAAAGGGTTAACAAGAGTAGAAACTTCTTGTTCATAAGTTTTCCCTTTATTCCCCACCAAGAGGGCATTTAACTTTTCACATTTTGGACAACGTTTGGCAAAATGAGGTTCATTGCACAAGAACACAACCCTGATTTTTCAAGTTATCCTTTTCCCGGACAACCGAATGTTCCGTCTTTCCTTTCCCTTGGTTGTTCCCTAGATCATTCTTTTTGCCCTCCTTGTTATCCTTCTTCCATTCTCCTTTCTTATCCTTACAAATAAAATTAGATTTCGAAGATAAAGAAGTGTTCAAATTATCTTTGCTCATGCGAAGATCCACCAAGGCATCGACAACAACAAGTGCACTAGGCAAATCTTTCACATTTTGCCTTCGACGAAGTTCAATTTGTGCCCAGGGCTGCAAACCTGCTCTGATACCAGTTGTCACAGGGGTAATTTCTACCTTAGAAATTTCTTGTGGGGCGACCAAGCACCACATTTGATTCAACCTACAAATGCACCACCGAAGTACCTTGCCATCAAGTTAAGGGGCTAACACCACCTCAGATGCACTCTCTGATATATTTTTTTTTTAAAAAAAAAGGTTGTACACATGTGTGTGCAGGCAGTCCCTATACATTTAAGATCGAATTAACCTGTCAAAGGAGGGCATTATGGTAATTGAACTTGTAGGTTTTTTTTAATTAGTAGTGATTCTGTCTAAAAGTCAGAGAGATGAAGCATTGGATAGGTGACTCAGATGCTGATCGAAAGAAGACTTTTAATCAGAGAAAAGGTTACTATCTGGAGTGAAGAACCTCTCTACACTTAAATGGGTAAATAGAATGTCAGTGCACAAAAATCAAGGAAGGGGTCCCTGGTGAAGGACCTCTGATGCTCAAGTTAGTACGATATTCGAGTGGACAAAATGGAGACAAGAATAGTAGAAAGTGTACACGCAAATGAGACTGTTGTAAAAGCATACATTACCAATAGAGAGGACTCCTTTATGTACTACCTCTCATAACCTCCATAATCATGAGGTGACAAAAAATGTTAGAGATTATCGAGTAAGGAAAGACGTACAACCTAAGGCAGTGTACAATAACCGTCTGGGAAATCTTTCATTATCCATATATGCACTTCTTTTATCTTTTATAACTTGTGTCATTAATTAGGCGGTTGAAGGAATATGTTGTTATAAATTGTCGGCTGATAGACAATACAATCACCTTCGAAGAAGGTTCTAGTAAATAATCACATTATAATAAAAGAATATTCTCTGATAAATAGTTGTTATTCTCTGACAAGTTGTTATAATTCTCTGATATTGTTGTTTTCTAGGTATATCTCAGTCAGACGTTTAGCCGACTTGCTTTATGTTATAGTGGCGTAGCTCTTGAAGATGTATCTCAGCCGTACTTTTACTCGACCGACTTTATATTGTGACATTGAAGATCTGATTCTAAAGTAATAGAGAGCCAAATCCTATAGGTCCGGTCGGATCTATGACCGACCGACCATGCGCTGGGCTACTTGCTTCTTAAGACTGGGGAGTGGAGCTCCACGATACCTGATCAGTACTTTAAGCCGATGGACTTTATACTTGGAGCATTGTCTTTATAGCGATAACTTGAGTCTAGAAGTCCAATCAAGTTCCTTTAGAGATTTGCCTTGTATATTTATCATGCGGAGATAAGGATACTGAGCCTTATAAATCTGATCAACATTATAACCGATAGTATATAGGAAGGAGAATGGGTGCATGAACAAAAATGAGACCGGTTGTTTGATTGACACACCTCACTTTGAGTTGTATCTTGAGATTGGAAGACTGGATCCTTGCGACCTTGCCGAGTATATTCTCGGATAACTTTGTGGTCGACCGATCCCTTCCGAAACCCAAGTGGCTCATGAGTAATTAGATATACACTATCTTGATACGAGTGAAACACTAGATCCTTTAGGTTTGGCTGGTTAGTGGCCCAGTCATCCTTGGATTGAGGACCTCAGCGCTAGATGAGGAATAAAGCCCCATGGGTTAGTGACATGTTGGTCGCCCCCCTTTGATTTTGATTGCCACCCTAGGGGTCCGCGTATAACATCCGTATCAGGTAGGATGGTAAATCAACGTTGTAAATAAGTTTGATGTTCTATTTAATAAATTTTATTTTTATGTTAATTCAATATCAATTAATGAATAAATTTGAATAACTTATTTAAACTAAATAAATAAACTTGAACATATGTGTTCATAAATAATGTTCCTTGAGAAAGCTCTTATCATTATACTAAATAAATAAATAAATTTATATTATCAAGTTTAATAATAAATAATTTTAAAATATAAAATTTTTAAATAATTAAATAAATTTGAACAGAGTTAGATAACATTTAATCGAACTAAATTTAAACTCATAAAAATTTCAAATCAATATTGAATAATTATTTCAATGACTTATTCATCTTATGATCAATTTAATTTGAGTTAATTATATTATCAAATAAATTTAAACATCATAAAATTAGACTCGATTTAACTCCTTTATCAACCTATTATTTATTAGAGGGCAAATGAATCGAACGAGCTAGAACTAAAAAATATTTATTAGGTCCATTTGCACACCAGTACATCATATCGGTGCTCTATGCGGACAGTGGCATTTTTGGAATTTTATATTTTAGCCCTGCGGACAGTGGCATTTTTGGAATTTTATATTTTAGCCCAAAAATGATTTTAGAAAAAGGTATGTATATATATATTTTACTTTTAGTAATTTCCTTTATTGTATAGCTGGACCTGGCCTGCTGGTCAGTGCTAATCGGTAGGTGAGCTCACCGACGGTTACTCGAATGCGTCCTTAATCGACGGCTACTCTTGCGAGCCTGCGAGGTCGAACCACTGTCCCGCTTCGCCTTCCTTTCCGGCTGTCCTGCGCTCTTCGCCTTCTAAGATCGGAGCCCCTTACTCGAGGTCAGTTTTCAACCGCTCTCTATCGGATCTGTTCGGTGTTTGTGGAAGTATAATTTATAAGTTCTTACTTTGACTGATTTCTAGCTTGTCATCTTCGACTTATGAGGGATCTGTGATCGTCGAAAATTTGAGTAATTATTTGGGACTTTGATGTTTTTTTCTTCCAATCCGTGAGTCTTTTCTCATTAAGGGCTATGAATTGCAAAAATCATCTCTATTCTGGTGCCAAATTTCTGTTGTAAAAGTTGCTTACTGGTTATATTAGCAATACTATAATTGATACAGCAGCGTTTTTTTTTAATTATTATTTAAACTTCCAAATTTCTGCTACAACAAATTTTGTTTTCTTGTTCTCGGCTCAATTCCGTTTGGCCTACTGTTTGGCCTATTTTACTCGCCGAAACAATGGAAGAATTAGGGGATTGAACTGAAAGTTGTTTCGCTTGCACATCTATTCCAATACAACTCGATGATAATGCAGGTGGTATACCTCTGCATGAAGTCATATGTCATTTTTTTCACATAAGGATCTTCTTGTTCATGTGTTAATGAATAAAAAACATAGACATTTGGAAACAGATCTGTTAGCAAAGCAACATTTTGCCTGTATTTTTTGTGTTTATCTTTTACAGGAAGGAGTTTGCTGGGTGCAGTCATTATTTCCCATCTAATTTTGTATCTTTTATATGAGCTAGAGTAACTCCTTACTGATTTTAAATCCTTCCAGGAGATAGTCCATTAAGTTTATGTGGATTTATTGATTTCATCTTCTTTTAAAGATTTAGTAATTGACCTGCAACTTTATGGTGTAACTCCATCAGAATCTTTGTATGTTAAAGCAACATCTAAAGCATTGTTGTGAATCTTTTGCTTTGAATTGTATAAAGGAACGGAGGATCGTTTACATTTATAACTTTGCACAATTAACAATATTTTGTTTGCATTGGAGAAAAAGAAATGCTTTTTAAAACTAGTTTAGTAGTTGTTAGCTCTCAACTGTGGCTATTTTGTGTGGTTTTCATCAAGTAGGGATATACAGTTTGAATTAACTATTTTATGTAACTTATTTTTTTGTGATATTTAATATTTTCACATATGTTTCCAAAAATCAATAAAGGACAAGCTACATTGTTGCATTTCTGATACACTCATTTTTTATTTTTGAATAATCTTGTTGCATTTTATTTTTTTCATACTATACCAGCATAAACTGTTCAGATCCAATCTATATGTGTTTTGTGACTTTTGTTTATTTTACAAACTGAGTCAACAGTGTTTGCTGGATTTTCCTTTTTTTAAACAGGTTTCCTGAGTTTCAAATTACAAGTCAGGCAGCATATCTGGAGCATTCTGAAAAAAACACATTATGTCGTGTTTTGGATGCTGTGAAGAGAATGACATTAATCGAACTGCTGCCAGTGGCAGTCCTTATGTGGCAAACCAATCAGCTGGTAAGGATACCTAAAATGGTTGCCAGATTTTTTTGTTTCATGTACTATCCCAAATTAAATCAGTATTATTCTGCCACTTCAACTGAATGACTAAATCTCCTTGCTGAGCATCAGTAGCGTTTTTTCCAGTTCTGATGAACATAAATAACTATTTTATAGGAAGTGATGGAACATATCAAACTGCAAATCCTCCCTCTAAGGGCATACAAACTGTTAAAGCGCAGCCTATTGCAGTCCCAGCTATTCCTCTTGATGAGATAAGGGAGATCACCCAAAATTTTGGCGATGAAGCTCTAATTGGCGAGGGTTCATTTGGTAGAGTGTATTTTGGTGTCCTAAAGAATGGGAGAAGTACAGCTGTAAAAAAGTTAGACTCAAGCAAGCAGCCCGACCAAGAGTTCTTGGCACAGGTTTTCCTATTATTCATACTTATTTCAACCTTGTTAGTTGGGATACCATGCTCATATGAAAATTTTTACAGGTTTCCATGGTGTCACGGCTGAAGCATGAAAATGTTGTAGAGTTGGTTGGTTACAGCGTTGAAGGAAATCTTCGTCTATTAGCATATGAGTTTGCTACAATGGGGTCTCTTCATGACATTCTTCATGGTATGAACCTTTCTGAAGCAAAATTGTCCATTATTGTAATCTTATGTTATTACAGTGGTACATATATTAAAGTGAGTTTTAAAAAACACATACAAACAATATAGGATCAAACCACTTGCTGCACAGCTCATATAAGGGATGCAGACGTATGTGGACACATATTTTGTCAAAATATTTATTTTTAACTATATTGATGAGAGTATATAGCAATACATGAAGAATAAATTTAATTGTACATCTGCATATCTCATGGGTGTCCATCCTTATTTTAAACCAATTTACCACTTTAATCCCACATAAATCTCTACGCTCTTATCTACCTGTCCAAAAAAAATAGATCGGTCCTAACTGGTCTAACACGCACATCTAATGAGATTCATGTAGTAGTTCATACATTTTAATAAATATATTGAAAATTATAAAGTTTTTAAAAATTTTATGGAAAAATTTATATTGCTCTGGTATTTATTACATTTTTAAATATAATTTCATGTACTAATTTTCGCTACATGAGTTTGTTTGGGCACGTGCATTAGATCAGTTGGATGTTTAGTCTTTTTTTTTTTTCCCAGGTAGGCAATGGATTCTACTGGATATTAGGATATTTATAGAAGAACACTTTAGGTCAAACACCCTTTACGTTTGGGAAAAAACAGGGGTGCCTTTTTGATGATTAAAAAAAGAGCATCTTTGATTTTTGCCAAAAGAAGATCTCACATCTACCCCACAATTTATTAATTTAATAAATCTATGAAGCTAGAAATTTCACATCTATCACATAGCATATGGATTATCCAACAAAAAATCTATATGTGAAAAAAAATACTAAATAACATAACAAACTATTTATTTTTTCAACTGCAATTTATTAACACTTACAATGCCAAGTTATAACTTGTATATACAAACTTCACTATTGAATTCCTAACTTCATAGTATTTAAAGGTTTGAGGATGTCAAATTTGATTGGATTTCAAACAATTTGATTTCAGCTCATCTCTGGACTCGGTTGCATACACTAACAACACATTTCTCGCATATACAAATATTAACTTGCATATTGTAGGTCATCTACACATCATACAAGCACATCAAGAGCATTATCTGATTGTACGTAGGATATACACTAAGTCCTTAGTGTATATATATACATGGTTTCCGGATTTTAAGAATCTTAATCCTTTTTAAGTAAGACTGTCATTACCAGTTTCGAGCCCAATAAATAAGTTGATGTTTGCAATAGGCCCAGACAGCTAACGTTAAATTTGTCTAAATCTATGAACAGAGAAAGTCAATGTTAAGACATGTCTTGATGATGATGATGATGACAATGACAGTAAGACCCCCTTTTGAGGAAGACATGTTGCATCAATAGTCTCGTTACACATTTTACTTCCCTTAGCCTGTCAGTTTGTAAATTGAATTACAACTGATAAAAAGGTTTAGTTTCCTTGTAACACTCATTTATTAATCAAATTATTTACAAACAAATCTTATTTGTGCCAGTCAACGTTGAAGTTCAGGAGTAGTTGTATCACTTTCAGATAAAAGTGTGGCCAAATTTTAAGATGCCTCCTAAATGCCTTCCTTTTGTCTCAGTCTGACCTATGAAGTTTCAAACATCTCACTTTGCTTCTGCCCTCAGAGTTTAGCAAACTGTCTGTCTTAGACAGGTTTAAGATTGTCCATTTCTTTTATAGAGAGCTTCATCCTTCATTGGCAATCTGATATTCTGATGTTTTCATTTGACAATGGGTCTTAAACAGTGCTATTTTCTTATATGATGATATTCGAAACAAAATTCAATAAAAGCTTAATTTCATCACTTAAGTGAAGGGGAGTCTTAGCACAACGGTAAAGTTGTTGCTGTGTGACCTTGTGGTCATGGATTTGAGTTGCGGAAACAGTCTCTTGCAATGTAGAGTAAGGCTACGTATAATAGACCCAGTGTGGTCCGACCTACATTGGCTGGAGCTTTGTGCACTAAACTGCCCTTTTCATCACTCAAGTAGAGGGACTTGTGGTGATGTTGTGGTGATATTCATGTTCCTATTCTTGTTGAACAGGTAATTGTTCAGCTTATGTTAATATCAAGGATTGAATATAAGTGCCTAAGTTGCTTTTCATGTGAGAAGGATGGCTGGCTTTTGTCTATATTTCTTGCTCACATGTACAAAGTAATAGCTACAAAGAAATGTACTGATTAAACAATTAAGTAGAATTACTCAAGGAACATAGGAAACTACAATTTTCCACATATATTAATCTGAATCATTTTTTTTTCTCTTGAACAACCAATTGAAGGGGAGCCTTGGCGCAACAGTTGTTGCCGTGACCTGGAGGTCATGGGTTCGAGCACCAAGACCCGTCCTCGGACCCCGCATTGGCGGGAGCTTCATGCACTAAGCTACCCTTTATCTCTTGGTATATACCAATTGAATGTGATATATCTCATGATTATTCCAACTGTTAAAATGTTCATCATTTATACCTTTTATTGAGATCTCCTTTCTCTCAGTAATTGATAGTAACACATATGTACATGATCAGATGGTTCCAAATCATTTGTTTATTTTGCTGCTGAGCTAAATGCTAAAGTAGATATAAAGAGTGAAGCAATAGACGGGATTCCCTCATCATCATGTTGATGCTGTTTGGTGCTTTGTCATATGATGTCATCTATCAAGCTTGCCATGAAAGTGCTTAAAGTTTTGATGGATCAGAAGATTATCTCTAGCATTTTTTTTAAAAGTGATTTCTGTTTGAAAGTAGCAAATTGAAGTCTATAATTATGGATAGGACGAAAAGGAGTTAAAGGAGCACAGCCAGGTCCAGTGATGTCATGGCATCAAAGAGTTAAGACTGCTGTTGGAGCAGCAAAAGGACTGGAGTACCTGCATGAGAAAGCCCAACCTCATATCATTCATCGTGATATAAAGTCCAGCAATGTTTTACTCTTTGATGATGATGTTGCAAAAATAGCCGATTTTGACCTATCAAATCAAGCTCCTGATATGGCTGCTCGACTTCATTCTACTAGAGTTTTGGGGACTTTTGGATATCATGCACCAGAGTAAGTTATTGTAACTTGTCTGCCGATTACATTTCAGGCTAGAACCATTGTGCAACTGAATTATACTTGTTACGTGGTAATCAGCATGCTATTGATTTGAGTTTTTTGTTGGAGCCTACAGGTATGCAATGACTGGTCAGCTTAGCTCTAAAAGTGATGTATACAGCTTTGGGGTCGTTCTATTAGAGCTTTTGACCGGTCGTAAGCCTGTGGATCACACATTACCAAGAGGACAACAAAGTCTTGTCACTTGGGTAAAGTGATTGATTTTTTTAGCTTCTTTCTTTTTATGTAATGGAGTGATGATGTAAAGCTGACTAGATAAATCATCTTAAGTCATTTGGCATATTGAAAATATACAGGCAACACCAAGACTCAGTGAAGACAAAGTAAGACAATGTATTGACTCGAGGCTAAATGCAGAGTATCCCCCCAAAGCAGTTGCCAAGGTAATCATCTTATACTCTACTTTGTAGTATCTCATGTTGAATTTTAGGGCTGAAATAGAGTGTGCTAAAGCGAAAGAATGACTAGAAGCTTAGTGTAGTTTGAGTTCTTTCAATCTCAAACTGAGCTCAATTTTCACTTAAGAACTAGAAAGGTTGGTGAGCTAGACTAAGTTTGTGAATATGGATGAGCTCAAAGTAGAGCTAGACTAAGTTTGAGAATATAGGCTAGCTCAAACATAAACTAAAGATTTTTTTTTCATTGATAACCTTATAAAATACGCAATATAAATTTTTTAATAACCAAGTAAATCTAGTTCTTAGAACTGATGTATTGGGCTTGATAACATTTCTATTACCATGAATTTGACAAGGAAAAAATAAATATATCTATCTAAATACTTAAACAAGGCTACTTAAATAGTAAATTATGGATAATCTGTCTAAAATGAGAAATTTAAGCTACGAATATATAGCATATGACATTAAATACTTAAAAAAGCAATACAAGCCTGTATGTACACATAAAACATTGTTCAAGATTATATGAATTTTAAAATCTAAAAAACACTTGCTAGGAAATAAGCAGTTGAGTCATTACAAGATGCATTGTAGTATGTTGTCCATTTTTTAATAAGAAATAACATATAGTTTATATTAGCAATAATTCATCATGCATATAAAAATACATTTTTATAAACTAGGTACTATATCAAGTCTTAAGTAACTAGTTAAAAATAAATACATTTTTCTTAACAATTATACTATTAGTTTGAGATCTCGTATCATAAAAAGTGACACGGTGAATACATATCATTTCAATTAATTATCAAAATTACATGGTGAATACATATCATTTCGATTAATTATCAAAATTCGATACTGGTTGGCACTGCATATTTTTTCAATGCGATAGTGTTGACACTTGACACATATCAAGATGAATTTTGGAAATGTTTGTTTCATTTTTCTCTTGGTTATCCAAAATTCTAATTCAATTTATTATCTAATTCTTGTAGTTATATTTTGTCAAGGAAATAAGTAAAGAGGTAAAGATGGTTGGAGGAAAACATATAAATTGGTCTTGGCACATATTAAAGTAAGAAGTGAATAAAATTATTTTAGATTCAATTAATTGATACAATCCTATTAAAAATTGAAAATTTAAGTGAAAGAGGATCAAATGGGGGAAAACTTATTTGAATTCAATGTGGCATATTTTAACAATTTTTTTCATTTAGAATATCACTGTCCTAATTTAGAAGATTCTAATATTTTGCTACCGCGGTTAATATCTTATATTTATAGTTAATATCTTGTATTTATAGTTATTCCTTGTAATTAATTATCAATCACGTAATTAGTTGTCAATTTCCTCTAAATTAGAATTTGTAATTAGGTATTTATTTTAGGTAATACCTTATGTATTTATACTGCTCTTATCTATGAATAAGATTATCTTTTCCTCCCAAAACTTCAGAGTATCAGAGCCAAGGCTAACCTTGAAGCTATCATTAGGGATGACAATGGGTAGGATTTGGATAGGATTTCATATCCTCCGTATCCATCCCCATTTATTATATCTATACCCATACCCATCCCCATACCCATCGGGTATTTAACTTTCATACCCATCCCCATACCCGTCGGAGTTTCGGGTACCCATATCCTACCCATCATCCTATTATTTCCTACCATTCTCATTTTAAAAAAAATATTTCAATGTACTTGTCAGCTCTTCTTCATTTCGCCCTCCTTCGATCGGGTGAACATTTTCCGTGGAAAATAAGATAGATGCGTGTTGATAACAGGATAAAGAGACAAACTAAGTTTTTTTTCTAAAACGGAAAAGCTAAAGTTTTTTATTTCCCAATAAAAAATGAGGCTTATAAATAAATAAATAAATATATCGGGTATCGGGTAGGGTATGGGTAGGATTTTACCACATCCGCCTCCATACCCATACCCGAAATACCCATAACCGAATACCCATTTATTATAATCGGGTATAAAAATTCCCTCCATATCCTCCTCCATTCGGGTCGGATGTCGGATTATCCATCGGATTCGGGTGAAATTGTCATCCCTAGCTATCATCTCTCTGTCTAAGTCACTGCAACCTCTTTCTCAGTCTAAAACTTCTGCCTCAAAATCCATGGCCTATTCCAACCAAACCTCTGACGATTCATTTGCCACAAACACTCATGTTTCTTTCGATATACCAATTAGTTCCCAAACACCAGCCGACTCCTCCCTTGCCCTTAACATCTGTCACAAACTCAATGGTCACAATTATCTTCAATGGTCCTGGTCCATGATGATGTTTGTGGTCGATCGTGGTCGTGATGATCATCTCACAGGGGCAGCCGTTGAACCTGTTGCTGGTGATCCAAAAATCAGAAATTGGAGAACATAAAACAACCTTGTCATGTCATGGCTTATCAATTCCATGATCACCGAAATAGGAGAAAATTTTCTCCTCCACTCATCAGCAAAAGAAATTTGAGATGCTGCCCGTGAACATTCTCAATCAGCGACAATACCATGGAGTTATTCCATGTCAAAAGCACTCTCCAAGACTTGCGCCAAGTAGATCAATCAGTCACTACCTTCTTCTCCACATTAACAGGGCTTTGGCAACAATTGGATCATTTTGAATCCCATGAGTGGAAGTGCACCAACGACGCTGCATACTTCAAGAAAATCATTGAGACTAAATAGGTATTCAAATTTCTTATGGGACTTGACAAATTTCATATGGGATTTGACAAGTCTCTTGATGAAGTGCGTGGCTGAATCCTCGGCATGAAACCTCTCCCTAATCTCCGAGAGGTATTTTTTGAAGTCCGTCATGAAGAAAGCCGGAAAAGGATCATGATGGGCACTCCAATCAAGACACATTTGCCTGATTCTTCTGCCTTAGCCACTGCCAGAGAAGAATCCACACCTCTCGCTGCCTGAAAGCAACCTCCAAACCCTGCTCTACGAAGAGGACACTCACGGTGTGAACATTGTGAGAAACCAGGCCACTCTATAAGGAGACTTGTTGGGATTTGCATGGCAAACTTGCAAATTGGAAGCCTACATGAAAGTATGAACATCGAGGCAATACTACTACTGTTGATGCACCAAAAACATCTCCCTTTACCAAGGAACTGATGGATGCTCTCAGGCAAATCCTCAAGTCTCAAGTCACTACCAATACAACAACCTTTGTGGAGTAGGGTGCAACCGCTGATGATTCTCTAGGTACTGAACATTTTGCCTTTCATGTAACAAATTAGCACCCATCCTCCTCTTGGATAGTCGACTCTGGCGCCTCTGACCATATGACAGGTGATATAAGATTATTTATTACATCTGTTTCATACTATGGTTCTTAAACTGTACACATAGCTAATGGATCACGATCCAAAGTCATTGGAAGAGGGATTATATGTCTGACACCCACGCTTTCCCTTTAAGTTGTGTTATATGCCCCAGAATTAGATTGCAACTCACTCTCTGCAAGTAAACTTGATGAGCGTGCAATTAAATGCATGTTCATTGGGTACTCCTCGAATAAAAAGGGCTACAAATGTTTCTCGCCTACAACCAATAAATTCTACACTACCATGGATGTCATCTTTTTTTTGTAAGACGTCCATTCTTCTCCAATTCCAAAATTCAGGGGGAGTTTTGTACACTTGAATCTTAGAATTGGAACTGGTCCTCTCTCATTAACACTCTACTGCATGTGTCTCAGCTACCTTCTGACAATCAACCACCACCTCATTTGGTCGACCAACCTCCTTTGGCGAACCAACCTCAGCCTTTCGATAGTGAACACAGTCATCTTAATCTTCCAGATAAGTCCATTAAAGTTTTCACGAGGAGAAAACGCCTGGAACAGACTGAGCACAACCAGGAATCAACTCTGAATCCAATAATGCATGAAATAGCACAGGTTGAACCAACAACTAGTCCACAGTCAAAGCCCATGGATTCTAAATCATTAGATAATCTTATCTCCAACTTGGATCTACCAATTGCTTTTCGAAAAAGGACCAGATCCAGTACAATGCATCCAATTTAGAATCATCTGTCATATGCCAGTCTATCACGGAAGTTTAGGATTTTTGTGTCAACCCTAGATAAAATCCATATTCCCAGAGATGCATTTGAAGTCCTACAAAGTCCTGCATGACATGCTGCTATCCTTGAAGAATATCAAGCTCTAATGAAAAATAAGACTTGGGTACTCACACCACTACCACCTGGAAAGAGAGTTGTTGGATGTAAGTGGATTTTCTCTATGAAACAAAAGGCAAATTGAGGTTTTGATCGATTTAAGGCACGTCTAGTAGCAAGAGGATTCACATAGTCCTACGGGATTGACTATCATGAGACCTTTGCTCCAGTTGCCAAGTTCAATACTGTGAGAGTTCTCCTATCTTGTGTCTTAAATCAAGAGTGACCAATATTCCAGCTGGATGTGAAAAATACATTCTTGAATGGAGACTTAGGTGGCGTTTGGTTCTTTTCTAGCAATTGGAATAGGAATGAGAATCATAGTATTGTGGAATGAGAATAGATATGAGTATGGATATCATTCTTAAAAATAATGTTTGATTAGTTGAATATTTTCTATCGGAATAAACTAAAATTTTCTTTTTTACCCTCAGAGGAAAATAAGAGAAAAAATTAGATATGAGAGAAAGTTGAATACGAGAAGGGGAGCCTTGGCGCAACGGTAAAGTTGTTGCCATGTGACCAAAAGGTCACAGGTTCGAATCCTGGAAACAGCCTCTTGCAAAAAGCAGGGTAAGGCTGCGTACAATGGATCCTTCTCCGGGACCCCGCATGGCGGAAGCTTCGTGCACCGGGCTGACCTTTTTTTTTTTTTTTAGAAAGTTGAATATGAGAGAAAAATATGATGAGAGAGAGTGTCGTGAGAGAAAATGTGATGAAAAAGAATAAAGAGAGGGAAAGTGTGATGAGAGAAAATAAGAAAAGAAAATGTGATGGGAGAGCATAATGAGAGATGATGAGGAGAGAGAAAATGTGATGAGAGAGTGTGTGATGCGAGAGATTAAGTAGAGAGAAAGTTTGATGAGAGAGGAATTGTGATGAGGAAAAATGAGGAAAGAGAGTGTGATGGGAGAGAAAGCATGATGAGAGAGTATGAGGAGAAAGTGTGATGCGAGAGAATGAAGAGAGAAAGTGTGATGAGAGAAAATGAGAAGAGAGTGTGTGATGGGTGAGATTGAGGAGAGAGAAAGTATGATGAGAGAAAAAGTGTGATGAGGAAAAATGAGGAAAGAGAGTGTGATGAGAGCGAAAGCATGATGAGAGAGGATGAGGAGAGGGAAAGTGTGATGGGAGAGAATGAAGAGAGAGAAAGTGTGATGGGAGAAAATGAGAAGAGAGAAAGTGATGGGTGAGATTGAGGAGAAAGAAAGTATGATGAGAAAAAAAGCATGATGAGAGAGAAAATGTGATGAGAAAAAAGAGTGTGATGGGAGAGGATGAGAAGAGAGAGTATGATGAGAGAGAAAGTGTAATAGGAGAGAATTAAGAGAGAAAAAGTATGATGAGAGAAAATGAGGAGAGGGAGTATATGATAGGAGAGATTGAAGAGAAGAAAATAGGATGAGAGAGAAAGTATGATGAGAGGGAACAAGGAGAGAGAAAGTGATATGAAAGAAAAATTGAACAAATATATTAAAAGTATTTTCGTCCAAAACTTAAACTCTCACTCTCATTCTCATCAAAACCCAAGGGAGGAGGTGGGTTTCATCAATACCCAAGTTTTTAGATTTCATTCCAAAATTTTAATTCTATTCCATCAACCAAACACAAGGTTTGAGAATGAATCCATTCCCTCAATCTCAAACCCCTAAACCAAACGCCACCTTAGTTGAAGAAGTATATATGGAGATTCCACAAGGATTTGAGAATGGTTGGACAAGAGGGAAAGTGTAAACTCAAGCAGGCATCGCGAGCATGGTTCGAGAGGTTTTCCAAGGTCTTGAAGTTGGATGTCTATTGTCAATCTCAAGCCGATCACACATTGTTCGTTAAGCAGGCCTCAAATGGTAAGGTGACCATTCTAATTGTATACGTCGATGATATAGTACTGAGAGGAGACCATGAAGAGGAAATAAAAAGACTTAAAACTGTCATATCCAAAGAATTTGAGGTGAAGGACCTAGGACTTAGATATTTTCTTGGCATGGAAGTCAGTAAATCACGTTAAGGAATATCCGTCTCTCAGCACAAATACGTGTTAGACTTGCTTCTTGAAACTGGTATGAGTGGTTGTCGTCCATCGGAAACTCCTATGGATCCTAATATCAAATTGAAGGCTAGAATAGAAGAAGAAACTGTTGATAGGGAGCAATATCAGCACCTAGTAGGTAAATTGATTTACCTCACTCACACTCGACTAGATATCAGTTATGCAATGAGTTTATGTCGGCCAGTTCCTTACCAACCCTTCGGTTGATCACTTGAATGTTGTTCATTCAATCTTAAGATACTTGAAGGGAGATCCTGGAAAAGGACTTTTTTTTTAAAAAAAATAACAAATCGATCTGGGAAAATCTTTAGAGATGCTGATTCGGTAGGATCTAAGAGTGACCGAAAGTCAGCATCTGGTTATTGTTCATTTATGTAGGGAAATTTGGTCACTTAGCGCAGCAAGAAACAGTTGGTGGTTACTCATAGTAATGCTGAGACTAGGGATGACAATGGGTCGGGTTCGGGTCGGATTCTATATCCTCCGTACCCATACCCATCGGGTATAGGATATCCGATGGGTATACCCATACCCATTAAAGAATCGAATATCTTCTAAACGTATAATTTTTCTTCTTTCTATCGAACTATTATCATTCAACAAAAATATATTAAAATTAACATCCTATTAAATATATATATATATATATATATATATATATATAATTAAAAAATAGATTAAATATCTATATAGTCTCCTACTAATATAAAAAAAATAGTAAGTTGATTTTAGAAAAAGAAAATTTTCTTTAATATATGTATATATATTATTTAATCGGGTATTCGGGTCGGGTATCGGGTATTGATAGTCCCTCCATACCCTCCTCCATTCGGGTCGGATGTCGGATCCTCCATCGGGTTCGGGTGAAATTACCATCCCTAGCTGAGACAAAACTTCGAGCCTTAGTTCAATGTGTTTGTGAAGGAATATGGTTAAAACGATTGCTAAAAGAGCTCAAAATCAGTTTCCAAGGTCCTATACAAGTGATGTGTGACAATCAGTTAGCTATGGCAATGGCTAAGAATCTTGTCCAACATGATCGATCAAAACATGTAAATTGATTGGCATTTTCTCAATGAGAAGATACAAGATAAGATTGTGTTGATGAACTATGTTCCTTCTCATCAACAAGTTGTTGATGTTCTCACCAAGGCTCTATTCAGACCCAACTTCGGTGAACTTAATCTCAGACTCAGCTTAATGAGTATCTATCAAATAGTTTGAGGGGGAGTGTGGAAAGTCAAATTATCATAATTTAGAAGATTCTAATATTCTGCTATAGCTGTTAATATCTTGTATTTATAGTTATTCCCTGTAATAAGTTATCAATCACGTAATTAGTTGTCAATTTCCTATAAATTAGAATATGTAATTAGGTATTTATTTTAGGTAATACTTCATGTATTTATACTGCTCTTGTCTATGAATAAGATTATCTTTTCCTCTCAAAACTTCACTAACAACACCGCCTCATTTCGACAAAAAACTGAAACTCCACTGCGACTTGGAATTTCAAAGGATTATGAATTTCCTAAGAGATCCAAAATATAGAAAGATATATATCTATATGCTTTGTAGTCGAATATTGTAATACTTGTTAACAAACAACACAGCCTGTAGCAAAGAAAATGTATACATTGATTAAGGCAAGAAATAAAATATGTTTCTTGTTTATCTATTTGAAAAAGTTGTCTAGTCAAACCACCCACATTAGCTTGGACATGGCTATTGATTTAGCTTGCTTAATTATTATGATTTTGATTGCTTAAGCTTATATAGTCCCATAAGCAGCTTAGAGCCACATATTTTTTTTTTAGATAGTGATGAATGTTGTAACAAACTCACAAATCTGGCATATTGTTATAGATGCTAATATCTAGAAGGTAAAACAGCTTTATATAAAACTACTGTAATGCTATTTAAACCCATCTCACCTATCTACGTGTGCTGGGGAACCTGATTATACTTCTATCTGATAACCAATGAATTGCTTCTAGTGCTTGATCAATGAACTCTCTTCTAGTGCATAATCCCATAACAAACTAATGAACTTTCTTCTAGTGCTTGTTTGTTATATGATCTTTCTCCATGTCATGAGATTTTATAGGAAATCTAAATTTGGTTATCACAGAAATCTTACAGATGTAAATCCCATATGAAGTGAGGTTATATTGGGCGTGTAAGCACGTCAGGGTTTATAACTCAGTAATTCAGCATTCCAACTGCAAAGTAACAGTAATTATATTTCAAATCATCTAATTTTAGAAATTAATATTTCTATTTGTTTTTTTAGTGTTCCTTTTCCATATTGAAAATGATTTACTAGAGATCTTCAGTTATTTTTTTTTTCTCAGAAATAGTTTTCTTGAGATTTTGAAGTCTGATACCAAAAGAGACATCAAGCAAAACTACTTTGATTATTTCCTCTGTCTGAAGTTCGTAACTAGAATTTAGTCCAATTTGATTTTGCACGACTCAAAGACCTATTATCACTTTACTTTCATTGTATTCATAGGTTAAAAAATATATATAATGCTAGCAATCTGGACCTTGATATTGTCATTGGCAATTTTTATCAATTTGAATACACTGATAATATGCAAGTCTGTGAAAGGATACGATGAACTTTAAATAATTAGGACATGATGATGCTTTCATTTTGTCGAATAGTTTGCTGCTGTGGCCGCATTATGCGTGCAATATGAAGCTGATTTCCGGCCAAACATGAGCATCGTCGTCAAAGCTTTACAGCCGCTACTGAATACTCGGTCTGGCCAACCTGGAGAAGGCCCTGGAATGTGAACCCTAATCATATGTCTAGAGTTAAGTGCAGTCCTATCCTAACCTGTAGATTTTATATACCACCATTGTTCTCGATGGATCCATTATTTCAAACCTCTGCCCACTAGTTTTGAATATCCTTCGAACTCGAATTTGTCCTGTGGGTATGATCTCGGATTGTTCCACAAGTTGCATTCTGCTTTCTTGCTCTAAATGCATTTGTAAAATTCGATATGATGGCAAAGTGATAGGACTTGTTGGCCAGGCAAGCTCTGAGATCGATTCATTTTGATGCACTTTCAAAATAGCCTTCGACCACCCTTAAAAGAAAGGGAAAATTTAAAACAAAATTTATTTTCACTCAATTAAATATAATGGATATTAATTTATTTAATTATTCTTAATATTTTTAGGTAAAAAAAAAGTCTAAAAAAAAATATAATTCTTCTTAAATTCAGCACATTAAATTAGAATCTTGTATATTTTATATCAAATTGAACACGACTCTTTTTCCATCTCAATTGGATGGAAAATATATTAGATTTTTTTTAAATGATATTCAATTGGATGGAAAATATACTAGATTTACTTTAAATAATGCTGAATTTAGGAGGAATTATATTAAGTAGAAAAAAAATTATGCTCGATTTGATAAAAAATATACTTAATTCTAGTTTAAAGTGCTGAATTTAACAGAAATTATATTTATTTTTAGATTTTTTGTACTTACAAAATATGAGGGACAATTTTGATAGAAAATATACTCGATTCTATTTTAAAATGTTGTATTTAAGAATAATTATATTCATTTTTAGATTTTTTTTTTATACCTAAAAAATCTGAGGAGCAATTAGAAAGTTGTGTTCAATTTGATAGAAAATATACTCGATTCTAGTTTAGAGTACTTAATTTTATTGGTACGGTTAGTACTAATGGTCTAACTCAGCTTTTGATGAATGACAAAGTAGGTTAAGTTAGTTTTGTTGTGATCTAACACTTCAACTGAGTGTGCAGGAGAAATCCAACTAAATCGACGGGCCGATCGGATAGCTGGCACGAAATTCAGATAGGTCGACGGGCTGATCGGATATCTGACACGAAGCCTAGCTAGGTCAACGGACCGACCGAATAGCTGGCACGAAGTCCAGCTAGGTCGACGGGCTCTGGGTAAGTAAAGGTAAGTCACTGGAGGAGAGTAATTGCAAGGGCGCGTCTCAGTTGAGGGACAGTAGACGTCGATCTAGTTTAGGTCCATTTGGGATCCCTAAACTGAGATCTTGACTAGTTTCTGGTCCTGTGAGAACAGAAATTAATTACTCTATTTTTTATATTGTGCTAACACTTGTCTTGCAAGGTAATTTGGACTGACACATTTGTTGCAGGGTAAGAAAGTAAATAAAGAAGCAAAACTGCCTTCGGGTGAACAGTACCCGAAGGCGTCTTTCATGGCTATGGAAGGCGCCTTCCACAGATAAAATTCGACCGGTTCGCAGTGTTGGTTGCTACTCCGAAAACCTATAGGTTCCATTGTACAAAAATTTTGTACAAAGGTCTGAACCTTTTCCTAGCTACCATGTGTTCTTTTAAATTAAATTTTGGATCGCCTGCGGAACTTAACACGTTTGATCCAAAACTTAATCTATTTGTTCTTTTAGGTTTTGACTTGGATCTCCTGCGGAACTTAACACGTTCGACCCAAGTCTCCTTAAGTTATTAATTCCATTAAATATTAATTTCCATAATTGGTTCCCAGTACTGACGTGTCGAGGCACATGACCTTCTTGGATATAGGAGCAACCACCACCGACTAGACAAAACCTTTTATAGAAAGCTAATATTTAATTTCCTAAAATAACTTTAGGTTAACCGAAAAGAACAATCAAATCACAAGGAAAAATAAAACAAAAGAACACATCATCGAAAACCATATTCGAAATACTAGAATCGTAAGCCTCTTGTATTTGCTATTATTTCCATAAATAACTAGTATGATGCGGAAAGAAAAATTACTAGTTATACCTTGTAGAAAAACCTCTTGATCTTCTACCGTATTCCTCTTCTAACCTTGGACGTTGTGTGGGCAACGATCTTCCGAGATGAGAAACCACCAACCACCTTCTTCTCCTCCTAGCTAGGTTCGGCCAAAAAAAAAAGCTTCACCAAGGAAGAAGAAAAACACTAACCAAGCTCCAAAAGATGCAAGCTTTCTCTCATTCTTCTTCTTCTTCTCCAAATAGTATCCGGCCTCCACAAGAGCTCCAAGCAATAGAGAATTTCGGCCACCACAAAGAGGAAGAAAGGGAGAAGATGTTGGCCGGCCACACCAAAGAATAGGAGAGGGAGAATAATAGAGGTTGTATCTCATGAAGGCACCCTCACCCCTTCTTTTATATTCCTTGGCCTAGGCAAATTAGGAAATTTAATTACAATAAAATTTTCTTAATTTCCTTGACATGATTTAATTGAGAAAAATAAAATAAAATTTTCCAATTTAATCTATATTGGCCGGCCACATCAAGGGGAAACAATTTAGACAAGTTTTAATCAACAAATTAAAACTTCCTAATTTATTTCCAAAAATTTTAAAAAATAAAATTTCTCTTCAAAAATCTCTTCATGGTTGATAAAAAGAAATTTCTATAATTTTAATTTTACAACATGTGAATAATTTTTAAAGAGAAAATAAAATATCTCACCAATCTACAAATAAGGAAAGAGATCTAATCTCTTTCTTTAATCTTTTGTAGATCTTTTATAAGAGAGATATTTTAATTTTAATTCTCTTTAATAAATTATTTTTTCCACATAATAAAAATTAAAATTAAAATTCCTTTTTAATTTAATTTGGCCGGCCCCCACTAGCTTGGTTCCCAAGCTAGCTTGGCCGGCCCCCTATTGGTGGGTATAGAAGGTGGGTATAGGTGGGTATAGTACTCTATAAATAAGAGGCTACGATAGGGACCGAGAGGAGGAATTGGTTTTGATCTCCCGATAAAATTAAGCATCCCGTGTTCGCCCCGAACACACAACTTAATTTTATCAATAATAATTCATTCCATTAGAGAACTATTATTGAACTACCGCACCAATCCCAAATTACATTTTTGGGCTCCTTCTTATTATGAGTGTGTTAGTCTCCCTGTATTTAAGATATCGAATGTCCACTAATTAAGTGAGTTACTGACAACTCATTTAATTAATATCTAAATCCAAGAGTAGTACCACTCAACCTTATTGTCATGTCGGACTAGGTCCACCTGCAGGGTTTAACATGACAACCTTATGAGCTCCTCTTGAGGACATTATCAACCTAGTATCTCTAGGACACAGTTTCCTATTATAATCAACAACACACACTATAAGTGATACCATTTCTCAACTTATCGGGCTTATTGATTCATCGAACTAAATCTCACCCATTGATAAATTAAAGAAATAAATATCAAATATATATGCTTGTTATTATATTAGGATTAAGAGTACATACTTCCATAATAACCGAGGTCTTTGTTCCTTTATAAAGTCAGTATAAAAGAAACGACCTCAAATGGTCCTACTCAATACACTCTGAGTGTACTAGTGTAATTATATAGTCAAGATAAACTAATACATAATTACACTACGACCTTCTAATAGTTTGTTCCTTTCCATTTTAGTCGTGAGCTACTGTTTATAATTTATAAGGTACTGATAACATCATCTTCTGCATGTGACACCACATACTATGTTATCTACAATATAAATTAAATGAACAACTACAAACAAATGTAGACAATTTGACCAAATGTGATTCTTTATACATAATGAATGTTTACAAAGCTTAGGCTTTCAGTATACATTCCAACACGCAGATAAGGCACAACGAAATCAGGATAGATGTTATCCTACTGAGGCGCCTTCAAGGCCTTTAAAAGGTGTCTTCCAAGCCTTTATAAGGCAGTTTCGAGGAGGCTTTGGAAAAATAACTATATACAAACTACTGCGCACATATTTGAGTCTCCGACTCCTCCCGGTTCCTACTGCGACTCTGTTGTGAAGCTACTGAGCTCGACGACTGATCCGAGCAATTTAGATTGCACCCGATAGACAAACATCAACACAAAATGCCTCATTTCGATTCCGAAGAAGTGTTGGTAAAATTTTATTATTGTACTTAGCTACTATTAAAAGACAAGTGCAGGCTGGTTGTTGCACTTGGTCTAAATTTTTGTACTCGATTATCTCTTTCGGGGGTACCGGAAGAAATTTTTAATGGATTGTCCATCGATAGGTCCACAGGACTTGGACCTTAGAATAGGAGTCGTCGAATGCTCCGAACCAAGTAAAAAATCGCTTGTGTTCTTCTCGTACTTTCTTATTTTCGTTTTCCGCTACGTACTTGTGTTTTTAAAACTAAGAAAGAAATGTTTTTAAAACCACGCAATTAACCCCACATCTCACGTGCGTCACGATCCAACAAATGGTATCAGAGTGGGTAACGTTCTGAATTGGTGCAACCACCAATCAGGCAAAGGGGTTTTTTAAAGAAAAATTAGATATCGTTTTTGTTTAAAAAATATTCTTACAGCTTTTGTGTTTTTCCCTCTAATTTTTTTTTAAAAATTCACCTCAATTTTTTCACTATTAGTTTAAATTGACAAAATAATCATTCTAATGAATTTTGTCATAATACTTTTTATTATTATTTTATTATTTTAAAAAAAATGGTGAAATATCTTCATTTATGTATCTCCTACACTGTTTATCCCAAGACAAAGTCTTGGAATTTACTTCTTGTTTATATTTTTTACAAGTATACCAATGTCTATTCGAGAAGGACGGAGCATCATGAATCATCACCATACGATCAAGAAGATTTCAACTACTGGAGGCGAGCAATGGAATGGTTCTTAGGAAGTTTAAATTTTGATAATCTGCTGATATTGAGAAAGTCTTCTGGGGACTCAGAACTGAACAAAAATATAAGTAAACTTATTTATAATATTTTATCTAACAATGTTTTATGCAGACTAGAAAAGTACAAGAATGCACATGAGTTTTGGACCCAGTTGATCAAGCTACACGAGGAGTCGTTAGAGCTAGAGGATCAAGTCAAAATCAAATATGGACTCGAGTCAAAACCAATCAAAAAGCCTACTGAATTAGGGGGATGCGCTTAAGCTTAGCATAATTTATCAAAATGTCCCTATCAGTAGTGGTTTAAATAATCTGTATGATAATTCAGATAAGTATGAAATTATCCCAAGTATGGTTCATGATAATCTAGGTTTACCTAATTTAAATTCAAAACCACAAAATAATCTAGATTCTGATCAAATCAATCAAGACTTTGATCAAATGAGTATTAATCTTGACTTGGTTAAATAGAACAATGACCAAATCAATTTAAATAATTTAGTTAATTTAGAAAATTTAAAATTAAATGAACATTTAGACATAAGTAAGTCAAACATTAAAATAAATTCAAATTTAAAAATTAATAATAAGAAAATGGATTTAGATCAAATAAATAAATATCTTAATAAAATATTTAATAATATAGATAATATCAGTTTAGAAAATTCTATCCAAAACCAACATAATTTAATTAACAAAAAATTAAATTTTAAAAATAGGACTAATCTAATAAATTCAACTAATAATATAAACTTAAGACAAAGAAAATATAAGGATAAATTCAAACATTTCAATAAAATCAAAATCAAATTTAATAAATTTAAAATTAAATACTAAGAAAATTAAAATTAACAATTAATAAAAATTTAGAAGATAAACCTTTAAAGAAATATATTTCAAAAAATTTAATGAATTCAAATTTTAAAACTAATAAAAACTTAAATATTAAAAATAATCGTAACTTAATATTGAAAGAAAATTTAAATACTAAATATACTCCTTTATTTTTTAAAGACAATTTGACCCATTTAATTAATTTAAAATTAAAATTTTAAATTTAAATTATAAATTAAATATTAAATTTTAACTAAAATTACCATCATGTCTACTACAATTATAAAAATAACCGACATAAACTCAAGACCAAAACTTAAAAATTTTGATCAATAATTCAGAAGGAGACTCTAAATTAGTTGATACCTCCAAAACTAACATACCTGGTAGGGTAATTAGGATTAGCTTAAAAAGGGACAAAGTTTAACTTGATCTACGGTACTGGTGAAATTTTGGATAACAGTAGGTTAGGGAAGCTATGTCTATGCATGTCTAGGAAGATATGACTTCGACCTGGTACATTTGATTTAGTGGAACTAACTGAATCTACCTTTTACGGATCCTAACCAGTTAGACCAAGGTTTTGTACTAAGTTCAATGGATAGAACTATTTGAAAAACCACGAAAGCATGATTACTCTAATGATGTTCAGATGACTCACCATAGTCCAGAAATTTATCCAAAAAATGTCTGCTTGTATAGCCCAAAACTAAACCTGAATCTAATACAAAGTTAAACCAAATCCTAAAATTGAACTTAACTCATCTCACAAAATTATAAGATTTCCTGATTGTAAAAATAGATCGGGTGAGATGAATAAGAATTTAAAATTAAAATTAAAATTTAATTAAAATTAAAATTAAAATTAAATTAATTAAAATTAAATTAATTAAATTAAATTAATTAAATTAAATTAACTTAAAACAACGGGCCAACTAGGTTGACGGATCGACCGGATAGCTGGCACAAAGTCCAAATAGGTCGACGGGCTGACCGGATATCTGGAACGAAGCCCAGCTAGGTCAACGGGCCAACCGGATAGCTGGCACGAAGTCCAGCTAGGTCGACGGGCTGACCGGATAATTGGCACGAAGTCCAGAATGGTCGACGGACTGACCGGATGTCTAGTAAAAGATAAGTAAAGGTAAGTCACTGGAGGAGAGTGACTGTGAGGACGCGTCCCAGTTGAGGGACAGTAGGCGTCGGTCCAGTTTAGGTCCATTTGGGATCCCTAAACTGAGACCTTGACTAGTTTCTGGTCCTAGGAGGACAGGAACTAATTACTCTATTTTTCATATTGTGCTAACACTTGTCTTGCAAGGTAGTTTGGACTAACAAATTTGTTGCAGGGCAAGAAAGTAAACAAAGAAGCAAAACTACCTTTGGGTAATCAGTACCCGAAAGCGCCTTCCATGGCTATGGAAGGTGCCTTGGTACTGTTCATGGAAGGTATTTTCCATGGCTATGGAAGGCGCCTTCCACGGATAAAGTTCGACAGGTTCGCAGATAAGGCGCAGCGAAGTCGAGATAGATTTTATCCCACTGGAGGCGCCTTCAAGGCCTTTGGAAGGTGCCTTCCAAGCTCTTTATAAGGCAGTTTCGAGGAGACTTTGGAAAAATAACTACATACAAGCTACCGCGTGCATATTTGAGCCTCCAACTCCTCCCGGTTCCTATTGCGACTCTGTTGTGAAGCTACTGAGCCCGACGACTACTCCGAGGAGTTTAGATCGCACTCGGCAGACAAACATCAACACAAAACGCCTCGTTTCGATTCTGAAGAAGTGCTGGTAAAACTTTATTATTGTACTTAGCTACTATTAAAGGACAAGTACAGGTTGTTGCACTTGACCTAACTTTTTGTACTCGATTCTCTTTTTTGGAGATATCGGAAGAGGTTTTTAGTGGATAGTTCATCGATAGGTCCGCGAGACCTGGATCTTGGAATAGAAGTCGCCGAAGACTCTGAACCAAGTAAAAAATCGCATGTGTTCTTCTCGTACTTTCTTATTTTTGTTTTTCGTTATGTACTTATGTTTTTAAAACCGAAAAAAGAAGTGTTTTTTAAAACCACGTGATTCACCTCCCCTCTCACGTGCGTCATGATCCGACAAATTTAAAAGGAATTATACCCATTTTTGGATGTTTTGTACCTAAAAAATATGAGGGATAATTTTGATAAAAAATATACTCGATTCTAATTTAAAGTGCTGAATTTAAGTAAAATTATATTCATTTTTAGATTTTTTTATCTAAAATATTTGAAGGACAATTAGATAATATTATTTACGAAAGTTGAATTAAATAAAATTTTACATACAAAATGGAAATAAAATTTGTTGGACATAAAAATTACATATAAAGTTAATATTATGATTAATGATTTTTAATTTACCGTCAAAGAAAAAGCAACAGAATAGTTATCGACGACCATTGGGATCAGATTGAAAGGTTTGTGATAGCAATTTCTTGGAAAGATTAATTGATTTGTAATGCTAAATTCTAGGAATTATCTTTTCAAAAGGGTGCCTTTAGTTTTAGGCATTACTTTTTAGTCTTTTATCTAAAAGACGCCCAAATCTATTTTTTTTTCTGACTTATCCTTACTATACTATTTCAATAGGTAATTAAATTGTTGGCTAAAGAGAGAGAAAATCTTATTTTTATAAAATAGTTATGAATTTTTATTTTATCAAAATAAAATATATGTTAACAAAATTTAAGTTTATAAACTTCTACTGTTTATATAAAGTTTGTTTTTTAAAAAAATAATCATTTTCTATTAAAGTTTGTAATTAAAAATATATATATAATTTGAAGCTTTCTTTTGATCATAAAAATCAAAAAAGTGTTCGTGCAACGATCTTAAAAACTATAAACACTTTTAATCTTCCCCTTGTTTTCTTATTTTTCTAATATAATAATTTTAACAATGCTTAGAACTGAAAAAAAAAACTTATGTTTATATATATAAATGACTTTCTTTATAACTTATCAATTTAACACTCCTTGTTTCTAAAATATCAAAAATAACTTCTTCTTTTTGACAAAATAAAATTTAGGCCAAGATTTAATGTTTTATATATATATATATATATATATATATATATATAGAGAGAGAGAGAGAGAGAGAGAGAGAGAAATGTTAACCTACAGACTTTTATTTACAGAATGGTACGGATCATCCGTCGTGTCATTTTTTTTTATAAAATCTTTTTCTTTTTCCTTCGTTCTCGCCGAACTGAAGCAACTTACCGCGCCTCCTCGCGCGCCCGCCACCCGCTCTGCCGCCGGCCATCTGCCCACCGCCGGCGGCCTCTAGCCGCCTGGACCCACCCACACTATAGCCCAAAGGGTAAATCCGTCGGGGATCGCGGCATGGATTCCGGCTGCTGTCGCCTGCCCATCGTTCTCGTCGAACTGAAGCAGCTCACCGCGCCTCCTCGCGCGCCCGCCACCCACCCGACTGCTGGCCATCTGCCCACCGTCGGCGACCTCCGGCCGCCTGGACCCACCCACACTATAGCCCAGGGAGTGAACTCGTCGGGGATCGCGGCATGGATCCCGTCCGAAATCCGGCCGCGATGGCGCCAGATTGGGTTCCTTCTCAGCTCGATTCCAGCCGCGATCTAGCGCTATCACGGCCGTGTTGGGCAGGCGACCGGATTCCGCCGCCATAGCGTCCAAATTTCGGCGCCATCGCGGGCGGATTCCGGTGCCATCGCGTCCACATTCTGGCGCCATCGCGTTTGGATTCTGGCAGCGATCGTGCCGGAATCCGGGCACGACCGCGGCCGGAGGCAGTGGTCAGGCGGCCGACCAGAGGCGACGAGTGCTGGCACAATTGGCACATAGCAACGAGAACGGGGATGGTAAAAAAAGCAAAAAAAAAATCAAATTGTGTGGGTCGTGGACAAGTCCGCAAGTGCATGTCCGTATCTTAACAAATTCGTATATATATATATATATATATATATATATATATATAGAGAGAGAGAGAGAGAGAGAGAGAGAGAGAGAGAGAGAGAGAGAGAGGATTGTTATGCTGCGGACTATTTCCTACGGATTGTTACGGACTTGCCATGTCATTTTCTTTTTAATTTTTTAAATGCAACTTTTTCTTTTTTTTTCTCTTCATTCTCGTCTAAACAACTCACTGTGCTCACCGCGCCTCCTCGCGCACCCGCCACCCGCTCTGCCACCGGCCATCTGCCCACCGCCGGCGGCCTGGACCCACCCACACTATAGCCCGGGGGTGAACCCGTCGGGGATCGCGGCATGGATTCCGGCCACATCTCGATTCCAGCCGCGATACAGCGGCGATCAAGCTCGATTCGAGCCGCGATCCAACGCGATCGCGACCATGTTGGGCAGGTGACCGAATTCCGGCGCTTTCGCAGCTTGAGGCAGGCGATTCCGGCCACAACTCCATTCCAGTGGTGACCAAGCTTGATTCCAGGTGATTCCGGTCGTGTTGGGCAGGCGACCGCATTCCTACGCGATCGCATTCGGATTTCGACGCGGTTGCGTCTAGATTCCGGACGCGCCTACGTCGGAATTCGGATGCGATCGCGACGGAGGCAGGCGCGGTCGCGTCTGGATTCCGGCGCGGTCGCGCCTAGATTCGGGGCGCGCCAAGATGCGACCGCGCCTGCCTCCATCACGATCACGTCCGGATTCCGGCGCTTCGTTTCAGCGAGAACGACGAAGAAGAGGCGCGCGCGGTGAGTGGGCTTCGTTTCAACGAGAACGAGGAAGAAGAAAAAAAATCAAAGAAAGAGATTGTTTTATAAAAAAAATAAAATAATATGACATGACACTTGGTCCGTAATAATCCGCACCGTAGTATAACAAAATATATATATTATATATATAATGGTTATTTAGGATCTACCATTTATAAGAATTATATAATATACTTTACACTAAATATATCTCTAGAGCTTGAATTTCACGAGGAAGAGTGGGCTGGTTTTGGATGCAGGAGTAATTTTAATAAAAGATAATTTGGTGCATGAAGTTTTTGTCATATAAGATTTCGAAAAAAAATCAATTATATGTAGTCTTAGTTTAGTTTTTACAAAAAATTATTTTCAAGATTCGAATCCGTAATTTTTTAATCATATAACAATAATTTTACTTAATTTTTTAATCATATAACAATAATTTTACTGTTGCACCAAAATTCCTCTTCTCAAGAGTGGATTTTAATGGGCTAAATAAAAAATAATTAGGATAACTGGGTTGTAAAATGAATTAGAACTTGGATTTATGTTGGAATAACATTATTTGAAACAAAAAGTGATGATTAATTAAACCTTTAAACAAACAAAAAGTGACCATACACTTTTGCATGAACGTTCATGTGCTTACACAAACACAGTATTCTTCTTAGCACATACATACTTCAATTTAATGTTAACAATAAAGTTGCTCCCTATGCATATTGTCAACTTTTACCATGTACACAACCCCATAACATACTTTCCTAAAACAATCTTAAATCTATCCCTCTGTAAACAACTTTGAAAGAAAAAAAAAAATGAGCACAGGCAAAGTTGTTGCCCTGTAAGTCTAATCAACATTTTATTTTTTTAAAAAAAATAGTAATATATCCTAATCATTGCCAGCACTTTAGTTGTCCCTCCTATCATTTTTCTGGTTCTCCCTTGTTCCCTTGGATTTAGAATCAACTGGGATTTATCTCAAGATCCTCCCGTTTTGTTTCAGCATCTCTCTTTGAAACTCTACTGTGCCGAGGCCTTTGGTCCTGTAAATCATCAAAATATTTGATTTAATAATCTAAAATGTGTTTGTTAGATATGAAGTATCGATAACGTTCGTGACAATGCATACATACGACGGCATACACTCACAGTCGAAGATCACAAAGTCTGAACAACTGATAAGAGCAGTTTTTGACAAACAATATTACTCAAAACTCATACCAGTGTCTGAGATAGTTGTAAACGACCAGAAATGTTAATAAAAAAACAAATTGGCATAGAAGGTCATGTTGCTTTCTGAGTTAGAAGACCCCATCACATAGCCACCACTGTATAAGTAAAGGTGAACCAGACTGACTGGTAGAAGATTTCGCAGAAAGTCAATACTATTGAGCTGTAGGAATAGACCATGCAGAAAATGTAGTTGACATGTAGACTGTTGTTTATAATGAAAAGCATCTTAGGAAGTTCTATCTTGAGTAACACATGTGATTGATGGATCAAAAGTAATGTGTTGATGGATAGAGAGTAAGTTAGACAAGCCTTTTGAAGACCATAGCTAAAAAGTAAATGAACTTGGTTCAATCATGGGGCAATTTATGCTCTTCACCTTGACTAGTCACTTTTATCTACTATTTATATTGTATGGTAATGAACTACAGGATTAACAAAGCGAACCTCATTTGATTTAGTATTCTCCTGTTCCAGCATTTGAACAACCTGCCCCATTTTGGGTCTCTTATCTGAATCAAGATCAACACACCTCAATGCTACTAAAAGGACTTTTTTAAGAGCTTTAGAAGTTGGCCTAATCACTATGCTTGGATCTACCACTTCTTCAGAGCGACGGTTGGCAATCATCCATTTAAGCCAGTCAACAAGATTAACCTGTAATCATACCATGAAAGATATTAGTCAGATGAGGAAGGTTAGGAAAATGGCTGAATCGAACTGTTGATTTTTGCATAAAATACTTAGCAACTTGTATTAGTTTCCACTCTTTCACAATTTTGTCTCTGAAAGATATTTTATTTCTCTAGTTGCAGTGAACTGATTAGCAAAGATCATATTGGTACAGGTGAAAGTTATAGATGATTTAACTCAAAGATAAAGTTTCCTGTACTCAAAGTATCAGTGATACAACAACTCCTGATCCAAAAATGTAATATGGAAAGTTAACCAAATCAAAATTTTACTTTGTTGAAGTTTCCTTCCTGTGTTCTACATGCGGTCCAGAATAACTTTTTCCTAAGAATTTTTGAGTGGTTGAATCATAACTAACTTTCCTACTATTGTAAATCACCAAATTTCTGATACAAGTAGGCCTTGTTAATAGATATCTTTTCCAGGTAGCAAAAAGAACAATAAAAATCTTTCAGAAAGCTGTTGAACACATTATATTACTTTGGAAAAGTAAATCAAACAACCTTTGAATATATCGCGTCTGAAAAGCTTATATTAAGAGAAACCAAGGAATTTCAAGTTAAACTAGTAAATGCAAATCTGAGATATCAGATTGCCTAAGAAAAACAACTACTACCCTAGCAGCTTTTGGAGTTAGAAATCCAATTCACAGCAGGAATTGGAATTAATTTTTCATTTTTGGAGTACTCTGCATGTTGTTTAGTGGTGTGTTGACTTCAGAAAATTGTAGAAAAAAGGGATGGGCCTGATTCATTTTCTCTGATACATGCATGTTATCTGGTTAGGATGGAGAAGAGAAGGTAAAACATAACCAGGCAATAGTTAACATTCTTTCATAACAAGGTTCCTTAAGCACAGCTAAATGATGCTGTTTTGGACTGCTTAATTAAACAATAGACATTGTCGTTGTCTATTAGTGTTCTACCTCATCAGGAGGACGTCGATAGTCAACTGGACCCCTCCCAGTAATGGCCTCCAGGAGAAGAACACCAAAGCTGTATATGTCACTCTTTTCATTAAGACATCCAGAATTTGCATATTCTGGTGCAACATACCTGCATGAAAAAATATCATGATAGTGGATAACATTGTTATTGCATTATTCCTTAAAATTAAAGGAGTTTTGAAATATTTAGCAAATATGAAATAGTTTCACATTTTAGCTAGAATATTTACCCAAAAGTGCCCATCACGCGGGTAGTGATATGGCTTTTCCCAGCACCCAACAACTTTGCTAAGCCAAAATCAGACATTTTGGCATTAAAGTCTTCGTCGATCAATATGTTACTGGACTTGATATCCCGATGAACAACTTTTGGCTCAACAGCCTCATGTAAATAGGCAAGCCTGTCAATGTACATAAAGGTTTAAAACCACAAATATACAACAGTCTATCACAATGAGTAAATATGTGAGGGTTGCATCTATATAGAAGTTGAAAGGTTTAATTAGTAAAGACACACCAGAGTTTTAACTATAATCAGAAATATGTTTTATATTACAAACATATGTATATAGCATTTTGATTTTTGTAAAGTGTAATGGTTTTCCAAAGCAGCCCAATCCAACAGCAAAATCCTTTGATTTAGGCATGTGTAAATGGAAAAGAAAAAGTGAGAGCAACCTTCAGATGATTTACTTACGCTTTAGCTGTTCCCAAGATAATCTTCATACGGGCATCCCAAGTAAGAGAACCCTTCTGTTCTACAACCCCATGAAGCCACTGTTCAAGATTCCCATTGTTGACATACTCATAAACCAGCATCCTGATCATTGTTAGACAAGATAAAGTTAATAGATAGAACAATGACAAATATCTATCACAAACATGTAACACTTATGAGACACAATGAAGAAGATTCTTTATTTTGCTCGTTAATCTGAAACTAGTTCAAGCAGGAACACTTCTAATTGAAAGACAATGCAATTGGTTTGATTCACTATTGTCAGCAACTTGTCAAAGTTTTTGTGAGTGAATAGAGCTTTCATGTTAAAAAACTTTGAACCTTTGAGTGCCTTCCACACAGAATCCAAGGAGCCGAACTAAGTTCTTGTGGCGAACATGACCAATTGCTTCAACTTCCACCCTAAACTCTTTCTCTGCTTGGCCACTAGAATCCACAATACCACAAAATCCATAAGGATATGAAAAGACAATGCTTAAGAAAACTTACAAAATGATCCACATTTATTCTGCATGAACTTACAAATTGTTGAGAAGCCTCTTGATTGCTACTGGAGTTCCATTGATCAGCTTTCCACGATAAACAACTCCATAACCGCCCTCACCAATAACATTATCCTTTGCAAACCAATTTGTCGCAATTTCTAAGTCTCTTAAGGTAAACCAATGGCCCCAACCTAGGTGAGAAAACTCTGGAAGGTTTGACAATTGTGGAGCACCAGCTGGATCTGCATAGTGCTGCCTGTTTACCACATCCATTGCAGTTCTTCCATTTTCAGAGGATTTGGAGCTAGTATGTTTCTGGACGAAATATAATGAGCCAACATTGCTATTGTCTTCACCTGGTTCTGGTTTTCCGAAGTCCATACCCTTGTTTGAATCATGGTCACTAGAGCCATCATAGACTTTAAGAAGAGCAGAATCATCTTTTATGGGCTTCTCAGTTGGAACTTCCTCAATGTCCCGTGCAAATGCAGGTATCTCAGTAGTAGACAAGTAACCAGAAGCCCTTCTATACCTTCTCCGGTTCTGACAACAGACACACATCAACAACAATGACAGTGCACATAACAGGACAGCTCCAAAACCAATACCAATTATCTCCCACACTCTGAGACCAAGAGGACTAATCTTTCTAGATAGGTGATCAGAAAGAGAGGGACTAGGCGATGACATGTTTTTGATGACCCGCTATCTGCAAGAAAATAACAGGTCAAGATGAAGCAAAATAAAATCATGAACATGGAGAAATCATGGCAACTTGAGAAAATAACTTGTGGACAGACGTGCATAGCACCTTTAAATTGATGCAAGATGACAGAAAATAGGGTCACTGTCCAAGAAAACAACTATGCCAGAAGCAACGGCAATTTTAATTTCCCATATGAAATAAAAACAAAAAAGGGCTGAACATTCATCTGTCATAGTCTGCTAGCAAAGCCAGAATTGAATAAAAAAAAAAAAAAACTGTTGTTTTTCCAGAATAACATGATTGTCTAAAAGCCATCATCAGAAACAGATCTCAAAACACTAGAATCCGAAACGGAAGATAGCATCGAACGAATCAGAAAATATTCAAAAGCCCTAACTTGACAAACATCCTACCTCCAAAATTAGAACTTTGAGGGGCGGACTCCCTCCAATCGGCTCCTTCACCTCACCTGCTTATAGCCTTATACCCCATCGGCCGCCAGCCCCCCAGACAGGCACACTTCACGGAAGAAGCTACGAAAGGACTTCCCTGGCACAGGTCGGAGAGGCAGTGGTTGGCTTCCTCTTCTCCCGGCAGGTGAGGCGAACACAGGTCATCCTCTTCGAGTCGCGGCAGGTACTTGGCGCATTGTCGGCAGAGAAAGAAGCACCTGCTGTATAAAAAAAGGAAAAGGAGCCGCGTTCTCTCACCTTCTCCGTCTTCTTCTTCTCCTCCTTCGTTATCTCACATGAGAAGTGGGTTCCGAGGGCGGTTGGTAGTGATAATAACACAAGGAAGGAAGCGTAGATTCTAAATCAAGTAAAAAAAAACAACATTAGTCAAATAATAATAATAATAATAATAATAATAATAATAAATCTATATTATGCTTGTAAAATTAAAACAAAAAAAGCAAAAATTCAATCTTCTCATTATTTTGAAGATTAACCGTTTTCAGAGGAGGTGAGGGAAGATGAAATAAGGAGGAGAGAATTAATGGAAAGGGAAGGAACGGAAAGTAAATTATAAGACTCTGTTTATTTGGGAGGGTGGAAAATAAAATTAAGAAAAAGTTTTCACAATGAAAAAGTTTTCATCGTTTACTTCATTAAAATTTTCTGAAGGAAAAGTAACGCAATCCATCAGCGGATAATTTTGGAGTCAAAATCGATCATCTCAAAATCGGACGGAAAGCAGCGGATGGGAAAAAAAATGACGCATGCACCCCTTTTGCATTCACAAAATTACATCATATACCAAAAAAATGACGCATGTAGTCTTTTTAACTCACAAAATTACACTATGTAAAAAAAAAAATGACGCATGCACCCTTTTTTATTTATAAAATTACATCATAAGTATTCACCTTCCTCTATCAAGGTAAACAAGTGTGCAAAGGAAAAAATTTCTTTTCTCTTCCTCCAAAAATAACTTTCTATCATTGATTCCTTTCCTTTCCTCATCCACACTCTAGAGTAAACATAGCATAAATGTTTCAATCATTTGGAAAGAGAGATGGTTCATAGAGAAGAAAATGAAAATTAAATATATAAAATTATTAAAAATATCTAGTTTGTATTTTTTTAGATTGTGAACTCCAAAGAGGAAGAAGAGGCGGTCGTGACAGAGTTGAAGGTCTATACGCAGGTGAGCAGTAGCAAGAAGACGGCGATGATCAAGGAGATGATCGCCTAGGAGTCCCAAAGTACCTGTGCTTCATGTTCCGATGGTTGTAGTACCTATTCATCCTCTCTGACAACTCCGCTAGGCAATTGTCGTCGAAGTCGAACACCACCTCTAGGCACAGCTTGTTGAACAGGTCCGTCATGGTAGATTTGTAGAATTGAGCAAGGGTCGAATCTCGGTAAAGACCGAGGAATTATTCTCTCATGTGTTGATTTACTCTCTCCTAATGGTGGTAGGGTTGAGGGGGCCGACATAGTAACAAATTTTACCTTTCGTGGAATTATTTTATAGAATTGTTAATAGGTTCGCCACACTATCGTTGCTCAGCCAGTGCTTTGATGATCCCATGGTAGTTGGTAGTCCATGTAGCTCACGTCATCCTTCGAGTTGATCAGGTTATCCATAAAGATGATGTAGGGGGGGTGATGCCATTTGGTTCAGTCGGAGTGGCAGTATTTAGCACGATTAGAATCAAGAACAACGATTTGGTGTCGTTGTGGATCAACAACCGCGGGATTTTGAGCACGCTGTTAGCGAACTTGATGTTCCAAAACGGGATGTTGTGCATCGCGAACACGAGGTTGTTGTGATTGTTGCTGAGGTCCCGAAAACCCTCGTTGATGGCTCTCGTCGCTCCTCTAAAGAGCTCCAGCGCGAAGGTGCCATCAAGCACTAGCATCTCCACAAACTCATCGTTGGATAGGCGATGTAGCCCTCGTAGCAGGCGCGACACCGGTCCTCATCTACGAGAACCCTTGCCCTAACACTCCTCTTCTATGCCTTGCATGGAACAAGGTCAATATATGGTCATCACCACCATGGACAGCAATCGTGTCGTCATGCTCGACATTCGAATGCGATGATTGGAGGAAGGATAAAATTGAAACAAGTTTCTTTCTAGGGTGTAATCGAGTCGAGCCAAACTCTTGAATGTTTGAACTTGGCTCATTTATAATTGAGCCGAGCTCGAACTTTATTTAACGAATATATTCATGGCTTACAAGCTTATTCGAACTTTTATAAATTTAAATATTTATTAAAAATTAAATTATATATTTAGAGAAAATTATAATATTCTTATTAAAATTTATATTTTATTCTAATAAATAAATTTAATATATTTGTCTATATTTTCATAAGTAGAGTGTAAAATAAATTCAATATCAAAACTATTATTTTTTTATTTAAAAGTTAATTCATGAGCTTAATGAACGTGTTCACGAGTTAATGAATCGAGTATTGTGAAGTTTGAGTTTGGTTTGTTTATCTTAACGAGCCTTATTAAACGAGTTTTTATCGAATCGAGCTTCGAATAGCTCACGAACGACTTGATTCATTTACACTAATATTTCTTTTCCCCTTTCCTACACCTCTATTCAGGGTGTAAGAAATTCCGTTGAGAAAGAATAAGGCTTACTCATCTCTCCTCTTCTCCTACTTAATTCACTTCATCCAATGAGGGTAAATTCTCCCCTTTCTCTTATTTACCCTTTCCTCTCCTTCCCTTTACCTGATCCTGAATATAGGGTAAAAGTTTTATCATCTTAAAGACATTTTATAATCTAATATAAGAAAATCAAATTTTCTATTTTTTTAAAATATATATTAAAATAATATCTCACTTATAATTGAATATCTTTAAATAATTTTGATCAAAATGTATTCCATTGTCCTAATATATGCAAATAACTTTAATTAAAACCTTAAGACGAACATTGAAAATCATGGAAAGAAAGATTCAATAATGATCGACATAAATGAAGATTAGTGAACCTGTTTAGTTGGAAAGCTAATTAATTGCTCGGCCGGTTACTGATCTTCAGTTGTTTCCTCGTATCTAACTAAATTGAAGAAAATAATATTTTATTATTTTAAATTAATATATATTTGGATTTTAAAATTTAATAATCATAATTAATTTCGTTAAATATGGCACGTCATTCATGAAGTATTTATTATTGGTCATTTAAGTTTTTTATGGTGCTCAGTTGATTAAGAAATGATAGATTTATGATAATCAAGATAAAAGATTAATTTTTAATGGCCATATATTTTTAGAGAAAAAAATTTATTTATCCACTATTTTAGATGAGGTGAGCAAAGATTCATTGAAGAGAAAGTAAAATATTTATATTTTCCTTATTTAGGAGGGAGATGTTTTACTGTATTTGGAAAAAAGTGAAGATAATGAAGGTTAAATATATAAAGTTATAAAATTATTATTATTTTATTAAAAATTTACATTTTCAAAAATTTTGTGCATCTTGCATACATTTATTGGTTAAGATTTATACATTTAAATATTTATAGCTCATTTACTAAAGTCGGCATCGAAGTCGGTGTTAATATCAAAGTCAGTGTCGACATTGAAGTCGGCATTGAAGTCGACGTCGACATTAAAGTCGGTGTTGGCGTCGATAGAGTGCGAGCGTCAGACGATGCAAGTTGAACGATACGAGTATTTTTCGTCACAGTACAAATAATATCTAAAATAATAATTTTTAGAATTAATATAATAAAACAGGAATAAAATTAGAAAATAATTTTTTTAAATTTTTTTTTATCTTTTCTTATCTATTGTAAAATGTAAAAAATCCTTTTGTTCCATGAATAAAAAAAATTAAAATTTATTTTTTTTTATCTTTCTTTCTTTTCCGTAGTTCATTCCTTTTTAAACAGGATTTTAAACTTTCTTTCTATTTTTTCCCATCTAACTATAAATTGATTTAGTAATTTACTTTCTTTCGGAATACTATTATTATTTGTCATTTAAAATTGGACGTAGTCATTATTATAATTATTGTCATCTAAATCACATAATTTCTAATGGACCCCGCCCCTTTGGAGCGTTTTATCAGGGCCACGTGTCTGATTCTCATTGCAGCAAACTTCATTTTTCTTCCTTTCAAAAACTTACAGTTATTCAATGTCAGAATTACTGAATATTTGCCCAAATAATTATTGCTGACCTAATTAATAATTTAACATTTATTATTCTTCTCTTTTTCTTCTTCTTCTTATTATTATTATTAAAAAAATACGATGCATTAAATTAAATTAATGGTTGTAACAGGGACAAAATAACTTGCTTTATAACGAATGAATGAATGAGAGGCCAACTAGTGATTTGGACATATTATTGAAAACTAATGCCCATAATTTTGGTGGGTGGGTGGAGTCATGGAGACAAGTAATGCGGTTGGCACATGTTTATCACTAGCAAATAATGTTGATAATGTTCTTCACCTAATAATAGATGCTAGTAATAATTTTATATTTTTATTTTCTCAAGCTTCATTGGAAAGGAGCTTACATAATTAATTGGATCCCAGGCTATAGAGGTATGGTAGGATATTTAGATTAATATCTAAATATTTACAATTCAATTTCTAATTACGATGTATTTATAGAAATTTTTACTTTAGATAAATAATATAACTAAAATATACTAGATTTTTAGATTGATTATTATTTTTTTATTTATCTTTGTGATTGGTGAAAATTTTTTATAGAGTTAGGCGGATTATAAGAGATAGTTAATAAGACAATCTAGAAATATTATTTTATGTAATTAATCGAATATTTAATCAATTTCTAACCGGAGTGTATCGGTGAAAAGACAACATTAAGATGTAGACTGTAGAGTCATATGTCAAATCATGCTTTTAAATTTATTTCGAATGTCGATAAATTTTTTTATAAGATCAGATAATCATCTTTAAAATTAATTAATTTGAAAAATTAAATATTATACTTTTATTCCTTAAAAGTTGGCGCCTTGAATCAATTCGAATCAAGTGATTTAGTTAATCTTAAACAAAAAAATGGACATTCAATTAAAAATGAAATAAATCAAAATAGAACTAATTATTATTATTATTTAGATAAATTGGAAATCGAATTTTACTATTAAAATTGGATAAATTGATATGACATTAATTAATTCAATCGATTATCAAATTAATTGAATTAGAATAATAATACATTATCAATTGATTGTCCATGGATAATCAATTTATCAATCAATTAGTTACGTTGTTTAATTCAAATATTATAGTTGATCATGTCCGAACGCTGAATCAACGGACGCTGGGCACATGACGCTATCCAAATTGCTGACGTAGATCTCCGACCGGTCGTACGAACCTCCGGCGAACCTGCAAGGAAGTCGGGCCGGGAAGTGGTTCCCGGCGACGACCCTCCGACGCTCAAGTCAGGCAAGTGGACAGCAAAGAAATAGCTCCGAATATGCAAGAAGGCGTACCTCCGGTGAAGTGCGAGGCTCCTTATATAGAGCTGGGAAGGAGCTCATGCACACATACCGAGGCGAATACGTGTCCCCAGCCCATACCTCAGTAAGGGCTTGTCAGAAAGCTTGCCTGACACCATACTGCTACAGTCCAAGCACGTCTTCGATGGGACAGCGGAACCCCTTGTCGTAAGATTTGGAGTATGGTTTGGTCATAGAGCATGCCCGCTGTCAGAAGATGTTCCTTGTCCTTTTCTCCTTACTCCATGCCGGGCGTCCGGCCGGCCAGCACTCACCTCACGTCCGGTCGGTCATACATAGTGGTCTACTTGGGAGATTCTCGGTAATGTGCTCTATGGAGACTGTTCGCAGTATGCTACCCTATGTCTTCGGCCGAGCGTGCCATCCGCTCGGCCCTTCGATCCTGTTCAACGAGCGCCGAAACCCCGACTCCCGCCGGGGCGCCTTTTACCATCAGTTAGACACCGGTCGGCCGGTCGGCCGGTCAGCCCCCCTTCTCTGGTCGGCCGATCGATCCCACCTTTTCTCGGTCGTCAGGTCGGTCCATCCTTATCCGATCGACCACCTGGCCCTCTGACTTCTGTTAGGATCCTTCGTACGGAGGCTAGAGAGGGGGGTGTGAATAGCCGACACCAAATCGTCGCGTTTCTACAAACTAGGTTAGCGCAGCGGAAAATAACACGTAGAAACGAAGGAAAAGAAGACAAACCTCAAACAAACTGATGTAACGAGGTTCGGAGATTAGGGCTCCTACTCCTCGGCGTGTCCGTAAGGTGGACGAGTCCAGTCAATCCGTCGGTGGATGAGTCCCCGGAAAACCGGCTAAAAATAACTCCTTATGGGTGGAGAAACCTCGTCACAATACTCTTACAACAGCAAGATGAATGTACAAGAAATACAAGAAAGCAGAAGACAATACAAGTGTAAAAACAATCTTGCCTTCTCGTCGACTGGAAGAAGCAACAGCTCCAAGCGCCTACAACAGCAGATGATTCAGCCGGAAGCTCACGCGAAGCTTTGGAGGAGCTCAACAAAGCTCAAGCACAGCAGCACTTAGGGACAGGAAGAAGGAAAAAGGAGAAGAGGCTCGCAGCAGCAGCCCTCCTTTTATAACCTGCGAAGAAAGCGAAGAAACACAGAAGAAATCTAGCCGTTGCGTCGCAACGGCTAGTGCCTGGATCGGTCTGTGGACCGATCAGGCTTCATGTGGATCGGTCCACCGACCGATCCATTCCCTAGCCTTCGTCTAATCGGTCGATCGGTCCATGGACCGATCAGGAACCTCCCGATCGGTCGTGGGGACCGATCGGGCTCCCACAGAACCATGATCGCCTTATGTTTGTCATCTGATCGGTCACCAGATCGATCAGATACACAAACGTATCGCTGGATCGGTCTGCAGACCGATCCAGAGCTTGGTTTTTGCCCAAACCAAGTCCCAAACCTTCCAAACCAATATCCGGTCAACCTTGACCTATTGGTACATCATGCTTAGCATCCGGTCACTCCCTTGACCTGCTAAGACTCCCCACCAAGTGTCCGGTCAATCCCTTTGACCCACTTGGACTTTCCTCTTCGTGCCAAGTATCCGATCACTCCCTTGATCTACTTGGACTTCCCAACACCAGATGTCCGATCACCCTTGATCCATCTGGATTTTCCCTTGCCCGGCTTAACTCACCAGGACTTTCACCTAGCTTCACTCACTAGGGTTTTCACCTGGCTTCACTCACCAGGATTTCCAATCTGCCTGGCTTCACTCACCAGGACTTTCCCTTGCCTCACTCACCAGGACTTTCCCGAATGCCTGGCTTCACTCACCAGGACTTTCACCTTCACCTAGCTTCACTCACTAGGATTTTCACCTGGCTTCACTCACCAGGATTTCCCGACTGCCTGGCTTCACTCACCAGGACTTTTCCCTGCGCCAAACTCCCTGTTTGGACTTTTCCCGTGCCAAGTCTCCATACTTGGGCTTTTCCAGTGCCAAGTCTCCATACTTGGACTTTTCACCGAATCAGGTCAACCAGGTCAACCTTGACCTACGGTTGCACCAACAATCTCCCAAACATCTATTCTTGTCAAACATCAAGAATAGAACTTCTCTTCTCGTCAAACATCGTCAAACATCAAAACACAACTCGAGTCAGGTCAACTCGAGTCAGGTCAACCAGGTCAACCTTGACCTAAGGTTGCACCAACAATCTCCCCCTTTTTGATGTTTGACAAAATCCAAAATCAAGTTAGGTTAACCCGTTAACCCGATAACCTAACTTAGGTTTTCCAATGTTCTTCCTTGAACATTCTTCCAAAACCTACACTCTCCCCCTTGGGACATCTCTCCCCCTTTTTGACACACATCAAAAAGAGGGAATCAAGGTCAAAAGTTTCTTCCTAATGAAAGTCCCATACCTTTCATTGAAACCCTTAATTTCCCCGTTGATACTAAACTCAACACTCAACTTAGTGACAATCCCATATCACTAATCCTCAAAAGTCTTAAGTAGTAAAAAAAAAAAAAAACTCCCCCTAAAAGTCAACTCCCCTTTGACAATTAGTTAAGACTCCCCCTAAAGGTCAACTCCCCCTTGACCATTGCACCAACAATGTCTTGGAGAGTTTCAAACCTTTAGAAACCCGAAACTCAACTCCCACAGCTGAAATTCCAGACCACAGTCGAAATTCAGTAAATTCAGCACGCCTGATCGGTCACCGGACCGATCAGGACCCCTCTGGATCGGTCCCCAGACCGATCCAGCTTTGGACAGACTCGAGTTCTGATTTCCTTCTCCCGAAATTCAAAAACTCACAACAAATTCCAGAAAATTCTAAAAATTATAAAATTTTGAGGATATATTCCTCATAACATATACTATCAAGGAAAAATAGTTTTCTATAAAAATAACTTCAATTTTCAAATCTTGATACAAAGTTTGAAAAGTTTTGAAATAGCTCAAAGTTTCAAAAACTTTGTATCACTTTGTTCAATGATGAATGCTATCACTAGAAAAGCTTCATCAAGGTTTTTCAAATCAATTTCAAAATGATTTTAAACCTTTTAATTTAGGACCATAATCTTAGGGCTAAATGTACATGACTTGTACATAAGCTTTCCCTATGATCCCCCAATTTTGAATTAGGTTCATCTAGGTACAAGAACTATGCACCTTGATCCTAACTCATCATCCTAATATCTCACACACATCTAAGGTGTATCAAACACATTCAAGTCAATTTTGATGTGAGATATGGGTTTAGGTCAACTTAGGCTAAGTTCTCATGCATTTTCTAAACACCAATTTGATCTCAATATCAAAATGTGCTTTTATCCTTAAATCAATTTCATTGATTATTAATGCAAGAGATGATGACATGTCATGAAATAATATCATAAATGAAAACATGTGCCAATGTCATGATGTCATGGCATAAAGTATGAAACTTAACTAAAGCATGACATATAAAGAACCTAAGCTTTATCATGACATATCAAATGATAAAATTAAACATGATGTCATGACATGTGAGGGCAAATAATCATGGCAAGATTTAGCATGAATAAGACATACCTAGATTACCTATCTAAGTATCCTTAGCCTTAGCTAATACTTAAGCTTTAACCCTTGATTGCCCTAATATGCCAAAATCCTAATTTTGACACTTCTTGAACTCTAGATTCATCCATGCCACTTAAAGATCAAATTTATCCTCAAATCTTGGCATGTTTCATTTTTCCTCAAGAGTTCTCTAGATTTTCCCAAATTGTGCCAATTGAAATTAACATCATCATTTTCCATGATGGCACATTTTACTCTTCCAAGGAGTAAATATCCCATTTCATTTTCAAAGGTTCCCAAAAACCTTGAAAATGCTCCTTGAGCGTCAATTTCCTCAAAGTTGGGTTAACTACCCTTCTAATCAGAGTTGACACTATCTAACCCATCTATGAGATAGAGAAGATGCTCCTAGGAACCCAATACCTATTTGAGCTCATTGGGTTTACTAAATATTCACTAGGGATAACTTCCCTAGCAACCCTCCTAATGACCCTCTTAGGCTTTAAAGCCTTGGTCATTTGGGACTCATCAAGATCAACTCTAGGGGTGACTCCCCTTGTGACCTTGGTGATGGTCTTCCTAGCCCTAGATTTTGTTCCATAATCGAATGGAACATTATGATAAGTGGGCTTGACCACTTGGGACTTAGGTTTGTGACCCAAACCTTTCTTGTCCTTGGACATTGGTTTTTGACCCTTAAACCCTAGAGATGACTTCTCCAAGTTCTTAAGAGCATTTTCCAAAGTATCAAGTCTTGACCTCAAGACTTGATTCTCCTTCTCTAATACCTCAAGTTTTAATTTGTCATTGTTCTTTGAGGCATTCCTAGGCATATGTCTAGTTGATTTGAGATTCCTACCTAGGTTTTCCTTAGCCTTAGATGAGTTAATTCTAGGGTTGGCTTTCCTAGTGTTATCCTTATCTAGACTTACATGTTTGGCTCCTAAGCACATATATTGATTCCTAAGATTATCATGCTTATCATTCTTGACAATTGCAATAAAACTACTAGCATGAGTCTTATTATTATTGCAAGAATATGCCTTAAATGTTACCTTAGGGTTTGCCTTAGCTCCCCCTATCGACGTGCTCGATCTCTTGTCCTTGTGAGATTGCCTCCCCCTCGGACATTGACTCTGATAATGTCCCCTTCGCTTGCATTGAAAGCACACCACGTGCTCTTTGCCTTTGCGTATCGGGACTCCGGCTTTCTTGACCTTTGGCGCCGGTGGAGTCTTCCTAACCCTCTTTGGACACTTACTCTTGTAGTGCCCAAATTCCCTACACTCAAAGCACATTATGTGTAATTTGCTAGAAATTAAAATGCTTGAGTTACCTAGGTTTGAGGATGGATGAACGCTCTCTCCTTCATCCCTTCCGGAGGTAGAAGCTTCTTCTTCTTGCTCCGAACTTGAAGAAGAACTCTCCTCTTCTTCTTTAGATGTTGAGTGACCCTCAACTTCTAAATCCATTCCTCTATGATGTGAACTCCTTGGCTCACTTGACTCCTCTTCATGACTTGAAGTGGAGTTCTCCTCATGGAACTTTGCCAAGTTATTCCACAACTCCTTGGCATCGTTATATCCACCTATCCTACACAAAACATCATTAGGTAAAGAGAATTCAATGATTTTCGTTACCTCATCATTGATGGTTGATTGGTGGATTTGCTCCTTGGTCCACTCCTTCTCTAGGGTTTCTCCTTTCTTGTCCATAGGAGGCTTGAAACCTAATTGAACACAACTCCAATTTTCAAGGTTAGTCATAAGAAAATACCTCATTCTTACCTTCCAATACGCGAAATCGCAGCACTCATAGAAGGGTGGAAACGTGATGTCTTCTCCGAGTCGATCCATTCTCTAGCTTGTGCTCCCACGGGTGTTAATCCGACGAAGAGCGCGCCTTGCTCTGATACCACTTGTTAGGATCCTTCGTACGGAGGCTAGAGAGGGGGGTGTGAATAGCCGACACCAAATCGTCGCGTTTCTACAAACTAGGTTAGCGCAGCGGAAAATAACACGTAGAAACGAAGGAAAAGAAGACAAACCTCAAACAAACTGATGTAACGAGGTTCGGAGATTAGGGCTCCTACTCCTCGGCGTGTCCGTAAGGTGGACGAGTCCAGTCAATCCGTCGGTGGATGAGTCCCCGGAAAACCGGCTAAAAATAACTCCTTATGGGTGGAGAAACCTCGCCACAATACTCTTGCAACAGCAAGATGAATGTACAAGAAATACAAGAAAGCAGAAGACAATACAAGTGTAAAAACAATCTTGCCTTCTCGTCGACTGGAAGAAGCAACAGCTCCAAGCGCCTACAACAGCAGATGATCCAGTAGGAAGCTCACGCGAAGCTTTGGAGGAGCTCAACAAAGCTCAAGCACGAAAGCACTTAGGGACAGGAAGAAGGAAAAGGAGAAGAGGCTGCTGTAGCTAGCAACCTGCGAAGAAAGCGAAGAAACACAGAAGAAATCTGGCCGTTGCGTCGCAACTGCTAGTGCCTGGATCGGTCTGTGGACCGATCAGGCTTCATGTGGATCGGTCCACCGACCGATCCATTCCCTAGCCTTCGGTTCCGTCTCCGATCGGTCCATGGACCGATCGGGAACCTGATCGGTAGTGGGGACCGATCGGGCCGATCGGTCCCGGGCGATCGGAAGGCTTCAGAGAGTTGCCCAACTCTCTAGTGGAATCTGATCGGTCCCGGCACCGATCCCACCAGTGGGGTCCTGATCGGTCCGGGGACCGATCAGGCTCAAGCCGATCGGTCCCCGGACCGATCAGTAAGCCCACAGAACCATGATCGCCTTCTGTTTGTCATCTCGTATCGCTGGATCGGTCTGCAGACCGATCCAGAGCTTGGTTTTTACCCAAACCAAGTCCCAAACCTTCCAAACCAATATCCGGTCAACCTTGACCTATTGGTACATCATGCTTAGCATCCGGTCACTCCCTTGACCTGTTAAGACTCCCCACCAAGTGTCCGGTCAATCCCTTTGACCCACTTGGACTTTCCTCTTCGTGCCAAGTATCCGATCACTCCCTTGATCTACTTGGACTTCCCAACACCAGATGTCCGATCACCCTTGATCCATCTGGATTTTCCCTTGCCCGGCTTAACTCACCAGGACTTTCACCTAGCTTCACTCACTAGGGTTTTCACCTGGCTTCACTCACCAGGATTTCCAATCTGCCTGGCTTCACTCACCAGGACTTTCCCTTGCCTGGCTTCACTCACCAAGACTTTCCCGAATGCCTGGCTTCACTCACCAGGACTTTCACCTACACCTAGCTTCACTCACTAGGATTTTCACCTGGCTTCACTCACCAGGATTTCCCGACTGCCTGGCTTCACTCACCAGGACTTTTCCCTGCGCCAAACTCCCTGTTTGGACTTTTCCCGTGCCAAGTCTCCATACTTGGACTTTTCCAGTGCCAAGTCTCCATACTTGGACTTTTCACCGAATCAGGTCAACCAGGTCAACCTTGACCTACGGTTGCACCAACAATCTCCCAAACATCTATTCTTGTCAAACATCAAGAATAGAACTTCTCTTCTCGTCAAACATCGTCAAACATCAAAACACAACTCGAGTCAGGTCAACTCGAGTCAGGTCAACCAGGTCAACCTTGACCTAAGGTTGCACCAACAACTTCCACGTGGCGTTGACTCCCCGGAAAGGGGGTCCCTTGTTCTTACCGCCGGATCACTTGTCTCCCCTTCAAGTCTAGTCGAAGGAGGCGCTTAGCCCGACTGACTGGACGATTGTTTAGCCGAACGACATCCTTCACCTAACATCCGCTCGGAATCAAAGGGGGTAGCCAAAACGCCAGTCAACGGCCACATTCCTCAGCATCTCTTCGAAGTTTTCGCCAATCTCTATCATTAAGGTCGAGCATGCGCCCATTAAATGCGTTCCAGTGGCTGGTTTCCACGTGGCGATGCTGCCATCATCGTATGGCGGCGGCGTGGTGCTCTGATGGGATCTAGGCGGTTTGAAATGAACGGCGCGATGCGCGCTCCGATTCTCGCGACCTGGATCCAACGGTGGAGGCCGCTCGGGCTCCACCCTATAAAAGCTCCGTTTTCTTCCTTCACTGCACCCTTACTCTTGCGTGCCTTCCAGCTTCTCGCGTTCCAGCTTTCCGGCGATCTCGCTCCTCTGGTTTCGGCGATCCCCGGTGCTCCTTTTTCGATCTTCCTCTTTGTTGTAAGGTTCTGTTTCTTTCCTTCCTTGTTTCCGGTGTTTTCTTTGCATTTCTTTCCCAAGTTTTCGTCCTCGGGGTACTATTGCGTTGTCGTCCTCTTTTATCGTCTTTTTTGTTTTCGTCCGCTCGGACAATGGCCCAATCTTCTCAATCCCAAGACCAAACCCTCAGCCCATGGTACACTACTATGGAGTCGCGCTTCGATCGGCGCGACGCCGACCTTCTGATTAATACTTTTGAGATCCCCTCCAACCTTGAAATCATCATACCCACAGACTCCGCTCGGCCACACAAACCGCCGCGCGGAGCGTTTTGTGTTTTCCGCGACCAGTTCACGATCGGTCTGCGACTTCCCATTCACCCCTTCTTTGTAGAAGTTTGCAACTTTTTCGGCATTCCGCTCGGAAGCCTAGTCCACAATATTTTCCTCCTTTTATGCGGTGTAGTCGTCCTCTTCAAAATCCATAACATTCCCCTCCGGCCGGACGTCTTTTATTACTTCTATTACCCCAAGCAATCCAAGTCGGGCACCTATATGTTCCAAGCTCGGCCCGGCTTGGTCTTCTTCAATAAACTGCCTTCCTCCAATAAGCATTGGAAGGAATTCTACTTCTACATTCGCTTTCTTGAACGGCCTACCTTCCGAACCCAGTGGCAGGTCGGCCTTCCTCTCTCCCCAGAGCTCAAAAGGTTCAAGACCCGGCTGGATTATCTCCACACCGCCAACATGCTCGCCGGGCTGCGTTTTGATATCAACAAATTTCTCCTAGAAGGTGTTATGTACATATTCGAGCTGAGTCCGATCAGAACACCTCTCCCGAGCGGCTTCGGCAAGATTTTCACTTTGAACATTTGCCTTGTTTGCTAATTGATTTTGTCCTTTTTCCCTTTGCAGCGAATATTATCATGGAGTCGGTGATGGCTGGCATTCTCAAGAAGAAGGCGGCGGCGCTCGAAGCCGCGGCAGCCAAAGAAATGGAGATGCTCGGTATCCAGCCGGTCGGCTCAAACGAAGAAGAGAGCGGGACACATGCTGGGGAGTCGGCCGCTCAGGCTTCTCTCCCAGAGCCAGCGACCGGAGCAACTATTAGCCAAGAGCCTTCCACTCGGGATGAAGGCTCTGCTCCGGAAGAAGAGCGGCCTCTCCAAAAAAGGCGCCAAGTGGAGACTCCCCTCCGATCAACCACGTCTGCGGTTCAACCGTCCGCCCAGGCCACTGCAAGTGCTCGCGGCAAGGCTCCAGAGGCCGAAGCTATTTCGTCCGACCGTACCCCCTCTCAATTGGACGCACCGGCGGACCCCATTGAGGTCGTTCCCGTCAGCATCCTTCCGCCCGCTCCCCAACGGGTCTAGCGTTCAACCATCTTATCCCAATTCTCAGCACCGGCCTCTGATCCTTCTCTGACATCTGCTCAATCAACCCCCGATCGGCGCCGAACCATCCGGGTCTCCCTACATCTCCCGACTGAGGAATTAATGCCTGAAACCGATCGGCCAACAGCGCCCGAGCACCTGATTACCATGAAAGGGCCCTTAACCGAAATGTGGGTCGACGCTCGGGCGCGCGTCGCCCTGATCCACCTCAGTAATCTGGCCAACAGCCATATGCAACAGGCCACGGGGGTAAGTTTATTTCATTTAGTCCGTTACGCATTATTTCCGATCGACTTCTAGCACCTTGCTCATGACAGAGATGGGTGGAGGAAATCGCCGTTTGCAATCGTCTGGCGATGATGGACACAGAATTGAGACAACTGAAGGCCGCAAGCGGTCCGTCCGGCTCTCAAGGCCCTTCATATGTCGAGCTGAAGAAAGAGCTTAAAAAGGCTCAGGATTTACTGGTGGCCGAGCAGAAGAAGACAGCCGACCAGGCTCACCATCTGGCCGAGCTCGAGCGAGTGAGAAAATCTCTAGATCACAAGATAAACTTGGCGACCGAGCGGAAGAACACGACCATCTCTGACCTGGAGAAAAAGAATGTGGAGGCTCGGGGCCTAGAGCAGAAAGTAAAGGAGCTGATGGAGCAGCTCGATGGCGAGAAAGCTGGCCGCTCGGTGGACGCACTCAAGCATATAGACGTGCTGAAAACTCTACAGGAGTCCCTCGCCGCGTCCCAATTGGCCTTCAAAGAATACCAAGAGGCCGAGCCAAGCCGGGTCACCGCCCTGAGACAGAATTACATCCGCTCGCCCGAATTTTCGGAGAAAGTTTGCGAGCGGATGTATACTGCATTTGACCTTGCCATGGCCGCCACCACCACATATTTGAACTCCAAGGGGCAACTTCCCGAGTCCGCCATCATCCTGGACGCAGATCAAGTGGTGCTCCTCGACAACATCCCGAAGGACCTCTATGATTACCTAGAGTAGAAGTTTTACATGTAATTTGGCCGCTCGGCCAAAGACATTCCTTTTTTGTAATTTGGCCACTCGGCCAGTCTTTTTAATATGCTATTCTTTCGCTTGTTTTGTCCTTTTGCTAGTTATTATGTGTGTTGTCCGCTCGCCTCTTATCACACCTCTCGTGCTCGAAAGGTATTTTTACAAAGTATTTTGCGTACCAGTTCTGCTCGGACGAATATATTCTGATTCGACAAAAGAGGTTATTCACTGGATATTGATGAAGTACCTTTGGGTACTAGGCCGAGCAGAACGCATCGGTGGTCAAACGATATTGACGACGAGTACAAGTCCTCGTGATCGCCTTCTTCCGCTCGGAGGGTTTATAGACGTCGGCTCGTCTCTCGATTTTTAACGTCGGAGCTCGACGGTCTTCCGCTCGGAGGGTCTATAGACGCTGGCTCGTCTCTCGATTTTTAATGTCGAAGCTCGACGGTCTTCCGCTCGGAGGGTTTATAGACGCCGGCTCGTCTCTCGATTTTTAACGTCGGAGCTCGACGGTCTTCCGCTCGAAGGGTTTATAGACGCCGGCTCGTCTCGATTTTTTGTTGGTTGCTACTCGGAAAATCTAGTGGTTCCATTGTACAAAAATTTTATACAAAGGTCTGAACGTTTTCCTACCTACCATGCGTTCTTTTAAATTACATTTTGGATCGCCTGCGGAACTTAACACGTTTGATCCAAAACTTAATCTAATTGTTCTTTTAGATTTTGACTTGGATCTCCTGCGGAACTTTACACGTTTGATCCAAATCACCTAAGTTATTAATTCCATTAAATATTAATTTTCATAATTAGTTCCCAGTACTGACGTGGCGAGGCACATGGCCTTCTTGGATATGGGAACAACCACCACCGACTAGACAAAACCTTTTAAGGAAAGCTAATATTTAATTTCCTAAAATAACTTTAGGTTAACCGAAAAGAACAATCAAATCACAAGGGAAAAAAATAAAAGAACACAATATCGAAAAACATATTCGAAATACTAGAATCGTAAGTCTCTTGTATTTGGTATTTATTTCCAAAAATAACTAGTATGATGCGGAAAGGAAAAATTACTAGTTATACCTTTTAGAAAGACCTCTTGATCTTCTACCGTATTCCTCTTCTAACCTCGGACGTTGTGTGGGCAACGATCTTTCGAGATGAGAAATCACCAACACACCTTCTTCTCCTCCTTGCTAGGTTCGGCCAAAACAAAAGCTTCACCAAGGATGAAGAAAACTACCAACCAAGCTCCAAGGGATGCAAGCTTTCTCTCATTCTTCTTCTTCTTCTCAAGTAGTATCTGTTGGATCGTGAAACGTCGATAGAGGAGGGGGATGAATATCGATTCGAAAAAATCGCGTTAATAAGAGTTAAGCGCAGCGGAATAATAAAAAACTTAGGCAAACTGAACAAGGTGTTTTTTTACTTCGTTCGGAGCCTGTGACGACTCCTACTCGAAGGCCCGTACTCCTTGAATACTTTCGTTGGGCAATTCACTAGCAATTCGAAATACTATTACAAATTAAGGTACAGAAATGCTAATGGAAATAAAGTGATACCGACAAGAAAATTAACCAAAGAAGAAGGAGCACTTTGTCGGAGCTTTATTAGCGTCGCAGGAGCGTAGAGCGGCAGAGCAAGCAGTCGAAGAGTTCTCAGTTAATCGTTGTATTGAAGCTCCCCTCTGACCCTCCTTTTATATGAGGCTCGGGGCGCCCCGGATCCCTTCCGGGCGCCCTGGTGGGACGTGGCAGATCCAACCAGCAAGCCCCACGTGGCGACGCACGAGTTTGGATGAAATTTCCCTCCCGGGCGCCCGGACCCTGTTTTCCCGCAGAATCCGTCCTGCAAGACAAACGTTAGTCCGAAGGCAAATTTACCCTGCAACACAGATTGTTAGCAAAAACAAAGTGAGTATGAATTAGCAAAAAGGAGTATGACTTAGATTCCGTCTTTCCGAGTCCGGAATCTAGTCACGATCTCGACTTAGATATCCGAAATGGATCTAAGTCGGATTGACGCCTAATGTTCCCTTCTCGGGAACGCGTCCTCGCAGTCACTCCCCTCCAGTGACTTACCTCACTTACCTGTCAGACGTCCGGTTAGCCCTTAGACCCGTCAGGACTTCTCGCCAAGCGTCCGGTCAGCCCGTCGACCCGCTCGGACTTCTCGCCAGCTATCCGGTCAGCCCGTCGACCTAGCTGGACTTCTCGCCAAGCTATCCGGTCAGCCCGTCGACCCGCCTGGACTTCTCGCCAACTATCCGGTCAGCCCGTCGACCTAGCTGGGCTTCGTGCCAGACATCCGGTCAGCCCGTCGACCTATCTGGACTTCTCCTGCACACTCGATCAAAGTGTCAGATGACAACAAACTAACTTAACCTGATTTGTCATTCATCAAAACCTGGGTTAAATCGTTAGTGCTAACCGCACCAACAGTATCCGGCCACCACAAGAGCTCCAAGCCAATAGAGAGGTTTCGGCCACCACAACGAAGAAGAGAGGAAGAGGATGGCCGGTCACACCAAGGAATAAGAGAGGGAGAAAAATAATAGAGGTTGTAACTCATGAAGGCACCCCAACCCCCTCTTTTATATTCCTTAGCCTTGGTAAATTAGGAAATTTAATTACAATAAAATTTCCTTAATTTTCCTTGAAATGAATTAATTGAGAAAAATAAAATAAAATTTCCCAATTAAACTTATAATGGCCGGCCACATCATAGAGAGACAAATTAGACAAGTTTCAATCAACAAATTAAAACTTCCTAATTTGTTTCCGGAAATTTTAAAAATAAAATTTCTCTTTAAAAATCCCTTCATGGTTGATAAAAAGAAATTTCTATAATTTTAATTTTCAACATGTGAATAATTTTTAAAGAGAAAATAAAATATCTTTCCAATCTACAAATAAGGAAAGAGATCTAATCTCTTTCTTTTAATCTTTTGTAGATCCTTTAAAGAGAGATATTTTAATTTTAATTCTCTGTAATAAATTCTATCTTCCACATAATAAAAATTAAAAATTAAAATTCTTTTTAATTATATTAGGGCCGGCCCCCTCTAGCTTGGGTTCAAGCTAGGGCTGGCCACCCATAAACCATGCTTAGGCCGGCCCTAGCTTGATTCCCAAGCTAGCTTGGCCGACCCCCTTTAGGTGAGTATAAAAGGTGGGTATAGGTGGGTATAGTACTCTATAAATAAGAGGCTATGATAGGGACCGAGAGGAGGAATTGGTTTTGGTCTCCCGATAAAATTAAGCATCCCGTGTTCGCCCCGAACACACAACTTAATTTTATCAATAATAATTCATTCCACTAGAGAACTATTATTGAACTACCGCACCAATCCCAAATTACATTTTTGGGCTCCTTCTTATTATGAGTATGTTAGTCTCCCTGTGTTTAAGATGTCAAATGTCCACTAATTAAGTGAGTTACTGACAACTCATTTAATTAATATCTTCATCCAAGAATAGTACCACTCAACCTTATCGTCGTGTCGGACTAAGTCCACCTGCAGGGTTTAACATGACAATCCTTATGAGCTCCTCTTGGGGACATTATCAACCTAGTATCTCTAGGACACAGTTTCCTTCTATAATCAACAACACACACTATAAGTGATATCATTTCCCAACTTATCGGGCTTATTGATTCATCGAACTAAATCTCACCCATTGATAAATTAAAGAAATAAATATCAAATATATGTGCTTGTTATTATATTAGGATTAAGAGCACACACTTCTATAATAACTGAGATCTTTGTTCCTTTATAAAGTCAGTATAAAAGAAACGACCTCAAATGGTCCTACTCAATACACTCTGAGTGTACTAGTGTAATTATATAGTTAAGATAAACTAATACCTAATTACACTATGACCTTTTAATGATCTGTTCCTTTCCATTTTGGTCATGAGCTACTGTTTATAATTTATAAGATACTGATAACATCATCTTCTGCATGTGACACCACATACTATGTTATCTACAATATAAATTAATTGAACAACTACAAACAAATGTAGATAATTTGACCAAATGTGATTCTTTATTCAAAACAAATATTTACAAAAGCTTAGGCTTTCAGTATACACTTTAACATTTTTAACATCGGAGCTCGACGATCTTCCGCTCGGAGGGTTTATAGACGCCGGTTCGTCTCTCGATTTTTAATGTCGGAGCTCGACGGTCTTCCACTCGGAAGGTTTATAGATGCCGACTCGTCTCTCGATTTTTAACGTCGGAGCTCGACGGTCTTCCGCTCGGAGGGTTTATAGACGCCGGCTCGTCTCTCGATTTTTAACGTCGGAGCTCGACGGTCTTCCGCTCGGAGGGTTTATAGACGCCGGTTCGTCTCTCGATTTTTAACGTTGGAGCTCGACGGTCTTCCACTCGGAGGGTTTATAGACGCCGGCTCGTCTCTCGATTTTTAACGTCGGAGCTCGACGATCTTTCGCTCGGAGGGTTTATAGACGCTGGCTCGTCTCTCGATTTTTAACGTCGGAGCTCGACGGTCTTCCGCTCGGAGGGTTTATAGGCGCCGGTTCGTCTCTCGATTTTTAACGTCGGAGCTCGATGGTCTTCCGCTCGGAGGGTTTATAGACGCAGGCTTGTCTCTCGATTTTTAACATCGGAGCTCGACGGTCTTCCGCTCGGAGGATTTATAGACGCCGGCTCGTCTCTCGATTTTTAACTTCAGAGCTCGACGGTCTTCCGCTCGGAGGGTTTACAGACGCCGGCTCGTCTCTCGATTTTTAACGTCGGAGCTCGACGGTATTTCGCTCGGAGGGTTTATAGACGCCGACTCGTCTCTCGATTTTTAACGTCGGAGCTCGACGGCCTTTAAGGCTAACTTTAACAATGTCGTTTGGCGAAGTTATTTGTCATCTTTTATCATTTTTGCTGCCTGCATTACAAGTACATAGGCGACCAAAGCATATGCAAAATTACATCGGCGCACCTCTTACCCAGCTCGGTACGGCTGGAGATGATTCGCACTCCATGGTCGATCCAGCTGCCGCCCGTCTTCATCCTCCAAATAATAAGGACCCGAGCGGAGCTTTTCGATGATTTTGAAGGGGCCCGCCCAAGGAGCTTCCAGCTTGCCAACGTCGCCGACCGGCTTTACTTTCTTCCAGACAAGGTCGCCAACTTGGAATGCCCTAGGGATCACGCGCCGGTTGTAGTTCTGCTTCATTCTTTGCCGATACGCCATCAACCGGATGGACGCCTTGGCTCGCTCTTCGTCGACCAAATCCAGCTCCATGTTCCTCCGCTCAGCGTTGTCATCATCATAGTTCTGGATCCGGACGGTCTCGACGCCGACTTCGACAGGAATAACCGTTTCGCCGCCATACACCAGATGGAAAGGCGTGACGCCCGTTCCTTCTTTTGGGGTTGTTCGGATGGCCCATAGGACGCCCGACACTTCATCCACTCAGCTTCCTCCCAAATGGTCGAGCCGAGCGCGCAGAATGCGAAGAATTTCCTGATTGGCTACTTCGGCTTGACCATTGCTTTGGGGGTATGCCACGGACGTGAAGTGTTGCTTGATGCCATAGCTTTTGCACCAATCTTCGAGCAGCTTTCCCGCGAACTGCCGCCCGTTATCGGAAACAAGTCGACGAGGGATGTCAAACCAGCAGATGATGTGCTGCCAGATAAACTTCTTGACCATCTGCTCGGTGATCTTAGCTAGCAGCTCGGCCTCCACCCATTTGGAAAAGTAATCGACCGCCACTAGTAGAAATTTCCGCTGCCCAGTCGCCATGGGAAACAGACCCACAATATACATTCCCCATTGGTCGAACGGACAGGACACGGTAGCTGCTTTCATTTCCTCCGCCGGTCGGTGGGAGAAGTTATGGTACTTTTCGCAAGAAAGGCACGTCGCAACGGTCCGAGCGGCGTCTGCTTGCAGGGTTGGCCAAAAGTATCCGGCCAGCAGGATCTTCTTAGCCAGGGATCGTCCGCCCGGATGCCCTCCGCACGATCCTTGATGCACTTCTTGGAGGATGTACGCCGCGTCTTCCGAGCTCACGCATTTCAACAGCGGGCGGGAGAAAGCCTTATTGTAGAGTTGATCTCCAATAAGTGTGAATCGACCGGCTCTCTTCCTCAGAAGCTGGGCTTCATCCAGATCGGACGGTGTAGCACCCGAGCGGAGAAACTCCGTGATGGATGTCCGCCAATCGCTCGGAAACGAGAGGCCCTCCATCCGGTCGACGTGCGCCACCAAAGATACTTGTTCAATTGGCTGCTGGATGACGACCGGTGTTATTGAACTTGCAAGTTTGGCTAACTCATCGGCCGCCTAGTTTTCTGCTCAGGGTATCTTCTGGATAATGACTTCTCTGAAATTGGCCTTGAGCTTCTCAAAGGCTTCAGCATAGAGTTTGAGCCGAGCGTTGTTAATCTCAAAAGTTCCATAGAGCTGCTGAGCGGCCAATTGAGAGTCTGAATGCAGTGTCACCCATCCTGCCCCAACATGTCGGGCTGCCTGCAAGCCGGCTATGAGGGCCTCATACTCCGCTTCATTGTTTGTAGCTCTGTAGTCCAGCCGGACGGATAAGTGCATCTTTTGTTGGTTGCTACTCGGAAAACCTAATGGTTCCACTGTACAAAAATTTTGTACAAAGGTCTGAACCTTTTCCTAGCTACCATATGTTCTTTTAAATTAAACTTGGATCGCCTGCGGAACTTAACACGTTTGATCTAAAGTTTAATCTATTTGTTCTTTTAGGTTTTGACTTGGATCTCCTGCGGAACTTAACACGTTCGATCCAAATCACCTAAGTTATTAATTCCATTAAATATTAATTTCCATAATTGGTTCCCAGTACTGACGTGGCGAGGCACATGGCCTTCTTGGATATGGGAGCAACCACCACCGACTAGACAAAACCTTTTAAGGAAAGCTAATATTTAATTTCCTAAAATAACTTTAGGTTAACCGAAAGGAACAATCAAATCACAAGGAAAAGGGAAAAAAAAACAAAGAACACAACATCGAAAATAAATTCGAAATACTAGAATCGCATGCCTCTTGTATTTGGTATTATTTCCAAAAATAACTAGTATGATGCGGAAAGGAAAAATACTAGTTATACCTTTTAGAAAGACCTCTTGATCTTCTACCGTATTCCTCTTCTAATCCCGGACGTTGTGTGGGCAACGATATTCCGAGACGAGAACCACCAAACCACCTTCTTCTTCTTTCCTTCAAGTTTCGGCCAAGTAAGACTTTCAAAGGAAGAAGATCCTTTTCCACCAACCAAGCTCCAAGGGATGCAAGTTTTCTCTCTTTCTTCTCCAAGCTAAGATCCGGCCACCACTTGATCTCCAAGAGAAAAGAAGGTTTCGGCCACAAAGATGGAGAGAAGAGAAAGGGAAGGGCCGACCACACCAAGGAAGAAAAGAGGGAGAAAAATAATAGAGTTGTTCTTCCATAAAGCCTCCTCTACCCCCTCTTTTATAATACTTGATCTTGGCAAATAAAGAAATTTAAATAAAAACTTCCTTAATTCTTTTGCCATGAAAAGGAAAAATTTATTTAATTAAAAATAATTTTTCTTTTCATTATAACATGGCCGGCCACTTATTTCCCCAAATCAAGGAGAGTTTTAATTAAACAAGAATTAAAACTTCCTAATTTGTTTCTAGAAATTTATAAAAAATTCTCCAATAATTTTATCCCTTCATGATTGGTTTATAAAAAAGAAATTTAATAAATTAAAATCTTTCTTTTAAACATGTGGATAAAAAGAAAGTTATCTCTAAAAATTAAAATCTCTTTTAATCTACAAATAAGGAAAGATATCAAATCTTTTCTTAATCTCTTGTAGAAACTTATAAAAGAGAATATTTAATTTTTAAACTCTCTTTTAAATCATGAACATGGTTAAAAAGGAAAGTTTTCTTAAAATTTAAAATCCACCTTTTAATTAACAAATAAGGAAAGATTTCAAATTTTAAACTCTCTTTTAAACATGTAGATGATTTACAAATAAGGAAAGTTTTTACCAAAAATTAAAATCATCCTTTTAATATACAAATAAGGAAAGAGATTAATCTCTTCTCTTAATCTTTTGTAGAAAGCTATAAAAGAAAATTTTTAATTTTTAAACTCTCTTTTAAAATCATGATATCCACATAAGAAATAATTTTAATAAAAATCCTTTTTAATATTCTAGTGGCCGGCCACCTAAGCTTGGGACCCAAGCTTTGGTCGGCCACCAACTTGGCTCATCCACTTGGTCTTGGTCGGCCCTAGCTTGGGTTCCAAGCTAGCTTGGCCGGCCCCATTGGATGGGTAAGAAGGTGGGTATGCGGTGGGTATAAATCTCTATATACAAGAGGCTACGGTAGGGACCGAGTGGAGGAATTGGTTTTGGTCTCCCGATAAAATTAAGCATCCCGTGTTCGCCCGGAACACACAACTTAATTTTATCAATAATAATTCATTCCACTAGAGAACTATTATTGAACTACCGCACCAATCCCAAATTACATTTTGGGCTCCTTCTTATTATGAGTGTGTTAGTCTCCCTGTGTTTAAGATGTCAAATGTCCACTAATTAAGTGAGTTACTGACAACTCATTTAATTAATATCTTAGTCCAAGAGTAGTACCACTCAACCTTATCGTCATGTCGGACTAAGTCCACCTGTAGAGTTTAACATGACAATCCTTATGAGCTCCTCTTGGGGACATTCTCAACCAAGATTACTAGGACACAGTTTCATTTTATAATCAACACACTATAAGTGATATCATTTCCCAACTTATCGGGCTTATTGATTTATCGAACTAAATCTCACCCATTGATAAATTAAAGAAATAAATATCAAATATATGTGCTTGTTATTATATTAGGATTAAGAGCATACACTTCCATAATAACTGAGGTCTTTGTTCCTTTATAAAGTCAGTATAAAAGAAACGACCTCTAATGGTCCTACTCAATACACTCTAAGTGTACTAGTGTAATTATATAGTTAAGATAAACTAATACTTAATTACACTACGACCTCCAATGGTTTGTTCATTTCCATCTTGGTCGTGAGCTATTGTTTATAATTTATAAGGTACTGATAACAAGATCTTCTGTGTGTGACACCACACACAATGTTATCTACAATATAAATTAATTGAACAACTACATTTATCATAAATGTAGACATTTGACCAATGTGATTCTTATTTCTAAATAAATGTTTATACCAAAAGCTAGGCTTTTAGTATACATCCTAACATTTTTTCTTCTTGGGGAGAGAGCAGTAGTACTCCAATCCTGCTTCCGAGCCGAGTGGACGATCCGTCTACAAATATTTTCCACATGACTTCGAGTTCTGGCCTTTGTACTTCGGTGATAAAATCTGCCAAGGACTGCGCCTTTATTGCCGAACGGGGCTGATATTGAATGTCAAATTCACTCAACTCCGTTGTCCATTTGATGAGCCGCCCGGATGCTTCTGGATTCAACAGCACTCTTCCCAATGGGCTATTTGTCCGGACGATGATAGTATGAGCCAAGAAATAGGGACGGAGGCGCCGAGCGGCGAGGACCAAAGCGAAAGCCAGCTTCTCAAGCCCAGTGTAGCGAGATTCAGCATCTTTTAAAATATGGCTTAGAAAATATACAGGTTCTTCTCCGCTTGCCCTTACCAGTGCCGAGCCGACTGCTTGCTCAGTTGAAGATAAATAGATACAAAGTGGCTCACCCATAGTTGGCTTGGCTAGCACAGGCAGAGAGTTCAAGTATGCCTTCAGATCTTCGAACTCCCGATCGCATTCTTCGTCCCAGTGAAACTTAGTGGCTTTGCGCAAGATTTTGAAAAAAGGTAAGCTCCGGTCGGCAGTCTTGGAGATGAATCTGGACAAAGCAGTTATCCGACCGGTCAAGCGATGCACTTCCCTTAGGTTTCTTGGGAGCGGCATATCTTGTAACGCTTTCACTTTGCTGGGATTTGCCTCGATGCCCCGCTCGGTCACTATGTATCCTAAGAAACGCCCGCCTTTTGCTCCGAACAGACACTTCTGAGGGTTTAGCTTGACTCCATATTTTCGTAGCGTTCGGAAAGTCTCCTCCATGTCTTTAAAGAGGTCGGCCGCTCGGACAGACTTGATGAGAATGTCGTCCACGTATACTTCCAGATTTCGCCCGATCTGCTCTTTGAACACTTTATTCATCAAGCGCTGATAAGTGGCTCCCGCGTTCTTCAATCCGAACGGCATCACATTATAGCAATAGGTGCCGTCGGTTGTAACGAAACTGACTTTTTCTTGATCTTCTCGGGCGAGCGGCACTTGATGATAGCCTTGATAAGCGTCGAGCATGCATATCAACTTACAGCCGGCCGTGGAGTCCACCAGTTGATCGATCCGGGGCAGGGGATAAAAATCCTTTGGGCATGCCTTGTTAAGGTCCCGGAAATCGATGCACACTCTCCACTTGTTGCCCGGCTTGGAGACTAGTACCACGTTCGCCAACCAGCTCGAGAACTGGACCTCGCGTATGTAGCTGGCCTCCAGGAGTTTCTCGACCTCCAATCGGATGATTGCATTTTGTTCGGCGCTGAAGTCCCTCTTTCTCTGCTTCATCGGCCGAGCGTCCGGTCGGACGTGGAGCTCATGCTGCGATATACTCGGTGAAATTCCGGGCAGCTCATGCGTCGACCAGACGAAGACATCACAGTTTCTCTGGAGGCATTTGATCACTTCCTCTTTCTGGCTTGCCTCCAGATCGGCCGCAACGAACGTGGTGGCCTCCGATCGGGTCGGGTGAATCTACACTTCCTCTTTTTCTTCATAAATCAAAGGGGGAGGTTTTTCAGTTATAGCGTTCACCTCGATCCGTGGCATCTTCCGAGCGAAATTGGCTTATGCTCGGACCATCTCGACGTAGCATCGCCGAGCTACTAGTTGATCTCCTCGTACTTCTCCCACTTTGTCCTCGACCGGGAACTTGATTTTCTGGTGGAAGGTGGAGATGGCCGCTCGGAATTCACTGAGAGCAGGTCGTCCCAATATGACGTTGTATGCCGACGGAGAGTCCACCACGACGAAGTTTGCAGTCCGCGTCCTCCTGAGTGGCTCGTCTCCCAGCGAAATAGCCAGTCGGATCTGTCCGACCAGCAAGACTTCATTGCCCGTAAATCCGTAGAGGGGGGTTGTCATGGGCAGCAGTTTGGCTCGATCAATTTGTAGTTGATCGAAGGCCTTTTTGAAGATGATATTGACCGAGCTTCCTGTGTCAATAAAAACGCGGTGAATAGTGTAGTTGGCTATTACCGCTTTGATGAGGAGAGCATCGTCATGCGGCACTTCAACTCCCTCCAAGTCCTTGGGCCCGAAGCTGATTTCGATCTGGAGCTGCCGGACGCTCGCCTTTCTTGCTCGGTTATAATCGCCTCCGGTCGGGCCGCCAGCTATAATGTTGGTTTCGCCTCGGGAAGTGTTACTTCTATTTTCTTCTTCCCGAGCGGACGGTCGGGGCCGCTCCCTAGACATCCGGGGATTCTCACACCTCGGAGTGTGATGTCGCTCGGGAGTCTGTTGTTGTCGCCTGTTGGCTACCATCCGATCGACTTCACGAGGCCTCTGTCATCTGTCGGATGATGGCGATCGGCGGTGGCCACCCCGGGGCACGGGATGAGCGATCAAGGGAAGACTCCGGCAATCTCTTGTGTTGTGCGTGTCCGTTCGGTGGAATGAGCAAAACATAGGGGTCCATACCTTTTTCTTTGGTCTGGGCCGCTCTGCAGCCACTTCTTATACATGGGACCTAGCATGGGGGGAGCGGATTGCTTCAGCCCTCGGTCCTCTGGGCGGCTGATGTGCAATGTGCGGTATCCACTCGGCAAGGGGAGCCCGATCGGTTGGAGTTTCCTTTTTTCGGGCCGCTTGGGCTTCCTCTACGTTGATGTATTCGTTGGCCCGGTGTAGCATATGGTCGTAGTCTTGGGGCGGCTTCCGAATGAGCGATCGGAAGAAATCCCCGTCCACGAGGCCTTGTGTGAAGGCATTCATCATAGTCTCCGAGGTGGCCGTAGGGATATCCATGGCCACCCTGTTGAACCGCTGGATATAGGCTCGGAGCGATTTGCGGGCTTCTTGTTTGATGACAAACAGACTGACACTAGTCTTCTGATAGCGCCGACTGCTTGCGAAGTGGTGAAGGAAGGCCGTGCGGAAGTCCTTGAAACTTGAGATAGATCCGTCCGGCAATCTCCGAAACCACTGTTGAGCCGATCCCGAGAGGGTGGTTAGAAAAACTCGACACTTCACCCCATCTGTGTATTGATGAAAGGTAGCCGTGTTGTCGAACTTACCCAAATGATCATCCGGGTCGGTAGTTTCATTGTATTCACCGATCGCCGGGGGCACATAGTGCTTTGGCAGAGGGTCTTGTAGAATAGCCTCTGAGAATTGACGGTTGATCCGTTCGGGTGAGGCGTCCGCTCGGGGGGCTTTGCCTTTTCTGATGTCTCGTCTTGGTACTTCATCTGAAGAAGATCCTCGATCACGATTAACTGCTGCGGCTTCAGGAGTGCGGAATAGAGCCCGATGGAATGGAACTGTGGCCGGCGGTGCTTCCGCTCGGCCACCTGATGCTGATGTTGCTTGCTGCTCAATCCGCTCGGCGTGCGACTTTTGTCTTTGTTCCACAAGCTTAGCGACTCTTGTCTCGATCAAAGCGTCGAGCTTCTCTGTGGAGAGCATCACCGAGTGCGGTCGTCCAGCCTCGTCCATTACTTCCGATCGGATTCAGGAGCGTTCCCACAGACGGCGCCAAATTGATCCTGTCCGAACGCTGAATCAACGAACGCTGGGCACGTGACGCTCTCCAAACTGCTGACGTAGATCTCCGACCGGTCGTACGAACCTCCGGCGAACCTGCAAGGAAGTCGGGCCGGGAAGTGGTTCCCGGCGACGACCCTCCGACGCTCAAGTTAGGCAAGTGGACAGCAAAGAAATAGCTCCGAATATGCAAGAAGGCGTACCTCCGGTGAAGTGCGAGGCTCCTTATATAGAGCTGGGAAGGAGCTCATGCACACATACCGAGGCGAATACGTGTCCCCAGCCCATACCTCAGTAAGGGCTTGTCAGAAAGCTTGTCTGACACCATACTGCTACAGTCTAAGCACGTCTTCGATGGGACAGCGGAACCCCTTGTCGTAAGATTTGGAGTATGGCTTGGTCATAGAGCATGCCCGCTGTCAGAAGATGTTCCTTGTCCTTTTCTCCTTACTCCATGCCGGGCGTCCGGCCGGCCAGCACTCATCTCACGTCCGGGTGATCATACATAGTGGTCTACTTGGGAGATTCTCGGTAATGTGCTCTATGGAGACTGTTCGCAGTATGCTACCCTATGTCTTCGGCTGAGCGTGTCATCCTCTCGGCCCTTCGATCCTGTTCAACGAGCGCCGGAACCCCGACTCCCGCCGGGGCGCCTTTTGCCATCAGTTAGATACCGGTCGGCTGGCCGGGCGGTCAGCCCCCCTTCTCCGGTCGGCCGATCGATCCCACCTTTTCTCGGTCGTCAGGTCGGTCCATCCTTATCCGATCGACCACCTGACCCTCTGACTTCCACGTGGCGTTGACTCCCCGAAAAAGGGGTCCCCTGTTCTTACCGCCGGATCAGTAGTGTATTGATTTAGTTTAATCGGTTTAATCAAATTTAAAATTTTAAAATAATCGTGAGTTTTTTAAATGAATTTTTTAATTAATCAAATGGACTTTATAATTCGTTTAATTATTTTAGTTTAATTACGAATTTCCTCACCCTTAATACGGACGCGAGCCTATGTAAATATAGAATTAATATATTTATAGATATTTTGTAAAAAGTTAAGAGGAAACATAATCTTAAAGCCATTAATTTGCATTGGAACGTCGAGGATGGATCCTCTAGTCCACAAATTATGAATAAGAAAATGATTTATCTTATGAATTGATTTGTCAGAAAATGGTCTATTTTTACATTTAATACCGTCCACTTATTGCTGCTAGTCGTGTCGTGATAATATGTCCTCGAGAAGAGTTGAGTTAGTGTGGGGACAGAGTTACTATAATAAGACAATGGTTCGAATCTTGATAAAATCGAGAAAAAAAAGTTCTCCTCACAATAACTAACTACAGCTTCCTCATTTATATTCTCACGTAAATTCTTGGAGCCTACTGTGTGGAACTGTTGATTGGCGGATTCTACCGACCGTGTTGTTGTGATAAGATGCTAACCTATTGGGTCTGAACTTGTTGGGTCGTAAATGCTGTGTGTTGGTCGGCCCAAGCCCAACTTTCTTTTCTCATTAAAGCATTTGTCTTCCAGAAGCCCCTTTCAAAATCTCCCTCCGCTCTACACGATGGCTTCTCCGACGACAGGTGACGACAATGAAGGAAATCCCTCTGTCTGTGTCCTCCTTCGCTAGTCTCTTCCTTCCTAATCGTCGCTCTTTCCAGGAGACGGAAGCGATCTCTGGGCGGAGATCGTCTCCCAAGGGGAGCAACCGCCGGCAGTGCCTCAAGTTGCTGTGGTTTACGAAAGAAGAAGGAGAACGGCCTCGGATACGAACCCTAAGCAAGTACAGATGTGAGCATCAGTTGCCGCTGCGTCGATTGCATTCCGACACTTAAAATTTTCTGGGAAACTAATCACTTTTTTTTTTAACTATGAAGATGTAGACCGAGCAGGGAATGGCGAGTGAGCTTTGCCCCGACCAAGAGACCTAGCTGGAATCGATCCCTTTCCACCAGGTTTGATGAGTTTTCCCCCCCTTTTTATTTGTCGTTTATTCTCTGTCCTTGTTTTATGACTTGAAAATTGGTATCTTGAACTTTGTTATTTTCTCTCATGGTTGGGACTGTTGCTTCACATCATTACATGGAGAGAGAAAAGTTCTAGCTTGTGCATCATTATGACTTGAGCGCTACTTAATCTAGTGTTTTTTTTATAACTTTCTTCTTATAGAGGAAGGGAAAGTATTGTAGTCGCAACAGGGGTGTATTTTAGACCCCAAGTCAAACAAAGAGGAGCACCCAAGAGAGGGAAGAAAGGAGGCAGAGCAGTATGAAATTAAGCGTTCCAATTTAGTTTGGTAAATTGAATTGGGATCAAGGAAATTTGGTTTTTATTTCATTGGTTTGCTTGCAGAAGAAAACTGGCCAGGATTCTCCAGATTTCACAAAGGAGAAGAATTACTTCCTAGAGGTTGACTCCTTTGAGTTACTGGAAGAGAGTCCTTCTCCTAAGAATTTTAGCACCTGGACCATGGGCGCAAAACAAGTTGCGGCTGTGCATGATTTGCCTGCCATTTTAGAGAGATGGAAAATCTCAAAACTTGTTTCGCAATGTGGCTCTTCACAACATTTATTTAAAATCATGGAAACGCCATTTTCAGTTCCTTCTGTACTTGGCAGTTGTGGTTCCTCCAACAATTTGACTGATAAAACACCTGAAAGAGATTTGAGGACAAAGCTTCCGTCAAAGTTTGATTCATACAAGGAAAGCCGTAAACCAGAACTGGTTTCAAATAGTTCAATTAGAAATTTGGTTGATAACAGCATTGTGGCTTCCTTTGATTCACTTAGCATAAAGGAAAAAGAAGTAGAAAATGGGATATGCGAAAATGCAGAAATCTTGCAAGAAGTGCATGTCTCCAGTGAGTCAAAAAAAGCTACTCAAATTGATGCATCACAATTTAAGACATCCGATGGGGAATATCTGAAGGCATTTGACCAACTTCTGATAATTTGCCGACAATCTGCACCAATCAGTCTTGGAGAAGTCTTCTCTAGACACTGGTATGCTCTATTTTCTTCAAGTCCTCTGGAAATTATCTATTTTCTCAATTTCCTATGGCATTTGTGCTTGCACTTTTTTATTCTTGAAACTTAAAGGGGTCTATCAGTTACTGGGTACTTGCTAGGGCCTTTACATATTATTGTTTATCTTACTGAAAATACAGATTGCTGGCAATGTTCAGTTACTTTGTTTCAACGTGGTTATGTGTGTTTAATAAGGACATCATCTTCTAAACAAAAGATCAGCAACTTAAATTGTCTTTGCTTTTGTGTCTTAATTGCCAGTGGTGAAGATGCATTTAACTACAGCAATCTGATTGTTCGCCACCTTAACAAGTGTTTGATCAGTTCTTTTCTTCACTGAAATTGAGAACTATTTCAAGAAACTGCTGGACAATTGGTTACTAACACTAATATCCATTTTCCAGTGAGTTGAGCAGTATTGTCAAAATTGGTGAAGGCACATATGGGGAGGCTTTCAAAGCTGGTCAAACTGTTTGCAAAGTAGTACCTATTGATGGAGATCTGTTAGTAAATGGAGAAGTTCAGAAGGTTTGTAAAAGTATAGTTGATTTTCTTTGATATTCAAACTTTAAAGGGTTATACTAACCATATTTGTTTTTTTGGGGAACAGAAATCTGAGGAAGTGCTTGAGGAAGTTATGCTTTCTTTGACATTAAATAGCTTAAGAGGTAGACAAAAGGAAACTAACACTAAAAATGCATGCTCTGGCTTCATTGAAACAAAAGAGTACACTCCCAACTCTCTATTTTTATGTAATATGAAACTATTTGTTGAAGCATATTTTCATTCTTGAGTCTTGATGATCGTCAATAATAGCAGTGGTGAAACTTTATGCTCATTGGGCTCTCTTTTTATTGTGTATTCACTTTTATATAAAAGTAGTGTTTTTAATTATTATTTTGATTTATTCTTTCTCTCGTCAGTTTTTGCATCTGCCGAGGACCCTATGATGATGGATTGATTAGTGCTTGGGAAGATTGGGATGCAGTGCATGGTTCTGAAAATGATCATCCCAAAGAGTTCGTGGAGAATCAGGTTTTTTACATCTTTTGGAAAAATAAAATTTTGGGTATAGATTATAAACAAGAAAAATATTCTTGTTGGTTATCGCTAGCCTTGTATGACTGTTTTATGAGCAAGCATTGTTATAGGAACAAGCATATCAATGTAGTGCTACAGATCTGTTTTCTTGTTAGAAATAGCAATTTTAGTCATGTACCAGTATATTAGTAGGTCTGAGATTATATAAATGTAATCACATTATTCTATAGAGAAGAAACCTAATTTTAAACACCTGCATTGCACAATTGTTGAAAGCAATCATCCCTTGCACACATGTGCATCATGACATAGCTAGCATTGCACTATGATCATTTCTCCAAGCTGCGCAACTTAATCCCCCCTCTCTACATCTTCATGTTACTCTCGAGAAACCTCCTGTTGCTGATCCTTGCCATGACTCCTTTTCCTTTGCATGTAGCCCCTGCTCTACATTAATCTTTTACACCTATGTTGCAGGTAACAAGAACATGAAAATCCAAGAAATAAATCATTCCAACAATCAGACAATCATTTATATTGCAAGCAATCCAATATTTCATAAATGTATTAAACATGTTGATTTTAACTATCATGTCAATCCATCTGACATGTCATTATGTCCCAAAAAGCGCTGAGCCATAAACTTTGTTGTGTATTATCTATAATTTCGTCAAAGCATTTGCTGGAACTTTGTTTTTGTTTTTGTGTGACACATTGAGCATGATAGATATCTATGATCCGACTCTAGAGAAATTGTTACAAATAGTTATTTTACTCTTGCATTATTATTTACTTGAATATTATTAGGCTTGGGTGCCATAGACACACGGATTGTATTCTCATTATTCACTTGAGATAACCCCAATTCCTTCAGTGCTATATAGTATTTGTACTTGCTGATGGCGGGAAAGATCTGGAAAGTTTTGTACTAGGTAACTATGATGAGGCTCGAAGTTTATTGGTGCAAGTAAGCCATTTGTTCTTCATAGCAAATATCACTAAGCTGGATTTCCAATTATTTACTGATTTCACTTGACTATTGTAGGCTACTATTGCTTTGGCTGTGGCAGAAAGTGCTTGCGAGTTTGAACATCGAGATTTGCATTGGTTTGTTTTTTTCACATTCAAGCAATTTTATCAAAATCACTGTTTTTGTTCTTGTTAGATCTGTTTCTTCCTTGCTAGCCATATATTTATTTTGCAGGGGCAATATTCTTTTAACTGATACAAAAGATACTTCAACAAATTTTACTCTTCATGGAAAAAAGATGAGAGCTAAGACATTTGGGTTAGCTATTTCAATAATAGATTTTACTCTCTCCCGTATCAATACCGGTAGGCATTTTTCTAATGTTCTAAATCCCAAAATGTATTTGGAATTTTTTATTTTTGATCACGGGGTAGAAAATGAGACTAGTTTCCATGTTGCGAGCATAGCGGACAAAATAACGCTTTGCATTCTAATCTTGATGCTTGATTAATGGGTTAATTGCATATAGCTATAATGGTGGCACAAAATGTATGATGCAAAAACAAACTTAATCAGATTTTTATAAAGTTGAATTGGACATGAAAATCAATTATTTCGAATTGCAAAATGGAAATGTTTTCTTCCAAAGCTTTATGAATTTTCTTCTGCTTGATTTTCATTGGGTGCAACAATTTAGGAGGCCAATACAAGAGACTAAATATTAAAAAATAGTTGATATTTCTTTTATTGATATTAAACCTTTAGGTTACCATCTTTAGAAGCTCTTATTATGAGAAAAATGGTCCTTTTTTTTTTATTTGCCATTTCGAAAGGAGATACCGTATAGCATCCATCCGGATAGAATTTTAGACTTTTGCTTCGTTATTCACAGTTAAAGAGCCAAATCTAAAATTAATGAAATAGGAAACACTATTGCCTTGTGAAATTTATTCTCTTTTAGTGCCTTGTACTTGTTTAAATAACTTACTGACCTCATTTCACTGCAATTAGGATAGTTGTGTGAGTATTGTGACAATCTCTTCCACAAGCAACATTCAAAAAATGATGCAATGCTCAAAGAAAGGATTTACAATAATTTTCACAAAAATTATTATTGGATCCTATTTTCTGCTTGTATGCAAAAAAACAGAATTTAATGTGTCTACCATCTAACAGGCGAAGCTATATTATTTCTTGACTTGTCTGCTGATCCTGGACTCTTTGAGGGTCCAAAAGGAGATAAACAAGTTGGTAACAAACATCATCTCTTTCTTTGCTTAGTTTAATTGTCTCACATAACACATGTTATTGGCAGTTTGAAACATACCGCAAAATGAAAGACTTAACTGAAGACTGTTGGGAAGGAAGGTAAAACTTAAGTTGCGGAAAATCCAATTATTCTTTACATGTTGTGTCATACTTGAAGTTTGAATTACAAAACAAGAGAGTTGAGATTTTTCCCACATCCTGAAACCAGGAGCACTCATCTCTTAGCAATAAACTTTCAAAATCCATTGTAAATTAAATTAGTTGACACTTTCCGGTAGAACATTTGCATCAGTCTACGTTTGGAAGGCAAAATCACTAGTAGAAATTTTATTTTATATTTATTTTTGTTACTAATGTAGAAAATAAACTAATCAGCAATGTTATTCTGAATTAACATCTTCATGTATGCACTTTGCAAATTCCCATTTTGCAGTTTCCCCAAGACCAATGTTCTCTGGTTAATATATCTTGTGGATATCTTGTTGACAAAGAAATCATTTGTAAGTTCAGTCTTAATTTTCTAATAATCCTCTCTTATTTTTCAAGTTACCCTCTAGCAAAGGATTACAGAAATCCAACTTCTTAAAACACATTGTTTCTGACAGAAACGAACAGCAAAGGATGAGAGAGATCTTCGTTCTTTCAAAAAACGTTTGAATGAATATGGATCTGCTACAGATTCTCTTTCTGATTCTTTCTTCAGCGGCTTGCTGATCAATGATTCAGAATGAGCTTCCATGAACCAATTGAAGTGCATGCGAGTATGGGCAAGGTAATAAGTTTGCTTAGTTTTCTATTAAATGTTTTCCAAGTATACTGTTAAATGCTTTCTGGCCTTTACGCGCTCAATTTGATCTACTTGCTTAGTTATGTTGCATCATGCTTCATGCACACCTGACGGTTCAAGAAGTTGAAATAACTAATAAGCACGCTTGTGTCGTCTAATTTCCAAAATGATCTTTCTTTTCAGTGTAATCTCAGAAGGGTCACCATCCAATTGCTTGCTTGCTATTAAGATTATGGGAATTGAGTCCCTTTCAGAATTCAGTAGTCAGCAAATGCCAGGTGCTTATGAACTTGAGCAGAAACTGCTGTATATTATTTTCCCTTGAGCAGTTTGTCTGAACAAATCTCCGATGATGTTCATCATTTTTCAGTAATACAATGACAAGTTTATGTCCTTTCCCATTGATTGAAATTGTTACATGATAATTTGAGAATCAAGTTAGCTTGTGTCGTGTTCGGTACAAGTTTGAAGCTAATATAACATTACTGAAAAGGTAAGTCTCACATGTGAGGGATCCCATGGTCGGAGACCCCACATTACTCACCAACTCTTAGTCTCCGATCTCTCAAAAAATTGTCAATTGAACTATCTATAATCCATCGTTAGCCAAAGTGTGAGATCCATTTCGTAGTAATTTCATCGCCAAAATATGTTTCTTCCAACAAGACCATTGAATAGTTAAATCTTCCTAATAGCACCCAAGTATGTGAATATAATAAATGAATCATATATTTATGAATATTCAATTCGATAAAACTTATTTATCTTCGTTAAATAGTAAAAAAGTATATAAAATTTAAACACTAGTATGCTTAGTTCGTTGATAATCATAAACAATTATTTATTAATCAATATAAAATGTAATTACAAATTTATTCTTATTTTAAAAATCCATTTGATAGTTATTGCATCGCCTAAATGTGTTTCTTTGAACAAGACCATTCTCATAACTCCCCCTCTCTAACATTTAAATGACTTTCTTAATCTCTAACGCACCAACCGCAAAACAAGTTTTCAAAAATTTACAACTTTGAATTACAATATTAATGCACTAAAAAATATATCGACAATAAAGGAAGGAGAAATTAAAGCTTTCGGTTGTCGGAGTTTTGTTACGGCTTTATTGGATCGTCCTTTAAGCAGCACATAGAAGAAGGATTGTAAATTTGTGTTATTCCTTGGCATATGCTCGGACTAGGCTTAATAGCCTGTTGAGGGCGCCTCCAACCTCCATAGGAGGTGCCTTCAACCAAGTTTTATCTCCTTAAACTCAATTGTTGATAAGCTTCGTTGCGGTTGTTGATTATCCACCTGAAGGCGCCTTCAAGCTCCATGGAAGGCGCCTTCCATCAACTGTCCAAGGCGCCTTCAGCCTTGCTTCCTGCACAGCTATAACCTGTTGGTACGGGAAGCATCCGACGATCGAATCTGAGTTTTGATAATGGCAAATAATTCAAAGTTAAGGTGTGTTGTGATCTAACGTGCTTGATTAAGTGTTTCAGGTAAGTCCTAACTGTGGTTAGGCATGGTGAAAACCCTAGGGGGTGGTAACCCTAGGAGGGGGTGGTAACCCTATGCGGAAAGTCTTGGTGGGTCGAGTGCTTCAGGCAAAAGTCCTAGGGGGTAACCCTAGGTGGAAAGTCCTGGTGTCGCGAACCAGGTGAAAGACTGGACCAACCGGGAAGCGGACGTCCAATAGAAAGTCGGGAAGCATCGAGCACCGAGCAAAAGTCCAGTCGATCTGGAGGATCGCACTGCAACAGGTAAATCTCCTGAGTGGAGTAGGTGAGGACGCGTTCCCCGTAGAGGGAACAGTAGACGTCGGGTCGACCTAGGGTTTCCGGTCGGAAACCCGAAGTCAGACCCGGACAGTCCGGTGACTGTCAAATTTATTTCTATATATTATCTTTTGTATTCTAACTCTGTTTTGCAGGAAACTAATACTTTTGTGCAGGGTTAGAACTGACCGGGATCGGTCGACCGAACCCCCAAGCTGGCAGATCAGGTTTCCAGGAGTTAGACCGGGCTCGACCAGGGATCGGTCGACCGGACCTTGGGATCGGTCGACCGAACCTGGATAAGTGTCGACTGGATCAGGCCGAGGTGAGCGGGTCAGAGGAGACTGATCGGTCGACCGAAACTTGGGATCGGTCGACCGAAGCCGGGGATAGAGCTTGACCAGATCGAAGCGGAGCGACGGATCGACGGATCATATGCGGAGGAGATTATCTGATCGGTCGACCGAACATGAGGATCGGTCGACCGATCCGCTTCGGGTCAAAGCTGATCCCGAGACTTGGGGATCTGGATCAGACTTGCAGAGGCTATAAAAGGAGGCTTAAGATGCAGCTTCGAATAACAACTCTCAGAAAGAAGAACCTGTGCTCTTGTGTGCTGCTCCGTATGCTCCAACAAGGCCCTACTGCTCCAACGACTTAAAGCTCCGAAGTTCTTTATTTACCGTTCGTTGGTATAATTTTTCTTACTGCACTTAACTGTATTTAATCTTGTAATCATCGATTCTATAGTTGTTGCCCACGGAAAGCGATCAAGGATCGCGGACCTTCGAGTAGGAGTCGATCTAGGCTCCGAACGAAGTAAATTCTTCTGTGTCTCTGTGTTTGTTTCATTTACTTTCCGCTGCGTTTAAATTACTCGAACGATTTTCGAAAAACGTGAAATAGCCGCGAGCGCTATTCACCCTCCCCTCTAGCGCTTTCAATCCAACACAACCAAGGCGCCAGAGACGCCTCCAACAGCTCGGAGGCGCCTTAGACACTATTCATCTGAGAGTTCTCTTGTGTAACTTCATTCCTGCAAAGCATATTAGTCTACAACCAAAGTATACCCTGCAAAATCAAGTTAGCACAATAATATAAGATAAATATAAGTACTCGACAGTCATCGGACTGTCCAATTCTGACTTCGGACTGTCCAATTCTGACTTCGGACTGTCCAATTTGAGAATCAAGTTAGCTTGTGTCGTTTGGTACAAGTTTGAAGCTAATATAACATTACTGAAAAGGTAAGTCTCACATGTGAGGGATCTCATGGTCGGAGACCCCACATTACTCACCAACTCTTAGTCTCCAATCTCTAAAAAAATTGTCAATTGAACTATCTATAATCCATCGTTAGCCAAAGCGTGAGATCCATTTCGTAGTAATTTCATCGCCAAAATATGTTTCTTCCAACAAGACCAATGAATAGTTAAATCTTCCTAATAGCACCCACAAGTGTGTGAAAATTATAAATGAATCGTATATTTATGATATTCAAATCGATAAAACTTATTTATCTTCATTCAATAGTAAAAGTACATAAATTAAATAAGTTTAAATACTAGTAAATTTAGTTCGTTAATATTCATGAACAATTATTTATTAATTGATATAAAATGTAATTACAAATTTATTCTTATTTTTTAAATCCTTTTGATAGTAATTTCATCGCCTAAATGTGTTTCTTTGAACAAGACCATTCTCATAACTACCCCTCTCTAACATTTAAATGACTTTCTTAATCTCTAACGCACTAACCGCAAAACAAGTTGTATAAACAAACCTTGCAAAGCATGACCGAACAAGTCAAAAATATGAACAAATTAATCAGCTAAATGGATCGACAAACCTAATGGGTAAACCTAGCAAGTTGAACAAACTATGCAATCTAGATGAGTCAACTGTAGAATCGAAAGCGCTAGAGGGGGGAGGGTGAATAATGCTCGTGGTTATTTCGTTCGTTTCGTAAAACTCAAAGTAAAACACGCAGCGGAATATAAAAATAAGTTAAAAGCAATCGCTAACACTTTTAGTTACTTGGTTCGGAGCCTGTGTTGACTCCTACTCCAAGGCTCGCACGTAAGAGTGTTTTTGATAGACAATCACTATAAGCTCCAGAAATTTACAACTTTGAATTACAACATTAATGCACTAAAAAATATATCGACAATAAAGAAAGGAGAAATTAAAGCTTTCGGTTGTCGGAGTTTTGTTACGACTTTGTCGGATCGTCCTTTAAGCAGCACACGGAAGAAGGATTGCAAGTTTGTATTGTTTCTTGGCATATGCTCGGACCAGGCTTAAATAGCCTATTGAGGGCGCCTCCAACCTCCATAGGAGGTGCCTTCAACCAAGTTTTATCCCCTTAAACTCAATCGTTGATAAGCTCCGCTGTGGTTGTTGATTATCCACCCGAAGGCGCCTTCAAGCTCCATGGAAGGCGCCTTCCATCAATTGTCCAAGGCGCCTTCAGCCTTGCTTCCTGCGCAGCTACAGCCAAGGCGCCCGAGGCGCCTCCAACAACTCGGAGGCACCTCAGACACTGTTCATCCGAGAGTTCTTTGTGTAACTTCATTCATGCAAAGCATATTAGTCTACAACCAAAGTATACCCTGCAAAACCAAGTTAGCACAATAATATAAGATAAATATAAGTACTCGACAATCATCGGACTGTCCGATTCTGATTTCGAATTTTCTCTGGAAACCATAGGTCGAATCGACGCCTACTACTCCCTTTTCGGGGAACACGTCCTCACCAACTCCTTTTAGGAGAGTTTACCTGTTGCCAGTTCGATCCTCCAGACCGACCGAACTTTTTATATAGGGTTACCACTCCTAGAACCTAGGATTACCACCCCCTAGGGTTTTCCTCAACGTAGGATTACCACCCTTTAGGATTTTTCACCTGACTAACCACAGTTAGGACTTTCCATCACCTAAGGTTACCGCCTCCTAGGACCTAGGGTTACCTACCCCTAGGGTTTTCCACCTGCCTAAAATTCATTAGGACTTTTACTTAAGATAACTTATGACTTTCCTGCAAGCTCGATAACCTTATTAGTTCACAAATAATCTTAACTTTGAATTTTTTATCATTATCAAAACTCAAGTTCGATCGTCATATGTTTCCCGCACCAACATCAACTGGACCAAACATACTAAACAAACCAAGCAAAATATCAATCAAGCAAACTAAGTGCACTAAGTGTGTGGAACAAATCGAACAAGCAATACAAAGTAAAAAAAAAGAATCAAACATACAAATATAAAATATGAATCAATCCATCCAGCCATTGATAGCCTCTAGAAAATTGCCCCTTTTAAAATTTGGACTACCACAAAGTGCACATATTTATACATGGTATCGATTTTGTAACGTGAAACTGCGCCTACATTCATTTACAAAGGCAACAACCAAAAAGCTCTTACTCTATCTCTTTGCAAAAATAACAAGGACTAGCATAGACATCGAAGCAATGATCTTAAACCCTTGTCTCTCCCAAAAATTCACTCTATTTCCGCAATTTGAACAGTTCGGCTGCTTTGCAGCCAATTGATCCTTTAACTCCTTAATCGCCTTGTCTCTTTTCTCACCCATCTGTTACAAGAACAAAGATACATTATTGACAGAAGGTCTCAAAGAACATAGGCATTAAAGGAACTCAAGACAACTAACAGTGCTATTTTAAGTTATGACCAAAAGTATAATTTCGGTTGGTGTTTTTGATAACCAGTTTGGGAAGATGGATTTATCAAACTCCCTGATAACTCTTTTTCAGGTTGAATCAGTAATAAATCCAGTTGAACCAGAGAAGTAATACTAAATTGACCATTTTTCGTTTCATGATTCAACTGGTTGAACTGGAAGGTTCAGTTTTCAAATGTGGCCTTTAGTAGCACAAATACGATAAGTAAAAATACTCTCAAGATGGTAACCAGCTACAAGAACTTGACAAGAAAGCAAATCAATTAAATTAGGCATCATTGATGAACCGACCTTAAACCATTAATAATCCTAATGTTTAGGCTGAGTTGAATATCCATTGGATCAAGTTTTTTGCCCAAACCTATCTAGTCTAATGTGTGCATCTTTTCATTTTCTACAATAGCATCGTAGTTATGCCAAGATCAAATCAGATTACTGAATTGGTAGTTCCTGCACAAGGCTTGTGATGCCGGGCAAAATAACGATTATTCTAGAGGTAGAAGTTTAGAGAGGAATTGTAGAGAAGATAAGAAATCGTCAAAACGAGAGACGCTGTCTCTAGGTTTAACCAAAATAAATTGATTCAAAACAAAAGATAATGCTCTAAAATCAAGTAAACAAAGGTTTAAATAGTCTCAAAACCCTAACAATGGAAAAGACGAAAATAACTCTAAGCCAATAACAAAAATTACTCAGAGCCTCCTGCATCAGCTTGGCTGAGGAGACAAAACGGGGATTAGATGACTTAATCATATGCAATACAGGACCATGACAAAAAAATCACCTTAGAGTATCAAGTGCAATAGTGATGTAGTATCTCGCTGAGGTGGAGATTAATGAGTTAAATGAAAATGCTAGACTAGCATAGCCTAGCATGGAGAAGCAATAAAACCAAGCAATGTGCCCCTACATGATAGCTCAATTACAACAACAAGGCCGGTAAAAGTTTTCATGAATTAGGTGAATTTTCATCTAGAATTTCATGATAATTGCAATATTCTCATTGGTAGAGCATTCTGAAATCCAAAAGATGTTTTAGGTACATTTAGAGATTGTGGGAGATCATATACGGTAGAGAAGAAGATTTTGTTCCAAGGGGAGAGGTAGAAAACTATGATAAATTGCTTTTGTTCTTTTAGAGTGTTTGTGTAAATCTAATGTGGGAGACAGTCTCCACTAGCTTCTAGTGAAGTTAATCCCAAATTTTAGAAACACCAAATTTAGGTCTACATGAAACATACAGTTTGAGGTAGAAAATCTAGCAAGAGGTGTTAGATCAACCTTCATCTCAATAGAGTGTGAAAAGCACTTGTGCTCTAGCAAAAAAAAGTGAATCATAAATATTCATGTGCATTGAAGTTTAATCTTATTGTGTTAGAGTCACAGTACATGAAGATGATTTTGATAACATGTTGACATTGTAAAACAAAATGATGCCGGTTGATATAAAACTGCTTTACTTATTTAAGTAGTATATTATATACCTAAAGAGAGAATCATATGTATGTGCACACCAAGGTTTAAAATCAAGTTCTATGTCAAAGTTACAATACTCATCTAGAAGACAATGTTAATACTAACTGACATACCATGTGAGTAAGAGGTAGGATTGATCGGCATTGATCAAGAAGAATTAAAGAGAAAAGCATAGGAAATAAGACGATGACGAAGAAAGAAAAGTAACTTGTCCACTGAAATAGTTTAAACAAAAGACAACATGAGGTAGAGGATCGAGAGCAAGGCATGAAACTGAATCGAAGTAGATGTGCCATAGCTATGGCTTGTTGATCTAAAGGCGCAGTCGTTCATTGAAGTCACATTGCTTCTATTTTACTGGAACTATCTCATGTTGGCATATTTTTGGCAATACGAAATGGTAATGGAAACTACGGAAATTCCTACTAGATAGTATGATGAAAGATGAGATCTAGATATGTGACTAAAAGAAAAATTACAAGAAAAAAAATAACAGAACTTTTTGGCTATTCCTAAACAAGTTACCTTCTGAAATTTTCTCATCTGGGTCCGTGCTTCTTGAAGACAAAATTCAAGTTTCATTATCCTCTTCTTCAGCTCCTGATCAACTCTACGTTGTTGCTCTAGCTACAGCACATGTACCAGATAAGAAAAAAACATAATTCTGTTGAAAATCATGTTTGCAGTTAAATGAAGACTAACCTGTGCTTGTAATTCCTCACTTTGCTGTTTCCAGTGCACAGACAAGACTCTAATCTCATCCCTCAACCTAGCAATTTCTTCATCTTTTGCAGTCAGATGCTTATTGATATTCTCAATGTTCTTTGGCAAAACTTCAGTCAAAATCTTCCTAAATTCACAGTCCTTTTTAGCTCCAGCTATTTCAACCACATCCATTATTCCTTTCTCTATTCGCAATACTTCCTCCCTTAGTTGCCTTTGTGAGAGTTCTCTTGATTTGAGATCTTTTTGCAGAAGGTCTATCTGCTTCCCAAGTTTATTTACTCTGTCTTCATGTGCTTCTAGCAAACTATTTTTTTCATCCAGATCTCTTAACAAATCTAAGCATTGAGTTTGAGCTGATTTAGCTGATACAACACTAGCGTCAGCAGTCGCTTGAGTGATTGACAGTTGAGATTTTAAAACATCCAACTCCTTTGTATACTGTGACATGAATCAAATTTAGACGATATGTGCAAATAAATAATTATACTGATTACTGACAATGTAAATTTATACAGAAAAGAATATTTTGAATCAGGCAATATGATAATTGGCAAGTGGAAGATATGTACCAGAATATAACAAGGAAAGTTTTGATTATTTTGAGAAGATAACACTGTTGATACTTGATTTGTTAACCTACATTTAAGACCTGTAAAAGTACTTATTATAGGCACTATGAAGTGTATTTTCACTATCTTCTTCAAAGATTTTCCATTTAAGCTATTACCTAGCTTCTCCTTGTTTGGTATAGACCCAGTCAAATTAATTCTAGGAAAAAAATATCCCCATGAAGACTGGAAATCTTCAACATTGTTAATGGACTTATAATCTTATTCCCTTGGCATTTGTTATTGTATCTGATGCGGTGATGAAGAGGGCCCACCAAAGATAGGCCAAAGCAAGGGAAGACCGGCTGACATGGAAGTTAAAGTCAAGGAAAGAGTCAAAGCCGGCCGAGCGGGCGAGTTACGACCGAGCATTCCGAGATGTCCGAGCAGACGAGTAAGGCCAAATGGATAACTCGAGGTTAAGAGACAAACAGGCAGCATATCCTCCTATTATCGTCCCTGCCGAGCGGGAGGCATGTCCGTCCGGATGAGAGACAGCCCTCCGACAACGAGAAAGCTAAGAGAAGGAAGAGTGCTCGGTGCGGCATAGCCGAGCGGGTGTGTCCTGGTTGAGCGGATGTCCCGGCCGAGTGGCCACCGCTCGGCCTACAACGAGACCCACCCGTATATCTTCTCGTACTCTTTTGGAGGTTTGTGCCACTGACAACAGAGCATGTTCCGTAGACAAATAGTACGGTAGAAGCTTCCATGCTATTATATGAGAGATATGCATGCTCTCTTAAGGAAAGGTATCAGGGACACTTTTTTTACTTGTCTTTTCATAGGACACTTGGGAAAACGTGTGCGTGCATTGAGATGCGTGCACATGCACTACAGTTGCAAAAGGTGGAACCGCCACCCTAGCGGCCCCTTGGGCCTGCCCCCCAGGATTCCAGAGGGAGTAAATCGTGCACATGCACTACAGTGACAATATAAAAGGAGGTTCACATCTACAGGAAGAGGTATGCGCAACTTCATCATTCTACAAGTTCTTTTGCTATAATTTTCCTACTATTTTCTACATCGTCGGAGACTGGTTTGAGCGTCGGAAGGTCAACGCCGGGAACCCTTTCCTGGTCCGACACTGACGCTTTTATGTTACAGGAGCACGTGGAGTCTTCGCCGCATCAAACTCCTAGCCACGTCCCCAGCTTTCCGTCTTCTCTGCTTTCGGATAGGAATAGTATCAAATCCCAAAAGGCTGATAACCAACAAGTCCAATGATATGGGAAATAAGATTCCATAGATTTAACTCATTACAGAAAGAACTTCAATTCCATGTAAAAAAACAGCATGTGTGCGATAATAATTAAACATTTCCATACTTCTCTTGTAGTCAAATTCTCCAAAAAGAAAAAAAAACATCATGGCTGTAAGAGCAAACTAGGACATCTCATTCTTGTACCAATTTCTGGTTAAAAAATATACATCAAACAGAAGAAAGTGAGTCAAGCATCAAATTCGATGTTCCTCATTCAAATAAGATCAAAATTCCATCTGGCTTTCCTACTAAAACTTAGGGTTCAAAGATGGAATCATACAAAAACCTTGCTTACTTATAATTGGAACTTTGTGTATGTACATAATACACTTAATATGTATGAAAAAGAAGATAAAACTTCTAATGCTTTTACCTGCTGAGTGGTACTCAAGGTTGCATTGAGCTTCTCATCCTTCTCTTGCAAGCACATCTGCAACCGGCCTATTTCCTCTTCCATGCTCCCTGCTCTCATCTCTGCTACCTGTCAGGGACTTCACAATTTCATCCTCAACCGAGGCATCCACCAAACCCGATCTACAAAACTACAATCAAAACCTACCTTCCTAGCATGGGCCTCTTTCGCAAAAGACTGCTCCTGCAAAACCAAGCGGCGCCGGACATCTTTCAGCTCAGTTGCCAACGTAGCTACGTTCTTCTTAAAGATCAACTTTTTCTCTGTTAAATCCTTGAGAAGTGGATCCACCTCTAGAGAAGATGAAGAGGCGGTCAAAGGCTCGACTTTCTCCGCTGCCGCGGACATCAGCAAATCAGCACTCTAACATGCAAAGGAACGGGTACAATGATTGAGGAAGTTGCCTTCAAAGCAGAATTCCCATTTTCCCTGCAAGACCATTCAGGCAACAAGTGGATACAGCTTCCCCAAATCTAATGGAAATTCAAAAGGACAGCTACTGGTCTTTGGACCCATTGCAGAGATCAAAGAACAAACCGACACTGTTTGCATTTAAGTCGCCAAAGCCGTAGTTTTCACTATAAAAATAGAACGAAGAATTATTTTCCACAAAAATACAAAAAAAAAAAATCCCTGGATATCTCAAGAACCGCAAAATAATCACGAATGATACAGCTACCGTTCCATGAACGGCAACCACAGGTTGAAGAAAGAAAAGTCAAACACAGAAATCACGAGAAGAGAGTGTCCTTACTTCAATGGCATGAACTGAGACCACAAAGCGCTGAAACAATGCTTCTTGTGCCGCAGATTTCCCCGCAGAAGGGATTTTGACAAGAGAAAACTAGAAAAAGCTCAAGCTTTGCCAACTAGTTTACTCCTTTCCGATCAGAACTTCCCTGACTTACTTCTTGCAGGACAAAGAAAGCTTTTTTTTTTTTTAATTGTTGTAAGTCGCCACAAAACTCGATCGATCTCCAAATAAATAGAGTCGGTAGGGAGAAACAGTTGCTCCAGATGATAAAATATTCAGAAATACACAGACACACACAACGTTGATTGCTACTCCCCCTGGCTTCGCCACTCCTCAACGTCTTTGCCGACATAATTGTCCCACCCCTAGAAGAGCCTCCATTTGCAGCGGATGCCAAACAGAAGAAAACCTAGAAAGGTACACTCACCAAAAATGGTGACAGGACAGGGAGCTCAAAATCTCTCCTTTCCGCCTATTTCTCCGGGACGGAGAACAGACAAGGCAATCAAACGGCTCTCCGCCGCGGGCCACAGCTCAGGCGCCTATAAAAATGGAAGTTTCTGGGGATGTGGTTCGTGTCCGAACCAGATTTGCCCGGACAAATCCAGAGCGCCACAAAATCCAAAATTTGGACGCGGAAGAAAATGACGTGGCGGGTGAGAAGACTAAATTGCCCTTACCACGCTGCTCCCATGGGTTTAAGGAAATATAATAAAATGTTAGAGCATCGTTAATGCCAATATGGATATTTTTTTGCTCTAATGTATCATTAACACGTTTAATTTTTAACATGTTAATATCTACATATTAAAAATAAATAATAATATATTGACATTAACTCATGAACATATTATATCTTATGGTCAATAAAAATTTTGTACAGAGCGAGAGTGGGATCAGTTTATCAAGCACAGATTTTTTGGAGTACTTTTTTATGGTTCAAGGATGTACCATTCGTATTTGTCGTCAGATCACAGTTGTGATCTCACCGTAAATGATTGTGATCTCTTCCTAGGTTCATTATCCTTATCTGGTTATAGTTTTTGTTCAGAGCAAGTGGCCGGAGGTCACCCGGAGACCTCCGGTGGTGGATAAGTGGCCAGGTTATTGGGCGCCGAGCGAGGGTGTCCTCCGGACGGCCTCCGGTCACCCGCTCCGAACAAACACTATAACCTGATAGGGATGGTGAACTCAAGAAGGAATCGTAATCATTTACAACTGGATCGCGGTCATGATCCGATCAAAAATACGAATGACACATTCCCGGATTATTTTTTTATGGTCCAAGAAATCCTACCTCCAGTTTATCTACTTGATTTAGTCCATTAAAAAAATTGAATACCAATTATTATTTTATATTATAACAATTATAAAATCATTTGGACAAAGAGTAAGGTGTTTTCGGATTTACCTTATGACCAATGGATGCTTTTTGTATGATTATATTGGTCACTTCTAAAACTGTTAGGAGTAGAGTAGTATGGTTCTGGATTTATCTTGTGGTCAGTGAGAGTTTTTCATGGAATTAAATTAATTTTTAAATTAAGCTTGAACAATTATCATTTTAACTTCAATTTAATTTGACTCGATTATTTTATCAAATAAATTTAAACATCCTAAAATTTAATTATTATTTATCATTCTATAATGGTACAAAATCAAAATAACTAACCATCACATAAAATATAACTACTCAAGCGCGCCCGATTAATTTAAAATTTAAATAAGAAATAATAAAAACAATAACGGAGGAAGAAATATATCCCGCTCAAAGGGAAGAGAAGCCATTTTAATTAAAAAAATAAAATGGGACGCCATTTGCAAAAAAAAAAAAAAAAAAAAAAAAAACAATGCAAATTTGCTCAAAATTGTTGGATAAATTTACAGTAATCAATTAATCAAACTGCTCATATTTTAATTGGATGACTCAGGTGCTCAATCAAATTTTGGAGGGTAATTATGTCTTTTTACGTGTAAGTGAGTTGTATACGACACCCAATTGTAAAGCATGACTATTTGGACTATGAATATTAGGGACTTATTTATTAAATAAAATATATTTCACGCGTAAGCAAATTAGACAAAAATTTAATCTAATTACCATTATTTTCTCATGCATGCATGTGGAAATGGACCCCATGCGGCCATGCACATGTTAATGAGATCCAAATCATTTTTTTTTGTTAAAAATAAAATAAATTTGATTCGTAATTATATTAATTTACCCTTTCAAAATAAACCAAATAGCTGCTTGTTCACTCTAACTAAATTTGATATTGCTCATTAGACAAAATTATATTGCTAAAATATCATCATAATAATTTAACATTTATTTACCTTCATTCTTATGTCCTTATTTACCTTCACTTTGGCCCCCGAAATTATGATGCAACGACAAGATATTTAAATTATCATCTAAATACTTATAATTCGAGCCCTAGATATGATAAATTTATAGAAATTTTTCCTTCAAATGAGATACGTAATTAAAAGATGCTGGGCTTATGAGTTGTCCGCTACGAGCGCTTCCCGATTTACCCTGTTGTCCGATGGAAAACTTTCGTAGGACCGGATCGACCACCTCAGACTCGACGTTACCAGCTTGATTAATCATTTTTTTTATTTACCTTCACTTTACATTTATTTGTATGTTAAAATCTGTTTGATATAAGAATGCTATAAATATTAAATCAATCTAATAAATTTTAAAGCATAAAATAGAAAATAATCAAAAATTTAAAAAAAAAAAAAATTAAGGACCCATTGTCAATATTCATGCAAGATCTTAAAATTTATGATCACTTAAGTAAAATGTTATAATTTTATATGATAAATGTGCAAAATTTAATGTTTCTAATTTACTATTTGTAAAAGTTGCAAAACATTTTGTATGATCACTTAAGTAAAATGTTATAATTTTATATGATAAATGTGTAAAATTTAATGTTTCTAATTTACTATTTGTAAAAGTTGCAAAACATTTTGTATATGAATTATGATGTATGGAATAATATCCTCTAAGATTCTCAATGTGTCTACTATACCAAACATTAATGTGTATATTATCCATGCCACGTTGCATTTTTCCCCCTTAGCATGGAAAACAAAAAGTGGTATCAAATTAAATGGCTTAAGTTATTTAATTGATTAGATTTGGAGTAGCTCTTATGCTATGTTTACTCGTAAGGGTGCATAGAGAAAGGAAAGGATTCTTTGAGGAAACGGGGTCCTTCGCATGAAAGAAGAGAAAGGAGAGTGAAGAGAAATGAATCTCACAGAAAAAGAGGGAAAAGAGAGAAACTCGTGGAAGAAACAAATAATAAAAAATAACGTTAGTACAGGACCTCCCTTCCCACCGTGAGCTATTGTGCTAGGCCTCCTTCGCAAGTCACCAATGATGACAAGCGATTGCTTTCCCTTCGTCTTTTAGAACTCGTAGCTTTGCCCAAATAGTCTCCCATGGCTGCTTTTCATTTTCCCTCTTCATCCTCCTCTAGCGACAACAATGAAATGAATCCTTACAGAAAAGCATGAGGAAAAAGAGAGAAACCCGCGGAAGGAAAAAGAAAAAAAAACAGCGTTAGCACATGACCTCCCTGTTGGTGCAATCTTACTCTAAGCATTATTTACTTTTGATGTTTGGTTAAATAAGTTTAAGTTAATTAGGCGATGTTAGAGATCCAACATAAATGTTGAATAAGCAGGAAAAGGAAAAGACTAAGTATGAAGACTTGGCAAGGGAAGTCTAAGAAAATAGTCTTGGCAGATGAAGTCCCGGAGCATAATTCTTGGCGGATGAAGTCCCAAAAGTGCGACCTCTTGGCAAAAGAAGACTTAGCATGACAAAGCCGAAGGAAGCACTTGAAGGCAAGCGCAAGGATAAGGAGCCATGGACATGGAAGCATCCTAACGGCGCAAGGCTGATAGAAGATGCTTGAAGATATAGGTCTAGGCTAAGGGAACAATTCCTATATGAAAGGTTAATTGATGTATTATGATATTATGAAGCATCGGCCGACTGATACTTGTACCAGTCGATTGATGCCCGATTCGAAAACACACTGAACGTTGCGGCCAACTACGAGTCAATTAGTGCAAATACCTATCGACTGGTAAGTAATTGTTACATTATGACGGCAGAAAATCTTGCAAAATCTGTAGTGTCATTGAAACTCATTAGTCGACTGATGTCGAGAAAACATATAAAAGTTATTCTTGAAGCTTGGAGAGACTCACTTACTGTTTAAATTGAAAAAGGCTCTCCAAGTGATCTCTAAGCTGACAGATTCTCAATTTCTTTCTCCTAAGCTCATCTTTCATCTTGTAAGAGGGAGAGATCATCTTGTAAGGGTTTCTCCACCTTCGTTCTTGATTTGAAAAGGAGAAGATCATAGTGAAGCTTGATCGTGTGTGTGTGCGCCTTGGATTAGTCACCTTAAGGAGGTGGAGACCAAGTAAATCGAGGAGTTAGCATTGCCTTCTCATATCTTCATTATTTCATTTTATTTTTCTTTCTTCCACTAACAATTTGTAGGTAAAAATTGAAGAGAAACTATTCACCCCTCTAGCCAGACGCAAAGGTTCTAACAAGTGATATTAGAACGAGGTTCGCCTCGAAGAACTCACCATCAACCAAAGCATCAAGATGACATTTCAAGAGGGATATAACACTGCTCGACCATCTTTCTTTGATGGCAGTGACTTTGCATATTGGAAAAGTAGGATGAAGTATTATTTAATGAATGATATTAAAAATTGGTTTAGTGTTGTAGATGAATTTGAAAAATCAAAGAATGAGTTTGGAGCACCTCTTCCAACCAAGGATTGCACAAAAGAGATGGTAAAGAAGACTCAAGCAAATGCAAAGACCACAACAATCCTACAATGTGGGCTTTCAAATGAGCAATTAATCAATGTAGGACCATTCAACTCTGCCAAAGAGATTTGGAAAAAGTTTATTGAGTTAAATAAAGGATCAAGTGAATCAAGGAGAGCCAAGAGAGATCTCTTGGTGGGTCAACTTCAAACATTCACCATGAAGACCAATGAGACTGTTAGTCAAATGCACGGTAGATTCAAGGAGATAGTAAATGAGCTTCATATAATAGGTGAGAAAATTGACAATCGGGATCTAGTTGTTGGGTTCGAAGCGCAGTGGAAGACATATACTAAATCATGAATCTTTTCGTGGTACATATAGTTTTATACAAAATAACATAAAAATATACCTCGAGTCCTCGATAGGCGTGAATGAAATCATAGACAGATAAGAGCCCACGTGTGACTCCTTAGCGGTATCCACGCGCACTAGATCATGAACTTAATACGATTTTTTAAGTACTAGCCTCTTAGATCGACAAAACCTTGGGAGCACTACCGATCTCTTCCGATGGAAGAAAGTGAAGAAGAAGTTGACGAGGTAGAAATGGAGAGAAGGAATTCTCTCTTGAATCTTTTCGAGGATGACTACTTATAGCCTCTAAGGAATACAAAGAGTTAAGGTCTTAATTAATTCATCATTTATGATCTTCATTAATTAGGAAGATGAAGATTTATAGCCTACATAAATTCTTCATTTATGACCTTCATTATAATGACTCTTCAAATTCTTCATTAATCATCATTATGATGACTTTTCAAATTCTCCATTAATCATAATAATTATGGCTATTCAAATTCTCTCATCTTTGTATTAAATAAATTCATATTTGATCTTAACATAGACTAGCTTCCAATATTTTAGAATTAATTAATAATCTAATTAATTCTTATTCTAAAATAATCAATTGATTAATTTTAGTGAAAACTATAAACTAAGGTAACCGTCTAGCAACAATTTTTAGCTACCAACATGATAAATTAATATCAGTCATAAACTATAAACCACCATGAACTGATTACTGTGTAATTCAATTTCTTTATCTAAGCTTACATCCCAATTAATTCGGTACTTTATGCATCATTACCGAAATAATTATTTTACTTGATTTCAAAGATATAATAGACTCCTCTTGAATGATAAATTATTCATCTCATGGCCATGGATTTCGAGTCACTAATATCTCTATCAAGCGACCAAGATGTTAACTCCTAATCCAAGAGAGCGATGAATCCTCTATTGATTCGATATTATTCTCTCTACGCTTTGTCATACGCCCAACTACCGTATTAATCACAATCCAATTAAAGATTGCTTTTAACGGTGTCAAAACACATAACTCCATGCATAAAATAAATGAAGGTCTCAAGTCAAAAGATCAGTTATGCTCGTTCATAAGAGGAATGCCCAATGATGTTTAATATGTGATCTCTTCTTAAGTGGGTCATGTCTAGTATACCTCTATACTCAATGCACCTCCAAGTACAATTTGGATATCCATCCCTTGGTCTATCTCGACCTAGTTATACTCAGGGTTATCTAGATATGTATGTTCCCTCTAGATATCTATCTAATCAAGGACTATTTTCAGATTAATATACCCATTAATCTGTGAAACTTTATTATTAATCATATACGTACATAAAAGTAAAAATAATTAATGATAAATACTTATCTTTATAAAATAATTATCCATAAAATACATAAGGAGTGTCTTAGCACATAAGTGCACACACTAACAATCTCCCACTTGTACTATTACCAAACACTATGCACTCTCAGTCCTAGGCTCCTCACATGAGTCTCATGTTTATGTAGAGGTAAGGCCTTTGTTAGTGAGTCTGCGATGTTCTCGCTAGTATCTACTCTGCTAACTAATATATCTCCCCTCTGAACAATCTCTCTGAGAAGGTAATACTTTCTTAGTACATGTTTGGATCGTTGGTGAGACCTTGGCTCCTTTGCCTGCGTAATGGACACATTATTGTCACAGTATAGCACAACTGGATCAACAATGCTAGGAACCACTTCAAGCCCCGCTATGAAGTTTTTGATCCATACAACTTCCTTTGCTACCTCTAAAGCTGCTATGTACTCGGGCTCAATTGTTGAATCTGTAATTATCTCCTGCTTGGAACTCCTCCAGCAAACAACTACACCATTCAAACAAAACACATATCCTTGCTACGATTTTAGATCATCTTGATCGGTCTGAAAACTTGCGTCAGTATATCCTCTGACGACTAATTCGTCGTCTCCTCCGAAAACTAAAAACATGTTCTTTGTTCTTCTAAAATACTTGAGGATAATCTTTATCGTAGTCCAATAACCCTCTCTAGGATCTAATTGATATCTACTTGTCATGCTTAATGTATACGAGACATCTGGTCGTGTGCATATCATAGCATACATTATGGACCCTATAATCGAAGCATAATGTATCTTGTCTATTCTACTTCTTTCCTCTTATGTTCCTGGACATATATCCTTGGAAAGATGTATACCATATGACACTAGTAAATATTCTCTCTTGGAGTTCTGCATACTAAATCTATTTAGTATTTTATCAATGTATGTATCTTGACTTAACCCTAGTAACCTGTTTTGTCTATCTTGGTATATTATAATACCTAAAGCATATGTTGCATCCCCAAGATCTTTCATTGAGAAACACTTTCCTAACCAAGTCTTGCTAGATTCTAAGCTAGGGATGTTATTGTCTATAAGAAGTATATCATCAAATACAACACTAGGAACGTAATCTTTCTCCCACTAACCTTTTTGTAAATGCAAGGTTCTTTTGGATTCTTGACAAAAGAAAAATCATTAATGACTTCGTCAAATTGCAAATTCCAACTTCGAGATACTTGCTTTAGTCCATAAATGAACTTTTTGAGCTTACGTAATTTATTGGCATTTTCGAATTCTATAAAATTGAAAGGTTGTACCATATATGTTGGTGCAACATTCCTCAGGTCAAGGTTGACCTGGTTGACCAAGCTTGAGTCTTGGTTTGGATTTCGATGTTTGACAATGCAAGGTTGATTGAAGAAGAGTCAAGTAAGTCAAGGATGACCGAATACTTGACTGGGAAGTCCTAACTGGGATGTTAGGCAGAAGGAAAATCCTGGTGAGTGAAGTCAGGTGAAAGACCTAGTGAGTGAAGCTAGGCAATTGGGAAGTCCTAGTGAGTGAAGCTAGGCAGGAGAAAAATCCTGGTGAGTGAAGCCAGGTGAAAGACCTAGTGAGTGAAGCTAGGCAATTGGGAAAGTCCTGGTGAGTGAAGCCAGGCAAGAGAAATCCAGATGGGTCAAGGTTGACCAGACATCTGGTGAGAGTCCAAGTAGGTCAAAGGGATTGACCGGATACTTGGCACGAGGAAGAAAAGTCCAAGTAGGTCTTAGGGAGCGACCGGATACTTGGCAAGAAGAGAAAAGTCCAAGTGGGTCAAAGGGATTGACCAGACACTTGGTGAGAGAGTCCTAGCTGGTCAAGGGTGACCGGATGCTAGGTCTTATGTACCAACAAGTCATGGTTGACTAGATGTTGGTTTAGGGGGCTTTGGGCTTGGTTTTGGGCAAAAACCAAGATCTGGATTGATCAGCCGATTGATCCAGCAGGTTTGGATTGATCCGTGGATCGATCCAGCAGATCTGGATCGATCAGTGGATCGATCCAGAAGATCTGGATCGATCCACCGATCGATCCGGTGAGTCCCCGCGAACAGAACCCCTCTGGATCGATCGGTGGATCGATCCAGAGGTCCCAATCGATCAGTGGATCGATTGGGACGCTGCTGCTTCGCGCGATAAGCGCTGGATCGATCCGTGGATCGATCCAGAAGTTTTTCCAGAGCACAGAGGCGCTCTGGATCGATCCGTGGATCGATCCAAAGCCTCCCCGATCGATTGGGAGCATTCCAATCGATCGGGATTTGACCGTTAGCGTCGATTTAAGCCGCAGGCGTTCATTTCCTTCGGTAGAACTTCACCGATTCATTCCAGATTCATCACAGCTCCTCCCCAGCACTCTCTAAGCTCCTCACCGCCAGTTCTTGAAGGTTCTTGGAGGTTCATCCAAGTCAAGAGGCGAGTTGCAACGAGAAGAAGAAGAAGCTAGGGTTTTTACTGCATCTCTTGTAAGCTTTTGTTTATTCTTTACTACCTTTTCTTCTACTTGTATTGAGAGTCTTGTAGGGCTTCTCCGCCTTCGGTAGTTACCGAAAAGGAGTGTTTATTAGTGGAGGTGTGTGTGTGTGCGTGGATCCTTGGACTAGTCACCTCTTGTGAGGTGGATACCAAGTAAAATCCTATTGTTAGCATTGTTGTAGTTTGTTTCTTTGTATTCCGCTGCGCATCACTTTGAAGAAACAAGCAACGAAGCACGACGAGCACACGCGAGCTATTCACCCGCTACTTTTGGTCCTAACAAGTGGTATCAGAGCAAGGTTGCTCTTCACCGGAATCACCGCCGGAAGGGGCAAACATAACAAGCAAAGCTAGAGGGTGAAGAAGTTGGAGCAAATTCATCAAAGTCAAAGAATTCAAGAAGCTCAACTTCAAGATGCAATTCCAAGATGGACTTGGATTTGATACAAGGGTGGCTTCACCATACACATCCACAAGCTTCGATTCTTGGAGATCAAGAATTGAAAATTTCTTGATGATGGAGATAGAGCAATGGTTTGCTCTAATGGAAGGTTTTAAGGCTCCAAGGAATTCAAAGGGCAAAGTTCTCAAAAGGAGCAAATGGAGCCAAGAACAAATCCAAAGATGTAAGGCCAATGACAAAGTGACCAAGCTTTTGGTCAATCTATTGCCGAGCAACATCTTGGAGAAAATTGGAGAAGTTGAATATGCCAAAGAGCTATGGAACAAATTGGAAAAGGCTCATGAGATCCCCTCCACTGTACCTAACCAAGAAGAATCCAAAGAGGGTGACTCATTGGAGCAAGATCAAGAGGAGGACTCTGAAGTTGAGAGATGCTCAACTTCCGAAGAAGAGGAAATCCAAGAAGCTTCATTCTCAAGGGAGTGTAATCAAAAAAGAAAGGAAGGAGCATATTCCTTGTTTCATGTACAAGAGGATGAAGAAGAAGGTGAAGCCTCCACCTCTAGGATTGAGGGGGAGCAACTCTTGGTGACACCAGATCAAGAAGAAGGAGAATCCTCCACATCCGGGTCAAGAGAAGAAGAGGATGAAGAAGCTTCCACCTCCACAAGTCAAGATAAATCAATTGGAGGGAAATCGATTTCGGATCAAGAGGAAGCCTCTACATTCATATCAAATGGAGGAGCAAGTGCCACCCCTACATAAGAAGGTATAAACAGTTCAATTAATAATAAGAATCATATTATATGTTTTGAATGTAGGGAACATAGGCACTACAAAAGCAAGTGCCCTAAATTGGCCAAGAAGAAGGGCCAAGTGGCACCTAAGGGCAAGGAGAAGCCAAAGGAGACCATCCCTGGAACAAAGAAGAGCAATGAGCACATTGTATGCTTCTCTTGCAATCAAAAGGGGCATTACCGGAGTCAATGCCCTAAGGGGAAGAAGATGGTCAAGGCTCAAGGAGGAAGCTCAAGTCAAGGGGGAGCCTCTAAGGTAAAAAGGAATGTAACTTTTATTGAGTCTATCCCTTTTCATTATGGTAAAAAGCATGCTAGTTCTAACTTATATCATTTTAATGCTATTTACCATAAGAATAGAGAGCATGGTAAAATTAAGGAAAATAATGTAGCTTACCATGCTAAAACTACCACACCTAGGATTAGGAAGGTAAATAAAAATCTAGGCAATCACACTAAGGACCTTAGCTACAAGCCTAGAAATAAAAATGCTCATAAATTTAATGGAAAACCAAAAACTAAGGACTTAGTGATAGAAAATCAAGTCTTGAGGTCAAAGCTTGATAAAATGGAAAAGACCCTAAAAAGGATGGAAAATATCCTAAAAGGGCAAAATGAGCATAGCCTAGGTCTAGGAGCACAAAGGTCATCTAATGGCCATAGGGGTTTGGGATACAAACCAAAGGCTAAGAAGGATGTAATCTCTTACCATAGGGTTCCATATAGTTATGGAACCAACCCTAGGTCTAGTGGTCAAGCCAAAAATACAAGGGAAGTTATCCCTAAGAGTATTTTTACAACAAATGTGACTAAGACTTCTAAGAAGTCTAAGAAAGTCACAAAGAAGGTTACAAGGGAAGCAATTTCTAGAGTTGACCTAGAAAAAGTGACCAAGACTTCTAAGAAACCAAACAAGGTCACTAGGAAGGTATCTAGGGAAGTTATCCCTAGTGAATACCTAGAGCATCCAAGGAGCACCAATAGGTTTTGGGTTCCTAGGAGCATTTTCTCTATCCCATAGATGGGTTAGAGAGTGTCAACTGTGAGAAGAAGGGTAGTTAACCCAACTTTGAAGAAATTGACACTCAAGGAGCATTTTCAAGGTTTTTGTTAACCTTTGAAAATGAAATGGATTTATTGTTAATCTTGGAAAGAGTAAAATGTGCTATAAAGGAAGAAATTTGAGATGACTTTAAATGGCACAAGAAATCAAGTGTTAAGAAATACCAAATTGGGACTTTGGTATTGTCTTAGGAATTTAAGGCAAATCTAAGCCTTAATTTAAAGTGATTACTCTTATGGGAAAATGAAATATGCCAATATTTGAGGAATGTTTTAAATTTTTAATTGGCATAATTAATTCAAGAGATTAAAGAAATGTCAAGTTGGGTTTTGGCATTTTCTTAAGGAAATTGGGCAATCTAGGGTTTATGCTTTAGGATTAGCTAAGGGTTAAGGATACTTAGATAGATAATCTAGGTATATTTTAATTATGTAAAATCTTGCCATGTTTGGTTGCCCATTATATGCCATGACATCATGTTTTATTTGTGCATTCATGACTTATTATGAAAAACTCAAAAATACCATGTCATGACATACATACATCATGTAGTTATAGGAAATTTTCTTCTTTTTGATGTATGCCATAACATTATCATGCATTATGTTATTTCCTTAAAATTAAGGACAAATGGCAGTTATCATCAAGTGGCATACCAAATGACATCCTAGGTGGATGGTCAATATCCACAAGATGCCTAGATAAATATGCATGAACCCTAGGTTAGAGCAAAACCAAAATTAACATCTCACAAAGACCTATAAGATGACTTGTATGTGTTTTATGCACAATAGATACAAGTGAGATGTTAGGAAGACGAACAAAACTCAACATGCTGAGTTAGTGCATTTCCTTGAGTTTTAAGTTCATCAAAACACATAGTTATGTGTTTTCCCATCATTGGGAAAGCTAATGTACAAGTCATGTGCATTAAGCCCAAGGAACATGGTGGGATATTGGTTTTGAAAATGTTTGTAAAATGATTTTGGAAAACCTTGGTGAAGGCTATCTTTTGATAGTAATCACCATTGAATAGTTAGACACAAACTTGAAGAAAACACTAAAGTTTTTGCAAGTTCTCAAGTTTGTGTCAATCTTTGAAAATATGATGTATTTTCATAGAAAACTATTTTTCCATGATAAATTATACCCTAAATAATGTCTACACAAATTTTTACGATTTTTAGAATTTTGTAGAATTTTCTAGGGGTTTCTGAAATTGGCTGAAATTGAATTTCAGCAATTTCAGGCCTCCAATCGATCAGTGGATCGATTGGAGTGCCTCAATCGATCAGCCGATCGATTGAGAAGGCATTTCTCGCGAGCAGAAGCTCGCTGGATCGATCAGCCGATCGATCCAAGAAGATTGAATCGATCAGTGGATCGATTCAGCAGGGTTCAATCGATTGGAACCCAACTCCAATCAATTGAAGATGCTGATTTTGGCTGGAAAGCTTATTTTCAGCATTTTGAACCTATTTTAGTCTAGGTAATCATTCCAAACCCCTGAAAATATATTTGTATACATAAAAAAAGGGTGTTTTCGTGTGGAAAATAAGGATGGATTGGTTAAGGAAGGCTAAGTTGAAGTTTAGGCTGAGGTTTGTTTCAAATTTTGAATATTTGAACCTCAAAACTTCTAAAATTGGGTTTCCTAAAGTTTTGGGGATTCCAAGTCATTGTTGGTGCAATGACAGAAGTTACCACCATGTCTTTATGGGGAGGGACTCTTTAAAGACATAAAATTTATTTTTCATGAACCTTGGAAGGTGCTTAACCTTCCGTTAAGAACATGCTCAAGGTTGAGCGTTTGAACTTTAATGGGGAGTGGATATCCTCATTGTTCAAGTGGTTTCAAGTGGATAATGCTCAAGGATGGGCATTTGCCTACATTGGGGGAGAATGTAGGGTTAAGGTTAATGAAGGGTATGAGACCTTCATTATCGTGCTGATCACAACGAGTGAAGTTGTGAACGACGATGAGCAACTCTTCAGGGGGAGAGTTTTCAACAAGTGAATCTGTTGATGTGTGCCCAAAAATGGGGCATGGTTTGATGTGTGCCAATAGGGGGAAAATGAAAGGGAGTAAGTTAGGCTTTTATCACCTAGAGGGAGTTTGCCCTCTTAGGAGAAGAATGAAGGGCTTAACTTATGTATTCATTACCTAGTGGCATGAAGAAGGTTTAGGCTATGGGATTAGCCTAACTTACATGTGGTATTGTAAGTGATAGTGTTGGTATTGTCAAACATCAAAAAGGGGGAGATTGTTGGTGCAACATTCCTCAGGTCAAGGTTGACCTGGTTGACCAAGCTTGAGTCTTGGTTTGGATTTCGATGTTTGACAATGCAAGGTTGATTGAAGAAGAGTCAAGTAGGTCAAGGATGACCGGATACTTGACTGGGAAGTCCTAGTGAGTGAAGCTAGGCAGGAGAAAAATCCTGGTGAGTGAAGCCAGGTGAAAGACCTAGTGAGTGAAGCTAGGCAATTGGGAAGTCCTAGTGAGTGAAGCTAGGCAGGAGAAAAATCCTGGTGAGTGAAGCCAGGTGAAAGACCTAGTGAGTGAAGCTAGGCAATTGGGAAAGTCCTGGTGAGTGAAGCCAGGCAAGAGAAATCCAGATGGGTCAAGGTTGACCAGACATCTGGTGAGAGTCCAAGTAGGTCAAAGGGATTGACCGGATACTTGGCACGAGGAAGAAAAGTCCAAGTAGGTCTTAGGGAGTGACCGGATACTTGGCAAGAAGAGAAAAGTCCAAGTGGGTCAAAGGGATTGACCAGACACTTGGTGAGAGAGTCCTAGCTAGTCAAGGGTGACCGGATGCTAGGTCTTATGTACCAACAAGTCATGGTTGACTAGATGTTGGTTTAGGGGGCTTTGGGCTTGGTTTTGGGCAAAAACCAAGATCTGGATTGATCAGCCGATTGATCCAGCATGTTTGGATTGATCCGTGGATTGATCCAGCAGGTTTGGATTGATCCGTGGATCGATCCAGCAGATCTGGATCGATCAGTGGATCGATCCAGAAGATCTGGATCGATCCACCGATCGATCCGGTGAGTCCCCGCGAACAGAACCCCTCTAGATCGATCGGTGGATCGATCCAGAGGTCCCAATCGATCAGTGGATCGATTGGGACGCTGCTGCTTCGCGCGATAAGCGCTGGATCGATCCAGAAGTTTTTCCAGAGCACAGAGGCCCTCTGGATCGATCCGTGGATCGATCCAAAGCCTCCCCGATCGATTGGGAGCATTCCAATCGATCGGGATTTGACCGTTAGCGTCGATTTAAGCCGCAGGCGTTCATTTCCTTCGGTAGAACTTCACCGATTCATTCCAGATTCATCACAGCTCCTCCCCAGCACTCTCTAAGCTCCTCACCGCCAGTTCTTGAAGGTTCTTGGAGGTTCATCCAAGTCAAGAGGCGAGTTGCAACGAGAAGAAGAAGAAGCTAGGGTTTTTACTCCATCTCTTGTAAGCTTTTGTTTATTCTTTACTACCCTTTCTTCTACTTGTATTGAGAGTCTTGTAGGGCTTCTCCGCCTTCGGTAGTTACCGAAAAGGAGTGTTTATTAGTGGAGGTGTGTGTGTGTGCGTGGATCCTTGGACTAGTCACCTCTTGTGAGGTGGATACCAAGTAAAATCCTATTGTTAGCATTGTTGTAGTTTGTTTCTTTGTATTCCGCTGCGCATCACTTTGAAGAAACAAGCAACGAAGCACGACGAGCACACACGAAGCTATTCACCCCCCTCTAGCTACTTTTCGGTCCTAACAATATATACTTTCTCCTGTAACCTTCCATTTAGGAAAACCGTTTTAACATCCATTTGCCAAATTTTGTAATCCTTGTAAACTGCTATAACTAGCAAAATTCTAATGGACTTAAGCATTGTAACGGATGAAAATGTTTATCATAGTCAATGCCTTGACGTTGATTGAAATCTTTTGCCATAAGCCTAGCTTTATAAGTACTTATGTTCTCATCCATGTCAATCTTTTTCTTGAAGATCTATTTGCACCCTATGGGTTTTACCCCAACTAGCATATCAACCAACTCCCAAACTTGGTTGGTGTATATGGAGTCCATTTCAGATTTCATGGCTTCTAATCATTTCTCAAAAACATTTGAAGCAACTGCTTCCTTGTAAGTCGACGATTCATCATCTTCGATGAGTAGCACTTTCTCATCTTGGGTTACTAGCCAACCATATCTATTTGACTCTCGGTGTATTCTTATATATTTACGTTGATCTTGCGTTTCTTGAGTAGTCTTAGATGAAGTAGACACTTGTACTTGTGGCATTGTCTCATTGTCCAACTGTTCATCTTCCAACTTATTTGTAGAGTCTATAATTTCTTCAAGACTTACTTTACTCCCACTATTTTCTTTAGAAATAAATTCCTTTTCCAAAAAAATAGCATATCGAGCAACAATAACTTTGTGCTGACTTGGGAGATAAAAATAATATCCGATTGTAGCTTTGGAATAACCTACAAATGTACATTTTATGGATCTTGCTGCAAGCTTATTAGAATTCTCATTTTCATGTAAGCATCACAACCCCATATCTTAAGGTAAGGCAGATTTGATTTCTTTCCAAACCATAATTCATAAAGAGTCTTATCTACTATCTTGGTTGGAATTCGATTAACTATGTATGCTGCTGTTTCTAAGGTATAACCCCAAAATGACATTAGAAGACTTGCATGACTCATCATTGATCTAACCATATCGATGAGTGTGCGATTTCTCCTTTCCGAAACACTGTATCACTTTTCACTCCAGCTTTCTAAGATGTGTAAGTTGAGAAATTATCCCACACTTTTTTAGGTAATCAATGAACTCTTTGCTTAGATACTCACCACCTCGATCACTCCGAAGGACCTTAATCCTTTTGCCACGTTGATTTTCTACCTTATTCTTGAACTCCTTAAACTTGTCTAGAGTTTTAGACTTCTTTCTCATTAATTAGATATATCCATATTTACTTAAATCGTCAGTAAAAGTCACCAAGTATGTATACGCTCCTCTAGCCTGAATTTGTAATGACCCACAAACATCACTATGTATAAGTTCTAGTGGTTCCTTTGCCCATTCACCTATCTTGGCGAAATGCTTCTTGATCATTTTTCTTTGTAAATACGCTTCACATGTATCTATGGGCTCTAATACAAAAGAGTCTAAATATCCATTACTAAGTAATCTAGCGATGCGTTTCTGAATTATATGACCAAGTCTACAGTGCTAGAGATATGTCAAGTTTGAGTCATATAATTTTTGTTTCTTACTTTCAATATAATAAATCGATTCATCTAAATTATGAACATAAAGATTATTATTCAATGATCTATTTGCACCTATTAGTTAAAATTATATTGCTAAAATATCATCATAATAATTTAACATTTGTTTACCTTCATTCTTATCTCCTTATTTACCTTCACTTTGCATTTATTTGTATGTTAAAATGTGTTTTATATAAGAATGCTATAAATATTAAATCAATCTAATAGATTTTAAAACATAAAAATAGGAAATAATAAAAAAAATTAAAAAACAATTAAGGACTCATTGTCAATATTCGTGAAGATCTTAAAATTTATAATCACGCAAGATGTTATAATTTTAAATGATAAATGTGTAAAATTTAATGTTTCTAATTTATTGTAGTTGCAAAACATTTGGTATATGAATTATGATGTATGAAATAATATCCTTTAAGATTCTCAATGTGTCTACTATCCCAAACATTAATGTGTCTATCATCCCCAACTATGATATATTTGTAAGAATTTTTCCTCTAAATAAGGGGCGCAATCAAATAATGTTGGGCTTCTAGGCTGGCCTCTGCGTGTGCTTCCTGATTTATCTTGGTGATTAGTGAAAAACTTTAATAGGACTGACTAAATTACCCTAGAAATAGTCAATGAGGCTAACTGGAAAAAAAAAATAAAAAGTAGTATCAAATTAAGTAAGCGACTTAAATTATTTAATTGATTAGATTTGGAGTAGCTCTTATGCTAAGGATTCTTTGTGGAAGCGGGGTCCTTTGCGCGAAAGAAGAGAAAGGAGAGGGAAGAGAAATAAATCCTTGCATAAAAGGAGGGAAAAGAGAGAAACTCGTGGAAGAAAAAATAAAGAATAATGCTAGTGCAAGGCCTCCTTTGCGAGCGGCCAATGACCACAAGCAATCGCTTTCCCTTCCTCTTTAGAACTCGTAACTCTATCCAAGCAGTCTCCCATGGTTGCTTTTCCTTTTTCCTCTTCATTCTCCTCCGGCGACGGCAAGGAAATGAATCCTTGCATAAAAGGACAAGGGAAAAAGGGAGAAATCCACGGAAGAAAAAAGAAAAAGAAAAAAACAGCGTTAGCACAGTATCTCCCTTCCCTTCGTGAGTTATCGTGCAAGGCTTGCCTTCGTGAATGGCCGACGACAACAAGTGGCCGCTTTTCCTCCCCCTTTTAGAACTCGCAACTCTACCCAAGCAGTCACCCATGGTTGGTTTTCCTTTTCCCATTCATCCTCCTCCTCTGACAATGACGATGTTTTTTCCGTTGTTAGAGAGACGGGAAATGTCGTTCCTCTTTTTCTTTTTCCTTTTCATCCTCCTCCTTGTCAATCGTTTCTGATACCTCGAAGATGGCGATGGCGACGAACGAGTGTTCTTCCATAGTTTCTCATTCACTGCAAAACTTGTCTGTTTCTTCTTCCTCTCATCATCTGTCCAATTGGACTTGGACGTATTACCAAGTATTTCCTCCAACCAAATTACTTTTTTTTTTTTACTTTCTTTGCACTATTATCACTGTTTAAACAAATGAATCGATCATGGATTTGTAAATCTATTCATCCATTATTTTAGATAAGTAAAAAAAAAAAATCAAATCTATCCTTTTACCTAAAATAAATAAAGGAAAATTTTCTGTATGAAAAACTTTTCTTAGGTTTTTGAATCCATCCTCCCTCTTTCAGTAAACAGAGCATTAAAGTTTCTTTTATTTCTCTTATGTGTTTAATTAAAAAAAATCATGAAATCTAATTATATATTAAAATCAATCAATTTTTATACCGCAAGAATGAAGATTGATACTACTATTAGTCATCTTTCCCTAAGTCAATAAGTCATACCTATGTAGTCTCACTTCAATATTTTACCTCAATAGATTTTCACTGCGTCAGGGATAATTTGTATTGTTATTACCATGGATGAATTTCGGAATTACACTTTGGAATTTGGACGTGCTTAATGTAATAGCCGATGCATGAATTTCTCGTTAATACATATCCCAAAATTGTCTTTCCCTACTTTATAAGAGGTTATTTTGACTTTTAGATCACAGCACAATACTTTTTTTATTGTGTTAAGATTCCCTTTCGTATTATTATAAAAATATAATAAATTATATAAAGGGCATAGGGCTGCACTGAGCTCTAGCCCAGTGCAGCCTCTAGCCCAACAACGGGATACCTGGTATCTTAAGCCGGTAGATTTTGTAACTTTTTTCTCAATTACAACCGCCGCAACAAGTTTAGCCCATGACAGTTGAAGATCCTGCCCGGCAACTAGATACTTGGTATCATAAGCTGATTAATCTTGCAATCTTTTTTCTCAGTTAAAGTCGTCGTAGCAAATTTGGCCTAGGACAACTGAAGATCCTGATTACACCATTAATTATATATATATATATATATATATATATATATATATTAGGGATGATCGTGAGTCCAGTTGGTTCGATTATTATGATAAAAAATTATCCGACCCTACTAGATCAGATAATACAATATCAAGATCTACATCCGACCCTATATCCGACGGTTATTATGTATCAGATATCCGACGAGTTATCAGTTATTTGGATATTCGACCCTATATCCAATGAAATATAAAATATAAATATAAAACAATAAAAAATAAAATATTTTAAAATAATAATAGACATTACTCATTACACGTTATAGTAGCTAATCGTCAATAGCTGCTACAACGTGTAACAATTTATCGGCAGTAGTTATTACAACGTGTAGCAGCTTATCCGCAGTAGCTACTATAACGTATATCAACTTATCGACGGTAGTTGCTATAAGTAGGGGTGATCGCGGATCGTGTTGGTTCGGTTATTGGGATAAAAAATTATCCGGTCCTACTAGATCGAATAATGTAATATCATGACCCTATATTTGGTCCTATATCCGGCGGATTTTATTTTTTTAGTTCAGTTCAGGTCGATATAAGCAGGTTAGTCAGTTTGACGGATTGACTGCTCACCCCTAATACATATATAATAAAAAAATCATTACAAATCATTATACTAGTCAACAAAACAACGAGAATGATGAAATGTAAAGAGAATAAAAGTCTTGTCATCTTTTTTGACGGTCTAGTTAGGAAAGATTGAAGGAATAGGGGTTGCTTTTAGTTGGCTGGAAAGCAAAGAACTAAGAGCATCTACAACAACGTCATTAACACGTCCATTAACACATGACACGTTAATGATAATATATATATATATATATAAATTTTTCAATAGGTAGGCATTGAACGTGTTTAGTTTTTTGAACACGTTAATATTATAATACATCAACAGCATAATCACGTAAATATTAATGTTCAAGTATTAACAGCGTTGCAGATGACCTAAGGAGGGTTATTACCGTGAGAAGATGAAGAATAATATTGAGAAGAAGAAAAAAAAAATAATTAAACTCTGATTTGGGAAAAAAAAAATCAGAGACAGTTAATCAGATTGAACTTAGTTCAACTCTAATGTGACCAAATCAATCTTGATTTAGTTCAGTTCGATTTTAAATCCGTATCTTCATTTCATATTGGATGATTTAATTTATTTATTTTATTATAATTAATAAAATTTATATAAATAATAATAATAATAATTAAAAAAATTAGTGTCTTTATTTATTACCTTATGTAAATCTGAAGATACTTCCATAATAAATTTCTTTTAAAGAGAGTCATCGCACATTAATATTTTGTTGAAAATTTTAGTTCTCCAAATAAAATAAAATAAAATAAAATAAAATATATTTTATAATGGCCACGACACATTAATATAGATGTTTTGTTTTTGACTAAATCGATCATAACCGAACCCAAACAAGAATCCAAGGTTTCAACGACAGAATCTAATATGGAATCGTTGACATAAACAATAAATCAAAATGACGTGCCATATTAAAAATATATATATTAAAACATCATTCACCTATTTTTTTTTTAATTCCTAAAATAATACTTTTATTTTAATAGTATTGAAAACTTTACACAAACATGCTCGTTTGTTTGTGTTTTACTCTATCAGACCTGTTTCGAGGACCATTTTGTAAAACTCGAAATGAAGTGTTACGTTTGCAGAAAAGGGCCGGCCCGATCTCGTGGCTCTCTTCGTTCTGCTCATCTCCTCCGCTCGTAATCCCTTCCACTGTCCTTCGATGCCTTCGCCTCCGTAGCTCGGAAACTCCGCCTTCGGACGTTCTTCTTCTTCTTCGTCCTCTTCCTCGCCTCTGATTTGAGTTTCTTGGCCAAGCTATGGCGGTGAAGAAGGCGGCCGAATCGTTCTCCAAGGCGCTGGCCGAGGAGGTGCAGCGATGGGGAAGCATGAAGCAGAACGGGGTTAGCCTCCGATACATGATGGAGTTCGGAGCCCAGCCCGACCAGAATAACCTCCTCATCTCCGCCCAGTTCCTCCACAAGGAGCTCCCGATTAGAATCGCCCGGAGGGCTATTGAGCTAGAGTCCCTGCCCTTCGGCTTGTCCGAGAAACCCGCCGTGTTGAAGGTAATTGAGATTTTTTCTTTCAGCTGGGTTTCTCGTTTCAAGATTCCTGTTCTCCCAACTTTCCTGGGAACGGTTCGGTCGGTGTTGGTATCGGCGGTGGATGCGCGTTCCTGTTCAAAATTCCGACTCTTTTATGCATTTGTCTGTGGAATCTGGCTTCTCTCTTTGGTTTTCTGGAATCTTCTACTTAATTTATTCTGAAACTTCGTCATGGAATCTCGTGTCGCGGGCTTATACCAATTGAAGGGAAAGATACAGCTGATTTTTGATGTTGCCGTTTGTTTTGATATTTTGATCGCAGGCCATCGTTGTGATGTTTGGGAGTAAATATGCAAAGATGGAATTTCAATTCCAGGGAGATAATTGTCATAAATAAGCTTGTTTGCAGCATTTTGTTTTTCGAGATCATAGTTTAATTAACACAGAATGGAATGCTCGAGATAGAAAGACGATAGGTTTAAGAATTCTGACGTGATATCTAGGTTTGAAGGTCTCTACAGTTTACAGCTGACTCTCTTATTTTTGACATTCATTTTCGCCTTCCGCTTAAATCTGTATTTTAAGAAGGTTTAGGCTTCTGCATTATTTGGACATGTGCCCAGCAGAACTCGTGGGACATGATCCTGCAATTACCATTTTGTTCTCATTGCTACACACAGTCCAGTGAAAGGTATTTTGGATACATTTTAATGCAAGCAATTCTTGCAAAGTTGCATTAGGTTGATGACCATAAAATAATGAATTTTTTTATTTCATTTTGGCTTTTCCTTCTTTATGGTCTGTTTATTTTAGTTAAATCACAAAATTAACTGAAAATTCATCACTATGAAATGTTGTATCCTTCAATATTAAACTTGAGTACATGCTAAAATTTTGAAGGCTGACTTCGAGATCCCTCCTTTTAAGGTCAGAGATTGGTATCTGGATTCTTTCCGCGATCTCCGGTCATTTCCCGAAATCAAAGACACAAGCGATGAATTAGCTTTTACCCAAATGATTAAGATGATCAAGGTGAGGCACAACAATGTGGTACCAGCTATGGCTTTAGGAGTACAACAGCTAAAAAGAGACCTGAAACTCAAGGTCATGCCAACAGAACTACAAGAGATTCATCAATTTCTTGACCGTTTTTACATGTCAAGAATTGGTATTCGCATGCTTATAGGTAAAACAAAAGGCATTTTCATAATGCATTAACTACTAAAACAAAAGGCATTTTCATAATGCATTAACTACACTGGCCTTTATTTCTAGTATGATGTGTGTGTATTAACTACATGGAAGCACAAATAAGCATGATCTCACTGTTTAGCCACCCTAAAGGAAAAGTTGAATTAATGATAAGGAAAGTCACTATATATTTCTTAAATTCAGGGCAGCATGTGGCGTTGCATGATCCTGACCCAGAACCAGGATGTGTCGGACAAATAAACACTAGACTTTCTCCCATGCAAGTTGCACAAGCTGCTAGTGAAGATGCTCGCTGTATCTGTTCCAGGGAATATGGGAGTGCTCCTGAGGTTAATATATATGGAGATCCAAATTTCACCTTCCCGTGAGTGTTACTTGTAAATTCATTTATGCTAATTATTTACCATTTTACTTGAGTCAACTTTTTAGAGCATTACTTGCAATTGGTTGTTTCCCCTTTAATCTCTTGATTTTAATCTGCAGTGATTTCAGATTAAGGTGTGTTAAGTGTACAATCGTTAGGAAAACTGTTCTTCTGGCTAATGGCACAGTTTCCTTATTTTATTTGTTTCCATTTCTGTCCCAACATTAGTCCACTTCTATCTTATCTTTTTAAGTACCAATGGTAATGTCACTGTATGCAGTGATCGATAAGCTTGGACTTGCTTTCCATATAGTATCTGTGTCAAAGCTAGAGTATTTATTGCACGACATCGCATAATATCAATTTTAATTGATGATATACCATGCCAATTATGTACTGTTTTGCAAGATGATGATGCTTTTTTTCTGTATAAAATTTGTTCTGCCCTCACTTGAACCAACAATAAATTCCATTGAGAAAAGAAAGTCAGGGTCGATGCACTTAATGAAAGCACTGGATGATTTTAATTCAAAGACTGCTAGGTGCCTCTTAGCTACTCTATTCCGCAGGATTACTCTGCATCTCTGGTGTAATTTTCCAGTTTGCTACAATATCCTTAGGGAGATCACAGGAAGATAATTGATTTAGTTAGTGGGGACGTAAACCACGCCTCTCAGCCATCGCTTCAGTCTGTTTTCTTTTTTCCTTATATTGCATTTGTTCTCTTATTCAATTTCTAGTGTTGAGCGGCGTAGTGCAAGACCAAGCCAATCCTGACAAATAAAGCTAAATACAACAAAAACAAAAGGAAGCTAGCCTATTAGCAATAATATCCAAGGAAAGCAATTAGTATAACCAATCCTCTCGTTTCAGAGTAATATGATTATAACTTTCTTTTTGTTTGAGGTTCACATCCTTACTGTATAAATAATTTTTTGATGATATTGTATATTTATGACTTATCTGATTATTTCTTTCAACTTGCTACTGTGGACCAGGTATGTTCCTTCTCATTTGCACCTTATGGTCTTTGAGTTGGTAAAAAACTCTCTGCGTGCGGTTCAAGAATGTTTTATGAATTCTGATAAGAATGCCCCTCCTGTTAGAATTATTGTCGCTGATGGGATTGAAGATGTTACAATAAAGGTACGATACCAATAAATACTTAATCTTCAATTACTGTTATTCTGCTTGGTAAGCAAGATTGCAATACTTCAAGAATAAGAAAGGATTAGTTAAAAATTCATGCTGTCTTGTCAAGTTGCAGAATTTGAATTTAACACAGAATACTAGGTGCTCTAGAAAATAGAAACTAGATGTAGTGAAGATGAAAAATATGAATTTAAATTATATTTTCTTTGGGAATTCTTGACAGTTACTGATGTCTTGCAGGCATTTTTGATTTCTTGAAAAGTGTTGATCCTGCAGAACCACCAGATGTAGATTTGCAAGACACAGAACAATTATACATTGAAGAACATAATTGAACTAACTCCTCACACTTTAAAGTGGTTAATCAGATTTATCAGAAAACTATTACAAATGATAGTTAGGAAAATTCTCAAATATTTCATGAATTTGGGGCTCATTGCTACTGGTTATTTTATAACAGACAATGATTATGTGAAATCCAAGAGTCTTCCACTTTGTCTATATCTGACTATATGCATACAAGAATACGTCAGAGCCTGTTGAAAATCTTTTACTGCCAACATGTATATCAGCATCTGTTGTTGATACAAGTATAACACCCAGATAAATGCAAAAAATTTCTAATTTTTGTAATTTATCTTCTTCTTAATATGGTTAAATTATATCTGATGGCATTTCTCTGTTTGTTAATACTCATGGTTTGAGGAATTTCTTGTTACATATCAATCATCTAGTTTTTCTAGCTTTGGAATACTGATCTTGATATGCTATCAATTATTTCAGATATCAGATGAAGGGGGTGGCATACCAAGAAGTGGTCTTCCAAAGATTTTCACATATCTCTATAGCACTGCTAAAAATCCACTCGAGGAAAATGATGAAGGAAGCTCAGATGGAGTAATCATGGCTGGTTATGGTTATGGGCTTCCAATTAGTCGTCTCTATGCTCGCTATTTTGGTGGTGATTTACAAATGATCTCTATGGAAGGATATGGTAAATCCAATTCTTTCTTTATGCAATACTTAATCTCAAGTTCAATTTGTCCTGCTTGAATTCCAATATGGCTCATTCACTGCCTATTATGTTGGACTTTTTAGAATTTAATTGAGCTCTTGAACTTCAAGCTATCTTGGACTTTTTAGTAAATCCTCTTGACAAGAATCTAATTGTTATCTCGATGGTCCAAGCTAGCAAGGCCTCATTGCCAAACGCATATGGATCTTGAACTTCAAGATCACCCAACATGACAATGAGGGTTGAGTAGTATAGAAACAAAATTGTAGTTGTCAGTCATTTCAATCAGTTAAGTTGAGAATTGAATCATCTGATTCACTTGGATAAGAGTACGAATTTTAGTTGAATCACCTTCAAGTAGAAGATCATGTTCCAACTTGGTGATCGAGTTGCATCTTACAAGTTCTACTGGTTTTGCTACCTCAATTATCAACTTGTATACTTTTTGGTAGTGTAGGACTTAAAGGACCTCTTGAAAATGACGATGTTGACTAGCTAACCATGTTGGCTTGCCAACATACGGTGACCCCTACAATATAACAGAACCACATGGAGTGCTGGATGAAGTATTTGCCAGCCTCAAGTAAAGATATTATGTATGACTTTTGACCTTTCCAAGCCGCCCATATTACCTTCTCCTTGGATGATCTTACCTTTTTGGCACGTTGAGTCAGTGACACAACACTCTGGCAAGGAACCCACCTCCACAAGCTTGTTTGGCAAAAATCCATTGATTTAACTTAAATTGGGTCTAGTAAATCTAACTTAAACAAATTGCCTTTTTATGGTAAACCTCACTGTTAATGTTTTCACTGAGATTTGTTGGAAAATTGAATTTGGTGATCAATAAATTAATAGGGATAAGATGGCTATTTCGCAAGTAGACTGTTGTAAATAAATTTCTCGAGTGAATGAGAAATTAATGTCCAATGAAGGGTTGATCCGATATGATCAGACGGAAGTTTGACTTGCACACGAGTTGGATTCATGGATGAACGCTAACTCAAGTATGTGGAACCATTGAGGGGTATGAAATTATAATTAATTTCGTTGATTAAAAAAGTAATCATTGTGATATTAATTAATTGATTAATTAATATTTACAATAGATTAAGTAAATAGTTAATCAAATTAATCAATTAAATTAATTAATCATAATGAAAAAGTTTAAGGGAAAAGACAGGGAAAAGACACATCTCTTAGAAGAAAACTTCCACTTCTTGAGAGTAATCTTTCATCCTTATAAAACAAACCTCATTCCTTCCACTCAACTCACTCAATTCTCAAATTGTGAATTCTCCTCTTGAGTTCTCTTCTCTCTCTCTCCTCTCTTAAGAGTTTCAAGACTTCGAAAGTTTGACAGAGCTCGAAATTTGGAGTGCTTTATTTTGAGACACAAGTCGTTGTATCTTGAGAGACGATTGCCAATAAACTGTAAGCACCTGGGCAGGGTAATATCGTCTTAAGGAAAGAAGACCTAGCTTTCACCTTGATCTTAATACTCTTATCCTTATGGATAAGTTTACCCAAAAGGGTTGTGTCGATATCCAAGGGGATAACTCGACGATCGACGAGATTAGGTCGATAACAATGATACCAAGAAAGGTATGTCTCTTACCCGAAGGGGTACTTCAATAATTGAAAGGGGATGTCGAGAGTATAAATGAGACAAGGTCATATCGTCATACCGAGCTCCATCGGTTAGAGTCATTGACTCATCGTCGAGATGACTAACCGAGCCTGACTATATATATATATATATCTTAACCCACCTCCACAAGCTTGTTTGGCAAAAATCCATTGATTTAACTTAAATTGGATCTAGTAAATCTAACTTAAACAAATTGCCTTTTTATGGTAAACCTCACTGTAATGTTTTCACTGAGATTTTTTCCTTCTCTGCTCAGGGACGGATGCTTATCTTCATCTCTCTCGGCTTGGAGACTCACAAGAACCCCTTCCATAGGGCCAATTCTTGCTCATTAAGAAGTTATCAATTGTGAGTTGCTGATTCAACCTATTGTGCTCACAAATTCCTGTTGCGCTGCTCTACAAATGATCTTCCGGCGATGATCACCCCTCGGAATCTTGATGGTGAAGGAATAACATTTTATATAAACTTGTGCTTCTTGCATCTCGCGAGTTATTTGTGTTAGCTTTCATGCTCAGTTTTTTTCTTTCTTCTTTTTGTCCAATTGTCTAGCTGCTTGGAATGTAATTGAACCTAAATTCCACGTTTCTAATTCAGGATATGCATCAGAAAAATTCTCTAGAATTGTACTAACTACTAAATCCTCATTCTTTAAGGTAGTAGATTAGATTTTTCAGAAAACCTTTACAAATAATAGTTAGGGAGGTTCTTAAATATTTCGATGATTATACGAAATACTAGAGCCTTCACTTAAATCCTCTATATGCATGGTTGTGAACGGGTGTGTTAGTGTAGATTGCTGTCCATGCACTTGTCAATTTAAGTTTATATGGAACTCTCTCTCGAAGTGGTCAATCGTGGTGATCAAAAGGTGAATACGTCTCCCGTACTCTTGTCAATTCATTTTAGGGTTAACAAAGATAAATCATGGATAATTACTAATCTTTGAAATAATGACTAGCACATAAGAAATGTATTTACCTTAACATTTCATCTTTCTATCTTTATATAAATCTTTCCCACTGGCAAAGCTAGAAAACTCTCAGTTGCTTGACGATCACAATTAAACTTCCTAAAATTAATCAGATTTATTAGGCAAATATTTTTGTTAGAAATTAATTAGATATTATTGTTAGTGCCACTATTAGCTTATCATTTGAGCTATGAACCGAGGGCAAATAAATTTATTTACACCTAGATAGATGTGTTTTCCAATTCATGTGATAAAAATCTATCCTAAAATATTCTAAATTAGTAATTAGATATCTCCAGCTACAATATATTTATAGGAAATTTTTTCTAAATGAGGTATACGTAACTTATGGAATACTAAGGTGTATTGTAACATTCAATCGTCCTAGTTCAATATTTTCTTCTAAATTAGTAATTAGAATTTTCAACGGGATAAGAATGCCCATCTTATCACGTGAAAAGTATTTGGTTCAAAAGTAATCCTTCATGATTGCTTCTTGATGTGGTGATAAAGGGGATCTGTTCGATATGGATCAAATACTGAGATAAAAGTTAAAATTAAAATGGTCAATATCAGGGCATCAAAAGATTCACCTATAAAAGGTTTATCTATAGTATCTAGTGGAGGTTAATTATAAGGGTCGGTTGGAGTAATCAGTGTCCGATCGGTAAGAGACTATAACGGCCGGTCGGGTCAATCAGTATCTGAGTGGGCCAACCGTTCAACTCGAGATAATGCAGTAAGACAGCCAGACGCTCAGCGCGGAGCAGCAGGACGTTGAGGAGATTGAAGAGCTTATCCGAGTAGGATGGACAAGCTACTACGCCTAGTCACCGCAAGGAAGAGCAGCTGAGGCCAACAGAGCGGAGGAGTCTTGGCTGAGCGGCTGCCCCGCTCGGCCAAGCAGCGGGACCATTGTTATTTCACTGAGGTCGATAGAGTGGAGGAGTCCTGGCCGAGTAGCTACTCCGCTCAGCCAAGCAGCGTGACCATTGTTATATCTCTCAATATCCTTCTAGAAGATAGTGGCGCTGACACGAGACATGACCAACAAGCGGATAGTACGGCAGAAGCTTCTACTATCTCGTCAGGGAAATGCATGTCCTGTTAAGGTATGGTGTCAGGGGTACTTTTTTAACATGTCCTTTTATAGGATGTATTGGAGAACGTGTCCATGTCTTGAGGAGAGTGCACATCGCCCACCATGACTTTATATAAAGGGGAATCCAAGCACCGACGGAGGTATGCGTTATTACTGTTTGTGCTTGCGTTATTGTTGCTCCGCTTTCTTCTACACTTTCGATGACTGACTTGAGCGTCGGAGGGCCAACGCCGGGGACTCCTTCCCTGGCTCGGCATTGACATTACTTGTTTTGCATAGCAGAACACGGTCCTCATCCAGTCAATGCATCAACCACATCCCCAACTTTTCACCCTTCCCGTTTTCGGACAGGATCATTTTGGCGTCGTCTGTGGGAATGTTGTTAGAGCAATTTAGGTGCCCTAGGTTTTGATGTTTGGACAAATGTTTAAGTTAGGTTTATTGTTGTATTTGATATGCATTGTGAGTGTGCAAGATACAGGTACAACAAGGAAAGTCCAAGGGTGAGTCTTGGCGGTGTAAGTCCAAGCATGTAGTCTTGGCAACGTAAGTCCAAGTGTGATCTTGGCAAAGGAGGAAAGTCCAAGGATGAGTCTTGGCGGTGTAAGTCCAAGCATGTAGTCTTGGCAACGTAAGTCCAAGTGTGACTTGGCAATGGATGAAGTCCCGGAGGCGCGACCTCTTGGCAAAGGAAGACTCGACAACAATGACAAGGCCGATGGAAGCTCCAGAAGGCAAGACGTGAAGGATGGAGAGACATCCGAGGGACGCAAGGCTGATGGAGGAGGCTAGAAGGTTAGGTCTAGGTTGGTCGGGCGAGAACGAGTGCTGAGTGAATGTACTCGAGGTAAAATCCTAAAATTAGGGTTTACTGTTGCGTTACTGTAGCAGTACGGTAGCGTTACTGTAGCAGCACTGTAGCAGTCGACTGATGACTGTAGCAGTCGACTGATGCACTGTAGCAGAGAGCCGTTGAGATAGCCGTTGGGCTGGCACCAGTCGACTGGTGCATGGACCAGTCGACTGGTAGCGGGCAAATCAGGTTGCTGATTTGTTCCAAGCTCTATAAGAAGGAGTTTGGTATGGTCGGCCAAGGTGGCGAAATTAGACTTGGTTAAAGCCTAATTAGTAGTCACTAAAGTGCTCAAGGATCTCTTGTGTCCAAGTGTTCTTGGTTGAAGTTGTGGTGAGGTTTCTCCACCCACAAGGAGCGGTTTGAGCTAGCCGGAGTTTCCAGGGACTAATCCACCGACGAATTGAGGGATCGTCCACCTTACGGACAGCCGTGGAGTAGGAGCATCATCTCCGAACCACGTTACATCGACGTGCATTGGTTTGCTTGTTCTTTTCTTTATCTTTAGCTTTCGTATTCGTAATTTGTATTGTATTATTCCGCTTGCGCACTAACGAATACGTAGGAAGCCATCGATTTGGGTGAGACGCTATTCACCCCCCCTCTAGCGGCCACCGATCCTCCAACAAGTGGTATCAGAGCGAGGTCGCTCTTCTACGGACTAACCACCAAGAGAGCAAGAAGCTAGAGGAAGAAGAAGATGGAGTCCGAAGGACCTCTCGGATGGGATATCCGAATTCCACCTCCGTATGACAAAGAAGACTTCAATTATTGGAGGAAGCGGTTGGAGACATGGTTCCAAATGGATTGGAATCAATGGGTTGTCTTGAGTGACCCATTTGAAGCTCCTACGGACAAGAAGGGTAAACGCCTCCGACCTCGGCATTGGACCGAAGAGCAACGAGAGCAATCGGAGGCGGACAAGGAGGTAATGAGAATTTTTCATAATTTACTACCTTCTAATATCATTGTGAGTGTAGGTGAATGCACAAGTGCATGTGATCTTTGGAAAAAGATCATTGCCTATCATGAAGACCCGTCACAATTCCAAGGAGTAGAGGAGTCCAAGGAGAAGGGCTCATTGGTCAAAGAAGAGAAGGACCAATCCGATGTTGACATAAGGTCAACATCCGAGGAGGAGAAGGAAGATGAGGAGGTATCATCCACATCTTCAAGGGAGGAAGAAGTGGAATCATCGACATCTTCAAGTGAAGAGGAAGAAGAGCAATCCAAGGAAGAGGAGATCTTGGAAGCTCAACCCTCCACCTCAACTACCAAGAAGAGCACAAAGGACCACATCAAATGCTTTGAGTGTGGTAAGATGGGGCACTACAAGAGTAGGTGTCCTTCACTCAAGAAGGTAAAGGAGGTAAACCCTAAACTCACTAAAGTTAATTTAGAAACTAATGTGAGTTGTAGGAAAAAGAAGGAGGAGGAGAAGAAGCACATTAGGTGCTTTACATGTGGTGAGTGGGGTCACTACCACACAAAGTGCCCAAGGAGAGGAGAGCTCAAGAAATTGGTGCACTTGAAGAAGTGGGAGAAGAAGAGAGCTTCAAGGGTAAGGGAGGTAAACCCTAACTTGAATGCTAATTCAAATTTAAATCGTTATAATGCTATTTATCATGAAAATAGAATGCATGATAAATCTAAGGATAAATATATCCCTCCTCATGCTAGATTTATCACACCTAAGGCTAGGAAGGTAAATAACAATTTAGGCAATAACTCTAAGGATTATAGATATATGCCTAGATATAGAAATGCTCATAGGGGTCAAGAAAAATCCAAGTCTATGGATTCAATGACGGAAAATCAAGTCTTAAGGTCAAGACTTGATAATTTAGAAAGAACCCTAACAAGAATGGAAAATATTCTTAGGGGTCAAAATGAGCATAACCTAGGAAAAGCTAGACAAGAGCCATCCAATGGCTATATAGGTTTGGGATACAAACCTAAAGCCAAGAAGGATGTGACTTCCTTTCATAGGGTTCCATATAGTTATGGGACCAACCCTAGGTTTAGTGGTCAAGCTAAAAGTACAAGGGAAGTTGTCCCTAAGAGTACTTTTGCAAAGACCAATGTGACTAAGACTTCTAAGAAGTCTAATAATGTCACAAAGAAGGTCACAAGGGAGGTCATCCCTAGAGTTGACTTAGTAAAGGTGACTAAGGCTCCAAAAAGGCCAAACAAAGTCACAAATAAGGTTACAAGGGGAGTTAGCCCTAGAAGTGACCTAGTGGAAGTGAAAAAGGCTTCTAAGAAGCCTAGAAAGGTCCTTAGGAAGGTATCTATGGAAGTCATCCCCAGTGAGTATCTAGAGCATCCAAGGAGCACCAATAGGTTTTGGGTTCCTAGGAGCATATTCTCTACACCCTAGATAGGTTAGAGAGTGTCAACTCCAATTGGAAAGGTAGTTAACCCAACCTTTGTAAAGTTGACACTTGAGAGCATTTTCAAGGTTATTGTTAACCTTTGAAAAAGAAAAAGGTTATTGGGTTACTCTTTGAGAGAGTAATATATGTGCCAAAATTTGAAGAGTTGAACTTAATCTAACTTGGCACACTTAAGAAAAGTATAAGAAAAATCAAGTTAGAATTTTGATACTTTCTTAAGGAATTAAGAGAAAACCCATGCTTTAATCAAATGTGCTTAAAGCCTTGAAGAGCAAAAATGTGTCAAAATTTGAGGAGTTAAATCTAATTTAAATTGACACATTTGGAAAAGGATAAGAAATGCCAAGTTGGGGGTTTTGGCATTTTCTTAGAAGGTTAAAGGTGAATCTAAGCCTTAATTTGATTTCATATACTCTTTGAAAGAATAAAATGTGTCATACTTTGAGGAATTTGTTTAATTTAAAAATGACACAAATTTAGAAAGGGAAAAAGAAATGTCAAAATTGGGTTTGGCACTTTCTTGATGAAATTGGGCAATCTAGGATTTAATTTTAAGGTATAGCTAAGAATTAAGGATACTTAGATAGATTATCTAGGTACATTTTATCTATGCTAACATGTCATGATTGTTTGCCCATCATATGCCATGACATCATATTTAGCATTCACATTTTATTATGAAAAATCTAAAAATATCATGTCATGTCATGCATATATCATGTAGTTATAACATGCTTTGCTTATTTTGATGTATGCCATTAATCATCATGTAATATGTCAATTTCCTTATAATTAAGGACAAAAGGTATTTATTATGTATGGAAGTGTCCCAACAAGAGGGATCATATCAAGTGACATCCTAGATGGATGATCATGATTTTTACAATGCCTAGATAGAGATGCATGATCCCTTAGTTTAGGACAAGACCAAATATATATCTCATAAAAAACTATAAGGTGACTTGTATATGTTTTAATACACGTTAGATACAAGTGAGATGTTAAGATGGTGAACAAAACTCAAGATGTTGATCTAGTGCATCTTGTTGAGTTTTAGATTCATCAAAACACATAGTTATGTGTCTTCCAATCATTGGTAAAGCTAATGTACAAGTCATGTGCATTGAGCCCAAAGAACGTGGTTGGATATTGGTTTTGAAAAAGATTTCAAAATACTTTTGAAAAACCTTGGTGAAGACTATCTTTTGATAGTAATCATCATTAGAAAGTTAGACACAAACTAGGAGAAAACATTGAAGTTTTCAAGAGTTTTCAAATTTGTATCAATCTTTGAAAATAAGAAGTATTTTCATAGAAAACTATTTTTCCCTGATAAAGTATCCTAAATAATGTCTACATGAGTTTTCATGATGAAAACAAATATGGATTGGTTAAGAAAAATCAAAGTGAAGTTTTGGTTGAGGTTTAGTTTCATTATTGAATTTTGAATCTCAAAACTTCGAGTTTTGATTTTCCTAATTATTTAGAAATCTCAAGTCATTGTTGGTGCAATGATAGAAGTTTGACCATATTTTTAAGGGGAGTTACTCTTTGAAAACATAAAAATCTTTTCAAAGACCAAAAGGAGGTCAAGTGTTAAGGAAGCACATGATATTGGTATGGGAGGTGTTACCAAGAACAAGGGAGAGTTATCCAAGGCCAATAAGAAGGAATATGCTAGGGTAGCATATAATTATAGCAAGGATAAGGTGTCCAAGATTAAGGATAAGAAAAATTTGTAGGACCGTTAGATTCGATAGAGGGGGGGTGAATATCGATTCGAAAAAGACGAGTATAAACGCAGCGGAAAAAGTAGACACAAATATTTTTACTTCGTTCGGAGCCTGTGACGACTCCTACTCGAAGGCCCGTGGTCCTTGACCACTTTCGTTGGGCAATCACTAGCAAGTCGAAATATGATTACAGAAAAAGTACAGGAGATGCTAGTAATAATAAAGCAATACCGACAAAGAGAAAATTAAGCAAAAACCGGAAGAGCACTTTTGTCGGAGCGTTGTTGACGTCGCACTTGAACGTCGAGCAGCAAGATCAGCAGAAGAGTTCTCAGTCAAAGTTAATTCTGAAGCTCCTGTCTGGGGCTTCTTTTATATGCTGTTCCGGGCGCCTGGATCCCTTCCGGGCGCCTGGAGTGTGACGTAACTGCTCAAATCAAGATGCTCCACGTAGCGACGAGTTGTCTGGATAAAATTCGCCTTCCGGGCGCCCGGACCACCTTGTTCCAGAAAGACTCCTTTTTCCTGCAAAACAAGGTTAGTCCGAGGCAAATATATATCCTGTAAAACAAATGGTTAGCACAGTTAAAGTTCAACAGATAGATAAAGAGAGTATGACTTAGATTCCGTCTTTCCGAGACCGGAATCTAGTCACGATCTCGACTTAGACATCCGAAATGGATCTAAGCCGGATCGACGCCTAATGTCCCCTTCCCGGGAACGCGTCCTCACAGTCACTCCCCTCCAGTGACTTACCTCACTTACCTGCCAGACGTCCGGTCAGCCCGTCGACCCGTCTAGACTTCTCGCCAAGCGTCCGGTCAGCCCGTCGACCCGCTTGGACTTCTCGCCAGCTATCCGGTCAGCCCGTCGACCTAGCTGGACTTCTTGCCAAGCGTCCGGTCAGCCCGTCGACCTAGCTGGACTTTTCCTGCACACTTGATCAAAGTGTCAGACAACAACACAACTAACTTAACCTATTTGTCATTCATCAAAACCTGGGTTAGACCGTTAGTGCTACCCGCACCAACAATCTCCCCCTTTTTGATGGAATGACAACCTGGTTAAGTTAGTGAAAGCATATGTACGAAACAACATGCATTTGTGTGGTTTTAAAGTTAGTTTGTGTTTTCAAATTGGTTTAGCTAACTTAACCACCTAACCCTCCTCCCCCTTTGACATTCATAAAAAAAACAAGGGAAACAATCATAGTGTAGAGTTACTGAAAACAATAACACTTAATCTTAAAAAATAACTAAGTTTGGTTCAGAATTCAAGGAAAAAAGTATAATTTTTAAATCCAAGAAAAGATCAAGTTGACTTGGGGGAGTATAAAGTTTTGAAAACTTGTATAAAGCAGTAGCTTTTAGCTTTTAGAAAAATTGCTAAGTTTTAATTTTCAAACATAAGTGTATAAGGTCTAAATTTCAAGATTAAATATTCAAAACAAGTTTCAACTTTGAAACGCTTTTCAAACATAAGTTTTCAAAACCAAAATTTCAAAACTAAGTTTGAAAAATCTATTTTTTCAAAACTAATTGAAATTTATTTTTCAACACTAAGTTTGTAAAAGATTCAATTTTCAAAATTAGGAAAATGATTTTGAGAAGCTTAGTTTGTAAACTTAAGTTTTGAGAGAAATCTAATTTCCACAATTTTCAATAACAAAGCAATTTTTAAAACTAATTTTTGTAAAAGTTAACTTTCAAATCAAAATGTCAAATTTAAGTAAAATCAAATTTTAAGAACTAGAGTTTTAAATTCAATTTTCAAAAACTAAGTTAAATATAATCAAGTTTCAATAAAAAGTAAAACAGCTTAGTTTTAAAAAAAAATAGGTTTAAGAAATTTTTTTAAGAAAACAATTTTCAAACACAAATTTTAAAATATTTTTAAATAAAGGGAAAATTTTAATTAATCCCCCCCCACTTGACATGAAATTTTGAAAGTATTTGCTAAAAATATTCAAAGTAATTTTTTTTTTTTAAATTGAGGTAGAATTTTCTAGAGAGATTTTAAAGAGAAGATTAAAAACTAACACTTAAGGAGATAAATAAACCTCCCCCTGAATTTGATACTCCTTTAATATATTAATCCTCCTTATTTATTACTCTCCCTTAATTTATTAATCTTCCTTATTTTATTATCCCCCATAATTGTTTATTTGAGTTTGAATAATTAATTTTAGATTCAGACTTTTAAGCTTTAGCTTAAGGTTAAATACGAAAAGAATTTATTAATTCAATAACAGTTAACCATTATCAATAATTTATTGATTAATTTTTACATGATTTAATAATTTAATATTTATTTAAAATGAGTTAACCTTTGTATTAATTAATTGAATTGGTTAATAAAAGTATTAGTTATAATTCGATTTTTTCATTTACTTCCTTTTAAGTTGGATTAACTTAGTTTAAAGTTAGTAGTAATTTGAAGTACAATTTAAAGTTATTAAACATAGTTAAAGTTCAATTTGAATTAATAGTTAATAAGGATAACTTATGATTTAATTTATAGTGAAATTAGGATTTTGATTAATGTTAAAATTAAGATTTATTGAGTTAAATTAAGAATTAATTAACTATTTGGTGTAAGTTAATTTTTTAAGTTCTTATTTCAATTATTCACTTATTAAGTATTTAACTTAGTTTATAATCTTAAGTTAATCAAATTTTAATTATTTGTTAACACCATATTTCATTGTAATTTTGAATTTAATTATTTAATGTTATTCAGTTTTAAGTTTATTCTTAAAATAGTTTTTGAAGGCAATTTAAGTTTGATTTTAATTGTAAATTATGTTTAAGTCTTAAACCTAAATTAACTTTAAAGTTTTAATGTTAAGTTTTAAACTTTAATTTTAAAGTTAAAATAATGTTTGAGGTTACAATAATGTTTAATGTTAAAAATATGCCTAAAGTCTAAATCATATTTTTTAATAGTTTTTTTATTATTATTATTATTAAAAAGTATTTTTTGAGAATTTTTAGAATGATTTTTTTTTTTTTGGTTTTAAAAGAAAGAATTTTTTTTTTTTAAAAAAAATAAGTTTTAAAAGTTTTTTTTTTAAAAGAAATTTTTAAAATAAGTTTTAAAAGTTTTTAAAAGAATTTTTAAAATAAGTTTTAAAAGTTTTTAAAATAATTTTTAAAATAAGTTTTAAAAGAATTTTTAAAATAATTTTTTAAAATAAGTTTTAAAAGTTTTTAAAATAATTTTTAAAATAAGTTTTAAAAGTTAAAAGAATTTTTAAAAGAATTTTTAAAATAAGTTTTAAAAGTTTTTTAAAATAAGTTTTAAAAGTTTTTAAAAGAATTTTTAAAATAAGTTTTAAAAGTTTTAAAAAGAATTTTTAAAATAATTTTTAAAATAAGTTTTAAAAGTTTTTAAAATAAGTTTTAAAAGTTTTTAAAAGAATTTTTAAAATAATTTTTAAAATAAGTTTTAAAAGTTTTTAAAAGAATTTTTTAAAAGAATTTTTTAAAATAAGTTTTTAAAAGAATTTTTAAAATAATTAATTAAGTTAAAATAATTATTAAAATAATTTTTAGGTCAAGATAATTTAAGTTTAATTTTTTAAAATAAATTTGTAAGTAAAAGAAAATTTAATTTAATTTTTAAAGTACAATTTTAAATTAAAGAAAATGTTATTTTAATTTAATTGATTTAATTTTAATTTAATTTAATTTAATTTAATTAATTTCTTTTAGGTCCTTAGTCATCTCACCTGATCTATATTTTCAATCAGGGAATCCTACAATTTTGTGAGATGAATTAGATTTAATTATAGAGTTTGATTTAACTTGTGTTAGATTCAGGTTTAGCTTTGGTCTCAACAAATAGGCAATCTTCGGATAAACTTCTAAGCTTGGCGAGTCACTTGAACGTCATTAGAAGTAACCAACCTTTCGAGGTTTTCCGAATAGTCCTATCCATGGAGCTTAGTACTAAACCTTTGTCTAACTAGTTAGGTTCTGTTTAAGGGTAGCTTCGGTCAGTTCCACTTGGCCAAATGCACCAGATCGAAGCCATATCTTTCTAGACATGCGATGCCCAAGCTTCCCTAACGTACTATCATCCAAAAAACTTTACCCGTATCGTGATTCAAGTTAAATTGGGTCCTTTTTTAACTAATCCTAATTACCCTGCCGGGTTAGTTTATTTGGGTTACCCTGTCGGGTAAGTTATTTTTGGAGGTGCCAGCTATTCTAGAGCCTCCCCCTAAATTGTTGATTTTTCTTTTTAAGATTTCTTGTATAATTAGAGTTGGTTTTAGTTAAGTTTTAATGTTTAATTTGTAATTTAAATTTAAGTTTTTAATTTGAATTAATTAAATTGGTCAAATTATCTTTCTTTAAAAGAGTATATTTAACATTTAAATTTTCTTTCAATTTCAATTTCAATTTTATTGGGTTAATTGAATTATCTTTCTTTAATAGCTTATTTTTAAAGTTTAGGTTTTTATTTATTTTTGAGTTAATTAAATTGTTTGAATTATATTTCTTTAAAGGTTTATCTTTTAACTTTTTATTAATTGTTAATTTAAAATTTTCTAGATTATTTTTGTTTAATATGTTATCTTTAACATTTAAGTTTGTTAACTTTTGTTTTGATTTTATCAAAGTGTTTGATTTTATCCTTATATTTTCTTTACCTTTTAAGTTGATATAATTAGTGGAATTTATTAAATAAGTCTTATCATTAAAATTTAATTTTTGTTAATTAAATTATCTTGGGTTTGGATAGAATTTTCCAGATTGATATTGTCTAGATTATTAAATAATTTATTAATTATGTCTAGATTAATATTGACCTTGTCATCCTTTTTGTTTGAATTTTCAAATTTGTTTAGGTTTAAATTTGAATTTTTAGATTTATTGATTATTTTTAGATTTTCTGTATTTTCTAAATTAATTATATTTGTTTTATCAGAAAATATCCTAGGGGTATTTTCGCAAGTATTGTCATGTATACTATTTTCACATATACTTTCAGACATATTCAAATTAACATGCACATATTTTAAACTACTACTAGCAAGGGTGTTTTGGTAATTATTACTAACCTTGAGCGCAACCCCTAATTCAGCAGGCTTCTCCGTTGGATCTGACTCGAGTCCGGATTCGACTTTAACTTGATCTTCTAGCTCCATTGGCGTCTCGTGAAGCTTGATCAACTGGGTCCATAGCTCATATGCATTCTTGTATTTTTCTAGTCTGCATATAATATTGTTAGGTAAAATATTATAAATAATTTTACTTACGTTTTTATTCAGCTCCGAGTTCTGAGAGGGTTTTTTCAATATTAGCATATAATCGATATCTACGCTTCCTAAGAAGCATTCCATTCTTCGCCTCCAGTAGTTGAAATCTTCATCGTACGGTGGTGGTTCATTGGGGTTCCATCCTTCTTGAAAAGACATTGTTCTTGCACACAATGAAACAAAGATAAAATCCCAAGACTTGGTCTTGGATTAGCAGTGCTGGAAAAAAAATAATATTTCACTACTAATTTTTTTTTTAAAAAAAATAATAATAAAATATTATTAAAATATTTTAAAAAAATATTATTTCAAAATTTTGAAATTGTAATATTTTAAATACGAAACAATGGTGAAAAGATGGCGATGTATTTTTCAAAAATAGTTTTGGAGGGAAAAAAACGAAAGGCGTAAGGTTTTATTTTAAAGACAAACGATATCTAATTTTTCTTTCAAAAAGTCCCCCCTTTGCCTGATTGGTGGTTGCACCAAATCAGAGCGGTACCTGCTCTGATACCACTTGTAGGACCGTTAGATTCGATAGAGGGGGGGTGAATATCGATTCGAAAAAGACGAGTATAAACGCAGCGGAAAAAGTAGACACAAATATTTTTACTTCGTTCGGAGCCTGTGACGACTCCTACTCGAAGGCCCGTGGTCCTTGACCACTTTCGTTGGGCAATCACTAGCAAGTCGAAATATGATTACAGAAAAAGTACAGGAGATGCTAGTAATAATAAAGCAATACCGACAAAGAGAAAATTAAGCAAAAACCGGAAGAGCACTTTTGTCGGGCGTTGTTGACGTCGCGAGCGTCGGCGGCAAGATCAGAAGAGTTCTCGATCAAAGTTAATTCGAAGCTCATGGGGCTTCTTTTATATCTTTATTCCGCTGCATTTGGATTCCTGGAGGTGACGTAATGCTCAAATCAAGATGCTCCACGTAGCGACGAGTTGTCTGGATAAAATTAGCGCCGGATCTCGGCGCCGGATCCGGCGCCGGATCCTCGGGCGCCGGACCCTGTTCGAGAAAGACTCCTTTTTCACGCAAAACAAGGTTAGTCCGAGGCAAATATATATCCTGTAAAACAAATGGTTAGCACAGTTAAAGTTCAACAGATAGATAAAGAGAGTATGACTTAGATTCCGTGTCCGGAATCTAGTCACGATCTCGACTTAGACATCCGAAATGGATCTAAGCCGGATCGACGCCTAATGTTCCCTTCCCGGGAACGCGTCCTCACAGTCACTCCTCTCCAGTGACTTACCTCACTTACCTGCCAGACGTCCGGTCAGCCCGTCGACCCGTCTGGACTTCTCGCCAAGCGTCCGGTCAGCCCGTCGACCCGCTTGGACTTCTCGCCAGCTATCCGGTCAGCCCGTCGACCTAGCTGGACTTCTTGCCAAGCGTCCGGTCAGCCCGTCGACCTAGCTGGACTTTTCCTGCACACTTGATCAAAGTGTCAGACAACAACACAACTAACTTAACCTATTTGTCATTCATCAAAACCTGGGTTAGACCGTTAGTGCTACCCGCACCAACAAAATTAACCAAAGACAAGGTGTCTAAGGTTAAGGAGAGTTTTGTAGGCTAAGTGTCACCTGAAGTGCACCGAAGTGGCCTAGTCATAGTAAATGAGTCACCTAGGGAGGTGGCTAAGATTAAGAGCTCAAGGGGGAGCTCAAAGAGTCTTTGGGGCATATGGTAAATGATCTTAAGTGAACCAAGATGTGCCAAAGAGATTAGAGATGGATTTGAGTCTCTATTATACTTGGTTGGCACAATTGGGTTGAGTTTCATGCATGAAAATATGACATTGGGGTTATATTGCATAAAAATTAGTTTTTGATGTATAGATGTCATATAAACCCATGCTAGGGAAGTATTGTGATTTAGTATGGGCAGATACATCAAGAGGAAGCCAAAACTAAAACTTTAGGTCAATGTTCAATTGAACTATTTAGCTAGTTTTGAATTTTGTGTCAATCTTGGGATCTGTGATAAATATATTTATATATATATATATTCCAAGTAGAAAATGGTACAATAGATCTCTCCACAAAATTTGGAGATTTTTGGAGGTCTAGGGAATTTCTGGTGCATTTCCGAAGTTGGCCTGAAAAGGCTGATTTTTACAGAAATAGGGTGCCAGTCGACTGGTGCAGATACCAGTCGACTGGTAACAGTATTTTTGAGCACAGAATGTTTCTGTAAGCTCATTTTGTCGATACCAGTCGACTGGTAACAGTAGATTTCGACCACAGAATGCTTCTGTAAGGTTCTGTCGAAGGGGACAGTCGACTGGTACCTAGTTCAGTCGACTGATACCAGCCTAAAAGTGTTTTTCAACGTTGTTCTTGACCGTGTCAACTCGTTTAAATGTATGAGATCCATGGGGGATAAATACATGAGTTTAGGGTCAATTTGGATGACATGTTTTCAACAATTGGGATATTGTTGGAGCTCTTTTTGATGTATGGCAAAGGGGGAGAAGTCTAGGTTTAAGTGGGAAACCTATACACCTTTGCGAGAAATCCTAGCTCGAGGGAGAGCTTAGGTGAAGGGGGAGCGATTGTTTAGGTAAAGGGGGAGAAGTTTACCTTTGCGGGAAATCCTAGCTCAAGGGGGAGCTTAGGTGAAGGGGGAGCCTAGGGATTTAGGTTCCATTATTTATGTATGAGTTGATTTGCATATTTATTTGCATATGTATTGCATTTATGTTTCCCTAACTTAAACAGGTTGTCAAACATCAAAAAGGGGGAGATTGTTGGAGCAATTTAGGTGCCCTAGGTTTTGATGTTTGGACAAAGGTTTAAGTTAGGTTTATTATTGTATTTGATATGCATTGTGAGTGTGCAGGATACAGGTACAACAAGGAAAGTCCAAGGGTGAGTCTTGGCGGTGTAAGTCCAAGCATGTAGTCTTGGCAACGTAAGTCCAAGTGTGATCTTGGCAAAGGAGGAAAGTCCAAGGATGAGTCTTGGCGGTGTAAGTCCAAGCATGTAGTCTTGGCAACGTAAGTCCAAGTGTGACTTGGCAATGGATGAAGTCCCGGAGGCGCGACCTCTTGGCAAAGGAAGACCCGACAACAATGATAAGGCCGATGGAAGCTCCAGAAGGCAAGACGTGAAGAATGGAGAGACATCCGAGGGACACAAGGATGATGGAGGAGGCTAGAAGGCTAGGTCTAAGTTGGTCGGGCGAGAACGAGTGCTGAGTGAATGTACTCGAGGTAAAATCCTAAAATTAGGGGTTACTGTAGCGTTACTGTAGCAGTACGGTAGCGTTACTGTAGCAGCACTGTAGCAGTCGACTGATGACTGTAGCAGTCGACTGATGCACTGTAGCAGAGAGCCGTTGAGATAGCCGTTGGGCTGGCACCAGTCGACTGGTGCATGGACCAGTCGACTGGTAGCGGGCAAATCAGGTTGCTGATTTGTTCCAAGCTCTATAAGAAGGAGTTTGGTATGGTCGGCCAAGGTGACGAAATTAGACTTGGTTAAAGCTAATTAGTAGTCACTAAAGTGCTCAAGGATCTCTTGTGTCCAAGTGTTCTTGGTTGAAGTTGTGGTGAGGTTTCTCCACCCACAAGGAGCGGTTTGAGCTAGCCGACGTTTCCGGGGACTAATCCACCGACGGATTGAGGGATCGTCCACCTTACGGACAGCCGTGGAGTAGGAGCATTATCTTCGAACCACGTTACATCGACGTGCATTGGTTTGCTTGTTCTTTTCTTTATCTTTAGCTTTCGTATTTGTAATTTGTATTGTATTATTCTGCTTGCGCACTAACGAATACGTAGGAAGCCATCGATTTGAGTGAGACGCTATTCACCCCCCCTCTAGCGGCCACCGATCCTCCAACAAATGTGACCTGCATTCGAAATGAGAAGATGGAGGACGCTGGACGACTCACCACGACGACGCTGACAAAGAAGGAGCTTGTTATGCTTATACAAGCCCAAGCGGCAAGGATACTGGAGCAACAACAACAACAAGTATTGTCCAAGCGCCAAGCGCATGAGCCCGCGACATCAGCGGCAAGGCATCAAGTAGGATATGGAGACCGAGCGGAACATGTATCTGTTCGGGGACAGAACAAGAAGTCGACCGACATATATGGGGAGACACCCGATGCACCGATCCCTTTCCATCGAGCATTGTTCCGGACTCTATCAGAGGAACGGGGCGAGTGGACAAGGACCGGGGTGTTAGAATTTGAGGAATATCCTAAGGCAATCGCCTTACAATTTTTTTCTTCTATTTATTTGGTAAGTATAGGTTCACTATTTGAGTGCATATTATATGTTTGATTGTCTTAAACTCATTTACTGTCCGTAATATAATTCATAGCATGAGAGAATTTGTGATTGGATCGCAACTAGTGATTATCTATATATGTGTAATTATGAATATATTGAAATTTCTCTAGTCGTTGAATTGATGCATTCGACTATCATCAATACTGTAAGACTAACACGGGTTATACTCTTTGGTTCGGCCAAGCAGCAAGTTGTTTTCTCATCGACTGGAGATATTGAGATGTCGAGAGTTAAACGTGGATGTTGGTTATGGTAACTAGTTCATTGGAGTGACTCGTTGTAAGACTTCATATGATTCTCTACATATATATAGATATGTCTGTGAAGTTCTTACTGCAGCACAAGTGCAAGTTTCCTTCGACTTGAGGTATACAAGTCATCTTGGTCATGAAGACTTATACTTTGACGTCTTAAGCAAGCATCTCATTGAGGTGTGGACCCAGGATGATTGAGTATAAGTTGAAGCGCCCGAAGGTCTTTGGATAATTCACAAAGGATTCACCGCTCCTTGCGAGAAGACATGTATCCTATGATCACTTGTTAAAATTATTACTCAAAGTCTTTGGCTAAAGTATTACATGTTAAGAGTACGAGACTCTTGTACACATGTATAAGTAATTTGAATCCACAAAACGAGGAAGTATTACTTGGGCTAGGTGTGGCGTAGTCAGTCTAGTGGGGACAAGACACATAAACCATGTTTTGAACCAAATGGGTATAAGATGAGTGAAAGGAACGAGGCACGACTCACTGTAGTTACTGAAGGGTTTAGAATTAATTCTAAGATCAACTATGATTTTTCGACTAATTGTGGATTATGATGTATTACTAGGTGCCACTCATGATCGTTCTATAATTAAGTAGTTAATTATGGATGACCAAGATAAACCGGGAACCTATCGGGTTACACACACTAACAAGTCTCTAAAAGACGTAAAACAAGTTAAAGAATATGATTCTTAGATCAAGAGATAAATGTTTAGTGAGACCATACATAAGACAAATATAAAAATATTTCGCAATGTAAGCGCGGATGAGCCATATCTCTTATGGAAGAGTTGGATCATATTTGGTTTAATCATGAATTAGTCATAAACCAACTTGGTTTAGTTGTGAACTAAACTAATGGATTAATGAGCTAATTTTTTGTTAAGGGATAATGGGTTGGATTTGAGTTTTCTAATCCAACTCATTAATGAGGGTTATATATTGATATGGTTGAGAGAAAATTATATACATGAGATCATTAATTGACTTGTAAGCTTTTTGGAAACTTTAACCCAATTTTTCTTCTCTTCCTCTCCCCTCTCTCTTTGTCGCCGCCAACAAAGGGAAGCTCTTCCCCTTGTTGTCGTGACCACCACAAGGAAGAAATCTCTTCTTTGTGTGCTTTTCTCCCTCTTCCTCTTGATTCCTCTTCTTCGCTCGTGACTAGTAATTTCTGAATGAGAGACTTGTACTCAATGATTTGTCTTGAGAAGCTCGGCATAGATACGAATAGAGGCGAGGTTTGATAACATCGCTACGGTTGATGTCTTTCTCGTTACAGGTCATTCGTAAGGTACACCAAGCCTAAATTTACTTTCCGTAAAAAAAAAAAAAATTATGCGATCATGTTTGGCATGTTGTATCCTTATATGCGTGTGATGTAATAATTTAGGAATTATTATTTTATTTTCCTCTATGCATATTTTTGAAGCTGAATGCAAGGCTAGAAAAGAATTATTGGGCAAAAGTGGTTAACATGACATGCTATCTTATTAATAGATCACCAAGGGCAGCACTAGAAGGTAAAGTATCAGAGGAAGAATGGACTGAGAATTTAGTAGATTACTTTTATCTTCAAGTTTTTGGATGTCCAACCTATATGCATATATCTAGTAAGGAAAGATCAAAGCTAGATGTGAAGTTAAAGTAATGCATTTTCCTAGGTATCCGAAAGGAGTTAAAGGCTTTAAGCTTTGGGATCCTAAGGCAAACAAGGTGGTGATCATCAGAGATGTGATGTTTGACGAGAGTGTCATTCTATAACTTGCTTAGGAAAAAGGAAAGGAAAACACAACAAAGTAACAAAGAGAAAGATATTGTGCATGTGGAGCTAGAGAGTCATGACTCCGATGATTCTAGCTTAGAGCACACGGAGCATCGCACTATAGTTGATGATAGAACGAGACAAGTCATAAAATCACCCACTAGATACAGATTCGAAGACTTGATATTTTATGCACTTATTACCAATAGTGGAGACTCTACATCTTTTCAGGAGGTAGTACACAGCTCTGAGAATGACGAGTGGATAGATGATATGGTAGAGAAGATGAAGTTGGTGCATGAGAACCAAACGTGAGATCTAGTGGAACTTCCTGAGGGAAAACGAGCTATAGAGTGCAAGTGTGTTGTTGCGAAAAAGATAAAAGATGTTGATAAATTGAAGAGGTTGTTGAACAAGGAATTTGACATGAAAGATTTAGTCGAGACCAAGAAGATTCTTGGGATGAAGATTCACAGGGATAGAGCTGCAAGGAGATTATGGTTGTCTCAACGTAGCTATATGGAGAAGGTGTTGGATTGTTGGGACCTTGACGTCCGCTAGAAGGAGGTGAATAGCGTCTCACCCAAATCGATCGCTTCTTCCTACACTTATTAGTTACGCGGCGGAAATACAAACAAACAAGTAGAAAGTTAATCTAAATACAAGACAAGAAATGCAAACCAAGCTACATGATCATTTAACGTGGTTCGGAGATTAGGGCTCCTACTCCACGGCAGTCCGTAAGGTGGACGATCCCGATCCGTCGGTAGATGACTCCCCGGCAAACTTCGGCTAGCTCAAATAGTTCCTTGTGGGTGGAGAAACCTCACCACAACTCTCACAAGAACACTTGAGACGATAGGGCATAGGTAGACTACTAATAGGGGTTAACCATCTCTATTTCGTCAACCTCAATCAAGCTCCCAAGTCTTGGTTATATAGGCCACAGGTTGGAAAATCCCGCCTACCAGTCGACTGTTAAAATCATCAGTCAACTGCCATCTGTGGAAATTAGGGATGACAATTTCACCCGAACCCGATGAAGGATCCAACATCCGACCTGAAAGGAGGAGGGTATGGAGGGACTATCAATACTCGATACCCGACCCGAATACCCGATTAAATAATATATATACATATATTAAAGAATTTTTTTTTTCCAAAATCAACTTACTATTTTTGTTGATATTAGGAGGAGACTATATAGATGTTTAATCTATTTTTTAATTATGTATATATTTTTTAATAGGTTTTTAATTTTAATATATATTTTTTGAATGATAATAGTTGGATAGAAAGAAGAAAAATTATAACTATAGAAGATATCCGATCATTTAATGGGTATGAGTATACTTATCGGAGATCCTATACCCGATGAGTATGGGGACGGAGGATATAGAATCCGACCCGAACCCGACCCATTGCCATCCCTAGTGGAAGTTCGACCGTTACAACCCAACGGCTCGATACCAGCCCTCTGTTCGCTCTCAGTCGACTGTACCAGTCAACTAATGAAACCACCAGTCGACTGCTACAGTACTCTACAATACTGCTACAGTAATGTTGCGTTGCTACTACAATAAACTCTAATCCTAAGATTTAACCCCGAGTACATTCACTCAGCACTCGTCCTCACCCGACCAACTTAGACCTAGCCTTCTAGCCTCCTCCATCAGCCTTGCGTCCCTCGGATGTCTCCCCATCCTTCACGTTTTACTTTCTGGAGCTTCTATTGGCCTTGTCATTGTTGTCGGGTCTTCCTTTGCCAAGAGGTCGTGCCTCCGGGACTTCATCCATTGTCAAGTCACACTTGGACTTACGTTGCCAAGACTACATGCTTGGACTTACATCGCCAAGACTAATCCTTGGACTTTCCTCCTTTGCCAAGATCACACTTGGACCTGTATCTTGTACACTCACAATGCATATCAAATACAACAATAAACCTAACTTAAACTTTTTTCCAAACATCAAAACTTAGGGTACCCAGATTGCTCCAACAAGGTTCAACATGAAGAATGCAAAGTCAGTGAGCACACCCTTGGCGGATCACTTCAAGTTATTCAGTACATAGTACCCAAAGACGAATAAGGAGATCCAAGAAATGTCAAAGTTTCCTTATGCCAGTGTAGCTAGTTGTCTGAAGTATGTCATGGTTTGCATGAGACTATATTTGATGTCATGGTTTGCATGAGACTATATTTGATGCAAGCAATTAGTATGGTGAGTAAATTTCTCTCAAATCTTGGTCGTCCACATTGAAATGTTGTGAAGTGGATTTTCAAATACTTAAGAAATCTAACTGATTATGATATTATGTTCAATAGACAACCGGAAGATCTTTCAGTAGATGTAAACTATGCAGGAGATTTAGATAATATGAGGTCTACTACATGAGATGTGTTTATTGTGGTAGGACTTATCTATTGGAAGTTCATGATACAATATATTGTTGCATTGTCTACTACGAAGTCAAAGTACACGGCAACAACTGAAGCAGCGAAGGAAGCTTTATGACTTACAGGGTTGGCCAGAAAACTGGGTGTTTAGAAATGTGGAGTCAAGTTTGTTATGCGATAGTCAGAGTATTATCTATTTGGCGAAGAATTAGATGTATCATGCAAGAACCAAGCACATTTATGTGACGTTTCACAAGATCAGATAGTTGATTGTTTCTCGGAAAATTCAACATAAGAATGTTCACACTGTAGATATGTTGACAAAGTCAGTGACTACAGAGAAGTTCAAGCATTGCTTGAACTTGATTTATATCTCTATATGCTAGAGGAAGGAAGCTTAAACCTAGATATCCAGGTGGAGTTTTACTCGGATACTTGTGTTCTTTGAAGGGGTGAATATTTGTAATGACCCGACCCTCTTGGCCCATTTGGCGACCCTCGGGTCGTCGACCGTCGGCCCTTATGTCTCGGCCCATTTGGCGACCTCTCATGTCGTCGACCGACGACCCTTGGCCGTGCCGTTACTCACTAGGACTTTCCACCACTGCAGTGGATTTTTGTCTCCCCCAGGATTCGAACTCTAAACCTCCAGGCTTAAGTATTAGAGTTTATGAATCCCGGTAACCAAGTGAGATCAGATATTAAATCCCCAATCACAACGATCAGATTTGGAAAAAATATAATGATAAATTAGAGAAAAATCCCCAATCACAATTGTAACTTTACATTCAATCCCCATATTTAAAAAACTTTATTTCTACTCCCTATATGTAAAGTTTTATTTGTTTAAACTTTCTCATGCAAATATCGTTACCTAATTACCTCTTAGATTTTTTAGGTACAAAAGCCAAAAAATAAGTATAATTTCTCTTAAATTCAGCACTTTAAACTTGAATCGAGTATATTTTCTATCAAAATTACCTCTCATATTTTTTAGGTATAAAAAGTCTAAAAATAGATATAATTCCTGTTAAATTCAACACTTTAAATTAGAATTAAGTATATTTTCTATCAAATTGAGCGATGACTTTCTAATTGCCCCTCAGATTTTTTAGATACAAAAAATCTAAATATGAGTATAATTCTTCTTAAATTCAGTACTTTAAACTAGAATTGAGTATATTTTTTTTATCAAAATTGCCCCTTATATTTTTCAGGTACAAAAATCTAAAAATAGATATCATTCTTGTTAAATTCAACACTCTAAACTATAATCAAGTATATTTTCTATCAAATTGAGTATGATTTTTTTTGCTTAATATAATTCCTCTTAAATTCTGAATTATTTAAAAAAGATAAAAAAAAAGTCGTGTTAAATTTGATAGAAAATATAATATATTCTAATTTAATACGTTGAATTTAATATATATATATATATATATATATATATATATATATATATATATATATATATATATATATTAAAGTTTTTTATATTAAAATATCAGAATTAATTAAATAAATAAATATCTAATATATTTAATTAGAGAATGAAAATAAGAATTCTTATCAATGAAGTCTACCGGTAAAATTTTATTTAAGAGGAGGTACAGCATGCAAATTTTCAAAAAATATAATTCATAATTCATTATTCTCTATGGACACTACGGCGTTTCATCTTCCAATTCGCCACACAGCAGACAGCCAATGATACGTTACAGATACGCGCGCTCCCTTTTGAAACCACAAAAGTCGATTTTAATTGGTTTGTAACATTGTTTCGTACCCAGTACAAAACATCTAATCCGAAACCTGTGCCGTTCCCAAGTCCTTCCAAGTCCCCATAACGCGTCCCCGGCCAATTTGTCAGATTAATAAAACCAACAATAAAGACACCTCACTGCTTAGCGACGAAGGAAAGAGCGACCGAGAGCGAGATGGCCGCTGGAAGCTATTGATCCTCGCCGGAACCTAGAGAAGAGGGGTTAGGCTATGGGAGGGAGCAGCGGATCTGTGCCGACTGGTCCGGTGGTGGAGGATGAGTATGCCACTGTGAGGACGTCGGTGTGGTGGGATATCGAGAACTGCCAGGTTCCAAAGGCATGCGATCCGCACCTGATCGCCCAAAACATAAGCTCAGCGTTGGCGGAGATGGGGTACCGCGGCCCCGTCTCAATCTCTGCCTTCGGAGACACAAGCAAGATAGCCCAGCCCGCGGTGCAAGCGCTGAACAGCACCGGCATCGCCCTTAACCACGTCCCTGCCGGTAAAATTTCTTGATCTTTTAGTTTTTAGGGTACACCCTACTGTCAGTCCCCCTTTACCTATGCAAGAACCTACTTTGTTCCCGTTAGTTTTCATTCACTCTGCTTTATGATAAATCTTAAGTCGAATTGTTCCATAATCTTGTCGGATTTCGTTGTTGAGTTATCGTCCTTTTTGTTAATTACATGTCATACATGTTCTACCTTGTCAGATTATTCTGGTAGAAGTTGAATCTCTCCTAAAGTTTATTTGGCTAACGAGATGCCATATTTTTAAGTGTTTCTATTTGGACTTAGGTTGGTTGAAATGTTCTTTTCGATGAATAGTAGCTCTTCTTGGTCATTTGTTATACCTAATTTATAAACTTTAGCCTACCTAATCAATTACCAACTCCCACTCTGCTTTTGTTGCTAATAATCACACTACCACTAATCTATCGATCATCATTGTTCAAGTGACTTTTTATGTATTTTGCAATATATCTTATCAGCAGAGTTATGGAGGAAATATAGGATTACTTTATAACCTGTGCCTATCTTAATCCAGAGTATATAAGCATAGACGGCTTTTTGAATTTTCTCAATTGTTTTATTTCAAGATTTGTGTTTCTTTCTATAGTTAAATTACTTACAGGGATGATTCAATATAGTTGCAGGTAATCAATTAGAAGCTTAATGACTATGTAACAATAGATGGTTGTTATACAGAAAACATATGCTGGACAAAGAGGAGGTGTATGAGATATTGTGGCTTATTAGAGGAACTTGGAGAAGATTGTTAATAGCCATCTCTTAGCAGGTGACATGTTGGTGGCAAATGGTAGTTGATATACTATGTTGTATTCATGATAGTTCTAAGAGGATGACCAGGATTTCCCCCAACACAATGAATGTGGCATCCAATGTTCTAATTTTATAAGGTCTAAGATAATAAATTGTATCATGGGCTTTTGGGCAGTGGCTTATACATGAACAAGAGATGGAACAAAAAATATTAAGAACCAATTTGATTTTATGTTTGGAAGATCAACTATCAATGCCATTCATTAAATAAGAGAAATTAATGGATATATTCAGAGAAAATAAAGGTTTTTAATGTGATTCTCACTGATGGTCTATTAAAAAAAGACTAAAATTAGTAGTCCCTTACCCATTAGATTTGCTCCAGTAGAGGTGCAAATGCAAGAAAATAGATCGACTTAGAAAGTTGACTAGTAGAGTATCTAGTTAGACATATCAAATCAATTAGAAGTGTCAATGTGACTTTTAAGAGAAAAGGAAGTGAAAAAAAAATTATTTAAGAGATTTGAATCTTACCTCTAGTGATATAATCTTATATAGAGTTGAATGGGCCCTCACGAGCATAGCTGAGGTGGTAAGTGGATGGAGGTTTGTCACTTGAAGTCGGGTTGAATCTCGGGATTGGCAGGATGCAAATCTTGTGTAACTCACCCCGTGTAATTCACCCCCGCATCCACTTGCCTCATTAACCACTATCATTTACCTCTTTTGTGTTGGTAGTTGGACGGACTGGCGGGGGCGCTAGTGAGAGCGTCTCGCCTTTTGTCACTTATATAGAGTTGGATGGAAGGATTAATATCATGTATTTGATCCTATCAATTCAAACTAATGCAAAGTTTTGTTGTTGTGGTTGTATTGACATGTATAATTCCATGCAAGAATGAAATAATTAATGTTATCTTAAGATTCTTATTATGTATTCTTTGTGATAGCTTGATAAGAAATTATAATCTATTCAAATTAATTGTGTATTGGGTTAGAACCATGATGTATTGTCCAAATTTCCTTTTAGCCCTAAAGTTTAGTAGCTAGTTCAAAATAGTCTCAGATTTTACTATTGTCAAATGCCTCACCAAGTCGCCTCCATAATTTCAAATCCTTCAATGTTGCCTCCTAGTCTCAAACCCTATGGTGATCAGAGGAATACATGGTAGTCATAGGTATAGGTCCCAGTTTGGCCGGCTAGAGAATCAAAGTTAGAAAAAATCTCTTGGTATTGAACTTAGGCAAGGACACAAGATTAGTTAGGCACAAACAATTAATATTAAAAGAATAACAACTTTTAAAAAATAAGTAAGAAACCAAAGTTTACTTGGTTACAAGTTGGTTGTTAATCCTGTTGGTTGGTCCTAGGAAGATTGTATCGGTTCCACTGTACAAAAATTTTGTACAAGTGTCGAACCTTTCCTAAACAACCTATTGTGTTCTTTAGAAATTAAATTAGGAATCACAAACGAAACTTAGCATTATTGATTCTAAATTTAATTTATATGCTCTTAATAGTTTAGACTTAGATCCCAAACGGAACTTAACACTATTGATCAAAGTCCAACCTATGTTACAAAGTTAATTAAATATTTATTTCTAAAATCGGCTCCCAGGTCAAACATGGCGAGGCACAAGGCCTTCTTGAGTATGGGATCATCCACCACTGTCTCGACAAAGCCTTTAATAGAAATTCAATATTTAATTTTCTAAAATAACATTAGGTTTAACCAAAAAGAACAATCGAATCACAAATTTGAAAAACAAAACAAAAAACACAAACTCGAATTACAAATTCGAAACTCTAGAATCATATGCCTCTTGTGTTTGGTATTTCCAAAAATAACTATACAAAGAAAACTAGTACGATGTGGAAAACAATTGCTAGTTATACCTTTCTTTGTAAGCAAATAACCTCTTGATCTTCTACCGTATTCCTCTTCTAATCTCGGACGCTGTGTGGGCCACGATCTTCCGAGACGAGAACCACCAAGCTCCTTCTTCTCCAAGCTAGATTCACCCACCATCAATACTCCAAGAGAAATAGAGGTCCGGCCACCACCACCAAGCTCCAAGGGATGCAAGAAACAAAGCCTCCTTTTTCTCCTTCTTCTCCTAGCTAGAACCGACCACCAACACCAACTCCAAAAGAAAGATTAAACCGGCCACTAAAGAAGAAGAGAAGAGGAGAGGGAGATCCTCTAGGGCCGGCCACACCAAGGAGGAAAAGAGAGGAAGAAAAAGAATAGAGTCGTTCCTATGAAGATACCTCTACCCCCTCTTTTATAATCCTTGCTCTTGGCAAATAAGGAAATTTAAATAAAAACTTCCTTAATTCTTTTGTCATGAAAAGGAAAATTTTAATTAATTAAAATTAAAATCCTTTTCTTAATTATAATGGCCGACCACTTTAATCTCCAAAACAAAGAGAGTTTTAATTAACACAAAAATTAAAACTTCTTAATTTATTTTCGGAAATTTATAAAAAATTTCTCCAATAATTTTTTCCTTCATGGTGGTTTGTAAAAAGGAAATTTTATAAATTAAAATCTTTCTTTTAAATATGTGGATGATTTCCAAAAAGGAAAGTTATCTCTAAAAATTAAAATCTCCTTTCAATCTACAAATAAGGAAAGATATCAAATATTTTCTTAATCTTTTGTAGAAACTTATAAAAGAAATATTTAATTTTTAAACTCTTTTAAATCATAAACATGGTTAAAAAAGGAAAGTTTTCTTAAAATTAAAATCCATCTTTTAATCTACAAATAAGGAAAGATTTCAAATCTTTTCTTAATTTTTTGTAGAAAGCTATAAAAGGAAATACTTCTATTTCAAACTCTCTTTTAAAACCATGATATCCACATAAGAAATAATTTTAATAAAAATCCATTTTTATTTTCTCGTGGTCGGCCACCTAAGCTTGACCCAAGCTTTGGCCGACCACCTAAAATTGTCTCCACCATTAGCTTTGGCCGGCCCTAGCTTGGGCTCCAAGCTAGCTTGACCGACCACCTTAAGGTGGGTAGAAAGGGGGTATAGGTTGGTATAATTCTCTATATACAAGAGGTTACGATAGGGACCGAGAGGAGAAATTGAGTTTGACCTCCCGATGAAATTAAGCTTCCCATGTTCGCCCCGAACACACAACTTAATTTGATCAATAATAATTCATACCACCAAAGAATTATTATTGAACTATTGCACCAATCTCCAATTACATTTTGGGCTCCTTATTATGAGTGTGTTAATCTCCCTGTGTTTAAGATGTTGGATGTCCACTAATTAATTGAGTTACTGACAACTTATTTTAATTAATATCTCAGTCCAAGAGTAGTACCACTCAACCTTATCGTCATGTTGGACTAAGTCCACTGCAGGGTTTGACATGACAATCCATATGAGCTCCTCTTGGGGACATTATCAACCTAGATTACTAGGACACAGTTTCCTTCTATAATCAACAACACACACTATAAGTAATATTATTTCTCAACTTATCGGACCTTTTGATTTATCAAGCTAAATCTCACCCTTTGATAAGTTAAAGAAATGAATACTAAAAATATGTGCTTGTTATTATATTAGGATTAAGAGCACACACTTTCATAATAACTAAGGACTTGTTATTTTATTAAGTCAGTATAAAAAGAATTTTCCTTAAATGGTCTTACTCAATACACTTAGAGTGCACTAATACAATTTATTAGTAAAGATAAACTAATACCTAATTATACTACGACTATTTCAATGGTTTGTTCCTTTTCATCTTAGTCGTGAGTTACTCTTTATAATTTATAAAGAACCGATAACACGATCTCCTGTGTGTGACACCACACACCGTGTTATCTGCAATATAAATTAATTGAACGACTACACTCAGTATATATAAATGTAGATACTTGACCAATGTGATTCTTATTTCTAAATAAATGTTTATACAAAAGCTAGACTTTTAGTATATACTCTAACAAATCCAAGACAGTTGAAAGCACTAAAAAGATCTCCTTCGTTGAAGGTAGAGAAACACTCTTTAATAGCTCAGAAATTAACTAGGAATTGGATACAGTAGTTGTTAAATAATTTCTAGCTCCAAGGGGCTTTTTATAGCCTTTTGGGATCAGTTACTGTTGCTTGGAGGTGCCTCCAAAGCACTTCAGGCGCCTCCAAGTGAAGAAAACTTTATCCACTCTTCAACGGTCAGCCAACGGCTAACCAACGACTTTCTATGTTTGAGCGCACCTCCGAGAGACGCGAGGGCGCCTCGAAGTTGCTTCAGGGCACCTCCGTTCTTAATTCGAGTCGCCTCCAGCTTCATTTGAGGTGCCTCCATTAGCTGCCTTCGACCTGTTTACCTCCAAATAGTTAACTTTTCTTTGCTCTTCTTTGGGTGATGCTCCGGTTGTTCGGAATTGAGCTCACCCAAATCCAATTCTGACCTTCTCCTTGAGTTAGCTTCCTCCTTGGATTCTCATCTCTCGAATACGCCGCGCGCATCCTTCTTATCCATCGGTGTACTCTTCCGCACTTTCCATGCCATCTTTCTTGTCCATTACGTCTTCCGCTCGACTTCTTGTGTACCTAAATTTCTGCACACTTAGGCACAAGACATCAAATATAATAGGACATAACTTAACTTAATTGACCACATTAAAACTAATTTGGGGTACTTACAATAGGTAGCTTAAGGCTTGAACAAAAGAAAGCGAAATTGCCCTCCAAAACACAAGCATAGTCCTTTGTTGCTTATTAGAGCTGTCTGCTATGGTGGAGCAACAATCCACCTCTTTTGCTATCTGCTTGCAACATATGTCTTTGTATCCTATAGAAATCAGAGCAGGGAAGCTTCTGTTGAATTGGAATGATGGATACATCACCTTTTGAGTGCATTGGTGTCTGCAGCTCCTCCATTTTGTTGGGGATTTTGGAAAAATACAAAAGATGCAGCTAAGAAAGTGAACATCAAAGAGTTTATGTTGTGGTTAATTGACTTTGAAATTGACAAGTTATTAGTGGTAGTTGTCTCCAATGCAATCTTGTTAGTTGTGAAGATGAACTGTCACAAGAAATTGAAACCGCTAAAGATGGAAAACTTCAACCCAAGGACGGACATGTACAGATTTGGGATCTTTTCACTGAAGATCCTCATCAGAATGAAGCTCAGAAATGGAACGATGGAGGTGTTTGACATGGATGTCATAAAGCGCTAAATGTGGGAGGGAGGGGTTGGTGCAAACACTAAAGCTGTCAATGTGATGTTGCTTGTCGGTGGTGTTGCTATGGCAGAGCATGAGCAAGTTGGCAAAGCTTCTGGTGGAGAACATGCCATAGAACTGGTTTGCTTTATACAACAAAGGGCAAGAGTGGGATTGAGATACCCATCTGATGGCAGCATCCAGAGTTCGCTATGGAGTAAATTGACATTTGCATTTAATGGTTGGTGGAAGTTCTATCTTTAATCTAACTTCTCATATTTTATGAGACATTAAAATCTTCCCGATATTGGTTCTTTGACTTGTTCCTATCAAATACATAGGGCAAAGAAAGGGATACAAAGAGAAATAGGTTCCATTGCAGAACTAACTTGATGGCCAATGCCATGTTGAATTTGGTCTCTACATTACTTCTTCGGACAATAGTAAATCTTTAGGCTAGGATAATGTTTCAAAAAGGCTAAACTATTATCAAATTTGGCAAAATGAAATTTGGCCAATTTGATATGAAGCTAGGTTTTAAATGTTACAATCCTATTTTGATTAGTGTGTGCTTGTGCTAGCCTTCATTGTTTCCCTTTCTTAGGCGGAGATCTGATTTGTTGAGTAGTACTGAGTAGTTTCAGAAGGTTTGTTTACAGTCATTTTATACGTTTATCCTGGTCTTCGTCACACAGGCGTCAAAGATGCAAGCGATAAGAAGATTTTGGTTGACATGTTACTTTGGGCAGTTGATAATCCACCTCCTGCGAACTACTTGTTAATATCTGGTGATCGTGACTTCTCAAATGCACTCCACCAACTTAGTTTTCGGAGATACAACATTCTTCTTGCCCAACCACCAAATGTATCACAAGCCCTTGTTGCAGCAGCAAAGAATGTCTGGAACTGGAAGGACCTTGTGGTTGGTGGTCCGCCATTGGCTGTGTTGCCAGTCATTGAAGATACAGCTAATGGCTATTCTGCTAATGCCAAAGTTGATAATCGCACAAAAGGGAAACAAAGGAAACAATCAAATCCTATCCAGTCAACTAGTGGTAAAGCCTCGACGCCATGCACAGTCAATCAGCCGCTGGCAAGCCAAGCCCTTCCTGCTCATGTTAGTAGCCAACAATTTAGCAATAATATAAAAAATCCTGAGCAATTATCTCCCTCAACTATACCTAGTAGTGAATTCCAGGACAGGTTGCAAGCGAAGAATACTAGTCTGTTTCCTCAGTCATCAATTCCAAAGCAACCTTCTCAGCCTTCTGAAGCAATGCCTTTTAAGGTAACTCCTCATGAGTTTTTTCAAGGAAATTGGCCCAACTCTTCTAGTGGTCATGTAGCAAATTATGCAGCATCTAAGCCTGATTTTGCCCTAGAACATGGAAATACCTTTCCTAGTAACCACAAATCACATCAGCCTCAGCTACTAAAACCAAGTGATTTATTGCCTCCACAGCCTAATAGTCAACCTGGGCATTCGTCTTCAACAAAGTCGCCAAACTATAACTATGCTACCTACTCAAACAAACAAAATATGAGTTCTTTCCCAGTGCAAAATGGCACTTGGACTTCTGAACATATGCACAGACCTCCAGCTCCACCTCTGCCTACACTTCCACCCATCAGAGATAAATGTATGTCTCAAGATGGACTACCAAACACAGGGTGTCCTGTGCCAACTTCCGAGGTCCAGAATATTTTAAATGCTTTGCATATCTTAAAAGCCAACAAAATGATCCCGACGGAAGCAAATATAGTCGATTGTATTCGATATGGTGAAATGAGTTTCCCAAATTTTGACATTAAGGCAGCCTTAGATTATGCTATCCAACATAAACATGTTGTGAAGCATATGTTGGGCGGGAATTTAACTTTATATGTAGGAAAAAATATTGCACTCTGGAAATGGGTGAATACTATGGATGTTCATGCAAAACATCCCCAGGCTACTTGGGATGCTGTTCTTAAATTTCTATCGTCAGTAGAAGGGCATCATTCGGTTATGACATCACCAAGCAGGTAATATATATATTTTTCCTTTATGGAGATGCTTGATTTTCCTTTTCCATTCATTTCATCAAAATGATAATCTTATGCAGGTATCGAGCAGCAACATGTATTAGAGAATCATGCCTGAATCATCTTGCTTTAGGTGAAGTTCTTCAGATATTGCAAGCAATAACTGATGTGAAAAAGTGGATTATGCCTCACCGATCGGGTTGGCAGCCATTATCTTTCAGTTTGCCAGATACTGAGAAGAAAGCAAATACAGGTGTGACTGGCAAATCTTGAGATGCTCTCCTAAACTATGACGCAAAAAATTATCTGAATGCAATTGGTATTCTCCTAAACTATGATGCAAAAAATTATCTGAATGCAATTCGAGTATGGCGCACCTGTGAATGGATGCACTAGTACATGTAATGCATACTGTGCTTTTGACTATCATGAATGCTAATTTCATAATCACTTGACGTTTGGTATTGATCCTGTATTATTGTTTTTAGATTTCATATCTAAGCAAGATGCATGAGCATTATGAATTCAATTACTACACAATAATTTTGCTTAGTCACTCTTGATAGCTATCGGCAATGCTTCTTGTGAGATTACTAGTGCCATTTTCCAGTAAAGAAAACTTGGTTGCCCCATACATCAAGTTACTACTGTTATGTACACCCTTTCACTCCACAATACACTCACGTACCAAAACTATCCTGCGTCACAACGGAGCAAGGCACCTCCCCTTCCTCCATTGTTCCCGTTTGTCTCTTCGGTAGCTGCTCGTCTTTAGCCATTCCCAAATTTCCTGATAACTTTGAGCACATCTGTGAATCAAGAACAGGGAAAGTTGAGCTTAGCAGTTGTAGATGTGGGAGTTTTGAAAATTTTGAATCACGAGTAAATCCAATACCTTTCTATACAATGAAGAATCACCTTGTGATTTCATCAATTCTACAAGAAAAAGAGATGGGTTGAGCTCGAACACCTGCATGCCACAGGAAATCATGATGTCTTCTTTGAATTAGATAATGGACTAGTTCACTATCTAACTCGTGCATCAAATTACCTCTATCCAAACGCAGAGTGATCCAGTGTTCTTTGGGTTCTTGGAGTCCAGCTTCTGAACAACCTTCAACTGACAATGGATAAGAACAATAAGTTGTCGTTCTAAAATGGAAGTTTGACAGTTTCGATGAGAATATCCAGAATAGGACTAACTTTGCCCAGTGCCTTCTGAATCTGAAGGTCCATTTGTCTGACAATGTCCGCTAGATGCTCAAACAGAACATTAGGTGAATAGTTTGATGTAAACCTGATTTTCCTTTCTGAGACATCCTGTAATAGCACACAAGGCAACAGAGTGTTCATCGTCCAAACAACTCCAGCTGATTGTTCCTCGATAAAATTCATTTATGATATTAACATCCTTTACCTCTTTCTCAAAAAGCCCAGAAAGATCAAGTGATGAAGACATTCCAATCAGCTGAAATGCATTAATATGGCTAGGTGAAGTTGCATTTTCATCTGCCACATTGTGCTGGAAACAAACAAATGTCAGAGAAACAAAGATTAGTTATATCTCAACATCCTTTCGGCAATCTTTGCTTCCGTTTCAGTTAGATCAACAAAGTTTACCTCTTTACTTGAAACAGAGTTATGAAGGATTATCTCCTCATCGTTGTAGTCATCATTGGGGAAAGCTGGTACGTAATCTTGCTTGAACCATTCATCTGCCTTGATTCCTGCTGCATTTATCCGAGTTATAGGATTTGGATCGAGTATTCTTATTAGTATGTTTTGAGCACCAGGAGAGAGCCACTTGGGAATCTTGGTGTCTCCTCTAGATATCTGAACAAACAAGGCACATTAGGACGAGCCAAAAGTAACTTGCCCCCCATTGTATCATTTTATCCTTCTAAAACTTACCTTGTGATATAGAACAGCAAGATTTCTATCATCAAAAGGAAGAACACCGGTTAGAAGTTCATACAAAATGACACCACACGACCATATATCTGTTCTCGCACCATCATAACCTCGGTTGGAGAGAACCTAGTTTGCATTGATCGTGACAACTCTTAAGACACGAAAAGATATAAAAAAAATGATCTCATTCTTGGAAGGAATTGTACCTCAGGAGCAATGTAATATGGGCTTCCGCATGTTGTGTGCAGCAAGCCGTCATTCTGATACACACACACACACACGAAAACATTAGCCAAACTGTATTTTGATATATAGATTGCTCTGGGTTTTGTTTCATTTGAAAAAAAATTGAATGACACACCCCTAGATGCTGAGGAAGAGCACTGAGGCCGAAATCAGATATCTTTATGTTTCTCTTTGCATCTACAAGTACATTTTCCGGCTGTAAATAAGGAAAGGTCAATAAATCTTGCAAGTGAAGAACCCTTGTAGCTTGCATACAATAATCATGAGCTATGGTAAAACTTGACAAACCATACCTTTAGATCTCTGTGGTAAACACCCATATCATGGCAATAGCTGATCGCATCAATCAACTGTTGAAAAAGCTTTCGTCCTTGCTTTTCGGAAAGCTTTCCCTTCGAATGCTTCATCAGAGAAAAAGACAACAACAAGAGCAGGTGCCATCTTTAGGAACCCTGCATTCTGATAAGCAAGAACGTAACATCACAAGTCGAAGATCCTTACAATTATGTCGAACAATTCGCCACCATTTACGTATTCCAGGACCATATAGATCTTGGTTTTGCTAGCGGACACCTGTCAAACGGCCAAAAATTATTAAATGTGAGTAAATGCTTAAATTTTAACCAAAAGACCTTCTTCCGTGCAACTATTGTCACTGAAGAACTGAGGTTTGAATATTAATGATTCTACGAGCCTAAACGAAAATAACGTGGGCAAAGAGAACATCTGGAAGTGAATGTCAAAAGCAGTCCAGATAAGCGACATGGCGTCGTGAATGAGTGGTGCACATGACTCCGTTTCCCAAGAGCTTGCTGCGCTTCTGAACGTGGGACGCGGGGAGCCGCCGGTAAAAGGAGTCGGTCGCTCGGATCCATCATCCATGTCTAGCAATGGATCGGAGACAACGCCTCCACGGCTCCACTCCAGGGCCCAGGCGGCCAATCCCATGGGCCATGGATCTCAAGCAACTGGCTTCGCTGGGGGACAGCCGTGCCAAAGGGCCCGGAGGTACGTGGCTAATCAACGCCGTGCATTAATCCAGCGGTTTCCCCCAAAACACGAAAACAGCCACCGAGATTCCTTTCTAAGGCATGTAATTATCAACGCAAAATAACCGCCCAATCCTTTTCGCAATCGTCGCGATCGAATCAAACCGAACTTATTAGTTCATTAAATCCCTAAAACGAAATCTAAAATGGAGTAAGAAAAGGAGCAGCGATCGATCGAGGAGGAGGAAGGAGGAAGGAGAAGGCGAAGCAACGGACCTCATACAGGCGGACGACGTTAGGGTGCTTGAGGAGCTTCAAGGTAGCGATCTCCCTCTTGATCTGTTCCCACGTCCAATGAATCAAATCAACGACGGCCGGCACGCAAAGATGGCCGATGAAATCCTCGATCAAAGCAAACGAGCGGGATCGAAATGGAACTCACCTGCTCGTGGAGGTCGAGCGATTGGATGCGCTTGCGGTCGAGGATCTTGATGGCGAAGGAGCGGCCGGTCTCGACGTGCCTCGCGTACTTGACCTTCCCGAAGTTGCCCTCGCCCAGCGTCCGTCCAAGCACGTACTTGGACAGAAACGATGGCATTCTACAACTATTGCTTCTCCACTCTCACTCCTTTCCCTCCTTCAGCATCTACCTCGACTCCTCTTCGATCGATCGCCCAAGAGAGCTCGAAGCGTCGCAGTTCGGAGAGCGCTGGAGGAGGGAGGCGATCGGGGGATCCAGAATATATAGAGAAGGAAGCAGGGAAAGGGAGGAATGGAGGTTGCGCCGATTAGCTTCCCTTTGTGCCGTTCTGTTTCTATTTTGAGAAAGTATACAAAAAGACAAATATCGTGAAAATTTCACTCTGCCACTTATCACTTATTCATATAACAGAAATACCATTTAAGTTTTTCAACTTTCAATCTTTACTTAATTCATAAAACTTAAATAAAAAATATTTTATTATTTTTATATAATTATTTTTTATGTATATATATAAATAAAATGTTTAATCATCTCATTTTTGTATAAACAAAAAGCAATTTATAGTGAATTTTATATAATTAAGAGGTGAGAAAATTATGTCTTTATCATGTAACTTGTACTTTTTTAATTTTAATCTTATTACGAGTAAATTTATATTTTTAGTCAGTAATTTATAATATTTTTAATTTTAATTTTTTTCTCTAAAATTAAAATTTTTCACTGAAAATTATCCACGGTCGGAACGCATAAAATGACCAACTGAGTATTTTTAGATGGAAAATTTTGAAAAAAGAATTTAAATTTAAAAATATTATAAATTATTGGACTAAAAAGGTAAATTACCACATAACATGATTAAAATTGAAAAATATAAGCTACCCGAAAATTTAATTTTCTCTCGAGAGATTATATGATTTGTTCAAAGAAGAATATAGTTAAGAAGCAAACTAATATTTTATTAACAGATGAATTTAAAAAAAAATCCAAAAGAATTAATGAAATATTGTTTTTGTTAGTATTTATCTTAATATGACTAGTTTATTAGGAAAGAATAATAGTTGAGGGAGATGACCGTGAATAGTGATGTTACTAATAATTTGGACAAAAATTAAATTATTGTTAAAAAAAAAACATCTTATTTAAAAATAAACCTAATCAAACTGCACTCGTCCTAAAATTTACTTAAAAAATTGTTCATGATCAATATTCTTATAGCAATTTAAAATATATATATATATATATATTACAAAAGTATTAGGCCAAATTCAACAAATATTGAAAATAAGTTTAAAATTTACTTAAAAAATTGTTCATGATCAATATTCTTATAGCAATTTAAAATATATATATATATATATATATTACAAAAGTATTAGGCCAAATTCAACAAATATTGAAAATAAGTTTAACTAAGTAACGTTAAAACTCTCAGCGACATTTTATTGAACACAAGTTATGACGGTGGTAAAAGATGATTACACTTGTCTTCAGTATCTTCGTCAATCCGTCTCAGGATCAACACAAAGAAGAAATTACGAGTAACTATTAGGCGCATAAGAGAATTATTTACCTCGACTATGTCGAAATTCGAATCCTAGACCTTATGTTGATAGCACCTTATGCTCTAGTCACTAGACCATTCCAAGAGAACAAAACACAAGTAATTATACTTACATAGAAACAGAATTATTATTTTTGTTTCCATGAATTTAGTTGAATGATAATATAAAAATAATTTTTAGCGCACTTAAATATCCTTAAAAAAATAGATAAATCCATTATGACCTTAGTGGTAACTTAAATACACTCAAAAAAAGGTAGATCCGTTACCTTAGCAGTCCTCCTAGTGCCGGTCCCATAGATATAGAGGGAGATTCATACAGATACATAGACCATAAACTTAAATACACTCAAATACTCATAGGAGGATGGGTATCTTATGATAAAGATGGTTCTCATGATTAAAAAAAAAAATGCACGATGCCTTTCATTATTCATTGAAGATTATTATTAAAAATTATACAATTGGTTAAATAATTATAATCCTGTAATTCAGAACCCAACAATAAATATTTTTAAAAATAAAATGTGAATATGTTTTATTTTCAACTTAGGATTCTAATTTATTAAAACTTTTAATGTTTGTCTCCTGAAAAATCAAATTAATTTACATTACTATCTTCGTTTTGACTTCTCAACATTGTCCCTTCATTTATTGTATCCACCATGGAACAAGAGAATCTCAACCAGACCTCTAGGCTAGCTAGATCGTAAGTCACAAGCTTATATTCGGACGGAATGTTAAGCTAGGGGCTCACCCAATTGGGCACTCCGATCGATATAATCTCAAAGTTTCATTTTGCCATCAACGATGAAGTATGAAGTCAAGTATCAATTATCTCGACCGAGTGTTTTAGTCGATCGGACATATGGTCTAATCAAACATACTAGATGTCTGGTTATGTACCGTTCAAATAAAGAAGTTGAGTTACCGATTGCACTCATAAACATTGATTGGATATTTTTCGGGAGTCAAGCCGGTTGGATTATACTAGTAATTCAATCAATTGGTGAAAATAATCTAGTGTAGACCCCGTAGCCCAACAAATTATTTTACTTTTTTACTTTTTTGTTTTATAGGTAAATCATACTTTCAAAACTTATAGTATGTTAAATCACAAAGATTTACGGGTTCATTTTAAGGAAGATGTCAAGATCACTTGATTACGTACATTTTTTTTAAAGTGCTTCATAATTCATGTATAGACACAACAATGACATTATAAAAAGAAATCTTCATCCATGCACAAAAATACATGATGCTAGATATTTTTATACGCTCATTGCTATAATTTTTCACTATTCCTCTCCAAAACTTAATCGCTAACTTAAGCAACTTAAGCGTTGGAGACTAACTCAAATGATCCTTTCTCTAGTCTAACACTAATGCTCTTAGTCACACGTAGAACAGTGAAAAATCTCCATTAAATTTCCAACTTAACCATCTTTCCGGCTTTACGGGGCACATTTGCGTCCAACGGAGGAGACAGCTAGTACAATAATATCATGGAAAAAATGCAATGAAATTGATGATAATGAAATAAACTAAATTTGACAGCTCCCATTTCTCGGCCCATGTCTTCTGCTGCATCATCATCAACATCATAATCATCGAGGGCACACTATTCATGCACGTGAATTAATTTATATATTTTTATCTATTTTTTTACAATATAATAATTAGATTATAAGGGGGGTAAATGAAAAAGGTCACGTAAAATAAAAAGGCATGCATATGGTTGCACATTTGCGTGGGAAGGCGTCAAGTGCAGTTATTGTTGAAGAAGACTTTGAAGGCAACCTTGGTTTCGTGCATGGTTTGCTCGTGTTCAGAGTGCTAAAGTAGTGAGAATAAGCGGCCATGGATGGTTATAGTTGTAGCAAGAATATTTTTATATAATAAAATAAAGGAAAAAAATTAAAAGAAGAGGAACTCTTGTGGTGCTAATTAATTAAATATATATGTTTTTGAGTTTATATAATTTTATTTCACTCAATTATTGGAAGCCAATTACACTGTTGAGGTTGAGGGTGTTTATTGACCTTGCATTGTATTATTGTCACCTAACCTTCCTAACTGATCTTCTTTATTATTGTTGTATGATTTTTTTATTAGGTCAGCTAGCGCGTGCAACTCATGCTGCCTTTAAAAACGTCTTACACGTGTCGGACGTCTATTTTATTTCATTTTTGCTTGAGTCAAAAGGATATATTGTAGGTCAATTTTATATGCTCAGCACCAAAAATAATAAATTGGTATTATTTTAAATTTAGATAGGTTCAGTGTGAGTTTTTTTTTTAATAAAATATAGATATTTTATAAATGTTTATGGGCTGTTTTTAATTTTTTTTATCAAAATTTACCAGTTTTGATTGAATTTATATATATATATATATTTTATAAATTGGTGTTGTTTTAAATTTAAGAATGTTTAGTGGGGTGTTCTTTGTTAAAATTTAATTAGATTGTGGATTCATAAATTTTTGGGAACTTAGTTGAATTTAAATTATACGAAATAAATTCAATTTATCTATTGAAATGACTTGAGTTGATAGTCTCAGACTTCACAGTGGCCGACCGGGTGAAATAGACTAAGGTCGAATTAAGAGGTATCCGACCGAAAGATGCATTGACAGAGAAGAAGAGGAACGTAGGTGGAGAGCTTCAATCTTTTTGAACGTGTAACCTTTTGCTTGTAGTCACAACCTCCTTATAGGAGCTCAGACAGATGGACATCATTAATGATCTCATTATTCGGTGTACGTGCGCACACGAGTTAACATAATTCAGTGCAATCTGGACTCTGGATTTGTACCCCCTGCACACTCATATATAAGAGAGAGTCTCTCCTTGTACATTTGTTCACATCATCAATGCATCTAAATCAATATAAATTAACCAACATATTTTGAAACTCCTAATATATGATTAAAATTCTATTCACAATGAAATTTCATGTCTCTTTCATCTCTTCTCCATTCGTATATATTATATACAGGTTTAGAGTCCACTGGTACGTGAAATGAAAAAATCAGAAAAAAATAAATAAAAGGAAGTTTTTTTTGGGGGGGGGGGGTGAAGATAGCAATAGATTTTTAAATTTTTGATATAGTTTTGAGATTATAAAAAATGTATATATATAAAACTTTAATAATTAAAGATGTCCTAAGGTGGTTAAAAAAGAATATCTTAAGAAAAGGAGTGATTATGATTAAGGGTGATATATCACAGTTAGATCCAAGCAATCACTTGCGGTTGATTGTGAGTTTACTGTCATGATTTTGCGTGTGGCTGGCTAATTGATCGAGACATGCACGATTTCATAACCAATCGTGGCTGCCAAGAGAGCCAGCCATGTAGTATAACAACCACGAGCTTGCCGTGAACTTTGACTCTCACCGGAGCCGAGAGTTTTGATTCACCATTTTATTTTATATATACGGATCCCATCCTAAAACTAAGTCAGATAGAAAATCGGTGAGTTAACTAAAATATGGACTAAGTTGTCCGGTCCTTAAAAGTAGAAGATGTGATGAATTGTCTTCTATATTAATTAAGTCATCGGACCTAGAAAAAGAGAAGACCGGATATATCAAAAAGTCTCTGATTAATGTCATCGGACTTCCAAAAAAGAGAAGATCAGAGGTGTCAAAAAGTCTCCGATTAAATAGTCCCTGTAAGATTATTAGAAAACAAACCGGGGGTTGCCCCGATCTGAAACTCTAATGTTCAAGTCAGTCTCCGGTGATAAGACTGAAGAAAATAAACAGTACTGTAATGAAAACATAAAGACTGAATGTAAAGCATACCGAACTCATAAGAGCGGGCCTAAAGTGCTGACACAGAGCTGAAGGTGTTGGCACAGAGCCATATGCAGCACAGAGTCGTCGGAGACAGTGCGGAGGCGGAGGGCGACATGAAGCCAGAGGCCATGGTGCGGAGACGAAGGGTGACATAGAGTCGGAGATGGCGTGGAGGGCAACAGAGTAGATAGTCGAACTGATGAGAAGGTAGGGATGTTGATGGCAGAAGGACTTCGAGCAGGCTACATCGATCGTCCACTCCGACGCTCAAGTCAGTTTCTGATAATGCCAAGAATAAAGTGTTGGTGCAATCGACCTAAGTTTGATCGGTATGATCATGGTTTTGATGTGTGTTAAAGAGTTTAAGTTAGACTTTCACATATATTTGATATGTGTTTGAGTCTTGTAGGACTTGGTGAAACACATGAGGAACTTGGTGCGGCCAAGTGTGGGAAGCTCATCCAAAGATTCGAATCTTTGAGTCGGTGAAGGATGGTGTGGAAGACATCCGAGGGACCGCCGGACGAAGAGCAATGGAGTGAAGCCGAGAGAAGCGGATTTCAAGACAACATAAAGGATGACACGGAGTGGAGCCGTGGGCTCGGGTGCATCTGAGGGACGAAGGCCGACGAAGAGAGCTTCAAAGGCGACTCCGGAAAGGATGAGTGTGAGTGAATGTAAGGTACCAGTCGACTGGTCCAAATTCACGAAGAGCACAGAATGCTTCTGTGCTTGTCGGCTGCGAAGACCAATCGACTGGTACATAGCCGTTAGCAGGATCGTGGATTCTATTGAGTGTCGTTGGCTGTGTCCTACGGTCACACCAGTCGACTAATGCATGGATCAGTCAACTGGTGTCGGGGTTGAGTTGATATGATAATCAACTCTCTCCTCTTATTTATAGGTAGCTTTGGGGCATGAAGAAGGTTACTCATGGTTGTTGAATAACTCTTAGGGTGCGTTTGGTTCAAATTATCATATATAACCTTGGTTATGTGATTACCAAGTGATCCTGTCCGAATCGCCGAACCAAAGGACGCTAGGCACGTGGCGCTTTCCTAGTCGATGGCGCAGGCCTCCGAAGCTCCGGCGATCCTGCACAGAAGTCGGGCCGGGAAGGGGTTCCCGGCGGCAACCCTCCGACGCTCAAGTCAGGCAAGGCTCAATAGAGAGAAAGGGGCTCCAAAACTCGTAGCGTGCGTACCTCCGACGAAGTGAGAGGTTCTTTATATAGAGCGGTGAAAGAACTAATGCACGTCCACCGAGGTGCATATGTGTCTGCAGCTCATACCCCGGTATGCACCTGTCAGAGAGCTTACCTGACGCCATACTGCAACAGTCCCATTGCGCCTTCGATGGGACAACAGGACACCCCGTTGTCAGACTAGGAGTATGGCCTAGCCGTATGACTTGACGGCTGTCAGAAGATGTTCCCCCTTCTTTACTGCTCATAATCCGGGGCGTCCGACCGGCTGGACAGGGAGTCCGTCCGGCCGGCCCCTCCTCCTTTTATGCGATGGCCGGACGGCACTCACCTCGCGTCCGACCTGCCGTTGACATTGGTGTGCTGGGGAAATTTCCAGTAGGCGCTAAGTAGAGACTGTTAGCAGTGTCATTTTCTCCTGGTTCTTCCGTTCGGCTCTTAACTACTGTTTCGACAGAGCGTCGGAACCCTGACCCGGTCGGGGCGCCTTTTACTACCGAATGTCCCTTGGCCGGCCGATCGGTCTTATCCATTTCTTCCAAGTCCGGTCGGCTCACCCTTCTCCGGCGGGCTACTTGGCCATTTGACCTCCACGTGGCGTTGACCCCTCGTTAGGGGGTCCCGGGCTCTTACCACCGGATCACTTGCCTTCCCCTCGAGTCTAGTCGAAGGAGGCGAAGTCCGACTGACTGGACTGCCGATCTGACTGAGCAATGATCGCTGCATTGGGCCGCTCGGCCAGGCATAAGGATGCTCGTCCGTTCGGCGGAATCTTGTCCGTGCCTTGTGTTTTCTTGGGATCCATGTCCGATGCTCTCCCCTACTATCCATCACGTGCGCTGCGCACGGTAAGGGGAGCTCATTAAATGCGGCCAATATCCCGATGACACGTGGCGATCGTGCGTTCATCAGCGTATGGCGGTGGCGTCACTTCCGATGGGACAACCGTCGTTTGAAATGAACGGCTGGATGACGACCTTGATATCGGTGACCTGCATCGGACGGTGGAAATTGATGGCGGCCGCCCATATAAAGCTCCCGACCCCTGCTCTTCGCCGCACTTCGACCTCCTCGTTTCCAGACATCCCGCTGCTCCTCCTTTCGCCGGCGACCCTGCGTTTCGGCTTTCCGGCGACCCTACATCGTCTTCAGACCGTCTTCCTTGCTCGTAAGACCTTTTTTCTCGCTCCCAACGTTTTCTTCTTTCTGTTAATCGTCTCCTTCAGTCGGTTTCCATCCATTCCTCGCTTGAACCTTCCCCTTTTGTCCCGCATTCTTGTCTTTCGATCATGACCAGTACTTCGCAGTCGACCGGCGGTGCTCCGGGTCTTTGGTATTCGGCCATGGAAAGTCGGTTCGACGAGGAGGACGCCTTGCGCCTTACTCGAACCTATGACCTGCCGACCGACCACCAAATAGTGTTAGCCACACCGGCCGATCGGCCTCATGAACCGCCTTCCGGCACAGTTCTTTTCTTCCGAGACCAATTTCTGGCCGGACTGCGTTTTCCACCCCACCAATTTTTCTTACAAGTTTGCAATTATTTTCGCATTCCGCTCGGCCAGGTAGTTCCCAACTCTATTAGGCTCCTGAGCGGAGTGATAGTTTTGTTCAAACTGAACGGCATCCCCTTAGACCCAAAAATTTTCCACTACTTTTTTTATCCCAAGCAAGCCGAGTGGGGCACCTTTGCTTTCCAGTCTAGGATAGGCTTCGTCCTTTTTGATAATATGCCGAGCTCCAACAAACATTGGAAGGAGCATTTTTTCTATATACGTTTTCCCGAGCGGCCAACTTTTCGTACCAAGTGGCAGACGGCAATGCCGGCGCAACCGGAGCTCGGCAAATTTAGAGGTGACGCGGCCTACCTTCAGGCAGCCGAACGGCTAGTTGGTCAGCGCTATCATATTGACAAGCTGCTCCTTCCGGGAGTAATGTACATATTCGGCTTGTCTTCTACCCGATCGCCTGCGGACATGAGTAAGTTCCTTATCCTCCGCTTATTTTGTTCTAATGATTTATTTCTTGTACACTGAAGTCATGTGGCGTGCTAAGGCGAGAAGCTCAAATTGAAAGCCGCTCGGATAGGCGGTGAAGAACAAAGAGGTCGCCGAGCGGGGCTTGGCGGCTCCAGTGATCCGGCCGGCGAAGAAGGTGAGGGACCAACCGTCCCCGAAGCCTTAGACGCCCGCCTCTCACGATGAGGCCGTGGGCGACATAGAACCTTCTACCGAGTGGAGGGCCGTTCGGCCGATGATGTGCCGCTACGCACTCGGAAAACGACTTGAATCCGCATCTTCCTCAACTCCATTTGATGAACCACAGCCGGGGCGCGGATGCTCTGATGTTATCTGGGACGGTTTCCCTAGAGAGTATCCCGACCCCACATGGCTCTCCGAGTTGCCGCCGTCCAGTCCTACAAGAACTCTGCGTCGTATCGCGCGCTTGGGCGAGCTTCCCTCCTCGTCTGCCGGTGGGCCGTCTGGGCCGAGCGGCCCGAATTTAATTAAAACCGTTCTGCGCCTTCCTTCGGAGGCGCATGCTGCTGATCGACCAATGGTCCCCGAGCAGCAGATCACCCTGACGAGCCCTCTTGCCCAAGCTTGGGTGGACGCTCGGCGTCGAATAGCCAAGATGACTCCCGGCAGCTCGGCGATAGCAACCTACAGCAACCGGGTATGCTTTGTTTCTTTGTTTGCGTATTTGAATTATGTTTTTAACTTGTCCACATTCACAGGACTGGGTGGAGCAGATCGCCATTAGCGATCGATTGGCGGCGGAGGACGAGTTGAAAAATAAAAAGGCGTAGAAGTGCAAGGCGTTCGGCCGCTCGGAGAAGGCCAAAAACTCTTGGATGCAGAACGGAAAGGGCTTCGATCTGGCGAGCAAGGTCGTTCGGCTTGAGGCGATGATCAAGCAACGGGATAAGGAGATCAAGATGGCGACCACCCGGAAGCTCCGAGCCATCGATGATATGGACCGAATGAAGGTGGAGATCAGGGCTGGAGCAACGCATCAAGGATCTGGATGCTTTGCTGGCTACCGAGGAGAGCCGCTCGGCTGATCTCAAAGATTTGATGGAGACTTGAAGGATCTCCAAGCCGCCAGGCGTGGGCGCTCAAAGAATATCAAGAGGGGAGTCGGCCCGTTCTGAAGTGAGGAAGGCGTATCTCCGCTCGGAAGATTTCGGAGAGAAGTTTACCGACAAGATATCCCTCACTTTCGAAGAAGCAATCAAGGCGGAGGTGGATTATCCCGAAGACCAAGGGCCACCCTCTGGTAGCCATCCCCAGGGACCTCGCGACGGTGATGGGCGCCATCCGACACTCTTTTTATTTTGGCGTGATATCGTTTTTGAACTTTTGTATTCCACTGCTCGCCCAACTTATTTTGTAGTAACTTTTTGGTTCACCCAGTGCATAATAGATAATCTTTTGTTCCTTCTTCATTTTGGCAAGAAATTTTTCCTTCGTCACATTTTAAGTGTTCTTTATAACTCCTCCGCTCGGCTTACGCTATAACGTGGACTCAAGCCGCTTGCCTTCAATAACATCTTCGCCATGCAACTAGGTAGCCGCTCGGTGCAAGCGTCATTCGTTCACTTGCTCACATTTTAATTCTAATTAACCATCTCTAAATTTGCGCCTTACCTCAAAGGGTTTTCCATAGATTCTAATGCGAGCCGCTCGGACTTTTATAGGCGGCTCGTCTCTCGATATTTAACGTCGGGCTCGGCGGTCTTCCGCTCGGACGTTTATAGGCGCGGCTCGTCTCTCGATATTTAACGTCCGAGCTCGGCGGTCTTCGCTCGGACGTTTATAGGCCGGCTCGTCTCGATATTTAACGTCGGAGCTCGATGGTCTTCGCTCGGACGTTTATAGGCGGCTCGTCTCGATATTTAACGTCGGACCGGCTAACTTTTAACTGATTATATACGCCCTGCCGAGGGGCGAGGGGTCTTCGCTATCGAGTGTGTGGCTCGTACAATATACCTCCGGCCTAACGGCCCGGGGCCTTCGATATTGAGCCTTTAGTATGGGTACAATTCCCCCTGCCGAACGGCGCGGGGTATTCACCTTCGAGCATTTGGCTTATATATTTATACGCCCCCGCCGAACGGCACGAGGTCCTCACGCAGTAAGCCGTTCGGCGGATAATGCTCAATGCGTTTTCATCTTTTTGCTTCCTGCATTACAAGTACATAGGCGACTAGCATATACACAAAAATGAATTACATTTGTGCACCTTTCATCCAGCTCGATAAGGCTGGAGATGATTTGCACGCCACGGTCGATCCAGCTGCCGCCCGGCTTCATCCTCCAAATAATATGCACCCGAGCGGAGCTTTTCAATAAATTTGAAGGGGCCCGCCCACGGTGCCTCCAGTTTGCCGACGTCGCCGACCGGCTTGACTTTCTTCCAGACAAGATCGCCAACCTGGAATGATCTGGGGATTACGCGGCGATTGTAATTTTGCTTCATCCGTTGCCGGTACGCCATCAGCCGGACGGACGCCTTGGCTCTTTCCTCTTCTACCAGATCCAGCTCTGTGTTCCTCCGCTCGGCGTTGCCCTCATCATAGCTTTGGATCCTAGTGGATTCGACTCCGACTTCAACAGGAATGACTGCTTCGCCGCTATACACCAAGTGGAAAGGCGTGACGCCCGTCCTGTCACGCCCCAGAGGAGTCTCTGTCCGAAGAAATTTCGACAGCATCTCCCCTGTACGGCGGACAATATGAAACTTTCTACATATCACATATACTTCAGCCACAGGCGGCTGGAATGATAACAAAAATAAAAACAAACACCACGCAGTTTATAAAGATATTCAGCCTCTGGCTGTCACAACCACGCAGTTAATAATAGTAATCAATCATAGTAGGACTCTGACTCGAAATCCACCCTACTCCACTACACTCGTAAAGCTCAAATCCAACGAACTCACCTCTTCTGCCGTCCAGGCAGGCATATAGTAGAATAAAAACCAAACCATCCAAAGACCATCAAACGGTAACAATCCGTACAATATCCATAAATAAAATCCAAAACAAAACTAAAACATAGTCTGATGGAAGAAAAACCAAAATAAAGCAAATAACAACCTAGTAGAGAACTAGCTCTACGTGCGGATGGGGGCAGTATTTGGGCGCTCGGACAGCCTCAACACGAAAATATCAACAATGGGCGGGGTGAGTCCAACACTCAGCAGTACAACCGATATGCATAATAAAACAAATAACGGACAACACTAATCACGTACAGTCTCCTGAATATGAGGAGGATAAATGCAACTGAAATGAAATCGGAAGATAAGCATCTTGGGGATCAAAGTATAAAGGTAGCAGTCGTCGGACCGAGTGAGTCATAATCACTGTATGCATGTCAATCAATGCATCCAAACAAATGCAGCATATAAGTGCAGAATCACAAGCAAATAAAATGCAATAAATGCATATATCAACCCGTACTACTCAAATCAATGCTCTGTGCAATGACGGAGTAAGCGGGATCTTGTCGGAGTACTCATCTGTGACCCCAAATCATAAATGGGGAGCTCAATGCTCTCATCTCCGTGAGATGACGGGGAGGATATCTCTGCCAGCTACCACGCTGAGTCACCAACGGAGCCAAACAAAGTCCACCATCTGCTGGCGCTGCTACCCTAAATGCCAACGGAGCCAAGCAGGCGGGCGGCTGCGGCTACCAGCTGAGTCACGACCAACGGAGCCAAGCAATGAACCGCCACACACCGGATATACAAATCCATGGGTGATGTGTGCAGTACATGTAGGCAATAATAGAGCAGACAATCGCGCAGCATGCAATCATGATGCATGATACTGAACATGGCAATCTCATGAATAACATGACATGATCCATATAAATAGATACAAAGTGTGTACCACAAGAAGACGTATCAAATAGAAGGCACACAAATCGAAGAGGGTATCAAATAAACCCTAGATCCAGAATATAACAGAGCATGTGGTTAGGTCACTACCTAAGGCATATGTGATCAGGTAGATAATATGTAGTGCAGAATAAATAAACAAACAACATGTACTAATCATGTAGTGACCAACCGAAATAAACAGGTAACACAATTACTGTTATATGTTAAACATATTATCATGCATATCAAAAGACATAAGTCAAAGTACCCGCCTCCAATAAAGTGGTCCAAATCCGACTCCGAGATACTCGTCTCGCGTCAAGATCCTGTGTTAAACAAACAAATATATATTTTTTTATTTAGCTAAATCCTACTGAATAGCTAAATAAACAAATCTCTAAAATTGAATTAGGGCAAAACCCTAATCAATAACTAATAATCCATGCATACAACCTTACTAATCTTGTATCAACATGTTTCAATTAATGACATTCTAATCACACTCAACATTCAACTACAACCTTTAAATTAAAAACATGTCTTACTACATGTTCCAAACTAAACTCATCTACAGCATACTCAAGTATCAAATTACACTAATCAATCACTCTATACGTACCTCAATTCACACACTGCTCTAGATCCGCAACCAACAAGTAGCTGTTGGAAAGAAGGCTGCCGGAACCAAGAACAAGCAAGCCTCACAGCACACAACCTCACTGCTGCAATCAAAACGGATCAATAGCAGATCAATCAATCCAATGACACACCAATGGAACAAGAACCTCACCTTGTTGGCTATGACCTAGGGCACGACACAGAGAAGGGAGGAAGTGAAATCTGTGGCCACCGACGGCTGTGTACCCTAACTAGGGCACGGCTTGGAGCAAAGAGGAGAGAATCGGGCTGGGGGCTTGATCGGCCGTAGTCCTGTGCTCGATCTCTCCGCGGCCAGGGCAACAGGGAGTCGACTGTGGCCCTAGTCACCGGCGGCAGAGGAGTAGAAGGAAAAACCGCTTGGGATCAGGGAAGGAAGTTAGGGCACGCACGGAAGACCGGCAGCACTTCCGTCCGGCGTCGACACTGTGCAGAGTAGAGGAGAGGCGGCTCTCGTCGCCGGCGGCAGAGGGGAGAGTGTGCGCACGCGAGAGAGATGAGGAGAAGATCGGGTTTGGGAGAGGAAACCGGCGCGAGGAAGAAGGAGAAAAGGAACGGGCGGAGAAGGTGTCGAGCACGGGAAAAAAAAAATAAGAGAAAAAGAAAAGATAAAGGAAAAAAAAAATAAAACTTTTCCTCATTAAAACAGGGTAGTCTAAACAGGCTTTTCCGGGCCCCGTTTTTATCCCCGTTAACTCGTCCGTACGAGCTCCGAAAAATTCCCGAAAAATTCCCAAAAATTCTGGAAAATTCTCTTATTAATATTCGCCTATTTTCCGGTATTTTACACGTCCCTTCCTTTGGAGCCGTTCGGATGGCCCATAAGACGCCCGGCACTTCATCTGGCCAACTTTCTCCCAAATGGTCGAGTTGAGCGCACAAAATACGAAGAATTTCCCGATTAGCCACTTCGGCTTGACCGTTGCTTTGGGGATAAGCCACGGACGTGAAGTGTTGCTCGATGCCGTAGCTTTTGCACCAATCCTCTAGCATCTTCCCTGTGAATTGCCGCCCATTGTCTGAGACCAATCGGCGAGGGATGCCGAACCGACAGATGATGTGTTGCCAGATAAATTTTTTTACCATCTGTTCGGTGATCTTGGCTAGTGGCTCGGCCTCCACCCACTTGGAGAAATAATCAACCGCCACTAGCAAAAATTTCCGCTGCCCGGTCGCCATCGAGAATGGACCAACAATATCCATTCCCCATTGATCGAACAGACAGGAAACTGTTGATGCCTTCATTTCTTCTGCCGGTCGGTGGTTGAATTTATGGTACTTTTGGCATGAAAGGCACGTCGACACTGTCCGAGCGGCATCTGCTTGTAAAGTCGGCCAAAAGTATCCGGCTAACAGGATCTTCTTAGCTAGTGCTCGTCCTCCCGGATGTCCTCCGCACGATCCTTGATGTACTTCTTGGACGATGTAAGCCGAGTCCTCTGAGCTTACGCATTTCAACAACGGGCGTGAGAAAACCTTTTTATAAAGCTGATCTCCGATGAGCGTGAACCGGCCAGCTCTCCTCCTCAGCAGTTGGGCTTCATCCCGATCGGATGGCGTGGCACCCGAGCGCAAAAACTCCGCGATGCTTGTTCTCCAATCGCTTGGGAATGTGAGGTCATCCATCCGGTCCACGTGTGCTACCAAAGATACTTGCTCGATTGGTTGCTGGATGACGACCAGCGAGATTGAGCTTGCGAGTTTGGCTAACTCATCTGCCGCTTGATTTTCCGCTCGGGGTATCTTCTGGACAATAACTTCTCTAAAAATCGAGTTTTTCAAGGCTTCAGCGAGAGCTTGAGCCAAGCATTGTTGATTTCAAGGTACCGGAGTTGCTGAGCGCTAACTGCGAATCCGAGTGGAGCTTCACCCGACCGGCTCCCACATGCCGGGCGACCTGCAAGCCGACTATGAGGGCTTCATACTCGCTTCATTGTTGGTAGCCTTATAATCCACCTGACGGATAAGTGCATCTTTTCTTCTTGGGGAGATCAACAATATTCCAATCCCGCTTAGCCAAGTGGACGACCCATCCACATATATTCTCCATGCCTTTGCACCTCAATCACAAAATCGGCTAAGGATTGCGCTTTGATCGCCGCGAGGCTGGTATTGGATGTCAATTCACTTAACTCCGTTGTCCATTTGATGAGCATACGATGCTTGGATTCGATAACACACGCCCGGGCTATTGGTCTTAACGATGATAGTATCGCCGGGAAGTATGGACGGAGGTGCGGCGGTGAGGATCGAGCGTAGCCAACTTATCGAGCCCGGTGTAGCGAGATTCAGCATCTTTAAAATATGACTAAGGAAATACACGGGCTCTTCTCCGCTCGTCCTCACTAAAAAGCCGATTGCATGCTCGGTTGAAGATAAGCACATATAAAGTGGCTCACGGTGATCGGCAGCTATCTTTGGAGAGAGTTCAGATAGGCCTTCAAGTCTTGAGCGCGATCGCATTCTTCATCGGTGAAACTTAGTGGCCTTGCGCAATATTTTGAAGAAAGGGAGGCTCGGGCGTTTTGGTGATGACCGGAAGCCGTTATCCGACCGGTCAAACGCTGCACTTTCCTCGTGCTTCTCGGTGGCGGCATGTCTTGCGAGCTTTCACCTTGCTGGGATTTGCATATCCCGCTCGGTCACGATGTAACCCAAGAACGTCCACCTTTCGCTCGAGCAGACACTTCGGGATTTAGTTTAACGCCATACCTCCTCGGTGTTGAAAGTCTCCTCCATGTCCTCCGGAGATCGGTAGCTCGGACGGATTTGATAAGAATGTCATCCACATATACCTCTAGATTCCGCCGGTATTCTCTGAACACTTTGTTCATCAAGCGATGATAAGTGGCTCCCGATTTTCAATCCGAACGGCATCACCTTATAGCAATAGGTGCGTCGGCCGTACAAAGCTGACTTTTCTTGATCTTCACGTGCGAGCGGTACTTGATAGCCTTGGTAAGCGTCAAGCATACATATTAATTCGCGGTGCGTAGAGTCCACCGGCTAATCTATCAAGGCGGGGATAAAAGTCTTTCGGGCAAGCTTTGTTGAGATCCCTGAAATCTATGCATACTCTCCATTTGTTGCGGCTTGGAGACTAATACTACGTTCCCGCCATCGGGAACTGCACCCGCGATATGGCCGGCTAGAGCTTCTCTACCTCCGCTTGGGATGATGGCATTACTCGTGCCCGAAATATCTTTTCTACCTTTCGGCGGACGTCCGGTCGGACATGTAACTTGTGGTTGCGCTATGCTCGGCGAAATTTCGGTCATGTGTCGACCCGACGAAGACATCATGATTTCTTCTGAGGCATTGTATCAGCTCCTCTTTGCTTCTCCTCCAGATCGGACGCAATAAAAGTCATGGCCTCCGATCGGGTTGGGTGAATCTTGCCTCCTCTTTTCTTCATAAATTAAAGAAGGTGGCTTCTCGGTGATGGCGTTTACCTCGATTCGCGTCCGAGCGGAATTGGCCTCTGCTCGGACCATCTCGATGTAGCATTGCCGAGCTGCTGATCTCCCGTACTTCTCCACTTTGTCCTCCACGGGGACTTGATCTTCTGATGGAAGGTTGAGACGACCGCTCGGAATTAGCGCCGGTCGTCCCAAAATGACGTTGTAGGACGGAGAGTCGACCACCACAAAGTTTGTTGTCCTTGTCCTCTGGCGGCTCTTCTCCCAGAGGTAGCAGGTCGGATCTGTCAGGCCGGTGGCTTTCGTTAGTAAACCCGTAGAGCGGAGTTGTCATGGGTATGACTCGGCTCGATCAATTTGCGGTGATCGAACGCCTTCTTGAATAAGATGTTGACCGAGCTCCCTGTCAACAAATACGCGGTGAATAGTGTAATTGGCTATTCCGCTTTGATGAGAGCATCGTCGTGGGGTACTTCAACTCCTTCCAAGTCCCCGGCGGCGATTTCGGTCCAGTTCGCCCCACTCTTGGCTGATGACCGCATGAATTTGGGCTGCGGACGCTTGCCTTTCTAGCTCGATTGGAGTCTCCTCCGGTCGGCCCGCCAACAATAACGTTGATCTCGCCTGGAAGTATTGCTTTATTTTCCTCCCGAGCGGACGGTCGGGACCGTTCTCTGGACGTCGGCGATTCTCACGCCTTGGAGAACGATGCGTCGGGGGCTGTTCTTGCGGCCCTATCGGTTCGTGTCCGTACGACATCATGAGTTCTCTGCCGCCTGTCGACTGAGGGAGACCGTCGTCCGGCCTTCCGGGGCACGGGATGAGCCACGAAGGGAAAACTTCGACAATCCCTTGTATTATGTGTATCCGTCCGATGGAAGGAGCAGAACATCGGGGTCCATTTCTTCTTTGGCTTTGGCCGAGCGGCAGCTACCTCTTGCACGTGGGATCGGACATGAGGGGCTCGGATTGCTTCGGCCCTTGGTCCTCTGGGCGGCTGATGAGCGGCATGTTGTTTCCGCTCAGACGGAGGGGGCCGCTCGGCTGGAGTTTCTTTTTTCCTGGCCGCTTGCGCTTCTTTCACGTTGATGTACTCGTTAGCCCGGTGTAGCATGTGATCATAATCCCAGGGCGGCTTTCGGATGAGCGATCGGAAGAAATCTCCATCCACTAGGCCTTGTGTGAAGGCATTCATCATAGTTTCTGAGGTGGCCGTTGGAATGTCCATCGCCACTTGGTTGAACCGCTGGATGTAACCTCGAAGCGATTCACGGGCTTCTTGCTTGATGGTGAACAGGCTCACGCTCGTTTTCTGGTAGCGTCGGCTGCTCACAAAATGGTGGAGGAAGGCCGTTCGGAAATCCTTGAAGCTCGTGATGGATCCGTCCGGCAGCCTCCGAAACCATCGTTGAGCCGACCCGGAGAGGGTGGTGAGGAAAACCCGACACTTCTGTAACGTCCCACCTTCTGGGTACTGGCTGTAAGGTCGGTCACTACAATTATACTAAACTATACTGTGCGGAAAGCTGGGCTAATTAAAATTTTAGTCTACTAATGACGGATCCAACTGCTAAGAAAGGTCTAAAGACCTTCTTTGCTGGTGTACATATGCTAAGGAGGGGAAACTGAACATCCCAACTGGGCTAGGGACTAGAAACTAAACTTCCCAACTAACTACAGACCTGCCGATCGATCCGCAGATCGATCGAAGCTATGGGGCATTCGGTTCCCAACTGGATCGGTCGGGCAGACCGATCCAGGTGTGGCTGGATCGGTCGGCCGACCGATCCAGGCACCCGAAACCCCTGGAACGCTACTGTATCGTGCTGGATCGGTCGGCTGACCGATCCAGGAGGATACAGTAGCATACTGTATCTGTCTGGATCGGTCGGCTGAGCGATCCAGAAGCCTGACACACTGCTGGATCGGTCGGCAGACCGGTCCAGCGTCTGATTTCCTGATTACGAAATCAGAGATGCTGACTTCGACACTTTGACGTGCCAAAACCACCTGCAACAACTCTAAACCAATGCAAATCATACTAATATAAACTCACTAATATTCTAAACCTGTCATACTACATAGTGCATGGTTTACTATTTCATAACACTTAACAAATCAAAAACTGAATAATAAAACTGAAAACGCTAAGTGCTAATACTGAAGTAAAACTGTTTAGATCCCAAAGGTCTTTGTTCCAACTCCTGCCCACACACATCCTGATAGCATTGCCCTCCAGCCTCCGCTACTGGTCCACTTTTCCTTTACCTTTATCTGCAGTATAAGAAAAAGTAGTATCTATAAGCTAAAAAGCTTAGTAAGAGACCATCTACCTCACAAAAACATGCATACGATGCAGATATGTTTTAAAAACATGCTGTTGGAAAGTAGGTGCTGATCATGGCATGGCATGACATTTATTCATATGAACAGAAACTGAGCATGGCAATCATACTTGCAACAATAGAGCTGAGCATGAAAACTGAAACTGAATACAAATCATGGAACTGAACTACGCTGATCATGATCTGTACTAAACTAACTGAGCGGGTACTGAAACTAAGCTGAACTCACATAACTGATTGTGAGTTTGAAAAGCTATACATATAATAAGTGAAAATACTAAACATGCCGCTGAGGGGCCCTGGTAACTGTACTTGCTGTGCGCGCATCCCTATCTAAACCCGGGATTGCAAGTTCCGAATCTAGTAGGGTTTACTAGGTTAGCTAAACCTAGGGACGACTATGAGAGTCGAGCCCAGTGGATATCTAATCCAGTACAGTGCCACTGCTGAAAGTAAAATACTGAATGCTATATACTTATTTTGCTGAATCTAGGTTATCTGAGCCTAGAACTAGGTTGTCTGAACCTAGAGGCTACTGTGGGAGCCCACCCATTGGACTGTAGTCCTACATAGTTGAAACAAAACTAATTTGCTATTTTAAATGCTTCTAGTGCATTTAATAAGTTAATTAAACTGTCTATTACTGAGCTAGACCTTTAATCGAGCACCTAGGATGCTCTAACTCTTCTCCCTATTAGGGAGACCACTTCTAGGCACCCGACAACGTCTAACCTCCTATCTGAAGAGGGAAAACGTGCCCGGCCCATCTAGAGGTGCTCAACTAAATCCTTAATCTGCGAAGAGAGTTAAATACACCCTAGATATCGATAAAAATTTGCATACATCCTAACTAAAGCATAAAAACTCAAGCGGAAGCTATTATACTACAGGTAAGGGGTTTCTTACCTCGTACGCTAGTTTCTTTACGGTTCTAGTCGCTAGGTTTCCGGAGAAGACGATCCTTTCGATAGTTTTCTTGCGCCAACACGTTCCTCTCGCGAAGGGGAGCGTCCTGGTGTCGGAGCCGCTGCCAGAAGATGTCTTTGGGGGCCTAGCCTGGGTGCGCCGAGAGAAAGAGGAGGAAGAGAGGTTGGCGTTGGTGAGGGCTTGGAGAAAAGTGGCGTGAGGTTTTTGTGAGGAGAGGGCTGCCGAACCACAAATAAACCAAAACCTACTTAAGTTTTTAATTTATATTAAGTGAGTAACTAGGCCCAACTCAAATATAAATATAAATGTTTCCCCTCTCTTTCAGCACGGCCCTGCTGGGTTCACTGGTTACTAAGGCTAACTAAAGGTTTAGCGGACCCGAGAGGTCCCGGGTTCGATCCCCGCTTAAGCCTTTTTATTCTTCTAATTATTTTTGCTACTTCCGCTACTCGGAAAATTCCGGAAAAATATCTAAAAAATTCCAGAAAAATCACGGAATAATTCTAATGTAAGTTTGAGAATTTTCGGGCGCTACAATCCCCCATACGTTATAAAAAGTTCATCCTCGAACTTAGAACAATTCTGGGTACTTCTGTCTCATGCTGGCTTCTGTCTCCCAAGTTGTCTCTTCTGGTGTGTGACTGTGCCAAATGACTTTGACTAATGGTACTTTCTTGTTCCGCAATTTCTTAACTGCTCGGTCTATTATCTGAATAGGCCGACTATCATAGCTGAGGTCCTCGCGGATCTGTACCGACCGGGGCTCAATCACCTGGGTGACATCTGGGGTATGCTTCTTCAGCATAGAGACATGAAATACGTTGTGGACAGCTAACATTTCCTGGGGTAGCTCTAGCTCATATGCTACCTTGCCCACTCTTCTGCTGATAAGGTATGGTCCCACATATCTGGGACTTAGTTTGCCCTTTTTCCCAAAACGCATTACTCCCTTCATGGGAGCCACTCTGAGGAACACTGAATCCCCCATCGAAAACTCTAAGGGTCAGCGTTGTATCCTAGCTAATGGCGGAGGTCTCTATCCTCTGGCGGATCTGGTTGTATGGCTGTTGTGGTATCGCTACTAGATGCATCTGAGCTCTAGTTCTTCATTCACCACTCTCATATCAGTGATTGGAGATCTACACCTCCCTGTAGAGAGCCTCGTGCGGTGCCATGGATAGTGGCACGATAGGCTGTTGTTGTATGCAAATCGCTAGGCTCGGATATTTGCACCAACTTCCCTTGAAGTCTAGGGCACACTTCGGGCATATCTTGAGTACACGGTTTACTACGTCGACCATCCATGCAGGGATGGAAGCGTCTTGAACTTTAACTTAGTGCCCAACGCTGATACACTCCCCGAAGTGTGATGTGAATCTGTGTCTCTATTTGAAATGATGGTTCGTGGGACTCCATGTAGTCGACGATCTCGAGATACAACCGAGCTAGCTTCTCCATGGAGTAGGATATCTTGATAGCTAAGTGGGCTGATTTAGTCAACTGTCTACTATTACCCGGATGGCGTCAAAACCATTCGTTGTTCAGGCAGGTCCACTATGAAATCCATAGAGATATCCTCCCACTTCCATTCGGAATCTGTATAAGCCGCAGAACTCCTCACAGTCGTGATGTTCTACCTTGACCCTCGGCAGGTGAGGTAGATGCTAACATATCTGGCGATGTCTCGCTTCATCCCGGGCCACCAAAATGGTTCTTGGTCTTGATACATTTGGTGGAACCCGGATACATCGCATAGGAGTCTTGTGAGTCTCATCTAAAATCGTCTCCGTAGCTCCTCGATCGGAACACAGTGCATCACCAAGTACAACACCCGCTATCGGACACTCTGAATTCTCTACTTTTGATTCTGCTAGCCCTTGCTTGATTTTCGAATTTCAGGGTCCTCTGAGCCGATGAATATCACCAAGCAAGGTAGACTCTAAGGTCATAGTAGAGAGCTGTCCCACGATGAGTTCTAGACCGAAATCTACGATCTCCTACGGAGGCGGTGACATGGTATAAGAGATAATAAGGTAGCTTGGATTTTACGCTAAGTCGTCGGCTACCTTATTGGCTTTCCACGGATGGTAGAGGATGTCTATATCGTAGTCTTTGACCACTCAAGCCATCTGCGCTGTCGCATGTTCAGATCCTTAGTGAAGAAGTACTTGACTCTGATGATCTGTATACACTCTGCACTGAGCTCCATATAAGTAATGTCTCCAAATTTTGAGGGCGAACACTACTGCTGCAAGCTCAAGGTCATGGGTAGGGTAATTCTTCTCATAATCCTTGAGTTGTCTGGAGGCATAGGCGATCACCTTGCCGTTTTGCATCAGTACTGCTCCTAGTCCCAACTTAGAGGCATCACTATAGATGTCAAAGCTGCTGGTGTTGTCGGTAGAGCCAAAATGGGAGCCCTGGTCAATCTTCTTTTAGCTCATTGAAGTGTTCTCCACGATCCTCATCCTTGAAATTTCTGTTCTTTACGGTAAGACATGGGTGGGAGGCTATCTGGAGAAGTCCTCTACAAACTTTCTGTAATAACCTGCTAATCCCGGAAAGCTTCGATCTCATTGGCGTTCTTGGTCTCTTCCAATTACTTACGCTTCTATTTTGTTTGTGGTCTACCATGACACCATCCTTTGAGATGATGTGACCTAGGAAAGACACTGATCAAGCGGAATTCACATTTCGTGAACTTGGCATATAGCCGATTCTGTTGAAGTGTCCGTAATCTTTCGGGTGCTCTGCATGTTCTTCCTGAGTTTCTGAGTAGATAAGAATGTCATCGATAAACACAATAACAAACTTATCTAAATACTCACTGAATACTCTGTTCATGAGATCCATGAATGTAGCTGGAGCATTGGTCACGCCAAAGGGCATGACTACGAACTCGTAATGTCCGTATCTGGTTCATTGAAGATCTTGATATCACGATCTTGAGCTCGATCCTAGCACAATCTAGAGGTAGAGGAATCTTTAGCGGTCGAGCAGGTCATCTAATGACTGAGTAGGCAGCAAGTGAGCTCCAGCTTGGTGAGCAAAAGAGCATAATTTATGAGCATGCTTCCGAGCTGTCTGCGCTTAAGGCTGGGCTGGAGGCTCCTAAGTAGATTTAAGAAGTTTCAGGAGGAGGTCCCTGATCAGCTGGAACCATGCATAGTGAAATAGGGTCGCTCCCCAATTCAAATCTTCACCGGTGCTAGGCCTGGTAACTCCTCAGGGAAGACTGCTGGGTAGTCACATACAACTCGGACCCCTGCTAGTTGTTGGTCCTTGTCCTGGCTGGTATTGACTACTTGTGCTAAGTACCCCGTACGTCCCGAATCCATCAACTTCCGTGCCTTCATAGCTGAGAGAAATTTTTTGGCTTTTCTCTTTGGTTCTCCGATGTACTCTCCTACTTCGGGTTGGAATACGACTTTTGTTTACGGCACTCTATGGAAGCAAGTGTCGATCGGGAAGTTCATTCCAAGGATGACGTCGTAGTCGATCATTTCGAGGATCGGATCACAAAGAGTTCACATGCTATAATGACCGCACTACTACGACGGTGCGTGGATGCCATGATCTCTCATGAAGGTAGTCAGTCAAGCGACCATTGAGTACCTCGGAGGGTATTTCTAATTTTTCGGAGAACCAGGCTATATGGGTTGCCCCAGTATCAAATAGAACAGTAGCACTATATTGAAAAATGCTAATCGACCTGTGACAACTGTTGAGGCATTGGCTACGCTCCTCTGGTGAGTGAGTAGATCCTCGCATTCGCCATAGCTGGAGGGGCTCTGCCCTGGCCGATAAGTGGACCTTCTAGAGCGGCTGCATCCGATATAAGCGGTGGGTGGCTGCATCTGAATCTGTTGTCTTGAGGAAGACGGTCTTGTTCGAACCTTTGCTTGGCCATGTGCCCTTCTTGTCCACATTCAAAGCATCCTCGTGTGCCCTTGCGACAAACCACAGGTGAAATTTCCCACAAGTAGCACACTTTGGATAACCGGGTCGCTTGCTAGATGGTCCTCCTTTGGGTCACTCCCCGATTTGCGCTTGCTATTGGAGTTCCCTTTCCAGTTAGAGTTATGGCCTTGCTGTTTTTGAGTGTGAGGGTTTCCTTGGCCTTTGGACTCGAGGAGACCTGCTTCTTATGCTGTTGTGGTAATGCTCGTGGTCAGTGCACTGCTACTCCTCTGTGGTTTGTGGCCTATGTATGCCACCGGCCACGTTCACTGCTATCTCTGGTCTCGGCATCTTGAGCATCAACCGGATTCGTTCCTTCTCTGTGTTGACTAGCTCGGGCATAGACGAGCCAACTGTTGAATTTCTTCACGGCTTCCTCAACTGAAAGTTGCCCCGACGAAACTCGGTGAACTCATCGTAGTGGCGGTTTGTGACCCGTATGTGAAAGAACTCCTCGAAGAATTCCCTCTCAAGTCGAGCCCATGACATCGGTTCCTTTGGGTGCTTCGTTCGATTCTTTCCCACCACATGCGTCGTCTCTGTCGAGCGAGGAGGCACACTTCACCTTCTCGTGTTCGGCCACCTGAAGCTCCATCGTGCTCTCAGGTGTTTTGAACTGGGCTTGTGCATCCCATGGTTCACTAGTTCTGAGAAGTTCTGGTTTGACTCACGCCCTTTGGATTATATAGGCTTCCTTTCTTGGCTCATCTGCTGGGGCTACTGGTGCTGTTTATGGTCTGAGGTGATGGTGGTGGTGGAACCTCTAAGACTTACGGAGTTGTCGATTCGGTTCCAGGGTGTTGGGGGTATTCTGCTGATTAGCCTTTAAGGTGGCTATTTCTATTCTTGTTCGACTATTTGCTAGTCTGCTGTGAGCCACTAATCTTTGTAAGGTCGTGAGGAGACCTGGCGCACGCCTCTTCTTTGGAGGCTCGGATGGCTAGTGCCCCCTTGGTGGGCGTCCTCGTGCCATTTCTAAAGACATAGAGAACATAACATAACTAATGTAATCACAGTTATATAACTACTGATATCATGTTTAAAACCATCACATACTAACAAGCAGTAGACATATAAACATGAACTGTAATAACCAAACAAGGAGCATAAATTAAGTAGAGGTATTCTTACTTGGAAGCTGCAGGTTCAATACTGATGTGTGTGTAGGAAGTATGGAACTTGGCTCTGATACCACTCTGTAACGTCCCACCTTCTGGGTACTGGCTGTAAGGTCGGTCGCTACAATTATACTAAACTATACTGTGCGGAAAGCTGGGCTAATTAAAATTTTAGTCTACTAATGACGGATCCAACTGCTAAGAAAGGTCTAAAGACCTTCTTTGCTGGTGTACATATGCTAAGGAGGGGAAACTGAACATCCCAACTGGGCTAGGGACTAGAAACTAAACTTCCCAACTAACTACAGACCTGCCGATCGATCCGCAGATCGATCGAAGCTATGGGGCATTCGGTTCCCAACTGGATCGGTCGGGCAGACCGATCCATGTGTGGCTGGATCGGTCGGCAGACCGGTCCAGCGTCTGATTTCCTGATTACGAAATCAAAGATGCTGATTTCGACACTTTGACGTGCCAAAACCACCTGCAACAACTCTAAACCAATGCAAATCATACTAATATAAACTCACTAATATTCTAAACCTGGCATACTACATAGTGCATGGTTTACTATTTCATAACACTTAACAAATCAAAAACTGAATAATAAAACTGAAAACGCTAAGTGCTAATACTGAAGTAAAACTGTTTAGATCCCAAAGGTCTTTGTTCCAACTCCTGCCCACACACATCCTGATAGCATTGCCCTCCAGCCTCCGCTACTGGTCCACTTTTCCTTTACCTTTATCTGCAGTATAAGAAAAAGTAGTATCTATAAGCTAAAAAAGCTTAGTAAGAGACCATCTACCTCACAAAAACATGCATACGATGCAGATATGTTTTAAAAACATGCTGTTGGAAAGTAGGTGCTGATCATGGCATGGCATGACATTTATTCATATGAACAGAAACTGAGCATGGCAATCATACTTGCAACAATAGAGCTGAGCATGAAAACTGAAACTGAATACAAATCATGGAACTGAACTACGCTGATCATGATCTGTACTAAACTAACTGAGCGGGTACTGAAACTAAGCTGAACTCACATAACTGATCGTGAGTTTGAAAAGCTATACATATAATAAGTGAAAATACTAAACATGCTGCTGAGGGGCCCTGGCAACTGTACTTGCTGTGTGCGCATCCCTATCTAAACCCGGGATTGCAAGTTCCGAATCTAGTAGGGTTTACTAGGTTAGCTAAACCTAGGGACGACTATGGGAGTCTAGCCCAGTGGATATCTAATCCAGTACAGTGCCACTGCTGAAAGTAAAATACTGAATGCTATATACTTATTTTGCTGAATCTAGGTTATCTGAGCCTAGAACTAGGTTGTCTGAACCTAGAGGCTACTGTGGGAGCCCACCCATTGGACTGTAGTCCTACATAGTTGAAACAAAACTAATTTGCTGTTTTAAATGCTTCTAGTGCATTTAATAAGTTAATTAAACTGTCTATTACTGAGCTAAACCTTTAATCGAGCACCTAGGATGCTCTAACTCTTCTCCTTATTAGGGAGACCATCTCTAGGCACCCGACAACGTCTAACCTCCTATCTGAAGAGGGAAAACGTGCCTGGCCCATCTAGAGGTGCTCAACTAAATCCTTAATCTGCGAAGAGAGTTAAATACACCCTAGATATCGATAAAAATCTGCATACATCCTAACTAAAGCATAAAAACTCAAACGGAAGCTATTATACTGCAGGTGAGGGGTTTCTTACCTCGTACGCTAGTTTCCTTACGGTTCTAGTCGCTAGGTTTCCGGAGAAGACGATCCTTTCGATAGTTTTCTTGCGCCAACACGTTCCTCTCGCGAAGGGGAGCGTCCTGGTGTCGGAGCCGCTGCCGGAAGATGTCTTTGGGGGCCTAGCCTGGGTGCGCCGAGAGAAAGAGGAGGAAGAGAGGTTGGCGTCGGTGAGGGCTTGGAGAAAAGTGGCGTGAGGTTTTTGTGAGGAGAGGGCTGCCGAACCACAAATAAACCAAAACCTACTTAAGTTTTTAATTTATATTAAGTGGGTAACTAGGCCCAACTCAAATATAAATATAAATGTTTCCCCTCTCTTTCAGCACGGCCCTGCTGGGTTCACCGGTTACTAAGGCTAACTAAAGGTTTAGCGGACCCGAGAGGTCCCGGGTTCGATCCCCGCTTAAGCCTTTTTATTCTTCTAATTATTTTTGCTACTTCCGCTACTCGGAAAATTCCGGAAAAATATCTAAAAAATTTCAGAAAAATCACGGAATAATTCTAATGCAAGTTTGAGAATTTTCGGGCGCTACAACTTCACCCCATCTGTGTATTGATGTAGAGTTGCCGTGTTGTCAAACTTACCCAAATGATCATCTGGGTCGGTTGTCCCATTATACTCGCCGATCGTCGGAGGCACGTAATGCTTGGGCAGGGGGTCTCGTAGAATAGCCTCTGAAAATTGGCGATTGATCCGCTCGGGCGATTCGTCCGCTAGGGGGGCTTTCCCCTTTCTGTCATCTAGTCTAGGCATTTCATCCGAAGAAGATCCCTTATCTCTGTGAGCTGGTACGGCTTCAGGGGTGCGGAACAGGGCTCGATGAAATGCAACGATGGCTGGTGGCGCTTCCGCTCGACCACCAGACGCTGATGTTGCTTGCTGCTCCGGCCGCTCGGCTATGGCTTTCTGTTTTTGCTCCACGAGCTTGGCGGCCCTTATCTCGATCAGAGCGTCGAGGTCCTCGTTCGAAAGCGTTACCGTGTGTTGTCGTCCAGCCTCGTCCATTATTTCCGATCGGATGCAGGAGCGTTCCCACAGACAGCGCCAAATTGATCCTGTCCGAATCGCCGAACCAAAGGATGCTGGGCACGTGGCGCTTTCCTAGTCGATGGCGCAGGCCTCCGAAGCTCCGGCGATCCTGCACAGAAGTCGGGCCGGGAAGGGGTTCCCGGCGGCGACCCTCCGACGCTCAAGTCAGGCAAGGCTCAATAGAGAGAAAGGGGCTCCAAAACTCGTAGTGTGCGTACCTCCGACGAAGTGAGAGGTTCTTTATATAGAGCGGTGAAAGAACTAATGCACGTCCACCGAGGTGCATGTGTCTGCAGCCCATACCCCGGTATGCACCTGTCAGAGAGCTTACCTGACGCCATACTGCAACAGTCCCATTGCGCCTTCGATGGGACAACAGGACACCCCGTTGTCAGACTAGGAGTATGGCCTAGCCATATGACTTGACGGCTGTCAGAAGATGTTCCCCCTTCTTTACTGCTCATAATCCGGGGCGTCCGACCGGCTGGACAGGGAGTCCGGCCGGCCGGCCCCTCCTCCTTTTATGCGTTGGCCGGACGACACTCACCTCGCGTCCGGCCTGCCGTTGACATTGGTGTGCTGGGGAAATTTCCAGTAGGCGCTAAGTAGAGACTGTTAGCAGTGTCATTTTCTCCTGGTTCTTCCGCTCGGCTCTTAACTACTGTTTCGACAGAGCGTCGGAACCCCGACCCGGTCGGGACGCCTTTTACTACCGAATGTCCCTTGGTCGGCCGATCGGTCTTATCCATTTCTTCCAAGTCTGGTCGGCTCACCCTTCTCCGGCGGGCTACTTGACCATTTGACCTCCACGTAGCGTTAACCCCTCGTTAGGGGGTCCCGGGCTCTTACCATCGGATCACTAAGTAATCACATAACCAAAGTTATGGGGAATAAAACATAACAAAGATTGTTTGGTTCAATACCTACTTTAATATTTTACTGTATTACTCTTAGTTATAAAACCAACTATACACAATAATAATAATAATAATAATAATAATAATAATAATATTATTATTATTATTATTATTATTATTATTATCATTATTATTATTTAAACTCTAAGTTTTTTTACTCTTTCTTTTTTATGTTTTTTTATTTCTATATATTTTTTTCTTTTGTTTGTTTTTTATGTTTTTTATTTTTTCATTTTTTTAATTTTTTTTACTTTTTAAATTTTTAAATTTTTTAAAGTTTTTTTTGTATTTTTTTTTATGGTTTTTTAACTTTTTTTTTTGTTTTCTTTTTTTAATTTTTAATTTTTTACTTTTTTTAATTTTTTCCTATTTTTTAAATTTTTTATGTTTTTTCTATTTTTTAACATTTTTTTAAAATTTTTTTAAAGTTTCTTACCATTTTTTATTATTTTTATTATTTTTAAATTTTTTACGTTTTTTAAAAAAATTTAATTTAATTTTTTATATTATTTTTTTTCTTTACGTTTTTCTTTTTGTCACATTTTTTTCTTATTCCAGGGTATTTTGGGTAAAAAAATTCGTTAACCCCGAAATCAAGAAAAACCTCAATTTTATGAGGTTTTTCGATTCCTAGTTGCATGCCCCTTTTGCTGACGTGTCGGACATGGAACATTACTCGGGAATCATTGATTACCTAAACCAAACAGAGTTTTTGTTGATAACCTTGGATGGATAACCAAGGTTATCAAGAATAACCCCCTGTTGGAGTGTATACTGAGAGCCTAAGCTTTGTAAACATTCATTATGAATAAAGAATCACATTTGGTCTAATTATCTACATTTGTTTGTAGTTGTTCATTTAATTTATATTGTAGATAACATAGTATGTGGTGTCACATACAGAAGATGATGTTGTCAGTACTTTATAAATTATAAACAGTAGCTCACGACCAGAATGGAAAGGAACAAACCATTAGAAGGTCGTAGTGTAATTAGGTATTAGTTTATCTTGACTATATAATTACACTAGTACACTCAGAGTGTATTGAGTAGGATCATTTGAGGTCGTTTCTTTTATACTGACTTTGTAAAGGAACAAAGACCTCAGTTATTATGGAAGTGTGTGCTCTTAATCCTAATATAATAACAAGCACATATGTTTGATATTTATTTCTTTAATTTATCAATGGGTGAGATTTAGTTCGATGAATCAATAAACTCGATAAGTTGGGAAATGGTATCACTTATAGTGTGTGTTGTTGATTATAGAAGGAAACTGTGTCCTAGAGATACTAGGTTGATAATGTCCTCAAGAGGAGCTCATAAAGATTGTCATGTTAAACCCTGCAGGTGGACTTAGTCCGACATGATAATAAGGTTGAGTGGTACTACTCTTGGACTTAGATATTAATTAAATGAGTTGTCAGTAACTCACTTAATTAGTGGACATTCGATATCTTAAACACAGGGAGACTAACACACTCATAATAAGAAGGAGCCCAAAAATGTAATTTGGGATTGGTGCGGTAGTTCAATGATAGTTCTCTAGTGGAATGAATTATCATTGATAAAATTAAGTTGTGTGTTCGGGGCGAACACGGGATGCTTAATTTTATCGGGAGACCAAAACCAATTCCTCCTCTCGGTCCCTATCGTAGCCTCTTATTTATAGAGTACTATACCCACATATACCCACCTTCTATACCCACCTAAAGGGGGCCGGCCAAGCTAGCTTGGGAACCAAGCTAGGGCCGGCCTAAGCTTGGGTTTAAGGTGGCCGGCCCTAGCTTGAACCCAAGCTAGTAGGGCCGGCCATAATTAAATTAAAAAGAAATTTAATTTTAGATTTTATTATTATGTGGAAGATATATTTTAAAGAGAATTAAAATTAAAATATCTCTCTTGTAAAAGTTTTACAAAAGATTAAAGAAAGAGATTAGATCTCTTTCCTTATTTGTAGATTGGAGAGTTTTTTATTTTCTCTTTAAAATTATTCACATGTTAATAAAATTAAAATTATAGATATTTCCTTTTATTAACCATGAAGAGATTTTTAAAGAGAAATTTTATTTTTTAAAATTTCTGGAAACAAATAAGGAAAGTTTTAATTGTTGATTAAAACTTGTCCAATTTGTTTCCTCTTGATGTGGCCGGCCATCACAAATTAATTGGGGAAATTTTATTTTATTTCTCTCAATTAAATCATGTCAAGGAAATTAAGGAAAATTTATTTCCTAATTTGCCTAGGCCAAGGAATATAAAAGAAGGGGTGAGGGTGCCTTCACAAGACACAACCTCTATTGTTTTCTCTCCCGTTTTCCTTGGTGTTGTGGCCGGCCATTACCCTCTCCCTCTCTTTCTCTTGTGGTGGCCGAACCTCTTCCTCTCCCTTGGAGTTCTTGTGGTGGCCGGATACTACTCGGAGAAGAAGAAGAAGAAGGAGAGAAAGCTAGCATCTCTTGGAGCTTGGTTAGTATTTTGTTTTTCCTCCTTGGTGAAGTTTCCCTTTGTGGCCGAACCTTGCTTGGAGGAGAAGAAGGTGGTTGGTGGTTTCTCATCTTGGAAGATCGTTGCCCACACAACGTCCGAGGTTAGAAGAGGAATACGGTAGAAGATCAAGAGGTTTTTCTACAAGGTATAACTAGTAATTTCTATTTCCGCATCATGCTAGTTATTTATGGAAATAATACCAAATACAAGAGACTTACGTTCTAGTATTTCGAATATGTTTTTTCGAAGTTGTGTTCTTTTGTTTCTTTCTTTTCCTTGTGATTTGATTGTTCTCTTTGGTTAACCTAAAGTTATTTTAGGAAATTAAATATTAGCTTTCTATTAAAGGTTTTGTCTAGTCGGTGGTGGTTGCTCCCATATCCAAGAAGGCCATGTGCCTCGCCACGTCGAACCTTTTATGGAAATTGATATTTAATGGAATTAATAACTTAAGGAGACTTAGGTCGAACGTGTTAAGTTCCGCAGGAGATCCAAGTCAAAACCTAAAAGAACAAATAGATTAAGTTTTGGATCAAACGTGTTAAGTTCCGCAGGAGATCCAAAATTTAATTTAAAAGAACACATGGTAGCTAGGAAAAGGTTCAGACCTTTGTACAAAATTTTTGTACAGTGGAACCTATAGGCTTTCCGAGTAGCAACCAACAATTGGTATCAGAGCTAGGGTTTTACCTCTGTGTATTTGGTATTTAGTTTAATTATGCACATGTCATACATAATTTAGGCAGGTTAATAGTAGGATGTGCTAACTCTATGGATGCAGGATCCAACTATTATGGCTTTTATTTAATTATGTGTGTGATTGGACCCTTGGACATGTCAAGGGCAATTTATATGTGTGTGCATGATTGTATTAAAATACAGCAGGAGCTGTATTTAGTTTTATTAGGATTTTATTTTTGATCTAGATACATGTACATTCCTTTTATGGAATATAGGATCAAAATGTAAAATTCTATTTATGTCGCGGATCGAATCTTGCAAAGCGTGGAACCTTCTAAGGACCAGAGGCGCAGCGGAACTCGGAGCAAGATGGATGCGACAGTTAGACCCGGTGGCGGTGGCCAAATATGGCAGCAGCTTCGGATGACAACACACGGAGGACAATTAAAAATAAAAGCCATAATAGTTGAAAATTAGATTTTCTATTTATTGCTTTTATATTGTGCTGTGTGTGCATGTTAGTTTACAAGTTTAGTAGGCTAGCATAGTTAAAATTCCTCATTTATAAATAACTAAGTGGGAGAGGGATTTTTAAGTAAATCCCATGGTCTCCATTACTGGTTTGTAAGTGATGCAAACAAGCTTGCGCGTTGGCTCTGAGTGCCTTCCTCCATAACGGATGAGCTTGTTTGCGGACCACTAGAACAGACTTCCATTTATGGATGACTATAGGAAGTTAATTAAGAGCGTGTGATCTTCCCCAACGGAAGGGGCATAATCTTATTAATGGACTTAGTGTCAAGTAATGGTGTACACTTAGACACATCTAATAGTATCCTCCCAAACGGAGTCACTGCTATTATTTGTGTGACCAAATAATACCAACTATTAATTTTATTTGTCAAAAAGTTAGGTTGACAAGATAATAAAATTAATGGGTTAAAACCCTCCTTTTACAAATGTTGAATTTGTATACGTCCACACTAACGTGGCATACAAAATTCACGGTGTTTTAAGGTGTTGGTTAATTTAAAATAGTATTGTTTGAGGAATCAATATTATTCTAAATTTAGAGTTCGACCAAAAGTTATTTGTGATTCTTAGGATGACTTTCAACCCACTGTCCATCATACTTCAACAAAATAGACTTATTGGACCAAATTACATAGATTGGAAAAGAAACCTGGATATTGTTCTTCTTCTGAAAGCTATAAATTTATCTGACTGAGCATTGCCTGATGCACTGGTGAATCTACCCAAGAGGAGATTGAATATCATAGGAAATGGGTAAAAGCGGATGAGATGGCGCGGTGTTACATTTGGCTTCAATGTCAAATGTATTGCAACATCGACATAAAGATTTACCAACGACTTATGATATTATGAACAATCTCAAAGAACTCTTTGGTCATCGGGATAGGGCTTCTAGACAGAAGCTATGAGAAAGATAATGACCACCATGCAAGAGGGTACTCCATGAGGATCATATCCTAAACATGATGGCTTATCGAACGAAATCTGATCCTTGGAGGAGAAATTGATGGAAACCCGGATCGATATGATCCTCCAAACCCTACCTAGAAGTTTTGAGCGATTCCTTTGAACTATAATATGAATAAAAGGATTTATTCATTGGGGAACTAGAACTTCAAGCAGCAGAAAGGTTATTTCGTCACAATGCTCAAATTCACTATCTTGAAAATGGTTCTACTTCTAAACCGAAGGTAAGAAGAAGAAGAAACAAGCTGGTTCAAGAAAGAAAGTGAATAAATCTCAGTGTACGGGATTTGAATGAAGAAGAAGAAGGGCAAGTGCTTCATCTGTAGGCAGCGGGACATTGGAAGGCGGACATCCTCGTAAGAACCAAAACAAAGGTATATCTCATACTCTAGTTGTTGAAACATGTTTAGCGGTGTTATCTACCAAGACCTGGTGTGTAGATACGGAGCCACTGATCATGTCTGCAATTCCTTGCAGGGTTCGACGCAGGACTATCTGAAGGGAGATTACTGTCTACATGGGCAATGCTACTAAGGTGGCAGCTGTTGCAGTGGGAGGCGTCTACTTATCTTTTAGTAGAAATAGAAATTTGGTTTTAAGAAATTGTCTTTATGTACCCAGTTTTAGAAAGAATTTAATTTCGGTTTCTAAACTGTTTTTAGATGGATATTCAGTTTCTTTCAGTAATGATGTAGTTATTAAAAGAAATAAAGTGATTATCTGTTCTGGTACATTAGTTGGCAATTTGTATATTTTAAATCCAAATTCTTCCACAAAGCAAAACATGGAAATTTATAATTCATCTTCTAATTCTAATAAGAAAAGAACCTTTGAAATGAACCAAGCATATCTTTGGCATCTAAGGCTTGGTCGTATTAACAAAGTAGGATTCAGAGGCTTATAGCGATGGACTTTAAGTTCATTAGAGTTGGAAAATTTTCCAACTTGTGAATCTTCTTAGAAGGTAAAATGACCTTTCAAGGCCAAGGGTATAGAGCAAAGAAGTGTTAGAGTTGGTTCACTCGATTTGTGTGGTCCTGTCCAGGCCAGAGGAGGTTTTGAATATTTTGTCTCTTTCATGAGCGATTATTCAAGATATGGATACATTTACCTAATGCGCAAGTTCAAGTGCTTTGATAAGTTCAAAGAATACAAGGGTGATGTGGAGAAGCGACTAGGTAAAAGTATCAAGACACTACTGGATCGTGGTGGCGAATACCTCTTAGGAGAGTTTAGGAATTACTTATCGGAGGCCGGAATCCAATTGTCTGCACTTGGAACACCCCAACGGAATGGTGTAGCGAGCGAAGGAATAGGACTCTTATGGAGATGGTTAGATCAATGATGAGTTATTCAGAATTACCAAATTCGTTTTGGGATATGCTCTGGAAACAGCAGTGTATCGTTACGAACTTAGTACCTTCTAAATCAGTTTCTTCTACTCCCATAGAATTGTGGAATGGCGAAAACCCGTCTAAGACATATTCGGATATGGGGTAGTCCGGCACATGTCTTGAAACCAGATCTTGATAAGTTAGAATCTCGTGAAGTTGGCGTGTTTGTAGGATATCCCAAAGGAGCGAAAGGTGGTTTATTTTATAGTCCTAAAGACCGAAGGTCATTGTTAGCACCAATGCCCGGTTTTAGAAGAAGACTATATAATGGATCACAAGCCCGATAGTAAAGTTGTTTTAGAAGAACTTAGAGAGGACATGTCTACTTCATTACCAACGATACAAGATGAAGTACCACAAGAGCGCAACACGTGTCGCACATGATACACAACCACGATGCCTCGTCGTAGTGGGAGGGTTGTAATGACTGAAAGATTCATGTTTTGGGAGAGTCTTGGACTTGATCCGGGTAAACATGAACCCGATCCTATAATATGAAGCACTCCAAGATATAGATGCATCTTGGCAAAAGGCAATGAATTGAAATAGAGTCCATGTACTCTAATAAGGTGCGGGAGCTTGTAGAACCACCGATGGTGTAAAAGCCGTTGGATGCAAGTGGATTTACAAAAGGAAAAGAGGGATGACGGGAAGGTAGAAACCTTCAAAGCTAGGCTTGTTGCGAAAGGTACACTCGAAAGAGGAATTGATTATGAGGAAACCTTTTCACCGGTAGCCATGCTTAAGTCTATCAGGATACTCTTATCCATTCTTTGCTCATATGGATTATGAGATTTGGCAAATGGATGTCAAGACGACTTTCCTTAATGGAAGTCTTGAAAAGAACATCCATATGAAGCAACCGAAGGATTTATTGAAAAGGCAAAGAGCATCTAGTATGCAAGCTCAATCGGTCCATTTATGGATGAAGCAAGCTTCAGGTCTTGGAACATCCGGTTTAATGAAGTAATCGTCATATGGATTTATTCAAAGTCCGGATGAGTCTTGTGTATATAAAAGTGTAACGGAAGCGTGGTGGTATTTCTTGTACTATACGTAGATGATATTTTGTTAATTGGCAACAATGTCAAGGTATTATCGGGCGTAAGGGTATGGTTGTCCAAACAATTTGATATGAAGGACTTAGGAGAATGTGCACACATTCTTGGGATCAAAGTTATAAGGGATCGCAAGAAAAGAATGTTGTGTCTATCCCAAGCTTCATATATAGATACAATCCTTGCTCGTTTTAGCATGCAAGACTCCAAGAAAGGTTTCTTACCTTTTAGACATGGAGTAGCTCTATCTAAAGAGATGTCTCCAAAGACATCAAAAGAGATAGAGGACATGAAAGCAGTTCCTTATGCTTGGCTGTAGGAAGCCTAATGTATGCAATGCTATGTACGAGACCCGATATCTGTAGGCATGGTTAGCAGATATCAGAGTAACCCTGGACAAGGACATTGGACTGCGGTAAAGCATATATTAAAGTACCTGAGAAGGACTAGAGATTATATGCTAGTTTACCAAGCAGATGATTTGCTCCCTGTGGGTTACACGGATTCGGATTTCCAATCAGATAGGGACAACAGTAAGTCTACATCAGGCTATGTGTTTACTTTGGGAGGTGGAGTCATTGCATAGAGGAGTGTTAAGCAGAAATACGTTTCAGACTCAACCATGGAAGCTGAGTATGTAGCAGCCTCTGAGGCAGCTAAAGAAGCAGTATGGCTCAGGAACTTTCTAATAGACTTAGATGTGATACCCGGTTTGCCCAAAATCATCACAATTTATTGTGATAATAGCGGTGCAGTTGCAAACTCGAAGGAACCAGGAGCCCATAAGGTAAGTAAACATATAGAGCGCAAGTACCACTTGATACGAGATATCGTGAAGCGAGGAGAAGTTGTCATCGCCAAGATTGCATCAGCGAATAACCTGGCAGATCCTTTCACTAAGGCCCTTCCGGCGAAAGCTTTCGATCGGCATGTGGAGGGAATGAGAATCAGATGTATGGCAGAAGATATGGCAGCTTAGTCATTAGTATAAGTGGGAGATTGTTAGAGTGTATACTGAAAGCCTAAGCTTTTGTAAACATTTATTTTGAATAAAGAATCACATTTGGTCAAATTATCTACATTTGTTTGTAGTTGTTCAATTAATTTATATTGTAGATAACATAGTATGTGGTGTCACATACAGAAGATGATGTTATCAGTACCTTATAAATTATAAACAGTAGCTCACGACCAAAATGGAAAGGAACAAGCCATTGGAAGGTCGTAGTGTAATTAGGTATTAGTTTATCTTGACTATATAATTACACTAGTACACTTAGAGTGTATTGAGTAGGACCATTTGAGGTCGTTTCTTTTATACTGACTTTATAAAGGAAAAAAGACCTCAGTTATTATGGAAGTGTGTGCTCTTAATCCTAATATAATAACAAGCACATATGTTTGATATTTATTTCTTTAATTTATCAATGGGTGAGATTTAGTTCGATGAATCAATAAACCCGATAAGTTGGGAAATGGTATCACTCATAGTGTGTGTTGTTGATTATAGAAGGAAACTGTGTCCTAGAGATACTAGGTTGATAATGTCCTCAAGAGGAGCTCATAAAGATTGTCATGTTAAACCCTGCAGGTGGACTTAGTCCGACATGATAATAAGGTTGAGTGGTACTACTCTTGGACTTAGATATTAATTAAATGAGTTGTCAGTAACTCACTTAATTAGTGGACATTTGATATCTTAAACAGGAGACTAACACACTCATAATAAGAAGGAGCCCAAAATGTAATTTGGGATTGGTGCGGTAGTTCAATGATAGTTCTCTAGTGGAATGAATTATCATTGATAAAATTAAGTTGTGTGTTGGCGAACATGGGATGCTTAATTTTATCGGGAGACCAAAACCAATTCCTCCTCTCGGTCCCTATCGTAGCCTCTTATTTATAAGTACTATACCCACATATACCCACCTTCTATACCCACAAGGGGCTGCCAAGCTTAGGGAACCAAGCTAGGGCCGGCCTAAGCTGGGTTTAAGGTGGCCGGCCCTAGCTTGAACCCAAGCTAGTAGGGCCGGCCATAATTAAATAAAAAAGAAATTTAATTTTAGATTTTATTATTATGTGGAAGATATATTTTAAAGAGAATTAAAATTAAAATATCTCTCTTGTAAAAGTTTTACAAAAGATTAAAGAAAGAGATTAGATCTCTTTCCTTATTTGTAGATTGGAGAGTTTTTTATTTTCTCTTTAAAATTATTCACATGTTAATAAAATTAAAATTATAGATATTTCCTTTTATTAACCATGAAGAGATTTTTAAAGAGAAATTTTATTTTTTAAAATTTCTGGAAACAAATAAGGAAAGTTTTAATTGTTGATTAAAACTTGTCCAATTTGTTTCCTCTTGATGTGGCCGGCCATCAAAAATTAATTGGGGAAATTTTATTTTATTTCTCTCAATTAAATCATGTCAAGGAAATTAAGGAAAATTTATTTCCTAATTTGCCTAGGCCAAGGAATATAAAAGAAGGGGTGAGGGTGCCTTCACAAGACACAACCTCTATTGTTTTCTCTCCCTTTTTCCTTGGTGTTGTGGCCGGCCATTACCCTCTCCCTCTCTTTCTCTTGTGGTGGCCGAACCTCTTCCTCTCCCTTGGAGTTCTTGTGGTGGCCGGATACTACTCGGAGAAGAAGAAGAAGAAGGAGAGAAAGCTAGCATCTCTTGGAGCTTGGTTAGTATTTTGTTTTTCCTCCTTGGTGAAGTTTCCCTTTGTGGCCGAACCTTGCTTGGAGGAGAAGAAGGTGGTTGGTGGTTTCTCATCTTGGAAGATCGTTGCCCACACAACGTCCGAGGTTAGAAGAGGAATACGGTAGAAGATCAAGAGGTTTTTCTACAAGGTATAACTAGTAATTTCTATTTCCGCATCATGCTAGTTATTTATGGAAATAATACTAAATACAAGAGGCTTACGTTCTAGTATTTCGAATATGGTTTTTCGAAGTTGTGTTCTTTTGTTTCTTTCTTTTCCTTGTGATTTGATTGTTCTCTTTGGTTAACCTAAAGTTATTTTAGGAAATTAAATATTAGCTTTCTATTAAAGGTTTTGTCTAGTCGGTGGTGGTTGCTCCCATATCCAAGAAGGCCATGTGCCTCGCCACGTCAGTACTGGGAACCTTTTATGGAAATTGATATTTAATGGAATTAATAACTTAAGGAGACTTGGGTCGAACGTGTTAAGTTCCGCAGGAGATCCAAGTCAAAACCTAAAAGAACAAATAGATTAAGTTTTGGATCAAACGTGTTAAGTTCCGCAGGAGATCCAAAATTTAATTTAAAAGAACACATGGTAGCTAGGAAAAGGTTCAGACCTTTGTACAAAATTTTTGTACAGTGGAACCTATAGGCTTTCCGAGTAGCAACCAACACCCCCAACCAAACACACCCTTAAATCTTTGCCCAAAGCTTCCAAGTTCACTCTTCCTCTCCAAACCTAAGTTCCATCTTGTAAGAGGAAGAGAGTTTTGTGAGAGGTTATATTCCATCGAGAAAGAGTAAGATCTAGCCGGAGATTGCTGTGGACTGATCTACCGAAAGATTAAGGGTTCATCCACCTCAAGGACACGTCGTAGAGTAGGAGCAAGCAATCTCCAAACCACGTAAAGGAATCGTGTTAGCGTTTGTATTCTCTCTTGTTTGCTTTCATTGTTTTAGTTTTCGTATTTCCGCTACGCACTAATCTTTTGTAGAGAAGAAATCGAACTTGGGGGTGACCTAGCTATCCAACCCCCCTTCTAGTCGACCACCGATTCCCTATATAAAGACCATGAATAATGCAGAGCATAATGAAGATAAGTGTATGTAGTCCCCCCTTTCCTTCCTCCCTCCCCTCCCCTTTTTATATCGCCTCTCATAACCTCCTCAATAATCAGGCATCAGAAAATGTTTGGTGTCAGAGCATGTCAAATGATGAAGGATGTAAGACGGATTTTCATTGGATAGAGGAAGGTTCTGTGGCATGCATGTGGTAGAGTATCAAAATATTCGCTAACGAATAGCCGTTATTCCCTGACAGTGTTGTCTCATGGCGATAGTCCGATCGGCACAAGAGCCGATCGAGAGTAGATTGGAGCCATGCCCATGAGAAGTGAGGGGTTGAGCCCTGAAAGTCCGATCAGCGCAAGACCGACCAAGAGTAGACTAGGAGTCATGCCCATGGAAAGTGAGGGGCTGAGCATTGAGGGTGTTGAAAGTTTTGAGAGCATGAAAAACTAAAACGAATCAATTGAATAATGCGGTAACTACTCACATGGATCTCCCGAAGAACCGCAACCAAAGATGTCGGTCGATGAAGTCGTCGATGAACCACCGGAGACGTCGCTGCTGCTGTCGCCGAGAAGATCACCACACGGAACCTTCTCAGACTCTTCCACAAACCAAATCCCGTCCCTAGACGTTCTCTCTTTGCTCACTGATCACCTCACGCCAGTACTCGCTGATTACCTTCGCATCAACCGCTTTCCCCCTCTGATTGCCTTGGACACCTCTTATAAGAAGGTTGAGGAAGACGAAGGGGAAAGGACGCCCCTTCGTCTCCTTGGCGTTTCTAGCAAACTGCCGTTTGCGGCAGCGAAAGGGACGAACCCTTTCGTCTGCCAAGTGTAACGCCCAACATCTCTCACTCGTCCAAGTCAATCCATATGGTCACATAGACCATGTCAGTCACATAGACTACAAGGTGATCAAGTCACGAAGACCAGAGCGAAATTAGTCACAAAAACCAAATAAGTCACGAAGACTTTATGAGGATCAAGTCACGAAGACCAGAGCAAAATTTAGTCACAAAGACCAAATAAGTCACATACACTTTATGAGAATCAAGTCACGAAGACCATATCAGAACATCCATTCCATACATTAGGGAAAATGGTTCGTGCGACAGCAAGCACAGTGAGCATTCAATTGCTAAGAAGATTGTCACACCTTACTTAGCTGCTCTATAGAACAAATCAGAGACATAAATGTCCATAGAACGAATCATAGACATAAATGGCTTGCCTTTACCCCAGATTAAATTATTTACATCATCATGAACATCTCTAATCCCTCATATTGACCATATGTCAAGAGCATGTTCAACACCTCCAATCAAACAAATTATTTACAATTACATTTTATGTACTGAACTAAAAATGTAACCGGTACCAGTGAATAAATGTCGCAGATGTAAATCAATCTTAATATTCCTTTTTAGCTAGAATCCATTCATTCTAATCAGTTGCTTTCCTAGTTATGCTCCATAGACCGAATCATCCATAGCCAATAGGAAACATGCTAAAGTAGCAGACACTGATCAGAACTTCAAGTAGACAGCTAAATAGTCACTTAGGGTAAAATCGAGATTAACTTATAATCTCATGGGTCTCACATAGTAGAGAAGCAGGAATCCATTCTCCTACAACCCTTCTTGTCGTCATAGCACATGTGGTATGAATCACATGCTACGATGTTATTCTCTTTACCAAAAAGGGTGCATGTTTTTCCCAATTTTAACATCGTACAGATTTCGATCTGGACATTCCCAATGTCTAATCCTGAATTCAACATATGAATTCTAATCTGGCTTCAAGCAGATTCAGTAAATGGTGGGTGCATTTACTCCAATCATTACACAAATGATCTCATCTTGACACAAATATCAAGGCGATCTTAACTTATGGGTATGTCTCTATTCACAGCTACAAAAGTTGTCCCATAAGCAACGGTCTTACCTCTATTCGTACTTAACAAATAGAGATGATTGTCCATGTGAGTGGACCAATCTCAATCTGCCAACATGCTTATCGAGACTTTTATTCGAATGTAACCAAGACATATACACTGAATAGATCATGGAATTTTTCATTTATCAAAATGTCTTTACAATTGTTACATTCTCCGAAGTCCCAAAAACTTCATATGCCCATGAAATGACTCTTTAGTCAATGGTTTAGTAAAAGGATCAGCAAGCATTTTTCGTGTAGGGATGTACTCAAGAATAATCTTTTTCTTGTCAACAATATCCCTTACAAAATTATACTTAATTTCTATATGCTTGTCTTTGCTGTGGTATTTGTGATCCTTGGAAAAAGCTATCGCAGCTTGACTGTCACAGTACACAGTAACAGGACTCCCACTATCCTTAGCAATCCTCAGATGCTCAAGGAACCTTCTTAGCCAGACAGCCTCTTGCACAGCCGCTGCACAAGCCACATACTCAGCTTCCATTGTCGACAAGGCTACACAAGCCTACTTCTTGCTATTCCATGAGATGGCGCCATCATTCAGCAAGAAGACATAGCCAGATGTGGAAATAGAGGCTCATATCTGCATCTGAGTAGCCACTTAGGCTCATATCTGATCCTTGGAAACAGAGGCAATAATCAGCTGTTCCTTTAAGATATCTGAATATCCTCTTCACCGCTTTCCAGTGTCTCGATCCTGGGTTTGACTGGAAACGACTAACTAAGCCAACAGCATAGCTTATATCGGGACTTGTACACAACATAGTGTACATCAAACTACCAATAGCACTGGCATATGGTTTTTTCTTCATTTTGACTATTTTCTCAGGAGTCTTGGGATACATACTTTTGCTGAAGACAATACCTTTCGCAATAGGCGTCTGTTCAATGTTGCAATCTGACATATTGAAGTGTTGTAGCATCTTAGTGATATAAGCTTCTTGAGACAAACCCAAAAGCCTCTTTGATCGGTCTCTAACGATCTTCACTCCTAAGATGTACTCTGCTTCTCCCATATCTATTATGTCAAATTGTGATGACAGCCAACTTTTGACTTCTATTACACTCTTTATGTCACTTCCAGCTATTAGCATATCATCAACATATAATGATAAAATGACAAGCTTTCCTTTTTCCTTTCTTAGGTAAACACAATGATCCTCATTGATCATTTCCAAACCATAAGATAATATTACTTCATTAAATCTTATGTTCCATTGTCTTGACGCTTGCTTTAGCCCATATATAGACTTCCGACGTCTACATACTCTTTTCTCTTGGCCTTCAGCAACATAACCTTCCGGTTGTACCATATATATTTCTTCGTCAAGATTACCATTAAGGAAAGCCATTTTTACATCCATCTGATGTAATTCCATGTCATAGTGTGCTACTATAGCTAGGATGACACGTATTGACACAAACTTTACAACTGGGGAGAATGTCTCTTTAAAGTCAATACCCTCCATTTGGGTATATCCTTTTGCAACTAATCGAGCTTTGTATCGATTAATCGATCCATCTGCTTTCTCTTTACTTTGAGAATCCACTTATTCCCAATAGCCCTTCTGCCTGGAGGAAGATCGACTAAATCCCAAATTTGATTCTTTCTCATTGACTCCATTTCTTCATCCATTGCAACTTTTCATTCTTTTCTAACTGAGCTGCTCAAAGCTTCCTCAACTGTTCGAGGTTCCTCATTGTCAACTGGGAGAACCATTAATGCCTCATTCTCAATATCAAACCTTCTTCGAGGAATAATCTGACGACTACTTCTTCGAAGGTTAGACTGTTGAGAAACTGACTCATTCAGTGGCAAATTACTCTCACTCGGTTGACTAGATTCAGGCATCTCCTGATTCGTTGATAAAGGAACATTATCCTCCTCCTCTATTTCATATAGAGGAATTGTCTTATCAACTTCACCTCGTGTTGGGAACTCAGTTTCTAGAAAAGTAACATCTCTTGACTCTATTTCAGAGATGGTTCCATCTTGTCGCTCACCAATAAAAATATAACCCTTAGAGGTCTCAGAGTACCTTATAAAGATACACTTCTTACCTCTGGGTCCTAGTTTTCCATATTCGTGAGTCTTATCATGAACGTAGGCAGCTGACCCCCAAGGTCTCAGATTACTCAAATCCGGTTTTCTGTCTGTCCAACGTTTATGTGGGGTAGATGAAAATGACTTTGAAGACACTTTATTAAGTATATAGGTCACTACTAGTAATGCATCTCTCCAATAGGAGATTGGCAAATTAGCTTGCGCCATCATAGACCTAACTATTTCAAGAAGAGTCCTATTTCTTCTTTCAGCAACCCCATTTTGCCGTGGAGTTCCAGGGATAGTAAGCTGTCTAATAATCCCTTTCTCATTACACATTGTCTTGAACTGATCAGACAAATATTCTCCTCCACGGTCAGTGCACAAGATTTTAACCTTACATTCCAATTGATTCTCAACTTCGTTCAAGTAACGAATAAAGAAATCCAATGCTTCAGATTTGTGAGAAATCAAATACACATGACCAAAACGTGTGAAGTCATCGATAAATGTAATGAAATAAGAACTCCCATTTCTAGCCTTCACATTCATTGGACCACAAATATCTGAATGAATTAATTGCAATGGTGAATCAGCCCTAATAGCCTTACCAAATGGTTTCCTAGTCATCTTTCCAGTAAGACAATGCTCACATACAGACAAGTTAATCTTAGCATGAGTACCTAATAGGCCCTCCTTAGCTAATCTATTCATTCGTTCTTGTCCTATATGTCCCAATCTAGCATGCCAAATTTCATCATTATTATCAGCATTACTAGTAAGAGCAATGTTTGAAAAATAACTATTATTATTTGGTTCTACATCAAGAACCATAAAACTATTTGTTACATAATCATGTCCAATTAACACAGAGTTAATTCGAAGTTCCACACAACGGCTATAAAATTTACATTGTAACCTAAATCAAGAAGACAAATAACGGAAACCAGATTCCGTCGAATCTCAGGAGCGTACAGGACATCATGTAGAAACAAGGTGCCTCCACCACGTAGGTTGAGCTTGTAAGTGTCAATTCCTTTGACTTCAATTCTTGTATTGTTTCCTACATATATCCATTTGTTGTCAGCTGGTACCCGACGGTACTCCACATATGTAGCTCGATCACGAGCTACGTGGTTCATTGCTCCTGAATCTACAATCCACAAAGGATACGAATCAGCTAACAACACTGTACTCGCAATATATTGCTCGTGGAAAGAAGGCAAAAATGGATTTACCTTTTTAGGCTTAGTACAATCCCGAGCAAAATGGCCCTTCTTGCCACAGTTGAAGCAAGTCAACCTGCTCTTAGGTTTTTGTCCATATTTCTTTCCTTTCTTCTTGATTTGGTTTTTCGCAGCAACAGCATTAGCCTCCTTTCCTTTCCCCTTTCCTTTCTTGAACCACTTGTTCTTATTCTTGGAACCAGAACCTTCAGCTACAAAAGCTTGACCCGAAATCCTTGCGGATTCAATCCTCTCCGCCTCAAGTTCCACATGGCGTGAGACATCAGTGAAAGTCTTGATACTCTCACTATGGGTCAGGTTCTGTTTCGTCGTTTCCCAAGAATTAGGAAGGGAACGGATAACTGCATGAACCTGTTGTTCATCGGTCAACGTATAACCAGCAGTCTTAAGCTCTCGAATCATGTTACCCATCTCCCTGAGATGTTGGGCCATGGTAACATTCGAGCGCTTCTTACAACTATCAAACTTGATAGTTAGCTGACGGAGCTTACTCAGACTGACTCCACTGTATTTCTCTCTAAGGGCTACCCAGACAGCATGAGCCGATGGTAATGGCTCATACTCAAATACCAGGTCATCCACCATTGAACTAATCAATATACCCTTAGCAATGGAGTCCTTCCTTTTCCATGCCTTATAGGCATCAAGGTCACATCTGTGCTGTGCTGAAGAACCATCAACCGGTTCCTCTATAATTTGGTTTACAGCCTCCAGAACTTCTTGTTCCTCAAGGACATATTGTATCTTGAGGTGCCAGATTTTGTAGTTATCCCCATATAATTTCTCACCCTTATTGAGTTCAGCTATGATGTTTTTAGTTGCCATGATCTACATAAATAAATAAATTATTTATTATTTCAGTGTAATTCATATATGTGCAACTATTTATTGACTCAGTGTAAATTAGAGTTAGTTTACAAAATCAAGTGATAACATTGTTTCCACTCATCATTTGTATGTTCTAATCTAATCAACACTGATCAATTATATTACACATATCCCAACTAATGAACAAATCATTTTATATGAACGAATCATATTTATATGAACTAATCATATCGTGAAATGAACTAATCATTTCCAAGTTAGTTAACATATAACATAACTTTTATTATATAATTATGTTCATACAAAACAACAGAAATTATTACATAACTCAAAAACAAGATGAGCTTACATTGTTCGTACATAACGACAGTAACAGAACACTAATAAACTAGATAAGTTAGCACTACTCCCACTAGGATAAATGCTAGAGCAGTGGGTAATTGCATCCCAGATTCTATGATAGTGGATCAGCCTCAGATGTATCCATCAGATCCATCTCTGGATCTTCTACACACTCCTGAGGATCCTCCTCTGATCCTTCGGGATCCATCTCTAGATCCTCCTCAGGATCCATCTCTGGATCGTCCTCAGAATCCATCTCTGGATCTTCCTCGGAATCTTCAGGATCCATTTCTGGATCCTCTTCAAATTCTTCAAGGTTCATTTCAGGATCATCTTCAGATTCTACAAGATTTGGATCCTCCTCTAAATCTTCACACTCCATTTCTGGATCCTCTTCAGATTCATCAGGACCCCATTGCAGATGAAGTAGTTGTCTGCACATCTCTGAGTATGAGATGTGCCCATCAGAATCATCCCAAAGTTGGAATGCTATCTGCCTCAGATGTTCCGATAATGAATAAACCAGAGAAAATCTTCTTTCTGTTTCCTGAACTAGATACCCTTCTTGCTCGAGATTCCAGAACAACCAATCGAGCTGACCAATAAGCCTACCGACTCCGTGATCCGGGTCATATTCCGGCTTCTTGATCTCCTCCCACAGCTCATGTTGTTGTTCATAGCGACCAGTCATCGTGTATATCGTTCTTTTTATCTGGAATTGAAAAACATGATGTCAGTACAAAACCGACTGACCAGTACAAAACCGGTCAAATTCAATTCCCACATATAGAACAAAATATACAGTATACAGAAGCAATTAAGAAAAACAAATTTCCTTATATTGGGGAGTCTCATGTGACTGACACATTGGATTTGGTCGATCATGAATCTGAATCTTAAGCTTAATCTATTGTCCTCATTAGAACTAATCTAATTGGACCTATGTTCTGTTTTCGTTTAAGCTCATTTGAGTTAATCACAGACTTATTAATCAAACTCAGATTCGTTTGACTCGTCCAATTGCCTATTGGATTAAGTCTGACTCATTAGAACAAATCCAATGTTTCTGATCAAATTTTGACACAACGGAACTAATCTGGTCATATTTGCTCAGCCCAACTTCTGTAATCAAGAATACCCAATTAATTCAATAAACCGGACTGGTTAAACCAACAAATGATTTAAACCAGCTTTAGGTATCATTGAATCAAATTGGTCTGCCTAAATCAATTAATAATTTAAACCAGACCTGGGTTTGATTGATCAAGTTGGTAGGGTTCTATTTCCGATAAATTGAACCATAATTTAATTAAATATTTATTTATTAATTAATAATACATTTACTTATGTATTTAATTAATTAATAAATATATTTAATTAAAACTTCAACTACTGTTCATATTCGTGAAGAAAAAATTAAAAACATGCATGCACTTTACACTACACGTTTTTGTTTTTTTTTTCTTTTATTTTATTTTCTCCACAGTGCTTCGAAGCACTGCTCATCCTATTCTTGAATCGATTCATGGATCGATTCAAGTGCATGTATTTCACTGTGCTTCGTCAAAAAAAACACTTTTTCTTTTATTTCTCAATCGATTCATAAATCGATTCATTCACGGTACCGTGAATTGAATCGATTCAATTCCTTTTCAATCAATTTAATTATTTGAATCGATTGCACAATCGATTAAAACAACAAAATATGCACTGTTCGTGTTTTTTAATTCCTCTTCAATCGATTCATGAATCGATCAAGCAATATGTGCGATTTTTGAATCGATTGTTTAATCGATTCAATTGCACTGTTTATCTTCTTCTTCGCAACAGAAGAAGAAAAAACGCGAGCTTTTTCGCGTCGATTTCCATACTTTCAATACTATACATGCTCTGATACCATTGTTGAAAGTTTTGAGAGCATGAAAAACTAAAATGAATCAATTGAATAATGCGGTAACTACTCACATGGATCTCCCGAAGAACCGCAACCAAAGACGTCGGTCGATGAAGTCGCCGATGAACCGCCGGAGACGTCGCTGCTGCTGTCGCCGAGAAGATCACCACACAGAACCTTCTCGGACTCTTCCACAAACCAAATCCCGTCCCTAGACGTTCTCTCTTTGCTCACTGATCACCTCACGCCAGTACTCGCTGATTACCTTCGCATCAACCGCTCTCCCCCTCTGATTGCCTTGGACGCCTCTTATAAGAAGGCTGAGGAAGACGAAGGGGAAAGGACGCCCCTTCGTCTCCTTGGCGTTTCTAGCAAACTGCCGTTTGCGGCAGCGAAAGGGACGAACCCTTTCGTCTGCCAATTGTAACGCCCAACAGAGGGTTCGATCAGCTCGAGGCCGACTGGAAGTAAACTGGGAGTCATGCCCATGAGAAATGAGAGGCTGAACCCCGAGGGTCCGACCGACTTTGGGGGCTAGTTGACTATGAACTAAAAGCAATGGCCTTGAGGCAAGGGGAACCAAGTTTCGGGGAAAATGGTCCGTTTGAGCGTGTACTCTCTGACCTTGACTATCACTTACTCTTGACTTTTGACCGTCACATCTCCCTATCTCTGAATCATCTACTATACATCACATCATATATATCTTACTATTTAATTAAGAATATGAACCTTTAATAACTAATTTTGATAAAGTTTAAAATTAAATTAAGTTAATATTCTTTTTTTCACATTGAAAATAAATTTAAGGTTTATTAGTAGTTTTCTCTAATTATTTATTATATAAAAAATATGTACTGTCATAATTCTCTTTAGTCTCACATCTTAGAATTGGTAATACCGTGAGTAGAGAAGTTTCTATAAATATCTTAGGTCGGTGACATTAGAAAAAATATATTTCTCGGCCTTTTGGCTAAGATCAAGTATAGTATTTGTTCTTATCAGTTTAATGTTTGATATAAAAATTAAATTAATTATGTATGAGGGAGAGTCTTATTGTAATTTGTTGTCGGGGTTCTTAAGCGTCATCTTTGCATTGTACTATTGCATGGGTTTGATACACTTTTATCAAATCCAATTTATATTACACATGCAACACATATGCTCGAGGCCGTGAATACTAACCATTTCTCACTTTTTGGTCCTCTGTGTATTTTACTTTTAAAAATTACTTTTATTTTTCATGCTATTATAACAACTACAAAATTATAACTACTACTCAATTATAGTAGCTACTATTATGTAGCTATTAAGCAATTATAATTCCATAACAACTATAATTTCATAGTTATAACAGTTTACAATAGTTTTGAATATGTAATTGGTACAACACAATATTATTAGTATTGATTAGAATAGAAGTAGTACTATAATATGATATTCATTAGTATTAATCAGAAATAAAATATTCATATTTAACAGTTATGAAGTTGTTCATGTTATAAAAAAAAAGATAGATTGACTACCTTAACACCCTCTTAGAGCCGACCTCATAGATATAGAGGAAGATAAATATAAGTACATAGGTGAGAGATGTATGGTGGAATGAAAGTAGTGTAGGATTGTTGTTTTACAAGCTAAGGGGATGAATAGCGCTCATGATTTTTCATATTTTTCGAAAAACAATCAAGAGTGTGCAACGGAAATAAAGAAGTAAAGAAAATAAAGAGATGACACAAGTTGATTTTACTTGGTTCGGAGTCTGTAATGACTTCTGCTTCAAAGTCTGCACTCATTGAATATTTTCGATGGACAACCCACTAATAGTTCAAATAAGATTACAAGAATTGAGTATTACAACTACAATGATTAAAAACTGTAAATAAAATTATACCAACAACTTTAAAGATTTGAAGTTACGAGCCTTCGGTCGTTGGAACAACATTTGTGCATCATAGAATCGTTTCCAAAGCAACACATAGGAGAGAAAGTCGTTCCAATTTATGTTTTTGAGTTGTTGGTAGGACCCTCCTTTTATAGCCTCATCCGAGCGTCTGGAGCCCTGGACCCCCCTCCCGGGTGCCTAGAGTGTGCTGACGTGGCGAGCTCTCATCGAAACTTCATCCTAGAAGTTTATCCATGTCCGAGCACCCAGATCACCTCCGGGTGCCTAAACCGTTGACGTGGATTGGCCAATTGAAGCTTGCCATCGTAGAATGAAGATGAACTTTTGCTGATCTGGGCGCATGAATCCTTCTAAGCACCCGGACCATCTAGGTGCCTCGGCAGCCACCCGGGCACTCCTCTTCGCTGCTGACCTGGGCGCCTAGAGCAACTCCAGCGGCCAGACTAACTTTAAGTTTCGCTGAAATTCTAGGTCGGATCAACGCCTACTGCTTCCTTTACATGGAAGGTCTCTTCACCTACTTCTCTCAGGAGAGATTATCTTTTGCCAAACTGGTCCTCCAGACCTTCTGGACTTTTGCTCATCATCAGAGACGTTAGGACTCTACGCTGGACATTTGATCCCCGACCCATCCAGTCTTCCGTCTAGTGTCCGCGACTCTCAGGACTTCCACCTAGTGTCCTTAACCCTAGAATTTCGTCTGATGTTCTCGACCTGCCAAGACTTTATCCAATCCCACAGATCAGGACATTGTTGCCTACCACTATGTGAAAATCCGCAATAGACTTCGGATATTATCCGAAGTAATAGGTAGTTAATTACCGAAGTAGACACACGTGAAGTAAAAGGGTAAATTTTTTACTTCACCTCACGTTACCGAAGTCTATCACCGGTTCAAAACCGGTTCAAAATTGAACTGTTTTCGAAGTAAAAAAGCTTTATTACTTCATCAAGACTAGTAAAAATACTGAAGTAATTGATGATATGTTACTTCATAGGTTACGTTGTTTGACGAAGTAAAATATGTATACGACTTCATATTTTTTGAATTTTGGTGCAGTAAATATTTTATTTTACTTCTATATAATTTGACTTAGTCGAAGTATATATTTTGTATTACTTCATCGTAGTATAGAAGTAATAGAGCATATTTTACTACAACAAATAAATTCAAATGTAGCGAAGTAATTTATACGAACTACTTCCCAAATTTGATCAGTAGTGAAGTAAATAGTTTCTTTAACTACGCCACTATTTAAATTTATTGTAGTCTTTTATGTTGTATTACTCCATCATTTATTTATACCGTCGAAGTAATTGACAATATTTTACTACAATACAATTTTAATTGACCAAAAGAGTATATGATAATATGTTACTCCAACACAATATTTTTCACAATCAAAATTGAATAAATATATCATAAATATGTATCAAATACAATCCAAAAGTGTATTTATAAAAGACATGTTTAACTGTAACCCAAAAGTTTTTGTATATATAAATCTTTAAATACAATCCAAAATTTATATCACAACCTACACTTAAGCACCTATATAGAAGTAAACGAATTTGCTCCATGCACTTCTGACTTCATCATACTGAGATTGATTGTAATATTGTTTGTTTTTTGATGTTGCAAACTGAAACATAAACAAAAGTTTGAGAGGCAATATAAAATGATTCAATATTTCATAAAGAAGATATTTTATAAAGAAGAAATTCACCTTCATCTCCAATTGGGGATATTCATCCAAAACTATCTCTTTCATGTACCACATTTCACAATATCCACATTCAACACCACCTTTTTATTTTAGATTACCCTAATCAAATTAAAAATGTCATCAATAAGTCATAATCCAAATAATAAGAATTATTAATTGATGTCTAAATATATAGTTACAATACATACCGTCAATTGTTTAAAATCAGGTCCTTTTGAAATACCCCTTGATGCATTGTATAATTTGACCCCACTACATTGTAAAAAATATAAAGTTATTTTATCAACCTCTAATGAATTTAATGCCAATTACAACACAAGAACTTATGCAAGTAATGTAATTTGTAATAGGTTTGTTAAATACCAATCACACTCCATTCCATAACCCTTCTTAAGTAGAACCTCTGGAGCAATATAGTCTGGTGTACCAACAGTAGAATATGCCTGAAGTTATCCAACAGTATAATTGAAGAGATGTTAGAACCAGTTATTCAACATAGTAAATTCATTACTTGCAACATTGAGTAGTAAATTAATTATCTAAAATATGCAAAATGTAAGTCTTGACCAAATTAGAATTGTTGTTTCGTTGCTATAAAGGGGAAAAACTCAGCACTATACTTATGTTATTTTCTAGCAATTGCAGTTCAACATCACATTAGATCATTCCTGACCGAAAATCAATAAGATGAAATCCTTTAAAACAAGTTAGCTTATAAACTTGAACATGAATTTCTAAATAAAATCCTCAGTGGGTAGTCATGGATGCTAGAAATAATAAGTGAATCACATTGATTGTTATCTATGCTCCAGCAGAGGGAGTATTATATATCCAATGTAGTCCTAGATATTAATTATTTGATAAGAAACTACTTGATAAGAGAAGAGTTCCAATGCACCAACAAGAAACTACTTGATAAGAGAAGAGTTCCAAGAACCCATTTAGCAAATTGTTGAAATCCATTCATCATTATTTGAAGAATGCAACAACTGCCCAAGTTTAAAATGGGTTGTGTGCATGATCAGATTTGATAAAGGTTTTTTTTATCACTAGATTAGTGCCCAAATTCGAAATAAAATTTGGGCCAACGTGGCTGCAATCTTTTTGTGATGTCCCAAAGTTTTGCACCAGTGAGAGTGTGAAGCCAACTGGTTTTGTAAAATGAAGTTTCCAGCAGATAGACTTGATAAAGTCCTATAGTCAACAACCACATCTATCTTTCCCTATAGTATTTTCTTTCCTGTAACTTCTCAAAGTTATAGATTCATCTTCTCTTCTTTTGATCTTTCTAAGAAAACTAAAGTTTGTAGTTCTTCACTTTGTACATCATTTCTCCCACCGAATTGAAATTTTGGACCTAAGCCCCTTTTTTTCAAAGAATAAAAATAAAACAGATAATGAAATAAAAATCCAAGACAAGAAAATTGTAAGGAAATCACATATAATGCACAGAAAGGCATCCAACTTAAACTACTAAACTGTATCTCTCCAATTTGAACTACAGTATAGGCCAACTAAACAACAATCTGTATTCCATAAGAAAAGGATACTACTGTATAGTCAACCATAACTTGATATGTAATTGGATGGATGTGATAAGATATAAAAGGTGTTGTAAGCAACCTCCTCGATACCATTTATTGTTTAACAGAAAACCTGTCCATCAAGATTCTGCCCAAGAAGACATGTTTATACAGCAGATGGAATTATATAGATTTTTTTTTCAAAAAAAAAGAATTTTTAGCATGTAAGGTAATAGAATGAAACAAGCAAAAGAAAAGAAATGAAAAGGATAATAATTGTTCCACACCCTCCTCAAAATTAAGAGAGGATGGCGATCTCAAATTTATGGATAATATGGGATGCTAACTATAGGGAAGGAGATGCCCTAGGATAGGAGATGCCAGAAACCATGGGTAGGAAACCAACCTGGTTGACGAGTTGATGGCGTTGCAGGATCGAATTGGTTAGAGACGACGATTTCAAACTCGAAATGCTAGAAAGTAATTAACTACCAATTTAGTAGAGCGAGCCTTTTTACAGATCCATGATCCGCAACGCTGCGATTACAGAGGTGGGCAAGTGGTACTTGATTTAAACCAGTGGCTTCCACCAGTAGTCTACGAATCCCTAATGTAGAGAAGAAATCAAAGAGGGATAGCAGTTCAACTTCAAAGTAAAATGTGAAGAATTCTTCTACCAGTTTAGTAGAGCGAGCCACAATCGAAGACTTCGTCGCCTCTGTAAATAGTCTTCGACGCTGTCGTCGTCGTGAAATGTATTTTGTTGATTTAAATGACACCGACTGCTTGCTCCCCGTCATTCCCCGTTGTCAGATCGGCGACTTCCGCGTGGTCTAGGAAGTCCGAAGTGAATCTAAGAAGATGACTGCTTTTAACAACGCTAGAATCGCCAATAAGCAACAACTTAAACAAATAATCAAACTCCAGATGGTTCGGAGATGCCGAATCCATCGTAGTGAATGATTCCAAAAACCCTAACAAACAATATTACAACCCCCAAAATAAAGGCATTAGAGAATCGGGAGAAATCAGGATCAAATGAGACATCAATCCACTATAAGAAAAACTTCACCTAAACCTTAAAAGTACAGAATCGGGAGGAGGAACTTGATATCTCGGGCTTCCCTCTTCCTTGCTTGCTGTAGAGAGGGAAGAAACCTTACTGCTATTGAGAGGAAAGAAAGAAGGTGGTGCTATGGAGAGGGAAGAACCCTTGCTGCCGTGGATAGGAAAGAAAGAAGGAGGTCTTATGGAGAGGGAAGAAATCATGTTGCTATGTAGAGGGAGAGGCAAGGAAAGGATCTGCATTGAGAAGATAAAGTTTAGGTTATAAAAGTTAAACAAGTTGATAAATATGTTTATACACGTGTAATTGTGTAATATAATGACATTTATAAACTATGTTATTATAAGGGGTCTAATATGACAATTTTTTTTAAAAAAATAATCATTTTTAATTAATGTCCTTATAGAATGTTTATAACTACACTTTAAAATAAATATCATTAAGGAAGTATCATTATAGACTTTTTTTTTTCTAGTAATGGTTGTCTCTTCTTCCCGTGGCCAGGAAACCTCAAAAACGAAGACACGATGCTGCAGGGAAAGGAAAGAAGGGGGTGGGAGAGGGAAGACGCGCGCGACCGAAAAGAAAGGTCGAGGCGGTGAAGAAATCACTTGCCGCCTCTTCTTCATGTGACAAAGGTGATGATGAGCGCTCGGCTGAGTTGGGGCGGCGAAGACAGACTTGCGAGGGAAAAAATCCTAAGTTAATAGGGTTTTATCAAATGAATAGTTTAAAAACAATAAATTTATTAATTTATTAATAAATAGAAAAATATTTTAATAGATTTAGACATATTACTTCGGTAGGTAAACATATGAATTTTATTTTAAGACTTATTACTTCATCAAATATATAATATGAAGTAAAATATTAATAAAAATTAGTAATGAGCCCACTATTTTTAATCTATGAAGTCTAAAATGAAATTGACTTCATTAAATTTATTATCGAAGTTTATTATCATATATTACTTCGTATTTATAAATTGCCGAAGTAACCTATGGCGAAGTCTATACTCGATTTTCACATAGTGTACTCACAGTTAAAACTTTCCACCTGCCTAGTGTCCACTAGGACTTCTTTGCCTAGCCTCAACTAAGACTTTCACATTGTCTAAGATTACTTAAGACTTTCCTACCTACTTAATTAAACTTATTAGATCACACTATAATTTAGTTTTCCAACTTTATTAAATATCAAAATATAAATTTAATTAGTTGGTGTTTTCCGCACTATTAAATAGGCGATCTATTTTAAGGATCAACCCTTGATTATTACCTCTGAATGTTATCGCAATTATGAATCAATAATGTTTTTTTAATATGGAATGACGATGACTCCAATAATGTTTTTTTTAATAATTTATACATATAATTTTTCGAATCAATTAATTTTAAAGTGATCTGCACCAATCACTAGAATAAATTCAGAAAACATAGCCCTACTAAACTTTCGAATCAATTAATCTTAAAAATGATCAAAACTAATCACTAAGGATAAATTCAAAAAAATATAAATAGATCCTAACAAACAACCCAACATCATAAATGATTCGAACATCACAGATCATGCCCTAACATCATAAATGATTCGAACATCACAGATCATGCCCTGCTAGAGTCTGGCCAATCTCTCACCGTCCCCAAGGGGCTCAAACAATGCTCTTTCTTTATACACGTTGCTACCATATTATGTACTGCAAGTGTAACAGCTGCTAAATAACAGAGGAAAGTACATGCCACACCAACCATGCACAAGCCAAGTTGATCTTTATTCAAAACACAAGCCAAGCCAAGCCAAGCAAAATCAAGCCAAGCCATTTTTCGAGTACAGAAAACTCCATCCTCCCTCCCACATTCCAGAAAGGGCCTAACACAATGTATCAAAAATGATATGTACACCAAGTTATCCAACTCGATCAACTGACAACACACCAGATTTTTTATTCCTGTTTATAAACTATAGATATATATATATAATCTTTGCTATTGTAGAAATAAGAAAGAAACTAACCAAAAAAACGTATCAAGGTGTTTGTTTAATCAAACAGACCTTGCGCGACGGCAAACACCTTCCATGGCTTCCACCAACATACTGGAGAACCCAGTCAGTGCCTGAAACACACCGGGCAAACCAGTCTGTATATTGTTAAGGGTCAGCGACCGAGTGATCTCCACTGCCTTGGCATGCCTCATCATCTCGTCTTCTACCTTCCTCTGGCATGCTGCAATCTCCGATTTCTTTTCTGCCAATGGGTCGTGTGCATCAAAGCCCTGCCCGTCATTGCGGTGGGCATTGCCTGGAAGTGCAATGCCTACCATCGAGTAGGATCGGTAGTATCTTTTCTCGATGCTTCTCAGTGATGTGGATTTCTTCTCGAGCTCTTTTGAGTAAGTATCGGCCTTCTTCTTCAACTTCAATTCCTCTGCCTGTTTCGTGTAGATGGCATGGATGACGTTCATGAAACTTTTGACAGCCTCAGAGGCCACGGTATCAGGTAGGCGGTCTAGAGCTTGCTTCCACTCATCACAGAAGGCTGAGAGTCCAGTGGCTATAGGCGAAGAATGATCTCTACGGTGCTCGTCACTACTGACTTGGATGAGTGTAAGCTTAAGCCAGCCAACTAAAGCACGAATGTGATCGCGATGGTATTTGATGAGACGGTTGAAGCTTGAATGCCACGCTGAGACAGCAGCTTCAAGGTCACGCGTCACCAACCGATGCAAGTCGGACGTTGGCTCACCGGTAAGTCCACTGTTCACAAGGCCTCGGACTTGTTGCACTATTTGGTGTTGAGCATCATGGAAGTGATTCATTTGTCTCCACATATTCAATACCCTAAGAATGCATAAACATAAGTAAAACTTGGAAAAGAGAATTGAGAATTTGATCAAAACAGCGACTCACTCATAACAAATTTGAACAAGCTGTGGTGCGAGCTCATCATCACGGACTTTGGTGATGGCAGAAGATGTGGTTGTGACTGCTTGAGATGTCACTATGATCAGTGATTGGAGTTTCTTTATAGAAGCCTTGGTCTTGTCCAGTTTAGCTTCATCCTTTCCTCGAAATTCCTGGCTCTGCAAAGATGAAAGCTTCTTCTCATGCTCAATCTTTACACCTTCTCTTGCCTGTTCAACCAATCAAGAGACCGTTGAAAGCACTCCACCTTAAAGGTCCAATAATATAAGATGAACAAATAGTAAACTCTGCATAATTTCAGTAGGAACAAAGCTAAAAGTTTTAGCTAACATAAAAACTTATATTGGTCATTAAAAGTATCTACGAGAAAATATATTTACCAAAGTTACTTCGACCGATATGAAGTGGTATGGACTCCTTGGAAAAGCTTAAGGAATTTTGAAGGATAGTATATGAACTCAATCTTACTCCCTAGGGAGACAGGTAGACTCACTGTTTTCTGCTAAGATCCTAGTTATTTGAAAGAGTAATGCGGTTGATGAGTCTTGGTTCGGCGAAAACTATATAAGAAACTCTCGATTGCACCTTACAAACAAATAATGACTGCAAATGTGAACCAAGGAGCAAAATAATAAATATTTCTAATGTGTAGGAGAGGACAGTGTGGTAAGGGGTGTAAAGGAGAACTGGTTAGGCGCATACTAGTGATGATCAACCAGAAGATATACTGCCCAGCTGTTTTGAACTACTGAAAATCTGAAATGAAACGAATGAGAAAATGAGACTTGTATGTCAATAAGTGTGGCGAGAGATAAATATTTATCAAAGAGGGGGAGAATAAGATAAGGAAAAAATCTTCAATTTGTATAAGCATGAACTACGACACTGTACCCACATGTTATAAATAGACGAGGCACGAAAATCCATTTTGGCTATTGCAACAGCTTCAATCCAGCTAGCACCACTCCAACAAAACCAACAAGCCACATGCTATCCTGACTTTGTTCTTGGTAATTTACAGTGCCTTATTGACTACTTAATACCAATTTCTTCTCCTTCCCTGTCCCTACATTAGCAACTCTGGACTCGGCAAGGAATGGTTTTAGTTTTCTGTCTCCTGATGAATTGGCAATTTATTAACCATCACAAGAATGCTTATAAGTTTATCCACTCAAATGGCAGCCGAGCCATGAATCATATGAGTTTCAGAAAAACAGCATTTGTTTTCATGTACCAGAGCTTGGCTGATTATTACAACCATTCACTCGAGTGCAACTTTGCAAGGTAGAAACTTTATCAATAATCGAATGCTGAAACATTGCTGGAAAGAAATAATAACCGCAAACAAAAGAAAATTTTGAACTCAAGTACGGAAGGCTGAAACATAATGAGCATATTACACAAATTTTGCATAAAGATGAAATCTATTGTCATCATGAATTACTTCAATCATCGATCGAGCTTACGCAAACGAGTTTTCTAGATATTACTTAATTCCGCCAAATGAACTTGAACATTCTAAATGCAAGTACAAATTCCTGCAATTGTAAATCTACAAGCCAGGTAGGTTTACAATCTGTAAAATGTAATATCACAATGATAGGGAAGAGCAAAATTGAGTTACAAACATATGACTACATTGTGGAAGGAATATATATTACCTTAACCTCTTCGAAGAGCTTCTTTTCCCAAGCCAAGAGACGCTCCAAGGTGGAGCCGAGGCTTTTCCGGCCACCTGATTCCTCTAAAGCAGCTGTGTCCAAGCGATACCGAATTGCTAGAGGAGGCTTTGACGTCCAACTTGAAGACAGAGCGCTGAGGACGCTGTTCGAGTGATACACCGTCTCTAAAGATCAATGAAAGCCAACAAATGGAATGCCTGAATCCTTAGCTTTAGCATACATAAGCTTAATTTCGTGGTTAACTGATCAAGAAGTCGATAAACCCTGAAAACCTTGGGTGAGTTTCCACTTACTCTTGAGCTGCCGGAAGCTGCCGTCGAAGTGGGCGCGGCCAACGTCGAGGAGATCGGAGAGGACGCTGCCTGCGTTGGACGCCTTGACAAAGAGCTCCTCGATGGCACCCGCAATCTCCGCCAGGTTGCGGTGGCGCACCACCACAGGGAGCTCAGCGACTGCTGCAGCAGATGACGAAATTGTCTCCTCCTGGACGCCGTTCTTCCACCTGGCGGAGGACGACCATGCGTCCGACGCAGGTCGCGGACGAGACTTCACCTCCGCCGCTGCGGACGATGCGAGTTCCGAGGGCGGCGCCTGGCTGTGGGCGTAACCGGATCTGGTGGCCATGCTTTCGGTTCGAGAGAGTGTGTCCCTCTCGGCCTCCCGGTTCTCCCGCCGCTCCGGCTCGGAAGAGTTGGTGGGGCTGCTGCAGCGCTCGTCCCATTCACTGTAATAGACCTCTTCCCTTCCTACTCGACCTTCTTCATCTCGGGCCGATGGCCCCTCGTCTGACTCTTCCCCTTCTTCTTCCGGCGGGAGGTGATGTTGGACGCGATTCCTCGCCTCGATCTCCGACTTCTTCTTACGATCAAAAAAATCGGAATCGGGGGGCGAAGGAGGGTAGCACTTCTCCCAGTCCCAAGCGGAGGAAGACTGAGAAGGAGTGGCGGTGTATGTCGAGTTCCACGGCGGGAACCGCGGTTGGCCGGCTTCGGATGTTGCTGCCGAAGACTGCTTTCGGAAGGAAGGTGAGGCGGAAACGACGGAAGCAGGAGGGGAAGGCGACTGTGAGAAGCAATGGGAATGGAAGGGACGGTACAGGGGAGGTGGCCCTGGTGTAGAGCGAGCGGAGGAGGGTTTAGGCATGGGTTTGGGAGCTGGGAGTGTGGAGCCAACTGCAGCAGTGGGGATGGAGGAGGCGTAAGAAGGGAGGAAAACGAGCGGAGCCTCCTCGGAGACAGCGAGAGGCTCGCCGAGTGCAAAGCGGGTGAGGGCGGAGCCGGTGAGCCGGAGGGAATGGAGGTAGTCAGCATGAGCGGAGGCGAGGTGGTGGCGGGAGTAGACGGCCTCTCTCATAAGGCGGCGACGTTCCTTGCAGCGGCGAACGCAGTCCTCGTTCTCCAGCCGCGACGCCGCGCAACCCATTTCTTTCCTCCACCGACCGGCGTCAATGTCGGGCAGCGAGCAAGCGAACAGCGAGAGCACCGACCAATCAGGGAACAGGCTCTAAATTGCAGTGAACAAGAAAGCGACAGCTCGGCAGATAGAATTTTTATTTTTACTTTTTGTTTTACTGAAATTTTGGATCACTTAATAATAATAATAATAATTCATATATATTAATCCTACCAATTACTGTAGACCATTAAGATAAATATGAAAATACATATGATTACTGATCACTACTCAACATTACGAGTAGTTCAAAAATCATAGATAAATTCAAAAACACTTCAACATTAAGAGTAGTTCAAAAATAATGGACGAATAAGATATGTTGCCTAAATTTTAAACACTCACAATAGTTACATAAAACTATGTGCTATCTCTTACCATCATACCTTGGAGCATAATAATAAGATATAATAATGTCCCCTAGGATGATTTAGTGACTAGCGCATGAAATATTATCATCATGAAGTCTGAGGTTCAAATCTTGACAAAGTTGATATAAATGTCTTCCTTATGTGCTAGTCACTATTCCAAAAGTTAGTAGCCGCCTATGATTTACCTCTTCCGTGTTGACCTTAGGACGAATTGACAAAGGTACTGGGACAAGTGAGGTGTTGCCACCATAATAATAAAGCATAATAATAAGTATATGATAATCTGTCCTATCTCTTACTATCACACCCGAGGGCATAATAATAATTATTAATTTTTTTATTTTTTAATTGACATCATATATCCAACTTACGCTGACTAATCTTGTGATGATTGATTCAACCTTATAACAGTTTTTCATTAATCATTAAAATAAATCGAAAAGCACTCATAGTAGACGACATATCAATCTAATATTTTTAGAACAATCATCCATTAAGAAAAATTTATCCATTAATTTACTAAAACTGATATTCAATCCTTATATATTTGAAAAACTAAGAAAGTATCATGTCGTTGTACCATTATCTGAGGGCATAATAATAATTGTTAATTATAGTAAAAGATTATTACGTTCATCTTAAACAGTCTTCACAATTCATCTTCAAATTATATTAAAAAAGATATAAATTATAAAATATATTTATAATCGACCGTCAAATGAATAAAACGTGAGAGGAATTATTTGTCCAAATACATGTGTATGTTGAGAATAATAGAAAGTGTTAATAATTAATAGTGGAGTGGAGAGGTAAAGCAATGGCTTCCCATTTATTAAAAAAAATAAATCAGTGGAACATTTTAGGTTTTTCCTTGGAGGCTAAGACAAGATATCGCCAAGTGGTCAAGGAGAGTAAGCCAAGGAAGATAGAATAAAGTGGGGAAAAAAAAGAAAGTTCTTTACCTTGTAACTTTGTACCAACCAACCATGTGGGCGGATGGTGCCCTTACCATCTTCTTCAACTAAGTCAGGATCGGTCGGTCCGGTTATACACGGGAGTAGTATTTAGATGCTCAAAGTGTCTATGACTTAGAAAGTGTTGTTGGCCTTGAGCTTTATGGTTAGCTTTGTTAGTGAAGGAATTGGATTCTTCCAAATGCTTCTTGGAAAGGTGTGATCAGATAAAGTAGGTAGGCAAAGTGGGAATGAGGTTCTTGTTCCTTGCATGATCTGTATTTAATCTTTTTTTAAGTACAATAAAATACAATCTTCTGCCAATTGTTATGCAAATAGTAACAAAAATTGCAAAATCACTAGATTTTGTGCATTCATACATCTTCATAGAATCTCTGGGCCAGGAAAACAGGCTTGTTTTCTTTCTTGACTTTGTGTTTCCTCCAAAGAAAGTTCATCAGTTGGCGAGGTAAAATTGAATCAGGGAAGGCAAACCTTTGGAGAAAATTTCTTAGTAAGAAGTAGCTTAAAGCTGCGCGGCTAGGACCTCATTCCATGTATCTGGTATACCTGGCAAGCACCAATGCAAGCAATCCTGCATACCTTCAGTGCCTTTAATACTGTACTTGGATATATGACCTTCATCTCTCAGTTGGGATAAACCAGTGATATCTAAAAGCACAACCCTTGTGCCATTTACGGCGCTCACCGCAGCAGCATCAATGGCGGCATCTGGTGAAACTGCATTTCCTCCAGCTAAAGGCCTGGAATTATCGCAAGTACCACCGGAATTCCACTCTCCATTAAAGAAATGCCTGGGAGATATTGACCGATAAAATGCTTTCAGTCTAGGATGGTGTGGTAGCTGGCTGTCTAACCACTTCACGACACTGTCAATGGTGAAGTCTTTGGCACTACCCATGGATGCAAGCTTCCTGTCAGTGTTGGGTGTTCCGTTGAGAAACATTTCCCACCGATTGGCTCTAAGCTTCCCTCTGTTCCAGTGGTGGCCAGTGTTGAGAACCAGAACATCAAATTTATGGAGATTTTGCTTCAAAAATGATGTCGGTCTATCAAGGTGCATCGCATAACTAGTAGCTCGATCTGACACATTCAGAGGTTCTACATCACAGAGGGTTGCAGACCAATAGTACAAGATGGTAGTGTTTGTGCTCGGGAACCAATAAGCCCAACCATTTGGTCGTTTGTCATTTGGACCCATGGTAAAACCATACCACGAACCAACATCTTCAACATCTGGTCTTTGTTTACCACCAGTGACCATACACATGAGTGATTGAAACTGTTGTCTCCCCAAGGAATCCCCTACAAGAGCAATAGTTTTGTCCTGCAATCTGAAAGACATCCAAATTATAAGAAGATCAAAGGATCCATTCCTTAGTATCTCCAGAATAAGATAAAACTTTTGTCCAAGGATAAGATCATCGGAGATGAAGCAAAATATAGGGTTAAAACTAAATAAATAAGTAAATCGCACCTTCTTAAGAAATTGGAGCCCTCAAACTCTGGCATATCACAATTTTCCGGTTTCCATCTGAATTTCTCATAGGAGAAGTCTGGACGCTGAGTCAATCTACACGACCAAGGTTCGGAGAGCCACTGTTTACATTCAAACCCAGAATACAAAGGCCTTCCCTTGTCTGCCACCCATTTTCCTTTTGCGAAGTTACATTCTAAGAGAGACAAACAAGAACCATTAAGAAGATAATTTCATAAATTTCATTGCGAGTAACAAGTCAAAAAATATCATGAGCATGATAAATAGATCTCTCTTTAACCTCTTGCATATAAGTTGATCTTAGAAAACACAAAGCTATCTACGTTAGTTACAATTTGTGAGTGAAAATTCTTACCAGCTTCTGGTTGTTTACTTGCTGTCATAGAACCTTCAACATTATAGCTGGGAACTTGAACCGCCATTCCACTTGTCTGATGGCCGGCTGCCTCAACATCAGGAAAGTCTTCCTCGGCCAAAGGTTGCTTATTCCCATAGTCTACCTTAGCAACTACAAGTAGAAAAAAAAAACACCTTTGTATGATGCAAGAATAATGAATACAAAAACTCAAAAGAGAGAAAAACATACAAATGAAACAATGGGACAAACCTTGAGGGAACAAATCCAGGTCCTGTTGTTGGTGGAAAGAATCTTGGTATGGCATTCTCTCCCATTTCCAAATAAGGAGTGTTGTGAAGATGATGATGAGAGTGAGTGAAAGCTGCTTACCTTTCAGTCCATTTAGATTTCCCAATTTCATCCCTCTACAAGAAAGCCGGATCACTTCTTGGCCTAAAAATTTGGATATTGCATCATAGGATACAGTTTCATGTCTGCCAAAGAAAAGGACTAACACGCATTAAACTTGCACAATGATGCAGAGGAATAATTGAATAGCCTTCCAAATAATAGAGAATAAAATTACTGAGAGCACCTCCTTAAATCACTACTTAATCGGAAAGGAATCTATCCGTCTTCTTGTCCCAATAAATTTGACTTGTTTCCTAGATTCTATATGCCTTTGCATTCAACTAAGTTGATTTTGTAAGCTGCAGGTGATAACAACAAGAATACTAAACAGCTCAGTTTCCATAATGAGCTGTCTTATTTCCTTCTAGAGTACTAGTGTAAACCAAAAAAAATTAAAATATATATATATATAAACCATAATTTAAAGAATTTTCTTGACTACAAATGCCTTATGAAATCTCAACGGGGATTGCAATGGTTGTAGTAGGTAAATAATAAAGAAATCTCAGTTTCCCTGATGAGCTTTGTGAGTTCCTTCTAAAATACTAAATCATAAAATCATTAAACGGAAGGTGCATTTAACCATAGAGTTGAAACCATAGTGAAGCAAAAAATATTGTGTTACGTTGGAACAGATGCAAATATTGCTCCAAACAGAAGTTAGTGCAATAAAATAATCACAGGACCCTAACTTATCCTTTCATTTATCAATCATCCATGTTTTCTTAGTTAACTGAAAGGCATCATCCATTTCGTAAATGAAAAATGGATAATACTGAGAAGATAACCAGCAAGCACGAAATGTTCAAAAGGACAAGGCACGTAATAAAATAAATTTGTAATTCCGGACCAAGACTATATCTTCTTCTTTTTTTCCTTGTCAAAACAGCTTGGAGGATACCACAGGATTCAAGCTTTGCTATTCCAACCTGTTTTATAAAGTTTTACAGGCCATCCTTCACTAGTGCTCCGAAAAAAAATAAACTTGATACTTATATGTGTTGGTGCATTTGGCACCAATGATCAAACCTAAATTTTGATGAATGACATGCGGACTAAAGTTAGATGTGTTGTGATCTAACCTTTTCTACCAAGTGTGCAGGACTTCACTGGTTTGACACTAAGCTGAAATCTAGCTAGGTATGAAGGACTTAATAGCTAGTATAAAAGTCTAGCTAGGCCAAGGAGTGACCCGATATCTGGCGGGAAGACCTGGAGGACCAAGGAAGAGTCAAGTGATTCTGCATGGTAAGGAAAGTCACGGGAGAAAAGTGTTCTAGTGAAGACAAGTTTCAATTTGGAACTTTAGGTGTAAGTCTAGTTTAGGTATATTTTGGAAACTTAAACTGAAACCTTGATTAAATCCTGGTCTCGGATAGATAGGATCTAATTAATACTACTATTTGATTATTGTACTAACTTCGTCTCACAAGGTATACTTTGTTTTGTTGACTAACATATTTTGCAGGACGAAAGAAGCACAAAATGCCTCCAGTGAACAATACCCGAGGCGCCTTCCATGCAAAGGAAGGCGCCTTGAGCTGGGCAATGGAAGGCGCCTTGGAGAGGCTTAAAGGCACCTTCGGTCGAATAACATTGAGGACTTTGTTGACGATAAGAGGCGAGCTATTCGGGATAAAACTTAGCGGATGGAAGGCGCCTCAAGTGCTATGGAAAGCGCCTTCAACCCTCAATAAAAGAGAGTTTTGACCGGTGTTTCTTCATCACTTCTTCTACAAGCTTCTACGCGTTCATCCGACATTCCGACTGCTCCGACTGTTCCGACTTCGTGCTGCTGTTCTGCTACAACACTGTCACGCCCGACTACTGCAAACAAGTTGTCACTGACACACGAGAGTTCCCACTCTGACGTCTTCGTGTTGGTAACAGGTTTTAATTTTGTACTTACTTTATATACCTGTAAAAGGAAAGTGTAGGTTTGTTATACTTTCCTATTCTTTTATTTGTACTCGATTCCCTCTTCCGACGGTTCCAGAAGAAGACCTGGGTCTTGGAGTAGGAGTCGCCAAAAGCTCTGAACCAAGTAAAACCGCTTAAGTTCTTGTGCTTTTTCAGTTTCTGGTTTACTTAGTTTTTCCGCTGCGTACTCATTTATAAAACCGAAAAAGATGGATTTTCTAAAACCACGTGATTCAAACCCGCCCTCTCACGTGTGCAACGATTCTACAATATGATATAACTGAAATGTATAAATTTGTTGATGAAACTTCTCTACTTTACTTGGCATCGGAATTCATTGGTTCATGGATGTGATAAAATCGAATCATCATCAACTTGCATGATAAAAATATTACCAAGAGGACACCTAAGGAATTAGATTAATACTTAAACCAGTGAATAGTGATACAAAGTAAATCGAGGTTTAACAAAAGACGATAGCCTGGTAGAAAGTATAACAGTGACTGATTATGTCACAACTAGCTTTTAGCACCATATTTCCATCTCAATCAACCATGTTTCCCCAACGCATTGAAGTGGCTGCTCTTCTTTCTCATGAACTCTAAGAAACCTACCAGTTCTGATCGAGAGGCGTCAGAGATCCAAATAACAAGTTTTATTGGACAAAATCTAATTAAACCTTTCAAGGATGATAATCTCAGACTAACCCGATCAAACTTCAAAATCAACATCAGCAATGATAGAAATATAGGAATTTAACTTAAGTTAAATCAAGCAGACGTCCAAACCGGATACCCGCCAAATCTCACGAGAGACATGAGCGAGAACTCGATGTAGCCAATAAATTAGGGAAAGTTTCAGTCATCAAAAACCGCACTTTCTATTGGAATCATCAACGCCAAACGCTGCCGGAAGAAATTTAGGGCACGCGATGACCAAAAGAATTTTTTTTAAAAAAAAAAATGGAATTTTCTTGAGGAAGAACATATCTGTCCGTACCAATGCCGGGTGGGATCGAGTCGGAGCAGTCGAAGGCAGCGGCTGAGGCGGCGACGGATGGATTGGACGAAGAGGAAGGAGGAAGGAGAGAGTGACTGTGTGGATGACAATGGTGTCAGGAGGAGGCGGAGAAGTGGATGGGCAGCCGTTGGATTCTCCGTCGAAGCATAAATCGAAGTGGAAAGCGCGTGCTGCCATTGTTGTTATCAGATCCTTTGTCTCCAAGCATGCGATCTAAATATCTAATATTCCCTCTTGTATTTGTTTTCTTGTCGTTATCGGTGATAATCCCATGCCCGTCCCTCCGGACTGCCCCTACGAGATGGGGAAGGACTCCGATGCCGGACATGCTGAAATATGGTACCCTAGAAATTTAATATTCATATATTTTTTTATCGATATAAATATAATAATATTTCTATTATAAAATTTAAAAATAAAATATAGATAAAATATATTATAAAAATAATATGTCATAATTAAATACTAAAAAAACCAAACCAAATATAAAATTTATATTCTGATTCAATACATAGTCCCTCGATATTACTTGTCTCGTAATTTTTTTATTTTTTAAACTAAAGTATTGCTTAAGTTTGTATAATCAATTTTTTTAATAATTTTTTTTTATAGATAACATAGTTAACTCATTTAATTTTTTTTACAATATAGTTGATTGAAAATAAATTCTAATCAACTTAACTTTAAAAAACTTCTTTCGACAAATACAAGATGCAATTATAAATGGTATGATCAACAAAACTCGATATGCAATGTAAGCATTTTTATAACAATTATTCATAATTTTCAAATAATTCAGCACATCAATTACTTCTTTTTGCTTTTCCAGGTAATTAGTATCTTAATAACTTTAGTTCTAGAAATAAATATGATCCATTAATATTAGAGCGTTCATCATGTGTTAATGAATTTTGAAGATTGGCACATGAGCTCAAGAGACCATCCTCATCAATAGACTTACCTTCTCTAGACTAAATAAAACCCCAAAGATTTTTTTCGTACTTTTAAAATTGCTCCAACCGAGTTTGAAGTGAAGAAAAAATTTGATCAATTATAAACAAGAAGTAATTAACTTGGAAAAATTCTTTAAGAGATTGGGTTAACTCTTCATTGTTGATCTCATTAAATTGTCTTTTTCTTCAAATGATACGCTTTTCTCGAAAAACATGTTCAATTCTCATTTCATTTGTAATATGTTCAACTTTAACCAAGATTTGATCAAACCCAAATTTTCTTTAACTTTTGGAGAAAAGAAATAAACCCCTTTAACTTTTTGATAGCAACATCAATATCTATATTTTTTGATTGGAGAAACTTATTGACAATGTTAATCTTATATAATAACTTGTATCATTTTGATCAGAAACTTAAAATTCTCAAGTTCAAATGATGTCAAACCCTCAGCTTCGCTCTTTATTTTTGAGTCATCATAAGTGTTTGTCAAATCAATTAAAACATCTCGTATTTTTAAAATATGTTGTTTTATGGGTTTCACGCTTTCAACATGACTTTCCTATCGTGTTTGTGATAATGGCTTGACCATAAGACTTTGCACATGATCCTTAGTAGAAAAAGATAATAATGAATATCTGCGTTGTATAACACTAAAAAAAGACATTACTTTAGGACAACAATTTATCATATCACATAATGTGAGATTAAGACTATAACATCCCCATGGAGTATAGAAAACTCTATGATTAATTTCAAGTAATATACTGTTGGAGTGTATACTGAAAGCCTAAGTTTTTTTTGTAAACATTTATGTTAAATAAAGAATCACATTTGGTCAATTTATCTACATTTGTTTGTAGTTGTTCAATTAATTTATATTGTAGATAACATAGTATATGGTGTCACATATAGAAGATGATGTTATCAGTACCTTATAAATTATAAACAGTAGCTCACGACCAAAATGGAAAGGAACAAACCATTGGAAGGTCATAGTGTAATTAGGAATTAGTTTATCTTGACTATATAATTACACTAGTACACTTAAAGTGTATTGAGTAGGACCATTTGAGGTTGTTTCTTTTATACTGACTTTATAAAGGAACAAATACCTCAGTTATTATGGAAGTGTGTACTCTTAATCCTAATATAATAACAAGCACATATATTTGATATTTATTTCTTTAATTTATCAATGGGTGAGATTTAGTTCGATGAATCAATAAACTCGATAAGTTGGGAAATGATATCACTTATAGTGTGTGTTGTTGATTATAGAAGGAAACTGTGTCCTAGAGATACTAGGTTGATAATGTCCCCAAGAGGAGCTCATAAGGATTGTCATGTTAAACCCTGCAGGTGGACTTAGTCCGACATGACGATAAGGTTGAGTGGTACTACTCTTGGACTAAGATATTAATTAAATGAGTTGTCAGTAACTCACTTAATTAGTGGACATTTGATATCTTAAACACAGGGAGACTAACACACTCATAATAAGAAGGAGCCCAAAAAAATGTAATTTGTGATTGGTGCGGTAGTTCAATAATAGTTCTCTAGTGGAATGAATTATTATTGATAAAATTAAGTGTTGGAACCCCAAGGTTGTTTTGGTGTGATCAACAAGTTAAGTTAGGTCCTGTGTATTTAACCTTGTGTCTAAGTGTACAGGAGCTTAGGAACACAGGTACTCGAGTGGAAGACGCAGCTAGCGAGAAGGACGGCACGCTGTGCGTCCGAGGGACGAGGCGCTGCGGAAGAGTACACCGGCGGACGAGAAGGAAGCGCGCGGTGGTTCCGAGGGACGAAAGCCGGAGTGGAAGATTGCTCGGGAAGCAAGAGACGCAGCTAGCGAGAAGGTCGACGACCGAGGAACGAAGACTGCGGATGAGTACGCTGGCGGATGAGAAGGAAACACGCGGCAATTCCGAAGGACGAGAAGCCGGAGGGAAGCACGCTCGAGAAGACCGGAAGTTGGGTTCGGGTGAGCCCTTTTCCGGAAGGCAGAGATCACCCAAACGAGCGGATCCGGAGCGGAAGAACCGGACCGAAGCGGGACTGAACCAGAGAAGCGGTCCCGGATGAAAAAGTCAACTATGTTGACTTTCGGGGTCCGGGGCGCCCGGAACAGTAACTTTGACCAGATCGAGGATTATCTCGATCTGAACGTTGGGGGATAAAATTTATCCCCCCCAGGGCGCCCGGAACCTTTCCAGGCGCCCCGACCAAGGCTATAAATATAGCCTTGGTCCAGAAGCTCTTCATCAGTTCAGAAATTGTAACAACACTTGTGTGCTTCCATTGCTTTGATTAGCTTCTTTCTTTTTGTGCCTACACTGCTGTAAACGAGGCTTCTCCGCCTGAAGGAGTTTTTAGTGCAACAATCTTCCTTGGATTAACAACCTCCCCGGTTGTAACCAAGTCAAAACCGGTGCCTCGTTTTTATGCTTTATTTTCTGCTTAATCTATTCTTTTTCAAGTGTTAGCTTAATTGTCCGAGAAAGGGTTGTGTTTTACTCAGGGCTATTCAACCCCCCTTCTAGCCGGCCGCATCGGTCCTACAATATGTGTGATGGAAGACTAACCGCGAAACGAAGCAACAAGATGGCCGGATCCAACATCCACGCACCAAAATTCGAAGGGGACTTCGCTAGCTGGAAAAAGCGAATGGAGGTATTTCTTGAAACAGATTATGATTTATTACTAACAATGGAATTTGGCTATGAAGCACCAGAGGGCAAAGCAAGAAATCAATGGTCAAAGAAGGAGCAGGCTGACCACGTGGCAAACAAGAAAGCAGAATTTCATCTGCTAAGTGTACTTCCAACACAAGAAGTCAATCGAGTCGGTACCTACAACTCGGCAAAGGAGCTTTGGGATAAATTCCTTGAGTTACACAAAGGAACATCCGAAGCCAAACTTGCAAGACGGGATTTACTTCGTAACCAGCTTACAAACCTCCGATTTGAAGAAGGTGAAACAATTGCACATCTCCACTCGAGGATTCAGGATCTCATCACCAGACTTACGAATCTCGGAGAAGAGGTAAGTAATCGAGATTCGCTAAGGTATGCCCTAAATTCCTTTCCTAGAAACTCAAAATGGGCATCACTAGTAGATGCCTTTTACATTTCAAAAAATCTAGAAAAAATTTCATTAGACGAATTCTTTTCAACTTTTGAAGTGCATGAGTCAAGATGTGCAGGTCCGAAGGAGCCCAAGAATAATGTCGCCCTTAAAGCTTCGAGAGACGAACCTGAGTCAGAATCTTCTCTCGACGACGAGGAAATGGTAATGATGGTAAGACGATTTAAAAATATTTGTAAATCTAGGAAATCTAACCATCCGCAGGGAAGAAAGAAAAGAACCATCCGCTGCTACCATTGCGATGAAGAAGGGCACGTCAAGGACAATTACCCTAAACTGAAGAACAACGGGAAGGACAAGGGTAAGAAGCCTATCCAAAATCGCAAGGCCCTAAAAGCGACGTGGGACGATACGTCGTCGGAATCAGAAGTCAAGGAGTTCTCCGGGCTCGCGTTAATGGCGAGTCATCAAGACGAATGCGAATCAAGAAATGAGCATCGAAAGCATCAATGAAGGGGGAGCCACGTCCGAAGAGAGCAGCAGTTCAGGGGGAGAAACCGACAACGAGATCGACAAGGTAAGTGAGGTACGATCTCTTCCTCCTAATAAAATGTTTAAATTCATTAAAATTTTAACAAAAGATTGCTGCAAATTAGAAAATGAAAATAAATATTTAAAATCAATATTAGCTACATCTTGTCCATTAGAAATGCTAGATAAATCAAATTTAGAAAATGAAAAATTAAAATTAGAAATTCAAAATTTAATTTTTCAAGTAGAAAATTTGAAAAACTCTGCTTGCTCATCTAAAACCAATTTTAGAATGTTCAATAATTTGAATTGGTATTATAGATATCACCAGGGACAAATTAAAAATATCTCTAGAAAATATGTCCCTAAAAACTTTTTAGTTAATCCAGTAGGTTGGAACCTATATTGGGTTCCTAAATCATGCTTAAATTAATTTTAAAAGTAAAATTAGCGCTTTAAGTGAGAAAATTAAATAAAGAATTTCTTTATGAGGCTTTGTCTAAGGAAGTGGTTGTTGCTCCAATAACCAAGAAGACCTAGTGCCTCGCCACGACCTGGAAGCCAAAATATTGAAATAAATGTTTAATTAACTTACTAATGAAGCATTAATACAAGAATTAATTAGTGCTTGAAAAAGGTTATTCAAAACATTTTATTTCAAACTTAGAATTTTTTATTTTTATACTTAGAAATATTCTCAAAATTATTTTTTCCTAAGTTAAGAACTTTTTCTTGAAACTAGAAATCTCAGCTTTAATTACTTAGAAAAACTTTCTAAATCTCTTAAAAACTTAGATTTTTTAGAAATATTTTTCTAAGTCTTTAACCCTTAGATTATTTTTCTTGGAACCCCATTTTTTGTGATCAAAGGGGAGAAGGGAAAGTATAAGTCTAGGGGAGGTAGATAGAATTTAATTTTTTCTATCTTTTTGCTCTTAAATTGCAATTTAAGCTAATTTACTTAATTCAAGTTTATGTCTATTTTAACCCTAGCTTAACTTGGGTTGATCACACCAAAAAGGGGGAGATTGTTGGACCCCCAAGGTTGTTTTGGTGTGATCAACAAGTTAAGTTAGGTCCTGTATTTAACCTTGTGTCTAAGTGTGCAGGAGCTTAGGAACACAGGTAGAGTGGAAGACGCAAGCTAGCGAGAAGGACAGCACGAGGTACGAGGTGCTGCGGAAGAGTACACCGGACGAGAAGGAAGCGCAGCGGTTCCGAGGGACGAAAGCCGAGCGGAAGATTGCTCGGGAAGCAAGAGACGCAATAGCGAGAAGGTCGACGACCGAGGGACGAAGATTGCGGAGCTCGCGGACGAGAAGGAAACACGCGGCAATTCCAAGGACGAGAAGCCGGAGGAAGCACGCCCGAGAAGACCGGAAGTTGGGTTGGGTGAGCCCTTTTCGAAGGCAGAGATCACCCAAACGAGCGGATCCGGAGCGGAAGAACCGGACCGGCGGGAAACCAGAGAAGCGGTCCCGGATGAAAAAGTCAACTATGTTGACTTTCGGTCCGGGCTCTCTCTCCGATCGAGGATTATCTCAGCAACGTTGGGGATAAAATTTATCCCTCTCCAGGAACCTTCCAGCGCCCCGACCAAGGCTATAAATATAGCCTTGGTCCAGAAGCTCTTCATCAGTTCAGAAATTGTAACAACACTTGTGTGCTTCCATTGCTTTGATTAGCTTCTTTCTTTTTGTGCCTACACTGCTGTAAACGAGGCTTCTCCGCCTGAAGGAGTTTTTAGTGCAACAATCTTCCTTGGATTAACAACCTCCCCGGTTGTAACCAAGTCAAAACCGGTGCCTCGTTTTTATGCTTTACTTTCTGATTAATCTATTTTTTTCAAGTGTTAGCTTAATTGTCCGAGAAAGGGTTGTGTTTTACTCAGGGCTATTCAACCCCCCCTTCTAGCCGGCCGCATCGGTCTTACATTAAGTTGTGTGTTCGGGGCGAACACGGGATGCTTAATTTTATCGGGAGACCAAAACCAATTCCTCCTCTCGGTCCCTATCGTAGCCTCTTATTTATAGAGTATTATACCCACCTATACCCACCTTCTATACCCACCTAAAGAGGACCGGCCAAGTTAGCTTGGAATCAAGCTAGAAGGGGGCCGGCCATAATAAAATTAAAAAGATTTTTAATTTTAATTTTTATTATGTGGAAGATATAATTTATTACAGAGAATTAAAATTAAAATATCTCTCTTTAAAGGATCTACAAAAGATTAAAAGAAAGATATTAGATCTCTTTCCTTATTTGTAGATTGGAAAGATATTTTATTTTTTCTCTTTGAAAATTATTCACATGTTGAAAATTAAAATTATAGAAAAAAAATTTTATCAACCATGAAGGAATTTTAAAGGGAAATTTTATTTTTTAAAATTTCCAAAGACAAATAAGGAAGTTTTTATTGTTGATTGAAACTCTCCTAATTTGTCTATTTGAGGTGGCCGGCCATGATTAATTGATTAAGAAATTTTATTTAATTTTTATTAATTAATTATTGTCAAGGAAAGTTAAGGAAATTTTATTATAAATAAATTTCCTATTTGTCAAAGCCAAGGAATATAAAAGAAGGGGTAGGGGTGCCTTCATGGGTTACTACTTCTATTGTTTTCTCCCTCTTTTCCTTGGTGTTGTGGTCGGCCATCCTCCCTCCCTCTTTTCCTTGGTGTTGTGGTCGGCCATCCTCCCTCCCTCTCTTCCTCTTTGTGGTGGCCGAAATCTATCTCTTGCTTGGAGCTCTTGTGGTGGCCGGATACTACTTGGAGAAGAAGAAGAAGAAGGAGAGAAAGCTTGCATCCCTTGGAGCTTAGTTGGTGTTATTCTTCATCCTTGGTGAAGCTTTTGTTTTGGCCGAACCTAGCAAGGAGGAGAAGAAGGTGTGTTGGTGATTTCTCATCTCGGAAGATCGTTGCCCACACAACGTCCGAGGTTAGAACAGGAATACGGTAGAAGATCAAGAGGTCTTTCTAAAAGGTATAACTAGTAATTTTTCCTTTCCGCATCATACTAGTTATTTTTGGAAATAAATACCAAATACAAGAGGCTTACGATTCTAGTATTTCGAATATGTTTTTCGATGTTGTGTTCTTTTATTTTTTTTATTTTCCTTGTGATTTGATTGTTCTTTTCGGTTAACCTAAAGTTATTTTAAGAAATTAAATATTAGCTTTCCTTAAAAGGTTTTGTCTAGTCGGTGGTGGTTGCTCCCATATCCAAGAAGGCCATGTGCCTCGCCACGTCAGTACTGGGAACCAATTTTGGAAATTAATATTTAATGGAATTAATAACTTAGGTGATTTGGATCAAACGTGTAAAGTTACACAGGAGATCTAAGTCAAAACCTAAAAGAATAAATAGATTAAGTTTTGGATCAAATGTGTTAAGTTCCGCAGGCGATCCAAAATTTAATTTAAAAGAACACATGGTAGCTAGGAAAAGGTTCAGACCTTTGTATAAAATTTTTGTACAGTGGAACCTCTAGGTTTTCCGAGTAACAACCAACAATTGGTATCAGAGCTAGGGCTTTGCCTCTGTGTATTTGGTATTAGTTTAATTATGCACATGTCATACATAATTTAGGCAGGTTAATAGTAGGATGTGCTAACTTTGTGGATGCAAGATCCAACTATTATGGCTTATAGTTTTCTTTATGTGTGTGATTGGACCCTTGGACATATCAAGGGCAATTATATGTGTGTGCATGATTGTATTATAAAATACAGCAGGAGCTGTATTTAGTTTTTAATTAGGATTTTATTTTTGATCTAGTTACATATACATTCCTTTTATGGAATATAGGATCGATGGATGTAAATTTTTATTTTATGTTCGATCTAGTTTACATGTACATTCCTTCGAGGAATATAGGATCGAAAAATGTAAAATTCTATTTATGTCGCGGATCGAATCTTGCAAGGCGTGGAAACTTTTGAGGACCAGAGGCGCAGCGGAACAAGGAGCAAGATGGATGCGACAGCTAGACCCGGTGACGGTGGCCAAATATGGCAACAGCTTGGGATGACAACACATGGAAGACAACAATAGATAAAAGCCATAATAGTTGAAAAATAGTTTTTCATTTATTGCTTTTATATTGTGCTGTGTGTGCATGTTAGTATACATGTCCAGTAGGCTAGCATAGTTAAAATTCCTCATTTATAAATAACTAAGTGGGAGAGGAATTTTAAATAAATTCCACGGTCTCCATTACTGGTTTGTAAGTGATGCAAACAAGCTTGCGCGTTGGCTCTGAGTGCCTTCCCCCATATCGGATGATCTTGTTTGTGGATCACTATAACAAACTTCCATTTAGGATGACTATAGGAAATTAATTAAGAGCGTGTGATCTTCCCCATCGAAAGGGGCACAATCTTATTAATGGACTTAGTGTCAAGTAATGGTATACACTTAGGCACATTTAATAGTATCCTCCCCATCGGAGTCACTGCTGTTATTTGTGTGACCAAAGAATACCAACTATTAATTTTATTTGTCAAAAAGCTAGGTTGACAAGATAATAAAATTAATGGGTTAAAACCCTCCTTTTACAAATGTTGAATTTGTATACGTCCACACTATCGTGGCATACAATATTCGCGGTGTTTTGAGGTGTTGGTTAATTTAAAATAGTATTGTTTGAGGAATCAATATTATTCTAAATTTAGAGTTCTGACCAAAAGTTATTTGTGATTCTTAGGATGACTTTCAACCCACTGTCCATCATACTACAACAGAATAGACTTACTGGTCCTAACTACATAGATTGGAAAAGGAACCTAGACATTGTTCTTACTGCTGAAAGCTATAAGTTTGTACTGACTGAGCCTTGTCCTGATGCACTCACTGGTGAATCTACCCAAGAGGAGACTGAATATCATAGGAAATGGGTAAAAGCATATGAGATGGCGCGGTGTTACATTTTGGCTTCAATGTCAAATGTATTGCAACATCAACATCAAGATTTACCAACAGTTTATGATATTATGAACAATCTCAAGGAACTCTTTGGTCATCAGGATAGGGCTTCTAGGCAAGAAGCCATGAGAAAGATAATGACAGCCACCATGCAAGAGGGTACTCCTGTGAGGGATCATATCCTAAAGATGATGGCTTATCTGAACGAAATACAGATCCTTGGAGGAGAAATTGATGGGGAAACCCAGATCCAAACGCTACCTAGAAGTTTTGAGCAGTTCCGCCTGAACTATAATATGAATAAGAGGATATATTCATTAGCGGAACTACTAACAGAACTTCAAGCAGCAGAAGGATTATTTCGTCATAATTCTCAAATTCACTATGCTGAAAATGGTTCTACTTCTAAACCGAGAGGAAAGAAGAAGAAGAAACAAGCTGGCTCAGCAAAGAAAGTGAATAATCTCATAGTACAGGATTTAAAGCTGGAGTGAAGAAGCCGAAGGGCAAGTGCTTCATCTGCAAGCAGTCAGGACATTGGAAGGCGGACTGTCCTCGTAGGAACCAAAACAAAGGTATATCTCATGCTCTAGTTGTTGAAACATGTTTAGCGGTGTTATCTACCAGCACCTGGTGTGTAGATACGGGAGCCACTGATCATGTCTGCAATTCCTTGTAGGGGTTCCAGGAAACCTGACGACTATCTGAAGGAGAGATTACCGTCTACATGGGCAATGCTACTAAGGTGGCAGCTGTTGCAGTGGGAGACGTCTACTTATCTTTTAGTAGAAATAGAAATTTGGTTTTAAGAAATTGTCTTTATGTACCCAGTTTTAGAAAGAATTTAATTTCAGTTTCTAAACTGTTTTTAGATGGATATTCAGTTTCCTTTAGTAATGATGTAGTTATTAAGAGAAATAAAGTGATTATCTGTTCTGGTGCATTAGTTGGCAATTTGTATACTTTAAATCCAATTTCTCTCACAAAGCAAAACATGGAAATTTATAACTCATCTTCTAACTCAAATAAGAGAAAAGAACCTTCGGAAATGAACCAAACATATCTTTGGCATCTAAGGCTTGGTCATATTAACTTAAGTAGGATTCAGAGGCTTATGGCCGATGGACTTTTGGGTTCATTAGAGTTGGAAAATTTTCCAACTTGTGAATCTTGCTTAGAAGGTAAAATGACCAAGAGGCCTTTTAAGGCCAAGGGGTATAGAGCCAAAGAAGTGTTAGAATTGGTTCACTCTGATTTATGTGGTCCTATGTCTGTCCAGGCAAGAGGAGGTTTTGAATATTTTGTCTCTTTCATAGACGATTATTCAAGATACAGATATATTTACCTAATGCGCCGCAAGTCCGAGTGCTTTGATAAGTTCAAAGAGTACAAGGCTAATGTGGAGAAACGACTAGGTAAAAGTATCAAGACACTACGGTCTGATCGTGATGGCGAATACCTCTTAGGAGAGTTTAGGAATTACTTGTCAGAGACCGGGATTCAATCCCAACTGTCTGCACCTGGTACACCCCAACAGAATGGTGTGGCAGAACGAAGGAATATGACTCTTATGGAGATGGTTAGATCGATGATGAGTTATTCAGAATTACCAAATTCGTTTTGGGGATACGCTCTGGAAACAGCAGTGTACATTCTGAACTTAGTACCTTCTAAATTAGTTTCTTCTACTCCCACAGAATTGTGGAATGGGCGAAAGCCCAGTCTAAGACATATTCGGATTTGGGGTAGTCCAGCACATGTGCTGAAACCAGATGTTGATAAGTTAGAATCTCGTACAGAAGTTCGCGTGTTTGTGGGGTATCCCAAAGGAACGAAAGGTGGTTTATTTTATAGTCCTAAAGACCAGAAGGTCATTGTTAGCACCAATGCTCAGTTATTAGAAGAAGACTATATAATGGATCAAAAGCCCAGTAGCAAAGTTGTTTTAGAAGAACTTAGAGAGGATACGTCTACTTCAGTACCAACAGTATAAGATGAAGTACCACAAGAGACTGCAACACGTGTCACACATGATACACAACCACAGACAGTGCATCATTGTAGTGGGAGGGTTGTAAGGCAGCCTGAAAGATTCATGTTTTTGGGAGAATCTTCGGACTTGATCCCGAGTAAACATGAACCTGATCCCCGAACATATGACGAAGCACTCCAAGATATAGTTGCAGCATCTTGGCAAAAGGCAATGAATTCTGAAATAGAGTCTATGTACTCTAATAAGGTCTGGGAGCTTGTAGAACCACCTGATGGTGTAAAAGCCGTTGGATGCAAATGGATCTACAAAAGGAAAAGAGGGACAAACGGGAAGGTAGAAACCTTCAAAGCTAGGCTTGTTGCGAAAGGGTATACTCAGAAGAAGGGAATCGACTATGAGGAGACCTTTTCACCGGTAGTCATGCTTAAGTCTATCCGGATACTCTTATCCATTGCTGCTCATATGGATTATGAGATTTGGCAAATGGATGTCAAGACAGCTTTCCTTAATGGAAGTCTTGAAGAGAACATCCATATGAAGCAACCAGAAGGGTTTATTAAAAAAGGCAAAGAGCATCTAGTGTACAAGCTCAATCGGTCCATTTATGGACTAAAACAAGCTTCAAGGTCTTGGAACATCCGGTTTAATGAAGTAATCCAGTCATATGGATTTATTCAGTGTCCGGATGAGTCTTGTGTATACAAGAAGTGTATCGGAAACGTGGTGGTATTTCTTGTACTATACGTAAATGATATTTTGTTAATTGCCAACAATGTCAAGGTATTATCGGACGTAAGGGTATGGTTGTCCAAACAATTTGATATGAAGGACTTAGGAAATTGTGCACACATTCTTGGGATCAAAGTAATAAGGGATCGCAAGAAAAGAATGTTGTGTCTGTCCCAAGCTTCATATATAGATACAGTCCTTGCTCGTTTTAGCATGCAGGATTCCAAGAAAGGTTTCTTACCTTTTAGGCATGGAGTAGCTCTATCTAAAGAGATGTCTCCGAAGATATCAAAGGAGATAGAGGACATGAAAGCAGTTCCTTATGCTTCGGTCGTAGGAAGCCTAATGTATGTAATGCTATGTACGAGACCTGATATCTGTTTTGCCGTGGGCATGGTTAGCAGATATCAAAGTAACCCTGGACAAGGACATTGGACTACGGTAAAGCATATATTAAAGTACCTGAGAAGGACTAGAGATTATATGCTAGTTTACCAAGCAGAAGATTTGCTTCCTGTGGGTTGCACGGATTCAGATTTCCAATCAGATAGGGACAACAGTAAGTCTACATCAGGCTATGTGTTTACTGTTAGGACCAAAAGTAGCTAGAGGAGGGGGGGGTGAATAGCTCGTCGCGTGCTCGTCGCTCGGCGTGGCTTGTTTCTTCAAGGATATGCAGCGGAAAATAACAGAAACAAACACACAACGCTAACAAGGTTGGTTTACTTGGTATCCACCTCACAAGAGGTGACTAGTCCAAGGATCCACACCACGCACGCAACCTCCACTATGAAAACACTCCTTTTCGGTAACTACCGAGGGCGGAGAAGCCCTACAAGACTCTCAGTACAAGAAGAAAGGAAAGGGAAACTAAATACAAGCGCAAAGCTTACAATGAGTACAGAAAACCCTAACCCTAGCTTCTCTTCTTGTCTTTGATCCACCTCTTGACTTGGAAAGCTTCCAAGATCCTTCAAGAACTGGCGATCTGATCTTTGAGAGCGCTGTGGAGAAGTTGGCGAAAGATCTGGAGTGAATCGGAGAAGAGATGCCGAAGGAATCGTGCGCCTGCGGCCTTTATCGACGCCAACGGTCGGATCCCGATCGATTCGAATGTTCCCAATCGATCGGGGAGACTTTGGATCGATCCACGGATCGATCCAGAGCGTCTCTGTGCTCTGGGAAAACGCCTGGATCGATCCAGCGCTTATCGCGCGAAGCCCCAATCGATCGGCCGATCGATTGGGACCTCGATCGATCCACCGATCGATCCGCAGGCCTGTTCACTGGGAAAGATCCGGATCGATCCACCGATCGATCCAGCTCCTGGATCCATCGATCGATCCAGACTTGGTTTTGCCCAAAACCAAGTCCCGAACCTCCCAAACCAACATCCGTCAACCTTGACTTGTTGGTACATCATGCCTAGCATCCGTCACCCTTGACCTGCCAGGACTCCTCAACAAGTGTCCGGTCAATCCCTTTGACCCACTTGTACTTTTCTTTCATGCCAAGTATCCGGTCACTCTCTTGACCTACTTGGACTTTTCTTTCATGCCAAGTATCCGGTCACTCTCTTGACCTACTTGGACTTCCCAACATCAGATGTTCGATCATCCTTGATCCATCTGGATTTCCCTTGCCTGGCTTCACTCATCAGGACTTTCACCTAGCTTCACTTACTAGGATTTTCATCTGCCTAACATCCCAGTCAGGACTTTCACCTGGCTTCACTCACCAGGATTTTCTTCTGCCTAACATCCCAGTCAGGACTTTCACCTGGCTTCACTCACCAGGATTTTCTTCTGCCTAACATCCCAGTCAGGACTTTCACCTGGCTTCACTCACCAGGATTTCCTTCTGCCTAACATCCCAGTCAGGACTTTCACCTGGCTTCACTCACCAGGAATTCCTTCTGCCTAACATCCCAGTCAGGACTTCCCAGTCAAGTATCCAGTCAACCTTGACCTACTTGACTCTCCTTCAATCAATATCTTATTGTCAAACATCTAAACTCAAACCAAGACTCAGCTTGGTCAACCAGGTCAACCTTGACCTGAGGGATGTTGCACCAACAATCTCCCCATTTTTGATGTTTGACAATACCACAATAACACTTACAATACCACATGTAAGTTAAGCTAATCCCATAGCCTCATTCTTCATGCCACTAGGTAATGAACACATAAGTTAGACTCTTCATTCTCCCCCTAAGAGGGCAAACTCCCTCTAGGTAATGAAAGCCTAACTTACTCCTATTCACAAGTCCTTTCATTCTCCCCCTATTGGCACACATCAAACCCCCTATTGATAAAACACATCAACCCATCTTTGGGCACACATCAACCCATGCCCCAATTCTGGGTATACATCAACAAATCCATTTGTTGACAACTCTCCCCCTGAAGAGTTGCTCATCGTTGTTCACAACATCACTCGATGTGATCAACACGACAATGAAGGTCTCATACCCTTCATTTTTCCTTAATTTCTCCCTCAATGTAGACAAATACCCAACCTTGAGCATTTTCTAACCACTTGAGTTTCCACTTGAAATAATGAGGATATCCACTCCCCATTTCAAGTTCAAAAGCTCGTCCATGAGCATTTTCTTTAAAGAAGGTTAACCACCTTCCAAGGTTCATGAAAAATAATTTTCATGCCTTTAAAGAGTCCCTCCCCCTAAAGACATGGTGGTAACTTCTGTCATTGCACCAACAATGACTTGGAATCCCTAAACCTTTAGGAAACCCAGATTTAGAAGTTTTGAGGTTCAAATGTTCAAAATTTGAAACAAACCTCAACCTAAACTTCACTAAAGTCTTCCTTAACCATTCCAGCCTTGTTTTCAACACAAAAACACCCTTTTTATGTATACAAATGTATTTTAAGGGTTTGGAATGGTTACCTAGACTAAAATAGGTTTAGAGTGCTGAAATCAGACATTCCCAGCCAAAATCAGCGTCCTGGATCGATTGGAGTTGGGTTCCAATCGATTCAACCTATTTGAATCGATCCACTGATCGATTCAGGATGTGTGGATCGATCGGCTGATCGATCCAGCAAGCTTCTGCTCGCAAGAGTTGCCTTCTGAATCGATCCACGGATCGATTCAGGAACTCCAATCGATCCATGGATCGATCGGAGCTCTGATAGTTGCTGAAATTCCATTTCAGTCAACTTCAGAAACCCCTAGAAAATTCTACAAAAATCCAAAAATCATGAAATTTCGTGTAGACATTATTTAGGGCATACTTAATCATGGAAAAATAGCTTTCTATGAAAATACTTTATATTTTCAAATATTGACACAAACTTGAAAGCTTGCAAAAACTTTAGCGTTTTCTTCAAGTTTGTGTCTAACTATTCAATGGTGATTACTATCAAAAGATAGCCTTCACTAAAGTTTTCCAAAAATATTTTAAAAACATTTTCAAAACCAATATCCCATCATGTTCCTTGGGCATAATGCACATGACTTGTACATTAGCTTTCCCAATGATGGGAAAACACATAACTATGTGTTTTGATGAACTTAAAACTCAAAAGAATGTACTAAATCAACATCTTGAGTTTTGTTCATCATCCTAACATCTCACTTGTATCTAATGTGCACTGAAACACATACAAGTCATCTTATAGGTCTTTGTGAGATGTAAGATTTTGGTTTTGCCCTATTCTAGGGATCATGCATATCTATCTAGGCATTTTGAGAGGTAGACATCCACAAAGGATGTTACTTGTTGATTTACTTGTTAAACAAATGTCACTTGTTTAACTAATGCCATATGTCCTTAATTTTTAAGGAAATAAACATAATGCATGATAATGTTATGGCATACATCAAAATAAAATAGCTTTCAAAAGAAAGATTCCTATAACTACATGATGTATGTATGGCATGACATGGTATTTTTGTATTTTTCATGATAAGTCATGAATGCAAAAATAGACATGATGTCATGGCATATGATAGGCAAACAATCATGGCAAGATTTAGCCTAACTAAAATATACCTAGATTAACTATCTAAGTATCCTTGAAATCTTAGTTAAACTTACAACTAAAACCTAGATTGCCCTAAAGTGCTTCATGAAAATGCCAAAGCCTAAATTGGCATTTCTACTTCCCTTGATTAATTTATGCCAATTGAAATTAAGCATATTCCTCAAATGTTGGCATATTTCATTTTTCCACAAGAGTAGCACAGTTAAATTTAGGGCCGGATTGCCTTAAATTTCCTAAGAGCATACCAAAATCCCAACTTGGTAGTTCTTATGAATTTCCCAATATGTGCCATTTAAGATTAAAATCAATTCTTCCACCATTAGGCACATTTTACTCTTTCAAGGAGTAAATAATAATTTCATTTCATTTTCAAAGGTTAACAAAAACCTTGAAAATGCTCCTTGAGTGTCAATTTCCTCAAAGTTGGGTTAACTACCCTTCTAATCGGAGTTGACACTCTCTAACCCATCTATGGGGTAGAGAAGATGCTCCTAGGAACCCAACACCTATTGGTGCTCCTTGGATGCTCTAGGTATTCACTAGGGATAACTTCCCTAGATACCTTCCTAGTGACCTTGTTTGGCTTCTTGGAGGCCTTGGTCACACTTTCTAGGTCAACTCTAGGGATAGCCTCCCTTGTGACCTTGTTTGTGACTTTCTTAGACTTCTTAGAAGCCTTAGTCACATTTATTGCAAAAATACTCTTAGGGATGACTTCCCTAGTATTTTTGGCTTGACCACTAGACCTAGGGTTTGTTCCATAAGTATATGGAACTCTATGGTAAGAGGGCACATCCTTCTTAGCCTTCGGTTTGTATCCCAACCCTCTATGGCCATTGGATGGCTTTTGTACCCCTAAACCTAGGTTATGCTCTTTTTGCCCTAATAGGATATTTTCCATCCTTTTTAGGGTCTTTTCCATTTTATCAAGTCTTGACCTCAAGACTTGATTTTCCATCACTAAGTCCTTAGTTTTTGTTTTTCCATTAAGTTCATGAGCATTTTTGTTTCTAGGCTTGTAGCTACAATCCTTAGAGTTCTTGCCTAGACTTTTACCTACATTCCTAGCCTTAGGTGTAGTAGTTTTGGCATGTAGGGTCACATGCTTTTCCTTAAAGCCCTCATGCTTCCTATTCTTATGGTAAATCGCATTAAAATGATAAAAATTAGAACTATCATGCTTTTTACCATAATGTAAAGGAGTAGGCTCAATAAATGTTACCTTCTTCTTTACCTTGGAGGCTCCCCCTTGACTAATGCCTCCTTGAGCCTTGACCATCTTCTTCCCCTTGAGGCATTGACTCCGGTAATGCCCCTTTTGATTGCAAGAGAAGCATATGATATGCTCCTTGCTCTTCTTTGTTCCGGGAATGGTCTCCTCGGGCTTCTCCTTGCCCTTTTGCGTCACTTGACCCTTCTTCTTGGCCAAGTTGGGACACTTGCTCTTGTAGTGCCCACTTCCCTACACTCAAAACATATTATATGATTTTTATTTTTAATTGAAACATTTATACCTTCTTGTGTAGGGATGGCACTTGCTCCTCCATTTGCTATTTCTTGAATTTCGGAGGTGGCACGATCTTCTTCTTCTTCACTTGACCCGGATGTAGAAGCTTCTCCTTCTTCTTGATCCGGCGTCACCAAGGATTGCTCCCCCTCAATCCTAGAGGTGGAGGCTTCATCATCTTGAACATGAAACAAGGAGTATGCTCCCTCCTTGTTCCCTTCATTGCATTCCCTTGAGGATGAAGCTTCTTGGATTTCCTCTTCTTCGGAGGTTGAGCATCTCTCAACCTCGGAGTCCTCCTCTTGATCTTGCTCCAAAGAGTCACCCTCTCTGGATTCTTCATGATCTTGTACAGTGGAGGGGATCTCTTTATGAAGCTTGTCCAATTTGCTCCATAGCTCCTTTGCATCTTCAAATTCTCCAATTTTGCAAAGGATGGTGCTTGGCAATAAATTGACCAAAAGCTTGGTCACTTTGTCATTAGCCTCGCACCTTTGGACTTGCTCTTGGCTCCACTTGCTCCTCTTGAGAACTTTACCCTTTGAATTTCTTGGAGCCTTGAAGCCTTCCATTAGAGCAAACCATTGCTCTATCTCCATCATAAGAAAATTTTCGATTCTTGATTTCCAAGAATCGAAACTCGTAGAAGTGTATGGTGGAGCCACCCTTGTGTCAAATCCAAGTCCATCTTGGAATTGCATCTTGAAGTTGAGCTTGATAAAGTCTTGAACTTGAAGAATTTGCTCCAACTTCTTCACCCTCTAGCTTTTCTTGTTATGCTTGACCCTTCCGGCGATGATTCCGGTGAAGAGCGGCCTTGCTCTGATACCACTTGTTAGGACCAAAAGTAGCTAGAGGGGGGGTGAATAGCTCGTCGCGTGCTCGTCGCTCGGCGTGGCTTGTTTCTTCAAGGATATGCAGCGGAAAATAACAGAAACAAACACACAACGCTAACAAGGTTGGTTTACTTGGTATCCACCTCACAAGAGGTGACTAGTCCAAGGATCCACACCACGCACGCACCCTCCACTATGAAAACACTCCTTTTCGGTAACTACCGAGGGCGGAGAAGCCCTACAAGACTCTCAGTACAAGAAGAAAGGAAAGGGAAACTAAATACAAGCGCAAAGCTTACAATGAATACAGAAAACCCTAACCCTAGCTTCTCTTCTTGTCTTTGATCCGCCTCTTGACTTGGAAAGCTTCCAAGATCCTTCAAGAACTGGCGATCTGATCTTTGAGAGCGCTGTGGAGAAGTTGGCGAAAGATCTGGAGTGAATCGGAGAAGAGATGCCGAAGGAATCGTGCGCCTGCGGCCTTTATCGACGCCAACGGTCGGATCCCGATCGATTCAAATGTTCCCAATCGATCGGGGAGACTTTGGATCGATCCACGGATCGATCCAGAGCGTCTCTGTGCTCTGGGAAAACGCCTGGATCGATCCAGCGCTTATCGCGCGAAGCAGCAGCGTCCCAATCGATCGGCTGATCGATTGGGACCTCTGGATCGATCCACCGATCGATCCAGAGGCTCTCTGTTCGCTGGGAAAGATCTGGATCGATCCACTGATCGATCCAGCACTTGGTTTTTGCCCAAAACCAAGTCCCGAACCTCCCAAACCAACATCCGGTCAACCTTGACTTGTTGGTACATCATGCCTAGCATCTGGTCACTCCCTTGACCTGCCAGGACTCCTCAACAAGTGTCCGGTCAATCCCTTTGACCCACTTGTACTTTTCTTTCATGCCAAGTATCCGGTCACTCTCTTGACCTACTTGGACTTTTCTTTCATGCCAAGTATCCGGTCACTCTCTTGACCTACTTGGACTTCCCAACACCAGATGTCCGATCATCCTTGATCCATCTGGATTTCCCTTGCCTGGCTTCACTCACCAGGACTTTCACCTAGCTTCACTCACTAGGATTTTCATCTGCCTAACATCCCAGTCAGGACTTTCACCTGGCTTCACTCACCAGGATTTCCTTCTGCCTAACATCCCAGTCAGGACTTTCACCTGGCTTCACTCACCAGGATTTTCTTCTGCCTAACATCCCAGTCAGGACTTTCACCTGGCTTCACTCACCAGGATTTCCTTCTGCCTAACATCCCAGTCAGGACTTTCACCTGGCTTCACTCACCAGGATTTCCTTCTGTCTAACATCCCAGTCAGGACTTTCACCTGGCTTCACTCACCAGGAATTCCTTCTGCCTAACATCCCAGTCAGGACTTCCCAGTCAAGTATCCGGTCAACCTTGACCTACTTGACTCTCCTTCAATCAATATCTTATTGTCAAACATCTAAACTCAAACCAAGACTCAGCTTGGTCAACCAGGTCAACCTTGACCTGAGGGATGTTGCACCAACATTTACTTTAGGAGGTGGAGCCATTTCATGGAGGAGTGTTAAGTAGAAATGCGTTTCGGACTCAACCATGGAAGCTGAGTATGTAGCAGCCTCTGAGGCAGCTAAAGAAGCAGTATGACTCAGGAACTTTCTAATGGACTTAGATGTGATTCCTGGTTTGCCCAAAATCATCACAATTTATTGTGATAATAGCGGTGCAGTTGCAAACTCGAAGGAACCACGAGTTCATAAGGCAAGTAAACATATAGAGCGCAAGTACCACCTGATACGAGATATCTTGAAGCGAGGAGAAGTTGTCATCGCCAAGATTGCATCAGCGGATAACCTGGTAGATCCTTTCACTAAGGCCCTTCCGGCGAATGCTTTTGATCGGCATGTGAAGGGAATGGGAATCAGATGTATGGTAGAAGATATGGCAGCTTAGTCATTAGTATAAGTGGGAGATTGTTGGAGTGTATACTGAAAGCCTAAGTTTTTTTTTAAACATTTATGTTAAATAAAGAATCACATTTGGTCAATTTATCTACATTTGTTTGTAGTTGTTCAATTAATTTATATTGTAGATAACATAGTATGTGGTGTCACATATAGAAGATGATGTTATCAGTACCATATAAATTATAAACAGTAGCTCACGACCAAAATGGAAAGGAACAAACCATTGGAAGGTCGTAGTGTAATTAGGAATTAATTTATCTTGACTATATAATTACACTAGTACACTTAGAGTGTATTGAGTAGGATCATTTTGTTAGAGTGTATACTAAAAGCCTAGCTTTTGGTATAAACATTTATCTAGAAATAAGAATCACATTGGTCAAATATCTACATTTATGATAAATGTAGTTGTTCAATTAATTTATATTGTAGATAACATGGTGTGTGGTGTCACACACAGAGGATCATGTTATCAGTACCTTATAAATTATAAACAGTAGCTCACGACCATAATGGAAAGGAACAAACCATTGGAAGGTCGTAGTGTAATTAGGTATTAGTTTATCTTAACTATATAATTACACTAGTGCACTTAGAGTGTATTGAGTAGGACCATTAGAGGTCGTTTCTTTTATACTGACTTTATAAAGAAACAAAGACCTCAGTTATTATGGAAGTGTGTGCTCTTAATCCTAATATAATAACAAGCACATATATTTGATATTTATTTCTTTAATTTATCAATGGGTGAGATTTAATTCGATGAATCAATAAGCCTGATAAGTTGGGAAATGATATCACTTATAGTGTGTGTTGTTGACTATAGAAGGAAACTGTGTCCTAGTGATCTAGGTTGAGAATGTCCCCAAGAGGAGCTTATAAGGATTGTCATGTTAAACCCTGCAGGTGGACTTAGTCCGACATGACGATGAAGTTGAGTGGTACTACTCTTGGAGCTAGATATTAATTAAGTGAGTTGTCAGTAACTTACTTAATTAGTGGACATTTGTTATCTTAAACACAGGGAGACTAACACACTCATAATAAGAAGGAGCCCAAAATGTAATTTGAGATTAGTGCGGTAGTTCAATAATAGTTCTTTAGTGGAATGAATTATTATTGATGAAATTTAGTTGTGTGTTCGGGGCGAACACGGGATGCTTATTTTCATCGGGAGACCAAAACCAATTCCTCCTCTCGGTCCCTATCGTAGCCTCTAGTATATAGAGATTTATAACCACCGCATACCCACCTTCTTACCCATCCAATGGGGCCGGCCAAGCTAGCTTGGAACCCAAGCTAGGGCCGGCCAAGATCAAGTGGATGAGTCATGTAGGTGGCCGGCCAAAGCTTGGGTCCCAAGCTTAGGTGGCCGGCCACTAGAATATTAAAAAGGATTTTTATTAAAATTATTTCTTATGTGGATATCATGATTTTAAAAGAGAGTTTAAAAATTAAAAATTTCCTTTTATAGTTTTCTACAAAAGATTAAGAGAAGAGATTAATCTCTTTCCTTATTTGTAGTTTAAAAGGATGGTTTTAATTTTTGATAAAAACTTTCCTTAAATCATCTACATATTTAAAAGAGAGTTTAAAATTTGAAATCTTTCCTTATTTGTTGATTAAAGGAGGATTTTAAATTTTAAGAAAACTTTCCTTTTTAACCATGTTCATGATTTAAAAGAAAGTTTAAAAATTAATAATTCTCTTTTATTAGTTTCTACAAAAGATTGAGAAAAGATTTGATATCTTTCCTTATTTGTAGATTAAAAGAGATTTTAATTTTTAGAGATAACTTTCTTTTTATCCACATGTTTAAAAGAAAGATTTTAATTTATTAAATTTCCTTTTTAAACCAATCATGAAGGGATTAAATTATTGGAGAAATTTTATAAATTTCTGGAGACAAATTAGGAAGTTTTAATTAATTAAAACTCTCCTTGTTTGTAGCTTTGGTGTGGCCGGCCATGTAAATTGAGAAAAGGAAAATTGTTTTAATTAAATATATTTTTCTTTTTCATGGCAAAAGAATTAAGGAAGTTTTTAATTAAATTTCCTTATTTGCCAAGACCAAGGATTATAAAAGAGGGGGTAGAGAAGGCTTCATGGTGAACAACCTCTATTATTTCTCTCCCTATTTTCCTTGGTGTTGTGGCCGGCCAACCTCTCTTCCTCTCTTCCTCTTGGTGGTGGCCGAACCTTCTCTATTGGCTTGGAGCTCTTGTGGTGGCCGGATACTACTTGGAGAAGAAGAAGAAGGAGAGAAAGCTTGTATCCCTTGGAGCTTGGTTGGTGGAAAAAGATCTTCATCTTTTGGAAGCTTTGTGCTTGGCCGAAACTTGAAGAAAGGAGAAGAAGGTGCTTTGGTGGATTCTCATCTCGGAAGATCGTTGCCCACACAACGTCCGAGGTTAGAAGAGGAATACAGTAGAAGATCAAGAGGTCTTTCTAAAAGGTATAACTAGTATTTTTCTTTCGCATCATACTAGTTATTTTTGGAAATAATACCAAATACAAGAGGCTTACGATTCTAGTATTTCGAATATGTTTTTCGAAGTTGTGTTCTTTTATTTTATTTTTCCTTGTGATTTGATTGTTCTTTTCGGTTAACCTAAAGTTATTTTAGGAAATTAAATATTAGATTTCTATAAAAGGTTTTGTCTAGTCGGTGGTGGTTGCTCCCATATCCAAGAAGGCCATGTGCCTCGCCACGTCAGTACTGGGAACCAATTATGGAAATTAATATTTAATGGAATTAATAACTTAAGGTGATTTGGGTCGAACGTGTTAAGTTCCGCAGGAGATCCAAGTCAAAACCTAAAAGAACAAATAGATTAAGTTTTGGATCAAACGTGTTAAGTTCCGCAGGCGATCCAAAATTTAATTTAAAAGAACACATGGTAGCTAGGAAAAGGTTCAGACCTTTGTACAAAATTTTTGTACAGTGGAACCTCTAGGCTTTACGAGTAGCAACCAACACATTTGAGGTTGTTTCTTTTATACTGACTTTATAAAGGAACATATATCTCAGTTATTATGGAAGTGTGTGCTCTTAATCCTAATATAATAACAAGCACATATATTTGATATTTATTTCTTTAATTTATCAATGGGTGAGATTTAGTTCGATGAATCAATAAACCCGATAAGTTGGGAAATGATATCACTTATAGTGTGTGTTGTTGATTATAGAAGGAAATTGTGTCCTAGAGATACTAGGTTGATAATGTCCCCAAGAGGAGCTCATAAGGATTGTCATGTTAAACCCTGCAGGTGGACTTAGTCCGACATGACGATAAGGTTGAGTGGTACTACTCTTGGACTAAGATATTAATTAAATGAGTTGTCAGTAACTCACTTAATCAGTGGACATTTGATATCTTAAACACAGAGAGACTAACACACTAATAATAAGAAGGAGCCCAAAAAATGTAATTTGGAATTGGTGCGGTAGTTCAATAATAGTTCTCTAGTGGAATGAATTATTATTGATAAAATTAAGTTGTGTGTTCGGGGCGAACACGGGATGCTTAATTTTATCGGGAGACCAAAACCAATTTCTCCTCTCGGTCCCTATCGTAGTCTCTTATTTATAGAGTACTATACCCACCTATACCCACCTTCTATACCCACCTAAAGGGGGTCGGCCAAGCTAGCTTGGAATCAAGCTAGGGCCGGCCTAAGCATGGTTTAGGGTGGCCGGCCCTAGCTTGAACCCAAGCTAGAAGTGATGGATCGAAAGCGCTAGAGAGGGGGGGTGAATAGCGCTCGTGGCTATTTCTTTTTTCGAAATATCGAAATCGTAAGATTAATTAACGCAGCGGAAAAAGTAAAGCAAGCACAGAACGACACAAGGAGTTTACTTCGTTCGGAGCCTGGGACGACTCCTACTCGAAGGCCCGCGATCCTTGATCGCTTTCCGTGGGCAACAACTATAAGCTCGTAAAATATTATAACTAGAATACAGTAGAGATTGCAATAATGTAAAGCTAAAACTAATACCGACAACGAAAGATTGAAGAGTCTGAGCTTCGGGTCGTCGGCGTCGAGTCGTAGCACTTCAAGGTCGTCTAGATGGCAGCACTTCACAGAAGAAAGCTTAGAATGTCTTGTGTTTCTTTGGCTGCACCTCCGACCCTCTTTTTATATGACATTCCGGGCGCTTGGAGCCCTTCCGAGCGCCTGGAGTGTGACGTGGCCAACCAACCAGGATGCTCCACGTGGCGAAGTAGTGCAGGGGATAAAACTTGGTCTCGGGCGCCCGGACCTGTTCCGGGCGCCCGGACCTCCGGGCGCCCGGATCCATCCCGGGCGCCCGGATCCATCCCGGGCGCCCGGACCACCTTCTTCCAGCAGGTTCCTCTCCTGCAAACAAAGGTTAGTCCGAGCAAAATACCCTGCAAGACAACGTTAGAATCTGATAAAACATAGTAAAGAATAAACGACAGTCTCGGGACTGTCCGGGTCTGACTTCGGATTTCCTACCGGAAACCCTAGGTCGACCCGACGCCTACTGTTCCCTCTACGGGGAACGCGTCCTCACCTACTCCCCTCAGGAGAGATTACCTGATGCCAGTCCGGTCCTCCAGACCGACTGGACTTTCCGCCTAGGGTTACCACCCCCTAGGACCTAGGGTTACTGCCCCCTAGGGTTTTTTCTCCACCTAGGGTTACCACCCCTAGGACCTAAGGTTACCGCCCCTTAGGGTTTTCCTCCACCTAGGGTTACCGCCCCCTAGGACCTAAGGTTACCGCCCCTTAGGGTTTTCCTCCATCTAGGGTTACGGCCCCCTAGGACCTAAGGTTACCACCCCTTAGGGTTTTTCACCTGCCTAACCGCAGCTAGGACTTTCCTGAAACACTCATTCAAACATGTTAGATCACACACTAACTTAACTTTGAATCCTTTGCCATTATCAAAACTAAGGTTCGATCGTCGGATACTTCCTGCACCAACAATCTCCCCCTTTTTGATAATGGCAACCGAAATTCAATGTTAAGAAAAAAAATATGTAGTTATATATAAGAACAAGATAGGCGTGATAGCAAAATAAGCATAAACATAGCTCCCCCTTAATACAAGCTCCCTTTTGAATTTGAATTTCTATTATTTCTTTCTTTGAATTTCTCTATTCTCCCCCTTTGCCATATATCAAAAATGAGCTATTTTTCAAGACAGAATTTAGTAGAAAACCTCTTAACTTAGGCAAGGAGTGAGATAAATAGCAATATTTTTCAAAATTTTCAACTTCAGAAATTTTCAAACAAAATTTTCAAATTCAGAGATTTTCAAACAAAGTTTTCAACTTCAGAAATTTTCAAACAAAATTTTCAAATTCAGAGATTTTCAAACACAGTTTTCAACTTCAGAAATTTTTCAAACAAAATTTTCAAATTTAGAAATTTTCTAACAAGATTTTCAACTTTAAAATTTTCTTAAAAGAAAGTATTCAACTTCAGAAATTTTCAAACAAGATGTGCAACTTCAAAAATTTTCTTGAAAGAAAATATTCAGGTTTAAAGAAAATTTCCAAGGAAAATTTTTTTTTCAAAATTTCGAAAAGTACTGCTAGTTGAAAATTTTAATTTCAATTTATTAAGTATAAGTCAACTATGCGATACTGGTTATTCAGTCAATTTTACCAAATCTGAATGTATAGTCAAACATGTCGATAATCCAGAAATCATACTTAAGGGCACTAGAAAAGATAATGTCTACACCATTTTTCTATCATCATCCTCAATAAAGTGCTTTCTAACACAACAAGAGGAAACTGAGCTATGGCACAGAAGACTCGGTCACACTCACACAAGACTCATCTCAAAAATGAGTCAAAATGGACTAGTTAGAGGGTTGCCCAAATTAAAAGTTATTGAAAACTCAATCTGTAATGCATGTCAACAAGGAAAACAAACCAAGTCCACCCACAAGTCAACCAATACAGTTAGAACTACCCATCTACTTGAGCTCCTTCACCTAGATCTATTTGATTCACATGGAGCCAAGTCACTAAGCAAGAACCAGTATTTCTTAGTAATAATTGATGACTACTCCAAGTTCACCTGGGTAAAATTTCTAAAAACAAAAGATGAAACCTTTGAAATATTTAGTAATTTTTGTAAATTAACAGAAAATGAAAAAGATACTAAAATTAAAAGGATAAGGAGTGATCATGGAGGAGAATTTGAGAATCACCACTTCACTGAATTTTGTGAGATAAATGGGTACAAACATGAATACTCCTGCCCTAGAACCCCCCAACAAAATGGTTTAGTAGAACGTAAAAACAGAACCTTACAAGAAGCTGCTAGAATCATGTTAAACGAATATAATCTATCTAATCAATTCTGGGCTGAAGCAGTTAGTACAGCATGCTACATTCAAAATAGAATCTTAATTAACAAATTTCAAAATAAAACCCCCTATGAAATTTATTATAATAAAATTCCTAACTTAAACTATTTAAAAGTATTTGGTTCTTTTCGAATAATAAAATCAGAATTAAGTTCGATATTACCTTTTCCGATTACTTTCAGTTTTCCATCGTTGCCGAATGCAACTGATCCTAGGTTCTTTAGTTTTAACTTAGTGAACTTCAATCGATCTCCAGTCATATGTCTGGAACACCCACTGTCCAACATCCATTGATCCAATTCCTACACATAAAGTAGTTGATGGATCAAAAGACAGTTTGATTGAAGTAAGTCCCTAATTTAGCATCTTACCTAATCTTTGTTAATTTTATGGGGGTTTGTTTGGTGATTTGATATTTAATTGAGAATTATTTTAAATTAATTCAATTTTGAATTTGTTTAAGTTAATTTGATTTCAAATTTAGTTTAAGTAATTTTGGAGGAATTTTTAAATTTTAATTTTGCTTAGTCATCTCACCCGATGTATGTTTTCAATCAGGGGATCCTATTTTTTTTTTTTGTGAGATGAATTAGTTCAATTTATAGGTTTTTGTTTAACTTTATGTTAGATTCGGGTTTAGCTTTGAGTTCAACAAGTAAGCGTTCTTTGGATAAACTTCTGGGCTATGGTGAGTCACAAGGAGCTCATTAAAGTAACCATGCCTTCGAGGTTTCCTAAATAGTCCTACCCATTGAGCTTAATACTAAGCCTTTGTCTAACTAGTTAGGATCCATTTAAGGGTAGCTTCGGTTAGTTCCACTTGGCCAAATGCACCAGGTTGAAGCCATATCTTCTTAGACATGCGATGCCCAAGTTTTCCTAACGTACTATCATCCAAAAACTTCACCAGTACTGTGCTTCAAGTTAAAACTTAACCCTCTTTAATCTATCCTTATTTACCCATCCGGGTATCTACTCTTGTTTACGCTTTTCGGGTAGATTAAGTTCGGTTACCCTTGTCGGGTAAATAGATTTCGGAGTTGCCAGCTATTCTGGACCCTCCTTCTATTTGATTTTTGAATTTTGAATTTAAGAATTTAATTTCAAATTTTTATTGTTGAGTTTTTAAATTTTGAATTTTGAATTTTGAATTTAAGAATTTTGAATTTAATTTCGAATTTTGAATTTAGAATTTTGAATTTAATTTGGAATTTTGAATTTTGAATTTAATTTGGAATTTTTATTGTTGAGTTTTTGAATTTTGAATTTAAGAATTTTGAATTTAATTTCGAATTTTAAATTTAATTCGGAATTTTTATTGTTAATTTCGGATTTAATTTTGAGTTTAATGTTAATTTCGGATTTAATTTTGAGTTTAATATTAATTTAGACTTTTAATTTTGAGTTTAATATTAATTTTGAATTTTAATTTTGAGTTTAATATTGAATTTTAATTATTTTTGCTCCCCCTGGATCATAGCCTCGATAAGGTCTATTGAGGTAATGTATTTGATCTTTAGGGACCCAATATTGTCCAAGTCCAACTTGATTGATCAGGTTGGATTTGGCAACCCATGCTTGGACCACTTTTCTATTTGGTTTGTTTATTAAGGATAGGTAAGATTTATATTTCTTTTTATATCCTAGTCTAGTTCGATTGTAGATTGCCCTTTGTGTTCCAAGAATCAAGTCAAGATTCTTGGATCCTAAGGAAAATCGTTCTAGGGTTGTTTTTAAATCCTTTACCTGGCTCTTCAGATTGGAATTCTCTTCCTCAAGTTTTTGAACTTGAGTTGAGGTTCCAGTCTGAACTTGATCAGTTAAGGATTCGTTGTTTGGCGTTTCTTTAAGGAGTGTTACTTCCTTCAGAAGCGCTTTGATTCGAATCTTGGACTTAGCTACTTTATGCATTAAATAATTAATTAAACTGTATAAACGACTTTCACTTACAGAGGGGTTCGGCCCTTCGGAAACGGATGCAGATCCGTGGCTTCTCTCGGACTCGGCTTCCGATTCGTCCTTACTTCCGGATCCGTCGGTGAAGTCCCGGGCTGTCAAGGCAAGAAAGTTCGTCTGTTCTTGTTCTTCGTCGTCGGATTCCTAGGAGGAAGACTCGTCCCATGTTGCCTTCAGTGCCTTCTTTCTTTTGGGTTTCTTTGAATCCTTCTGGTTCGGGCAATTTGCCTTGATGTGACCCTTCTGATTGCACCCATAGCAGGTCATTTCGAATTTAACCTTCGAGCTTGGTTGGGCTTCTTTAGACTGGATGGCCTTTCTGAGATCCTTTTTGTTGAATCCCTTCTTTTTGCAGAGCTTCTTAACTAAGTTGACTATCTCGGTTGTAAGTTCATCGTCGTCTTCTGAATCTGGTTCTTCTTCTGATTCAGGTTCGGTTCTCCGCTTGATTCTTGATTCGCGCGATCTCCCTGTTCCTGCAACCAAAGCCAACCCTTTCTCGGTCGGGCGTGCATTAGTCTGTTCGTGAAGTTCGAATTCTGCAAACAGTTCATCTAATTTAATGGTAGACAAGTCCTTGGAGACCTTGTAGGCATCTACCATGGATGCCCACAAGGTGTTCCTTGGAAAGGCGTTTAGAGAATACCTTATTATGTCCCGGTTATTTACCTTCTGTCCAATCGCATGAAGACCATTGAGCAGATCTTGAATCCGGGCATGGAGTTGTGCAGCTGTTTCACCTTCCTGCAATTTGATGTTAAATAATTTATTAAAAATTAAGTCTCTTTTACTTACTTTGGTGTCGGATGTCCCTTCGTGAAGTTCAATTAGCTTCTCCCACAATTCTTTGACGCGGTTGAGTTCTTCTTTTGATAGGCCACACTGGAGGGTGCAGGTTGCCTTGGCATTAGCTTCCACTTTCTTGATTAAGGATGCATCCCAGTCCTCGTACGGTAGTGGTTTTCCGGTGGTGTCAGTTGGCAGTTTGAATCCAGTTTTGACAATCATCCAAACTTCAAAATGAGTCTGGAGATATACCTCCATCCGACCTTTCCAGTACCCGAAGTCGTCTCCGGTGAATAGCGGAGGGAGGGCAGTACTATAGCCTTCTTGAAGGGTCATTTCAGTTTTACCTAGAGCGAAAAAATAACAAACAAATGTCCCAGGACTTGGTCCTGGCTTAGTAGTGCGGTAGGGAAAAAAATGGACCACGAACTCGGGTGGTGTTGCACCAATTCCGAGAAAAATTGATTCGAGCGAAAAAGAATTAGAATATAGCTATGAGGCTAAATTCTAATCGACTCCGAAAAAAAAAAATACCACGAAAAAAAATATTTTGAATGGTGGTTGCACCGATTCAAAATGACCCCGCTCTGATATCAATTGATGGATCGAAAGCGCTAGAGGGGGGGTGAATAGCGCTCGTGGCTATTTCTTTTTTCGAAATATCGGAATCGTAAGATTAATTAACGCAGCGGAAAAAGTAAAGCAAGCACAGAACGACACAGGGAGTTTACTTCGTTCGGAGCCTGGGACGACTCCTACTCGTATGCCCGCGATCCTTGATCGCTTTCCGTGGGCAACAACTATAAGCTCGTAAAATATTACAACTAGAATACAGTAGAGATTGCAATAATGTAAAGCTAAAACTAATACCGACAACAAAAGATTGAAGAGTCTGAGCTTCGGGTCGTCGGCGTCGAGTCGTAGCACTTCAAGGTCGTCTAGATGGCAGCACTTCACAGAAGAAAGCTTAGAATGTCTTGTGTTTCTTTGGCTGCACCTCCGACCCTATTTTTATATGACATTCCGGGCGCCTGGAGCCCTTCCGGGCGCCTGGAGTGTGACGTGGCCAACCAACCAGGATGCTCCACGTGGCGAAGTAGTGCAGGGGATAAAACTTGGTCCCGGGCGCCCGGACCTGTTTCGGGTGCCCAGACCACCTTCTTCCAGCAGGTTCCTCTCCTGCAAACAAAGGTTAGTCCGAGCAAAATACCCTGTAAGACAGCGTTAGAATCTGATAAAACATAGTAAAGAATAAACGACAGTCTCGGGACTGTCCGGGTCTGACTTCGGATTTCCTACCGGAAACCCTAGGTCGACCCGACGCCTACTGTTCCCTCTACGGGGAACGCGTCCTCACCTACTCCCCTCAGGAGAGATTACCTGATGCCAGTCCGGTCCTCCAGACCGACTGGACTTTCCGCCTAGGGTTACCACCCCCTAGGACCTAGGGTTACTGCCCCCTAGGGTTTTTTCTCCACCTAGGGTTATCACCCCCTAGGACCTAAGGTTACCGCCCCTTAGGGTTTTCCTCCACCTAGGGTTACCGCCCCCTAGGACCTAAGGTTACCGCCCCTTAGGGTTTTCCTCCATCTAGGGTTACGGCCCCCTAGGACCTAAGGTTACCACCCCTTAGGGTTTTTCACCTGCCTAACCGCAGCTAGGACTTTCCTGAAACACTCATTCAAACATGTTAGATCACACACTAACTTAACTTTGAATCCTTTGCCATTATCAAAACTAAGGTTCGATCGTCGGATGCTTCCTGCACCAACAAGAAGGGGGCCGGCCATAATAAAATTAAAAAGATTTTTAATTTTAATTTTTATTATGTGGAAGATATAATTTATTATAGAGAATTAAAATTAAAATATCTCTCTTTAAAGGATCTACAAAAGATTAAAAGAAAGAGATTAGATCTCTTTCCTTATTTGTAGATTGGAAAGATATTTTATTTTTTCTCTTTGAAAATTATTCACATGTTGAAAATTAAAATTATAGAAATTTCTTTTTATCAACCATGAAGGGATTTTAAAGGGAAATTTTATTTTTTAAAATTTCCAAAGACAAATAAGGAAGTTTTTATTGTTGATTGAAACTCTCCTAATTTGTCTATTTGAGGTGGCCGGCCATGATTAATTGATTAAGAAATTTTATTTAATTTTTCTTAATTAATTATTGTCAAGGAAAGTTAAGGAAATTTTATTATAAATAAATTTCCTTATTTGCCAAAGCCAAGGAATATAAAAGAAGGGGTAGGGGTGCCTTCATGGGTTACAACTTCTATTGTTTTCTCCCTCTTTTCCTTGGTGTTGTGGCCGGTCATCCTCCCTCCCTCTCTTCCTCTTTGTGGTGGCCGAAATCTATCTCTTGCTTGGAGCTCTTGTGGTGGCTGGATACTACTTGGAGAAGAAGAAGAAGAAGGAGAGAAAGCTTGCATCCCTTGGAGCTTAGTTGGTGTTATTCTTCATCCTTGGTGAAGCTTTTGTTTTGGCCGAACCTAGCAAGGAGGAGAAGAAGGTGTGTTGGTGATTTCTCATCTCGGAAGATCGTTGCCCACACAACGTCCGAGGTTAGAAGAGGAATACGGTAGAAGATCAAGAGGTCTTTCTAAAAGGTATAACTAGTAATTTTTCCTTTCCGCATCATACTAGTTATTTTTGGAAATAAATACCAAATACAAGAGGCTTACGATTCTAGTATTTCGAATATGTTTTTCGATGTTGTGTTCTTTTATTTTTTTCTTTTCCTTGTGATTTGATTGTTCTTTTCGGTTAACCTAAAGTTATTTTAAGAAATTAAATATTAGTTTTCCTTAAAAGGTTTTGTCTAGTCGGTGGTGGTTGCTCCCATATCCAAGAAGGTCATGTGCCTCGTCACGTCAGTACTGGGAACCAATTTTGGAAATTAATATTTAATGGAATTAATAACTTAGGTGATTTGGATCAAACGTGTAAAGTTCCGCAGGAGATCCAAGTCAAAACCTAAAAGAATAAATAGATTAAGTTTTGGATCAAACGTGTTAAGTTCCGCAGGCGATCCAAAATTTAATTTAAAAGAACACATGGTAGCTAGGAAAAGGTTCAGACCTTTGTACTAAATTTTTGTGCAGTGGAACCTCTAGGTTTTCCGAGTAGCAACCAACATATACTACATATCCTTATGCTTTTCTTTCATATTAAATTTATTGTCATATCCTTGATCTCTTACATTGTCAATCTTAAGTTCGAGAATGCTCAAAATATTTAAGCTCTATAAACAGCCCAAGCTCAGAAGTTGCAAGAACTTTCAAAAATCCAATCCAAAATTCTTCGATCGCTACTCATTTTCTAAATCATCCACACATCTAATGACTAATGACAAGGGACATCTGTTCCTCGTGACTTGCATCTGGAGTGCAATCAAGTATCACAGTGAAATACTTTAGTGTGTATTTTTTGCAACAATTGAAATTCTTACTTCAGTCGTCAATATCTTTATCTCCTCCCTCTCTTTAGCATGTGAAAGTTTGATGAATCTATTGATTTCTTCTTCCTTATTTAGCGTTTTGTTGAATATGTTCATTTATTTTCTACATAATCACGTTTAAAACTAAAATAAGATTTTTTTTTTTTGATACAAATTAAGATATAGCTTATATTATCAACTACTACTTGCGGGCTTCTTAAAATGGGCTCATGAACATATTATACTTTTTTTTTTAATGATTTTGGTACCCTAAAATTTTTGGGACCTGAGGCACTTGCCTCACTTATTACACTACAGGTCTGGGCCTAGGCAGAGGTAAATTATGAAAATTTCATTCATCACAGTAACTCTTTGAATAGGTTAAGTGACTTATTGCAATACACATGTTGAAGTTCTTCTTTAACTATGTGACTTTATTGCAATAATATCCTATATATAAGTATCAACTACAAATCTACGTTATTATTTTCTTATCGTTATCCAAGCAAAAGAGTGATATCATTTATTCCAAATGGTTTAGTATCGTCGGCTCCACGATAAAATACAAATAAATAAATTAATTAAGGAGAATATATTACCCTAACATAGCTGCCCAAAAAGGGCACACACCCAACCCAACGAGGATTTTTTTTTGTTATCATTTTCATTGTTAGAGTGGCAATTTCCCAAAAGACGCACTTCAAGTATGGTTTTACCCAAAAGGTACATCCAAGTTTTTGAATTCTCAAAAGGCGCACAAGGTGCATCCAAGTTTTTACCTTTCTGATAACTGTTGACTTTTTTTTATTTCCTTCCTTCCATTTAATCTCTTCTCTTTTCTCTCTTTTAATCTGTCAATGCATGTAATATCTTTCTTCATTTCCGTTTCCTCTAAAAATAATTATTTAATTTTTAATCGGCATTCTAAATTTGTTTATTTTTTAAAAACTTTAATAAAAAATTTAACAAATATCGAAAATATTTTTTCCTATTTTTTAATACCTAATTATAAAATAATAATAAAATAAAATTATTAAAGCTCATTTTATTAATAAAAATAATAAAAAAAATGAAATAAAAAATCCTTTGGTGTTGGTATTCAGAAACCAGTACTATAGCTTAAATACTAACATCGTTGTGGTACTGATTTCTGAAAACCAACACTACAATGTTCTGAAAGTTTTAACTCATTTTGAGCATTATTGGAAGAGCCTTAAAATAATAAACGAGAACTTATTTGGATTCAGGTTTACCTAATAAATCCATAGGAGTAAGAATGAGTTTGATCAGATCTCTCTAAGTTCATCACTGGGTTTTGACCAAAATCCATTAATGTCTAGAGGACTCGGATTTCTGAAAACTTGAAATAAGATGGAAAATGTGAGTGTGCAGAAGTGAGATAAGATGAGAAATCTTGCTCCTGAGTCTCCTACACGAAGTTATAGACTTGTACCAATTAGCACAAAGTCTGAAACCTTCTAAACCTTCCGAACAATGTTGGGAATTTTTTACGATGATAACAGAGGGCACTCTTGAACTCTAGAGAACTATAAAACCTACAGGAGTTGGAATGAGTCTGATCAGAACTCTCTAAATCCATCAAAGAATTTTGACCGAAACTTATCGACGGACCTAGATGACTTGGATTTCTGAAATGTTACAATGAGATGGAAGTATGGAGTATGTAGAAGGTATATATGGTATCCAATCTTGGTCCTAATACACATAAGCGAAGTTATGATCGGTGCCAACTAACGCAGACTATGATGTTGGTTTCTAAATATCAGCACCATAGTGGTATTGGTCTTTAGAAACTAGCACCGCAATGTTGGTTCCGATCACACTATGATATTGGTTTTTGAAGACCAACACCACAGTGGTGTTGGTCTTCAGAAATCTATACCACAATGTTGGTTGTGGGTGAAACATATGAGAAGGGTAGAAGGGCATTGCTTGTGTTGGGACCTTGATCACCGATTAGAGGGGATAAATAAATGGTCACCTACTTCATTTATTTTCCTGTACTAGTTAGCACGACGGAAATACAACTAAATAAATATGAAAGCTAGCCCTAGATACAAGAAGAAAGAAAACAAACTCTAACATATTTGTTGCCGTGGTTCACAGATGATGCTCCTGTTGGATCGAGTCGCACGTGAGAGGGGAGATGAATCACGTGGTTTTGAAAACTTGTTCTTTTTGAATTTTAAAAGATAAGTACGCAGGGGAAAACTAAGAACTCGAATAAAAAATCAAGGAGACAGAATACGAATGCAAGCGATTTTATTTGCTTCGGAGCCTTCGGCGACTCCTACTCCAAGATTCAGGTCCTGTAGACCTATCGATGAGTAATTCACTAAAATACCTCTTCCGGTACCCTAGAAGAGGAAATTGAGTACAAGAAATTTTAGTACAAGTACAACACACTGTATTTGTCCTTTTGTAGTAATTAAGTACAAAAATTAAAGTTACCAAACACTTTTCAGAAGACGGTCAGCTCAAGTTTGGTGTTTGGACAACTTCTTGCAGTAGATGAGCGTAGCATCGTTATAGCAGAGTTGTAGCAGGAAGTAGGAGTATTCGGAGCCTCAATCGGATGCGTAGGAGCTTGTATATCAATTTTTTTAGAAGCTTGGGCAAGACTGCCTTATAAAGGGCATGGAAGGTGCCTTCCATAGCCATTGAAGGAGCCTTCAACGTAATAAATTTGATTCCGACTTCGTTGCACTTTATCCATGACGAGGTCCAAAATTTATCCCTTGGAAGGTGCCTTCAAGCCATTAAAGGCATCTTCCATGAACAATCTGAAGGCACCTTCCAATGCTTGAAGGCGCCTTCAAATACTGTTCATCCGAAGACTTTTTACTCAATTTGCCTTACAAGTTGTGTTAGTCCAAAACTAAAATATCTAACCTGTAAAATAAAGTTAGCACAGTGATAATACGAAGTAGTATTTAGTTCTTGTCATCTTAGGACTAGGAACTAGTCAAGGTCTCAGATTATGGATTCAAAATGGACCTAAACTGGACCAACGCCTACTGTCCCTCAATCGGAGCACGTCCTCATAGAGTCACTCTCCTCCAGTGACTTATCTTTACTTACCAACTTACAGTCGGTTAACTAACTTCTTGACCTACCAGGTCTTCGTGCTAATTGTCTGGTCTGCAGACCCAACTGGACTTCTACCGATTATCTGGTCTTGCAGACCCAACCAGACTTCTTGACAGATATCCGGTCGGCCTGTTGACCTATCTAGACTTCGCACAAACTATCTTGTCCCGTGGACTTAACTGGATTTATACCTGGTGTCTGGTCCTTCATACCATCAATTCCTATACACTTGGTAAAGTAATCAGGTCACGAAAACACCTAACTTAATTCACTTGTCATTCATCAAAATCTGAGTTAGACCATTAGTGCAAACTACACCAATAGCTCCTACTCCACGGCTGTCTGTACGGTGGGCGATCCCTCAATCCATCGGTGGATTAGTCCCTGAAACTCCAGCTAGCTCAATTCTCTTTATCAATGGAGAAACCTCACCACAAACTTGATCAAGAACTCTTAGATTGCTCTGAGCTATGAAGACTCTATTAGGGGTTAACTTCCTCTAATTTCGTCATCAAAGATAGTCAATCTAAGTTCCATTATATAGAGTTTACGAGAAAATACTCAAGCTGTGTTTTCGTCACAAGTTGACTGTCATACTTATCAGTCAACTAACATTTGTGAAATTTGACTATTACAATCTAACGGTTTGATCCTAGTCAATTGCTCATCATGGATTAATCGACTGGTCTTTATGGGCTAAGCGAACAGAAGTATTCTGTTTACTTCTAGTCAACTGTCCAATCGACTAAACCAGTTGATTAGTAACTTTACCAATCAACTACACCAATCGGCTAATAACTTTATCAGTCGACTAGTAACCCCATAATCTTTGGAATTTCATTCCAAATTTACTAATTCTCAACCACCAATCGACTGAGACATATACCAGCTGACTAGCTAGTAAACTTTAACTTAGGATTTTACCCCCGAGTACAATCACTCATGCACCCATCCTCGCCCGCACAACCTTGACATTGCCTTCTAGTCTCCTCCATCAGCCTTGCATCCCTCGGATGCTTCCTCATCTTTCACGTCTTGCTTTGAAGTAGGCCTACAAATGAATCAAGTTGCCTTGTGAGCTTTTCAAGCCGGCTCTAAAAATATTCGATTCGTATTCGAATTTATCGAATTCGAGCCAAACTCGAACATGTTCGAACTTTTTTCGAGCAGAACTCGAGCCCAAATTATATTGTTCAAGCTACTCATGAACCTTAATATTTATTAATATAAGTTAAATATATATTAAATAAATAAATTTCAAGCCTTTTGAACCTATTTTCGAGCAATAATTCGAATAGTTCGCGAACATGTTCGAATATTTCGAGTCAAACTCGAACCTAAGCCCTAATTCGAACCGAACTCGAACCAAACATTTTCAATTTTTCGAGCTTTGAATCGAGCTCGAACTCAAATATACATATTTCGTAAAAGAGATAAAACAGAATTATCAAAATTGACCGGATCAAATTATCAAATCAAATCATATTAGTATTTGGATTATTCTAATAATTCTGTTGATCCGGTAGCAAAGGAGAGGTTCCATACGGATAGAGGTTAAGGACACGTGGAGGTCAGTGTCGAGACGATCGATGTAAAAGGTGAGCCGAGCCGAGCGGCCGTAGTTGAAGGCCTACGAAGCGGGAGGTCACCTTTCCGAGCGGCCGCGGTAAAAGGTCAGGTCGGCAAGGAGATAACTCGGCTAAGGCTAAGGTTCGAGTTTCCGACGCTCAGGGATTCACATATGATAGTTGACTGGGCCGAGCGACCGCTCAGCTGGGTCGTAGGCTAACATAGGCATTATTCAGCCGAGCATATGAGCGAGCGGCCCACTTGCTCGGCCCGACCAAGTATGGCCGAGTGTCTCTCCCACTCGGTCTGATAAAAGACAGAAGGTGCAGAAGAGTACAAAGGGGATGGCCAGAGATATCCTTTTCGAGATATGTGTCATCGACAGACAGCATGGTCGGCGGCTGAACCACACAGAAGATCGTACAGTGAAGTTTCCACCGTCATGTCAGAGATATGCTCGGACAGTTGCGGTATGACGTCAGGCGTGCTTTTCTGACACATCCATTTTGAGGTATGTTTGGGGAAGCGCTCACGCATCGAGGAGCGTGCATGCGCCTCCCCGGGGGCCTATATAAGGACCTCCAGACTTCGACGGAGGTATGCAATCAGATACATTGTAGCTACAATTCTCCTTATTTCGCCTCATCTTTCTTCTCGCCTGACTTGAGCATCGGAGGGTCGTCACCGGGAACCCCTTCCCGGCCTGGCTTTGTTGCAGGTTCACCGGAGGTCCACGTCATCCCTGCGTACATGCGGAGTCAGCAGAGAGCGCCACATCCCTAGCTTCCATCAACTCATAGCTTGGACAGGATCATCTGTTATAATTATTCTCAGAATTATTCTTAGAATAATTCTGTTATTTATTAATTAGTTATTGACCAAGTTTTTTTGAACATTATATATTGTATTGTTCTTAGTACAAATATCAATGAACAATATATTTTATTGCTCTCATATTATTTCTTGCTCTCTCCCTATTCTTCCTCTTACATGGTATCAGAGTCATCTCTTTTTTATCTTCCCTCAATTTCTTGAGGCGGAGATCGTATAAACGGCTAATTTAAAAAAAAAAAAATCCCTCAAGCCTCTTCTTTTCTCCTACGTATTTTATTTTTTTTATTCTTCTCTATTTTTCAGAACAAACGAAAAATACTTATTTTTCTTCCGCTGCCAACCCCATTGCTTCTCTTTCCTCTGCCTTAATCTCTATTTTTTTCGTCTATGTGGTTTTTTATCCACTACCACCGGACAAGTTATTTTTTACTTTAGATGTCGAATACTCGACGACATCAAAGAGGCCAAAAGTAAAGTTTAGACCGATGTCAGATTTGTCACATCGTTGGTCATACTGAAAATATATGCCCTAAAAGACTTGATTGGTCTAGGGTAAAATATCAAATTTGTCTTGGAATTGGACATTTTGGTATTCAATGTCCTAGTTCATTTGATTCAAATTTCATTGGTGGTCCTACAACCTCAAGACAACCATCAATTTAACAAGTATATCCTAAAGTTCTTTCGTCTGTGCCTACTTATGGTAAAACCTTAGAGTTTTCATCTACTGATTGGTATATTGATATTGGAGCAACTTATCATGTCATATCAAATTATAATATCCTTACAGACGTAATACCATATTATGGCTTAGATTCGGTGCAAGTAGGCGATGGTTCAGGTTTGCAAATTACTAATCTTGGAAACACATATGTTCATTTATCTAATCGAGCTTTTCACATGCGCAATGTCTTTCATGTTCCATCTATCACTAAAAATTTACTTTCTACACGTCAGTTTTGTCTTGATAAAAATGTCATTTTTGAGTTTCATCATAATCATTATCTTATAAAGGATAGAGGAACAAATGCTATTGTGTTTTATGGGAGAATCAAAAATGGCCTCTATTATCTTCAGAGTTCTTCAATCAAAGCTTTTGTTGGTGAACGCACAAATAAACCAACTTGGCATGTACGACTTAGTCATCATTCCCTTCGTATTGTTCAGTCAATCATCAATAGGTATGGTTTACCTACTTCTATTACCTCCTCTCCATCTTATTCATGTAGGGCCTACATGGAATCTAAAAGTCATAAGATACCTTTTTCTTCATCTGATCATGTTAATTTTCCACTTAAATAATCCATTCTGATGTTTGGGGCCCTGTACCTATTTTGTCTAATCAAGGTTTTCAATATTATGTTACATTCATTGATCATTTTAGCAAATATACTTGACTCTATCCTATGAGAAGGAAATCTGATTTATTTGATATATTCTTTAATTTTTAAATTCAAGTAGAACGATCTTTTAATCGTAAAATACTCTCTTTTCATTCTGATTGGGGAAGTGAATATCAAGCTCTCCATCGTCATCTTATCTCTTGTGGAATTGTTCATCGAGTTTTTTGTCCTCACACTCCAGAACAAAATGGCTCTGCTGAGAGAAAACATAGACATATAGTTAAAACTGCCTTAGCTCTTCTTCATCATACATCGGTTCCGTGCAAATTTTGGGATGAAGCTGTTAGCACTGCAGTATATTTCATAAATTGACTTCCTACTCCATTGCTCAATCATAAATATCCTTTTGAAAAACTTTATAATCAAACCCCTGATTACACTTTCCTTCGAATTTTTGATTGCGCATGTTATCCATGGTTACGCCCTTATTCTAACACATAAACTTGACTCTCGTTCACTACAATGTGTTTTTCTTGGTTATAGCAATTTGCACCATGGTTATCGTTGCTTGCATATACCAACAGGACGAATTTATATTTCACGACATGTTACTTTTGATGAGTCTCTATTCTCTTTTTCGGTAGCATCTTCAATCTCTCCTCCGGATACAAGTGGCACTTTCTTAATGCCACCTAATATTATCACAAGTGATGGCATCCTAGGTCCTGCTCCGGAGCTCTCTAATAACTCTCCTATACCATCAGAATCACCTCAGGTTGCTGCTCCAATCTTAGAAGCTTCACCGATCGAAGATAATATGCTCTCTGGTTCCTCGGATAATGCAAGTCCGTCATCTACATCATCATGTCAGCCTACTTCCTCGTCGTCATCAACAAGTGATTCAGATGATAATGCTCCTCGTCGCATGCTTCCCATTAGTGATATTTATGAGTGTTGCCCACCAAATGCAACTCAATATCCCCTTCCACGAGCTCTAGAGGTCTCTTCAAAATCTATTGAACCAACCTGTTTTACACAAGCAAACAAGGATCCAAACTGGCGTAGTGCAATGGCTACAGAATTTGATGCACTTCTTCGCAATGGAATATGGACTCTAGTTCTGCGCACTCCCTCAATGAATGTTGTGGGCTCTAAATGGGTATTTTGTCTTAAGCATCGAGCTTATGGTTCTCTTGAAAAATACAAAGCTCGACTTGTAGCTAAATGATTTAGTCAACAACCAGGTATTGACTTTAATGATACTTTTAGCCCAGTCATCAAAATTACATCTGTTAGACTATTATTATCAATAGCTGTTAGTTCTAATTGGCTTGTATGACAATTGGATATTTCAAATGCATTTTTCCATGGTCATCTTGAGGAAACTGTATTTATGGAGCAACCACCTGGGTTCATTCATCCACAATTTCCATCTCATGTTTGCCAACTCAAGAAATCCTTATATGGTCTTTGACAAGCTCCTCGTGCATGGTTTCATCGACTATCTAATTGGTTACAAGCTCAAGGATTTTGTGGATCAAAGACTGACTCGTCTCTATTTCACAAATATAATGATGGAAATATAATATTTTTTCTTATTTATGTGGATGACATTCTGATAACCGGCAATGATCACAAGGGTATCACAACTTTATTAAGTCTTCTCAATCAAGAATTTCCTACTCGAGATTTGGGTATTGTTCATTTTTTTCTTGGTATTGAGCTTATTCCACATGAGGATGACTATCTTCTCTCTCAGAGCAAATACATTACTGGACTTTTTCAAATAGCCAAAATGGATGGAGCACGTCCGGTCTCTACACCAATTGCTGTAAACAACTTTCCAACTTTATCCTCTCCTGCTCTATTTGATCCACAGATTTATCGAAGTATTGTTGGGGCCTTACAATATGCCACTATCACACGCCCTGATATTACTTTTGCAGTAAATCGTGCTTGTCAATTCATGCATGCTCCAACTGAACAAAATTGGGATAATGTAAAAAGAATATTTCGTTATCTCAAAGTTACTATTCTACATGGTCTTCTTTTATATCGCCAATCATCTCGAGATTTACATGCATATAGTGATACGGATTGGGCAAGTTCTCCTGAAGATAGACGCTCTACTAGTGGATATGCAATATTTCTTGGACAAAATCTTATCTCATGGAATTCGAAAAAGCAACCTAAGGTATCTAGTTCAAGCACTGAGGCAGAATATAAAGTTATAGCAAATACAACATTAGAAATTATTTGGCTTCAATCACTTCTCTCTGAACTTCATCTTGCATCAAATATTGCATCAAAAATTTGGTGCGACAATATTGGAGCAACATATCTTATAGCAAATTCAATCTTTCATGCTCGTACAAAACATGTGGAAATTGATTTTCATTTTGTTCGTGAACGTGTGGCAACTCAGCAGTTATCCGTCTCTTATATTTTTGCTGAAGATCAAATCGCTGACATCTTTACTAAGCCACTATCCAGACAACGTTTCAACAAGTTAACAAACAAACTCAACATCAGAGATCTCCCGTTGAGTTTGTCGGGGGGTAAAAGAGATAAAACAGAATTATCAAAATTGACTGGATCAAATTACCAAATCAAATCATATTAGTATTTGGATTATTCTAATAATTCTGTTATAATTATTCTCAGAATTATTCTTAGAATAATTCTGTTATTTATTAATTAGTTATTGACCAAGAACTTTTTGAACATTATATATTGTATTGTCCTTAGGACAAATATCAATGAACAATAGATTTTATTGCTCTCATATTATTTCTTGCTCTCTCCCTATTCTTCCTCTTACATTTCGAGCCGAATTCGGCCTTCAATTTTTCTACATATTCGATTCGATTCTTTTACACCCCTACTTTCAAGAGCTTCCTTCGGTCTTATCCTTGTTGTCGAGTCCTCCTTTGCCAGCACAACCTTGACCTTACATTCTAGTCATCTCCTTTAGTCTTGCGTCCCTCGTAGAGCCATCAATTTGGGTTGGGCCAGTCGGGTTGGCCTGCCCCACCGAATAATTTAAATAAGTTGGGTTGAAAATTTATCAACCCATCATCTGGCGGGCCTAAATGCGTTAGCCCGCGCGAGTCGCAAGTCCGAGCGGGCCAACCCACGGTGGGCTCGGGTTGGCCCCCGGGCATGACAAAAATATCAATAACTATTTCTAAATATATTAGGACTTATAAATATTAATTAACGGTGAGAAGTCAACTGCCGAGTTAATACATTCTCTTTCTAACTCTCTAGTCTCTTCTCCTATTATTAATCTACTAACTACTGTAGTGATAATTATAAAACATAAATAGTACTTAAAACTTAAAACCCTATTTCTATTTTCACAATTTCACTTGACGCTTCGCCTTTGTTCGCCTTGACACCGACTGATCGACACCACCTTCCACCTACCTCTCACTCCCAGAGTCATAGCCTCGCACACACCTGCGGGCCTGCGGCCTGCCTCATCAGCGGTCGCTGGCCAGTGTCTCCCCGTGGTTGTGAAGAAGAACGACATTCCGCCTCACACATGTCTGCCTTAGTGTCTCCTCGAGTCCCCAACTCCCCGTAGGCACATGAAACCGGCAGAGACACAGAGTGCAAACAAACTGAAAGATGGCAGTCCAACTCCGATAGACGACAAGCTTGAATCCACTAATTCAGCAATCGCTAATCTCCCAACTCGAATCCCACAAGTTTGGTAGCCTCTAAGTTTCATTTGAGGTAAGATTTTTTGCTTCTTTTCCTAATTTCGTTCTATTTCCCACTAGTTTCATACTTTCGTAGTCCCTACTCAGCTACTCCCTAATGTTTAGCATTGTTATGCAATACCAGATTACTAGTTTTCTCTTTTAATACTCAACATATCTTGTGTCATTGTGTGTTTTGACTTTGGATTGATTTATTCTGCATTTGTTCTGCAATCAATAGGGTTAATATAAAAACTAAATTTAGGTTATTTTTCTATTGACATTTAGAGTTCTTGTTTGATTGATTTTATCAGAAACTAAATTTATTTATTCTATTTCAGATTGATTTTGAAATGGACTATAATTCTCAAAAGCAAACTATTATTTTAGATGATGAATTAGAAAGTGCTAAGCATGATGACAATGGGTCAATTAAAAGGTCTAAAGAAACTTCTGATATTTGAGAGTATTTTAAGAAAATGAAAGGGATTGATAGTATAGATAAAGCTGAATGTATTTGATGTAAAAAATAGTATAAGTGTGGGGGTAAACAATATGAAACTTCTACGTTGTGGCACCATCTTAAAATTTGCGACAAATTAAAGTTTCATGATGTACGACAAATGGTTCTTGATCAAGATGGAAAGATACGATCTAAGAAAATAAATCAAAAGTTTTCACGTGAGCTACTGGTTTGTGCAATCATTAGACATGATTTACCATTTTCATTTGTTCAGTATGATGGTATTAGAGCTTGGATGAAGTACATAAATCCTGATGTTGCTTGCATTTCTAGAAATACTCTTGTTTCTGATATTAACTGAATCTACTTGAAGGAAAAAAGAAAAGCTTAAGTGTATTTTATCTACAGTTCATAATAGAGTTTATTTTACTTCAGATTTGTGGACGGCGTGCACTAGTGAGGGTTATATTTGCTTGACTACCCATTTTGTTGATGATGACTGGAAATTGAATAGTAAAATACTTAGTTTTTCTCATATGCCCCCTCCACACTCAGGAGTTGAATTAGCTGCAAAATTGTTTGAATATTTGAAGGAATGGAGGATTGACAAAAAGGTTTTCTCTTTGACATTGGATAATGCATCTAGTAATTATAACATGCAAGTTCATTTGAAAGAGTAACTCTCTTTGCATGATAGTTTATTGTGTGACGATGAATTTTTTCATATTCGTTGTTCTGCTCATATATTGAATCTCATTGTGCAAGAAGGTTTGAAAGTGGCTATTGTTGCTTTGAATAAAATTAGAGAGTCGGTCAAGTATGTTAAAGGTTCAGAGGCTAGGATGAAAAAGTTTGGAGAATGTGTGCAAGCAGTTGGTAACATTGATACTAGTATTGGCTTGCGATTAGATGTGTCTACTCGTTGGAACTCAACATATTAATGCTGGATAGTGCCATCAAATATAAAAAAGCTTTTGCTTCTCTTCAATTCAATGACAAGAATTATAAATATTGTTCTTCAAGTGAAGAGTGGAAAAGAGGAGAGAAAATATGTGAGTTCCTTGAGCCATTTTATGACACTACTAATTTGATCTCTAGTTCTTCTTATTCTACATCAAATTTGTATTTTATGCAAGTTTGGAAGATTGAAGTTTTGTTAAAGGAAAACTTATCAAATGAAGATGAGGTGATAAGTTGTATGTGTAAAAGAATGATGGAGAAGTTTGACAAGTATTGGACTCAATATAGCACGATGCTTGCATTTGGAGCTATTCTTGACCCACGAATAAAACTTTCAATGTTGGAGTTTTTTTATTCAAAGGTTGAAAATGATTCTCTTAAATGCAAAAAGAAGATAGATCTTGTGAAGACAAAATTGTGTAAGGTTTTTGACCAGTATTCTGATACTAATCAAACAAGTTCTTCACAACCACAATCTTCTACCACACATACACATTCACAAAGTGTTGGAGTTAAAGGAAAGAACAAAAGAATTTTTTATGTAAGCACTCTAATATTTTTTTTCTTGTATTCTCTATTTTTTTTGTCACTACTATTCCAATTAATGTAGGAAATGATGGCATATGAGAGCCAAACAATTACAAGTGCTGGAAAATCTCAATTGGATCTCTATTTGGAGGAGCCAAAACTTGAATTTGCATATTATCAAGATTTGGATATTTTGGAGCATTGGAAGAATCAAAAGCAACGATATCCAACTCTTGCACTAATGTCATGTGATGTTTTAGTTATTCCTATAACTACTGTTGCATAAGAATCGGCTTTTTCCATTGGTGCTCGTGTGCTTACCAAGTATAGAAGTTGCACACTTCATGAAAAAGTACAAGCTCTTATTTGCACTCGCAATTGATTACATGGCTATGCTATTGGTAATTTTGTATTTTTTAGTTATGTTCTTGACTTAGTTGATATATTAGTTTATTGTTATTTTATTTTTTTAACTATCTTCATCTTTGTGTATTTTATATGCAGATAAAGATAATGAAGACAATGCAAGTTTCAAAACATCATTATCTATACAAGAATCAAATACTCTAGAAGAGGATATCGATTAAGAAAAAGGAGATAAAAAAGAAGATTTTGATATGGATGATGTTATTGATGAAATTTAAAAAATCTTATATTATTTGTTTAGGTCCCTCCATTCCGAGAGTATTAGAGATATTGAACTTTCCATTTCAATTTTATTTTATGTTTTTAATTATTGTGTAGTACTGGTGTCATGGTGTGTTTGGTACTTTGGTTATTGGTACTTAATCTCTTAAGTCTTAACTTTTAATTATTATGTGTTAGTGTTATGGTGTGTTTGGTTCTTTGGTTATTGCTATGTAACATATTAAATCTTAACTTTTAATATTTACGTGTTATAGTTTAAGTCTTGTAGTCATTGAAGAATGAAGAATCTGGTTCTGAATATGGAGTCTTCTTTGGAAATTTTGAATTTGGAAACATGTGATTTGGTGTTTTTCATGTTGATCGATTTTTTTTCATCTTTATCTTGATCGGTGGTTAGTATTTAGTATCAATCTAGTCCTTTTTGCAATTTAATTTTCTAAATAAACTAAAAATAGAATGAAACATCAATAAGAAATAAAATTAAGCAAAGTTACTAACAGTGTGCGGTGGGTGCTCACTGCTCAGACCACAAACCAAGGAGTCACCGAGTTAGGAGATTGCACCAAGTTCAAGGGAAATATGAATACCCCTCACTGCTGCTGTGTTGCAAGTGAACTCCGACCATGGTGGACCTGTTCCCAGAGTCCCAAGGGTCCCTTACAACCAGCAGATTGCTAACTGCTGTAAGGGAGGAGTGGATGCATCCTATGGCTAGGATCTTGCCGTTGCACTCAGACTCAGTAAGCTTATCTATTAAGAGTGATCATTTTTCATTGATCGGTTGTTTTTTATTTGTTTTATAGGCCCACGAGTTAGTCCGCCTAATCCGTAATCCGCCTTGAGTTGGGTCGGGTTGGAGATTTTATAGTCTGCCGGGATTGTGGGTCGGCCCACCCCACCCCGTCAAATGTTGGGTTTTTGGTGGGTTGGCCCGCCCCGCTCGGATTAGCCCGTTTGATAGCTCTAATCCCTCAAATGCTTCCCCATCCTTCACGTATTACCTTCAAAAGCTTCCTTCGACCTTATTTTTATTGTCGGGTCTTTCTTTACCAAGTTACACTTGGATTTACAGGGTCAAGCCTCAAGCTTGGATTTACACCACCAAGATCCCCATGCTTGGACTTCACCTTTGTCAATATCACACTTGGACTTTCCTTTGCACTTATCACCTGCACATTCAATAGCGCATATTAAATATGGATGCAAACCCTAACTTAAACCCTTTGTCTAAATATAAAAATCTAAGGGTACACTAATTGTTCCAACAGCTTGAGCATTACTTGTTCCCCTAAATGGAATCCTTGTAAATTAGGTAGGAATAGTAAAAGGATATCCATAGTTGTGCAAAAAATCCACGTACTGAGCATCATTTGCCACACCCAAATGCCACGCCCTTATACACTTAGAAACTCTCATTAAGTGAATCCTGATTGTGATTACTAATTGTAGGCATATTTTTGTTGTGATTGTATAAATAAGATATGGCAGGAGCTCTTTGACCATGTTGTTTTTAGTTACGAAAGTAAAACTCATTCATATTTCAACGAGTTAAAATGTAACCTTACAAGTTCTTTTGTTAGGTTTGCAACTGCAAATGCACGCTCTGATGGTCATCTTTTGCTTTGTGGAGGAAGGGAAGCTAGTAGTGTGGTGAGTGAAACATTTTAGATTTCAATTGACTTACTATATTACATGCAAAATTATGTTTTATTCTTTCATTGGTTTTCTTGTGTAGCACTATAGGGGAATCTATATTACAATTTGTTTGATGAAATGTATTGACACTAAAATAATAATTAGTTGATGTTTCTCTAAAGTACAGAAATTTTGGTGTGACCATTTTTCTACCCTTCTGACATGCTTCGCTCACAACCAACACTGTGATGTTGGTCCTTAAAGACTAACACTAATATGATGCTAATTTTTGAAAATCAATACCAACATCTGTTCTAGTTGACATGTGACTATAATTTTATCTAAGTGTCTTACGACAAATATTGGGCACCATATATACCTTCTATACATTAACACTTCTCATCTCATTATAAGTTTTCGAAAATCTAAGTTCCCTAGGTTCATTAATGGATTTCAATCAAAACTTATTGATGGACATAGAGATCTCCAATCGATCTTATTCAACTCATGAAGGTTTTTGCAGTACCCAAGAGTCCAAATGTGCCCTCTATTATCATCGTAAATGATTCTCAACATTGCTCAAAAGGTTTAGAAAGTTTCAGACGTTGTGCCAATTGACACGGGTTTGTAACTTCGTGTAGGAGACTTAAGGCTAGGATTTCTCACCATATATGTCTTCAGTATACTCCACACTTTCATTTCATTGCAAATTTTCGGAAATCCAAGTCCCCTAGTTCATTAATAAGTTTCGATCAAAACTTATTAATGAACTTAGAGAGCTCTGATCGGGCTCATTCCAACTTATGGAGTTTATGCAGTGTCTAGGAGTTTAAATATGCCATCAATTATCATCATAAAGGATTTCCAACATTGGTCAAAAGGTTTAGAAAGTTTTAAACTTTTGTGTCAATTGACACGGGCCTATAACTTCGTGTAGGATACTCAAGACTAGGATTTCTCACCTATATTCCTTCTACATACTCTACACTTCTATCTCATTATAAAATTTTAGAAATTTAAGTCCTCTAGGTCCATCAATAAGTTTTGATCAAAACCTACTGATGGACCTAGAAAACACTAATCCGACTCATTATAACTCCTATGAATTTGTTAGGGGAACCTGAATCCAAATAAGTCCTCGTATACTTTTTTAAATCCCTCACAATAGTGCTCAAAAAGATTTAAAGCCTTCAGAATACTGTAGTATTGGTTTCTAAAGGCAAGCACCACTGTGATGTTGATTTCTAAAGAATAGCACCATTGTTTCGCTAGTCTTCGGAAACCAGTACCATAATGTATGATCAGAACCTACATTGTGATGTTGATCTTTCAAAATTAACACCATAACAAGTGAAACTAGTACTAAAGTAATTTTTATTTTATTTTTAATTATTTTTTATAAATAAAATTAGTTCATGTTATTCATTTTAATTTTAATTTATATGCTTTTATAATTATATATTAAAAAATAATTTTAATATTTTATTAACCTCAAAATAAATAAATGTAGAGGATAATATAATTTAAAGGAAAATAGAGAAAGAAAATATATTATACATAAAGGAGATAAGAAATAGAAGAGAATAAGTGTTACTATGTAAATAAAGAAAAAAAAAATAGAAGAAAAAGATTATTACAGGTAAAAGACGTATGCTACTTTATTATTTATCAAATGATGTATTTTTTATAGTACTTTTTTCATTCTATCCTTTTGATAATTTTTTTATAAATTTTATATGTTATCTTTCTCTTTCTTCTCTTTCCTCCCATGCAACGTTTCTTCTGTTTTCTCTCCTTTTTTTTTTTTTTTTCTCTTTTGTATGTTGATTCTTCTAAAAATATTTTAACACATCTGAGAAGCCGAAATAAATAATGGATAGCATACTTCAGCTCCTTATAATTCTAGAAATCCACATGAACTGAAATGGGTGCAATCAGAGCTCTTTAGGTTCATCAGTAGGTTTTGATTGAAATCCACTAATGTACCTAGAGAGCTCCGATTGTATCCATTTCAGTTCCTGTGGATTTTCTGGAGTTGCAATGAGTTCAAATATGCTATCCATTGTTTATTTCAGCTTTTTAGAAGTATTAAAATGTAATAAGGAAGAATCGTCAAAATTCTCCACGTTAGGCCTGATATGGAATCATATCGGACCCAATGTGACCCTGATATAGAATAATATCAGGCCCAACGTGGAGAATTTTGGCGATTCTTCTTTATTACATTTTAACACCTTTGAGAAGCTGAAATAAATAATGGATAACATATTTGAACTTCTTGCAACTTCAGAAATACACAAGAACTAAAATGGGTACAATCAGAACTCTGTAGGTCCATATCGGTGGGTTTTGGTTAAAATCCACTGATGGACCTAGAGAGCTCTGATTACACTCATTTCAGTTCTTGTGGATTTCTGAGGTTGTGGAGTTCAAATATGTTATCCATTGTTTATTTTAACTTCTCAGAGGTGTTAAAATGTAATAAGGAAGAATCATCAAAATTCTCCACGTTGGACCTAGTATCATTCGATATCGGCCCAATGTGGAGAATTTTGGTGATTATTCCTTATTACATTTTTAACATCTCTGAAAATTTAAATAAACAATGAATAACATATTTGAACTCTTTGCAATCTTATAAATCCACAGAAATTGAAATGGATACAATTGAAACTCTCTATGTCCATCAGTGGGTTTTGGTCGAAACTCACTGATGAACCTAGAGAGCTCCGATTGCATCTATTTCAATTTTTTTGGATTTATGGGGTTGCAAGAAAATCAAATATGCTATCAATTGTTTATTTTGACTTCTCAGATATGTTAAAATATTTTTAGAATAATCGACGTGCAAAGGAGAGAAAAGAGAAAAACGTTGCCAGCATAGGAGGAAAGAAAAGAGAGAGAAATGAGAGAAAATATAAAGAAAAGTAATCAGGAGAGTAGAATGAAAAAAATATATAAAAAAATATATCTTTTGATAAATAATAAAGTAATACGTGTCTTTTGATAAATTTAAAAATCTGAATATGACTTTTGGTAAATTATCGAAAGGAAAGGGAAGAAAAAATCAATAATTATCTAGAGGTAAAATTGAAATTAAATGTACATTTTAGATATTTTTAAATTTTAGATGCATCTTTTAGAAAATTACCGTGGAGAGTTGGAATTAAGAGTGAGTAAATTAGGGGTGGAAAAATCTTTAAATACAGTCGCTCTTCGGATTTGACAAATCTGTATAATTATTTATTTTGTTAATGAAATTATATCGTACTATCCGAATACTATAATAAAATAGGAGAATGTTCTATAAAAATCCGAATCGTCATTGCACCTGTAGTTTTAAAATTATAAAAATCAGAAAAAAAAAAATGCAATTTATTATTATTATATTAAAAGAAACACTTTTACAAACTATCAAAACAAAACTCCATCTATAAATTAATTAAAATTATTGTTTCGATTAAAATTGCATTACCTTAAAGCTATTTTGACCCAAACTAGTTTACAATTATTTAGACCAAAATTATTCTAACTTTTAAGTTATTTTGATTTAGCTATCAAAATTACTCCAAGACAATTTTAATTTAGCATCATTTTGATTAAATTTAGATTAAAATAGTATCACCTTAGAGTTGCTCTAAAATGATATTGATGCGGTGATGAGGAGCTCCATCCTGTTATCATGGTGGAGATCAATGGAGGTCAAAGTTAAGATGATCAACGGATGAACGATTTTGGCCTATCGGGCAAGGCATATTCCGACCAGGGGTTAAGCATCAACCCACCGTCTCCGACGCAGAGTAATCAAATCGACGCTCAAGGGACGCACAGAAGCCGAGCCAAGCGACTCCTCTGCTCGGCCTAGCAACAGACTCAACATCAGCCGAGTACGCGGGCATTGAGCTGCCGGCCGAATGACTATCTCGCTCGACCAAGTAATAGAGCATTTGGACAGTGGGCTTCCGACCGAGCGGCTATCCCGCTCGGCCCAGCAACGGACGACACTTGGACAAGGGGCTTTCAGCCGAGCAACTATCTCGTTCGGTGCAGCAGCAGACATAAGGATATCAGAATCCTAACCAAGAGGTCATTCCGCTCGGCAAAGCAACAGACATAGCGGGATATCCCTCAGATATCCTTTTAGGAGCTAGCGTCGTTGACAGGCGGTGTGATCAGACAGAGGATCGTACGACGGAAGCTTCCACTGTCACTTTAGAGATATGCTCGACCCGTTAAGGTACTGCACGTCAGGGACACTTTACTGACATGTTCCTTCAGGAAAAGTTTGGGATAGCGTGTCCACTTTAAGAAGTGTGCACACACGCTACAGGAGCCCTATATAAAGGGAGGTCCAGGCATCGGTGGAGGTATGTTTTTCTCGTAATTTCTACTGTTGCGCTACAGTTCTCACTATTTCTTGCCCCACCGGAGACTGATTTGAGTGTCAGAAGACTATCGTCGTGACCCCTTCCCTGGCTTGGCACTGACGTTACTTGTGTTGCAGGCGGAAGCGAAGTCCATCAAAGGTTAGTAAGAGCACCACGTCCTCAACATCGGTTTCTCCGACTTTCGGACAGGATCAGATATGATTTTATACAAAATATTTTAGACAATACATTATAAATAAATCATTATTTTGATAAATTTTAAAATAGGAGTGTCCTTCGAAGATATGGAAAAGAGGATATTTTCTTTAAATTTGTTACTTTATAAAAAATGTAACCTTAAGGATTTTATTAAGCTGTTTTTAATTATTTATATTGTTAAATACTATAATATGATGATTTTAAAGTCTAATAGAATAAAATTATATATTTTCCATATTACAATTTTTTTTTATCATCTATATAAGTTTTTTAATTAGCTCGGTAAAATCGTATGGAAAGTGATTGATAAAAAAAAATATAGAAAAGTTAATTACTTAACCTTTGATTTGTATCATTTAGCGGAAAAAAGAATTTTAAAAATTGAAACAGTTTAAAAACATGATAACTTAATTCCTAGTTTACCTCACGCTTAACTTTCTTCTGAGATTATATATATCTTCTTTAAAATGTTACACTAATTGAAAATCTTCATTTTACCAATATGAAATTATGAATTAAATATAAAATATAATTTTAATTCTATTTCTACGACTATATATAAATATATATATATTCAATTAATGAATCATCCGACAATTATATCTGAACTTAACCAGGAGCACCCTCATATAGATACAGTATATCATTTATATAATAATTTTGTGTTTCATTGGGACGGTGTGATGATTAAAACATGAAATATTATTATATGAGATTTTGGGGGTGAAACTCAACGTGTCCAAATATACCTTCCCCCTAGGCCGGATCCTCTGGACTAAAAGCGATCCAAAGAATCTCCTCTCTCTTCTCTTTATATCTTATCATTTGTACTAATGATTAGTAATCATCTATGATTTAATTTTTTTCATGTTCATCTAAAAATAAGTTAACAGAAGTACTAAGAGTGAACAAATCACCTTTAGTCGCATTATTTCATATTGACATATGCAGAAAATAAATCACAGATAGATGACTATTAATCTTTCGAACCGTGACTAACACATGAAGTGGTGGATTTGTACAGGATAGCAATGGAGTGGGAAGAATTATGACTTTTTTCAAAAAGCCTAACTCCAAAAAATTATGAAGATTTATCTATAATCAAGTTATATTTTGAGATTTTTTTAATACTAGGTATTGAGATCTTATGACTTGGTTAATCTAAAGTGGACGATTCGGTCACACATTACTAAGTAAATTCATAAAGCATGGTAACTCCTGATGTTAAGTTTAATTTCATTAATAATTCAATTATCATAGATGTGTCCTACATAAAAATAAATTATAATTATTTGAGGAATACATCATATCTCTTATTACCATATTAAATCCCACCCTAGCGCCTCTCACAAATGTCCTACACTAATGAGAGAGAGTAAATCAAGAAATTAAAGCAAGCCATTACATGAGAGGATATTCATAGCAATTTTTTCGATAATCAACCTTACTCAATTTTGCAAACTTATATTTTAAATGTTGATGAACTAGGATTTGTCCATCTATATATAAATAATTTATATATTAAACAACATAATAGAACTAGTAGTAGAGTCATTAATTTAGATTGAGTCCGTCGAGTTGGCCTGTAGACTAAATAATTTAAGTACGTTGGATTAAAATTTTATCAATCCATTTAAAGGCGAGCCAAGTGGATTGACATGCCTGAGTCTGCGACTCACAAGAGTTAGCTTGCAATGGGTTTGGGTTGACTTGCGGGTTGAGAATTTTATTTTTCAATTCCTTAAAACTAAAATGAAAAATTCAATGGGCTCATGAGTTTGTCCCACTTAATCAGTAACTCAAACTTAAAATTTTTAATCTTTTATATAGTTGGGTCGCATTACCCTCAACTTGCTTTGGGATGAGTTGAGAATTTTCCAACTCACTAGGATGACGGACGGGTCGGCTTGTCCCGCCATGGGTTGGCCCTCCCCGTCACGGGCTGGCTTGCCCCGGCTACTAAATAATTTAAGCATGTTGGGTTGAAATTTTATCAACCCATTTAAAGGTGCATCTAGGTAAATTGACCTACTTGGCTTCGTGACTCGCATGGGTTGGCCTGTGATGAGTTTGGGTTGGCCTGCAAGTTGAGAATTTTTTTTTCTCCGAGACTTAAAACTAAAGTGGAAAATTCAATGAGCTCATGAGTTTGATGTTGGTGCAATGGAGATCGACAGGAGGGGGTGAATTACTTACAGAAATAAAACAACCTCTTTCTCGTTATTTGGACTTTGATTAGTAAACACAATTAAATAAAAAAATAAATTAAACTACTAAAATAAAGAAGAGGCGAGGATTTACTTAGTTAAAACTTAGGTGGTTGTTAATCCAAAGCAGATGAAAGCTCACTAAAATTCTCCTTTGTTGAAGATAAAAAAGTCTATTACACTCTTTGATAGCTCAGAAAGATACTAGGAAATAAATACAAAAGTTGCTATTGAATTCATACCTCTATAGGTCTTTTTATTGCTCCTGAAAGCAAGTAGTCGTTGCTTGGAGGCGCCTCTAAAGAGTTTCAGGTCGCCTCCAAGAGAATAGAGTTTTATCCACAACTAAACGATCGCTGCTAACAGATTTGCTTGATTGAAGGCATCTTTAATGAGTTTGAAGGCGTCTTCGTACTGTTCATGGAAGGTACTTCCCATGAAACAGATCATCCTTACATGCAAAGGCGCGAGGGCACCTCTAAGCCTCTTAGAGGCGTATTCAATAAAGCATATCAGTCTTTTAGCTGATCTTCTTTGCATAAGTGATGCTCCGGTTAACTGAAGTTGAGCTCATCTGAACTCAACTCCAACCTTCTCTTCGAGTAGACTTCCTCTTTAGCTTTTCGTCCCTCGAATGTCGCACACATCATTCTCATCCACAGGTGTACTCTTTTGTAGCATCTCGTCCCTCGGATGCACCGAGTCTGTCGACTTCTTTCTCGTGCCATCCTTTCGTTAGCTACGTATTCTACTTGACTTTTTGTGTTATTAAGTTCCTATATACTTAAACACAAGGATCAAATATAAAAAAATCAAACTTAACTAGGTTGACCACATTAAAATTATCACGAGATATTTATATTTGACTAACCTAATCCATAACCTAAATTTAAAATTTTTAATCTTTTATATATATATATTTTGTAATGGGCTCGTTAGTGGGGTCACATTATCCACAATCCGCCTCCTTGTGATGGATTGGGTATTCTATGAAACCGTTCGCATAAGAGCAGTGGATTCACACAATATCTCAACCGTCCATCTAAATCCTTCGTTATCTCTCTCTCCTTTCCAACCGCTCGATCCTTTCTGTTAACCGGTGTTTAACGTCCCCGATCAAGCTCCTGATCTCAGTTTCTAGGGTTACATAAACCAACCCATACTGCGCCGAACGAACAGCGGAGGCGAATTCATCACTTCCATTTCCTCAAAAAATGGCGACCCGGATGAGTAAGAAGAGAAAGGTCTAACCCAAGATGCCTCCTTTCCTAACGGATTTTTTCGCCGTGTCTCAGTTTCTTCGGTGTCGTCTCGGTGTCGCAGTTTGTGGCGGATGGGGTGTTCTTTGCGGAGTTGAACGAGGTCCTGACGAGAGAACTGGCGGAGGATGGATAGTCGGGCGTGGAGGTCAGAGTTACGCCAATGCCGACCGAAATCATCATTCGGGCAACTCGTACCCAGAATGTTCTTGGTTAGTCGTGAGATAAGTTTTAAATGTAATTCTCCTGTTTTGTTTGTTCTGAATGCTATTTGCCTGTCTGTTTGGCTGGTATAGGTGAAAAGTGTAGGAGAATTAGGGAACTGTTGTGCAGAAACGATTCAAGTTTCCTGAGAATGGGGTCGAGCTATATGCTGCGAAGGTGAACAATAGAGGGCTTTGTGCCATTGCTCAGGCGGAGTCAGTCCGTTACAACCTTCTTGGAGGACTTGCTGTTAGGAGGTTTGGATTATTTCCACACTTTTTTTTTTGTCACAGAAAGCTTCATTTTTTTTTTTTGGGTCAATTTTGCTAATTCTTGTATTCCATTTCATTCTTTCAAATTTATTTATCAAGTCTTAATTGTTTGACTATTTATAGTTATATTACACTGGATTTTTTTTGTGGTTTGTTATGGTGTGAGGTGTGATTTCACTTATTTGACAGAAAATTTGACCATTTCATTCAATTATTTTATAGCTTGCTCATAATGATCATGGTTTTAGCCTCACAAATTCTCACCCCTTGCATGATTATTGTCATCCATAAAACAAATAGGCCAATCAGTATCATATTTGTGTTGGAAGATGACGAAATATAGTTTTCCTTGGAGCAATTAGGTGCTATGTGTTTTTTTTAAATCTAATGGCTTAACCTCCTTGGTATATTCTTATAAATTTATTTCTAATTAATGTTTTGTATGTTTGCTTCTTCTATCTGAGTTACTGATTTCCAATTGAGCAAACCTGCACTTGTTTCTTTGTAACCACTGATGACTCGCCAAAGGTAATGAAGTAGGCTACTTTACCTACTTTGTGTAGTAAGATGACCCATGAATGGTTGTTGAGAGTGTAACACTTTTTGGTTCTAGCTTGGTTGTATTTTTTCCTCCTCCATTTTGTATTAAGATGAAAATTCTAGCCTGATACGTCTATCAGAGGAAGTTTATAAAGATATGAACACATTCCTCTTAAGTGCAAAAGCTTTTGAGTTAAGTGGTCACTCAAACATTTACTCCATGTCAAAATGAAATAATGTTTTCTCTCTTATTGATTGAACAATGAACACTACTATGTTTTCTTGATTTATTTTAGTTTTGCCTCCTTTTCTTTATTTTATTATTTTGTTCTTGAGCATTGTTGCTTATAGTGCTGCTAGGCATCATATTGTCTAATGGTTTGTTTTTATGCTCATACAATGAATTAGGAGTTTGTCAGGCTTCTTGTATATTATATATACTCGGAGTTTGGAATATGCTCGAACATTTTATTACAATGTAATGGTGTTTCTGTAGTTCTGCTATCAAATAAATTCCCTTAGATTCGTTTTAGTCTGACTTATTTAGTTTTTGAGTTTGTTACCTTAACAGCATTATCTCATTCATGGAGTGGTTAGTTGTGCTCCTAGTTAACTGACAGATTTTTTCTGCCAATGCTTATGGTCAAAGATGTATTCTTTCTTGAAATGGTCATCTCTCTAACTTAATCTATAAGACAATTGTTATCATTCATTCAAGAAGATATTTGTTCTGGCTTTTCTATCTTTGAATTTCCCTTCCACCGTCATGTCAATCTAACAAGGAAAGAAGTAATTTCTAGTTAGATTTAAGTTAATTTGCATTTGTAGTTGCAGCTGAATGGTGATGAGTCATCATGAAAAAAATTTATGGTCATTGGTTTTTCTGCACCTGATACTACAGCTGTTATCTCTCATCAGTTCTTGTGACTCTGTTCTTTGCTGATGTCATAGTTTCCATAAAAAATGACTTTATAATTTTTTTTAATCTTTATACATCATTTCCTTAATATCTCAGTATTTTTCAATTACCATAACTTCCCTATTTTGTTCTTCATGACATTGAACTATGAATATGGGTTACTTTTTAACTTGAGACAATTAGTTGTATCATGTACTTCAGCAATTAGATATCTGTCTTTTGCAAGGTTTAAAATTTCGACCCGTGCCGAGGTTTCGGTCTCAGATCGGAACAATACGGTTTCGGTATCGTATTGTACCGTGCCGATACAGTTTCGGTATTTTTTTATTTATCTATAGTAATTATAAGATAAATATGTTTATGGTGTATATAAAAATAAATTGTATATTGATTTTTTATAAGTTCTCAATTATTGAATAATTTAATATTACTAGAAAAATAATTAAAAATAGTTTTATTTAAATAGAATTGATATATCAATAATTTAAATTAAAATGAAAGTATCTATAATAATAATAATAATAATAATAATAAGTATATAAATTAATACAAGATATTACTTTATATTAATAATAATTATATAAATTAATTATTTATTCATTTAATTAATTATTAATTAAATAATATATATTTTAAATAGCAAAAAAATATCAAGTAAAAAAATTTAAAAAAATATCAGAATATAAATATAATTTATTAGAATTCTTTTAAAAAAAATAGAATTTTAATTTTTTTTAGAATTTTTAATTTTTTTTTAAAATTTAAATGAAATTTAAAATAATAAAGAAAATATTAGAATATAAATAAGAATTATTATATTTTTAAAAAATTTTAAATTAAATTTACAATATTAATTTTTTTCAGAATATTAATTAATAAAATTTATTTTAATTTTAAATATATTTTTATATATTTTATTAAGATAATTTAATTAGAGTTTATAAAAGCCTCTTCGAAATAATCCACGTCCTCCTTAGGAATTATTTAATTTAATTAATTAAATAAAATAAATAAATATTAAAAAAAAGAAAAAAAATCGCGCGTACGCGAGATCGCCTGCGATCATCGCGGCCGATCCCGCGGGCGGTGTTCGGCAACGCCGGAAGGGTCGCCGGAAGAGTCCGGCGACGCCGGCAGGGTCGCCGGAAGCTTTCGGCGACGCTTTTGGTGTCCCGCGTCTCCTCCGGCGCCGATGGAGGCGTCCCGCGTCTCCTCCAGCGCTGTCGAGACGGGGACGCCTCCCGTGCCGGTTTCGGCCGCCCGGCGGAACGGTAAAAATCGCCCGTGCCGGGCGGCACGGAACGACATTTCATACACTGGTCTTATGTTTCCTTTTCTTTTGATTCAGGGCCTGCTATGGTGTCCTGGGGTTTGTCATGGAAAGTGGCGCAAAGGGTCGTCTCAGCTATATACTCTGGAAATTTTAATTGATATCGAGATCTATTGCAGGTCATTGTAAGTGGAAAACTTAGGGCACAGCGTGCTAAATCTATGAAATTCAAGGATGGGTACATGATTTCTTCTGGGCAGCCAGTCAAGGAGTATATCGACTCGGCGGTTAGGCATGTTCTCCTTGGACAGGTTATCTTCTCCCTGCTTTTGCTTAACCATGACATTTGGTTATTTTGAAGTTCATTCTAAATTTCTTTACATCCTTCTCGGGTATGTCAAAGATATGCTGAAATTTTCTCCCCTGCCTAGGGTGTTCTTGGAATCAAGGTGAAGATTATGCTGGATTGGGATCCAAAGGGAAAGCAAGGTCCTACCACACCTCTTCCAGATATTGTTACCATTCATCCCCTGAAGGATGAAGAAGAATATGCTAAGCCATCACTTGCGTTGGCTCCAGAGATACCCGTGTTATGATGACTTTCATCATAGTTGTTTGTATCCTATGTGTGTGACTTGTATTTTTGACTCAAAAACTTATTGGCATATTTTTTGAGATTGGATTGGATTGGATTGACAAGTATTACAAGCTTACATATGGATGAGTCATGATTCATGGATGTTTGTGTATTTATTCGATTCCTTCAAGCACAGATTTTTGATCTTGACAATAGTCAAGAGTCATCCAAAGACCAAGATCTTGTCAATACACAGGGAGTTTCAAAATGGTTTACCAGACCACTGAAGAGGAATTAGAGTCTGTGCCAACTTCTTTACAAGGTGAGCTTTCCATTAACAATGATGCCAATTAGTTTAACAAGGTGAACTTTCCATTAACACTGATTCATTCGATAAGGAAAATGGCCAAGTAATAATTCAATTGAAGAGAAAAATGGTGAAGTTTCGTGTTGTTTCCTTTTAATATTTATGAGGTGAAACATAATTTATAAATCTTTTATACATTTATTTTTTTAAATTGATATCAAATATTCAGTTTATCTTGATTAATCTCGATGTCACATAAGTTTTTTTTTTTGAATAAATCAAAAAGTAATCAATCCGGGTGTGAATGACTAATTAAGCTAATATTTTAAAGTCAAATAAGAGAAATTTAACGGCTAATATTTTTTTTCCTTATTTTTTTATAGAAAAAAAATGAAACTTGTTGATACTCGTACCAAATGCCCCGGTTGTTCTGTCGCAAAGCGACCCCTTGGTTTTTTATCTTGCTCCAGCGCCGCAATATCACGTTTTACTCCCTCCGACTCTTTCCGGGTAGAAAAAACCCTAGCGATCGGAGCGGCGCAGACGAAGAAGTTACCCAGAAGCGATGGAGGACGAATCGCGAGTGGAGGACCTTCCTCACCAGCCTTCCGTCGTTGACGACGGTGTCACCGAGGATTGGAGTAAGGAGGAGGATGATCCTGTGGCAGAGGACCACCCTCCCTCAGCTGCCGCCACTGACCTGGCAGATCCTCAATCTCAAGGTGCCTTCTTTTGCTCTACATCCTGAATCTTAAGTTTGACATCAAATTCCTCAATATATTGGATCTCGCACGGCTTCCACCCGATGTTTTGGTTTCTCGCACTCTGACGTGCCAGCGGAAAACTTCTGAAATATGTTGGGAGTACAGGAATTAACAATTTTGTAAATAAAGACGGGTCTTTTTAAAACATTGTTCTGGCAACATGTGATCTATGCAAAGGTTCGTTTTTATTTAGTTTGAAACGGACGAAAATATTCATAAAACATGGAGACGAAGATCAGGGAAATGAGCTGAAAGGAAGAGAGAAATAAGAGAATTGAGACAGAAGTAGTTTGTTGCTACTCCTGTTTGCTGGTTTGAAGTGACAAATTAATTTGAGTTGCAAGTGGATAATAGATTTCTCAAATATAAACAACTCTAGATTTAAACTACCCCTTGGTTAATGAAATATACAAGCAGTGCGTAATTTGTGTTTGAAGTACAGAAGTCATCAAACAATAAGTAGTAAAAGCGGTAATGTGAAAAGACGCACCTAAACTATTGTAGCAAAAGGTGATTATGCTCACCTAGGTGCCCCTAATAGTCCGTTCCCAGGTTATGTGAAAGGAGATAAATCACTAGTTCCGCTTATAGTCAACCACCAAAAGACGCACCTAAACTTGATAACATATTAAGTGACATCAGAAGGTCCAACTATGCCTACTTAACGATTGCCCCTCTTACCTGATTTTGCAGTCTCTTCGTTTCCTGTCAAGTCTCATGTGGAACTAAACCGTGGCATCACTTTTTGATTAAATCATATGTGCATGCAGAGCATCTTAAGAATCTATAGTTCATAGGTTGGACTTGTATGTTTTAAGTGGTTGATAAAATACATAGTAATGATGGTAAATAGATTGTCCACTGAAAGCCTATCTGAAGTTGTTATATTTACCTAATTTAATGTTCTCCAGTCTTATGTAAATGCCCTTTTCAAATGATTTAGAGTAGTTATGCATGCCAATTAGTTTTTTGTTTGGTGACTAATTTTTGTTACATATATACAAGAACTGGTTTATACTTTTATTTTCATCCGCTTTTCATTAGAGTATAAGGCAGTTATGATTTGACTTTAAGCAGGACAACTTGTGTAATCTTTTCAAACTGCATTGCTTGTGCTTAGTATTCGTGCAAACTTGTGCATTTTCTGATATCAGATTTTTTTTTTTTTGTTTTCGTAGACACAACAGCAGAAATTCAGACCGTTATTCAGTCATTACAGCTGGAAACGGGAGGTAAAGTGTTTCATTATTTGTTTTATTCTATTTTGCAAAAAGGTCATACGCTGATCCCGGGTGCCCCCACACGGCTGGCCCATAGCCATTCGTAGAGAGGTAAATCAGGAAATTAAGCAGGTCACCACGTGGGAGGGTAGGCTTGCTTTATTCTATTGTATACAAGTTAGGTTGCATCGTAGACGAGCCACAAGCAAGACTTCAAATTCATCAATGCAAATTATTTATTTTGTATAAGTTATCTTTATAGTGATCTATAGTGAAGGCCTAAGTTATCCTCTTTTTGTTTGCTTTAGAAAAAAAAATTCTTCCTTGTATCTTTACTTGGTTTCTAAGTTTGCCGTCACAGTAATTGTTTTAATTAATCTGTTAATTATTTTTTCGTATTCTTCTTAGCCCTTCAACTAACTATTATTCTTATATTCATTGCACCTTAACAATGGTACCATTTTATTGTACTGTTTATTTTAACTCCCAGCTTATTATTTCCTGAATGACAGTGAAAGATAAGAAGGCGACTACAGATGAGGAAGCTGAAGAACTTGACGACAAAGAAGAAAACAAGAAGAGACACTTAAATGTTGTGTTCATTGGTCATGTTGGTATGTTTACATAAGTTGCATTAGTCCTCCTGTAAGTTGAGTATAAGATACATAAAGTTATCATGATTTAATAACAATGCTAATTATTTATGTTGTTTTCTCCCAAATTCTTTATCAATGAATTCAGATGCTGGTAAATCAACAGCTGGTGGTCAAATTCTTTTACTCAGTGGTCAAGTTGATGAACGAGCAATTCAGAAGTATGAAAAAGAGGCCAAGGATAAAAATCGAGACAGTTGGTATGTGAATGACTCTCTAAATCACCATTTACTATTTAATTTTGAGATACTGTTATGATACATATGTAGTAACATCTTCAATACACCAGAACAATTACTGCAGTGGTATGATAAATATTCATCATGTTGATCTATCATTCAGTCAAATATTGCTATAAGTTTTCTTTTGCAATTTCTTGAAGTTGTATGAAATTGTTTTGACAATCTGCTGCTATTTTCAAGTTGGTTTACTAATCCTTGGAAATACTTAATTGCTCCCCAAGAACCAGACCTAGTTGGTGCTTGGTCAATCCATTTCTAGTCTGATTGGCATGTATTATCCAGTCAGTGCCAAATAGAATTAAATTCACATTTAGTTGGTCTTGATTGATTGGCTTAGATCAAAGTTTAAAAAGCATATGTGGGTATTGATTGAACCATTCAATACAATCTAGATGTGGTTGTTTTCATGATTATAATTTTATTAGCGTTAATTAAAAATAGTTGTCAAAGTTTTAAAAAGTGTATGTGGGCATTGGTTGGACCATTCAATCCAATTTAGATTGTTAGCTATAAAATAATTGTTGTGTTGGGAACATAATCAATGTAAATAATCAATTAAAGTAGTTTATGCCTACCACACTATGAATAAAAAAAATGCAAACAAGATCTGAGTTTCTCAATGTATTCATATCGTGATTGAATCATTCTAATCATCACACCTCATTGATGAGATGACTTATTAGATTTCAAAGACATGTCATTAAATTTCACATAATTCTGATTCAGGTTTGATAATGATTTATTCATCTAATGAAGTCACTTGAATAAAACCTTAATTATCCTACCCTATCATCTCTCCTTTGTTGTATTATATATTTATCTAATTGTATTATGTGTTATAATGAGACATATGATGTTATTTGTAGCTGTTACATGTTTACTTAGTTAATTAGCACTTGTTTATTTTTGGTTGAAAATTTAATGCACGTTATTTGTTATAATTTACTCAATATATCTCATTGTCTTCTCTAACTATTGTAGACTTGCCTGAGTATAGCACATGTATCATAGACAATACTGTGATTAGTCACATTGAGTTCATTCCCTCACTATATTTTCAACTGTGAATTAAATTTGTGAAATCATCAAATTTAGTGTATCTGAAACCTTACAAAGGGAAAAAAAATATTTGATAGGGTGCTTGTTGATATATAGGCCATTTCTACTTGTTCTTCTATATTTAATTTTAACATCATCTAATGTCAATTGCCCAGGACCCTACCTTCCGCATAGGTGCTATGCAATGGGTCAATTTTAGCCACCAAGTTCTAGGCACGGCCTAGAGGTCGACATTACAATAATAATAAAACAGGAAGAGAAGTATATTAGATTTAGAACGACTAACATTGATATCTCTATGTGTGTGTATGTATTATAGTTGTATCTTTAATCAATCAAAACAAATTTATAATCATAAATATATTGGTCATAATAAGTAATCACTAAACATGTAACAATGGAAGGACATTTCATACTTTACATTACAACTATGATATACTGAATTTGTGAAAAAACATTCCAAGTGTGTAGAGCTTTAACGATGAAAAATTTAATAATGAATGAGGGCAGCCCGGTGCATGAAGCTCCTGCCAATGCGGGGTTCTAGGGAAGGTCGGATCACTTTGGGTCTATTGTACGCAGCCATATCTTGTGTTGTCACAGGCTGTTTCTGCAATCCATGAGCACAAGGTCATATGACAACAACTTTATTGTTGTGTCAAGGCTCCCCTTCAAAAATTTAATAATGAATGAAGGGGAAAAAATAAGAAAAGTGAGAGACCACACCTATGGAAGACAAGGCTGGAAATTGGTGCGAACTGCTAACATTAGATGAAAAGGGGGAGGTAGAAGTCACTTGGAATTAGAGGCCTAGACGAATAAATTTTGTTGGGTGGGCTCATGGATGAATTAGGATTATTTTCTAATATCTAATAAACTAACAATTTTTTTTTAAATCTAATTTTTCCCCTCTTGGATGCCTAAGCGGTTTGCGATTGTTGCATTTTAAAAGTGTTGCCAATGTAGATATGGAATAAGATCCAAAATTTTGAATTTAAAATTTAGTTGTTCGTTAATTAGTAAAGTTATTTGTTAATTAGCTTATTTTGGTTTTATTTTAATTTGGGTAGTCAATTAATTAGGATTAGTTTATTTATTTTCTAGAGTTTCTAGGATTGAATCTATTAAGTGTCTAAGTGCCTCATGTAAAATTCAACTTTGATTACTAAAATATTCTATTTTTGAACATGTTTTTTTCTTTGCATAGTTATCCTTTGCTTTGCCAATTTCGTCTTAAACTTCTGTGTGATTTGGGGTTTGATTTTGGTGCTGCACCAGCTGCCTAACATGGATCGCCCAGAAACTAGGTGAAAGCATTCCTTGTTGAAACTGTCTAGGTGGGGCGAAAACATTCCTTGTTGAAACTGCCTAGGTGGGGTGGTTGCCTTTTAGAAACAGAGAACAGATTATGCTCCTTCACATGCAGCTATTCTGTACACTATTGTAGACTTTTTAGATTCTTAATACTTATTATTTTATTTCTCAGTGATTCTTGAAAAATTAGTGAACTTGTAGGGTCTATAAAAGAGACCTCTGACATTGTTTCATTTATTCAAAATTTAATATATATGTATTTTCATAATCTCCTTCTCTCTTTCAAGATTCTAAGTAGGTATGCGAACTCCTGCATTATTGTGTTTTGTTTAGCCCAACAAACTCAATTGAAGTTTTGGAAACAGACTAGTATAGGAATATATATCTTTCTTAGTTTGGTTCAAGCAATGAATTGAATGCTTCATTCTCATTTCTATTTGTGGTTTGCAGAATTTTGTAAATAATAGGCAAGGTATTAATTTCCACTAGACCAGAACATCCCTCATACTACTTTCTTATTTTAGTACAGACTGGCTCTAAAATATTTTAATTTTTTAGGGTGGATAAATGCAATAACTAAGAAGAATGAAGAAAGAATTACAATTCTATCAAAACTTGGTATTTGAGGTTCATTTTGTAACCCGATTGAGGAATAACTATTTGTTAGAATTCATGAAATTTTAACTGAATTTGTTGTTAAAGTCTAATTGAGATGACATTGAAAATCTTGTTTCATAATTTTTGTTTTTAGTCTTAACTAGATCTCCTTGCACTGTTTAGACTAAATCTCCTTATGCTATCACATTCAAATTAATTTTAGCATCTTTTGTCTTATGTTCTGTGAGTTAGACTGATACGGCTTTGTGTGTGTTTGATTGCTGATGAACAAGCTACTTTGACTCTGTAGTGGGAGAAAAAATAATAATTTAATGATTTCTCATTGTCAATTGGACCAGGCCATATGAAAATTGTACTTTAAATACCCTATGTGCAGAACAAATTCATATCATATACAATAAGATATTAATTTAGCACTTTGTGTTCTAGGTATATGGCTTATATCATGGACACCAATGAGGAGGAGCGTGTAAAGGTCTGTTTCTATATTGTTATTTCCCTTTCTCATACTACACCTTCCGGATTGGCAATGAACCACAAGAAATAATTTGTTAATGATAACTGATAACTTTATATGCCAATAACTTATGGAATAGCTAGTCTGATACTAAAACATTTTTTTTACTCATTTCTTTATATCTTTCCCAGGGAATAACTGTGGAGGTTGGTAGAGCACATTTTGAAACAGAGAATACAAGGTTTACAGTTTTGGATGCCCCGGTAAATTTAAATTTCATCCCTTACCTCATATATGCCCTTAACAATTGTCAATATTTAGCAAGTAGTTTCAAATGTATATGGTGGGTAGCTCAACTTTTATGTGCTATGAGCTCTATTGTTTTAACTCTTTAATATTAGATTAAATTGGCATTAAAAGAACTTATGAACAACAAGTTACCTATATAGTCATTTGGTTTTATAACACTAATAATGCAGTAATTCAAATTTTAGGTGGTTGAGAAAATCCACCTTGCCATTTTTCCTCAAAAGCAAGAAAAAGAATTAGAATTTTCTTTTACAAATGGTGTGATGCAAATGATGCAATGTTTTTTCCGGCAAGAAGATGCAAATGATGTGATGCAGTGCCATGGAGGGAGGGGAAATAGAAAGATTTGAGGATCCTTACCTGTGGTTTTTTACTTGTTTGTTTGGCAACAGTGAAGACTGTGAACAGGATGGTGACATAGAGAGGGAGCAAAAGAGATGGTGGCTATGCCCTCGAACAGGGAACTATAAAGGAGATGGCTACATTCACTAGGTGTTTTGAGAGAATTGTAGTGGGCTCTGGAGGATCCTTACCTGTGGTTTTTGCTTGTTAGTTTGGCAACAGTGAAGATAGCGAAGAGGATGAAGTGGAGAAGCAGCAAAAGAGATGGTGCTATGCCCTCAAACAGAGGGGGATGAAGGAGGTGGTGGCTGCATTCACTAGGTGTTGTGTGAGAACTGAGGTGGGCTCCTCTCTTGTGTTGAGATTTGGAGTGAAACGAACTGTACATTCATGTGTGGGGCTTTGAGAGGGAGTTGTGAATGAGTTTTGGGTGCGGTATGGTGTGTTGTCAAAGTGGGGAGTGGGGATATTTTTATTTTCTTTAGTTTTTATTATTTTGATTTATTTGTTGGATGCAACATGAGGGCTGAGCTTAATTAGCGGAGAGACTGTGAGGGGAAGTGGGGAGTTGGGATTTTTTTAATATATATATTTTTATTTTTATTTTTTTTGATTTATTTGTTGGATTTGGGTTTAGCATAGGGTTGGATCCGAACCCAATAAGAGTGGAAATTGGATTATGCTTTTTAATTTGGAGTTTGATTATGGTGAATGAATTTTCAACCTTCCTCTTCAATCAATTTTAAATTCATGTTAAGTTGAAAGTTAAATTGGAATTAACAGAAGTAGCATAAGTCAGACACTACAAGTCCAAAACAAGTCAATCATAGCAAAATAAGTCCAAATAAGTCCACCAAGCAGATGTGCTAAGATAAGTCTACTCAGGAGGAGGAGGAGGAGGAGGAGGAGGAGGTGGCTCGAGTACCGGGTCCTCATCATGTCCATCATCTCTCATATCAAGACCCTCGTATCTTGAGACTCACGCGTAATTGTTTCCTCAAGTAGGGTCACTTGCTCCTCCAAAGTCAAAAGTGGGAGGAGGGGCTGGAGGAGTCGGAGGAGCTGGTGACCGATGTGGAGCATCCTCGAGCACTGCTATGATCTCATCAATGTCTGGTGGTCTAGGGGCAGCATTCCTCCCATCTTTCCATACCAAAGAGTTCTTCCTGAGGACCATCTTAGCTCATCTTTAGCTAAGGTGAAGTTCCTAAGTCCTATTTGCTCAAACTCGGTCAATACTTTGATGTTTCTGCTAGAAACATTGACAATACGGCATGTGGACTCGGCGACTGCTGGAGACAATTTTCATATAAAAAATTAATTTAATCACATGAATGATGTCAAGAATTAATTTGGAGTTTTCAAGTAGTTTTGAAAAATTAATTTCAGGTCTCAAAAATCAATAAATATTATTCAAAAATTAATTTTGAATTATTTTCAAATAAATTTAAAAATTGAATTTGAGATTTTTTCAGTTCCAAAATAATTTCAAATTTGCAATCAATTTCAAAAATCAACTCTGCTTGCACAAGACAACACAAGCTGCACATTTGCGACAAGTAACTTATAAGTTGAATTGTGATAAAATCGCGTCACTACTTGTGAGGTTAGGTTTATTCCTCTCATTGTCCCAGTTTAAGTCAGATTAACTCATAATTCCTGATACTTTCCAAATTTGCAAAAATTTTGATGTCAACTATTTCAGCATTTTCTTGACTCTTTTTATTGTAAAAAGACTAGCTCGATAGTGGGCTGAAATTTTTGCAATACGTGCATCAAATGGTGTTTGAGAACATACACTCCTTGATGTTTAGTAAAATTTTACCACAACCACTTGTCTGAATATAAGTTTAAAGTGAATTACTTCTTTTTAGTTGATTATGATTATCTTTTAAGAGGATGTATGGATGAATCTTGTAGGATTAAGCATGTTTGTTGTTGGGGCATCATCAAAATGTCGGGTCGAAATAGCTTTAAAATTAAGTTCCAAGTTAGTCAATGTCGTAGTTATTTAAAGCGTGAGGCACTCAAAAGTGTATAGGTGCTATGGGACCTGAGGTATAGGTGCTATGGGACCCGAGGCGTACTACGCAAGGCGAGGCGTACTCCTTTCTTTAAATTTTTACAATTCAATCATATATAGACAATTTCTGTCAAAATATTTTACTAATAAAACTACAGTTCATAAAATATTAACCAGTAATGTAAATATAAAATTCACTAGCAAATGAATACGTTAGGCGTATAATTCAAATTTAAGAAAACTTCAAATATCTAAAATTATCCAAATCTTCATTATCTTCCTCAATCATATCATTATCGTCAATCGTCATCATCAAATCTAAATGTTTTAGATTTGTATAGCTGAATCTTCATTGGTTTTCTCAAGACCGATTTCTTCTTCCTCTTCATCAATAAGTTGACTTGTAGAAGATCTTCTCTTAGTTCTTTTTGATATAGTTGCCCTTCTTATGAAGAAGATGAAATTCGAGATCTAAAACTGTAGGCATCTTCATCAACTCCAGAAGTTCATGCAACTTTACTCCAAGTCAAATCCCCTCATCAACCATTCATTAGTATCATCTATCTCATCCAAAGAAATAGGATCGATAGTGTCATGCATATCGTATTGACGACGCAAAGCCTTATTATACTTAATAAAAGCTAAATTATTTAGTCTTTTTTGCTTCAACCTGTTTCTTCTTTTGGAATGTAGCTTCACACAAAACAAAAATTATTTTAATTTTATTTTTTTTATAATAAATTTATTTAGTATTTCCTTAAATATTTATGTCACTAGGAAGGGGAGCCTTGGCACAATGGTAAAGTTGTTGCTTTGTGACCAAAAGGTCACGGGTTCGAATCCTGGAAATAGCCTCTTGCAAAAAGCAGGGTAAGGTTGCGTACAATGGATCCTTCCCCGGGACTCCGCATAGCGGGAGGTTCGTGCACCGGGCTGTCCTTTTTTTTTCCTTAAATATTTATACTTACATGTTCAAAAATACTCTAGTTTCATTTACAAGCAGAGAAATAAGTGTCGATTGAAAAAGTTTTTTGGACACGATTTGCATCTATATGCCTCATTTCAATAAGACAAAAAAAATTGTGCCTCAAGCAGGCTTGTTGCCTCTCACAAGGCGCATGCTTAAGGTGCAAGAGGCTCACCTAGTTGCCCCTTGAGCCTAGGCGCAGTCAGACAAGCACTTTTAATAACTATGGTCAATGTTCAAGAAGAGGGTGGCGGTGCTATACAAGGATGGGTAGAATCAGAATGACAAAAGTACATAGAGCTTTTGTACATTTTAATCCATCATTAACTATGCTGATGTAGCAACATGGATCCATATTCACTTGAAAAGGATCAACAAAAAAAAAGTGGTGATGTCTTTCTTAAAACCGCCGAAAGGGAAAGACAAAATTTTGAAGGTCTTCAAAGCTATTGGATTAATCATGAGTCATTGTGCAGTTCTTGTCTCAATTTGCAATTGCATTTCCTTGGAACTTTTGGGTGGATGAAGTAGACATCCTATTAGTATAAATATTTTTTCTTGTTAGGAAGTAGGCAAATACTAAATTGCTTTTATCAGTGGGTCTAAATTTTGACATCTCATGAATGCTTCTTGATGCCTTTTCTCTCCTCAGCTTAAATTACTGTTAACTGTCAAGTCTATATGCTAGATTTATTTTCCTTCCATGCAGGGCCATAAAAGTTATGTTCCCAACATGATAAGTGGTGCATCTCAAGCTGATGTTGGAGTTTTGGTACTTCCATAACTAGACTGAGTTTGTTTAAGATAAGTCATATTCCACTACAATAATCACATTTTGTTCTGTTTTGTGATAGGTAATATCTGCTCGGAAAGGCGAATTTGAAACTGGGTATGAGAAAGGTGGACAAACTCGTGAACATGTCCAGCTTGCAAAGACATTAGGTGTTTCTAAATTGGTTATCGTTGTCAACAAAATGGATGATCCAACTGTGAGATGGTCAAAAGAAAGGTTCGACATATATATATTTTTTATAAAATTTAATTCTTTTAGCCAGGTTCATGATTTATTTTCTTTGCTATTTAGGTTTGATGAAATAGAGTCCAAGATGGTACCTTTTCTCAAATCCTCTGGTTATAATGTAAAGAAAGGTAAATCAGCTTAACTTTTAATCCATTCTTGTTTTTAGTGAAATATGTTTCTCAAGTTTGTTCTATTGATTATTGTTAGCTCTGTTGAGACTTGAGACAATAGAGATCCTTTCTTTCCTTTATTTCTATGCAAGAAATTTATTTGGGAAAGGTTTAAAATATTGGATTGGCAATTTTGTAGAATATTGATATGAAGGCTTGAAGTCTCAATGGTACTGGTTACTTTTAGACTGATCCACATAAAATAGCCAAGTCCACTTAGTGAATGAAGAAGAAGGATAAGTAGAATAGAAAAGAAGAGAGTAGAAGGAAAGGTAATTAATCGAAGAAAGCAGTTTAAAAAAGAGGGGTGAGGTTAATGGGTATGGATAATTACTTTGCTTATTGAGTTTAATGGGTGAATTAGCAGAACAAGAGGTGGAAGATGCTTAACCACATAAAATTGAGTCTACGTGGGAATTGCCAATACCTCTTCCATGCTTATCTCCAAAATCACACATTTGTACAGTTTATCAGCTTTCTGGCCTTTGCAATCCAAAGTCAGAATCTTTCTCTATACCAGTAGTCCTGGTTTGGCCATTGTCGATTTGATTCAGCCGTTTCAAATCTTTCGCTACCATTCCTTGTCTGGGTGTCTAAGAATGGTTTATACTGCCTGTTTTAATCATCAAGAGCAAGATATTAATCCAATTGATATCAAGGATTGGTTAGGTGAACATTAGCACAAAAAGTACCTTTAACTTCTTTTAAGAAAATACAAACAAAATTCCTTCTCTTACCACCTGATTATCTTTCGGTTTGGTATGTTTACAACCATTTAAACAGAGGACACTAGTGGTCATAAAATCGATGCTAGTCTGGGATTTTGTTGCTTGTTTATTTGCCCACTTGTTCTTTCATGACCCATTGATACTGGTTTCTTATGGCATCCTTATCAGGTTCATAAAAAGTGTCTTGTTTGATTCATCATCTATGGTTTTGATTGAATCTTGGAAGTAAGGGAGTTGTTTGTACCTTTAAACAAAGGAAAGTTATTGAATTATTTTTTATTAGGAATAAGTTTTATAAAAAGCTTGCCATGCACTTTAAAGGGATACTATTCTCTACTTTTTTTTGATTTTTTGCTCCAAAAATTCATTGTTTTATATATTTTGCTGGAAAATTTTCTAGGCAGGAGTTATGTTCGGGTTTAGCAGATGCTTGTTTATAACTTATTATGATAGCAATCGCCCGACCTTTCTCAGTTTGCAACTGGAAACTTGTGTTATGAGCAAAAAATAATCATCACAATGAACATAATCAGCTTCTTGACTCTAGCACCACTGCCAACATGGCAGTAGTGTTATTGGCTTTATGCTAAACATCCATGGTTTAAACTCTTAGCTTGCACTGGTTTTTAAATTAAAGTGTCTGATTGTCCCAATTTGAAAATAAAAAGGAAACTAATTTACCATCTATTTTTTTTTGTTGTTTTTCTATTGTTTCTTTGACCATACCATGGCACTACCGATATACTAACATAAAATGATCCTATGGTAGGAGACTTGATGATCTGACATAGTAGTTGGGATTTGTTTTTCTTCCCAATTTTGTTTCCACCAAATGTTACTATAGCTTTATAATGTAAGCTTCTTCCCTTCTGGATGAACCCATTGCAGATGTTCAATTTCTTCCTATCTCTGCTTTGCTTGGTGCAAACATGAAAATCAGAATGGAGAAAAGCATTTGTGATTGGTGGTCTGGACCTTGTCTCTTTGAAGTACTTGATGCTATTGAAATTCCTCCTCGAGATCCTAAAGGTCCTGTTAGGTATGCTGCTGCTTTATTTACACCTCTTTCATGTATCTTTCTAGACAGTACCTAATAAAGTAGACTACATCTGATGGATCAAGTGAAGCTTGGTACATCATTCCAACAACTAGGTTCGTTACATGTCAGTAACTAAGTGTTTTTAACAAATACAGACTCATACATTTTAACATGCTATCCTTGTAATTGGTAGTTGCTCTATTCATTGGAACTCATTCAAGAGACTTAAGTCGTTCAAATTTTTGTTTTATGTACTCAACATTTAACTAGATATATTATTCAGATTCAAGCAATTGTCTACGGTAAAGTTGCTTGAATATGAAGGGGAGCCTTGACGCAACGGTAAAGTTATTGCCATGTGACCAAAAAGGTCACGGGTTCGAATTTTGGAAATAACCTCTTGCAAAAAGCAGGGTAAGGCTGCGTACAATGGATCCTTCCCCGAGACCCCACATGGCGGGAGATTCGTGCACCGGCTGCCCTTTTAAGCAATTGCCTACAGTCAAGATGGGAAGTCTGAAAAGATTACACGATTATTTTTTTGTGCATATATATCTGATTATATGTACCACTTAAATTTCTTTTCTTTCTAGTGATTTATAATATGGAGACTACTCGGAATAGTATGTACATGGTTCTAGTAAATTTGAGCTGTAGGTTCTAACAATATGATCTTAGTTGATGAACCCTTGGCTGAATCCTCCCAATGGTGGAAACATTAAGTTTTATGACCTTTATTAGGTTAGAACATCAATCTTCTTTCTGTAGCTGTATTCCACTTTCTTTTTACGTCTCCAAAAGATATATGGATGCATAGCCTGGTCCATATCTTTGCTTTTCCCTTAGAAAATCTCATGGATTTTTTCTTTGTTTATATAAATACTGTGTACACAGGATGCCAATTATTGATAAATACAAAGACATGGGAACTGTAGTGATGGGGAAACTTGAGTCAGGCAGCATCAATGAAGGAGACAACTTGTTAGTAATGCCAAATAAGGTACGGATTTCCTTTTTGACAATCTTCTTTGGTTATCAAATTTCTGTGAACTGAATTGATACCATGATCTGGTTGATCCTCTTCAGGCTAGTGTTAAAGTACTTTCTATAATCTGTGATGAAAAGAAAGTCAGACGAGCTGGACCTGGTGAGAATGTCAAAGTGAAATTGGCAGGTGTTGAAGAAGAGGATATTTTAGCTGGCTTTGTTCTTTCAAGTGTTGGTATGTAATTCTATATGCTGGAAAATTATCCTTTGCCATTTCTTGTTAAAATTTAATTATTTACTTGGTGTCCTAAACCTCTGATACTTAGTATTGAAGATATGAAGTTCAGATTTGCAAAGCTGTCAAAGTTAGCATTATGCAATCTATATGATTGTTTATGTTCTTTATCATGCATCAGATATTTTTTTGAATCAGTTGCACTAATAGTCTGTGAAGAATATATATCTATGCACATGGTAAGAAGTTCTCATGGCGTATGCGTTGAAGAATATGCAGCCATTTTAACAAAAGAACACAAATCTTTGGGGCAAATTGTTAAACTGACCCTACAACATAAACTTGTTGGGTTTCTAACAGAAAAGCAACAAATTATGCATGAAACATAACAAGTCTAAAAGTTTGAGTTTACCATCTAGTTAGAACTGTGATTAAAATCGCGAACTCCATCATTGCCATGGCGAAGTTGTAATGTTGTATAACTGTATTAATAAAGGGGCTTAATATAACTATTTGCCATTTTTTATATAAAAAAATCATGGTTTAATAGAATTATATTGTAATTTCAGTGTTTTCCAAGTAATGCATATGCATAAAAATTAAGGTAACACATAGAAGACCACATCTGCTAGTACAGATGCCTAAACATATGGCCTAATGCTAGTATAGATTGAGCTTAACAAGTCAAAACATATGCCTAATGATTTGTTATACGTATATTTTCTTGATCATTCCCATATTTTTGGGAAAGGATGGGCTAGCCCTTTTATAGATTGCCAAGAAGCGATCCAAAATCTAGTGACCTGTTATTACTAATGAATATTGATACAGGCCATATGGCCTCACCTAGAGGTCATTGGTTCCAGCATATGGTTTGGATAATGAATACTATATATATATATATATATATATATATGACCTTTTCTGTTATTTTTTTTCCTATAATATAGTTTACTTCTGTTATATTGAAAATCCTAAACTTCTGAAACCATTTGTTGACTTCCAATCTATTCTTATATTCATTCTGAAAGGAGATGAAAACTGTATTAATATAAACTTGCATGCATATGTTTCAACAACATCATGTTATCGTTTTTTCTTTGTTTAGGCGGATTCTTTGGGTTGTCAAACCTTAGTAAAGGGCTTTCAGTAGATTTTTTAGACAAGATTGGTGACACTATTTGTTCTTGCAGCAAAGCCAATAGGTGCTTTCTATGAATTTAATGCTCAGTTGCAGATTCTTGAGTTGCTTGACAATGTAAGTTTCCCTCTGCATTATGATTAATGACTGCTTGATAATGTTGCATATCTCCCAAACATCCTATTACTATTTCAGGCAATTTTTACTGCTGGATACAAGGCGGTGTTGCACATTCATTCAATTGTTGAGGAGTGTGAGGTCATAGATCTTCTTGAGGAAATCGATACAAAAAGAAGGAAAGAAGAAGATCCTAGAAAGAAGGCCAAGGCCAAGAGGAAGCCACTTTTTGTTAAGAATGGTGCTGTTGTTGTCTGCCGCATTCAGGTCTTTCTATATATTTACTCAAATCACAAGGGGAAGTTTGTGCACATTTTGGATATTAACTTTGTCTTTGTAGGTTACCAACTTAATATGTATTGAAAACTTTTCTGATTTTGCTCAACTTGGGAGGTTCACGCTCCGTACCGAAGGTAACTACGAGAATTTCTCCACAACAATAAGATCCTTCAATTATAAGCAAATTGTATTAATAGCCGAAGTCCTTCACAGGGAAAACAGTAGCAGTTGGGAAAGTAGTTGCACTTCCACCAGCGGGAAGCGTCACCTTTGCATAGTTGCTCATGGCTCCATCTTTCCACCAGGCTTTTCTTATGCCATTTGTTCATTCACATGGAATCTTTTTGCTATACAAGTTAATTTGTGAAGTTTAAACTCGGCATATCAAATTTTTAGATTCTTTCATGGCAAGAAAAGTAGGAGAGTTCATACAAAGTTTTGTTCCTGATCAGTAGACTATAGAACAAGCGCCGCCTTCAACTCATGAACGAGGTGTCTGCAACCTGAGTGACAAGTGAAATAAGAGCTCTAATGTATCTTAAATGGTCAGAGGTTATGCAGTTGATGAACCAAAGGTTATCTTAGGAAGACATGACATTCATGTCTGGGGAGCATTGCATCTATCATGGTTATGAATTATTTTTTGTTTTTCGACATTAGCATCATTTGTTCTACCGACATTATGGTTATTGATGAGATAAATTCGTGTAACTAAACTTTAAGTATAACGAACTTATATATTTCATTTTTGTTCGGCCTTTTTTTGTTGAAATGTTTGGATTGCATACTTGTAGTGAAATGCATTGATCGAAGGAGAAAAATGGTTCAAAGTATGTGCTAGAATGGGTGAACAGCGTGGTGCTAATCTTCGTTTAAAATTTGTTTTATGGTTTTTCAAAGTAAGCAGCGATATTAAAGAACATTTTTATATTTACTTGGCCTTGTGATATGGATGATCCATCATGTTTCTTTCTCAAAAAGAGGAAATGATCATACGTTTACGTTCCTTTATAATTTAGTTGTCTGATGTATTTGATCTAGTGTCAGGTCCAATTGACCTATTAGGACTTTAATAATCCTAATATATAGTCAATTTGACTTACTAGAGCTGTCAATTTAGATTGAGTCTGTCAGATTGGTTCGTCTTGTTAAATAATTTAAGCGGGTTGGGTTGAAAGTTTATCAATCCAGATTCATTTTACGGGCTGACCTATCTAGGCCCACGACCCGCAAGGGTCAGCCCGCGATGGGTTTGGGTTGATCCGCGGATTGAAAAATATATGTAGTTAATTTATTATCTTTATTTGATATAATTTTAAAATAAAAATAGTACTTTTCATCCCATATAATTACTCGTTCGTGTTTATTTATATTTAAAATACATGTTTATGAATATATTTAATTGCTGAAATTTTTTCGAAGTAAAATGTTGAAAATATGAAATATTTTTTCAATTTTTAAAAAGAATTTGATGGGTCCGCGGGTTGGCCCGTTAAACCCGTAGCCTGTCTTAAATTGGGTTTAGTTAGAAATTTCTCAACCCATCAAGTTGTTGGGTCGATCTGTCCTATCCCACCAAATAATTGACCCGCCATTGATTGACCCATGACTTACTAAAACTTTCCTTATTAAATTATCTGTATTTGATCAAATTTATTAGATCATAATTTAATTTAACTTTCCACCTTTTTCAATATCAAAATATACACGTTCAATTATTTGGTACTCCTACACAACACTATTATCCAATATTTTTTTCACAAACTATTTCATACTTATTTTTAAAACTTACCAGATTAGCTTAATTGAGACTTCTAATAAACGGGGATTAATATAGGACATTCATAAATAAGAAAAATAAAAACAAATTTAGGTAACCGTTCAAATTTTCTACTACATTTTATAATAATATTAGATTTTTAAATTGGTATTAATTAATATGCCTTTTGACTCGTCAGGCTGACCTGGATGAACCAAAGCCGTGCAAATGGCGCACGGGTCGAATCAGACCGGGCCGAATCCTGACCAACGGCCCGAGCCGGGCCACCAGCAGTCGCGTTCCGGTAAGATATTTTGCTGCATCAGCCGAAAAAGTGACACGCTCCCTCGGCTCTTCCATCTATCTATTTAAGAGTCCATTCCATGCAGTTGCCGTGACGCACAGGCCCAGATCGAGCATCGGGAGGCCGCCGGAGGGCACCGGGAACCGACGACGGTCGACATTCTCCTCCAGCACCCTCAGCTCCAGCGATGTACTGTCCGGTTAGGTGCTGCTTCACGATGTCGGTGCCGCCTCCACCAATCTCCATTACTATCCATCCAATCACAGAGAAGACGAAATTGGAGTATATCGGCAAGGATAATCGGGGGATGAGTTCGTTGAAGACCACACGGCGTCTGGATCTGGAGGTGCGCTCCCCGGTTCCGGCCGATATCGACATCGCCAACTCCGTCGAGCCCCTTCCCATCACCGACATCGCCGAGAGCCTCAACCTGCGACCTAACGATTACGATCTCTATGGCAAGTACAAGGCCAAGGTTTTTTTTTCTTCCCCCCAAACACTTCTTTATCTTTTCCCCCCCTTTTTATTAGATCGGCCATATATGTGTGTGTGGGTTTTATCTAGGTGCTGCTATCGGTGCTCGACGAGCTGCAAGGGTGTGAGGATGGGCACTACGTGGTGGTCGGCGGGATTACCCCAACGCCACTCGGAGAAGGCAAGTCGACCGCCACGGTAGGACTCTGCCAAGCGCTGGGAGCTTTTCTGGATAAAAAGGTACAGCTTTGCAGGCTACAGCATTCTGGATTTATCTTGTGTTTTCTAGGATGAAGGTCCGGGTTTTAATTTAATGATTATTCTTCAATTGATTAAGTGTTTAGAGTTTCTGCTATTCCATCTACTAAATTATCCGTTCTGAACTGAACAGATTCGACAGACCTTGAATAATTCTTATTCTCAATCCTCATGAATTAATTTAGGCTAGCGGCCTCTTATTCCACGACTAACATGATATAATCAGTTACTGATGGAGGAAAGAAAATGATCTAGTAGTGTTGTTCACGATCATAACTAGAAATTTTATGTGACAGTGAACAACTTAATAACTAGGATGATGGATTTCCCAGAACTAGCCTGTCAGTACAATTGAAAGAATCTAAAAAGGATGCATCATTTAGTAGTATTCCATATTTTTTAATTTTCTTTTGGGAAAAACAGCATGAGTGAGTCTTACTTCACTTAAGAATAGCATTAGGAGGGAAGAAAGAAACAGAGCTTAAAGCGTTGATGTTTGGCAGCATGCAAAACAATTTCAGCAAAACAACAAGGAAGCTCTCAAAGAAAGTAAGCCAAGACCAAAATTCACAGCCAAAGGTATCAACAAAGCAACAACTATAAAAGCAAAATGTCAAAAACTGCTGACCATGAGTTTCCATGAGCAAGTGCGAGACATGACAAAGTACTGCAGAAAGTCGGAGGGCTTCAGTTACACCCACCAAAAAAGAAGAAAGTCTGCACACCAAACAAGGTTGTGGAAGAGAAAGCTTTCCCGCTGAAGATGAGATCACTTCATGCTAACTAGATAGAGTAGAGCAAACCTTGAATAGATGCGATCAAAATCTTCTTTGCTAAACCCTGACATGAATACATCTGGATTTCAAAGCTCCAGTCTGGGCTAAACATTCTACGGAGCTTGAATAATTTTTATTCTCACTCCTTATGGTTAATTTGGGATCAGCAGCCTCTTATTCTATAACTAGCCTCATATAATCAACTACCAATAGAAGAAGCAAGGAGCTAATAGTGTTATTCATGACCATATCTGTAAATTTTGTATGATGGTTTATTGAAAATCATTGGCTAACTATTTATCCCAAGCTGACCTCCACACTTGCCCATGTGAGACTAATGGGTGTTGAACAACCCAACTTCAACAACGACGAACAACTTAAATAACTAGGCTGAATGATGATGCGGCGATAAAGGAGGGCCCACCGAGCATAAGTCAACGGCGAAGACAACAGTCGACGTGGATGTCAAAGTCAAGGAAGTCAAAGCCAGAGGACTAACGGGTTCACCAAAAGTGGGTCGAGCGATATTCGACGCCAACTGCCCATCGGTCTAGAAGTGTCCGATCGGCCAGTAGGTTCTCGTTTGAATGGGATCAGTACAGGCAGAACATCAGATGCTCACAATTGACTACGCGAGCGCTAGGCCGACTGGAGCTCATGTCCAGTCAGACCAGAAACCAAAAAGTAGTTGAGGTCGACTGGGTGGGGAATCCCTACCGAACGGCTACCCCGCTCGGCCAAATAGTGGGACCCCTCCCTTATCTCTTAATATCCCTTTGGGAGGTAATGCCGTTGACAACAAGGCATGGTTAACAGTAAAATCGTATGACAGAAGCTTCTACTGTCTTGTTAGGGATTTGTATGCCCCCATTAAGGTATACTGACATGTCTTTTCATAAGACGTTAGGAAAGCGTGCCCGTGCCTTAGGCAGCGTGCACATCACCTACTGTAGCACTATATAAAGGGAGGGTCCATGCATCGGCGGAGGTATGTGCTATTCATTATTCACTCTTGTGCTTTCACTGCTACTACGTTGCTCCTTTTGGAACCCCGTGGTAGTTTTGATGTGATCAATCAGGTTAAGTTAGGTCCTGTTGAGTTTGATCCTTGTGTCTAAGTGTGCAGGAGCTTAGGAACACAAGAAGTCGAGCAGAAGACGCGGCTAGCGAGAAGGATAGAACGGGAAGGGAGCTGACGTGCTCGGTGCATTTGAGGGACGAGGTGCTGTGGAAGAGTACACTGGTGGACGAGAAGGACGTGCGCGACGTTCCGAGGGACGAGAAGCCGGAGCGGAAGCCTGCTCGAGGAGAAGGTCGGAAAATGGGTTCGGGTGAGCCCTATTCCGGATGGCCGCGATCACCCAGGCGATCGGAGCAGTAGAAGAGCAAAAAGAAGATTGGAAATATTGCTGGAGGCGCCTTCAAAGGGAGTTGAAGGCGCCTCCATGCGCCTCCGCACCTTCACTGTGGAAGGCACCTTCCATGGCTGGAAGGCGCCTTTGATGAACAGTATGAAGGTGCCTTCCAGCCCTATGGAAGGCGCCTTCGACTAGGCTGATTTTGTCATTGCCAAAGGATAAAACTTTATCTTTTGGCGCCTCGCTGGAGGCGTCTTCCAGTCTGTTGGAGGTGCCTTCAACCTCTGGATAAAGTTTTCTAGGAGCTATAAAAGACCCCATACAACTCTTGTAATCTTTTCTTAGCAACTGTCTGAGCGTTCAACGATTGTAAGATACTTCTCCGCCTACACGAACAAGATCTTTTAGTGCTTTCATTGTCCTTGAATTAACAACCACCTAGGTTGTAACCAAGTAAATTCTGAGCCTCATCTTTTTAGTAGTTAATCTGAGTTATTAGTATTGTTGCTTTTAATTTAAGTGAAAGAATGGGAAAGGTGTTGTTTTTTTAGGGAATTTACCTCCTCTTGCCGGCCTCGCTGCGCTAACAGCTCCGCCTTCTTCTACTGTTTCGGTGATTGACTTGAGCGTCGGAGGGCCAACATCGGGACCCCTTCCCTGGCCGGCACTGACGTTTCTTGTGTTGTAGATCGAAATAGAGTCTTTATACGGTTAATCGAGGAGCCACATCCCAACCATCCTTCTTCACAATTTTTAGACAGGATCATATTGGCGCCGTCTGTGGGGATGTAGCCTGTATCCGAGATGTGTAGATGGAAGACGCTGGACGACTCACGACGGTGACACTAACAAGGAGGAATTAGACATGATGATACAAGCCCGAGCAGTAAAGATTGTGGAGTAGCAATAGCAGGCGATGGCTGAGCGACACGTAAATGAACCCGCGGCGTCAACAGCGGGACAATAAGCCGGATACAAAGACTGAGCGAAAAATATATCCGTTCGGGGGCAGAATAAGAAGCCGACCGACATATACGGGGATGCTCCGAATGTGCCGATCCCCTTTCACCGAGTGTTGTTCCATACCCTTTCGGAGGAACAAGGCAGAGCGGATAGGGAGCAAGGATCTTCTTCGGACGACGCGCCTGTCCTGACGGATAGAAGGGAAAGACACCAAAGGTCGATGATGCCCTAGAATAGGTCAACAGATAATTCTCACAAGGAATTCTGGACAACCCACTATCACGCCATTACACTCCACTGACGATCGGCGAGTACAATGGAATGATTAATCCGGAGGACCATCTGACTAGGTTTGATAATACGGCAATGCTCCATCAGTATACAGATGGAGTGAAGTGTTGGGTCTTCCTCATCACTCTCTTTGGATTAACACAACGGTGGTTTAGGTGCTTGCTGATCAGATCAATCTGCAGCTTCAGAGACTTCTGGATGACGTTCCTACATCATTTTGCCAGCAGTAGGCACTACCAGAAGATGAACATTAACTTGTTCGCTCTGAAGCAAGGGCCCAAGGAGGCACTGAGAGCCTATATCAAGAGGTTCAGCTAAGTGACCATGGATATCCCATCGACCTCTCCGAATTTATTAGTAAGTGCCTTCTCACAGGGACTTTCAGAGGGCGAGTTCTTTCGCTTGCTCATCTGGAGGCCGCCGAAAGATTTTGACCACCTGCTCAGGCGTGCCAGCAAATACATTAATGTAGAGGAGGCCTAGATGGCAAGGAGGAAGGAGGCACCCGCTGAACCTATCGCTGCCCCTGAACGACGATCGGATAGAAGCCATCAGCCCCCAAAGGGTCCCCGAGCAGGAGTTGCACAGCCATATCAGGAACCTCGAACCCATGTTGTGCAGCACGTAGCAACAGATCGGCCGAAAGCTACAAAAGGCAGGACTTGGACACCGTTGTTTTGCTCGTTTCATCAATCGACGACACACAACACTCGAGACTGGTATGACTTGAGGCCAATTTCAAGCTGACCGCCTCTTCCAGGATATCACCGTCGGTCACCATCTCTCGATCGACATCATCAATGCCGATCAGATGGGTAGCGGGAAGAAGAAAGAGCGGAGGCCAAGCGGCATTAACGTCAACCTCAACGGAGAGGTAACACAAGTCCCGCTCGAGCTTTTGTTGAGCGGACCAGACCTTCGACTCGGGAAGAAGAAAATCGAAGCAATGCCGCTCGAGGTGAAATCAGAATATTCGCTGGGTGGCCAACCAACGGTGATTCCAAGCGAGCAAGGAAGGTCAAGGGATCAGAGATCAATTTTGACCCTCAGAACCTAGAAGGAGTGGAGATCCCTCACGACGATGCCTTAATCATCCGAGTGGTAATAACTAATTATACTATTCATCGAACATTTATGGACACAGGCAGTTTGGTGAATATCATCTTCAAGAAGGCGCTCGACCAGCTGCAGATCGACTGGAGTGAATTGTAGCCCATGACGACCCCGCTGTATGGGTTTACAAGCAATAAAGTCTTGCCAATCAGCCAAGCTTGTCGATCGACCAATATCGGCTGGTCATATCTCTCGGAGAGGAGTCTCTTAAGAGGACAAGGACCACGAACTTCATCGTGGTTGATGCGCCGTCCGTCTACAATGTAATATTGGGTCGACCGACCCTAAATGAGTTTCGCGTTGTAGTGTCCACCTTCTGTCAGAAGATCAAGTTTCTGGTGGATAATGCGGTAAGTGAAGTCAAGGGCGACCAATGGCCACTCGACGGTGCTACGTCAAAATGATCAAATCAGAGGCAAAGACCGCTTGGAAGACTCAGCATTTGGAGGTGAACACAATCATGGAAGAACCACCGACGTTGGTCTATGATAAAAAAGAGGAGGTTCAGATCCAACCCAGCCGATCGAAAGCCACGACATTTGTTGCCGCAGACCTGACAGACGAGAAGAAGGTAGAGTTGGTGGCATGCCTTAGGTAAAACCATGGCGTGTTTGCTTGGTTAACTCACGAGTTCCCGGGTATCTCCCCGAGATGGCTTAGCACGAGCTTCACGTCCGACCGGACGCTTGGCTGGTGAAACAGAGGAAGAGGGACTTCAACTCGAAGCAAAATCAGATCATCCGAGCAGAGATAGAAAAATTGCTGGATGCCGGTCACATCCGCGAGGTACAATTTCTGAGCTGGCTAGCTAACGTTGTGCTAGTCTCTAATCTGGGCAATAAGTGGCAAGTTTACATTGACTTCTGCGATTTAAACAAAGCCTGTCCGAAGAACTTCTATCCCCTGCCTCGAATAGATCAAATGGTAAACTCCACGGCGAGCTGCGAGTTGATCTGCATGCTTGATGCGTAGCTGGGCTACCATCAAGTGCCGCTTGCCAAGGAAGACTAAGAGAGGTCATTACAGCCGATGGAACCTACTGCTTAATGTTATGACGTTTGGATTGAAGAACGTCGACACCCTTATCAAAGACTGATGAACAAAGTGTTCCGACGGTAGATCAGCCTTAACATAGAGGCATATGTCGATGACATTAATAAAATTTCTCCGAACCACTGACCTCTGCGCAGACATCAAAGAAACCTACCAAACCCTGAGGACGTACAGAATCAAGTTGAACTCGAGCAAATGCTTGTTCGGGATGAATAGTGGCCGATTTCTCGGGCACATAGTGACCGAGCGCGGAATAGAGGCAAATCCAAGTAAGGTGAAGGCGTTGCAAGACATGCTGCCGCCCCGTAACTTGAAGGAAGCCCAACGGTTGACCGGACGGATCACTGCGTTGTCAAGATTCATCTCTAAATCATCCAACCTGAGTCACCTGTTCTTCAAGATACTGCGCCGTGCGACGAAATTCTAGTAGGACGCAGAATGCGACAAGGCACTGGAGGAGCTCAAGAAATATCTCAACTCCCTACCTGTATTGGTAATGCCGGCGAGCCACTCTAGATTTATTTGTCATCCACAGAGCATGCGGTCGACTCGGCGTTGGTGCGGCAGAACGACTCTGAACAACAGCCGGTGTACTTTCTTAGTCATATATTGAAAGATGCAGAATCCCACTATATTGGTCTCCAAAAATTGGCGTACGCATTAGTACTCGCCGCTCGGAGGCTTCACCCGTACTTTCTCTCACATCCCATTGTGGTGATGATTAACAGCGTGTTGGGAAGAGTCCTCCTTAACCCTGGAGCATCTGGACGGCTGATTAAATGGACCACCGAGCTGAGCAAGTTTGACATACAATATCACCGCAGACGACAATCAAAGCCCAAGCCTTAGCTGATTTTGTCATTGAGGTCCAAAACGCCGAGCTGGACGCGACTTGGAAGATATATGTGGACGGTTCATTCACTCGGCAAGGCAGCGGAATCAACATTCTTTTAATATCGCCGCACGAGGATAGGATGCATTTGTCTGTATGGCTGGATTATCGGGCAACAAATAATGAGGCAGAATATGAATTATTGAATCCTTGATAGCTGTCCTGCAGGCAGCTTGACATATGGGAGCCACAAGAGTCCTCATTCATTCGGATTCTCAGTTGGCAGCCCGCCAGCTATCAGAAACGTTCGAGATAAATAACACACGACTCAAGATGTATATCGAAGCTTTTGAGAAATTGAAGATAAGTTTTCAAGAAGTAACTATACAGAAGATCCCCTGGTCGAAGAACTAATATGCGGACGAGTTGGCTAAATTAGTTAGTTCTTCATCTCTAATCATCCTGGATAAGTCGGTCGAACAAGTCTTGCCAGTGGCACACATTGACCGAACAGTTGGAATGACCTTCCCGAGCGGTTGGAGGGCACCGCCAATAGAGTTCCTCCGATTGGGCTTTACACCCGTCGACCGGGAGGAAGCTCGTTTGTTAAAAAAGAGGGTCAGGCGATTCACCCTAATTGGAGACCGGTTATATAAAAACGCTTTCTTAAGGCCGTTGCTTAAGTACGTCGGATCGGAGGATATTGAGTACATCTTGCAGGAGGTTCATCAAGGCTCTTGCGGTAGTCATCCGAGCGGCAGATCACTCACCCACAAGATCTTACCGGCCAGATATTTCTTGTCCACATTACAGAACGACGCCGCTTGGACGGTTGCCACTTGCCTGCCCTGCCAAAAGTACTAGAATATCCCGCACCGACCTATTGAAGAGTTGAAAGCATTCGCCGTGTCCTGCCCGTTTGACCAGTGGAGAATGAACATTGTTGGACCATTTCCTATGGCGACAGGGCAAAGAAGATTTCTACTCGTCGCGGTAGATTATTTCTCAAAATGGGTGGAGGCCGAGCGCTCGCTAAGATAACCGAGCACATGGTTATTAAGTTCATATGACAAAACATCCTATGTCGGTTCGGCATCCCTCGCCGGCTTGTCTCGGATAACGGCAGACAATTCATAGGGCGGAAGTTCAAGGAGTGGTGTGAGGGCTATGATATATTGCAGGCCTTCACCTCAGTGGCCTACCCTCAAAGTAATGGTCAGGCGGAAGTCATCAACAAGGAGATCCTCAGAGGGTTACGGGTTCGGCTCGATCAGGCTGGGAGTAGCTGGGTCGACGAACTCCCAAGCGTATTGTGGGCTTATCGCACCATATCCTGAGAGTCGATCGGCATAACCCCGTTCCATCTAGTGTACGGGGGTGAAGCAGTGGTTTCGGTGGAAGTTGGAGTAGAGTTCGACCGGGTGCAGTTCCACAACGAAGGAAACGTCGATCGGAGGGTCATGAAGCTCGACTTGGTAGATGAAGTACGAGATAAGGCCGTCATCCGACTTATGGCATACCGACAACCCATGAAATAGAGTTACAATCGGAGGGTGATCCCAAGATCATTCCAGGTTGGCGACTTGGTATGAAAAAGAGTTAAGCCGGTCGGCGATGCTACTAAATTAGAAGCCTCGTGGGGAGGACCCTATAAAGTTATTCGAAAGCTACGCTCGGGAGCTTATTATTTACAAGATGAGAATGGAAGAGATCTTGAGCGACCCTTGAGAGCGAACCATCTCTGGCCCTAGAGGGCTAGGTGATAGGTGCGTAATCGAATACCACTACAATTATAAGAAAATCTATTTTGTAATTGCAAGAGAACCATGAATGAAAATCCCAAGTGTCTTAGATTCTTGCGTTGATCAGCTAGGTTAAAAGCCGAGCGATTGCTATAAACCTGAGAGTCTACACAAACAAAAGCCGAGCGACGACTATAAATTCGGGAGTCAACGAATCAACAGTCGATTGACACTATAAACCCTGGATCAATAGTCGAGCGGTGACTATAAACCCCGGATCAACAGTCGAGCGACGACTATAAACCCCAGATCAACAGCCGAGCGGCGACTATAAACCCGAGAGTCTACGCCAATTAAAGTCGAGAAGCGATTATAAGCCTTGGATACGAAAGTGTTTATGTTAGAAAACCGAGTAGCAGCTATAATCCCTAGAGTCGACGACAACAGCTGAGTTATGACTATAAACTCAAGAAGAAAGTTATGGGACAATCGAGCAGTGACAGACCCCTGTTCTATTGCCGATTGGCAGATAAGATTTTTTATTAGAAAGGCAAAGAGACTGTTCAACCTACGCTGAAATGATCAGTCGGACGTCTTAGTGATTAGTTGCACAGAAGAGCGGAAACACAAGGATTCACACTTAGAATATTTCTGGAAGTATTACAAGATTGTAAGATGGGAAACCGGACAGTCTTATGGAGCCGAGCAGGGATGCATGGAAGGACACTCGGAACATTTAACATTAGTTGAAAAGCGCCGAACGGGCACGCGTTCGTTGACATTTAGAAAATTTACAAACTAGCGAAGGGAGTACAAAAAGCGGCCTGAAAAACTAAAAGAGAAGGTTATTCAAGATAGTCGAGCACATCATCCGGTAGCGACTCAGTGAGCTTCTCTCTGTTTATGATCTTGTTGGTTAGCACGGGAGAGAGATAGCCGCTATCCTTCAGCTGCTGGAGAGTCCCATTAATACCACAGTTGAAGAGGCGAAGAGCCTGATCGGTGAGTCTGTCATTGAAAGGGTCAGATCGGAGATAGTTGCGCTTGAAAACTTCAAGCCATCCGGGCTCTTCCTCTTGGTACATTTTGAAGGCCACTCGGGACGCCTCCAATTCAGCTTTCAGCGAAGTCAGCTCGGCATCTTTGGTGTCAAGCTGGAGTTGTGCGACCGCTTGCTCTGTAGAGCAGCTAGCTTGTTCGGTCTCGAGAGCAGCCTCCGCCTTCTTGAGATTTTAGGCTAAGACATGAGCCTCTTTATTTTTGATGTCTAAGTTCTCGATGGTTCGGAGCTTCCTGGCGTTGGCGGAGTTAATCTTGGATTCAAAACTATTGGCCTACTTGGTGAGCCGATCAATTTACAGGGCTTGATCATTATTCTTTCTCCTCTCTGTATTGAGCGCCCGTTTGGAGCTAATTAGCTACTCGGAGCTTCTCTCTAGTTCGGCCTTCAACTACGCCACCTCAGTTGTCAATTGCTCTAGGTGAGCCCCCCTCTGAGGGGTCGCTCGAGGCACGCAGTTGTTGCACCTCGTGCTTCAAAAAGGCTAGCCTCTGGCATATGGCCAGACTTTCGACCCAGAATTGCATTAAAAATAGATTAAGGATTGCCAATCGGGAAATATGCAAGTAAAAATAAGGATGATATACATACCCCAGTGGACTTCTGAGTATAGCCGTCCGTGAGCTCGCTAAGAGAGATAGTCGCTGCATGGGCCTGAGCATCAGCCCAGACTTGTGTCAGCGATCCTTGAATTATGATTCGGTGTTTGGGGGAGCACGGCTCGGTGTCGTCAGGATGGCGCCACTCATCCGTTAGTAGGTGGATGATGACAGTTATGTGTCTCTGGCCACTCGAGCTTGATGGCTCAGAGGTGGCTTGGCCTGTGGACTTAGGCAATGGGGAGGAGCAGATGGTGGACACTTGGGCGGCTGACAAGGAAGACTGGGGTGGCATATATGCGATGGGCGGCGCGCATATCGTCCCTGACGACAGTGCGGACAACGGAGGTGTTCGGTCGGATGACAGAGGAGTGGGATCTACGGTGGTCCCCTGTTCGGGAAAGGCGGGAGATTAAGTCTCACCCCGCTTAGACGACAGACGTGAGAAAGTAGGGGCGGGGGTCTGCAAGGCAGAAGTCGTCGAACGGGACGAACCTTCCCCTCGACGCCTCTTGCGTCTTTGGATTAAAGGCTCGCTCGAGGTTGCCGATTCCGAGGGCACTGCGATCGACAATAGTGAAGGCCGTTCGGGAAGGAGTTCAGCTGTGGCGGCCGTGGTGTTGCTAGCTATCGTCTGACTTCCTTGAGCCTCGCTAATCGTAATGTCGTCGGTCGGATTGTCAGATTGGTCGACCAGTTGTAAGCCACGACTCTCCAGCACGGCAACGCCGGTGGCGTTAATTGTCACGTCAGCGAGCCTGCTTTTGTCGCTCAGTCGTGCCCTCATCATAATTTGAGCTGCAAGAAAAGAAAAGAAATTAATTAGATTCAAAGATGGGGAGAAGAAAGAGCATACCTAGGGTAAGGGCAGCCACGTGCGGATCGAGCTCAATCTGAACACATATAGGACACTCTCCAATAGCAGTCGGTGGATATGATATTTTTGACCGGCCAGATTGGTAGGCTGCTTGGAGGCTCAATTCGATATCTCCCGAGCGATGGAGGCTTCATCACTTCCATCTGCCAGTCGGTCGGAAAGTCGGGCCAAGCGGGAAAACGAACGAAAAAATAATGCTCTCTCCAATGCCTATTGGAGGACGACATTTTGTCAAAAAAGACAGCGCCCACTTGGGCTTGGAACAGAAAGGTCCCTGACTCGGACAACTTAGGATAATAAAAGCAGTGGAACACTCGAGGGACTAAAGGGATGCTGTGCAGACGGAATAGCACGACCACCCCGCACAACAACCTAAAGGAGTTGAGCACCAGTTGGTGCAGAGATACAACAACAACCAAGCCTTTTCCCACTAGGTGGGGTCGGCTGCATGAATTCTTTTACGCCATTGAGCTCTATCTCCTATTATATCATCTATATTTAAATAAATTTTATCTTGTTTTATTGTTGTTAACCAAGTCTCTTTTGGTCTTCCTCTTCCTCGTTTGATATGTATGTTTATCATAGTTTCACATCGCCTAACTGGAACATTTATTGGTCGTCTAAGTACATGTCCGTATCATCTTAAACGTGTCTCTCGGAGTTTTTTCTCAATAGATGCAACTCCGACTTTCTTTCTAATACTCTTATTTCTTATTTTGTCCATCCTCGTATGTCCACATATCCACCTTAACATCCTCATCTTTGCAACTTTCATCTTCTGCTCATGTGCTCGAGTCATAGTCCAACATTCAGCTCCATATAACATAGCAGGTCTAACTGCGGTTTTATAGAATTTACCTTTAAGTTTAAGAGGTATTTTACGGTCACATAAAACACTCGACGCTCCCCTCCATTTCACCCATCCTGCTTGTTACCATTAATTAGTCTCTCGATTTCATTATCATTTAAATATGATATACAAATTAGTTCTACAACTAAATTTAAATGCCATATTAAGTTTTAAAACAATATAAATATCAATTTAAGAATATTATTATCTATTTAACAATTGTAATTATTAGTGTCAACTTATCATTAATTTAAAAATCTAATTATATTCTTTTTTAAACATAAATGTGGGTTTAATTATAGATCTAGTTATTCAATACTTAGTTTTATTTCGTAAAAAGATATGGACTTAGAGCAGATCCTTAATGTAACCCTATCTTTATAGGAAATGCTTCAGTTATTCCGTCAGAAGTCTTTACTCTTGTCGTTACATCCTCATACATATCCTTAATTGTTTCAATATATGCTAACACCTCTCTCTTCTAAAATTCTCCATATAATTTCTCTTGGACTATCATTAGCTTTTTCTAAGTCAATAATAAGTCTCGCTTCTTTTCTTGTTTGCCCGATATTTTTCAATTAATTGTCTAAGAAGATGTATAATTTCTATCGTCGACCTTTCACGCATGATTTCAAATCAAATTTTTCATAACTTTACAAAATGATTTGTCTGTTCAGTAGTTTAACACTATAGTTTGCACAATTTTGTACGTCTTCCTTGTTCTTATATAAGGGAACTAGAGTACTTATCCTTCATTGATCAAACATTTTTTTCGTTTTCAATATCATGTTAAATAATTTTGTAAGCCATTCAATACCTTGTTTCCCTAAGCACTTCCATACCTCTATTGGAATATCATCTTGTCCAATGACTTTTCCATTGTGCATCTCATTTAAAGTTTGTTTTATTTCTGAAGTTTGAATTCTACGATAAAAATTAAAATTTCTATGCTCATTTGACCTACTTAAATTACCTAAGTTAAGTTGGTCACCTAAACCTTCATTAAAAAGTTGATGAAAATACCCCTTCCACCGCTCTTTTATTTCTTCATCGTTTACTAATACCCTATTACATTCATCTTTAATACATTTTATTTGGCTAAGATCTCTTGTTTTTCTTTATCTCACTTTAGCTATTCTATAAATGTCTTTTTCCCCTTCTTTTGTATCTAATTTTTGATATAACCGTTCAAAAGTTTCATTTTTTGCTTCATTCACTACTTTCTTAGCTTCTTTCTTGGCTATTGTATATTTTTTTAAGTTTTCCTTGTTCTTACAAATATATAATTCTTTATAAGCTATTCGTTTTTCCTTCATCTTGTACTTTCTCATTCCACCACCAAGATTCTTTACTTAGTGGTGCATGCCCCTTTGACTCACCGAGTACACTCTTAGCTACTATTTTTAACTTTGATATCATCTTATCCCATGTTGTATTAGAGTCATCGTATATTTCACCTAATGTTTGTACTTCTACCTTCTCCTTAAATATATTTTGCTTCCCATCCTTTAACTTCCACCACTTAATTCTAGGAATTGTATATATTTTCTTTCTATTGATACTATGTTTAAGGCGTATAGCCAACACTACTACTCTATGTCGAGTAGTTAAACTTTCTCCAGGGATGACTTTGCAATTTTTACAAATCTTTCTATCATTCTTCCTAACCATAAGAAAGTCAATTTGCGATTTATTATTTCCACTTTTGAATGTGACTAAGTGTTCTTCTCTTTTCTTAAAAAACATATTAGCTAATATAAGATCATATGCTATCGCAAAATCTAATATAGTTTTCCCTTCCTCATTCTTCGTTCCAAACCCATAACTCCCATGTACTCTCTCATATTTCTCATTTTTACTTTGATATCACCTCCTATTAAAATCATTTCATTTGGTGGAATATTTTGTAATATTTCATCTAAGTCCTCCCAAAACCTTGATTTGGTAGCTTCATCTAATCCTACTTGTGGTGCATATACGCTAATTATGTTCATAGTTTCTTTCGTCACTATTATCTTAAGGGCTATAATTCTATCCCCTTTTCTAATTACTCCTACAACTTCATCTTTTAACAAACTATCGACAATAATACCCACTCCATTTCTTACTTTACTCTTTCCAGTGTACCATAACTTAAAACCCGAGTTCTCTATCATCTTTGCCTTCTCGCCTGTCCATTTTGTCTCTTGTACACACAAAATACTAACTCTTCTCCTAATCATCATATCTACTACCTCCATTGATTTACCAGTGAGAGTTCCTATGTTCCATGTTCCAAATCTTAGATTATTAGTTTTCCTATCATATTTGTTCTTATCTAACCTATGGTGTGAGAACTCTTGCCTATTTAACACTACACCCAAGTTCTCATGGAGATGTAGCGGTCCTTGCTGAGACGTTACAGTCGGACCCTGTAATGCAAACTCTTGCATATTTAGCACTACACCCGAGTTCTGGAGATGTAGCAGTCCTTGCCGAGACGTTACAGTCGGACCCTGCAACGCGTTCCTTCCGGAAAACAACTTAGCATTAGCACAATAGTTTAATGGATTCATTCATTGAATATTTGCCATAGTTTGACGCTGGCTGGCAACTTAACGCAACCCTCCTCCTTTATCCGGGCTTGGGACCGACCATGACTGGTCAGGCGGAGTTACCAGTTGGTGCAGAGATATATGGAAATATTTACATACAGCGGAGAAGAAAGGGTGAATGTGAAAACGGAGGCCGGCGCAGAATTGGTCCTTAAACAAAGGCAAAAAGCCGGCGGGAGGTAAATGGGGTCAGTCATAAGCAGAAGGAATAATGATTTGATAATCGGAGGGGAAACGATATGTAAGTTTCATCTAGCCAATTTCATCGCCATTGAACTTAGACTCAGTTGAAGTATACCACAACCCGGGGGCGGACACAGGAGGTTTGAGGAGGAGCGGCCATAACAAATAGAAAGGGAAGAAGATCAACGACGTGACTAGAGAAGGAAAAAAGATAGCCTACTGAGAAAATATCGTCGACGATGAAGAGGAAGAAGGAAAGCGGCAAAGCATGTACGCGAAGGAGAAAGACGACGAAGTATGGGAATGACGATGAGTAAGGGCTTATAAACCTAGTGGATGGTCGCTCCGAGCCGTCAGATCGAGGGTTATAGAAAACGAAGTCGAGCACCGTGGAATTCAAAACTGCACCTGTCACATCAATCGCGGATATCTGCTTGTCACATCAAGCGTACGACGACAGAGATCGGGACATGCGGCGGTTGGTGAAGGGGTGCATTAATGAGGTTTAATTAAAAGGCATGGGCGGCGGGCTCGGTAATAATGATCAATGATTTGCATAGTCTTTCAGAAAAGGGGATGACGTTAGCAAGCATTAAAAAACATTCATCCGAGGAAGTGGCAAGAAGTGGAAAATTCACTAAGTGTCGTCGCCTACCATCGCTATCGGCAAGGATCCTTAACTGAGAAGCGGTCGAGTGGAGACATTGTTAACATTCGGGATAGCCGAGCAGCGCCTCTAAACCAGGTCAGTAATTTAAAGTCGAGCGACGACTCTAAACCCAGGTCAATAATTGAAAGCCGAACGACAGCTCTAAACCCAGGTCAGTAATTGAAAGCCGAGCGGTGACTCTAAACTCAAGTTAGCAAGGTAAAGTAGAACGACGACTATGAAGATGGGGTGAGTAGATCGGCATCCCTATAACAAAGAATGCCTGATCACGGGGACATCATTGAAGACATTGCTCGGTCAGTCAGTTAGACTTACAGTCTCCTTTAACTAGACTTGAGGGGAAGGCTTATGATGCGGCGATAAAGGGGGGCCACTGAGCATGAGTCAAGGGTGAAGATAGCAGTCGACGTGGAGGTCAAAGCCAGGAAAGTCAAAGCTAGAGGACCAACGGGTTCACCAAAAGTGGGTCGAGCAGTATTCGATGCCAACTGTCGATCGGTCTAGAAGTGTCCCATCAGTACAGTCAGAACATCAGATGCTCGTAATTGACTAAGCGAGTGCCAGGTCGACCGGAGCTCATGTATGGTCAGACCAGAAACTATCTGTCGAACCGAGTCATTACGAAGAAAAGCAGCTGAGGTTGACTGGGTGGGGGATCCCGGCCGAGCGACTACCTCGCTTGGCCAAATAGTGGGACCCCTCCCCTATCTCTTAATATCCCTCTGAGAGGTAATGCCGCTGACAACAAGGCATGTTCAACATGCAAATCGTACGGCGGAAACTTCTACTGTCTTGTCAGGATTTACATGTCATGTTAAGGTATGGTGTCAGAGACACTTTCCTGACATGTCTTTTCATAAGACGTTAGGAAAGTGTGCCCTCGCCTTGGGCAGCGTGCACGTCGCCTACTGTAGCACTATATAAAGGAGGGTCCATACACCGACAGAGGTATGTGCTATTTATTATTCACGCTTGTGCTTTCACTGCTACTACGTTGCTCCGCCTTCTTCTATTGTTCTGGTGACTGGCTTGAGTATCGGAGGGCCAATGCCGGGGACCCTTTACTTGACCCGGCACTGGCGTTTCTTGTATTGCAGATCGGAGCAGAGTCTTCACACGGTCAACCGAGGAGTCACATCCTCAGCCAACCTTCTTCACGATTTTCAGACAGGATCAAATGATTTACCAGATACAACCCATCAGTGAAATCAAAAGAATTAAATAAAGGGTACTCCAATGATCCACATGCCATGCAATCTGTGAAATATGTGCATTGAATTATACATGGTGGCAAAAGACGAATACGCTCGCTCCCAGCGCCCTCGCCTACCCGTCTTAGGGCCAACATGGAGGAGGTAAACCACGGGCGGCTACTAGCCTTTGGAATAATGACTAGCACATAAAGGAGACATTTACCTCGACTTTGCCGAGATTCAAACCGTGCATTTAATTATACAATTTCTCTGTAAGGTGTCACTGTATTTCTATGCTCCGGCTTTTTGATACTATTATCTAATGAATTGTCTTGGATATAAATCCTTTACTTTGTTATCTGATATCGATCAAAAAATGGATTCTTCCTATAAACCCAGTGAGTAATCATTATCTATATGAAATATGCAATTTCCTATTAGAAGCACAAAGGAATTTAGAGTTCATTTTTTTTTTTACTGCAAATATTGGTGTAGCTTATACCATAAAAGACGTATTAGGGATTTATTAAAGACAGATTTTATTTGTTATATTCTCAATTTTTGGTTAATGTTGCTTTTTTTGATAGATTTTATTCCATAAACTAGTTATACTTGTTGAACATGTCAGTCACAATGTTGCTTCATATAAGATACCTCCATGTTTTTTTTTGTGTTATTCAAAGTCATTTACTTTGTCAAAATAATTCATCTTATTCTATCTCTAATCAGGTTGTCACTTGTCTCCGTCAACCTTCACAAGGACCCACATTTGGAATTAAAGGAGGTGCTGCTGGAGGAGGTTACAGTCAAGTTATCCCAATGGATGAATTCAATCTTCATCTGACAGGAGACATTCATGCAATTACAGCTGCAAATAATCTCCTTGCTGCTGCTATAGACAGTAGGATGTTCCATGAGGCATCTCAGTCAGACAAAGCATTATTTAATAGATTATGCCCACCAAATAAAGAAGGGAAGCGAACTTTTGCAGATGTTATGTTCAGGCGTCTCCAAAAGCTTGGCATTTCAAAGAGTAGTCCAGATGAGCTAACATCTGATGAAATTAAAAGATTTGTTAGGCTTGACATTGATCCTGATTCCATTACCTGGAGAAGAGTTATGGATGTTAATGACCGGTTCCTGAGGAAAATTACCGTTGGAGAAGGTACTGAGGAGAAAGGAATGATCAGAGACACTGGCTTTGATATATCAGTAGCGAGTGAAATCATGGCTGTATTAGCTCTCATGACCTCTCTTGCAGACATGAGGGAAAGGCTTGGAAGAATGGTGATAGGAAACAGCAGAAATGGCGATCCAATTACTGCAGATGATCTTGGAGTTGGAGGAGCTCTAACTGTTCTAATGAAAGATGCCATTAACCCTACCCTGATGCAGACTCTTGAGGGAACTCCCGTCCTTGTTCATGCTGGACCATTCGCCAATATTGCTCATGGAAATTCTTCGATAGTAGCTGACAAGGTCGCCCTTAAGTTGGCTGGAAAGGGTGGTTTTGTAGTTACAGAAGCAGGTTTTGGTGCTGATATTGGAATAGAAAAGTTCATAAATATAAAGTGCAGATACAGTGGTCTGGTTCCACATTGTGCTGTTATTGTGGCAACTATAAGAGCTCTTAAAATGCATGGGGGTGGACCTGATGTTGTTGCTGGGAAGCCTCTTCCCCATGCTTACTTGACTGAAAATTTGGCTCTTGTTGAGGCTGGTTGTGTAAATCTTGCTAGACATATTACAAATACCAAGGCGTATGGAGTGAATGTTATAGTTGCCATCAACAAGTTTGCCACTGATACTGATGCTGAGGTGAACGCTGTAAGAACAGCTGCTTTAGCAGCTGGTGCTTTTGAAGCCGTTGTTTGTACAAATCATGCACATGGTGGAAAAGGGGCGGTTTGTACTACTAAACCATCTTATTTTCAAACTTGGTATTTCTACTGGTAAAATTGAAACTAGTTATGAAGCAATATACAAGCATAATTCTAAGGATTAATTTGCTAACAAGATGTTTTACTGGCTTCCTGACATTTTCTCGTAAGTGTGTCGGTCACTATTTGAATCCCAGAAGAAGCCACATAAAGCATGCTCTTTGATGACAAAACTTGCTTTAAGCTATCTAGATTCAATTAAGATCACATATTTCCTGCATAGTTTACTGCATTTCACTCTGTAATTGATCATGTAATTCCTTTTCTGAATGCCTCCAGAGCTTTGTCTGGCCAAATTTGGGTAAGCAAGTTTACCTCATGAACCTTTAGTTCGTAAGTACTAAATTCTATTATATCATCCTTTATGCATTTCTTGCCATCTCATTAAATGGATATACCACGGCAAATTTATTTTCCGATGTGATTGTTCATGTCATCTTGTGCAGTTGGTTAAAGGAAAATCGATGATTGTCTGGATGATAGTTTCTACTGTCTCATTTTGCCCCTATAGGCATCAGCATAGCCAATGTCTAATATATGTTTACTCAAGTTTTCATTGTTTGAATCTTATTATTTGCTAAATATCTAGGTTGATCTTGGCTTTGCGGTTCAAAGAGCATGTGAGGGTCAGTCACAGAGGTTGAACTTTTTGTATCCTCTTGACATTGGTATTAAAGAAAAAATTGAGGCCATTGCTAAGTCATATGGTGCCGGTGCTGTTGAGTACTCAGAACAGGTAATTCATTTTTCCGTTACCAGATTCAAGATATGTCTTCTATGGTTTAGAATATGCTTGTATTACACCTTTTCAATATGTTGTTGCTATAATTTGGCAATGTATTCTTATAAAGTTTTGGATGACTTTTACTAACTTGATTATTGCTTTTCTTAAGGCGGAGAAGAAGATTGAGATGTACACCAAGCAAGGTTTCTCTGGTCTACCGATTTGCATGGCGAAAACACAATACTCGTTCTCGCATATCCCATCTCAAAAGGGTTGCCCAAATGGATTTGTTCTTCCAATTAGAGATGTGAGGGCCAGCATTGGGGCTGGTTTCATTTATCCTCTGGTTGGAACAATGAGCACAATGCCTGGTCTTCCAACTAGACCTTGCTTTTACGAGATCGACGTTGATGTCGCGACAGGGAAAGTCCGCGGACTCTCCTAGAAACTTCTCTTGTTCGAAAATTTAATAAGCTTTGCAACTCCCCTTTCAAATTTTAGGATTAGAATTGCATGCTTTATTTGTGTTTAAGAACTGCTTCAATGTGGCCGGTTTAAACAAGCCAAGTACTCATCTGAAATTTGAATTCAGGCATCAACTGTTATTTGAATTGGTTAAGAAAGACATATGAGTCATTAGGAAAGGAAGAGCACTGACAATCCTCACCACTGTACTCAAGTCCAGTGAGACAAAGGAAGGAGATGAAGCAAAACAAAGCAAAAGGCGATGAGCCATGCAGCCACCCCCCACCACTCGCTGCCATCGCCTGACCGTCTCTGCCACCCTCTGCACAAAGCGTCAAAGCCAATGCGCCACTCCCTGCCAAGCTTCAACTCACATAACCGCGAGGCATTCACCCAAGTGAAAAAGGCCAGATGCAAAGGTCAAAAAGAAAGAGGTGCTTTTAATTATTTACCTAAACCTTTCTCCTCCTCCTCCTCGCTGTTCATGCTGCTATTCCTTTTCAGAGTTACGTACATGAGCGAACAAAAAGAGAGAGAGAGAGTGAGTGGCACTGAAATCTATGGCATGACATTTGATGTTCTCGTCATGAATGATGCTGGACTGTGCTCGCTTGTAGTGTGTTGGTACGCTGCCCATTGAATGGCGTAGGGACCAACAGTAATGAAAAGTACCATGGTAAACTCAAGCAGCTCTGACCACCACACCATTAATACACAGGCACATTCATCACCAACACATTGACACATTCACCAGCTCTCTCTTTCTGCCTCCTTCTGTAGCCCAGCGAGACAATAGCAGCAGTTGCACAGTCGAATTGACTCTTGACATTTAAATGTCTCTTGCGATCTAGACAGTGGATTTGGGTCAGCATTGGCCCAGTCTTGTTGCCTTGCCTTCCTCCCTGTCTAGCTTTGTCAGCTAGCTGCCCCACACTCTACGTTAATTAGAAGCTATGTGTGTTTATACCGTGTTTTTCTTAATTCATCTCTTTATTTAAAGGACAGTTAATTTATAATTTTAGACTATTTCCGCGATTTGAATCTGATTTATGCAATGAGGCTGTTAAGGGACAAGATACTGTCTTAATCTATCCTTGTAACGCATCATCAATTCACGTCACTAGCCAATTGCTTAACTAAACTAAATGGCTTTTGTTCCATATATTCAGTAAGGAATCATTATTAAGAAAATTATTAACTAAATAAAAATTAATTATAAAAGTTACTTATGAAATGAGTGTCACTTGTTTAAATTAAATACTGAGACATAACTGAACTAATTAATTAAAATTATATGTTACAGCTCAGTAATAACAGCTGCAAATTAATAGAAAAATAAAATTATACTTAGAAATCACAATGTTTTAAGATTATTCATACTGATCATTTAGAATAATAGATTGAACATACAAGATTGTCGTAGTGAAGATTGGGCATAAAATATATATGATAACCAAATTGAATATCACAATAACGTGACCTTCTTGTTGGAAGTTTATTTCATAATTAAGTTGTTGGAGATTCAGGGAGTATATTCCGACTTAAAATTACAATGTACACAATTCAGATTTATTTATCAAGATGATTTGAACGGATAATTTTAAACTGTCTGCCTAAGCTCCAAGTGGACTTTCCGAGTGAGACACCTGATCATACCATCAGGGTTGAGTCGGAAGAAGATGATCAAGTCCTGCAACGATGCAATGTTCTTAAAATAGATTCGTCCTTTTCGGTGGTGCTACGAGATTATATTGAACATATGTTTTCTAGAATAAAACGACAAAATCCGATCATAAATTAACATAGGTTATCATGTCAAACTGAATATGTATCTGAATACTATCATGAATATCTACCGAGCAAAAGATGAAATGAGAGAATCATGGTAGAAGAATCTCTTATCTTTGAAATCTCTCCTTGCACAAGAACAACTCTTCTTGGAATCTCTCTCTCTCTCTCAAGAATGCTTTGTTCCTCAACCACTTGCTTGAGAATGAATTCTTGTTCAAGCTCAGCCATCCTTATATGGAAAGCTTTTTCTTGAGCAACCAGCAAACTTGCTTGAACAACCAAAAACACATGCCTTAATGCAATCTTTTTTGAATAATCAGAAACACAAGCAACGAACAAGGAAGCCTTCTTGAGCAACTAGTCAAGACTTGAGTAATACATCTTGTCGTTTTATCGAGCAATAAGTCTTTATCAAAGACTTGAGCAACAAAGAGACATGTGACAAACACTCTGGTCTACCTGAAATTAATTCATTCACACATAAGTGAGTTTCTCCAATCCGGATTATATATTTGCATATCGACAACTTTGTTCAAGTCTTAATGTCACTCAACTTCTAATGTGAGACTAATGCTTTATTCACATCAAAGTCTATTTCCATCCGCAACTTTCTTCATTCACAATTTTCCAACAAGTCTTCCTGAAATCATGCATCACCCCATAAAAAAAAAAAAAAAAAAAAAGGATGGATCATTCAGAGAATGAATGGGATTGTAGTAATTTGAGTTATGGCAATAGTTGGGAGATCTTTTCTCGATGTTTGTTACGGTGGTCGTTGGCCATGTCTTCCTCGCCCTCGGTCACCGCCGACGAGATGTGGCTGACGATGACGGAGTTATTCTCCTCGGAGGCACCGGCCGCCGGCGCTCTGAACTGCTGCCGGCACGCGTAGCACGTGACCTGCATCAGGGTGGCGTTGACCTGCCTCACGGCGCGGTCGCGGATGGCGTGCGCCCGGCTCAGCTCCACCCGCGCCTGCTGCCGCATCCGCCGCGCGTTCTCCAGCTCGAGCTTGGCCAGCTCCAACTGCCTCCTGGCCTTCTGCCACGCCTCGTCGGCCAGCGACTTGTCCGCCATCGCCCGCTTCATCTCCTCCTCGTCGGCCGGCGGGCCGATTGAAAGCTGCAATTTTGCGGCGTCTGCCCTCCCGTCTGTCGCCGGAGATAACAACCAGGGGGAGGATGGAGGGAGGAGTTGGAGCTCGCTGCGGTAGTACTGGTGCGGATGAATTACGGGCCGAGAGGAGGAAGGCCGGTCGGCGCCGAGATTGAAGACGGCGGGTCCTGCAGGCGACGCGGCGGGGGTGAAGTCGGCGTCGCTAGAGGGGCTAGGACTGGACGCCGTCGTCCGTGATAAACACGCCGGCGGCACCGGTAAGCGGAGCTGCATCCGGGCTCCTCCGGCGGTGCAGCTGTCTTGATGCTCGATGAAGCTCTCCACTCTGCATAGCCGGTCGGCCAACCCGTGATCATTAAAAAAAAAAAAAAATTGCGAGATAGATTTAAGGTCTCCGACGATCCTCGGAGCTAGCTACCGGGAGAAGACGCGGCCGCAGTCGCAGGAGTGGCCGCGGGTGCCGCAGGTCTTGAGGTGCGCCTTGTAGTCGGAGTGGACGGCGTAGGCCTTGGAGCACTTGGCGCAGGCCCACTGGCGGTGGGTGCTGTGCTTCCGCCTGAAGTGCTTCTTGATGCCGACCAAGTCGCCGAGGGCGTGGCAAGGGTCGTGGTGCAGGCAGCTCTGCTCCGGGCAGACGAACACCCGCTTGCGCACCTGCACCTCCGACGACGACGAAGCCTCCCGCTTCAGCAGCTTCCACGGCACCTTGTGCCGCCGCCGGTGCATCTGCAGGTTCTGCTCCCGCTGGAACCCCTGGTTGCAGATCTCGCACACGTACCGGTCAGACTCCAGCAGCGTTCTCGGCGACAGCGATACCACCTCCGCATCCGGATCTAGTCGATCATCATCAGCATCATCATCATCATCATCATCATCAATTCCCGAACAAGTCAAACATTTACACATATAGACACTAACCCGGAGTTCCCGCCGGCCGTCGCTTTTTCTTGCCCCCGTTGGCTGCATTGCATGCACCGACAGGAGGCGGAGGAGCCGGCGACGACGGAGAGCCTAACATTGACGATGGATCGATCGAAATAGAGTACGTACTGGTCGATCTAAGAAGAAGAAAATTAAAAGATTAATCTTGTTGTGTGTCTCGGGAGGGGAGGACAGGCCGATCTACACTGATATTTGGTGAAGGGATATGGAATTGGCCTCGTGAGAGAGAGGCGATCGATCGACTGGTAATCGCTGAGAGAGAGAGAGAGAGAGAAAGAGGCCCACCCACTGCGACGAGGGCGCATTGGGAGAACGAACGAACGAACGAACGAACATCCTCGCAAAGAAACAAAATTTTAAAGCTAGTGATCATAATTTCATCGCTACCAATTCCTACAGTACAAATTGCATGCATTAATGGAGGCTGGTCTCCGTCAATATGTCCTTAGGTCAACACGGAGGAGATAAATCACAGATAACTACTAACCATTAGTGCAAATGACCAAGACATGAAGAGACTAGTCCTTTCAAGAAACTCCAATAGTTGAGATATTGGATGTTATCACATAATATAATTAAGATATTAGATCAAAATTGTCTCATCTTGGCTATTTATGTTTTATCTCTTTCGAATTGAACTAGAGATAGAATTGGTAGAAGTCTTAGGACGAGCGAATCGTTTTTTTGATGTCCCATGTATTAATGCAGGCCTAACTCCAAAATACACCTGAGATCTCTTTCGCCTTCAAATTTTCCTTTCCTGATTTTTTTGTTTTTGTTTTCTGTTGTTTTGCTTTGTCAACAAAATCATGAGTTTTGTTTTGTTTAGCTGAAAAGAATATTTGATGATGCAGGATCTACATGATGACAAGCAAGGTGTATAATATAATTAGGGTCATAAAAATGAATCATATTTTCATGATCAAATTTGGTGTTCGAATATGATAAAAACTTTTTTATGTACTTCCACACAAAAGTAACAACTCGTTATACTTAATAAATAAGCTTGAATATATTTGTGTTGTTCAACTTGTTAACATTAATGATAAAGATAGATTGTGAATTATTCATAAATAATGTTTATGCATAATGTTCACGAATAATTTTTGTAAATAATGTTCATCAATAAAACTTTTATCAACATAGTAAATAAAAAATAATTTTAAAAATGAACAAACAAATTCAATAATTAATCAAATAAATTTAAAAACGTAAAAGTTTTTAAATAATTAAATAAATTTAATGGAAAGCTCAATAATATATAAATGAATCAAACTCAAGTTTATAAAAATAAAATTAAGCCAAACTTAAATAATAATTTTTAGTTTATTTTAGACTTGACTCAACTCAATTATCTTATCAAATAAGTTTGAATATCATAAAACTTGACTTAGCTCGTTTAAGACCATAAATGTAATTAACTTATCCTAAGTTCACTAAAAGGATTCAAACTTATATATTGTAGGAGATCAAGATGGATCAATATACAAATTCATTTGTGTTCTTTTGCGCAGAGTCACCTCATTGGGTGAATATTTATTAAAAATTAATTAACTAAATATTTAAATTAAAAATTCAAAACTATGGATAAAGAGTTTAATATATTAATTTTCCTTCTTTTAATACTCATTGAGCAAATGTTAAATGTCCTTGCTCAAGTACATCTTTATTTGAAGTCCTTCCTCTTTTCTTTTATTTTCTTATCAATAACACTCAATGTATAATGTGATATGAAAACTATGAATTCATAGAATTCAAATTTACTAGGAACTTTCTATATGGGACATTTTGTTTTATCTCTTTAGGTAGTAACATTTATTATTTGACATGATTGGATGTGTATCATCATTGATCAACAACAGACTTATGATGGAATGGTACTACACCAAGTCATTATTTTCTCCCCAACTATGATTTGTTTAGGAGACTTTGGAATCAAGAATATTCTTGTGGAGTGGATAAACAATCTCTAAAAAGATTACAATTGTTATAATCAACCATGAACATGCATCCATGATTTGTACCCCTATGTTGCATTTAATATGAAGTGTGAGATTACTTTTAATTTAAAGTGATAAAGTTTATCAAACTTTTTTCCATTAATATTAATATATAGGTTTAAACTCTTAAATTAATTATCTTTTTTAATTTTGACTTCTCAAATTTATTTTTATTTAAATAACATAATGAATATTCCAATCTATTATTGTAAGGATCTTGAATGCAAAACAACATAAGCGCAACGGAATATTATCAAGATCTTTCCTAGAAGATCTATGTAAAGGAAACCATATACTAGTTGAATTGAGAGTTCTTGCGTAAATATGAACTCCCGATAGTAATTTTATCCTTAATGGATCTCAGCATGATCAAGTGTCTCGGCCTCTTGTGGTATCCATATGAATATGTTCCGTTTATCTCACAAACTTGGAGAAGAAGAACCACCTAAGGTTATGTTAGCAACCAACTAAGGGGTCTCGGCCGAGGAAGAAAAGGAGAAGACAAGCAAGAACACGAGTATATCTCTTCCACGAAAATGAATTAAAACCCATTTTGTATTCATTCAATCAATTACCTTAATTGATATTAATATTCCATTAATCCAATATGTCTTTTGGTGTTCAACTAATGCATGATCAATTCGAAATTGACCATTCCTCTTCCTTGGTGAATTTGAATTCACCGTCACTCAATGAGTCTAACTCATTGATCCTCATCAATCCGAATTTACTTAATGAGTCTCATTCGAATTAGACTCAATCCAATAGTTCGATCCAATTGAGTCTAATTTAATGAGTCTAATTTGGATTAGACTTAATCCAATGATCCATCGTATGAAACTATCTCCAAATTAACATATTCTTTGTGTATGACCTAATAGATTATCATAATATTGGTAATGTCTCTAAAACCATTTTAGATCTATAAGCAATGTATGACATCTAGCAAGACATCATTGCTACCCAAGTGACAAGAATGTCGAGATCCGACTTAACATTTCTATGTCTATTATCTTGTATAACTCAATTATTCTATTCTTAATATCTAGATTGATTAATGAGGCATAGACCGTGTCATAATTTTATTTGTGTTTTTTAATCTCTAAGTAGATACACTCAATCAAATAAGCTCAATATCTCATATTGACTAATTTGAACATAGTCATGCATTCTTGTGTTCTACTAATCAAGGGGCCAACAGATATCAGTTCCGTCATATGGAAGAGATAGATTTTATCTGCATCACTCACATCCCTCTGCATAATTTATTGCATACCCAGTAATCGACTTTATAGTTCACTCTGTTACAGATGATGTTTGTCGATATCAAAGTATATTACTCCTTATTTATAGAACCGTAGTAAATTTAGGTTTAAGGACTATTCATACTAATAGTCATTATGAGAATATTTATGATACTCATATAACTATCCATAAAACATTCCCTTGGTCGGTTATTCAGTACATATTTTCTAATATATATATTCATGTATCAATCTGATATCTCTTATCAATGACTTATGAGATTAAGTCATTCGTTGACCTACATGCTAGTCTCAATGTATTAATATTGTTCTTGTATATTAATGCTTGACTAGGAATAGTTAAAAGTAGTGTTCTATATATATCTATAATATCCCACTATCAATTCAACCAATTAATATGTTGTAGACTAGAACCTATTACTCTAGGACATTATTATACTTATTCATTCGGCACTGAACTAAAATAAATATAATAACCAACTTTACCTTTTATTAATTAATAAAATATGATACAAAAGTACCAACATCAATCATCTCATAATCAATCAACTAAAGCTTAGATATAAATTTAACATCATTGTATCTCAACTTCTTCTTCTTTTTTTTTTTAAAAAAAGATTTAAGTGATTATATGTCACTATTTTATCGAGGTCTTAAAATATAACACAAGAGGATGAGACTACAATTACATTTGGAATTAATCTCAACTTATCTTACTAGACTATATGTTCATAAATACAAAATCAATCATTCATTATTTAAAACAATTGTGTTTCTCAATAAAATTTTATCAGATGATGTGATAACTTACTCAACTATATTTTGAATGAAGTAGTCAATCTTTTCTAGAAATTTATAATAGTTTGCTCTTGATTGCACAAGAACTCTAAGTGACATTTTAAGTAAGTTATTAAACGCATGATTGCAACAAGAAGATATATAGAAAGGATTTGAAAGACAACACATAGGGAAAAGAGAGATGTCCCAACAGTCATGAATCCCATGGTGGCTGTCCTCTTTGTCAAAAACAAAGTAACACCATGAGTTTAAGCAGTGGGTTTGAATTTAATAGTGACTGAAAAGTTGGAATTTAATAATGACTGAAAAGTTGGCCTTTGTGGTGGCTGAAGGTGGGAGGAGGATCTCAACACATGCACCATGTCCCTCGCAATCATCTGTCCCATATATATAGCTAGATCATGATGATCCTGAATCGGATCATGCCTTGTTTATTATAATCTCATGCATACTCGATAGAATTATAACCATGTATATGTTCTTATCAAGAGTTGTTTGATGAATTAAGAGGGAATGTCACATGAGTGTACTAGTGTTGGTGGTTGGACAAAACAGTGATGCCCCGCAGCTAAATCAAGCTCCCCATTTGATGGAATATAGAGATCAGAGATAAGTATACTACAAACAAAATACTCTGCTTCTAAAATTTTTGTGGAGAACTAATAATTAATATTCCAACATCGACATTAATATCCATGCCACATTTATATATAGTTTTGTCTATTTTCTATTGTCTAATATCTCTATTCATTATATGATCTTATAATATTCTCATTTTATCTACGAGCATTATTTTTTTTACATTTATTTTTCAAATTATCGCAAACTGTTTGTAGTTTGTACACAGAATCAGAAAGCAAGGCCGTACAATAATAAAATTGTCTACTTAACAGTCCTATTAATAGTGCTTCAGCTTTAACTTCTATTTCCTGAAGAACAGGAGTATTAGATGATAATTATTACAGCATCTACTGGTGAAGTAGAATTTATAAGGCATTTGTTTGTATATCAGATTTCAATTTATATACATATATATATCAGATCACTGGCTGCAGCAGTAGTTATATAGCAAATACATATATTCTTTGGCAGTAAGGCACTGTCAAACACTGATCAACCATGTGGAGCAACAATATAATGCAGTGTGATTGAAGCAGCAGGCCACTACCAAACATGACTTCCTTCACTTGTCTTCTTCCAATAACCAAATGAGAGGAGGTCCCATGCAAGAAGAGCAAGGATCTGCAAACCTCTTATAATTCATTTACTTGAATGGAGGATTGATGCAGGGGGGATCAAGACTAAGGAGTTGGAGTCAAAAGGAATTGGGGAGTTGAAAGGCAGTCTGCTAGTAAATTACAAAGGGGGAGTTGAAGTCAAAAGTTGGGGAACTGAAAGGATTGTAAAGAAAGTTGTGCCAATGTTGGAAATGTAAAATATATTTTAAGACGGTAAAACGTGACATAAGCTTGATCCCATAATCAAGATTTCTATCGTAAAACGGATCTTATCAAGTATATGAATGAATTTAGAGAATAAGAATTACCTGCGTTGAGCGCCGACATAATTGAAGACTCGATCTTCACCTCTTTCGCTCTACGAGGGGAGATAGATTCCCGTGTATACTTCTTAGGGTTGCCGTAATCCTTCGTGTGTAAGAGTATGTAAGAAGCATTCAAACATGCTAGATCTAAGTGCCTATTTATAATAACAACAAACCCTAATTCTTAATAGGTAGAGCAAGAGGTGGGACCGACCTCATAAAAAATACAATCACTAGTCCGTCCATCAAGGCTTTAGTGATTGGACTAATTAAATAAATTATTAAGGAATAACCCAACTAATTATAATCTGTAGGCTAACATTATGGATTGGACCCCGTTGAATCCAACATTCTCCCACTTGGCCAAAGGACATAATTAGCTTCAAAATGAATTTAATATACCGGTAACATTATATCCTTAATAATCCACATCATCTAAATGTTTGATCGGATATAGGCCGAGATCTAAAATCATATGTAATAGATTCATTCCTAACTCACAATCTTACACTGCCGATGTTATAATTTAATAAACATAAGTGATCTTTCAGTGATTTATTTATAATGCTTAATGTTAATGCGCAAATAAAAGCAATAAATCACATGATCATAAATAGGATCCAAAACATTATAAATGTGATCACAAATCAATATCCAAATCAAATAAATGCTCTCTCTAAATTAAAGCTTGCAAAAAGTCCCAAGTTATGCACATGCTCGCGAAACATCTTGGGAGGCAAGGCTTTTGTCAATGGGTCCGCCACCATAACACTAGTATTAATGTGCTCAATGGATATTAACTCGTTTTGGATCCTTTCCTTAGCAACAAGGTACTTAATGTCAATATGCTTGGAAGCACTACTTGACTTGTTGTTCTTAGAAAAGAATACGACAACTTAGTTGTCGCAGAATATTTTCAGTGGTCTGGACATAATATTCATCACTTGAAGCCCCATGATAAATTTTTTAATCCATATAGCATGGCACAATGCTTCATAACAGGCTAGAAATTCCGTTTCCATGGTAGGAGAAGCTGTAATAGTCTACTTTATACTTTTCCATTAAACAGGTGCTCCAGATAACATAAAAACATATCCAGATGTAGATTTTCTAGTATCGAGGCATCCTGCGAAGTCAGAATCAGAATATCCAATGACCTCAAGAAAATCTGATCTCTTGTAAATGAGCATGAAATCTTTTGTACCCTGTAAGTATCGCAAAACTTTCTTGGCATTCTTCCAATGATCCACTTCTGGATTAATTTGGTATCGACCAAACATGCCAACAATATATGCGATATCTGGATGTGTACACACTTGAGCATATATTAGACTTCCTACAGCAGATGCGTAAGGAAATTGCTCCATCTCATTAAGCGCCAACGGGGGCCCTAGGACATATGATAAACTAAACCTGTCGCCTTTATAGACTGGTGCAACTGTGGAAGAACAATTATTCATGTTGAATCTTCTTAGAACCTTTTCAATATAGGCTATATAGGCTATTTGAGATAGACCCAACATACCACGAGATCTATCCCGATAAATTTCAATGCCTATAACATAAGAGGCTTCACCGAGATCTTTCATATCAAATTTACTTGATAGAAAATCTTTTGTCTCTCGTAACATGCGTAAATCATTACAGGCAAGTAAAATATCATCCACATATAGTACGAGAATGATAAATTTGCTCCCGCAGATTCGCATAAAAATGCATTGATCGACAACGTTCTCCTTGAAATCAAATTTACTAATCACCTCTAGAAACTTCAAATACCACTGTCGAGATGACTGCTTAAGACCGTAAATGGATTTCTTAAGTTTGCATACCATTTGTTCCTTGCCCTCAACCAGAAATCCTTTGGTTGTGTCATATAAATATCTTCATGTAAGTCACCATTAAGGAATGCAGTTTTGACATCCATTTGATATAGCTCTAAGTTAAAATGAGCTACAAGGGCCATAATTATACGAAACGAATCCTTTTTAGACACAGATGAGAATGTTTTATTGTAACCAATACCTTATTTTTACGTAAACCCTTTAGCAACCAAACGGGCCTTGTACCGTTCAACATTTCCTTGAGGATTCAGTTTGGTTTTAAAAACCCACTTACAACCTATCAGTTTGAATCCTTGAGGTAAGTCTATAAGATCCCACACATTATTTAATTTCATTGAGTTCAACTCTGCATTCATGGCTTTAAACCATTGAGGTGTTTGGTCACCTGTCATTACATCATTAAATGATGCAGGATCATTCCCATTAGAATTGTCACAACCATCGAAATAGATAAAGTTATCAAGAGTAGTTGGCTTTCTCACTCGTTCTGACTTTCGTAGTCATGAATAATAATAGGAGAAGGTTCATCAACATGGTCTGAAACGTTAGGCATCGTCTCATTATTTGATGATTCTTCCACAGAATCAGGGATAATCAAATCTCTTGAAATAATGGGAACATTTAAAAATTCACGTTCCTCTTCAAGAATATTTTTGCGAGACGTGCTATCACACACAATTACGAACATCTTCCAAAAATATTGCATGTCTAGTTTCGATTATTCTTGTGGTGTGTGATAGACAAAAAAATCGCTAACCCTTTGAACGTTTTGGGTAATCGACGAAATATAAACTTATTGTCTTAGGATCAAGCTTTCGTACATTTGGGTTGTAAATTTTAGCCTTTGCAGGACATCCCCATACATGCATATACCCAATATTTGATTTCCTTTGCGCCTATATTTCATAAGGGGTTTTAGGCGTAGCTTTAGTAGGAAAATGATTTAGTATATGCATAGCTATCTTAAGAGCCTCAACCCAAAGATACTCAGGTAATGAAGTTTGGCATATTATACTTCGTACCATATCCATAAGGGTATGATTATGTCTCTCAGTGACACCATTTTGCTGAGGTGTGCCCGGCATAGAAACCTGAGCAATAATGCCACATTCTTTCATAAATAAGGCAAAAGATCCAGGATTATGACCTGAGTCGAAGAATCTTCCATAATATTCTCTTCCTCTATCAGATCGAACCACTTTAATCTTTTGATCAAGTTGGTTTTCAACTTCAAATTTATAATCCTTAAAGTGCTTTAGTTTTTTCATGAAGGAGATAAATATATCCATAACGAGAGTGGTCGTCAATAAAGGTGATGAAATAGCGATGCCCATGAATGCCAAGAGTACAAGGACCACTGATATCAATGAATCAGTTCTAACAGTCCATTACTTCTGGTGGTGCCATGTTTGTTCTTTTGTGCAAAATTTTCTTTAATACACTTAATACATGTGTCAAAATTAGAAAAATCTAATGAATGAAGTATTCCATCTTTAATGAGACGTTGCATTCTGTCTCGAGATATATGGACCAAACTTTCATGCCATAGTATTGAAGAATTCCCATCCATTAATTTTCTTTTGTTGCTGATTTGGGCTGTACAATTTTCATGCATGGATTCCAATATATTCATAGAAGAAGCATTTAAACATAATTTAAAGAGGTCTCCCTCTAAAATACTAGAACCAATAATTTTGTTGTTTAATGAAATGGTAAAACCTTTATTCTTGAACAAGACAGAATAACCATGAGCGACAAGTCGAGAAACTAAAATAAGGTTTCTTGTAATACTGGGAACATAAAAAGTATCAAATAAATCCAGTTTGAAACCACTCTCCAAAACCAAAGGGAGAGTTCCTACGGCTTCAACTGGAACTTTATTTCCATTTCTAACCAAAATGTTGCGTTCTCCTTTATTTAGCTTCCTCGCGAAACGGAATCCCTGCGATGAACAAGTAATATGTACAGAAGCACCACTATCAATCCACCATGTATCAATAGGAACATTTGCAACAAATGATTCATAACAAACATAGCTAGACATTTTACCCTTTTTAGCTAACGACTCCTTGAATTTTGGACAATCCTTCTGAAAATGAGTAGGCTCGCGACAAAGTTGTATTTGCGAGTCTTAGAACCTGAAGTCTTTGCTTTATTTCCGTCATTATTTTTCTTCACATGTCTTTTGTCTTTTCCATGCCGTTTCCATTTCTTGCCCTATCGTTGAGTGGTAAAGTGGGCACTATCAGGTGTCTCAGCCTTAAGTCTTTCTTCTTCTTGATCACACATACTGATCAATTCACTCATTTTCCATTTTTTCTTCTAAGTATTATAGTTGATCTTGAAAGTGCCAAACTAAGAAGGAAGAGATGTCATAATGAAATGAACGAGAAAGCCCTTAGAGATCTTCATGTCCATGACCTTAAGCTGAGTAGCCATATTAGTCATTCTTAGGATATGCCCACGAACACCACCAAAGCCGTTGTACTTAGAAGTTACCATTTTGATGATAAGTGTGGTAACAAGTGCTTTAGAGGAGCTCTGAAATTGCTCCTCAACGGAATCAAGGAAGTCCTTAGCGTTTTCAGAATCAGGCAAGCCTCCTCGAATATCCGATGATATGGAACCTTTCATTATCATAAGTGACAAACGGTTGGACCTTTCCCACTTTTCATAAGCAAATTTTTCATCTTGAGTGCTAGTGTTTGAAAGTGGGGTAGGTTTATCAACCCGTAAAGCATAATCAAGGTCCATAACGCCTAAAACGAGGCGAATCTGTTTATTCCATTTCTTAAAATTGTTACTTGTCAGAGTTTCAATGGATGCGATTTGGCTCGTAATTGAAGCTGCGTTGACAGAGTTAAATCATGCTCATTAACAATAATGAAAAATATAAATCATAATCATAAGACATAAGCGATTGAAGAAGTACACATTAATGGGAAAAATAAACACATTAGTATTTCCACTGAGAAAGGATATATTCGTGCAACTTTTCGTTGGGCTGACTACAAATAATATATTTAAGCTTTTCTCCTTTGAGAAATTATCAAAATATCATAATCTTTCATTGTGCTGATTACCATAAATGCACATAAAATTTCTCTGTTACACTTTAACATAATTATAGAATTGAATTTATATCACCGTTGGGCAGAAAATAAAATCATACTACAATTAAGCATTACATTAGTGTCAAAAATTATGACAGAGGATAATGACATACATTATCCATCGCGAAAATAGCAAATATTACAACCTTTCGTTGGGCCAACTATAATAAATGCACATAAATTTTCTCCGTTAGATTTTTTTTTGACTTAATCATAGAACTAAATTCAAATCACCGTTAGACAGAATTGATTTAGAATTATGATTAAATTGTGTGTTAGTGCTAAGGTATGATAGAAAATTAAACATAAGTTTTCTATCGAGAAATAGCAAAATATTACAACCTTCCGTTTGACCGACTGTAATAAATGCACATAAATTTTCTCCATAAAAACTTTAGCATAATTATAGTTGAATTCACCCCACGATTAGTGCCAAGGAGCCATTCTCTTGACTTGTACTGATGAGAATTTGACTCCATGAGAAATTGAACAAAAAGCTACTGAATTAGCCTATTTTTTATGCATACCATTGGAAGTACTTTAAAACGAACTCGAACTAAAGTAAAGAATAAATATCTTCTCAAGGTGGGGAAAAGAACTTGCTAATTCCCCTTTTTAATAAAAGATAAGATAAATTCATACTATAATAAATTCCATTCAATAATTAAAATAATAATTTTCGATTGGGTCAATTATTAATTTTAATATATGAATGTAACATAAGTGTGGTTTCGTTATTCCTATTTATTTAATTGATAAATCTTCCGTTGGGTTGACTTATCATGAAAATAAATAAGAGTCCCACGTTAAATTTAATATATTTATGTGATACTTTCAATCATGCGTACCATAATTATATACATGAAAATAATTATTATTATTTAAAATTAATTAAGGATATCACGTTAATATCTTAAATAATGAGATGAAGAAGTCAACAATTAAATCATCAATCAAGCATAAATTCATGTAATCATATAAAAATGATATGAACATTATTTCCTAATATAATTATGGTAAATAATTTATCGAAAGCACATTAATCACATAAGATATTTATCTTAATAAATAATATGATAATTAATATAATAACTATTAATGATATATACTATAACAATATTGATAATTATGACAATTATCTTGATATCATGAATAAGTTATCTATAGAAATAACTTATGCAACATTGATTTATATTTAGCAATTAATTATGTCATTAATTATCATCAAAATATTTTTGGAGACATAATTACATTACCATTCAAAACAAACTGGTTAACAAAAAAAAAATTATTGCACATAAACCACAATTAATAATGTCTGTCATTTCAAGACTAAAATAAGCATATATATATATATACTCCTTTTAACACTTAAGAAAGACGAATGCATATATATATATATACTCCTTTTAACACTTAAGAAAGACGAATGCATATATATATATATATATATATACACTCCTTTTAACACTTAAGAAAGACGAATCCATAAAATATCATCACAGTCCATATTTTTTTGAAACAAACGAGATTGAAATATATTATTCATTATGAATATAAATTATTTACCTTCATAATTCCTTGTAAGGCATTAAACGACTAGATATAACATGTCGACAGGTAATAACGTATTATCTTAATTCACATACTTGAATCAACTTCGCTCTGATACCAAATGTAAGATATATTTTAAGACGGTAGAATGTGACATAAACTTGATCCCATAATCAAGATTTCTACCGTAAAGCGGATCTTATCAAGTATATGAACGGATTAAGAGAATAAGAATTACCTGCGTTGAGAGTCGACATAATTGAAGACTCGATCTTCACCTCATTCGCTCTACGAGGAGAGATGGTTTCCCGTGTGTACTTCTTAGGGTTGCCGTAAGCCTTCGTGTGTAAGAGTATGTAAGAAGCATCTAAATAGGCTAGGCCTAAGTACCTATTTATAATAACAACAAATCCTAATTCTTAATAGGTAGAGCAAGAGGTGGGACCGACCTAATAAGAAATACAATCACTAGTCCGACCATCAAAGTTTTAGTGATTGGGCTAATTAAATAAACTATTAAGGAATAATCCAACTAATTATAATATGTAGGACAACACCATGGATCGGACCCCGTCAAATTCAACAGAAAAAACTACATTAAATTTAAGTTTTTACATAGTTTTTGTGTGAAGGAGTTAGGAAGGATTTTTGGAGATTAATGATAATATTGAAAATAGAATTGTCTATTTTCTCTTGAATGCTCGACTTGTAAGGTTAAATTTTATTTCTTTGCTGTCCAACTTCCCTACAGTAGAATTTCTCCATCATTGATATCAGAGCCTGAGATTTTTGCTCTGGCCTTTGTTTCTAATTGTCTTGCTGATATCAGAGCCTGAGATTTTTGCTCTGGCCTTTGTTTCTTATTGTGATGGCAGCAAGACGAGGAAGGGGTGGACGTGATAGAGGCATGGAAAATGTGGAAGATAGACGAAATGCTGAAATTTAGACACTTTGAAGATAAGTTGAGGAATTGACCTTACGTCTTGAGCGTCGGAGTGAATGAGGTTCAAGCTAGGGGTATTCAAGTGATGACTCCGAGCATGTGAATCCTTTTGTTCAAAGACAAGCACGAGAGTTCATGCATTCAAAAAGTATTAGGCTATGATCTCCCAGAGTTTCTTGACCGTATTAAACCCGAGGAATTTATAGATTGACTTAGAGCTGTAGAAAAGTTTTTTGAATATAAGAAGGTTCTAGAAAATCAGAAAGTCAAAAATTAATTGCAACAAGACTTGGAGGCTACCCTACAACTTGGTGGTATAAAACACAACAGATGAGAAAGCGGAAAGGCAAGTCTAAAATTTCTTCTTGGGAAAATGAAGGCAAGGATGCGTGAAAATTTCCTTCCTTTAAATTTTACTCAAAACATATTTATGAAATTCAATACTCTTCCGCAAGGCTAAATGTGACTGATGATTATATAAAAGATTTCTACAAATTTATGGCTAAATGTGATATTCAAGAATCTGAAGACCAACTTGTAGCAAGGTATACTAATGGACTCAAACTATCTATCTAATATGAAGTTGAGGTATAATATAATAGATATGGATGCTAAATGATGCTTTTCAATTGGCCTTAAAAGTTAAAACAAGACTTCTAACACAATGAGTAAGGAAGTTTCTTGATGTTTGGACATTTTATCCACAAAAGGTCGAACCTTCCAGCAAGGGTGCACTAAAGAAAGGAGAAGAAAAAGATGCACTACAAAAATAATCAGGTTTACCGACGGAATATACCGACGGAATAATATTCCATCGGTAATTTCCGACGGAAATTATATTTCGTCGGTAATCTCCGACGGAATCTAATTTCCGTCGGTAATCTTAAATTTTACCGACTGAATTAATATTCCGTCGGTAAAATCAAAATATTACCGTCGGAATTTTAATTCCGACGGTAATATTTTCCGACGGAATTAAATTTCCGTCGATAAAATGATGGAAACTATTTATTAACGGGAAAAAATTAGGATTACCGACGGAATCTTAATTCCGTCGGTAATTACCGACGGAATTCATATTCCGTCGGAAATCCTAAAATAAAATTTTGTATACCAGGATTACCGACGGAATCTTAATTCCGTCGGTAATTACCGACGGAATTTGAATTCCGTCGGTAATCCTGGTATACAAAATTTTATTTTAGGATTACCGACGGAATATGAATTCCGTCGGTAATTACCGACGGAATCTAATTCCGTCGGTAATCCCGAAAATAAAATTAGGGCACAGACCCTTCTCCTCTCGTGCGCGCTTGGTTTCCTCCTCTCCGGCGATTCCGGCGCGATCTCTCCTCTTCGGCGATTCCGACGCGATCTCTCCTTTTCGGCGATTCCGGCGCGATCTCCTCCTCTCCGATAATCTTCGGGTAAGTTCTCTCCTCTCAATTTTCTCCTCTCCGCCAGTCGCTACCACACGGCTAGCGGCTTTGCCGACCGCTAGCTGCACGCTGGTGGTTGTGCCAGCCACTAGCAAGCAGCCGGCTGCTTACCGGCGACTGCTAACAAGCAACCGACGACTATGCCGGTCAGCTGCTAGCAAGTGGCCGTTCGGCTGCTAGGAAGTGGCTGGCAACTGTGGCGAGCGCTTGCAAGTGAACGACAGCTGCGTCGAGCGCTTGCAAGCGGCCGATGGCTGTGTTGGCTGCCAGCAAATGGTTTCTATTACAATTTTTTTCTCTATTATGTAGGGACACAAAAGAAATGGGGAATATTATATGAATATATGGAGTACTGAAGGAGGAGACAAGAGATGGCTTGGTATTTTATATAACTTGCTAGCTAGCCAACCAATACAGAATGACTCAAGCTAGCTAGTTAAATTGATCCAATTGTTAGTATTGATCCAATCTTTTAAACTAATTAAATGGGGTTTCAAAAAATTCAAAACTTTAGAATAATTCTTTGCATGTACAGCATACTGTCACAAAATCAGTACAAGAGCTGACATTCGGTTATAAACATCAAAGAGTGTATTTTAGTTTTGTAATGTGTCATGCTTATTAATCTTCATCCCTTGCACCTAAATGACTAAACCTCTATTGTTTTCAGTTATTAAATGCAAGACATGTAGAAATATTACTCTATTAATCTTTGTTAATAACATTTTCCAAATGTCTCTAGGAACCTATCTACAAAGCTTGTTCTTCAATTGTTGTCCTAAATGAGTTAGATTATCCACAGTTCTTCTACCCCAAGTTGGCTGCACTTTCCAAGACATTCCTTCCTAAGATGGAGACAGTATATTACATTCACAACTTTAAAGGACTTAAAGGAGGAACACTTTTCAGGTTTAACTTCAATATCCTGACATACTAAGAAAGTGCAAAGAGATGTTTGGACTTCAATTATTAATATTAGTAATTGTGTTAGATAGACTATTTTCCTGATATCTTAGGTTTTTTTTTTACTGATCCACAAAATTCTCACTTCACACTTCATTAATTAAGATGTGTGAACCAACACATCTTCCCTATACGGGGATTTACATGGTAGTTAGATGAGGCTATGCAGTTGGTTGTGAATTCTAATTTTTGTTACACTTTGTTCAATTGATATGATGTTGTATTGACTCATGAATTAAGTATCAATCATCTATTGAACCTCAACTTCAAAATCCTTTATGGTCTCGGTTATTTGATTTTATTTAATTCATTACCACATCTTCTGATGCCGCCAAAATCCAAACTAGGTACTATACCAATATATAACATCCAATATAGTTAACTATAAGCTGACACTATCCTCTAAAATAATTTTAGATTCAAAAGCTACTAGATTGTTCCGTTGGGAGAAGGATAAGATGAAGATATTCTTACAAAGAGATGAAGGTGGAACGAAGAAAAAGAGGTACAACATTGAATATGCAACAAATTTTGCAAATGTGATAGCAAAGTGCTCACATTTGCAAAATTTGTTGCATATTCAATGTTGTACCTCTTTTTCTTCGTTCCACCTTCATCTCTTTGTAAGAATATCTTCATCTTATCCTTCTCCCAACGGAACAATCTAGTAGCTTTTGAATCTAAAATTGTTCCAAAGGATAGTGTCAGCTTATAACTAACTATAATAGGTTCATCAATTTCCAAGACTTCTAAATCATCTGAAGATCCTAGAGCTAGGGCTCGTCCTGGTTCTTCTTCTACAAGAGACTCAAGACCCATAGGACTCTGATTAGGTTTGTATAACTATAACTTACCTTTTTTTTGTTTATCATTTATAAAACATGCAAAATATATTTATTCTATTTTGATATTAATTATAATCTGCTCACCTCTAATTGTATTACATTTTCTCAGGAACAATTCATCACCATCAGTAGATATCCAAAATATGATCTAGGTATCTTTTTTCGTTGACATGTAAAATTAGTTAAACATTATACTTTTTTAGTGCATTGCTCTCACTTCCTTTCTTGCATATTTGACGAGTGTCATTGTAATGATTTCTAGAGGAAGTCTTTACAGAGTTTTAGAGGGATCATCCTTTTGTAAGTAGTTTTTCCTACTTAGTTTTAATTATTAACCTTTTGTTTGTTTGTGTATTTTTGAAAGATCTAATCATGAATAGTTGAGGCATGCATCATTCTTTTTTAGGTTTCAGCATTTCATTATAGTATTACAAAATTATATTTATTATGTTTTGATATTTTAATCTGCATATTTCTAAATATTATATTATTGTATGTTTCAGGAGTTCCTATTGACATATTGATCGTCATCGTCATCGTCATCATCATCTGCTCATTTATATCCAGGTATCAAAATTAGATATATATAAATCACTACACAATTTTTATCTTATTCATAAATAATCATATTCTATTACATTTTACTTTCTGCAGGATTTTCTATTGTATGTGGTTGTATAATTTGGAGTATTTTCTATCATGGTATGTATTTAAATATCTGATTCTATAAATTTGGATTTATATATGAAAATTTGGATAGTTTAGTTTGTTTCTATTATTGTGATTTGTTTAGATTTTATTTGTTTTAGATGATTGTAATTGTTTTTATTTATATTACTTTGTATGTATGGATGTTATAGTTTATTTATGTTTGTATGAATTGTATGAATTATTAGGATATATGAAATGTGTTTGTATGTGTTTGTATGGATGTGATTGTTTGTATGTGTTTGTATATATGAAATGTCATCATCCGTGATGATTTAGTGTATATATGGATTGTAAACAAGGTAAAAAAGGAATATAAATTTTTTCTTGTAATTTTTTTTATTTTACCGACGGAATACCGACGGAATAAGTATTCCGTTGGTAATTATCGTAATGGTTTACCGACGAAAATGCTATTTCCGTCGGTATTTATAAAATTAATTACCGACGGAAATATAAATTCCGTCGGTAATCACAACCACCGGAAGCACTGTTTTCGGCATGATTTACCGACGGAAATATAAATTCCGTCGGTAAATTTTACTACGGAAATACTAATTCCGTTGGTATTTACCGACGGAATGCAAATTCCGTCGGTATATCCGTTTCCGACAAATTATCTTCCGACGAATGATTTTCCGTCATAATTCCGTCACTAAGCAACTATACCAACGGAATTACGACGGAAAATTCCGTCGGTAATCCCGTTTTTTTTTTGTAGTGATGGAACTAGTATGACATCTAACAAGAATAAGGCCAATGCATGTTTCAAGTGTGGCGAGATAGGTCATTACATGAATGAGTGTCCAAGGCGAAGAAGTGATGTTTGTGCAGCAGATATAAATGAAGGAAATGAGGGGCATGAGCATGAAGACGAAGCACAAAAATTTGATGACTATGGAAACTATGCAAGAGAAGAGATTGAACATGAGGATGTTGAATGTTTGGTTATTCAAAGAGCACTCATAGCTCCTAAATAAGAGAATGATCAAAATTGGTTTCGACGCAATATCTTCAAAGGTGCAAGTCAAATGGAAACGTGTGTTCACTAGTCATTGATGGAGACAATTTTGAGAATTTTGTTTCTCAAGAAATGGTGGACAAGCTCAAACTCTCACTAGTGCCACACCCTCACCCCTATGCAATCTCATGGATAAAACAGGAGAATGAGGTAAGAATTGTCAAAAAAAAAAAAAAGTCATGTTTCTTTTTCTATGAGAAAAAAATATCATGATAAAATTTGGTGTCATGCAATTCCTATGGATATTGGGCATATACTATTGGGTAGACCTTAACAATTTGATAAGGGTGATATTCATGATGGACGAAATAATACATACACCTTTTTAGGGGAAAAAAGAAATTGCTCTTTTACCTTGCAAAGAATTTTACAAATCCAAATCTTCAAAAGAGGAGGGGAATGCAATTCTTACTTTGTCACAATTTGAAAATGAAACTAGAAGAAATGGAATCATGTATGTCTTGGTTGTTAACGAAGGCACAGGGCCATAGGGGCTAAGAAAGTACCTGGAAATGTCAAAGCTGTCTTGGAGGAATTCAACAATATGCTACTTGAGGAGTTATCTAATGGCCTTCCTCCTTTGTGAGAAATTCAACACCATATATATTTGATTCTTGAGCTGTACTTCCAAAGAAATCACATTATCAGATGAGCCTAAAGGAGCATGAGGAGTTAAATCGACAGATAATTGATTTATTGAGCAAGGGGTTCATTCAAGTTTAAGTCCTTGTGTAGTCCTCACCCTTTTAACCCCAAAGAAAGATGGTCCATGGTGCATGTGTATTGATAGTCGATCACTCAACCATATCACTATCATATATAGATTCCTCATACCAAGAATTGATGATATGTTTGATATGTTAACTGGTGCTCAAGTTTTCTCTAAACTTGATTTGCGAGGTGGCCCATCAAATTAGAATCAAACTAGGGGATGAATGGAAAATAACATTCAAAACAAGGGATGGCTTGTACGAATGGCTCGTCATGCCTTTCGGGCTTTCTAATGCTCCAAGCACCTTCATGAGGGTAATGAATTAGGTTCTTCGCTCTTTCGTTCGAAAATTTATTGTTGTTTACTTTGATAACTTTCTTGTTTATAGCCAAAATATGTATGACCATATGGAGCATCTAAGAACTGTTTCGATGACTTTGAGTAAGGAAGAACTCTGTGTAAACCTTCCAAAGTGTAATTTTGTGACTAATCACTTGTTGGTGCAATCGACCTTCAGAGTTTTAATTTTTATTTGATAATATGTTTAATGGAGCTTGGTCAAGATTGACATAGTCAATTGAGAAGTTTAGTTAGGTCAAGATTGACCAGATGACTGACAAATGGTGAGTAGTCTACAGAGTGATTGCAAGTGGTCAGTAGTCTATTGAGTGACTGCAAGTAGTGAGTAGTCAACCGAGTGACTAGTAAGTCCAAGCAGGTCAAGGTGACCGATGCTGGGCAAGAGGAAAAATCGTAGGGGGAGGTTGTTGGTGCAGTAAACGTCGATAATTAAACTTAGGGTTTGATGAATGATAAATGGTTAAAGTTAGGTTTTGTGTGATATGATATTTTTACCAAGTGTGCAGAAATTGACTGGTGCAGAGGACTTGACACCACACTGAAATCCAACTAGATCTGTGGACCTCATAGCTGGAAGAAAAATTCAGATAGGTCAAGGAGTGACCCGATATCTAGTGGGAAGTTCAGTTGGATCTGCAGGACCTGACAGCTAGTCGAAATCTGGTTGGCTTTGTAGACCTGACAACTGGCGGAAAGATCTGGTGGGTCAAAAGGCAAGTTAAGGACGGTAAATGGTAAGTGAGGTAAGTCACTGGAAGAGAGTGATCCAGTGAGGACGAGTCCCGATAGGATTGTAGGCGTTAGTCTAGTTTAGGTCCATTTTAGAAATTTAAACTGAGATTATGACTAGATCTTGATCTTGGTAAGATTAAATCTAATTAATAATGCTATTTTTATATTGTGCTAACTCTGTTTTGCATATTACACTTTATTTTTGGACTAATGCACTTTTGCAAGGTTAAATGAGAAAAATCAACTTCGGATGAATAATGTCAGAGGTGCCTCAGAGGTTCTTAGAGGCGCCTTGGATCCGTGTGGAAGGCGCCCTGGATAGGGTGGAGTCACACTCGAAGAGATAAAGTTTGTGGATAAGGTTTTATGGTGCGGAGGTGCCCTGTGTTGGATCGAGATCGTGCTAGAGGGGGGAGGGGGTGAATAGCGCTCGTGGCTTTCACGCGTTTCGAATTCTTAAAGCGATAGAGAATTAAGCAGCGGAAATAATGAAAACAATCGCGAACACAAGTTATTTAATTGGTTCGGAGCCTGTGGCGACTCCTACTCCAAGGCCCGCAATTGTTGATCGCTTTCGGTGGGCAACAACTATAATATCGTTAAAAGAATTACAATTTAAAGTACAATGATCAGCAATTAAATATACCGACGATAAGAAAATTGACGAAATCGGAGTGTCGGGTCGTCAGGGACTTGCTGTAGCTTTATTGAAACTTCTCGTTAGTAGCTAGATGCAGAAAGATTACTTGTTGATCGATGTCCCTGCTGCTGCCTCGAGACTGCCTTTTATTGGGCGTTGAGGGCACCTCCAATGCCCCATGGAGGCGCCTCAGACCCAAAAATATATCCCGAGTTGATCGCTGCGATAAGCCTTCACCGCTGCCTCTTATCCGCCTGAGGGCGCCTCCAATGTCCCATGGAGGCGCCTCCAAGAAGCAGTCCAAGGCGCCTCCAGCTCCTCTGCGCAGACAACTCATCTTTGCACCCGAGGCGCCTCCAAGCTCCATGGAGGCGTCTCGGACACTGTTCATCCGAGGCTTAAGGTTTCTCCTTTGTGCCTGCAAGATACGTTAGTCCAAAAGATACCCTGCAACACAAAGTTAGCACATAATATCATAAATATAAAGTCTGACAGCCATCGGACTGTCCGGTTCTGACTTCGGATTTCCGACTGGAAACCGTAGGTTGAACGGACGCCTACTATTCCCTCTTTCAGGGAACGCGTCCTCACCTACTCCACTCAGGAGAGTTTTACCTTTTGCCAGTTTGGTCCTCCAGACCGACTGGACTTTTGCTCGGTGCTCGATGCTTCCGGTCTTCATGCTAGACGTCCGGTCCATGACCCGTCCAGACTTTTACCCGGTTCGCGATACCAGGATTTTAACTTAGGGTTACCACCCCCTAGGATTTTTGCCCGAAGCTCTGATCCGCCAAGGCTTTCCGCATAGGATTACCACCCCCTATGACCTAGGGTTACCGCCCCCTAGGGTTTTCCACTTGCCTAACTGCAGCTAGGACTTTTGCCTAAGTATAATTAGGACTTTTCCTGAAACGCTCATTCAACACATCAAAAAATAAAACACCTTAACTTTGTTCCTTTTGACATTATCAAAACATAGGTTCGATTGTCGGATGCTTCCGGCACCAACAATCTCCTCCTTTTTGATTATGACAACATGCTTCAAAGTTAAGTAAAACTATGACAGTAAAATAAAGAAATTTAAGCATAGAAGAAATGCAAAGAAAATAATTCCTTATATTCCCCCTTAATTTCTCCTTAATTTTGACCTCTCTCCCCCTTTGACATAAATCAAAAATATGTTAATGACAATATATCATAGGTAATTTTGAGCTCCCCCTGAAGAGTAGCTAAACTTGAACCAAAAAAGATGTATAAGAGTTTTCAAATACTTAGCTAATTTTGAAAGTGCTTTTGAAAAGACTTAGTGCTTTCAACAAAAACTTACCTTCTTCAAATAATTGCTTTGAAAAATACTTAGCTAAATTCTTTTGAAACTATTTAGAAAATTTTGAAAACTATGTAGCAAAATTTGAAAAGACTTAGCTAAATTTAAAAGGCTTTTGACAATAATTGTTGTTTTGAAAAACAAAGTTTTTGATAAAACACTTAGTTTTTGAGAAAAACATTTAGCAAATACTTAGTTTTTCAACAAAAATTTAGAAAAGTTTTGAAAGTAAGTTTGACAAAGAACACTTGACTTTAGCAAAAATACTTAATTTTTTTATTTAAATTAACCCAAAAAAAATTTGCTTGACTCCAACCACTCCCCCTTAATTAGTGCCAAAAATAAAAGTCCTAGGGTCCTAGAGTCCAAACATGTAATTTAGTTATCTTAAAATGAATTGAGATTTTTGAAGGTCTAAGAATTTTTTAAAGTTTTAATAATCGAACAATTAAAATTTTAAATCTTGATTATGATTAGGTATGATTTTGAAATTTAAATGAGAATTTAATTAAGTATGGTTTAAAGGATTTAAAATGATTTTTAAATAACTTTAAAATGATTTAAAAGAGTTTTTAAAATGATTTTCAAATGATTTTAGAATGATTTTTAAAAGAGTTTTTAAAATATTTAAAATGATTTTTAAAAGAGTTTTTAAAAGATTTTAAAGTGATTTTCAAATGATTTTAGAATGATTTTTAAAAGAGTTTTTAAAAGATTTTAAAATGATTTTCAAATGATTTTAGAATGATTTTTAAAAGATTTTTAAAAGGATTTTCAAATGATTTTAAAATGATTTTTAAAAGAGTTTTTAAAGGATTTAAAATGATTTTTAAAAGAGTTTTTAAAGGATTTAAAATGATTTTTAAAAGAGTTTTTAAAAAATTTAAAATGATTTTTAAAAGAGTTTTTAAAAAATTTAAAATGATTTTTAAAAGAGTTTTTAAAAGATTTAAAATGATTTTAAAATAACTTTTCAAATAATTTTAAAATGAGTTTTTAAAAAGATTTTTAAAATGTTTTTTAAATAAATTTTCAAATAATTTTAAAAAGAGTTTTTAAAAGATTAAAATGATTTTTAAAAGAGTTTTTAAAAGATTTAAAATGATTTTTAAATAATGTTTCAAATAATTTTAAAATGAGTTTTTAAAAAGATTTTTAAAATGTTTTAAGTAATTTTTCAAATAATTTTTAAAAGAGTTTTTAAAAGATTTAAAATGATTTTTAAAATAGTTTTAAAAATATTTTTTAAAAGATTTAAAATGATTTTTAAAAGAGTTTTAAAAAAAAGATTTAAAATGATTTTTAAAAGATTTTTTAAAAGATTTAAAATGATTTTTAAATAACTTTTCAAATAATTTTTAAAAGAGTTTTTAAAAGATTTAAAATGATTTTAAAAAGAGTTTTTAATATATTTTTAAAAATATTTAAAATGATTTTTAAATAATTTTTCAAATAATTTTTAAAAGAGTTTTTAAAAGATTTAAAATGATTTTCAAAAGAGTTTTAAAAAAAAAAAATTTAAAAGATTTGTTTAAAATATTTAAAATGATTTTTAAATAAGTGTTTAAAAGATTTAAAATGATTTTTAAATAACTTTTCAAATAATTTTAAAATGAGTTTTTAAAAAGATTTAAATTTTTTTTAAAATAATTTTAAAAAGAGTTTTTAAAAGATTTTAAATGATTTTTAAAAGAGTTTTAAAAAGATTTTTAAAATGATTTTAAAATAATTTTTTTATTAATTAATTAAGTTGATTTGTTTGATTAAATTGAGTTTATTTAATTAACTTAAATTTATTTGAAGATTAATACTATTGATTCTACCTAGATCCATCTCACACAATTCTAAGTTATCAATCAGGTAATCTTAAGTAATTTTGTGAGATGGTTATCTTGAATTTAGATTATTTCTAAGGATTAATTTACATTTGAGTTAAACTTAAATTTTTCAACTAGTTAATTAAATACACATTTCTAAGATTGGTTCCCAGGTCCTAGCGAGGCACTCGGCTTTCTTGGGTATGAGATCATCCACCACTTCCTAGATAGAGCCGCTCAAAGAAATTATATATTTAATTTTATTTTCGAGACCCCTAGGTTTAACTGGACAAATGTAAATTATGCCTACGTCCTTAAACTATCCTGAATCTAAACATGTATAAAATAAATCAAGCATCAAATAATTCTATCTATTGGTAAAAGATGGTCTTTCTATTGGTTTCCCCTGGATCATAGCCTCGATATGATCTATCAAGGTAGTAGATCTGATCCTTGGGGACCCAATATAGTCCAACTCCAACTTGATTAACCAAGTTCGACTTGCTTGGACTATGTTTCTATTTTTTTCTATTAACTAAGGATAGATATGCTTTGTATTTTCTTTTGGTTTTAAATCTAAGTCCGGATTTGTTGAAAACGGCTCGCTGTTTTCCAAGAATCAGATCAAGATTCTTGGAACCCAAGGTGAACCATTCCAACATGTCCTTAAATTCTTTAATTTGAGTTTTCAAATTAGAATTTTCTTCCTCAAGTTGTTGGACTTGAGTTGAACTTCTAATTTGAACTGGCTCAGTTAAAGAACTCGAGTCAGTCGCTTCCTTAAGGGTTGTTACCTCCTTTTGGAGTGATTTGACCCGGACGTTGGATTTAGCCAACTTTTTTAACAAGGAACTAAATTATTTAAATCATCTAACTGAGTTTCGGCGAGTAGAGAACTTACAGTGGAGTTCGGTCCTTCGGAAACCGATGCGGATCTGTGGCTTCGCTTGGGCTCGGTTTCTGACTTGCTCTCGGTTTCAGACTCGAGCTCGGACTCGGTTTCGATAATGTTGGCTTGCACTGGTAATGCGAGGAAGCTTGTCGGTTCTTCTTCGTCAGTCTCAGATTCGTCTGATGACTCGGACCAAGTTGCCTTCAATGCCTTCTTTCTTCATTGCTTTTTGTTTGGACAATCCGGCTTGTAGTGTCCCTTCTGGTTACAGCCATAGCAGGTGACTCCGGACTTGTCCTTCATGTTTGTTTGAGTCACCTTTTTATTTCTGCAGATCTTTCGTACGAGCCTTAATAGCTCGGAAACAATCTAGTCGTCATCCTCCGATTCGTCTTTGGACTCGGGTTTGGTTTTGCGCTTTGTTTTAGTTTCCCGGGTTCTGCCTGTACCTGCAACTAAAGCCAACCCTTTCTCGACCGAGCGTGCATCTGCTCATGTAGTTCAAACTCAGCGAACAACTCATCTGATTTAATAGAGGAAAGGTCCTTAGAAACCTTGTAAGCATCTACCATGGATGCCCACAAGGTATTCCTCGGAAAGGCGTTTAAGGAATACCTGATGATTTCCCGGTTATCTACCTTCTGTCCTATCGCATGAAGCCCATTGAGAAGGTCCTGGATGCGTGCATGGAGCTGGCTTGCCGTCTCACTTTCTTGCATTTTGATGTTATATAATTTATTTAAAATTAAGTCGCGTTTGCTTACCTTAGCATCGGGAGTGCCCTCGTGCAACTCGGTCAGTTTTTTCCATAGCTCTTTGGTGCTTGAGAAGGGTCATACTCTGTTGAGTTCCTCCTTTGTCAGCCCGCATTGTAGCATGCAAGTTGCTTTGACATTGGCTTCAACCTTCTTCTTTATGCTCGTGTCCCAGTTGATGCATGAAACTAATTCTCCGGTGCCATCACGTGGAAGCTCGAGACCAGTCTAGATAATGATCCACATATCGACTTGCGTCTTGAGGTGGTATTCCATCCAGCTCTTCCAATAGCCAAAATCATCTTCGGTGAAAAGCGGGGGTCGGATTGTATTGAAGCCTTCTTGGAGAGCCATGAAAGCAGAATCTCGCACACAAAGAAAAATAATGGAAAAGAATGTCCCAGGACTTAATCCTGGATTAGTAGTGCGGGAAAAAGATAGAAATGAAAATTCACGAATTTTGAAAAAAATAATAAAATATTATTAAAAAATATTACAAAAATATTATTTCAAATTCTACTAAATGTGATATTTTATCAATACTAATAAGCGGTGAAGAGATGAAAATGAATTTTTTGAAAATAGTTTTGGAGGGAAAAAAGACGAAAGGCGTACCAATGATCGAACAATAGTTGTACCAATTCAGAGTAACCCCGCTCTGATACAAATTGTTGGATCGAGAGGGGGGTGACTAGCGCTCGTGTCTATCACGCATTTCAAATTCGTAAAGCGATAAAGAATTAAGCAGTGGAAATAATGAAAACAATCGCGAACACAAGTTATTTACTTGGTTCGGAGCGTGTAGCGACTCCTACTCTAAGGCCCACGATCGTTGATCGCTTTCGGTGGGCAACAACTATAATATCGTTAAAAGAGTTACAATTTAAAGTACAATGATCAGTAATTAAATATACCGATGACAAGAAAATTGACGAAATCGGAGTGCCGGGTCGTCAGGGACTTACTGTAGCTTTATCAGAACTTCTCGTTAACAGCTGGATGCAGAAAGATTGCTTGTTGATCGATGTCCCTGCTGCTGCCTCGAGACTGCCTTTTATTGGGTGTTGAGGGCACCTCCAATGCCCCATGGAGGCGCCTCGGACCCAAAAATATATCCCGAGTTGATCGCTGCGATAAGCCTTACCCGCTGCCTCTTATCCGCCTGAGGGCGCCTCCAATGCCCCATGGAGGCGCCTCCAAGAAGCAGTCCAAGGCGCCTCCAGCTCCTCTGCGCAGATAACTCATCTTTGCACCCGAGGCGTCTCCAAACTCCATGGAGGCGCCTCGGACACTGTTTATCCGAGGCTTAAGGCTCCTTTGTGCCTGCAAGATACGCTAGTCCAAAAGATACCCTGCAACACAAAGTTAGCACATAATATCATAAATATAAAGTCTGACAGCCATCGAACTATCCGGTTCTGACTTCGGATTTCCGACCGGAAACCCTAGGTCGAACCGACGCCTACTGTTCCCTCTTTCGGGGAACGCGTCCTCACCTACTCCACTTAGGAGAGTTTTACCTTTTGCCAGTTTGGTCCTCCAGACCGACTGGACTTTTGCTCGACGCTCGATGCTTCCGGTCTTCATGCTAGACGTCCGGTCCACGACCCGTCCAGACTTCTACCCGGTTCGCGACACCAAGATTTTAACCGAGGGTTACCACCCCCTAGGATTTTCCCTCCGGTCCACGACACGTCCGGTCCAAGATTGTTGGTGCGGTTAGCACTAACGATTTAACCCAGGTTTTGATGAATGACAAATAGGTTAAGTTAGTCTTGTTGTTGTCTGACACTTTGATCGAGTGTGCAGGAGAAGTCCAGACAGGTCGACGGGCTGACCGGATGTCTGGCAAGAAGTCCAAGCGGGTCGACGGGCTGACCGGACGCTTGGCGAGAAGTCCAGCTAGGTCGACGGGCTGACCGGATAGCTGGCGAGAAGTCCAAGCGGGTCGACGGGCTGACCGGACGCTTGGCGAGAAGTCCAGACGGGTCGACGGGCTGACCGGACGCTTGGCGAGAAGTCCAGACGGGTCGACGGGCTGACCGGACGTCTGGCAGGTAAGTGAGGTAAGTCACTGGAGGGGAGTGACTGTGAGGACGCGTTCCCGGGAAGGGGACATTAGGTGTCGATCCGGCTTAGGTCCATTTCGGATGTCTAAGTCGAGATCGTGACTAGATTCCGGTCTCGGAAAGACGGAATCTAAGTCATACTCTTTTTTATCCATCTGTTGAACTTTAACTGTGCTAACAATCTGTTTTACAGGATACATATTTGCCTCGGACTAACTTTGTTTTGCAGGAAAAGGGAGTTTTCTGAAACAAGGTGGTCCGGGCGCCCGGAAGGGATCCGGGCGCCCGGAAGGCGAATTCTATCCAGCCGAGTCGTCGCCACGTGGAGCATCATGGTTTGTGCAGCTACGTCACATTCCAGGCGCCCGGAAGGGATCCAGGCGCCTGGAACAGCATATAAAAGAAGCCCCAGACAGGAGCTTCAGTACAATCAATTTTTACTGAGAACTCTTCTACTGCTGGTCTTGCTGCTCGACGTCCAAGTGCGACGTCAACAACGCTCCGACAAAAGTGCTCCTCCGGTTTTTATTTAATTTTCTTTGTCGGTATTGCTTTATTGTCACTAGCATTTCCTGTACTTATTCTGTAATTATACTTCAACTTGTTAGTGATTGCCCAACGAAAGTGGTCAAGGACCACGGGCCTTCGAGTAGGAGTCGTCACAGGCTCCGAACGAAGTAAAAACATCTGTGTCTATTTTATTTTTCCGCTGCGTTTATACTCGTCTTTTTCGAATCGATATTCACCCCCCCCTCTATCGAATCTAACGGTCCTACACCTACAAGATACGTTAGTCCAAAAGATACCCTGCAACACAAAGTTAGCACATAATATCATAAATATAAAGTCTGACAGCCATCGAACTATCCGGTTCTGACTTCGGATTTCCGACCGGAAACCCTAGGTCGAACCGACGCCTACTGTTCCCTCTTTCGGGGAATGCGTCCTCACCTACTCCACTCAGGAGAGTTTTACCTTTTTCCAGTTTGGTCCTCCAGACCGACTGGACTTTTGCTCGACGCTCGATGCTTCCGGTCTTCATGCTAGACGTCCGGTCCACGACCCGTCCAGACTTCTACCCGGTTCGCGACACCAAGATTTTAACCTAGGGTTACCACCCCCTAGGATTTTTGCCCGAAGCTCTGACCCGCCAAGGCTTTTCGCATAGGGTTACCACCCCCTATGACCTAGGGTTACCACCCCCTAGGGTTTTCCACTTGCCTAACCACAGCTAGAACTTTTGCCTAAGTATACTTAGGACTTTTCCTGAAACGCTCATTCAACACATCAGAAAACAAAACACCTTAACTTTGATCCCTTTGACATAATCAAAATATAGGTTCGATCGTCGGATGCTTCCGGCACCAACACCCTGGAGGCATTTGAGGCGCCTCAAAAGAGCTTGGAGGCACCCTCGTGCTGATAGAAACTGAAGTTCATGGAGTTGATCGAGTCTGAAATTCCCGAGATCAGATTTTAGCATGGAGGCACCCTCATTAGCCAATAAAAGAGCTCTCCGACCAACATTGGAGATTCATCTCTTCTAAAAGCTTCAATGACTCTTCTGCTGCTTCGACTACGCTCTACTACTAAGCTACTATTTCAAGATATTCCACTGCTACCAGCAGATCGACACCGACACACGGGCACTCCCACCTTTACATCTTTCATGTTGGTAATTTTAATTAAAGTCATTTACTTTACTATCTAAAAGGAAAGTGTATGTTGTTACACTTTCTCATTTTTCATACTTGTATTTGATTCCCTCTTTCGGCGGTTCCAAAAGAGGTTTATAATGAATTATCCATCGATACGATCCAAGGGATCATGTGTCTTGGAGTAGGAGTCACTGAAGGCTCCGAACCAAGTAACCAAATTGTGCCCTATTTTCTTTTCGTATTTTGTTTGTTGTTACTCAATTGTTTTTATTTTTCTGCTGCACACTCATATCCAATCCTACAAGTGGTATCAGAGCTGGGTACGGTCTAAATTTATACAACCACCAATTGAGCAGGGGTTCTCTTATTTTCTTTCTTTTTAATCCTCATTCGGTTTTGAGCTTTTCGATCTAGTTCAAAGTAGTGCAATCACCTCTTTTGGACAAATTTTTTTGTTGCAAAATACTCTGAATTGGTGCAACACCAATCGAGTCTTCTTATTTCTATCATCTCCCACGCTACTAATCCAAGACCCAGTCTTACAATTTCTTTATTAGTTTATTTTTTTTTGTAAGGTTCTCTTTATAAATGGCCTAAAATGAAGGTTATATCACTGCTCACCCTCCACTCTTCAGTGGGGATGATTTTTCTTACTAGAAGAAAAGAATGGAGGTATTTCTGAAGATTGATATCGATCAATGGTTCACCATTCGATGAGGATATAAGGCGCTAATAGAAGAAACAACAAAAGTACCTCTTGACCCAGAAAGTTGGAGCCAAGAGATGAAGAAGGTGCAAATTGAGTTCAAAGTTATAAACACACTTTAATGCGGGCTGACCAAGGAAGAACTTAACTGAGTCAGATCGTTCGAGAATGTCAAGGAATTCTAGAAAAAATTGATCGAGCTACATGAAGGCACAAGAGATGCAAAGGTAACAAAGCATAACTTATTATTAAATAATCTATTTAATATTAAAATACAGGATGAAGAAACAACAAACTAGCTACATACGAGAATCAAGGACATTCTGAACGAGCTCCACCTAATTGGCCACCAACTGGAGAATAGAATGTAATAAGGTATGGCTTGAATTCTTTTCCTCGAAATGCATTGTGAGCATCTATAGTGGATTCCTATAAAGTTTCATGGAATTTAAATAAATTAAAACTAGATGAGTTGTTTTGTGAACTTAAACTCCACAAACATACTAACTCAAAATAGAGCAAGAAAGGTATTGTTTTTCTTGTAGGTTTCTCAAAAGAAGCAAAGACCAAAACCCAACTTGAACCAAAGACCGAGTCTGACTTAGACTCAGATGAAGAAGAGCAACTAGTGAATATGATAAGGAAAATGTTAACCAAATAGAAGAAGGATTTCGGCAAAAAGGACACTCAAAAGATGATCAAGCCTAACCTCAACAAATCAAACTTCACTTGCTATAGATGCAACAACAAGGGTCACTACAAGCACAAATGTCCAAATCTCAAGGAGGACAAGCCAAAGAAATTCAAGAAGAAGAAGGCCTTTAAGGTGACTTGGGACGTCATCCTCGGAGGAATCAGATAATGACGAGCTGAAGTATAACAACTACCTCGCACTCATGGCAACTGGACCTAAGTTAGAAAGTGAGTCAGAACAAGAAGATGAGTCTAAGTATGAGTCAAGTCACGAGTCTGTACTCATTTTTGAATGTTCCGACAAGGTAAATTCTAACTTAACTGCTAAGTTTTTCAAAATTAGTACATGCATGAATAGGAAATTGTCTAGATATGAAAAATAAAATGAAACACTCCTTAAGAAAAACCAACCCCTTAAGGGATAAGTTAATTCCCAAACAGAAACACTAATTCAACTCAAGTCAAAAAACTTGAGGAAGAAAATTCTAATCTAAAAACTGAAATAACTAATTTAAAAGAACTATTAGAAAAATTCACCACTAGATCCAATTACCTAGATATGATCCTTGGATTTCAACGAGCTGTGTACAATAAATCCGAAATTGGATACAAGTCTAGCTTGACAAATAAAACCATTATTTCACTAATAGGCCAAAATAAAAATTAAACAAAAGCTTGAGTTCCAAAAGCTTGTCTAACCAAGCCAGTAGGACCAAACCAATATTATATACCCAAAAATAAAATCCACTACCTAAAAATAAAACAATATAAAATCAATAACTCAAATCCAAAAATAAACTACAAACTCAAATCTAATAAATTAAATTCAAACTTCAACTCTAACAAATCAAATCCAATCTTAAGCTATAATCATGTCTACTATAACTATAAAACAAATCGACATGAACCTAAAACTTAACCCATGTTCAATAATTAAGGGGGAAACACTAAACTAGTTGGCACTTCCAAAATAATAGTCTACCCAGTTGGGTAATTATGTATAGATTAAAAAGATATAGTTTGACTTTTGTCCAATCTAATATCAGAATGGGGCGAGATGATAGTACGTCAGGAAAATTTAATCTAGGGAGTCAAGTGGGGTAAGGTGTACCCTTCTTGGTCTTCTTAGTTGAGTGAAACTAACCGAAGCAACCTCATCACATCCTACACTAGTTAGACCAAAGTTTATCAATAGGAAGATTAAATATCCGATTTCTTAAAAAGACTTTGTCTAGAAGTGGTTGTTGTTCCGATATCTAAGAAGACTCTTGTACCTCGCCACAGCTTGGAAGTCGATTCTTGAAATATGTATTTAATTGATTGACGGTTAAATCTGAATCTAATTCAAAATCAAACTATCTTCAAAATAAAATTTTAAACTAATAATCTCATACAACTATAGTATACTCTTGGTTGAAAACACAGATCGGGTGAGATGAATAAAGAAAACTATAAATTAAATTTTAAAAATTTATTTTAAAATTATTTTTAAGAATTATTTTATGATTATTTTAAAAAAATGTTTTTAATTATTTTTAACAATCCTTTTAAAAATTATATTTTAAAATTCTTTAAAAAATCATTTTAAATTCTTTTAAAAATATTTTAAAAAACTTTTAAAAAGTGTTTTAAAAAATTCTTTTAAAAATCATTTTAAATTTCTTTTAAAAATCATTTAAAAATATTTTTAAAAATCATTTAAATTTTTTTAAAATATTATTTTAAATTCTTGACTTGATTAGATTTTTTTTTTTGCCAGATCCGATCAAATTTGATTTGTCTGGACTTTTTCCTTACTCATTTGCCTAGGTCAGCCTTGATCTATGAGGACTTCTTATTAACTTAGTCAAGTTTGACCAAATTTAACCAAATCTCAATAAACATATTATCAAATAAATATTAAAATCCTAGAAGTGGATTGCACAAACACCAAAAATTGTTACGTCAAATGGTAATCAAAATTCCTTGGTAATTTTTGGAGAAGTTTGTGGCAAAGATTGGGTACTAAACTACTTTATAGTAGCGCATACCATCCTAAAACGAACAGACAAATTGAGATTGTGAATCACATATTGGGAACTTACTTCGAAAAGACCAAAGCAAATGGAATGTTGTTCTTTCTAAGCTGAGTATGCTTATAATTCTGTTGTGAATAACTCTATAGGAAAAACTCCTTTTGAAGTAGTGTAAGGGAGCAATCCTTGTCACTATCTAGACTTTGTTGGTGTTCCTACTCCTAGTAAGGCAGTTGAAGATTTTGCAACAACAATAGCAAGAGTCCAAGAGAAGGTTAAAAAAGAAGCTTCAAGAAAATTATAAATCCTATGAAGAAGCTACAGATACCGATATAAGAATTCAAATTTTCAATGAAAATGATTTTGTCTGGATTTATTTGAAGAAAGAGAGATTTCAGAAAATGAGCTGAACTCCGAGTCGAGTTCTTTCTTTCTCGCCTAGGGAGGATGATGCAAAGAAGATCATCAAAGACTAAGGAGTTGGAGTAAAAAGTTGGGGAGTTGAAAGGACAGTCTGCTAGTAAATTACAAATGCTTGGGAGGTAAGTCAAAAGTTGGAGAACTAAAACAAATATAGAGAAAATTGTGTCAACTTTGGGAAAACTATAGTACTTTATGATTATTGTATTTAATTTAAGTCTTTACATAGTTTTTGTGCGAAGGAGTTGAGGTTGATTTCTGGTTGTTTATTTGCTTTTGAATGCTTGAATGTTATTTCCTTCTTGTCAAATTTTCCTATTGTAAATTCGCTCATCCACGTGTCTCTATAATGAGATAAAAGGAGATAAGTCATAGTACTCAGCAGCCTCTTATATGAAAGAGCATTTAATCCTTAAAGAGAATGATCCATGTGAGAATTGACCCTTATTCAATGAAGTAATTTTATCACTCGAATATCAACTCGGCTCAAGTGGGAGCATAGAACTCTTTCGTAAATAAAAATGATGAATCAGGTAATATCAAATTTGGAGTGACCGATTCGATCCTATAAAAATTTTCCACTAGCTGTCAGGGTAAATCGGAAAATACTCACGGCGAACGACCTATAAGTCCAACATTTTATGGTTACACGCCTCATTATAACTCCTCCATAATAAAAATTATGAACCAAGTAATACTGAACTTGCGATCAGCTCGGTTCCACATAAGTTTTTCACCGGCCGCTCCGCTAGGATAAATCGGGAAATGCTCACGGCGGACGGCCCAAAAGTTAATATTACATGATTGTGCATTGTATTTGGAAGAAAAATCTCTGCAAATGTACCGTAACTGGGGATCAAACTACAGATATATGAGTGACAATTTAACATCCTTTCGTTATATCATAGCTCGGGGGGCTAGAACTCCTCCATTAAAATTGGTAAAAGATGACTATACTTTCTTCTAGCACTCTTATCAATTCGTTTCAGGATCAATACAGAATAAATACAGAATAGATAAATTACGAATGACTATTTACTTTGAAATAATAATTAATACATAAGATATTTATCTCCGATAATCCCAAGTAGAACTCCATCAAAAATCCTAGGAAAGGTGTGGTCACAAAATTGAAAATGGAGCTCCATCATTTAGGTGGCTCGAATAGCAAGGTTTCGCATTTAGCTCTAATTTCTTGCCATTTTGAATTGAATTAGGCTCTGTGATATAGACTTGAACTAATATAATATCGAAGTAGTCCACAGGAGAGGTATTGAAGAGAACAGAAAAATCTACATGTAAAAAAAATGAAGGGGGAGAAGGGAAAGATGAACTTCATGTAGGCATCTCAGTGTTTGGGATTGAATTAAACATCATCTTGAGATCACTAAAGAGAGGCTTCAGTTAGCTGTTCCTTTGTGATTCAGAGGATCACAACCACAAGGAATTGGAAGGCAGAGAAGTGAATAGCTTCAGAGGACCAAACTAGTTGCTTGAGCTGGATATTGGCAATTACTTTTCAGCTGGAAGATTCAACAATATATCACTAGTGACTGAATGATTAAAGGGGGAAGAGGAAAGGATTGTATGTTCACGTGCGTGTTGCATTATAGACTTATAACTATTACTACAACTACAAATACAACTAGATTTTGTTTTTAAATAAAGTGCAGAGGAAGCAAAGACCAACTTCCTATACGATCTTCCCTTGTGGTGCCAAAACTAATTCTAGTATTCATTTTCAAGGATTCAAAGCTAAGAATCAGGAATGACTGCTCAGTCAATAAAATAGACAATACAGAATATAGCGTTTTATGCTTATCAAGTGGACGAGTCCAGATTGTTGAAGATTTCAGACTAGTTAGCTGAAATTGGATGTTATAGAAAGGAGAACCCAACTTTATCTTGGACTTCTTCGTTACTTTGGAATGAGAAAAAAAAAAATCTTAAAAGAAATCAGGTGATTTATTAGATGCAAGTAGCAGGACTTAGGGGGTATTTGGAAGTGTTTTTATTTATTTAAAAGTAATTTTTATAAAGATTATTTTAAAATTAGTGAGAAGTTAAAGTATGAAGTGTTTGGTAATAAAAGTCAAAATATTTGATAAATAATTATTTCTCAACTTAATTTTTAATTAAATGACAATAATATTTTTAAAGTAAATAGATATCTTAAATCATAAATCCAACGCGGTTAATTGATAGTTTGTTAAATATATTTTTTTTTTAAAAAAGAAATAATAAACAATGCTGTATTTAACCATGGAACAAATTAAGAAGTCTGAAACACCACAAAATAAACAGCTAATTTGGACACAATGGATCATTCATTAGCAAACGCTAAGCCGTATTTAAACAACCAATTGGGAAGAACTCGTTGGTCTTTTGACTCGTTCAACCCCACAGCTATTTTCTTACGTATTTTTTATTATTATTATTCTTTCATTCTTCTGTTTTTAATCTTTGTGGGATGCACATAGCCTTCTCCGCCCTCTCAATTTCATCGTCATCTTCTTCTTCTCCCCTCAATCTCCCTCGATATGCGCGCTAAGAGGGGAGGAGGAGGAGGCGGAGGAGGAGGAGGAGGAAGCATTATGCTAATTCACTGGCAAAAAAGTTTCGATTTTTAATTTTGTTCCTCGATCCCCTTTCAGACCCATGACCTCCTCGCCGGCCAGATTATGGTGGCGTCGGGTGATGGGGACCGTGAAGGATAAGTGGAGCGTGTACCTGGTCAAGACAGTGGGCGGTCGGCACTACCTCCGGCGGAGGCCGGAGGTGGATGCGGCGGTGATCCGGGCCACGAGTCACGACGAGATGTCGGTGGACTACAAGAGCGCGGGGCGCGTGTTCACGTGGGCGCGCGCCGCCCCCTCGTCGCTGATGGCACCGTTGATGTGGGCGGTGGGTCGCCGCGCCTCCCGCACCCGCTCCTGGCCCGTTGCCCTCAAGTGCCTCCTCCTCGCTCATGGCCTCCTTCTCTGCTCCGACGACGCGCCGCCCTCCGCCCGCGTCGGGCGTCTCCCCTTCGATCTCTCCGACTTCCGCGACCGCTCCTCTGCTTCCCCCGGCTTCTCCGCCTTTGTCCGCGCCTACTTCAACTTCCTCGACCACCGATCGCTCTTCTCCTCCGTCGGAAGCGCCGTCTCCCCTTCCCCCGCAGCGGATCTAGAAGACGGCGACGACGACCTCGAGGGATTGAAGCGGCTCCAGGTCCTGCTCGACCTCCTGATGCAGATCCAGCCGTATGCCGACAGCATGGCGGTGGGGCTCGTCCTGGAGGCCATGGACTGCGTGGTGATCGAGATCTTCGAGGTCTACAGTGGGATCTGCAGCGGAATCGCCCGATTCCTCGTCGGCGTGCACGGATCTAATTCCGGCGATGTCGACAAGAGGGTGAAGCGCAGGCGGGCGATGGGGATCCGCATCCTGCGGCGAGCGGCGGCGCAGAGCGCGCAGCTGTCGTCCTACTTCGACCTCTGCCGCTCCCTCGGCGTGCTTAACGCGGCTGATCTCCCCCGCGTCGAGGGCATCCCGGAGAAGGACATGAACGACATCGAGGCGCTTATGCTGGGAGGCGCACCTGCTGCGAATACAGCGGCGTTTACATCGGCGGCGGAGAAGCAGGAGGAGGAGGAAGAAGAAGGCAAGAGGGCAAGAGCGGCGTTGGATTCGGCGACGATGATCAGCAGGAAATGGGTTGTATTCGACGACGAGGGGAATGTGGGCAACACGACGTTGCTCCGGTCGCCGGAGAAAAGTGGCCAGCCGGTGGAGACGCTGTGGTCGCTGACGGCGAAGCCCGGGCCGGCGATGGGGCCCCTCCAGTACGGCAATTTGATTGACCTTAGCTGACGTTTTTACTTACCCTCGGTCATTCATCGAAACTACCATCATGCCATTACATTGCCATCCTGTTGCCTTGCACTCTTCAACTTCAAATCCGTCTCGTCTCTAATTAATGGCGTTGAATTTTATTTTGTATTTTTTGTTAGTAAAATTCATATATTTTTTCCGGAATATAAGAACCGAATTACAAGTTTGATTCTGATTACTTAACCATTTGTTTAATCTTTTATTCTTTCTAAATATTTTTAAATAATAATAAAAATGGCTATTTTTTTTTTAAAAAAAAAGACAGCGTGAACACATGATTCAATAACACAACACTATTGTATAGGATAAGTGATCAATTTTCATCGAATTTTTTTTTTCTCATCCTCTTTTTACCTTCTAGTTAACCTAACGGTTGATCTATAATTTATCTCTTTTTTACCTTCTAGTTAACCTAACGGTTGATCTATAATTTATCTTTCTTCAGATAATCCAGAGATTATAAAAAGCATTTAAGATGAGTATAATCATCTTTTTATTACAATAATGATATTCACTTATGTTTCCAAATTTATGCATATTTATCTGATGAGTGAATTAGGAAAAGCCACTCAGCTCTCGAATAAGTTAAATCCTAGACCCGGATATATGGATAAGAAAAAACATGAATTGTGTCACTAATAAAATTAAATTATTAACAATAATTTTGATAAGATAAGATCTTAATATTTAGTTGTTTTTATCACATATCTTTTATATATATATATATATATGAGAAATGATATGCTGCGGACAAAATCGAACGGACCGCTACGGATATGCTTCCTGATCGGTCACCAGACCGATCAGGGAACCTCCTGATCGGTCTCTGGACCGATCAGGAGGTTCAGAGACCGATCAGGAGGTTCCCTGATCGGTCTGGTGACCGATCAGGGAGCATATCATTTCCTGATCGGTCACCAGACCGATCAGGAAGGTAAGTCCGCAGCGATTCGTACGATTTTGGTCCGCAGCATATCATTTCTATATATATATATATATATATATATATATATATATATATATATATATTTAAGGCAGTATATAAAATGAATTTTAGATCCAGTGCAACCGCGATTAAGATTTTGAACATTCACAACCAAAATAAAAACGAATTAAACATCAGAAAAGCTCAATTAACATTTCGCACTCAACACTAAAGAAATTTTTTTATTTTAATTGGCTAAGGTTTTGATTGAAAATAATAATCAGAAATAGTAGAATAAGCTAACTAATATATTGATTTATTTATAAACATACAAATACACGTTCATATAAAATTTAATAATTATCTTTTATTATTATTTAAGTATTTAGTTTATCAATTAGCTTCTCATCCATCAAACTTCCAGGCCCTTTCCTTCACCATGCGTTCCAAGTGTCAGCCACGGTTCGAAACCATGATTTTGACTGGGTTTTGGTTGCGTGATCAGATTGAGAGACCAAGACTTGATCAAAGCACAAAAGTAGCCGATTTCGAAGAAGAAAAGAATGGGATAGACATAGAATTTTTCCAACAAGCTTCTTGTGCTCCTTCGCTTACATGGAGGGCCATGCATCATCCCCTATAAAGCAAACGCCCTTGCTTTCCCTCAACCCTTCAACTTAAACAGACATTTGTACTAGTTCCTGTGAGAAGCCTCGATTGATTGGTCGACCGATGGAGGAAGAGGATATGTGTAGGGGACGAGTTGCCAACGAGCGCCAGAACCTGGCTCAGGGTCACAACTTGATTCACAGTCAGGTTAGAAAGATCAAGCAAGAGGAGAAGATTGAGGATGGACTCCGAGCCAGGCACAACGCGCTGTCGGCCTTCAACCGACAGCTTGCGAGGTCAAGGCTCTCGAGGACGTGCATGGTTAGATGATGGATAGTTGTAGGGGTCGGAGGACGTCGTTGGACAGAAATGTAAAGAAGATAGAATAGCGTAGTGTTTCCATTTGTCGGGTCCAAGTGAAATCTAGTTTTTGTCGCTCTCAGTTCTGCCTCTATTTATGAAAGTAGAATGACAACTTATGTTTACTTTGTTTGATTGCACTAGCAGAAAGGTAGGGGAAGGATGAAAAGATAAAAAAGAATAGAATCACATCAGTATTCATAAATCCACCTAATGTATAGTATACAAGATCAAAGCTTTCTAATGTTTCCTGTCTTCACTATTTCAATTTTCTCAACCCGCTTGCTTGCATCTATGAGATTGCATCAGCTAGGAGTTTCAAATCCAATCACAAAAAACTTAATTTGGCCAACCTAAGACCAGGAGCCACACGTTCATGGTAAAAGGTGAAAGTCATAATCTCAAGAGAGACAAAAAAAAAATTTACAAGACACTCAACTATCAACAACTTTCGCCTCTGGTGATCATCCACAAGTATAATCTAGGTAGACAACAACTAATATGCATGCATCAGAAATATATCAAGTTCTTTAAAACCACAAAAGTTGGTGTTACAAAAATGTAGCACAAAATTAAGCATTCATAGTTTGTCTATGCGATGATGCAAAAAAAAAAGTGTGTATGAAACAAAGGAAAGTTATTAAATGTGAATCCAATAGCAAACAAGAAGAACTAGATTGAATGGAAAACTAAAAGCATGGCAGATGTTAGGGAATACGTCTCCTTTACCGGGCTTGGGTAGGGTTGACACTGAGGAGCATGTTATTCCCACCGGGGAGATAGGCCACGTTGGGTGTCTTGGAGAGAGTGGAAGCGATCTCGCGGGCAGCTTCAATTCGACGGAGCTCGAGAAGGCCAGTACCAGCAGCAGAGGTGGCATCAGAGATGAGCTTAGCGGCCTCGCTCTCACCCTCAGCACGAATGACAGCAGCACGACGCTCCTGCTCAGCACGGGCGACAAGGAACTTGGACCGCTCGGCCTCCTGCTGAGCGACCTGCTTCTTCTCGACGGCGCTGGAGAACTCGAAGCCATAGGAAAGGTGGGTGATGGCCACATCATCGAGAACTATGTTGAAGTCCCGCGCACGCCGGATGAGGGATTCTCGAACGAGGGCGGAGACATGGGGGCGCTCAGTCAGCAACTGGTCGGCGTTGAACTGGGCCACGACGGACTTGAGGACCTCGTTCCCTATGGAAGGGAGAACCTTGTCGTCGTACTCCGTGCCGAGGGAGGTGAAGATGGTAGGCAGGTGTGGGACATCGGGGCGAGAGAGGACGCGGAGGGTGAGGTTGACCATCTGCATATCCTTGGTGCCGGAGTTGGAGGTGAAGTTATGCGGACGGGTTCGAATGTCGAAGACGAAGGGCTTCTGCAACCAGGGGACGAGGAAGTGGGTACCCTCGCCGACCGTCTCCGGCAGCACTCCCCGGAAACGATCGAACAGCACCGCCCGCTCGCCGCCGTCCACCGTGTACAGCGATGCGTTCAGTAGCGACGCGCCCACGCCCAGCCCGATCGCAGCCCGCGACACGTTCGTCAGGAATGACGCCGCCGCCTGGCCACCGCCCGCCGCCATCTTCTTGATTCGTGATCAACCTTTGAGATGGGAGAAAATGGCTGAGGAGGCAAAGGGAGGTTGGTGCTCATTTTATTGTGTAGAGCGGCGCCGTGGTAAAACCCTAACCGACTTGAAATTGGGACATGGGAGAACGAAGTTTGCTGTAAATCTTGATTTGCTGTCATGGCTGAGATACCAATTTTAGAAGGTAGAACTTTACCGCGCGCAGATTCTGGTTTTTGCCCTTACGCCCTCAATATTGACCAATCAGAAATTTCTATTACCTGTATGGTGAACTATGAAGGCTCACAGGATTGTTATTTCTAGCGTATCTGCCCATAATCATTTATGACTTGGAGGAGAAGAAAGGGGGGCAATTTAGCAAAAAAAAAAAAAAAAAAAAAAAAAAAAAAAAAAAACTCTTGTTATAATGAACAATTAGTAATTAAAATTTTCACGTAATTTATATATAAAATTAGGGATGTAAACGTGTTGAACCGAGTCAAATAATATTAAACTCGAGTTTAGCTTGTTGAAGTTATATTCGAACTTGAGTACAGTTCAAGTTCGAATTAAATTTTTATCATAAGACTTGAGCTCGATTCATTTTAGAATTATCAAGCTCGGCTCGTTATTAATTCGATTATGATAGTTAACGAATTTAACTCATCAAGCGAGCTCGGGTTCATTTTAGAGTTCATTTCTTGACTCATTTGCTCATTTTACAGGCTCGTTTTAGAACTTAAAAATTTATTTGAATAAATATTCAACAAATCTAACAATTAAAATAATATAAACTCAACACATTATTGAATATCTCAAACTACTACATTAAATTTCCAAATATCTAATAAAAATGAAACCACCTTAAAATCCATTATCAAATGTCTTACAACACAATTACAATTACAATTACAATTAAATCATAACAGTTCAACTTCTCAATAAGTTTAAGTGACAAAACAGAGAAGTTACAAAACCCATGAGAAAAGAAATTGTGAAACCATCTCCGGTAATCACTACCTGCACATTCCATTAAAAAAAAGATTATCAATCCAATCAAGAAGCATATAATATATTTAAATTCTAAAAAACAAATAAACTTCACCGAATCAATGACAACAAATATTACGAGAGCTTTTGATAGTTGACGGTAAGGGCTTTAAGTCAAACGAATCTTTAAAAAAATCACTTTAAGCCCCGAATTTTTCTTTTACATACAAGTACAAAAATTCAAAATATTAACATAAATAATCAAATAACATAAGTAAATTAGACAAGTAATATATATAATTAATAAATACATAATTAAATTAGATATCGATTAATTAATTTTTTCTTTGCTCTTGATTTGATAATCAGCATCTCCTCAAGATAGTCTAGTGACTAACATATGAGGTATTGCCATCATAAAGTCTGAGCTTCGTATCTTGACCAAGCCGAGATAAATATTTCCTTTATGTATTAGTCACTATTCTAAAGACTAGTAGTCGCCCGTGATTACCTCTTTCGCGTTGGTCTTGGGACGGATTCGCGAAGGCACTGGGGGCGAGCATATTCGTCTTTTGCCACCATAATTTGATAATGAGCACGTAATCAATTTTCTTTGCAAAGCATGTTTGAACCATTTCTACTCCCAAATTAGCACGATATGGATCAATAACTCTACCACCCGCACTGAAAGTTAGATTCAAAAGCCACATAAGTTATTAGAATTAATAGTACGTCACACGCCATCTTTGACAAAATCATAAACTTTAAGTTGTTCATCTTCCACCATGACAATACATCAAACTCATGATCATCTTCACAAAAAACAACTCCTTCCTCAAAGTACACCTCAAGCTCATATTTCACTTGTTCCACACTGTCAATATTCTTAATGTAGTTGGCAAATTGTGCTCTCAGTTTACCTTTTCCTTTTCCACTAAGGATACTTAAACCACTAGAGATTTCTTTTTTAGTATCATCTTGAATATCTTTTTTAGCAATATCTATTCTGTGAGCCTCAACATATTCACTATACAACAAATTAGAAATGTAAATGAACCAAACGATTCGTGAACTATTCGGAGCTCGATTCTGTAAAAAGCTCGTTCGAGTTCGTTCATTTATTTTATCGAGCCAAGCTTGAGCCCGATTTCAAGCTCGACAATTTTATCGAGTCGAGCTCAAACTCAAGGATATTCGGCTCATGAGCTTGCGAAGATGTTCGTTTATAGGCTCGCGAACTTGAGCTCAGCTCGTTTAAAGGGCTCGAGAACATGTTCATTTATGGAGTCGTGAACTTGGGCTCAAGCTCAGCTCGTTTAAAGGGCTCGAGAACATGTTTGTTTATAGGCTCGTGAACTCGGGCTCGAGCTCGGCTTGATTAAAGGGGCTCGCAAACATCTTCAATAATGTGTTGAGTTTGGAAGTTTAATTTAGTAGTTTGGGATGTTCAATGATGTGTTGAGTTTATATTATTTTAGTTATTAGATTTCTTGAATATTTATTCAAATGAGTTTTCGAGCTCGCTTAACAAGCCTACAAAACGAGCTCTAAAACAATCTCTAAAATGAGCCTTAAAACGAGTTCTAAAACGAGCATGAAAACGAGCCCAAGCTTGCTTAACGAGCCCAAGCTCGCTTAACGAGTTAGACTCGTTAACTATGGTAATCGAGCTAATAACGAGCCAAGCTCGAATTGTTCATGAGCTTGATAATTCTAAAACGAGCCGAGCTCGAGCCTTGTGGTAAAAGTTCGATTCAAGCTCAAGCCGAGCTTGAGCCCGAATATAACTTAAACGAGCCGAGCTCAATTCGGCTCGGTTCGACTCATTTACATCCCTACAACAAATGCAATATCTAATGGTGGCAAAAAGGCGAATACGCTCGCCCCCAGTGCCCCCGCCGCCCAGGGTCAATACGGAGGAGGTAAATCACAGGCGACTACTAGCCTTTGGAATAGTGACTAGCACATGAGGGAGGCATTTATCTCGGCTTTGCCGAGATTCGAACCCCAGACCTCATGATGGGCAACACCTCATGTGCTAGCCACTAGACCCATCCGAGGGGACAAATGCAATATCTCATTGTGGCAATGTGCTCAATTGCATCAATTTCAGAATAGATCTCTGGAAAGCAACATTCAATCAATTTCATCTTATTCCTTGCTTACTGATGCTATAGAAATTAACAAGTTACAATCACCCCAATACTTATCGAATTTAGTCTTCATCTTCTTGACCATTTTTTCCATGAAACTACCTTCACCCACTTTTGTATATGTTGGTGCGGTTCACACTAACGGTCTAACCCGGGTTTTAATGAATGACAAGTAAGTTTGGTTAGGTTTCGTCATGATCTAACCAATTGATTGAGTATGCAAGAAATCCAACTAGGTTGACGGGTCAACTGGATAGCTGGTATGAAATCCAGCTAGGTCGACGGGCCGACCGGATAGCTGGCATGAAATCTAGCTAGGTCGACGGGCCGACCGGATAACTGGCACGAAATCTAGTTAGGTCGACGGGTCGACTAAATAGTCTGTATGAAATCCAGCAAGGTCGATAGGCCAACTGAATAGCTGGTACGAAGTCCAGCTAGGTCGACGGGCTGACCGGATAACTGGCACGAAGTCCAAATAGGTCGATGGCCTGACCGGATGTTTGGCAAACTGGTAAGTTAAGGTAAGTCACTAGAGGAGAGTGACCAAGTGAGGGCGCGTCCTAGTTGAAGGGACAACAGTCGTCGATCCAGTTTAGGTCCATTTGGGATCCCTAAGCTAGGACTTTGACTAGTTCTTGGTCTTGGGAGGACAGGAACTAATTAATACTACTCTTTATTATTATTAAATTATCATAATACTTGTTTTACAGGGTATTTTGGACTAACATTATTTTGCAGGGCAAAAGGAAGAAAATTACCTTTGGATGAACAGTGTTCGAAGGACCCTTCAAGCAGTGAAGGCGCCTTCGTACTGTTCATAGAAGGCGCCTTCCATAGTTATGGAAGGCACCTTCGGCAAGATAAATATTGGTCGAAGTCATGGATAAGCACCGGACTGATTGGGATTGATCTTGCCTCATTGGAGGTGCCTTCCATGGTTATGGAAGGGTCCTTCCATGTCTTTTATAAGGCTATCTCGAGGAGGCATTGAAACACAACGACTAAACGAGCTACTACGTATTCTTTTTGTTAGTATTAGCCCTAGTACCAATTATGAGATGATTGTAAAGGACTCATTTTGTATCATATATCATTATTAATAAAAGGTAAAGTTGGTTATTATATTTATTTCAGTCCAGTGCAGGTTGAATAAGTATAATAATGTATTTGGATAGTAGGTTCTGTTGGATCGAAGAGTTTCGCTAGAGGGGGGGGTGAATAGCGATTTAAAAAATATCGAGTAAGTACGCAACGGAATAAGAAAAGCGAAAAGAGAGAGCAACACTAACACAAGGTGTTTTACTTGGTTCGGAGCCTTTGTTGACTCCTACTCCAAGGCCCGCACTCGTTGAGTGCTTTCGTTGGGCAATTCACTAGCAATTCGAAATGATTGTTATAATTAAAGTACAAGAATGCTAATAGAAAATTAATACCGACAATAAGAAAAGGGAAAATAGCAGCACTTTGTCGGAGAGACATCACAAGAGCACGGGAGAGCAGATCGTTTGTTGTTGTTTTGTGACTCCAGCTTTTACCCTCCTTATATAGGAGGTTTGGGGCGCCTGGATCCCTTCGGGTGCCTTGAATATGATGTAGCCGAGCCAACTAGAGATCTCCACTTGGCGAAGTGACGTTGGGGATAAAATTTACCTCCGGACGCCCGGATCCCTTCCGGGCGCTCAGACCCCTTCCGGGCGCTCGGACCCTTGTTCTCCAGCGGTTTCCTTCCTGCAAGAAAACGTTAGTCCGAGACAAATATATATCCTGTAAAATAGAGTGTTAGCACAGTTTATCATCAAATAAAATATTAATTAAATTCCATCTCCTCGAGACCGAAATCTAGTCACGATTTTGACTTAGATATCCGAAATGGAACTAAGTCGGATCGACGCCTAATGTTCCCTTCCCAGGAACGTGTCCTCACAGTCACTCCCCTCCAGTGACTTACCTTCACTTACCTGCCAGACGTCTGGTCAGCCCTTCGACCCGTCTGGGCTTCGTGCCAGCTATCCGGTCAGTCCGTCGACCTAGCTGGACTTCATATCAAACATCCGGTCAGTCCATCGACCCATTTGGACTTCGTGCCAGCTATCCGGTCAGTCCGTCTACCTAGCTGGGCTTCGTGCTAGACATCAGGTCAATCTGTCGACCTGTCTGGGCTTCTCCTGCACACTCGGTCAGAGTGTTAGATAACAATGAAACTAACTTAACCTATTTTGTCATTCATCAAAACTTAAGTTAGACCGTTAGTGCTAACCGCACCAACAATCTTCCCCTTTTTGATGCAATGACAACCTGGTTAAGTTAGTGAATCATATGCCTCTTGTGTTTGGAATTCATACAAAGAAGAACTAGCATGATGCGGAAAATAATTACTAGTTATACCTTTTCTTTGTATGCTAATAACCTTGAGATCTTCTGCCATATTCCTCGCCTCTTCTTGGACGTCGTGAGGGCGACGATCCTCCAAGATGAACACCACCCAAAAGCTCCTCCTCCTTTTCTAGAATTCGGCCACCACCACCACCAAGGAACAAAAGAGAGCAAGGGAAAAGGAAAAGAGAAGAGGGTCGGCCACAATAGAGAGTACCAACAAGAGAATAAGAATTGATGTATCATGATGCCTCTCTTCCCCTTCTTTTATAATACTTGCCCAAGGCAAATAAGGAAAGATTTTTACAAAAAAAAAAAAATTTTCCTCTTGTTTTCCTTTTCCCCTTTTATTTTTTCTTTTCTCCTTTAATTGATTGATTGATTCAATCATTGATTGGCTGGCCCCTTGCTTGGGCACCAAGCAAGGGTGGCCGACCTTTTAAAGTAAGAAAATAATCTTGTAAAAAATTTATAAGCAAAGAAGTAAAGCTCTTATAAAATTTTACAAGCTCTCTTTTAATTTCCTAATGTGGATGTTAAAAAAGGAAAGTTTTAAAAATTAAAACCAAATTTTAAAATTTAAAACTTCTCTTCTAAAATTTTCTTTTTTAACATGGTTACAAAAATAGAAAATTTTAAATTTAAAACTCCCTTCCTTTTTTCCAACAACCATGAGGATGGTTAAAAAAGGAAAGTTTTAAAACTTTTAAACTTTCTTTTAAACCATGTGACCTAATTCAAACAAGGAAAGTTTTGTAAATTTAAAATCCTTCTTTTAAACTTGTAGTTATCTACAAAGAGAAGATTTTAAAAATTCAAAACACCTCTTCTAATTTGAAATATAGTGGCCAACCCCTCAAAACTAATTGTGGTCGACCCCCTTAGGAAGAATAGTGGCCGACCCTTGGCTTGGCCACCAAGCCTTGGGTCGGCCCCCTCTTGGACACCAAGATGGGCTTTTCATGGGTGGATATGAGGCATTAATGCGGCTACAACAGGGACCTAGAGGAGAAATTGGTCTTGGCCTTTCGACGAACTTGAGTATCCCATGTTCGCCCCGAACACACAACTCAAGTTCATCAATAATAACTCATTCCACTAGAGAGTTATTATTGCACTACCGCACCGATCCCAAATTATATTATGGGCTCATTCTTATCATGAGTGTGTTAGTCTCCCTGTGTTTAAGATATTGAATGTCCACTAATTAATTGAGTTATTGACAACTCATTTTAATTAATGTCTTAGTCCAAGAGTAGTACCACTCAACCTCATTGTCATGTCGAACTAAGTCCACCTGCAGGGTTTAACATGACAATCCTTATGAGCTCCTCTTGGGGGCATTCTCAACCTAGATTACTAGGACACAGTTTCCTTCTATAATCAACAACACACACTATAAATAATATCATTTCCAACTTATCGGACCTATTGATTTATCGAGCTAAATCTCACCCTTTGATAAATCAAAGAAATAAATACTAAATATATGTACTTGTTATTATATTAGGATTAAGAACACACACTTCCATAATAACTAAGGTATAGTTCTTTTATTAAGTCAGTATAAAAAGAACTTACCTTAAATGGTCCTACTCAATACACTTAGAGTGTATTAGTATAATTTATTAGTCAAGATAAACTAATACCTAATTACACTACGATTATTCCAGCGGTTTGTTCCTTTCCATCTTAGTCGTGAGCAACTGTTTATAATTTATAAAGAACTGATAACACGATCTTCTGTGTGTGACACCACACACCATGTTATCTACAATATAAATTAATTGAACAACTACACTTAACAAATAAATGTAGACATTTGACCAATGTGATTCTTTTATTTCAAAAATAAATGTTTACAAAAGCTAGGCTTTTAGTATACACTCTAACAGATAGATATAAGTCAACATCTATCGAAGAATCAAGGATAAAGTATCTCTCAGATAGAGTACTCTCGAGTGATTAGAAGTCTGATGTACTTGATGAATTGTACATGACTGGACTTAACCTACATAGTAAATAAACTGAGTATATACACGAGTAATATCTGTGTCGAGCACTTGAAAAGGATAATAAGAGTACTGAGGTACTTAAGGTATATTCGTAAATATAGACTGCATTATATAAGATATCCAGCAATGATTGAAAGATACAGCGATGCGAGTTGGATATCTAACATAAAAGAATCTAAGTCTATGAGTAGATATATATTCTGGGAGGTCCAATCATTTTATGAAAATCTTCTAAGCAAATAGTAATAATCAGATCCACGATGGAATCTGAGTTTGTATCTCTTGACAAATGTAGTGAAGAGGCTAAATGACTAGACAATTCTTAGAAGATGTTTCTAAATAATCGAAATTGGTGCAAGTGATTTGCATATATTGCGATAGTCAATTAGCAATTGGCCAGACACAAAGCCATCTATATAATGGTGAGTCTAGACATATACGTAGTAGACATAATATCATTAGACAACTACTCTCAACGAGGGTTATCACTGTTGACTATGTGAAGTCAAAGGAAAATCTAGCATATCTGTTAACCAAAGGATTAAATAGAGAGTTAGTTGCAAGTTCATCATGAGGGATGAGCTTGATGTCGATGAGAAATGTTGGTGCAAAAGAAATCCAACCTATCCAGACTGGAGATCCTAAGAACTATGTTTAAAGGAACAACCTAACTACACCGATAAAGTTTCTCACTATGGGGGAATGACCCAATAGATCAGTGAATGATGGAGGTTAAGCATGTGACTTTTAATGATCTAGTAGAGTAATGTGGAATACTTTTAAGAGATCATCTATGCTAGAAAGAAGTGGGGTTTCTTCGAAGAGGATTATAGACATAATTCTTAGAGCTTCTCATAGAACTAGACATGTTCATAGCCAAGAATGAAACATACTCATGAAAACTGAGTTGTATCAGGAGAGTCATAGGTGAGATATGTTAATGCTTACATAGATGACAAAACATTTCAAGGACATTGTATCTACTGTCAGCCAGTAAGCAAACAAATCTTCACAAGGGAAGGTTTAAACGGTAAACCTACTCGTCCTACACTGAATTCAACTGTTGAATGTTATTACATACCTTGTTTTAATTTATGTGGGGGATTATTAGAAATGTGAATGAAAAATGAGGTGGAAAGGAAGAAGGAGAATCCTTTGTGTATGGGTTTAATCTCACATTAAAAGTTTCAAGGCACTATGGTTAATTTATATTGTTGCACATGCATTGATGATGTGAATAAATGCATGAGAAGAGACTTTCTCTGACACATTGGTGTGCAGGGGGTGTAAATCTAAGGCCCAAATTTGTATTGAACCAAGTTGACTCATATGTGATCATGACCTACTCACGTCGAATGCCGGACCAACTGAGATAAAATTTATCCAAACGAATAAACCAACGTTTTGCTTCCTACTCAAGAATGTAACAGAAACATTAATTTAAAATTACTGGCAGACATTAAACCTATTAATGGTGATTCCGTAACGTCGGAATAATAATATTTGACATTAAATCCATTAATGGTGATTTTGTAATGTCTAATATTAAATCTATTAATGGTGATTTCGTAACGTCTCGATAGTAATGACCGACATTAAATCCAACATTGAATGCCGATAACTCGGCCATAATTATATCCATGGATGAGCCCTCCTATAAAAGGAGGTCATAAGCAAGAGCAGAAGAAGAAGAAGAAGAATAGATAAGCGAAAGCAAAAGAATTTCTCCACCTTCGTTCCCAGATTCTTTCCTCTCAGCGGTGCATCCGCTCGGCTGAACTATTGGTAGTTTTGAGAGCATGAAAACTAAAACAATACTAAGATAAACTAAAGCGATGCGGTAATTATAAAATTACAGTGATCTCCCGAAGTGCTGTTGAAGACGCTGGCGGTCGACGAAGAGGTTGCCGCTGTCGGAAGCATGATCACGGAGCAACCGGAAAGTGTTTCAACGTTCACGAACCAAATTCCAGCCGAATGCTCTCCCTTTGCTCTCCCACGATCTCTCGATGCTCCCTGATCACCTCGCCAAAAACCTCTCTCACCTTTTGATCTGCACTTGGACGCCTCTTATAAGAAGGCTAAGGAGGATGAAGGGGAAAGGACGCCCCTTCGTCTCCCTGCGTTTGCAGCAAACATGCGTTTGCAGCAAACATGCGTTTGCAGCAGCAAAAGGGACGAATCCTTTCGTCTACCAAGTGTAACGCCCAACATCTCCCACTCGTCCAAGTCAATCCATATGGTCACATAGACCATGTCAGTCACATAGACTTCAAGGTGATCAAGTCACGAAGACCGAAGCGAAATTAGTCACAAAGACCAAATAAGTCACGAAGATTTTATGAGGATCAAGTCACGAAAACCAGAGCAAAATTTAGTCACAAAGACCAAATAAGTCACGAAGACTTTATGAGGATCAAGTCACGAAGACCAGAGCAAAATTTAGTCACAAAGACCAAATAAGTCACACAAACTTTATGAGAATCAAGTCACGAAGACCAGATCAGAACATCCATTTCATACATTAGGGAAAATGGTTCGTGCGACAACAAGCACAGTGAGCATTCAATTGCTAAGAAGATTGTCACACCTTACTTAGCTGCTCCATAGAACAAATCAGAGACATAAATGTCCATAGAACGAATCATAGACATAAATGGCTCGCCTTTACCCCAGATTAAATTATTTACATCATCATGAACATCTTTAATCCCTCATATTGATCATATGTCAAGAGCATGTTCAACACCTCCAATCAAACAAATTATTCACAATTACATTTTATGTACTAAACTAAAAATATAACCGGTACCAGTGAATAAATGTCGCAAATGTAAATCAATCTTAATCTTCCTTTTTAGCTAGAATCCATTCATTCTAATCAGTTGCTTTCCTAGTTATGCTCCATAGACCGAATCATCCATAGCCAATAGGAAACATGCTAAAGTAGCAGACACTGATCAGAACTTCAAGTAGACAGCTAAATAGTCACTTAGGGTAAAATCGAGATTAACTTATAATCTCAAGGGTCTCACATAGTAGAGAAGCAGGGATCCATTCTCCTACAACCCTTCTTGTCGCCATAGCACATGTGGTATGAATCACATGCTACGATGTTATTCTCTTTACCAAAAAGAGCGCATGTTTTTCCCAATTTTAACATCGTACAGATTTCGATCTAGACATTCCCAATGTTTAATCCTGAATTCAACATATGAATTCTAATCTTGCTTCAAGCAGATTCAGTAAATGGTGGGTGCATTTACTCCAATCATTACACAAATGATCTCATCTTGACATAAATATCAAGGTGACCTTAGCTTATGGGTATGTCTCTATTCACAGCTATAAAAGTTGTCCCATAAGCAACGGTCTTACCTCTATTCGTACTTAACAAATAGAGATGATTGTCCATGTGAGTGGACCAATCCCAATATGCCAACATGCTTATCGAGACTTTTATTCGAATGTAACCAAGACATATACACTGAATAGATCATGAAATTTTTCATTTATCAAAATGTCTTTACAATTGTTACATTCTCCGAAGTCCCAAAGACTTCATATGCCCATGAAATGACTCTTTAGTCAATGACTTAGTAAAAGGATCAGCAAGCATATTTCGTGTAGGGATGTACTCAAGAATAATCTTTTTCTTGTCAACAATATCCCTTACAAAATTATACTTAATTTCTATATGCTTGCCTTTGCTGTGATATTTGGGATCCTTGGAAAAAGCTATCGCAGCTTGACTGTCACAGTACACAGTAATAGGACTCCCACTATCCTCAGCAATCCTCAGATGCTTTAGGAACCTTCTTAGCCAAACAGCCTCTTGCACAGCCGCTGCACAAGCCGCATACTCAGCTTCCATTGTCGATAAGGCTACACAAACCTGCTTCTTGCTGTTCCATGATATGGCGCCATCATTCAGCAAGAAGACATATCCAGATGTGGATTTTTTGTCATCAAGGTCCCCTGCCTAATCTGCATCTGAGTAGCCACTTAGGCTCATATCTGATCCTTGGAAACAGAGGCAATAGTCAGCTGTTCCTTTAAGATATCTGAATATCCTCTTCACCGCTTTCCAGTGTCTCGATCCTGGGTTTGACTGGAAACGACTAACTAAGCCAACAACATAGCTTATATCGGGACGAGTACACAGCATAGTGTACATCAAACTACCAATAGCACTGGCATATGGTTTCTTCTTCATTTCGGCTATTTCCTCAGGAGTCTTGGGATACATACTTTTTCTCAAGATAGTACCTTTCGCAATAGGCGTCTGTTCAATATTGCAATTTGACATTTTGAAGTGTTGTAGCATTTTAGTGATATAAGCTTCTTGAGACAAACCCAAAAGCCTCTTTGATCGGTATCTAACGATCTTCACTCCTAAGATGTACTCTGCTTCTCCCATATCTATTATGTCAAATTGTGATGAAAACCAACTTTTGACTTCTATCACACTCTTTATGTCACTTCCAGCTATTAGCATATCATCAACATATAATGATAAAATGACAAGCTTTCCTTTTTCCTTTCTTAGGTAAACACAATGATCCTCATTGATCATTTCGAAACCATAAAATAGTATTACTTCATTAAATTTTATGTTCCATTGTCTTGACGCTTGCTTTAGCCCATATATAGACTTCCGAAGTCTACATACTCTTTTCTCTTGGCCTTCAGCAACATAACCTTCTGGTTGTACCATATAGATTTCTTCATCAAGATTACCATTAAGGAAAGCCGTTTTTACATCCATTTGATGTAATTCCATGTCATAGTGTGCTACTATAGCTAGGATGACACGTATTGACACAAACTTTACAACTGGGGAGAATGTCTCTTCAAAGTCAATACCCTCCATTTGGATATATCCTTTTGCAACTAATCGAGCTTTGTATCGATTAATCGATCCTTCTGCTTTCCTCTTTACTTTGAGAATCCACTTATTCCCAATAGCCCTTCGGCCCGGAGGAAAATCGACTAAATCCCAAACTTGATTCTTTCTCATTGACTCCATTTCTTCATCCATTGCAACTTTCCATTCTTTTTTAACTGAGCTGCTCAAAGCTTCCTCAACTGTTCGAGGTTCCTCATCGTCAACTGGGAGAACCATTAATGCCTCATTCTCAATATCAAACATTCTTCGAGGAATAATCTGACGACTACTTCTTCGAAGGTTAGACTGTTGAGAAACTGACTCATTCAGTGACAAATTACTCCCACTCGGTTGACTAGATTCAGGCATCTCCTGATTCGTTGATAAAGGAACATTATCCTCCTCCTCTATCTCATATAGAGGAATTGTCTTATCAACTTCACCTCGTGTTGGGAACTCAGTTTCTAGAAAAGTAGCATCTCTTGACTCTATCTCAGAGATGGTTCCATCTTGTCGCTCATCAATAAAAACATAACCCTTAGAAGTCTCAGAGTACCTTATAAAGATACACTTCTTACCTCTGGGTCCTAATTTTCCATATTCGTGAGTCTTATCATGAACATAGGCAGCTGACCCCCAAGGTCTCAGATTACTCAAATCCAGTTTTCTGCCTGCCCAACGTTCATGTGGGGTAGATGGAACTGACTTTGAAGGCACTTTGTTAAGTATATAGGCCGCAACTAATAATGCATCTCCCCAAAAGGAGATTGGCAAATTAGCCTGTGCCATCATAGACTTAACCATTTCAAGAAGAGTCCTATTTCTTCTTTCAGCAACTCCATTTTGCTGTGGAGTTCCAGGGATAGTAAGCTATCTAATAATACCTTTCTCATTACACATTGTCTTGAACTGATCAGACAAATATTCTCCTCCACAGTCAGTGTGCAAGGTTTTAACCTTACGTTCCAATTGATTCTTAACTTCGTTCAAGTAACGAATAAAGCAATCCAATGCTTCAGATTTGTGAGAAATCAAGTACACATGACCAAAACGTGTGAAGTCATCGATAAATGTAATGAAATAAGAACTCCCATTTCTAGCCTTCATATTCATTGGACCACAAATATCCGAATGAATTAATTGCAATGGTGATTCAGCCCTAATAGCCTTACCAAACGGTTTCCTAGTCGTCTTTCCAGCAAGACAATGCTCACATACAGATAAGTTAATCTTAGCATGAGTGCCTAATAGGCCCTCCTTAGCTAATCTATTCATTCGTTCTTGTCCTATATGTCCCAATCTAGCATGCCAAATTTCATCATTAACATCAACATTACTAGTAAAAGCAATGTTTGAAAAACAACTATTATTATTTGGTTCTACATCAAGAACCATAAAACCATTTGTTACATAACCATATCCAATTAACACAGAGTTAATTCGAAGTTCCACACAACGGCTATAAAAATTTACATTGTAACCTAAATCAAGAAGACAAATAACGGAAATCAGATTCCGTCGAATCTCAGGAGCGTACAGGACATCATGTAGAAACAAGGTGCCTCCACCACGTAGATTGAGCTTGCAAGTGCCAATTCCTTTGACTTCAATTCTTGCATTGTTTCCTACATATATCCATTTGTTGCCAGTTGGTACCCGACGGTACTCCACATATGTAGCTCGATCACGAGCTACGTGGTTCATTGCTCCTAAATCTACAATCCACAAAGGATACGAATCAGCTAACAACACTGTACTTGCAACATATTGCTCATGGAAAGAAGACAAAAATGGATCTACCTTTTTAGGCTCAGTACAATCCCGAGCAAAATAGCCCTTCTTGCCACAGTTGAAGCAGGTCAACTTGCTCCTAGGTTTTTGTCAATTTTTATTTCCTTTCTTCTTGATTTGGTTTTTCGCAGCAACAACATTAACCTCCTTTCCTTTCCCCTTTCCTTTCTTGAACCACTTGTTCTTATTCTTGGAACCAGAACCTTCAGCTACAAAAGCTTGACCCGAAATCCTTGCGGATTCAATCCTCTCCGCCTCAAGTTCCACATGGCGTGAGACATCAGTGAAAGTCTTGATACTCTCACTATGAGTCAGGTTCTGTTTCATCGTTTCCCAAGAATCAGGAAGGGAACGGATAACTGCCTGAACATGTTGTTCATCGGTCAACGTATAACCAGCAGTCTTAAGCTCTCGAATCATGTTACCCATCTCCCTGAGATGTTGGGCCATGGTAACATTCGAGCACTTCTTATAACTATCAAACTTGATAGTTAGCCGACGGAGCTTACTCAGACTGACTCCACTGTACTTCTCTCTAAGGGCTACCCAGACAGCATGAGCCGATGGTAATGGCTCATACTCAAATATCAGGTCATCCACCATTGAACTAATCAATATACCCTTAGCAATGGAGTCCTTCCTTTTCCATGCCTTATAGGCATCAAGGTCACGTCTGTGCTGTGCTGTGGAACCATCAACCGGTTCCTCCATGATTTGGTTTACAGCCTCTAGAACTTCTTGTTCCTCAAGAACATATTGTATCTTGAGGTGCCAGATTTTGTAGTTATCCACATATAATTTCTCACCCTTATTGAGTTCAGCTATGATATTTTTAGTTGTCATGATCTACATAAATAAATAAATTATTTATTATTTCAGTGTAATTCATATATGTGCAACTATTTATTGACTCAGTGTAAATTAGAGTTAGTTTACAAAATCAAGTGATAACATTGTTTCCACTCATCATTTGTATGTTCCAATCTAATCAACACTGATCAATTATATTACACATATCCCAACTAATGAACAAATCATTTTATATGAACGAATCATATCATGAAATGAACTAATCATTTCCAAGTTAGTTAACGTATAACATAACTTTTATTATATAATTCTGTTCGTACAAAACAACAGAAATTATTACATGACTCAAAAATTAGATGAGCTAACACTGCTCGTACATAACGACAGCAAACAGAACACTAATAAACTAGATAGGCCGGCACTGCTCCCACTAGGACAAACACTAGTATAGCAGCCAACACTATCCCTATTAACCTGGACTCATTTGTGATAATCTCAGATGGGGTAGCTTCAGGATTCTCCATTAGATCCATTTCTGGATCTTCCTCGAGCATCTCCTGGTCCTCTTCAGACTCTTCAGGCTCTTCTTCACCCATATGGTGAAGTAGTTCCTCACACAGTACTGAATATGTGACACGCCCTTGATGACGCCCCCATACATAGTCTGCTATTATCCTGGGATACTCTGGCAATGAATGCATCAATGCCCAGATCCTATAACTATCCAAGACTGGAAACTCTTCTTGCTCAAGTTTCCAAAATAGTCTATCCAGCCGTCTAACATGTCCGTCAACTCCATAAGCAGACTTATACTCTATCTCCTGAATCTCCTCTCAGAGCTAGTTTCGCCGCATTTCACGACGAGTCAATGTGGTAATCGTCCGTGCCATCTGAAAAATTAAATTTAAATACGTCAGTACAAAACCGACTAACCAGTACAAAACCAGTTTAATTCAATTTATACAGGCATACCATCATTATAAATCAAGAAAAATAAATCTTCTCGATTTTCAGGAGTTTAAGTCGACTGATCCATTAGACCGGTCAATCAGGAGTCTGGATGTTAAACTTAGTCTATTGTCCTCATTAGAACTAATCTAATTGGACCTATGTTCTGTTCTCGTTTAAGCCCATTTGAGTCAATCACAGACTTATTAATCAAACTCAGGTTCGTTTGACTCGTCCAATTGCCCATTGGATTAAGTTTGACTCATCAGAACAAATCCAATGTTTCTGATCAAATTTGACACAACGGAACTAATCCGGTCATATTTGATCAGCCCAATTTCTGTAATCAAGAATACACAATTAATTCAATAATAAACCGGACTGGTTAAACCAACAAATGATTTAAACCTACTTTAGGTATCATTGAATCAAATTGGTCTGCCTAAATCAATTAATAATTTAAACCAGACCTGGGTTTGATTGATCAAGTTAGTAGGGTTCTATTTTCGATAAATTGAACCATAATTTAATTAAATATTTATTTATTAATTAATAATACATTCCTATATATATTTAATTAATTAATAAAAATATTTAATTAAATATACCTACTGTTCGTGAAAAAAAATAAAGGTGTGCATGCCTTTTTTTTTCTTACACGTTTTTTTTATATATTTAATCGATTCAAATTTGTAATTGAATCGATTCAAAAATAAAAAAAATTTGCATGCGGCACTGTGCTTCGTCAAATTCAAACAATGTTCATTCCGTTTTTTTTCAAATCTTGAATCGATTCATGAATCGATTTAGCGAGTTTTTTTCTTACTGATTCGAAAAAACGGACATACTGTGCACTACGATTTTGAATCGATTGAAATTTATTTCAATCGATTTAATTAAATCGAATCGATTAATGAATCGATTCATGCACAGTTTGCGTTATTTTTTTTTCTCTGTCACGATTTTGAATCGATTGGAAAGAAAATTCAATCGATTCAATTTATTGTTCACCTTCTTCTTCGCGACAGAAGAAGAAAAAACGCGAGCTTTTTCGCGTCGATTTCCATACTTTCAAAACTATACATGCTCTGATACCATTGTTGGTAGTTTTGAGAGCATGAAAACTAAAACAATACTAAGATAAACTAAAGAGATGCGGTAATTATAAACTTACAGTGATCTCCCGAAGTGCTGTTGAAGACGCTGGCGGTCGACGAAGAGGTTGCCGCTGTCGGAAGCACGATCGCGGAGCAACCGGAAAGTGTTTCAACGTTCACGAACCAAATCCTAGCCGAATGCTCTCCCTTTGCTCTCCCACGATCTCTCGATGCTCCCTGATCACCTCGCCAAAAACCTCTCTCACCTTTTGATCTGCACTTGGACGTCTCTTATAAGAAGGCTAAGGAAGACGAAGGGGAAATGACGCCCCTTCATCTCCCTGGCGTTTGCAGCAAACATGCATTTGCAGCAGCAAAAGGGACGAATCCTTTCGTCTGCCAAGTGTAACGCCCAACATGAACTACTCATGATAACACTTGGGTGTATTTTCAGTTCGTCATGAGCAACCAGTGTTTAATTGTTTGCGTGGTTATATTATTGTATCATGAGAAACAGACGACCCGAGAAAACTTTGAAGCACAACCGAAGGTGGAGAGAATATGTTTCAAGAAAACTGCATTAAGTAGGCCTTAGTATCTCCCTTAGTAAATTCCTTTCCCGACTCCATGACTCCAACTCCTGACTCGGCTTTTGACTACCGACTCGGAGACTCCGCTTTCGGACTCAGCAATATGAAGCAGTAATCTTCCTGACAACCTAGCAACTCGGCCAGACTTTCAAGGTTGGCATCATGAGATTATCTGTTTAAGTCATCTCAACAAATAAGTTTAAATTTAATTTATAAATTTAATATTTTTCTCTCAAAATCTTGGACAATAGATTATCCAACAACCGTTTGATTCATGGTTAATGATAGTTCAACATTATTATTATTATTATTTTTATTTTTAAATTGATATTTATACATCTATAAATGTGAACTTTTTTAAAAAATAAAATTTATTTAAATTGTTTATCTATTTACTTAGGATATAAGGCCATATTTCGATATTAAAATCTTGTATTTAGTCTTTTGAAAATTATATTTCTTTTATTTTATTTTATAATTTCTAAAAAATCATTAGCACATCCAAAAAGAGAGCTCCCTCGTTTTTGGGAAGAAGGGAGTCTTTTTTTTTTTTTCCCTTCCTTTTTTTAATTTTTTTATTTTTTAATTAAAATATTTTAAAATTTTTAATTTTAAAAAATCAACAAATTTTTATTCAGGTCTTTTATTTCAAATAATGTAATTTATTTTTTAATTACTAATATTATTTAGTGATAATTTATGAATTTAAAATTTATTTATATATAAGGTAAAATTTAATAAAAAGTGTGGGATTCATAAAGGAGTTAGTTAGAAGTTATTTGATAGTGTAGAGATATGTAAGAATTTTTACTTTTGAGGTAATACTGATGTGACATTGAAAGAGTTCTTGGAGAGTTTCCATGACTGTGAATATCCTTATTAGTTGAACTTTTCAATAAATCTAGAGTCATACATAAATTATATATATTTTTAATTAATTTTATATATTTGATAATAGCCATTATTATTAGAGTAAAAAAAAAATCACATATTTCTATAATTATGATATTATCTATTTTAGACTTAAGTCATCATTGATTTATTTTTGGCTCTATCTAAAATGTCTCATATTAATATAGGACTTTGATTATAGTCCCAACAATCTTCCTATGAAAAGAAGGATCATCATTACTCTCATAATCTGATCCTCTTCTTATGCATCTGATCACTCTTGACCTGTTTCAGGTATTCTCGTAAGAATCTGGTCATTCTTGGCCTGTTTTAGGCCTCTTCATAAGTATCGATCACTCTTGACCTGCTTTAGGTCGAGGCAGGATCTCCTGGACCACTTTTTGTGATCCAGGGGATGTGCCACTCGCATTTGCAGTAGGATCACGGTCGCGATCCGACCGTAAATGGTTGTGATCTCTTCTTGAGTTCACCGTCCCTGTCAGGTTATAGTTTTTGTTCGGAGCGAGCGGTCAGAGGCCGTCTGGAGGACACCATCGCTCGGCGTCCAGTAATCTGGCCACTTATCCACCACCGGAGGTCTTCGGGCGGCCTTCGGCCGCTCGCTCCAAACAAAAATTATAACTTGATGGGGACGTTGAACCCAGAAAGGGATCGCAACTATTTACGATCGGATCGCGACCGTAATCCGGCTGCAAATGCGAGTGGCACATCCCCCGAACCATAAAAAAGTGGTCCAGGAGATCTGTGCTCCTTTAGGTCTCCCTTCAACTTCGTTCCAGGCCAACTCACATGACATCTGTTCTAGACCATGACTTTAACTTATGATTCTTTCGACAATTAATCGAGTGAAAAATAATCTCGCTCTGATACCGTTTATTAGGAAGAAATAATTCATATATCTGTGTATAAAAATAATTCATATATTTTTAGAGTAGTATGATATAATCTATTAGACTTATGAAGATATCTTCGGCTTTTAAGCTCATAATTTTTAATATATTTTTAATGTGAAATTTTAATTCTATTTTAATAATTATATATAAAAAATTAAGATAAATAGTTTGAAAAATTATCTTAAATAAAAATGTAAAACAATCCCATATCAGAATTAAGGCAAATAGATAGAAAAAATTATTAAGAAGATAAGATAGTCCCACATCAACGAATTAAGTTAAATATGGCAAAAAAATATAATTTCAATAGAAAAATAAAAAAAATAGTCTCGCATTGGAAATTTTAAAGCAAATATATCACTAAAATATTATAAATATTATTAAATAAAAATAATAATTAAAAAATTATTATTATTTTTAAATAAATAGGTTGTTCAACCGCTGCTTGGCCGATTCATTTGAGTCCTAACCCTCCAATCATGAATCGGGCCCGTTGGATCGGATCAACGGATAATTAACTTATTGACTCAGCTGAAGTTTTGAATTCGATCCTGGCCTGTGATCGGATCTATCCCATCCCATCCCCAAACCAGTTTTGAATTCGAACCTGGCCCGTGGTCAGATCTATCTCATCCCCAAACCAAACATTAACCAGTGAGGTGGCACCATCCTACCACTGACCTCCCACGTGTGATGGGTTTGTAGGACTATAAATGTACCCAACTAAGCTAAATAGAAAAAGGTTCAACTTCGGACTCGGTTCCTTATTTCTAAGTATATATTGATAGGGTCGGTTGGTGTTAGAAGAAGGTGAATAATTCATTGTGTATTCGTTGTTTTTTTTTTTTATATGATATATAGTGAAAAATATTTAAGTAATATTAACACTTAGGATTTATTTGATATTCATTTCAAGAAGAATTTACTAATCCAAGGATTTATATACGACACGCTCTCCACTAATAAAAGCACTCCTTCTCGGTCGTAGCCGGAGGCGGAGAAGCCTCGTAGAAACTCACACAATAAAATACAATACACGCAAGAAAAAAAATACAAAAATACAAATGAACACCCTTTCTTCTTGCTTACTTGTTGCTTGTTGTTGCCTCTTGAATCTTGGAAGTGCACCAGCACTTTTCCCCAAGAGCCTGTAAGAACTGGCAGAGAAGCAGTGGAGAAATCACGTGAAGTTGTCGGAGAAGAATAGAGCGAAAAGCTGATGAGGAAATCGATTGGGCTTTGTCCAAATGGATTGCCATGTCCCATCCCAGCCATCGCAGCTGTTCATTGCCTGCATCCTGAGCAACAGTCTAATCCCAATCGATTGACCAATCGATTGGGGAGACTTGAATCGATCGACCGATCGATTCAGAGTGCCTCGGTGCTCTTTGCAGAAAATCCGGAATCGATTGACCCATCGATTCCGTCTACCTCGTGTTCTCGCGAGAAAAACTTAGCTCAATCGATTGGCTAATAGATTGGCAGCTTTCAATCGATCAACTGATCGATTCAGAAGCTCACTGTTTGCTCAGAAACTCTTCCAATCGATTGAGGAAGTTTTGATCGATTACCCAATCGATCAAGATAATTTCTGCACCAAATCGCGTCAACCAATTGATTGGCTGATCGATCCCCCCCCCCCCTAATCGATTGGCAAGTAGAAAAATGTGTAGAGCTTGAAACGAGTTTCGTTTTGCATCCGAAATCACCTCATTCCGATATCCAAGTCAAAAGTTATGACTTTCAGAAGTTTACTACGTCTGAACTTCCTAGTTCCATGCCAACTCCCTATTGGACTTATGATCGCTAAGTGTTTGGTCAACTTTTGACCCATCTGGACTTCTGATCACCAAGTGCGGTCCTCATTGACCCACTTAGATTTACTGTCTCGTGCCAAGTGTCCGGTCCTCCATGACCCACTTGGACTTTCTTCCCCCAGATGTCCGGTCACCCTTAACCCATCTGAATTTCCTTGTGCCAAGTATTCGGTCAATCATTTGACCTACTTGGACTTTTCAATACCAGGTGTCCGGTCAACTTTGAGTCACCTAGATTTTCACATGCCTGACTTCACTCACCAGATCTTTCCATCTGCCTAGCTTCACTCACTAGGACATCCCATCTGCCTGGCTTCACTCACTAGGACTTTCACCTAGCTTCACTTACTAGGATTTTCACCTGGCTTCACTCACTAGGATTTTCCCACTGCCCGGCTTCACTTATCGGGACTTTCACCTGCCTAGAGAATTGTATCAACAATATCCCCAAACCAACGATTACATCTGCAATTTTCATGTATTGTCAAATATCGAAACTCAAATATCAAGACTCAAGCTTGAGTCAACTCAAGCTTAGTCAACCAGGTCAACCTTGACCTAGGGATATTGCACCAACAATCTCCCCATTTTTGATATTTGACAATGCCTTTAAGTTAGGCTAATCTCATAGTCTCAACTTCCTTTCATGCTAAGGCATGAATGAGGGTTTCCTTCATTCTCCCTCTTTCCTAGAGGGCAAACTCCCTCTTTAGGTAATGAAGGCATAACTTAAACCCTACATTCTTCCCTTATTGGCACACATAAAAAAAACTCTCTCCCTGAACAGTTACTCACCGTTATTCATAACTTCACTCGTTGTTCACAACACCACAATGAAGGTCTCATACCCTTCATTATCTCCAATGCTCACCCTTGAGCATTAACCAATCCAACAATGAAGGTCTCATATCCTTCATTATCTTCAATACCCACCCTTGAGCATTAAATCTCTTCACAAACACAATGAAGGTCTCATATCCTTCATTGTATCCAATGCTCATCCTTAAGCATTTTTCAAGCGAAGGATATACCACCTTTCATGGTTTCGGAAAATAATTTACATGTCCTTAGCGAGTGACTCCCCCTAAAGACATGCTCTAAACTTCTGTCATTGCACCAACAATGACTTGGGATCTCTAAACCTTTAGGAAACCCAAGATTAGAAGTTTTGAGGTTTAAGTATTAATATTTGAATGCAAACCTCAACCTAAACTTTAACTTAGTCTTCCTTAACCAATCCACCCTTATTTTCATCATGAAAACCCCCTAAAATGTGTACAAATTTGTTTCAAGGGGTTAGGAATGATTTCCTAGACTAAAAATAATTTAAAGTGTTGAAATCAGACATTTACAGTTGAAATCAGCCTTCTCAATTGAGTGGGGTTGAGTCTCAATCGATTGACACCATTTTAATTGATCCACTGATCGATTCCGTGAGCTTCTGTTCGCAAAATTTAACCTTGAATTGATCGACTGATCGATCCAGCCAAGGTCAATCAATCGGTTGATTGATTCAGCGAGCTTCTGCTCACAATAAATGCATTCTCAATCGATTGGCTGATCATTGAGACCCTCCAATCGATTAGCTGATCAATTAGATTTCTAATTTCCTGAAATCCAATTTCAGCGAAATTTAGAAATACCCTAAAAATTCTACAAAATTCTAAAAATTATGAAAATTCATGTAGACATTACTTAGGGTATATACTATCATGGAAAAATAGTTTTCTATGAAAATAGTTCCAATTTTTAAAGATTGATATAAACTTGAAAACTTGCAAAAACTTCAATATTTCTTCCAAGTTTGTGTCTAACTTTTAATGCTCAAAGAATATGTAAAATCATTTTCAAAACCAATTTCCACCCATGTTCTTTGAGTTTAATGCACATGACTTGTACATTAGCTTTCCCAATGATTGGAGTACACATAACTATGTGTTTTGATAAACCTAAAACTCAATAAGAATGCACTAAATCAACATCTTGAGTTTTGTTCATCATCCTAACACTTCACTTGTATCTAATGTGTAGTAAAAAACATACAAGTCAGCTTATGGTTCTTTGTGAGATGTAAAGTTTATTTTTGCCCTAAACTAGGGATTATGTATATCTATCTAGGCATTTTAGAAATTTTGAACATCCACCTAGAATGTCACTTGTTAGTAAATATCATTTGTCCTTAATTGTATGGAAATTAAAATAATACATGATGATATATGACACACATCAAAATGAATAATTTTTAAAAGAAAATTTGTTATAACTACATGATGTATGTATGATATGACATAGTTGTTGGAACCCCTAGGTTATTTTGGTGTGATCAACAAGTTAAGTTAGGTCCTGTGTGCTTCTAACCTTGTGTCTAAGTGTGCAGGAGCTTAGGAGCATAGGTAGTCGAGCGGAAGACGCAGCTAGCGAGAAGGACGGCAGTCCGAGGGACGAGGTGCTGCGGAAGAGTACACCGGCGGAAGAGAAGGACGACATGCGCTGCGTCCGAGGAACGAAGACTGCGGATGAGTATGTCGGTGGATGAGAAGGAAACACGCGGTGATTTTGAGGGACGAGAAGCTGGAGGGAAGCCCACTCGAGAAGACCGGAAGTTGGGTTCGGGTGAGCCCTTTTTCGGATGGCAGAGATCACCCAAGCGAACGGATCCGGAGTAGAAGACCCGGACTGAGCCAAAATGAACCGGAGCAGAGGTTCCGGACGAAAAGTCAACTGCTGTTGACTTTTGGCTCCGGGGCGCCCGGAGCAGTTCGGGGCGCCTGGAGCAGCCCGGGGCGCACGGAATCCTTCCGGGTGCACGGAATCCTTCCGGGCGCCCGGACCTGTTTTGTTGACCAGATCGCGTCAAACGCGATCTGAACGTTAGGGATAAAGTTTTATCCCCCCAGGGCACCCGGAACCCCTTCTAGGCGCCCCGACCAAGGCTATAAATATAACCTTGGTTCAGAAGCTTTTCATCAATTCAGAAATTGTAAACAACACTTGTGCGCTTCCACTGTTTAGATAAGCTTCTGTCTTTCTGTGCCTACACTGCTGTAAAAAGGCTTCTTCGCTAGAAGGAGATAATAGTATGACATCTTCCTTAGATTAACAACCTCCCCGATTGTAACCAAGTCAACTCTCTATGAGCCTTTTACTTTCTGTTTTCTGATTTTATTTGTTGCTTTTATTTGATGCAAGTGTTATGTTGAAAGTTCGAGAAGGGTACTTTTGTTTTAGTTTTACAAGGCTATTTAACCCCCCTTCTAGCCGCCCGTAACGGTCCTACAAGTGGTATCAAAGCCGAGGCACTTCAGAAGGACTTACCGCCGAACGAAGCAACGAGATGACCGGACAAAGCATCCACCCGCCGAAATACGAAGGGGACTTCGCTACCTGGAAGAATCTGATGCAGGTATTTTTTACAACAGACTTTGAATTAACCTTAACAATGGAATCTGGCTATGTAGCTTCAGAAGGTAAGGAAAAATGCCAATGGACAAAAAAAAGAGCAGGCTGAATTTGTGGCGAACGGGAAAGCAGAATACCATCTGCTAAGCGTTCTTCCACCCCAAGAAGTCAACAGGATCGGGCGCTACCATTCGGCAAAGGAACTTTGGGAGAAGTTCCTCGAGCTGCACGAAGGGACGTCTGAAGCCAAGCTCACTAGAAGAGATCTACTTCGCAATCAGCTCACCAGCCTGCGACTTGGGGAAGACGAGTCAGTCACACATCTACACTCGAGAATAAAAGAAATTATTACCGGACTTTCAAATCTCGGAGAAAAGGTAAGTAACCGAGATTCGCTCAGGTACGCTTTAAATTCCTTTCCTAGAAATACCAAATGGGCATCATTAGTAGATGCATTTTACATTTCTAAAGATTTAGAAAAGATTTCATTAGAAGAATTCTTTTCAACATTTGAAGTGCATGAGTCAAGATGTGTAGGAATGAAGGAGCCCAAGAACAACATCACCCTCAAAGCCTTGAGAGACGAACCAGAATCGGAATCCTCTCTCGACGACGAGGAAATGGTAATGATGGTAAGAAGATTCAAGAAACTTTGTAAATCCAGATCTACTAACCATTCGCAGGGAAAGAAGAAAAGAACGATCCGCTGCTACCACTGCGACGAAGAAGGGCACGTCAAGGACAATTGCCCCAAACTGAAGAACAAGGACAAAGAGAAGGGTAAAAAGCCTATCCAAAAGCGAAAGGCCCTAAAGGCGACGTGGGACGATACGTCGTCTGACTCGGAAGTCGAGGTATTCTCCGGACTTGCACTGATGGCGAGTCATCAAGACGATGACTGCGAGTCAAGCTCTTCCGAGATGAGCATCGAGAGCATCGATGAAGGGGGAGTTTCGTCAGAAGAAAGCAGCAGCTCAGGGGGAGACACGGACAACGAACTCTGAATTGTAATTCCAATGCTTGTAAGCTTTAGTCTAGAGTTGAGCTTCTGTTTTCTACACTTCAACGTTGTACGAGGCTTCTCCGCCTGAATGAGTTTTTAGTGAGCTTAATCTTCCTTGGATTAACAACCACATCGGTTGTAAGCAAGTAAATCCTTGTGCCTCGCTTTTTCTTTATGCTTTTAATTTATCGGCTTACTTTATATATACAAGTGTTAGCTTAAAGAGTTCGAGGAAGGGTTGTTTTGTTTTTATGTTTACAAGACTATCCAACAACCCCCTCCTAGCCGGCCACAACAGTTCTACAATAGTATTCTTATATTTTTCATAATAAGCATAAATGCAAAATATGATGTCATGACATATAATGGGCAAACAATCATGGCAAGTTTTAGCATAAATAAAATATACCTAGATTATCTATCTAAGTATCCTTAATCCTTAGCTAAACCTAAAATTTATCTAGATTACCCCCATTTTCTTCAAGAAAATGTCAAAACCTAACTTGACATTTATTTTGTTCTTTTCTTTTTTGTGCCAATGAAAATTAAATCCATTTCCTCAAATTATGGCACATTTTACTCTTCCAAAGAGTAAACAATAATCCATTTCATTTTCAAAGGTTAACAATAACTTTGAAAATACTTTTCGAGTGTCAACTTCATCAAGGTTGGGTTAACTACCCTTCCAATTTGAATTGATACTCTCTAACCCATCTAAGGGGTAGAGAAGATGCTCCTAGGAACCCTGTTGAAGTGTATACTAAAAGCCTAGCTTTTGTATAAACATTTATAAGAATCACATTGGTCAAGTGTCTACATTTATATATACCAAATGTAGATGTTCAATTAATTTATATTGTAGATAACATAGTGTGTGGTGTCACACACAGAAGATTGTGTTATCAGTTCTTTATAAATTATAAATAGTAGCTCACGACTAAGATGGAAAGGAACAAACCATTGGAATAGTCGTTGTGTAATTAGGCATTAGTTTATCTTGACTAACAAATTACACTAGTACACTTTAAGTGTATTGAGCAGGACCATTTAAGGTAAGTTCTTTTTATACTGATTTAATAAAAGAACTAGACCTTAGTTATTATGGAAGTGTGCGCTCTTAATCATAATATAATAATAAGCACATATATTTAATATTTATTTCTTTAACTTATCAAAGGGTGAGATTTAGTTCGATAAATCAAAATGCCCGATAAGTTTTAATGATGTTACTTATAGTGTGACTTGTTGATTATAGAAGGAAACTGTGTCCTAGTAATCTAGGTTGATAATGTCCCCAAGAGGAGCTCATAAAGATTGTCATGTTAAACCCTGCAGGTGGACTTAGTCCGACATGACGATAAGGTTGAGTGGTACTACTCTTGGACTAAGATATTAATTAAATGAGTTGTCAGTAACTCACTTAATTAGTGGACATTTGACATCTTAAACACAGGGAGACTAACACACTCATAATAAGAAGGAGCCCAAAAATATAATTTGGGATTGGTGCGGTAGTTCAATAATAATTCTTTAGTGGTATGAATTATTATTGATGAAGTTAAGTTGTGTGTTCGGGGCGAACACGGGAAGCTTAATTTCATCGGGAGACCAAAACCAATTCTTCCTCTTGGTCCCTATCGTAACCTCTTGTATATAGAGATTTATACTCACCACATACCCACCTTCTTACCCATCCTAATGGGGCTGGCCAAGCTAGCTTGGAACCCAAGCTAGGGTCGGCCAAGACCAAGTGGATGAGCCAAGTTGGTGGCCGGCCAAAGCTTGGGTCCCAAGCTTAGGTGGCTGGCCACTAGAATATTAAAAAGGATTTTTATTAAAATTATTTCTTATGTGGATATCATGAGAGTTTAAAATTTAAATCTTTCCTTTTATAGCTTTCTACAAAAGATTAAGAAAAGATTTGAAATCTTTCCTTATTTGTAGATTGAAAGAATATTTTAATTTTGAGAAAACTTTCCTTTTTAACCATGATCATAATTTAAAAGAGAGTTTTAAAAAATTAAATATTCTCTTTTATTAGTTTCTACAAAAGATTAAGAAAAGATTTTGATATCTTTCCTTATTTGTAGATTGAAAAGAGATTTTAATTTTTTAGAGATAACTTTCCTTTTTGGAAATTATCCACATGTTTAAAAGAAAGATTTTAATTTATAAAATTTCCTTTTTATAACCCACCATGAAGGGAAAGATTATTGGAGAAATTTTTTATAAATTTCCGGAAACGAAGTTTTAATTTTTGTTTTAATTAAAACTCTCCTTGTTTTGGGGAAATAAGTGGCCGACCATGTAATAATGAAAAGGAAAATTATTTTTAATTAAATAAATTTTTCTTTTTCATGGCAAAAGAATTAAGGAAGTTTTTTAATTAAATTTCCTTATTTGCCAAGACTAAGGAATATAAAAGAGGAGGTAGAGGTGTCTTCATGGTGAACGACTCTATTATTTTTCTTCCTCTCTTTTCTTCCTTGAAGGTGGTCGGCCCTATTATTTTTCCTTCTTCCTTTTCTTTTTTCTTCATTGGTCGGACCTTGTAATATCATGGAGCTTGAAGATGGCCGGATTTTAGCATGGAGAAGAAGGAGAGAAACGAAGCATCCCTTGGAGCTTGGTGGTGGTGGCCGAACCACATCTATTCATGGAATATTTGTGGTGGTCGAATCATGCTTGGAGAAGAAGGTGGCTTAGGTGGATTCTCATCTCGGTAGATCGTTGCCTACATAACGTCCGGGATAAGAAGAGGAATGCGGTAGAAGATCAAGAGGTCATTGCATACAAAAGGAAGGTATAATTAGTAATTAATTTCCGCATCATACTAGTTGTATTTCTTTTGTATGAATTCCAAACACAAGAGGCATTAGATTCTAGATTTTCGGATTTGTTTCGAAGATGTGTTTCTTTTCTTTTGTTTTTCAAATTTATGATTCGATTGTTCTTTTTGGTTAACCTAGAGTTATTTAAGGAAATTAAATATTAGCTTTTCTTAAAAGGCTTTGTCTAGGCGGTGATGGTTGCTCCCATATCCAAGAAGGTCATGTGCCTCGCCATGCAGTCCTGGAAGCTAATTTTGGAAATTAATATTTAATGAAATTAATAACATAGGTGGATTTGAATCAATAGTGTTAAGTTCCGCTTGCGATTCAAATCTAAACCATTAAGAACAGATAAGTTAAATTTGGAATCAATGATGTTAAGTTCCGTCTGCGATTCCTAATTTAACTTCTAAAGAACACAATAGGTTATTTAAGGGAAGGTTCGACACTTGTACAAAAAAAAAAATTCTACAATGGAATCGGTACGTTTTCCTAGGACTAACCAACAAACCCAACACCTATTGATGCTCCTAAGATGTTCTAGGTATTCACTAGGGATAATTTCCCTTGATACCTTCCTAATAACCTTTCTGTTGGGACCGAAATGTAGCTAGAGGGGGGGGGGGCGAATAGCTCGTCGGGATCGTCGTGCTCGTCGTTGCTCGCTTCTTGGGATGATGTGCAATGGAAATACAAGAAACACAAACAACAACGCTAACTCTAGGGATTTACTTGGTATCCACCTCAAGAAGAGGTGACTAGTCCAAGGATCCGCACACTCACACACCCTCTACTATAAAAACACTCCTTCTCGGTAACTACCGAAGGCGGAGAAGCCTTACAACCTCACAATACAACAATAAGAAAAAAGAAGCAAAATACAAGTAAATCTTACAGGATTACAATGAAACCCTAGCTTCTTCTTCTTCTTGTTGCAACTCGCCTCTTGACTTAGATGTGCCTCCAAGAACCTTCAAGAACTGGCGGTGAGGAAGAAAGGATCACTGTGGAGCTTTTCTGTGATCGCATGTGGAGAAGAGATGAAGACGTACGAAGAAAAACGCTCGCCAACGGCTTTATCCGCGCCAACGGTCGAATCCCAATCAATTGGATTGCTCCCAATCGATTGGGGAGGCTTTGGATCGATCGGTTGATCGATCCAGAGCGCCTCTGTTCTCTTAGAATTGCCCTGAATCAATTACGTGATCGATTCAAGGCTTCTCGAGCGATTTCCAGCGCTCCAATCGATCTGCCGATCGATTGGAGGTTTCAATCGATCAACTGATCGATTCAGAAGCTCACTGTTCGCTCAAAAACTCTCCCAATCTATTGACCAATCGATTGGGAAAGTTTCAATCGATTACCCAGTCAATTCAGCCCATTTTTGCACAAAATTACATCGCCCAATCGATTGACCAATCGATTGAACCCCCCCCAATCGATTGGGAAGTAGAAATCTATGTAGAGCTTGAAATTAGCTTCGTTTCTCATCCGAGATCACCTCATTCCGATATCCGAGTCAAAAGTTATGGTCTTCGGAAGTTTACTACGTCCGAACTTCCTAGTTCCATGCCAACTCCCTATTGGACTTACGACCGCTAAGAGTTCGGTTAACTTTTGACTCATCTGGACTTTCTCTTTGTGCCAAGTGTCCGGTTCTCTATTACCCACTTGGACTTCCTTCCACCAGATGTCTGGTCACTCTTGACCCATCTGGATTTCCTTGTGTCTCGCTTCACTCACCAGGTCTTTCCATCTGCCTAGCTTCACTCACTAGGACTTTCACCTAGCTTCACTCACTAAGACTTTCACCTAGCTTCACTCACTAGGACTTCTCATTTGCCTGGTTTCACTCACTAGGACTTTCACCTAGCTTCACTCACTAGGATTTTCCATCTGCCTGGCTTCACTCACCAGGACTTTCCCAGTCAAGTATCCAATCAACCTTGACCTACTTGATTCTCCTTCACAATCTCCCCACATGAACAATTACACCTGCAATCTTCATGTATTGTCAAACATCAAAACCCAAACATCAAGACTCAAACTTGAGCCAACTCAAGCTTAGTCAAACAGGTCAACCTTGACCTAGGGATATTGTACCAACACTTTCTAGGCTTCTTAGAAGCCTTGGTCACTTCCTCTAGGTCAACTCTAGGGATAGCTTCCCTTGTGACATTCTTAGTGACTTTCTTAGACTACTTAGAAGTCTTAGTCACATTTGTTGTTGCAAAGATACTCCTAGGGATAATTTTCCTTGTATCCTTGAATTGACCGCTAGACCTAGGGTTGGTTCCATAGTTATATGAAACCCTATGATAAGATATTATATCTTTCTTAGTCTTGAGTTTGTATCCCAAACCTCTATGGCCATTGGATGACCTTTGATGTCCTAAATCTAGGTTATGTCCATTTTAGCCCTTAAGAAAATTTTTGATTTTCTTTAAGGCCTTTTCCATGTTATCAAACTCTGACCTCAAGACTTAATTTTCAATCATTAAATCCTTAGTTTTGGATTTTTCTTTAAATCCTTGAGCATTTCTATTTTTGGGCTTGTATCTACTATCCTTAGTGTTTTTCCCAAGTAGTTATCTACCTTCCTAACCTTAGATGAGGTAGTTTTAGCATCAAGAGCTACATATTTTTCCTTAATGCTATCATACTTTCTATTTTTATGGTAAATGACATTAAAATGATATAAACTAGAATTAGCATGCTCTTTACCATTTCTAAGAGGAATTGCATCAATAAATGTTACCTTGGGTTTGCTCTTAAGAGCTCCCCTTTAACTTATGCTTCTTCTTTTGGGCTTGACCAACTTCTTCCCCTTTTGACATTGGCTCCGGTAATGTCCTTTTTTATTACAAAAGAAGCACACTATGTGCTCCTTACTCTTCTTTGTTGTGGGGGTGGTCTCCTTAGACTTCTCTTTGCCCTTTGGTGCCACTTGACCCTTCTTCTTGGTCAATTTGGGGTACTTGCTCTTATAGTGTCCATATTCCCTACACTTAAAACATATAATATGATTTTTAAATTTACTTGAGCTAATTATACCTTCACAAGTAGGGATGACACTTAATTCTTCATTTGATTTTGCTTATGTTGTGGAGGTTGCCCTATCTTCTTTTTCTCTTAACCCGGAAGTAGAAGCTTCTTCTTCTTCTTAATCCAGTATCAACGAAGGTCATTCCCCCTCAATCCTCAAGATGGAGGCCTCTTCATCTTCATCCTCTACATGGAACAAAGAGTATGCTCCCTCTTTGCCCTTCTCATCGCACTCCGTTGAGGATGAAGCTTCTTCTTCTTCCGATGTTGAGCATCTCTCAACCTCGATGTCCTCCTCCTTTTGTTCATGCTCCAATGAGTTGCCCTCTTTGGATTTCTCTTGGTTTGGTGTAGTGGAGGGTTCTCCATGAAGCTTGGCCAATTTGCTCCACAATTCTTTTGCATATTCAAATTCTCCAATTTTGCATAGAATTGTGCTTGGCAATAAACTAACCAATAATTTGGTTACCTTATCATTCGCCTTGCACCTTTGGATTTTCTCTTGACTCCATTTGCGCTTCTTGAGGATCTTACCTTTGGAATTCTTTGGAGCTTCGAAGCCTTCCATTAGAGCAAACCATTGCTCTATCTCCATCATAAGGAAATTTTTGATTCTTGATTTCCAAGAATCGAAGAATCGAAGCTTGTTGATATGAATGGTGGAGGCACCCTTGTGTTGAATCCGAGTCCATCTCGGAATTCCATCTTGAAGTTGAACTCTTGATGAATTCTTTGACTTGATGAATTTTGCTCCAACTTCTTCACCCTCTAGCCTTTTCACCCCTTCCGGTGATGATTCCGGTAAAGAGCGACCTCGCTATGATACCACTTGATAGGGTCATTTAGTGCTAGAGGGGGGGTGAATAGCTCGCCGCGCGCTCGTTGCTTGCTTCTTTGATGATGATATGCAGCGGAAAATACTCAAGCAATACTAACACTTAGGATTTACTTGGTATCCACCTCAAGAAGAGGTGACTAATCCAAGGATCCACACATGACACACTCTCTACTAATAAAAACACTCCTTCTCGATCGCAGCCGGAGGCGAAGAAGCCTCATACAAACTCACATAACAAAATACAACACACACAAGAAGAAAAACACAAGAATACAAATGAACACCCTTTCTTCTTGCTTACTTGTTTCTTGTTGTTGCCTCTTGAACCTTGGAAGTGTACCAGAACTTTTTCACAAGAGCCTTTAAGAACTAGTGGAGAAGCAGAGGAGAAATCGCGTGAAGTCGTCAGAGAAGAATCGGGCGAAAAGCTGCTAAGGAAATCGTTCGCATCAACTGTATACTGTGCTCCCAATCGATTGGGCTTCATCCCAATCGATTGCCACGTCACATCCAAGTTATCACAGCTGTCCATCACATGCATCCTGAACAACGGCCGAATCCCAATCAATTGACCAATCGATTGGGGAGGCATGAATTGATCGACCGATCGATTCAGAGCGCCTCTGTGCTTTTTGCAGAAAATCCGGAATCAATTGACCAATCGATTCCGTTTGCCTCACGTTCTTGCAAGAAAAACTGAGCCCAATCGATTGGCTAATAGATTGACAGCTTTCAATCGATCAACTGATCAATTCAGAAGCTCACTATTCGCTCAGAAACTCTCTTAATCGATTGGGGAAGTTTTGATTGATTACCCAATCGATCAAGATAGTTTCTGCACCAAATCACGTCAACCAATCGATTGGCTGATCGATTGGCCCCCTAATCGATTGGCAAGAAAAATGTGTAGAGCTTGAAACGAGCTTCGTTTTGCATCTGAGATCACCTCATTTCGATATCCGAGTCAAAAATTATGGCCTTCGAAAGTTTACTATGCCCGAACTTCCTAGTTCCATGCTAACTTTCTATTAGATTTATGACCGCTAAGTGTTCGATCAATTTTTGACCCATCTGGACTTTCTCTTTGTCAACTTCTCATTGGACTTCTGATCACCAAGTGTGATCCTCCTTGATCCACTTAGATTTACCGTCTCGTGCCAAGTGTCCGGTCCTCCATGACCCACTTGGACTTCCTTCCACTAGATGTCCGGTCACCTTTGACCCATCTGGATTTCCTTGTGCCAAGTATCCGGTCAATCCTTTGACCTATTTGGACTTCTCAATACCAGGTGTCCGGTCAACCTTGATCCACCTGGATTTCCACGTACGTAACTTCACTCACCAGGTCTTTTCATCTGCCTAACTTCACTCGCTAGGACTTCCCTTCTGCCTGACTTCACTTACCAGGACTTTCACCTAGCTTCACTCACTTGAGTTTTCACCTGGCTCCACTCACCAGGATTTTTTCCACTGCCCGGCTTCACTCACCGGGACTTTCATCTGCCTGGCTTCACTCACCAGGACTTTCACCTAGCTTCACTCACTAGGATTTTCCAACTGCCTAGCTTCACTCACTAGGTCTTTCACCTGACTTCATTCACTAGGATTTCCCAACTACCTAGCTTCACTCACTAGGACTTTCAATTGCCTAACCTCCAATTAGGACTTTCCTATTCAAGTATCTGGTCAACACTTTGACCTACTTGACTCTTTTTCACATCTAACTGGTCAACCTTGACTAGAGGGAAATTATATCAACAATCTCTCCAAATGGACGATTGCATCTATAATCTCCATGTTTTGTCAAACATCGAAACCGAAACATCAAAACTCAAGCTTGAGCTAACTCAAGCTTAGTCAATTTAGTCAACCTTAACCTACGGATATTATACCAATATATATATATATATATAGAACATGTTCATGAGCCTCTTAATGAACACATTTGTAAGTTTCTAAACGAATATGTTTATGAACTCATGAACTAAATATTATTAAGCTTGAGCTTGGCTTGATAATATTTTTGAGCTCGAAATCAGGTTCAAACTCGACTCGTTAATTTAATCGAATGAATTCGAATGAATTTTTTTTCAAATCAAAATTTAAATAGCTCACTAATGACTTGACTCATTTATACCCATGTTTGCCTTTTGTTCCCGACATACGTGCATGGTGTGTTTCACGGGGACGATCAAAGCCTAACCAAGCCCACAAGAAAACCTATACGTGCATGGTGTATTTTACTGGGCCATCCTATTTTATTAGGACTCAATTTTTTATATTTTAATATTATTTATAATTATTTTTTATAGATTAATTTAAGGGTTCTCATTTTATTGGCCCTCAATATTTTTATATTTAATATTATTTATAATCCATTTTTAAAAAGGTCCATTTATAATTTTAGATTAATTTAAAAGAGACAACTATTTTAATTTTAGACTATTTAACTTTTATTTTTTTATTGATTTTTTTAATTATATATTTTAGTTTTTAAAACTCCATCAACTTTTATTTTCTTATTTTCTTATTTTCTGTATTAACTTTAAAAAATATACACCCTCGACCGATCGACGTTGTTGATAATTTTGTACACTTTCCTATCTCAATGTTCCATACCTTTTTTCTCTCTCACCCAGTGATCTCGTATCATTCTTCTCCTTCCTTAATGACATTCTCAAAGCTCCTTGTTTTTTTTTCTCTCATTTATCCGTCTTCATCCCTCACTCTCTTTTGCTTCCGGATGAAATAGAAAATATGTTTTTTAATTTATTCGATGCTAAGTAATATATTTGTTAGTTTTGTAAGTATTAAATTGATTTTTTTAATTACATAAACTGAAAAATGATTATCTTCCATTCTCTTTATACCTTTTTTTAGATGGAAAATTTTGATTTTGAACTTAACATATTTGAATTTTGATTTTTTTTAGAAAAATATTATATATTATCATGGTCCAAATTTATTTTCATAATTAAAAGTTTTAGAAGAAATAATAAAATCAGAATTAAAAACAACACTTAAAATACTAAAACTTATAAAAAAAATTATAACTTTTTATCCATGTATAGTAGCCACTTAGCCTTGAGCATCTATATTGGTGTTAATATGTAAATATTATAATAATTAAATGGTGTTACAACCAATATTAATGAGTATTATAACACCAATACATTAATCGTGTTCATAGAATTGAACGTGGTTAATGAACCAATTTTATTAAAAAAATCAAAAGAAAACAAAAAAAGAAATTCTAGGGTATAAGGAAGAGAGATGAATAAATGGACAGTGAGATTATAATTAGTGTTAATATTAGAATGAGTATGGATATATATTAATAAAATAAAGATATTAATATAATGAGTATGTGATATCTAAGCCTTAGTTTTTTTTTGAAAAATTAATATATATTAATGTTAAAATAATACTAATGCCTTTTGAAATACCATCGACAGTATCTATTAGTATATATTCAGAAAAATAAGTTTAAAAAAATTAAAATCAATAAAATCCTTTTTTATATTCAATCATATTTAATAATTTAAGAATCTCATCAATTAAAAATTTAAATATAAAATTTTAATTAGTAATTTTACATCTCAAAAAATAATTTTATATAAAAATTTATTTTTTAAAATTAATATTAATTTTTTTAAAAGGTATTAAAGATCTAAATATTTTTTAATCTACCTCGAAAATGATCAAGACGACCTGCCCACAAGCCATCCACGAGTATGAGTGACAATGGATAAGATTCAGATCGGATTTTATATTCTTCGTTCTTATACCTATTGGATATAGGATATTTATTCTCATACTCATATTCATTAAATGATCAGATATTTTTTATACTAATAATTTTTTTTTCTATCTAACTATCATCATTCAATAAAGGCATATTAAAATTAACATTATATATATATATACACACACATAAAAGTTCTTCCATATCCTTTTCTATTCGGATCTAATATCAAATTTTCTATCGGGTTCAGATAAAATTGTTATCCTTATGCACAAGTGACATAAAAGTGAGGGGGCATGGTAGGTAGGCAGTCTTTAGCATGCTACCTGTTATCACTAGTGCCAACGTCTTCAATCGGAAGAGATCGTGCTATGGGGAGATGCTAATGTGAGTTGGACTGTTGGTTGATTCATCCTGTCAAATAATTTAAGTGAATTGAATTGAAATTTTATTAAATCATTTAAAAAGGGTTTTAGCGAGCCAAACTGCTTGGGTCTGTGTGGATCGATTCATGGCAGGCTTGGTTAGCTTACATATTGAGAAAAAAACATTTATTTGAAACTTAAAACTAAAATGAAAATTTTAATGGACTCGTGAGTTTAATCCATCTGATCTGTAATATATATATATATATATATATATATATATATATATATATATATATAATTTTATTTTTATTTTGGGATGAGTTTATGGATTCACCTGCTTAATCCACAATTCACCATGGATTGAATTAGGTTATTAATTTTTTAATCTACCAATATGATGATCTATCCTGCTCTATCAATCAAATGGCCAGCCCCACCATGAATTAATCTGTCTCGCTGCCCCACCCCACCCCACCCCACCCCAGAGGCTAATGGAGAGGCAGCCACACTATGACAAGGTGGTGTTTAAGAAGGGCCATGGATTGCAGAGGAGGACGTACCAAAGGCATATCAATTTCTTCCTCACCAATTGTTACTGCTCTTGTATGGCTATACCAAAAAAACAATGATGACTAAGGTAATACCGAATCTAAGATAATCGATTTGATCCCATAAAAATTTTTCATCGATTGCTAGAGTAAATCAGAAAGTACTTGTGGTGGGCTGTCCAAAAGTCCAGGATTCTATAATTGCACGCCCCATTTAAAGAAAAAAAACTCTATAAATGAATCGTAATTGAAAATTGAACCATAAATATTTGAATGATAACTTGATACCCTTTCTATTATACTGTAGCCCTGGAGGAAGAGGGTTGTACCCAAGCTTGCAGGTCTGCTCACTTTCTTTAATTGTCTGATCTTATTTTTCACTCTAGTGAATATTAAAAGGATGCAATATAACTTGTTGCAGGACTTTTGATTATATTGCAGGACTTTTGAGGTGTGGCAAGAGTTGCAGATTGAGATGGATATGCGAACAGTTAGACCATAGACCATCTTGCTGCTAGAGATAGAGCAAAAATTAGTAAATTGAATTCAAAATTTCTTTAATTTATTTATTGAGTGACCTAAGCATATAATCTCAAGTTAATAAATCAGGAATGATGAGCTACTTGGATGGTTGCTGAGCTGGCTTGTATGGCCGAGTTATTGAGTCACTCGAGTGTTGAGTTGGCCGAGAGCCGAGCCTCCAAGTCCTAGTTGACCGAGTGCTTCCAAGTGGTAGTTGAGTCCCTAAGTCTCCGAGTGACGAGACTCCAAGTTAGCCAAGTTCTGAGACGTTAAGTGCTCCAAGTGTTGAGACGCCAAGTCAGTCAAGTGTTGAAACGTTGAGTCAGGTGAGTGCTCGAGTCAGCGAGTCAGCCCAGTGCCCGAGTTAATAGAGCATCATAATGGGAAAGGAAGATGCCGAGGCCTACGTTTGGTGAAGTTTCCTTAAAATAAATTCGCCCCTCTAGCAATGCTTTGAGATTACAATAGACATATATTTTCTAGGATACAACAGAAAGACCATGTCGATAACCAAACATTGGTTGTTCATGGCGAACTGAGTACCAAAAAATTATCATGGATAAAGTTGTCGAACGGGTGCACGAAAAAGAGAAAGAATGTGGGAACAAAGGTGGGAGTTTCTTTGTGTTGGTGCGGGAAGCATCCGACGATCGAACCTGTGTTTTGATTATATCAAAGGGTCTAAAGTTAAGTTGTTTTGTTATCTAATAAGGTTCATTGAGCTTACAGGAAAGTCCTAAGTTATCTTAGGTAAAAGTCCTAGTGGATTCTAGGCAGGTAGAAAACCCTAGGGGGTGGTAACCCTAGGTCCTAGGGGGCATAACCCTAGGTGGTGGAAAGTCTTACCTGCAGTTAAGCAGCTGAAAAACCTTAGAAGGTTGTAAACCTAGGTCCTAGGCGGTGACAACCCTAGGCTGAAGAAAACCCTAGGGGTAGTAACCCTAGGCCCTAGGAAGTGGTAACCCTAGGCAGAAAGTCCAGTCGGTCTGACAATAGGAAAACTCTCATGAGAGGAGTAGGTGAGGACGCGTTCCCCAACAAGGGAACAGTAGGCGTCGGTTCGACCTAGAGTTTCGACGAAACTCAAAGTCAGAACCAGACAGTCAGAGGGTGTCAAACTTCAGTTTATATATATTGTTTTATGCCTGGTCTAATTTTATTTTGCAGAAAATAAGGGGCTGGAAAAAGCTGGTCCGGGCGCCCCGAGCTGGTCTGGGCACTCGGAGTCAGTCTAGGAGCCCGAAACTCAAAATTTATCTCCAAGCTGATGTGGCGCGCGCGGAGTGGTCGAGCCACGTGGTCCAAGCGCCAGAGGGGTTCCGGGCTCTCGGAACAGCCTATAAAAGCAACTTCGACCAGGCGCTTCAGGACATCACAATGAATGACTTTCGCTTCTTCAAACTGCTCAGAAAACGCTTCCACGACGCCCGAAAGCTTCGATGATGATTCTTCTAGAGATTTCCTCATACAAAGTTGTCGATATTATTTTATTTAAAAGTTACTTGTACTATAACTGTAATCGTTTTGTATTATTTCATATTGATTAGTGATTGTCCATCGAAAGCACTCTTACATGCGGGCCTTGGAGTAGGAGTTGACACAGTCTTCGAACCAAGTAATCAAAAGTGTTAGCATTGTTTCTGTGTCTTTACTTTATTCACAACATCAATGCTTGTGAATCAATATAAATAAACCAACATACCTTGAAAATCTCAATGTGAGACTAAAGTCTCATTTATAATAGAGTCTCTTTCCTCTCCACTTCTTTTTAATTCACATATATTTAATAATCCCCCACATGAGGGAAGCAGGGTATGTAATAACATTCAATAATTGAGTATAGTGTAAGATAGCTTTTACTCTTTGAACCTTCTCTTGTGAATATCTATTTGGTTACTTGCTGACAATAGACATGATGTCCTTAAACTATTCTACCATCTGTGTAAGCATTGACATATCTCACCCAGGACTCTCCCTGATACAACTTAGTTCTCATGAGTGCATTCATTTTTGTCCATGAACACACTTGGTTCTGCAAGAAGTTCTAAGAATTGTGTCTCTGATTCTTTTCGAAGCGTCATATTTCTTTCTCGCATAGGTGAGATCTTAAGAGTATTTCACATTACTCCACTGGATCATTAAAAGTCATATGCTTAATCTTAATCCTTTCATTGAGTAGTCCCCCCGCATAGTTTGTACAGTTAGGTTGTCTCATTAAACTTAGTTCTTGGGATCTCTAGTCTGCATAGGTTGACTTTTCTTTACACCAACATTTTCTATTGGCATCAAGCTCATCCCTTTCAATGAGTTTGCAACTAATTCTCTGTTTAACCCTTTGGTTAACAGATTCACTAAGTTATCCATTGATTTTACATAGTTAACAGTGATAACTCCCATTGAGAGTGGTTGTCTAATGGTATTGTGTCTACGATATATGTGTCTCTACTTACCATTATACATATGGCTATATGCTGGATAATTGCTAATTAACTATCGTAGTATGTAAATTATCGACATAGGTTTCGATCATCTAGGAACATCTTCTAAGAATTGTCATAGTCGTTCAACCTTTTTACCATATTTGTCAAGAGCTGCAAACTTAGATTCCATCGTGGATCTGGTTATTATGGTTTGCTTAGAAGTTTTTCATGAAATGACTATACTTACCAAAGTGAATGCATATCCACTTGTACACTTTGAGTCTTTCATGTTAGATATCCAATTAGATTGATGTATCCTTCAATCATAGCAGGATATCTCGCATAGTGCAGTCCATATTCACAAGTATACCTTAATTAGCTCAATGTTCTTATTATCCCTTTCCAGTGTTCAACATCGAGTTACTTTGTTTACTGCATAAGCTAAGTCTGATTTTGTACAACTCATTAAGTACACCAGACTTTAAATCACTCGATAATACTCTATCCGAGAAATACTTTTTCCTCGATTCTTCGATAGATGTTGACTTATATCTATCAGCGTTGATACCAATGCAACATCACCCTTAGTAAATTTTTCAAGAATCTTGTTAATATAATGAGACTGACTAAGAATAAGTTCTTTTGTTGTTATAAAAATTTTGATTTTTAGAATTACATCATCTAGACCTATGTTTTTCATGTCATATCTTAAGTTCAACATATATTTAGTGAATTTGATAATCTTATCATTACTCCCAATGATAAGTATGTCATGTACATATAGATATAAGATGAGATAGTTATTCTCTGTGATTTTTATGTATATATATTTATCACATTCATTGATTTTAAATCAATATTTTTTCATGACATTAACAATTTTTGTATGCCATTACTTTGGTGTTTGTTTCAAGTTGTATAACGACTTCACAAATCTACAAATCTTGTTTTTTTATTTTGGCACAAAAACCTTTCAGATTACTTCATGTAGATTTTCTCTTTTAAATTCTTATTTAGAAATGTTGTGTTTATATTTATCTGATGTATTTTTAATTTTCATAGAGTGGCGATAGCCAACAATACTCTAATGAAAATTATTCTCGACACCAGATAATACATTTTAGAATAATCAAGGTCTTCTCATTGTCGGTACCCTTTAATTATCAATCTAGCCTTGTACTTATCAATTATGTCATCTGATTTCATTTTTTTTCTTGAAGATCCACTTCCAACTTAATGGTTTACTTTACAGAAGAAGTTTCACAAATTCCCAAGTATAATTTTGCAAGATAGAGTCTATTTCAAATGTAATTACCTCATTTCGGTGAGGTCCATTAGAAGAGCTTACTGCTTCTAAATAACTTTGGGGCTCACTTTCCAATATGAAAGTGATAAAAATCTATTTCGTAGGATTTTTCTACCCGAACTCTTTTACTTCATCTGAGCTCAACCTTAATTGGTTTATCATCTTCTTCTTCCTCTCGTGTTTAATATACCCGTTCTAAGGAATTTGCTTTTTCTCGGATCTTATACAGAAATACATACTTGAAGAATGAGATATTTCTTGATTATATTATTGGATCATTGTATATTATTGTGACTCATGCATAAAAAATTGATATGCACTATTGTTATGTGCATATCCAATAAATATAGAATTAACAATTTTTAGTCCTATTTTAATTCTTTTCATATCAGACATCAAAATTTTGACAAGACACCTCCATATTCATAAATATTTGTAGGAATATTGTCTTCTATTCCACAACTTATAAGGGTTCTTATCTATTTTTTTGGGACACCTTATTTAAAAGATAATTAGTTGTTAACATGGCTTCCCTCTATATGTACTATGACAGTCTAGAGCTCAATAGAAGAGTATTTATCATTTCCTTTAGAGTGTAATTTTTCACTCAGCAACTCTATTTTGCTAAGGAGTCTAAGGAGTAATTGTTTCTTGTCTAATCTTGTATTCATTATACAACTCAACAAAAGATGATAGGTATTCACCGCTTTGGTTTCTTCAAACCACCTTAATTTTTTTATTAAGTTGGTTTTTAACCTCATTCTTAAAGAAAATAAATTTCTCTAAAGCTTCATTCTTACTTTTTAAAAAGATACTTATAATAGTATTTTGTGTTATCATTTACAAAAATGATGAAATACTTATTCTCACCAAAAGTTGGTATACCTTTTAGGTCGCATACGTCGGTGTGAATTAAGCTAAATGATTCATTATTTATTTACCATATTGAAAGGATGACCTTGTCATTTTCACTTCAACATAAATCCCACACTTATATTTTGGGCTAAGGCAACATGTAGATGTTAATCAATTTACATAACACGTTGTAATTAACATATCCCAATCTACTATGCGACAAACACGAAGACTCAAGTATAAAAATGGAAGAGTTTTTCAATTTCATTAACCATAAACCTAATACCCATTATACTGAGCTTGAATAACCCATCGATTACATAACATTTTTCCTAAAAACACTCCATTTTTAGATAGAGCAACTCAGTCTGACTCAAAAATAATACAGAAGTCATACTTGCTTACTAGTGATCCAGACACTAGATTCTTTTGAATCTTTGGAATATAGAACACATTATTCAGAGTGAACTTCTTGTCCGAGGTCTTCTTTAGCATCACTTTTTCTTGGCCCATATTGTTCGATGTTGTTGAGTTCCCCATGAATAGCTTGTCCCCATCTTTGATTTCTTTAAGGTTGTGGAAAAGCTCCTTGTTGTAGAGAAGCTCCTTGTTGCAATATATATGCTTGGTGGTACAAGTATCGATCCACCATATTTGAATCCACCAGGTTTAGTTTGGAGATCACGACGCAAAAGTTTTTCATTTCTGGTCCCTCGTTCAATTTGGTCACCTATATTTTCCTTGATTTTTTGCACTTCAAAGATTTGTGGTTGACTCAGTCATAGTTGAAGCATTTTGTAGGGAACTTCTTCTTACTTACGCCTCCTCTGGGTCCCATCTTGAAAGACTTAGGATTCTTCAGTTTTAAATTTTGATCGTGTTCCACCACATTGCTTTTATAGCAATATGAGAGAATAACTTTCTTTCTGAACTCTTGTTATCTTCTTTAATATAAAATCTAACAAGGAGTTTTTCCATGCTCCTTCTACTTATGCTTCAGGTAGTTCTTGAAGTCTTTCTAACTAGGAGGCAGCTTCTCAATGATTGTTGTCACTTAGAAAGTTTCACTCAACACCATGCCTTCTATGTAAATCTCGTGTAGAATCACTTAAAACTCCTGAACTTAGTTAATCATCATTTTGAAGTCAACCATTTTGTAGTCCGAGAATCGACCCACAATGAATTTCTTGGCCCTATATCGTCTATCTTGTACTTATTATCTAGAGACTCCCACAACTCCTCAGCCTTTTTCTTTGTTCTATACACAACGTATAGTGAGTTGGCAAGGCTGTTAAAGATGCATTTTTAGCATAGGTACTCAAAATGAGTCCATGCCTCTACTGTATTAATGGTCTGAACATTAGTAGCATCCTCAGCATACTTGGGAGGTTCCTCGATCAAGAATCGAGCTAGATTTAGTGTAGTCAAGTAGAGAAGCATCTTTTACTAACACCTTTTTGAAGTTCAACCTAGTGAACTTCTATGGCCTTTTCCCCTGATTGATTGGAACATTTCCAATCAGGACAGATGGGGCATTTATGTGATGAGTTTGTTGCACCTCAACACTTTATGTGATCATATCAACAAAAATGATTCTATTTTAAGATTATTTGATAATCTTGTTGCAGGAGATAGAGGGGAAATTGTTGAATTAAAATAGAAATTTAACTTCAACTTATTTGTTGAGTGACCTAAGTGGATAATCTCAAGTTGCCAAGTAAGGAAGGATAAATTACTGAGCTTCCTTGTATGACTTATTTGTTTAGTCAACTTAGTGCCAAGTTCGCCGAGTTGTTGAGTCACCCGAGTGTCAAGTAGCCAAGTTCGAGTGCTCCAAAGTGGAAGTCAAGTTAGTTGAGTCCCCGAGTATGGAGACGCTGAGTTAGTTGCTGAGTGCCCGAGTCACCGAATGCCACAACTGGAAAGGAAGATATTGAGGCCTGTAATTGATGTATTTTCCTTAAAAGATATTCGTCCCCCTCCGGTAGTGTTTTAAGATTACAATGGGCCTCGATTTCCTAGGATACAACTGGAAGACCATGTCGAAAACCAAGCACTAGTTGTTCATGACAAACTGAGTGAGTACCCAAATGCTATCATGAGTAGAGGTTCCAAAGAGGTGCATGACAGATAGAAAGAATGAGAGAACGAATTTAGAGGAGTTTCTTTGCTTCTACGATTTTTTTCCAAGGTTATGAAGGGTCTCCATATATAGAAGCTTCATACATCTGATGCAATAAATGACCAAATAAATATTAATTATCACCATTACACACTGAACTAAAAATGATGTCAGTCGTCGACGACCGGTTCACTCTACAGTTATAGATTCTCAATTAATAAGCAATTGTGATTAATTTATCATTGGTTGTTCTACTTGAGCAAATTTTGTCTTGACCAATTCAATATTTGATCACGCAGATTGTGCTCACACATGAGTCAACTTGGTTCAGTATAATCTGAGTCCTAAATTTTTACGCTTATGAGCTCATACATGAAAGAGAGTCTCTTCCCATATATTTATTCACAGCATCAATACTTATGAATTAACATAAATCAACCAACGTACCTTAAATGGACTAAAATCTCATTTATAATAGAGTCTTTTTTCTCTCTACTTTTTTGTTTTCTTCGATGCTAACTGCTTGAGGCCTGACCTGAAGAGGGTGCTCTTAGAAGCAGAGGAAAAGTTGGTCATTGAGCTTCATTCTCATCTCAGAAATAGGGTTATGTAATTTTCTTTTTTTACTATGTAGTGATGAAGACAAGTGGAAATGAAAGGCTGTATTCTGCTCTGAAATTAATAAAATTTTAAATCAATTGAAACTAATGAGTCAAATGAGTTGGTCATTGCATTATTTAATGGTCCAAGATTTCCCTCTCCTGTATTGGCTTGGGGACGGACTGCAGAGGTGCTGGGGTGAAAGAATCGTCTTTTGAAACTATGTTTAGGATTGATTCACCTCTTTTGTGTTGGCCTAGGACAGGCTGACAGAGGCACTGGGGGCAAACAAATTTCCCTTTTCCACCATCATTGGGATTGATTTAGCTAGAGGATCACATATATGTTACAATGAGATAAGGAATTTGATCTTATCTGAAAGCTAGAGAAATGACACACTGGTGATGATGGCCTAATGGTTAATTGAAGCAAGACATTTCCCTTCTCAGAGAGGTCTCCTTGCTATCCTGTGCACACTCCAATGATTCAACAGAGTGTTAGTGACCAAAAATCAAGGAAGGGGTCCTTGGCAAGGCCCTCCGATGCTCAAGTTAGTATGGTCCCCAATGAGGAATGAAGAATAGTAGAGAAAAGTGTTCGTGTGAGAATAAGTCTCAGATAATGTAAATTACGTACCTTACCAACGAAGAGGATCTCCCCTTTATATATCATCTATCATAACCTCCATGATCATGAGGTGACATCGTGTGTCAGAGTTTGTTAGTTTGTTCTATAATGAGTATCTGAGGAATCTTTTATCTACTCATAGATGTACCTTCTTTGTCGTTTATAGCTTAGGTCTTTGATGAAGCTGTTAAAGAAATATGCTATCATAAATTGTCGACTGATGGGAAACAAGACAACCTCTGAAGAAGGTCTCAAAAGAATATTCCCCAATAATTCTGATAGGTTGTTGAAATATTATTTGTTGCTTGCCTACTAAATATATCTCGGCCGGCTAACAAGGTCGATTTCCCTTATGCTTGTCCTTTTATTAAGTTACCTTGTTATGTATCGAATGTTGTCATAAACTTGGTCGGAGATTCTTATGATACATTGAGCATACTAGAAATCTGTTTAAGCAACCCTCTGATAAACTATGTGTACTAAAGATCCATTTGGAAGTAAATATGCAACCAAGCTTCTTAATTCTGGCTATCTTTATGGTCGGCCATGCATGAAGAGCTTTATGAAGTTAATTGCCTCGAACCTGGCCATCCTTTCATCTAACCATATACATATGCATAAAGATTTGTTAGGCTGCAGGCCTTGAGCCTGGCTGACTTATCATTTGGCCAAGCGTAAACAAAGAGATTTATGAGATCAAGTGCCTCAAGCCCAGCCGATCTTTCATCTGGCCTATCGCATATAGAGATTTATGAGACTAATTGCTTTAGGTCCTACTGGCCTTTTATCTGGCCAAACGCACAAAGAGATTTATGAGGTTAAGTTCTTTAGGCTCAGCTAGTCTTTAGTCCAGCTAGGCGCCCAAAGAGATTTATGAGGCTAGGTGCTTTAGGCCCGATCGGTATTTCATTCAATCGGGCGCACATAGAGATTTATAAAGCTAAGTGCTTTAGGCTCGGCTAGTATTTCATCTAGCTGGGCACCCATAGAGATTTATGAGGCTAAGTGCTTTAGGCTCAGTCGGTGTTTCATCCAGCTAGGCACACATAGAGATTTATGAGGCTAAGTGATCGGACACCCATAGAGATTTATGAGGATCAGGGATTTAAGCCTAGCAGGCCTTTATTCTAGCCAGTCGGCCCTCTTTCATACGACTTGTAATCTGATCGAGCTAGACCCAAGAGCCTTGACACTAAGTGATTAACGAAACTAGATGGGAAGTACATTTCTATCTCAACTTTGACTGTCACGTCACCTTGACTTTGACTGTCACATCATCTTGACTTTAACTGCTAGGTCCTTTCCTGGGTCCACTTCTTACAACCGATATCACTAGCCTCTTCTTCAAGTCTAGTCGAAGGAGGTGTAGTCGATTGACTAGACATAAGTCCTATTTTCACCCACTCACCCTTTTTATTAGTGTCATCCGACTGTTCGCACTCTTATTTGCGACCCAAGCACTTAGTGGTTTTTTCAAAAACTGCATGTTGGTAGCCAACATTTCAGAAGGAAAAAGAGGCACTCTGACAGCAAAATGATTTGATTATCATGTCCATCATAAATACCTATTTATGGGTGGACGCCATGTGACATCATTCCTTGTTTCTTGAAGTGGCTTTTGACACACGCTACTTCGTACGACTCAACGACACACCTTTTCCTACCAATCAACAATTCTCCAGATGTATGTCGTTTTGATCAAACGGTCATAATTAAACTATTCTTTATAAAAATATTAAGCAGTTGATACTCTCAGTACTTTGCACTTCATTTTCTTCAATCTCTTTTCCAGCAAACCTTCTTTCCCAATCTTTTCCTCTCTCACGCGCTAAGCGATCCAGTAAGTCATTCCTTCTTTACTTTTCTTACTCTTTCTTATGGCTTAAAAATCCTTCACCGCCTAGTATACCTTCACCAATTCAAATTTTGATGATTCCAATAGAAATTTTCTCTATACCAGATATATATGTCATTCCCACTAGTTATTGTATCATCCTTCCTTCTTTGGACAATCATCCTGATCATCCTCCTCCTAATCACCTCATTTTTTTTCCGACCAATTAGCAGTCGGTCTACGCTTTCCTGTTCATCCCTTTTTATTAGAAGTAAGTCAATACTTCCATATCTCTTTACAACAGTTCATCCTGAATACCTTTTGGCATATGTGTAGGATGTTCATGTTGTTTCATCTATTTGACATCCCTCCTACTCCCCACAATCTCTATCTATTTTTTTATCTCAAGAAATCAAAACCTAGGGTTTTTTTTCTAGTCTCGACCAAAGGTGATTTTCTTTGAGGACATACCGTCATCGAACAAAGGCCAAAAATCTCATTTCTTCTTCATAGAAATGCCTGATTTTGCTACTTGGTGCACCGAATGGCAATCCTCAAGAAATCAAAACCTAGGGTTTTTTTTCTAGTCTCGACCAAAGGTGATTTTCTTTGAGGACATACCGTCATCGAACAAAGGCCAAAAATCTCATTTCTTCTTCATAGAAATGCCTGATTTTGCTACTTGGTGCACCGAATGGCAATCCTCCTTTCCTCCTCTCCCCGACCTTGGAAAATTTAAACAGGATCCATTATATATTTCTCACCTTCCTAAGTTGAACAATCAACGTTTTAGAATTTATAAGTGACTACATGAAGGCTTTCTATACCTGTTTGGTTATAGCAATTCTTTAAATTTTTCGGGTGGTATTGACCTCCGTTTTTATTATTTCTACGTAGCACTTGCATGTTACCAGTTGATCACCTTTGACCTCACCCACCTGGTCATCCACAGAGAATTTTATTTTCTACCAAAAGGTTGAGACGACCGCTCAAAATTCATTTGGGGCTGGTTAGCCCAAAATGACGTTGTAGGCCGAGGGCACATTCACAACTAGTTATGAAGATTGATCAACGCATCCTCATTAGGGGTTCCTTCCCTAAGGATATGACCAACTTTATTTAGCCAAGTGGCTAGACCTCATTACCCATGAATCTATACAAAGGAGTTACCATGGGTCGAAGCTCGCTCGAGTCTATCTACAACTGCTCAAAATGCCTACTTGAAAATGATGTTAATTGAGCTCCCTGTGTTAACAAAAGTACGAGAAATATTATAATTGGATATAACAACCTTAATTATTAAAGTATCATCATGGAGTATTTCTACCCCTTCCTGTTGGTTAATCGTAGGAAAACGTACCGGTTCCACTGTATAAAAATTTTTGTACAAGTGTTGAACCTTTCCTTAAATAACCTATTGTGTTCTTTAGAAGTTAAATTAGGAATCGCAGACGGAACTTAACATCATTGATTCCAAATTTAACTTATCTGTTCTTAATGGTTTAGATTTGAATCGCAAGCGGAACTTAACACTATTGATTCAAATCTACTTAGATTATTAATTCCATAAATATTAATTTCCAAAATTGGCTTCCAGGACTGCATGGCGAGGCACATGACCTTCTTGGATATGGGAGCAACCACCACCGCTTAGGCAAAGCCTTTTAAGGAAAGCTAATATTTAATTTCCTTAAATAACTCTAGGGTAACCAAAAAGAACAATCGAATCACAAATTCGAAAAAGAAGAAAACACAAAATCGAAAAATAAATTTGATAAACTAGATCTAATTGCCTCTTGTATTTAGAATTCTTACAAAGAAAATAACTAGTATGATGCGGAAGAAAACTACTAGTTATACCTTCTCTTTGTAAGCTAATGATCTCGAGATCTTTTGCCGTATTCCTCGCCTCGCCTTGGACGTCGTGTGGACGATGATCCTCCAAGATGAACACCACCCAAAAGAGTTCTTCTTCTTCCTCTAGAATTCGGCCACCACCACCACCAAGGAGAAGAGAGCAAAGGGAAAAGGAGAAAGAAGAGGGCCGGCCACCAAGAGATCACCCAAGCAAAAGAATAAGAGTTGTGTCTCATGAAGCCCCTTCACCCCTTCTTTTATATTACTTGCCCAAGACAAATAAGGAAAAACCTTTTACAAAAATAAAATCATCTAAGAGTTTTTCCATTTTCCTTTTTATTTTTCCTTTTCTTTCCTCTTGATTGAATCAATCATCAATCAATGGTTGAGATCAATCCTATTTGGTTTAGGATTAAGCTTGGCCGGCCCCTTGCTTGGGCACCAAGAAAGGTGGCCGGCCACCATGTTTTAGGAAAGGAATAATAATTTTTTATAAAATTTTACAAGAGAAAAAACTCTTACAAAATTTTACAAGCTCTCTTTCCTAGAGTTAAAAAAAGAAAAGTTTCTAAAAATTAAAACCATGTTTTAAAATTTAAAACTCTCTTATAAAATTTCCTTTTTTAACATGATGATAGAAAATTTTAATTTTAAAACTTATCTCCCTTTTTTTCTTAAACCATGAGGATGGTTAAAAAAGGAAAGTTTTAAAACTTTTAAAAACTCTCTATTAAAACATGTGGCCTAATTCAAATAAGAAAAGTTTTTAAAAATTAAAATCTCTATTTTAAAACTTATAGTTTTCTACAAAGAGAAGATTTTAAAAATTCAAAACACCCCTTCTATTTGAATTAATCTTGGCCGGCCCTACAAGCTTGGTCACCAAGCTATAGGGCCGGCCCCTATAAGAGGATGTGGCCGGCCATTGCTTGGTCACCAAGCAATGGTCGAGCCCCCTTCTTGGATACCAAGAAGTGCCTTACATTTGGATGGACTTGAGACTATAATGAGGCTACAACAGGGACCTAGAGGAGAAATTGGTTTTGGCCTTCCGATGAGCTTGAGTATCCCGTGCTCGCCCTGAACACACAACTCAAGTTCATCGATAATAACTCATTCCACTAGAGAGTTATTACCACACTACCGCATCAATCCCAAATTACATTATGAGCTCCTTCTTATCATGAGTGTGTTAGTCTCCCTGTGTTTAAGATTACGAATGTCCACTAATTAAGTAAGTTACTGACAACTCACTTAATTAATATCTAGCTCCAAGAGTAGTACCACTCAACTTTATTGTCATGTCGGACTAGATCCACCTGCAGGGTTTAACATGATAATCTTTATGAGCTCCTCTTGGGGACATTCTCAACCTAGATAACTAGGACACAGATTCCTACTATAATCAACAATACACACTATAAGTAATATCATTTCCCAACTTATCGGGCATATTGATTTATCGAGCTAAACCTCACCCTTTGATAAGTCAAAGAAATAAATATTAAATATATGTGCTTGTTATTATATTAGGATTAAGAGCACACACTTCCATAATAACTAAGGTCTAGTTCTTTTACTAAGTCAGTACAAAAAGAACATACCTAAATGATTCTACTCAATACACTTAAAGTGTATCAGTGTAATTTATTAGTCAAGATAAACTAATACTTAATTACACTACGACTATTCTGATGGTTTGTTCCTTTCTATCTTAGTCGCGAGCAACTGTTTATAATTTATAGAGAACTGACAACATGATCTTCTGAGTATGACACCACACTCCATGTTATCTACTATATAAATTAATTGAACAAATACATTTAACAAATAAATGCAAATATTGACCAATGTGATTCTTTTATTTCAACAAATAAATGTTTACAAAAGCTAGGCTTTTAGTATACACTCTAACACTTCCAAATCTTTGGGTCCGAAACTAATTTCAGGCCCCGCCCCATGCTCTGTGCTGCAGCCGACCACGTGAATCTCCAAGCACCAAACATGTGACTTTCTCGCTTGGTTGTAGTCTCCATCAGTCAGACCCCCGACTATCATATTGTTGTTTCCCTGGGCGGCATTGTTACAGTTCTCCTCCTACCAGGTTGTTAGCTCTGGTTAACTCGGGCTGGAACTTGCGCCCGGTCTACTAGCGGTGGAGGTGTTTTTTGGTGCCGCTCGGTCTCTCGTTAATTTCTTCTGCGAAAACCATTTGGTTGTCAATAAAGGCGGGTTGGACGATAGGGTGTGCTGGCGAAATCTTTGATTGGGGTTCTTACGATTTATCAGAGAGTAACACTCCTGAGTGTCATGAGTGGCTAATCGGTAGTATGTACACAACCGACGTTGTACTTCTTGAGGGACCTCCACATGTTGCACAGCCTAAGGTCGTGGCTCTTGGTGATGAAATTGAGGACTCACCCGAGGTCCTTTAGGTGGAGAAGCAAGTGATGCCAGGTGCTCAGAGGTTGGAGTTGATGCATGTGTGACGACCTCCTTTTTTCGGGTGGCTTGTGCCTCTTCCATACTGATGAATTTAGTCGTCCGATCGAGTAGCAAATCAAAGTTCATTGGAGGTCTTCTGGCCAAATCATGAAAAAAAGTCGTTATTAGCAAGTCCTTGAGAAAAAGTGTTTATCAAAATTTTTATGGTAGCTATGGGGACTTTCATAGCCACTTGATTGAATCTTTTAATGTAAGCTCTAAGGGTCTCCTTGCGCCCCTTCTTGAGCGAAAAGAGACTCCAGGGGGTCTTATGATAACACCGATTATTAGAAAAGTGATGAAGAAAGACTTTGTGACAATCCTTGAAACGACGAATGAAGTTGTTCGGCAGTCGCTTGAACCATCGTTGTGTCGAACCGCCGAATGTAGTGAGGAATGTTCGGCACTTTACACCATCCGTAAATTGTTAAAGAAGGGCAGCATTTTCGAATTTAAGGAGATGATCTTCCGGATCTGTTGATCTTGAGTATTCTCCTATGTTTAGGGTCTGATAATGTTTTGACAATTTATCCTCTATCACCCGCTGAGAGAATGGGGTACTAATTCGCTCAGGAGAGCTATCAATCACTAGCGCTTTTGCTTTTCTCCCTTCTCGAACAAGTACTTCTCTAGAGGATTCTTGATGTACTTCCTCTTGATCCACGTACAAAAAAGTATTCAAGGATGACAGATTGGTGAGGGAGGTGCACGAAGTAGACGAGGGACTTCCTCCTAAGCTCCTCTCTCCCTTTGGTGGGCTATTGTTGACGTTACAAGATTTGGTGGTGGCAGCGTACCACTAGTAGCTGCTTGTTGTTGCTGCAATGCCTTTTGCACTCGAGCGTTGACGATCATCTCTAGATCCTCTTGCGTTAAAGTAACAGTGGTGAGTCTTCCAACCTTCTCCATCTCTAAGCCTCAGATTCAGGTGAAGTTTCCCACATACAGCGCCAAATTTGATCCTGTCAAAGTTAGAGAGATGGCGCACTAGTGATGCTGGCCTAATGGTTGACAGGAGCAAGACTTTTGCGTACACTCCGACGATCCAACAAAATGTTAGTGACCAAAAATCAAGGAAGGGGTCCCTGGAAAGGCCCTCCGATGCTCAAGTTAGTACGGTCCCCGATGAAGGAATGGAGAATAATAGAGAAAAGTCTCCGTGCGAGAATAAGACTTAGATGAGTAAATTACGTACCTTGCCAACGGAGAGGATTCTTCCTTTATATTTCACCTATCATAACCTCCATGATCATGAGGTGACATCGTGTGTCAGAATTTGTTAGTTTGTTCTATAATGAGTATCTGAGGAATCTTTTATCTATCCACAGATATACCTCTTTTGTCATTTATAGCTTAGGCCTTTGATGAAGTTGTTAAAGAAATATGCTATGATAAATGGTTGACTGATGGAAAACAAGATAACCTCTAAAGGAGGTCCCAAAAGAATATTCTCCGATAATTTTGACAAGCAATTAAAATATGTGTTGCTTGCCTGCTGAATATATCTGGGCTCGCTAACAAGGCCGATCACCCTTATGTATGTCCTTGCATTAACCTGTATTGTTATGTATTGAATGATGTCATAAACTTGGTCGGAGATTCTTATGATACATTGAGAATGCTAGAAATCCGTTTAAGCAACCCTCTGATAAACTGTGTACTAAAGTTCCATTTGGAAGTAAATAAACAACTAAACTTCTTAATTCTGGCCGACTTTATGGCTGACCGTGCATAAAGATCTTTATGAAGTTAACTATCTCGAACCCGACCAACCTTTTATCTGGCCAGACATATACGTAAAGATTTATTAGGCTGCAGGCCTTGAGCCTGATTGACTTATCATTTGGCTAGGTGTAAACGGAGAGATTTATGAGGTCAAGTGCCTCAAGCACGACCGATCTTTCATCTAGCCGGTCGCACATACTATTTACGAGGCTAATTATTTTAGGTCCTGCTAGTCTTGCATCCGATTAGACGCACATAGAGATTTATGAGGGTAAGTGCTTTAGGGTCGGCTGGTCTTTCGTCTGGCCGGATGCCTATAGAGATTTATGAGGCTAAGTGATTTAGGCTCGATCGATATTTCATCTAGCCAAACACACATAGAGATTTATGAGGCTAAGTGCTTTAGGCTCGGCTAGTATTTCATCCGGTCGGGCGCCCATAGAGATTTATGAAGCTAAGTGCTTTAGGCCAGGTCGGTATTTTATCCAGTTGGCGTACATAGAGAGTTATGAGGCCAAGTGTTTCTGTAAAATACCGGAAATAGGCGAATATTAATAAGGGAATTTTTCAGAATTTTTGAAAAATTTTCTGGAATTTTTCGGAGCTCGTACAGACGAGTTAACGGGGGATAAAAACGGGGGCCAGAAAAGCCTGTTTAGGTTACCCCGTTTAAGTGAGGAAATGTTTATATTTACATTTCCTTTTTCTTTATTTTCTTTTCTTTCTTTTGTTTTCCCCGCGTGCCCGAGTTCTTTTTCCCCCGATCCCGATTCTCTTCTTCCTTTCTTCTTTTTCCCTCACGCGAGCCCTAACCGGCGCCGCAAATCGCCGGTTCCTCCCTCTCCTCTGTCGACGCCGACGACGCCAAGGACCAGAGAGCTGGCGGCTGAGTTTCGCTTTTCCTCTCCCTCTTCCTTCTCGGTGCCCTAATCTTTGCTTCGCTGCCCAGTCGAGCCACCGGCCGCCAACACTGTGCCTTGCTGACGCCGTCACACTCGCCGGGGAGATCCCAGTGGCCGACCCTCCCCTGTGCCCTAGCACCACAGTAGTGCCACTGCCGAGCCTCTCCCTCTTTGTGAGTTGCGACCGCACCATCAAAGGATCTCAGCGTAGATCACCGGCGTAGATGCATTCCGAGCACCCGTTGCCAATGTCGAGCCCTCAGCCCTAGCACCTCCTCTTCCTCGCTGTGCTTCAACAGGACCGTGCCACTCACCTTTGTATTGGCAGTGAGCTTGACCCCGTTTCCTGCCTCGATTTGGTTCTCTGGTTGTCATGAAATGGCTCCATCAGGTCATTGAGGAGGTATAAGCATACGATTATTACTCTTTTGTTGGTTTGATTTTCCTCTCTAGATTATCCTCTTTAGTCTCGTGTTGGATTGTTCTGTTAAGGGGGGGCTTGGATTTAAAATGCATTGGCAGGTGGAATGTGAAGATTTTAGATCGGTATTGGGAATATTGATTTAGGTAGGAATTGATGCATACATAATTGCTTATGTGTTGGAATTGGTGATATGTGGTAAATTGTGAAGGAGATGTGGATCTATTGGATTGATTCACCATGATTTATTCCTAATAGGTTTAGGATTTGGTCATTTTGATTTAATGATATAATTAATTGTAAAATGTGATTACAAGAGGTTGATTCGAGACGAGTATCTCGACGTCAAATTTGGATCGGATTGGACCTTACCGATTGGAGGCGGGTACCTCTTGACTTATCTTTTATGATATTGTCATTGGATATGTATAGTATTTTATAACTACATGCAATGAACATGTTTGCCTTTGGTATGTCACTGTTTGATATCCATAGCATGTTAGGTTTGTCACGTGATGTATCCGTGATTATATCTCGTGATTTGTTGCCATGATTATCTTGTTACCATGAGTATCTTAGTTTCTAGAGTGACATACCATGCTTACTGAGGTTAGGACTAGGATTTGGATTGTTGTTTCTGGCCTGTGTATCTAGATTATCTGATACTTAGGTTTTTGTGCCATATCAGATTTGTGTACCTCTATTTGTATATCATATATGATTCGGGTGTTTAGACCCTGATTCTTTGATCTGTGTATATTGTTGGTACATATGCTATGGAAGAGGGATATGATTTGGGTCTAGGTTGTTATACCTTAGAGGACTTGTATACCCTAGATCCGTGGATTTGACTTATTGATCTTGTGGTACCCATATTATGTATATATGGATTTTCTATCTATCGTGATATTCCATACTTATTATGTTCGGGACATAGGATTTTGATATTCTATCGACCTGTACTCTAGATCTTGGTATGTGACCATCACTTTTACAGTACCCATTTTGTATGTATGGATATGGTTATGTTGATCAGTTTTTGCCATGCTTAGTGTCATGCATCATGATTGCATCTGTGCGATAGTCGACTCCATTGTTGTTGAGCACATCGCCATTACATGGATTCGCACACACCACCACTCATGGGTTAGTGGTCGATTCGGGTGTGTGCAGCGAGGACTTTGTTTGGCTACGTTGGTCCGCTCATGGGTAGTGTGACACAACGTGTTAGCCAGGATTCCTCCCGTCATCGTGTACCGGGAGAGAGCATTGAGCTCCTCCATTTATGATTTGGGGTCACAGGAGGGAGTACTCGACAACATCCGTCCACTCGGTCACTCATCGGGAGCAGTGACGACGAGTGCACGTTGTCACAACCCCCCTCGGTCTCGCCATTTGTGTGCGAGATGACTGACTGGGGTGACCGTGACGCATCATTGACATCATATGCATTGATGCATTTATTTCTTGTGATTGTGTTTCCTGCATTTTTCTGCATTTGGTTGGATGCATATGTTTGACATGCATACTGGATTTAGGACTTCGGTTTGACGACCCTTTTGTTTGGATAGGAGTTCCTGGTGAGTACAACTTCCTTAGTTACCTTTCAGTTTTGCATCTTTCCTAGATATATGATTAGGAAGCTGTATTCCATGTTTATTACTGTTAGATATATCTTACTAGGCATGTCTATTGGTATTCGCTGAGTTGTTGAACTCACCCCCGTGGACTCTATATTTTTCAGGTACCAGGTTATTTATGGTGTCGCTTGGAGCATCCTGTCTGCTGGTCCCCACGTCACATCAGAGGACTTATCGGTTTCACGTATGTTTGCTTGTTTTTTTATGTATCAGTTTGTTTAGCTCGGTACTCTGGTTTTATTTTTGGAGAGTTGATGTTGTTATGTGGTGTTTTGTATTTGTTATTGGTTGTGTAAGCCTAGCCGGCTAGCAGTTTTGTGTTTTGGTTTTGGTACAGCTGAGTGGGCTGCTTTATTTTTTTACTGCGTGGTTGTGTTAGCCAGAGGCTGAATTTGATATTAACTGCGTGGTGTTTGTTTTCTTTTATTGTTATTATTCCAGCCGCATGTGGCTGAGGTATATAGTGCTTGTAGAAATGTTTCAGATTGTCCGCCGTACAGGGGAGATGCTGCCGAAATTTCTTCGGACAGAGACTCCTCTGGGGCGTGACAGTTTCAGGCCTGACTGGTCTTTTGTCCAACCGGACACCCATAGAGATTTATGAGGACTAAGGCCTTAAGCCTGACCGACCTTTATTCTAGCCGGTCGGCCCTCTTCTGTACAACTTGTAATCTGATTGAGCTAGATCCAAGAGCCTTGGCACTAGGTGATTAATGAACCTAGATGGGAAGTACATTCCTATCTCAACTTTGACTGCCACGTCACCTTGACTTTGACTGTCAGGTCATCTTGACTTTAACTGTCAGGTTCTTTCCTGGGTTTGCTTCTTACAACCCGTATCAGGATTAATATTCGATGAACGTATGCTTTCGAAGAAAAAATCCTTTCCAACCTCTAGCCATCTGGCGGTCGACTATAAGCTGACCCTGTGATTTACCTCCCTTCACGTAAACTGAAGAAGGACTGTGAGGAGCGTTTGAGATAAACATAATCATCTTTTACTATAATGTTTAGGATTGATTCGTCCCTCCCAATCATGTTAGGCAGTCGTGGGATGAATTTCATTTATTTTTTGCCACATGTTTATCAATGGATAAGGATTCAAGTCGTGACTGTGACAAATAACCCTTCCATTTAAAGGGTTGCTCAGTATCTGATTTACCTCCCTTCATCTAAGACTGACAATAAAGGGTGATGTGAGCCTTATCATATTTTACATCAATGTTTAGGATTAACTAATTGGTACTCAGAATGATAAATTTATTTCTTAAGATCATATTCAAATCCCCTGTGACTCATTTTCTTAGTAAATAAGTTCTCTTAAGAGATCGTTCAGTAATATGATTTATCTTTATTTGCTAAAGTCCTGGCCGGACAAGTGAAAGGTGTCTAGAGGAGTGTTTTCATCCTTTTTAACTCATATTTTGGATTGATTAATTTGACACTATTCAAATTGGATCAATCATTTTAAATCTATTAATCTATTAAACTAGCTTGGTATAATTAGCTTTTAAGGGGATATTTGGTTGATGAATTTGAGAACGAATAAATGGAATGATAATAAAAGATAGTATTTAAATTGTGAATTTAGAAATAATAATTTAAAAATGATTTCTAGATTTATAGGAATCAACACAACTCATATAATTAGGTGGATTTCATTTTTATTTTCATCTTCATTCATTTTACTATCAAACTTATATTCATAATTATTTTCATCATTTAATCAAACACCATCTAAATCTACCTCCTTGTAAGTCTCACCTTCTCTAACCAACAAATTTAAAGACCTTTCGGCTCATTTACTCGTCGGATCCTTCAGATTTTCCTGATTGACTTAGTCTTCAATATGTAGTTCACTTGGTCAACTTTATTTATATATACACATACATTTTCTGTTTCAATTATTTATTTTTTTCTTCTCATTTTTTTTCTGCCCAGTTGAGCTTACGAACAAATAAAATAATATAATTAATTGACATACCACTTCAATTTGATTTGAAGCATGCATATATTCGGATCAATTTGATTTGAAGGATGCAAAAAACGAAAAAACAGCCTGGAGTGACGATGTTGGCATCGGACTACTTTTAGAGTGACAGTGTCAATGTCAACGTCAGTCTCGACGATCACATCCTACAGTTCAGGATCAATTCGAATAGATGATCCGGCAGGGCTCACCGTCCCCATTAATTATATTGTGTAGATTTCTTTGCATTCTGACGTTCGTTGAATTGAATTAAACGTCAGACTTGAATCGTGGATGACGCGCGAGCGTTTTTTCCGATGGATCTAGTGATTAACCTATGAAATGTTATCATCATAAAATTAGTGTTATCATCATAAAATTTAAAATTTAAATCTCAATAAAATTGAAATAAATATCTCTCTTATATATTAATCATTATTTTAAAAATTTTAATCATCCGTAATTTACTTCCTCTGTATTAATCATGAAATGAATTAACAATGCTCCCACGGGCGGGATCAACTGGTTATGACATGAATTCTTACAGCATGAGTCGAGAGGTCGAGGGTCTGCGGCAGCAAATGCGATAACATCAATATCTGTCCGTGCTAAACACCTTCGACCACCATGTCATAGCTGAGCCCGTATTCACCGTGATTTACTCCATCTCATACTTGTGGGGCCGGATTGAGGGGGCCGCTGGGTTGACGGTTCCAACCTTTTTGCAGCATGAAATGAATTAACAATGACCCCATAGGTCATTCGAGTTGGTATATGATGGGATGCTTGTCACATAAGGTCGTGAGGTCGAAACTCAGGGTAGTAGGAACGTAAATTTTCGATCCCTGTGTAACTCACTCCATCTGTCATATGCTAGCTCAGGATGCTGTGATTTATCTCTTTCATGATGACCTTAAGTCGGATGTGATAAATACACTGAGGACAAACGATTTCATCTTTTAACACATGCTTTCATCACCGTCTATGATACTCGAGTCAGCGAGGAGTAGTGGAGCAGATCTCGTGCGGGGCGCTGTTCAACCACGCATGGCTGCCTACCACCGCAAAAGGACGAACGATCTGTGCGTCAAACTAGCCGTACATGCATGGAATTGGGATACTCGATCTGTGTAAAGTTGACTCGGATATTTATTAATTAAGTAAATAAAAATTATATATTATTATTTTGATTGTATTTTAAAAAATTTTATTTCTATTTTAATGAATAAATTATGGTAATATTTAAATTTTAAATTTGATGAGCTTTAAAGGCTGTCAACTGCACCTCGTGTTACGCGTTGTTAATATTTTATAACTTTTAATAATTTAGATGTGTGCAACATAAGATTTATATGGATAGAATAGTTAGTCATGATGAAATTTTAAATTTATTGTAATATTATTTAATGTTCATATTAGACAACTAAGATAGTGTTTGGTGAGGAATGATCGACTTTATAATATAATCAATGATTATTTTATTTAGTATAATTTTAAATTTATAATATAATATAATTTAAATTATAAAAGATAATAAATTTTTATAATCTAGATTAAAGGTTAATAGCATGTAATTTGAATTATATTTCAACATTAAGATTTAATATATCAAATATACTCATACTCCATTTTCTATACTAATCAGTTGCTGTCGCTGTCAATCATCATTGTCACCTGCTATTGTTGTGGTTGCCGAGAGCGAAGGCGGTCAGTAATTTAATATGCCAAATATATCCCTAGTCCATTTCCTACACCAAATGATCGTTGTCGCCACCGATCATAGTCGTCACTGGCCGCCACCTGCCATTGTCGTCATCGACCGACATTGCTATCAGCAGAGGTCACAAGATATTTTTATCATTTTATAATAATATGAATTGCATTCCTTATAAAAAAAATAATAAATACCAAACAAAAAATGTAATTATTCATGTAATCAAAGATTACATGTATAGTATGTTAGTGATCGTTGGGCCGATTAGAATGGGGGTTGAATAGTTCGTTATTCCAAATCGCTTTCCTATGTATTCGTTAGAATAACGAAATATAAACAATACAAATACGAATACGAAAGATAAATTAAAAGACAAGAGCAACATATGCAAACCACAACATGACAATTTTGTTAGATATATATAAGAGATGTGAATGGAGAAGAGATAGAAGAGGAAAGAGGTTCATTGTGAATGTGACTTTAGTCCCACATTAGAAGTTTCATGACATGTTGGTTGATTTATATTAATTCACATGCATTGAGAATGTGAACAAATATATGGGGAGAGACTCTTTCTCACACGTGAGTGTACATGGGGTACAAATCTAGGGCCCGGATTGCATTGAATCATGTTGAATACAGGGGGAACAACCTTCACTCAGCGTTACACGGTTGGCAAATAACGCTCCTATATAAGGAGGCTACGACCATACGCAAAAGGTGTTGCACATAGAAAAGCAACAAAAGCTCTCCACTTATTCTCTCCTCCTATGTCTTACAATTTTTGCTCGGCAGAGTGCCCATGCTAATTCGGGTACTACTTAATTCGCCGTGACCACCAGTGCTTGGTGGAATCACATTTACCCATTGTATCATGGAAAACAGACGACATAAGAAAGCCTCGAAGCACAACCGGAGGTGGGGCGAATCTGTTTCAAGGAAACTGCGTTTATCGTAGGCCTCGGTTCGCTCAGCTTTTGACCGGTTGCTTTGCTTAGCCGTTCGCCCGCTCGGTCGCTCGGAAGCATGCTCGTCCGGTCGCTTTCTAGTGTTCGCCCGACCAACCTCTAACTCGCACGGTCGGTCAGCTCGCTCGACCTCTTCGCCTAACCAACCTCCAGTTCACTCAATCGCTCGCTCTGCCACCCGCACCATGGTGATTCAAGATTATTATATTATTTTTAAAAAAAATTATAAATTTATAAAATTATTTGATACGTTAGACTTATTAAAAATAATTATATAATAAAAAATATTAATTAGTTATTAAATAATTAATTAATATATAATAAATAATTATAAATTACTTAATTAATAAATGTATATGTAATTTTTAATTATTAAAAGAAAATATAATAAAAGAAACTAGTTATTAAATAATTAATTAACATATTAAAATATTAATAGCAGTGGTGTTGTTTAGGGATGTAAACGAGCTGAACAATATTAGGCTCGAGTTCAGCTCGAGCTAGAATCGAACTTTTATCACAAAATTTAAGCTCGGCTCGTTTTGGAGTTACCAAGCTCGTGAATAGTTCGAGCTTAGCTCGTTATTAGCTCGATTATCATAGTTAACGAGTCTAACTCGTTAAGTGAGCTCGGGCTCGTCTTAGAGCTCGTTTTTTAGCTCATTTTAGAGCTCGTTTTGCAAGTTTGATAAGCGAGTTCAAAATCTCGTTTGAATAAATATTCAACAAGCCTAACAACAAAAATAATATAAACTTAACACATCATTGAGTGATATGGTGCATAAAGATGGGGTCCGATAATGCCAGGCAGTCAGAAGTCAAGAGAACGTGGCAGTCAGAAGTCAAGGGGACATGTCAGTCAGAAGTCAATGGGACATGTCAGTCAGAAGTCAAGGGGGCGTGTCAGTCAAAAGTCAAGGGAATGTGACAGTCAGCAATTAGGGAAAAGAAGGAGGTAGACCGCTTGACGTCATCGACCGCATAATTCTCGAACGGGTACTGACAAGTCATGATCCAGGATCAAAGACATGAGACCTAGCCTGGAGTAAGGCCTGACCTTCCCCGACCGGTCTGGTTTTCTCAACTCGATCTGCATAGACAGGTCTGCTCGTCTCCCTCATCAAGACTCGGGCTAGGCGCCACCCCATAACGGTCATCCTGAGCTGCCCATAGCTAAACCTGGTGGGACAGAAGGCACTAGGTGACAACAATGTTAGGGAATCGTAACCGCTTGTCAGAGAATAACTACCATATGTCAGGGAATATTCCAACGGTCCGCTGTCATCTGCGAGTGAAACTTTCTTTCAATCTATAAGAGGGCGTCATGTGTCCTCCATCACCCGACAGGCCTTGACACCCGACATTCTCTGACATTTGTCAGACTCCAAAGGTACGCATGATCATATAAAAAGGGAGGTCCTCTGTCTTGAGCAGGTACGTGCACATTCGCACTTAACTTCTACCGTTCTTTTTCCTTCGTATACTGTTATTCTGGGAAAAAAGTACCTGACTTAAGTGTCGAAGGGCATGCACCAAGAATTTTTTCCCTGGTTTCTGGTCTCTAACGCTCCGTGTGCTTGTCTGAGTATGCGCAGAGCCCAAGTACCACCGATTTAATCACCGCCGCACGTCAGTCCCAGGTAGGGGGCCATTTTCCTGGGCACATACGCTAGAGGTGTCCAAGTCGCCTCTCCGTTAACACCAACGACATCTCAATCGGTCTTCGTCTGACTCAAATTCCAGACAGGATCATTGAGCATCCCAAACTACTAAAACTTCCAAACGCAACATATCATTGAACATGTTCGCGAGTCCTTTAATCGAGCCGAGCTAGATCCCGAGTTTACGAGCCTATAAACGAACATGTTCTCAAGCCCTTTAAATGAGCCAAGATCGATCCCGAGCTCGCGAGCCTATAAACAAATATGTTCATGAGCTCACAAGCTCACGAGCCGAATGTCCTTAAGCTCGAGCTCGGCTCGATAAAACTGTTGAGTTTGAAATCGAGCTTGAGCTCGAGCTCGGCTCAATAAGATAAACGAATGTACTTGAACGAATTTTTTATCGAATTGAGATCTGAATAACTCACAAATTATTTGGTTCATTTACATTGGTTAGGATGTTTATTTCTAATCTAGAGACCTTAGTTTGAATTTTTACTTCAACAAATTAGTTTTTAAAAAATTTAAAAAACACCGACACAAATTTTAAAAAAACCACCCCGGCGCCGGTCTTCTTACCCTAAGTTTTTAATATTATGGATAATTTAATAAAAGATTGATTATTAATTTTGCATGCGATGATAATTTTATCATCTGATGAAATTATAATTTTTTTTAAAAAAATATTACAAGAATTAATTTATCATATAAAATGATGGATACATGCATGGGGGTGTACATATTAATGGGAGATGTTTTAAGTATACCATTATCAATTTGTTGCGATCAAATTAAAAATAATTAAATGTTAAATTATTAGGCTTTTAATACTTTGATAATAATTTTATATCTCAATGTTTATGAAATTATAGATTTTAAATACATGAGAATTAATTTGCGATGAGAAAATTAAATATGAGAAAATTTTATATATATAAAATTAATCATACCAATTGAATAGTATGTTTTTCTAAATATTAGCATATCACTTTCCATAATTACTAGATATTTCAATTCTTTTTTTAATATTCCCCTTTGAAGTTGGAGTGTGTATATCAAGAATGACAAACTTGCCAAGAAGAGAATGGAAATTCGATGAACTTAATGGTTTAGTGAACAACTCGATAAGTTGGCAAGTCGATGACACATGAGTAATTTTATTGGGGTTTAATCAAAGTTTTATATTGGAAAAATTTAGTAAAAATTATGGGGTTAAAAGGATATAAGATATCTCCATTGGCACGATACCTTTTGGATAGAGCCCAAGAGCAAAGCAATGAGGGCCTAGGCCCAAAGTTGACAATATCATGTCATTGTGGAGATATGTGGACATCCTTGGCACAACAAATGGTATCAGAGTCATGGTATCAACCAGATGTCATGTGAGATGACCTTGAACGAAGTTGAGAGTGGGCCCGGAGTAGGTCAGGGTGACCGGATGTTCGTGGGAGCCCTGAAGCATGTCAGAGTGATCGGATACTTGTGCGAAAGTAAGTAGGTCAGGATGACCAGATGCTCGCAGGGAGGCTCGAAGCAGGTTAGGGTGACTGGATGTTCGTGGGAGGCCTGAAGCAGGTCAGAGTGATCGGATACTTGTGCGGAAGCAAGTAGGTCAGAGTGACCAGATGCTCGCAGGGAGGCTCGAAGCAGGTCAGGGTGACCGGATACTCGTGGGGAGGCTTTGAGTAGGTCAGAATGACTGGATGCTTGCGGGAGGCCTGGAGCAGGTCAAGGTGACCAGATACTAGCGGGGAGGTGAGTAGGTCAGGGTGATCGGATGCTCGCAGTGAGGCCCGAAGCAGGTCAAGGTGACCGAATGCTCGCGAAGAGGCCCGGAATATGTCAAGGTGACCAGGCCCGGATGCTTGCGGGGAGGCCTGGAGCAAGTCAGGATGACCAGATGCTCGTGGGGAGGCTTGTAGGTCAGAGTGACCAGATGCTCGCAGGGAGACCCGAAGCAGGTCAAGGTGACTGAATGCTCGCAGGGAGACCCAGAGTAGGTCAAGATGACCGGGTGCGGATGCTTGCGGGGAGACCCAGAGCAGGTCAGAGTGATCAGATGCTCGCGGGGAGGCCCGGATTATGAGAGTAATTGTGGTCCTTTGTTTGAGGGGAGGATTGTTAGAGTTCAATCAAAGTCCCACATTGGAAAGATTTGGTAAAGATCATGGGGTTAAAAGGATGCAAGATATCTCCATTGGCATGAGACCTTTTGGGTAGAGCCCAAGAGCAAAGTCATAAGGGCCTAGATCCAAAGTGGACAATATCATACCATTGTAAAGATATAGAGACATGCACAATAAATTTCTATTGCACTTGACTGGATTCATTATCAAACTACTATATGTTTGGTGCGTTCAGGATAAATTGAGTTGGCAGTAATGTGGAGAGTACCAATCTCATAGATATAGACCAAATTCATCTTTAAATATAGATCTGTTATATTAACGACTCCCCTAATATCAACCCCACGGATATAGAGGGAGATACATGTAAGTACACAGGCGTCAAGTGCACGGTGGGATATGATAAATTGAGTTGGCAGCAATGTGGAGAGCACCGATCTCATAGATATAGACCAAATTCATCTTTAAATATAGATTTGTTATATTAACGACTCCCCTAATATCAACCCCACGGATATAGAGGGAGATACATGTAAGTACACAGGCGTCAAGTGCACGGTGGGATAAACACTAAATTGTCAGTTCTTAAGAATCGACTCCTGATCATTATACCAAAGATATCATACATCCACCGTCTATGTTATACCTTGAGGGCCCAAGTCTACCTTTAAGATATCGCAAAAGATAGTGAACAACATCTGAATGACGCTTTCTTGTGGGAAAAGGTGATGCACTCACCTTAGGTGCCTCTCCACGCCTGACCAAAGAATATTTAGAAGGGAAGTAAATCATGATGATTAAACAACATTTCTTTAGATGAGAAAAATTTTATTCCTCATATGATTATTTTATCGGGGATTCAATTTTGTTCTTTTCATGATAATTTATCATTTAAGTACTAACTCGACTTTGACCGTGAGGATTCTTGTACAAATTGGCTTAGAATGTGAATTGTATAAGTTCTCTCTGGTCATGTAATGGTGAATTAAATTAGCCGTCCCAATGTCGCAAATGAATTATTTAATGGTTCTCCTTCCATGGGCAGGAGTTTGACGTTTTCTTCTATAGGTGTAGACAATGGTTTGGCCCCAAGTAAACCTGCTTCATCTAGAATGACAATAGTGTACTTTCATTGAGATATCAAAATACCGTCGATAAACCAGACAATTTCAATACCAAGGAAATATTATAATTGTCCAAGGTCCTTGATATGAAATTTGGAGTGGAGAAACTTCTTGAAGACATGATTGCTTGTTATCATTGCTTGCTATGATCATGTCATCCACATAGATAAGTACTACTATGAAGGAATTACTAGAAATCTTTGTAAAATGTGAGTAGTCGACCTTAGCTGGAAGAAAACCAACTTGCTGAATGCTTTTAGAAAATTTGTGAAACCAACTCGATCCGTGAGGCTTGTTTAATGTCATATAATGATTTGTTGAATCGACATAACATAGGTGTCTCCCCCTATCGATGAAAATTGGGAGGTAGTTGCATATATATTTCTTTAAGCAATCACCATGAAGAAAAAGCGTTATGGACATCCATTTGGTAAAGTGACCAATTACGAACAGCAAGAACATCAAGTAAATTATTAATTAGATCAAAAATTGGATAGACGTAATCAATTGGCTGCCAGTGCCAATCGATTAACATGGGTTGTAATCGATTGATAACTAAAATCAATCGATTGTGTTTAGCTGAAATGGTCTGATTTTAGTTGTTTAAGTCGTAGTTAGATCATTTAATTATTCCTAATCCTATGAAATATTTGGACAAGTATTTAAGAAAAATTTTCTTGATAAAAATGAGAAAGGAATAATTAAAGGGGACAAATTTAGAGTCAAAGATGAGGTTTAAATTTAAGTTTGAATTTTTAATCTCATGACTTCAATTTTAAAATTTCTTAAAGGTTTAGGAACTCAAAACTATTATTGGTGCAATGTTTAAGGATGGAGCATGTTTGGAGCATGTTTTGAGGGGGAAGACCATTTTAAAGAGATGATTTGAATATGGAAGGAGAAATTTTAAAGGATAATGGTTGAATGCTCAAGGTGGAGTATTGGATACAATGAAAGGTATAAAACCTTCATTGGGATATTTGGAGGTTAAGAGGAATAAATCTTGGGAGAAGATTTTTAATGTGTACCAAAGGAAGAGAATGTAGAGTTTAAGTTAAGAAACCCTGATTTATGCTTTGACATGGGATGAAGAAGGAAGTTGGGCTAATATGGGTTAGCCTAACTTTATCATATTGCCAAACATCAAAAATGAGAGATTTTTAGTGCAATTGTCCTCCGGTCAAGGTTGACCAGTTTGACTAAGTTTGGATTGGTCTGATCTTGAATTTTGATTTTGACAATGTGTGAGAGAAAAGTCAAGTAGGTTAAGAGAAAACTGGATACTTGATTGGAAAAGTTCTAACTAGAAGTTAAATAACGAAATATCCTAACTGGAGGTTAGTCAAGAAGGAAAAGTCCTAACTCGAGGTTAGGTAAGGAAAAAAAAGTCTTAGCTGAAGTTAGGCAAGGAAAAGTCCTAACTGAGGTTAGGTTGGTGAGAAGTCTACCAAGTAACTAGTCCTAATTGGAGGTTAGGTAAGGGCAAATATAACGGAAAGTTGACAAGGAAAAAGTTCAAGTAGGTCAAAGGTTGACTGGATACTTGGTGATTGAAAGGCCAACGAAAAATTGGCAATCGAAAGTCCAAGTGGGTCAAGAAGGACCAGACACTTGGTGGAGAAACCCTAGCAGGTCATGTTAGTTAGAGCCCTAGAGCCAATCATTTGATGATTGTTGTATGAACTCATTGTATCATATTCTTATATATAAAGACATTTGGTTTTGGTTATTATGCTTACTTGTATTGGTGCCAAATAAACTAAGTATAATAGCGTCCTTGAGTAGAAGGTTCTCACCTATATCAATCGATTGGTTGAATCGATAGTGAGATGATATAGGGAACATTACTCTTAATCATTCCTAGTCAAGTATTAACATTCAGGGACAATGTTAATATAATAAGACTAGCATGTAGGTCAACTCGATGACTTGATCTCACAAGTCATGGATATAGAGATATCAAGTTGACACATGGGTATGCATTGGAGAATGTATACTGAATGACCCGCCATGAGAAAGTATCATGGATCGTTATATGAGTGTCATATACTTTCTCATGTGGCTATTAGTATGACTACTAGTCCTTGGACCTGAAGTCACCATGGTTCCCTACATAAGGAGTTATATACTTTGGTTTCGTCAAACGTCGCCTGTAACTGGGTGGGCTATAAAGGCGATTACTGGGTATGTAACAAATTATGCGGAGGGATGTGAGTGATGTAGATGAGATCTATCCCTCCTATATGACGGGAGTGACATCGATATTCTTGATAGAGTGAGACCACTAAGTGCATGGCCATGCCCAAATGAGTCAATATGAGATGTTGAGCTCATTTGATTGAGTGAGTCTACTTGGAGTTCAAGATTTAGATTGATTAGAGAATGACACGGTCTATGCCTCACATTGATCAATCTAGATGTCAAGGATAGAAGGACACTTGTCATATTTTGTGAGGAGTCACAATTAGTAGTCACAAGGTGATGTTGGATCTCAACATTCTTGTAACTTGGGTAGTAATGATGTATTGCTAGATACCGCTCATTACTTATGCTTCTAAATGAGTTTAGGAGCATTGCCAACGTTACAAGAACTTATAGGGTCACACACAAAGGACAATTAGATGGAAATTAGGTTCATATGATAAACTAAGAGGATTATGTTCATGTGATAAACCAAATTGGATTAAGAGTAATTCAAATTGGACTAATTGAGTTGGACTCAATTTGATTCATTTGTTCAATGAGTATAATTTAGATTATGAATCATTGAATCAATTTAATTAAATGAATTAGATTCATTAAATTAAGTTGGTTTAAATCAATTGGTTGGATTAGATCAACCATGGGAGATAATGAGGTCAAGTTTAACTTGACTTGAGAGGAAGATGAAGAGTCAAGTTTGACTTGACCATTTGCCACCTCATTGGTGAGTTGGCATTAAGTGGCCTAATGATGATATGTCACATCATCATGTTTACCACATGTGTGTGCCACCTCATGGAGGTTACAAATCTCCTCTTTAATGGCCACATTAAATGAGAATGGATGTTACAACTCCAATAGTGGCCGACCACTTATGGTGTGGATGAAAATTTGATTTTCATTCAAGGCATTCATTCCTTCTTCCTCCTCTCTTCTTGCTCATTCTCCTCTCCCTCTCCTCCTTCTTGGCTGAACAACCTAAGGTACTAGCACACCTTTGTTTGGTCTTCTCCACCTAGTTTGTTCGTGTGGATACTTCTAGAGGATCGTGCACTTGACGATCTCGAGATCCGACGAACCGTTGGACGAGCGGGATTGCGAAGGGCATCGCATCGAGGGTAAATTCCTTCTCCTTGTAGATCTAGTTTAGAACTAGTGTAAGAAACTCGTACTCGTAATGTTTTCGAAAATTTTATCTTCGCACGGATCCGGTGGCTTGGGGTTCGGGGTTTCCGCAACGCAAAAAGACAATTTTTGCGGCCCGAAATTCCCAACAGTGGTATCAGAGCCACGTGTGAAGTCTTGTACGAGTTTAATTTGTATTTTTAAGAAAAATATCAGTTCTATAACTTTCTGTAATTTTATGATTTTTATAAGTATTTTTCTCGTAGAAGCAAAGCACAAGTGTTTAGACACTTGTAGGCTTCGACTACCGTGAAGATTTTTCTGAAACGGCAAGGTGTCGCCCCAAATATTTTTGGGACAGCGGGCTAAGGCGCTGTAGGATCGCTAAGGAACACTCGCGATGGTTATATCGCGGGTAGGGGTGCTGCCCCTGACCCCGCAAGGGGCTTCGTTCCGCGATTGCGCCCGAAAACCCGCTAAACTGGACCGTCGGGAATTTTACTCATAAAAATTATAAAATTGTGGTAAAAATTACAGAAAATTATAGAAAATACATAATTTAGAATTATGTATTATTTTGTGATAGTCATGACCCAAAAGACCCAAATTGGATTTGAAAATTATGTTGTAATTTATATTACGGCCTGCGCACCGTCATTTGTGTTGTGTGTGCTGTATACTTGATACGCGACCTGCGCGTCGTGACTCTCTTTTTATTCTTGTTGTAAATTAGTTTAGACTCGAATGTAACTCGAGTTTCAAAATTGTAATGTACAAAATTGGAGCGGTGGAAGGTCCACAAGAGATGGAGTTACGAGGAGGGCGCGAGCAACACAAGGTGGTCAAAGGGAGGAGCTTGAGAAGTTGTTGACCCTAGGTTGACCATCCGATCTTCTCATTGGCTTGAGAAGATCGTAGTAGGGCCATGACTAATCACAAATAATTTAATTAATTGCTTGTGTGTGTATATGTGATGCATGCTAGTATAGTAATTAATTAGCGCCTTAACGATTAGATTAGATATAAATCGTGTACAAGATGCACCCTATCAATTAGATTAGATCTCAATCGCGTCAACTCAAATGCCTACCATGCCGTGATACCTATCACTACCTCGATCACATGTGTTGTTGAATCTGCCAAAGCAGAGCAACACATATTATCTTGGTAGGGTACGGAGAGACAATCTTGGTCCCGCCTATCAACGCATGGGTGAGTAAAACTCAATTAGATTGAGTATAACTAATTAAATCAAGTTTAACTGTAGGCATTTTTCCAATGGTTAGTAGATAGGTCAAAATCACATTTATATTAACTCTTGGGTGTATTAGCCAAAGCTAACTTGAGTTTTAATATAAATGCGGATCTTGATCCTATAAACAAGAGTTGCATAGAGATGTAATTGGTAATTAGTTACCTACCGATCATACTAAGTCTTGGGCGATTTAGACAAAGCTAACTCAAGGCATAGTATGATGTGAATCTTGTCCCACTTGAATTATAGAATTCAGTGGGAGTATCATTTAGTTAAAGACCTAATTAAATGATTAAAATAATATGATATTTATTTTCTGTATTTTTTTCTGTTGTAGATAACCATGACGTCAAACATGAACACCTTCTCTCTGCGTTCTGTCCTTGACAAGGACAAGCTCAACGGAGAAAATTTCCTGGACTGGTACAGGAATCTGAGAATAGTTCTCACCCAAGAACGTAAACTGTACGTTCTGGAGCAGCCCATTCCGGAGGCTCCTCCTGCCACTGCCATGCGAGTTGACCGAGATGCTTACAAGAAGCATCAAGATGACGCATTAGATGTGTCCTGTCTAATGCTCGCGACCATGAACTCTGAGCTTCAGAAGCAACATGAGTTGATGGGCGCTTATGATATGGTTGAACATCTTCCTCAACTGTATCAAGGACAAGCAAGGCACGAGAGATTCGAGATCTCTAAGGCACTATTTCAGTGCAAGATGTCAGACGGGGCTCCCGTAGGTCCATATGTGCTTAAGATGATTGGATACATAGAGTACCTACAGAGGTTGGGGTTCCCACTTGGCCAAGAGCTGGCCACTGACCTGATCTTGCAATCCTTGCCAGATAGCTATAGTCAATTCGTTCTAAATTATAACATGAACGAAATTGACAAGCCACTGCTTGAGCTGCTTAGCATGTTAAGAACTGCTGAGCTCAACCTTAAGAAGGTTAAGCCCAACTCTGTTCTGATGGTTCAGAAACATAAGGGCAAGGGCAAGCCCAAAGGCAAGGGAAAGTCCCAAGCCAAGGGCAAAGGTGTTGGTTAGTCCTAAAAAAATCGTACCGGTTCCACTGTACAAAATTTTTTTTGTACAAGTGTCGAACCTTTCCTTAAATAACCTATTGTGTTCTTTAGAAGTTAAATTAGGAATCGCAGACGGAACTTAACATCATTGATTCCAAATTTAACTTATCTGTTCTTAATGGTTTAGATTTGAATCGCAAGCGGAACTTAACACTATTGATTCAAATCTACCTAAGTTATTAATTCCATAAATATTAATTTCCAAAATTGGCTTCCAGGACTGCATGGCGAGGCACATGACCTTCTTGGATATGGGAGCAACCACCACCGCCTAGGCAAAGCCTTTTAAGGAAAGCTAATATTTATTTCCTTAAATAACTCTAGGTTAACCAAAAAGAACAATCGAATCATAAATTTGAAAAAGAAGAAAACACAAACTCGGAAAAACTATTTCGAAAACTTTAGAATCATATGCCTCTTGTGTTTGGTATTTCCATAAATAACTATACAAAGAAAACTAGTATGATGCGGAAAACAATTACTAGTTATACCTTTCTTTGTAAGTAAAATAACCTCTTGATCTTCTACCGTATTCCTCTTCTTATCTCGGACGTTGTGTGGGCAACGATCTTCCGAGACGAGAACCACCAAGCTTCTTCTTCTCCAAGCTAGATTTGGCCACCATTAATTCTCCATGAGAAGTAAAGGTCCGGCCACCACCACCAATTAGCTCCAGGGGATGCTAGAAACGAAGCTTTCTTTCTCTCCTTCTTCTCCTAGCTAGAACCGGCCACCATGGACTTCCCTTAAGTTGATGCCGCCGGCCACAAAGGAGGAAGAGAAAAGAAGGAGAAGAGGAGACCCTAGGGGCGGCCACACCAAGGAGGAAAAGAAAGGAAGAAAAAATAGAGTCGTTCACCATTAAGGCACCTCTACCCCCTCTTTTATAATCCTTGGTCTTGGCAAATAAGGAAATTTTAATAAAAACTTCCTTAATTCTTTTGCCATGAAAAAGAAAAAATTAATTGATTAAAATCAATTTTCCTTTTCCAATTTTCTTGGCCGACCACCTTCTCCCCAAAACAAAGAAAGTTTTAATTAAAACAAGAATTAAAACTTCCTAATTTGTTTCTAGAAATTTATAAAAATTTCAATAATTTTAATCCCTTCATGATTGGTTAGTAAAAAGGAAATTTTATAAATTAAAATTTTTCTTTTAAACATGTGGATAATTTTTAAAAAGGAAAGTTATCTTTTAAAAAAATTAAAATCTCCTTTCAATCTACAAATAAGGAAAGATATCAAATCTTTTCTTAATCTCTTGTAGAATCTTATAAAAGAGGTATTTAATTTTTAAACTCTCTTTTAAATCATGAACATGGTTTAAAAAGGAAAGTTTTCTTAAAATTAAAATCTCCTTTCAATCTACAAATAAAGAAAGATTTCAAATCTTTTCTTAATCTTTTGTAGAAAGCTATAAAAGGAAAGATTTAAATTTTAAACTCTCTTTTAAAACCATGATATCCACATAAGAAATAATTTTAATAAAAATTCCTCTTAATTTTCTAGTGGCCGACCACCTAAGCTTGGGACCCAAGCTTTGGCCAACCACCAACTTGGCTCATCCACTTGGTCTTGGCCGACCCTAGCTTGAGTTCCAAGCTAGCTTGGCCGGCCCCATTAGGATGGGTAAGAAGGTGGGTATGTGGTGGGTATAAATCTCTATATACAAGAGGCTACGATAGGGATCGAGAGGAGGAATTGGTTTTGGTCTCCCGATGAAATTAAGCTTCCCGTGTTCACCCCGAGCACACAACTTAACTTCATCAATAATAATTCATACCACTAAAGAATTATTATTGAACTACCGCACCAATCCCAAATTACATTTTTGGGCTCCTTATTATGAGTGTGTTAGTCTCTCTATGTTTAAGATGTCGAATGTCCACTAATTAAGTGAGTTACTGACAACTCATTTAATTAATATCTTAGTCCAAGAGTAGTACCACTCAACCTTATCGTCATGTCGGACTAAGTCCACCTGCAGGGTTTAACATGACAATCTTTATGAGCTCCTCTTGGGGACACTATCAACCTAGATTACTAGGACACAGTTTCCTTCTATAATCAACAAGTCACACTATAAGTAACATCATTTCCCAACTTATCGGGCATTTTGATTTATCGAACTAAATCTCACCCTTTGATAAGTCAAAGAAATAAATATTAAATATATGTGCTTGTTATTATATTAGAATTAAGAGCATACACTTCCATAATAACTAAGATCTAGTTCTTTTATTAAATCAGTATAAAAAGAACTTACCTTAAATGATCCTGCTCAATACACTTAAAGTGTACTAGTGTAATTTATTAGTCAAGATAAACTAATGCCTAATTACACTACGACTATTCCAATGGTTTGTTCCTTTCCATCTTAGTCGTGAGCTACTATTTATAATTTATAAAGAACCGATAACACAATCTTCTGTGTGTGACACCACACACTATGTTATCTACAATATAAATTAATTGAACATCTACATTTGGTATATATAAATGTAGACACTTGACCAATGTGATTCTTATAAATGTTTATACAAAAGCTAGGCTTTTAGTATACACTCCAACAATCTCCCACTTATACTAAAAGACTATGCTGCCATAAATGCTACCATACATCTGATTCTCATCCCTTCAACATGTCCATCAAAAGCTCTTGCCTTAAGGACCTTAGTGAAAGGATCTACAGGTCATTACCTGATGCAATCTAGGTGGCAACAACTTCTCCTCGTTATACGATGTCTCGTATTGGGTGGTATTTGCGTTCTATTGTGTTTACTTGCCTTATGGACTCATAGTTTCTTCGAGTGTGTTACTGCACCAGTATTATTACAGTAAATTGTAATAATTTTTGGACAAACCAGAAATCATATCTAAGTCCATCTTGAGGTTACTGAGTCATTCAGCTTCTATGACTGCCTCTGAGACTGTCACATACTCAACTTCTATAGTGGTGTCTGAAAAGCACCTATGCTTAACACTCCTCCATAGTTATGGCTTTACCTCCTAAAGTAAACACAAAAACCCCGAGGTCGACTTACTATTGTCCCTATCTGATTGGAGGTCAAAATTCGTGCAACCCACAGGGACCAAATTATCTGCCTTGTAAGCTAGCATATAATCTCTAGTGCCTCTAAGGTACTTTAATATATGATTTACCGCAGTCCAATGTCTTTGTCCAGGGTTACGTAGATATCTGCTAACTATGCCCTCGACAAAACAGATTTCTGATCTCGTGCATAGCATACATTAGGCTTCCGACAGCCAAAGCATAAGGAACTGCCTTCATTTCCTCTATCTACTTTGATGTCTTCGGAGACATCTCTTTAGATAAAGCTACTCCATTCCTAAAATGTTAACTCGGCGTTCCTTTGCATTCTATTTTATTTGTGCTAATTTGATTAATCTCAATACCTTAAAAATTTTATTTAGCACACTTTAAACTCTTCAAGAGTAAAAATTAATTTCTCATTTTTAACATATCATAATACCTTGAAAATACCTTAAAGTGGTAATTGTTAGTGCTGGAAGTACCAGCTAATTAAACTTGTGTTTTAATATTTATAAAGGTTCAAAGTTAAGCTGTGTTGTTTGTTTAACAAGTTGAACTGAGTGTGTAAGAAAGTACTAAGTGATATTAGGTAAAGGAAAGTCCTAGTTGAGGCTAGACAAGTGGAAAGCTCTGGCTGTTGTTAGATAACGAAGTCCTGGTCCAAGAGACTGGGCAAAGTCTTGGCGGGTTGAGAACGTTGGGTGAAATTCTAGAGTCAAGAACACTATGTGAAAATCCTGGGGGTCATGGACACCAGGTGGATGATTGGACGGGTCATGGAGCAGATGCTCAGCATGAAGTCCTAGCATCTCGAACGTTGAGTAAAAGTCCAGACGGTCTGAAGGACCGGTATGACAAAAGGTAATTTCTCTTGAGAGGAGTAGGTGAGGACGCGTTTCCCAAAGAGGAAACAGTAGGCGTCGGTCCGACCTAGAGTTTCAATGAAATTCAAAGTCAGGATTGGACAGTCTGAAGGATGGCAAAACCTGTTATTCTTTAAATATTATTGTCCGGACTAATCTTGTTTTGCAAAAAAAAGAACTTGGCAAAGATGGTGGTCCGGGTGCCTGGGAAGACTTTAGCAAAGAGTCGCCTCGAGAGGGTGCCTGGCCAGGCGCCCTGGTGGTCCGGGCACCCGGAGATGCTCCAAGCGCCCAGACCGCCAAAATGATTGGTTCGCTAAGCTGGAGTGCATTGACTGGCAGGGCTACGCCACGATCCAAGCGCTCAGGGGGAGTCATAGCGCCCGGAGGTGATAACTTTTGCTGGATCAAATTTCGACGAGAGCACGCCGCATCAGCCCTATGGGGCACCCAAGGAAGGTTCCAGGCACCTGTAGTGGGCTATAATAGGAGGATCGACCAGAACCTCAACAACAACATTCCAAACAACTTCCACTTCTGCGTGCTACTCAGAAAACGCCTCTATGACGCCCGAAAGCTACGACTACGATCACTACGTTCAAGATTCTTTTCTAAGATGTCAATATTGTTTTCTTTTAAAAGTTACTTGTTCTAAATTATAATTCACCTACTTTTCGATTAACTAGTGATTGTCCAACGAAAGAACTTTCAAGTGCAGGCCTTAGAGTAGGAGTTGCCGCCCTTAGGGCGTAACACAGATGGTGGGCGCATGACATCTCTGGCGTAATGGCCAGGCGCCAATTCTCAGAAACTGACGACCTGGGGTTTACCGTACCATGCGCATATGACCTGTGTACCTGCATGTACCTCCCTCCATATCCGTGGGGCCGACACTAGGGGGGCCGCTAAGGTAGTGGCTCTACCTTTTTTTCTTAGAGTATGAGTTGTCACAAGCTCCGAACCAAGTAAAACTTGATGTGTTTGTGATTGCTTGTGTTTTTAGCTTCCATTTTCGCTACAAGTTATTTTGATTGAACGTTTTCCAAAAAGTGTGAAAGTCACGAGCACTATTCACCCCCTAGCGCACCGATCCTACAACAACTTCACTATGGTAGAGTTAACTACTCTTCCAATTAGAGTTGACATATTCCTAAATTTCCTTTTAATTACTAGGAATAACTTTTCTTGTAATCTTAACTAGACTCTTAGACTTAGAAATTATAAATTTATTTCTTATTGTAATTGACTAAAGGACACATATATAGTTGCAGAATTCTCAAAAACACATCTAACTTTCTGATTTTTCAAAGGACATATTTATTTTTCATTTTACCCCTCTCACTAACTATATGATGTTAGATTTCAAAGAACAATAATACTGTAACACCACTAAGGATTGTATTTCAAAAATCAACATTACACAACAAGACAATGATACTGCTATTTGAAATTTAATACCACAATAGTTGACAGGAGGATAAAATGAGAAACAAATGCGCTTTTTAAAAATCCTAAATGTTTGATACGTCTTTTAAGAATTTCACGACTTTAAATACATCTTTTAGTTAATTATTATATTTTTTAATTCAAAATACATAAAATACATAATTTTACATAATTTAAAATTATTCACAATATCATAGTAATGATAATAATAATAATAATAATAATTGATCATATCCGAATGAAGGAAGCTGGAAAATCGAGGATGAGATGACTACTGATGGGATGAAGATCTCAATCCTCCAAAACAAAATCAAATCAGGGAAGGGGTCTCTGGTATTGGCCCTCCGATACTCAAGTTAGAATCAGGAAGAGAGAATGAGTAGTCCAGAAATAGATAAATCTCGCCTTTTCTCATACCTGGCGTACTCTTTTATACCTTTCTTTGTGATTGTTCATCTGCCCTTGTTTAATGATATTAATTGTCAGAGGAAGACTTCTTTATCTTGATTTCTGTACATTAATGATAAATGGAGTGTTCTTCTTGGTCTTAGCTTCTTCATATTTAATGATGATAGACGGAGTATTCTCTTTTGTTTTCTTGTCTCCTCTTGTGTAGTGTCATTCTTACGCCGGACGGGCGGCCTGAGCGGCTCGCTTTCCTGTCAGATGGGTGGTTCGAGCGGCTCATTTTTCGGCAGATTGAAATAACCAACTACGGGTTGTCTATTCGTCTAATCGTCCCATGATGTCCATTTGTTTGACCAGCCAGGTGATCCACTTGACCACTCCTTTACCGACGGGGATTACCAGACAACCACCTTTGGCCAAGGCTCTTCCCGTAAGCCCCGACGTTGATCACCTTGACTTTGATCGACACCGTGTCAATTGACCCGTGACAGGTGGGCTCCCCTTTATCACCGCATCACAAGCCTCCCCCTCAAGTTTAGTCGAAGGAGGTTGCATGTCCGATTGACTGGACCACTGATTTCCTTGGCAAGTTCTACGTCCGATCGGAGTGTTCGGTCCCTAGTATCTGATCGGTGCATCAACCAATGCTGCTCGGTCATTGTCTAACCATGGCAAATGAGCGATCGGTCCGGTAACCTTATGCCGATTGGGACGATGAGCGGCAATACTTTCGAGAATTTTCCAAATGCACTTCTTCGAGCAAGCGCGGTCGTCGCTGATGTCATCCATATTTCTTGAAACATGTGCAAATCCTTGACAATTATGGCCGAGCACGCGACCATCCCTTTTAATTAAGTTCATTAAATGTTGTCCGGTAACCGCATGCCACGTGGCCCTCTTCCTGTTGCCGCATGCTTGACAAGACAGGCGGATATCCTCTACTGATGTGACTAGCGCCTTTTTGAATTCCACGGTCAGATCTTCTTCTAGGTTTTAGAAACCTTGGATCAGACAGTTGAGAGCGACCGACCGTGAAGTTTATAAGCCTCACGTGTTCCATCGTCTTCTCCACTTCGTTCCTTCATCTTCGAGCTTCATCGTTGTGGCATTCCGCTTCTTCGTCGGTGATCTCCTTACTCCGGTAATCTCTCGCTTCTTTGATCGATTCTGTGTGATCTTCCTTGTAAGGTCTTCAATCGATTCGGTCTAGTGTTCGTTTATTGTTCATCTTCGATCTTGTTCTTTCGATGTCAAGCTCAACTCAGCCTCTCGTTGTCGTCCCTGGACTCTGGTACACATCCATTGAGTGTAGGTTCGACGCAGGCGTTGCGGAGAGTTTGAGGGTTGCATATGAAATTCCTCCTAACTATCAAATTGGTCTCCCCTCTACCTTTGATCGTCCGGTCGAACCGCTACCCAATTTCGTAACATTTTTTAGGGACCAATTTACCACCAGTCTGCGGTTCTCGATCTACCCTTTCTTCTCTACTATTTGTAAATATTTCCGTATTTCTCTTCACCAACTAGTGTCAAACTCTTTTCGGCTGCTGTGCAAGGTCGTCATTCTATTCCGCCTGCACGACATTCCCCTTACTCCTCGGCTCTTCCATTATTTTTATTATCCCAAATTGTCCAAGTCGGGGGCCTTCTTATTCCAAGCCCGAGTGGGCTTGGTCTTTTTCGATAAGTTGTCGTCCTCCAATAAATATTAGAGGGAATACTACTTTTTTGTCTGGCAATTAGAGGTGCCGAACCCACCAGAGCTCAAAAAATACAAGAGCCACTCGGACTACCTCCATGCTGAATCATAATTGGCTAGGCAAAAGTACTATACTCACAAATTGCTGCACGAGGGGGTCCTCTATGTGTTCGTCTTGAGGCCGATTTGCACGAAGCTTCCATCCAGCCTAGGTACACTCCTGCTTGGTTATAACTTTTGAATCTAACTGATTTTTCCTTTTCTTTTACAGCCCAAGTCATGTTGTGTGCACGTCTGGCCGGAAAAGCCAAGCTCGCGGACACTGAGATCAGTGCGGTGGACGTGGCTGAGGTGTGCAGCCGATCGGCTCACAAGAAGACCCGCTTGGAGAGAGCGAGGGAGCGCCAGCCTTAGTGAGCGAAGGGATAGCCAGCCGGACGCCCAGGGTGGAGCGGTTGGTGCATCAAATCCTCCCTCCGCACGGCTGTCCGTGATTCCGATTGAGGGGGCGTCAGACTAGGCCTCTTCTGAGGAACCACTGATAAGCCGCAAGAGGCACCGGGTGGAGGCGACATCGCGATCTGCTTCCTCTGTGGCATAGACCCCCACCAGGACTAGCCTGCGCCTTCCTTACACCGAACGGGTTGAAACCTCGACGCTAGCTCTTCGACCGTTCCCCCTACATCATCGGATCGGAGACCATCCATGTCCAGTCTGCCATAGGGAACTATATTTTGCTTTTATGCCGCCGCCGCCGAACATTCAAAAGTATGGTATCTGGCCGGCATCAACATCTCGGCCATCCTACAGAGCGACCTCGACCCAATCAGCCCCGAGCGGTCATCGCCACATAACGGTGGTTAACCATCTTCCGACTGGGGAATGGTGTGAGTTGGACGACGCTGAATCCCGAGCCCCTAAGCACCAGATAATCATTCAGGGGCCGCGCACATAGATATGGGCAGACGCACGAGCCCGTGCAGCGGTCATGCCTTCGGGGGTGCTCGTGGACAACCATACCCAGATGTCCACTGGAGTAAGTATTTTGTATGTTCTTAATGTATCTCCGATCGACGCTTAATTTTTCCTGGTTCCTCACAGTATTAGGTAGAGAGCCTGACCATGTGACAAAGTCTTGCTTTTCAGGAGCAGGAAGTTAAGCAGCTGAGGGGGTTGAGCGGCCAATCATCTGCTTCTCAGGTGCAACTGGAGCATATGAATGCTGAGATGGCTCAACTAAGAGTCGATCTGGCTAAGAGCGCCAAGCACCTGGAGGCGGAGAAGGAAAAAACACTGAACAGGTCAACCAATTAGCTCGGCTTAATAAATAGGCCAGCACCTATGAATTCAAAATTCATTCGGCCAACACTAGGAAACTGCGAGCTATTGAAGATTTGGAGATCAAAAACAAAGAGTTTCGAGTATTGGCCCAGAACTTGAAGGAAGCTGAAGTTGCCCTAAAAATATAGCTGGATGGATGGTTACCCGAGCATACTGCCTTGAAAACCCAACTCACTACAAAAGATGAGGAGATGGCGGCGCTGAAGGCAGAGTTGGACGCCTCCCGAACGGACTTAGAGACTTATCAGGAGGTCGAGTCAAGTAGGTTCGAGCTCATGAAGCGATCCTACATCCGCTTGGATGCTTTTAATGACAAGGTCACTAATTAGACACTTTGTCTGTTCGACCTAGCGATCGAAGGGACGTTCAATCAACTCAGGGAAGGTGGCTACCTCCCCACCGCTCTATCAAACAAGGTTATTAGTCGGGAAAAGTTGACTGAGTTACTGTCTGATGATGTCTTAGATTATCTGATGTGAGCCTGTTGAGAGTTCTGCCTCTGTAAAAAATTTTGAAGTTTCACTAAATGTTTGTCCATCAGGATAACCTTTATATTCTTCTAGTATTTTAATTGTTTGACTCGTTTTTCAAGCGTCGTGTAAACTAAGTGTGGCCTCGTGTTTCTTTTGATCGACAGTGGCTTATCTACTTAGCCGATTAATCCATTTTGTTTTCAAGGTCGTCGCTTGACCGTTATAGTGTAGACATGGGTTTAAGGTCACCGCTTGACCACTAACGAAGATAGGGATTTAAGGTCGCCGTTTGACCACTGATGAAGATAGGGGTTTAAGGTCGCGGTTTGACCGTTGACGAAGACAGGGGTTTAAGGTCATCGCTCGACCGCTGACGAAGACAGGGGTTTAAGGTCGTCACTCGACCGCTAACGAAGACAAGGGGGTTTAAGGCCGCCACTTAACCATTGATAAGGTCGCCGCTCGACCGCTGATGAAGATAGGAGTTTGAGGTCGCCGCTCGACCATTAATGAAAATAGGGGTTTAAGGTCGTTGCTCGACCATTGATGAAGACAGGAGTTTAAGGTTACTGCTCAACCACTGATGGAGACAGGGGTTTATGTTGGTGCAGTAAGCATCCGACGATCGAACTCGTGTTTTGATAATGGCAAAGAATTCAAAGTTAAGATGTTTTGTAGTCTAACAAGTCTACTTGAGGATTTCAGGAAAGTCCTAGCTGCGGTTAGGCAAAGGGAAAACCCTAGGGGCGGTAACCCTAGGTCATAGGGGGTGGTAACCCTATGCGGAAAGTCTTGGTAGGTCGATGTCTTCAGGCAAAAGTCCTAGGGGGTGGTAACCCTAGGTGGAAAGTCTTGGTGTCGCGAACCAGGTGAAATACTGGACTAGCCGGGGAAGCGGATGTCCAGCAGAAAGTCCGGAAGCATTGAGTGCTGAGCAAAAGTCCAGTCGATCTGGAGAATCGCACTGGCAACAGGTAAATCTCCTGAGTGGAGTAGGTGAGGACGCGTTCCCCGTAGAGGGAACAGTAGGCGTCGGGTCGACCTAGGGTTTTCGGTTGGAAACCCGAAGTCATACTCGGACAGTCCGGAGACTGTCTATACTTCATTTATCATGTTTATTGTGCTAACTTTGTGTTGCAGGATAGTGTTTGGGACTAACGTATCTTGCAGGTGCAAAGGAGCAACCTAAAGCCTCGGATGAACAGTGTCCGAGGCGCCTCCATGGAGCTTGGAGGCGCCTCGGGTGCAAAGGATGAGCTGGCTGCGAAGCACCATTGGAGGCGCCTTGAAGAAGGCAGAAGGCGCCTTGAGTGAGGTTTAAGGCGCCTTGAATGGATGAAATTCGACCAGGTCAGATTTGATCCACGCGGAAGACCAGGCAGCATGGATGCACCTTGAACAGCCTTCAAGGCGCCTTGAACACCCTTTATAAGGGGGTTTCGACCAGCACTTCTACACAACGAATATCAAGTGATCTCTCATCAACGTGCTGCTCCAAAAGACACTCCGAAGTGCTGCTACAAGTGCCCGACGACCCGAAGCTTCAGATTTAGCATTTCTTGTTGTCGGTATAATACTTATAGCTTTTAATTGTACTCATAATTGTAATCTTTTAACGAGCTTATAGTTGTTGCCCACTGAAAGCGATCAAGGATCGCGGGCCTTCGAGTAGGAGTCGTCACAGGCTCCGAACGAAGTAAATCTCTGTGTCCTTCTGTTTGTGTTTGTTTGTTTTTAATTCCGCTGCTTTAATTACTCTAACGCTGTTTTCGATTCCGATACGTACAAAATAGCCACGAGCGCTATTCACCCCCTCTCTAGCGCGTCTCGATCCAACAATTGGTATCGGAGCCCAGACTGCCAGAAGGTTTAACTGTCGACTGTGTACAAGAGCTATGGTCTGATTGAGCCATGTGGGTACAATATTGACCTCGAACAAAGAAAGTGGGGGATCCTATGTTCGGATCAAGAGGACCAGACACCAGGCAGGAAGTCCTAGTTACGACTAGGCAAGGAAGTCCTAGTAGGTCGGGTGAACCGAGGGGCAGGAAGACCTGGTGGGTCGAGGATCGGATGTGGGAAGCCTATGGTCCTTTGTTTGAGGGGGGGCTTGTTGGGGTTGCAAGGTTGCAAACATAGTCCCATATTGGAAACACATGGGAAAGATCATGGGTTTATAAGAGAAAAGATATCTCCATTGGCATGAGGCCTTTTGGGGAGAGCCCAAGAGCAAAGCCATGAGGGTCTAGGCCCAAAGTGGACAATATCATGCTATTGTGGAGATATCTAAATTCTTTTCGATCCAACAGTTTATAGTCACCGCTTAACTTTTAACTTATCCTGGTCGGCCAAAGAGTCTGGAAAGCTTTGATTTTTATTCAAGTTGGTCTTGCATCCAGAAGGCATATACACAAGTACATTTATATTTGCTCACACACCTCTCATCCAGGCTTATAGGATTGGAGATGATTCGTGTTCCATGGTCGCTCGAGTCATCTTCCATTTTCATCTTACAAGTAATAGGCCCCTGAGCAGAGTTTCTGTACGACCTTATAAGGTCCCACCCATGGTGCCTTGAGTTTGGTGATGTCGTCGGCTGGCTTGATTTTCTTCCACACTAGATCACCGACCTGAAAGGACCTCGGGATCACCCTCTTGTTGTAGTTCTGCCTTATTCGTTGTTGGTAAGCCGTTAGCCGCACGACCGCTTTATCCCACGCTTCATCCACCAGGTCGAGCTCCATTAATTTTCGCTCGCCATTTCCCTCATCGTAGAGTTGCACCTGGTCGGATTCTACTCCCACTTCTACAGGAACCACTGCCTCTCCTCTATACACTAGCTACAATGGTGTTACGCCAGTCGCCTCCTTTGGAGTCGTGCGAAGTGGCCACAAGACACTTGAGAGCTCGTCGACCTAGCTACTTCTTGTGTGGTCAAGCCAGGTTCGTAAGCCTCTGAGGATCTCTTAGTTTGTGACCTCCGCCTGGCCGTTCTTCTGGGGGTAGGCGACTGAGGTGAAGGACTGTTGGATGCCATAGCCTTTGCACCACTCCCTGAGCTTCTGACCCGCGAACTGCCTCCCATTATCCGAGACAAGCCGGCGGGGGGATGCCGAACTGACAGAGGATGTTCTTCCATATGAACTTGATGACCATCGGCTCATTTATCTTTGCAAGGGGCTCAGCCTCCACCCATTTTGAAAAGTAGTTCACAGCAACGAGCAGGAACCTTCGCTGACCTATCACCATGGGAAATGGCCCCACGATGTCCATGCCCCATTGATCGAACGGGCAGGATACCATGGGCAAGTTCATCTCTTCGATCAGTCGGTGTGATGTATTGTGATACTTTTGGCAGGACAGGTATGTGGCTATCGTCCGAGCGGCATCCTCTTGGAGCGTTGGCCAAAAGTATCCGGCTAGGAGAATCTTTCAAGCTAGTAAATGGTCGTCTGGATGGCTTCCACAGGAACCTTGGTGCACTACTTGCAAGATGTACGTTGCGTCCTCTAGTCCAACACACTTGACCAAAGGCCTAGAGAAGACTCTTTTGTATAGCTGATCTCTAACCAAGGTGAACCGTCTGGCCCTCTTCTTTAATAGACGCGCCGCCTCTTGGTCTTCCGACGTACTTCCCGATCAGAGAAATTTGATTAATAGTGTTCTCCAGTCGCTCGGAAAGACAACTCCCTCCATTTGGTCAATATGCTCCACCAAAGAAATTTGTTTGATCGGTTGGCTGATCACGAATAGTGATAATGAACTAGCTAACTTACCCAGTTCATCTGCTACTTGATTGTCCGATCGAGGAATCTTCTGTATAGTGACTTCATGAAAATTTGTCTTTAGCTTCTCGAAGGCTTCTACATATAACTTGAGTCGGGGGTTGCTAATTTTGAACACTCCCGACAGCTGCTAGGTGGCCAACTAGGAGTCCAGGTGAATGAGGACTTTTGTGGCTCCGACATGCCTTGCTGCTTGCAAGCCGGCTATCAAGACTTCATACTCAGCCTCATTGTTGGTGGCGCGATAATCCAGTCAAATTGAAAGTTGCATTCGGTCTTCCCTTGGGGAAATGATCAAGATGCTGATTCTGCTGCCTTGTCGGGTGGAAGAGTCATCAACATATATTCCCCAAATTGCTTCTAGCTTGTCATTCTGGATTTCTGTGACGAAATCAGCCAAGGCCTGAGCTTTTATCGCCGTTCGAGATTAGTATTGGATGTCGAACTCACTTAGTTCAGTTGTTCACTTGATCAGCCGACCAGATGCTTCTGGGTTAAGGAGGACTCTTCCCAAGATATTGTTGGTCATCACAATGATTGGGTGGGAGAGGAAGTACGGGCGAAGTATCTGAGCGGCTAGTACCAAAGCTTAAGCTAATTTTTCCAGATCACTATAACAGGAGTTAGCGTCTTTTAATATATGGCTTAAAACATACACAGGTTGTTGCTCTTGCCCATTCTTCTTAACTAATGTCAAGCCAACCACATTTTTGGTGGATGACAGATAGATCCAGAGTGGCTCTCCTGCGCTCGGCTTAGTTAATATAGGCAAGGAGTTGAGATAATCTTTGAGCTCTTCAAACGCTCGGTCGCACTCCGCATCGTACTGGAATTTTATCGTCTGACGCAACACCTTGAAGAATGGTAGGCTCTGGTCGGATGATTTGGATATGAATCTAGACATAATAGTAATATGCCCGGTCAACCGTTGGGCTTCCTTTAAGTTGCGTGGCGGTAACATATCTTGTAGAGCCCAGACCTTGCTCGGATTCGCCTCGATCCCACGCTCAGTGATAATGTATCCCAGAAATCGACCACTCTTAGCACCGAAAAGACACTTGTTCGGGTTCAGTTTTATTCTATAAGCCCTCAGAGTTTGGCAGGTCTCCTTGATGTCTGTGTAAAGATCAACAACTCTTGGAGATTTTATTAATATGTCGTCGACATATAACTCTATATTTCGGTCGATCTATCGCTGGAACACCTTGTTCATGAGCCTCTGATAGGTGGCGCTGGCATTCTTTAGTCTGAATGGCATGACATTGTAGCATAATGTTCTATCGGCCGTGATAAAGCTGACCTTTTCTTGATCTTCTCGGGCGAGCGGCACTTGGTGATAACCTTGATATGTGTCGAGCATGCAGATATATTAGCTAACAACCTACCGTAGAGTACACCATCTGGTCTATCCGGGGCAGCGGATAGAAATCCTTGGGGCATGCTTTATTCAGGTCGCGGAAGTCTATGCAGACCCTCCATTTGTTATCCAGCTTGGGGACCAATACGATGTTAGCAAGCCAGCTCAGAATTTGTACCTCCCGTATATGGTCGACTTCCAGCAATTTATCTATGATCCGCTCAGATGACCAAGTTCTATTCTATGGTAAAGTCCCTTTTCTTTTGTTTTACTAGCCAAGTGTCTGGTCGGATGTGTAGTTTGTGCTGAGCCACACTTGGCGAAATGTCGGATAGCTCATGTGTTATCCAAGCGAACACATCATGATTTTGTCTCAGGCAAGCTACCAGCTCCACTTTTTTCTCATCCTCTAGATCGACGACGATGAAGGTAGTTGCTTCCGGGCGGTTAGGGTGGATCTGAACTTTTTCTTTCTCTTCATAGACTAGCATGGGGGGTTTTTCAATGTTGGCATTCACCTCTAGGCGAGGTGTCTTCCGAGCGGCTCATGCTTCCATTCTGACCATCTCGACATAACAACGTCAAGCAGCCAACTGATCTCCTTTGAGTTCTCATACTTTACGTCCACCAGGAATTTGATCTTCTAACAGTAGGTGGACACTACCGCTCGGAACTCATTGAGTGTCGGTCGGTCTAAAATGACGTTGTAGGCCGAGGGCGCATCTACCACTATGAAATTTGTGGTCCTTGTCCGCTTTAAGGGTTTTTCTCCAAGTGAGATGACCAACTTGATCTAACCGATCGGCAACACTTTGTTGCCTGTGAAGCCATAGAGCGGAGTTGTCATTGGCAGCAGTTCACTCCGATCAATTTGCAATTGATCAAATGCCTTCCTGTATATGATATTTACTGAGCTCCCTGTATCAATAAAAGTGTGACGAACTGTATAATTGGAAATTACCACTTGGATAATTAATGCATCATCGTAGGAGACCTCCACTCCCTCCAAATCCTTAGGCCTGAAGCTAATCTCGGGTCCCTCAGCTTTCTTCTTGCTGCAGCCAACAGCGTGGATTTCGAGCCGCCGCGCATGCAACTTCCTTGCTCGATTAGAATCTTCGCTGGTCGGTCCGTCGACGATCTTTACTATCTCCCCCCGAGTGGCATTACTTCAATTCTATTCTTCCCTTGCAGACGGTCTGGTCTGTTCGGAGGAGGCTCGAGCAGGGATTCGGTCCCTTTGTGGTTGGTGGTGGCGTGGCCCAGTCGTCCTTTCCGAATTCCTTCGTTCTGTAGATCGGCTTCGGTGACACCGATTCGGAAGTGGCGATCATTGGAGTATCCGCGCAGAACTGACCTGCTAGCTGTCAGGTCATAGCAGTCCCTAGTGTTGTGTGTCGTCGACTGGTGGAAGGTGCAAAACATTGGTGTCCACCTCTTGCTTCTTGGATGAGCGGTCGCCACTTACTGTATGGCATGTGGCTAAGTCTCCTGGTGTGGAGTGGCTCCCGACCAAGGCCCTTTAGGTGGTTGATGACTGCCCCGCTCAGATGCTCCTATAGGCTTGGTGGCTACCTCCTTCTTCCTTGCCGCCTGAGCTTCTTCCATATTAATGTATTCATTGACCTTCTTTTAGAGATGACTAAAGTCCTTCGGCAGCCGCCGAATGAGAGAGCGGAAGAACTCTCCCTCGATGAGCCTTTGGGTGAAGGTGTTCACCAACACATCTAAGGAGACTGCTGGAATGTCCATCGCCACCTGATTGAAGCGCTGGATATAGGCCCTCATTACCTCTCGGGGCCCTTGCTTCAACAAGAACAGATTCATGCTCATCTTCTGGTGGCGGCGACTACTAGTAAAGTGATGCAGGAATGCCGCTCGAAAGTCCTTGAAGCTCTAGATCGAGCTGTTCGGCAACCCTTTGAACCATTATTACGCTGCTCCATATAAAGTGGTAAGGAAGACTCGGCATTACACCCCGTCCATATACTGGTGAAGGGTGGCTGCGTTGTCAAACTTGGCTAAATGGTCGTCAGGATCGGTTGCTCCATTGTACTCCCCGATCGACAGCGGGGTATAATGCTTCGGCAGAGGGTCATTTAGGATCCTCTCCGAAAATTATTGATTGACCCGCTCGGGCGAGTCGTCTTCCCTCAGCGCTTTTCCCTTTCGTGCATCATGCACGAGCACCTTATCCGAAGAAGATCCCCGATCTCTATCCGCTTAGCCTCTTTCTTCTGGGGGAGCTCATGATAGCGCTTGGTTGAAGGGGATTGGTGCATTACGGGCCTCCCCATAGGAGCCGATCGATCTCTTATTTGGCTCCCGAGTGGAAAGTTGATCCGCTCGATCTTATTTTTCTCTTTCAGCCTATCGACCTGTTGCAGAGGCAACCGGCTCATGCGTTGCCTGATCGACCAACACTTGTTGTTGTTGCTCCAATATCTTCGTCACTCGAGCTTGTATTAGTGCATCGAGATTCTCTTGCGTTAGCGTCACTGTTGTGAGTCGTCCAACATCTTTCATCTTCTTATTCGGATACAGGCCATGTTCCCACAAACGACGCCAAAATGATCCTGTACGAATGAAGGAAGCTGGAAAACCGGGGATGGGGTGACTACTGACGAGATGAAGATCTCAATCCTGCAAAACAAAACCAAATCATGGAAGGGGTCTCCGGCGTTGGCCCTCCGACACTCAAGTTAGAATCAGGAAGAGAGAATGAGTAGTTTAGAAATAGATAAATCTTGCATGCCTTTCCTCATACCTGGTGTACTCTTTTATACCTTTCTTTGTGATCGTTCATCTGTCCTTATTTAGTGATATTAATTGCCAGAGGAAGGTTTTTTTGTCTTGACTTTCGTGCATTAATGATAAATGGAGTGTTCTTGGTCTTGACTTCTTCATATTTAATTATAATAGACGAAGTGTTCTCTTTTGTTTTGTTATCTCCTCCTATGTAGTGTCATTCTTGCATCGAACGGGCAATCTGAACGGCTCGCTTTCCTATCGGGCGGACGGTCTGAGCGGCTCATTTTCCGACCGACCGAAACAACAAACTACAGGTTGTCCATTTGTCTGATCGACTCATGATGTCCATTTATCTGACCGGTGATCCACTCGGCCACTCCTTTGTCGACCGGGATAACCAGACAACCACCTTTGGCCAAGGCTCTTTCCGTAAGGCTCGACGTTGATCGCCTTAACTTTGACCGACACCGTATCAATTGACTCGTGACAGGTGGGGCTCTCCGTTATCGCTGCATCAATAATAATAATAATAATAATAATAATAATAATAATAATAATAATAGTTGCACGAGTTAAATAAATGTTTAACTAATTTATAAAAAGAAAACTCGAACTTGAGTTGAGCTCGAAAAGCTTGAAGTACCCAACGGTTGAGTTAGGTCGATTTACACCCCTAATGAATAGTGATGAGTAGAGAGGACCACGCATGAAAGTGCCCTTTAATAAGTTGGAGCGAACCCACGAGACCATCTAACCCACCCACCCACCCACCCGCCTGCAGCAGTGCAATTATCCGGCCCGGCCCGTACGTACGTTCTCCATTTAACTATATACGCAATTACTCATCTGTATATTAATGCATCAATCAATTGAGTAGATAAGATATATAGCTAGGTGGGTTGTTAAAGATCACATGCAACGAAGCTTAACCACAAGTCAAATAACTGAACGCCCGTTTCTTGAAAATCTATATATTTATCCATGGAGATTGATCTCTCGATCGTCGAGGCATTTAATTTAATTTGCTCCATGAAACTTTCAGTTGCTGTTCTAATTATTTGTGCAGTAGAAGCTAGGCAAGCCATGAAGATCGAGCTACCTCTCATCATCTGGGTTGATATCCTTGCTCTGGTCTTGTCAAGTGAACGGTCCTTACTGATGCAACTCTTGTTCATTGTCTGTTCGACCTTGAATATAATTGAAGCTCAGGTAATTAATTAATTATATGATTAATTAACAGGTAGTTCATATCTCAATCGATTCAGATAGAATGATTAATTATATTAACAAGTAATATTTAGTAAATACAATTTGGTGCAACTTAATTGTCTATAATGATAACCTAGCTACAAATTGTAATACATATACAATATATATATAGAGAGAGAGAGAGCATGCATGCATAATCTTTCTCTACCAAATATTATGGTGTTTCAACAATCTAGCTTTTCTTTTTGATCTCTAGATACATTTACAGGGCCGAAGTCAGAAATTTCATATTGTAGGCTAGAGGTGTAAGATATGTGTTTACGTTGACGGAGGACGGCCTTGCCCCCATTCGCCCCCTCCCAGCTTCCCGCCTTCCCATTTCTATACCCTTACACCTCTTGCATTAAACAAACAAGTTAGACTGCTTATATAGGAGTCTTGGTTATCACTGAACATGAACATTCTGTTTACCACCTTGTTTTAGATCGATCAAACTGGCTGAAAACTCCTTTCTTAATTGCCATGGTCTAAATTAAATCGATCGGTCCCAACTTGATCCGATCTGGTCTACGCCTTCCATTCTTTTGTTCTCCAACTTCATTTTCTTTTGACTTTCCTAACTATATATAAAGAATATGTATGTTCTTATCATGATTTGTTTACTATTGTAATTAAACGTATCGATCTCTTTCGTATTCGTACAATGTATTTATACATTTGGATGAAGTTGTGAGAATATGTAAGAGCTCTCACACAACAATTATGAATTGACCCACTTGAACAAGTTTTCCAAAATAGACCCTAGAGACCTCGATCGATATACCTTTGGCATGTGATGGTGGTGAAGATGCATGGCGATAATACGGGAAGATAAGAAATCATAGAAGAAGATCGAGGAGAGAAACTATTGAAATAAGTTAGAGATTGCAACTATAATTCATAAAGTATGATGCATCAACATATATACATGACCACAACAATCAAAGGTTTGACAATTTTATTATGAATCATCTTGCTCACATGAAAGCATACTATAGTGAGGAGATAGATTGAGTATGCTCATGAAAGATCCAAAGGGGATTAATTAACAACGTGATGATGATGACAAGGAACTAAGATTTTGTTAGGAGCAATAGATGTTAAGCATCATCAAGAGGTTGTAGACATACACTTTGAGAGTAAGTAGAAATGGAGAAACCATCAACTTTGGAAGGCCAAGAGAGATCTTCCCCCTACTCAAGGGCATTTGATTTGATTATACAAGGCATTAGGGTTTGATAAATCCCAAAGTCGAAGAGAGTAGCAATTAGCAAATTTCCCAAAATATTGTATCTGCCAAAGAATAAATTAAATTTGCTCAAAGAAGCCAGATAAATTTTGGATTTTCCAAATGACCCATCCTTCCTTTTTTTTTATCCAAATCACCACCATATCTTTTTACAGACCTAAAGTACCCTTGGCTTCGCATTATTAAAATTCCTTTTTACTTTTATTTTTTCTGTCAGCTTTATTTTTATATATAAATGCCGGTATGCACGCACGTAGTTGGCGTAGCTACCATGCAAGCACATGCATGACCTAATTAATGAAAAAGGAAACGTTTAATTATTGGACGTGTTAGTTAAGTTAGTTAGCATTTATGATTAGGTAGGAAGTAATCTACATGCAATTCGAGCAATATGAGGTTAACCTAAAGAAAATTATAATCCAAATACACAAACATGATACAACTGATCAATATAATTATCACAAGACACGTTGAGCATAATTATTTTATGACCTAACCAACTTCAAGGTCGAATAGACATGAAAAATGAGTGTTAAATGAAGGACCGCACATTTGACAAGGTTTGGCATGGATAGAGCACCAGTTTAGCAGTTTGTATTCTATCTGTTTTGCTTGGTTCCTTCAAAGAAGGTATGTATGCTACAAATTTTAATTTTATTTTGCTTAATGATGATTCTTAATTACTTGTTCCCATGTTGAGTCAGTCTTTATTCTGTTGTATGCTATAAGTTCTTTGTAAGATGCTAGAAAGCATTATTGAATGAGTACTCTAGATATTCAAAGTTAATAGTGTTTAGTGCAAATGGATTTATAACAAATATTTGTCAACAAATTTTTTTTGTTTAATCGTTTTAGTTCAATTTCATTTGTTGATGCATCATTTATGTAATCTTAGTACATTCATGAATGACTATAGAAAAATTTCTAAGAATAATTAGTTTAATAAAAACATTATACACTGCTAGAAAACATGACTTTAGAGACAAAATATTTCATTTTTGAAAGTTGGTTTTTTGTCTCTAAAACATGTTTGAAACGGAATAATCCATTTCAAAATTTCATTATTGAACTATTTATAAATTTGTATATAAATTTCTCTCTAATTCTATTTTAAATCTGTTATTAGTTTGTCTTAAATTATATAGTAAATGTAAATGTAATCTATTTATAAATATGTTTATAATCATGTTTATAAATTCGTATATAAATTCTTTTTCTAATTTTATTTTAAATCTATCATTTCAAATATTATTTTACCAAAAATAATCACACATTTCAAATAAATTAAAAATATTTAAAACATCCAAAAGTATCATATAATTAAATACTCACATCATCCAAATATTCATATTATCTAACTAATTCTAATTTTTTATTTTGTTTATCACGACGCTCACGGGACCAAATCTTCCTAGATATAAATGATTTATATATCTCACATCTAGAATCATCTTATGAACCATCTCCTTGAGATTTTCTTCTCTTTGTCTACCTTCCTCGATAAGTTTTTCTTCCCCATGCCTATTTTCTTTCATAACGAGTTCCAATTTTTTTTTTTTTTACTTTCAATAAATTTTTTCTCCATCTTCTTGCTAGTAGCACACATGTTTTCAATTTCTTATGATAGTTCTTTGTTTTTCTCATTGGTGCACATTTCATTAAAAACTTCCATTGTATGATATTCCAAAGTATTGATTGCATCCAAATCTATACACCCTCCCCTTACATTGGTCACCTACTGTTGGAAGCGCTTTGAAGCATACGCGAAGGAGGACATTGAGACAAGTTGTGGGCTTGAATGCATCCAAGGGACGAGAGCTAAAAGGAAGAAGGCTTGAAGGCAAGAGTCGAGGGAAGCGACTTTGAGGCATGCGTGAAGGATGACATTGGGACGAGTCGCGGGCTTGGATGCATCCGAGGGATGAGAACCAAAGGAAGTAACCTTGAAGACAAGAGGTCAAAGCTGTGAAAAAGAGTCAAGTGAGTCGTGAGGGTCCGAGTGTTGAGAGAAATGTACTCGGAATGGGAAACCCTAGGTTTAAGGTTGTACTAGTCAACTAGCACTGGGATCAGTCGACTGGGGGTGAGCAAGAGCGCTTCTATGCCCGAAATGGCTAGGATCAGTCGACTAGTCCGTGGACCAGTGGACTGATAGAGAGCCGTTAAAAGAGTCGTTGGGCTGCCGCCAGTCGACTGATAACGGCAAAATAGAAGATTTGTTTTCTTCCAAGCTCTATAAGAAGGAGCTTAGGATGGCCGACCAAGGCGACGAAACTAGTGGTGGCTAACCCTAATTAGTAGTCAACAAGTGCTTAAGGTTCTCTCATGTCCAAGTGTTCTTGGTTGGTGTTGTGGTGAGATTTCTCCACCCACAAGGAGTTGCTTGAGTAGCCGGAGTTTGCCGGGGGCTAATCCACCGACGGATAGGGATCACCCACCTTAAAGATAGTCATGGAGTAGGGGTCCTAATCTCCGAACCACGTTACATCGACGTGTATTGGTTTGCATTCTTTCCTTTAGTATTTAACTTGTTTGTTTTGTAGTATTCCACTGCGCAAGCTAACATACGTAGGAAGCTATCGAATTGGGGGCACCATCTATCCAACACCCCTTCTAGCCGGCCACAAGATCCTTAACACCTACCACATCACACAATGATTTGAGATTGAAGGAAGGATGAATAGAGTGATCATCAATATTTTGCCTCTCTCTCTATTGTTCCTGTCCATATTACAGTAACTCATATTAGTTTAATAAATATAAAAAAAACAAGTGGGATGCCAATATGATATAATAACATATTAATGAATAATTAACTATGTTAACTTACACTAGGGCTGATTTGTTATTCACAAACTCTCTGGTACCTCGCTTCCTTTTATATATTCGTTCAAAAACTTCAAATTCATACACTTCTCATCGCAATTTTTTTTCTACAATCATATATAACATATGTTAATATATAATAGATCATATGAGATACATTGAATTTAAGTCTAAATATAAAAATTTAATATATGAGATGTGCAAATTATTGAAATAAACACATAAAAAAGAGTTTTACCATCCTCTCCCAGTGTGCTCCAAAAGAATTTGATCCCTCAGTATGTTTGGTAATAAACACATCCTTCATTATCATTTTATTCTTATGAGTAATATCACATTTGATCTTGTGATCTTCTCTATTCCACTAATTGTTAACTAGGTCATTCCAGATATTAGCCTCTATCCATTTAGGTCCCCTACCTATTATATCTAATATATTGGCTCCCTTCCTAAATCTTCTTATGCCAATGATAATGCTACTTTCTTAGCCAAATGAATTGTTATCTTATATCTCTCACTTGCATTTTCATTCCATATCTTTTTCATTTCAAAGTCCATAAAATTATCCTATTTATATTTCAACTGTATCAAATTCAATACACAATCAATTGTTATAAATAATATCAATGGTGAATTAATTCATACAAAATGAGATTTATTTTTTTAGAATTTAAAATATATTACTTACCTTAAAATTTTCCCAAAGCAAATCCTTAATATCTTCATACACATTTTTTCATGTTGGCCACATTCCTTTAATAATTCCTTTGATATAATTCCTTTGATATCATTTGTAATTTCACGAGGAACCTCAATTTCAAAAAAATCTAAAGACAACAAAATTAAAAATATTATAATAAGAAAAATAATTTATTACAAAATAAGCACAAAACTTATAAAATTTAAAGGTCATATGACTCACTTATTCATAGCCACATTTATTTTAGTTTGTTTATCAATATTTGATGGAATCTGAGATCCTTGATAAGGTCCTCTTCGTCGAACTACTAATGAACCACCTTCTTCATATCAAGCATCATTGATCATATCATTTTCTAAAATTTATCTTTCCTCCTCATCCTATGACAAATAAATACATATAATTAATGAAATTTAACAAATACATTATCAAGATAAAATTTACACACCTGTGTTTCATTTGGTATGTTGTCAAGTTCATATCATGTTGCCTACATATATCATCATTAAAGTAAATATTATGTAACTCAATAATTTATTCAAATTGTATACCATTAATAAAATTAAATATACATACTCATCTTGTATTGTAAGAGATTGACATCTATGTCGTCTTCTCCCCCTTGATCTTCTTTTATTGGAACCAACATCGGTTTCGTCCCTCTATTTGATAGCCTGCATCACATAAATAAAAAATTCAACAAAAGACTTCAACAAAAGAGAATACAAGGAAAAAATCAGCAAAAGAGAATTGTCGTAAACAACAAACAATTCAGTAAATAAAAATTCCTAAAAACAATTCTTATAGTAACAACAAATAAAATTCAACAAAAGACAACTGCAGTAAACAACAAATTTTGTTGTAAACAACAAAAAAGAAAAAATTCTATTGTGCACAATGAATAAAATTCAGCAAACAAGAATTGTAATAAACATACTTAATGCAACCTACTTGGAGAATTATATTTGATGTAAACCACTTGTTTTCATGTTGAAGACCAAAAAGAAAAATATGTTACATAAAATTTGAATGTGGAATATTAGAACTTGACATGTATTGCTAGAATAATATTCACAATAAATAAATAATTTTAAGACAGAAATCTGGAAATGTTGCTAGTTGAGATAGAGCTTAAGAATAAAATTCAAGAAAGTGAGCTATCTTTGTAAGACATAAATCTGAAAATTGATTTTCTCTTGATTTTCTTAAGAAAGAGATAGAATCTTTAAAACAGGAAGTCTATAAATCATTGGTGAACATAAATGATCTCAGGCATACAAAAGATGGAGATACTATTCTGGATACTATGAAATCTGAGGCACCAAACCAAATACTAAAGCAGAATTTATTGAAGCATGCTTCTGAATTTGTTGAAACATGCCCAACAAACTAATTTCTAATAAGTATTAACAATCTTCTCGTATCAAGGATAGCAATCTCACAAATTAATTTCTAAAATGTGGTAACTCGCATGTCCAACGTGGCTTACACTCGACAGTGGCCGCTGACACACAGAAAGAGGAAGAAGATGAAATTAAGGATTACCTTCTGAGAGAGAGCAACAGACGAAGTCGGTGAGATACATAAACCTGGCGAGATACACCTTCTGAGAGCAGCAGATGAATTTGGCGAGATACACATACAAAGTCGGCGAGAGAGACGAACGAAAACGAAAATGAAAATGCAAATGAAGGATTTAGCATAGGGTTTTATTAAAATAAAATAATAATAATAATAATAATAATAATATTAATTTAATAAATTTTGTTGTAATTTATATAAATTAAAAACAGAATTTATTTCAGTTTAAAAATTTATAAACAGATTGTTTTACGAATCAAATTTTGTATCAAATTCTATTTTTGAATATGTATTTATTTTTATTTATAAAAATTATTTTATAAATTCATTTTTAGCTCATTTTAAACTATGTCTCAAATATTTTTTGTATATTATATTTTATTAAAGTATATTAGATTAATAAAAATCTATTTTTAATTTACTAAAATTTAAAATAAATTCTAATTTCATTTTAAAAATTAATTTATGGAGCCTTGTTTCTTGTAGTGAATTAGAATGATAGCTTATGCAATTTATTTTATTTATTAAAAAGTATGGAGCTTAGCTATAAACTGATTCGGTGCTGCTGCAATCTTCTTATAGATTATCAATTTAGTATGTTAATTTATGATTTATTTGTTTATTTTTGCAAAGGTAATTAAACACTCAAGAGCAACTGTTCAATTGTAAACAACATCTGGTGTTCCAAAAACTCTAGATAATTCCTATTTTAATCAAATTTTAAAAATATGAGAAAATGGTCCTTCTTATTTCTTAATTAATAATTATTGATATAAGATAGGTTTGTTTGACAGGAGAATACATTTTGCATCCATTACTATTAATCCAGGGAGCATCAAATGATCGAATTTGTATTTTGATAATGGTAAAGAGGTTTAAAATTAAATTGTCTTATTATCTAATAAGTTGAACTAAATGTGCAAGAAAGTCTTAAGTGATTTTAGGCAAAAGAAAGTCCTAGCTATGGTTAGATAGGTGGAAAGTCCTAGCTACTGCTAAGTAACGAAGTCCTAGTCCGAGAGATTGGGCGAAGTCCTAGCGGATTGTGGAGACGTTTCTTGAGCAGCATGCAAAAGTGGAAGTCGCTCGGAATGTTGTGCTCAAGTTGCTAGTCGAAACTTTCTTTTATAGTCCACTTTGGGTGCCTGGAACCTCCCCCGGCCGCTCCCACAGGGCTGACGTGGTGTGCTCTTGTCGAAACTTGATCCAGTAGAAGTTATCAACCTCTGAGCGCCCGGACCGCCCTCGGGCGCTTGGACTGTGACGTAGCCCCACCAATCAGTGCGCGCCAACTCACTGGTCGATCATCTTTTGGTCGTCCGGGCGCCTAGAGCAATTCCGAGTGCCCAGACCGCCAGGGGGCCTAGCTAGGAACCTTGCTCCGGGCGAAGCGAGTCCGGGTGCCAGAGCACCTCCGAGCGTCCAAACCACCATTTTCATGACTTTGTCTTCCTGCAAAATTAGGTTAGTCCAGCAAATATCATGTAAAGAATGATAAAATTTGGCAGGACTATCCAGTCCTGGCTTTGAGTTTCGCTGAAACTCTAGATCAGACTGACACCTACTATTCCCTCTTCAAGGAATGCGTCCTCACTTACTCCTCTCAGGAAAAATTACCTTTTGCCAAACCGGTCCTCTAAACTGTCTGGACTTTTGCTCAACGTCCGAAACTTCAGGACTTCATGTTGAACGTCCGCTCCATGACTCGTCTAGTCTTCTACCTGGTGTCTGCGACCACCAGGATTTTTCACCTAGAGTCCTTGATTCTAGGATTTCACCCAAAGTCCTTAACCCGCCAAGATTTCGCTGAGTGCCCTAGACCAGGACTTTGTTGCCTAACCATATCTAAGACATTCTATCTGCCTAACCGCAACTAGGACTTTCCTTTACCTAAGATCATTTAGGACTTTCCTACACACTTAGTTCAACTTGCTAGACAACAAGACAGTTTAACTTTAAACCTCTTTTTCATTATCAAAACATAGATTTAATCATCTGGTGCTCTCTGCACCAACAATCACCCCCTTTTTGATTATGACAATTTGCTTCAAAAGTTAAGTAAAAATATACAAAATACTAATGAAGAACAATTAATGAGTAAATTTTCAAGTAATATGTTTCAAGGAAAAAATAAAATGTTATTCACATCCCCTTAAGTATTACTTTTGTTCAAAATAAATCCCCTTAATATTACTTTTTCTCAGAATAAAACTTTTTTACTTTACTTTTAACACATTTCCCCCCATTTGACATATATAAAAAATGGCTATTAGGTAGAGAGAAAAAATATTTTAAATTTAAAAAGTTAACTTTTTTCATCTCTTTCCTTTAAACACCCTAAAAATAGTACTTAACTTTTCTTTTCAAAAAATATATTTAGCTTAAAGAATCTTAGCTAAATACTTACCTTAAAATAAATTTCTTAAAAAAGTTTCAAAGGAATTTCTTTGAAAAATACTTAGCTTTGAAAAATATTTATTTAAAAAATACTTAGCTTTAAAAAGAATTTAAAAAAAAATTAACTAAATACTTAGCTTTGTAAAAGGATTTTTCTTGTAAAAAACTTAGTTAATTACATAGCTTTAAAAAAGAATTTCTTTTAAATTTTTGAAGAAGCATTTGATTTAAAATGATAAACTTTCTTTTGAAATATCACCCCTAAAAAAAATTAACTCCCTATTTCTCTCTCTCTTAAAAAGTTCAAGTAATTTATAGAGGATAGTGAGCTTAAATAATTTAATTATTTCCTTAATTAATGTCTTGATTAATGACTATGACTCTAGTGTTGGACGTTGAGAGGAGATGAAGGGGCATTGCTTCCCCTTCATCTCCCCTTTCTACAATCGTCAAGGAGACGAAGGGGCGTCCTTTCCCCTTCGTCTTCCTCTTTCTTCTTATAAAAAGCGTCCAAGATAAGATCAGCGGAGTGATCAAGGAGGAAAGCAAAGGTGGGAGGTGATCAGTGTGCGAGCAAGAGAGAACGTCTTGGGCTCCGGGATTTGGTTCGTGAAAAAGTTCGAGGAGGTTCCAAGCAGTGATCTTCTCGGTGACAAAAGCAACAGCTTCTTTGACGACATCTTCTGTGATTTCTTCGGGAGATCAATGTAAGTCATTTACAGTTTTAGTTTTTGGTTTTATTTCATGCTATCTGGATCAACAATGGTATCAAAGCCAAAATTATGGTTCTGAAGCATGAAATTAACTGTAAAATAATGACATTACGATTTCGTAATAATCGCCAATGCTGTCGAAGTCGCGATTTCCTCCCGGACATATGACAGCAGAGGAGCGCTGACGATCGCGTTAAAATATCGGTGGAAGTCGGCTGCGGGACGCCTCGTGTTTACCGCGAGAAAGCTCGCGTTTTTTTCTGTCACGAAGAAGATGAACAGTGAGCACTATTCATCCGTTAAATGGCTTGATCGGTTAATCAATTGATTCAATTGAATTGAATCAATTGAAACTCATTTCAATTGATTCAAAAACGCGCACAATTCTTCGATCGATTCATGAATCGATTGAAGATTGAAAGAAAGAAAAAACGACATGAACAGTAGGCTTTGACAGAGATCACTTGCATGTTTGTTTTTTTTTTATTTTTTTTTTCTTCTTCACATAGATCAACAGTTGGACGGTTCACCCTTGTCAAAGATCAGTTGTATAAAAGAACCTTCTCCAAGCCCCTTCTCAAATGCGTCGGGCCAGAAGGTGTCGAGTACATCTTGAAGGAAGTACATCAGGGCTCTTGTGGAGGTCACCCGGGCGGTCGTTCGCTGGCCCGGAAGATACTGCTGGCCGGATATTTTTGGCCCACTGTTCAAGAGGACTCTGCTCGGACAGTAGGCATTTGCCTGTCCTACCAAAAATATCAAAATATTTTGCACCGCCCGACTGAGGAGATAAAGACGTCTATTGTGTCTTGCTCATTCGACAATGGGGCATGGACATCGTTGGGTCATTCCCCATGGCGACAAGTCAGCGGAGATTCTTAATCGTCACGGTGGATTACTTCTCGAAGTGGGTGGAAGTCGAGCCGCTCGCGAGAATAACCGAGCATATGGTCATTAAGTTCGTTTGGCAGAACATCATATACCGATTCGGCATCCCACGTCAGGTCGTATCAGATAATGGGAGACAATTCGTCGGTCAGAAGCTTAGAGAGTGGTGCGAGGGCTATGACATCCAGCAGGCCTTCACCTCTGTGGCTTACCCCCAAAGCAACGAGCAAGCGGAAGTTGCCAATAGGGAAATCCTCAGTGGGCTATGGGCTCGGCTCGACCACACCGGAGGCTGCTGGGTTGACGAGCTCCCCAATGTGTTGTGGGCCCTTCATACGACCCCAAGGAAGGGGGACCGACGTAACTCCTTTCCACTTAGTATACGGTGGCGAAGCAGTCATCCCTATAGAGGTTGGAGTGGAATCCGATCGGGTGTGGTTCTACGATGAAGGAAACGTCGGACGAAGATTCATGGAGCTCGACTTGGTGGACAAGACGCTGGCTAAAGCAGCCATTTGGCTAATGGTGTACTGACAGTGGATAAAGCAGAACTACAACTGGAGGGTGATCCTGAGGTTTTTCTAGGTTGGCGATCTCGTGTGGAAGAAAGTAAAGCTGGTCGACGATGTCGCCAAGCTCGAAGCCCCATGGATGAGACCTTTTAAGGTCGTGCAGAGGCTCCGCTCAGGCGCCTACTACTTGGAGGATGAGAGCGGAAGGTAATTCGAGCGACCATGAAGCACAAATCATCTCCAATCCTACAGGGCCAGGTGAGAGGTGCTCAAGTAAACACGGATGTATTCGTATATTGCTTCATGGATGCAAGACAAATAAGCGAAGTACACCACTTTTGAGCTGAACCAATAGTCGAGCGACGACCTTAAACCCTCATCTTCACCAACGGTCGAGCGACGACCTTAAACCCTCAGCTTCACCAATGGTCAAGCGGCGACCTTAAACCCTCATCTTCACCAACGGTCGAGAGGCGACCTTAAATCCTCGTCTTCACCAATGACCACTAAACCCTCGTCTTCACCAACAGTCGAGTGGCGACCTTAAACCTCATCTTCACCAATGGTCGAGTGGCGACCTTAAACCCTCGTCTTCACTAACGGTCGAGTGGTGACCTTAAACCCTTATCTTCACCAACGGTCCAGTGGAGATCTTAAACTCTCATCTTTACCAATGGTTGAGCGACGACCTTAAACTCTTGTTTTCACCAACGCTCGAGCGGCGACCTTAAACCCTCATCTTCACCAATGGTCGAGCGGCGACCTTAAACCCTTGTCTCAATAAGCGGTTAAGCGTCGATCTTATAACTCAAGAACGATGAGCAGTCGACCGTGAATACGCGCTACTCAAAAGCTCCAAGTCTTCAAAATACGGTGACCATTCGGGATTATTCTGCTATGACTTCTCGTCACCAATCGAAAGGTCATAAAGGCACAATAATCAACTCGCAAACCTGCTCAAGGTTTTACGTGGCAACACATGAATAACTAAAATATGAGTCAAATCGAAGGATACTAAATAGCGGCAAGGGGATGAATGAATAAGAAAATTAAAGATCGCTGGACGGGCGATCATTCATTAATACTTGAAATAATGATTACAAATAGCTTGCATGAGGATTACAAACAGAAGGGTGAATACAAAATTACTCGAGCAAAGATCACTCTAGATAATCCAAGACATCATCGGACAGCGATTCAGTCAGCTTATCCCAACTGATGACCTTACTCGATAGAGCAGCAGGGAGGTAGCCGCCTTCCCTGAGTTGGTCAAACTTCCCTTCGATCACCAGGTCAAACAAATGAAGTACCTGGTCGGCAACCTTGTCATTAAAAACATCCGAACGGATGTAGGGTTGCTTCATAAGTTCGAACCTCCCCGACTCGGCTCTCTAATATGTCTCTAGGACTCTCGGGAGGCCTTCAGTTCTTCCTTCAACTGGGCAACTCTTCGTCCTTAGCATTGAGCTGGGTCATCATTGAAGTTTTCTCGACCAACCGCCCATCCCTCTCAGCCTTTAGCGCGGCCTCAACATCCTTCAAGTTTTGAGCCAACACCTGAAACTCTTTATTCTTGATCTCCAGATCTTCAATAGCCCGGAGTTTCCTAGTGTTGGCCGAATGGATTTTGGATTTAAAGGTGTTGGCCTGTTTATTAAGCCGAGCTATTTGGGTGGCCTGCTCGGCATTTTTTCCTTTTTCCGCCTCTAGCAGCATGGCGCTCTTAGCTAGATCAGCTCAAAGTTGAGCCATCTCAGTATTCATCTACTCCAGCCATTCCTAAGAAGCAGATGATGTTGGGATGTATACTATAAGCCTAGCTTTTGTATGAACATCTGTTTTGAAATATTTTGAAATGAGAATCACTTTTGTCAAATGTTTGCATTTTATATTTATATATATGTTAATGCAGTTGTTCATTTAATTTATATTGTAGATAAATGGTGTGTGTTGCCACACAGAAGATCATGTTATCGGTTCCTTATAAATTATAAATAATAGCTCACAACCAAGATGGATTGGGACAAACCATTGGAATAGTTGTAGTGTAATTTGGTATCAGTCTGTCTTGACTATAAAATTACACTAGTACACTGTGTGTATTGAGCAGGACTGTTTGAGGTTGTTTGATTTGTACTGACTATATAAAAGAATAAAACCTCTGTTATTATATATGTGCGTCCTCTTAATCCCTATATAATAACAAGCACGTATACTTAGTATTTATTTCTTTAACTTATCAATGGGTGAGATTTATTCGTTAAATCAATAGACCCTAGATAATATTGTTTATATGGTGTGTTGTTGATTATAGAAGGAATTTGTGTCATAATTATTTAGGCTGATGATGTCCCCTTGAGGAGCTCATAAGGATTATCATGTAAACCCTGCAAGTGGACTTAGTCCGACATGATAATAAAGTTGAGTAGTACTACTCTTGGAATCAAATGTTAATTAATTGAGTTGTCAGTAACTCATTTAATTAACGGACATACGATATCTTAAACATAGGGAGATTAACAAACTCATGAAAAAAAGGAGCTCATATTGTAATATGAGATTGGTGCGGTAGTTCAATAATAACCCTTTAGTAGTATGAGTTATTATTGATGGACTTGAGTTGAGTGTTCGGGCCGAACACAGGAAGCCCAAGCCCATCAGGAGACCTAAACCAATTTCTCCTCTAAGTCCCTGTTGTAGTCTTTATATAAAACCTCGCATCCACTCATCCACGGTTTGTTTTTAGTTAATCTCATCTTCCTAGGGCCGGCGGCAAGGATTATAAAAGGGAGTAGGTGGTGCCCCCTAAAACCTAATTTTCCCACAATTCTCTTCTCCTCCTTGCTAGGGCCAGCGCCTCTTCTCCTTGCTAGGGTCGGCGCTTCTCCTCCTTGCTAGGGTCAGTGCCTCCTCCTTTTCTAGGGTTGGCACCTCTTCCTTGCTAGGGTCGGCGCCCCTTGCTTAGCATCCTTTGTGGACAGCGGCTTGGAAAAGAAGAAGAAGAGGAGAAGGTGCCTCATCCTAGAGCTTCTCTTGATGGTTGACGGTTTGGAAACAAAGAAAGGAATGGTGTTTGTTATCTTGGTAGATCATCGCACACATGACATCCAAGAAGAGGAGAGGAATATAATAGAAGATCAAGAGGTCTTTAGCTACAAAGGAAAGGTACAACTAGTTCTTTGATTCCGCTATGTAATTAGTTTAGTTTTCTTTGTATCGATCCTGAATACCAACACAAGAGGCCAGCGATCTTGTACTTCGATCAAGGCGTGCTTTGATCCGTCAAGAACTTGCTTGATTGATCAAACACATGTTTGATCGAACATGCGGGTTGCTAGAAAAAGTTCTGTACTTGTACAATTTTTTTACAGGGGAAATTGAAACAGAATGGAATGATCAGATGACTAGCCGCCCCGCGCCTTCAGTTGCTTAACCTCCTGCTCCAAAAAAGCAAGCCTTTGGCATAGATCCAGACTCTCTACCCAATACTATGAATAACTAGGAAAATATAAGCGTTAATTGGAGATAAATTAATAAAATACAAGACTTACCCCAGTGGACATCTGGGTGTGGTTGTCCGCGAGTGCCCCCAGATGCATGACCGTTGCACAGGCTCGAGCGTCAGCCTATATTTGTGCGAGCGGTCCCTGAATGATTATCTGGTGTTCAAGGGCTCAGGCTTCAGCATCATCCGACTCACGCCATTCCTCGGTCGGAAGATGGAGAATTACCGTTATGTGGTGCTGACCACTCAGGGCCAAGGTCGCTCTGTCGGACGACCGAGATAATGACATCGGACGGATGCCAGACTTTCAAATCTTTGATGGCGGTGGCATGAAGGAAACTGGCGGCGTGCAGATGGTTCCCTGTGGTAGACCGGATAGGGATGGTGTTCGATCAAACAACATAGGGGGAGTAGTCGCCGGAGCTGGAGCTGGGGTCGATGTTTCAACCGCTCGGTAGAAGGGTGCGGGCTAGTTCTGGTGGGGGTCTGCACCACCAAGGAAGCAGATCGCGATGAAGTCTTCGCTCGACGCCTCTTGCGCCTTATCAATGGTTCCCAGATTAGGCTAAATCTGATGCCCTCTCAACCAAAATCGCCGACAGCCACTCGGAGGGAGGGTGCGCTGCACCAACCGCTCCACCGCTGGACGTCCGGCTGGATATCCCTTCACTCACTAAGGCTGGAGTTGCCTTGCTCTCATCATGCGGGTCTTCTTGTGAGCCAATTGACTACAGACCGCGGCTCTCCAATTCGGCAATGGTCGTCGTATTGATCTCAATGTCCGCAAGCTTGGCCTTCCCGACCAGACGCACACGTAGCATGATATCAACTGCAAAAGAAGAAGAGAAATCAATTAAAATCAAAGGAAGAAGTGAAGAAGTTGCATACCCAGGCTGTGGATAGAAGCCTTGTGTGGATCGGACTCAAGCCGAAAATGTAGAGGACACCCTCCAGCAACAACTTGTGGATGCCATATTTCTGATCAGCCAACATTGAAGCTGCATTGAGGTAGTTCGATTGGCTCTTGTACCTTTTTAGGGGAGGCTGACTCGCCACTTTAAGCTGCCAGTCGGTCGGGAAGTCTGGCTGCTCGGGAAGGCACACAAAAAAGAAGTACTCCCTCCAATGCTTGTTGGAGGTTGACATTTTATCGAAGAAAATTAAGCCCACTTAGGCTTGGAAAAGAAAAGTCCCCGGCTCGGACAATTTGGGATAATAAAAATAATGAAAAAGTCGGGGAGTGAGAGGAATACCGTGTAGGCAGAACAGAACCACGACCCTGCACAGCAGTCGAAAGGAGTTTGACACTAATTGATAAAGAGAGATGTGAAAAATATTTACATACAGCGTGAAAGAATGGGTGGATTGGAAATCGTAGACCGGCGGTAAACTGATCCCTAAAGAAACAAAGACAGCCGGGCGACGGAGCATTTGGTCGATCGGAAGGAGAAGGAAGAAGAACTTGGTAATTAGAAGGAAACTCATAGGCGGCTGTCAAGCTCTCACCATCGTTGGCGTCAAACCTGGACTCAGTAGAGGTGTACCAAGGCCCAGGGATGACTACGGGAGGCTATGAAGAACTCGCCATCGTAAAAAGCAAAAGAAGGCAGTGAAAAGATGTGATTGGAGGGAAGGAAAGCTTACTGGAATGTCGCGGGAGGAGCAAGAGAGGAAGGATATCGCCGAGAGACAAAGGTGGAGTATCGCCGAAGAGCTCGAAGATAGAAATATATGAAAGGAGAAGGCGGCGAGCACGGGTTTATAAACCCCAAGGCCAGTGATCGTCCGATCTAGGGTTGCGGAGACCTAGGAAGAAATCTGGCCATTGAATTCAAAGCGCCAAAGGTCACATCACCAGAGGATGTCCGCCTGTCACGTCAAGCGTGCGGTGGTAGCAGGAGGGACATGTGATGCTGGGCCACGGGATGGCATTGAATGAAGGCAATTAAGAGGCATGAAGGCGTGGTCAACTATCATGAGCAGGGATTTACACGATCTCCCAGAAATATGGATGACGTAAACCTAGATCGTGCCCACATCCCCATCTTGTGTTGATCAGCATAAGGAAGCAGACGTATCACCGAACGACAATCTTCAACAGGTCAATCGGCAAAGAAACTTCCTAACACATTTGTTCAGTTACAAGGGAGCAGTCACATAGCCGACCGTCGGGCTACGTTAGTTCGATCAGAAGCTAAGGAGTGTCATAAGCTGAGCGGGTGAAAAGCATCATTGACAATTTGTCCAGTCAGTCAGACTTACATCCTCCTTCGGCTAGACTTGAGGGGGAGGCATGTGATGCGGCGATAAGGAGGGGCCCACCCTGCAGGGGTTAGTGGCCACGATGGAGGTCAAAGTTAGGACGTTCAACGTTAAGGTATCAATGGAGTGGTGTTGGACGCCAAAAGGAGGAGGGGACGATATGCAGAATCCTGGCCGAGCAGCTACCCGCCCAGCTAGACAACAAGACTCGACACGAGCACAACAAAGTTATGGCCGAGCAGCTACCCCGCTCGGCTCGGCTATAGGATTCGGCACAGGCGCAGTAAAGTTCTAGCCGAGTGGACGCGACGCAGGCGCGGCAAAGTTCTGGCCGAGTGACTAACCCGCACAGCCTAGCAACGAACCCACTATGTTATCTATTGACATCCTTTTGGGAGTTAGTGCCGCTGACATCAGGCATGGTCGACAAGAAGATCGTACGACAGAATCTTCCACTGTCACATCAGAGATATGCTCAACTTATTAAAGTATTGTGTTAGAGACACTTTACTGGCAAGTCTTTTCAAGAGAAATTTCGAGAAGCGTGCTCGTCTGGGGAAGCGTGTACGTGCACTACATGAACTCTATATAAAGGGGGGTCCAAGCATCGACGGAGGTACGCGATATACACTATTTACGCTACAGTGTTCATTCTTGTTGCTCCGCCTTCTACATCATCGTCGGTGACTGACTTGAGCGTCGGAGGGCCAATGTCGGGGACCCCTTCCCTGGCTCGGCACTGACGTCATCTGTTTTGCAAGGCAGAGCAGAGTCTACGGGCGGTCAATGGGACATCCACATCCCCAGCTTTCCATCTCATCAACTTTCAGACATGATCATCATACATAGATCATGTAGCTATAGTAGGTTTTCTTTTTAAAAATACTCATTTTGATGTATGTCATAAATTATCATGCATTACTTTAATTTCTTGTAGAGTAAGGACAATGACATTAATCAACAAGTGACATCCTAGGTGAATGATTAATTTTAAAATGCCTAGATAGAAATACATCATCCCTTAGTTTAGGGTAAAAATAAAATCTACATCTCATAAGGACTATAAGTTGACTTGTATGTGTCTTGGTGCACATTAGATACAAGCGAGATGTTAAGAGGATGAAAAAACTCAAGATGTTGATTTAGTGTATCTTTTTTAGTTTTAAATTCATCAAAACATATAGTTTATGTGTTATCCAATCATGGGAAAGCAAATATATAAGTCATGTGCATTTAGTCCAATGATCATGGTTAGAAATTTGGTTTTGACAATAATTTTAAATATATATAGTTTGGAAAACCTTGGTGAAAACTATCTTTTGATAGGAATCACCATTGAAGAGTTAGACACAAATTTGGAAGAAATATTGAAGTTTTCAGAGTTTCCAACTTTGTTTCAATCTTTGAAAATGTGATATATTTTCTTAGAAAATTATTTTTCCATGATAATATATGACATAAATAATGTCTATATAAATTTCCATGATTTTTAAAATTTTATAAAATTATTTATGTATTTCTGAAATTCGACTGAAATTGATTTCAGAAATTCAGAAATCGTAATCGATTAGGGCAATTGATTAAACAACCTTAATCGATTAGGTCAATAGAATAAGTTGAATTCTAGTGAGCACAGTGGCTCACAGAATTGATCACTATGATCGATTAAGAAGGTTAATCAATTAGAGTAATCGATTAACACTCGGTAATCGATTAAATCCCAACTTTAATCGATTAAGAGAGGCTATAATTGACTGATAGCTGACACCAATCAATTAAGCACACTATTTTGGCTGAAATGGAATAATTTTAGTCTATTATACCCTATTTAGTCATGTTAACCATCCTTAACCCTAAGAAATTTATTTATGAATATTTAAGGGTAGTTTTCTTATTGAAACAAGAAAAGATTGGTTAAAAGAAGACAAAGTTAGAGTTTAAGATGAGGTTTAGTTTCAAAGTTGAATTTTGAACCTCAAAACTTCAATTTTAGATTTTTTAAAGGTTTAGAAATTTTAAATCATTATTGGTGCAATGACAGAAGGTTAGAGCATGTTTTAAGGGGGAGCTACTCCTTAAATACATGACTTAGATTTCTTTTTATCGAAACAATTGAAGGTTGCAAACCTTCATTGTTATAAATGCTCAAGGTTGAGCATGGGAGATAATGAAACATGGAAAATCTTCATTGTCATGGATGATTAATGCTCAATGGTGAGCATTGGACACAATGAAGGGTATGGAACCTTCATTGTGGTGTTGTGAATAACAAGTAAGGTTGTAAACAACATAAGATAACTCTTGAGGAGAAGAGTTTTGATATGTACCAAAGGGGGAGAATGTAGGGTTTAAGTTAGAAATTTCTCCATATTCACATGGAGAGATTGTGAAACCCTTTTGTTAATGGGGAGAATGAAGGAAACTCTCATTCATATTTTGGCATAAAGAGGAAGTTGAGGCTATGAGATTAGCCTAATTTAAACATATTATCAAATATAAAAAAGAGAGAGATTGTTAGCGCAATTTCCTTAGGTCAAAATTGATCAGTTTGACTAAGTTTGAATTGGCTCAAGTTTGAGTCTTAATGTTTAAATTTTGATATTTGATAATATATGAAGATTGCAGGTGCAATTGTCTGTTTGGGGAGATTATTGGTGTAATTCCCCTCTGGTCAAGATTTGACTAGTTTGGTGTAAAGAGCCAAGTAGGTCAAGGTTGACTGGATATTTGATTAGGAAATCCTAACTGGAGATTAAGCAAGGGTAAGACCAACAGGAAGGTTGACAGAAGAAAAAAATCTAAGTGGGCCAATGTTGACCAGACACTTGGTATGAAAGTCTTAATGAGTGAAGTCAGGTAGTTGAAAATCCTAGTGAGTGAAGCCAGGCAGTTAAAAAATCCAAGTGAGTAAAGCTAGGCAGTTAGAAAATCCTGGTGAGTGAAGTCAGGTGAAAAATCTTAATGAGTGAAACTAGGCATGAAGAAAGTCCTGGTGAGTAAAGCCAGGTGAAAAGTTCTAGTGAGTGAAGGTAGGCAGATGTAAGTCCTGGTGAGTGAAGCCAGGTGAAAAGTCCTACTGAGTGAAGTTAGGAAGATGGAAATCCTAGTGAGTGAAGCTAAGTGATGAAAAGTCTTGGTGAGTGAAGTCATGTGAAAAGTCCTAGTGAGTGAAGCTAAGTAGTGAGGAAGTCCTGGTAAATGAAGCCAATCAGTTGAAAATATATATGAGTCAAAGGTTGACTAGACACTTAGTGATTGGAAATTTAAGTGAGTCAAAGCTGATCAGACACTTGGCATGAGGAGAAAAGTCCAAGTGGGTCAAATGATTGATCGGACACTTGGTGAAAAAAGTCCCAGCAAGTCAAAGTTGATCGGATGCTAGGTAAGGAGGAGTTCCAACATGTTATGGTTGACCGAATGTTAGGTGAAGGTAATCCTAGACTTAGGTTTGGAAGTTAGGGTTTGGTAATCAATTACACCATGTGTTAAGCCATTAAGCTGTTGGCTTAATTACTTAAAGCCCAAAATTGTGGAAATAGAAGCTACTTGAATCACTTAGGTTAAGCGATTCAACATGGCTTAATCGCTTAGGCTAAGCTATTAAGGCTTTTCTGTGAGGAAACAAAAAGGGTCGTAATCAATTAGGGTAATCGATTATGGCATGCTTAATCGATTATGTTAATCAATTAAGCCAGTTTTCACAAGTGAACAGAAAGCTTCCTAATCAATTAGGCTAATCGATTAGGAAGGCTTAATTAATTAAGGTAATCGATTAAGCTTCAGACAAATAGTTGTTATGCAGGTTGCTGACATGGTAAGCGATTAAGGAGATTCTTAATCGATTAAGGTGACAACAGTAACCAAGAACAGGGGAGTCGCGTGCATTATTCATCATAACTCTCCACTCTATCTTCTCCGCCCATTCTTGGAAGCTTAAGGCTAAGGTGTTGCTGCACTTCTAAGCTTATAAGAGGCATTCACAAGCAACAAGAGATCAAGCAAGAAAGTTTTTCATTTCCATTTATGTATTTACTTCTTGTTTCAAGTTGTATTTCTTGTTCTTGAGTTGTAGAGGTTTCTCCACATCCGGATTGTTATGAGAAGGAGTGTATTTCAGAGTGGAGAGTGTGTTCGGTGTGGATCCTTGGATTAGTCACCTCTTCTTAAAGTGGATACCAAGTAAATCTATTTGTTAGCATTGCTTTGAGTGTATTCCTCTACAAATCATCATCGAAGCGAAGCGAGCGAGCTATTCACCCCCCCCCCCCCCCCCCTCTAGCTCCGAAGTGTCCCAATAGTATCCTAGTCAAAACAAACCTTAGTCGATAATCTGCCTGAAGAAACCAAAGAAGGTTTCTAAATTGAGATCAAGACAGTCTTAACTGTCATATTCATGCATCTTTATTATCTATTGTCTATCTCTATTTTGCATGATCATTATTTGTATTAGATCCCGGGAATGATCAATAGACGTCACGTAGATAAGAGAAAATTGGTGAAAACTATTAAAGTGGTTCTAATAAAGGAAATTTTAGGACCTCCCGGTCTCTCGGGCCTCCCAACCCTGACTCTTGGACCTCCCAGCCTCTCAGGCCTCCCAGTCTCTCGGGTCTCCCGACTCTCGGGCCTCCTGGCTCCTTAGCCTCCCTGCTCTCAACTCTTGGGTTACTTAATTCCCCTTTGGCTTCTCGGCCTTTTGGCGACATAGAACCCAAGACTATTATAGGAAAAGAATAAATCATCACACAAATCTTAGATTATTTCAGGAAAAAATAATGGCGTGATCAAGTCTTGCATTATTTAAAAAATTAAATAATGGCAACATGGAAAAAGGAATAGAAGGAAAAGGTCTATGATATCCTTATAAAAGCTAATCTTTTATGGTATCCAGGTACATACGCACACTTACATATATCAAAATCCTAATATTTATCTTCTTCATCCTCTAACTTGAGCGTGGGAGTGGCTACGCCAGGGAACCCCTGGCCATTATTCTAACCCTCTTTCTTATTTGTCTTCGCCAAGGCTCCTAACCACATCATCGTCCTCGTTATTACTCGGCTATATTGGCAATTAAGTTGGCAACATAGCCAACTTATTGGTGATTCACTCATCGACGTTCACAAATAGGATTAGTATTGTTTCTGTGCTAACTTTGTTTTGTAGAAAATCAAAGTTGTCATTGACCGAGGGGTTTAGTCGACTAATCAGGGAGGTTCAGTCGACTGATCCAAAAGGTTATTGACCGAGGGGTTTAGTCGACTAAACAGGGAGGTTCAGTCGACTGATCCAAAGGGATAAGCACAAGCAGGATTCGAGATATGGTAAAGAAGCAAACAGGGTTTAGTTGACTGATAACGGTGATTAGTCGACTAAACCATATTTAGTAAGAGATGTCAAATTTGATCGGATCGTGCAAGAAAGGAAATCCCGAGGTTTTGTCAATGGATAAAATTGATCAGTCAACCAAACAACATAATTTATGGGATCAAGCGGATCGAATCAGATCAAAGTAAACAAGGAAGGGCGTGGAGATTAGTTCATGGATAGAAGGTTCCATCAACGAAAAGTATCAATTGACGAAACGATTTATAGTCAATCGAACGATGCCTATAAAAGAATGCCTAGGGGTCTGATTAGAACAACAATCCAACTAATTCATTTTGCGCTCTATCTCTGCTGCTACTCATGCAAGCTTCAACTATTACGACGCTCCGACAACCTACGCTTCATCTAGTTCATTTATTGTCAGTATATTATTTTGTACTTGCATTTATTATAAATCTCATACTTGTATGAATCTATTTTTTCTTCAAAAATTTTTCAAAGAAAAGAACTATATTAGATTGCTCATTGAAAGCAATAAAGAATCGTGGGTCTTAGAGTAGTAATCGATAGATTACAAATCAAGTAAAACCGATTGTATTTTTGTGTCTTTGCTTTTGCTTTTAATCCGTTGCTAACTTACTTTGATTCAATTTTAAATTTTAAACAAATGAGATTCACCCTTCCAGTCTCTCGACTTATTATACGATCCTACAAATTGATCCAAATACAAGTTTGACATTGTTTCGAGAAGATTTAAATATAGTTACCTCATTTACGGAAAGATTGATTAAATAGAGACTGGTTAGAGATTAATTAAATGAGTAGATATAGAGAGCATTTGGTATTAGTTATATTGTAGATGAATTAAATGAGTAATTAAGTTTTTGAATTCAGTCAAATTTCATTTTATTCACTTGCTAACACTATTGGAAATAATAATAATAATTTCATTATTTTCACTTGATCTCCCATCAAATATAATATGCAAGGATCAAAGATAAGTGATATACGATGTGATTAAGCATAGACAAGAAGGCCAAGAACTGATTTCCCCTTAAAATAAGTCATTAAAGAACTCAATTTTTCAGACATGTAAACTAAAAGAAGAGCTCAGTTCTTCCTCCTACATGAAATTGTGCATGTTATCGCTCAGTTGACAATAAGAGCTGACGTATCATCATCTTGAATGGTGCTTCGCTATAGCTCATTTATTTTGGTTGAATAGGAAGAAAGGGAAAACAGGGAGAAAGACTGATCATTTTTCGCAAAATTAAAGCTTATTCATTCTCCTCCCTTTTTGTTGCCTCCTCTGTATGATTCGAAAGAACGGTACAAGTAGGTAGGGGCAATCGATGAACCGACCGGAATATACAGCATAAAACAGACATCTATTCTCATCTTTCTTGAGCAACCTTTGTTGGCACATTCAACTCTTGTTCAGTGGGACGACAGAGAGGACTCAAGGCGACTACTGGTCAGGGACTGTAAGGAAGTAATTCGACATGGCTTTTCTGAATCTTTTCTTGTACTGCAACGGCGATATAACAGTCGGAGGTGCATTTTTCAGGCTGCCGAGGATTCCTGAGGCCTTCACCCATGTTTCGAGCTGCTTGTCCCATGTATATTGCCGCATGTAGTCTATTATTCCTATAACAAGCTCCTTCTTTGTCTCATCAATGCCAGCAAGCAAGGAATAATCCATGACATCGATAGCCTGCAAGGCATGTGGAGATGGTATTTAGAAAATTTGAATGAAGAGAAAAAAGAAAACGTAAAGATTAAAAACAAGATAAACACTATCAGAAAGAGTATTTTATACATGAGATATTTCTGGTTAGTTTTTCCATTTTCAATAGTGAAAAGAATAATAAATAAAAAGATAATCTTAATGAAGTATCAAACAAGAATCCTGCAATATCCAACTGTTTGAATTTCACAGAGAAGATGCTTATCCATGAGCTGCTGAACTTGTTTTCGTATAAAGAGATGAGATCCAGCAGTAAGACAAATGTGTATTGAAAATTCATGCATGCCATGAATCCTGTCAGATGAAGATTAAATAATGTTCCTTGGATCTGAACTAGTTTCTCCATTAGTCCATAAATATGTATTCATTAACCATTGGGAGTTGGACTTTGACACTTAAAACTATAATCAATAGTATCCTCCCTCCCCAATTTTACCTAGAGAAAAATTAATATAATCACAGTGAATTAAACAAAAAATAGAGCAAGAATTGAGCTCAATTGGAGTCCAAAATCATCCCTAATTAGTAAAACTCTAATTCTATTCATTGAGCTAATTGAAACTTTGTCGAACAAAAATTCAAATCGTTAAACCTAATTTACGTCTAATTCCAACTAATTGATGAAATAAGCATGCATTTGAATTTAATTAAAGGCTTAGATACTACAATGACTATATAACAAAGCTATGTAATTGTCTAAAATTATTACATTGAGGAAGAATAAACCTTTTCAAGTTGCATTTATGCAATATGATTCAATTTACTGACATACAAGTTGGTATTGATATTATACTATTCAGGACATAGGTCGAAACCAATACAAACTCTAAATTTTATTCCTTTAAAATAGCCACTATTCAAAACCTTGCTTACATACAAGGTAATATGTCCTCAAATTGGAGACATTTTCGTATGCCTAGTTAATAATAAATATAGTGCATAAAACTACTCAAATTTGGGACATTTTTAACGAGTCACATCAATAATATAGCACCCTAACTCACAAAAAGATTTGATTGTCTCTAATCAATTTGACAACTACAGAATAGGAAATGAGGGAAGAGTAAAAGGAGGCTATGGGTCAGAGAGAACGTACAGAATCGATGTTATAAGTTCACAGCTATGAAACAGATAAGCCAACTAATACATGTACTTCATAGTCATAATTTACATGTTAATTTGTGCACTATCATAAAACAGCAAAAAGGAATGAAGAAAAGAAAGGATGATAGAAGTTTCCCATATTCCCATAGAGCAAGCGAATGAAGAAAAGAAATGATGATAGAAGTTTCCTATATCCTTCCATGGGAATAGGAAGGTGATTACTGATAATGCAACAAGGTTTTTGGTATAAATCCATAACCAAGTGGATCCTGACCTCCAATAAACTATATTCATATTAGCACTTCATCACACTAGAAAATCAAATGCTTACTGAGGTCTAGTACTATTTTTAATCATACAAGTGCTAAAAGTTTTTTGTGTGTATGTGAATGTGAATATTTATGTTAACAATGTGCACAGAAGTATGATATTTCTGGATACTTTCTCCATCTGTGTTACCCAATCACTCTGTTATTTTGCAGCCTCATATATAATAGAAGGCAGCTAAATCCAAATAAACAAGTGAAATTAACTTATAATTTATAGGTTAAGGAATAAGCGCTGTGAAAAACATGGACCACCATACACCCAAATGTCCAATGATAACCCTAATAATATAATTGCATAACTAATGCATGAAAATCTAACCTTGAAAAAATTAATTGAAGCCATTCATATTCAATCATTACAGTGCAGGCTAAGCCAAACACTAGCAAAATTTCCAAAAAACTAATCTTTTGAAGAAATAAAATCAGAATGCAAAAATCAATGTATCCCAATGAGAGACAATTAGCAAAAGTGTCATCATAGGCATTAACAAAGACAACCTATTATGACTTCAAGTTTTGATACAATGTGAACCGGTTCTCAAGATAAAAGATATATAAAGTATTTTAATTGAAATTCAATAATATGAAGTTATATACTACAATTAATAAAATATAGCATAATGCATAATAGGAATAAACTTCTTACTGCCAAGAAAGAGGTATCATTCCAGACTGCACGTTCCAATTTTCTTTTTGCTTTGCTTCCTATAAATATTGGTTTTGCCTCTAATAGATTCAAATCTAGTAGAACTGTATTGTTTCCTGAGGTATCAGGGTTGTAACGAGAGCGGACTGATCCTTTGAGATCATAAATTCTTGAAACACTCCTATTAAAGAACAGATTCTCCATTACCATGACATCAATTTTCATTTCCCTTCCACCTTTGAAGTGCTTAACAGAAACCTGATGCATGTATGAAACAACCATAAATAGTGATGATTTACTAATACGACAATGTTAATTGATGTATAACAGTAGCAGACTAGCAGTTACTAACCTGATAAATACCAAGGACTTTAGCAAGGCTGGTTGGGATACCAGTAGTTATAGATTGAGTTAAATATTTGAAATATTGTGAAGCAAAATCTTCAAAAGATTCCAACTCTGTTTTTGTGATTTGCTTTATGATCAATCTCTCATCTAGTGACTTGGCAAAATAAACATTGCTTTTACCACCTTGTGCACTCCACCTCTTGCAGCGGCTTAAGGAGCGTATGTAATCCAATTCACTTGGGCAACATAACTTCCTCAATGCATGAAACTGTTTTGTGAAGTAACATGTAACAGAAAAGTTTGCTTTGTTTGAAGGTATGGAATATTCATCATCAAAAGAAATTCTGAAATGTGTTTCCTTAGAATCTAATACCTGAGAAACTTGAGGCTCTTCAGGTCCATCAGAATGATGAGATACTAAACTTGTTCCATCTGCATAGTTGCTGCCATGGTTACCAAAACTACTAGTTTTCCTCATACTGAAGTCCTCGATCTTATCCAAACAAGATGTTATATAGTCACGATATTGTTGGGTGGTCATAGCATAGGATATGATACTGGAGGGTTCATCATCATAGACTGCAATAACAATATTGTCAAGAACACTTTGTGGTAAAAGTAAACGTGCTCCTGCAGCCATCTTATCCATAATTGATGTAATATGTATAAGCGTGTGAGTAAGAAGATTATCCAATCTCGGAACCGGAGAACTTTGTGAGTAGGCTCTTCTCACTCTTATAAGTGAATCACGTGTCATGCTTGGAAGAACTCCAGAGGAATCATAGGATTTCATTGAACTTGAATGCAAAGAAGCAGGAAAGAAATCGCCAATTACTCTCTTACGAAACCTTAAAGAAGAATCAAATGAATGGACTCTTAATGGGGAATTAACCCTCCTGTAGGATGGAGTATCCTTTAAAAGAACACTTTTATCAACTTCTGAACCACCTTTGGGTTGATCTACCAAATCAATTTTAACTGATAGGGTAGATGTGGGTAAAGTTGAATTCTCTAAAACTGTACTTCCACTGTCACTAAACACTGGTGTCTCATATTCAAATTGACTAGAGACAAAGTTAAAACCTGATGAACCTACATAACCCTCTATGGATTCAATGGACAAGTCCATTTCAACAATGTTGTTTGTATTACAGTCTAAAACCTCCAAGCTAAGATCCTCATTCTTCTTCTTCTGAAAACTTGACTTTTCAACAGTACCTGAAAAGGATGACTTCGCAACAGCTTCTCCAGGTGAGTTACTAAATGATTCATTCTTCCAAGATATTTCTTCCCTCAAATCACTCAGATCGCTTATAGAGGAAAAGTTTGCAAATTGTGAACCAGTCAAAGTACAATTTTTCTCCTTGGACAACAAATCCAGTAAATAGAGTTTACGATCCCATCTGTATGAATCAAGTAGAAGTGCACGTCTCAACCTATTAAGCTCTAAGATGTCAAATGTTTCCTGAAGGGGTTTATTTCCAAATGCAACTTGTTGAAGCATGACCTATGGACACAATAGAGAGATACTTTTCTTATCATACGGTTTTGCCCTCGAGAAATAAATTCAGATAGACCAGCAAAGAACATTCTGAAGTTGCAGGAGCACTTACATCATAGTCATATCTGTCTTCATTAATTAAATTCTTCAACTTGTTAATATGTCTCTGAATGCTTGCTTTCAAGGGTTCATTCTCAGATATTGTGATCTTCCTCTCAATTGTATGAAGCACATCAGATATCTTATCATGCAAAATTTTTATTTTACTAGATAACTGAGGGAAGAAAATTAAAGCCTGTTATCATCACACCTAATATTAATCTAAACAAACCTGCCAAGCAATGTAAAATAGTTTACCAAAAGTGCCTCGTCTTTCAACCATATCTGCTTAACATGGCAGTTGAAATCCAGAACTGATGGTGGTAAGCAAACAGATAAGATATCTACAGGGGAATAATGAAAGAAGGCAACCATGTTGCCAAACCTGCCACATACAAGGAAAATGGTCTGAACTTTGCATAAGAGTCGAATGAATTAGAGGTTGAATCAAACAAATTTTATTTTATCAAATACCCATAAAAACGAAGGCAATCTCTTTGAAGTGAGTGACCACAACTTGCAATACGGTTAGCAGTTGCATGGCTTGAGAAGCTAAGTTCCAAGAATTTCCCAAAAGAGAGCCCCCGTGCAGCATCTGACATGATGACTCTCTTCGCAGCTGGTGGAACTCCATCCTCATCTCTTTTGCACTTAAGGCATCTGTGCCACATCCATATCCTTCCATTATGTTCACCAGGTAATTTTACAGAAGGAAGTCGTCTGACCATGATAGTAAGGCTGCCATGTGGGTGAGTATAACACCGAACGTGGGCTTCTGTTGGCTCTTTACAAGACGGACAACAATATGTCTGATCAAAAACAGAGAGATTACAACCATCAGGCAATGAAAAGAAACAGGAAAACATATAACAGAGTTCTACATATTCCTTCAGCTAAATAACTCACCTCATCAAACAAATCATCACGGAGATATCTACCAAGTGGCTTATCAAAACTACCATAAAACTTGATTCGGAAAAGATGGAATCGCTCACAAACTCGGCTTTTTTTTATACAAGTGCTTGATAAGGAAACCAATATGCTATGGTGGTTAATAAGAAGCCAATCATTAGAAAGGTAACTTCTTCCTTTAACTGATTGTTCAGGTATCACACCTTGGTGATTGCTAGCATTGGTAAATAAAAGTGAAATATAAGTAGGTTCCTTGCAAGAGAAACAAGTTTTTGTCCCACTTGACCCACAAAGGCAAACATGGGGAGAGGATCTGAAAAAGGTACCATTTTGCTCAGGATGTGGATTAGAGAAACCATTCATGTCAGGAATGTTAGTTAACTCAAACAAGGAATTAGAATTTTGTGGATCTGAAATATGCTCAACTATTTCTTTGTTTGAATGGATGACATCCGAAGATGAAGACACACTCTCTATGCCAACTTTGGTGCATGACCTATCATTTTGATGATTATTACTGACAGTTTCGTCAGAAGCAGTCACACTGGAAACTGTCGAGTGAAATTGATCAGCCTCAGTAAGTTTCTTAGGCAACTCAATTGGCACTATAGGAAATTTAGGCAGGGAAGCACCCTCGTCTACTAGGAATGATCTCTCTAATGATAGATGATAAGCTGCAAAGCTTGCATACTGGATAACATGCTTTAGCTTCTTCAATTCTTCAAGGCATGCACCCCTCAAAAGAACCTATAAATAAGCAGAGAAAAATTGAATTATGATAGAATAAGTAAGAACCTTTTTCACATTATTAATGTTGAATGATAACTTATTATTTCCAAATCCAGATTAACACATACAATAAGACTTCCTTTTCATGTTATTATTGTACCAGCAAAGAAAAGAAATATATATCTCTCAAGTCTAGATCAGGGCATATAAAATCCCCTAAATTTTACAGATTAGCTTAACCTTATAAGCACAATTATACAAAAAAAAAAAAAAAAACCTTATAATAATTGTTTTTAAAAAAAAACAATCTCTGATAGTCTGACCTTTAGTATCTGGACTTAGAAAACAGAAGGAACATAGAGATACCAACAGGGACTCGAAGAAGTCTTGGAAGAGAAATTAACATAACCAGACCCAAGTGAATCTCTAAAGCTTAAGCTCAAGTATTTAAAGATATTGAAAAGCTAACATATTACAAGGTTGCATGAATGATGCAAATTCGAAAAAACAACTAAAAGCCAACTATATAAATGCTTGTTGACGAGAATAGCCTTACACAAGGAATAATATTTTCATAGTACCATTACAGCTCAAATTCCATTCATGGCAATACAACCGCAAGAAGAAAATAAGCATAATTATTTAGAAAAGAGATAACACTAATAGGTGGATCTGCATTTATTTTCCTTTTTTGACCAATTGAAAAAAAAAACTTAGGCAAGAAAGTACAAAATATTTTTAGCCATTGAATGGTTGAAATATAAATAAGAATTTATGAATTTAAGTATAATGGCGAAGGAAAAAAAAATATGAGCAAACATAACCAATTAACAATAAGTTCTTTTATAATAATCTACCCGATGGAGGAATCCTCAAATATTACTTTGAAGCAAGTGGCCAAAGTGGTTAAGTTGTTGACTGTCATACACCTATCATGGTTTGTGCTGAACAGAACTATCGTCACATGAAACCAATTGACATGTTCATGACCTCCATTTGAATTTGACACTCTATTGAGGCAAGGTCCAACTCCAAATTTATACTAAAAATAATACCTAACAGGCTATAATGTAACATTAGACTGATCCTAGAAAGTCACTGCCGGTATGGTTTCATATGTTGCAAAAGGTTCAATTTGATTTGGATTTCAATGTCACAATCTAATCGGAGAACGAACCAATCAGTTAACATGCCTAAATCATTTTCCAATGGTTCAAAAGACATACTTCTCATAACCATGTGTGCATAGTAAGAAACACTTCCCAGGTTATTGCTTCCAGCAGAACAATTAAAGATACATCCAACTTCAACAGTATTGCTAACACAATAAGTATCGAAGCCAATTTGAGACATCTAATTTCCTAGCCATTCAAAGAAATACAAGCTTGTACAAGGATTCTATCCTATTTAACATGCAATTGTCGTGGCAACTACCCAAATTCCAAAGGCTTGGATCGATGAATTAAGCCATGAATACCAATTAAATATGTATAATAACACTTCATTGTATAACGAATTTGAATACTTTTCATATTTTTGTTTGTGAAGTCAAAGCTCATATATATCCATAGCAAAAATGAAAAGCTATGCAAATAAATGATGACTTCCTATGGTTAAGTGCAACCAAATGAGAGTGGCTTGACAAAGGAACATAGATGAAATATAACATGTTCAATTAATACTGATAATCACATTAAATTCATCATTACCGTGCACCCTAAACGCGATGGACAACCTTCAAAAAACATCAATGTTTTGCTAGGCTTCTTTTCAGATGAGAACTCTTCATACACCTTTTCTATCCGAAACATTTCACAATGCCCTAACCTTGCTGAAGAAACACCATCTATAGACGGAACAATTTGAGCACCTGTACACCGTGATATCCTCTCTAATAATGGTTTCTTGACGTTTAGCACTAAAGATACCTCTTTTCTTTCAAAAAGATATTCTTGAGTATATGAGGAAGCATTTTTCTCAACAAGAAGCACATTGGGATGAAGTGCCTCTATCTTAGAAAGCATTGTGTTCATGTAATTGGTTTCCTGCATTTGAGTTTAAAATGAGAAATGAAAACAAGAATATAGATGAATATTACAGGCCAATCCTACAACCTTCTCAAGAACAGACACAATTGAGGCCAACTCATTTGGCGCCTTTTGATACTCCAGTGCACCTCCCAAAAGAAGTAACCTAGGGTTTCTATGCAGTGAAATCATACGTTTGTGCTTTACATTCTTTGTACAAACCACTCCCTTAACTAAGGTACTGTAAAATAATGACCAAACATTAATCTCTCAGTTCTAAAAGAAAAGTATATTATAAACTACACTTAAGTAGCAAAATAGCATACCTATCACTTGGACTTCCTGATGCGATACACTTGACTTTAACATAATCACCTGGATCCATGCTACCACCATGGCTAGTGTCTGGTTTGATGAAATTAGCAGCTTGCCATGCCAATGAGGATATTACCTCCAACCAGCTCTGTCCCTTCTGATCACTTCCAGCACAAACACCTTCTCCCTTCAATAACTGTGATACGAGAGCTCTAAAATGTGCATGAACGACACTCTTCAAAGCCTCCTTGTGAGACTCATTAGCCTTCTCTCTAGTGTCGAGGTGATTACTACTGAAGCTAATAGTTTTAAGGAGCCTGGATGATTCATCATCATCCTCATCAATATATCCAAAGAAGTTAGTTTCATTATCATCCTGCTCATCAGCAGGGATAGGAGGGTAAAAGACACGATCATTCTCAAAATCACAATGTTCTGTAGCCTTTTGACTATTTTGATCATGATATATCATTCCATTCTCAGAAATTGAATCACTGGTATTTTCCAATAAATCCTCAGAGTCTGCTCTGTGTTTGATGTACTGGTGATCTGGAGAATCTTGACTAAACAGGAGAGTCTGTTGCAGGAGAGGGCTAGCAAGCTCCTGCTCAATGGACAAACATGGACTGTGAAAAGGACTTGAATTTGCTGACCTGAGGCTGTACAACTCATTTCCAGCAATGATACTCATAGAATCTATGTCGGAAGACTCTTGAGAGAATGCACTCATTGGCGTGGAAAATTGTTTCCCGTAGCCATCACCCTGGTCGTCTTTATAACCTCTGCAAGTATGAGCAAACAAAACAACACTTGACGACGTAAACGTATCAAGGATATCAACAGATGGGTGTGAGAATCGATGGAGATACCTGTACGTGGAGCAATGAAGTTGGCACGAACAAGATAACTGTTGCAGCTCTACCAAATGGCTGAGCCTGTCAGTGCTAGATCTGGACAAGGGCGACTTAGGAGATATAAAAGGACCCGGGGTGCCATGCGATTGTGCTGCTTCCCAGGATCCATTGTCAACGTGAAAGCATAAGTTACAAAGAACCGGCTGCTGTTCAGTTCGATAGGAGGCCGTGGCAACAGCAAGCACACACTTCCGGCAAAGCAACAGGCCACAGCCCCGGCATCGGAAGCCAAACCCGGGCGAACCCAAACACTCTCTAGACTCGCTGCACATGGAACGATCACCGGCGGACGACATCAAGGATTCCGAGAACATGTCAGGAATAATGCTTGCCCAAGATCTGACCTTTTGTAACAGATCAAGAATCGGGTAATTAGCAACTCCCATAAACTGAAAATTCTAGCAGTTCCCCTTCCCTCCGAAATTCCACTCCTTTTTCTTTTTGGTCAGTCAAGATCTATCGCAAACTCCAAACTGACGAGATAGACACCCAACCAAGAAACAAAAGTAGAGAGAGTGAGAAAAATAAAAAAGCGAACCTTCCAATCCCCTTGAAAAAAAAAAGACGATTGCCAAGCACGAAGCATAGAAACCAAAACCCGTAAAATCTACACCCTCCGGAAGAGACCAAAACTTTCTCTAGCCGGCGACGTGGCGGTAATATGTACAATAGTGCTGAGGCGGAACAGAACGAACACAAACAGCATCCTGATTCCCCCAAAATATGTTCTTGGCTTCTTGCTGCACCGAAATTAGATCCGGACTCCCAGGAAAGAGCTCCAACCCATCAGCCGATCCCCGATTGCTCCACGGAAACCCCACTCGGGCCTCTGACCATCAGAGAAAAAGGCTCGACTTTTGGAGCCGGAGCGAGCGGAGCACGCTAAATGAGGAGGAGGAGGAGGAGGAGGAGGAAGTCGCAAAGAAACGCGAGTTGTCAATATCTCTTGGAGGGGGCCGGCAGGCAGCGGGCGACCATAACTCGGCGGCGAATCCCATCGTCGGCGACGGCAGACATCTGCGCTTCTCGTGCGGAAGGCGACAGGAACTTTTTGGCGGATGGATTTATTTATACACCACCGAAAGCTTTCCCACTGCATTAAAAAATAAACACAAAATTTAAAATATTTATTTATTTATAAATAAATTAATTAATTAAAGAAGTAAAATGGTTTTGGATAATTTTGATTTTGGTAGGCGTTCGCAGTCACGGCGAAATGAAATAAGAACAAACGTTTGATAAAATGTTGAGGGTGAAAAAGAAAATACGCGGAATAAAACAAAATCAATTTGCCCCCTAGAATATATCAACTTCAGAATTTCACCCTTCATATTTGGGAAACAAAATTTTATGTTAGGATTAAAATAAGTAAATAAATATGAGAGAATAGAATGAAGTCCAAAATTCCAAAGGGCGTCTTTCTTTTATTGCAAGTGTTAAATGTTGGACCTCGTAATTGTTTTAATATGATCAACTAAGTTAAAGTTAGATTTTATTTTATTTTAATCCCTGTGTCTAAGTATGTAGGAACTTAGGAGCATAGGAAGTCAAGCGGAAGACACAGTTAGCGAAAAGGATGACACGGGAAGGGAGTCGACGGGTTCGGTGCATCCGAAGGACGAAGTGCTGCGGAAGAGTATACCGGTGGATAAGAAGAACGTACGCGACGTTCGAGGGATGAGAAGCCAAAGCAGAAGCTTACTTGAGGAGAAGGCCGAAAATTGGATTTGGGTGAGCCCTATTCCGATTGGCCGCAATCACCCAGGCGATCGGAGCAGCAGTGAAGTAGAGAGAGGCTGTAAAGACTGCTGGAGGCACCCTCAACAAGGGTTGAAGGCACCTCCGAGGCGCGCTCGCGCCTCCACCACCTTCAGGCGGAAGGCGCCATCCATAAGCATAGAGGGTGCCCTCCATAAGCATCGAAGGCACCCTCCATGCTTATGGGAGACGACCTCGATCAAATTTCTAGCCGTTGTTAAAGGATAAAGTTTTATCTTTTGACTCCTCGCTGGAGGCACCCTCCAAGTCCTTGGGAGGCGCCCTCAAGATACGGATAGGATTTTCAAGAGCTATAAAAAGGCCCCTGGAGTTATAAAATAACACAACAACTGTTGTAATTAATTTCTTAGTCTTTTCTGAGCTTTTCATATATTGTAAGAGGCTTCTCCGCCTACACGAAAGAGATATTTCTAGTGGTGCTTTGCAACCACTTTGGATTAACAATCACCTAGGTTGTAATCAAGTTAAACCTGTTAGCCTCTTTTAATTATATTAGTTGTTCATTTGAGTTTATAATTATTGTGATAGTGCTACTAATCTTAGTTGGAAAAACAGAGAAAAGTTTTGTTTTATTTTTTTTAATAGACGTTGCACCCTCTTATCGGCCCTGCTACGCCAACAAGTGGTATCAGAGCCCAACCGCCTCAAAAGGACTAACCGTCGACTAAAGCATTAAGATCAAGACGATGGTTGGTGCAAGAATTCACCCACCAAAATTCGAGGGAGACTTCGCACAATGGAAACGCCGGATGGAGGTATTCTTCAAAACATATTTCGAAATTCTATTAATAATGAAATATGGTTTTATAGTTCTAAAAGATAAAGAAGAATATCAGTGGACGAAGAAGGAACAAGCCGACTTCGTAGCGAACAATAAAGCAGAATTCTATCTGCTCAACGTTCTTCCGCCCTAGGAAGTCAATCAAATCGGCAGCTATGACTCCGCCAAAGAGCTCTGGGAGAAGTTCATAGAACTTCATGAAGACACTTCAGAAGAGAAGTTAGCAAGGCGAGACATCCTCCGAACCCAGTTGACAAATCTACGGATAAATAATGGAGAAAAGGTAGCGCAACTCCAAGAACGAATCAAAGAGCTCATCACTCAGTTAAGCAATCTCGGAGAATCGGTAACAAATCGAGACTCAATTCGGTATGCGCTCAACGCCTTCACGAGAACTTCAGAATGAGCGTCCTTTGTAGATACATACTACATCTCTAAGGATCTTGAGGTAAGTACGCTAGAAAATTTGTTTTCCGCTTTTGAACTTCACGAATCTCGAATTGCAAATCTAAAGAAATAAAAAAGATAAATATCAATGTTGTCTTAGCATGGTAAATAGTATTAAAATGATAAAGATTTGACTTAGCATGCTTTTTACCATTGTTCAAGGGAGTAGGCTCAATAAATGATACCTTTTTTTTTTTACCTTGGAGACTCCCCCTTGAGGTGTGCTTCCTCCTTGAGCCTTGACCACCTTCTTCCCCTTGGGACATTGACTCCGGTAATGTCCCTTTTGATTGCACAAAAAACACACAATGTGCTCCTTGCTCCTTTTTGTTCCGGGAGCGGTCTCCTTGGGCTTCTCCTTGCCCTTTTATGCCACTTGGCCCTTCTTCTTGGCCAATTTAGGGCATTTACTTTTGTAATGCCCTTTTTCCCTACACTCAAAGCAAATGATATGATTTTTGTTATTTTCTATTGAAATTGTTATATCTTTGCTTGTAGGGGTGGCATCTTCTCCTTTTGATCCGGAGGTAGAAGCTTCCTCTTGATCCGAACTTGATACTCCTCCAATAGATTTGTCTTGACTTGTGGAGGTGGAAGCATCTTCATCCTCTTCTTCTTTTGACCCAGATGTGGAGGCTTCTTCTTGCTCTTGATCCGGTGTCAATGAAAATTGCTCCCCCTCAACCCTAGAGGTGGAGGCTTCCTCATCCTCATCTTGTACATGGAACAAGGAGTATGCTCCCTCCTTTCCTTCTTCATTGCATTCCTTTGAAAATGAAGCTTCTTGGACTTCCTCTCCTTTATAAATTGAGCATATCTCAACTTCGGAGTCCTCTTGCTCTTTATTTTGATCCAATGAGTCACCCTCTTTGGATTTTTCTTGGTCTGGTACAGTGGAGGGGATCTCATGAATTGATGTTAATTTGCTCCAAAGCTCCTTGCCATCCTTGAACTCTCCAATTTTTCCAAGAATGTGGCTAGGCAATAGATTGACCAAAAGCTTGGTCACTTTATCATTGGCCTCACATCTTTGGATTTGTTCTTGGCTCCATTTGCTTTTCTTGAGGACTTTGCCCTTGGAATTTGTTGGAGCCTCGAAACCTTCTATGAGAGCAAACCATTGCTCTATCTCCACCATCAAGAAATTCTCGATCCTTGATCTCCAAAGATCGAAGCTTATCATGGTGAATGGTGGAGGCACCCTCGTGTCGAATCCGAGTCCATCTCGGAATTCCATTTGAAGTTGAGTTTCTTGTGATGAAGTCTTCGACTTGTAGAATTGCTCCAACTTCTTCACCCTCTAGCTTTGCCCCTTCCGACGATGATTCCGATGAAGAGCGGCCTTGCTCTTATACCACTTGTTGGGACCGAAAAGTAGCTAGAGGGGGTGAATAGCTCGTCGTGCGCTTCGTGTTCTTCGTTGCTTGTTTCTTTGATGGTGTGCAGCGGAAATACAAGAAACAAAAACATACAACGCTAACACTTAAGGATTTACTTGGTATCCACCTCACAAGAGGTGACTAATCCAAGGATCCACACACGCACGCACCCTCCACTAATAAAACACTCCTTTACGGTAACTACCGAAGGCGGAGAAGCCCTACAAGACTCTCAATACAAGAAGAAAGAAAAGGGTAGTAAAGAATAAGCAAAAGCTTACAAGAAGTGCAATAAAAGCCCTAACCCTAACTTCTCTTATTCGCCTCTTGACTTAGACAAAACTTCCAAGAATCTTCAAGATCTGGCGTGGAGAGCTTTGTGGAGAAGCTGTGGAGTCGCCTGTGAGGATCGGAGCTATATTACGTGAAGTTCTACCGAAGGAATTGAACGCTTGCAGCTAAATACGACGCCAACGGTCGGATCCCGATCGATTGGAACGCTCCCAATCGATCGAGGAGGCTTTGGATTGATCCACTGATCGATCCAGAGCGCCTCTGTGCTCTCGGGAAATGCTTGGATCGATCGACTGATCGATCCAGGGCTTATCACGCAGAATCGCGACTCCCAATCGATCGGCTGATCGATTGGAGGCTCCCAATCGAACGATCAATCGATTGGGAGGCCTTCTGTTTGCGTGATGCTTCTCCCCAATCGATCCACTGATCGATTGGGGGAAGGCTTGTCGCAGGGACTCTCCCAATCGATCGGCCGATCGATTGGGCATGAGCCAATCGATCGGCTGATCGATCCAGCTCCTTGATTTTTCCCAAAATTAAGTCCAAAACCCCCGAACCAACATCCAGTCAACCATGATTTGTTGGTACATAAAACCTAGCATCCGGTCACCCTTGACCAGCTAAGACTCTCTCACCAAATGTCTGGTCAATCCCTTTGACCCACTTGGACTTTTCTCCTCTTGCCAAGTATCCGGTCAGTCTCTTTGACCTACTTGGACTTTCACCAGATGTCTGGTCAACCTTGACCCATCTGGATTTCCTTGTGCCTGGCTTCACTCACCAGGACTTCCCTTCTGCCTAGCTTCACTCACTAGGACTTCTCTTCTGCCAGGCTTCACTCACCAGATTTTTCACCTAGCTTCATTCACTAGGATTTTCACCTGGCTTCACTCACCAGGATTTTCCTCTGCTTGGCTTCACTCACCAGGACTTTCACCTAGCTTCACTCACTAGGATTTCCTCACTGCCTAGCTTCACTCACTAGGTCTTTCCTTCTGCCTAGCTTCACTCACTACCTAGCCTCACTACCTAGCTTCACTCACTAGGATTTCCTCACTGCCTAGCTTCACTCACTAGGTCTTTCCTTCTGCCTGGCTTCACTCACCAGGTCTTTCACCTAGCTTCACTCACTAGGATTTCCTCACTGCTTAGCTTCACTCACTAGGTCTTTCACCTAGCTTCACTCACCAGGACTTCCTTTGCCTAACCTCCAAGTTAGGACTTTCACCTGACTTCACTCACCAGGATTTTCTTCCTGCCTGGCTTCACTCACCAGGACTTCCTTTGCCTAAACTCCAAGTTAGGACTTTCACCTGGCTTCACTCACCAGGATTTTCTAGTCAAGTATCCGGTCATCCTTGACCAACTTGACTCTCCATCACAATCTCCACACATGAACAATTGCACCTCCAATCTCCATGTGTTATCTACATGTATTGTCAAACATGTATTGTCAAACCATCAAAACATAAACATTAAGACTCGAGTTTGACCCAATTCAAGCTCAGTCAAACTAGGTCAACCTTGACTTGTAGAATATTACACCAACAATCTCCCAACACCATATTCCTACATTAATAATTCCTTTTAAATATTTAATAATTCATTTAACCAAGGATAAATGGGACTCTTTCGCACAAGTTTGATATCGAGCACACATACTTACTGTAAATAAAATGTCAGGTCTGCTTGCAGTTAAGTAAAGTAAACTCCCATTTAAAGATTCAATTCCATGAGAATCAAATAAATCTAAGTGTAATAGGTCTAATATTCGATTTGTTCTGTTTTGATTTGTAAGTTTATGAGTTGATTTAATTTGTTTTCCTTGTTGACAAGAATTACAGAATTTATTTATAGGATTCCCTAACTTTGGTAAACCCTTAACAAAACCAATTTTGTTTAATTTCAGTAAATTCCTAAAGTGAGTGTGAGCGAATCTTCTACGCCACAACCAAGTTTCATCATGATTTGTTAACAAACATTTGGATATTGTTTCAGGTAGATAAATTGAATATATATTTTTATCTCTAAAGCCTTTTAATAATATATTAGATGAGTCATTATAACTTATCAGACATTCAGAGGACAAAAATTTAACCTTAAATCCTGAATCACAGAGTTGACTTATACTAAGCAAGTTGTAATGAAAATATTCAACAAGTAAAACGTTTTTAATTGAAATGTTGGATTGTAAATGAATTCCACCTATACCTATTACCTTTAGTTTGCCATTGTTTCCAAAGGCAACGGATCCTAAGTTTTTGAATTTGATATTTGTAAATTTGTGTTGATCCCCAGTCATGTGTTTGGAGTATCCGCTATCCAAGATCCATTTGTCCAGATCTTTGGATTCCTACAAAAATGTAGGTTTTTAAGCCAAAGTTCGGTTAAAGAATTTAAGTTTTATAAGTATTGTTTGTTTAAGTTTTTAAATTAAGTTTTAAAATAATTTTTTTTAAATAAGTTTTAAAGTAATTAAGTTTTAAAATAATTAAGTTTTTTTTTTAAGTTTTAAAATAATTTTAATTATGTTTAAAAGTAATTAGGTTTTAAAAGGTTTTAATAAAGTTTTAAAAGTTTTTAATAATTAAGTTTTAATATAATTTTAATTAAGTTTTAAAAGTTTTTAATAAAGTTTTAAAAAATTTTAATAATTAAGTTTTAATATAATTTTAATTAAGTTTTAAAAGTTTTTAATAAAATTTTGAAATTTTTTAATAATTAAGTTTTAAAATAATTTTAATTAAATTTAAAATAATTTTTTAAATTAAGTTTAAAATCATTTTTAATTAAGTTTAAAATAATTTTTAATTAAGTTTAAAATAATTTTTAATAATTTTTAATTAATTTAAATTAATTTTAAAATAATTTTTAATAAAGTTTAAAATAAGTTTAATTAAGTTTAAAATAATTTTTAATTAAGTTTAAAATAATTTTTAATTAAGTTTAAAATAGTTTTTAATTAAGTTTAAAATAATTTTAAGTTAAGTTTAAAATAATTTTAATTAAGTTTAAAATAGTTTTAATTTAAGTTTAAAACAATTTTAATTAAGTTTAAAACAATTTTAATTAAGTTTAAAATAATTTTTAATTAAGTTGAAAAAGTTTTTAATTAATTTTAAAATAATTTTTAATTAAGTTGAAAAAGCTAATAATTAAGTTTTTAAAAGTTTTCAAATTAATTGATTATTTAATTTTTATTTTAAGATTGAACTTGAAAAAGGTTATTGAACCCATGTTAGATTCAAACTTAGTTTTGGATTAATCAAGCAGACGTCCTAAGGATAAGCTTTCAGTTCAGTGGCGAGGCATATGACCTTCTTGTGTATCAACGGTGGACCACTTGCTGAAGACTTTCCAAACTGTTCCCGCCCAAAAAACTTAATACTAAATTTTGGTCTAACTAGCTCATGTTTGACTGGGGTAGTTTCGGTCAGATCCACTAAGTCTAGTGCACCAGGTAGAATTCCATATTCAGCCTAGACATGCCTTCGACAAAGTTTCCTTGACGTACTATCATCCCAATTCATTCTGATGCTATGTTGTAGGGTTTGGTAAACCTTTTTCATCTAACCATTCTAAGTAAAAAGTAAACATAATCCTAAGTGTTTGAGTTTGTTTAATCAAGTTGGTTGAATTATTTTTCTAATTGCTCTGCCTGAGTCATAGCTTAGATAAGGTCTATCTAAGTAATGGATTTGACTCTTAGAGATAAAGTAAAGGTTTGGTTTAATTGATTTGATTAAATGTTTTGTTTGGACCCATGCTTGGACTTGACTTCTAACTTTTTGACTAATTAAAGACAAATATGATTTGTTTGTTTGCTTAGGGTTGTAGCCAAGTCTTGATTTTGTTGTACACAGCTCGTTGCGACCCAAGTACCATATTTAGACACTTGGATCCCAGTTCGAACTTTTCCAACATTTTCTTGAGTCGCTCGACTTGTCCTTTCAAGTCAGAATTTTCTTCCTCAAGTTTTTTAACTTGAGTTGAAGTTCTGACTTGAACTTGGTTAGTCGAGTCACTCAAGTTAACTTGTTGCTTAAGGTGGTCTATTTCCTTAAGTAACAAGTCATTTTGTTTTTCCAATTTTGATAATTTTTTAAACAAACACTTAACTACTTTAAGCAAATTAGATTTAGAATAAATCGTTACCATATTTGGATCTTCCGATCTGGGGCTTCTCTCGGAATCGAGGTCGATTTCGGACTCGTACTCTTCATCGGACTCGGAGTCGGAATCTTCGTTTCTTGCCATAAATGCAAGATGGCTCGAGTGCTTCGTTTGCTCTGCGTTGGATTCGTCGAAAGAAGTTTCGTCCCAAGTTGCTTAAAGAGCCTTCTTTCGTCTTGTCGATTTGGGCTTTTCTTCCTTCCAGTTCGGGCAATCGATTTTGAAATGTCCTTTTTTGTTGCACCCGTAACAAATCACTTCTGATTTGTTTTAGGTCTGGTTGAGCGGAGTCTTCTTGACATTTCTTCTGAACTTCTTCGTCGTCAGAAGTCTCCGCACCATGTTGACCAATTCTTCTTCATTTGTTGAGTCAGAGTCTGACTTGCCTTCAGACTCGATCTTGGTTTTTGATTTTGTCTCCTTGCTTAGACCTGCATACAAAGCTACACCTTTCTCGACATGGCTTATATTAGACTATTCGTGTAATTCCAATTCGCAGAATAACTCGTCTAACTTAAGAATTGAAAGATCCTTGGAGACTTTGTACGCATCTACAATTGATGCCCACAAAGCATTCCTCGAAAAGGCATTTAAGGCGTACCTTATCGTGTCGCGGTTTTCCAGGTTGTGTCCGATCAGGTGGAGGCCATTTAGGATGTCCTTCAGTCGAGCTTGTAGTTGCGAGGCCGTCTCTCCGGGGAGCATTTTTATGTTAAATAAATTATTCAAAATAAGTCTCGTTTATTTACCTTCGAGTCGTCGGTTCCTTCGTGTAGTTTGACTAGAGAGTCCCACAATTCTTTAGCATTGTCGTAGGGGTCGACTTGATTCAATTCTTCTATTGTAAGCCCCGCACTGAATGGTGTTGATCGCCTTGTAGTTCAGTTGCGCCTTCTTGATGATTGGGGGAGTCCAATCTTCATGTTCAAGAGGTGTTCCATCTTTTGTCGGGGGAGTATAGCTTTTCAAGATTGTGAACCAGAGCTCGATGTCGGACTTCAAATAGCACTCCATTCTATTCTTCCAATAACTAAAATTTTCTCCTTTGAATAGTGGAGGTCGGACAGTACTATATCCTTCTTGATACGAGTTCGACATCCTTGCAAGACAAAACTCAAAAGAAAAAATATTTCCAAGACTTTCATCTTGGGATTAGTAGTGCTTGAAAGGATAAGAAAAACAAAAAGAAAATATTCTAAATTAAAGAAAAGAAAGAGTTTTAAAAATTCTTTGAAAAACGGTTAAGTTATTTCAGAGCTAACGAGGCTCTGATACCAATTGATAGATCGAAAACGTGAGATAGAGGGGGGGGGTGAATATCGCTTTTTTAAAATTTTTCTTTATCCTTTTTAAAAACAAAGTTAAGCAGTGGAAATTAAACGAATAGACAAGTTCTTTTACTTCGTTCGGAGCCTAGCTCGACTCCTACTCGAAGGCTCGCGGTCCTTGACCGCAACGATGGGCAAACACTATAATCCTTCTTTCCGAAATCTTCAAAAAGGAGCGAATCATACAAGTACAAGAATGTAAGATAGTAACACTTCTACTATCTTATATAAAAATTAAGTGCAATGTAAATGAAATATACCGACAGTAATAATTAAACGTCGAAGTTCGGTAGGACGGAGTAGCTTGCAGGTTTGATGAAGACTTGTAGCACGAGAAGCTTGCAGAAGAGAACTTGAATCGATCAGAATGTTGTCCTGGCCTCAGACTTCGAGCCTCATTTTATAGGTGTAATGGAGGTTCAGTCGACCAATCCATCTGTTCGGTCGACCGAACCAGCTCCCATCCTTTCCTGACTGGAGTCTGACGCTGGCTCGATCTCTAACATTAACTGATCTTTAATGGTTCGGTCGACCGATCCCATTTTTCGGTCGACCGAACAAGATTTTTCCTTGTTCGTTAAAATCTGCCGAGATCTTCAATTAATGCCGCTTTAATGTTGATTGGATCGATCGACCGATCCCTGGGTTCGGTCGACCGATCGACTTCTTTTCCTTTTCTGCTGATCGGTGCTGATGAACTGCTGAGCTGAGTCATCAAGGTTCGGTCGACCGATCTTACTGTTCGGTCGACCGATCAAGCTTTGATTGGGCTTGGACTCTGTTTAGGTTTGATCTGAATACTGAACTGAACTTGCCTGGTTCGGTCGACCGATCAAGTGGTTCGGTCGACCGATCGGACAAAACCTACAAAACAGTGTTAAGCAAAACACCCTGCAAAATCGAGATTAGCACAGTAATATAAAATGCATGAGTAATATAAAAGACAGTAAAACTGTCTTGATCTCAACTTGGAAACCTCCCCGGTTTCTTCAATTGGATCAACGACCTAAGGTCGTTCCTTTCGGGAACCCGACCTCACTGTCGCTCTTCCAGTTTGTTTACCTCAACCTACCTACCAAACTTTGATCCTCCAGATCTAGTTTAAACTTTTCACTCAGCTTTGATCGGCTCCCCAGGACTTTCTCTTGATCTTCGGTCCTCCAGACCTCTCGATCACACTGCCAAGCTTCGGGTCTCCTCGACCTACTTGGACTTGCACCTGGGTTCCACGATCTGCTAAGATTTCTCCTGCCTAGCCTCCAACTAGGTCTTTCCCGGTTGAGTAAACATCCTGCACACTCAGTCAACTTGTTAAATCATAACAAGACTTAAATTGAACATTTGACAACATCAAAACTTAGGTTTGATTCTGGTGCAACTTGCACCAACATAAAGCACTTTCGAAAGATTTAGTAAAATTGGAAAAAGAGAACGTTGATTTAAAAAGATAGTTAGATAAATTAAAATCACAAAATGATAATTTAAAAATTCAAATCAAAAGATTGAATGACCATGCATGCTTGAAATTGAATAGTTGTCAAAAATCAAAGTATAGAAAGTATAGTAGATTAAATTGGTATATTAGACATCACCAAGGACAACTTAGAAGAATTTTCAGAAGATATATATCCTCTCCCCCCCCCCCCCCCCCTCCCCCAATTCTTAATTAACCCAGTAGGTGTTGAGTGCTACTCTGAATTCTGTTCTGTTTTCCCTGTACAAAAATTTTTACAAGCACAAAACTTTTCCTAGCAACTCATGTGCTTTTCAGAAGTTAAATTTGGATTGCAAACAAAACTTAACATTATTAATCCAAGTTCAACTCATGTGTTCATCAGAAGTTAAACCATATTATAGAAGTTGATTAAATATCTATTTCTAGGGTTGGCTTCCAGGTTGTTGGCGAGGCACTCGACCTTCTTGGGTATGGGATCATCCACCACTTCCTAGACAAAGCCTTTCAAAGAAATTGAATATTTAAACTCCTTACAGTAAACCCTAGGTTTAACTACAGAGACCTCAATCGAAGCACAAGATCGCTAGCCTCTTGTGTTGGTATTTCAGGATTCATACAAAGGAAAACTAAACTAGTACACCGCGGAAACAATTTACTAATTATATCTTTCTTTGTATCTTAAAGACCTCTTGATCTTCTACTGTATTCCTCTCCACCTCTTGGACATCGTGTGGATGGCGATCTTCCAAGACAACACCACCCGATCCACTTCTTTTCCTCCAAGATTTTCGGCCACCAAGGGATGCTAGAATAGGGAGCCTCCTTCTCTTCTTCTCCTCCTCCAAGTAACCGGCCACAAGAAGATGGAGCCTCTTCTTGATGTCGTCGGCCCTTGGTGAAGGAAACAAGGGGAGAAGAGAAAAAGAAGAGGGTCGGCCACAAGAGAATAGAAGAGAGTCTTAGATTATGTTATGTCATAAGGCACCATCTACCTCTCTTTTATAATCCTTGATGAATGTAAAAAAGTAAAGATTTAAAATTAAAACCCTCCTATTATGTGTGGTCGGCCCTTATTTGGGCAATCAATTAAGGAAAAATTTTAAATTAAAATCTCTCTTTTAAACCATTGTAGATGACTACAAAAAAGAAAAGATTTTAAAATTAAAATATCTCTTTTAAATCTCTTTGTGGACGGCTATAAAAGGAAATTTTTTAAAAATTAAAATCTCTCTTTTAAATCCCTTAGAGGATGGCTATAAAAGGAAAAATTAAAATCTCTCTTTTAAATCCCTTGGAGGATGGCTATAAAAGGAAAAATTAAAATTTCTCTTTTAAACCATTGTAGATGACTACAAAAAAGAAAAGATTTTAAAATTAAAATATCTCTTTTAAATCTCTTTGTGGACGGCTATAAAAGGAAATTTTTTAAAAATTAAAATCTCTCTTTTAAATCCCTTGGAGGATGGCTATAAAAGGAAAAATTAAAATCTCTCTTTTAAATCCCTTGGAGGATGACTATAAAAGGAAAGATTTAAAAATTAAAATCTCTCTTTTAAATCCCTTGGAGGATGGCTATAAAAGGAAAGATTTTAAAAAATTAAAACCCCCTTTTAATTCCTTGTGGTCGGCCCCTTGCTTGGGCACCAAGCAAGGCTTGGCCGACCACCTCTTGGGATCCAAGAAAAGCTTGGCTGACCCATGCTTGGGCACCAAGCAAGGATGTGATTGACCCTATTACTTGGGTAAGAAATGGACTTGGTTGGATACGAGACTTTATACATAGAGGCTACAACAGGGACCTAGAGGAGGAATTGGTTTTGGCCTCCTGATGAGCTTGAGCTTCCTGTGTTCGACCCGAACACCCAACTCAAGTTCATCAATAATAACTCATACCACTAAAGAGTTATTATTGAACTATCACACCAATCCCATATTACATTATGGGCTCCTTCTTATCATGAGTATGTTAATCTCCCTGTGTTTAAGATATCGAATGCCCATTAATTAAATGAGTTACTGACAACTCACTTAATTAACATCTAGCTCCAAGAGTAGTACCACTCAACTTCATTGTCATGTCGGAACTAAGTCCACCTGCAGGGTTTACATGACAATCCTTATGAGCTTCTCAAGGGGACATCATCATCCTAATAAATAGGACATAGTTTCCTTCTATATTCAACAACACACCATATAAATAATATTATTTCTCAACTTATCGGGCCTATTGATTTAACGAATAAATCTCACCCTTTGATAAATTAAAGAAATAAATATTAAGTACATATGCTTATTATTATATCAGGATTAAGAGTACGCACATCCATAATAACAGAGGTTCTGTTCTTTTATGCAGTTAGTATAAAAGGAACAACCTCAAATAGTCCTGCTCAATTCACACATAGTGTACTAGTGTAATTTTATAGTCAAGATAAACTAATACCAAATTACACTACAATCATTCCAATGGTTTGTCCCAATCTATCTTGGTTGTGAGCTACTATTTATAATTTATAAGGAACTGATAACATGATCTTCTATGTGACACCATACGCCATGTTATTTACAATATAAATTAAATGGGCAACTGCATTTAACTAAATGCAGATATTTGACCAATGTGGTTCTCATTTCAAAATAAATGTTTATACAAAAAGCTAGACTTTTAGTATACATTCTAACAGTAGGAAGAAACCTATATTGGGTTCCAAAATCTTATTTAGATTAAACATTTTTTTGGATTTAAGGCTTTCAGAAAAATTAAATGTTTAAGTTCTTTAAAAGGTTTTGTCTAGAAGTGGTTGATGATCCAATAACTAAGAAAGCCTAGTATCTCGCCACAGCCTGGAAGTCAATTATTGAATTGAATATTTAATTGACAAACTGATAAGCTTGTGAAACTAGATAAATAATGCTTTTAATATTTGTCAATTATTTGAAAATTTCATTACTTGGAAATCGAGCGGAAGACGCAGCTAGTGAGAAGGATGACACGAAAAGGGAGCCGACGGGCTCGATGCATCCGATGGACGAAGTACTGCGGAAGAGTACGCTGGTGGATGAGAAGAACGTACGTGACGTTCGAGGGACGAAAAGCCAGAGCGGAAGTCTGCTCGAGGAGAAAGCCGAAAATTCGATTCGGGTGAGCCATATTTCAGTTGGTCGCAATCACCCAGGCGATCGGAGCAGCAGCGGAGTAGAGAGAGGCTGTAAAGACTGTTGGAGGCGCCCTCAACAAGAGTTGAAGGCGTCTCTGAGGCGTGCCCGCGCCTCCGAGGCGTGCCCGCGCCTCCGAGGCGTGCCCGCGCCTCCGCCACCTTCAGGTGGAAGGCGCCCTCCATAAGCATGGAGGGCGCCCTTTATAAGCATGGAATGCATCCTCCATTCTTATGGGAGGCGCCCTCGACCAGATCTCTAGCCGTTGTCAAAGTATAAAGCTTTATCCTTTGGCGTCTCGCTGGAGGTACCCTCCAAGTCCTTGGGAGCTGCCCTCAAGGTACGGATAGGATTTCCAGGAGCTATAAAAAGACCTCTGGAGCTAAGAAATAACACAACAACTGCTGTAATCAATTTCCTAGTCTTTTCTGAGCTTTTTATAGATTGTAAGAGACTTCTCCACCTACACGAAGGAGATATTTCTAGTGGTACTTTGCAACCGCCTTGGATTAACAACCACCTAGGTTGTAACCAAGTTAAATCTGTTAGCATCTTTTAATTATATTAGTTGTTTATTTGAGTTTATAATTATTGTAATAGTGCTATTAATCTTAGTTGAAAAAATAGAGAAAGGTTTTGTTTTATTTTTTTTAACAGACGATGTGTCTTCTTACTGGCCCCGCTGCACCAACAATAAAAAAAGATTTTTTTAAAAATTTTATCTAAAGGATACTCTATATATATTTTACTTTATTATAATTATTATCATCTTATAGCTACTATGTAATTATAGTAGATTTTATTACTGTTATATCTGTATAAGTAGCTATGATAAAATATTACTATAATATATTATTATTGAACGGTACTAATTAAAAATAATATGTCTATACTATAACAATTATGATTCAAACTGATATAACATGATATTAATTTGTGTTCATTAAGGTTGATAAATGTTAGAGTTCATATTATAAGAGTTATGATTTGTAATTACTATGCCCTTGGGTTATGGTGCAGCGATAAAATATTTAGATTATCATTTAGAAATCTATGATTCAAACCTCAATTATGAAATATTTGTAGGATTTTTTTCTCTAAATAGGGCACGTAATTAAATGATGTTAGACTCCTGGGCTGTCTTTGCAAGCGCTTCCCGATTTATCTTGATGGTCGGTGGAAAATTTTGAGGAGTCGAGTCGATCATCCCAAACTCGATATTACCCAACCTGATTAATTATTTTTTTTAATGAATTATAATTACTATAATATTATTAGTGTCCAAGTATTACTATAATATAATATAATATAATATAATATAATATAATATAATATTAATCAATATAGATCAAAAATAAAGTATTATTATAATATAGTTGATTAATATTGATTACCATTGAAGTTAATATTATGGATTTAGGAATTAATATTTGTATGGATTTAAACTTAATATTATAAATTATATATATAATTTAAAAATCATTATATTACATTATTGTATTATTCAATAAAACAACTATAAAAATGGAAGGAAAAAATAAAAAAAAATACTCTGCTTTTGTAAAAGAGAATAAGGCTAGGGCTGTCATTGGTAAGTTGAAAAAAATAATAAAAGGAAGGGAAAAAGTAGACGGCTATTTTTGAGAAGAGGTAGAAGAAACGAAAGTTGCTGTTGGAAAGAATAATAGAAAAACAACTTAATTATAGTTGGGGAGAAAAGAAAATAAGAATTGTTATGCGATCATTTCCTACGGATTACTTTTGTGGACTTACCATATCATTTTAAAAAAAAATTAAATATAATATTTTTCTCTTGTTTTTTTCTTCGTTTTGCCGAAACCCTCACCGTGCTCACCACTCCTTGCCCGTTGCCACCTGCCCGGCCGCTGGTCACCTGCCCTCCGCCGATGACCTCCGACCACCTAGACCCACCCTAACTATAGCCTGGAGGAAAAGGCGAACTTTTGGGGGATCGCGGCATGGATTCCGACCGTGATCCAACTCAATCACAGCATGGATTTTGGCTGCGATCCAGCTCAATCACTGATGGATTCCAGCTGCAATCCGGCGCGATTGCGGCCGAAATCCGTCGTGATCGCTGCTAGACACGATCATGTCCGGAATCTAGTGCAATCGCGGTCGAAATCCGGGCGCGATCGCTACCAGAATCCGTCGCAATCACGGCCAGACATGATCGCGTCCGGAATCTAGGCGTGATCGCGGTCAAAATCCGTCGCGATCGCGGCCAAACACGATCGCACCAGAATCCGACCGCCTACCCAACATGGACCTGCTCACTGCCCATAGCTCCACATTCTTTCTCCTCCGGCGGCCAACTAAGAACAGCATCCGAATCTCCTCGCCGCTGAGACTTCCTCTCATTGTAAACCTCCACCAGCTCCACCACCTTGCCCACAACTCCATGCGGACACTCGCTCGGTAGAGCCAGCGGGCGAGGAGACGCTGTTTGCGAGAACGTAGAAGAAGAACAAAAAAAAAAAGAGAAAATGTTGTATTTAAAAAAGAAAAAAATGACATGGCAGTCCACGAAAGCAGTCCGTAACGATTCGTAGGAAATGATCCGTAGCATAACAACTATATATATATATATATATATATATATATATATATATATATATATATATATATATATATATATATATATATATATATATATATATATATATATATAAGGTGGAAGAGGAAAGAAACTCCATTGTGAATGAGACTTTAATCCCACATTGAGAGTTTGAAGGTATTTTGGTGGGTTTATATTGATTCACATGCTTTGATTATGTAAATAAATACATGGGGAGATGCTCTCTCTCACGTGTGAGTGCGCAGGGGTACAAATCTAGGGTTTGGATGGCACTGAACAAAGGTGACTCGTGTGCGAGCACGACCTACGCGCGTCGAATGCCAAACCGGTCGGGGCAAAATTTACCCAAGTGGAACAACCAACATTTTGTCATGTAAACCTTTTTGCTGCTTGTGTAACGGATGCATTAAAAAAAGATTAATGCAGCAGAGTGAAACATTGACATTTCACAGCTGACGAATAATGATCATTAAATGATCATTAAACTGCTCATTGTTCTGAGCTCCTATATAAGAAGGTTACGATCATAGGCTTTCGTTACACGCTCAAAAAGCTGAAGTTTCCACCTACGTTCCTCTTCTCCTCTGTCGTCCATCTCTTGCTCGGCGGAGTGCCCATGATAGTGGTCGGGTACCTTTTAGTTCGTCGTGACCATCAGTGCTTAGTGGAAATCACGGTTCACCATTGTATCCTGGGAAACAGACGACCCGAGAAAGCCTCGAAGCACAGCCGGAGGTGGGGCGAATTTGTTTCAAGGAAACTACGTATCGCAGACCTCGGTTCACACGTTCGGTTGCTTGCATCGCTCGCCCAGTTGCAGCGCCCGCCCGGCCTCATAGCTCGTTCGGCAACTTGCATCGCTCGCCGGATTACAGTGCCAGCCCGACCTCTCGCTCGGTTTGTCTGCTTGCCCGACCGGCCTCTCGCTTGTCTTGTTTGCTCATCCGACGGTCACTCGCTTGGCCTGTCTGCTTGCCCGATCGACCACTCACTTGGTCGCTCGGCCTTTCTGCTCGCTCAACCGGTCACTTGCTTGGCACACTCACTCGATCGATCGTCCTCACTGCCCGATCGGCTGCTCTATTCGGTCGAACTTGCTCGACCTTACTACCCGGTCGACCTCTTTACCGTCCGACTCGGACACGGGGTTGATCGCTCACCCGCTTAGTCTAACTGCCCGCTCGACCTGTCTGCCCGGTCGGCCACTACTGCTTGCCCGCCCGACCCTTTAGTTCACTCGGACTTTGCTACTCGGACTCGGAACTCAATCTACACTCACTAATTAGCAGAAACCAGACACTGCTGGCAACCTGAGATTATCTGCTCAGGTCATCTCTACAGATAAGTTGAATTTAATTTTGTGTAATTTAAATTCGACAAAGTCCCAAATATCTCTTGTAGATTGTTATTTTTTATCTAACAATCTTGATACAAATTCGATTCTATTGAGATTGCCACAGAACAGAATGTTGAGGTGCAATAGACTCAACACATGAAGGCCCCCTCTGTCCCGATTGGAACTGTGCCAATCAATCACGGGGAAAAGCCAAAAAAGTTCAGTGTACTGAACTTCAAGAGGTGGCAACAGAAGATGCTCTTCTACTTGACCACGCTCAATCTGGCTCGGTTCTTGACCGAGGACCCTCCCAAGCGTACTGAGGATGCTGATACGCAAACCATCAATGCAGTGGAGGTATGCACTCATTCTGAGTTCTTTTGCCGAAACTACATCCTCAACTGCCTTGTCGACTCGCTGTACACTGTGTATATCATGAAGAGAACGACTAAATAGCTATGGGAGTCCCTGGATAAGAAGTACAAGACGGAGAATGCAGGGGTCAAGAAGTTCATCGTGGGTCAATTCCTGGACTACAAGATAGTTGACTCTAAGATAGTGATTAGTCAAGTCTAAGAGTTTCAGGTGATCTTCCACGAGATCCATTCAGAATAGATAGTTCTAAGTGAAACTTTCCAGGTGGCTGCTATCATTGAGAAGCTACCCCCGGCTGGAAGGACTTCAAGAACTACCTGAAGCATAAGAGGAAGGAGATGAATGTGGAGGAACTCATTGTTAGACTTCTCATCGAAGAAGACAACAAGAGTTCAGAGAGAAAGTTGTTCTCTCAAGCTACTATGAAAGCCAACATGGTTGAGCACGGTCAAAGCTCGAAACGAAAGAACCTCAAATCTTCCAAAATGGGACCCAGAGGAGGCATCAGCAAGAAGTTCTCCGTGAAGTGCTTCAACTGTGACCGAGTGGATCACAAATCTTCGAAGTACAGAAAGTCGAAGAAGCAAGAGGCCAACCTGAACGAGGGACCAAAAAGGACAACCTCTGCACTGTGGTCTCTGAGTTGAACCTGGTGGGTTCAAACCCGCGGCAATGATGGATCGATACTAGAGCCACTAGACATATGTGCTGCAACATAGAGATGCTGACCCCACAGGTCATCCGAGTTGGTATGTGGTGGGATGCTTGCCACATGAGGTCGCAGGGTCGAAACTCAGGGTAGTCGGGGCGTAAATCCCCGGTCCCTGTGCAACTCACCCCACCTGCCACATACTCGCTCAGGATGCTGTGATTTACCTCCCTCGTGATGGCCTTGGGTCGGGTGTGGCGGGGGCGCTGGGGGCGAGCGATTTTGCCTTTTTGCCACATGCAACATAGAGATGCTCACAACTTTAAAGAAGTCAATGGAGATAAGTTGTTCATAGGGAACTCAACAACCTCGAACATCAAGGGCCAAGGAAAAGTGGTGCTGAAGATGACCTCGAGCAAGGACCTTACTCTGAACAATGTGGGGTATGTTCCGGAGATTCGGAAGAATCTAGTGTCTGGATCACTGTTAAGCAAGTATGTCTTTCGCATTATTTTTGAGTCAGATAGAGTTGTACTGTCTAAGAATGAAATATTTGTTGGAAGAGACTATGTATCTAATGGGTTGTTTAAGCTCAATGTAATGGTCATTATGCCTAAGATAAATAAAAATGAAAGCTCTTCCATTTATATACTTGAGTCTTCATGTTTGTGGCATAGTAGACTAGGACATGTTAATTACGATGTGTTGCATAGATTAATAAATATGCAAAGCATATCTGCAATCCATCTTGACCTGAAATACAAGTGTGGAATTTGTATTGAAGAAAAAATGATACGGTCATTCTTTCAACATATTGAAAAAAGCAACTAACCACTCGGGCTAATGCACACCGACGTATGCGACCTCAAAGGTACACCAACACGTGATGGGAATAAATACTTCATCACTTTTATAGATGATAACACAAAATACTGTTATATGTATCTTCTCAAAAGTAAGGGTGAAACTATAGAGAAATTTACACTCTATAAGAATTATGTTGAAAACCAGCTTAATTGAAAGATTAAGGTAATTTGAAGTGATCGAGGCGGTGAATATGCATCATCGTTCGCTGAGTTATATGCTGAACACGGGATCAGACACGAAATTACAGTTCCGTATACTCTCAGCAAAATTGAATTGCTGAGCGAAAGAATCGAACTCTAAAGGAGATGATAAATGTTCTTCTATTGAGCTCTAGACTGCCAGCGTTTATGTGGAGGGAAGCTGTGTTAACAACTAATTACCTTTTAAATAAGGTGCCCCAAAAGAAAATAGATAAGAGCCCTTATAAGTTGTAGAATGGAATACAACCGTCCTACAAATATTTATGAATGTGGGGGTGTCTTGCCAAAGTGTTGATGCCTGATCCGAAAAGGATTAAGATAGGACCAAAGACTGTTGATTGCATATTTATTGGATATGCACAAAATAGTAGTGCGTATCAATTTTTTGTGTATGAATCACAAATATCGGAGATACACAAGAACTTGATAATAGAATCCAGAAATACCTCATTCTTCGAGCATGTGTTTTGATATAAGACCCGAGAGGATGCTAGCTCCTCAAAATGGGCACATGAAATACAAGGCGAAGAAGATGATGGTAAACCAGTCGAGGTTGATCTTAGATAGAGCAAAAGAGCTTGGGTAGAAAATCCTACGGATCGGATTTTATCACTTTCATGTTGGAAAGTGAGCCCTGAAGTTACTTAGAAGTTGTAGGCTCTTCTGATGAACCTCACTGGAGAGAGATAATTGCATCTGAGATAGACTCTATCTTGTAAAATCACACTTGGAAACTTGTGGATCTTCCTCCTGGAAGTAAATCACTAGGTTGCAAGTGGATCTTTAAGAAGAAGATGAAGTCAGATGGCACAATTGATAATTATAAGGTCAGATTGGTAATCAAAGGATGCCAACAATAAGAAGACCTCAATTACTTTGATATGTATTCTTTAGTATTGAGAATAACTTTCATTAGAGTATTGTTGGTTATTACCGCTCTATGGAATCTCGAAATACATCAGATCGATGTAAAGACAATCTTTCTAAATGAGAATTTAGAAGAGAAAATCTGCATGGAGCAACCGGAAGGGTTTTTTGTGTCAGGATATAAAATAAAGTTTGTAGATTGGTGAAGTCATTATATGGCTTGAAACAAGCATCAAAGCGGTGGCATGAAAAATTTGATAATGCCATGAAGGAATGTAGATTCAAAATTAATGAATGTGACACAACAGCAAAAATGACTTTTCGCAACGCGCAAATTCGCTTTCCACAGTACACATTGCATGCTGCACAATTAAAAGTTGTTGAGAATCCTAGATTATCCGCAGCGAGCACTGTGCGCTACAGATATTATTATCCACAACGCGCAATGCGCGTTGCGGAAAAATTGATACCTAACATTTTAAAAAAAAATAAAAAGATCATTATTTTATTTTATTTTTATTTATTTTATTCATATGTGTGAAAATTTGGCCAAAGATTCAATGAACCACACGTTAATGCATAGAAACAAAATGACATAAAATATTATCTAATATTCACAATAAAACATATTGCTTGGTATATATATTTCCATTAATTACACCCAGAATGGTCCAAAACCCCTATCTTGACTCTGAAATACGGCTTGAGCCTAGAAATTATAAAACCATATTTTCATTGTTTACATAATATCTTTGAATAAATATTACAAAACTTGATTAATATTAATAATCTCACAACATCTGAATTAGTTCCAACTTAAATCTCAATGGTTTCTTCGCATGGAGTTTTTAAGGATTTGTTGTTGATGGAGTTAGAACTTGTGCAAAATGTGAACGGAGTTAGAACCTGTGCAAAATGAGAACCATGTAAAAGTTTTATAATATTATACTAACACGAGCAAAGTTGTTCGCAATGTACTGATTGGAACAAAGTATCGGCAGATGATGATCCTGGTGGAGATTAAACAGTATTCTGATCTCCAAATGAACAACTAGTGATGCACAAGAACATAGGAGACAATGATACAGATCGTGCAGAAAGACTAGTTCAATAAATGGAATGAGAAACAAGAAAGAGTTTGGGCAAAACACTTGACTCATGCTTGAGCAAAGAGCTACAACATGGCACAAACAAGCAGCAGCGCATGCCACCATTCTCCCTACCTCAACAGGACCGTAGTCATTGTCTAAGTATGGATAGATAAGGGCATCATATACTGCATCTTCCATTGCTATCTGTAGCAAGGGGCTCGCCTGAATTGAACATATCAAATAGAATTCTCACAGAATATACATATCAAGAGGTTGTTCATGCAATTTTGAAACTTAAGACTGAAATGAATAAGCAGAAATTGTTTTTCTTTTACAACTGACACAATCAGCCAAACCTAAAGGCTTTCGTCTAGTGATCAGCTCCACAAGCAACACCCCGTAAGAGTAAACATTAGATTTATCAGTAAGTTTTCTAGTAGAAGCATACTCCAGAGCGAGGTAACTATTGTTACATGAGATTTCCCAGAGTGGAAAAATGTGTTGGTTTAGTTTTGACGATAACATGGAAATCAACTGTCATAGGGCACTCACCCAGTGCGAAACAATGACACAAGATGGTTATCCTAACTCATTATTGATAAGATTTAGCAAAGAGAGTGAAAGAAATTACATCTTTTGGGAGGAGAGTCTCCATATCAAACTCTAGTTGGGAATTCAAGGTGGAAAGCTTCATGGACAAGAACTGAGACAAGATGAACATAATTTAGACTGAAATATAGTTTGATGAAGAGAAATTGATCCTCTGTTATAGTTCTACCTCAATTTGTCGCTGCAAGGACTGCACGTAGTTGATGATCTCATCGAGCATAGTAGCCTTGCCTGTCACCTTTCAATTAAAAATCATATGGATTCGAAATCAGTAGATCAAGAACAAGTTATTTGTAGCAAACCAACTCCAAACTACTAGGAGGAAAGTTTTTTACCTTGTTGCAATCCGGCACAAGATTTTGGAGAAGCTTCATTCTCTCACTGATCTTTTCTCTCCTGACCTGGTGAAGAAGATAGTGACAGGCTCAAATTAGCAAATGTGGGAGATAAGAAGAGCACATCACTATAGAAAAGTGTGTTCTTTGCTTACCCTCTCGTCTAGGTTGTGGCTGTCGATGGCTTGCCCTCTTCTTGCCCTGACATGGATGTAATCCTTCGACGGCTCAAGCGGTTTGGCATCTTCTCCCATTTTTCGGCTACCATTGATGTTTTGCTTAATAGAGATAAAAGATAATTATCTAGATTGACCGGATCAAATTACCAAGTCAAATCAAATTAAGTATTAGGGTTATTCTAATAATTCAGTTATAATTATTAGAATAATTCTCAGAATAATTTTTAGAATTATTCTATTATTTGTTAATTGGTTAATTGACCGAGTACTTGTTTAAACCCTATATATTGTATTGTTCTTAGGACAAATTTCAATGAACAAGATTTATTATTACTCTCATCTCTTTCTATTATTACTTTATCATGGTATCAGAGCCAACATCTTATCCCACCTATTCTTTTCTAAAATAAACCTCTATTTCTCCACCCTCCCTCTCTGCATTGCCTTGTGCGAGAACGTCCTCGCCCAGCAATATATACCTGTTTTCTCTTCTTTTGTCCTTAGAATAATTCGCTTCTTTGCTGCTGCTCCTAAAGATCTCAATAGCTGTGGATTTTCCTTCTTCTGCCGCTGCATAAGAAGAAGCTGCCGGCAATGAGCAAAAGTCCTGCCCACGCCAAGGAGTTCCAAAGAAGATAAGTTATTGTGGTGACACAAAAGTCCTGCCCACGCCAAGGAGTTCCAAAGAAGATAAGTCATTTAATCTTTTTTTTTTAGAGCACCTCTCTCCACCATCCACCATCCCAGATAAGCTATCATTACATAACTCACTATTTTATAATGTCAGAATTTTCATCTCCATCATCTACCACAGAAACAAACCTTGGAACACAACTCTCTTCCTTACCCCTAAATGCCATATCTTATTTACCCATCAAACTCACCAATGATAACTATATGCTTTGGAAGATGCAATTTATTTCGCTACTTCGTGTTCATGATTTACTCGGAATTATTGATGGTACCTCTCTTAAACCGCAAGAAGATGATCCAGGCTATACTATATGGAATAAGAAGGATCAACTAATTATGACATGGCTGATTTCAACAATTAGTGAGCCTATACTTCCTGCGATTGTAGGACTTGTTAGCTCTCGTCAAATATGGGAAACTCTTGCTCGAACCTTTGCTTCACAGTCTCAGGCACGTGTTCTTCAACTTCGCATGCAGTTACAATCAGTGCACCGAGGAGACAAATCCATCAATGAATATATGCAATCAATCAGAACCATTGTCAATAATTTACCTGCGATTGGCAATCCAATTTCAGATCCAGATTTATTAATACATGTTCTTGCAGGATTGGGGCCTCAATATGATAGCTTTATTCCTAGCATAACTACTCGCATCGATCAAGTGTCACTTGATACCCTTCATGGCTTGCTCTCTTCACATGAGATACTTCTACAATTACAATCTCAAAGGGTTTCAGATTCTATTGCTCTTACGGCATGCAAGACTGATAGTACTATCCACCAAGGAAATCAAGGAGGTCGAGGACGAGGACAAGGACGAGGACAAGGTCGAGGACGAGGACAAGGTCGAGGACGAGGTCAAGGCCGAGGACGAGGACGAGGATGTTGTCAGATTTGTTTCAAGATTGGTCACTTTGCTCATCAATGTTATAAGAGATATGATCCAAATTTTACTGGAGGTTTTGCATCCACATCTCAAGCATCAACCTCAACTTCATCATATCACCCGGGGGCATTTTCTCTTGCAAGCAACCCTTATGTACCTACGACAAATTCTTCAGTCTCAGGATGGCATCCAGATTCTGGAGCAACCCATCACGTTACATCAGATTATGACATTCTTACAGAGGCCTCCTCCTATCATGGTCCTGATACTGTACAAGTAGGCAACGGTTCAGGTTTGCAAATTGCTCACCTTGGAAACACATTTTTTCATTCATCTGGTCGACTCTTTTCCATGCGCAATACACTTCATGTTCCTTCCATCACTAAAAATCTACTTTCAGTCCGTCAATTTGCTCTTGATAATAATGTGTTTTTTGAATTTCACCCTCACTATTGTCTTGTGAAGGATCCCACAACCAAAACCACCCTGCTCAGAGGAGAAATTAGAGATGGTCTTTACTATCTTCAACCTACATCCGCCAAATCTCTAGTTGGAGAACGCACAAATAAAACCTCCTGGCATGCACGACTTGGTCATCCATCTCTACGTCTTGTTCAAGGAATCATCAATCGGTTTGGCCTACCGACATCTTTATCATCCTCATCTCATTCTTGTGAAGCATGTTTGAAAGCAAAAAGTCATAAATTGCCCTTTGTTTCTTCTTCTCATATGTCTAGTTTTCCTTTAGAACTTATTCACTCTGATGTTTGGGGCCCTGCTCCTATTTTGTCAAATCAAGGTTTCCTCTATTATGTGATTTTTATTGATGACTTTAGCAAGTTTACTTGGATATTTTTCATGAAACGGAAATCTGATCTTTTTGATATCTTTTGTCAATTCCAAAAACACGTAGAACGTTTCTTTGATCGTAAAATACTCTCTCTCCACTCTGATTGGGGTGGAGAATATCAAGCGCTTAATCGTCATCTGGGCTCTTTGGGCATTCTTCATCGAGTCTCATGTCCTCACACTCCCGAACAAAATGGTTCTGCGGAAAGGAAACATCGTCATATAATCGAAACCGCCTTAGCTCTTCTCAATCATGCATCAGTTCCACTCAAATTTTGGGATGACGCAGTTCAAACTGCTGTTTATCTTATTAATCGTCTCCCTACTCCATTACTTCACCATAAAAGCCCCTTGGAAAAACTCCACAATCAGTCTCCTAACTATACCTTCTTACGTATTTTCGGTTGTGCATGTTATCCATGGCTACGACCTTATTCTAAACATAAACTTAATCCTCGTTCTCAATAGTGTGTTTTTCTTGGTTATAGTAATTTGCACCATGACTATCGTTGCCTACATATACCGACAGGGCGTATATATATATCTCGGCATGTTATTTTTGATGAATCTCTATTTCCTTTTGCAGCCACAACAACAACTCTATCCTCAAGCAGTGGTACTTTCTTACCCCCACCTGATATCCCATCTGAATTACCATAGGTTGCTCATCCAATTAGACACACTGGAAATGCAAGAGGAGATGGCATCCTGGGTTCTGCTCCAGAATTCTCTGCAAATTCTCCAAGATCACCAGAATTGACCCAAGTGGCTACTCCATTAAGAGCAGGGCATACTGATGAGAGGAATAATGTTGTAGAACCTATTCCGTGTCCAATCTTGGAAGCCTCGCCAGCTATGGATAATATGCTCTCTAACTCTGGATCGTCAAATAATACAAGTCCGTCATCGGAATCGCCATGTCAGTTTCCTTCCTCCTCCTCGTCAACAAGTGATTCGAATGATGGTCCTCCTCGTCGCATGCTTCCCTTAAGTGACATATCTGCACGATGCCCTCAAATAACAACTCGACATCCCCTTCCTCGAGCTCTATTGGTTTCTTCAAAATCTATTGAACCAACTTGTTTTACACAGGCAAACAAGGATCCAAATTGGCGTAATGCAATGGCTATAGAATTTGATGCACTTCTTCGTAATGGAACATGGAACCTAGTTCCGCGTACTCCCTCCATGAATGTGGTGGGCTCTAAATGGGTATTTCGTCTTAAGCATCGAGCTGATGGTTCTCTTGAACGACATAAAGCTCGCCTCGTAGCCAAAGGATTTAGTCAACAACCAGGTATTGACTTCAATGACACTTTTAGCTCAGTCATCAAAATTACATCTGTCAGACTATTGTTATCAATAGCTGTTAGTTCTAATTGGCCCGTACGACAATTAGACATTTCAAATGCGTTTCTCCATGGTCATCTTGAGGAAACTATTTTTATGGAGCAACCACCTGGGTTCATTCATCCACAATTTCCATCTCATGTTTGTCAACTCAAGAAATCATTATACGGTCTTCGACAAGCTCCTCGTGCATGGTTTCATCGATTATCTAATTGGTTACAAACTCAAGGATTTTCTGGATCAAAGACCGACTCGTCTTTATTTTACAAAAATAATGATGGATTTATGATATTTTTTCTTATTTATGTGGATGACATTCTGGTAACCGGTAATGATCACAAAGGTATCACAACTTTATTAAGTCTTCTCAATCAAGAATTTCCTACTCGAGATTTGGGCATTGCTCGATTTTTTCTTGGCATTGAGCTTATTCCACATGAGGATGGATATCTTCTCTCTCAGAGCAAATACATTACTGGACTTCTTTAAAGAGCTAAAATGGATGGGGCACGTCCGGTCTCTACACCAATTGCTGTAAACAACTCTCTATCTTCATCTTCTCCTGCTCTGTCTGATCCACAGATTTATCGAAGTATTGTTGGAGCCTTACAATATGTCACTATCACACGGCCTGATATTACTTTTGCAGTAAATCGTGCCTGTCAATTCATGCATGCTCCGACTGAACAAAATTGGGATAATGTAAAAAGAATACTTCGTTATCTCAAAGGTTCTATTCTACATGGTCTTCTTCTATATCGCCAATCGTCTCGAGATTTACATGCTTATAGTGATGCGGATTGGGCTAGTTCTCCTGAAGATAGACGCTCTACTAGTGGATATGCGATATTTCTTGGACGAAATCTTATCTCATGGAATTCGAAAAAGCAACATACTGTATCTCGTTCAAGCACTGAGGCAGAATATAAAGCTATAGCAAATACAACGTCTGAGATTATTTGGCTTCAATCACTTCTTTCTGAACTTCATCTTGCATCAAATATTGCACCAAAAATTTGGTGCGATAATATTGGAGCAACATATCTCTCAGCAAATCCGGTCTTCCATGCTCGTACAAAACATGTAGAAATTGACTTTCATTTTGTTCGTGAACGTGTGGCAACTCAACATTTATCTGTCTCTTATATCTCTGCTGAAGATCAAATCGCTGATATATTTACTAAGCCATTATCCAGACACCGTTTCAACAAGTTAGCAAGCAAACTCAACGTTAGAGATCTCCCGTTAAGTTTGTCGGGGGGTAATAGAGATAAAAGATAATTATCTAGATTGACCGAATCAAATTACCAAGTCAAATCAAATTAAGTATTAGGGTTATTCTAATAATTCAGTTATAATTATTAGAATAATTCTCAGAATAATTTTTAGAATTATTCTATTATTTGTTAATTGGTTAATTGACCGAGTACTTGTTTAAACCCTATATATTGTATTGTTCTTAGGACAAATTTCAATGAACAAGATTTATTATTACTCTCATCTCTTTCTATTATTACTTTATCACTGCTCACGCCCTCGTGCAGTTTGCATTTCTTTGTACCAAAAATTCCCTCCTATAGTAAGATAGTTCTCCCTTTAATGCACCATCAGCGCCCTAAATTCAAATGAAAGATCAAATCTTGGTAGGTACCTTGGGAGGATTCATGTTGGGGGAAGACCAAGGAGAGATTATTTCTTGGCACTTTGGAGCCGCTTCCTCCCATTGCTCTCGGCACCAGTCATCGCCAAACTATCCCACACCGATGAAGCTCCTAGCGAAGACGAGTATGAAACCCTACCGCCAAATCTGGGCTTTTCCATCGTCGCGTCAAATATTGTTACCCTTTTTCCGTTGTTGGCTGCCATGAGAGACTGGCTGCTCGAAATCCTAGACAGCTTTCCCGCCTCTGCGAGATTCCTCGCATTGAAGCAAGGGAACCTCACGGCTTTTTCCACGAGCCTCGAGTAGTCGGCGAACGACGCGAATTGCAAGGCCACCATTTAGTTCCCCTGCGCGGGAATGCCCTGCAGCTAGTGATTTGTGGCAAGGAGGAGGTGGAGACTTGAGCGGCGAGAGGAGGCTGCGAGGAGGCGACGGCAGAGACTCAAGCGGCGAGGAGGAGGTGGCGGAGACTCGAGCAGTGAGGAAGGCAGAGAGAGGTGGTGAGGATAAGGCGGAGAGTCGAGCGACAAGGAGGAGGCAGAGACTCGAGCGGCGAGGAGGCGGCGAAGACTCGAGCGGCAAGGAGGCGGCGGAGACTCAAGCGACGAGGAGGGTAGAGTGTGAGGAAGGCGGAGAGTCGTGGCAGGTTAGTGAAAGAAATAAAAGAATGAGAAATAAAAGAATGATTCTTGTAGTTCCATTTGCAGCGTACCAGATGCTGTTGATAATAAACAGATGATAATATTAATGCCATGCATTTAATGTGTGTCGTTAATGTCTCGTTTTTTCCTCCAAATTTATGTTATTAACAGCTCACATCAATATGTACGTCATTAATAATACTATTAATGATATGCTTTTAATGTGCACTGTTAATAGCACACTGCGAAAAAGTAATTTTGTTATAGTGTGATAAATGTCTCTACATGAAAGTAATAAAGAATGATTATGTCATCTTGTGCCTATATATAGATGACATATTTATCATTGGGAGTAATGATAAGATAATCAAATCCACTAAAGATATGTTGAACTCAAGATTTGACATGAAAGGCATGAGTTTAGCTGATGTGATTCTAGGAATCAAAATTCTTTGAATAACAAAAGGACAAGATTCTTGAGAAATTCACCAAGGGTGATACTACATTGGCACGAACGCCGATAGATACGAGTCAACATCTATCAACAAATCAAGGTGAAAGTATCTCTTAGATAGAGTACTCTCAAGTGATTGGAAGTCTGATATATCTAATGAGTTATACACGGCTGGACTTGACCTACGCAGTAAGTAAACTGAGTAGATACATGAGTAATCCAGGTGTTGAGTACTGAAAAGAGATAATAAGAGTACTGAGGTACTTGAGGTATACTCGTGAATATGGACTGCACTATACGAGATATCCTACTATGATCGAAGGATACGACGATGCGAGTTAGATATCTAATATAAAATATTTTAAATCTATGAGTGAATATGTATTCACTCTTAGAGGTACAATCATATCCTGAAAATCTTCTAAGCAAACGGTAATAACCAGATCCATGATGGAATCTGAGTTTGTAGCTCTTGACAAATATGGTGAAGAGACTGAATGACTACGACAATTCTTAGAAGATATTTCGAGATGGCCAAAAGTTGTACCGACAATTTGCATATATTGTGATAGTCAATCAACAATCGATCGGACACAGAGTCATCTATATAATGGTAAATCTAGACATATACGTCATAAACATAATACCATTGGACAACTACTCTCAACGGGAGTTTCGCAATTGACTATGTGAAGTCAAAGGATAACCTAGCGGATCCGCTAACCAAAGGATTAAACTGAGAATTAGTTGCAAGCTCATCGCGAGGGATGGGTTGATGCCGATAAGAAATATTGGTGCAAAGGAAACTCAACCTATGCAGACTAGAGATCTTAAGAACTGGGTTCAAAGGGACAACCTAATTTTACCAATAAAGTTGCTCATTGTGAGGAAACAACCCAATGAATTAATGAAGGATGGAGGTTAAGCACAAGACTTTTAATGATCTAAGAAGAGTAATGTGGAATACTCTTAAGAGATCACCTATGTGAGAAAGAAGTGGGACCGCTTTAAAGAGAATTAGGGGAACAATTCTTAGAACTTCTCACAAAATCAGACGTGTTCATGGTCAAGAACAAACACACTCATGAGAACTGAGTTGTATTAGGGAGAGTCTTGAGTGAGATATGTCAATGCTTACACAAACGGCAGAACAATTCAAAGGCATCGCATCTACTGTCAACCAGTAAGCAAACAGGTCTTCACAAGGGAAGGTTCAAAAGGTAAAAACCTATCTATCCTATACTGGACTCAACTACTGAATGCTATCAGATACCCTATCTCTATTCATGTGGGGGATTGTTGAATATATGTAAATGAAGAAGAGGTGGAAGAGGGAAGAAGCTCCATTGTGAATGAGACTTTAGTCCCACATTGGGAGTTTTAAGGCATTTTGGTTGGTTTATATTGATTCACATGCTTTGATGATGTGAACAAATGCATGGGGGGAGGCTCTTTCTCATGCGTGGGTGCACAGGAGGGGGTGAAAATCCAAGATCTGGATTGCACTGAACCAATTGACTTGTGTATAAGCACGACCTGCGTGCTATGAATGCTGGACCAGTCAGGGCAAAATTTGCCCAAATGGAACAAACAACATTTTGCCACGTAAACCTTTTTGTTGTTTGTGTAACGAATGCATTAAAAAAAGATTATTACAGGCGAGTGAAACGTTGGTGTTTCACAATTGGTGAATAATGATCATTAAATGATCATTAAGCTGCCCATTGATCTGAGCTCCTATATGAGGAGGCTGCGACAACAGACAAAAGGTTGTACGCTGACCATCAATGCTTGGTGGGAATCACGGTTCACCATTGTATCCTGAGAAACAGACGACTCGAGAAAGCCTCGAAGCACAGTCGGAGGTGGGGTAAATCTGTTTCAAGGAAACTGCGTATCGTAGGCCTCGATTCACATGTTCGGCTGCTTACATCGCTCGCCCAGTTGCAGCGCCCGCTCGGCCTCATCACCCGCCCGACCACATAGCCTGTTCGACTGCTCGCATCGCTCTCCTAGTTGCAGCGCCGGACCTGACCTCATCGCCCGCCCGACCTTATAGCTCGTTCGGCCGTTCGCATCACTCGCCTGGTTGCAACGCCCGCTTGGCCTCAGCACCCGACCAGCCTCTCGCTCGACCTGTCTACTTGCCCGACCGACCACTCGCTTGACTTGTCTGCTTGCCCGATCGATCACTCGCTCGGCACGCTCATCCGATCGATCGTCCGTACTACCTGACCGGCTGCTCTGTCCTGTCGAACTTGCTCGGCCTTACTACCCGATCGACCTCTCTACTGTGTGACTCAGACGCGGGGTTGATCGCTCACCCACTCAGTCTAACTGCCCGCTCGACCTGTCTGCCCGGTCAACCAATCTACTACTTGCCCGCTCAGTCCTTTAGTCTACTCGAACTTTACTGCTCAAACTCGGAGCTCGGTCTGCACTCAGTAATTAGCATAAATTAGTCCTTGCTGACAACATGAGATTATCTGTTCAAATTATCTCTATAGATAAGTTAAATTTAATTTTGTATAATTTAAATTTGACAAAATCTCAAATATCTCCATTAGATTGTTGTTTTTATCCGATCATCTGCATAGGTGGAAGAGAATAAAAGGAAAAGATATGAAAAAATAAGTTTTTAAAAAAATCTCATAACTCATTTTATTTTAAATTAATTGAAACGGTTTAATTTAATTAAATTTGATTCAACTATAATTTAATCAAATAAAATCTAAATTAATTTTAATTTGGACTAACATATTTCTTATTTTTATGTTTATGCAATTTTGTTTAATCCTAATTTAATTTTAAATTAGTATCTTTTTTACTATTTTTGATGATTTAATTAGTTTATTTATTTATTTTATTTAAAATTTAAGACTTCGTGTATGGGCAGTCATGAAAGGTCAAGAAGGTACACCGAGGGAGGGCTGGACTACGGATAAAGACCGTCTCGTGTAAAAAAAGAAGGAACGCTTCATTGACTATTTATATATAAAAAAAATACAGTCTGTTTACTAATCTCTCACTTCACTCCTTTTATTTTGTAAATTGTATTTACTTTCAAATTTTGTAGGGCTTCATAATTTATATTTAAATTAGCATGATTTTGAAGAATCCTCATTCTTATCAATACTATAGTAATTTGTCTATCAAAAATTGCTACATTTTTATCTAAAATATAATTATATTGTTAAATAAAAGATAATTTTTTAGGAATTTTTTTATGAACTCTAAACTCTAATAATATTTTGAAAAGGGAGGAAATTATAAATTAAAAGTGAAGTTTTAACTGTTACTCAACGAGTTTTACAATTTACAAAGTTTGAGATGAAAGTGCAATTTACCATATTCTCATAGGCGAATTGAAAAGTTCACAAACGATAGACTTTTAAAAAATAATAATAATAATAATAATAAATTGGAGAAGAGACAAGAGGAGAGAGAGGAGTTATATCATTAAATTATAACCAGGATTTTGTCCGGACACACATAAATTAGATGAGGTAAATAATTCGTTTCCCTTTTACGAACTTTGATTTACAGTAAAAATTTGAAGTGAAGGATTTTTATAATACTAATGCTTAGATAGTTAGTATGTATTTCCTTAAGATGAATAATTTAAAGATTCATTTTTTAATCATAGTTTTACTATTAAAACCTCATTCTCAGATATGAAGAAGTCTCGTACAATTTTAAATACAAAAAATACAATAAGAAAACAAGAACATAAATACAAGATATAATCAAGAACAATTTTAATGTTTACAATGAAGAATCTTGCATTGCTTATTCTTTTCTTACTTTGGATTGTCTTTTGATAGATGGAAATATAATAACACTTTACTCCAAAACTTCCAAGAATCGACGCTATCTGTGTAGGCTTCGAATCTTTGTGAAAATATCTTTTCTAAGGTTGACTTACACTTCCTAATTGATTGACCTTACCCCCAATCAATTATTACGTCAGATCGACTCTTTAAAACCGGCAAAACGACTCTTTTATATACATGTCTAATCGATTAGTGAGTCATATCTATCGATTACCAGCTTCCAATCGATTAAGTCAATTAATTCCGAAGCTTCTATTTACAAGAGGAAAAGTTGTCTACTTGATTACCCAATCGATTCCCGTATTTTCTATTCTCTCGTGAAAAAGGTCACAATTGATTAGCCCAATCGATTGGTGAATCCTAAATCGATTGCCTTAATTGATTCAAAATATTTCTATTCGTGAAGAAAAATAGCCTAATTGATTACTTCGATCGATTCCAGATCATATTTTTCACAAAAACCTTCTTCCAATTAATCGGTAATCCTTGCCAATTTATTGGCTCTACTCAATTGATTAGGTCAATCAATTAAAGTAACAAAATCTGAACTTTCGGGGTTTGCCAATTAATTGGTGAATCCCACAAATTGATTGCTAATCCTAATTTCAGTCATTTCAAGATTGAAATCACGTCTTCCCTGATATTCGATTAACTTCAACCTACTAGGACTTCCGTCGCCCAACATCCAATCATTCATGACTTATTGGGACTTCTTGTTACCTGACATCCGGTCAACCTTGACCTGTCAAGGCTTTTTCACCAAGTGTCCAATTCTCCTTGGCCCACTTGGACTTTTCCTTCCAACTTTCTATTGGACTTCCAATCACCAAGTGTTCGGTCATTCTTTGACCCACTTGGACTTTCTCATCAAGTATCCGATCCTTCTTGACCTACTTGGATTTTCCTCTTGCCAACCTTCTCGTTGGACTTCCCTTTCTTAACCTTCAGCTAGGACTAGTCACTCGGTAGACTTCTCACCCTTGTTTAACTTCTAGTTAAGACTTCCCTTGTCTAACCTCCAATTATGACTAATCATTTGGTAGACTTCTCGCCTGCTTAACCTCCATTTAAAACTTCTCGTTGCCTAACATCCAATTAGGATTTCTCGTTATCTAACATCTAGTTAGGACTTATCGTTGTCTAACTTCTAGTTAGGACTTATCGTTGTCTAACTTATAGTTAGGACTTTTTCTTTACCTAAGCTCAGTTAGGACTTTCTATTGTCTAACCTCTAATTAAGACTTTTCATTTTCTAACCATAGCTTTCTCAATCAAGTATCCGGTCCTCCATTAACATTCTCTCTCATATATTGTCAAATATCGAAATTCAAATTTGAGTTAATTTAAGTTTAGTCAACTTGGTCAATCTTTATTCGAGGATGATTACATCAACATCTTTGCTAACTAAATTGTAAGTTGATTGGACAAGGGATTAAATTTGGTGTAGGGTCCACCAAAGGGCAATTAATAGGGATGGTTATGTTAAGCCATCTAATTAATCGTATTCCACCCATGTTATTGAATACTAATCAAGATATCAAAATGGGTGAAAATAAATGGTAAAGATTCGAAACATAATTGGATGGATATGTTTCATAAAGGAGCTTTATTGGTAGTTATAGGTAAAAGTGCCTCAGAATAAACAACTTAATTATATTTTATTGGAGTACACACCATTTTACATAAATCAATGTGTATATTAATTTGGAAGTAAGATTCTTTCATCCAAAGTAATTGACAAAATTTAAATGCATTGAGTTAACACGATTTTAAACAAAGATATTACCTAGGGGTGTAATCGTGTAATTGAGTTAAGTCGAGTTGAACTCTTGAATATTTAAGTTTGACTCATTTATAATCAAGTCGAGCTCAAACTTTATTTAACTAATATATTCATGGCTCATGAGCTTATTTGAGCTTTTATCACGTTTAAATGAGCTTAATTAATATAAATTATAAATTTAAATATTCATTAAAAATTAAATTATATATTTATGCTCTGTTTACTCTAAAGCGTGGATGAAAAAGGAAAAGGAATCTATAATAGAAAATTATCCTCGGAGGAAGAGAAGAGAAAGGGTGAAGAAATCTCTTCCTTTGCATGTTTGTTTATCTTGATAGAGGAAGGTGGATTCATACATTGTAATTTTGTAAATAAAAAATGGCACATGCGTCCTTTTTTTAGGTACATGGTGTAATTTTATGAGTTAAAAAGGGTGCATGCGTCATATTGTTTTGGTATATGGTGTAATTTTGTGAATGAAAAGGGGTATATGCATCATTTTTTTTCATCCGCCGTTTTCCGTCCGATTTTGAGATGATCGATTTTGGCTCCAAAATCATCCATTGATGAATTAAGTTTTTCTTCCATCTAAAAATTTTAATGAAGTAAACGACGAAAACTTTTCCACTACGGAAACTTTTTCTTAGTTTTAATTTTCGCTCTCCCAAGTAAACTGACTCTTAGAGAAAATTATAATATTCTTATTAAAATTTATAATTTTATTCTAATAAATGAATTTAATATATTTGTCTAAATTTTTCATAAGTAGAATGTAAAATCTATAAATTCAATATCAAAATTATTATTTTTTATTTAAAAGTTGATTCATGAGCTTACTAACGAACATGTTCACGAGCTAACGAGCCGAGTATTATGAAGCTTGAGCTTGGTTTGTTTATTTTAATGAGTCTTATTAAACAAGCTCAAATGAATTTTTATCGAATCGAGTTTCGAATAATTCATGAGTATTTTGATTTATCTACGCCCCTACTAGATAATTTAGTGAAATCATATATCATATTTTCTTGTTAGTGGCAATACGATACATTAGAGCTTAATTGAAAATATTGATCAAAAGTATGATTTATCAATTATCTATTACTGTTCTCGAAGGTACATGCACTTTCTCGATAAAAAGGTTTTTTTTATCCACAATTAATCGACACAATTACGAACACTTAGCCTTGGTTTACTTAGAGGTAAGGAAACTAGAATAAGAGAAAACTTTTTTTTATCCACAATTAATTGACACAATTACGGGCATTTAGCCTCTGTTTACTTAGAGGTAAGGAAATTAGAATAAGAGAAAATTTTCCATAGACAAAAAGATGAAGGAAGGAAAAATAAATAAAAGAAAATCATGTAAAATTAATATCCCTAACGTTTCCTTTTTCTCTTCCACCGAATTGCTGATTTCTTCCTCCTCACCCATTGACTCCTCCGTTGAATTGCCGATTTCTTCTTCCTTTTCACTCACAGACTCTTCTTTTTCCTCCTCACTCATCGACTCCTCCTTCGATCCCTCTTTTTCTCTTCTACGGCTACTATAGTTGCTCCAAGATTGTTGCTCTCATGATTGATTTACAACTGTTGTAAGCTATTGCTATGTGATTGATGCACGTCGTGTAGGGATCTATTGGGAAAAAATAACATATATACGTAGCGAAAAAATCGATCCATCCAAAGATACAAGCGAATGTAGAATACATGTTTAATCGAGTTGTTACCTTTGTTACGTGAATGGCACAATCCCACAGCAACTTTGATTCGGTAGATTTCAACGTGATCAGAGTGGTTGCGTCTCTTTGGTATCCATATGAACATATCCTTTGTTCGTCGTACAAACTCGGCCTTCAGAGAAGAATAACCTTCATTGTGCTAGCAACAACAAAGTGTCCTGCCAAGAGAAGAAAAGGAAGAAGACTAAAAAAACAAATCTTAATAAAAAATGCATTGCAAATGACTTTTGTACTCATCCAATAATACAAAAGGCTTTTACCTTTTGGTCTCCCTTTTCATGAATGCTCCATTAATCTCTATTAATGGACATTAATCCTCTTTAATGAGTTAGATGTTAATATATATTGGATTAACCATTAATACAATAAGTCATTAACCCAATAAACCAATGAGTCTAACCCATTAATCCAATGAGTCTAATCTAAATTCATTGAAGTCTAATCCGGATTCAGTGGATTAACCCACTATTCTTAAGGTCCATAGTATTTTAGTCAGACTAAAATAAACTTATATCTAAATTAACATATTCTCGATATGTGTAATCCAATAGGTTCTCATAAAGTTAACAGTGTTTCTAAAATCATTTTAGATACACAAGCAATGAGCGGCATCTAACAATGCATCATTGTTACCCAAGTGATGAGAATGTCGAGATTCGACCTAACTTTTCTGTGTCGCTTATCTTATATAACTCAATCCTTCTATCTTTGATATCTAGATTGATCCATGAGGTATAAACTATATCATTCTCTTATCAATTTTTGTGTTTCTTGATCTCCAAGTAGACTCAGTTAACCAAATGAGCTTAATATCTCATATTAACTTATTTGAGCATGGTCATGTATTTTAGTAGTCTTACTTAATCCACAGATATCACTTCCATTATATGAAAGGGATATATCTCATTTACATTACTGACATCTTTCCGCATAACTTATTGTATACCAAGTGATTGACTTTATAGTCCACCTTATTACAGGCAATGTTTGTTGATGCTAAAAACATAACTCCTTATGTAGAGAATCATAGTGACTTCAGGTGTAAGAACTATTCATACCAATAGTCACTATGAGAATGTTTATGACACTCATATAACGATCCATGAAACATTCTCATATGGGTCAATCCAGTACATATTCTCTAATATATATATACTCATGTATTAACTTGATATCTTATATTCATGACTTGTGAGATTAAGTCATCAGTTGACCTATATGCTAGTCTTAACGTATTAAAATTATCTTTATATATTAATGTTTGACTATAAATAGTTAAGAGTAGTGTTATATATATATATATATATATATATATATATATATATATATATATATATATATATATATATATATATATATATACAGCCTTCTACTATCAATTCAAACAATTGATATGTTGTAGACTAGAACCTACTCCCCTAAGACATTATTATACTTATTTATCTGGCACATATCTGAAGTAAATATACTAACACATCATCGCTCCAATTTGCTTCTATGATTGCTTTACGTTGAGTTTTCGTGATCTATAATCATGGTAAGTTTGGATCTTACTGATTTCTATCTTTGTTTTAATTTTCAATAGTGAGCAACACTCATTAGAAAACTCTGATCATATAAAATATAACTGATTAGATGAAATATAATTTTCCTAATTTCTAAAACTCTGATTAGATGAAATATAACTCTAATTTCTATCTTTGTTTTAATTTTGCTGCTCTCGTTGATTTCTATCTTTTAGATGAAATATAACTCTAATTAGATGAAATATTAGATTTTGATAGCAACACTGTTGAATTTATTATAGTAGCCTATTTTTATTATTTATCTTTCCAAGGATTTGATGAGATAGAGTGGGATAATGGTGAAAGAGGTTATCTGAATGTTAATGATTATTATGAGGAGAACAATGATAATCTAGATGAGAGTTCAGATGATAAAGTTTTCATAAATAGAAATTGTGTAGTTGTTCTTGGGATGATGTTGAAGGATATGAATAAGTATATAGATAAAGCTCTCATGGAGAATAATGCGCAAAAAGATGATGCACGACATATTGTGTTGTATAACCTTAGGACATCTAATGAGGCATGTTGTAGCATTCTTAGGGTAAGTGTGGATGGCTTTGTTCACTTGTGTGAACTATTAAAGCACAACACAAAGGTAAATGCCAATAGGAATTCAAGTGTTGAAGAGAAGATTACTAAGTTTTTATATTTGCTTGGTCATGATGTCAAGCATTAAGAGTTGAGTTTTTTCTTTCATCGAAGTACAAGAACTATTAATAATCATTTGCATGAAGTCTTAAAAGTCATTATTGGACTTCATGCTGAATTTATAAAGCAACTAGATGGTTCTAAAATCCCTCCGCTTATACAGAGTAGCAGTAGGTTCTGTTGGCACAGCGGTGGGGCCGGCCAGAGGGCGCAACATCTGTAAAAAAACAAAATCTTTCCTTGTTCCAACTAAGATTAGTAGCACTATCACAGTAATTATAAACTCAAAAATGAACAACTAATACAATTAAAAGAGGCTAATAAATTTAATTTGGTTACAACTTAGGTGGTTGTTAATTCAAGGGTGTTGCAAAGCTCCACTAGAAATATCTATTTTATGTAGGCGGAGAAGCCTCTTACAATCTGTGAAAAGCTCAGAAAAGACTAGGAAATTGATTACAGAATTTGTTCTACATTTCCTAGGTCCAGGGGTCTTTTTATAACCCCTGGGAAATCTCATCCAAAGCTTGAGGGCGCCTCTAAAGGGCTTGGAAGGCGCCTCCAGCGAGGCAGCAGTGGATAAAGGTTTATCCGCTGTTAACGACCACTTTGGCCAGGTCGAGGGTGTCCTCCATACTCATGAAGGGCACCCTCCATGCTTATGGAGGGCGCCCTCCGCCTGAAAGTGGCGGAGGCACTGCCGTGCCTCAGAGGCGCCTTCAACCTCTGTTGAGGGCGCCTTCAATCTCTGTTGAGGGCGCCTCCAATGAGCTTAATCAGCTCCTTTCTCTCTCCTGCTGCTCCGATCACCTGGGTGATTGCGGTCAACCGAAATAGGGCTCACCGAATCCAATTTTCAGCCTTCTCCTCAAGCAGGCTTTCGCTCCGGCTTCTCATCCCTCGAACATCGCATACATTCTTCTCATCCACCGATGTACTCTTCCGCGGCACTTCGTCCCTCGGATGCACTGAACTTGTCGGCTCCCTTCCCGCGCCATCCTTCTCGTTAGCCGCATCTTCCGCTCGACTTCTTGTGCTCCTAAGCTCGCACACTTAGACACAGGGATCAAAACAAAACAGGACCCAACCTAACTTGGTTGATCACATCAAAACAATCAAAGGGTCCAACAATCTCTCCCTTTTTGATATCCATCAACTCAAGTTCAAGTTAGGGTAATAACAAATAAGTAGTAATAAAAGAAATTATAAATAAAACATTTTAAGTATAAAGTTTGCAATAAAAGAAATTGCAACACTAAGTATAAAATAAACTGATTTGAATTCAGAATTTGAAAAAAAATCCTAACTCCCCCTACTCCCTCTAAACTTGTACATATTTCTCCCCCTTTGATCACATAAAAAAAATAGGGTAAAAATATGGAAATTTAAGTTTTAGGAAAAAACTTGATTTAATAAAACAAGTAAAAGAAATTTAAAATAATTTTTAAGTTATGGAGTTTTCCAAAAATTGACAAACATTGAAAGCATTATCTTAATTAATTTTACAAGTTTATCAGTTTGTCAATTAAATATTTAATTCAATAATCAGCTTTCAGGTTGTGGCGAGGCACTAGGTTTTCTTGGTTATTGGATCATCAACCACTTCTAGATAAAGCCTTTTAAAGAATTTAAACATTTAACTTTTCTGAAAGCCTTAGAAAAAAATATTTTAATCTAAGTATGATTTTGAAACCCAATATAGGTTCCTTCCTACTGGATTAACTAAAAATTTAGGGGGAGATGATTTTTTGCAACTCTCCTTATTTATCCCTGGTGATATCTAATATACCAATTTAGTCTACCATAAATTCTAAGTTTTGATTTTTGAAAGTTATTTCGTTTCAAGCATGCATGGTCATTTTTTGATTTCTATTTTCAATTTTTCATTTTCTAATTTTATATTATCATACAATTCTAGAGGACATGTCTTTGCTAAGTTTAATTTTAACTCAGCATTTTCTTTTTCTAATTTCACTAGATCTTTAGTAAGAATTTTAATAAAATTAAAGGACTACTTGGGAGATAAAGCACGTACCTTACTTACCTCAATTTCTGATGCTCCCCCTTCATCACTGTTTTCTTTTGATGACCCTCCCCCTTCATCTATGCTCATCTCTGAGCTGGTCTCATCTTCTTCTTGATGGATTGACATTAGGGCTAGTCCGACGTATGCTTCGATTTCATATTCGGAGGACGATGACTCATCCCACGTGGCTTTGAGATTATGTTTGGGCCGAGCTGGCTTCTTATTCTTTTCCTTGCCTTTGTTCTTCAATTTTGGGCAGTCATCCTTGATGTGCCCTTCTTCGTTACAATTATAGCATCAGACGATCCTTCTATTTCGAAGATGCTTTCTCGTCTGCGATTTAAATTTATTAGATTTAATAAATTTATTGAATTTTCTTACCATTAGGGTCGCTTCGGCTTCATCGATGGATGCTTCAGTGTCTTGATCTTTCGTTCTTGCCTTTAGGGTAATGTTGAGATTTGTCTTTTCTATTTCTTTAGAATCTGCAATTCGAGTTTCATGAAGTTCAAATATGGAAAACAAACTCTCTAGCATACTTACCTCAAACTCCTTAGAGATGTAGTATGCATCAACTAAGGATGGCTATTCTGAAGTCCTCGGGAAGACATTGAGCGCATATCGGATTGAGTCTCAATTTGTTACTGATTCTCCGAGATTGCTTAGCTGAGTGATGAGATCTTTGATTCATGCTTGGAGTTGCGCTACCTTTTCTCCATTGTTCATCCGTAGATTTGTCAACTGGGTTCGGAGGATGTCTCACCTTTCAAACTTTGCTTCCAAAGTGCCTTCATGGAATTCTAGGAACTTCTCCGAGAGATCTTTGGTGGAGTCATAGTTGCCGATTTGATTGACCTCCTGGGACGGAAGAACATTGAACAGATGGAATTCTGCTTTACTATTCGCCATGAAATCGACTTGTTCCTTCTTCATCCACTGATATTCTTCGTTGTATTTTGGAACTACAAAACCATATTTCATTATTAATAGAATTTTGAAATCTATTTTGAAAACTACCTCCATCCGGCGTTTCCATTGTGCGAAGTCTCCCTCGAATTTTGGTGGATGAATGTTTGCACCGGCCATCGTCTTGATCTCAGTGCTCCAGTCGGTGGTTAGTCTTCTGAAGCGATTGGGCTCTGATACCTTTTTTTGGCGCAGCGGCGGGGTCGGCCAGAGGGCGCAGCGTTTGTAAAAAAATAAAACCTTTCCTTGTTCCAACTAAGATTAGTAGCACTATTACAATAATTATAAACTCAAAAATGAACAACTAATATAATTAAAAGAGGCTAACAAATATAACTTGGTTACAACCTAGGTGGTTGTTAATTCAAGGCGGTTGCAAAGCTCTACTAGAAATATCTCCTTTGTGTAGGCAGAGAAGCCTCTTACAATCTATGAAAAGCTCAGAAAAGAATAGGAAATTGATTACAAAAATTGTTCTACATTTCCTAGGTCCAGGGGTCTTTTTATAACCCCTGAGAAATCTCATCCAAAGCTTGCGAGTGCCTCCAAAGGGCTTAGAAGGCACCTCAAGCGAGACAGCAACGGATAAAGGTTTATCCGCTACTAACGACCACTTTGGCCAGGTCGAGGGCGCCTTCCATACTCATGGAGGGCGCCTTCCATGCTCATGGAGGGCGCCCTCCATACTCATGGATGGTGCCTTCCATGCTTATGGAGGGCGCCCTCCGCCTGAAGGTGGCGGAGGCGCTAGTGCGCCTCGGAGGCACCGACACGCCTCAGAGGCGCCTTCAACCTTTGTTGAGGGCGCCTCCAGCAGGCTTAATCATCTCCTTTCACTCTCTTGCTGCTCTGATCTCCTAGGTGATTACGACTAATTGAAATAGGGCTCACCTGAACCCAATTTCCAGTTTTCTCCTCGAGCAGACTTCCGCTCTGGCTTCTCGTCCCTCGAACGTCGCATACGTTCTTCTCATCTACCGGTGTACTCTTCCGTAACACTTTGTCCCTCGGATGTACCTAGTCCGTCGGCTCCCTTCCCGTGCTATCCTTCTTGCTAGCTGCGTCTTTTGCTCGACTTCCTGTGCTCTTAAGCTCCTGCACACTTAGACATAGGGATCAAAATAAAACAGGACTCAACCTAACTTGGTTGATCACATCAAAATAACCACGGGGTCCAACAGGTTCTACCCTTACTTCAAGATACCACTCATTTTGATCATTTTGAATTTTAGAAGGTTGTAAGGTACTTTGTAACTAAATATACTCATTGTCTCCTAATTGTAGGATTGTGTTGGAACATTAAATGGAACGCATATACGTGTTAAGGTATCTGATGTAGACACACCTAGCTATAGAGGAAGAAAGGATTGGCCAATTGTGAATGTGTTGGTGGCATGGTCCTTCGACCTGAAGTTCACATATATCTTATCTGGGTGGGAAGGAATTGCATCTGATTCTCGAATCGTCAAAAATGCTCTATATAGATGTGATAAATTATTAATTCTTCATGGTATTTAGTTTACAATTAATGTTCATTAGTGGATAATGTTTGGAAGTAATATGATTAACCTATATCCTTTGTTTGTTGGTAGGTAAATACTATTTAGTTGACTCTGGGTTTATGCTGAAGAGGGGTTTAATTATCCCTTATCGAGGAAGTCATTATCACTTAAAGGAATACTCGAGATGTGGCGCTACAAATGCAAAAGAGTTATTCAATCTTAGACATGCATCTCTTCGCAATGTAATCAAGAGAGCTTTGGGGGTTCTAAAGAAGAGGTTTCCTATTATTGCTAGCGGAACAAAACCTCACTATGAAATTAGCATTTGCACAGATATTATCTTAGCATGTTGTATTCTTCATAATTTCTTAATGAGGGTGGATCTAGATGAGAGGTTGATTAGTGAAGTAGATTATGCATTGAATACAAATTATGACAATGAAGTAAGTTGCAATGAGAGACAAGACGATGACCAGGCAAGGGAATATGATTAGGGATAACATAACCAATGTTATGTAGTCAGATTATAATAACAACTTGTTGGGTGCTACTCGAAATTTCGTTTTGTTTCACGGAATTTTTCCTAGCAACTCATGTGTTTTTCAGAAGTTAAACTTGGATTGCAAACGAAACTTAACATTATTAATCCAATTTCAACCCATGTGTTTATCAAAAGTTAAACCATATTATAGAAGTTGATTAAATATCTATTTCAAGGATTGACTTCCAAGTTGTTGGCGAGACACTCGACCTTCTTGGGTATGAGATCATCCACCACTTCCTAGACAAAGCCTTTCAAAGAAATTGAATATTTAAACTCCTTACAGTAAACCCTAGGTTTAACTACAAAGACCTCAATCGAAGCACAAGATCGCTAGCCTCTTGTGTTGGTATTTCAGAATCCATACAAAGGAAAAATAAACTAGTACACAACGGAAATAATTAACTAGTTATACCTTTCTTTGTATCTTAAAGATCTCTTAATCTTCTGCTGTATTCCTCTCTTCCTCTTGGACGTCGTGTGGGCAACGATCTACCAAGACAACACCACCCGAACCACTTCTTTGCCTCCAAGACTTTCGGCCACCAAGGGATGCTAGAATAGGGAGTCTCTTTTTCTTTTTCTTCTCCTCCAAGTAACTGGCCACAAGAAGATGGAGCTTCTTGATGCCGCCAACCCTTGGTAAAGGAAACAAGGGGAGAATATAAAGGGAAGAGGGCCGACCAAAGCAAGGATTAAAAGAAGAGACTTAGGTTGTGTTATACCATAAGGCACCATCTACCTCTCTTTTATAATCCTTGGTGAATGCAAAAAAGAAAAGATTTAAAATTAAAACCTTCCTTTTAATTCCTATTATGTAGCCGACCCTTATTTGGGCAATCAATTAAGGAAAAATTTTAAATTAAAATCTCTCTTTTAAACCATTGTGGATGACTACAAAAAAAAAGAAAGATTTTAAAATTAAAATATTTCTTTTAAATCCCTTTGTGGATGGCTATAAAAGGAAAGTTTTAAAAATTAAAATCTCTCTTTTAAATCCCTTGGAGGATGGCTATAAAAGGAAAGATTTTAAAATTAAAATTTCTCTTTTAAATCCTTGTGGAAGATGGTTATAAAAGGAAAGTTTTAAAAATTAAAATCTCTCTTTTAAATCCCTTGGAGGATGGCTATAAAAGGAAATATTTTAAAATTAAAATTTCTCTTTTAAATTCTTGTGGAGGATGGCTATAAAAGGAAAGTTTTAAAAATTAAAATCTCTTTTTTAAATCTTTGTGGAGGATGACTATAAAAGGAAAGATTTAAAAAAATTAAAACTCTCTTTTAATTCCTTGTGGTCGGCCCCTTGCTTGGGCACCAAGCAAGGCTTGGTCGACCACCTCTTGAGCTCTAAGCAAATCTTGGCCGACCCTTGCTTGGGCACCAAGCAAGGATGTGGCCGACCCATTACTTGGGTAAGAAGTGGACTTGGTTGGATACGAGACTTTATACATAGAGGCTACAACAGGGACCTAGAGGAGGAATTGACTTTGGCCTCCTGATGAGCTTGAGCTTCTTGTGTTCGACCCGAACACCCAACTCAAGTTCATCAATAATAACTCATACCACTAAAGAGTTATTATTGAACTACCGCACCAATCCCATATTACATTATGGACTCCTTCTTATCATGAGTGTGTTAATCTCTCTGTGTTTAAGATATCGAATGTCCATTAATTAAATGAGTTATTGACAACTTACTTAATTAACATCTAGCTCTAAGAGTAGTATCACTCAACTTCATTGTCATGTCAGAACTAAGTCTACTTGCAGGGTTTACATATCAATCCTTATGAGCTCCTCAAAGGGGCATCATCATCCTAATAAATAGGACATAGTTTCCTTCTATAATAAGCAACACACCATATAAATAATATTATTTCCTAACTTATCGGGCCTATTGATTTAACGAATAAATCTTACCCTTTGTTAAATTAAAGAAATAAATACTAAGTACACGTGCTTGTTATTATATCAGGATTAAGAGTGCGCACATCCATAATAATAGAGGTTCTATTTTTTTATGCAGTCAGTATAAAAGGAACAACCTCAAATGGTCCTGCTCAATACACATATAGTGTACTAGTGTAATTTTATAGTCAAGATAAACTAATATCAAATTACACTACAACCATTCCAATGGTTTGTCCCAATCCATCTTAGTTGTGAGTTACTATTTATAATTTATAAGGAACTGATAACATGATCTTCTGTGTGACACCACACGCTATGTTATCTATAATATAAATTAAATGGACAATTGCATTTAACTAAATGCAGACATTTGATCAATGTGATTCTCATTTCAAAATAAATGTTTATACAAAAAGTTAGGCTTTTAGTATACATTCTAACACAACTAAATAAGATTTATTTGGTTTTATTAGGAAAATTATGAGAACAGTTTGATGTAGCATACTAATTTATAATGCTTAATTTGAACAATGTGATGTTTCAAACATGCTATTTCTAAATCTTAATACTTGATGTTCTTCGATTGAATATTATTTTTATGCATTGATTATGTTTGTTAATCCAATATTATATGGTTGAATGTTACCTGTTTATAACTATGTATAAGATTTGATTTTTTTTTTTTTGCATGGTCACATGTGAATTTGATGGAAGTATTGAGTAGAAACGTGTTCTACGATCGAACAACTCAAAAAGGATATGATCAAGTAAACTGATGAAATAGATAAACTTGTTATAGATGTTATGTTAGATCAACAAGTTAATGACAACAGAGTATGTTGCACTTTCACGTCTACTGTATACAAATAAATGGTTGTCATTTGTCATGAGAAGACAAAAATTCCATTGACAAAGGACCATTTTAAAAATAGAATGAAAACATGGAAGACTAACTTTAATTTGTATTATGATTTGTTTAAGAATGCATGTGGAGTTCAATGGCATGTTTAGAGTAGGAGATTTGAGGCTGAGGACGAAGTTTGAAAACAATCTATTGATGTACGTATTAATGGTAGATATTTCATTTTATATTTTGTTAGTTTATATAACTATTATGTTTATGATTAATTTTTTTTTTATCTAGACTAATCCATCAATTAAGAAGTGGAGATATACCCTTGCACTTCAAAGGAGCTTCCATTGCCGCTAAAAATAATGCTAAAATTATTCAAGAGGAAGAACAAAGGGATGATATACATGTGAGTTTTGAAATGAACCTTGATAGTTCATCATTTTTCGAGGGATTAAAGAAGAGAAAAATTACATATGTGGATGCTTATGGCAATAAGAAAAGTTTAGCCCTCAACTTATGTATCAAGGAAGTTATTGTTGTAATTGACCGCTCAAGGATATTTTGGACAATATATTATTTAGTTTTCTTTCTTTTATTATAAGTAAATGATGTAATGGATTGATCTCATTCATCTTCTTTAATTGAAGTAAATAAGCACACCAAATGAAAGATTCCTTTCCTTTTCCCTAGGAATTCTTTTCACATTCCTTTCTTTCCTTGATCCACACCTTGCATTAAAGTTATGAAATTCTTTAAAAGATAGATCTAACTTTTAGATTTTTTAAATGGCATATTTTGTTTTTTATTTTACTCTTCCGGTCACTGTTATATTACATTATAAAAATCATATCACTTTGATGTTAAATTTAAAAAAAAAACATCACTAATACTATATTTTAAAAATTAATACCATTTTGATAGGTATAAATCTTAAAATCAGCATTACTATAATACTGCATTTTGAAGACCAGTACAGCAGTACTACCCTATTTTTGAAGATAGAAAAGTCAGGTAGAGTATAATTCTATTTTTAAAAAAAATGGTTCTGAATTTTAAAAATCAGTAACTCGGATAATTAAAAAAATTGAATTTGGTTTGCATGCTAACGAAAAGGGTAAAATGATTTTTTTTTAATTTCATAATTTAAAATACGCCGGTCAATTGCCTTCCGCGTATTTGGTTAGAATTAAATAAGACATCGCGATTAATTAGCCTCGTGAGTAAATTATGAATTGAGTATATATATAGCAATGGCCTAACTCATCTATCAAATAAATCTAATGTATACTTTTATAAGATGCATATTTAAAATTTAAAAATCATTTTTTTAAAATTTTAGTTTTATTAAGATTTAAATGTTGATCCTCTTAATTTATTTTTAAAAGTATTTTAATATTGTTGATTCGATGGAATTTATTTATGTTGATTCAATAGTAAAAAAAAATATAAACTAAATAAGTTTAAATATTAATTAATTAACTATTTATGAATAAAAATATAATGATTTATATATTTTAATATAAATTTTATATATTTGGTAAATATTTAATCTAATTTATAAGGACAGTATTAGTTGAGCTCGATCAAAAATTTGAGCTTAACTCAAATTTAATAAGATTTTTAATAAATAAGTTTGATAAATTCAAACAAAATTAAATTAAGCTCAGCTTTACTCGATTGGGCTTCCTTTGTTTGGGGAAATTCCAATGGACAGTCCTCTGAAAGGTTTAAGAAATAAAAAAAGACGAAAAAAAACAAGCCGTAATGAAATTTCAAATCTTTTTTTTTCTCTCAAAAATAAGAACATGATGTTGAGATATTGCCACATGAGATCTTGAGATCGATATTCAACGTGATCAAGTATAATCTTCCTCATGTCTTAACCATTTGTACTAATGGCTAGTAGCCATTCGTGATTTACCTCCTTCGTGTTGACCTAAGAACGAATTGATAGGGGCGCTAGGGACGAACGAATCACCTTTTACCATGTGAGTGGGGTCATTTGATGCAGAGAAGTAACTAATGTTGCATTTTTATCTTTACTTTTTTTTTTTTAAAAATAATGAATATTTTGTGCAACAGTCAAATTTTTAATGAAGTTAATTTTATGAAGCATTTAATTATGTTTTTTTTAATTGTTCATAATGGTCAATGTTGTCCTCCTTTATAAATTTTCAATAAAATTGTTATCAAATTATTATTTTCAAAAATAAATACACTCATAAGTTGAAAAAAAATATATAAATTACTATAATTAAATTGAAGATCATAAGTTAATTAACTATTAAATGCAAATTATAAATTAAATTAAAATACGTAAGTTAATTAATATACTAAATGAAAATTATAAATAAATTAAATTAAAGATATAATTAATTAAAATATTTAATTATAATTATACATAGATATTAAATGGAAAAATAATAAATAAAAAGATGTGATTTGATACTATAGGATTTACACACAATTATTAGGAGATTTTTTTTTTTTTTTTTGATAGTAGAGAGTAGTAGGTTTTAATGATTTTAATGTAATATTAACGTGGAGAACCTAAAAATAATAATAATAAACTCATTTGTAGTAGATGACCTCATACCCCTAGCAAATAATTTTGGGTTGATAAGTAGCAACATTAGTGGTTATTAATGCAGTAAGGTTTAAGTTCCAATCAGAATTTGGTACGTTGCAGACTAGAATGGTCACAGATCAATTCATAGCGGGTCGGGTCGACCTACGATGGACCATCTACTTGATGGATGGGTTGATTCGTTATTTTAGTATTGGGAAATTCTCAATCCAATCCAATTCAAGATGGGTTGCAACTTAGACAGGTCAATCCACGGGTCCATCAAAATTTTTAAAAAATATTTAAAAAGTTTTATATCTTCAACGTTTTACTTCGAAAAAATTTCATCAATCAAATGTATATTTTAAATATAAATAGAGATAAATGAGTATCAAACAATGATGAAAAGTATTATTTTTATTTTAAAATTATTATATGTATTTGTCAACCCGTGAGTCGTAACGGGCCGACCCATGCGAGTCGTGGAACTAGGCTGTTAGGTTCGGAGTAGGGGTGTAATCGAGTCAAGCCGAGTTAAACTCTTGAATGTTTAAGTTTGACTCGTTTATAATCGAGCCGAACTCGAGCTTTATTTAACGAATATATTTATGACTCACGAGTTTATTCGAGCTTTTATCGAGTCTAAACGAGTTTAATAAATATAAATTATAAATTTAAATATTCATTAAAAACTAAATTATATATTTAGAGAAAATTATAATATTCTTATTAAAATTTATAATTTTATTTTAATAAATAAATTTAATATATTTATTTATATGTTTCAAAAGTAGAGTGTAAAATTTATAAATTTAATATCAAAATTATTATTATTTTTATTCAAAAGTTTATTCATGAGCTTAACTAGTATGTTCACGAACTAACGAGCCAAATTTTGTGAAGCTTGAGCTTGATTTGCTTATCTTAACGAGCTTCGTTAAACGAGTTGAAGCGGGTTTTTATCGAATCGGGCTTCAAATAGCTCATGTGGAACTTGGTTCATTTACACCCTTAGTTCGGAGTGCAACGGAAGACATATATTGAATCATGAATCTTTTTGTAGTACATATAATTTTATATAAAATAATATAAAAACATACCTCGAGTCTTCGATAGGCTTGAATGATATCACAGACAGATAAGAGCCCTCCGTGTGACTCCTCTAGCGATATTCATGAGCACTAGATCATGGACTTGATATGATCCGTTAGGTGCTAGTCTCTTGAATCAACAAAACCTTGGAAGCACTACCCATCTCTTCCGATGGAAGAAAGCGAAGAAGAAGTTGATGAGGGAGAAATGGAGAGAAGGAATTCGTCTTAAATCTTTCCAAGGATGGCTACCTATAGCCTCCAAGGAATACGAAGAGTTCAGGTCATAATTAATTTATCATTTATGATCTTCATTAATTAGGAAGATAAAGAGTTATAACTTCTACAAATTTTTTATTTATGACCTTCATTATGATACTCTTCAAATTCTTCATTAATCATCATTATGATGACTCTTCGAATTCTCCATTAATCATCATGATTATAGCTATTCGAATTCTCTCTACCTTGTATCAAATCACTCCATATTTGATCTTGCTCTTGACTAGCTTCCAATATTTTAGAATTAATTAATAATCAAATTAATTCTTATTCTGAAATAATTAATTGATTATTTTAGTATTCACAAAAATAATCAATCAAATTAATTCTTATTCTGAAATAATTAATTGATTATTTTAGTATTCACAAAAATAATCAGTTATAAATAATGTTCATGTCTACGTGCTATGTGTGCGACCCTCTAGATTTTATATACAAAGGTAGTGTAAATCTATACACAGACTAAGGTAACTGTCTAGCAACAGTTTTTTGTCACCTGATAAAATTAATATCAGTCATAAACTATAAACCACCATGAACCGATTACTGTGTAATTCAATCTCTTCATTTAAACCTACATCCTAATTAATTCGGTACATTATGCATCATTACCAAATTAATTATTTTACTTGATTTCTAAGATATAATAGACTACTCTTGAATGATAAATCATTCATCCCATGACCATGGATTTCGAGTCACTAATATATCTATCAAGCGGCCAAGATGTCAACTCTTAATCCAAGAGAGCGATGAATCCTCTATTGACTTAACATTATTCTCTCTACGCTTTGCTATACACCCAACTATCATATTAATCACAATCCGATTAAAGACTACTTTAACGACGTCAAAGTACATAACTCCACATATAGAATAAATGAATGTCTTAAGTCAAAAGATCAGTTACACTCGTTCATAAGAGGAAAGACCAATGATACTTGATCTGTGGTCTCCTCTTAAGCGAGTCCAGTGTACTTCTAAGCTCAAGATACCCCAAGTAGAACTTGGATATGCATCCCTCGGTCTATCTTGACCTAGTCATACTAAGCGTTGATCTAGATATTCATGCTCTCTCTAGATATCTATCCGATCAATAATTGTTTTCAAATTAATATACTCATTAATCCGTAGGAGTTTATCATTAATTATATACGTACAGAAAAAAATAATTAATGATAAATATTTGTCTTTATAAAATAACTATGCATAAAATACGCAAAGAGTGTCTTGATAGACAAGTACACATATTAACATAGGCAGATTGGCCCGTAACGAATTTAAATTGATAAAATTTTAACCCAATTTACTTAAATTATTTAATAAATTAGACTAATTTAACGAATTTAACCCAAACTAACGGCTCTGACATTGACATATATATTAAAAAATTTACATGAATTAAATGTCAAAAAAGAATCATTGGCTTTTGAGAAGGAAAGAAAAAGCTTAATTGCCCGATGGCTGTGCAGGATGACAATATTACACTCATAGATTCACTTTAGTCTATTTTATGTTAGTTTTTTATTTAAGTCCTTTATGATTATTAAATATTTTTACTAAAAGTATTTGATAATTTAAAAAGTAACTTTTTACCAAAGTCAGTAGATAAATTTTCAAAATATTTAAATCACCTATCATAATTTTAAAATTATTATCCACTTATTATTTTATCCTCATCCTCAAATCAATTTGGCTGAAAAAATAAAACAGTTGAATTGATTTTATTCTGTTTAAAAAATTAATTAGTCGGTTTCGATTAAAATAGGTTGATGGACCTAGAAATCTCAGAATGATATGAAATCAATTCCTACATGTTCGTCTAATTCTCCTAATTGTAAAAATACTATCAAATATTAATTTGACTCAATATATTAAGAGTAGTGATTTTTTGAACATGAATTAGTTTTTCGAATACATTCATGTTAAAAAAATCATTGCTCTCAATATATTGCGTCAAATTGATATTTGATAGTATTTTACAATCAAGAGAACTATATGAACACATAGAAATTGATTTCATATCATTTCAAGGTCTTTAGGTCTATCAACCAATTTCGGCTGAAATCAGCTGATGGATCTAGAGACCTTGAATGACATAAAACCAATTTCTATGTGTTCGTCTAGTTCTTTTGATTGTAAAAATACTATCAAATATCAATTTGACCCAATATATTAAGAGCAATAATTTTTTTTTGAAACTATAGCCGAATGAACCTAAATAAAATCAATGTAGGTTCATTCGACCAAAATCGGTTGATGGACCTAGAGAACTCGGAATAAAGTGAAATCAGATCTTTTGAGTTCTTCTAATTTTTATGATTATATCAATTCGCTCAAACATCAATTTGACCTAATATATTAAGAGCAGTAATTTTTTAAACATGAATTAATTTTTTAAATACATTCGTATTTAAAAAATCACTGTTCTTAATATATTGGGTCAAATTGATATTTGATAGCATTTTTACAATCAATAGAACTAGATGAACAAATAGGAATTGATTTCTTGTCATTTCGAGGTCTTTAAGTCCATCAGTCGATTTCGGTCAAAACTGGCTAATGAACATAGAGACCTCAAAATGACATGAAATCAGTTCCTATGTATTTGTCTAGTTCTCCCGATTGTACAAATACTATCAAACATTAATTTAATTGAATATATTGATAGCAGTAATTTTTTAAACATGAATTAGTTTTTCAAATATATTCGTATTTAAAAAAATTGATTCTCTCAATATATTAGGTTAAATTAATGTTTAATAGTATTTTTACAATCAGGAAAATTAGACGAACATATAGGAATTGATTTCTTGTCATTTCGAGGTCTCTAACTCGATTAGTCAGTTTTGACCGAAACTAACTGATGATTTTTTTTCAAATATATAGAAAGAAATCAATTCAACTGGAACTGGAAATTTTTTCGCAAAATGAATTGATTTGAGAATGATGGTAAAACGGGAAGTGGGTATATAATTTGGTAATTTTAAAACTATGATACGTGATTTTAATATTTTGGAAACTTATCTACTCGATTTAGTAAAAAGCTATATAAAAAATTTTCTATTCACGACAAATTAATGCTAACTAATTGATTATATATAATCACTTTCGTCGACTGAGCCTCATTGACTGATTAATCAATTAACATCATTTTTAGCGACTGATATGATTTTTAATCAAACACTAATAAGTCTCGCAAAGTAGATTCCATGAAAGTTATTTTAGAAAATAAATATGCATTTTAATAAATTGTAAAATACCTTTCGTACGTACTTCAACATTCCGCAACTTAAGGTATAATAATGACAAATTATCATATCTATCTTAGTATATGTATTCTCTCCCGACAAGGGCTTAATGTGATGATGAGCAATAGGATGTATTTTTTAAATAATTAGAGTTTAATTTTCACGCTGGACTTACTTATAATACGTTGGGGGTACAATTAAAATTTCATATTAAAAATATTTGATAAAAATTATGAGATTAAAAAGATATATGATATTTTTATTGATATGAGATCTTTTTGGGAGAGCCCAAGAGTAAAGTCATGAGGGTCTACGCTCAAAATGGACACTATCATGCCATTGTAGAGATATGTGGATATCCTTTGGGCACAATAAATAGTATCAGAGTCATGATCCAGACCAGATGTCATGTAGGGTGACCTTGAATGAAGTTAAGAGTGGGCCCGGAGTAGGTCAGGGTGATCGAATACTTGTGAGGAAACCCGGAGTAAGTCAGGGTGACTGAATGCTCGCGGGGAAACACAAAGTAGGTCAGGGTGACCGGATGTTTGTGGGGAACCTGGAGTAGGCCAAGGTGACCAGATACTTGTAGGGAACCAGGAGTAGGTCAAGGTGACTAGATGCTTGTGGGGAGACTTGGAGCAGGTAAGGGTGATCGGATACTTATGGAGAGGCAAATAGGTCAGGGTGATCAGATACTTGCGGAGAGGCAAGTAGGTCAGGGTGGCCGGATGCTCGCAGGGAGGCCCGAAATAGGTCAGGATGACCGGATACTCGCGGGGAGGCCCGGAGCAAGTCAGGATGACTGGATGCTTGCGGGGAGGCCTGGAGCATGTCAGGGTAACCAGATGCTCACTGGGAGGCGAGTATGTCAGGGTGATCGGATGCTCGCAAGGAGGCCCGAAACAGGTCAAGGTGACTGAATGCTCACGGGGAGGCCAGTCCCGGAGTAGGTCAAGGTGACCGGGTGCGGATACTTGCAGGGAGACCCAAAGCAGATCAGAGTGACCAAATACTTGTGGGGAGGCAACTCCAATCCTTTTATAGAGGAGGCACGGGGCGGAAAAAAAAAAGATCCAAAATAAATTTGGACCCCAACTACTCAAGACTCCAATTACATGCCTAAAAAGATAAAAGTAAAAGGCAATATCAAAAAATTCTGAAATATGAATTTGGGCCCAACTATTCAAGGCCCCAATTATATACTTATAATACATAATACTAAAAAAAAAAAATTGGGCCCTCTCAAATTATGGACCCAGGGCCATCGGCCAGTGCCGCCCTCCTCCAGGGCCGACCCTGGGGACGCTCGGACCATAAGAGTAATTGTGGTCCTTAGTTTGAGGGAAGGATTATTGAGGTTCAATCAAAATTTCACATTGGAAAGATTTGGTAAAAATTATGAGGTTAAAACGATGCATGATATTTTTATTGATATAAAACCTTTTGGAGAGATCCCAATTGCAAGAGTAAAATCATGAGGATATATATCCAAAATGAATAATATCATATTATTATAGAGATATATGAATACTCTTTTACACAACACAATATAATTATAATTAAACTAGTGATGAAATTGAGCCGCTATGTCAAGAGCCACTGAGTTTTTTAAATTTATTTAGTAGACAAAATGTGAAATCAAACTATCTATCTTAGATTAGTCTGATCGGAAAATCTAGATAACTAACATAAGATCTGATACTTTATTCTGGATTAGTCATGGAGACCAACCACGCATATAATATATCATGTGATGAGTCGGATCCACGCATAAAATTAATCATAGAAAAAAATGTTTCCTGCATTATTATTTACTTAAGCAAGTTAAAAGATATATTAAGAAATATGATAAAACAACTGGCGAAGGGGTCCATTCCAAGTAGTCATTATAATTCCTCTAGTTTCTGACAGGACAAATTAAATGAGTCAAAAGTGGATTATTTCTTGCTTTATCAGCCTTGCACGGCCGCCATTAATTTGTTTGCTTACAGTCTAAAGCAAATTCATTGATCAGGATAAATAATTTAACACTATCTTTACAATATATTTTAGTTGTTGATCATTCTTAATCACACAAGACTACATAACACCATGCATGAAACGCCTTGGAAGCTAAACTTGCTTCCTTCCAAATTCTTCTATCGAGGTAGGCTACAACTCAGGATTCATAGATGCTGTAGATCATAAGATTTAATATGGAAGATTGTGACAAGTTAACTCCATCGACAAACATGATAAAGTTTCAGGACTTTTGTGAATCGGATAGCTTGTGGATGTTTTAAGGAGACTAAGTCGAATTGGAAACTCAAGATTTTGGCGATGATAGTGAAATGATATATATCCTCCTCATTCGACACTTTTTTTTTTTTTCAATAATTCAACTTGCCTGATGTCGCATTGGAAACGTCTGTCCGATGGCGGAATAGAGTGAAGAATCTGAGCACAGTAAGAACTCATGCTCTTCAATCTCGTACGTAAGTATCATAATTAGTCGAAGAAATTATTAAACAACTCCCTTAATTGGCTTCACCCTTTCCCTTGCTCATTAGCCTCAGCACCTCCTACTACTTTTCCTTCCTTTTGAGAGTAATTAATTAATTAATCTTATTTTTTAACCTTGCATTTCTTACGTGTTGAAGTCAAGCAAACAAAGTATGTGATTAGTCTGAAATAGCTGGTAATGTATGAGAGAGAAGTCAGAATCAGTAGCCTTAAAAGGATGGTGCATATATACTTTGCTTTGGCTTTCATGATGTAACAGACCAATGAGCTGAAACAAACGTTACTGCACGGTCCAAATTATCTGCATTTGCATTGATGATATTTAGTCGACGCCATCCAAATTAACACACCAAGGATCATGAATAGGACGTACAGGACCTGCTCGATCAGCCGCCTAACACTGAGACAAAGAAAATAAAAGAAAAGCAAAAAGTTAGTAGATATAAAGAATTATTAAGCTATGAATAATGTTTAGCCAGTTATTATTATTGTCCTCTCGGATGGATCTTGTGGTTAACATATGACGTGTTGTCATCATGAGGTCTAGGGTTTGAATCTCGGTAAATCCGAGATAAATGTCTCCCTTATGTGCTAGTCACTAATCTAAAGGTTAGTAAACGTCCATGATCTACCTCCTCCGTATTAATCCTGCGACGGATTGACGGGGGTGCTGGGGCGAACGTATTCGTCTTTTTGCCATCATGAATAATGTTTAGCCACTGTCTCAATCTGGTCGTCTACTGCTTAGGGGTGTAAATGAGTCAAGCCGCTTGTGAGCTATTCGAAGCTCGATTCGATAAAAGCTCGTTTGATCTCATTTAATTAGGCTCGTTAAGATAAACAAACTAAGCTCAAGCTTCACAATATTCGGCTCGTTAGCTCGTGAACATGTTCGTTAAGCTCATGAATCAATTTTTAAATAAAAAAATAATAGTTTTGATATTAAATTTATAGATTTTACACTCTACTTATGAAAAACATAAACAAATATATTAAATTTATTTATTAGAATAAAATTATAAATTTTAACAAGAATATTATAATTTTTTAAAGTATATAATTTAGTTTTTAATTAATATTTAAATTTATAATTTATATTTATTAAGTTCGTTTAGGCTCGATAAAAGCTCGAATAAACTCGTGAGCCATGAATATATTCGCTAAATAAAACTTGAGCTAGAATCGATTATAAACGAGCCAAACTCAAACACCCAAGAGTTCGACTCGGCTCGGCTCAGCTCGATTACACCCCTACTGATGCTTCCGTTGGCATGCAGCTCATGGAACACACCATGCATGCACAGTAAATTTTGTTAGATTTGTATATATACCAAAAAAAAATTTATTATTATTATTTTTTTTTATTTTTGATACCAAATTTTTTTTATTATTTTTTATATATATATATTTTTATATTATTACTAAATAGTAATAGTAAACAGAAGTAGATTAAGAGTAAATAATAACATAAATAGATTAAAAGTAAATAGTAACAGAAGTAGATTAGCAGTAAATAATAACAGAAGTAGATTAACAGTAAATAATGACAGAAGTAGATTAACAGTAAACAAAAATAACTTGACAGTAATAGTAAAACAGTAATAGTTAACAGTAAATAGTAAAAGAAAAATACAGTAATAGTAAAGTGCAGAAATAAAGTAGATAGTCACAATACCGTGATGGTATGGTTAAATATATTGACTTTTTAAATTTTTACTCTTTTTTTTTTTATTAAACTGCTTTCTTTTCTTGTTTGTTTTCCAGGGAGCCTCACCTGTTCAGGACCTCACCTTTCAATCAGTGCCCCGGTTTATGCGTAAGATTTTGGGTTGCTACCCTTTTTACTTAGCCCGCACAGGTCTTATATGATTTTGGTTATTCCTGATACAGTTACTGTTCACCTGTCGGTTACTAAGACAAGGACTGAGGAAAAGAACCAAGACGAGAGAGACAGAATGTTTTTGAGTCTAAACTTAGATTGTCATTATAAAACAAGCAACAAGCATAGATCTTATTTAGTAGAGAATTTTTACAGAGAGTTACATAAAATTTTTACATAAAGAAGGCTTACATAGAAAACAACATATATTACATAAAGGTACCGAATTTGTACATAACTTAACAGAGAAAACTTACAAACACACTTGAGCACACTTGAAGAACAGCGGAAGAGTATGGACAGTAGTGAGTGTAGTGGGGGAAGTGGATGCTTCAGCAAGAGAGTTTTGGGGTCCTTTTATAGGAGGAGGAGAGAGCTTTTCTTGGAGGAGAAGGAAAGCAGAGAAAGAGAGGGGCCTGGAAAGAGAAGGCTTGGTGAAGGACAAGTGGAAATCTCTAAGAAATGGAAAGGGGGCCTGGCAAAAGAAGGGTTTAGTTGGGGGGACAGATGGCTTCGTTTTAGGTGGGTGGACATAGTGGCTAGGTGGCAGAAAAACGTCATGAATGACGTTTTTGGTAGATGTTACTGTAGTGTTATGTTTATGGGAGAGGACGTCATGGATGACGTTATTAAGTCTCCATTAAGTTGTCGAGGTTATTGTCACTGGTAAGATCCAGAGAGGGAGTTTGTGAACTTCCGGATAAGTCTGGCTGCATACTTCTGTGGAGTGCTGCTCTATATGCTCTAGCAGAGAGGACAGAGCTGGCTAGTCTCTTCTGACAGTATCTTTCAGTTTTTCTTTTATAATGTTGAAGCAATGTCGTATGCTGTGTTTTGAAGGAGAAAGGGAGGAATCTAGTTCCCATATCTTTTGGCCAATAGATCTTCTTAGTGTAAGTTTCTCCTACTAGGAAGTAATTGTCTGGATCTGTCAAGCGATCCCAAGCCCAATTAGTTCCTTGTACTGATGCTCTCCAATGCTTTAATTGATCTTCAATAGTAGGGAGAGCTTCCCAATGGAGATCGGGGTCAGATGGGTAATCTTCAAGTTCTGTTTGGATACCCTCGACTTCATTAATATCCAGCTTAACCAGATGTTTGGTTGGTTCAATATTAAGGTTAAGCCATTCCGGTGGAGAGCTGTCAAAAGTACATACAACAAACGTTTCCTCTTCTTTGAGGGCCAGAGAAATAATAGTACCAAGCTTTTTAGGAAAATCTTTAACAGAATCTGGATCATGTACCCAAACTTTGTATAGTAGTCCATAGTCCATCAGAAGAAAAGGAGTGATAAGCCTTCCTTTGTATGAAATTGCTTTATACCTTTCATAGTCTAAGTTACTTTTCGGAAGGAATATAGCAACTGGCATGAACATCCGTATTTAGCAGAGTCTTCACAGGTTGGCCCAATTTTCTGACATTTAAGTTTTGGGCCAAATTCTGCTTCATAGGTAATAGTTATCCCAGGAGGGGGATTTTTGTGGAAGGCCTTTAGTGCTTCACATAATTCAAAAAATGTCTGTAGTATAGATTGTTCTGCTAGGTTCCGAACGTAGGAGTTGATGTCCTCGGGTATGGTGTTGGGCAGGCCTAATATATGGGCTGCAGATGTTCTTTGAGCAAAAGTTGTAGCAGCTTGTTCTTTTAACTGGGCCAGTGTTAGATAGTTGGCACATTATGGTTTCTTTTCTTCTAATGTTGTGGAAGAGGAAGGAGACCCATGAGTTCCTTCAGTAATTTGTGCATATGTAGGAGGCTCTTCTGATTGTGAGCTAGTTGGCACCATAGTTGTTGTTTTTAATAAAGTGCTAATAAAGAAATTAGCACCAAGTTGAGTTCTGGCAGCATTAAAAGCTTCTTCAAGTGAATAATACCCTTTGAAGAAAGGATGTTCTAAGCCTTGTATGGCTATATTTGTTTCCTCCCAAGTAGCATATACCCTAGCTTGTGGCCCAGAAAAGACTACATAACAAGAGAATTTCTTGCCTGCTGGCTTTTGTATGGTTGTTAGAAAGTAGTTTGTTAAAGCATTTATGACTGCTATCTTGTGTCCTGAGCTACCAGGGATGGTAGGAATGTGCCAAATGTTATCTATCAAACAGTGTTGAATGTGATATAGTTTGTCTCTGAATAAAGAGCGAAACTGATCTTCTTGCTGTGTAAACTGTTGTAGTTCTTGTGTTCCAAATCTTAATGTTTTAGTAGCAAACGAGGTGCGTACTTTCCTTGGTCGATCCATTACCTAAACAAAAATTGTTAGTGGAGTAAACGAGATAAAGTATCAACTAAAGAATTGTTAATTCCTTTTATATGTTCCCAGTGAATACGTAAACCTTTATTAATAATAGTATCTGTAAATTTTAGCCATCTCTTAGTACTTAATCCTTTAGTTTGTTGACTATACTTGACTATAGCTTCGCAGTCGGTTCGAATGGTGATTTCTTGTCTATTACAAATGAATAATCGGAAGGCTTCCAGACAATAAATAACTGCTAATATTTCAAAATCTAACGAGGTAAGATGTCCTTTTTCTTGAAATTTTCCAGAGGCATATCTGCATAAGGTTTCTGTAGTTTTAGGGTCATACTTGGATGTTTTTCTAAATAAAATTCCTCCCCATCCTGTTTCACATCCATCTGTTTCGATGACTAAGTAGTCAGTATTAAGTGGGAGTGTTAACATGGGAATTGTTTTTACTAATTCTTTAATCTGTTTTACAAGTGCTATATCTTGTTGATTAAAGTGTTTTTGTCCTGTTAAGGAGGTTTTGTTGTATAAGGGACCGCTGATTTTTCCTATATTTTTTAAATAAGGTCTAGCATAATTTAGGAGTCCTAAACAGGCTCTTAGAGTTTTAGTGTCTTTCATCTTATCTGGAAAAGCAAGGATTTTAGCAGAGATATGAGGTTGAAGGGCTATTTGTCCCTGCCCTATCTCTGCTCCTAAGAAATCAATATGAGTAGTAGCTATTGTCATTTTCTTTCGAGAAATAATCAGACCATGTTTCTCAAATAAGTTAAATATAATATGAAGATTAGCATAATGTTCTTGTTTAGTCTTAGAGAAAACTAAAATATCATCTATATATACACAAGTGAAGAGAGAAAAATCTTGAAAAATGTCATCCATTTTCCTTTGGAATATTTGAGGAGCGACCTTGAGGCCAAAAGGCATAACAAGCCACTCAAAATGTCCTTCGGGACAGGAAAATGCTGTCCATTCAATGGATTCAGGATGCATTTTAACTTGTCAAAATCCTGATTTCATGTCAAATTTTGAGTACCATTTTGAGTTTTGGATTTTGTTTAAGAGTTGGTCTTTGTCGGGAATTTTATAATCGTCTTCTTGACAATTATCATTTAGTCTCTTGTAATTAAATACCATTCTAGATTGACCACATTTTTGTTCTGATCCTTTATTAACTATAAAAGCTGGACTTCGGTGCCTAGATGTAGACCTTTGAATGGCTCCTAAAGTTAAGAGTTGGTTAATATGCATTTTGCATTCTTCCGTTTCCCAATTCGTATATTTTAATTGGCCCTTAATTGTAAGGTCTGGATTAATGATTGATAGCTTGCAGTATACTTTATCTCTATCCCAATATTTAGTAGGATTTTCTTCAATTATTTCTAATTTTTCTAATCTAGAAATGAGAGAGTCTAAATCAGGTTTATGTGTGTTTATTAATTGAAGTAACTATTGTGGGAGTATAAGATCATGTGGGATCCAAATGTCATCAGTTATAGGGCTTGACCAGCCAAGTGAGGCTAGTTTTCCGAGTCTTGGTAGTAAGAAAAAGCTAGGGCACAGGTTTGGTTATCCGATTGTGTCTTCTTACTGGGTTGTTTACAGATATTTTTAGGAGAACATTGATAAGATGTGTTGTCTGAAGGTAGGAGTTCTATGTGAGATTTTGTAGTTAAGGGATGGACAATAGAGGGATAGTCTGATACTATTGGGGATATTATGGGTGAGGAAAAGAAAAGAGCATAATCCTTAGTTAGAAGACAAGCTCTATCTGATGCTACCAAAAAATTTAAACCTAGGATTAAATGAATATTAGGATGTAATAGTGGTTTAATCCATAGCTTAGGAAGTGAGAGTGGTGTGTCGTATTTACCACAATTGTCATAAAACCTTAGATGGGTGTTAGTAACAAATTACGTGCAAGCTAACTGTTGGCCATCAAATTGTGTACTTAGTAATGGTTGTGATGCTGTTTTTATAAAAGTTTTTGGTAAGACAGAAAGAAGTGTATTTTCATCTATGGTGGAGTTGGTAGCTCCACTATCTAAAAAGGCATGTAGTGTGAATTCATGGGCATGGATATTTACCAGACATTTGACTCTAATGTCTAGAGTTTTTCCTGTATTACATATACTAGAGGCTTTTATAAAGACTAGATCTCGATCTATTACATCTGCTGGTGTAAGTTGTAAACCTTTACCTTTATCAAGGGTAGCCTGAGAAGAAGATTGTGGAGGAAGGTTTTCTTTTATTTTTTTATCTAGGATTTCAATTTCTGTTTCTAATTTATTAATACATGTTTCTAATACAGAAACTCTTGTTTCTAATAAAAAATTTCTAGTGCCTCCTTTAGAGAGCTGGCTTATGGATATCGTAATAGAGAATAGTTGTTGAAGACAAAGATTACAGGCTTGTTTTTTACATATTTTCCAGGTTCCTCTTTTATCTAAAGATGGATAATAACTACAAAAGAAACAAGGAATGTTATCAGTTCCAGTTTTGAGTATCCACTCATGTAGGCAGTTAAGTTCTTCTGTAGTCTTATTGTTAAGTTGTTTAAACATTAGATTTGTATCTGGAAATGGAGAGTCTTCCCATAATTCATCTAGATTGTCTAATATATCATAGGGTATGTAATTTTCAGGATATAGGTTATACTGCTGATGCGAGGGATGCAAGAAAGAGTTTACAAGACTGTAATCAGAAGAAGGAACAACTTCTTCTATGTCATCTATAGAAACAATAGAGTAGATGGAGGATGTATCAGAAACGTCTGATTGTACTTCTATTAAATCTAGATTTGTACAGGTGACTAGTTTTGCTTCTCGGGTATATAAATTCTTTTTATTTGGGCAGGCAGAGGATAAATGACCTGGTTCATTGCAGGCAAAACATGTGATAGTATTGGCATATGTCTTCTTTGGTTTGAACTTCCGTACATGTTTTTCTTTACTTAAGTAGGGTTTCTTTTCTCTACTTTTTCTAAGATAATAAGTCTTTTTAGGTTTGATTGCCTTTGGCCTTGTTACCAATTTTCTGGGTGTTCTTGATGAATGATTTAGTCTTGGTCTAGGTTGGGTAAGGCCATATTGTTGAGGGGTATATATCTGACTACAAAATCCATATTGTTGATTTTTTAATTGTTTTTGTATATGGATATAGGTACATTTTTCTTTAAGTATGGAAATAATATGTTGAATTCTTACTCCAATGTTATCGTATTGTGGTGCTACATTCATGTCTGTCCATGCTTTATGTATTTCCTTTCCTAAGTCTCCTGGAAGTTTGCTAAAAAGTCTTTCCCCTAGTTCCGGGTTACAATAGTTTCCCGAGACTGCTGTTAATGCTAGAAAGTCATTACAAAAAGGTTTAATCCAGTTCCAACTAAAGAGTTGTAATTGTTCTAAGTCTCTCATAGCTTCTCTTTGTCATATATCTAATCCAGTATTAGCATCTCTGGCAGTAAACAACCTATGAATTGTATAGCAAAAATTGAGTATGTTATTTCCTTGTGATGCCATCCTGGCTACTTCCTCGGGATATGTAGTTTTATAGGCTTCCCATGCTGCTCTGGCAACATCACCTAGGTAATTTTCTCCTACTCTTATCATGGCTTCTCCTGTTTCTATGTCTAGTTCATGTCTAGCTTGATAATCTCTTTTAACAGAGACTATCCATTGTTCTAGATAAGTATCATAAAGTTGAGGATCATCGCATTCTCCAATATTTAACAAGACAGAATTCTTGCCAAAGTAAGTAATTTCAGGTGGTCTTCTTTTTCCTATTGTTCTTAATAAAGGATTATTATTAGTATATGGGGTAATCTTTGTTCTTGGGGGATGTCCTTCCCCATAATCCATAGTTCTCATAGAGCTTTCAGGGTATCTTACTTGTAGCGGTTGTGGTCTGAAGTTACTAGTGCTACTAGATTCGGCTGGATTCATTAGATTTACTGTTGAGAAGTAATCTTGTTTTTTAGCAATTATGTTATGCTCTTCATCGAAATATAACATCCAGTCAGGCTCTAATTTATGGTGTAAAAGGTCAAAAGTTTCTAATTCTTTTAAATCTTCTTTAGTGAAATAGACGGCTATTTCAAATGGAATGTAAACATATTCATTTAGATCGTCATAAAATAAATAATTACTTTCCGCATTATTGCTTATAGGAGTGTCCAGTATACTATATTCAATGTTCATTAAATTCATATTAGTTTGAGTTTCTTCATTATCTTCTTCTTGTGATGTTGAAGGTTTATAATTATGAAATCTTACTATAGAGCTTCCATGTCTATCTTTATAAATAATGGATTATGTTGGTTGTAATGTTTGTGGTTTATTGTTTAATTCTAAATTAAGAGTCCAATCTAATCCTGCAAGTAATGTTGATGAGAAGTCCTTAGGTTTGAGGGAATAAATGCCTTTTGTCGTAAGGGTTTCAATAACATTAGTAATTTGAACTTTAAAACTATTGTTAATATTTGTCATGGTTTTTCCAAGAAAGATTATGTCTATTTGAATATTATGTCTTTGAAAGACTCCATACCCTCTGGCTTGTACTGAAATTTTAATATGTTCTATAAAATCCGGGATTGTCATATTGAAGTTTGGACAGAAATAGGTAATTCCTAAATTTCTATTCATATCTACTTCAATGAGTCCAATAATTGCCTTATCATTGTCAGAAAATCTGGAGTCATAAAGGACTAAAAATACTTTAGCTCCTATACTTTTTCTAGTAAGTCCTCTTAGTCCAAACACTATTAATCCTAGATGTATGTAGTGATGTTTTCTTTGAAAAAGTGTTCTTGCCGATTCTTCTATCATGAGTGTAAATCTTTCTTCACCTCCATCTGGTAGATGAAGTGGTTGTGTTCTGTGATGTCTATAAAGTGATGTAGAGAAGGATAATAGTCCTTGATTATATATTCTTTTTGGGTTTAAGGTATTTAATTGTTCGTTAGAAAAAGTGTCTAAATTATGTTCTATGTCTATAAGTTCTTCTAATTGATAAGTAGCAATATTTGTTGAGGACCTCCTGGGTATTATAGATAAGTTTTTATTTGGTTGTCTTAAAGTTTGTGATAATCCAGAAAAACTTGCGTGCTCGCACAGTGCGCGACTGTGCGCGCGCGCAGGATTCAACTGGTTTTAGTTTTTTTTTATTTGTTTTTATTTTTTTAATTATTTTTTTTTAATTTTTGAATTAAAAAAATAATTAAAATATTTTTAAAAAATTTTATTTTTAGGGTTCAGGCTTTGGGTTATAGTATCAAAGCTATTTTTTTTTAGATTTTACCTCTAGGGTTTAGGCTTTGAGTTATAGTATCAAAGCTATTTAGGGTTCAGGCTTTGGGTTATAGTATCAAAGCCTTTTTTTTTTAGATTTTACCTCTAGGGTTCAGGCTTTGGGTTATAGTATCAAAACTATTTTATTTTTTAGATTTCACCTCTGGGGTTCAGGTTTCCCAATTAGATTATACTGTTTGGTTTTTTAAAAAAATTAAAATAAAATTAATTTAAGTATTTTATTGAGTATTGTAATATGTTGAGGGGATATATTAATGTATTAAAAATTTATATAAGGAAATGTTAATTATTTTAATTAATTTTTTTAATTTAAAATATTAAAAAATAAAAAAAAATTTAAAAAAATAAAGCTTGATCTCCTGCGCGACGCGCACAGTCGCGCACTGTGCGCGTCGCGCAGGAGATCTATAATAGAATTTAGCCATTGTCAATCTCTAAAGAACAACAGAAATCGAAACAATAGCTAACAAAAGTATTCATCGCAATACTACCACTTTTTACTTATCACCGGAGATTCCACAAATGTAGCAGATGTCTTCCATAGGATTGAACCGGTGAACCCCACGTTCCTTCTTAATAGGGTAGAAGAAGCAAGAAGAGAAGAGAGCTAGGTTCAGCATGCCTTAATTAAACCAATCTCTTCCTTTATATACCTGGCTCAACCTATGGGGGACTATCCACCATAAAAGCTCATCCCTCATTAACAATTCATCAATATTAATGAACCGGATTATCAGATCTATACATTAAATTCACATCCATTTAATCTAAACTCTCTATATATGCATTGAAGCATTAGATCACTTAATTGAGTTTAATTACTTTAATGATAATTAGTTGTGTGTGTGTTAATCAAGCATAACTCCACCTTATGGAGATTAAATCCACCCATGTTGACTCAATTGGATTTAGTCCACCTATATAGATTTAATCTTACAATCTCTCACTTGGGCTATACTTGATTCCTTATACACGACACAACCCCTTAGCTGAGCTCAACATGCTAAACTTAATGAGTTAAATACCCCTTTAAATAATCTCATCTAATAAATCAATTAGTACATGACTAAAGAAGTCATGACTATTATAATTGTAATAAGACCCAACGGTGATCATAGTAATAATATTATTAACAACATAAATCAAATATGCATATGTAATACAAGAATAACACAATATATTCTACAAGTGCTCATTCTCAATATATAAATCATCTTTATGACCCAAACCGTGTTCAAATGATATTTACCAAAACCTTATGCTAAACTGTAGTGGTAAATCATGATTCAACTTTATGACTCAAAATGGAGTCCATATCATATTCACAACAGTCAAATACAAAACTGCAACAGTAAATATGATATTCATATGTCAAAGAAAGTCAAAATCATGCACACATATAGAAAAAACTGCAGTATATACAATGAGCCAAAAAAATATGTGTTCATAAACATAGAGCATCACACAAAATATATATTCTTACATAATAAGTACTTCATCAAAAGGAAGAACCCTCATATTCAGCACATGTTGATGAAACACCTTAGGTGAGAAACTCTGGGTGAGTGGATCCGCTAACATGGAATTTATTCTTATATGCTCTATTATTATTTGACCATTCTGAACTCTTTCTTTAACCATCAAAAACTTTATGTCAATGTATTAGACTTCAACGAACTGTAGTTATTCTTAGAATACAATTCTACAGCTTTGTTATCACAGTTAATCCTCAATGACCTATCAATGCCCCTAATGATCTGTAATCCTGTGATAAGGTTCCACATCCATATCCTGAGGTTGGAAGCTTCATAGTAGACTATAAACTTTGCTTCCATAGTGGAAGTGGCTATTAGCGTTTGTTTGACGCTTTTCCATGATATAGCCCCTTCCGCCAATATGAAGACATAACCTGAGATAAACCTCTTGTTATCTAAGCATCCAGTAAAATCAAAGTCTAAGTATCCAATAATCTCCAGATGGCCTTACCTCCGATATATGAGTATGTAATTCTTAGTTCTTTGTAAATACTGCATAACCCTCTTTACGGCTTTCCAATGCTCTGATCCAGGGTTACTCAAATATCTGCCCAATATCCCCATAATGTACGCAAGATACACGTACATACCTGAGCATACATCAAACTCCCTACTGCCAATGCATAGGAAAATTGTTGCCTTTCCTTGATCTCAAGTTCATGATGTGGGCATTGTTGCAAGTTAAGTCTATCACCCTTTGCCACCAGAGTGTTGCTGAGAGCATAATTCTACATGCCATACCGAATGAGCACCTTTTTTATATTGTCCTTTTGTGATAGTCTAAGTATGTATCTTGAATGATCACGAACAATCTATATGCCTAAGACAAAGATATTTCACCAAGATTTTTCATTTCAAATTCATCAGATAGAAATATTTGGTTTCTAGCAACAGACTATTATCATTGCTTACCAATAATATATCATCCACATATAGAACAAGTATAATAAACTTGCTTCTACTGAACTTGATATACAAACATTGATAAACTAGATTCTCCTTGAAACCATATGAAGAAACCACTTGATCAAACTTCCGGCATCATTGATGAGATGCCTGCTTTAAACCATAAATGGACTTCTTTAGTTTACATACTGGGTGCTTTGAATCATCTGACTCAAAGTTCTTCGGTTGCACAATGTATATAATTTCTTCAATATTTCCATTGAGAAACACAGTCTTAACGTCCATTTGATGTAGCTCTAGGTCATAATGTGCTTCAAGTGCCATGATTATCCAAGGGAGTCTTTTGTCGAAACTAGTGAAAAGGTTTCCTTGTAATCAATATCCTCCTTCTTAGTGAATCCCTTAGCGACTAGTCATGTCTTATACTTTTCGACATTGATATATAATCCCGTTTGATTTTAAATATCCATTTAAAACCAACGAGTTTCACACCTTTAGATAATTCTATGAGTTCCCAAACGTCATTGTCTTCCATAGACTTCATCTCTTCCTTCATGGCATTGATCCATTTTTCCAGATGAGGGCATTGTTTGACTTCTTGGAATGATGTGAGATCATCTTCCAACCTGATGTCAAATTCATACTCTTAGAGATATACATAATCACTGTTAGAATATATACTACAAGTCTAGCTTTTGTATAAACATTTATTTTGAAATAAGAATCACATTAGTCAAATGTCTACATTTATATGCTAAATGTAGTTGTTCATTTAATTTATATTGAAGATAACATGGTGTGTGGTGTCACACAGAATATCATGTTATCAGTTCCTTATAAATTATAAATAGTTGCTCACAACCAAGATGGAATGGGACAAGTCATTGGAATGGTTGTAGTGTAATTTGGTATTAGTTTATCTTGACTATAAAATTACACTAGTACACTCTGAGTATATTGAGCAGGACCATTTGAGGTTATTCTTTTTATACTGACTATAGAAAAAAACAGGACCTCTGTTATTATGGAAGTGTTCTCTTAATCATGATATAATAACAAGCACGTATACTTAATATTTATTTCTTTAATTTATCAAAGGGTGAGATTTAGTTCATTAAATCAATAAACCCGATAAGTTGGAAAATGATATTATTTATATGGTGTGTTGTTGATTATAGAATGAAACTGTGTCCTAGTGATCTAAGTTGGTGATGCCCCCTTGAGGAGCTCATAAGGATTGTCATGTAAACCCTACAGGTGGACTTAGTCCGACATGACAATAAGGTTGAGTGGTACTACTCTTGAAACTAAATATTAATTAAGTGAGTTGTCAGTAATTCATTTAATTAGTGGGCATTCGATATCTTAAACACAGGGAGACTAATGCACTCATGATAAGAAGAAGCTCATATTGTAATATGAGATTGGTGCGGTACTACAATAATAACTCTTTAGTGGAATGAGTTATTATTGATGAACTTGAGTTGGGTGTTCGGGGCGAACACGGGAAGCTTAAGCTCATCGGGAGACCAAAACCAATTCCTCCTCTCGGTCCCTGTTGTAGCCTCTTATTTATAAAGCCTTATATATACCCAAAACCCAGCTTCTTAACCAAGCTTAAGGGCTGACCACATCCTTGGTTGGAGCCCAAGCAAGGGGCCAGCCAAGCCAAGCTTGGAGCCCAAGCAAGGGGCCAGCCAAGCCAAGCTTGGAGCCCAAGCTAGGGTCAGCCAAGCCTTGCTTGGTGTCCAAGCAAGGGACCGACCATCCACATAGGAATAGAAAAGGAAGTTTTATTTTTTTGTAAAATATTTCCTTTTATAGAGATCCATTAAAAGGATTTAAAAGGATTATTTTAATTATAAAACTTTCCTTTTTTAGATCGGCCACAAAAAGAAATAAAAGGGAGTTTTTATTTTGTTAAAAACTTTCCTTTTATGATGCTTTCCACATGGTTTTAAAAGAGAGTTTTAAATTTTAAAATCTTTCCTTTTATAGCTTTCTACAAAGGATTAAAAGAGAGATTTGAAATCTTTCCTTATTTGTAGTTAACTATAATGTTTAAAAGAAAGATTTTAATTTTAAACTTTCCTTTTTGTAACCATGATATAAAAGGAGTTTTATTTTAAATCTTTTCTTTTATAGAAATCCACAAAAGGATTTAAAAGAAAATTTTTTAATTTTATAAAACATGCCTTTTATAGCTAACCACAAAAGAGATTTTAAAAGAGAGATTTTAATTTTTGTTTAAAATCCTTCCTTGTTTGATGCACAAGTAGGTGGCCGACCATGTAAAGGAATAAAAGGAAGTTTTAATTTTTGTTTTAAAACTTTCCTTTTTTGGATTCACCAAGGATTATAAAAGAGAGGGAGAGGGTGCCTCATAAAGAACAACCTATGCCTTGTATCCTCTCTATTGTGGCCGAAATGCTCTCTTCCTTTCCCCTTGGTGGCCGACCCTCTTTCTTCTCTCTTCTCCTTTTGTTTTCTCTCTTGGAGGCCAGCGACATCAAGCTTTGGTTTTCTCTTGGTGGTCAGTTGCTTGAAGGAGAAGAAGAAGACAAGGAAACTCTCTTGTCTAACATCCCTTGGAGTTTGGTTGGTGGCCGAAACTTGGAAGCAAAGGAAGAAGTTTGGGTGGATTTCATCTCGATAGATCGTCACTCACATGATGTCCAAGAAGAGGAGAGGAATACAACAGAAGATCAAGAGGTCTATAAGCTACTAAGAAAGGTATAACTAGTTATTTGTTTCCATATCATAACTAGTTCATCTTCTTTGTATAGATCTTGAAAAACCAAACACAAGAGGCTATCGGTTTTAGGTTATCATTTTTGTTATCGATTTTGTGTTTCGATTTCATGTTTCGATATTCTGCTTCTATTGAGGTCTATGTAGTTAAACCTAGTTTACTGTAAGAAGTTAAATATCCGATTTCTTTAAAAGGCTTTGTCTAGGAAGTGGTGGATGATCTCATACCCAAGAAGGCCTAGTGCCTCGCCATGTTTAACCTGGAAGTCGATTTTTGAAATATATATTTAATTAACTTTTGTAATATGGTTTAACTTAAGAAGATCACATCGGTCAAACTTGGAGTAAAAATATTAAGTATCGTTTCCAATCCAAGTTTAACTTCTGAAGGACAATTTGGATTAATAATGTTAAGCATTGTTTGTAATCCAAATTTAACTTCAGTAGAGCACATAGGTAGCTAGGATAGTTCTATGCTTGTACAAATTTTTGTACAGAGGAACTAGAACGGTATTCTGAGTAGCAACTAACAATTATAAGACATTGTGGATCTCCTATCTCTAATGAATCTTCTTAATGACGCTTGATCTTGAGGTGGTTGAAAGTCATTCTCAACCATAGAAGGGAATACCTCTATTTGAGATGTGCTTGTTCTCAAAAATACTTGTGTTAGCACTTGTTCTTTGTTCTTTCTCATTGTTGCTGCGTTTGTTTTAACTGTTAGAGTCGATTTGTAGCTAGAGGGGGGTGAGTAGCTCGTCGCGCTCATTGTCTTGATTCATGATGATGATATATAATGGAATGAAACATGAAACACACTTACAACGCTAACACAAGGATTTACATGGTATCCACCTCAAGACGAGGTGACTAATCCAAGGATTTACACACGACACACTCTTCACTAATAAAAACACTCCTTCTCGGTAACTAACCTGAGGCAGAGAAGCCTTGTACAAACTCTCAATACAACAAGAAGAAAAGAAGAAGAGAATACAAAGAATCTCTTAAAGATTTACACAAATAAAAACCCTAGCTAGCTTCTTCTTCTTGTGTGGAACATCTCTTGACCTTGGAAGTGCAGCAACACTTTGCTCCAAGAAGCTTTAAGAACTGGCGAGATCACCTAAGAGAATTGTGGGAAGAGGAAGTGAAGAATCTCTGAGGAAGAAAACTCACCGTGACTTTTTACTGTGTGCTTCCTTCACAACAGTCATATCCCAATCAATTAGTCAATTGATTGGGGAGGCTTGGATCGATCGATTGATCGATTTAGAGTGCCTTTGTGCTCTTGTTGGAAAAGTCTGAATCGATCGACCGATTGATTCAGCTTTCTCGCATCCGCATGAGAAATCTAGCCACTAATCGATCGACTGATCGATTGGCGGTGCCCAATCGATCGGTCGATCGATTGGGATGCATTCTATGCTCGCGATAAAGGTTCCCAAATGATCAATTGATTGATTGACCTGCTATTTATCACAGCATTCTCCCAATTGATCGACTGATTGATTGGGCTTCAGTCCAATCGATCGACTGATCTATTGACCTCCCTTGACTTGCTTAACCCAATCTCAAGGGTTCCCAAATCCAACATCTGGTCAACTGTAACCTGTTGGGACTTCTTATGCCTAGCATCCGATCAACCTTGACCCACTTGGACTTTTCTCCTCGTACCAAGTGTCAGGTCAACCTTGACCCACTTGAACTTACCATCTCGTGCCAAGTGTCCGGTCCTTCATGACCCACTTGGACTTCCTTTCACCAGATGTCCAGTCATCCTTGACACATCTAGATTTCCTTGTATCAAGTATCCAGTCACTCTTTTGACCTACTTAGACTTTCCAACACCATATGCCTAGTCAACCTTAACCAACCTCGATTTCCACGTGCATGGCTTCACTCACCAGGTCTTTTCATCTGCCTAGCTTCACTCACTAGGACTTTCCATCTTCCTGGCTTCACTTACCAGGACTTTCCATCTACCTGGTTTCACTCACCATGACTTTCACCTAGCTTCAATCACTATGATTTTCACTTGGCTTCACTCACCATGATTTTTCCACTGCCTGGCTTCACTCACCGAGACTTTTACCTGCATGGCTTCACTCACTAAGACTTTCCCACTGTCCGGCTTCACTCATCGAGACTTTCACCTGCCTAGCTTCACTCACTAGGTATTTCACCTGGCTTCACTCACTAGGTATTTCACCTGGCTTCACTCACTAGGATTTCCCAGCTGCTTAGCTTCACTCACTATGTCTTTCACCTGGCTTCACTCACCAGGATTTCTAACTGTTTGGCTTCACTCACCAGGACTTCCCTTTGCCTAACCTCCAGTTAGGACTTTCCCAGTCAAGTATCTAGTCAACCTTGACCTATTTGACTCTTCTTCATATAAAATTGGTCAAACCTTGACCAGAGGAGAATTGCACCAACAATCTCCCTAATCGAACGATTGTACTTGCAATCTCTACATATTGTCAAACATCGAAATCCAAATATCAAGACTCAAGATAAAGCTAAGTCAAGCTTAGTCAACTTGGTCAACATTGACCTAGGGGATATTGCACCAACAATCTTCCTTTTTTTGATATTTGACAATACCTTTAAGTTAGGCTAATCTCATAGCCTCAACTTCTTCTTCATGTCAAAGCATGAATGAGGGTTTCCTTCATTCTCTCCCTTTCCTAGAGGGCAAACTCCCTCTTTAGGTAATGAAGGCCTAACTTAAACCCTACATTCTCCCTCTTTGGCATACATCAAAAACTCTCCTCCTGAAGAGTTACTCACATATTGTTCACAACTTCACTCATTGTTTACAACACCACAATGAAGGTCTCATACCCTTCATTATCTTCAATGCTCACCCTTAAGCATTAATCCGCTTCATAATGCTCATCCAAGATCATTCATCATTCCAACAATGAAAGTCTCATACCCTTTATTGTATTCAATGCTCACCCTTGAGCATTGATCCACTTCATAATGCTCATCCTAGTGTAACGACCCGACCCTTTGGCCTCTTGGGCGACCCTTGTGGTGGTCCACTTGCGGGCCCTTATGTCGTCGGCCCATTTGGCGACCTCTGTGTCGTCGACCGACGACCTTCTGACCGTGTCGTTACTCACTAGGACTTTCCACCCCTGGCAGTGGATTTTTGCCTCCCCCAGGATTCGAACTCTAAACCTCCGGGGGGAGGCAAAAATCCACTGCCAGGGGTAGAAAGTCCTAGTGAGTAACGACACGGCCAGAAGGTCGTCGGTCGACGACACAGAGGTCGCCAAATGGGCCGACGACATAAGGGGCCGCAAGTGGGCCACCACAAGGGTCGCCCAAGAGGCCAAAGGGCCGAGTCGTTACACCTAGAGCATCCACAACTCAACAATGAAGATATCCACTCTCCATTATTTTTTAATGCTCAACCTTGAGCATTTACTCTAACGAAGGTTAACCACCTTCCATGGTGCTTGAAAAAAATTATTTTTCATGTCCTTAAAGAGTGACTCCCCCTAAAGACATGCTCCAAACTTTCGTCATTGCACCAACAATGACTTGGAATTCCTAAATCTTTAGAAAACCTAAAACTTAAAGTTTTGAGGTTTAAAAGATTCAATATTGAAACCAACCTCATCCTAAACTTCAACCTAGTGTTCCTTAACCATTTCTCCTTGTTTTCATCATGAAAACTACCCTTAAATATATATAAATATATTCCAAGGGGTTAGGAGTTGTTAAAGAGATTAAAAATGGCTTAAAGTACTAAAATCAGACTTTCCCAGCCAAAATCAGCCTTCTTAATTGATTGGGGTTGGGACTCAATCGATTGACACCATTTCAATCGATCAAACAATCGATTCTGTGAGCTTCTGTTCACGAAGAAAACGCTTGAATCGATCGACTAATCAATTCAGCAAAGTTGAATCGATCGGTTGATTGATTCTGCGAGCCTATGCTCACGAGAAACTCAATTTCAATTAATCAGCTGATCGATTGAAACTGCTCAATTGATTGGTTGATCGATTGGATTTTTGATTTCCTGAAAACGAATTCAGCCAAAATTCAGAAATACCCTAAAAATTCTACAAAATTCTAAAAATCATGAAAATTCTTGTAGACATTATTTAGGGTATATACTATCATGGAAAAATAGTTTTCTAAGAAAATATTTATTATTTTCAAAGATTGACACAAACTTGAAAACTTCAATATTTTCTTCTAGTTTGTGTCTAACTTTTCAATAATGATTACTATCAAAAGATAGTCTTCACCAAGGTTTTCTAAATTATATTTAAAATAATTTTTAAAATCAATTTTCAACCATATTCTTTGAGCTCAATGCACATGACTTGTACATTAACTTTGCCAATGGTTAGAGTACACATAAATATGTGTGTTTGATGAAATCAAACTCAATAGATGCACTAAATCAACACCTTGAGTTTTGTTCATCATCCTAACATCTCACTTGTATCTGATGTGCACTAAAACACATATAAGTCATTTTATAGTCTTTGTGAGATGTAGATTTTGGGTTTGCCCTAAACTAGGGATCATGCATATCTATCTAGACATTTTAGGAATTATAAACATCCACCTAGGATGTCACTTGTTAGTAAATGTCATTGTCCTTAATTATAAGGAAATTAAAATAATGTATGATGATTTATGGCATATATCAAAATAAGTAATTTTCAAAAGAAAACATATTATAGCTACATAATATATGTATGACATGACATAGTATTTTATTTATTTTTCATAATAAGTGTGAATGTAAAATATGATGTCATGACATATGATGGGTAAATAATCATGGCAAAGTATAATGAATAAAATATACTTAGATAATCTATCTAAGTATCCTTAATCCTTAACTAAATTTAAATCTAATCCTAAATTGCCCATATTTTCTCAAGAAAATGCCAAAACTCAACTTGACAATTTCTTTTACTCTTGATTAGTTGTGCCAATTTAAATCAAGTGTAATTCCTCAAATTTTGACACATTTTACTCTTCCAAAGAGTAAACAATTAATCCTTTACATTTTCAAAGGTTAACAAAAACTTTGAAAATGCTTCCAAGTGTCAACTTTATCAAGGTTGGGTTAACCACCCTACCCATTTAGAGTTGACACTCTCTAAACCCATCTAGGGTATAGAGAATATGCTCCTAGGAACCCAAAGTCTATTGATGCTCCTTGGATGCTCAAGGTATTCACTAGGGATAACTGTTGGAACTCCAAGGTTGTTTTGGTGTGATCAACAAGTTAAGGTAGGTCCTGTTTGTTTTAACCTTGTGTCTAAGTGTGCAGGAGCTTAGGAACACAGGTAGTCGAGCGGAAGACGTAGCTAGCGAGAAGGACGGCAGTCCGAGGGACGAGGTGCTGCGGAAGAGTACATCGGCGGACGAGAAGGAAGCGTGCGGTGGTTCCGAGGGACGAAAGCTGGAGCGGAAGATTGCTCGGGGAGCAAGAGACGCAGCTAGCGAGAAGGACGGCACGCGGTGCGTCCGAGGGACGAAGACTACGGATGAGTACGCCAGCGGACAAGAAGGAAACACGTAGCAATTCTGAGGGACAAGAAGCCGGAGGGAAACCCGCTCGAGAAGACCGGAAGTTGGGTTCGGGTGAGCCCTTTTCTGGATGGCAGAGATCACCCAAGCGAGCGGATCCGGAGGAGAAGAACCGGACCGAGGAGGGACTGAACCAGAGAAGAGGTCCCGGACGAAAAAGTCAACACTGTTGACTTTGGGCTCCGGGGCGCCCGGAATAGTCCGGGGCGCCCGGAGCCATCCGGGGTACTCGGAACCCTTCCGAGCGCCCGGACCCTGATTTTGACCAGGATCACGATTTACGCGATCTGAACGTTGGGGGATAAAGTTTTATCCCCCCAGGACACCCGGAACCCTTCCAGGCACCCCGACCAAGGCTATAAATATAGCCTTGGTCCAGAAGCTTTTCATCAACTCAATAATTAGCATTCCAAACACTTGTGCGCTCACTGTTCTAGTTTAGCTTCTGTTTTTGTGCTTTCATCGGTGTAAGAGGCTTCTCCGCCCGAAGGAGTTTTTAGTGCGATCACTTTCCTTGGATTAACAACCTCCCCGGTTGTAACCAAGTCAAACACGGTGCCTCGTTTCTTTCTTGTATTTCTGCTTAGCTAATTTTATACAAGTGTTAGTTTAAGAGTTCGAGAAGGGTTGATTTTGTTTTTTTACAGGGCTATTCAACCCCCCTTCTAGCCGGCCCAACGGTCCTACAAGTGGTATCAGAGCCGAGGCGCTTCAGGAGGACTAACTGCCGAGCGAAGCAACACAATGGTCGGACCAAGCATCCACCCACCAAAATATGAAGGGGACTTCGCAACCTGGAAAAAACTGATGCAGGTATTTCTTACAACAGATATTGAATTATTTTTAATAATGAAATTTGGCTTTGAAGCTCCAGATGACAAGGAAATAGATAAATGGACAAAAAAGGAGCAGGCCGACTTCGTGGCAAACGGCAAAGCAGAGTACCATCTACTAAGCGTTCTTCCGCCTCAAGAAGTCAGCAGGATCGGTAAATACAACTCCGCAAAGGAACTTTGGGAGAAGTTCCTCGATCTGCATGAAGGTACGTCCGAAGCCAAGCTCGCTAGACGAGATCTGCTTCGCAATCAGCTCACCAGCCTGCGACTTGGGGAAGACGAGACAGTCGCACATCTGCACTCCAGAATAAAAGAAATCATCACCGGACTCACGAATCTCGAAGAAAAGGTAAGTAACCGAGATTCGCTCAGGTACACGTTAAATTCATTTCCGAGAAATTCAAAATGGGCATCACTAGTAGATGCTTTTTACATTTCTAAGGACTTCGAAAAAATTTCATTAGAAAATTTTTTTCAACATTTGAAGTCCATGAGTCAAGATGTGCAGGAATGAAGGAGCCTAAGAACAACGTCGCCCTCAAAGCTTCGAGAGACGAACCTAAGTCGGAATCCTCTCTCGACGACGAGGAAATGGTAATGATGGTAAGAAGATTCAAGAAACTTTGTAAATCTAGATCTACTAACCATCTGCAAGGGAAAAAGAAAAGGACAATCCGCTACTACCACTACGACGAAGAAGGACATGTCAAGGACAACTGCCCCAAGCTGAAGAACAAAGACAAGGATAAGGGTAAGAAGCCTATCCAAAAACGAAAGGCTCTGAAGGCGACGTGGGACGATACTTCGTCCGAATCGGAAGTCGAAGCATTCTCCGGACTCGCACTAATGGCGAGTCATCAAGACGACGACTGCGATTCAAGCTCTTCCGAAATGAGCATCGAGAGCATCGATGAAGGGGGAGACACGTCAGAAGAAAGCAGCAGCTCAGGGGGAGAAATGGACAACGAGATCGACAAGGTAAGTCAGGTACGATCTCTTCCTCCCGATAAAATGTTTAAGTTTGTTAAACTTTTAACAAAAGACTGCTGTAAATTAGAAAGTGAAAATAAAAATTTAAAAGTAATTCTAGCTAAGTCTTGTCCCTTAGAAGAATTAGATAAATTAAAATTAAAAAAAATGAGAAATTAGAATTAGAAAATCAAAATTTCAAAATTCAAATAGATAACTTAAACAATTATGGATGTTCATCTAAAACCAATGTTAGAAGATTTAATAATTTAAATTGGTACTTTAAATACCACCCGGGATAAATTAGGAACATTTCAAGAAAATATGTCCCTAAAAACTTTTTAGTTAATCCAGTAGGTTGGAACCTATATTGGGTTCCTAAATCATGCTTAAATTAATTTTAAAAGTAAAATTAGCACTTTAAGTGAGAAAATTAAACAAAGAATTTCTTTATGAGGCTTTGTCTAAGGAAGTGGTTGTTGCTCCAATAACCAAGAAGGCCTAGTGTCTCGCCACGACCTGGAAGCCAAAATATTGAAATAAATGTTTAATTAACTTACTAATGAAGCATTAATAGAAGAATTAATTAGTGCTTGAAAAATGTTATTCAAAACATTTTATTTCAAACTAGAAATTTACTTACTTAGAAATTTTTTTTCCTAAGTCATTTAAAAAAAAATACTTAAAAATGTAAGTTAGGATTTTTTTTATATACTTAGAAATATTCTCAAAAATTATTTTTTCCTAAGTTAAGAACTTTTTTCTTGAAACTAGAAATCTCAGCTTTAATTACTTAGAAAAATTTTCTAAATTTCTTAAAAACTTAGATTTTTTTCTAAGTCTTTAACCCTTAGATTATTTTTCTTGGAACCCCATTTTTTTTGTGATCAAAGGGGGAGAAGGAAAAGTATAAGTCTAGGGGGAGGTAGATAGATTTAATTTTTTCTATCTTTTTGCACTTAAATTGCAATTTAAGTTAATTTACTTAATTCAATTTTATGTCTATTTTAACCCTAGCTTAACTTGGGTTGATCACACCAAAAAGGGGGAGATTGTTGGAACCCCAAGGTTGTTTTGGTGTGATCAACAAGTTAAGGTAGGTCCTGTTTGTTTTAACCTTGTGTCTAAGTGTGCAGGAGCTTAGGAACACAGGTAGTCGAGCGGAAGACGCAGCTAGCGAGAAGGACGGCAGTCCGAGGGACGAGGTGCTGCGGAAGAGTACACCGGCGGACGAGAAGGAAGCGTGCGGTGGTTCCGAGGGACGAAAGCTGGAGCGGAAGATTGCTCGGGGAGCAAGAGACGCAGCTAGCGAGAAGGACGGCACACGGTGCGTCCGAGGGACGAAGACTGCGGATGAGTACGCCGGCGGACGAGAAGGAAACACGCAGCAATTCCGAGGGACGAGAAGCCGGAGGGAAGCCCACTCGAGAAGACTGGAAGTTGGGTTCGGGTGAGCCCTTTTCCGGATGGCAGAGATCACCCAAGCGAGCGGATCCGGAGGAGAAGAACCGGACCGAGGAGGGACTGAACCAGAGAAGAGGTCCCGGACGAAAAAGTCAACGCTATTGACTTTGGGCTCCGGGGCGCCCGGAGCCATCCGGGGCGCCCGGAGCCATCCGGGGCGCCCGGAGCCATCTGGGGCGCCCGGACCCTGATTTTGACCAGGATCGCGATTTACGCGATCTGAACGTTGGGGGATAAAGTTTTATCCCCCCAGGGCGCCCGGAACCCTTCCAGGCACCCCGACCAAGGCTATAAATATAGCCTTGGTCCAGAAGCTTTTCATCAACTCAGTAATTAGCATTCCAAACACTTGTGCGCTCACTGTTCTAGTTTAGCTTTTGTTTTTGTGCTTTCATCGGTGTAAGAGGCTTCTCCGCCCGAAGGAGTTTTTAGTACGATCACTTTCCTTGGATTAACAACCTCCCCGGTTGTAACCAAGTCAAACACGGTGCCTCGTTTCTTTCTTGTATTTCTGCTTAGCTAATTTTATACAAGTGTTAGTTTAAGAGTTCGAGAAGGGTTGCTTTTGTTTTTTTACAGGGCTATTCAACCCCCCCCCTTCTAGCCGGCCCAACGGTCCTACAATAACTTCCCTAGATACCTTCCTAATGACCTTTCTAGGCTTCTTAAAAGCCTTGGTCACTTTCTCTAGGTCAACTCTAGGGATAACTTCCCTTGTGACCTTCTTGGTGACTTTCTTTGACTTCTTAGAAGTCTTAGTCACATTGGTCTTGGCAAAAATACTTCTAGGGGTAACTTCCCTTATATCTTTGACTTGGCCCTTGGACCTAGAGTTTGTTTCATAACTATATAGAACCCTATGGTAAGAAGGAACATCCTTCTTAGTTTGAGGTTTATATTCCAAACTCCTCCTACCATCAGATGATTCTTATCTAATTATACCTAGGTTATTATTCTTGGACCCTTGTTTTTTAAGTGTGATTTTTCTAAGGGTCCTTTCTAATTTTTCAAGTTTTGACCTCAAGACTTGATTTTCTCTCCATAAGTCTTCAAATTTTGGATTTTCATTCAATCCTTGATTTTTCCTTTTCTTAGGCTTTAATCTAAAATCCTTAGGGTGCATTTGGTTGGGAGTTATTCTTGATAACCTTGGTTATCCATCCAAGGTTATCAACGAAAACCCTGTTTGGTTTAGGTAATCAATAATTTCCGTGTAATGTTCCATGCCCGACACGTCAGCAAAAGGGGCATACAACCCGGAATAGGAAAACCTCGAAAAACTGAGATTTTTCTTGATTCCGGGGTAACAAAATTTTTTTACCCAAAATAGCCTCGAATAAGAGAAAAATGTGATAAAAAAGAGAAATATAAAGAAAAAAAATCTAAAAAATAAAAAATAAAATAAAAAACTTTTAAAAAATAGAAAATGTAAAAAAACATTAAAAAAATTAAAAATAGAAAAAAAAAAACATTAAAAAAATATAGAAAAACATAGAAAATAGAAAAAACGTAAAAAAAATTTTAAAAAAAATTAAAAACGTAAAAATAATAAAAAAAAATGTACAAAATAAAAAAATATATATAAATAGAGAAAAACATAAAAAATAAATAAACATAAAAGAATTAAAAATAGAAAATAATTTAAAAAAACAAAAAAAAACGTTAACAAATTAAAACAACTTTTAAAAATAAACATAAAAATAAAGAAAACGTGAAAAAGAAAAAATGAAAAAACGTAGAATTTAAAATAATAATAATAATATATGGTTGGTTTTGTAACTAAGGGTAATATAGTAAAATATTAAACTAGGTTATTCATTAAAACATTCAAACAAGTAAGTTTTTGTTGCATTACCTAAGTTGAACCAAACAACATTTGGTTATGTTTTATTCTTCATAACCTTGGTTATGTGATTACTTTGTAATCATATAACCAAGGTTATACATGATAACTTGAACCAAATGCACCCTTAGAGTTATTGCCTAATTTGTTGGCTACCTTCCTAAGCTTAGGTGACGTAGTCTTTGAATGATAAGTTACATATTTTTCCTTAAATCTATCATGCTTTCTATTTTCATGATAAATAGTATTAAAATAATATAAATTTGAACTAGCATGCTTTTTATCATGGGTCAAAGAAATTGGTTCAATAAATGATACCTTGAGTTTTCCTTTAGAAGCTCCCCCTTGACTTGAGCTTCCTCCTTTGACTTTAGCCGGTTTCTTCCCCTTAGGACGTTGACTTCAGTAATGCCTTTTTTGATTACAAGAGAAATACACAATGTACTCCTTGCTCTTCTTTGTCACGGAGGTGGTCTTCTTGAGTTTCTCCTTACCCTTAGGTGTCACTTGACTCTTCTTCTTAGCCAATTTGGGGCATTTGCTCTTATAGTGCTCATGTTCCCTACACTCAAAGCAAATGATATGATTTTATTATTAACAATTGACATTTTTATACCTTTGCTTGTAAGGGTAACATTTAAACCTCCATTTGAATTTTCTTGACTTTTGGAGATTGCCTCATCTTCCTCTCCACTTGACCTAGTTGTTGAAGCTTCTTCTTCTTCTTGATCCGATGTCAACGAAGGACACTCTCCCTTAATCTTAGAGGTGGAGGCCTCTTCATATTCATCATCTTGCACATGAAATAAGGAGTATACTCCTTTGCCTTTGTCTCCGTGCTCTCTAGAGGATGGACCTTCTTCTTCTTATGATGTTGAGCACCTCTCAACTTCGAATTCTTCTTTCCCATGGTCTTGATCCAATGAGTCACCCTCTTTGGATTCTTCTTGGTTTGGTGTAGTGGAGGGGGCCTCATGGATTTTAGCCAATTTTCTCTATAGCTCCTTGGCATTCTCAAATTCTCCCACTTGCTTCAAGATGTTGCTAGGCAATAGATTGACCAATAGCTTGGTCACTTTATCATTGGTCTCACATCTTTGAATTTGCTCTTGGGTCCACTTGCTCTTCTTAAGAATTTTGCCTTTTGAATTCTTTAGAGCTTCAAAACCTTCCATTAGAGCAAACCATTGCTCTATCTTCATCATGAAGAAATTTTTTATTCTTGATTTCCAATAATCGAAGCTCGTCATTGTGAATGGTGGAGACACCTTTGTGTCATATCCAAGTCCATCTTGGAATTCCATTTGAAGTTAAGCCTTTGATGAAGTCTTTGACTTTATTGAACTTGCTTCAACTTCTTCTCCCTCTAGCTCATTGCCCTTTCTGGCGATGATTCTGGTGAAGAGCAACCTCACATTGATACCACTTGTTAGGGTTCATTTGTAGCTAGAGGAGAGTGGGTGAATAGCTCGTCACGCTTGTTGTCTTGCTTCGTGATGATGATATATAGCAGAATGAAACACGAAACACACTTACAATGATAACACAAGGATTTACTTGGTATCCACCTCAAGAAGAGATGACTAATCCAAGGATACACACACGACACACTCTCCACTAATAAAAATACTCCTTCTCGGTAACTACAGAAGGCGGAGAAGCCTTGTACAAACTCTTAATACAACAAGAAGAAAAGAAGAAGAGAATACAAAGAATTTCTTACAAGATTTACACAAATGAAAACCCTAGCTAGCTTCTTCTTCTTATGTGGAACGCCTCTTGGCCTTGGAAGTGCAGCAACACTTTGCTCCAAAAAGCTTCAAGAACTGGCGAGATCACCTAAGAGAATCATGAGGAGAGGAAGTGAAGAATCGTTGAGGAAGAAAACTCACCACGGCTTTTTACTGTGCACTTCCTTCGCAATGGTCATATCCCAATTGATTAGCCAATCAACTGGGGAGGCTTGGATCGATCGGCTAATCAATTCAGAGCGCCTTTGTGCTCTCGTTAGAAAAGCCTAAATCGATCGACTGATCAATTCAGTTTTCTCGCGTTCGCGCGAGAAATCCAACCACCAATCGATCGGTCGATCGATTGGCAATGCCCAATCGATCGGTCGATCGATTGGCAATGCCCAATCGATCGGTCGATCGATTGGGATGCATTCTGTGCTCGCGATAAAGGCTCCCAATCAATCGACCAATCAATTGGGTTGCTGTTTATCGCCACACTCTCCCAATCGATCGACTGATCAATTAACCTCCCTTGACTTACTTAACCCAATCTCAAGGGTTCCCAAATCCAACATCCGGTCAACTGTTACCTATTCGGACTTCTTGTACCTAGCATTCGGTCAACATTGACCTGCTGGGACTTCTTCACCAAGTGTCCAGTCAATTCTTTGACCCACTTGGACTTTTATCCTCGTGCCAAGTGTCCGGTCAACCTTAACCCACTTGGACTTATCGTCTCATGCCAAGTGTCATGTCCTTCATAACCCACTTGGACTTCCTTCCACCAGATGTCTGATCATCCTTGACCCATCTGGATTTTCTTGTGCCAAGTATCTGGTCACTCCTTTAACCTACTTGAACTTCTCAACATCAGATGTCCGGTCAATCTTGACCCATCTGGATTTCCACATGCCTGGCTTCATTCATCAGATCTTTTCATCTGCCTAGATTCACTCACTAGGACTTTCCATCTGCCTGGCTTCACTCACCAGGACTTTCCACCTGCCTAGATTTACTCACTAAGACTTTCACCTAGCTTCACTCATTAGGATTTTCACCTGGCTTCGCTTACCAGGATTTTTCCACTACCTGGCTTCACTCATCGGGACTTTCACCTGCCTGGCTTCACTCACAAGGACTTTCCCACTGTCCGACTTCACTCACCAAGACTTTGACCTGCTTAGCTTTACTCACTAGGTCTTCACATGACTTCACTCATTATAATTTCCCAACTACCTAGCTTCACTCACTAGGTCTTTCATCTGGTTTCACTCACCAAGATTTCCAACTGCCTAGCTTCACTCACTATGACTTTCCTTTGCATAACCTCCAGTTAGGACTTTCCCAGTCAAGTATCCGGTCAACCTTGACCTACTTGACTCTTCTTCACATCAAACTGGTCAAACTTTGACTAGAGGGGAATTGCATCAACAATCTCTCCAATCGGATGATTGCACCTGTAATCTCCACATATTATCAAACATCAAAATCCAAACATCAAGATTCAAGCTTAAGCCAACTCAAGCTTAGTTAACTTGGTTAACCTTGACCTAGGGGGTATTGCACCAATATTAACTTGTTATAATTAAAAAAGTGATGAATGTTATTCACCTCCTCTCTAACGTCTTTTCGATCATACACTTGAAACTCTTAGCTCCATGCTAGTGACTTAGTCTTACGATAAGCCTAGAACTCCTAGCCCCATACTAGCGGCTTCGCCTTACGATAGACCTGAAACTCCTAGCCCCGTGCTAATGGCTTAGCCTTATGACAAGGCTAAAACTCCTAGCCCACCTAGTCTCTCACTAGCGGCTCAGCCTTAAGCCCAAAACTCCTAGCCCCGCGCTAGCGATTCAGCTTTATGACAAGCCCCAAACTATTAGCCACGAGCTAGTGACTCAGCCTTATGACAGGCCTGAAGCTCCTAACCTCATTCTAGAGACTCAGCCTTATGATAGACCTAGAACTCCTAGTCTCACACTAACGACTCAGTCTTATTATAAATCTGAAATTCCTAGCTCCACACTAGCGACTCAGTCTTACGACATGCCTGAAATTTCTAGCCCTGCGCTAGTGACTTAGCCTTATGACAAGCATGGAACTCCAAGTCCCACGCTAACAACTCGACCTAACGACAAGTATGAATTCTTAGCCTTACCACAGGCGAGGACTCTTAATCCAAAGTTAGGGACTTCACCCTATGACGGGTTGGGCATTTCTTTATCAGCAACCTTTAGTCGAATCACTCCTTATTTAGTGTTTCTTGATGCAAACATGCCAAAAAGAGGGCTATCATGCAATTCAGCCAAGCTCTTGGCTATTTATTACTTAAGCTCTTTTGGAGGGATCATCATCTTAGTTGTGACCTTACTCGTTCATCACTCGAAAATGCACTAGAGGCACACATTCAACACATACAAGCAAGATAAGTTTTAAAAAATGAAGTCTATTCATAACAAAGGTTCTTTCACATTTCATACAAAATGATGTGACACAAAGATAACTGCAAAAATAAAGACAACTAGCAGTGGAGTCAACATCGAAGACGGGAAGCATGTCAGTCAGCCTTCTCGGAGTTGGGCAGATCATCTTAGAATTTGTTCAAGTTTAACAATGATATATCACTCCCCCTCGGGTGTCAAGAGGCCTAACTATGGCATAATGTTTGCCTCATATGTCAACAGTCACTCAGTTGGGGAGGGGTTAGGCCCCCTTGACCATTCCTCACACCAAGGAGCTCGGGCGACAGGGCAAAGTAAGAGCTCTATTGTGATAGCTTAGAAGACAAAGGGAGCAGTGCTGAGTAGCGCCATTCGAAGTCGACTATGCATGCTCGGGTGTTGGGGTAGTAGTTTAACCAATAGTGGTATCGATCGCCAAAGCCTTAGACACCCGTCTCCTTCCCTAGCACTTGTCTTGGGAGGACATCTACTTATCATTCGTAGCGCCAAATTGCCCTCCTCTGAAAGTTAGACTGAACTCTGATTCTTTAAGGTCCCAACCTTGATCGCGGATTTCCAACTCTCACTTTGAGCCATTTGGACCGAATTAGAAGCTGGTGGCTGCCTGGGTATCTGATCCCTTTTTCGAGGCTGGACTTTGGCTCAGATCTCGACCTCGGGCTTGGCTATCTTGGGAGACTCCCTGATTTAATGATTGGGGTCGACATCTAAGCAACAACAGAGGCTGACATTTGGAGGCAGGAACCTCAGTCTCAACCATAGCCCTAGAATGCTCAACTACAGCACCAGCGAATTGCTAGTGAAGGGAGAGGTGACGATAGTTCTAAGGAACCCTTGGTCGCATCCTCCGAGTCCCACATACAATCCATAGAAGTCATGTCTCATTTCACCTTCTTGTTCATCGATGCATTCAACATGGTTTGATCTACAAAGACAAGAAAAGTTAGCCAGTGAAAGGGAAAATTGGACAAAAGTAGTGTCTTACTTAGTCGGTCATCCAGTGTGACTACATTCAAATTTAGTGCGGCTCGGTAAAGTAATGTTTCATTATCCATTAGTTAATTAACATCAAATTTCAAGCTGCCTAGGATCTCAATCACCTCCAAGTACACCTGCTTTGGTTTGTACTATCCAAATGGGGGATGAGCCGCATATTGTCTCGTCAGATGATCGGCTAGGTATACGACTAGGGGGTTTTACAAAAAAAAAAAGACCTTTCCACCCCTTATGCGAAGTGGGTATTCACCAAAGAAGTTACACCCTGACTTGAACGCAAAATAAAAGACCCCACACTCTCTACATTTGGGGTAAAATAAATAATGGAAAAGGATGGGATCAAGGGGAACTTGGTATAGCTGATAGGTAATGACGACACTATATATCAAACAATAAGAATTTGAGGCAAATTAGGACAAAGAGAGTTGGAAGTAGTTGGTCAAGTCTTGAAGAAAAGAAGGGATGGGAAACCTAAAGACACTCGCTAATTGGCCATGGAAATAGGTGATGTAACATGGAGGCGGCTCATGTGGTCAATGCTCCTGTGTCAGAATTCTAATATTGTGATTGGAAGGGATGCCAAATTGTAGCTGGAGCTGCGGTTCTGCACCTCTTATATATATGGACCGTTGGGTCTCATATCAAAGGTTCGATGGATCATTGACAGCTATTGGCACAATAAGGGGAACAAGGCAAGGTGAAAGGGTCGAAAATAGAAAGAGAAGAGATGGCAAACTTACTATGGCGTCAAAAGTCAAGAAGAAGGCGAAAATACTAGAGGCGGCAAAAGAAAATACACGCGACATTGTTTTTGATAACCTAGTATACCTTGGCATCCGCGCAGTAAGGTTGTCATATCGACCAGCTGAACATTGGATGGAGAAAAAAGAGGGGTGAGATCCATCACAACAATTAGATCGCTCGGTTGAACGGTTGTGATCACGACATAATCTCTCCCCTATTAAAGCGCAACAGTGACAAGTTATGAAGTGACACATCGATCTCCGTGATGATTCAAACATAACCATATGATGCAGAGACCAAAATATGCAGCAATGTTCCACCACCAACAGATCTAAGGTTGCATCAGTAGTAGCACCACCACATGCCTTCACAATTAATAAGGTAAGGTGCTTTTGCATCTTGAGATGAATCTTGCATGTCGGCCATTAAGTTAACGGTACGACATGCCAATCATGAGGATGATATACGATCTCGCATATTATGTTCATTAAATGTGGCGCCTTATCTCACTGACGACCAAGATTCGACTAGTACCTAATGAAATGCTAACACCTAAGCTCATCATTCTGAAAAGATAAGCTTGGAAGGCAGATGACAACTCAGCACAATCTAGTCAGATGGACTATACCTCCTTCGATTAGACTTGAAGAGAAGACTTGTGATGTGACAGAATCATGCAACCCCCATGTGTCCTTTATAGTTAAAAGTCATACTGAGATGTCAATCAAAGTCAAGGTAGGTCAAACTTGACCCAAAGAAAATTAGACTCAGCTTAGATGAGATAAAGGATTTCATCGAACCTACTCAGTGCACTCATCCCAAGGAATATAATTTGCTTAGAGAGAAGATAACTTCCAAGACTTGACTTCAGTCACTAACATCATTCCTATCTTAGCTTCGGAGCCCGACATCCTCTCTATCTCAACCTCATATCTCAACATCATCCATGCCTCAACTTCGATACTTGACATCATCCATTTTTCAACTTAAGATCTTGATATCCTCCATACCTTAGTCTCAGTCGCCAATATCACTCTTGTCTCAGCCGCCTCAATCGTCAACATCATCCATGTCTCGGTCTCGGATCCCGACGTCATCCATGTCTCTATCTAAGATTCTGACATTCTCCATCAGCTTTAGTCGCAAACATCACCCATGCTTCGACCTCAGATGCCAACATCATCCCTTTTCCTCAGTTGCCGATATCCTGCATGTCTCAGTATTAGATCCCAGCATCATACCTGGTTCGGCCTCAGTCGCTAACATCCTCCACGTCTCAATATCAGATCCCAGCATCATAACTAGCTCAACCTTAGCCACCGACATCATTCCGATCTCAGCCTTAGCTGTTTACACCATCCCGAACTTGGTCCCAACCACTGACTCCGTCCAGGACTTGACCTCAAATCCCGATACCTTAGTTGTTGACTTCATTTATCCTCAGGGTGATGCAGGAGGATTCATTGGTTCTTGTTATTATTATTATTTTTAGTAAATTATTCATTTGTATAATTTTTTGATTTTTTTGGTATTTTAGGTATTTTGGTAATCTCTATCTTTTATATTTTTTAGATTTTGAGTCCATTTATGAATTTTAGAATTGTAAGTATGTGAGTAATTTTTTTTTTATTTAAGATTTTCTTTCCTTTGTTTACAAGATAAGAATTAGAGTTTATATGTTAATTTCTTTCTTTCTTTCTTTAGGTCTTAGAATCTAAAGTAAATATAAATATTTGTTTAGTTATTTACGAGATAATTCTCATATATTGTATAATTTTTTTTCAGAAAAATCTAGAGGATAAGGGTTATCTCTTCTTATCTTTTCCTCAAACCCTTCTTCTCGTCAACCCGTAAGATAATCTCTACCCTACCACGCCTCAGTTGGTATCAAAGCTGGTAGATTCCAATAGAGAAAGTCGAGCATAAGATCCAACAGAAGGCCATCATGATCGTGATCGGGGTCATGACAGGCAGATTCCGACTGAGGAAGCATCACACTATGGTTGTAACACCTAAGATATGATTGAGGAGTTACATAGGTAAGTTTTAGATTTAATTCAGTGTGTGAAGATTAAGGATTTAAAGAAGCAAGTCACTGATTTAACCTAACGTGTAGTGGTGACGACATGAAATCTTGAAGATCATGTGATCTCATATCGAAAGTCTGAGTCTACCTTCGAGAACTCATATCACCATCAAGATATATACTAGGAACACCGTGGTAGGAAGGAGCATTATAGAGGCTTGAGTTTTTAGATTAATCTGCCCATATTTTCTAGTATGTTACCAACATAGAACTTTGTTGATTGAATCAATGAACTGGGGAGGATTTTTATTATGAGGAAGTTTCTAACTAAGTGAAAGTAAAATTTGTTGTCTTCAAATTTAGAGGTCTAGCATTGTCATGGTATGAGCACTTACAATGCTTACAAGATCAATAAGGCAAGGCCAATATTAGGGAAGATGAAACGTCACTTTCTTCCCTTTGATTACTCTCAAACGTCGTTCTAGTGACAATTAGCTTTTGTCATGGAGGATAGTAATTTCGATGCCCAAGATGACATTAATGAATTCGAAGACGGTTTAGAGGAGTAATTTAACCCAAAAAAAATCGATGAGAGAATTCTTGAAGACATGGTCTATAACTCTTTCGAGTCAAGAGACACTCAATTGGTGACAGCGAGCAATCTTAATGCAACTCCACATAATTCTGAAAGACTTGAGTTTGATTTAGATAGAGTTGACGAGGATACAGAAAATAGCCATGCCTTAACAAGCACCTCTAGTATTCAGGATGTTCCACTTTTTGCAAATGGATCTGCATCGACAGTATTGCGACACACGAAAGATAATTTGTTAAGGAACTTTGATTTGAACAATGGACCAGGAGTTGATGAAAGTAGTGTTGAATCTCTAACCTGTAGCCAGAACTTGAAAAGTCCCTTTTCTTTTTCCTGTTAGTAACATCAGAATGAACACGAACGAATTGAGTGCAACATCATGGTTTCCCTCTGGTAGTCCTCATCCTTCTGCTGCCATACCATCTTTCCTATCCAATAGAGAGCAGCCATACCCACTTGGTGATATATCTATGTGAAATTGTTCTTCTTAGATTGCAATGAAATAGTAGATCGCTGTGATAGCGCCGAGAGAATATTTACTAGTGAACCACGTGTTCTGCGGATTAAAGCTCCTGTCAAGATCTTTTGTGATCTACATGGCCAGTTTGGAGATTCAAGGATCTATTGTGATCACAATGGGATTTTTGTGATCACAATGAGACTAAATCAATCATTATTATTTATCAAAAACTAAATTAATTTTTTTTTAAATACAAAGCAAAAAAAAAATCATATTTTTCAACATCTAAACTAGAACAATTATAAATGATAGAATGGAGACAAAGTAAAAATCGAATAATTTATGATTGTAAATATATTTAAATAAAAGTTAAACTTAATGTATATCAAGGAAACGAAATAATAAAGATATCTAACTTATTATTGCTCAAAAATAATTAAATCTTCCATTTCAATCAGACACAATATGGATGAATGCATCAACATTTGAATTTAATTAAGCAAAGAGCATAGAAGTAGCACTAATCGGATCAGCGTGTTAGTATTAGGTGTGATTTTTCTTCTCCAACTCAACGAGAAAAGAAGCACAAAGAAGAAGAGTTGGAAAAGAAGAAGAGGGGGAACTAAAAAAAATTATCATTTTTATTTTACATTGAATATATTAGATAAAAAAATTTCTAATTCATGTTCTTATTAATCAAAGGAGAAAACAACACTACCGAAAGAGAAACGTAACAAGGGAAGGCTAGGATTGAGAAATATTGAAGAGGAATATATTAAATCTTATAAAATAACATCTATAATTAAAAAATAATAATTTATTTAAAAAAAGAGCTCCTTTATGATTCTATCCATTGGAATTATAATGAGATCTTTGCGAAATCTGAAACTTTATCAAGATCATATAAATCTTTAATCATGTGTGCCCTATTATAAAAATATATTTAATATACTAAAATTAATGGCTCCAATTTTTAAAGAATGAGATTGAGCAATCTTTTATCACGTGGATCCTATTTCTTTTTATTATTTTCTTTAAAAACATATAAAAATATATTTAATATATTAAAAATAATTAGCCCTAATAAAATTGGGACCCTAGGCGTAGGCCTTTAAGGCCTATGCCTAAAGTCGGCCCTGAGATAGATACGGTGCACTATAGGGGATTTTTCCTCCAGTGAAAAATAGACTTAAGAATGTTGGTCATTTAAATAGATTTTCATAAACACTTTCTGATTTACTCTAGTAATCAGTGAAAAATTTTGGTAGGAACAAATTGATCATCTTTAGGATTAATTAGTTCGAAGAGCTAAATATGGATTATCAAAAAAAAATATTATAGTAATGCAAACAATGCAAGAGTGATATTAGTTATAGGAAGTGTGGAAGGAAAAGAGCTCTCATGTTTGAGTTCAATTCAAAATTATAAGAAGAGAAATTTTCATATAGTGGATTATCTAAGGATGTATTGTGTATATCAGAGGATAATACAATGGAGAAGTGCTTGAGGGACATAAAGATGGACAAAAGCATAGTCCCCAATGTTATGCTGTTAATAAATTTTGTCGATTTGATACTAGATGATTTTTCTCTTGAGATATCACCTAATACTATTTTAAACTTGAGAATCAGTTCTTTTCAATCTGAGATGATTGATGCAAGAGGATTCTTTAGATCTTTTTTATTTTTTTAGTGAATTATTCATTTTTGTAATTTTTGACCATTTTTATATTTTAGGTATTTTTGATAATGTTTATCTTTTATATTTTTTTAAATTTTGAGTACGTTTAGGAATTTTAAGATTGTGAATCTATTAATAATTTTCTTTTAGAATTTTTTCTTTTTTTAACTAAATAGGAATTGAAGTTTATATGTTAGGATTTCTTTCCTTTCTTTAGTTTTAGGATCTAGAGCATATATAAACATTTGTTTAGATGCTTGAGGGATAATCCTCAAATATTATATAAAATTTCATTTCTAAAAAAAAATTAGGAGAATAATGATGATTTCTCCTTGCTTTCTCCTCAAATCCTCTTCTCATCAACTTGTAAAATAATCGCGATCCTGTCCGGCGTCATAAAACCACTCAACATTGGCTTCATTTTCTTATTTAGATTATGGTTACATCTTATGTTGGCCCACTAAAAACACATGAGGGATGTATGAATAAGGAGGCAACATAATCGTCTCATTAATTAGATCATTTTCTTAGAAGATGCAGATAATGACTACTAATATTTTAAAACACGTGGGATGAATGGAGAGATAATTAAATGATTGTCAGATCTAGTCTTTTACATATTCTCCTTTAAATCCATGACACTTGGTAAATGAAAATATAACTAATAGTTATTGGATCTGATCCTTTCATTAGCTTATATAAAAATGACCAAGGAGAATGCAGCATCTAATTAATATGAAAATACTCTTAGGACAATTATATAAATCCTAAAACAACATAGGATCATACCTTTAAGATCAAGCATGTGGCTGCCTCATGTCCCGGCTTGGGCAAGAATCCTTTTGGTCCAAGATTTTTAAATTAATCTTAATCCCCTATTCATTTATTAATTAGATGAATTGAATTCTATTTATTTAATAGGTAGAAACTAATCCATTCAATCAATAAATAAATATAATATTTTTTGATCAAAAAATTTTGAATTAGAAGATCTGACATCTCTCGTCTTAGGAATGAGCCTGTCCATTGATAATAATTAACGATAAACTGATAGAGGAGAGGAGAGGAGGCTGGCAGTGGGGCCGACAGCGGAATGGGTCAAAGAGGAGTTGACAGGACGGTGTAAGGAAGGGGTCCACCAACCCTTTCTTCGTTTGGTAAAAAAAAAGCAATAAATAAATGAGAGAATTTTAAAATAAAAATAAAAAATAGAAATAATTGAGAGAAGGTCTGTCTTCATTTTAGAAGGTTTGTCTTCTTGTATCAAGTAAAGCAAGTAAATTTAATAGGATTGAAGAATCGTCCAGCCACTTAGTATCCGAATCATTTCAGAACCAAAATCCAACTCAATGGTTGTTTAATTTTGATTCAAATTTTAAATTAGAAGCTAATAAACCCTATAAATTTTATATAGGAGCCTTAATTTTGAAAATTTGATATATAAATTCGAAAACCACACAATTTAGATACAAGCCCTAATTTTTAAAAATCAAGATTGAAGATGAGCAAGTCATCTCTTAATTAAAAATATTCAAATTTAAAGAATTTGTTTATGTAATTTTTTATTTTTATCAAATGTTTATACACCCATGTGCTTATAATTGGTCAAGTCAATTTGTGTTTTATAATTAAAAAAATGACGATTCAATTGTCATTTTAATTTTTAAGCTCCACCAAACACATGGACAGTCCTATAGAGAAAGTAAGTGGAAAGAATTCCTCCTCCTCCTCCTGATTCAATTTTTTAAAAAAATCTTAATTTGAACGTTGATGTGTTTTTCTTCCTCCAATACAAAAAAGGCATGTTCAATCTAGACATGAGAGACGAGTGCGGATTCTCTAGTTCACAAAATATAAATTAGAGGATGAATCATTCTTCATTGTTAGTGGAGAGTAATGATCCCAATTTATTTTATACGTGAGGTCATCACTCTCAATCGAGATTTTCTCGATCACAACATAGAACAGAACAGATAGGGTTGCTAATAGATAGGATCTCATGGATCCTACTTGTATAACAGATGGAGTTTATAAAATTTTATCTATGAATGAATTGATCTATCTTTTAGATCGTACTTTATGATCCAAAAGATCTAATCTCCATCGCTCTCCACTAGTAATAAAGAATGATTCATCTTCTAATTCGTATTTTGTAGACTAAAGATTAAAGGATCTGAGTTCACGAGAGACATATTTTCCTCGAGCTTTGACTCTCGCACCATGGTCGACGCGTGGGATTTCCCTCGGAGTGCTTAACTTTAGGTGGCGGTGCCAGCCATCGAGAACTTCATTGGCAGCTTACACAAATCCCTCTCTCAAGCTTCTCCGTTAAATAGAAAGAGATGGATGACGACGGGGAAGGCAACACCTGTAGTTTCAGGACTTGTGTTGCATGCCCACAATGGAGTTCAACTTGAATTAAAATAGGAATTCACCCTTCAAATCTTCCTCGCAGTGTGACACTCATATATATTTTTGGAATTGGTTATATTATAATTTCTTCCCTTTTCGATTTCTTCCTCGCCGTACGTCGCTCGAGAAGAAAATGGGCAACGGCCTCAGCAGAAAGAGGAAGATTGTGAAAGTGATGAAGCTCGACGGAAGTACCCTCAAGTTTAAGTCTCCGGTTCGAGCCGCCGAAGTGCTCGAGGAGTACCCCGGCTACAACCTGCTCGACTCCGACGACGTCACGCGGAGCGGCATCCGCGCTCAGCCTCTGGAGCATAGAGCTCTCCTTAAGCCTGGGAAGCTCTACTTCCTCATCCAACTTCCACGGTGGCCGCCGGCAGTAGCCGCCGACCCGCAGTCTCTCATGATGAACAGCAGCCTCTACGGTAGTATGGAAGGGAAACGGTGGCCATGGCAGGGAATAGATAACAAGGTCATCGTAGGATGCGTGACATCATGTACATGATGACTAAAAGTGAATATGTTCGTTCCAATGCCACCATCAATCCGTTCTAGGGTCAACACGGAGGAGGTAAATCATGAATAGCTACTAGTCTTTGGAATAGTGACTAGCACATAAGGGAGACATTTACCTCGGTTTTGTCGAGATTCGAACCTCATACCTCATGATGATAACACCTCATACGCTAGCCACTAAACTCATCCGATAGGACACGCGACATCATGTACATGGTGGTAAACGACGAATACACTCGCCCCCAGCGTCCCGCCAACCCGTCTCAAGACCAACACGGAGGAAGTAAATCACGGACGACTACTAGCCTTTGGAATAGTGATCACGCAACCAGATCGCCACTGCCACCGCCTCATCTCCCGTCTTCCTTTCCATGCTTCCGCTCCGTCTCTCCTCCGATCGGATTCGCTACCCGTGGCCAAAAGATGGCGGCTTTGGCCTCGACTTCTTCTTTGCTCTACCGAGAGTTGTGCCACCGAGAACTGGGAACGCGACATCATGTACATGCTACTTGATTCGGAGGAAATAATTTAACTTATGTACATGCTACTGGATTTGGAGTAAATAATTGGTAGTTAAATTAATTTCTCAATCAACTCTCATTTTAATAATATTAATAATATCTCAATTCAACTTTCTCAACGTCTAATAGATTGATCCTTTTAAATATGTTATACGGAGTCAGTTTAATTCTCATAAATTTTTCAAAATGCTCAAAAAATTCTATAAGATTATTTCTCCAATGATATTTATTATTTAATTGTTGTATCTTACAGTCGGATATACGGGATTCAACTCTCAACTTTTCATGCATTAGTCTCTCAGCATACAGCTAGTCGGACCCAGAGCCGGTCGGACTTACGGGGCTTAGCTCCTTACTTCTCATGGGCAAGACTCCCAGAATAAACTTGAGCGGTCTTAGAGTCGGTCGGGCATACGAGGCTTAACTCCCTACTTCGCATGGGCACGACTTCCAACATAAACCTAGATGTGCCTAAAACAGGTCGGACCTACGAGGCTCAGCTCCTCACTTCTCATGGGCATGACTCCATATATTATTGGTGTTGGAAGCACCAACTAATCAAACTTGTATTTTGATATTGGCAAAGGTTCAAAGTTAAGTTGTGTTGTTCTAACAAGTTGAACTAAGTGTGCAGGAAAGTCCTAAGTGATCTTAGGCAAAGTGAAAGTCCTAGTTAAAGCTAGGCAAAATATATGAAAAGTCCTAGTTACAGTTAGGCAATGAAGTCCTAGTTCGGGGGAATGAGCAAAGTCTTGGCGAGTCGAGGACGTTGGATGAAATCCTAGGGTCAAGAATGTTAGGTGAAAGTCTTGGAGGTCGCGGACACCAGACAGATGTCTAGACGGGTCTGGGATTGGACGTCCAGCGGAAAGTCCAGATGTCTCGGATATTGAGCAAAAGTACAGACGATTTGGAGAATCGGTTTGACAAAAGGCAAATTCTCCTGAGAGGAATAGGTAAGGGTGTGTTCCTCGTTGAGGGAACAATAGGTGTCAGTTCGACCTAGGATTTTCAAAAAATTTGAAAGTCAGAATCAGACAGTCCGGAGACTGTCAAATAGTTTATTAATCATATTTTATTGTGCTGACTTTATTTTGCAGAGTATCTTTTGTATGTGGACTAATATGTCTTGCAGGAAGTGAAATGCACAAAGGATTACCTCGGGTGAACAGTGTTGGAGACGCCTTCCATGTGGTTGAAGGTGCCCTGGAGACTGGCTTGAAGGCGCCTTGAGTGCCTTGAAGGCGCCTTCGAGTGCCTTGAAGGCGCCTTTGAGTGGATGAATTTTGCAGAAAGTAGAGGTTATCAAGTCCGAGAAAAAGGGGATAAGATATACAGCTGGAGGCGTCTTAGATGGTGTTGAAGGCGCCTTCAACGGTCTATAAAAGAAGTCTTCGAGCAGTAGGTTTGGTACAACTCATTTTTATGATCCTTCTCTTGCACGTTGCTTCAAGGGCAATCCTGCGACGTGACTCCGATGATTGAAAGCGCGACTCTCTGGATTCTAAAGTCGTCGGTATAATTTTTATAGCATTCAAATTATATTTTATTGTACTCGTCTTTGTAATTGTAATTTACGAATTGATAGTGAATTACCCAACAAAAGCAATTGTTGATCGCGGACCTTGGAGTAGGAGTCATCATAGGCTCCGAACCAAGTAAAACCAACACTTGTTAGCATTGTTTATGCTTTCGCTCTGTATTTCTTTCCTTTGTGTTTATTATGTGATTTCTGAAAATTGTGAAAAAGTCATGAGCGTTATTCACTCCCCCCTATAGAACTTTTGATCCTACAATTGGTATCAGAGCAAAACCACTCTCCAATGTGGCCTAACCAAAGAATAACTAAACTGGGTTGGTCCCTTCAATAGTGCAAAGGAGTTATGGGAAAAATTAATCGAGATGCACAAAGGGGCCTCCGATACTAAGGTAAGTAAAAGAGATTTAATTTTAAATACATTGTATAACATAAAAAAAGAAAGATGGCGAATCTGCAAGTCAACTGCACGTACGCATTCAAGACCTTCTCAACAGCCTCCACACAATCAGTCAAAAGGTGGAGAACCCTGACGTCATAAGGTATGCACTAAACGCTTTTTTGAGGAATCCATTGCGGGCATTAATGGAAGATGCTTACAAGGTATTCAAGGATCTCTCGACAATTAGATTAGATGAATTGTTTTCAAAATTTGAATTACACGAGCAGACTAATGCATTGCTGAGTGAGAAAGGTATTGTTTTGATTGCAGGTACAAGCATAATGAGAGTAGGGATGCAAACGAGCCGAACCGAGCCGAACAGTATTAGGCTCGAGCTCGGCTCGTTTAAGTTATATTCGGGCTCGAGCTCGAATCGAGCTTTTATCACAAGGCTCAAGCTCGGCTCGTTTTAGATTTATCAAGCTCGCGAACAGTTCAAGCTCAGGCTCGTTTTCGGGCTCATTTAGCGCTAATTTTTGGCTCATTTTAGAGCTCATTTTTTGGCTCATTTAAAACTTATTTTAAGGCTCGTTTTAGAGCTCGTTTTTTTGCTCGATTTAAGGCTTATTTTTTTTGGCTCGCGAACCTATAAACGAACATGTTCACGAGCTCACGAGCCGAATATCCTTAAGCTTGAGCTCGGTTCGATAAAACTGTCAAGCTCGAAATCAAGCTCGAGCTCGGCTTGATAAGATAAACGAATGAACTTGAATGAGCTTTTTATCGAATCGAGCTCCGAATAGCTCGCGAACCGTTTGGTTCATTTACATCCCTAAACGAGAGAACAAAAAATCAAGCGCCAAATCGAACCTGAATCCGAAGACGAATCGGATCTCAAAGACGAAATCACCACTGAACCAGTCAAATTAGTTTGGAAAGCACTAAAGAAGAAGAAGGTAACTCAATCGAACACGAAGACCAAGTTTGGAGTTACCTGCTACGGCTACAACAAGAAGGGGCACTACAAACCTGACTGTCCAAACCAGAAGCACGGAAGAAGAAAGGTCTTCAAGGCAATGTGGTCCGAGTCATCGGAAGAGTCTGACGAAGAAGAACACAAGTAAACAAGCTTCCTCACTCTACCGGTACAAGCATACGTTGCTGAAATTGAGTCCGAAACCGAGAGCGAATCGGAAACCAAGTTCAAGAGAAGTCACAGATCCGTATCTATTTCTAAAGGGCCAAATGGCATCGTAAGTTCCCTAATTTCAGGTACTCAGATAGATGATTTACAAAATCTAGTTTCATATTTATTAAGAAAGCTGGCCAAATCCAACGTCCAGATCAAGTCACTCCAAAAGGAGGTAACATCCCTTAAGGAAGCGACTAACTCGAGCTCTTTGACTGAGCAAGTTTAGGAAGAAAATTCCAATTTAAAAACTAAAGTCAAAGAACTCAAGGACTCATTGGAACAGTTCACTTTGGGTTCCAAGAATCTTGACCTAATTCTTGGAAAACAAGGGGCGTATACAACCGATCCGGACTTGGATATAAGGCTAAACATAAGTTTAGATATTATATGTCGCTTGTTAATCGAACACATAGAAGAATAGTCCAAACATGGGTCCCAAAGTCTAACCTGACTAATCAAGTTAGACTTGGTCAATATTGATTCCCTAAGGATCAAATTCATTACCTTGATAGACCTTATTGAGGCTATGATCCAAGGGGAGCCAACAAAAAGATCGTCTTTATCATAAATTAGGATTGTCTGATGTTTGCTTTACTGTTTTTTATTATGCATGCTTAGATTATGATAGATAAGGACTTAGACTTGATTCAGACTTGACTAGTTAAACCTAGGATTTTCAGAAAGAAAATTAAATATTTTATTTCTTTAAAAGGCTTTGTCTATAAGTGGTGGATGATCTCATACCCAAGAAGGCATAGTACCTCACCACAGTTTGGAAGTCAATTATTGAAATAAATATTTAATTAACTGGTCGTTAAACCTTAGTCTAACTCAAATGTTGATCAATCCTTAGATTATAATTTAAATTAAAAATTAAATTAACCATCTCACAAAACTATTAAGATTCCCTGATTCAAAATCTAGAAAAGGGTGAGATAGACCTAGAATTAAAATATAAAGTAGTTAACCAAACCCAAATTAGTTAAACTCAATTAAGTTAACTAAAAATTAATTCAATTAAGCTAAGTCATTTTAATTAATAATTAATTTCAAAATCTAATTAATTATAAAAGTTTAATTAATTTTAAAATGTTAATCATAATTAAATTATAATTATAGGATCTATTGTCCACTTTGGGCCTAGACCTTCATGACTTTGCTCTTGGGCTCTCCCCAAAAGGCCTCATGTCAATGAAGATATCTTTTCTCTTATAAACCCATGATCTTTCTCATGTGTTTTCAATATGGGACTATGTTTGCAACCTTGCAACCCCAAAAATCTCCCCCTCAAAATGGACAACCCCAATAATCCCCCCTCAAACAATGGACCATAGGCCCCACCAGGTCTTCCTGCCCCTCGGTCCACCCGACCTACTAAGACTTGGTCTTCCTACCCCTCGGTTCACCCGACCTACTAGGACTTCATTGCCTAGTCGCAACTAAGACTTCCTGCCTGGTGTCTGGTCCTCTTGATTCGAACATAGGAGCCCACACTTTCTTATATCTCTTGTGCACAGTCGGCGGTTAAACCTTCTGGTAGTCCAAGTTCTAATACCAATTGTAGGATCGAAAAAAATTTTGATATCTCCACAATAGCATGATATTGTCCACTTTGAGCCTAGACCTTCATGGCTTTGCTCTTGGGCTCTCCCCAAAAGGCCTCATGTCAATGGAGATATCTTTTCTCTTATAAACTCATGATCTTTCTCATGTGTTTTCAATATGGGACTATGTTTGCAACCTTGCAACCCCAACAATAATTACTTTCAAATCATAATTAATTTCAAAATGTTAATTATTTTCAAATCATAATTAAATTATAATTATTTTCAAATCATAATTAATTTAAAAATGTTAATTATTTTCAAATTATAATTAAATTATAATTATTTTCAAATCATAATTAATTTCAAAAGTTAATTAGTTTCAAATCATAATTAATTTTAAAAGTATAATTAATTTCAATTAATTCTAAAATCCTTAATCAAAGTAAATTATTTTCAAATGATTTAATTTTCAAAATCTTAATCATAATTATTTTTAAATATTGTTTAAAAAGTTTTAAAATTCAAAATTTAATTACTCAAATATATATATTTTCAAATTCAAACTTAATTATTCTGAAACTCAAATTTAAAATACTTTTGTCTTCAACATTTTGAAATCTTCAAATTCAAACTTATATTTTAAAATCTCAAAGTCAGTATTTTTAAAATCTAAATTTATCTTAAATTATTTTTAAAATATACTTCTATATCATAAATATTTTTCAAAGTTAAAGATAAAATCAATTTAACTTAACTCCGTCTCACACACACTCATAGAACATACTTTACAATATAGAATGAGTGAGATGTAAAAATTAGGAAAATAAATAATAACTTTTATGTTTATTTTACATGCTTGGACTCTAGGACTCTCAAACATTTTTATCATTAATTAAGGGAAGTGAAAGGAAGGTTAAGACATTAATTTTTATTTATTTTAGACATTGGTTTTAAAAGTTAAACTTTTCAAAAGTTCAAAATACTTCTGAAAGAGGAAGTTTAATTTTTTTTAACTATTTTTGAAAAAAAAATAAATTATTTTTGAAAAGACAAAAACTAAGTATTTGATAAAATATTTTAAAGTATTTTTCAAAGAAATCTTTTACTTAGCTAAGTTTTTTTTAAATATTTTTAAAGCTAAGTGTTTATCAAAAAAATTTTAAAAGCTAAACTTTTATGATTTTTTTAAGCTAAGTACTTAACTAAGCTTGTATCAAAATCTTTTTTTTTAAGCTAAATACTTAACTAAGCTTTTATCAAAATTTTGTTATAAGCTAAGTACTTAACTAAGCTTTTATCAAAATCCTTTTTAAGATAAGTACTTAATTAAGCTTTTATCAAAATCTTTTTAAAGCTAAGTTTTTTTTTATCAAAATCTTTTTAAAGCTAAGTTTTTATCAAAATCTTTTTAAAGCCAAATTTCTATCAAAAATTTTTCAAAAACCTAAGTACTTGACAAAGGTTTTTATTTAAAAAAACTAAGTATTTTTAAAGCATTTCTAATTCAGCCAAGTATTTTTCAAAGCAATTATTTTTAAAGCTAAGTTTAGATAAGTTTTAAAAAAATAACTAGCTCACTTTCAGCGCTTAAAAATTAGCTAAGTTTTTTTTAAGTGCTACCCTTCAGGGGGAGCTTAAGTTAAATAGAGTAAAAACCTTTTTGTTAAACAACCTTTCCTCCCTAAATTATTTTTGATATATGGCAAAGGGGGAGAGAATGATCAAAAGTTAAGGGGAGTGATAAATTAAGGAGGAGCTAATACTTAGTGAGAAAATGCTATATTTTTCTTTAAATGTTTTTCATTAAACTGCTATATATTTACTTAACTTTTGAACCTGGTTGTTATAATCAAAAAGGGAGAGATTACTGTAATTGATCTTGTAAAGATTTCTTGAGCTTATAGTGATTGCTCATCGAAAGCACTCTCACGTGCGGGCCTTAGAGTAGGAGTCGCCATAGACTCTGAACCAAGTAAAAGAAAGCTTGTTAGCATTGCTTGTCTTTTCATTCTTTATTCTGCTGCGTATTTTATGTGTTTTCTGAAACGAGTGAAAAAGCAATGCATGCTATTCCCCCCCCCCCCCCCCCCAATCACGTCTACGATCCGACAGTTCATTTACCCAATTTCCTTCAATGTGGTCCAATTTGATTTTGAGGCCTCTGATAATTTCTCTGTTCATTACTTCCGCCTAGCTGTTACTTCGAGGATAAGCCATGGCTGTAAAGCCTAGGTGATACCATAAGTTGAGCAGCACTCTAGAATTATCCTGCCTTGGAATGACCTTCCATTGTCTGATACCAACTTGTGTGGAACTCCAAATCTACAGATGATATGATACCATAGGAATTTGATAACCATTTACTCGATTATCTTGGCCAGGGCCTTGACTTCCACCTATTTTGAGAAATAATCTATGATCACTATCAAGAATCTTCTTTGGGTTGTCGCCAAAGGAAAATATTCTACTATATTCAGACAGCACTGATCGAAAGGGCAGGAGACAATAGAAGTTTTCAGTAACTCCGTAGGAAGATGTGGAATATTTTGATACTTCTGGCAAAATAAATAAACTCTACTAACTGAGCTGTGTCAGCTTGTAGAGTAGGCCAAGAATAACCGACCAATAAAATTCTCTGAGCGAGAGAGCGACTGCCCTCATAACTTCCACATGAGCCCTGATGTACTTCCTATAAAATTAATTGAATATCGTCCGGTCTGATACACTTGAGCAATGGACAAGAGAAAGCTCATTTGTAAAGATGATCACCAATTATAATGAATCAACTAGTTTTTTTATTAATTATATGTGTCTACCCTCCATCTACTAGTAAAATACCCTGTTGTAAAAATAAAATAATGGGCGTTATCCAATCACTTTACAGCTCCAGGTCGGTCTGTCTTTCAATGCAAGCTACGAGTAGTGTTTGCTCTACTGGCCTGTCTATGGTCCTGGGAACTATGGCAGAAGCCAACTTGGACAGGTCATTCATTGTTTGATTTTCTAATAGTGGAACCTTCGGATAATTATCTCCGGGAACTCGACCCTAATTTTTTCAAAGGCTTCTACTTAGAGCTTGAGCCGCTCATTATTAATTTTGAAGTTGCCCGATAACTGTTGTGCAGCTAATTGAGAATCTGAATAAATTAAAATCCGAGTGGCACTTACGTGTCAGGCGACCTGTAGGCCAGCTATCAATGCTTCATATTCTACCTCATTGTTGATGGTCCGATAATTCAGGCGAACAGATAACTGCAACATGTCCCCCTGGGCGATACCATAAGGATGCTTATGCCACTATCTTGCCAAGTGGATGACCCATTCACATATATTTTCTAAGTTTCTTTAGGATCAGGATTTTGTATCTCCACTATAAAATCTGCCAAGTCTTGGGCCTTTATTGCTACTCAGGGTTGATAATGTATATTCTATTTACTGAGCTCAGTAGTCTACTTAATCAATCTTCCAAAGGCTTTTGGATTGACAAGTACTCGGCCCAATGTACTATTAGTAAGTACTATGATCGGGTGAGAAAGGAAATAGGGGCGTAACCTCTGTTGGTGAAATATTCCCTAGGTCAAGGTTGACCTGGTTGACTGAGCTTGAATTGGTTCAAGCTCGAGTCTTGATGTTTGGGTTTCGATGTTTGACAATACATGAAGACAAGACATGGAGATTGCAGGTGCAATTGTTCATGTGGGAGATTGTGAAGGAGAGTCAAGTAGGTCAAGGTTGACCGGATACTTGACTGGAAAATCCTGGTGAGTGAAGCCAGGTGGAAGTCCTGGTGAGTGAAGCCAGGCAGTTGTGGAAGTCCTAGTGAGTGAAGCCAGGCAGTTGTGGAAAGTCCTAGTGAGTGAAGGTAGGCAGAAGGAAAACCTTGGTGAGTGAAGCCAGGTAAAAGACCTAGTGAGTGAAGCTAGGCAGTATGGGAAATCCTGGTAAGTGAAGCCAGGTGAAAGACCTAGTGAGTGAAGCTAGGCAGATGGGAAGTCCAAGTAGGTTAAAGGGATTGACCGGATGCTTGGCACAAGGAAATCCAGATGGGCCAAGGTTGACCAGACATCTGGTGGACGTCCAAGTGGTCAAAGGGATTGACCGGACACTTGGTTAGGGAGTCCTAACCAAGTGAGTGAAGCTAGGCAGAAGGAAAACTCTGGTGAGTGAAGCCTGGTAAAAGACCTAGTGAGTGAAGCTAGGCAGTATGGGAAATCCTGGTGAGTGAAGCCAGGTGAAAGACCTAGTGAGTGAAGTTAGACAGATGGGAAGTCCAAGTAGGTTAAAGGGATTGACCAGATACTTGGCACAAGGAAATCCAGATGGGTCAAGGTTGACCAGACATCTGGTCGACATCCAAGTGGTCAAAGGGATTGACCGGATACTTGGTTAGGGAGTCCTAGCAGGTCAAGGGTGACCGGATGCTAGGCATGATGAACCAACAGGTCATGGTTGACCGGATGTTGGTATAGGGGACTTTGGACTTGTTTTTGGGCAAAAACAGGAGCTGAATCGATCAGCCGATCGATTGGCTCATGTCCAATCAATCCGTTGATCGATTGGGTGAGTCCCCGCGACAAGCCTCCTCCCAATCGATTAGTGGATCAATTGGGGAGAAGTGTCGCACGAACAGAAGGCCTCCCAATCGATCGGTCGATCGATTGGGAGCTGTGATTTTTTGTGATGGATCGATCAGCCGATTGATCCAGGCAATTCCCAAGAGCACAGAGGTGCTCTGGATCGATCGATCGATCGATCCAAAGCCTCCCCAATCGATTGGGAGCAATCCAATCGATTGGGATTTGACCGTTGGCGCAGGATATAGCTGTTGGCGAGCGTTTCTCTCGATAGAACTTCCACGGCTTCGATCCTTCTCTTCAGCGATCTTCACAGCGACTCCACAAAGTTCTCACCGCCAGTTCTTGAAGGTTCTTGGAGGCTTGTGCTAGTGCACGTCCAAGTCAAGAGGCGAGGAAGAAGTTAGGGTTAGGGTTTTCTTGTGTAAACTTGTAAGATCTTGTTGTATTTTGTTTCCCTTTCCTTTCTTCTTGTACTGAGAGTTTGTAAGGCTTCTCCACCTTCGGTAGTTACCGTAAAGGAGTGTTTTTCATAGTGGAGGGTGTGTGAGTGTGTGGATCCTTGGACTAGTCACCTCTTTTTGAGATGGATACCAAGTAAATCTAAGAGTTAGCGTTGTAGTGGAATGTTTCTTGTAATTTTCGCTGCACATCTTCACGAGAAGCAAGCAACGCTGAGCATGAGATCGCGCCAAGCTATTCACCCCCCCCTCTAGCTACATTTCGGTCCCAACAACTTCTGTGTAGCCAAGACTAATCCATACCCTAATTTTTTGAGTGTGGTGTAACGACACTCAGCTCCTTTTAATATATGACTCAACAAGTATACAGGTTGTTGCTCTTTCTCCTCTTGTCTTACCAATACTGACCCGACTGCATGCTCATTAGATGATAAATATACCCACAAAGATTCACCCGCTATTGTCTTAGACAATCTAGGCAGGGCAGACAAGTAATTCTTCAGCACCTCAAAAGCTTTATCGCAGTCAGCATCCCATTGAAATTTGGTCGCTCGACGGAGAATCTTGAAAAATGACAAGCTTCGGTCAGCTGAGCAAGAGATGAAGCGAGAAAGGGCAGTAATCTGACTAGTCAGTCTTTGTGCCTCCTTCAGATTGTGGGGAGGAGACATTTCTTGAAGCGCTCTCACCTTGCTTGGATTAACTTCAATCCCCCTCTCGATCATGATATATCTTAGGTATTTCCTACTCTTGGCTCCGAATGAACACTTAATGGGATTGAGTTTTAGTTCATACTACCTCAGAGTACGACAGGTCCCCTCCATGTTAGTACACAGGTCAATCGCCTGAAGAGACTTGATAAGGATATCATCCATGTATACTTCCATATTCCGCCAGATTTGCTTTTAGAATACTTTATTCATGAGTCGTTGATATATAGCCCTTGCATTTTTTAGTCCAAATGATATAATATTATAACAATAAGTGCCCTCAGCAGTTATGAAACTAACATTCTCTTGGTCATCATTAGCAAATGGGACTTGATAATATTCTTGATATGCATCCAGCATGAAGATGAATTCACACCCTAAGGTGGAATCCACCACTTGGTCGATACAAGTAGTGGATAATAATCTTTCAGGTAGGATTTGTTAAGATCTCTGAAGTCTTTGCAAACCCTCCACATATTACCCAACTTAGACACCAGGACAACATTAGCCAACTAACTTGGGAATTAGACTTCACGAATGTAGCCTCCCTCTAGTAATTTGTCTACCTCCTCTCTGATCATCTTATTCTAATCAGTTCTGAAATCTCATTTTCTTTTCTTAACTGGTCGGACGTTTGGGTGACATTAAGCACATGCTCCATGACTGTTGGTGACACCCCAGTTACTTCCTCGGGCATTCTAGCAAAAACATCATTGTTACGTGTAAGACACACAACAAACTCTTTTTTAAGTTCTGGGGTAGGTCAGCCACCACTTGTATAACAACTTTTAGTCGGCTTGGTCAAATTGGACTACTTTTTTCTCTTCGTAGACCAGTGTGGGTGGTACCTCCCAGATGGCATTGACCTCCATCCATTACATCTTCCATGCAGAGTTGGCTTCGGTCTTTATTATGTCAACATAACACTTGCGTGCCGCCAATTGGTCTCCTCTTACTTCCTTGGCTTGATCATCCATAGAGAACTTTATTTTCTGATAGAAGGTGGACACTACTTTCGAAACTCATTCAGGGTTGGGCGGCCCAAAATGGCATTGTAGGCTAAGGTCGCGTCCACTATTATGAAGGTTGATTGACTCGTCTTTACTAGGGTCTCCTCCCCTAAAGATATGACCAACTTTATGTGGCCAAGCTGCTGGACTTCATTACCCGTGAATCCATATAAAGGGGTTACCATGGGCTGAAGTTTTCTCAAGTCTATCTATAACTGCTCAAATGCTTGCTTGAAGATGATGTTAACTGAGCTTTCTATGTCAACAAAAGTATGAGAAATATTATAATTGGCTGTAACAGTCTTAATTATTAAACCATCATCATGGAGTATTTCAACCCTATCCAAATCTTTTGACCCAAAGCTAATTTCAAGCCCTATTGCCTGCTCCTTACTGCAGTCGGTCACATGAATCTCCAAACGTAGAGCATTTGATTTTCTTGCTCGGTTGGAGTCTCCATCAGTCGGACCCCTAGCTATTATGTTGATGTTGACTCGAGGGGCATTGTTACAGTTCTCATCCTCCCAAGTTGGTAGCTCTAGTTGATCCCGGGCTAGAGCTCGTGCCCAGTCTACTGGTGGTGGAGGTATTCTTTGACGTTGCTCGACTTCCCATTGGTTTCTCTTGGGCGATTTGTTCGGCCTTAGATAAGGGTGACGATTGGGCGATAGAGAGCGGCGATGGAATCTCTGATCATTGTTCTGATGATTCGCCAGGCTATAGTAATCCTTTGTATCATGGGTGGTGGATCGATGGTATGTGCACCACCGCAACGGGGCTTCCCTAGGGGGATCGGGATACCTTTCCGGCCCGACCTCCATATGTTGCACTGCTTGAGACTATGGTTCTTGATGTCGGGATTGAGGACCCGTTCAGGGCCCCCTAGGCGAAGGGGAAGGTAAGGTTGGGCGCTCAAGCGTCGGAACTGGAGCTGGTACAATGATGTCTTTCCTCTAAGCAGCATGCGCCTCCTCGACATTGATGAATTTGGTTATCCGGTCTAATAGGTGATCAAAGTTTCTTGGAGGTCTTTTGACCAAGGAAATGAAGAAGTCATTATTACTGAGCCCTTGGAAAAAGGCACTCACCAAAATCTCAGTAGTGGCTATGGGGCATCCATGGTCACTTAATTAAATTTTTCAATGTAAGTTCTAAGTGACTCCTTAGGCCCTTGTTTGAGTGAAAAGAGGCTTAGGGGAGTCTTCTAGTAGTGTTGGGTACTGGCAAAATGATGAAGGAAGACCTTGCAGAAATCCTTAAAATTGTAAATGAATTCATTCGGTAGTCGCTTAAACTACCTTTACACCGAGTCGCCGAGTGTGATGAGGAACACCCAACACTTTACTCTATCAATGAATTGATGGAGAAGGGCAGCATGCTCGAATTTAAGGAGATGATCCTCAGGGTTAGTTGACCCTGAGTTTTCCCCTATCGCCAAATTTTGATAATACTTCGGCAGCTTGTCTTGTAGCACCTTTGGAGAAAACGGGGTGTTAATTTCTTCAGAGGAGTTGCATCTTATTGGAGCTTTTCCTTGGCATCCTTCTCGGATAGGTGCTTCTCCTGAGAATTCTTGCTATAGTTCCCCTTGGCCCAAGTGCTCATGCGGTATGCGAAAGAGCGCACGATGGTGCAAAAACGATGAGTGAGACGCCCGAGGCAGAGGAATTGGGCCTTCCTCCCTAGCTCCTGACACCCTCTAGTGAGTCTTCATTGATACGATGGGATTAGGTGGCAGTAAGATGCCACCAGTAGCCACTTGTTGTTGTTGTTGTTATAATAATAATTTTTACTCTCGGGTAGTGATGAGCAGATTCAACTCTTCCAGCGTTAGTGTAACGGTAGTAAGTCTTCCAGCTTCTTCCATCTCTGATTCTTTAAGTCTCAAATTCAGGCAAAAGTTTACATAGACAGCGCCAAATTTGATCTTATCTGAAACCTGTTGCGCGCTAGGTACAATGGATGAATTGTTGATGGTAGGAGACCTTTCTCCTTGAGAAGGAGTTTTCCTTTGATCCTGTGCACGAGAAGATGAGCCAACAAAACATCAGTGCCTAGAAACCAGGGGAGTCCCTGGTGAAGGTCCTCCAATGCTCAAATTAGTAGGAATCCGGACAAGTGGATGAAGAACAATAAGAACATGTGTGTGAGAGTAAAGTTGCAGATGTCCAGAGAGCGTACCTTCATAACGAAGAGGACTCCCTTTTATATCCTCCTCACTTAACCTCCATAATCGTGAGGTGGCAAAATGTATCAGAGTTTGTCAGGTAAAGAGAATTGTACACCCTTGACAATGTGTAATAATTATCCGAGGAATCTTCCCTTTACCCACATGTATACCTCTTTGTTATTTGTGATTTCTATTATTACAGAGGTTGCTGAAGGAATAATTGGTCTACTGATGGGAGACACGATGGTCCTTGAAGAAATTTTCAGAAGAATATTTTCTGACACATGGTTATCATTTTAGCAGATTGTTAAGATATTGTCTGCTGAGTATATCTCGACTGACCCTTAAAGTCTGTCATCTTTATTAAGCCGCTCGATTGTATTTTGTATAGTCCTCTCTGTTACATATTGTACTTCAGGTATCTCGGCTGGTCAGTAAGGTCGGTTGCCTTTATGTCGGTCTCGGCATTAAGCCGCTCAGTTATATTCAGCATATCATTGAGGCATTCATTCAGCGAAGAATAATAACAAAATGCCTTGGTCTTGTTAGAAATCTCTTTGAAGAAGGATGGGATGCTCTATGCATCCTGGAAGTCGTTCTATCTGCTGTGTCTATTTTGTGATTTTGAAAAGTATGAAAAAGTCATGAGCATTATTCACCTCCACCCGTCCTCTAGTGCTTTCGATCTTATATATATAAACCCAGGCGAACACAGCGTCGGTCGAAATACCTCTAGGAGACAGCATTACCAAAGAATCGTAATAACTTATCAGAGAATAGCAGCTGCTCACCAAAAAATATTCCATTACTTTGACATATTCTTACTGATCCTATCTAAAACATGCAGAGATGGCGTGTTGGTTACAGTAGATGAATTATTGACCGCATAAGACCTTTCTCTCTGAGAAGAAGTTTTCCTTTGATCCTACGCACAAGGAAACGAGCCAACAAAACATCAGTGCTTAGAAACTAGGGGAGTCCCTGGTGAAGGCCTTCTAACACTCAAGTCAGTAGAAATTCGAACGGGTGGATGAAGAACAGTAAGAACATGTGCACGAGAGTAAAGTGCAGATATCTAGAGAGTGTACCTTCACCCCGGAGAGGACTCCCCTTTATATACCTCCACTTAACCTTCGCAATCATGAGGTGGAAGAATGTATTAGAGTTTGTTAAGTAAAGGGAATTGTACACCCTTGACAATGTGTAATGATTATATGAGGAAACTTCCCTTTACCCATATGTATACCTCTTTTATCATTTGTGGTTTTTGTTATTACTGGGGTTGCTGAAAGAATATACTATCATAATTGGTTTGCTGATGGGAGACACGATGGTCCCTGAAGAAGTTTCTAGAAGAATATTCTCTGACACATAGTTGTTATTCTAACGGGTTGTTAAGATGTTATCTACTAAGCATATCCCGGTTGGTCCTTAAAGCCGACCATCTTTATTGAGCTACTCAATTGCATCTTGTATAGTCCTCTCTGTTACATATTGTACATCAGGTATCACAGCCGGTCAGTAAGGTCGATCGCCTTTATGTCGGTCTCGGCATTAAGCCGCTCGGTTATGTTCAGCATATCATTGAGACATTCATTCAGAGAAGAATAATAATAAAATGCCTTGGTCTTATTAGAAATCTGTTTGAGGAAGGATGGGATGCTCTGTGCGTCCTGGAAGTGCTTCTAGTAAACCATGCTCTGCTAGAAATCTGTCCGGATAATAATATGAAGTTAAGTGCTTCAGACCTAGGAGAGCCTTTACCTAGCCAAGCGGGCATAAAGAGATTCGTGATCCTCGAGGAGGCGGAGGCCAGCCCATGCTCCAACCAAACTTATAGATGGTCGAGTGTGAGACGGATCAGACATCCCGATCGACATAAAATGTCGACCGCCTAAAAACCAGGTCAACTATTGAATGATCAGCCGTGTTATCTTTTAGGTAAATATTGAGCTCCCTATATTTGACCGACCTAAGAGTCAGTCAGTCACTGCTCGTCTGGCTTATACCCCAACCGAGCGAGGCTTGAGAATCCTAATGTTAGGCAAGTGATGAAGCCAGATGGGGAATGTTCTCTTCCAATGACTTTGACCACTATGTCGCCTTGACCTTGACCGTCACGTCATCTCTCAGGTTCGTTCGTTACATGTCATATCACCCGCAATTGAATCTTCCTTCACCTAGAGTAAGGCGGTTATACATCCTCCATCATTTGACATATTCTGACATCAGACATTCTCTAACGTTTCATTATTACAGAGGTTATAAGGATCAGTATAAAAAGAAGTCCTCTCTGTTGACGAGATATGCATGCACACACATCTATATTACTATTCATCTTCTTCTTCATTTTCGTCATCCTATTATTCTGATTTGAACGTCAGAATTATTTGTGCCAGAGATTCTCTTTCTGATCTCACTTTAATGTTTCCATTGGATCTATCTATAATATGCATAGATCTATAACTCCCAACTCAAAATCTTTTCTCTATCAACACTTCTATCTCACCGGCTGCTCATCTATTTAACTTTCGGACGATATCACACAGTATGTTGAAATTTTCTTTTCCATTTCAATGTCCAACATTATTATCATCAATCAGTATTTACACATACACCGAATTAGCCAGTATACTACAACATTAAAATACTCGCTCCCGTGGCCAAGTCTTCAACGAGCCATCAGTCAAATAATTCAGTTTGATAGGAAACAAAAGGAACACAAAGAATGTATTTATTTTTTCCTCCTTCAATACAAAAAGGCGCGTTCAATCTAGACACGAGACACATATTTTCCTCGAGATTTGACTCTCATGGTCGACGCGTGGGATTTCCCTCGAAGTGCTTAACGTTAGGTGGCGGTGCCAGCCATCGAGAACTTCATTGGCAGCTTACACAAATCCCTCTCTCAAGCTTCTCCGTTAAATAGAAAGAGATGGATGACGACGGGGAAGGCAACACCCCTAGTTTCAGGATTTCTGTTGCATGCCCACAATGGAGTTCAACTTGAATTAAAATAGGAATTCACCCTTCAAATCTATATTTTTGGAATTAGTTATATTATAATTTCTTCCCTTTTCGATTTCTTCCTCGCCGTACGTCGATCGAGAAGGAAATGGGCAACGGCCTCAGCAGAAAGAGGAAGATTGTAAAAGTGATGAAGCTCGACGGAAGTACCCTCAAGTTTCAGTCTCCGGTTCGAGCCGCCGAAGTGCTCGAGGAGTACCCCGGCTACAACCTGCTCGACTCCGACGACGTCACGCGGAGCGGCGTCCGCGCTCAGCCGCTGGAGCAGAGCGCCCCCCTGAAGCCTGGGAAGCTCTACTTCCTCATCCAGCTTCTACGGCGGCCGCCGGCGGTAGCCCCCGACCCGCGGTCTCTGGCAGGGAGGGCCTGGTCGGGCGCGCTGCGCGTGGGCGCCAAGGAGAGGCTGGAGAGCCTCCAGCTCTCCCGCCGGACCATGTCCGACGCGACGTCGACGCTGTCCCGGCGGTTGTCATCGTCGCTGGCCGTGGACGACATCGGGGACGGAGTGCTCCGGCTCAAGATGCGCCTTCCCAAGTCCCAAGTCGAGAAGCTGATGCGGGAGAGCGGGAGCCCCGTCGAGACCGCCGAGAAGATCGCCGAGCTATGCGTCATCAGGGACGGCGCCGCGCCACAGGCGGCGGAGCCGGCGATCTCGGCCGTTAGGAAAGACCGGAAGGAGGTATGAATTAGATGGACCTCTGCATGATAATCAAAATTCTAAAATTCCATGATACACATAAAACTTTGTCTCTGATAAAATTCAGTATTAAGAAACTTAAAACAAGATTCATAATCGATCGATTGAAAAACTCTGTTTCAATCAACTTTTACGTCTCTCAGCAACTTACATCTTAAGAGACTACTTCCTCTGAATCAAAGTTGACTCTAGCAAATGGTATTCTTCAGGGTTGCAAGTTTTCCTTCTACATTGGACCCGTTATTGTTTATTGCAGACTTTGGTGAAGGAGACTGAATAATTATAATCATCAACTTGGAGTAGCAAATTATAGATCGATAAACTATAAACATCAGATACCACTTCTTTTTCTTTTTTGATATTTTATGAGATATCATATGATCTTCACTTGTGGATGCATCAAACTTAACTTTGGTTTCTTTGTTTGTTGCAGAAGCGGACGAGATTTTCTGAAATCCCAGATGAGATTATTGCCTGATCAATATATCATACATAGTAGTACTTCACCATTTTCAAGGAAACTGATCACTGGTAAATTAAGCACTAGAACTTGAGAAGCTGCAAATGGCATCCGATTCTCCACCACGAATATCATAGTTTATTAGTTTGTGTGGAATTCTGTAGAGCCGGATGAAAGGAATCTGCAATTGTTAGGCAGATGGTGCTGAAAGTAAAATTTTGTGCTTCTTTCGAATTGAGTTTTATGGAGCAAAATCAGAAGTAAGAAAAATAAAAGTATATGCATGTTTTGACAAACTTGAGCGTTTTGATCTTTTCACATGGAAAAGTTGGCAGTCAGCTGTTGATTTTGTGTGAAAAAGAACAAATTAGTTTGATATATATGCACCAACAACTAGTTCGATTCTTAATTATTTGCATGACTAATTCAATTTCATGAAGATGACTTTGAAGCACAGTTTGCCAACATGCCGTGACTAACTTCGCCAACAACTAACACAAGCGTCAGACAATCAAGCAAAGAAGATAGAGATGTAGCTAGGGGTACAGTAACCTATAGAAGGCAGGAACAAGGGATTATGTCAGTGACGCTGAATCATGGCAAAGACATGGCCATCGAAGAGATGGATTCTTCTTCCAAGAGTCAAGTGTATAAATCAAAGGAGAGAGTGAGAGAAAAAAAAAAGCTGAGCCCACCAAAATTGTTCATACTACCAATATCATGTGATGGAACCCACCGAGGGTCTGTCAGATAGTGAAGTGTCAATCATCAGTGTTATTTAATTATGAAAAAAGTTAGTTTGATTTTATTGATTTGATTGAGAGATTTGTATATTCGTTCCTTAGTATATGAAATCATGATACATGTGATTTTATAGAGTAACACATTAAAATTGTTATATATCTATGAGATTTTAGCGCCCTCGCCTGCCTCTGAGTCCAGAGAATAAGTTTCTCCAAAGTAAATACACAGTTAGAAGGCATCAGTTTTATCTAGGATTGTAAATGAATCAAATATTTATGAATAAATTTGATGTAGACTTGACAATTAAGAGTTTATTTATGTTCATTCAATGTACACCAGATCAATTAAATAAATAAATTTGAATAACTTGTTAAACTAAACAAATAAGTTTAAACACATATATGTTCAGCTCGTTAACGTTCGTGAATAATGTTAACGAACCATGTTCATTAATAAAACTCTTATCAATATACTAAATAAATAAAAAAAATAAGTTTGAGGGGGCGTTTGGTTCTTTCCTAGGAATAGGAATCGGAATGAGAATCATTATAATGGGAATGAGTATGAGCATGAATATCACTCTTAAAAGCAATGTTTGGTTAGTTGTATATCTTCTATCGGAATAAATCAAAGTTTCCTTTTTTACCCTTAAAGGAAAATAAGAGAAAAAATTAGATGTGAGAGAAAGATGAATGTGAGAGAAAAATATGATGAAAGAGAATTATGAGAGAGAAAGTATTATGAGAGAGAAAGTGTGATAAGAAAGAATGAAGAGAGAGAAAGTGTGATGAGAGAAAATGAAAAAAAAAGAGTGTGATTGGAGAGAGCATGATGAGAGAAAATATGATGTGAGAGAAAGTATGATAGGAGAGGATGAATAGAGAGAAAATATAGTGAGAAAAAATGAGGAGAGAGAGTGTGATGAGAGAGATTGAGGAGAGAGAAAGTATGATGAGAGAGAAAGTGTGTTGAGGAAAAAAAGGAGTAAGTGTGATAAGAGAGATTGAGGAGAGAGAAAGTATGATGAGAGAGAAAGTGTGATGAGAAAAAAGAGAAAAGAGAGTGTGATGGGAGAGATTGAGGAGAGAGAAAGTGTGATGAGAGAGAAAGTGTGATGAGGAATAAAAGAAGGAAGAGAGTGCGATGGAAGAGATTGAGGAGAGAGAAAGTATGATGAGAGAGAAAGTGTACTGAGAAAAAAAAAAAGTGTGATAGGAGAGATTAAGGAGAGAGAAAGTGTGTGATAAAATGATGAGAGAGAAAATATAATGAGAGAGAAAATATAATGAGAGAGAATAAGGAGAGATAAGTGATATGAAAGAAAAAATAAATAAATATATTTTGATATTTGATATTAATGGAGAAAATTTTAGTTTTAAGTCAAGGGTATTTTTGGAATAAGGGAATATTTTGATTGATGAAAATAGGGTAATGACTCATTGAAGGGGAGGTACATGGGAATGAGTCATTATCCAATTTTAAGGATTCATTCCCTTATTTGTATTCCTATTCCTATAATCCAAACATTAACAATGGGAATCAATGATTCTCATTCTCATTCCCCACTCCTATTACCCTAAACCAAACGCCCCCTGAATTATCAAACTCAATAATCAATCAAACAAATAAAAATTTCAAACAATTAAACAAGTTAAATTGAGAACTTATTCCATCTAAACGAACTAAGTTCGAACAAAGCTCAAGCCAAACTTGAATTGAAAGTTCGATAACATCTAAACGAATCAAACTCAAGTCAAGTTTCAAACAAACTCAAACTCATAAAAAATAAATCAAGTCAAGCTTGAACAATTATTTTAAAGGCTTGATTTATTTTAAATTCAGCTCGGCTCGATTTAATTATCTTATAAAATAAATTTGAACATTTCAAATCTCGACTTTGACTCCATTTGTCTTGTTTGCTATCCTAGTCTTATCTCAACGTGACCCTTTCAAAATTTAAGTGAGAATTCGGAAAGGAAGATAGAGATGTGGGGGAGTGAAGAGATTATTGGTGAGAAAAAAAATACCCTTCCTTATATTATACATCCTCTATTATAGTTTTCATTTAGTAACAACTCTCATTATGGTACGTCCTTTTTAACAATTGTCGACTGCCATTATTGGCCACTAATGCAAAGATAAGATTTGGGTCTATGTGATGGTCTTTGACTTGGTCAACAGATAGTCGAGGTGGTATGATCAGAACTTGATCAATATAGAATCCACATGGTGTGCTAATTCCGATCGATCGATCTGATTTGCTGGGCTGATCCGACCTCCCAAGTTCCCAACTCTAATCCATTGACTTCCCGACCTCCTCACATTTTGATAGTGAGCTCCACTGACTCTGAGTGGATCCCACTATCTTGATGTGAGAGGTGGTGACACTACTTGTATAGACAGATCGAATTAACCTCGACCTCTCAGTCTTCCCAAACTCCTAGCATGTGAAGGGATAGGGACAAGGCAAGTTAGGGGACACGATGGTTATTACACCCTCCTTTAATAAGATGCATATTTTGATCTTGAGATATGATCCCTTAGACTTCTTTCTCTATAGAAGATAACGGAGGGAGGCTCTAAGGGAGAACATAAAAGATAATTTGATCATCCACATATGCTTTACTTTCTATTCATTTCTCAGCTGTATATTCTTTTTAGGACTCCTTGAAAACTTTGGCATTAGAGGGATCTCGCCGGGATAACTTCCGATGAGCCCTATGATGTGTTTTCTCTATGGGAATCGACGACTAAGTCACGCCATGTCATGAGAGTAAAACAAGGAAATTCTACCGTCGCATCACTGTGGTGAGATTTCCCGACCGAAACAGCCACCTTCTCGTAACAACTCCACGATCACCTCCTTCCATAATCACTAATGTTCGTCATTACAGATTACCTTCATCACCATCAATCCTTCCTAAAATACTTCTTCTTTAGGTAAAATCTTCGCCCGCAATATTCTTGAACTCCCTTGAACCCAAGTCCAACCAGATTGAGTACCAGGTGTCGAGCACTACCTGGGCTCGAATGTCAAACATCATACAATCCTAAGCACTCATATAAATACGGCCCGAATATCATATATCATACGAGCCCGCAAACTCACATACATCACGTTCAAGTGCATAGACTCACCCTCCTCCTCTTCTTGGTCAGACCAGTGCATAGACTCACACCCTCCTTCTCTTCTTGGGTCCCACCTGGTCGGACCCATCCCTTGGTTCGGCCCACATATTCTAGTTCTTGGGTTATTTCGACTCTTTAATTGCCCATATATTACAATTTAAATACTATGATTTTAAATAATTCTATATTAGAGTTCTGTTTTTGTCTTTTAGAATTTAAAATTACAATATATTAATATATTAAATTATATATTGGCATATAAAATTATACGACTAAATTATTTCCATTGGCTTTATTATGCACTGTGATTAGAAGACATCTACATCTTTCATGCATAAATATTAAAAAAAAACAAAAAAAAAACTGGAAAAATCCCTTTGACTCTGAATAACAACAGTTAGCAGGACCAGACCAAGGATGTCAATTTACTGGATTGAAGATTTAGGTTTGGGATTTATTTATTTCAGGTAAAATATTTTGTTTCTGTTCATGCTTATTTTAAAAAAAAATTATATAGAAGAGTAATTTCTATGTCTAACGAAGGGAGAGAAAAAAATTATTTTTTATTTTTATTTTCAAGGATAGGGTGGTTGTCTCGAAGGCAAATAGATTTGACCCATGCAATTGGGCTAATTGAATGAGACAGGTCAATCAAACTGAATGGGCTAGGCAGACCCAATTTAAGTTCAAATAATTTGAATGGTCTAAGCATGCTAGTTAATTGGTCAATTCATACAAATTAGACCAATAGACATGGTCGTATTAGTGAGATCAGCTACTAATTAAGATGGGTCAGTTGATTTAGTCAAGTAATTAGTTTGGGCAATTGAGAGACAGGCGATTTAAATGGTCTGATCGCGATAGATGTTAAAAGTTTTAGATCAACTGACGGATATAGGCAAGCTATTAAGGCTGGGTGCGCAGATCGAGTGGTGAATGAATTGATTGGGTTTGTTGAACTAAGAAAAAGCTCAATTTTTTTATTTTAAATATTTTTTTATGTTTAACACTGATACGAGATGGGACCCCGAAGTTGGGTACACTATCAAGAAAGTTGGGTCAACTCTTTGATCGTATCAAGTCCATGCTGAAATAAGTCCAGTGTCGTCGTCGAGTGCTCTGGCCGATCGGACTAAAGAGTTGATTGGACACGCTAGCTAGGCACATCGTTTGGCTGGACCGAACTATATATTCAAGTATAGCGGCCGAGTGCAAGATGAACCCTCGATATAAAATCTGACCGGACACATTGTTCGAGCGGATGCCAAATTCCCAACACAAACCTTGTCGGCTTAAAAGTCGGTCGAACTTATCGGGTCAACTCTCCACTTCTCTAAATGTAAGGCTCTCAATTTACATCCACAAATCTCGCCTCAGAGCCAGTCAGACCTTCAAGACTCAGGATCCCAATCATGGGTATGACCCTCAACTTACATCCGCTCAGCCCTAGAGCTAATTGGACATCGGGGGCCTAGTTCCCCACACATGAACATGACTCATAGTCTACAGTCGGTCGGCCTAGAGCCAGTCGGACTCTCTCTAGGAGATAATATTATCAAAGAATCGTAATATTCTGTCAAGGAAAATGTTATTACTTTGATATATACATGCAATGGAGTCTTCATTCGCCTATAGGAAGATTGTCGTACATATTATATTATCTGACATCATACCCTAACACCAAACATTCTATATGGCTTCATTAATTACGGATGTTATGGGATGCGGTATAAAAAGGGATTCTCTCCGTTGACCATATATGCTCACTCGCGCGAGGTCCCGCTACTACAGTTCATCATTTGGTACCATTGTTTACTTTCTTTTCCATTTTGCTCGACTACTGTTCTAACTTGAGCATCAGACTGTATGCGTCAGGGACATTTTTCCTAGTTCTCACTCTAATGTTCCTGTTAATTCTGTCCGTCATGTGCGCAAGTCCGCAGCTCCTAGCTCCAAGATAACTTAGCGTCATTTTCTTCCGACTCAGAGTCTTCTTATAGTCAACACCAAAACCATCTAACCAATGAATCATCTCCTCTACTTTCAGACAGGATCAAATACTATAACTCAACTTCTAAATCTTAAAAATAAAATCCTAAATATACGACTTAACAACAAACTAAAAAAACCAAAACAAACAAACAGCGTCCCGTGTGGTACGCAGCATAATTTCGTAATGATATGACAAAATCAACGCAAACGCAGACTTAAAGATCTTATCATCTCAATTCAATCTAAAATGGCAAGAAATTTAAATGCGCTGATTTTTCCCCTCCTTCCTCACTCCTTTTTGCTCCTTTAACAAGGTTAACCTAGAGTCAACGAGGTATATTTTTTATTCTCCAAAAAATCAATCTTTATACAATTAATTCAAATTCCTTTTTCTAATACAAAATAATAGCTTCAAAGTCGAATTTTAATTTTCATAGAAAACGCTAAGTAAATTCCTTTTATATTATTCTTGCTCATAAAGAAATTAAAGCCTTTGGTAAAAAATTTGGATGAGTAGGCTTCCCTATGATTCTTGAATGACTCGAGTAAGAAAATTTGTGTATGCGAGTGAAGAAAGTTGTACCCTTTTCATTTTCTAAAAAGGATTCAAAATGGTAACTTAATTATACTATAGCAAAAACATAGATTTCATATTTGAAAATTATATGAATCCTATGCTTCATCCCTTAATCTGGAGAGAGTCTTGCTAAAGAACATTTACTAAAATATCACAATTATTGAAAGAAATATCTTCTCAAATTCTTGTTTTTATCTCTTTCACTCGAGTTACAAGTTCTTGGGCGCCACTTGTCGCCATGTCGGGGAGTGAGATCTTGGATATCTAGATTCTAGTGTCCTTCTGTCGTTGAGCTATCGCATATATCAACAACTATTTTCTTTCTCTGTCCCCACAAAATGCCCAATTAATTACTTAGCACAAGGAATTAATTCCTGAGGGAAGTATGTTTTTAGGAAAAAATTTCACATTTGGATAAGTTGGTCGAAACTTTTGTAAGAGGGAGACTCGACTTGCATATAATTTTATTTGGATAAAGATGAGCCAGTGCATGCTGTGACATGAACCAGATATCAAATCTGAGGATGCCACCAACGCAGGTCCCTCTCTTCGACCACAACGCATTCCCTAATTTGGTGAAGGGTCGCCCTTGTCCATGCTCAACCAAATGCCACCTATCGTCTCTTCTTCCACCAAAAGCATGGGCCATTCTCTACCTCGACGTCGACTCAATTCACCGGGAGCTAAACTCTCTTGCATGCATGCAAGCCTGCAGTCAGTATACAGAACATGGTATATTAGATATCTCGATCGAGTAGCAATTGAACAATCAGTTAATTAATGAATTGGAATTAATTAATATTCATGGTGATGCGGATGTTCATTTAGTGGAGGACATATCAATCTCACTCACTAATTAATTCGGTCATTGTTTAGTGTCTTGCTTCTATCAGACACCAACCAAATGGGAGCAAAAGGTTAAATTAAGCCCGCAAATTGAGCGCAAATGAACAAGAGAAGACCCATCTTTGAGGTGTGTGAGTCATCGTGGCTCTCCAAACACCAAGCCCTTCTATCTCCTCTGGAAAAGTACAAACAAAGTAGAACCATAATTCTTTGAATATATATATATATATATTTATCCAATCAAAACTCGTCTCTGAGATTAGCTTAATTTTTAATTTTCTCCATCTAGAACAAAGTTTGCGAACGCTATCGTAATAACAGGGATAAGATCGTATGGATCCAGTTGACTCGATGAAAGCAGGATTTACTTCAATGAAAAGGCAAAGAAAATTAAAATTGCGACCTTTTAGATGTCGATCCGAGAACGACGGCGACGGGGAGGAGCCGAGGAATTAAATTATCGCAAACGGTCCCGTGACCGTGAGAGCGGCGACGGCGAGAGGCTGTCGTGGGCCCCGCTAGAAATCTGGGCGAGAGCCAATGGGAGCGCCGGGATTCGGATGCCTTCGCTCCTGTCGACCAATGGAGAACCGGATAAGGCCGGATTGTGGGTCCCGCTACTGCGCCAGGGAAAGTGCACTCCCTTGGCCCCAAAAGCGCGCTCCTCGTGCTCCCTTTATAGGCTTCTTCGCCTGCGTCCTGAAAAGCGTAAGCGAAGCAGCAAATCGACTTCAATTTTGTATATTTGTCGTTTGAGATATTACTCGTACTCGACAGATTGTACTGCTGCTCTGTGTTTTTGTTGTTGTTGTTTCGATCGTGGTTTGATATGAGCTACCGCGAGGAGCAGCGGCGCGGCGCCGCCGTGGCCGGGAAGACCGCGCGCGCCTGTGACGGGTGCGCGCGCCGCCGCGCGCGGTGGTACTGCGCGGCCGACGACGCGTTTCTTTGCCAGACTTGTGACTCGTCCGTCCACTCAGCCAACCCGCTCGCCCGCCGCCACCGCCGTCTGCGGCTCAAGTCTTCTTCTTGCTCCTTCGGCGGCGCAGCGCTCGACGTGGACGATGAGGAGGAGGGTTTCGATGTGCCCACGTGGCTCCGGGGGTTCAAGCGGAAGGCTCGGACCCCGCGGCAAGGGAAGAAAGAGGCGGCGGCGGCGCAGAGACCGCCGGAGCTCGCCGAAACGTCGCCGTCGATCGAGGAGGAGCAGCTGCTCTACTGCGTGCCGGTGTTCGACCCCTCCCTGGCGGAGTTACGCTCTGCTTCGCCTGGGATCGATGAGGCGAAGCGGCTGGCTACCTCGGACGGCATTGCACCTGCTTCCGCTTCCACCGTCGAAGCCGGTGACCGTTTTGCTGCGTACCTGCCGTCGGACGTGGAGCTCGCGGAGTTCGCGGCCAAAATGGAAAGCCTCCTCGGCGAGGCGAGCGCAGACGACTCGGCTTTCTCAATGGAGAAGCTCGGGCTGCTCGATGCAATGAGATGTGACAACAGCGGCAGAGAGGAATTGAAAACAGAGCAGGCCGAGGAGGAAGCGGAGCAGTACTGCCCGGCGGTGGTCGAGCTGGACATCGACATGGCGAGGGAGTCGCTGGAGTTGGACTTCAACTGGCCAGGCTCGTCGTCGACGGCAGAAGAGGACGAGTTCGAGGAAGCAATACCAGAGGACCAACAAGAAGAAACGAAGACGGCGAAGCTGAGGCTGGACTACGAGGCGGTCATCTCCGCATGGGCCGTCCATGGATCCTCGCCGTGGACCGACGGCGAGCGGCCGCAGATTAATCTAGCAAGCTGCTGGAACGACTACATGGTAATAAAAAAAAATCATTCAATTCAAAACCATGTCTTTATTGATAATTAATTTTATCATGATGATGAATTGAGTAATTATCGATGGCAGGGAGGAGCATGGGGGGATGCTAGAGTGATGGGAAGCGGCGGCGGGGGGCGGGTGGGGGTGGACGAAGGGAGGCAGGCAAGGGTGAGTCGCTACAGGGAGAAGCGGCGGACGCGGCTGTTCGCTAAGAAGATACGGTACGAGGTGAGGAAGCTGAACGCGGAGAAGAGGCCGAGAATGAAGGGGAGGTTCGTAAAGCGAGCTCCGGGCGCCTTCCTCCACTGATCGGATTTTTTACGATGGGGAAAGTCGACTTTGAAATTAAAGATTAAAAGTTTTCCTAGGCAAATTCAACCATTGCAAAATTGTGGGAGTGAAGTCAAATTTAAATGGTGAAAAATTCAAAAACATTGTGGTTAGAGTGAAAATTTGAAAAGATCTCTATCGTTTATCAAGGGCACATCTAAAGTTTTCAGAATGCCCAAAAGACGCATAAGTTTCATATTTCACAAAGGACACACTTGTTTTCATTAGATCCTTCCAATCTTTTTAACTTTAAATTAAAGAAAAAAAAATTAACTTTCTTTATTTAAACCCAACCGAACCAAATAAAAAAAAACTTAATTATTTATCAAATAGTTACGTACAAAAGTCATCTTTTTTAAAAAAAATTAAGTAATTATACTTGTGATCATCTCCTAAATTATCCATATTTTTAATTTAAAGTTTTAATAATTTTTTTAAATATATATATATATATATATATATATATATATATATATATATATATATATATATAAGAAGATTAATAAAAAAATATAAAATTGAAGGAAGGTTTAAAAATAAAAAATAAAAATGATTATTACTATTATTTTTTTAATAGTTAATTATAAAGAAAATAAATAAATAAACTTATAAAAGAAAAATCAAAATTAAAAATTAAATGACTAAAATTTAAAAAAAAAAATACTTTGGTGTTGGTTTCCAAGAATCAACACCATTGTGGTGTTGTATTAGAAGAACAGGACTATTATGTTGCTGAAACTTAAAAAAAATCTTTGAATACGCGCGGCTGGAATGACTCCAAATTGATTACTTATGACTTGATAGGACTCAAGTTATTGCATAAATATACTGGACTTAGAATGGGTCTAATTAAACTTTATTAAGTCCATCAATAAATTTTGATCGAAACTCATTAATGAATCTAGAGAAATTGAAATTGAAATTATTTTTAAACTTAATTAAAAAATTATTTTAAAACTTAATTAAAATTATTTTAAAACTTAAGTAAAATTGTTTTAAAATAATTTATTAATTAATTCTATTAAAATTATTATAGAAACTTAATAAACTAAATTAATTAATTAACCCTAATCATTAACTAGTTTAACTTAATTAACTTAATACACTTAATTAATTCTTAATCTCAACTTGAAATCTTAAATCAACAAATAAAGTAATTTAACATTAAACAAAATTAAATTTTCAAAACTAATTCTAAAATCTTTCCCTAATTAATTCCTAAGAAACTAATTAAATTCATAGTCAATTAATCTATAACTATTAATTATGACACTTATAATCAACCTTATTTGAGATAAGTAATAATTAATTATAAATCAACTTTTTAATCCTTAATTAATTAAAAATAAATAATCATACTAAATTAAACTAAATTGAAACTAACTTTTAAATTAATTTTAAATTAATCAATAATCAAACAAATCAACATATAACCAAAATATTAAAAAAAAACAAATTCTTAATCAAGTCAACTTAAGTAATCCTTTATTAATTAGTTAATTATCTTTAACAAATAACTTTACAATTCCTAAACTAAACGTTACCATCAACTTAATTACTAATCCATTTTAACCTAAAATTCATTTAATCAAAGTTCAACTAAAACTAAATTTTAACTTAATTACAATCAATAAAGTCATCTCACACAATTATAGGATTACCATACTTGAAAATTTGGAATGGGTGAGATGCTAAATTAAAATTTACTTTTTTAAAAAAAATATTTTTGAAAACTTATAAATCTATTTTCTTATGAAATATTTTTCAAATCTTGATTGATGATTGAATGGGTGTATTATATATATAAATTATTGTTATTCACTGGCTAAGACTTTAGAACCTTAAGTCAATCGTGACCCTTAGACACACATAGAAAAGTCTTCCTTGTGGGTAACAAGGATATCTAAAACTAGTGTCTGGTTAAGGGAGAGAGACTTGATTGAAAGACATATTTTTTGATATATTATTCAAAATCATGCTTTTGAAAACATATTTTGAAAAATGCTTGATAATACTTCTTTACAAATCATTTTGAAATTATCTTTAAAATCTCTTAATCAAATACTTTTTGTAAATTACTTTTACAAACTTATTTAAAGAATTCTGGTTTTGATATTAACTTAAAAATATTTTTGAAAAATTGCTTACAAAACTCAAAATACTATCTTTTAAACATAGCTCAAGCATTATCTTTTCAAAATCATATTCTTATTTTTGTAAAAATATCTTAAGTCTTGAACATTTTAAAAAATAAAAAAAATTAATTAGCTTGAAAATATTTTTGAAAAATGGCTTACAAAAGTTTATCCTTTATATGTAGCTCAAATATTATCCTTCAATATAACTCACAATTATATTCTCCAAACATATAGTTTTTGAAAATTTTTTGAAAAATCATAGTTCAAAAAAATTATTACTTTGGAAAATTCCTTGAAAATTACTTGAAAATAGTCTTTGAACTTAGCTTCGAAATACTCTTTGAAAAGGATGTTTGATAAAAACTCTTTACAAATATTTTTGAAAATTATTGTTTGAAATATTTTTCAAAACAAATTCTAAGAAATTTTGCAAGCTTTAAGTCTTCTATATCATGGTTTTGCAAAAATACTTTAAGCCTTGAAATACTTTTTGAAACATATTCTTGAGAGATTTTACTTAGTGCATTCTTCAAAATTATTTTTAAAAAAAATGCTACAAATTTACTTAATTTTTTCATGGATTGAGGCTTTTTCAAAATATCTATGAATCATTTTTGAAAACCCAAATATACATCTTATTATTATCTTTCAAAAGGGTGAGGGAATACCTTAGGAATATCTTGAAAATGTTTACAAATATTCCATCATTGTTGGTGCAAAACTTAGGGATCCTTAGCAATTAATGCTATTTATGAAGGGTCTTTTTGTTGTATGGCAAAAGGGGGAGAAAAGGGGTTTAAGTTAGAAATCTAAATCTTTTGAATTGACCTAACTTAAACATATTTGTCAAACATCAAAAAGGGGGAGATTGTTGGTGCAATCGACCTCCAAGGTTTTAATGTCAGACAAATATGTTTAATTATGTTTAAGTATGGAGCTTGATCAAGGGAAGTCCTAGTTGTAGGCTAGGCAAGGAGAGAAATCTCGGTAGATCGTGGAAGCCAGGTGGATAGGTCTGGAGGACCTGATCCCTGGGTAGCCGAATACTGAGTCCTAGTTGTAGGCTAGGTAAGGGAAATCTCGGTATATAGTGGAAGCCAAGTGGATAGGTCTGGAGGACTTAATCCCTGGGTAGCCGAATATTGAGTCTTGGTGAGTGAAGTCAAGTGGAGAAAATCCTAGAGGGTGGTAACCTTAGGTTCTGGTAAGTGAAGTCGGATGAAGTAAATCCTAGGGGGTGGTAATTAACCTTAGGTAATGAGGAGTCTTGGAGGAGAAAACTCCAAGCAAGGATGATCGGATGGTTTCCGGTCGACCGCGCACGGTCGATCGGACCAGCGGATCTCGGTAAATCTAGGTTTAGGTTTACCATTGTATTCTGTATTATTATTGTTGTTGGCTAATATAATATTGCAGAAAAAGTCTTAGTGGATCAGGCGATAAGACACTGAGCAGGCAAAAGTCCAAACAGGTCTGGAAGACCAATGTTTGGCAGGTAAGTTACTGGAGGAGCGACAGTGAGGTCGGGTTCCTAAAGGGAACAACCTAAGGTCGCTGATCCAACTGAAGAAACCGAGAAGGTTTCCAAGTTGAGATCAAGACAGTTCTACTGTCTATATTACTCATGCATTATATTACTGTGCTAACATTTATTTTGCAGGAATATTGTTTAACTCTGTTTTACAGATTCGGCCAGATCGGTCGACCGAACAGGACGATCGGTCGACCGAACCAGCTTGACTCAGACCAAAGATTAGTTTAGACCAAAGCGAAGCACAGATCAAAGCTTGATCGGTCGACCGAGCCAGGGATCGATCGACCGATCCAATCAGTATTAATGGAGAATTAAATGAAGATCTCAGCAGATTTCGATGAACAGGGAAGGAAGTTGTTCGGTCGACCGAACCCTTAAAGAACAGTAAATGCAGAAGATCGAGCCAGCGTCAGACTCCAGTCAGGAAAGACGGGAGCGGGTTCGGTCGACCGAACGACAGTGGCACTTATAAAAAGGAGCTCGAGATCTGAGGCTTAACAGAACACTACTGATTATCAAAAGGCTCTTCTCCGCATAAGCTGCTCGTACTGCAAGATTCACTACAACTCTTTAAGCTACTTCGGAAGTACCAACCGAGCGTCCATTTCTACATCTTATCGGTATAATTTTTATAGCTTGCATTGTAATTAATTTAAGCAAGATAGTAGGGTGTTACTATCTTGCTCATTTGTACGATCTGCTTCTTTCCGAGGATCTCGGAAAGAAGGGTTATAGTGGATTGCCCATCGGTGCTATCAAGGATCGCGGGCCTTCGAGTAGGAGTCGAGCTAGGCTCCGAACAAAGTAAAAGAACTTGTCTCTTTTCTTATTTTCCGCTGCACAATTTTGATTTACAAAGTAAAAGAAAGGTTTTAAAAGAAGCGATATTCCCCCCCCCCCCCCCCCCCCCTCCTCTCTATCGTTCGCATCTGATCTATCAGGGAGCAACATTGGAAGAAATCAAGTTGGGGTCGTGTAGGCCACACGGGCGTGTGGCCATCCCGAAGCAAATCAAGTCATGGTTGTGTGATCCACAAGGCCATGTCAGACCCCGTGTCCAAGTAGCACACGGTCGTGCTAAGTTTCCAGTGGTGAGGAAGGTCACGACCGTGTGAATCCACACGGCCATGTGACTTTGGCAGAGGAGAAGAAGGTCATGGTCGTGTGAGCCACACGATTGTGTGACTCAACTCAAGAGGAAGTCATGTGAGGTCGTGTGGATTCCACACGGTCGTGTGATGAAGAACACGAGCTGTGCCACGCCAAAACAGAGTTGTGCTAAATTCTGGACAGATTGCAGACCGATCATAAAATGACCATAACTTTGCACTTCGTTGGAGTTTTGGGATGTTCTTTATACCAAAACGTAGCTGACTTCAAGATCTACAACTTTTCTTCAGACCCAACATAGAGATAGCACTGCCTTCCCATGTTAAATGGCATGTCCGTGCCTCCCAACCGTGGGTTCAACTGGACCTCCGCCCAGACTGCAGACCAAAATTTGAACCGCCATAACTTTCGGCTCAGTTGGAGCCAAGGCTCGATCCAAGTATTAGATTGAAGATAATTTCAATATATAAATTTTGGTTCAAGGTAAATCATAAGAGAACCTAGTTTAATGGATGAAAAATCCAGTTTACTGGACCCATGTAATCCTAGTTTTCTTGGGCAGTTTGGAGGAGGTATAAAAGGGTCAAGATCCTCATTCTTTGACTCATCTTGGGTTTGGGACTTCGTCCCTCTCCTTGGGAAAGGGTTCTCCCTTTAGGGGGAAACCTTAGAGCTTCATTCTTCTCCATTCCTTCACGATCCATCCATCTCCGGAGCAAGGAGGCATCCCCAAGACATCGGAATCATCGGCAAGCATCTCTTCTTCCCCTTCTTCTTACATCTAGGATTGTAAGTATGCTTTACTTTATGTTTTGGATTTGTTCTTCCTTTGCAATGGAGTAGATCTCCAGATCTAAGATGTAAGAAATATTTGTGATGTGATGGAGATGTAAAACTATGTGGATTTTCCATGTTTCTATTCAATGACTTGTTAATGCATTGTTCATGCTTGATGAAGTGTGTGTGTGAATGCTTATATATCTTTTGCATGTTTTATCAAATAGTTGTGTAGAATTGTTAATCCGGTAGGGGGGATACCCTAGATCGTATGATTGAGGGGCGTCGTGACAGGGTTGCCCCGCTAACGGACGTCTAGGGTATCACCTTGAAAGGAGAAGCAAATTTCCACAAGGAAGTAGGGGAATATACATAATAACTATTTTTATCTCTATGTTATTGTGTGTTAGTGTTTCTATGTTGTATGATCTAGGGGCATCATGATAGGGCTGCCCAGCTAACGGACTTCATAGGAATCACTTCCATTTAGTAGGATAGGACATGGAGTAGAAGATCATGCCGACTTATCCACTGCAGGGGAGAGTCGGTAATGTATCTAACTTCCTACGAGAGCATGAATATAGTGTTGGTGCGGGAAGCATCCGACCATCGAACCTGAGTTTTGATAATGGCAAAAGATTCAAAGTTAAGGTGGTTGGTGATCTAACGGTCTGAATGAGATTGCAGGAAAGTCCTAAGTGTATTTAGGCAAAAACCCTAACTGTGGTTAGGCAAGGTGAAAATCCTAGGGGGTGGTAACCCTATGCGGAAAGTCTTGGTGGGTCGAGTGCTTCAGGGAAAAGTCCTAGGGGGGTAACCCTAGGTGGAAAGTCCTGGTGTCGCGAACCAGGTGAAAGACTGGACCAGCCGGGTGTTGGAGTGTATACTGAAAGCCTAAGCTTTGTAAACATTCATTATGAATAAAGAATCATATTTGGTCAAATTGTCTACATTTGTTTGTAGTTGTTCATATAATTTATATTGTAGATAACATAGTATGTGGTGTCACATGCAGAAGATGATGTTATCAGTACCTTATAAATTATAAACAGTAGCTCACGACTAAAATGGAAAGGAACAAACCATTAGAAGGTCGTAGTGTAATTAGGTATTAGTTTATCTTGACTATAAAATTACACTAGTACACTCAGAGTGTATTGAGTAGGACCATTAGAGGTCGTTTCTTTTATACTGACTTTGCAAAGGAACAAAGACCTCAGTTATTATGGAAGTGTGTGCTCTTAATCCTAATATAATAACAAGCACATATGTTTGATATTTATTTCTTTAATTTATCAATGGGTGAGATTTAGTTCGATGAATCAATAAACCCGATAAGTTGGGAAATGGTATCACTTATAGTGTGTGTTGTTGATTATAGAAGGAAACTGTGTCCTAGAGATATTAGGTTGATAATGTCCTCAAGAGGAGCTCATAAAGATTGTCATGTTAAACCCTGCAGGTGGACTTAGTCCGACATGATAATAAGGTTGAGTGGTACTACTCTTGGACTTAGATATTAATTAAATGAGTTGTCAGTAACTCACTTAATTAGTGGGCATTCGATATCTTAAACACAGGGAGACTAACACACTCATAATAAGAAGGAGCCCAAAAATATAATTTGGGATTGGTGCGGTAGTTCAATGATAGTTCTCTAGTGGAATGAATTATCATTGATAAAATTAAGTTGTGTGTTCGGGGCGAACACGGGATGCTTAATTTTATCGGGAGACCAAAACTAATTCCTCCTCTCGGTCCCTATCGTAGCCTCTTATTTATAGAGTTCTATACCCACCTATACCCACCTTCTATACCCACCCAATAGGGGCCGGTCAAGCTAGCTTGAGAACAAGCTAGGGCCGGCCTAGGTATAATATTGGGTGGCCGGCCCTAGCTTGAACCCAAGCTAGTGGGGGCCGGCTAAATTAAATTAAAAAGGGATTTAAATTTTAATTTTTATTATGTGAAAGAAATAATTTATTAAAGAGAATTAAAATTAAAATATTTCTCTTGTAAAAGATCTACAAAAGATTAAAGAAAGAGATTAGATCTCTTTCCTTATTTGTAGATTGGTGAGATATTTTATTTTCTCTTTAAAATTATTCACATGTTGATAAAATTAAAATTATAGAAATTTCCTTTTATCAACCATGAAGAGATTTTTAAAGAGAAATTTTATTTTTAAAATTTCCGGAAACAAATTAGGAAGTTTTAATTGTTGATTAAAACTTGTCTAATTTTTTCCTTCATTGATGTGGCCGGCCATTGGTTTTAATTTGGGAAATTTTATTTTATTTTTCTCAATTAAATCATGTCAAGGAAATTAAGGAAATTTTATTGTAATTAAATTTCCTAATTTACCTAGGCCAAGGAATATAAAAGAAGGGGTAGGGGTGCCTTCATGAGACACAACATCTATTATTTCTCTCCCTCTTTTGTTCCTTGGTGTGGCCGGCCATCCTCTCCCTCTCTTCCTTTTGTGGTGGCCGAACCCTTCTCTTCCATTGGAGCTCTTGTGGTGGCCGGATACTACTCGGAGAAGAAGAAGAAGAAGGAGAGAAAGCTAGCATCTCTTGGAGCTTGGTTAGTGTTTTGATTTTCTTCCTTGGTGAAACTTCCTCTTTGTTGGCCGAACCTAGCTAGGAGGAGAAGAAGGTGATTGGTGGTTTCTCGTCTCGGAAGATCGTTGCCCACACAACGTCCGAGGTTAGAAGAGGAATACGGTAGAAGATCAAGAGGTTTTTCTACAAGGTATAACTAGTAATTTTTCTTTCCGCATCATGCTAGTTATTTATGGAAATAATACCAAATACAAGAGGCTTACGTTCTAGAATTTCGAATATATTTTTCGATGTTGTGTTCTTTTGTTTTTTTTTTCCTTGTGATTTGATTGTTCTCTTTGGTTAACCTAAAGTTATTTTAGGAAATTAAATATTAGATTTCTATAAAAGGTTTTGTCTAGTCGGTGGTGGTTGCTCCCATATCCAAGAAGGCCATGTGTCTCGCCACGTCAGTACTGGGAACCAATTATGGAAATTAATATTTAATGGAATTAATAACTTAAGGAGACTTGGGCCGAACGTGTTAAGTTCCGCAGGAGATCCAAGTCAAAACCTAAAAGAACAAATAGATTAAGTTTTGGATCAAACGTGTTAAGTTCCGCAGGCGATCCAAAATTTAATTTAAAAGAACACATGGTAGCTAGGAAAAGGTTCAGACCTTTGTACAAAATTTTTGTACAGTGGAACCTATAGGTTTTCCGAGTAGCAACCAACAATTGGTATCAGAGCTAGGGTTTTGCCTCTGTGTATTTGGTATTTAGTTTAATTATGCACATGTCATACATAATTTAGGCAGGTTAATAGTAGGATGTGCTAACTTTGTGGATGCAGGATCCAACTATTATGACTTTTAGTTATTATGTGTGTGATTGGACCCTTGGACATGTCAAGGGCATTTATATGTGTGTGCATGATTGTATTAAAATACAGCAGGAGCTGTATTTAGTTTTATTAGGATTTTATTTTTGATCTAGATACATGTACATTCCTTTTATGGAATATAGGATTAAAAATGTAAAATTCTATTTATGTCGCGGATCGAATCTTGCAAAGCGTGGAACCTTCTAAGGACCAGAGGCGCAGTAAACTAGGAGCAAGATGGATGCGACAGCTAGACCCGGTGGTGTATGGCAGCAACTTGGGAAGACAACACACGGAGGATAACTAGAGATAAAAGCCATAATAGTTGAAAATTAGATTTTTCTATTTATTGCTTTTATATTGTGCATGTTAGTTTATAAGTTAAGTAGGCTAGCATAGTTAAAATTCCTCATTTATAAATAACTAAGTGGGAGAGGGATTTTAAGTAAATCCCATGGTCTCCATTACTGGTTTGTAAGTGATGCAAACAAGCTTGCGCGTTGGCTCGTGTCTTCCTCCATAACGGATGAGCTTGTTTGTGGATCACTAGAACATACTTCCATTTTGGATGACTATAGGAAGTTAATTAAGAGCGTGTGATCTTCCCCAACGGAAGGGCATAATCTTATTAATGGACTTAGTGTCAAGTAATGGTATACACTTAGACACATCTAATAGTATCCTCCCTAATGGAGTCACTGCTATTATATTTGTGTGACCAAATAATACCAACTATTAATTTTATTTGTCAAAAGTTAGGTTGACAAGATAATAAAATTAATGGGTTAAAACCCTCGTTTTACAAATGTTGAATTTGTATACGTCCACACTAACGTGGCATACAAAATTCACGGTGTTATGAGGTGTTGGTTAATTTAAAATAGTATTGTTTGAGGAATCAATATTATTCTAAATTTAGAGTTCTGACCAAAAGTTATTTGTGATTCTTAGGATGACTTTCAACCCACTGTCCATCATACTTCAACAAAATAGACTTACTGGACCTAATTACATAGATTGGAAAAGGAACCTGGACATTGTTCTGACTGCTGAAAGCTATAAATTTGTACTGACTGAACCTTGTCCTGATGCACCCACTGGTGAATCTACCCAAGAGGAGATTGAATATCATAGGAAATGGGTAAAAGCAGATGAGATGGCGCGGTGTTACATTTTGGCTTCAATGTCAAATGTATTGCAACATCAGCATCAAGATTTACCAACAACCTATGATATTATGAACAATCTCAAGGAACTCTTTGGTCATCAGGATAGGGCTTCTAGGCAAGAAGCCATGAGAAAGATAATGACAGCCACCATGCAAGAGGGTACTCCTGTGAGGGATCATATCCTAAAGATGATGGCTTATCTGAACGAGATACAGATCCTTGGAGGAGAAATTGATGGGGAAACCCAGATCGATATGATCCTCCAAACGCTACCTAGAAGTTTTGAGCAGTTCCGCCTGAACTATAATATGAATAAAAGGATTTATTCATTAGGGGAACTACCGACGGAACTTCAAGCAGGATTATTTCATCACAATTCTCAAATTCACTTTTGAAAATGGTTCTACTTCTAAACCGAAAGGAAAGAAGAAGAAGAAACAAGTCGGCTCAAGAAAGAAAGTGAATAAATCTCAGTATGGGATTTAAAGTCGGAGTGAAGAAGTCGAAGGGCAAGTGCTTCATCCGCAAGCAGTCAGAAGGCAGGCTGTTCTCGTAGGAACCAAAACAAAGGTATATCTCATGCTCTAGTTGTTGAAACATGTTTAGCGGTGTTATCTACCAGCACCTGGTGTGTAGATACGGGAGCCACTGATCATGTCTGCAATTCCTTGCAGGGGTTCCAGGAAACCCGACGACTATCTGAAGGGGAGATTACCGTCTACATGGGCAATGCTACTAAGGTGGCAGGTGTTGCAGTGGGAGACGTCTACTTATCTTTTAGTAGAAATAGAAATTTGGTTTTAAGAAATTGTCTTTATGTACCCAGTTTTAGAAAGAATTTAATTTCAGTTTCTAAACTATTTTTAAATGGATATTCAGTTTCTTTCAGTAACAATGTAGTTATTAAAAGAAATAAACTGATTATCTGTTCAGGTGCATTACTTGGCAATTTGTATACTTTAAATCCAATTTCTTCCACAAAACAAAACATGGAAATTTATAACTCATCTTCTAATTCTAAAAAGAACCTTCGGAAATGAACCAAGCATATCTTTGGCATCTAAGGCTTGGTCATATTAACTTAAGTATGATTCAGAGGCTTGTAGCCGATGGACTTTTGAGTTTATTAGAGTTGGAAAATTTTCCAACTTGTGAATCCTGCTTAGAAGGAAAAATGACCAAGAGGTCGTTCAAGGCCAAGGGGTATAGAGCCAAAGAAGTGTTAGAATTGGTTCACTCTGATTTGTGTGGTCCTATGTCTGTCCAAGCAAGAGGAGGTTTTGAATATTTTGTCTCTTTCATAGACGATTATTCAAGATACGGATACATTTACCTAATGCGCCGCAAGTCTGAGTGCTTTGATAAGTTCAAAGAATACAAGGCTGATGTGGAGAAACGATTAGGTAAAAGTATCAAGACACTACGATCTGATCGTGGTGGTGAATACCTCTTAGGAGAGTTTAGGAATTACTTATCGGAGGTCGATTCAATCCCAATTGTTCGCACTGGAACACCCCAACGGAATGGTGTAGCGGAACCAAGGAATATGACTCTTATGGAGATGGTTAGATCGATGATGAGTTATTCAGATTACTAAATTCTTTTGGGGATATGCTCGAAAAAAGATACGTTCTGAACTTAGTATCTTCTAAATCAGTTTCTTCTACTCCCATAGAATTGTGGAATGGGCGAAAACCCAGTCTAAGACATATTCGGATTTGGGGTAGTCCAGCACATGTGCTGAAACCAGATGCTGATAAGTTAGAATCTCGTACAGAAGTTCGCCTGTTTGTAGGATATCCCAAAGGAACGAAAGGTGGTTTATTTTATAGTCCTAAAGACCGAAGGTCATTGTTAGCACCAATGCCCGCTTTTAGAAGAAGACTATATAATGGATCACAAGCCCAAGAGCAAAATTATTTTGGAAGAACTTAGAGAGGACATGTCTACTTCAGTACCACAAGACAAGATGAAGTACCACAAGAGACCGCAACACGTGTCACACATGATACACAACCACGCATGCCTCGTCGTAGTGGGAGGGTTGTAAGGCGACTGAAAGATTCATGTTTTGGGAAAGTCTTCGGACTTGATCCTGGAACATGAACCTGATCCCCGGACATATGACGAAGCACTCCAAGATATAGATGCAGCATCTTGGCAAAAGGCGATGAATTCTGAAATAGAGTCTATGTACTCTAATAAGGTCTGGGAGCTTGTAGAACCACCTGATGGTGTAAAAGTCGTTGGATGCAAGTGGATCTACAAAAGGAAAAGAGGGACAGACGGGAAGGTAGAAACCTTCAAAGCTAGGCTTGTTGCGAAAGGGTACACTCAGAAAGAGGGAATCGATTATGAGGAAACTTTTTCACCGGTAGTCATGCTTAAGTCTATCCGGATACTCTTATCCATTGCTGCTCATATGGATTATGAGATTTGGCAAATGGATGTCAAGACAGCTTTCCTTAATGGAAGTCTTGAAGAAAACATCCATATGAAGCAACCAGAAGGATTTATTGAAAAAGGCAAAGAGCATCTAGTGTGCAAGCTCAATCGGTCCATTTATGGACTAAAGCAAGCTTCAAGATCTTGGAACATCCGGTTTAATGAAGTAATCCAGTCATATGGATTTATTCAAAGTCCGGATGAGTCTTGTGTATATAAGAAGTGTAACGGAAACGTGGTGGTATTTCTTGTACTATACGTAGATGATATTTTGTTAATTGGCAACAATGTCAAGGTATTATCAGACGTAAGGGTATGGTTGTCCAAACAATTTGATATGAAGGACTTAGGAGATTGTGCACACATTCTTGGGATCAAAGTTATAAGGGATCGTAAGAAAAGAATGTTGTGTCTATCCCAAGCTTCATATATAGATACAATCCTTGCTCGTTTTAGCATGCAGGATTCCAAGAAAGGTTTCTTACCTTTTAGACATGGAGTAGCTCTATCTAAAGAGATGTCTCCAAAGACATCGAAAGAGATAGAGGACATGAAAGCAATTCCTTATGCTTCGGCTGTAGGAAGCCTAATGTATGCAATGTTATAGACTCGATATCTGTTTTGCCGTGGGCATGGTCAGCAGATATCAGAGTAACCATGGACAAGGACATTGGACTGCGGTAAAGCATATATTAAAGTACCCGAGAAGGACTAGAGATTATATGCTAGTTTACAAGGCAGACGATCTGCTCCCTGTGGGTTATACGGATTGATTTTCAATCAGATAGGGATAATAAGTCACATCAGCTATGTGTTTACTTTAGGAGGTGGAGCCATTTCATGGAGGAGTGTTAAGCGAATGCTTCGGACTCAACCATGGAAGTCGAGTATGTAGCACCTCTGAGTAAAGAAGCAGAATGACTCAAGAACTTTCTAATGGACTTAGATGTGATTCTGGTTTGCCCAAAATCATCACAATTTATTGTGATAATAGCGGTACTTGCAAACTCGAAGGAACCACGAGCCCATAAGGCAAGTAAACATATAGAGCGCAAGTACCACCTGATACGAGATATTGTGAAGCGAGGAGAAGTTGTCATCGCCAAGATTGCATCAACGGATAACCGGCGATCCTTTCACTAAGGCCCTTCCAAGAAAGCTTCGATCGGCATGTGGAGGAATGGAAATCAGATGTATGGTAGAAGATATGGCGCTTAGTCATTAGTATAAGTGGGAGATTGTTGAGTGTATACTAAAGCCTAAGCTTTGTAAACATTCATTATGAATAAAGAATCACATTTGGTCAAATTGTCTACATTTGTTTGTAGTTGTTCATATAATTTATATTGTAGATAATATAGTATGTGGTGTCACATGCAGAAGATGATGTTATCAGTACCTTATAAATTATAAACAGTAGATCACGACTAAAATGGAAAGGAACAAACCATTAGAAGGTCGTAGTGTAATTAGGTATTAGTTTATCTTGACTATATAATTACACTAGTACACTCAGAGTGTATTGAGTAGGACCATTAGAGGTCGTTTCTTTTATACTGACTTTATAAAGAAACAAAGACCTCAGTTATTATGGAAGTGTGTGCTCTTAATCCTAATATAATAACAAGCACATATGTTTGATATTTATTTCTTTAATTTATCAATGGGTGAGATTTAGTTCGATGAATCAATAAACCCGATAAGTTGGGAAATGATATCACTTATAGTGTGTGTTGTTGATTATAGAAGGAAACTGTGTCCTAGAGATACTAGGTTGATAATGTCCTCAAGAGGAGCTCATAAAGATTGTCATGTTAAACCCTGCAGGTGGACTTAGTCCGACATGATAATAAGGTTGAGTGGTACTACTCTTGGACTTAGATATTAATTAAATGAGTCGTCAGTAACTCACTTAATTAGTGGACATTCGATATCTTAAACACAGGGAGACTAACACACTCATAATAAGAAGGAGCCCAAAAATGTAATTTGGGATTGGTGCGGTAGTTCAATGATAGTTCTCTAGTGGAATGAATTATCATTGATAAAATTAAGTTGTGTGTTCGGGGCGAACACGGGATGCTTAATTTTATCGGGAGACCAAAACCAATTCCTCCTCTCGGTCCCTATCGTAGCCTCTTATTTATAGAGTTCTATACCCACCTATACCCACCTTCTATACCCACCCAATAGGGGTCGGCCAAGCTAGCTTGAGAACAAGCTAGGGCCGGCCTAGGTATAATATTGGGTGGCCGACCCTAGCTTTAACCCAAGCTAGTGGGGGCCGGCCAAATTAAATTAAAAAGGGATTTTAATTTTAATTTTTATTATGTGAAAGAAATAATTTATTAAAGAGAATTAAAATTAAAATATCTCTCTTGTAAAAGATCTACAAAAGATTAAAGAAAGAGATTAGATCTCTTTCCTTATTTGTAGATTGGTGAGATATTTTATTTTCTCTTTAAAATTATTCACATGTTGATAAAATTAAAATTATAGAAATTTCCTTTTATCAACCATGAAGAGATATTTAAAGAGAAATTTTATTTTTAAAATTTCCGGAAACAAATTAGGAAATTTTAATTGTTGATTAAAACTTGTCTAATTTTTTCCTTCATTGATGTGGCCGGCCATTGGTTTTAATTTGGGAAATTTTATTTTATTTTTCTCAATTAAATCATGTCAAGGAAATTAAGGAAATTTTATTGTAATTAAATTTCCTAATTTACCTAGGCCAAGGAATATAAAAGAAGGGGTAGGGGTGCCTTCATGAGACACAACATCTATTATTTCTCTCCCTCTTTTGTTCCTTGGTGTGGCCGGCCATCCTCTCCCTCTCTTCCTTTTGTGGTGGCCGAACCCTTCTCTTCCATTGGAGCTCTTGTGGTGGCCGGATACTACTCGGAGAAGAAGAAGAAGAAGGAGAGAAAGCTAGCATCTCTTGGAGCTTGGTTAGTGTTTTGATTTTCTTCCTTGGTGAAGCTTCCTCTTTGTTGGCCGAACCTAGCTAGGAGGAGAAGGAGGTGATTGGTGGTTTCTCGTCTCGGAAGATCGTTGCCCACACAACGTCCGAGGTTAGAAGAGGAATACGGTAGAAGATCAAGAGGTTTTTCTAATTCATCTCACAAAAATTGTAGGATTACCTGATTGAAAATTTAGATCGGGTGAGATAACTAAGGAATAGAAATTTAAAAGAGAATCAACTTTGAAATTCAAATTGAAAATTAAATTCGTAATTAATATTATTTTTTTCAATTTCAAAATTATTTAAAAATTACTTTCAAAATCAATTTCAAAATTATTTTCAAAATCAATTTCAAAATCTTTTAAAAATCCTTTAAAACTTAATTTCAAATTATTTTAAAAATCTCTTAAAACTTAATTTCAAAATCTTTTAAAACTTAATTTCAAAATTATTTGAAAAATCTTTTAAAAATCTTTTAAAACTTAATTTCAAAATTATTTTAAAAATCTCTTAAAACTTAATTTCAAAATCTTTTAAAAATCTTTTAAAACTTAATTTCAAAATTATTTGAAAAATCTTTTAAAAATCTTTTAAAACTTAATTTCAAAATTATTTGAGAAATCTTTTAAAACTTAATTTCAAAATCTTTTAAAAATCTTTTAAAACTTAATTTCAAAATTATTTTAAAAATCTCTTAAAACTTAATTTCAAAATTATTTTAAAAATATTTTCAAAATCAATTTCAAAATTATTTAAAAATTACTTTCAAAATCAATTTCAAAATTATTTAAAAATTATTTTTCAAAATTAACTTAAATCGTTTTTAAAACTTAATTAACTTAAAATTATTTTTCAAACTTAATTAACTTAAAATTATTTTTCAAAATTACCTAAAATTATTTTTTCAAAGTTAATTAACTTAAATTACTTCTCAAATTAAAATTATTTTTTCAAATATTAACCAAAAAGTTTTTTATCCAAAAATTAACTTACCTAATTCAATTCAAAATAAATATAAAAAAAAAATGTACATGTGGCGCCTATCGGAGGTGCCTCCCACATGAGGGAGGCACCCTCCAACGCAGCGGGAAAATTCCCGCCGCCTCAAGTTAAGGCGCCTTAAGTCCCGGTTAAGGCACCTCCAAAAGAACTCTTAAGGCGCCTTATGTCCCGACTAAGGCGCCTTCAACCTTATTCTTTGCCACAAACAGAACCTTTCTGTTGTGTTTTTTTTTTCCGCCGAGTATTCCCCCGAACCCGTGGTGATTTCTCGACGATTCACATCATCTAAGGCGCCTTCAACCCATCTCTTCCTCTTTAATCCTAGCAATGCCTCCTAGGTAAACTCTAAACACTTCCCAGTCAATTTTTACATAATCTTTGTGCTTATTTTGCCAATTTTTGTGTAAAATCATTAAAAATAGGAAACGACGTCAAATAGATCCCAATCCGGCTAGACTCCCATTAGCCGACCTCAGATTCCCAACCGAACAACTTAGGGCTACATTTGCTAGCTTCACATTTACCCCTATCAAACCTAGATACCTAAATAGGCCCTTTTTTAGTCAGTTCTGTCACCCATCGGTCCAGATGATAGAATACTATCAGCTGGACAAATTGGTTTACTGCAGTGATGCAGTAAATCATGATTTATGCGCACAGTTCTATCACAACCTTGAAAGGGTTGATGATAGTACGTACTCCTCTAGAGTTGGTAGCGCCAACATCCAGCTTACCCCCACTTTGTTACGTACCGCCTTAGGGCTTAGAGCGTCAGAGTGTACCTTCCTGTGCTACCCCGGTAGGGATCTACCATTTGGCGATCCCTACTCTCATATTACGTTAGACACTATCTATACGTATTTTTTTTTGGGGTGGGGGGGGAGAGACCACTCGGCTTGATTGAGTTCAGGTCTGTTTTTCTTAGAGTCCAGGACTATGTTATATATAGGGTCCTGACAGCCTGCATATTGCCGATCTCATCTCGGGATGTCCCGAAGATGCGATCTTCCCATTCATTCTTTCTATATGTCCTGAGTCATCGGTTGGACATTGATATAGCCTTACACATGTTCCAGAACATTATCTCAGCATCTAGTACAGTCACGTCCCGTATAGTGCATATGCTCTACTACCATATTTTGACCTCCATCTTTTCGACCATCGAGGGCATAGATGTGACCAGAGGGACAATTATCCCCTTAACCATATACGACGAACTAGGGTCACGCAGCTGTAGACTAGCCCATGCTGAGGTCAACGCTAATGGAGTTCTAGCCTGGACAGGTCGACCACAGCCAGCCGTTGCCCCTATCGCTCCAGAGGCCGAGGATATACCAGGCGAGGGAGAGGAGTGGGCCAACTTCTTAGCCGAGGATTTTTTTCACGAATCCTTCTTCCTCTGCCGGGCCCTCCACATCAGTCGAACCTTCATCTTCGGTACCACTTTCTTTCGAGGAAAAACTCACTCGGCTCGAGATCCAGTCCTCTCAGACGCGACGAGCTGTGCTAGATAGCCATCGCTTCCTTCGATCTATGTGATCCGAGATGGCTGCTGGGTTCGCCTCTCTCCGAGACGAGATCCGATGCCAGGGACAGCCTCAGCCTGCACCCGAGCAGCCCCTAGCACCACCCCCGGTCGATGATCCCTTAGCTGCCGATCCTCCAGCTGACGATCCGCCTGCTTGACTCTATCTTTTTAGATTGTCTGGATATGTCACTCACTTTTTGGATCTGGATATCTTACTCACCTTTTGATTGTATCTTGGAGTTGGTTATTTTATGTTTAGCTGACTTATGCTTTAATTCAGCACTTATTTGTCACCTTTTCAAAATTGTGAGTATAATTTCAAAACCATTTTTAAATTGTTTCAAAAATTCTAGGAAAAATAATTATTTTAAAATCCCATTTTCTTAGAATTTTCAAAAAATTGGACTTAGTTTAGGCTCTACCCTAGAAATCTTGTTCCCCTATATTTAAGCCAGAGCATCTCACAAACACCTAGGTATACCTTGCTTGTGTTTGAAAAAAATAGAATGGTGTGAGATGCATAGGGTACAGCCTGAACTCAAGAATGCTTATTTCTGTGCATCAATATGAGTCTGGGCGTTAAATACTTTATTAACAGTAATCAAGTCAAGTCTTCCAGCCTTAGTCAAATCTAACTAGACTAAATGACTTAACTTGACTAACCAAGTGAAAGCTGCTGCCATCTAGGCAATCAGTAAGTAGCTAAAGGTTAGACAGTTGGTGAAGGAAATGGAAATATTAAGATTAAGCATGCTTGTACTTTAGGGCTCTGATACCTGATCAAAACCAATTAGATAATTTGATTGTTATTTACCTTGACTCATGCTTAGACTTAAGGACCAACTGAAAAAATAACCTAAATTAAATTTTTAGCTACTCTCTCTTCATCCTAAAAATTAATAAGTTCTTACTCCAATTTTTTCAAAATTAAGTTTTTTAATTAAGCTAAGTACCTTTTTGAACTGAAAACTAGATTTTCAAAATTCAATGTTTGCAAAAGGCTTAGCTAAGTGATTCATATAGCAACTTTCAAACTTTTTCAACTTAGCCAACCTTGAAACCTAACTTTATAAATTCTTGCTAAGATATTTTCCTAAGTTACCTTTCAGATTCATTCTTTACTTCGCTAAAAGTATTAAAAATTATAGTTTTGCAAAATTTTAACTCATTGCTTTCAAAATTTTAGGTGAATTTTTTTTTTCAAAGTCAACTTAGCATGTATCCCGTTTTTCAAAACCTAATCTGTTTTTCAAAAAGAACAATTAAAAATTGTTTAAAACTGGCTTATTTTTGATAAATGGCAAAGGGGGAGAGTGTTGGGATTTTCGGGCCGCGAAAATCGCGTTTTCGCGTCGCGGAAACCCCGAAAGCCCCAGCCACCGGATCCGTGCAAAGAAAAATAAAATAAAATACGAGTATGAGTTTACAAACTCTAGATCTACACTAGATAAGAGTATTACCTTCGATGCGATGCCCTTCGCTATCCCGCTAGTCCAACGGCTTGCCGGATCTCAAGATTGTCAACGTAGACAATCCTCTACACGTATCCACACGAACACACTAGATGGAGAAGGACCAAACAAGGTGTGCTAGCACCTAGGGTGTTAGGCCAAGATAGGAGAGGGAGAGTAAGAAGAGAGAGCTCAAGGAGGAAGAAGAAGTGAATAACACATTGAATGAGAAAAATGAATTCCATTCATTTTTGTGTGTGGCCGGCCACAATTGTAACTCCATTACAATTAATGTGGCCGGCCACATTAAATGGAATGGAGGTTTGTAACCTCCATGATGTGGCACACATTTAAGTAACCATGATGATGTGGAGCATCATCATTGGTCCACATCTTGCCAACTCACTAATGATGTGACATATCGTCAAGTCAAACTTGACTCTTCCTCTTCCTCTCAAGTCAAGTCAAACTTGACTTAATCTCTCTCATGGTTGATCTAATCCAACCATTTAATTCAAGCCAATTTAATATAATGAATCTAATTCATTTAATTAAATTGATTCAATGAGTCATAATCTAAATTAGACTCATTGAACACATGAATCAACTTGAGTCCAACTCAATTAGCCCAATTAGGATTACTCTTAATCCAATTTGATTCATCAAATGAATCTAATCCTCTTGGTTCATCATATGAACCTAATCTCCATCTAATTGTCCTTAGTGTGTGACCCTATAGGTTCTTGTAACGTTGGCAATGCCCCTAAACCCATTTAGGAGCATAAGTAATGAGCGGTATCTAGCAACACATCATTACTACCCAAGTTACAAGAATGTTGAGATCCAACATCACCTTGTGACTACTAATTGTGACTCCTCACAATATATGACAAGTATCCTTCTATCCTAGACATCTAGATTGATCAAAATGAGGCATAGACCGTGTCATCCTCTAATCAATCTAAATCTTGAACTCCAAGTAGACTCACTAAATCAAATGAGCTCAATATCTCATATAGACTCATTTGGGCATGACCTTGCACTTCGTGGTCTCACTCTATCAAGAATATCGATGTCACTCCCGTCATATAGGAGGGATAGATCTCATCTACATTACTCACATCCCTCTGCATAATTCATTACATACCCAGTAATCGCCTTTATAGTCCACCCAGTTACGGGTGACATTTGACGAAAACAAAGTACATAACTCCTTATGTAGGGAACCATGGTGACTTCAGGTCTAAGGACTAGTAGTCATTCTAATAGCCACATGAGAAAGTATATGACACTCATATAACGATCCATGATACTTTCTCATGGCGGGTCATTGAGTATATATTCTCCAATGCATACCCATGTGTCAACTTGATATCTCTATATCCATTACTTGTGAGATCAAGTCATCGAGTTGACCTACATGCTAGTCTTATTGCATTAACATTGTCCCTGAATGTTAATACTCGACTAGGAATGATTAAGAGTAGTGTTCCCTATATCATCTCACTATCGGTTCAACTAATCGATTGTTATAGGTGAGAACGTTCTACTCAAGGACGCTATTATACTTAGTTTATTTGGCACCAATACAAATAAGTATAATAACCAAAAACTAATGCCTTTATTTATATAAGAATATGATACAACAAGTCCATAATACAATCATCAAATGATTGGCTCTAGGGCTCTAACTAACAATCTCCCACTAGCACTAGTGTCAATCAGTGTAGGCTCTAAGCCCCAATGACCTAGTGTGACCATCATGCTTCCTCTGTGCCAAAGCCTTGGTCAAGGGATCTGCGATGTTAGCCTCTGTAGGTACTCTGCATATCTTCACATCTCCTCTCTCGATAATCTCTCGAATGAGATAGAAGCGCCGTAGTATGTGTTTTGTCCGCTGGTGTGAGCGAGGTTCCTTCGCCTGTGCTATAGCTCCATTGTTGTCACAATAGAGCTCAATGGGGTCAGCGATGCTAGGAACCACCCCAAGTTCAGTGATGAACTTGCGGATCCAAACTGCCTCCTTTGCTGCCTCTGATGTAGCAATGTACTCGGCCTCTGTCGTAGAATCAACTACTGTGTCCTGCTTCGAACTCTTCCAGCTCACAGCACCACCATTTATGCAAAATACGAACCCTGACTGCGATCGATAATCATCCTGATCAGTCTGGAAGCTGTCATCACTGTAACCCTTTACAGCTAGCTCATCATTGCCTCCATATATCAAGAAATATTCTTTAATCCTTCTTAAGTACTTAAGAATATTCTTGACCGCTATCCAGTGACTTTCACCTGGATCTGACTGGTATCTGCTTGTCATGCTCAAAGCATACGAGACATCAGGTCGTGTACATAGCATGTCGTACATGATAGATCCTATGGCTGAGGCATAAGGGATCTAATCCATGCGGTCTCTCTCCTCTCTAGAAGAGGGACCTTGAGTCTTCGAAAGACTCACGCCATGTGACATCGGTAGAAATCCCTTCTTGGAGTTCTGCATGGCAAACCGAAGGAGTACCTTGTCAATATATGTACTCTAACTTAGGCCAAGCAATCTCTTAGATCTATCTCTATAGATCTGTATCCCTAGAATGCGGGATGCCTCACCTAAGTCCTTCATTGAGAAGCAACTCCCTAGCCAGGTCTTGATAGACTGAAGCAAAGGGATGTCCTTCCCAATGAGTAGTATGTCATCCACATACAATATGAGGAAGACAACTATATCCTCTACAACCTTCTTGTAGACACAAGGCTCATCTTCATTCTTGATGAAACCAAACTGTTTGATTGCATCATCGAATCGAATATTCTAGCTCCGAGAAGTTTGCTTTAGTCCATAAATGGACCTATACAGCTTGTATACTCTGCTAGTATGCTGTGGATCTACAAAACCCTCAGGTTGTGTCATGTACACATCCTCGAGAAGGTTTCCATTCAGAAACACGGTTTTGACATCCATCTGCCATATCTCATAGTCATGGTAAGCTGCAATAGCAAGTATGATCCGAATGGACTTAAACATCGCTACTGGAGAAAAGGTTTCATCATAGTCAATACCAAGAATTTGTTTGAAACCTTTAGCTACCAAGCGACCCTTATAGATAAGTTCATCCATGTCAGTCTTTCTCTTAAAGACCCACTTACACCCTATGGGTTTTACCCCTTCAGGTGGATCAACCAAAGTCCATACTTGGTTGGTGTACATGGATTCCATTTCGGATCTCATGGCCTCTAGCCATTTCTCAGAATCTGGTCTCATCACAGCTTCCTGATAGGTGGTAGGCTCATCTTATGAGCACATCGTCATCATGGTCAGACAAGAGAAATGAGTATCTCTCAGGCTGACGACGTACCCTATCAGACCTGCGAAGAGGTATGTCTACTTGAACTGGTTGTTGTTCCTCAACTCTTTGTGGAACAACATCATCCACAACACTTTGTGGTTCCAGTTCAACTTCCATCGAGGCTTCAGTGCTATGGTCCGCATCTTGAACTTCTTCAAGATCGAACGTACTCCCACTAGTCTTTCTAGAAACAAAGTCCCTTTCTAGAAAGACCCCAATCTTTGCCACAACTACCTTGTGCTGACTGGGAATGTAGAAGTAATATCCCTTAGTTTCCTTGGGATATCCAATAAAGTAGCACTTGTCGGATTTGGGTCCTAACTTGTCTGAGACTTGACGTCGATCGTAAGCCTCACAACCCCAAATCCTCATGAAAGACACCTGGGCATCTCTCCCAGTCCATATCCTATATGGTGTCTTTATCACGGTCTTGGATGGAACTCGGTTGAGTATAAAAGCTGTCGTGTCTAGAGCATAGCCCCAAAGGTATGTCGAAAGATCTGTGTGACTCATCATAGATCGTACCATATCTAATAGGGTACGATTCCTCCTTTCGGATACACCATTCCACTATGGTGTTCCAGGAGGAGTGAGTTGGGATAGAATCCCACACTTAGCTAGGTAGTCACGAAACTCATGGCTAAGGTATTCTCCACCTCGATCTGATCGAAGTATCTTAATACTCTTGCCAAGTTGGTTCTGTACTTCATTCTTGAATTCTTTGAACTTTTCAAAGGATTCTAACTTATGTGTCTTCAAGTACACATAACCATATCTACTGAAGTCATCAGTAAATGTGATGAAGTACCTATAACCGCCTCTAGCAGCGACATTGAAAGGGCCACATACATCACTATGTATGAGGCCTAACAAATCAATCGCTCTTTCGTTGTGCCCACTAAAGGGAGTCTTGGTCATCTTGCCTAGTAGGCATGACTCGCACATCTCATAAGATTTAAAATCAATTGAGTCCAGCAAACCATCCTTATGGAGCTGGGATAAGCGCTTGTCATTTATATGACCTAAGCGACAGTGCCAGAGATAGGTTTGGTTCACGTCATTTGACTTGAACCTCTTGGTATTTATGTTATAGATAGGGCTTTCAAGATCTAGAATGTAGAGTCCGTTCATCAGAGGTGCACTACAATAGAACATATCTTTTAAATAAACAGAACAACATTTGTCCTTTATAATAAAAGAGAAACCTTTCTTGTCCAAACAAGAAACTGAAATTATGTTCTTAGTTAATGCAGGCACATAACAACAATCATCCAACTCTAATACAAGCCCAGAGGGCAGAGATAGAAAATAAGTCCCTACAGCAACAGCAGCAACCCGTGCTCCATTGCCTACGCGTAGGTCCACCTCGTCCTTCGCTAATGCCCTGCTATTTCTCAGCGCCTGCACATTAGTACAAATGTGAGATGCACATCCGGTATCTAATACCCATGATGAAGAAATAGATGGATTGACTTCTATAACATATATACCTGAAGTGGAAGTCTCATTTCGCTTCTTCTTAAGATCTTCCAGGTACACCTTGTAGTTCCTCTTCCAGTGCCCGGTCTAACCGCAGTGGAAGCAGGTAGCATCCTTGGCGACCCCTCCTTTAGGCTTCAGTGCCTTGCCTTTGCCCTTGTCTTGGGACTTTCCTTTGCCTTTGGGCTTACCCTTGCCCTTGTGTTTCTGAACCATCAGAACAGAGTGGGGCTTTGCCTTCTTAAGGTTTAGCTCAGCAGTTCTTAACATGCTAAGCAGCTCGGGCAGTGGCTTGTCCATTTCGTTCATATTGTAGTTTAGAACGAACTGACTATAGCTATCCGGCAAGGATTGCAAGATCAGGTCAGTGGTCAGCTCTTGGCCAAGCGGGAATCCCAACCTCTGTAGGTTTTCTATGTACCCAATCATTTTGAGTGCATATGGGCCTACGGGAGCCCCATCTGACATCTTGCACTGAAATAGTGCCCTTGAGATCTCAAATCTCTCATGCCTCGCTTGTCCTTGATACAGTTGACGAAGATATTCAACCATATCGTAAGCGTCCATTAACTCGTGTTGCTTCTGAAGCTCAGAGTTCATGGTCGCGAGCATTAGACAGGACACATCTAATGCGTCATCTTGATGCTTCTTGTAAGCATCTTTGTCAGCTCGCGGGGCATTGGCAGGAGGAGCCTCCGGAATGGGCTGCTCCAGAACGTACAGTTTACGTTCCTGGGTGAGAACTATTCTCAAATTCCTGTACTAGTTCAGGAAATTTGCTCCGTTGAGCTTGTCCTTCTCAAGAACAGATCGCAGGGAGAAAGTGTTCGTATTTGACATCATGGTTATCTACTACAGAAAAATACAGAAAATAAATATCATATTCTTTTAAATCATTTAATTAGTCCTTTAACTAAATGATGCTCCCACTGAATTCTATAATTCATGTGGGACAAGATCCACATCATACTAACCCTTGAGTTAGCTTTGGCTAATACGCCCAAGATTTAGTATGATCAGTAGGTAACGATTTACCAATTACATTTCTATGCAACTCTTGTTTATAGGATCATTATCCACAGTTATATTAAAACTTGAGTTAGCTTTGGCTAATACGCCCAAGAATTAATATAAATGTGATTTATGTCCTATCTTTCCAACCATTGGAAGAATGCCTATAGTTGTACTCGATCCAACCGAGTTAACAAGGAATACTCAATCTAATTGAGTTTGTATTCGCCCATGCGTTGATAAGCGGGACCAAGATTGTCCCTCCGTACCCTACCAAGATAATATGTGTTGCTCTGCTTTGGCATATTCAACAACACATGTGATCGAGGTAGTGATAGGTATCACGGCACGGTAGGCATTAGAGTTGATGTGATTTAGATCTAATCTAAACAATGATGCGTATCATATACTCGATAGATCTCATCTAATCGAAGGGTGCATCATGTGCATGACTTAGATCTAATCTAATCGTTAGACACTAATTAATTACTTAATCATGCATCACATATACACAAGCAATTAATTAAATTAATTCGTGATTAGTCATGACCATACTACGATCTTCTCAAGCCAATGAGAAGATTGGATGGTCAACCTAGGGTCAACAGCTTCTCAAGCTCCTCCCTTTGACCACCTTGTGTTGCTCGTGCCCTCCTCGTAACTCCGTCTCGAGTGGACCTTCCACCGCTCTAATTTTTGTACATTACAATTTTGAAACTCGAGTTACATTCGAGTCTAAACTAATTTACAACAAGAATATAAAATAGAGAAAGGCACGACACGCAAGTCGCGAATAAAAATACAACACGCACATCACATCACGGCACGCAGGTCGTATTATGAATTACAACACATTTATTCCAATCCAATTGGGTCTTTTGGGCCATGATTATCACAAATTATACATAATTCTAAATTATGTATTTTCTATAATTTTCTGCAATTTTAATACCAATTTTTACGAGTAAAAATTCCCAGCGGTCTCGTTTAGCGGTTTTCGGGCGCAATTGCGGAACAAATCTCCTTGCGGGGCCAAGGACAGCGCCCCTACCCGCGATCTAACCATCGCGAGGGTTCTTTAGCGATCCTACAGCGCCTTAGCCCGCTGTCCCAAAAGGATTTAGGGCGAAACCAAGCCGTTTTGGAAATATCTTCCCGGTAGCGGAAGCCTACAAGTGCCGAAACACTTGTGCTTCACTTCTACGAGAAAATTACCCATAAAAACTATAAAAACCTAAATTTACAGAAAATTACAGAATCTATATTTTTCATAAAAATCAAAAATAAACTCGTACAAGTCTTTGCACGTGGCTCTGATACTACTGTTGGAATTTTTGGGCCGCGAAAATCGCATTTTCGCGTCTCGGAAACCCCGAAAGCCCCAGCCACCGGATCCGTGCAAAGAAAAATAAAATAAAATACGAGTACAAGTTTACAAACTCTAGATCTACACTAGATAAGAGTATTACCCTTGATGCGATGCCCTTCGCTATCCCGCTAGTCCAACGGCTTGCCGGATCTCAAGATTGTCAACGTAGACAATCCTCTACACGTATCCACACGAACACACTAGATGGAGAAGGACCAAACAAGGTGTGCTAGCACCTAGGGTGTTCGGCCAAGATAGGAGAGGGAGAGTAAGAAAAGAGAGCTCAAGGAGGAAGAAGAAGTGAATAACACCTTGAATGAGAAAAATGAATTCCATTCATTTTTGTGTGTGGACGGCCACAATTGTAACTCCATTACAATTAATGTGGTCGACCACATTAAATGGAATGGAGGTTTGTAACCTCCATGATGTGGAGCATCATCATTGGTCCACATCTTGCCAACTCACTAATGATGTGGCATATAGTCAAGTCAAACTTGACTCTTCCTCTTCCTCTCAAGTCAAATCAAACTTGACTTAATCTCTCTCATGGTTGATCTAATCCAACCATTTAATTCAAGCCAATTTAATATAATGAATCTAATTCCTTTAATTAAATTGATTCAATGAGTCATAATCTAAATTAGACTCATTGAACACATGAATCAACTTGAGTCCAACTCAATTAGCCCAATTAGGATTACTCTTAATCCAATTTGATTCATCAAATGAATCTAATCCTCTTGGTTCATCATATGAACCTAATCTCCATCTAATTGTCCTTAGTGTGTGACCCTATAGGTTCTTGTAATGTTGGCAATGCCCCTAAACCCATTTAGGAGCATAAGTAATGAGCGGTATCTAGCAACACATCATTACTACCCAAGTTACAAGAATGTTGAGATCCAATATCACCTTGTGACTACTAATTGTGACTCCTCACAATATATGACAAGTATCCTTCTATCCTAGACATCTAGATTGATCAAAATGAGGCATAGACCGTGTCATCCTCTAATCAATCTAAATCTTGAACTCCAAGTAGACTCACTAAATCAAATGAGCTCAATATCTCATATAGACTCATTTGGGCATGGCCATGCACTTCGTGGTCTCACTCTATCAAGAATATCGATGTCACTCCCGTCATATAGGAGGGATAGATCTCATCTACATTACTCACATCCCTCTGCATAATTCATTACATACCCAGTAATCGCCTTTATAGTCCACCCAGTTACGGGTGACATTTGACGAAAACAAAGTACATAACTCCTTATGTAGGGAACCATGGTGACTTCAGGTCTAAGGACTAGTAGTCATTCTAATAGCCACATGAGAAAGTATATGACACTCATATAACGATCCATGATACTTTCTCATGGCGGGTCATTGAGTATATATTCTCCAATGCATACCCATGTGTCAACTTGATATCTCTATATCCATTACTTGTGAGATCAAGTCATCGAGTTGACCTACATGCTAGTCTTATTGCATTAACATTGTCCCTGAATGTTAATACTCGACTAGGAATGATTAAGAGTAGTGTTCCCTATATCATCTCACTATCGGTTCAACTAACCGATTGATATAGGTGAGAACGTTCTACTCAAGGACGTTATTATACTTAGTTTATTTGGCACCAATACAAATAAGTATAATAACCAAAAACTATTGCCTTTATTTATATAAGAATATGATACAACAAGTCCATAATACAATCATCAAATGATTGACTCTAGGGCTCTAACTAACAGACAGTATGGAATTCGAAAAGTAAAAGAAAGTCTAATTCAAAAAGAAAGCCCTGTATTAAAGGGGAGCTTCACAAAATTTAAGTGTTAGCTTAAGTTATGCTTGTATTTGAACTTATGTACTTAAGCTTGCTCACTTACACTTTTTAAGTATCTTATGCATTTGTTTTACTTAACTTTGAATTTCGGTTGTCATAATAAAAAAGGGGGAGATTATTGATACGGGAAGCATCTGACGATCGAACTTGAGTTTTGATAATGACAAAAGATTCAAAGTTAAGGTGGTTGGTGATCTAACGGTCTGAATGAGATTGCAGGAAAGTCCTAAGTGTACTTAGGCAAAATCCCTAACTGTGGTTAGGTAAGGTGAAAACCCTAGGGGGTGGTAACCCTAGGTCATAGGGGGTGGTAACACTATGCAGAAAGTCTTGGTAGATCGAGTGCTTCAGGAAAAAGTCCTAGGGGGGGTAACCATAGGTGGAAAGTTCTGGTGTCACGAACCAGGTGAAAGACTGGACCAGCCGGGAAGCGGACGTCCAGCAGAAAGTCCGGAAGCATCGAGCACCGAGCAAAAGTCCAGTCGATCTGGAGGATCGCACTGGCATCAGGTAAATCTCCTGAATGGAGTAGGTGAGGACGCGTTCCCCGTAGAGGGAACAGTAGGCGTCGGGTCGACCTAGGGTTTCCGGTCGGAAATCCGAAGTTAGACTCGGACAGTCCGATGACTATCGTTCACTTATATTATTATGTTTTATGTGCTAACTTTGTGCTGCAGGGTATATTTGGGATTAATGTATCTTGCAGCCAAAGTGCAAAGAATAGCCTTGGATGAATAGTACCGAGGCGCCTCCTTGGAGCTTGGAGGCGCCTCGGGTGCGAGCCGAAGCCAGCTGTCCAGAAGGGTTGGAGGAGCCTTAAAGGAAGCTCAAGGCGCCTTGAACAGTTGGTTTAAGGCGCCTTGGACAGTGATGAAGGTGCCTTGAGATGGATAAAAGGCAGCGGTCAAAGCTTCATCGCAGAGTCATTTCCGAGATAAAACTTAGGGATTCAAGGCGCCTTGGAGCCTGATGGAGGCGCCTAGAACACCCTTTATAAGAGGGTCTCGACCAGCAGCTCTAGACAACGAATTCCAAGCAATCTTTCTTCAACGTGCTGTCAACGAGACGACCCAGAAGTGCTGCGACTACTTCCCGACGACTCGGAGCTCCAAATTTGATATTTCCTAAGTGTCGTTGGCTTTTCTAATTACTATTTTAAATTGTATTTAGCTTGTAATAATTTCGTGCTTATAGTTGTTGCCCACAGAAAGCGATCAAGGATCGCGGGCCTTCGAGTAGGAGTCGCCACAGGCTCCGAACGAAGTAAATCCCTTGCGTCTTTCTGTGTGCTCTTTTATTTTTCCGCTGCGTTTATTTACTTGACTGTTTTTATGATTCCAAAATGAACGAAATAGCCGCGAGCGCTATTCACCTCCCCCCCTCTAGCGCTTCTCGATCCAACATATAGAGGATAGGAACTAAGCAATTTATGTAACATCGCCTAGCATTACAAAGAAATTGAAATCCTAGAATCTATCATCCTCCATCCTCTTAGATCAATCCCCTCTTAAGATCCATTTTCTCTCTTCCCTCTTATCTTTCTCTTACTCTCTTTTCTCACCAATCTTACGTTTGTCTAGATAATTCACCGTGCGAAGTTAACTAGTGTTTAATCAACAGTCCCTATGGATACGATATCTTTTTATTACTGACGATGAAACCGTGCACTTGCGGTTGCGTAACATCGGGATTCCAAACTCTCGCCCCACCGCGAGTTATAAGTGAGCATGCTCTCACGACCAACGACCTCCTTATCGGTATTCTAAATTCTCGCCCCAACGCGAGTTATAAGTGAGCATGCTCTCACGACCAAAGACCTCTCAGTCGGGATTCCAGACTCTCACCCCAGCACGAGTTATAAGTGAGCATGTTCTCAAGCCTCCAGACTCTCGTCAACGCGCGAGTTATAAGTGAGCATGCTCTCACGACCAACGACCTCTCGGTCGGGATTCCAGACTCTCGCCCTAGCTCGAGTTATAAGTGAGTCTGCTCTCACGATCAACGACCTCTCGGTCAGAATTCCAAACTCTTATCCCAGCGCGAGTTATAAGTAAGCATGATCTCACGGCCAACAACCTCCCGGTCAGTATCCCAGACTCTCGCCCCAACATGAGTTATAAGTGAGTCTGCTCTCACGACCAACGACCTTTTGGTTGGGATTCTAGACTCTCGCCCAAGCGCGAGTTATAAGTGAGCATGCTCTCACGCATTCAGACTCTCACCTCAGCACAAGTTATAAGTAAGCATGCTCTCATGACTAACGACCTCTTGGTCAGTATTCTAGACTCTCATCTCAGCGCGAGTTATAAGTGAACTTGCTCTCATGACCAACGACCTCTTGATCGGGATTCCAGACTCTTGCCCCAGCGTGAGTTATAAGTGAGCATGCTCTCACACCTCCAGACTTTCGCCCCAGCGTGAGTTATAAGTGAGTCTACTCTCACGACCAACAACCTCTCGGTCGGGATTTCAGACTCTCATCCTAGCCTGAGTTATGAGCCAGCATACTCCCGCACTTAACAACTCATACGTTAGCTTTCTATACTCTTCTTCTCGGGCGGGTAATCAACAAGCAGAGCCTTCACTAATCCCCCTTAGGGTCTGCATAAAGTAAAGGAAGTGTCAGGGAGGAAAGGAAAAAAGAAACATGAACAAAGACCGAAACCCAACCAGATTTTTATTTATTTGATAAGATACAGGAAATACTCCTCAAAGGATCATTTTTGCATTTGAGACATCTAAGCGATCATAGTTCTCTTCTAGTATCAGCAGTCGATTGGCACCTCGAGCAAAAGTGTTCCGCTTGACCTGCCTTCTCCAGATAAGCTTGAGCCTGAATCAGCTCCGCCTTGGTGGACTGAATAATGCGACGTTGCTGAGCAATGGTTTCCTCTTTGAGTTAGTTTTCTTCTTGAAGAAGGGCTATGGAAGAGGCGTGTTTTTCTTTCAAATAGATCAGGAATTGAGCTTGGCTCTCCAGGTCTGAATAAACTTTCTATTTCAACGCTACTTTAGCCCGGGCTCGAGATTTAGCGGCTAACCAATGTTCCTCAATTTCTCGATGAAGAAAAGATTGAAGATCTCTATCCCGCGTCATCTCGGCTAAGGCTGTACCCCTTTGGGTAAGCAGTTGAGTCGTCTAATTCAATTGTTGATGGAGACGCTGCAGTTCATCCAACTCAGAATTCGCATTCATGAGTAAAGGGCGTCAGCAGAAAGAAAGTACGATTCTATAGATGGTGATCGACCACCTTTTAAACAAGAGGGGAAGGGGAAAACAACTTATGCAGAAGTTAAAATGACCCTTCTTCCTAGGTTGATTGAGTAGTTAAACATGTTATACGACCGAGGATCTAGGAAAAGGAGCAGTATTTAAGGTTATAATGGTGAAATAAATGAAACCAAGGTATGAGTCTAGTCAGTCGGATCTGAGCTTCCTTCGACTAGACTTGGGGGAGGCTTGTGATACGGTGCATAATGGTAGGGTCTGATCATCGGGAGTCAAGGAGACGTGACAGTCAAGAGTCAAGGAGGCGTGACAGTCAGAAGTCAAGGGGATGTGGTAGTCAACAGTTAGGAGGACATGACAATCAACAGTCAGAAGGACATGACAGTCAACAGTCAGGAGGACGTGGCAGTCAGCGGTTAGGGAAAGAAGAGGTAGGACCACTTGGTGTCGTCAGACGCATGATTCTCGGTCGGGTGCTTACATATCAGGATCCCAGATCTGAATCAAGATGTGCAATTGGGATGATGCCTGACCTGCTCCGACTGGTTGGGTTTTCACAGCTCGGTTATATTCAGGTCTGGTTCTCTCAGTAGACCAACTCCCGGTCAACTCTTGAGGGATCTCACCACAGCTCTCTCTGTCCCTCAAGACTTAGGCCAGGTGTTATACCTGACAGATCATCTCGAGCTGCCTCTAGTCATACCCGGACGGGACAAAAAGCACTACGCGACAACAAGATCAGAGAATCGTAACCGTCTGTCAGAGAATAATTGTTGTATGTCAGGGAATATTCCGATCGTCTATGGTCATCTACGAATGGAACCTTCTTTCCATCCAACAGGAGGCTGCCACGGGTCCTCCATCACTAGATAGGTCCTGACGCTCAACATTCCCTGACATCAGTCAAGGTATAGAGGTACGCACTGTCATATAAAAAGGGTGATCCTCTCCCTTGAGCAGAGACGCTCTCTCGCACATTCGTACTTGTCTTCTACTTTTCCCTCTCCTTCGTACACTGTTTTTATAGGGAAAAAGTACCTGACTTGAGCGTCGAAGGGCCTATTTCATAAACTTTTTCCCTGATTTTTGGCTTTTAACATTCCGTGTTCTTGTCTGAGTGCGCAGAGCTCAAGTACCGCCGGCTTAGTTACCGCCGTCCGTCAGCACCATGTGGGGGTCTGTTCTCAGGGGCGTATACGATAAGGGTGTCATAGTCACCTCTCCGTCAACACCAACAAGAGCTCATCCAGCCTTCGTCTGATTCAAATTCCGGATAAGATCAATCACCAATGATTTTGTCGTCGATACTTAATAATTTCTTTTTTGAAAGTCCATATTCTTACTAATTTTTTCATTACACCGACTTGTTAATCACCTTGGTTTCGTTTTTCACGTCTTCCTCAGTCAACTTCAACTTATAAGACTCCTCTATATAATCATCCACTGGTCTTGCACGCTGCTCGATCTTGTAACCGAAGTGAATAAAGTGACTTATCTTCTTTTTTCTATCTTCTCGATTTAGTAATCTTGGTTTTGTATTGTCTGTCTCTTAAGTGTTACAACTGCTTCTACCATATTGAAATTAGGCCTTGCAATTTGACGACAACCAATTTTACTTTCATACTATTGGATATTTACTTATAATAAAAAAATTTCTCCATTTTGTTAATCCAATTAACAAAATTCTATGTTTATGACGTTCTATAAAATTTAGAAAGATCAATCCAAAAATCGAGATTTTCATAAGGTTCCTCTCGACCACAGCGTTCCTTGTATATAGTTCGTTGGTGATACAAGTTCTCAAAGGTAGACTCAAATCCATGATCTTCAAGATTTTGCATGCCATCACTAGATGGTAAGTTTAATATGTGACCTATCTCTTTAAATTCTCAATCTTCATTATGTCTTAAATGTTATGATCACGATGCTCGATTTCCTCAGTTAGAACTTATCTGTTGTTGCGACCGTGAATATGACCATATCAACCTTTCATTAGATCTTATGCTTGACTTTCTCAATTGAAACCTATATGTTCTGATATCAATTGACATCGGGCAGGATAACGATTATCCTACAGGCTAATGAGAAGGAGGATTTAAGGAGAAGATAAAAAGAGAAAGTGTTATCCTAACTCGACAAATAGTTAAACAAACGTTTATATAGACTCCAAATTTTAAGATAGAAAGAAAGAAAATAAATTCATACATATAAACATCAATTCCTAAATGGTTCAAAAGAAAAAAAAAAAATCCTATCAGAAAGCAAAATCTTTTACCAAACTCACAATTCTAAAATCGTCTCAAAATTTTTTTAAAAAAATTATAAAAGCAAAATATAAAAAATATTAAAAAAAAAATTTACCTTAAAATAACAAAAAGTATCCAACGAATCCCCATCAGTAATTTTGGGAAAATGCCAATTATCAATGAATGAAAGTTTGGACAGCACAAGTGTTGGAAGAATCATTTTAAAGACAATACTGATCAGCGGGTCATGGCTTGGGGAGGCGGTGGCATCGTCGCCATTATTATTTGCCCCTGCCTTTCCACGTTCGCGTGCCAACCTGCACAAATCCATCGAAATCAACCAATTCCTGATTCCAAAAGTTTTAACATCATATATATTATCTAAATATATTTTATCTAAATGCATGGAGTTGTTTAATTTGTACCTATGTTCATGTCGAAGCCACGGCGTTGGAGCTCACGGTACATCTGGCAGAGGGAGCAGAATTCGCAGAAGAGGTGGAGCAGGAAGTCGACGAAGGAATCCCCGCTCAGTCCGTACTGCGCCCTCATCTTGCTGCGGTAGAAGCACGAGTACACGAAGTGGCACCCCGTCAGGTACATTATCAGCACGTACAGCGCTCCGCTCGCCGCACACGCTGTGAATTAACTCAGATATACATATAACATATATATTTCGATTATAATCCAACCGCGTATATGTAGTTAAACTTTAATTATTTTATTACAAGTTGATCCTCTATCGATGATTTCTGCGACTTGGCCGAACGTGACGCAGGGGCAGCAGAAGGTGATGAGGCCTGGAAGAAGAACATATATATCCAAGTTAATTAATTAATTAATCATCCGAGCATCGACACTAAGATCCGAAACTAGAGGACGTGTGTGTGTGTGTCAATATCCGTACTGTTGCTGGGATCGTCGCAGCAGTCGAGGAGGCCGGTGGACCACGGACCTATCGGCTGAGGAGTTTGGACGACGTAGAAAGTGGCCAGTGGCGCAGTCACCGGGACGCCCACCGACGGCAACGGTGCCCCGTAGTAGGAAGGGTAGGTGGCCGCGTAGTAGGGAGGGTAGGTGGGTGCCGGGCCTGCCGGCGGATACGGCGGAGCTCCCGGACACGGCGGAGCTCCCGTACTGTAGTGGGAGGGATCCATGAGGACGGAGGAATCGAGAGATACGGGGGAAGAGTTGTGAGATAATTAAGTGTATTCTACATTAATTAGTTCCAGGTCCCTATTTAAAGCTCGAAGGCCGGCTTGGAGGGGATCCATGACAGAGGAGGGATCGGGAGATACGAGGCAGTAATTATGAAATAATTAGCTGTATTCCCGATTATTTAATTACACCTTAATTAAAGCTCAAAATGTTGAAAAAATATGAATGGAAAATGATTTCATTGTCAATCAGATGTTAATCCCACGTTGGGAGTTGAATGAGATTAAGGCCGGCTTAAAATAATTACAACGGTGGAAATTGTGGATGCACATGCTTGTAGCCTTGGCTTTCTGAGCACTTTGCCTTGCTTCCTAACCAACATCTCTGCTCCCGATCGAGCACTCTGCGCTCAGGTAGTGGTAACCCGCTCAAACTCGACCAACTCTACGTTCGGCAGTTAGGCGATGGACTTGACGCTTGGGCAATGCAATCTTTCCACTTCTCACTCAAGAAACTCTTGGCGCTCGGGTGTGCAATTAGCACTCGGGAAATTTGACTTGATACTCAACTGACTTAGGAGACAACACTCCACATCCCTCTTAGGGAGCTTTTGGCATTAGGGTAACTTAACATCCGAGTCTCTCAGACCTCACGACATTCGGTCCACTCAGTCAACTCAAGCACTCAGCCATTTAGCACTTAAAAGCATGAGTTTTGATCAGCTTGTGCATTTGGCAGCTCAACTTGGAACGTGACTCAACCGATCTAAGTTGACAGTATGAGATTATCAACTTAGGTTATCTCTACAGATAAGTCTGAGTATTTTTCATATTTTCAATTCAAATTATCCCTTATAACTCTGACAACAATCTTACAGATTGAAGATTGCCCAATAGTCTTAAAATAGAATCTAATCTATTGAGATGACCACAAATATGGTTGAGAAGCATATTGTTCAACACATTATGACCCCCTCCACCTCTATTGGAAATATGAAAATCAACTATAGGGAAAAGACAAAGAAGTTCACGGGGTTGAACTTCAAATGGTGGTAGCTAGCATAAGATGATCTTCTACCTGACCATGTTGAACTTGGCCCGATTCTTAACGGAGAAACCTCCCAAACTGGCTGAGAATGCTACTGATATCTAGACGATCAGTACAGTGGCATTATGGAATCATTTAGAGTTCCTATGCCAAAACTATATCCTCAATTATCTTGTCGACTTGCTATACGTTGTTAACGTCGGGCAGGATAGTGATTATCTTGCGGGTTCGACGAGAAGGCGGAATTGAGGAAAAAAGCAAAAGGAGAGAACGCCAAAACCAAGAAAAAATTATTAAAATTACTAGAAAAAGAAACTTTGTTACTAATAGAAAGATCTATCCTCATATAGCTAATCATATATTTATATAGACTCTATACGTTAAGACTAAGAAAAGAAAGAGATCTTAATATATAAACATCAGTTCCTATCTTGAAAAAAAAAAAAAAAAAGATCTTTCGGAAAATAAAATCTCTTAGAAGAAATAGAAATTAACACAATCTGACGCTAATTTAGACAAACTAAGATTCATAAATACTAAAAATACTAAAATTATCCTAGATACCATAAAATAGAAATTATTAAAAATAGTAATAAAATCTTCAAAAAACTATATTAAGGGCCTCAACGGTGGATTTTGTGCCCAAAAGTTGGCGGTTATTGGTTCCTATATAATAAATGTCGATTTTAAAACTCTGCATGTGTGAAATTTGACAGAACCTGATTTCGAGTCCCAAGTCAAGAGTTATGCCCCTTTGAAGTTTGGATTGATCTTGCATCAGTTGTATATAACATGAAGAGAATGCCTAAGGAACTGTGAGAGTCCTGGGAGAAGAAGTATAAGACAATAGATGTGGGGGCCAAAAAGTTCATTATTGACCAATTCCTGAATTACAAGATGGTTAACACTAAAATAGTGATAAGCCAAGTTCAGGAGTTTTAGGTGATCCTGCATGAGATTCACTCAAAAAGCATAGTGCTGAGTGAAACCTTCTAAGTGACAACTATCATTGCTAAGTTACCTTTCGGATGGAAGGACTTTAAGAACCACCTGGAGTATAAGCAGAATTGGAGATAAATGTTGAGGAACTTGTTAGACTTCATATTAAGAAAGACAACAAGTTAAGAGTTCATAGAAGAGATTGTTCTCTTAGGCTACTATGAAAGCAACATTGTCGAGCATGGTTAAAGCATGAAAGGTAATAATCCTTCTAAAATGGAACCCAGAGGAAGTATAAACAAATAATAATTCTCTGAAAAGTGCTTCCACTGTGATCAAGTCAGTCACAAATCTTTGGAATACAAGAAGTTGAAAAAGAATAAGCAGGGGGTCAACCTGAACAAGGGACTAGACATAGATAACCTCTACGTCGTCATCTTCGAACTGAACTTGGTAGACTCAAAACTAGGGAGCTGTTCCAATAAGGAGCTGTTCCACAACTTTGAAAAATTCAAAAATGGAGAAAAGCTGTTCATGGGAACTCAGTAACCTTGGACATCAAAGACCAAGGAAAAGTGGTGTTCAAGACGACCTCAGGCAAGTAATTCACTCTAAACAACGTACAACTATATATTTTGGAGATTCAAAAGAATCTAATATCTGGATCACTTTTAAGCAAGCATCACTTTCACATTATTTTTGAGTTGGACAGAGTTGTTCTGTTCTAGAATTAAATGTTTGTAGAAAAGAGCTATGTAACTGATAAGTCATTTAAACTCAGTATAATGACCATTAGGCCTAAAAATTCTTCCATTTATATGCTTGAATCTTTCTATTTATAACATGGTATACTAGAACATATTAATTGTTGGTACCCTAAGGTAGTTTTGATGTGATCAAACAAGTTAGGTTAGGTTGTGTTGTGTTTAAATCTGTGTCTAAGTGTGCAAGAACTTAGGAGCACAGGATGTCGAGCAAAAGACACAACTAGCGAGAAACACGACACGGGAGAGAGCCGACGGGGTCGATACGTCTGAGGGACGAGGTGCTGCAGAAGAGTACGCGGGCAGATGAGAAGGAGGCGCGCGACATTTCCGAGGGGTGAGAAGCCAGAGCGGAAGCTTGCTTGAGAAAACCGGAAGTTAGGTTCAGGTGAACCATATTCCGAATTGTCGAAATCACCCAAGCGAGAGAAGTCGGAGTGGAAGACTCGGACCGAAGCAAGTGGAGCTGAAGTTAGAAGACTGACACCACAAATCAATATTTTGCTGATTCTGGTGATCGGAGCGCTCGGACTGGGGGCGCCCGGACCAGTCAGGGGTGCCCGGAGCAGTCGGAGGCGCCTGGAATGATTCTGGGCACTCGAAACCCAATTCTTAGCCAAATTTGATGTGACATGTATCGTTGCATCGAGGATAAAATATTATCTCATTCTAGGCGCCTAGAACCCTTCCAGACACCCCGAGCAGAGCTATATAAATAGCTCTGCTCCTAGAAGCTAAACACAATAAGAAATATCTAAACAACACTTGTATACACTTCCTTTTCTATTTAGCTTCGTCTTTCTGTGCTTTCATTGCTGTAAAGAGGATTCTCCCCCTGAAGGAGAAAATAGTGCGACTTCATCTGCCTTTGATTAACAACCTCCTCAGTTGTAATCAAATAAACTTGTGTGCCTCTGTCCTTTAGTCTTTTTAGTATTTTTATATGCAAGTGTTATTTTAATTAAGTTATTTGTTCTAAAAAGACTATTTTGTTTTATATTTGTGTAGGGGCTATTCACCCCCCCTCTAGCCAGCCGTCAAGGGTCCTAACAAGTGGTATCAGAGCCAAGATGCTTCAAGAGGATTAACCGCCGAACAAAGCACACGAGATGGTCAGACCGAGCATCTACCCACCAAAGTTCGAGGGGGAGTTCGTAAGCTAGAAAAAGAGAATGGAGGTATTCTTTAAAACTAATTTTGAATTGCTTTTAATAATGAAGTTTAGTTTTATAGCACCCGGAGGTAAGAAAGAATACCAGTGGATGAAGAAGGAGTAGGCCAACTTCGTGGCAAACGATAAAGTAGAGTTTCATCTACTGAGTGTCCTACTACCACAAGAAGTCAACCGGATCGGAGCTTATGAGTCCGCCAAGGAGTTTTGGGAAAAATTCCTGGAACTTCACGAAGGAACCTCGGAGGCGAAACTTATGAGACGGGACTTACTTCACAACCAGATCAGCAACCTCCAATTAGAAGAAGACGAAACTATATCACACCTTCACTTGAGGATCAAGGAGCTCATTAATGGACTTTCAAATCTCGGAGAAAATGTAAGCAATTGAGATTCTCTATGGTACACTCTTAATGCATTCCCTAGAAATACGAAATGGGCATTATTAGTAGATGCCTACTATATCTCTAAGGATTCAGAATCTCTTACCTTAGAAGAGTTATTTTCAACTTTTGAAGTTCATGAAACGAAATGTGCAGATTCGAAGGAGCCGAAGCACAACGTTGCCTTTAAGGCAAAGATGGACAAACAAGATTCAGAATCCTCTGTCGATGACGACGAAACGACAATGATGGTAAGGCGATTCAAAAAATTATTTAAATCCAGAAAAACTAACCATCTGTAGGGTAAAAAGAAAAGAAAAATCAAATGCTACCACTACAATGAAGAAGGGCATGTTAAAGACAACTACCACAAGTTGAATTACAAGAATAAGAGCAAGAACAAGAATCATGTCCAACCTAACGAGTACAAGATGTTAAAGGCTACGTGGGACAAAACATCGTCCGAATAAGAGATTGAGGCTTTCTCCGGACTTGCGTTAATGACAAGTCATCAAGAAAACGAACACAAAGCAAGCTCGTTCGAAATGAGCATCGATGAAGGGGATCTACATCGGATGAAAGCAGCAGTTCAGGGGGAGCTACGGATGATGAGATCGACAAGGTAAGTCAGGTATGATCTCTGCCTCCCGATAAATTATTCAAGTTTATTAAATTATTGTCAAAGGATTGATGTAAGTTAGAAAAAGAAAACCAAGAGTTAAAATTAATTTTAGCTAAATATTCTATTAGAAGAATTTGACAAGATAAAATTGGAAAATGATAATTTGCATATAGAAATAGCATACTTGAAAAATTGTGCATGTTCGTTTAATCAAAACAATAAAAGATATAATAATTTGAACTGGTATTTTAAATACCATAAGGGACAAATTAAGAAAATTTTTAAAAAATATATACCCAAAAGATTTTTAATTAATCCAGTAGGCTGGAACCTATATTGGGTTCCAAAATCTTGTTTAAATTAAAATTTAAATTGGACTTAGAGCTTTCAGAGAGTAAATTAAATGTTTAATTTTCTTAAGAGGCTTTGTCTAGAAAATGATTGTTGCTCCAATAATCAAGAAGGTCTAGTACCTCGCCACAGCCTGGAAGTTAATTAATAAAATAAAATATTTAATTGACTAACTGATAAATCATTTAATTATAATTAATGCTTTAAATAGTTACTCAAAGATTTTTACTTAGAAAAGTTTTTTTTTAAACTTAAAGTTTCTAAAATTATTGTAATTTTTTAAGTGATATCAAAATTATTTTCAAAGTTTTTTTTGATAAGTTTTTCAAAATTGTTGGAAAATCGGAGTTTTTTAAAACTAAAATTTTCTTATTTTTGAAAAGTTACCCTTAGATTTTTTTGTACCTCATTTTTTATGTGATCAAAAGGGGAGAAGGGAAGCTTAAGTCTAGGGGAGGAAGCTTAACCTTTTTTCTTTTATTTTATTGTAAAATTTATTTCTTTTTCTTTATGATTGATTTACCCTAACTTAACTTGGGTTGCTCACATCAAAAAGGGAGAGATTGTTGGTACCCCAAGGTAGTTTTGATGTGATCAAAAAAGTTAGGTCATGTACTGTTGTGTTTAACTCTGTGTCTAAGTATGCAGGAACTTAAGAGCATAGGATGTCGAGCAAAAGACGTAGCTAACGAGAAGCACGGCACGGGAGAGAGCCGATGGGCTCGGTACGTCGGAGGGACGAGGTGCTGCGAAAGAGTACGCGGGAGGACGAGAAGGAGGCGCTCGGAGTTTCTTAGGGATGAGAAGCCGGAGCGGAAGCTTGTTCGAGAAGGCTGGAAGTTGGGTTCGGGTGAGCCCTATTCTGGATGGTTCAAATCACCCAAGAGACCAGAGCCGGAGTGGAAGACCCGAACCGAAGCAAGCGGAGCCGAAGCTGGAAGTCCGACGCCACAAATCAGCATTTTGTTGATTCTTGTGATTGGGCGCCCGAAGCAGACCGTGGCACCCAGAGCAGTCCAGGGCGCCCAGAGCAATCCGAGGTGATCGGAATGATTCCGGACGCCTGGAACCCAATTCTTAACTAAATTTGGTGTGGCATGTACCGTTACGCCGGGGATAAAATATTATCCCATTCTAGACTCCTGGAACCCTTCCAGGCGCCCCGAGCAGGGCTATATAAATAGCCCTACTCCCAGAAGCTAAACACAACAAGAAATATCTAAGCAACAATTGTACACTTCCTTTTTTTGTTTAGCTTCGTCTTTCTGTGTTTTCATTGTTGTAAAGAGACTTCTCCACCTGAAGGAGAAAATAGTGCTACTTCATCTGCCTTGGATTAACAACCTTCCCAATTATAACCAAGTAAACCTGTGTGCCTCTGTCCTTTTGTCTTTTTAGTATTTCTTATATGCAAGTGTTATTTTAATTAAGTTATTTGTTTGAGAAAGGTTGTTTTGTTTTATATTTGTGTAGGGGCTATTCACTCCCCCTCTAGCCGGCTGCCAAGGGTCCTAACATTAACTACGATGTATTACATGGATTAATTAACATATAGAATATATCTACATTCTACATTGACCAGAAACACAATTGTGAGACTTGTATTAAAGATAAAATGACAAAGTCATTCTTTCAACATATTGAAAGAAGTAGTGAACCACTCATCCTAATTTACACATGTTGAGAGATTGTTGGTGAAATTGTCCTTGGGTCATGGTTAACTAGTTTGACTAAGCTCAAGTGGATTCGAACTTGAGTTTTGATGTTTGGACAATATATGAGAAGAGGTCAAGTAGGTCATGGAAGACCAGGTACTTTACTTGGAAAGTCCTAACTGGAGGTTAGGTAAGACAAAGTTCTAACTCATGGGTTAGGCAAGGGTAAAGTCCAAGTGAATCAAGGAAGACCACACGTTGACAAATGGAAAGACCTAACTGTGGTTAGGCAAAGGAAAGTCCAAATGGGTCAAAGAGGACCACACATTGGCAAGAGAAAAATTCTAACTGTGGTTAGGCAAGAGGAAAATCCAAGTGGGTCAAAGATAATCGTACTTGATGATCGAAAGTATAACGAGAAGTTGACAAAGTCCAAGTAAGTCAAAGGTTGACTAGACACTTGGTGGGGAAGACCCAACAGGTCATGGTTGATCGAATGTTGGGCAAGAAAATCCTAGACTTGGATTAAGCAAGTAAAGGTTGGGCAATTGATTAGCCCTAAGTTAATCAATTAGGAGGTTCTTGTGAGAACACAAAAGGGCTCGAATTTATTGGTCAATCGATTAGGTCGAGCCTAATCGATTAAGGTTACTCCAATCAATTAGGATGGATTCCTAATCGATTGGGATCTTCACGAAGAGAAATTGTGAAAACAATGTCTGAATCAATTGGCTCAATCGATTCAGTCACTGCTAATCTATTGGGTCAATCATTTAGGCAGTATTTTATCGTGAAAATGAATAATCGATTGAGGCAATCGATTAATGCATTCTCGTGAGTGAATAGAGAGTTGTAGAATTGATTGGGTAATTGATGAAGGCTCTCTAAATCGATTGGAATAGCTCACCAATCAATTAAGGTTCGAAAAAAGAGTCGTTCTACAGGAGTGAGCCTAATCGATTGGGAGGTGTCAAAGAACCCTAGAAAAGGGTTTTTGTGGACATTTCGAACTAGATCCTTTACACACACTCTCCTCCAGTTCTTGAGCAAGTGTTGCTGCATTTTTCAAACTTCAAGAGGCATCTACAAGTGACAAGAGATCAAGCAAGGAAGGTTTTCATTATATTGTGTATTTACTTCCTTGTTTTCTTTGTATTTTTGTTTATACAAGGCTTCTCCGCCTCCTCTTTATTTCTGAGGAGTGATTTCATAATGGATGAGATCATGAGGAGAGTAGACCCTTGGATTAGTCACCTTAAGGAAGTGGATATTAAGTAAAATAAAGGGTGTTAACATTACTTTACGTTTTTCACTGTAAATCATCATCAACGAAGCAATTAGAACTAATTACCCCCCAACTTCCAAAGTGTCCTAACAACACTGATGTGTGTAACCTAAAAGGGATTAGTGGAAATAAGTACTTTATTACTTTTATTGATGATAACATAAAATATTAGTATATATATCTTTTCAAAAGTAAAAATGAAATTATAGAGTTCTCTATAAAAATGGGGTTGAAATAACGTAATAAGAAGAACAAGAGATGTGAAGTGACCAAAGCAATATGTATCATTGTTCATTTAGTTGTGTTAAACATGAGATAAGACATGAAATAATAATTTTTTATACTACTCAGTAAAATAATATTATTGAGCAAAAGAATCATATTTTGAAAGAGAGTTTTGTATTATAAAAAAAACTAAATAAGTAGTTCAAATGGTTATTATTTGTTCTTTAATTTGTTGATTCCTGTAGGTCAAACTTTTTAATAAAACAATTATTTGAAATCCATTAAATTGATTTCTTTTAGATTCTATTCAAATTAATGAGGAAGAACATAAAATAATTTTTTTTCACTCTCGTTGTTGGGAGGAAAAACACAAACCTTGTAATTAGAATTTAAATTAGTGTTATAAGTCTTTCTCTAAGAATAACTTTGATTGAATTTGATTTGGTTAATTAAAATTGAATAATTTGATTTGGTTATATATATATATATATTAAAAGATAGTATTATTTTAAAGTAAAGTTGACTTTGATTCAACTTAATAATTAGCTGGCCTAATCAAAATTAATTATTCAAATATAATGTTTATATCTTTATCAACGAATTAACTAGATAAAATAATTGAACTTGACTTGACATTTTATTTATGTAAAACTAACTTGTTGTGTTAAAATAATACAGGTTGAGTTTTTATTTTATTTAAACTGAGTTATTGTATTAAAATAATACGACTTGACTTGTATTCTAGCTCGGATACTCGTAACCAAAAACAGAAAAATACTAGCAATTTGCTCTTGACCGGGCGACCATCGGGCTCATAAGCAAACTGCATAGGGAGGCCACGACTCACGAGGCCTAGCAAACTAAACGAATTTGGTGAAAATCCACAGTTTTAGCTGCATTATTCAGACTTCGTGGCTGCCTTCCAAGCTGCACGTCCTCTAAGACGATTAATTGATTTTATAGAAGTTTTTTATTATTCATTAAAATAAATTAAAAAGTATTTTGACCCCTTCAAAAGTTCACCATCCTATAATTATATGTCCCATTTAAAAAAAATCATATATCGATATATATTTTCGTATGCGCTTTCAAAAATAGATTTTCATGTGGTGTTGACGGATGACGATAACTGAGCCGGTGGTACCTGGGCTCTGCGCACACTCAGACATACACACAGGCATTAGAGGTCAGAAATTAGGGGAAAAGTCCCCGGAGCAAACCCTCCGATGCTCAAGTTAGATATTTTTTCCCCAAACGAACAGTGTACAAAGGAGAAAGAAAGTAAAAGACAAGTGTGAATGTGCAAGAGAGCGTACCTGCGTAAGGGAGATAACCTCCCTTTTTATATGACAGTGCGTACCTTCTGAAGCCTGATTGATGTCAAAGAATGTCGGGTATTAGGACTTGTCGGGTGATGAAGAACACGTGTCATATCCTATAGACTGAATGAAAGTTCCATTTGCAGGTGATTGCAGACCGTTAGAATATTTCCTGACAATTTGTAGTTATTCCCTGATATTTCGTAGTTATTCCCTGACAAGCAGTTACGATTCTCTGATTTTGTTTACGCGTAGCGCCTTCTATCCTGCCCGGGTATGAATAGGGCAATTCGGGATGATTAGCCGGGTATCACCTGACCTACATCGTGGGGGGTCGGGAGTTGTGGAGAGATCGCCTAAGAGTCAACCGGGAGTTAGTTGATCGGGAGTTAACTTGCTGAGAGAACTAGGCCTGGAGTCTTGGTCTGCGAGCACCCGATCGAGAACCATGTTACTGTCGTAATCCCCCAGTCCTACTTCTCTTTTCCTTAACCATCGACTGTCACGTCCCCTTGACCTCTGACTGTTACGTCCCCTTGACTTCTGACTATCTAATTTTATCGGACCCTACCATTATGTACCGTATCAATATTATTTTAAAGTAAAGTTGACTTTGATTCAACTTAATAATTAGCTGGCCTAATCAAAATTAATTATTCAAATATAATGTTTATATCTTTCTCAACGAACTAGATAAAATAATTGAACTTGACTTGACATTTTATTTATGTAAAATTCACTTATTGTGTTAAAATAATACAGGTTGAGTTTTTATTTTATTTAAACTGAGTTATTGTATTAAAACAATACGACTTGACTTTTATTCTAGCTCGGATACTCGTAACCAAAAACAGAAAAATACTACCAATTTGCTCTTGACCGGGCGGCCATCGGGCTCACAAGCAAATTGCATGGCGAGGCCACGACTCACGAGGCCTAGCAATACTTTCAATTTGTTCCGGAAGCGTTGCTTTTTCTTGAGAAATGATACAATTTATTTTTCATATTTAATTAATTTTTTATTTAAATATATAATTATTCTAAAAAATTTAGAGGTTAAGATAAAAGATACATGATTTGAATCTTCGGAAATGAGTGTAGACTCGTGACTTAATTCGTTTTTGGACTCATCATCTTGTTCCGACTCATTTTCTGATTCTGATCCGATTATTATCAGTGTGAGGTAGTTGTGATGCTTCTGATTTTCGACATTTGATTCATCTGAAGTTGATTCGTCCTATGTCATCTTGAATACCTTCTTCCTTCTGGTTGTTTTGGGTTTGCCATCTTTCATCTTTGTGTTGGAGTAATCTATGTATCCTAGGTTTTGATATTTGGGTAAAGGTTTAATGTAGGTTTATTGTTGTATTTGATATGCATTGTGAGCGTACAGGATATAGATACAACAAGCAAAGTCCAAGTGTAAGTCTTGGCGGTGTAAGTCCAAACATGTAGTCTTGGCAACATAAGTCCACGTGTGACTTGGTAATGGATGAAGTCTCAGAGGCACAACCTCTTGGCAAAGAAAGATCCGATAACAATGACAAGGCCAATGTAAGCTCCAGAAAGAAAGATGTGAAGGATGGGAGGCATTTGAGGGACGCAAGACTGATGGAGGATGCTAGAAAGCTAGGTCTAGGTTGTGCGGGCAAGGATGAGTGCATGGGAGATTGTACTTAGGGTAAAATCCTATGTTTAGAGTTTTACTGTAACAATTACTGTAGTAGTACTATAGCAATTACTATAGTAGTTACTGTAGCAATTGACTGATATTTTCATCAGTCGATTGGTAGCAAATAGAATACCTCTATTCGCTCAACTCATGAGGATTAGTCGACTGGTATCAAGTCGTTGGCCTATGACGGTCGAATTCCACATAGGACAAGTCGATTAATGTTTTTACCAGTTAACAGGTCGCGGGACAATAACTTGGTGTTTTCCTCACGAGTTATATTTAATTGAGCTTGGGATGATTAGGCAAAGTTAACGAAATTAGTGGTAGTTAACCCTAATTAGTAGTCAACAAGTTCTCAAGTGTTCTTTGTGTTCCAAGAGGTGTTGGTTGGTGTTGTGGTGAGGTTTCTCCATCCACAAGGACACTTGAGATAGCTAGAGTTTGCCAGGGACTAATCCACGATGGATAGGGATCATCCACTTTATGGACAGTCGTCGACTAGGAGCAAGTAATCTCCAAACCACGTTAAACGACGTTTAATGGTTTGCTTATTTCTTCTTGTCTTTAGCTTTCGTATTTGTGCTTGTATTGTCTGTATTCCGTTGTGTTAACAAATACGTAAGAAAGCGAATTTGGGGTCAACATCTATTCAACCCCCCTTCTAGCCCGGCCACCGATCACCAACACTTTGGGCACTCATGCTTGTAGTGTCCTTTCTTGTTATACCCGTAGCATGTGATCTTCGCCTTCGTGTCATTTGATTTGATTACCTTTTGTTGGTTCTTTTTCAAGAAATTGTTCTTTCTTCATGTCAATATTTTTTTAACCATGTTCATGAGTTGTTCTTCTTCGTCTTTTGAGCAAGATTCAGATTCTGGTTCTGGTTTATTCTTGCGTTTGGTTTCTTTTGAGGGACCTGTAAAGAGTGCAATACATTTCTCGACCTTCTTTGAGTTAGTTTATTCATGGAGTTCAAGTTCACAAAATAACTCATCTAGTTTTAATTTAGATAAATTCCTCAAGATTTTGTAGGCATCCACGATGGATGCCCACAATGTATTTTGAGGAAACATGTTTAGAGCATACCTTATCAAATCTCAATTCTCCATTTGATGGCCGATTGTATGGAGCCCGTTGAGGATGTCCTTTATCCTCCCGTGCAATTTAATGGAAGATTCTCCTTCCTACATTTTTATGTTAAATAATTTATTTAAAATAGGTCCCTTTTGTTACCTTTGCGTCATTGGTTCCCTCATGTAGTTCTATGAGTTTGTCTCATAGCTCCTTCGCATTTTCGTGCGGGCCGATGCGGTTCAGTTCTTCCTTCATTAGCCCACACTGGATTATGTTGGGGGGGCCTTGAAGTCAATCTAGACCTTTTTCTTCATCTTCGGATTCTAATTTTCCGGGTCCATTGGAATTCTGAGGTTGTGGTCGACTGGAGCAGCTTGTATCCTTTGGTGACACTGAATCATTGGTTAAAGTTAGTCTTTAGGTATACTTCCATTCGCTTCTAATATAGAAAATCGTCACCGTGTAAGAGGAGAGGATGAACTAAGTTGTATCCCTCATTTTAGGCCATGAGCCTTGCACATAAAGAAGAAAAGGAAAGAAGTCTCAAAACTAGGTATTGGATTAGTAGTGTGGGAGAAGAAAAAAGATATTAAGACTCGATTAGTGTTCCACCAATTTAGAGTAGTTTGCAGCTAATTTTTTTTCAAAGAGGTAATTTTACCAGTTTGGATTATATCGAAAAAAACACAAAAACCAAAAGCAAATGGAAAGAAATTAAAAGTCACTCCCTTACCTGATTGATGGCTGCACCAATTCAAAGTGGTACCAGCTCTGATACCACTTGTAGGATCAGAAAGACGCTAGAGGGTTGGTAAATAGTGTTCATCGAAAAATCATGATTAAAAATAGGTACACAACGAAAGAATAAAAGACAACGCTAACAAAGTCAAGTTTTACTTGGTTCGGGGCCTTCAACGACTCCTACTCCAAGGCTCGCGATCGTCAATTGCTTTCATTGGGACTATCAATTCGAATAAGATGTTACAAATATTGAGTGTAAGAACTAAAATTGTTACCACCAAATAGAAAGGAAATAAGAATTTCTATAGCAATCTTTCAATGTCGTCTGAGCTTTTTCGGAGCAACACGCAAGAGAGAAACTTGTAATAGTTATTGTTTTTGAGCTCCCGGTCGAATGCCTTTATATATGCCCATTACGGATGCCTGGAACCCCTCTGGGTGCCTGGACCATATGACTCCTCCAATCGACGCACTCCACATAAGCTTCTGGATGAATTTTCAGGTCTGGGCGCCTAGACCGACTCGGGCCGCCCAAACCGCTCGAGTGCTCGCGACACCCACCCAAGCGAGCTTGGTCCGGGCGCCTAGACTCCCCTTTTCTTCGGCAATTTCTTTCTTGTAGAAAAAGGTTAGCTCAGACAACAGAAAATATATTTACCCTGCAAAGCAGAGTTATCACAACACAATAAAGTGGTAGTAATTAGATCATGTCTCCCCGAGATCAAGATCTAGTCAAGGTCTCAGTTTAGGTTTTCCAAATGGATCTAAGTTGGATCGACGCCTACAGTTTCTCAATGGGAAACGCGTCCTCACTGAATCTCTCCTCCAATTGCTTACCTTCACTTACCGCTTGCAATCGCTTGACTTGCTTTTAACCCACCAGGTCTTCCCGACATTTGTAAGGTCCACAGACCCAACTGGATTTCGGTCGATTGTCAGGTCCCACAGACCCAATCAGATTTCCCGCCAGATATCAGGTCCCACAGACCTATTTAGACTTCGCACTAGCTATCGAGTCTCGTAGACTTAGCTGGATTTCAGCCTGGTGTCAGGTCATTCAGACCAGTCAACTCTTGCACACTTAGTAGAAAGGTTAGACAAATATCACATCTAACTTTAACCTATTTATTATATATCAAAACCATATTATTAGTGCAACCTGCACCAACAAGACGATACGGGAGAGAGTCGATGAGTTCACTGCATCCGAGAGACGAGGTGCTGTAGAAGAGTACGTTGGCGGACGAGAAGAAAAGGGACGAAAAGTCAGATTGGAAGCCTGGAACCCTTCCAGACGCCCCGATCAAGATTATAAATACAGTCCTGATCCCAGAAGTTAAAAATAACACTTGTAATCTATATTTTTTTTTTCCTATTTAGCTTTGTAATTCATTGTTTCAACTATTGTAAGAGACTTCTTTATCTGTAGGAGACTTTAGTGAGCTTTCAACGTTCTTTATCTAAAGGAGACTTTAGTGAGCTTTCAACGTTTTTTATCTAAAAGAGATTTTAGTGAGCTTTCAACATCTTGGATTAATAATATTTTGATTACAAACTAAATAAATTTTGATACCTCTTTCTCTCTTTAATTAATTGTTTAAATTTTTTATGTAAATATTAGTTTTAATCAAACTGAAAGATATTTATTTTTTTACAGAATAATTCATCTCCATTTATCCGATCACGCCCTTCCTCTGTCAATATATAATATTGCAAGCTACTTATTGGCTGTCATTGTGAGCCCATGTGGAAAACAGCGTTAGATGTGCGCTTCATATTGGTGATGTGTTTACCTGGAAGGAAGGAAAATAAATAAGTGAAAATTTATTCATTTGATTTGGTCAAATTATATATACATATATACATAAGGGTGTAATCGAGTCGAGCCAAGCTGAACTCTTGAATATTTAAACTTGGCTTATTTATAATCGAGCCGAGATCAAGTTTTATTTAATGAATATATTCATGACTCACGAGCTTATTCGAATTTTTATCGAGCCTAAACAAGCTTAATAAATATAAATCATAAATTTAAATATTAATTAAAAATTAAATTATATATTTAGAGAAAATTATAATATTATTATTAAATTTTATAATTTTATTTTAATAAATAAATTTAATATATTTATCTATATTTTTCATAAGTAGAGTGCAAAATCTATAAATTCAATATCAAAACTATTATTTTTTTTATTTAAAAGTTGCTTAATGAACTTAACGAACGTGTTCACGAGCTAACGAGCCGAATATTACGAAGTTTGAGCTTGGTTTGTTTATCTTAACAAGCCTCATTAAACGAGCTCAAACGAGCTTTTATCGAATCGAGCTTCGAATAGCTCGCGAGCGGCTTGGTTCATTTACACCCCTATATATACACGGTTCATTTACACCCATATATATACACGAGTATGATATTGTAGCGTCGCGCAGCTTATGAGGTTTTTTAAAAAAAAAAAAAATAGTTTTTTAAAACTTTCTACCCTTAAATTTAGACTTCCAAATTCCTTTAGATTCAGACTTTACAATTAGATTATAATATTTAATTAGAAGAAAAATAAAAAATAAATAAATTTAGATATTTAGGGATATAGTACTGTGTTTATAGATTATAGTAATATATTTAAGGAGTTAATGGGTAGAATCGAACAATCCAACCCTGTTTTTAAAGAAACTAATATTACTAGGTGAAACCAATATAATTTTTTTTCAATCAATGATGAGAGAGCGAAAAAAATATTTATTTCTAATTTATACAAATCTGAAATAGATTTTCAATCTCAAATTTTAATTAAATTTTAAATGATTCTTTTTACAAAAAATCATACTATCTTTTATTTTATAATTCATGTTTATTTTTTTTATAAATTTTATATATAATTTTATCTCAAATTTATTTTTTAAATTCTTTTCAATTATTATATTATTATGAACCAACAACTAATTTTCCAAATCAAATTTGTTTTAAATTTTGTTTTATATTTATTTTAAAATATTATATTTTATTAAAATAAAATAGATTAATAATTTTATAATAAATCTGTCTCTGCTTTATTTTCATTTTTAACTTTTATTAAAATTTTAACAAATTTTACGATGAAAATTATACTGTCTTAAATTCGGGTTATAATTTGTTTTTTATATTTATTTATAAAAATTTATTTATAATTTCATATTAATTTTATTTTATATTCTTTCATTGAATTTTAAAAGTTTATATGTAATTAATATTTTCATAGTAAAATTGTCTTTATTAATTTATAAATCTGAAATAAATTTTATTTGGGTCTTAAAAAAATCAGTATTTAAAGATCTGTTTTTGTGCAGTGGAATTAAGTATAAGAAACAAAATGATCTAATTAATATTTTAGATTAAATTGTTCCATCAGAATTTGATCTATTTATTTATATTTGATTCAAGTCTAATCTGATCCAATTTTAATCTAAAATGATTTATAATTTAAATCTAATTTGAATTTGATCTGATATGAAATTATTCATTTATTAAAATATATTCATCTTAACCTAAATTCAATCTGAACTTAATCTAAAAAGACTCATTTTATTAAAATATATTTATTTTAAACTGAAATTAACCAAAATATGATCCGAATTTGACCCAAAAATATTTATAAATATATTTACGAATTATAATCAAGTCATTTTATATTAATTCAAATTCTATCCATTTATTAATCGTGTCAATTAAATTGATTCAAATCCGATCCTTCGAGGAAAGCCTGTATCACCTTGAACTCAGCAGTGATCCGATCTACGCAAGCATGAATCTGGTCTAAAGATGGATTTGTGTGCTGCAGCAGTAGCTGAAAGCATCTGCCCTGCGCTCGGTCGACTGCGACTTCGCCGAGCTTGTTGATCAGGAACTTAGAGATAGATATCTGCCTTTGCCAAGATCAACTCCGATCGACAATAGGGATCTTTTGATCCGTTTATAGATGAGGTCCATCCAAATCAAAAGTCCTCATCAATGAATCATCTCTTGATCCATAATTTATAAATCAGAGGATCTATTCTCTCCTATCGGTGTTTGGATCGTTGAGATTTGTGTTTTTTTTTAGGGTTTAGGATTTAGGGTATTTAACTACGAGTATCCGAGCTATAATTAATCAATAAATAAATATCAAGTCAAGTTCTATTATTTTAATACAAGAAGCCAGTTTGAATAAAACAAAAACTCAAGTTGTATTATTGTACTTGGTCAAGTCGTATTATTTTAATACAACAAGCTAGTTCTAAAAAAAATTAAGAAGTCAAGTTGTGATATTTTATTTAGAAAAAAATTACTATTAGAAAGACATTAATTTTGATTAAGCCAGCTAATTAAGTTAAAACTAGGCCAACTTTGCTATTATAATATGATGACAGTAGATTTAGAATAATACTATATACAAATCGCACTGTGCACACGCAGGATAGCGCCTCCTTGTTATTTTTTTATTTTTTTAATTTTTTCATTTAAAAAAAATAATATTCCTTTAAATATAAATCTTAAATATACTATTATATCCCATCAACACATTATTATACTCTGTAAATATCGATTTTTTTTAAAAAAAATTCTTTTGACTGAACATTATAACTCAATTGGAAAATCTGGAGGTAAAATTTTTAAATAAAAATCTCAAATACATTACTATACACATAAATGCTTATTTTTTTTTTATTTTTAAAAAATAATATTTCTTCAAATATAAATCCTAAATATATTATTATATCTCATATTTTATTTTTTTTTCATTTTTATTTTTTCTTTTGACTAAATACTATAACTCAATTGGAAAACTTCAACCTTAGAGATAAAATTTTTAATTTTTTTTAATATAAATCTCAAATACATTACTATACTCCCTAAACATATTATTATACCTGTAAATACCTAAATTTATTTTTTAAAAAAAAAAATCTTTTAATTTAATACTATAATCCAATTGAGAAGTCTGAACTCTAGAGGATTTGAGAAGTCTAAATCATAGGGGTATAAAGTTAAAAAAAAACTAAATTAAAAAAAAATAAAAATAAAAGCTTGACGCGCTGCGTGACGTGCACAGTCATATACTGTAGCGTTGCATAGCGTATCAGATTCGTGTGTATACATAAAAATATAATCCGAATCAAACAAGAAAAAAATCAAGTTAGAGTCATGTCTTATTAAATTTGGGTCGAGTTCAGGTTAACCTAATTGATACGATTAATAAACGGGTCAAGTTCGGGCTAATCTGAAATGACCCGATTACAACTCGCAAATCCATTTATAAATATTTTTCGACCGGATTCATGTCAGATTCTGGTTGAATTCGGATTAAAATAAGCATATTTTAATAAAATGGGTCTTTTTGGGTCGGGTTTGAGTTAAGTTCAAGTTAAGAATATATTTTTATAAGTGTTTCATTGTGAATCGAGTCGGATTCGGATTATTGGTCATTTCAGGTCGGGTCCAGATTAAATATATATAAACGGGTCAGATTTAGATCGAACCTGCTATACCCCAACAGAATGGTGTGGCGGAACGAAGGAATAACACTCTTATGGAAATGATTAGATCAATGATGAGTTATTCAGAATTACCAAATTCATTTTGGGGATATGCTCTGGAAACTGCGACGTACATTCTGAACTTGGTACCTTCTAAGTCAGTACCCTCTACTCACATAAAATTGTGGAATGGGCATAAGCCTAGTTTGAAACATATTCGGATTTGGGATAGTCCAACATATGTACTGAAGGGAGACGCTGATAAGTTGGAATCACGTACAGAAGTTCGCTTATTCGTGGGATATCCTAGAGGAACGAAAGGTGGTTTGTTTTATAGTCCTAAAGATCAGAAGGTCATTGTTAGCACCAATGCCCGTTTTTTAGAAGAGGACTATGTAATGAACTACAAGCCTATGAGTAAAATTATTCTTGAGGAAATAAAAGAGAACACTTCTACTTTAGTACCAACGGTACAAGATGAGATACCACAAGTAACTGCAACATGTGTCACAAATGATGCATAATTACAGGTAGTGCCTCGTCGTAGTGGGAGGGTTGTTAGGCAACCTGATAGATTGATATTTTTGGGAGAGTCTTCAGACTTGATCCCTGGTGAGCATGAAGTTGATCCCTGGACATATGATGTAGCACTCCAAGATAAAGATACAATATCTTGGCAAAGTGCAATGAACTCTAAAATAGAATCTATGCATTCTAATCAGGTCTGGGAGCTTGTAGAACCACCAAATGATGTAAAAGTCATTGGATGTAAATGAGTCTACAAAAGGAAAAGAGGAATAGACGGGAAGGTGAAAACCTTTAAAGTGAGACTTGTTGCGAAGGGGTACACTAAAAAAGAGTGAATCGATTACGAGGAAACTTTTTCGCCGGCAGCCATGCTTAAGTCGATCCTGATTCTTTTATCTATTGCTACTCATATGGATTATGAGGTTTGGTAAATGGATGTCAAGACAGCTTTCCTTAACGGGAGTCTTGAAGAAAACATTTATATGAAGCAACCAGAGGGATTCATTGCGAAGTGCAAAGAGCATCTTGTATGTAAGCTCAATCGGTCCATTTATGGGCTGAAGCAAGCTTCGAGATATTGGAACATCCGGTTTGATGAAGTGATCCAGTCTTATGGATTCATTCAATATTCGGATGAGTCTTGTGTATACAAGAAAAGTGACAGAAACGTGGTGGTATTTCTTGTACTCAGATGACATTTTGCTCATTGGCAACAATGTCAAAGTATTGTCAGACGTAAGAGTATGGTTGTCCAAGCAGTTTGATATGAAAGACTTGGGAGAATGTGGGCATATTCTTGGGATCAAAGTAATAAGGGATTGTAAGAAAAGGATGTTGTGCTTATCCCAAACTTTATACATCAATACTATCCTAGCTCGTTTTAGCATGCAAAACTCCAAGAAATGTTTTCTACCTTTTCGGCATGGAGTACTTTTATCTAAAGAAATGTGTCCTAAGACACCAAAGGAGATAGAGGAGATGAAGGCAGTTCCTTATGCTTCGGCTATAGGAAGTCTAATGTATGTAATGCTATGTACGAGACCAGATATCTATTTTACCATGGGCATGGTTAGCAGATATCAAAGTAATCTAGGACCGGGACATTGGACTGTCGTAAAGCATATATTAAAATACCTGAAAAGGACTATAGATTATATGCTGGTTTACCAGGCAAATGATTTGCTCCCTGTGGGTTACACAGATGCGGACTTCCAATCAGATAGGGACAGTAGTAAGTCAACCTCGGGGTATGTGTTTACTTTGGGAGGTGGAGTCATAGCATGGAGGAGTGTTAAGCATAAATGCGTTTTAGACTCCACTATGGAAGCTGAGTATGTGGCAGCATCTGAGGCAGCAAAGAAGTTGTATGACTCAGAAACTTCTTGATAGACTTAGATGTGATTCCTGGTTTGCCAAAGTTATCACAATTTATTGTGATAATAGTAGTGCAGTAGCAAACTCGAAGGAACCACGAGCCTATAAGGTAAGTAAACACATTGAGCGCAAGTACCACCTGATACGAGACATCGTAAAACGAGGAGAGGTTGTTATCGCCAATATTACATTAGGAGATAGCCTGGGAAATCCTTTCACTAAGGCCCTTCCGACGAGAGCTTTTGATAGGCATGTTGAGGGGATGAGAATCAGATGTATGGCAGCATTTATGGCAGCATAGTCTTTTAGTATAAGTGGGAGATTGTTGGGATATATACTATAAGTCTAGCTTTTCTATGAACATCTGTTTTAAAATATTTTGAAATGAAAATCACTTTGGTCAAATGTTTACATTTTATATTTATATATATGTCAATGCAGTTGTCCATTTAATTTATATTGTAGATAACATGGTGTGTGGTGTCACACGGAAGATCGTGTTATCGGTTCCTTATAAATTATAAATAGTAGCTCACAACCAAGATGGATTGGGACAAACCATTGGAATGGTTGTAGTGTAATTTAGTATTAGTCTGTCTTGACTATAAAATTACACTAGTACACTATATGTGTATTGAGCATAAACATTTGAGATTGTTCGATTTATACTGACTATATAAAAGAACAGAACCTCTGTTATTATGGATGTGCGTCCTCTTAATTCCTATATAATAACAAGCACGTATACTTAGTATTTATTTCTTTAACTTATCAATGGGTGAGATTTATCCGTTAAATCAATATGCCCGATGAGTTGGGAAATAGTACTATTTATATAGTGTGTTGTTGATTATAGAAGGAATCTGTGTCCTAATTATTTAGGTTGATGATGTCCCCTTGAGGAGCTCATAAGGATTATCATGTAAACCTTGCAGGTGGACTTAGTCCGGCATGATAATAAAGTTGAGTGGTACTACTCTTGGAATCATATGTTAATTAATTGAGTTGTCAGTAACTCATTTAATTAATGAGCATACGATATCTTAAACATAGGGAGATTAACACACTCATGATAAGAAGGAGCCCATATTGTAATATGGGATTGGTGTAGTAGTTCAATAATAATCCTTTAGTGGTATGAGTTATTATTGATGAACTTGGGTTGGGTGTTCGGGCCAAACATAGGAAGCCCAAGCCCATCAGGAGGCCTAAACCAATTCCTCCTCTAGGTCCTTGTTGTAGCCTCTATAAAAGCCTCACATCCACCCATCCACAACTTGGTTTGGTTTAACTTAACTTGGTTTGCTTTAACACAACTTGGTTTGATTTAACTTAACTTGGTTTGGTTTAACTTAACTTGCTTTGGTTAAACTTGATTTTGTTTAACATAGTTTGGTTTAGATTTTTTCTAAACAAAATTTTGTTATTTTTTCTTTCTTTGTAACCGACGGCAAGCCTATAAAAAGGAGTAGGTGGTGGCCCCTAAAGCCTAACTTTCTAATTTTCTCTCTTCTCCTCCTTGTGGTCGGCGCCCCTCCCTTTCCTCCTCACCTAGGGCCAGCGCCCCTCCCCTTCTCCTTTGCTAGGGCCGACGTCCCCTTTATCCTTGGTGGCCGACACCCCTCCTCCTTGGTGGCCGGCACCCCTCCTCCTTGGTGATCAACGCTCCCTCCTACTTGCTGGCCGGAGGATTGGAGAAGAAGAAGAAGAAGAGAAGGAAGAAGATTAGAAGATGTCACATCCTAGAGCCTCCTTTTGTAGCCGACGGTTTGGAAATCAAGAAGAGAAGGAGGGTGGTGTTGTCTTGGTAGATCGTCGCCCACACGACGTCCAAAAAGAGGAGAGGAATACGGTGGAAGATCAAGAGGTCTTTAGCTACGAAGAAAGGTACAACTAATTCTTTAATTCTGCTGCGTAATTAGTTCGATTTTCTTTGTATCGATTTTGAATACCAACACAAGAGGCCAACAATCTTGTACTTCGATCAAGGTGTACTTTGATCATTCAAGAACTTGCTTGATTGATCAAACACATGTTTGATGGAACATGCGGGTTGCTAGGAAAATTTCTATTCTTGTACAATTTTTTATACAGGAAATTTTAAACAGAACGAAATTCCAGCGCCTTCATATATTTTAAACTTATTTTGATCCGTTATTTAATTTTCATGATCTAACCTTATCTATTTGTTTTAAATTTTATTTATTTATTTAACATGTTGATAAGAGTTCATCGATGAAGATTATCCATAAACATATTTATGAATATTAAGAAATTCAACACATATCTATATAAATTTGTTTGGTTAATTTAATTAAACATCTATCTCTTTGACTTATATATATATATATATATATAGTATTGATATTGTGCGCGATATTTTTTCACCATGTCATTTAATTTTTTCCTTTTCTTTTCTAAAATCTAACTTTTCCTCTCCTCGCTCGCCTTGCCTCGGTGTTCCTTGGCGTTCTTCGCCCACGACGCCGTGCTCTATGATCCTCGCTTGCCCCATTCTAATCCTTTCTCCTTTGTACAACTTACAGGTGATAGCAGACAATGTTGGTGACATTCATATTGGTGAGCGTGAAATTTGCTGTGGAAGAAGACGATCGATATAATGTACCTTTACCTGAAAGGCTCGATCTGCGTCGACTCCAAATTTGCCGTGGAAGATGACGTAATCCATATCGGTGAGCGTGCACACGACGTCGAATAGGAGCTTTGGGCAGTCGGGGCACTGCACATTGACCACTGACTACCCGTGTTCTGCCAACCTTTGGACAGACACCAACGACTTCGACTGCGAGGAAGAGGACGACGACGATGCTTCGTCGTTGCAGCGGTCTCGGAACATGAGCTGGTGGAGGCGGCGGCCGGAATGGGTCAAGGTGGGGGATGAAGAGACAGCGGTCGGAATGGGTTTGGGAACATCCCCGACGTTGCTCCTTCCTCGGTCGATGATATTTCACCGACGATTATGGAGTGTTCTATGTGGGAGAGAAGGACGGGGTTGAGGATCTTGTGCCCGTGCTCGTCGGTGACGTGGAAGACGTCCAGGAACCAGCAGCCATCGAAGCTGATATACCCCTTCTGGATGCTCAGGTTGAGGTCGGTAAGGACTCGCACGGTATCCAGCAGCTTGCATGGCGCTATTCCAGGCATTGTTCACACTCACCACGGTCTCCGTCGACGACACCATATTGTCTATCTCCACCGAGGCGAGGCGAGGCGAGGTGAGTGAGGAGAGGAAAAGTTAGGTTTTAGAAAAGAAAAGGAAAAAATTAAATGACGTGGTGAAAAAATATGAGATTTTAAAGGAAAATTTTAAATGACATGGTGAAAAAATATGAGATTTTGAAACAAAAAAATCCACTTGGTTTGACGCGCACAGGGGTGCAAAATAAGGCATATATATATATATATATATATATATATATATATATATATATATATATATATATCTCCGAAAGTCAAAGAGATAGATGCTGGGGGCGTGACGCACTTGCTGATCTCCGATGTACTTCGCTCCCGCCTGCAACATAAGTAGCGTCAATGTCGAGCCAGGGAAGGGCCCCCGACGATGACCCTCCGATGCTCAAGTCAGTCTCCGACGAAGCAAGAAGGAGCAAGAAGCAAGAACTATAGCGCAACAGTAGAAATCGCATGTAAAGCATACCTCCGCTGATGCTTGGACCCCCTTTATATAGAGCTCCGATAGTGCGCGTGCACGCTTCCCAAGGCGAGCACGTATCTCAAGTCTTTCCTTGAAAAGATATGTCAGTAAAGTGTCCCTGACACAATACCTTAACCGGTCGAGCATATCACTGAAGTGACAGTAGAAGCTTCCGCCGTATGATCCTCTATTTGACCACACCGCCTGTCAGCGGCATTGGCTCCCAAAAGGATATCCAAAGATAGTCTGCTGTGTCTATTGCTTAGCCGAGTGGAATGGCTACCCGGTCGGAACTCTGTTGTCCTGTCCACTGTAGCGCCGAGCGAGATAGCCGCTCGGTCGGAGCCCCACTGTCCAAGTGTTGTTTGTTGTCGGGCCGAGCGGGATAGTCGCTCGGCCGGAGCTCCACTATCCACGTGCTCGACTGATGTTAAGTCTGCTGCTAGGCCGAGCGGAGAATCGCTCAGTCCGACATTTGTGCGTCCCTTGAGCGTCAGTTTGATTACTCCGTGTCGAAGACGATGGGTCTACTCTTAATCTTTGATCGACGTATGACTCGCTCGACCGGCCAACACCGCGCACGTGTTGATCATCTTGACTTTGACCTCCACCGTGACAGCAGAGTGGGGGCACTCCTAATCACCGCATCAAATATATATATAATAACTTTACATAAATAGTTAAATTAACCAAACAAATTTATATAGTTTAGGGCTTCCGTTATTGATATGGTATTTAAATTTATTTAATCAAAATAAGTAAGTCGAAATGACAAATTTAAAATTAATCAGATTATCTAAATGATTGATTGTTTAAGTTTGATTTGATTTTTTTTCAAATAAATTTATGTTTATATTTGATTAAGTTTAATTGAGTTTGGTTCGTTTTAGTATTATCAATTCAAATGTGCTTGATTATTTAAAATGTTTATATTTTAAATTTATTTTGATCCGTTATTTAGTTTTCATGATCTAAACTTATCTATTTGTTTTAAATTTTATTTATTTATTTAAGAATTGATTGATGAATATTGTCCTTAAATATATTTATGAATATTAAGAAATTGAACACATATCTATATAAATTTGTTTAATTTGGTTAATTTAACTAATTATTTAAAGTTATTTAATTAATTTATATATATATATATATATATAGTCGAATATTAAAGTTATTCAAAAACATTTAATAATGCCCTTGTCACAAAATAACAATTGGTAAGAAACAGAGCAATCACGCTCTAAATATAAAATAACAGTTGGATAAGATACATTAGCTAAATGTAACTATTTGATTTTAATAAGTTTTTAATTTTGGAAGAGTTTTAGTCGACTTTGATTAAAAATAGTCTAATTCATAAAAAAAAATTATAAATGTACTAGAAGCGAGAGTATAAAATCTAGCTTTGATTTTGGATTTCCAAGTGTTTTGGTCATCAACTTGAATTAAAATTACTCTAAAATATAAAAACAAAAAAAAAACAAAACAAAAATCTGTACTAGGAGTCACTACTAGAAATATGGTCTACACTTTCTTAATGACATTTGAATTTAAATGTCATTATATATAATTTTTAATGACATTTATCAAAATAAATTATTTTAAATATTAAAATATCGTATTAAACTATTTATAGGGACAGATTTTATTAATGTCACCATATAATATTCTAATAACCTTAGTTATGCCCTTTTTTTTTTCCACGCAACATAACCTAATCGATCCCTCTTCTTCCCCACTGTACACGCCGATTCTATCTTCTCGTTCTCACCGACGCACTCCTCTCTCCTACGCTCACGCGTACCTGTCGTCGTTCCTCTCCCTTTCTCCTCACTAACCTGCTATCGCTGTCGCCGCTCTTCTCACCTACTCCTCTCACCATCGCCGCTCCTCTCATCCATGCTCACACATCCCTGTCATCGCCACTGCCAGTCGCCGCCACCCCTGCCAGCCGCTGGCCTCCATTGTGCGTCTCCACGACGATTTCTCCGCAACACTGCCTCCCCGCGATGTAAGAATTTCCTCCGCAACACTACCTCCACCACGAAGAGCCCCAACCTTCATCCCTCCTCCTCATAGGGTTTCTGATCTCCCCTAAGGTAATGGAGGCACCGCTGAGGCCGTTGCGACTTTGGTGCTTCGTCCAGAACTATGATTGGGGACGCCGTGGGGAGGATTCGACGATGGCGCGTCTGTTCTAGCGGAACTCTAACTCCCAGATCGATCTATCTCGTCCTTATGCAGAGTTCTAGATGGGCACACATGAGTCGGGACCTTCCTTTGTGGGCTCGGATTCGGAGGAAATTCCACTTAAGAAGTGGATTCGGGAGAACCCTGGTGCCCTGGGAGAAAAGGTCTTGGCGAACTAGGGAACGGACTGCCTTTCTTGTTCAAGATATTGTCAAGTGCACCCAAATAAGGAGCTAGCAAGGATGCTTCATATGATGCGACCAAATGTTTACAAGGACCCAAACCATAAGCCAGAGATGGTGATCACTTTGACAGAGTTCAAAGCGCTATGTGGTTTTGTCAGCATGGAGGAACTCAAGGATGTCCTTATCGATGTGCCTAGAATTGCAGAGCTGGTTGGTAATGATGCAACAAGCAAATAGGAAATCTGTTCATTCTTTTCTTTCCATTTTCATCCAGTTAATCTGTTCTGATGATTCCAAAGTAATGCGCTTGTGTGAGTCATGAGCATGAGAACTTAGGTCTTGCATACACTTGGTTTGCTTCTTTGTTAATCATCGCCATCGTATTTTCTATTATATTGTTTCTATTGCTTTCTTAAAAGATTGTGGTACTATTCAATTTCGTGTGATGCAATACATCTTTATCACCAGTGATCCGGTGGTAAGAGCCCGGGATCCCCTAGCGAGGGGTCAACGCCACGTGGAGGTCAAAAGGCCAGGTGATCCGTCGAAGAAGGGTGAGCCGACCGGACTCATGAGAAAAGGGCAGGCCGATCGATCTGCCAGTAAACATCTGATAGTAAAAGGTGTCCTGACAGGGATTGGGGTTCCGACGTTCAAGGAAACAGTAAATAATGACCGAGCGGAAGGCCTAAGAGAAGGCAGGACGTAACAGGTGCGCCGCCCGGCCGGTGCAGGGAATTAGGGCCGTCCGGACGGCGCTCTTCGTCCAGCCGGCCGACGGACGTCCTGGCCGGCGGTGGGATGTCCTGTTGTCCCATCGAAGGCGCGATGGGACTGTTGCAGTATGACGTCAGGTAAGCTTTCTGACAAACCCATACCGAGGTATGGGCTGCGGACACGTACGCGCCTCGGTGAGCGTGTAGAAGCTCTTTCACCGCTCTATATAAAGAGCCGCAGACTTCGCCGGAGGTAGGCGTTCTACAAGCTTTGGAGCTACTTTTTCCACCACTTGCTTACCTGACTTGAGCGTCGGAGGGTCGCCGCCGGGAACCCCTTCCCGGCCCGACTTCTGTGCAGGTTCGCCGGAGTTTCGTGAGACTAGTCGGAGATCTACATCAGCAACCCGGAGAGCGCCACGTGCCCAGCGTCCGTTGATTCAGCGTTCAGAAAGGATCAATTTGGCGCCGTCTGTGGGAACGCTCCTGCATCCGATCGGAAACAATGGACGAGGCTGGACGACAACACATGGTGGCGCTTTCGAACGAGGAACTCGACGCTCTGATCGAGATAAGAGCCGCCAAGCTCGTGGAGCAAAAACAGAAAGCCACAACCGAGCGACCGGAGCAGCAAGCAACATCAGCGTAGCACCACCGGCCACCGTCGCATTTCATCGAGCCCTATTCCGCACCCAGCCGTACCGCTCATAGAGATAGGGATCTTCTTGGATGAAATGCCTAGCGAGATGACGAAGGGAAAGCCCCGGCGGACGCATCACGAGAGGATTAATCGCCAATTTTCGGAGGTTATTCTGCGAGATCCTCTGCCAAGCACTACGTGCCTCCGACGATCGGCGAGTATAATGGGACAACCGACCCGGATGATCATCCGGTAAGTTCGATAACTGACTACTCTCCATCAATACGGATGGAGTAAAGTGGCGAGTTTTCTTACCACTCTCTCGGGATCGGCTCAACGGTGGTTTCGGAGGTTGCCGAACGGATCCATCACAAGCTTCAAGGACTTCCGAACGGCCTTCCTCCACCATTTTGCAAGCAGCCGACGCTACCAGAAAACGAGCGTGAGCCTGTTCGCCATCAAGCAAGAAGCCCGTGAATCGCTCCGAACTTACATCCAGCGGTTCAACAAAGTGGCAATGGATATTCCAACGGCCACTTCGGAAACCATGATGAATGCCTTCACACAAGGCCTAGTGGATGGGGATTTTTTCCGATCACTCATCCGAAAGCCGCCCCGAGATTACGATCACATGCTACACCGGGCTAACGAATACATCAACGTGGAAGAAGCGCAAGCGGCCAGGAAAAAAGAAACTCCAACCGAGCGGGCTCCTCCTGCCGAGCGGAAACAGCACGCCGCTCATCAGCCGCCTAGAGGACCAAGGGCCGAAGTAATCCGATCCCCCCACGCCAGGTCCCATGTGTAAGAGGTAGCTGCCGCCCGACCCAAGCCAAAGAAGAGATGGACCCCGATGTTCTGCTCCTTCCACCGGACGGATACGCACAACACAAGGGATTGTCGAAGTCTTCCCTTCGTGACTCATCCTGTGCCCCAGAATGCCGGACGACGGTCTCCCTCAGTCGACAGGCGACAGAGAACTCATGAAGCCGATCGGACGCGGTGATAGGCCACGACAACAGACTCCCGATCGATGCTCTCCAAGGAGAATCGCCGAGCGTCCAGAGAACGGTCCCGGCCGTCCGCTCGGGAAGAGGAAAATAAAAGCAACACTTCCCGAGGCGAGATCAGCGTTATTCTTTGGCGGGCCGGGAGGAGACTCCAAAGGCGGAAAGGCGGCGTCCGGCGACTCAGATTCATGCGGTCGGCTGTAGCCGAGAACGAGCGGAAGGACCCGAAATTAGTTTTGGGCCCGGGGACTTGGAAGGAGTTGAAGTACCCCACGACGATGCTCTGCTCATCAAAGCGGTAACAGCCAATTACACTATTCACCGCGTATTTGTTGACACAGGGAGCTCAGTCAACATCATATTCAAGAAGGCGTTCGATCAGCTACAAATTGATCGAGCCGAGCTGTTACCCATGATAACTCCGCTCTACGGGTTTACGGGCAACGAAGTTGTCCGACCGGCTGGCTACCTCGCTGGGAGAAGAGCCGCTCAGGAGGACAAGGACAACAAACTTCGTGGTGGTCGACTCTCCCTCGTCCTACAACGTCATTTTGGGACGACCAGCGCTCAGTGAATTCCAAGCGGTCGTCTCAACCTTCCATCAGAAGATCAAGTTCCCCGTGGAGGATAAAGTGGGAGAAGTACGGGGAGATCAGCTAGCAGCTCGGCGATGTTACATCGAGATGGTCCGAGCGGAAGCCAATTCCGCTCGGAAGGCGCCCCGGATCGAGGTAAACGCCATCACCGAAAAGCCACCCTCTTTAATTTATGAAGAAAAAGAGGAAGTGTCGATTCACCCAACCCGATCGGAGGCCACGACTTTTATTGCGTCCGATCTAGAGGAGAAGCAGAAAGAGGAGCTGATCCAATGCCTCCGAAGAAATCATGATGTCTTCGTCTGGTCGACACACGAGCTGCCCGGGATTTCGCCGAGCATAGCGCAGCACGAGTTACATGTCCGACCGGACGCACGGCCAGTAAAGCAAAGAAAAAGGGACTTCAGCGCCGAGCAGAATTCCATCATCCGAGCGGAGGTGGAAAAACTTCTGGAGGCCGGCCATATACGCGAGGTGCAGTTCCCGAGCTGGTTGGCTAACGTAGTATTAGTCTCCAAGCCAGGCAACAAGTGGAGAGTGTGCATAGATTTTCGGGATCTCAACAAAGCTTGCCCGAAAGATTTTTATCCTCTGCCCCGGATAGATCAGCTAGTGGACTCTACGGCCGGCTGCGAATTAATATGTATGCTCGACGCTTGCCAAGGCTATCATCAAGTGCCGCTCGCCCGTGAGGATCAAGAAAAAGTCAGCTTCGTCACGGCCGACGCACCTATTGCTATAATGTGATGCCGTTCGGATTGAAGAATGCGGGAGCCACATATCAGCGCTTGATGAATAAAGTATTCAGAGAGCAAATTGGGCGAAATCTGGAAGTGTATGTGGACGACATTCTCATCAAATCCGTCCGAGCGGCCGATCTCTTCAAAGATATGGAGGAAACCTTCCGAATGCTGCGCAAATATGGAGTCAAGCTAAATCCCCAGAAGTGCCTGTTCGGAGCAAAAGGAGGGCATTTTCTGGGATACATAGTCACCGAGCGGGGAATCGAAGCAAATCCCAGCAAGGTGAAAGCTCTCCAAGACATGTCGCCTCCAAGAAATACAAGGGAAGTGCAGCGTTTGACCGGTCGGATAACTGCTTTGTCCAGATTCATCTCCAAAATCGCTGACCGGAGCCTCCCTTTCTTCAAAATCTTGCGCAAGGCCACTAAGTTTCACTGGGATGAAGAATGCGACCGGGCGTTCGAAGACTTGAAGGCATATCTGAACTCCCTCCCGGTATTGGCCAAGCCGACTACGGGTGAGCCACTTTATATGTACTTGTCTTCAATCGAGCACGCAGTCGGCTCGGCTTTAGTGAGGGCGAGCGGAGAAGAGCCTGTGTATTTCCTTAGTCACATTTTAAAAGATGTTGAATCTCGCTACACTGGGCTCGAGAAGCTGGCTTTCGCTCTGGTCCTTGCTGCTCGGCGCCTTCGTCCATACTTCCTGGCGCATACCATCATTGTCAAAACAAATAGCCCGCTCGGTCGTGTGTTACTAAACCCAGAAGCGTCCGGACGGCTCATCAAGTGGACGACAGAGTTAAGTGAATTCGACATCCAATACCATCCCCGCTCGGCGATCAAAGTGCAATCCTTGGCCGATCTTGTAACTGAGGTGCAAAGGCCGGAGCCGGAAGCTATGTGGAGAATATATGTGGATGGGTCGTCCACTCGGCTCGGAAGCGGGATTGGAATATTGTTGCTCTCCCCACAGGAAGAAAAGATGCACTTATCCGTCCGGCTGGATTATAAAGCTACCAACAATGAAGCAGAGTATGAGGCCCTCATAGCTGGCTTGCAGGCTGCCCGGCATGTGGGAGCCGGTCGGGTAACGCTCCACTCGGATTCGCAGCTGGCCGCTCAGCAGCTCTCTGGTACCTTCTAAATCAATAGTGCTCGGCTCAAGCTCTACGCTGAAGCCTTCGAGAAGCTCAAAGCCGATTTTAGAGAAGTTGTTGTTTAGAAGATACCCAGGCGAAAATCAGCGATTGATGAGTTAGCCAAACTCATGAGCTCGATGCCGGTCGTCATTCGTGACCAATTGAAAAATCTTGTTGGTGGCGCACGTCGACCGGATGGAAGGCCTCACATTTCTAAGCGACTGGCGGACACCCATCATAGAGTTTCTCCGCTCGGGCGCCACACCATCCAATGAGTATGAAGCCCAGCTGCTAAGGAGGAGAGCCGGTCGGTTCACACTCATCGGCGATCAGCTTTACAAAAAGGCTTTCTCACGCCCGTTGTTGAAATGCGTGAGCTCGGAGGACTCGGCTTACATCCTCCAAGAAGTACATCAAGGATCGTGCGGGGGACATCCGGGCGGACGAGTACTAGCTAAGAAGATCCTACTAGCTGGATACTTTTGGCCGACTTTACAAGCAGACGCCGCTCAGACCGTGTCGACGTGCCTTTCATGCCAGAAGTACCATAACTTCAACCATCGACCGACAGAGGAAATGAAGGCATCAACAGTGTCATGTCCGTTCGATCAATGAGGAATGAATATTGTCGGTCCATTTCCGATGGCGACCGGGCAGCGGAAATTTTTGCTAGTGGCAGTTGATTATTTTTCCAAGTGGGTGGAGGCCGAGCCGCTAGCCAAGATCACCGAACAGATGGTCAAAAAATTTATCTGGCAACACATCATCTGTCGGTTCGGCATCCCTCGCCGATTGGTTTCCGACAATGGGCGGCAATTCACAGGGAAGATGCTAGAGGATTGGTGCAAAAGCTACAGCATCGAGCAACACTTCACGTCCGTGGCTTATCCCCAGAGCAACGGTCAAGCTGAAGTAGCCAATCGGGAAATTCTTCGCATTCTACGCACTCGGCTCGACCATTTGGGAGGGAGTTGGGTAGATGAAGTGTCGGGCGTCTTATGGGTCATCCGAACGGCTCCAAAGGAAGGGACGGGCGTCACGCCTTTCCACCTGGTGTATGGCGGCGAAGCGGTCATTCCTGTTGAAGTCGGAGTCGAATCCGCTCGGATCCAAAGCTATGATGAGGGTAACGCCGAGCGGAGGAACATGGAGCTGGACCTGGTTGAAGAAGAAAGAGCCAAGGCGTCCGTTCGGCTGATGGCGTACCGGCAACGGATGAAGCAAAACTACAACCGCCGTGTAATCCCCAGATCATTCCAGGTCGGCGATCTTGTCTGGAAGAAAGTCAAGCCGGTCGGCGACGTCGGCAAACTGGAAGCACCATGGGCGGGCCCCTTCAAGGTTATTGAAAAGCTCCGCTCGGGCGCATATTATTTGGAGGATGAAGGCGGGCGGCAGCTGGATCGACCGTGGAGTGCAAATCATCTCCAGCCTTATCGAGCTGGATGAAAGGTGCACGAATGTAACTCATTTTTGTGTATATGCTAGTCGCCCGTATCCTTGTAATGCAGGAAGCGAAATTAATTCAAAGGATGGCCAAGGGTTCCGCCGATCGGCAGTATCGAAGTTAGCCGTAAAGACCGTCGAGCTCCGACGTTAAATATCGAGAGACGAGCAGGCGTCTATAAACGTCCGAGCGGAAGACCGTCGAGCTCCGACGTTAAATATCGAGAGACGAGCCGGCGTCTATAAACGTCCGAGCGGAAGACCGTCGAGCTCCAACGTTAAATATCGAGAGACGAGCCGACGTCTATAAACGTCCGAGCGGAAGACCGTCGAGCTCCGACGTTAAATATCCAGAGACGAGCCGGCGTCTATAAACGTCCGAGCGGGAGAGCCATCCATGTAATATGTTCCGGCGGTAAGAAGCCGATCGACGACAAAGCTCGTTCTTTAAGACCTTGAGTAGCCAAGCGGCTCGCATAGCAAAATCTATGGAAAACCCCTTTGAGGTAAGGCGCAAAGCAAAAGATGGTTAATTAGAATTAAAAATGCGAGCAAGTGAACGAGTAACGTTCGCGCGCCGAGCGGCTGCTTAATTGCGCGGCGAAAGACGTTATTGAAGGCAGGCGGCTTGGGTCCACGTTAGAGCGTGAAGCCGAGCGGAGGAGTTTTAAAGAACACTTCACACATGACGAAAGAAAATTTTCTTGCCAAAACAAAAGTTGAAGGAAAGGAAAAGATTATATATTAAGCACAGGGCTAACCAAAAAAGTTACAGCAAAAATAAAGTTTGGCCGAACGGCGGGGATACAAAAAAGTTCATAAGAAACACTCCTCATGCGTCGAAATCAAAAAGAGCGTCAGGGATGGCGCCCATCACGGTCGCGAGGTCCTCGGGAGGGATGGTCAGCTCGGCGGGCAGGTGGCCTTTGGCCTTTAAGTGATCCACGGCCGCTTTGATCGCCTATTCAAAGGTGAGGGAGATCTTGTCAGTAAATTTCTCCCCAAAGGCATCCGAGCGGACGAATGCCTTCCTCACCTCGTCGGAGCTAGCTGACTCCCCCTCTTGATACTCTTTGAGCGCGGCGTGGGCGGCGTCGCTGGCAATTTAGAGATCCTTCAAATCTCCATCAAATCTTTGAAGATCGGCCGAGCGGCTCTCCTTCTCGGTGGCCAGAAGAGCATCCAGATCCTTGATGCGTTGCTCCAGCCCTCTGATCTCCACCTTCATTCGGTCCATGTCATCGATGGCCTGGCGCTTCCGGGTGGTCGCCGTCTTGATCTCCTTATCTCGTTGTTTGATCATCGCTTCGAGCCGAACGACCTTGCTCGCTAGATCGGAAGCTCGTTTCCGTTCGGCTTCCAGTAATTTTTTAGCCTTCTCCAGATCGGCCGTTGACTGTCGGCTGTTTCCCGCGGCCCTGAGTTTTTTCAATTCATCCTCCAGCTCAGCCAACCGATTGCTAACGGCAATCTGCTCCACCCAGTTCTACGAACAAAAGTGAACAGGTTAAAAACTTAATTCAAATACACGAACAAAGAAAAAGAGCATACCCCGGTGGCCTGTTGAAGTTTGCTGTCGCCGAGTTGCCCGGGAGTCATAGCTTTTATTCGGCGCCGAGCGCCCTCCCAAGCTTTTGCAAGAGGGCCCGTCAAGGTGATCTGCTGCTCGGGGACCACTGGCCGATCAGCAGCAGCCATGTATTCCTCTGAGGGGAGGCGCAGGACGATTTTAATTAAATTTGAGCCGCTCGGCTCGCTCTGAGAAGCATCGGCCTTACCGGATGGCCCATCGGTGGACGAGGAAGGAAGCTCGCCCAAATGCTTGATACGGCGCAGAGTTCTTGAAGGGCTGGACGGCGGCACCTCAGAGCTTGCCCTCGGAGAGTCATGTGGGGTCGGAGTACTCTCTAGGGAAACCGTCCCGGACAACACCGGAGCATCCGTGCCCCGCTCGGGCTGTGGTTCATCAAGTGGAGTTGAGGCAGATGCAGATTCCGGTCGTCGGCGCTTCCGAGTGACTAGCGGAACATCATCGGCCGAACGACCCTCTACCTCGGCTTGGGTAGAAGGTTCTGTGCCGCCCGCTGCCTCGTCAGGAGAGGTAGTAGCTGCTAAGGCTTCAGGGGCATCCTGAGTCCCTTCGCCTAATTCGCCGGTCGGATCGGCTGGATCAAGGCCCCGCTCGGCGACCTCCTTGTTCTTCACCGTCTCAATTTGAGCGCCTTTCAATTTGAGCTTCTCGGTCGCCTTAGCACGCCACATAACTTCAGCTGCAGAAGCAAAGATTAAATCAATTAGAACAAAAGAAAAAGGAGGGATGAGAATCGCTTACTCATGCTGCAGGGCAGATCGGTTGGGGTGGAAGACAGGCCGAATATATACATTACTCCTGGGAGGAGCAGCTTTGTCAATGTGATAGCACTGACCCACCAACCGCTCGACCGCATGAAGGTAGGCCGCATCACCTCTAAATTTGCCGAGCTCTGGTTACGCCGGCATCGCCGTCTGTCACTCGGTACGAAAAGTTGGCCGCTCGGGAAAACACACATAAAAAAAGTGCTCCTTCCAATGTTTGTTGGAGCTCGGCATATTATCAAAAAAGACGAAACCTATCCTAGATTGGAAAATAAAGGTACCCCACTCGGCTTGCTTGGGATAGAAAAAGTAGTGAAAAATCTTAGGGTCGAGGGGGATGTTGTTCAGCTTAAAAAGGACTATCACTCCGCTCAACAGCCTGATGGAGTTAGGGACTACCTGGCCGAGCGGAATGCGAAAATAATTGCAGATTTGTAAGAAGAACTTGTGGGGTGGAAAACGTAGCCCGGCCAAAAATTGGTCTCAGAAGAAAAGAACGGTGTCGGGCGGCGGTTCATGAGGCCGATCGGCCGGTGTGGCTAACACTATTTGGTGGTCGGTCGGCAGATCATAGGTTCGAGTGAGGCGCAAGGCGTCCTCCTCGTCGAACCGGCTTTCCATGGTCGGATACCAAAGACCCGGAGCACCGCCGGTCGGCTGTGAGGTATTGGTCATGGTATAAGGCCAGGGATGGACATATGATGGAAGGAAGGAGAAATAAAACTAGGAAAGAGTGCGGGATGATAAAAGAAATAGCTAATAGAGAGAATAAAGGAGAGGCAGCAAGGAAGAGGAAGTCTTACGGGCAAGGGAGATGATCGGAAGAAGCTGTAGGGTCGTCGGAGAGCCGGAACGCAAGGTCACCGGAGATGAAAAGAGCAGCGAAACGTCGGGAGAAGATGAGGCCGAAATGCGGCGGAAAGCGGAAGTCGGCGCTTTATAAGGGCGGCCGCTATTAATTTCAACCGTCCGATCCAGGTCACCGATATAGAGGTCGTCATCTAGCCGTTCATTTCAAACGGCGGCTGTCCCATTGGAAGTGACGCCACCGCCATGCGCTGACAAACGCACGATCGCCACGTGTCAGCAGGATACTGGCCGCATTTAATGAGCTCCCCTTACCGTGCGCGGCGCACGTGATGAGTAGTAAGGGAGAGCATCGGACATGGATTCCAAGAGAACACAAGGCACGGACAAGATACCGCCGAACGGATGAGTATCCCTATGCCTCTCCGAGCGGCCTAATACAGTGATCATTGCTCAGTCAGATCGGCAGTCTAGTCAGTCGGACTTCGCCTCCTTCGACTAGACTCGAGGGGAAGGCAAGTGATCCGGTGGTAAGAGCCCGGGATCCCCTAGCGAGGGGTCAATGCCACGTGGAGGTCAAAAGGCCAGGTGGTCCGTCGAAGAAGGGTGAGCCGACCGGACTCATGAGAAAAGGGCAGGCCGATCGGTCGACCAAGAACGATAGTAAACCCTGACAGGGATTGGGGTTCCGGCGCTCAAGAAGCGATAAATAATGACCGGCGGAAGGCCTAAAGAAGGTAGGGGCGTGCGGACGGACGTCTGGCCGTGGTGGGTAAATAAGGGAGAACATCCACGTCAAGTCGTATGGCTAGGCCATACTCCTAGTCGACAACGGGGTGTCTGTTGTCCCGATGGGACTGTTGCAGTATGACGTCAGGTAAGCTTTCTGACAAACCCATACCGAGGTATGGGCTGCGGACACGTACGCGCCTCGGTGGGCGTGTAGAAGCTCTTTCACCGCTCTATATAAAGAGCCGCAGACTTCGCCGGAGGTAGGCGTTCTACAAGCTTTGGAGCTACTTTTTCCACCACTTGCTTACGTGACTTGAGCATCGGAGGGTCGCCGCCGGGAACCCCTTCCCGGCCCGACTTCTGTGCAGGTTCGCCGGAGTTTCGTGAGACTAGCCGGAGATCTACATCAGCAATCCGGAGAGCGCTACGTGCCCAGCGTCCGTTGATTCAGCGTTCGGACAGGATCAACCCGTTATTAGACAAAGACACAAAACAAGAATTACAGGTTTTATGTTTATTTGATGTTTTTCCTTATTTTGGGTTAATTATTGATCTCTCTTTATTCTCTTTAGTAGGCATATAAAATTGTGGTTTCTGAAACTTTTGTCATTGTATTGTAGCTTGGAATTCTAACTTTTGATGATTTTCTTCAGGATGGATTGGTTGAATATCTTGATGTCAATGAAGAGAACAATGCATTGGTTCGTTAATCTGCTACTGCCATGCTCATTTTGTCATTTGAAATTGTCATATTCACTCTCTGGTACACTTCTGTTGACAGATAGCGTTGTATGAATGTGAAAATGACACGGATGATTCTGAAAAGAAAAAGTGTGATATAACCCACATAGAGATTGAGCCTTTGACACTTTTAGGTGTTTGTGCTGGTTTAATTCCTTATCCTCACCACAACCAATCTCCACGTAATACATATCAGGTTTGGTTGAGCTGCCTTTTATTCTGATTTCAGCTTAGCTCTACATTAATTCTGAAACAAATTCTTGTTGTAGTGTGCAATGGGGAAACAAGCTATGGGTAATATTGCTTACAATCAGGCAAGTAAATTATAGATACAACTTTAGCAACATATTGATTTATTGATTTATGTCAAAATTCTCATATCCTATGGTCATAGCACATATGAGTACTAACTTACCCAATTATTTGGGGAAGTGAATATAGTCTCTATCTGAATTCTTGGACATTTTAGGACTAGATCTTTTAAGGCAAATGCATTGATTTTCTGCCTCAAGCATTCTTATTGAGCTTTTCTATATGCATATTCCTACATCCTGTTAAAATGATTCGGCTGATCCCAATTCATTCAACTATGGTTGTCAAAGTTTATATTGTTATGTGGATCACATAGTTTAAAACTTCTGAATATTCATTTGCGTCTGACGGATAGGAACAACAAAATTGAATTAGTTGGAAAATAAAAAAACATGACATGACATTCCAACCAAGCAATTTATTTGTTTATTGATATATCACATTAAATTTTTTTTCTCATTATGAGAAACTTAGATCATGATCTAGGTATTACTTCGAGGATGTGCAATCATGACCTAGTTATTTGGAGTATTCTGAAATAGTTAAGAGTTTTTTTTACAACACTTTGGAATTCAACCTGGAGCCCAGTGGATCTGGCCTATTTTCTAGTTCGGTTCAGGCTTATTGGTTCATGTCTGTTTATCCCCAACCCTAACGACAGTGGTTACTTTCTATTGATTTTTGTGTTGCTTGAGTATTTCATTTAGTTCTTTTGGACAAGATGCTGACAACAAAACGAAGAAGTTTTTTGCTAGGTGAAGTAACTGATGCCAATGTAAATGCATAGTGATCTTAGGTTTGTTGTATTATTTGTTAATGGACTGCTGTCTGTTATATTCTGGCATGTTATGCATATATTCATGTTGCTCCTGATTTTTAATTGACTTATGCACATACAGCTAAGTGCTAATGTCTTTTATAGTGTTAGATCTTTATGGCATTTCAGAATCACTTACAGTTGCCCTAGCGATAGAAATGCTGGCACTGGATTGTAGGATATTTATATTTGCCAAGATATTTATTCTTTGACCTGTATTCATTCTTATAGCTTTGTCGAGCGGATACTTTGCTTTATTTGTTGGTGTATCCCCAACGCCCATTTCTGACAACTAAAACAATTGAACTGGTGTGCATTTTCCCTGTTATGATGGGTATGCTTTATGAGTTGTTTCTAACATTTTTTACCAGGTTGGATACGATAGGCTAGGAGCTAGGCAGAATGCAACTGTTGCTGTTATGAGTTACAGTGGATATGACATTGAGGATGCAATTGTCATGAACAAGTCGTCTCTTGATCGTGGTTTTGGCCGTTTTATATCAATGAAAAAGTATCTTTTGATTCAACAAAAATTGTGGCAAAAGGAGTGCTTCTCAACATGGATCCAAATAATATAGTAGGGAGACAAAAACTAAGATCAAATTGGTGTGAAGTACAAGTACTAGTTGACTTAGAACCCGAAGAAAATTTAATTAGATCTTATGATCTTTGAGGATACACTTGGAGGAATGATTGCTTGGCCTTGTCATCTGGTATGATTTAAACCTTTTAGTGAAATATTATTAATTTTTTATATTCATCATGTTATTAAAATTTTAAATAAATATGAAATGTATCTGCAGTTGGCAATAAGCGAAGATTTCTATTAGTGCATATAGAATGATACTTTATATGTTTCTCATTTGGTATGAGTTTCAATCTTTAAATTATGCTTATTAGGTTTTATATTTTCATTGTTTAATTTACTTATACAAATTTATTGATTATATTTGTAGGTGACATGTACTTGGATTTTGCATATGATGGTTGAAGATGGTTGATAGTAAATTAGTTGAGTTTTTATTTTACAAGGCTTAGTTTTAAAACTCAATGATTTGTTAGTATTTAGTTAGCATTGGATTCAATACTTTTATATCAGTATTGCATTTGTACTTTTGTGACGATGGGATGAATTGTGATGATATGGTGAATGAATTGGATATTTTGGATGTAAAACGTTTCTATCCTTATTATGATGAATTGTGATGATGGTTAAATTGTGATGATGTGCAACTTTTTCTATTATGTGATGAATGTTTTGTATTCTGAATAAATATTAGTAATTTATTGTGGTGCATTCTAAATATTTTATTTAATATTTTTATAAAATATTGACATTTAATAATGTCATTATAGATTATATAAGATGACAGTTTAAAATATCCTTATATAAAAATTTAAAATATTTATAATTGTCAATATAAATTAGTTTAGGTGACATTTATATTTGTCCTTATTTAGATAATAAAAAGACATTCATAAATGTCCATGAAATATTTTTCGTGACATTTTCGATTGTCATTATAGTCCTATATTTAAGACACTTTTGAAGTTAGCATAAATATTTTATAATGACATTATACAAATGTCAAGAATACTAGAGGGTCTATGCTAACATCGCATTTCAATATATTTTTTGGTGATGTCAATATAACTTTAGTGTCATTAAAAGTATACTATAAGGACATTTATGTGTGTCCTTAAAGACCTTAATTCTAATAGTGAGCCGGAAGAGTTTAAATATGAATGTTTTATAATTTGCAATCGTCAAGTACCGTAAAAATTATATTTTAAATGAAAATAATATTTTTCTTCTTTTTAAAAATTCTTAAAAGTCAATACATATTAGTTTTAACAAGTATACTAACTTTGAATATTGTATTCTAAGGGAAAGCTAGAATTCAAAGTTGTTTTAAATTAAAGTTATTAAATAAATAAATAAATAAATAAATAAATATATATATATATATATATATATATATAAAATAAAGCTGTACATAACTAAATTTAGTTTGTAATGTTCATGAATTATGAATAAATTTATCGATTATCTTATGTAAAATTTAATTATAAATTTATTTTTAATTTTTTTTATAAGTACATAACAATATATAATTATTTTTTTTTTTTTATAATTTTAAATTATTCATAATATACTACAAGTAATTTTTGGTTAAGTTAAATAAAAAGATATATATAAAGAAAGAATGTCCTATAAGGAAATTTAAGAGTGTTCTATAGAAAAATAACCATAAAATTAATTAACACATTTATTTTAGTTCAATAGTAAAATCTGATATTTTTTTTAACAATCATAAATAATTTATAAAAAAATTAACTTATGTAAAATTTAATTATAATTTTTTTTTTATTAAGTACATAAAAAAATATATAATATTTTATATTTTTTAATATAATTTTAAATTATTTATAATGAGCTACAAGTAAAATAAGAATAATATACGTTTCGTATATTATTTCATGCATTAAATAAAAGTTTAATTTAAATTGTCAGCCAAGGATACATGTCAGGACTTATAACCTTAAGGTGCAGGGTATATGGATAAAAACGTACAGGTCGGGATCAGTCAGCCAAGGATACAGGTCAGGACTTATAGTCTTACGGCTTAAGCAGGACACATAGACCAAAGTGTACAGGTCGAGACTCAGGATTGTTAGGACCAAAAGTAGCTAGAGGGGGGGTGAATAGCTCGTCGCGTGCTCGTTGCTCGGTGTTGCTTGTTTCTTCAAGAATGCGCAGCGGAAAATACATAAACAAACACAAACACGCTAACACTAGGAGTTTACTTGGTATCCACCTCCAACGGAGATGACTAATCCAAGGATCCACACCACGCACGCACCCTCCACTATGAAAACACTCCTTTTCGGTAACTACCGAGGGCGGAGAAGCCCTACAAGACTCTCAGTACAAGAAGAAGAAAGGGTAGTAAAGAATAAGCAAAAGCTTACAAGAAATGCAGTAAAAACCCTAGCTTCTTCTTCTTCTCGTTGCAACTCGCCTCTTGACTTGGATGAACCTCCAAGAACCTTCAAGAACTGGCGGTGAGGAGCTTAGAGAGTCCGGGAGGGGCGTGTTGAATCTGGAATGAATCGGTGAAGTTCTGCTGAAGAAATCGCACGCCAATAAGCGCGCTAACGGTTGAATCCCAATCGATTGGATTGCTCCCAATCGATTGGGAGGCTGGATCGATCCACGGATCGATCCAGCGCCTTGCTCGAGAAACACGGATCGATCCACGGATCGATCCAGAGCTTAAGCAGCGGCGTCCCAATCGATCCAGCGATCGATTGGGACCTCTGAATCGATCACGGATCGATCAGAGGTTCTGCTCGTGGGGACTCACCGGATCGATCGGTGGATCGATCCGGATCTTCTGGATCGATCCACCGATCGATCAAACTCTGGATCAATCACGGATCAATCCAAACCTGGATCGATCGGGGAGGCTTTGGATCGATCCACGGATCAATCCAAACCTTGGTTTTTGCCCAAAACCAAGCACAAAGCCCCCTAAACCAACATCTAGTCAACCATGACTTGTTGGTACATAAGACCTAGCATCCGGTCACCCTTGGCCAGCTAGGACTCTCTCACCAAGTGTCTGATCAATCCCTTTGACCCACTTGGACTTTTCTCTTCTTGCCAAGTATCCGGTCACTCCCTAAGACCTACTTGGACTTTTCTTCCTCGTGCCAAGTATCCGGTCAATCCCTTTGACCTACTTGGACTCTCACCAGATGTCTGGTCAACCTTGACCCATCTAGATTTCTCTTGCCTGGCTTCACTCACCAGGACTTTCCCAATTGCCTAGTTTCACTCACTAGGTCTTTCACCTGGCTTCACTCACCAGGATTTTTCTCCTGCCTAGCTTCACTCACTAGGACTTCCCAATTGCCTAGCTTCACTCACTAGGTCTTTCACCTGGCTTCACTCACCAGGATTTTCCTCCTGCCTACCGATTAGGACTTCCCAGTCAAGTATCCGGTCATCCTTGACCTACTTGACTCTTCTTCAATCAATATCTTATTGTCAAACATCTAAACCCAAACCAAGACTCAGCTTGGTCAACCAGGTCAACCTTGACCTGAGGGATGTTGCACCAACAATCTCCCCCTTTTTGATGTTTGACAATACCACAATAACACTTACAATGCCACATGTAAGTTAGGCTAATCCCATAGCCTCATTCTTCATGCCACTAGGTAATGAAAGCATAAGTTAAGCTTTTCATTCTCCCCCTAAGAGGGAAAACCCTCTCTTAGATAATGAAAGCCTAACTTACTCCCTTTCACACGTCCTTTCATTCTCCCCCTATTGGCACACATCAACCTATGCCCCCTCTTTGGGCACACTTCAACAAATCCATTTGTTGAAAACTCTCCCCCTGAAGAGTTGCTCATCATTGGTTACAACTTCACTCGTTGAACCAACATGATAATGAAGGTCCCATACCCTTCATTTATCCTTAACTTCTTCCTCAATGTAGACAAATACCCAACCTTGAGCATTTTCTAACATCTTGAGTTCCCACTTGAAATAATGAGGATATCCACTCCCCATTTCAAGTTCAAGAGCTCGTCCATGAGCATTTTCTTTAAAGAAGGTTAACCACCTTCCAAAGTTCATGAAAAATAATTTTCATGCCTTTAAAGAGTCCCTCCCCCTAAAGACATGGTGGTAACTTCTGTCATTGCACCAACAATGACTTGGAATCCCTAAACCTTTAGGAAACCCAGATTTAGAAGTTTTGAGGTTCAAATGTTCAAAATTTAAAACAAACCTCAACCTAAACTTCAATGAAGTCTTCCTTAACCATTCCATCCTTGTTTTCAACACGAAAACACCCTTTTTATGTATACAAATGTATTTTAAGGGTTTGAAATGGTTACATAGACTAACCATGGTTCAAAGATGCTGAAGTCAGGCCTTCCCAGCCAAAATCAGCAACTTGGATCGATTGGAGTTGGGATCCAATCGATTGAACCAACCGAATCGATCCACTGATCGATTCAGTATGTGTGGATCGATCCACTGATCGATCCAGCGAGCTTCTGCTCGCGAGATTTACCTTCTGAATCGATCCACGGATCGATTCAGGAACTCCAATCGATCGGAGTTCTGATAGTTGCTGAAATTCCATTTCAGTCAACTTCAGAAACCCCTAGAAAATTCTACAAAAATCCAAAAATCATGAAATTTCGTGTAGACATTATTTAGGGCATACTTAATCATGGAAAAATAGTTTTCTATGAAAATACATCATATTTTCAAAGATTGACACAAACTTGAAAACTTGCAAAAACTTTAGTGTTTTCTTCAAGTTTGTGTCTAACTATTCAATGGTGATTACTATCAAAAGACAGCCTTCACCAAGGTTTTCCAAAAACATTTAAAAATATTTTCAAAACCAATATCCCATCATGTTCCTTGGGCATAATGCACATGACTTGTACATTAGCTTTCCCAATGATGGGAAAACACATAACTATGTGTTTTGATGAACCTAAAACTCAAAAGAATGCACTAAATCAACATCTTGAGTTTTGTTCATCTTCCTAACATCTCACTTGTATCTAATGTACACTAAAACACGTACAAGTCACCTTATAGTCCTTGTGAGATGTGAGATTTTGGTTTTGCCCTAATCTGGGGATCATGCATGTCTATCTAGGTATTTTAAAGATATTAGACATCCACCTAGGATGTCACTTATTAATAAGTGTTGTTAAACGCCATTAGTCCTTAATTACAAGGAAATAAACTAATGCATGATAATGTTATGGCATACATCAAAATAAAATAACTTTCAAAAGAAAGATTCCTATAACTACATGATGTATGAATGTCATGACATGGTATTTTTGGATTTTTCATAACAAAACATGAATGCAAAAATAGACATGATGTCATGACATATGATGGGCAAACAATCATGGCAAGATTTAGCATAAATAAAATATACCTAGATTAACTATCTAAGTATCCTTAAAACCTTAGCTAAACTTACAACTTAAACCTAGATTTGCCCTAAAGTGCTTTAAGAAAATGCCAAAGCTTAAATTGGCATTTCTAATTCCCTTGATTAATTTATGCCAGTCGAAAGTAAGCATATCCTCAAATGTTGGCATATTTCATTTTTCCACAAGAGTAGCACTTTTAAATTAAGGCCCAGATTGCCTTAAATTTACTAAGAACATACCAAAATCCCAACTTGGTAGTTCTTATGAATTTCCCAATATGTGCCATTTAAGATTAAAATCAATTTTTCCACCATTAGGCACATTTTACTCTTTCAAGGAGTAAATAATAATTCCATTTCATTTTCAAAGGTTAACAAAAACCTTGAAAATGCTCCTTGAGTGTCAATTTCCTCAAAGTTGGGTTAACTACCCTTCTAATCGGAGTTGACACTCTCTAACTCATCTATGGGGTAGAGAAGATGCTCCTAGGAACCCAACACCTATTGGTGCTCCTTGGATGCTCTAGGTATTCACTAGGGATAACTTCCCTAGATACCTTCCCTAGATACCTTCCTAGTGACCTTGTTTGGCTTCTTGGAGGCCTTGGTCACACTTTCTAGGTCAACTCTAGGGATAGCCTCCCTTGTGACCTTGTTTGTGACTTTCTTAGACTTCTTAGAAGCCTTAGTCACATTTATTGCAAAAATACTCTTAGGGATGACTTCCCTAGTATTTTTGGCTTGACCACTAGACCTAGGGTTTGTTCCATAACTATATGGAACTCTATGGTAAGAGGGCACATCCTTCTTAGCCTTTGGTTTGTATCCCAAACCTCTATGGCCATTTGATGGCTTTTGTACCCCTAAACCTAGGTTATGCTCATTTTGCCCTAATAGGATATTTTCCATCTTTTTTAGGGTCTTTTCCATTTTATCAAGTCTTGACCTCAAGACTTGATTTTCCATCACTAAGTCCTTAGTTTTTGGTTTTCCATTAAGTTCATGAGCATTTTTGTTTCTAGGCTTGTAGCTACAATCCTTAGAGTTCTTGCCTAGACTTTTACCTACATTCCTAGCCTTAGGTGTAGTAGTTTTAGCATGAAAAGCTATATGTTTTTCTTTAACGCTATCATGCTTTCTATTTTCATGGTAAATAGCATTAAAATGATATAAGTTAGAACTATCATGCTTTTTACCATAATGTAAAGGGGTAGGCTCAATAAAAGTTATCTTCCTTTTTACCTTAGAGGCTCCCCCTTGACTTGAGCTTCCTCCTTGAGCCTTGACCATCTTCTTCCCCTTAGGGCATTGACTCCGATAATGCCCCTTTTGATTGCAAGAGAAACACACAATGTGCTCCTTGCTCTTCTTTGTTCCGGGGATGGTCTCCTTGGGATTCACCTTACCTTTTTGTGCCACTTGATCCTTCTTCTTGGCCAATTTAGGGCACTTGCTCTTGTAGTGTCCATGTTCCCTACACTCAAAGCATATAATATGACTTTTATTATTAATTGAAATATTTATACCTTTGCTTGTAGGGGTGGCATCTTTTCCTTTGGATCCGGAGGTAGAAGCTTCCTCTTGATCGGACCTTGATTCTCCTCCATTTGATTTTTCTTGACTTGTGGAGGTAGAATCTTCTTCCTCCTCTTCGTCTCTTGACCCGGATGTAGAAGCTTCTCCTTCTTCTTGATCCGGCGTCACCAAGGATTGCTCCCCCTCAATCCTAGAGGTGGAGGCTTCATCATCTTGAACATGAAACAAGGAGTATGCTTCCTCCTTGTTCCCTTCGTTGCATTCCCTTGAGGATGAAGCTTCTTGGATTTCCTCTTCTTCGGAGGTTGAGCATCTCTCAACCTTGGAGTCCTCCTCTTGGTCTTGCTCCAAAGAGTCACCCTCTCTGGATTCTTCATGATCTTGTACAGTGGAGGGGATCTCTTCATGAAGCTTGGCCAATTTGCTCCATAGCTCCTTTGCATCTTCAAACTCTCCAATTTTGCAAAGGATGGTGCTTGGCAATAAATTGACCAAAAGCTTGGTCACTTTGTCATTGGCCTCGCACCTTTGGACTTGCTCCGGGCTCCATTTGCTTTTCTTTAGAACTTTGCCCTTTGAATTTCTTGGAGCCTTGAAGCCTTCCATTAAAGCAAACCATTGCTCTATCTCTATCATAAGAAAATTTTCGATTCTTGATTTCCAAGAATCGAAACTCGTAGAAGTGTATGGTGGAGCCACCCTTGTGTCAAATCCAAGCCCATCTTGGAATTGCATCTTGAAGTTGAGCTTGATAAAGTCTTGAACTTGAAGAATTTGCTCCAACTTCTTCACCCTCTAGCTTTTCTTGATATGCTTGACCCTTCCGGCGATGATTCCGGTGAAGAGCGGCCTCGCTCTGATACCACTTGTTAGGACCAAAAGTAGCTAGAGGGGGGGTGAATAGCTCGTCGCGTGCTCGTTGCTCGGTGTTGCTTGTTTCTTCAAGAATGCGCAGCGGAAAATACATAAACAAACACAAACACGCTAACACTAGGAGTTTACTTGGTATCCACCTCCAACGGAGATGACTAATCCAAGGATCCACACCACGCACCCTCCACTATGAAAACACTCCTTTTCGGTAACTACCGAGGGCGGAGAAGCCCTACAAGACTCTCAGTACAAGAAGAAGAAAGGGTAGTAAAGAATAAGCAAAAGCTTACAAGAAATGCAGTAAAAACCCTAGCTTCTTCTTCTTCTCGTTGCAACTCGCCTCTTGACTTGGATGAACCTCCAAGAACCTTCAAGAACTGGCGGTGAGGAGCTTAGAGAGTGCTGGGGAGGAGCTGTGTTGAATCTGGAATGAATCGGTGAAGTTCTGCTGAAGAAATCGCGCGCCAACAGCTATAAACGGCGCAGCGGTCGAATCCCAATCGATTGGATTGCTCCCGATCGATTGGGGAGGCTGGATCGATCACGGATCGATCCAGCGCTTCTGCTCGAAAAACTTCGGATCGATCCACGGATCGATCCGGCACTTGCATCGACAGCGTCCCAATCGATCGATCGATTGGGACCTCTGATCGATCCACGGATCGATCCGAGGTTCTGACCGTGAGGACTCACCGGATCGATCGGTGGATCGATCCGGATCTTCTGGATCGATCCACGATCAAACCTCTTGGATCAATCCACGGATCAATCAAACTGCTGGATCAATCCACGGATCAATCCAAACCTGGTCCAAAACCAAGCCCAAAGCCCCTAAACCAACATCTAGTCAACCATGACTTGTTGGTACATAAGACCTAGCATCCGGTCACCCTTGGCCAGCTAGGACTCTCTCACCAAGTGTCTGGTCAATCCCTTTGACCCACTTGGACTTTTCTCTTCTTGCCAAGTATCCGGTCACTCCCTAAGACCTACTTGGACTTTTCTTCCTCGTGCCAAGTATCCGGTCAATCCCTTTGACCTACTTGGACTCTCACCAGATGTCTGGTCAACCTTGACCCATCTAGATTTCTCTTGCCTGGCTTCACTCACCAGGACTTTCCCAATTGCCTAGTTTCACTCACTAGGTCTTTCACCTGGCTTCACTCACCAGGATTTTTCTCCTGCCTAGCTTCACTCACTAGGACTTCCCAATTGCCTAGCTTCACTCACTAGGTCTTTCACCTGGCTTCACTCACCAGGATTTTCCTCCTGCCTGACATCCCAGTTAGGACTTCCCAGTCAAGTATCCGGTCATCCTTGACCTACTTGACTCTTCTTCAATCAATATCTTATTGTCAAACATCTAAACCCAAACCAAGACTCAGCTTGGTCAACCAGGTCAACCTTGACCTGAGGGATGTTGCACCAACAAGGATAGGCGGATGCGGACTGACGCATATAGGTCGGGACTCAGGATAAGCGGAAGCAGACTGACGCATATAGGTCGGGGCTCAGGATAAGCGGAAACAGACTGACGCATACAGGTCGAGACTCAGGATAAGCGGAAGCAGACTGACGTATATAGGTCGGGACTCAGGATAAGCGGAAACAGACTGACGCATACAAGTCGAGACTCAAGATAAGCAGAACCATATTAAATCTTAACAGGTCACGACTTACAGCGTAAGGCAGGTTGGGAGTTCACAGAATAGATCACACAGGACAGGGATGGACACACATGTCTGGAGTTGTGAAGCGGCAAACGCAAGTCAGGAAAGGTAGGTCTAAACCCACAGGTCGAAGCCGGTAGATATAGGGACCCAGTCTAGGGTTAACAGGTCGGGACAGACATACACTATACGACAAGCAAGTCAGGGAATCGTAACAACCTGTCAGGGAATAATCACTGCCTGTCAGAGAATATGCTTATGGTCTGGTGCTCACCGTCCACTGATTCCTTCCCAAACCTATGGGAGAACGCCGCGTGTCATTCACCGCCAGACAAAGCCTGACATCCGACATTCCCTGATACTCGTCATACTCCAGAAGCATCCATCGCAGTATAAAAAGGGATGCTTTGTCCCTTACACAGGTACGCTCATTCGTCATTTCATACTCGTCTCTTACTTTCTATCCTTTCTCTGTGTTTTCTGGGGAAAAAGTACCTGACTTGAGTGTTAGAGGACTGACCCGAGGACCTTTTCCCTGGTTTCTGGTCTCTAACGACTCGTGGGCTCGTCTGAGTGTGCGCAGAGTCCTTGCTTCTGTAGGACCGTTGGGCCGGCTAGAAGGGTTGGTAAATAACCTGTCAATTAAAAACAGACAACCCTTCCTTGAACGATTAAGCTAACACTTGTAAAATGAATTAAGCACATAAATAGAAGCATAAAAGAAAAGACGAGGCACCAGATGTTTACTTGGTTACAACCGATGTGGTTGTTAATCCAAGGAAGATTAAGCTCAAAAACTCCTTCAGGCGGAGAAGCCTCTTACAGCGTTTAGGTACAGAAAACAGAAGCTTAACTACAACTAAAGAATACAAGTGTTTGGAAATAGAATGATCGCGATTGTTGAAAAGCTTCTGGACCAAGGCTATATTTATAGCCTTGGTCGGGGCGCCTGGAAGGGTTCCGGGCGCTTTAGGGGGGATAAAACTTTATCCCCCAACGTTCAGAACGCGAAAGACGCATTCTAGTCAAACTTCAGGTTCCGAGCGCCCCGGGCTGTTCCGGGCGCCCCGGGCTGCTCCGGGCGCCTCGGAACAAAAGTCAACTCTGGTTGACTTTTGCGTTCGGGACCTCTGCTCCGTTTCAGTCCCGCCTCGGTCCGGGTCTTCCGCTCCGGATCCGCTTACTTGGGTGATCTCTGCCATCCGGAATATGGCTCACCCGAACCCATCTTCTTCTCGTCCCTCGGAATTGCAGCGTGTTCCTTCTCGTCCACGGGTACTCATCCGCAGACTTGGTCCCTCGGTCACCCTTCCCACTAGCTGCGTCTCTTGCTCTCGAGCAATCTTCCGCTCCGGCTTCCTCGGAACCACCACGCACACTTCCTTCTCGTCCGTCGGTGTACTCTTTGCGACACCTCGTCCCTCGGACGCACAGTGCTTCTCGCTCCATTGTCTTCCGCTCGAGTACCTGTGCTGCTAAGCTCCTGCACACTTAGACACAAGGTTAGAAACAACGCAGGACCTAACTTAACTTGTTGATCACACCAAAACAACCTTGGGGTTCCAACAATCTCCCCCTTTTTGGTGTGATCAACCCAAGTTAAGCTAGGGTCAACAATAGATATGAAATTAAACAGTTTATTGCAATAACATGCAACACGATAGAAAAAAAATTAAATTTCAAACATTCCAAATTTTAATTTTCAATTTTCTACCTCCCCCTAGACTTATACTTTCCTTCTCCCCCTTTGATCACAATAAAAATGGGGAACAACTAAAATCTAAGGGTTGACATTAAAAAAAAATTTGAAAATATATTTCAATAATTTTCAGGGAAATATTTCTAAGTCAAGACAAATTTCTAAGTCAAGAAATAACTTTTTTTTTTTAAAAAAAAATTTCAAGTATTCGTCATCAATAATTAAACACTTTCTAAGCCGAAAAATTTATGCAAGAAAATTTTAAGAGAATTGATAACATTAAAAGAAATTTTCTATGCATTTATTTATTTATATATTCTAATGCTTTTATCAGAAAATTTTAAATTTCCATTTTAATTTATCATAATTTCTTAACTTTGAAGCAAGAAATTTTGAGCATGTAGAAATTTGTGCAAATTGTAACATGTCATTTTGAATTCCTAATTTGCAAAGATATTTCGATAATATAAACTTGATAAAGTTTTTCGACAATACTTCTGATTTGCAAACTTCGTTCGACAAAATATTTTGTAATTTGCAAAAGTATTTTGACAACATAAATTTGCAACAATCTGTGGATAATAGATTTACTACTCCGAAAACCTCTTTCGATAATATCTCTAATTTGCAAACTTTGTTTAAAAAAATGTTTCGTAATTTGCAAGATTCTTTTGTCAAATTATTTTGCGATTCGAAAAACTCTTTCAACGAGATAATTTGTACTTCGGAAAGATTTTTAGATCCGGAAAAAGTTTTCGAAAAATTACTTTGTGATTTGCAAGAATCTTTCGTCAAAACACTTTGTAATTCGAACAAATTTTTAGATCCGGAAAAAGTTTTCGATAATATTTCTAAGTTGCATAATTCTTTCGTAAAAATATTTTGTAATTTGCAACAATTATTCGACCGAAGATTTTCTAATCCGAAAAGTTCTTTCGATAATTCAAATTTTGGTTCGCAAAAATTTTCAAGTAATTTGATTAATTGAACCAATTGTTCAGAGGGTAGAGGTCATACCTTACTTATCTCGTCGACCGTTGGTTCTCCCCTTGTTAAATTAATTTCTTCCGAAGATTCTCCCCCTTCATCGATCTCGGGATGTACTTCGGCTGTTGGGGCTGTCTTGGTAATTTCTTCCGTCTCGGATTCTTCTGATGATGGCTCGATGTCTATTGAGGAGACGACTTCAACCGGTTCTTCGTAGAGCATTAAGAACTTTTCCCAAAGTTCTTTCAGCTTTTATACTCTCCGACTCTGTCGAAATCTTTAGTTGGTATTGCGCTTAGAATGTGAAACTCTGCCCGAGCATTTTCCATGGACTCTTCACGTTGCTTCTCGTTCCAGAGGCGTATGCCGATTTTCTCTCTGTTCGTGTCTTTCGGTGCTTCATAACCTGTTTTCATTATTAGAGAAATACCAATATCAGAGTTAAGAAATACCATCATTTGTTGCTTCTAAGAAGCAAGCTCCCCCTCGAATGCTGGTGGGTAGTCGCTAGCTCCGGCCATTGTTTTGTAGCTTCAGACGGCGGTTAGTCCCTCTGAGGCGTACTCGGCTCTGATACCACTTGTAGGACCGTTGGGCCGGCTAGAAGGGTTGGTAAATAACCTGTCAATTAAAAACAGACAACCCTTCCTCGAACGATTAAGCTAACACTTGTAAAATGAATTAAGCAGATAAATAGAAGCATAAAAGAAAAGACGATGCACCAGATGTTTACTTGGTTACAACAGATGTGGTTGTTAATCCAAGGAAAATTAAGCTCAAAAACTCCTTCAGGCGGAGAAGCCTCTTACAGCGTTTAGGCACAGAAAACAGAAGCTTAACTACAACTAAAGCATACAAGTGTTTGGAAATAGAATGATCGCGATTGTTGAAAAGCTTCTGGACCAAGGCTATATTTATAGCATTGGTCGGGGCGCCTGGAAGGGTTCCGGGCGCCCTGGGGGGGATAAAACCTTATCCCCCAACGTTCAGAACGCGAAAGACGCGTTCTAGTCAAACTTCAGGTTCCGGGCGCCCCGGGCTGTTCCGGGCGCCCCGGGCTGCTTCGGGCGCCCCGGATAAAAAGTCAACTCTGTTTGACTTTTGCGTCCGGGACCTCTGCTCCGTTTCAGTCCCGCCTCGGTCCGGGTCTTCCGCTCCGGATCCGCTTACTTGGGTGATCTCTGCCATCCGGAATATGGCTCACCCGAACCCATCTTCCGGTCTTCTCAAGCGTGCTTCCCTCCGGCTTCTCGTCCCTCGGAATTGCCGCGTGTTCCTTCTCGTCCACCAGGGTACTCATCCGCAGACTTCGTCCCTCGGTCGCACCCCGTGCCGACCTTCGCGCTAGCTGCGTCTCTTGCTCCCCGAGCAATCTTCCGCTCCGGCTTTCGTACCTCGGAACCACCGCGCGCACTTCCTTCTCGTCCGCCGGTGTACTCTTCCGCAGCACCTCGTCCCTCGGACGCACAGCGTGCCGTCCTTCTCGCTAGCTGCGTCTTCCGCTCGAGTACCTGTGCTCCTAAGCTCCTGCACACTTAGACACAAGGTTAGAAACAACGCAGGACCTAACTTAACTTGTTGATCACACCAAAACAACCTTGGGGTTCCAACAGCTTCATCGTCTTCGTCATCACCTCCGTCATCCGCCCGTGTGAGCCCTTATTGCAGGTGCCAAATCGACCAAGCTTCGCGACTACTTTCCGTCAACACCGACTCCAACACTGCCCGCCTCTATCTGACTCAGCTTTCGGACGGGATCAAAATATATATATATATATATATATATATATAAATATAATAAAGCTGTACATAACTAAATTTAGTTTGTAATGTTCATGAATTATGGATAAATTCATCGATTAACTTATGTAAAATTTAATTATAAATTTATTTTTAATTTTTTTATTAAGTACATAACAATATATAATTATTTTTTATTTTTTATAATTTTAAATTATTCATAATATACTACAGGTAATTTTTGGTTAAGTTAAATGAAAAGATGTATATAAAGAAAGAATGTCCTATAAGGAAATTTAAGAGTGTTATATAGAAAAATAACCATAAAATTAATTAACACATTTATTTAAGTTCAATAGTAAAATTTGATATTTTATTTTTTAACAATCATAAATAATTTATAAATAAATTAACTTATGTAAAATTTAATTATAAATTTATTTATTTTATTAAGTACATAAAAAATATATAATAATTTATATTTTTTATATAATTTTAAATTATTTATAATGAGCTACAACTAAAATAAGAATAATATACGTTTCGTATATTATTTCATGCATTAAATAAAAGTTTAATTTAAATTACAAGTACAGTAGCATTTAATTTAAATGGTAATAGCGCAGGCAAAAAGTTACAAAAAGAGCTTGAACACTCGAGCTCAAACGGCGTCTACTTGTCGATTTTGCTTAATGATGATTACATTTGCCTTCACCGTGATGACCGTACGGGAAGGCAGCTCAGAGTTCTTCTCGTCCCTTTCCCTGTCGATACGATCCGAAAGCCAGTGTGGGAGTTCAGTCGAGTCCCGTGCGAGGATCAAATCAGGGCAATCGTCCATTTCCATTGTCTCTCGCCTTCTGAATTCAACCTCACTCAACTGATCGCTGGTAGAAACGACGACAGTCTTCAGTCTGGCGGCGCAGTAGATGCTCTCCGGAAGTCCTCTGAGCTTTGGGCAGCCCGTAAACGTGCACCGTTCCAATCTTGAAAACAGCTTCAGGCTTCTTTCCTCGGACGCAGCGTACAACGTCGTCCACTCTTCCCAATTCGGCATGCCCGTGAATTTCAGGACTTCGAGTCTTGGAAATGCCTCGGCTTGAGGGAAACAGACGCCGAGAAACTCAGGCCCGACCTTTCTTACCGCCGACGCTTCTTCGATCTTCAGGAATTTCAGCCGAGGCAGCTGCCCCAGCGGCGGGAGCTCCGTGCAGCAGGGGAAATTGCAGAGAATCAGGAATTCGAGGTGAGGAAACGAAGTCCCCGACGACGTCGACATCATCCAGTTGGGAAATCGCCGGCCTGGGAAGTTGTGGAGAGTAAGTTCCTCCAGGCTCGACGGAGGAAGCAGTCCGCTGCATGTCTTCTCAGCCGCTTCTTTTTCGCCGTCATCTCTCTGTTTTCGCTTCGTCCATAACAAAGACAGATGCCTGAGAAGTGGTTTGTTCTCGAGCACAGAGGGTCCGGCCATTAATGTCGCCCTTTCCAGCTTACAGGCGCTCAGAAATCTGAGATTGGACAGAGACCGCAGCTCTTCCATGTCACACCCGACGTCCGCGTTGCTTGGCGGATCACCATGGCCGATGACGAATCCTTCGATGTGATTAAGGTTTGTCAAGCTTCCCATTCCTATCGGCAAATGAGTTAACGGTGTTCCTCGAACTCGCAGACATCTGAGCATACCCAAGCTCGTGACGGCCTTAGGAATGCTGCGCAGCGACTCGCACTCGGAGATGTTCAAAGTCTGCAGGTTCGCAAGGCGCCCTATGGATTCAGGTATCTCACGTATCATCGTTCGGTCAAGGTCCAAGTATCTCAGAAGCAACAGATTCATGAAAATGAAATCTGGAAGACATTCAATCTGCGTCTCGCACACATCCAGCACTCGAAGATTCTTTAATGCTGGGAGTGCAGCTGCCTCGTCTTCGATTGTCTTTGTTTCAGTGCAATCGTAAAGTTGCAAGACTCTCAGACTCTTCTGCTCAAGAACTGCGCCAGGAAGCCTTAGCGTGTCTCCTTTGCTTGACATCCACAGTCGACGAATCTGTGTTAATGGGTTTGGGTTATTTGTGTCTGCAACTCGGCCATCACTGATTACAAGTGCTTCATCTCCGATCAAATTAGTAGCGAGAGCTCGCAAAAGGTCGTGCATGGAGTAGCGAATCTCATCTGAATATCTTGGATTGAGATGAAGAAGATTTCTCATAACTAGTTCTTTGTAATAATCCTCTGCCACCTCTTCCATCAATCCACCATTTGGCACGTGGATCAAGCCTTCAGCAATCCAAAGCCGGACGAGGTCAGTGCGATATGATATGCCAATGTAAGAAGCACAGCAGAGGAAACACTGCTTGAGAACGGATGACAAATCCTCATAGCTCAAGTATAAGGCTGCTGGCAGTTCATCCTCCTTGTCTCTCATTCTCCATAGATCACTTTCCAGGACTCTTTCCCACTCTCTCTTTGTCCTTTTCTTCGAAATCAGCATTCCTGCCATCACCTTGATTGCCAAAGGGAGCCCATCGCATTTGCTAACGATTTTAGCCGCCATTTCATCCAGGTCAGGGTCCTCGTTCTTCTCATCTTCGAATACGACCTTGTGAAATAATTCCAATCCATCATCTTTGTTCATCCTCTGAACATGGTGGATGTAGCTGGCTCTCAAGTCCTCCATAACCGTTTTATGTCTACCCGTCACTAAGATTATGCCATTGGACTTTGCAATTAGGATAGGTTTCCTCAACACATCTGTCCACGCATTCACGCTCCATACATCATCAAGCACGAGGAAGAATCTGTTAACCAAAGCACCAACAAGTTTTAATTCAAGTTCTTCTATGCTTTGAGCTCCATCATCACTTCCTTTTGCTTGCTTCAACATTTCCTTGAGTAGCTCTATCCTAGTGTAATTCTTGGACACACATATCCATATACGCGTTGGAAAACTATTCTTGATTCGTTCGTCATGGAAAATTTTATGAGTCATAGTGGTCTTGCCAATACCACCCATGCCAACTATCCCAAACAGGCCATTATGTTTATGATCATGCTTGAGTATCATGTTGATGACAGTTTGTGCATCATTTTCAATCTTGGCCCCTACTATGTCAGCCTTAACCTCCAAAGAAGTGGTCAAACGTTGACTTGTTGGATGATCTTGTGACCATTGATGGCTCATTAAGGGCACTAATCCTGCTATTATTTCGCTATCATCTTTAATCTCTTTCAGCCTATCATTAAATCTTTCAAAACTCACAGCAATCTCATGGCGGAACTTGGTACATGCAAAGCAAGAAGCAAGCAGAGTGAAAGGACGGCTTACTAGTGTAGAAGACGACGACAACGGCTGAAGGCTCATTAAATCGCTGCCACCTGGAAGCGTGCAGAGTTCGATGATGTCTTCGGCGTCGTAGACTATGCCTTTTAAGTCCCTCAACCAAGTATTCACTCGATTATCTTGGTGCCTCTTCTTCTCGGCATCCTGAAGGTAGGGGCTGAGTCTTTCCAATCTCCTTTTAAACTTTTTGATCTCTTCCTTCACGCCGAGCACTTTGCAGATCTCTCCCTCAAGGAAATCTGTTAGTTTTGTGAGGTATCTGGTGACAAGGAAGTCTGGGATCATCGCCATTTGTGGAGACGGGAAAGAGGCTCTTCGGATCCAGAGCCTTCCTATGGAGAAGATGTGGTTGACTTGCTCTGTCGTTGTCAATAGCGCTGGCCACCTAAAAAAATAGATCTACTATTAAATGCAAGTAATTAAAATGTGTAAGAGTAATTAAAATACAGGTAATCAATATAATAGCTAATTAGTTAGTTCTCACATGTTCGGTTGAATTTTATTTTTAATTTTATTATTTAAAGGAAAAATACTTTTAACTCCCTTTTATCTAGTAGCATTTTATCCTGACTAAAGCCATATGTGAAAAAAAAATGTAAAAGATAATTATGTTTTTATCTTTTTATATATTTTTTTGATAATTTTATAAGAAAAAAATCATATTAAATTTATTGATAATTTATGTTTTTTTTTTTTGTTGATATTTGAACTAATTCTAGACAATTTAAGATCATAATTAATATTTTAAATATATGCATGATTGCTAATTTACTAATTAAAATAATAAATTGTATATAGCCTTCAATAATATATAAAGATTAATACTTAATTATACAAATAAAATAAAATTAAGTAGTTTAAAATGTATATTTTCGTTAGGGCTATAAATGAACCAAGCGTTCGTGAACAAGCTTAGTGTTCGGCTTGGTAAGAGTTTGTTTATGTTCGTTCAATATACATAAGATTAATTAAACAAACAAGCTTGAACAACTCGTTAAGCTAAACAAACAAGCTTGAACACATATGTGTTCAGCTTATTAACATTCGTGAACAACGTTCACGAATCATATTCGTTAATAAAACTCTTTTCAATATGCTAAATAAACAATAAAATAAATAAATAAATTTAAATTATCAAGCTCAATAATCAATCAAACAACTAAAAGTTTCAAACAATCAAACAAGTTTGAATTGAGAGCTTAATCACATCTAAATGAACCAAGCTCGAACCAAACTCAAGCCAAACTTGAATTGAAAGCTTGATAACATCTAAATGAACCAAACTCAAGACAAGTTTCAAACAAGCTAAAGCTCATAAAACTTAAATCAAGCCAAGCTTGAACACTCATTTCAAAAGCTTGGTTCATTTTAAGCTTGGCTTGGCTCGGCTTGGCTCGGCTTGGTTACCTTATCAAACAAGCTTGAATACCCCAAAGCTCGGCTTGGCTCAGCTTGTTTACAGCCTTGATTTTCGTCGTTTGGTTGCGCAGCCTTCGAGTACAATGTATAATAATTATTTTCTTCACTTCTCCTAAAATTTAAAATTTTAGATCGGTCTCTGTCCAAGATTATATAAGATTCCGCGAAAATAGGTGAAGGTATAATTTTCTTTTCTTAGGTGAAGGTAAATTTTCTTCATCTTCTTCGAGTTCTTTTATTTTCTCATACATGCACACGAGTCTCGCATCTTAATTCATCACTGACTTGAAGAGAATATCGGAAAATGGGTTTGGGTGAGCCCTATTCCGAATAGTCAAAATCATCCAAGCGATTGGAGTCATAATGGGGAGAAACTGGACAGTCGAGGCCATGCCAGCACAGTCTGGGCACCCAGACCCGGTCCAGGCGCTAGGACCAGAAAAGTTTATCTTCACGAAATCATTGTGATCCATTACGACGTGAATAAAACTTTATCCATGCTCAGGCATCCAGAGCCCTTCTAGGCGCCCAAAGCTGCTATGTCAGCAAACGGTCATATCCGACCAACATGCTATAAATAGAGCTCTAGTCTCAGTAGTTTAACACAACACTTGTAAATGAATTCTGTGTTTCATCTTCTAGTTATGTTCTTTACTTTTCTACGCTTTCAACGTTGTAAGAGGCTACTCCGTTTTTGGAAGAAGAAGATTTTAGTGAGCTTCATTTGTCTAGAATTAGCAATCCTCTGATTGCAAATCTAGTAAATATTCTTGCCTCTATCTTTATTTTATGCATTTTCTTTCTATTATTAAACAAGTGTTTGTCTAACTTAGTTCGAAGATCGAGAAAGGTTTGATTTTCAATTTCAGGATAATTCACCTCCTCTTGTCAACCTCCAAGGGACCAACAAAATTCGATTCAGCTAAGGGTATAAAAACCTAGAATTCGCTGATGAACAATGGCTTATGCTACTATACATCCAAGACCATCTTCTTTCTTTGAGACAATAGCCCACCTTCTTGTAGATCATCTTTCAATGCAAGATCTCAGATATATAATAGTCATTTGATCAACGAGAAATCTGAGTGCACCGCCTTTCAAGTTCATACATCCGCTCTCCTCAAGTAGGTTTGATGCACCCACTTGATCCAAAGGGCATCCTCCTTGGCATGTATCCACCAAAGCACCATAGCCAGAAGGACAAGGTTCCAAACTTTTAAGTCATGAAATTCCAATCCACTCTCATCTTTAGGCATGATTAAATTCCAATCCACTCTCATCTTTTAAGTCATGAAATTCCAGTGGTAAGGATGGGGGGATCACTCATTGGCAGGAGGTCAACGACACGTGGAGGTCAAGGGTCAAGAGGGTCAATACCAAGGTCGTGTCGAGCGGACTGGCGGACCATCCCCGGACATCCGGCCGACCGGGTGCCCGGTCCGGGTCTCCCAGGCGACCGGACAAAAGACAACCCGACCATGGGGCGGGTTTCCGATGCTCAAGGTAAAAGAGTCTTTAAGCCGAGCGGCCAGGACGCTCGGCCGAGCTGCAGGACAGTAATCCGCAATCCCAGCCGAGCACGTGAATAGGGCTTCTTGGAGGACATTAGCGCCGAGCGGTCGTTCCGCTCTGCCCGAGAACAGATAAGAGCGCTAGGAGACAAAAAGGACAGCTGGTAGCTTCATCCTCGAGACACCTGCCGCCGACAAACAGTATGGTCGGCGGCCGGAGCGGACAGAATATCGTACGGTAGAAGCTTCCACCGTCACATCCGGGATATGCTCGGACGATTGCGGAATGACATCAGATGTACTTTTCTGATACAACCTTACTGAGATATGTTTGGGGAAGCGTGCACGCATCGAGAAGCGTGCCCTCGCCTCCTCGGGGTCCTATATAAGGACCCCCAGACTTCGACGGAGGTATGCAATCTTGATCACTGTAGCCACAGTAACGTTACTCTACTTCTTCGCTACCTGACTTGAGCGTCGGAGAGTCGTCGCCGGGAAACCCCTCCCGGCTTGGCTTCTTTGCAGGTTCGCCGGAGATCTACACCACTAGTCGGAGACAGCAGAGATTGTCACGTCCCCAGCGTCCGTCGACTCAGTGCTCGGACAGGATCAATCATTATTAATTGAGTCAAATAAATTTTTAGAATCTAAAGTTGAACTAAGAGAAAATTGTTCCACTGATGACTCATTGAACTAAGTATTTAACTCAATCAAGATGAAATCTATTGCTGCATTAGAAACATCAAAGTGATAATGATGCTCAACTATAGCTTCCTGATAGATATGCAATCTTATATGAACAATCAAGGTCAAGCACATTAATTTCATTTCTCAAACAAAATTTTTTCACTTCATAAAGAAATTCTTTCCACCCACATTCTCTAAGTTCTTGAAGGATACTCTTTGTCAAATTCTTCAAAGAAAATCTCAAGATATTTTGACTACTATTATATTTGTCTCTTCTACCAAAATTATCCTTCAAGTGGCAACTTGAAGGATAATTTTAGTAGAAGAGACAAATATAATAGTAGTCAAAATATCTTGAGATTTTCTTTGAAGAATTTAACAAAGAGTATTTGTTGTTCTCAGAATTTTATGCACGAAGTGCAAAATAAATACAAATTCAAAGCTTATCGTGTTTATGTAAATCCCCCAAACTTTAGCCTTAGCTCTTCCATTTGGAGAATGGTACACTAAGAACTTCAAAAACTTTACAAGTTGCGGTGTACTTACCTATTAAGCTTTCTACTGACTCATAGTGAGAACTCCAACTAGTAGTTCCTACTTGTTGCAAATTACCAATCAGATTGGTCCCACTTCCAGAATCACATTCTCCAATTACCAACATACACTTAATTTCATTTCTTTATACAACATGTAACTCAGTAAAGTACTGAGTAGATGAAGTGACAATATTGATAATATTATCCAAATGAGAAAGAATTTCTAAATAATACTGACATCCTTAGTTGCAGAAACCAATGTTAATTGTAATCAATGAGTAAAACAATGAACATAGTATGCATAAGAACAATCTCTGAGAAATAATGTCTGAAGTCCATTTCATGTGCTACATATATGGCTAGTACTATCATATCCTTAACCTTTAATTTTCTTAACATGGAGGTCATGATGAACGAGAACATTCGATATCTCTTTTTTCAGATTCAATGAGGTAGTATCACTAACATTTTTTATAACAAAAAAATCTTCCTATCAAAATCTCATGATTGTTCATAAACCTTAAGATAATGGTCATTGGCTCCAGTTTAGATATATTTTGTGCTTCATCAATAAGAATATAGAAGCATTTATCTCCAACTTCTTCACGAATCTTTTTTCATACTTTATTGGTCATAATATGTAAAATCTCTTTCTAAATTTCAGGAGCGATATATTGGGTGTTTTTTAGAGCATTCTCAAGTACAACTTCATCAAAATTTGTAATCATTTTTGCAAAAGTTTTTTCCAATTCAAGAAAGTTTCTACCATTAGATGAAGATAAAGATTCATTGTTACCTCTAAAGGTAGGGATGTAAATGAACCAAACAGGTCGCGAGTTATTTGGAGCTCGGTTCGATAAAAAACTCGTTCGAGTTCATTCGTTTATCTTATCGAGCCGAGCTCGAGCTCGATTTCGAGCTCGACAATTTTATCGAGCCGAGCTCGAGCTTAAAGATATTCGACTCGTGAGCTCGCGAACATGTTTAATTTGTTTGTAGGCTCATGAGCCAAAAACCGATCCTTAAATTGATAAATTCTCTGTGGTGTTTGCAGTCTTAATTCTCTGTCTGATCTTCTGAATAGCCTGAGTAGTCTCATCTATCAGCTCTGTCTGAATGCCCAGCTCTACTTCCATTTCTTTCCTCTCACCTGCTTCTTGCCAGCAAATAGGTGATCTGCACTTCCTACCATACAACGCCTCGTATGGTGTCATCTTGATGGTGGCCTGATAGCTGTTGTTGTAGGCAAATTCAGCTAAGCACAGATACTTGCACCAACTTCCCTTGAAATCCAGCGCACAAGCTCTGAGCATATCTTCTAAGATCTTATTTACTCGCTCTGTCTGTCCATCAGTCTGAGGATGGAAGGTTGTGCTGAACTTGAGTTTGGTGCCTAGTGCAGTCTGAACACACTCCCAAAAGTGAGAGGTGAAGCGCCCATCTCTATCAGAAACAATAGATTTAGGAACTCCATGAAGTCTGATCACTTCTTTGACGTACAGTTGTGTCAACTGCTCTATAGAATAGGACACCTTGATGGCTAGGAAATGGGCAGACTTAGTCAATCTGTCCACTAATACCCATATTGCGTCATATCCATTTGTAGTTCTTGGAAGACCTGTTATGAAGTCCATGGATATGTCTTCCCACTTCCACTCTGGTATTAGAAGAGGTTGTAACATTCCTCATGGTCTCTGGTGTTCTGCTTTGACTCTCTGGCATGTCAGGCAGGTACTGACATATTTAGCCACGTCTCTTTTGAGTCCAGACCACCATAACCTCTGTTTCACGTCCTGGTACATCTTGGTGGAACCAGGATGCATGGAGTAAGGGGTACTATGGGCTTCTTCTAAAATTTTCTTTCTCAACTCTTCATCATTGGGAACACAAAGGCGACACCCTTGATAAAGAATTCCACTGTCTGATACTCGAAACTCCGAATTATCTCCTTCTTGAATCCCTTGCTTGATTTTCTGAGTATCTGGATCTTCACTTTGCTTTCTCTGTATAATCCTCAAGCAAGGTTGACTCTAAGGTCAATGCAGAGAGTTGTCCATAAATAATTTCCATACCAAAGTCTGACAACTCCTTCTGCAGTGGTAGGGCTAATGATGACAAAGATATCAGGGATGCACTGGATTTTCTGCTTAGTGCATCTGTCACTTTATTAGCTTTGCCTGGGTGGTAGAGGATTTCACAGTCATAGTCTCTGACCAACTCTAGCCACCTACGCTGTCTCATGTTTAAGTTCTTCTGAGTGAAGAAGTACTTAAGACTCTGATGGTCTGTGAAGATTCTGCACTGAACGCCATACAAATAATGTCGCCAGAGTTTTAGTGCAAAGACCACAACTGCCAGCTCAAGATCATGAGTGGGGTAGTTCTTTTCATAATCCTTGAGTTGTCTAGAAGCATAAGCTATCACTTTTCCTTCTTGCATGAGAACAGCTCCTAGACCCATCTTGGAGGCATCACTGTAGATGTCAAAACTCTTGTCACTAGTTGGAACAGTCAATTGGAGCACTGGTCAGTCTCTTCTTCAGCTCTTGGAAACTCTGCTCACATTTGTCTGACCACTCAAACTTTTTGTTCTTTCTGGTCAGGGCTGTCAGTGGAGAGGCTATCCTGGAAAAGTCTTCCACAAATTTTCTGTAGTACCCAGCTAAACCAAGGAAACTTTTGATCTCCCTGGCGTTCTTGGGTCTACTCCAGTTGTTGACCGCTTCTATTTTGGCTGAATCCACTTGGATACCTTCTTTAGAAATTATGTGACCTAGAAATGCCACCTGATCTAACCAGAATTCGCACTTTGAGAACTTAGCATATAGCTGCTTTTGCTAAAGGGTCTGCAATACGATCCTCAAGTGCGTGTCATGCTCCTCTGGGGTTCTTGAATAGACTAGAATGTCGTCAATGAATACGATGACAAATTTGTCAAGGTATTCTCTGAACACTCTATTTATTAAGTCCATGAAGACCGCTGGTGCATTAGTCACACCAAAAGGCATGACTACAAACTCGTAGTATCTGTATCTGGTCCTGAAAGCCGTTCTGGGTATATTGTTAGCTAGAGCCCTATAGTCAATCATTTGATGATTGTATTTTAGACTTGTTGTATCATATTCTATATAAATAAAGACATTTGGTTTTTGGTTATTATACTTACTTGTATTGGTGCCAAATAAACTAAGTATAATAACGTCCTTGAGTAGAATGTTCTTACATATATCAATCGATTGGTTGAATCGATAGTGAGATGATATAGGGAACACTACTCTTAATCATTCCTAGTCGAGTATTAACATTCATGGACAATGTTAATGCAATAAAACTAGCATGTAGGTCAACTCGATGACTTGATCTCACAAGTCATAGATATGAAGATATCAAGTTGACACATGAGTATGCATTGGAGAATGTATACTGAATGACCCGCCATGAGAAAGTATCATGGATCGTTATATGAGTGTCATATACTTTCTCATGTGACTATTAGTATGACTATTGGTCCTTAGACCTGAAGTCACCATGGTTCCCTACATAAGGAGTTATGTACTTTAGTTTCGTCAAACGTCACCCGTAACTGGGTGGACTATAAAGGCGATTACTGGGTATATAACGAATTATACAGAGGGATGTGAGTGATGTAGATGGGATCTATCCCTCCCATATGACGGGAGCGACATCGGTATTCTTGATAGAGTTAGACCACGAAGTGCATGGCCATGCCCAAATGAGTCAACATGAGATGTTGAGCTCATTTGATCGAGTGAGTCTACTTGGAGTTCAAGATTTATATTGATTAGAGGATGACACGGTCTACGCCTCACATTGATCAATCTAGATGTCTAGGATAGAAGGACAATGTCACATATTGTGAGGAGTCACAATTAGTAGTCACAAGGTGATGTTGGATCTCAACATTTCTTGTAACTTGGGTAGCAATGATGTATTGCTAGATGCCGCTAATTGTTTATGTTTCTAAAGGAGTTTAAAAACATTGCCAACGTTACAAGAACCTATTGGGTCACACACAAAGAACAAGTGGATGGAGATTGGGTTAATATGATGAACCAATTGGATTAGGTTCATATGATGCACCAAGGATTGGATTCAGATTAATTCAAATTAGACTTATTGAGTTAGACTCAATTAGATTCAATTGTTGAATGAGTCTAATTTAAATTTGATTCATTGAGTTAATTTATATTAATGAATTGAGATTCATTAAATTAAAATTGACTTGAACCAAATGTTGGTTTTAACTCACAAAGGAAGAGAATTGGTCAATTTTGACTTGACCAAATGGAAATTGAAACATCAAGTTTGACTTGATGTATTGCCACATCATGAAGGTTGACTCATCCTACATGGCATGACTAACCTTGCCACATCATCTCCACATCATCAAGGGAGATCAAGAGGTTACACTCCTCCATTTAATGTGGCCGGCCACATTAAATGAGGAGTTACTCATGTGTGGCCGGCCACATAATGAAAATGGGTTTTCATTTTTTGGTGGCATTGATTTGGTGTTGAATGCATCTTCTTCCTTGGGTTCTTCCTTCTCTTTGCTACTGTTGCCGTGAGTTTTCAAGCAAGAGGAAGGTGAGTGAGTTGAGTTCCAAGTGAAAAGGGTGAAGTGAAGGTCACAAAGGAGGGTACCTAGAGGAGTATGTGAGATTCCTTTTACTTTCTCTCCTTTTCTCCTTTTAAATCCTACCCGAGAGCCCTAGAAAGTGCTAGCACACTTGGGGTGCTCTCTTCTCCATCCTTGAGTGTTAGAGAACACATCTTGTTCGTGTGGATATCACTAGAGAGTTGTCTACGTTGACAACTTCGAGATCCGGCGTACCTTGGACTTGCGGGATTGCGACGGGCACACATCGAAGGTATAAAATGTTTTTCCTTTGTAGATCTACTGTAGATCGAAGTTTAAAACTCGTACTCATATTTCTGAAAATTTTCCTTTGCACGGATCCAATGGTTAGGGGGTTTCGGGGTTTCCGCGACGGCAAAAAACGGTTTTCGCGGCCCGAAAAACCCAAAAGTGGTATCAGAACCACGTGCGAAGCTTGTACGAGTTTAGTTTTTGTTTTTATGACAAAAATTCAGTTCTGTGATAATCTGTAATTTTATGATTTTTAGAATTTTTATGGGTATTTTTCTCGTAGAAGCGAAGCACAAGTGTTTCGGCACTTGTAGGTTTCGACTACCGAGAAGAATTTTCCAAAACGGCAAAGTTTCGCCCCAAAATTTTTTGGGACAGCGGGCTTAGGCGCTGTTAGATCGCAAAGGAACCCTCGCGATGGTTAGATCGCGGGTAGGGGCGCTGCCCCTGGCCCCGCAAGGGGATTCATTCCGCGATTGCGCCCGAAAACGCTAAACGGGACCGCCGGGAAAAATTTACTCAAAAAATTGTAAAAATTTAAAAAAAATTAAATTACAGAAAATTATGAAAAATATATAATTTTGAATTATATATTAATTTTGTGATAGTCATAGCCCCAAAAGACCCAATGTGATTGGATTTGTGTTGTAATTCATAATACAGCATGTGTGCCGTCATGTGATGTGTGTGCTGTATTTTGATTCGCGACCTGCGCGTCGTGCCTTCTATTTTATTCTTGTTGTAAATTAGATTTATACTCGAATGTAACTCGAGTTTCTAAAATTGTAATGTACAAAATTGGAGCGGTGGAAGATCCACTCGAGACGGAGTTACGAGGAAGGCGCGAGCAACACAAGGTGGTCAAAAGGAAGGAGCTTGAGAAGCTATTGACTTTAGGTTGACCATCCGATCTTCTCATTGGCTTGAGAAGATCGTAGTAGGGCCATGACATAATCACAAAATTTAATTAATTGCTTGTGTATATATGATGCATGTTTAAGTAATTAATTAGTGCCTAGCGATTAGATTAGATCTAAATCGTGCACATGATGCACTCTTCGGTTAGGTTAGATCTATCGAGTATATGATACGCATCATCGTTTAGATTAGATCTAAAACGCGTCAAGTCGTAATGCCTACCATGCCGTGATACCTACCACTACCTCGATCGCATGTTGTTGTTGAATCTGCCAAAGCAGAGCAACACATACTATCTTGGTCGGGTACGGAGGGACAATCTTGGTCCCGCCTATCAACGCATGGGTGAGTACAACTCAATTAGATTGAGTATTCCTAGTTTACTCGGTTGGATCGAGTACAACTATAGGCATTCTTCCAACGGTTGGAAAGGTAGGTCAAAATCACGTTTATATTAACTCTTGGGCGTATTAGCCAAAGCTAACTCGAGTTTTAATATAAATGCGGATTTTATCCTATAAACAAGAGTTGCATAGAGATGTAATTGGTAATCGTTACCTACCGATCATACTAAGTCTTGGGCGTATTAGCCAAATCTAACTCAAGGGTTAGTATGATGTGGATCTTGTCCCACATGAATTATAGAATTCAGTGGGAGCATCATTTAGTTAAAGGCCTAATTAAATGATTAAGAATATGATACTTATTTCTGCATTTATTTCTATTGTAGAATTGTCATGTCGTCAAACACGAACATCTTCTCTCTGCGTTCTGTCCTTAATAAGGACAAGCTCAACGGAGCAAATTTCCTGGACTGGTACAGGAACCTGAGAATAGTTCTCACCCAAGAATGTAAACTGTACGTTCTGGAGTAGCCCATTTCGGAGGCTCCTCTTGCCACTGCCACGCGAGCAGACCGAGATGCTTACAAGAAGCATCAAGATGACGCATTAGATGTGTCCTGTCTTATGCTCGCGACCATGAACTCTGAGCTTCAGAAGCAACATGAGTTGATGGACGCTTACGATATGGTTGAACTGTTGGTTGCTACTCGGAAAACCTAGAGGTTCCACTGTACAAAAAATTTGTACAAAGGTCTGAACCTTTTCCTAGCTACCATGTGTTCTTTTAAATTAAATTTTGATCGCCTGCGGAACTTAACACGTTTGATCCAAAACTTAATCTATTCGTTCTTTTAGGTTTTGACTTGGGTCTCCTGCGGAACTTAACACGTTCGACCCAAATCACCTTAAGTTATTAATTCCATTAAATATTAATTTCCATAATTGGTTCCCAGTACTGACGTGGCGAGGCACATGGCCTTCTTGGATATGGGAGCAACCACCACCGACTAGACAAAACCTTTTATGGAAAGCTAATATTTAATTTCCTAAAATAACTTTAGGTTAACCGAAAAGAACAATCAAATCACAAGGGAAAGAAAAACAAAAGAACACTATATCGAAAACAAATTCGAAACTCTAGAATCGTATGCCTCTTGTATTTAGTATTATTTCCAAAAATAACTAGTATGATGCGGAAACAAAAATTACTAGTTATACCTTTTAGAAAGACCTCTTGATCTTCTACCGTATTCCTCTTCTAACCTCGGACGTTGTGTGGGCAACGATCTTCCGAGATGAGAACCACCAAGAACCTTCTTCTTCCTTTACAAGTTTCGGCCATCAAAACTTCTCCTAGGATGAAGAGGTTCGGCCACCACCACCATGCTAGAAAAGAGGCTTCTTTTCTCTCCTTCTTCTCCTTCTTAGATCCGGCCACCAAAGATATCTCCACCATGAGAAGGTTTCGGCCACACAAAGGAGAGGAGAGGAAAGAAAGGGCCGGCCACACCCAAGGAGAAAAGAGAGGAAAAATAGAATAGAGTCGTTCACCTTGAAGCCTCCTCTACCCCCTCTTTTATAATCCTTGGTCTTGGCAAATAAGGAAAATTTAATAAAAACTTCCTTAATTCTTTTGCCATTGAAAAGGAAAATTTATTTAATTAAAATAATTTTCTCTTTTAAAATTATAATGGCCGGCCACTCTTCTCCCCAAAACAAGGAGAGTTTTAATTAAAACAAAAATTAAAACTTCCTAATTTGTTTATAGAAATTTATAAAAATTTCTCCAATAATTTTAATCCCTTCATGATTGGTTAATAAAAAGAAATTTTATAAATTAAAATCTTTCTTTTAAACATGTGGATAATTTCCAAAAAGGAAAGTTATCTCTAAAAATTAAAATCTCCTTTCAATCTACAAATAAGGAAAGATATTAAATCTTTTCTTAATCTTTTGTAGAAACTAATAAAAGAGAATTTTTAATTTTTAAACTTTCTTTTAAATCATGAATATAATTAAAAGGAAAGTTTTTACCAAAATTAAAATCAACCTTTTAATCTACAAATAAGGAAAGAGATTTTAACTCTTCTCTTAATCTTTTGTAGAATCTTATAAAAGGAAGGATTTAAATTTTTAAACTCTCTTTTAAATTATATTATCCATATAAGAAAAATTTTAAAATTAAAATTCCTTTTTATTTTAATAGGGCTGGCCACATGAATTCACCCATGAACATACCCATGGCCGGCCCTAGCTTTGTCTCCAAGCTAGCTTGGCCGGCCCCTATAGGATGGGTAAGAAGGTGGGTATAGGTGGGTATAGTACTCTATAATTAAGAGGCTACGATAGGGACCGAGAGGAGGAATTGGTTTTGGTCTCCCGATAAAATTAAGCATCCCGTGCTCGCCCCAAACACACAACTTAATTTTATCAATAATAATTCATTCCACTAGAGAACTATTATTGAACTACCGCACCAATCCCAAATTACATTTTGGGCTCCTTCTTATCATGAGTGTGTTAGTCTCCCTGTGTTTAAGATAACAAATGTCCACTAATTAAGTAAGTTACTGACAACTCACTTAATTAATATCTAGCTCCAAGAGTAGTACCACTCAACTTCATCGTCATGTCGGACTAAGTCCACTTGCAGGGTTTAACATGACAATCCTTATGAGCTCCTCTTGGGGACATTCTCAACCTAGATCACTAGGACACAGTTTCCTTCTATAATCAACAACACACACTATAAGTGATATCATTTTCTAACTTATCGGGCTTATTGATTCATCGAACTAAATCTCACCCATTGATAAATTAAAGAAATAAATATCAAATATATGTGCTTGTTATTATATTAGGATTAAGAGCACACACTTCCATAATAATTGAGGTCTTTGTTTCTTTATTAAGTCAGTATAAAAGAAACGACCTCTAATGGTCCTACTCAATACACTCTAAGTGTACTAGTGTAATTATATAGTTAAGATAAACTAATACCTAATTACACTACAACCTTCCAATGGTTTGTTCCTTTCCATTATGGTCGTGAGCTACTGTTTATAATTTATAAGGTACTGATAACATGATCCTCTGTGTGTGACACCACACACCATGTTATCTACAATATAAATTAATTGAACAACTACATTTATCATAAATGTAAACATTTGACCAATGTGATTCTTATTTCTAGATAAATGTTTATACCAAAAGCTAGGCTTTTAGTATACACTCTAACAATCTCCCACTTATACTAAAAGACTAAGCTGTCGTATCTGCTGCCATACATCTGATTCCCATGCCTTTCAAAAAGCTCTTGCCTTAAGGACCTTAGGTTATCATCTGATGTAATCTAGGCGGCAACAACTTCTCCTCATTTATACCATTTCTCGTATTGGGTGGTACTTGCGCTCTATTGTGTTTTCTTACTTTATAGACTTATGGTTTCTTCAAGTTTGCTACTGCACCAATGTTATTACAATAAATTGTAATAATCTTTGGACAAACCAGAAATCATATCTAAGTCTATCTTGAGGTTATTGAGTCATTCAGCTTTTATGGCTATCTCAGAGGCTTGCCATATACTCAGCTTCTATGGTGGAGTCCAGAAAAACACCTATGCTTATCACTCTTCCATAGTTATGACTTTTCCTCCTAAAGTAAACACAAAACCCCGAGGTTGACTTATTATTGTCCCTATCCGATTGGAAGTCAAAATCCATGCAACCCACAGGGACTAAATTAACTGCCTTGTAATCTAGCATATAATCTCTAGTTCCTCTAAGGTACTTTAATATATGCTTTACTGCAGTCCAATGTCCTTGTCTAGGGTTACTTTGAATCTGCTAACTATGCCCTTGACAAAACAGATTTCTGATCTCGTGCATAGCATACATTAGGTTGTCTAACTGCCGAAGCATAAAGAACTGCCTACATGTCCTCAATCTCCTTTGATGTCATCGGAGACATCTCTTTAGATAAAGACACTCCATGCTTAAAAGGTAAGAAACCTTTCTAGGAGTTTTGCATGCTTAAAACGAGCAAGGATTTTTCTGATGTATCAAGCTTAGGATAAGTATATTTTTCTTGCGATCCTTTGATCTCAAAAATATATACATTCTCCCAAGTCCTTTATATCAAATTATTTGGACTACCATACCCTTACTTCTGACAACATTTTGATATTGTTTCCAACTACCAAAAATGTTATCTACGTATAGTACAAGAAATACTACCACGTTTCCATCACACCTTTTGTATACACAAGACTTATCTGTTTACTCAATAAATCCATAGGTCTGGATTACTTTGATAAACTGGATGTTCCAAGACCTTGAAGCTTTGCATCAGTCCATAGACTGATTGAGCTTGCACACAAGATACTCTTAGCCCTTTGCAATGAACCCTTCTGGTTGCTTTATATGGATGCTTTCTTCAAGACTTCCATTAAGGAATGTTGTCTTGACATCCACTTACCAAATAGATAAAAGTATCCGGATAGACTTAAGTATGGCTACCAGTGAAAAAGTTTCCTTTTTCATCTAGCCTTGCTTTGAAAGTTTCTACCTTCCTATCTATCCCTCTTTTCCTATTATAGACCTTTTTATACCCAAAGGCTTTTACACCATTTGGTGGTTCTACAAGCTTCCAGATTTTATTAGAATACATATATTCTAATTCTGTTATTCATTACTCTTTGCCAAGATATTGCATCTTTATCTTGGAGTGCTTCGTCATATGTCCGGAGATCAGGTTCATGTCCTCCAGGGATCGAGTCCAAAAACTCTCCCAAAACATGAATCTTTTTAGGTTGCCTAACAACCCTCCCACTACGACAAGGCACTTTCTGCAATTGTGTATCATTTGTGATACGTGTTGCAGTTTCCTTGTGGTATCTCATCTTGTACAATTGGTACTAGATTAGACATGTCTTTTATTATTTCCTTAAGAACAAATTTTCTTATGGGCACGTGGTTTATTACATAGTCCTTTTCTAAAAATCGGTCATTGATGCTAACAATGACCTTCTGATTTTTAAGACTATAAACCTACTTTCATTTCTCTAGGATAACCCACAAACAAGTGAATTCCTGTCCAACTTATCATTGTCTCTCTTCAGCATATGTGCTGGACTACCCGAATCCGAATATGCTTCGAAATAGGCTTACGCCTATTCAGCAATTCTATATGAGTAGAGAGTTCTGACTTTGGAAGGTACTATATTCACTTCCATTTTCAGAGTATATCCTAAAAATGATTTTGGTAATATTCTAAATAACTCATCAATCTACTTATTTCCATAAGAGTCCTATACCTTCCTTTTTCTATACCATTCTGTTGGGGTGTACCAGGTGCAGTTAGTTGGAATTGAATCCCTACTTCTGATAAGTGACTCCTAAATTCTCCCAAGAGGTACTTGTCACTATGTTCTAACCATAGTGACTTTTACTTTAACATTTCTCCGCATCAGCCTTGTACTATTTGAACTAATCAAAGTACTTAGTCTTGCGGTACATTAAGTAAATTTATTTGTATCTTGAATAGTTGTCTATAAAATAGACGAAATATTCAATACTACCTCTTGTCTGGATAGTCATAGGATCACACAAATCAGAATGAACCAATTTCAATATATCTTTGACTCCATACCCCTTAAACTTAAAAGCTTCTTGGTTATTTTTTCTTCCAAGTAAGATTCACAGGTTGGAAAGATTTCCACTACCAATGAACCCAAAAGTTCATCAGCTACTAATGAATCCTACTCAAGTTAATATAACCTAGCCTTAGATGCCAAAGATATTAATGGTTCATTTTCGAAGGTTGCTTTCTCTTAAAATTAGAAGATGTGTTACTAATTTCCATTTGTTGCATCGTGGGAGTTATTGGATTTATAAATTGCCAACCAACGTACCAGAACAGATAACTTCCCTCTTTTTCTTAATAACAACTTTGTTATTAAAAGAGGCAGAATATCAAGTTCTTTGAATAGTTTAGAAACTGAAAACTAGTTCTTTCTAAACTTGGTGCGTAAAGACAATTACTCAAAAATCCATGTTTTATTCTTATCAAAAGATAAACATCTCCCACTGCAACAGCTACCATTTTTACAGTAGTGCCCATGTGGACGATGTTTTAATTTTCATTTAGTTGCCGGATTTCCTAGAACCCTGCAATGAATTGCGGACATGATTGATGGCATCTGTATCTATACTCCAGGTTCTGGTAGATAACACCACTAAACATGTTTCAACTAATGAATTAAATACACCTATGTTGTTCTTAGTTCTAAGAAGACAGTCTACCTTAATGTCCAAGTCCTATTTCCAATCATTACAAATGGGACTACTAAGTCTTTTCTATAGTATAACAACTAGGGGATTGACAAACATTTTAAATCCTAAGAATCACAAAAATATTTGGTCAAGATCAATTCTTTAAAATCCCCATGAATTTTATATGCCACGATAGTGTGGACGTATACAAAATCAAAGAGGAGATTTTATCCATTAATTTTATTATCTCGTCAACTTTACTTTATGACGAATAAAATTAATAGTTGATCTGTCTTTGATCAAATATTTGGTCAAAACTTTTTGAATTTAAAATAAAATATTGATTCCTCAAACAATATTATTTAAATTCACCAACACCTCAAACACCGTGAATTTTGCATGCCACGTTAGTGTGGACGTATACAAATTCAACATTTGTAAAAGGAGGGTTTTACCCATTAACTATCTTGTCAACGTATCTTTATGACAAATAAAATTATCTCAAACACCGTTAATTTTGTATGCCACGTTAGTGTGGACATATACAAAATCAATCATTTGTAAGAGGGGTTTTAACCCTTTAATTTTATTATCTTGTCAACCTAGTTTTATGACAAATTAATAGTTGGTTTCATTTGGTCACACAAATAATAGTAGTGACTCCGATGGGGAGGATACTATTAGATGTGTCTAAGTGTATACCATTACTTGACACTAAGTCCATTAATAAGATTATGCCCCTTCCGTTGGGGAAGATCACACGCTCTTAATTAACTTCCTATAGTCATCCAAAAATGGAAGTCTGTTCTAGTGATCCACAAACAAGCTCATCCGTTATGGAGGAAGGCACTCAGAGCCAACGCGCAAGCTTGTTTGCATCACTTACAAACCAGTAATGGAGACCATGGGATTTATTTAAAAATCCCTCTCCCACTTAGTTATTTATAAACGAGGAATTTTAACTATGCTAGCCTACTAGTCATGTATACTAACATGCACAGACAACACAATATAAAAGCAATAAATAGAAAATCTAATTTTCAACTATTATGACTTTTATCTCTAGTTGTCCTCCGTGTGTTGTCATCCCAAGCTGCTGCCATATTTGGCCACCGCCACCGGGTCTAGTTGTCGCATCCATCTTGCTCCTAGTTCCGCTGCGCCTCTGGTCCTTAGAAGGTTCCACGCTTTGCAAGATTCGATCCGCGACATAAATAGAATTTTACATTTTGATCCTATATTCCATAAAAGGAATGTACATGTATCTAGATCAAAAATAAAATCCTAATAAAACTAAATACAGCTGTATTTTAATACAATCATGCACACATAGATAAATGCCCTTGACATGTCCAAGGGTCCAATCACACACATAATAACTAAAAGCCATAATAGTTGGATCCTGCATCCACAAAGTTAGCACATCCTACTATTAACCTGCCTAAATTATGTATGACATGTGCATAATTAAACTAATACCAAATACACAGAGGCAAAACCCTAGCTCTGATACCAATTGTTGGTTGCTACTCGGAAAACCTATAGGTTCCACTGTACAAAAAATTTGTACAAAGGTCTGAACCTTTTCCTAGCTACCATGTGTTCTTTTAAATTAAATTTTGATCGCCTGTGGAACTTAACACGTTTGATCCAAAACTTAATCTATTCGTTCTTTTAGGTTTTGACTTGGGTCTCCTGCGGAACTTAACACGTTCGACCCAAATCACCTTAAGTTATTAATTCCATTAAATATTAATTTCCATAATTGGTTCCCAGTACTGACGTGGCGAGGCACATGGCCTTCTTGGATATGGGAGCAACCACCACCGACTAGACAAAACCTTTTATGGAAAGCTAATATTTAATTTCCTAAAATAACTTTAGGTTAACCGAAAAGAACAATCAAATCACAAGGGAAAAAAACGAAAGAACACAACATCGAAAAACCTATTCGAAATACTAGAATCGCATGCCTCTTGTATTTAGTATTATTTCCAAAAATAACTAGTATGATGCGGAAAGAAAAAATACTAGTTATACCTTTTAGAAAAACCTCTTGATCTTCTACCGTATTCCTCTTCTAACCTCGGACGTTGTGTGGGCAACGATCTTCCGAGATGAGAACCACCTAGCACCTTCTTCTTCCTTACAAGTTTCGGCCATCAAAACTTCTCCTAGGATGAAGAGGTTCGGCCACCACCACTATGCTCCAAGGGATGCTAGAAAAGAGGCTTCTTTTCTCTCATTCTTCTCCTTCTTAGTTCCGGCCACCAAAGCTATCTCCACCATGAGAAGGTTTCGGCCACACAAATGAGAGGAGAGGAAAGAAAGGGCCGGTCACACCCAAGGAAGAAAAGAGGGAGAAAAATAATAGAGTTGTTCACCTTGAAGCCTCCTCTACCCCTCTTTTATAATCCTTGGTCTTGGCAAATAAGGAAAATTTAATAAAAACTTCCTTAATTCTTTTGCCATTGAAAAGGAAAATTTATTTAATTAAAATAATTTTCTCTTTTAAAATTATAATGGCCGGCCACTCTTCTCCCCAAAACAAGGAAAGTTTTAATTAAAACAAAATTAAAACTTCCTAATTTGTTTTAGAAATTTATAAAAATTTCTCCAATAATTTTAATCCCTTCATGATTGGTTAATAAAAAGAAATTTTATAAATTAAAATCTTTCTTTTAAACATGTGGATAATTTCCAAAAGGAAAGTTATCTCTAAAAATTAAAATCTCCTTCAATCTACAAATAAGGAAAGATATTAAATCTTTTCTTAATCTTAGAAACTAATAAAAGAGAATTTTTAATTTTCAAACTTTCTTTAAATCATGAATATAATTAAAAGGAAAGTTTTTACCAAAATTAAAATCAACCTTTAATCTACAAATAAGGAAAGAGATTTTAACTCTTCTCTTAATCTTTGTAGAATCTTATAAAAGGAAGGATTTAAATTTTAAACTCTCTTTTAAATTATATTATCCACATAAGAAAAATTTTAAAATTAAAATTCCTTTTATTTTAATAGGGACGGCCACATGAATTCACCCATGAACATCATGGCCGGCCCTAGCTTGGTCTCCAAGCTAGCTTGGCGGCCCCTATAGGATGGGTAAGAAGGTGGGTATAGGTGGGTATAGTACTCTATAATTAAGAGGCTACGATAGGGACCGAGAGGAGGAATTGGTTTTGGTCTCCGATAAAATTAAGCATCTCGCCTTGAACACACAACTTAATTTTATCAATAATAATTCATTCCACTAGAGAACTATTATTGAACTACCGCACCAATCCCAAATTACATTTTGGGCTCCTTCTTATCATGAGTGTGTTAGTCTCCCTGTGTTTAAGATAACAAATGTCCACTAATTAAGTAAGTTACTGACAACTCACTTAATTAATATCTAGCTCCAAGAGTAGTACCACTCAACTTCATCGTCATGTCGGACTAAGTCCACCTGCAGGGTTTAACATGACAATCCTTATGAGCTCCTCTTGGGGACATTCTCAACCTAGATCACTAGGACACAGTTTCCTTCTATAATCAACAACACACACTATAAGTGATATCATTTTCCAACTTATCGCGCTTATTGATTCATCGAACTAAATCTCACCCATTGATAAATTAAAGAAATAAATATCAAATATATATGCTTGTTATTATATTAGGATTAAGAGCACACACTTCCATAATAACTGAGGTCTTTGTTTCTTTATAAAGTCAGTATAAAAGAAACGACCTCTAATGGTCCTACTCAATACACTCTAAGTGTACTAGTGTAATTATATAGTTAAGATAAACTAATACCTAATTACACTACGACCTTCCAATGGTTTGTTCCTTTCCATTATGGTCGTGAGCTACTGTTTATAATTTATAAGGTACTGATAACATGATCCTCTGTGTGTGACACCACACACCATGTTATCTACAATATAAATTAATTGAACAATTACATTTATCATAAATGTAAACATTTGACCAATGTGATTCTTATTTCTAGATAAATGTTTATACCAAAAGCTAGGCTTTTAGTATACACTCTAACATGAACATCTTTGTCACCTATATCAAGGACAAGCAAGGCACTGGAAGAGGAACTCCAAAGAATACCTGGAAGATCTTAAGAAGAAGAGAAATAAGATTTCTACTTCAGGTATACATGTTATAGAAGTCAACCTCTCTATTTCTTCATCGTGGGTATTAGATACCGGATGTGCTTCGCACATTTGTACTAATGTACAAGCGCTTAGAAATAGCAGGGCATTGACGAAGGGTGAGATAGACCTACGAGTAAGCAATGGAGCACGAGTTGCTGCTATTGCTGTAGGAACTTACCATCTATCTCTGCCCTCTGGGCTTGTACTAGAATTAGATGATTGTTGTTATGTGATTGCCTTGACTAAGAACATAATTTCAGTTTCTTGTTTGGACAAGAAAGGATTTTCGTTTATAATAAAGAACAAATGTTGTTCCATCTATTTAAACGATATGTTCTGTTGTAGTGCACCTCTGATAAATGGACTCTATATTCTAGACCTTGAGAGCCCTATCTATAACATAAATACCAAGAGGTTCAAGTCAAATGACATGAACCAAACCTACCTCTAGCACTGTCGCTTAGGTCATATAAATGACAAGCGCTTATCCCAGCTCCATAAGGATGGTTTGCTGGACTCATTTGATTTAGAATCATATGAGATATGCGAGTCATGCCTACGAGGCAAGATGACCAAGACTCCCTTTAGTGGGCACAGCGAAAGAGCGACTGATTTGTTAGGACTCATACATAGTGACGTATGTGGCCCTTTCAATGTCGCTGCTAGAGGCGGTTATAGGTACTTCATCACATTTACTGATGACTTCACTAGATATGGTTATGTGTACTTGATGACACATAAGTCTGAATCCTTTGAAAAGTTCAAAGAACTCAAGAATGAAGTACACAACTAGCTTGGCAAGAGTATTAAGATACTTCGATCCGATCGAGGTGGAGAATACCTTAGCCATGAGTTCCGTGACTATCTAGCTGAGTGTGAGATTCTATCCCAACTCACTCTTCCTGGAACACCACAATGGAATGGTGTATCCGAAAGGAGGAATCGTACCTTATTAGATATGGTACGATCTATGATGAGTCATACAGATCTTTCGACATACCTTTGGGGCTATACTCTAGACACGGCAGCTTTTATACTCAACCGAGTTCCATCCAAGGCCGTGATAAAGACACCATATAGGATATGAACTGGGAGAGATGCCCAGGTGTCTTTCATGAGGATTTGGGGTTGTGAGGCTTACGTTAGACGTCAAGTCTCAGACAAATTAGGACTCAAATCTGACAAGTGCTACTTTATTGGATATCCCAAGGAAACTAAGGGATATTACTTCTACATTCCCAGTCAGTAGTTGGAAGATGGGGTCTTTCTAGAAAGGGACTTTGTTTCTAGAAAGACTAGTGGGAGTTCGATCTTGAAAAGTTCAAGATGCGAACAATAGATCTAAGCCTCGATGGAAGTTGAACTGGAACCACAAAGTGTTGTGGATGATGTTGTTCCACAAATAGTTGAGGAACAACAACCGGTTCAAGTAGACATACCTCTTCACTGGTAGGGTACGTCGTCACCGAGAGATACTCATTTCTCTTGTCGACCATGATGGCGTTGTGCTCATAGATGATGAGCCTACCACCCATCGAAGCTGATGAGACCAGATTCAGAAATGGCTAGAGGCCATGAGATCCGAGATGAAATCCATGTATACCAACCAAGTATGGACTTTGGTTGATCCACCAAAAGGGGTAAAACCCATTGGGTGTAAGTGGGTCTTTAAAGAAAGACCATGGATGGACTTATCTATAAGGTCGCTTGGTAGCTAAAAGTTTCAAGCGATTCATGGTATTGACTATGATGAAACCTTTTCTTGATGCGATGTTTAAGTCCATTCGGATCATGCTTGCTATTGCGACTTACCACGATTACGAGATCTGGCAGATGGATGTCAAAACAGCGTTTCTGAATGACCTTTCGATGATGTGTACATGACACAACCCGAGGGTTTTGTAGATCCATACTAGCAGAGTATGCAAGCTGTATAGGTCCATTTATGGACTAAAGCAAGCTTCTCAGAGCTGGAATCTTCGATTCGATGATGCAATCAAATAGTTTGGTTTCATCAAGAATGAAGATGAGCCTTGTGTCTACAAGAAGATTGTAGGGGATATAGTTGTCTTCCTCATATTGTATGTGGATGACATACTACTCATTGGGAAGGACATCCCTATGCTTCAGTCTGTCAAGACCTGGCTAGGGAGTTGCTTCTCAATGAAGGACTTAGGTGAGGCATCCCGCATTCTAGGGATACAGATCTATAGAGATAGATCTAAGAGATTGCTTGGCCTAAGTCAGAGTACATACATTGACAAGGTACTCCTTCGGTTTGCCATGCAGAACTCCAAGAAGGGATTTCTGTCGATGTCACATGGCGTGAGTCTTTCGAAGACTCAAGGTCCCTCTTCTAGAGAGGAGAGAGACCGCATGGATCAGATCCCTTATGCCTCAGCCATAGGATCGATCATGTACGCCATGCTATGTACTCGACCTGATGTCTCGTATGCTTTGAGCATGACAAGCAGATACCAGTCAGATCCAGGTGAAAGTCACTGGATAGCGGTCAAGAATATTCTTAAGTACTTAAGAAGGACTAAAGAATATTTCTTGATATATGAGGCAATGTGAAGTTGTAAAGGGTTACGTGATGCTAGCTTCCACCACCGGGATGACTATAGATCGCGATCGGGTTCGTATTTTGCATTAATGGTGGTCTGTCAGGAAGAGTTCAAGGGATACAATAGCGATTCTACAATGTAGCGGTACATTCTTTGCATCGAGGCGGCAAGGAAGGCGATTTGGATCCGCAAGTTCATCATTGAACTTGGGGTGGTTCCTAGCATTGCTGACCCTATTGAGCTCTATTGTGACAACAATGGAGCTATAACACAGGCGAAGGAACCTCGCTCACACCAGCGGACCAAACACATACTACGGCGCTTCCATCTCATTAGAGAGATCATTGAGAGAGGAGATGTGAAGATTTGCAGAGTACCTACAGAGGCTAACATCGTAGATCCCTTGACCAAGGCTTTGGCACAGAGGAAGCATGATGGTCACACTAGGTCATTTGGGCTTAGAGCCTACACTGATTGGCACTAGTGCTAGTGGGAGATTGTTAGTTAGAGCCCTAGAGTCAATCATTTGATGATTGTATTTTGGACTTGTTGTATCATATTCTATATAAATAAAGACATTTGGTTTTTGGTTATTATACTTACTTGTATTGGTGCCAAATAAACTAAGTATAATAACGTCCTTGAGTAGAATGTTCTTACCTATATCAATCGATTGGTTGAATCGATAGTGAGATGATATAGGGAACACTACTCTTAATCATTCCTAGTCGAGTATTAACATTCAGGGACAATGTTAATGCAATAAGACTAGCATGTAGGTCAACTCGATGACTTGATCTCACAAGTCATGGATATGGAGATATCAAGTTGACACATGGGTATGCATTGGAGAATGTATACTGAATGACCCGCCATGAGAAAGTATCATGGATCGTTATATGAGTGTCATATACTTTCTCATGTGACTATTAGTATGACTATTGGTCCTTAGACCTGAAGTCACCATGGTTCCCTACATAAGGAGTTATGTACTTTAGTTTCGTCAAACGTCACCCGTAACTGGGTGGACTATAAAGGCGATTACTGGGTATATAACGAATTATGCAGAGGGATGTGAGTGATGTAGATGAGATCTATCCCTCCCATATGACGGGAGCGACATCGGTATTCTTGATAGAGTTAGACCACGAAGTGTGTTGGTTGCTACTCGGAAAGCCTAGAGGTTCCACTGTACAAAAATTGTGTACAAAGGTCTGAACCTTTTCCTAGCTACCATGTGTTCTTTTAAATTAAATTTTGGATCACCTGCGGAACTTAACACGTTTGATCCAAAACTTAATCTATTCGTTCTTTTAGGTTTTGACTTGGGTCTCCTGCGGAACTTAACACGTTCGACCCAAATCACCTTAAGTTATTAATTCCATTAAATATTAATTTCCATAATTGGTTCCCAGTACTGACGTGGCGAGGCACATGGCCTTCTTGGATATGGGAGCAACCACCACCGACTAGACAAAACCTTTTATGGAAAGCTAATATTTAATTTCCTAAAATAACTTTAGGTTAACCGAAAAGAACAATCAAATCACAAGGAAAAAGAAAACAAAAGAACACAACATCGAAAAACATATTCGAAATACTAGAATCGCATGCCTCTTGTATTTGGTATTATTTCCAAAAATAACTAGTATGATGCGGAAAGAAAAATTACTAGTTATACCTTTTAGAAAGACCTCTTGATCTTCTACCGTATTCCTCTTCTAACCTCGGACGTTGTGTGGGCAACGATCTTCCGAGATGAGAAACCACCAAAGCACCTTCTTCTCCTTTCTTCAAGTTTCGGCCAAGCACTATGCTTCCAAGAGATGAAGATCTTTTTCCACCAATCAAGCTCCAAGGGATGTAAGCTTTCTCTCCTTCTTCTCCAAGCTAAAATCCGGCCACCACTTGATCTTCAAGGAGGAAGAGAGGTCCAGCCACAAGATGGAGAGAAGAGAAAGGAAGGAGGCCGGCCACACCAAGGAAGAAAAGAGGGAGAAAATAATAGAGGTTGTTCCGTATTCCTCTTCTATTATAATCCTTGGTCTTGGCAAATAAGGAAATTTTAATAAAAACTTCCTTAATTCTTTTGCCATGAAAAGGAAAATTTTATTTTAATTAAAATAATTTTTCTTCTCACTAAAACATGGCCGGCCACTTATTTCCTCAAATCAAGGAGAGTTTTAATTAAACAAGAATTAAAACTTCCTAATTTGTTTCCGGAAATTTATAAAAATTTCTCCAATAATTTTATCCCTTCATGATTGGTTTATAAAAAGGAAATTTAATAAATTAAAATCTTTCTTTTAAACATGTGGATAAAAAGAAAGTTATCTCTAAAAATTAAAATCTCTTTCAATCTACAAATAAGGAAAGATATCAAATCTTTTCTTAATCTTTTGTAGAAACTTATAAAAGAGAATATTTAATTTTTAAACTCTCTTTAAATCATGAACATGTTTAAAAGGAAAGTTTTCTTAAAATTTAAAATCCTCCTTTAATCAATAAATAAGGAAAGATTTCAAATTTTAAACTCTCTTTTAAACATGTAGATGATTTACAAATAAGGAAAGTTTTTACCAAAAATTAAAACCATCATTTTAATCTACAAATAAGGAAAGAGATTAATCTCTTCTCTTAATCTTTTGTAGAAAGCTATAAAAGGAAATTTTTAATTTTTAAACTCTCTTTTAAAAACATGATATCCACATAAGAAATAATTTTAATAAAAATCCTTTTTAATATTCTAGTGGCCGGCCACCTAAGCTTGGGACCCAAGCTTTGGCCGGCCACCAACTTGGCTCATCCACTTGGTCTTGGCCGGCCCTAGCTTGGGTTCCAAGCTGGCTGGCCCCATTGGATGGGTAAGAAGGTGGGTATGCGGTGGGTATAAATCTCTATATACTAGAGGCTACAATAGGGACCGAGAGGAGGAATTGGTTTTGTCCCGATAAAATTAAGCATCCCGTGTTCGCCTCGAACACAACTTAATTTTATCAATAATAATTCATTCCACTAGAGAACTATTATTGAACTACCGCACCAATCCCAAATTACATTTTGGGCTCCTTCTTATTATGAGTGTGTTAGTCTCCCTATGTTTAAGATGTCGAATGTCCACTAATTAAGTAAGTTACTGACAACTCACTTAATTAATATCTAGCTCCAAGAGTAGTACCACTCAACTTCATCGTCATGTCGGACTAAGTCCACCTGCAGGGTTTAACATGACAATCCTTATGAGCTCCTCTTGGGGACATTCTCAACCTAGATCACTAGGACACAGTTTCCTTCTATAATCAACAACACACACTATAAGTGATATCATTTCCCAACTTATCGGGCTTATTGATTTATCAAACTAAATCTCACCCATTGATAAATTAAAGAAATAAATATCAAATATATGTGCTTGTTATTATATTAGGATTAAGAGCACACACTTCCATAATAACTGAGGTCTTTGTTTCTTTATAAAGTCAGTATAAAAGAAACGACCTCTAATGGTCCTACTCAATACACTCTAAGTGTACTAGTGTAATTATATAGTTAAGATAAACTAATACCTAATTACACTACGACCTTCCAATGGTTTGTTCCTTTCCATTATGGTCGTGAGCTACTGTTTATAATTTATAAGGTACTGATAACATGATCCTCTGTGTGTGACACCACACACCATGTTATCTACAATATAAATTAATTGAACAATTACATTTATCATAAATGTAGACATTTGACCAATGTGATTCTTATTTCTAGATAAATATTTATACCAAAAGCTAGGCTTTTAGTATACACTCTAACAAAGTGCATGACCATGCCCAAATGAGTCAACATGAGATGTTGAGCTCATTTGATCAAGTGAGTCTACTTGGAGTTCAAGATTTAGATTGATTAGAGGATGACATGGTCTATGCCTCACATTGATCAATCTAGATATCTAGGATAGAAGGACAATGTCACATATTGTGAGGAGTCACAATTAGTAGTCACAAGGTGATGTTGGATCTCAACATTTCTTGTAACTTGGGTAGCAATGATGTATTGCTAGATGCCGCTCATTCTTTATGTTTCTAAAGGAGTTTAAAAACATTGCCAATGTTACAAGAACCTATTGGGTCACACACAAAGAATAAGTGGATGGAGATTGGGTTCATATGATGAACCAATTGGATTAGGTTCATATGATGCACCAAGGATTGGATTCGGATTAATTCAAATTAGACTTATTGAGTTAGACTCAATTAGATTCAATTGTTGAATGAGTCTAATTTAAATTTGATTCATTGAGTCAATTTATATTAATGAATTGAGATTCATTAAATTAAAATTGACTTGAACCAAATGTTGGTTTTAACTCACAAAGGAAGAGAATTGGTCAATTTTGACTTGACCAAATGGAAATTGAAACATCAAGTTTGACTTGATGTATTGCCACATCATGAAGGTTGACTCATCCTACATGGCATGACTAATCTTGCCACATCATCTCCACATCATCAAGGGAGATCAAGAGGTTACACTCCTCCATTTAATGTGGCTAGCCACATTAAATGAGGAGTTACTCATGTGTGGCCGGCCACATAATGAAAATGGGTTTTCATTTTTTGGTGGCATTGATTTGGTGTTGAATGCATCTTCTTCCTTGGGTTCTTCCTTCTCTTTGCTACTGTTGCCGTGAGTTTTCAAGCAAGAGGAAGGTGAGTGAGTTGAGTTCCAAGTGAAAAGGGTGAAGTGAAGGTCACAAAGGAGGGTACCTAGAGGAGTATGTGAGATTCCTTTTACTTTCTCTCATTTTCTCCTTTTAAATCCTACCCGAGAGCCCTAGAAAGTGCTAGCACACTTGGGGTGCTCTCTTCTCCATTCTTGAGTGTTAGAGAACACATCTTGTTCGTGTGGATATCACTAGAGAGTTGTCTACGTTGACAACTTCGAGATCCGGCGTACCTTGGACTTGCGGGATTGCGACGAGCACGCATCGAAAGTATAAAATGTTTTTCCTTTGTAGATCTACTGTAGATCGAAGTTTAAAATTCGTACTCGTATTTCTGAAATTTTTCCTTCGCACGGATCCAATGGCTAGGGGGTTTCGGGGTTTCCGCGACGCGAAAAAGCGGTTTTCGCGGCCCGAAAAACCCAACATATCCCTTTCTTTCACTTTCAGCTGATGGTACCCAGAGCGCAGGTCTATCTTTGTGTTGGTTGCTACTCAGAAAACCTATAGGTTCCACTGTACAAAAATTTTGTACAAAGGTCTGAACCTTTTCCTAGCTACCATGTGTTCTTTTAAATTAAATTTTGGATCGCCTGCGGAACTTAACACGTTTGATCTAAAACTTAATCTATTTGTTCTTTTAGGTTTTGACTTGGATCTCCTGCGGAACTTAACACGTTCGACCCAAGTCTCCTTAAGTTATTAATTCCATTAAATATTAATTTCCATAAAAGGTTCCCAGTACTGACGTGGCGAGGCACATGGCCTTCTTGGATATGGGAGCAATCACCACCGACTAGACAAAACCTTTAATAGAAAGCTAATATTTAATTTCCTAAAATAACTTTAGGTTAACCAAAAAGAACAATCAAATCACAAGGAAAAGAAAGAAACAAAAGAACACAACTTCGAAAAACATATTCGAAATTCTAGAACGTAAGCCTCTTGTATTTGGTATTATTTCCATAAATAACTAGCATGATGCGGAAAAGGAAAAACTACTAGTTATACCTTCTAGAAAGACCTCTTGATCTTCTACCGTATTCCTCTTCTAACCTCGAACGTTGTGTGGGCAACGATCTTCCGAGACGAGAAACCACCAACCACCTTCTTCTCCTCCTAGCTAGGTTCGGCCAACAAAGAGGAAGCTTCACCAAGGAAGAAAATCAAAACACTAACCAAGCTCCAAGAGATGCTAGCTTTTTCTCCTTCTTCTTCTTCTTCTCCGAGTGGTATCCGGCCACCACAAGAGCTCCAAGGGAGAGGGAGAGGTTCGGCCACCACAAGAAGAAGAGAGGAAGAGGTTGGCCGGCCACACCAAAGAATAAGAGAGGAAGAGAAATAATAAGGGTTATCACATGAAGGCACCCTCACCCCTTCTTTTATATTCCTTGGCCTAGGCAAATTAGGAAATTTAATTACAATAAAATTTCCTCAATTTCCTTGACATGATTTAATTTAGAAAAATAAAATAAATTTTCCAAATCAAACTTCAATGGCCGGCCACATCATTGGAGAACAAATTGGACAAGTTTTAATCAACAATTAAAACTTCCTAATTTGTTTCCGGAAATTTTTTAAAAAATAAAATTTCTCTTTAAAATCTCTTCATGGTTGATAAAAGGAAATTTCTATAATTTTAATTTTATCAACATGTGAATAATTTTTAAAGAGAAAATAAAACATCTCTCCAATCTACAAATAAGGAAAGAGATCTAATCTCTTTCTTTAATCTTTTGTAGATCTTTTACAAGAGAGATATTTTATTTTTAATTCTCTTTAAATTATATCTTCCACATAATAATAAAAATTAAAATTAAAATTCTTTTTTACTAGCTTGGGTTCAAGCTAGGGCCGGCCACCCAATTTATACCTAGGCGGCCCTAGCTTGTTCCCAAGCTAGCTTGGCCGGCCTGGGTATAGAAGGTGGGTATAGGTGGGTATAGAACTCTATAAATAAGAGGCTACGATAGGGACCGAGAGGAGGAATTGGTTTTGGTCTCCGATAAAATTAAGCACTATCATTGAACACACAACTTAATTTTATCAATGATAATTCATTCCACTAGAGAACTATCATTGAACTACCGCACCAATCCCAAATTACATTTTGGGCTCCTTCTTATTATGAGTGTGTTAGTCTCCCCTGTGTTTAAGATATCGAATGTCCACTAATTAAGTGAGTTACTGACAACTCATTTAATTAATGTCTAAGTCCAAGAGAAGTACCACTCAACCTTATCGTCATGGCGGACTAAGTCCACTTGCATGGTTTAACATTACAATCCTTATGAGCTCCTCTTGTGGACATTATCAACCTAGTATCTCTAGGACACGGTTTCTTTCTATAATCAACAACACACACTATAAGTGATATCATTTCCCAATTTATCGGGCTTATTGATTCATCGAACTAAATCTCACCCATTGATAAATTAAAGAAATAAATATCAAATATATGTGCTTGTTATTATATTAGGATTAAGAGCACACACTTCCATAATAACCGAGGTCTTTGTTCCTTTATAAAGTCAGTATAAAAGAAACGACCTCAAATGGTCCTACTCAATACACTCTGAGTGTACTAGTGTAATTATATAGTCAAGATAAACTAATACCTAATTACACTACGACCTTCTAATGGTTTGTTCCTTTCCATTCTGGTCGTGAGCTACTGTTTATAATTTATAAGGTACTGATAACATCATCTTCTGTATGTGACACCACATACTATGTTATCTACAATATAAATTAAATGAACAACTACAAACAAATGTAGATAATTAGACCAAATGTGATTCTTTATTCATAATGAATGTTTACAAAGCTTAGGCTTTCAGTATACACTCCAACAGAAGGAGCGAGTCAGACTAATGCTCAAAATGCTGAGACCACAGATAGCACTGAATGTGAGCAGTGGAGCTCACCGGCCCCGGACTGGTGAAGAGTTGATCAGTAGGGCATTAATTTCTGAGCACTACCTGAACGGCATCAAGGCACAACGAGCGCAGCACAAGCCAGTGAAGATAGAGGACAAGACAGCGAGGAGCCAGAAATCCCAGTCAAGTAAACAGAACTGGAAATGCAAGAGTAGTAAAAGAAAGCAGTGGAACTCAGGAAGTAACCAGAAGGGAGGACCAGCAAACAAGCAGACCAAGTTCCCTCCCTGTCCCAAATGTGGGAGAACACATCAAGGAGCCTGTCTTTTAGGTAAGACTGGATGTTATTCCTGTGGACAGGAAGGACACATGGCGAAAGAATGCCCCTAACAAGCTCAAAGCACCTCAGCCACAGCCAGTGCAATATGGAGGCAAGCCTGCACAGTTATATCACATGGAAGCAGCACTAGAGGGACCCTATATCAGTCAGGGAAGGTTGGAAGCTCCACCGGTTCCAGCCTTTGATAGTGCCAGAGTATTCTCCCTCACCAAAGAGGAAGCTGCTAGTGCCTCCACGGTTGTAACAGGTCAAGTAGTTATTTTTCAGCATTTAGTTACTGTACTATTTGATACTGGGGTGACCCATTCTTTCGTATCAGTACCCTTTTCCAGTAAATTACAGGTACCTACAGAAAGCATGAACTCCAAGTTCCTGACAACCCTACCTTCTGGGGAAGTCATGGAGTCCAATCAGTGGCTTCGAGCTGTACCGGTCAGAATTGCAGGCCGAGAACTATATGTTAGCCTGGTAGTCCTCGCCATGCAAGATTTCGATATCATTTTGGGTATGGATTTCCTCAGCAAGTATAGTGCTTCAGTAGACTGCCGCAGAAAGAAAGTAATCTTCAGTCCAGAGGGTGAACCACCTTTTGAATTCACGGGAGTGCCAAGGAAGAAGACCCAGAAACTTCTTTCTTCTCTAGCAGCTCACCAGATGTTAGCTAAAGAGTGTGCTGGTTTTCTTGCATACATAGTAAATGCAGAAGAACAGAAAGGACTCAAGCAGGAGGATGTTCGGGTAGTATGCGAGTATCCAGAAGTATTTCCAGAAGAGCTACCTAGACTGCCTCCCAACAAAGAAGTGGAGTTTGAGATTGAATTGATTCCTGGTACCTGTCCAATTTCAAAAGCTCCGTATCGCATGTCTCCAGCAGAGCTGAAAGAGTTGCAAGAGCAACTTCAGGAGCTACTTGACAAAGGCTTCATCCGCCCTAGTCACTCACCTTGGGGAGCTCCTGTGTTGTTTGTCAAGAAGAAGGACGGATCTATGCGGATGTGCATAGATTATAGAGCTCTGAATCAAGTGACAATCAAGAACAAGTAACCCCTTCCCAAGATCGACGACTTATTTGATCAGTTGAGAGGGGCAACAGTATTCTCAAAGTGTTGGAGTGTATACTGAAAGCCTAAGCTTTGTAAACATTCATTATGAATAAAGAATCACATTTGGTCTAATTATCTACATTTGTTTGTAGTTGTTCATTTAATTTATACTGTAGATAACATAGTATGTGGTGTCACATACAGAAGATGATGTTATCAGTACCTTATAAATTATAAACAGTAGCTCACGACCAGAATGGAAAGGAACAAACCATTAGAAGGTCGTAGTGTAATTAGGTATTAGTTTATCTTGACTATATAATTACACTAGTACACTCAGAGTGTATTGAGTAGGACCATTTGAGGTCGTTTCTTTTATACTGACTTTATAAAGGAACAAAGACCTCGGTTATTATGGAAGTGTGTGCTCTTAATCCTAATATAATAACAAGCACATATATTTGATATTTATTTCTTTAATTTATCAATGGGTGAGATTTAGTTCGATGAATCAATAAGCCCGATAAATTGGGAAATGATATCACTTATAGTGTGTGTTGTTGATTATAGAAGGAAACTGTGTCCTAGAGATACTAGGTTGATAATGTCCCAAGAGGAGCTCATAAGGATTGTCATGTTAAACCCTCCAGGTGGACTTAGTCCGATACGACGATAAGGTTGAGTGGTACTACTCTTGACTTAGACATTAATTAAATGAGTTGTCAAGAACTCACTTAATTAGTGGACATTCGATATCTTAAACACAGGAGACTAACACACTCATAATAAGAAGGAGCCCAAAATGTAATTTGGGATTGGTGCGTAGTTCAATGATAGTTCTCTAGTGGAATGAATTATCATTGATAAAATTAAGTTGTGTGTTCGGCGAACACGGATGCTTAATTTTATCGGGAGACCAAAACCAATTCCTCCTCTCGGTCCCTATCGTAGCCTCTTATTTATAGAGTTCTATACCCACCTATACCCACCTTCTATACCCACCTAATAGGGGCCGCCAAGCTAGCTTGGGAACAAGCTAGGGCCGGCCTAGGGGTGGCCGGCCCTAGCTTGAACCCAAGCTAGTAGGGCCGGCCAAATTAAATTAAAAAGAAATTTAATTTTAATTTTTATTATTATGTGGAAAATATAATTTAAAGAGAATTAAAAATAAAATATCTCTCTTGTAAAAGATCTACAAAAGATTAAAGAAAGAGATTAGATCTCTTTCCTTATTTGTAGATTGGAGAGATATTTTATTTTCTCTTTAAAAATTATTCACATGTTGATAAAATTAAAATTATAGAAATTTCCTTTTATCAACCATGAAGAGATTTTAAAGAGAAATTTTATTTTTTAAAAAATTTCCGGAAACAAATTAGGAAGTTTTAATTGTTGATTAAAACTTGTCCAATTTGTTCTCCAATGATGTGGCCGGCCATTGAAGTTTGATTTGAAAAATTTATTTTATTTTTCTAAATTAAATCATGTCAAGGAAATTGAGGAAATTTTATTGTAATTAAATTTCCTAATTTGCCTAGGCCAAGGAATATAAAAGAAGGGGTGAGGGTGCCTTCATGTGATAACCCTTATTATTTCTCTTCCTCTCTTATTCTTTGGTGTGGCCGGCCAACACCCTTTCCCTCTCTTCTTCTTGTGGTGGCCGAACCTCTCCCTCTCCCTTGGAGCTCTTGTGGTGGCCGAATACCACTCGGAGAAGAAGAAGAAGAAGGAGAAAAAGCTAGCTTGGTTGGTGTTTTGATTTTCTTCCTTGGTGAAGCTTCTTTGTGGTCGAACCTAGCTAGGAGGAGAAGAAGGTGGTTGGTGGTTTCTCGTCTCGAAGATCGCTGCCCACACAACGCTCGAGGTTAGAAGAGGAATACGGTAGAAGATCAAGAGGTCTTTCTAGAAGGTATAACTAGTAGTTTTTCCTTTTCCGCATCATGCTAGTTATTTATGGAAATAATACCAAATACAAGAGGCTTACGTTCTAGAATTTCGAATATGTTTTTCGAAGTTGTGTTCTTTTGTTTTCTTTTTTCCTTGTGATTTGATTGTTCTTTTCGGTTAACCTAAAGTTATTTTAGGAAATTAAATATTAGCTTTCTATTAAAGGTTTTGTCTAGTCGGTGGTGGTTGCTCCCATATCCAAGAAGGTCATGTGCCTCGCCACGTCAAGACTGGGAACCTTTATGGAAATTAATATTTAATGGAATTAATAACTTAAGGAGACTTGGGTCGAACGTGTTAAGTTCCGCAGGAGATCCAAGTCAAAACCTAAAAGAACAAATAGATTAAGTTTGGATCAAACGTGTTAAGTTCTGCCAGGCATCCAAAATTTAATTTAAAAGAACACATGGTAGCTAGGAAAGGTTCAGACCTTTGTACAAAATTTTTGCAAGGAACCTATAGGTTTTCCGAGTAGCAACCAACAATTTTGATCGTTAGACTAGGCTTTGTATTTGTGATTAATCACAACGCTTTTAAAGCGTTGTATTTGATATGACTTTCTACAACAGGATCCAACTATTACTTTTTTAGTACATACGACAACGGCAAATATGCGTTGTTGTTTAGTTTTGTCTTGGAGTGATTTAGTTTTATTAGGATTTTATTTTTGATCTAGATACATGTACATTCCTTTTATGGAATATAGGATCAAAATGTAAAATTCTATTTATGTCATGGATCGAATCTTGCAAAGCGTGGAACCTTGTAAGGACCGAGGCGCAGCTGAACTAGGAGCAAGATGGATGCGATACCAGACTGGGGCGGTGGCCAAATATGGCAAGAATGGGATGACAACACACGGAGGACAATTAGAGATAAAAGCCATAATAGTTGAAAATTAAATTTTCTATTTATTGCTTTTATATTGTGCTGTGTGTGGATGTTAGTTTACAAGTTTAGTAGGCTAGCATAGTTAAAATTCCTCATTTATAAATAACTAAGTGGGAGAGGGATTTTTAAATAAATCCCATGGTCTCCATTACTGGTTTGTAAGTGATGCAAACAAGCTTGCGCATAGAGCCGTCAATTTGGGTTGGGCCCGTCGGGTTGGCCCGTCCCGCCAAATAATTTAAGCGGGTTGGGTTGGAATTTTATCAACCCAAGTCCGCCGTGGGCCGACCCGCCTAGGCCCGCTCGGGCTTGGGTTGGCCCGCGGGTTGAAAAACACATGTAAGGTAAGTTTTAGGCCAATTTATTATCTTTCTTTGTTATAATTTTGAAATAAAAATAATATTTTTCATCCAACATAAGTACTCGTTTGTGTTCATTTATATATAAAATACATGTTTATGTATACATTTAATTGTAGAAAACTTTTTCAAAGTAAAATGTTGAAGATATGAAATATTTTTTATTTTTTTTTATTTTTTGATGGGCCCGCGGGTTGGCCCGCCAAACCCGCAACCCGCCTTAGAATGGGTTGGGTTGGAAATTTCCTAACCCACCAAGTTGGCGGGTTGGCCCGCCCCGCCCCGCCAAATGATTAGCCCGCCACGAGCCGACCCGCCCCGCCACGGGTTGGCCCGTTTGACAGCTCTACTTGCGCATTGGCTCTGAGTGCCTTCCTCCATAACGGATGAGCTTGTTTGCGGATCACTAGAACAGACTTCCATTTTTGGATGACTATAGGAAGTTAATCAAGAGCGTGTGATCTTCCCCAACGGAAGGGGCATAATCTTATTAATGGACTTAGTGTCAAGTAATGGTGTACACTTAGACACATCTAATAGTATCCTCCCCAACGGAGTCACTGTTATTATTTGTGTGACCAAATAATACCAACTATTAATTTTATTTGTCAAAAAGTTAGGTTGACAAGATAATAAAATTAATGGGTTAAAACCCTCCTTTTACAAATGTTGAAATTGTATACGTCCACACTAACGTGGCATACAAAATTCACGGTGTTATGAGGTGTTGGTTAATTTAAAATAGTATTGTTTGAGGAATCAATATTATTCTAAATTTAGAGTTCGACCAAAAGTTATTTGTGATTCTTAGGATGACTTTCAACCCACCGTCCATCATACTTCAACAAAATAGACTTACTGGACCAAATTACATAGATTGGAAAAGAAACCTGGATATTGTTCGATCACTGAAAGCTATAAATTTGTACTGAACCTTGTCCTGATACACCCATCGGTGAATCTACCCAAGAGGAGATTGAATATCATAAGAGATGGGTAAAGGCAGATGAGATGGCGCGGTGTTACATTTTGGCTTCAATGTCAAATATCAACATAAAGATTTACCAACAGCTTATGATATTATGAACAATCTCAAGGAACTCTTTGGTCATCGGGATAGGGCTTCTAGACAAGAAGCTATGAGAAAGATAATGACACCACCATGCAAGAGGGTACTCCTGTAAGGGATCATATCCTAAACATGATGGCTTATCCGAACGAGATACATCCTTGGAGGAGAAATGATGGGGAAACCAGATCGATATGATCCTCCAAACGCTACCTAGAAGTTTTGAGCGGTTCTCCGAACTATAATATGAATAAGAGGATTTATTCATTAGGGGAACTACTGACAAAGCTGCAGAAGGATTATTTTGTCACAATTCTCAAATTCACTATGAAAATGGTTCTACTTCTAAACCGAGAGGAAAGAAGAAGAAGAAACAAGTCGGTTCAGCAAAGAAAGTGAATAAATCTCAGAGTACGGGATTTAAAGCTGGAGTGAAGAAGCCCAAGGGCAAGTGCTTCATCTGCAAGCAGGCAGGACATTGGAAGGCAGACTGTCCTCGTAAGAACCAAAACAAAGGTATATCTCATGCTTTAGTTGTTGAAACATGTTTAGCGGTGTTATCTACCAGCACCTGGTGTGTAGATACGGGAGCCACTGATCATGTCTGCAATTCCTTGCAGGGGTTCCAGGAAACCCGACGACTATCTGAAGGAGAGATTACCGTCTACATGGGCAATGCTACTAAGGTGGCAGCTGTTGCAGTGGGAGACGTCTACTTATCTTTTAGTAGAAATAAAAATTTGGTTTTAAGAAATTGTCTTTATGTACCCAGTTTTAGAAAGAATTTAATTTCAGTTTCTAAACTGTTTTTAGATGGATATTCAGTTTCTTTCAGTAACGATGTAGTTATTAAAAGAAATAAAGTGATTATCTGTTCTGGTGCATTAGTTGACAATTTGTATACTTTAAATCCAATTTCTTCCATAAAGCAAAACATGGAAATTTATAATTCATCTTCTAACTCAAATAAGAGAAAAGAACCTTCAGAAATGAACCAAGCATATCTTTGGCATCTAAGGCTTGGTCATATTAACTTAAGTAGGATTCAGAGGCTTATAGCCGATGGACTTTTGGGTTCATTAGAGTTGGAAAATTTTCCAACTTGTGAATCTTGCTTGGAAGGTAAAATGACCAAGAGGCCTTTTAAGGCCAAGGGGTATAGAGCCAAAGAAGTGTTAGAATTGGTTCACTCTGATTTGTGTGGTCCTATGTCTGTCCAGGCAAGAGGAGGTTTTGAATATTTTGTCTCTTTCATAGACGATTATTCAAGATACGGATATATTTACCTAATGCGCCGTAAGTCCGAGTGCTTTGATAAGTTCAAAGAATACAAGGCTGATGTGGAAAAACGATTAGGTAAAAGTATCAAGACACTACGATCTGATCGTGGTGGCGAATACCTCTTAGGAGAGTTTAGGAATTACTTATCAGAAGCTGGGATTCAATCCCAATTGTCTGCACCTGGAACACCCCAACAGAATGGTGTAGCAGAACGAAGGAATAGGACTCTTATGGAGATGGTTAGATCGATGATGAGTTATTCGAATTCCAAATTCATTTTGGGGATATGCTCTGGAAACAAAGAAGATATTCTGAACTTAGTACCTTCTAAATCAGTTTCTTCTACTCCCATAGAATTGTGGAATGGGCGGAAACCCAGTCTAAGACATATTCGGATTTGGGGTAGTCCAGCACATGTGCTGAAACCAGATGCTGATAAGTTAGAATCTCGTACAGAAGTTCGCATGTTTGTAGGATATCCCAAAGGAACGAAAGGTGGTTTATTTTATAGTCCTAAGACGGAAGGTCATTGTTAGCACCAATGCCCGCTTTTAGAAGAAGACTATATAATGGATCACAAGCCCGAGTAAAGTTGTTTTAGAAGAACTTAGAGAGGACATGTCTACTTCAGCACCAACAAGACAAGATGAAGTACCACAAGAGACCGCAACACGTGTCACACATGATACACAACCACGAGCCTCGTCGTAGTGGGAGGGTTGTAAGGTAACCCGATAGATTCATGTTTTGGGAGAGTCTTCGGACTTGATCCCGTAAACATGAACCTGATCCACGAACATATGACGAAGCACTCCAAGATATAGATGCAAGATCTTGGCAAAAGGCAATGAATTCAAATAGAGTCTATGTACTCTAATAAGGTCCGGAGCTTGTAGAACCACCGATGGTATAAAAGTCGTTGGATGCAAGTGGATCTACAAAAGGAAAAGAGGGATGACGGAAGGTAGAAACCTTCAAAGCTAGGCTTGTTGCGAAGGGTACACTCGTAAAGAGGGAATCGATTATGAGGAAACCTTTTCACCCAGAGCCATGCTTAAGTCTATCCGGATACTCTTATCCATTCGCTCATATGGATTATGAGATTTGGCAAATGGATGTCAAGATGCCTTTCCTTAATGGAAGTCTTGAAGAGAACATTCATATGAAGCAACCGAAGGGTTCATTGAAAAGGCAAAGAGCATCTAGTGTGCAAGCTCAATCGGTCCATTTATGGACTAAAGCAAGCTTCAAGATCTTGGAACATCCGATTTAATGAAGTAATCCAGTCATATGGATTTATTCAAAGTCCGAATGAGTCTTGTGTATATAAGAAGTGTAACGGAAACGTGGTGGTATTTCTTGTACTATATGTAGATGATATTTTGTTAATTGACAACAATGTCAAGGTATTATCAGACGTAAGGGTATGGTTGTCCAAACAATTTGATATGAAGGACTTAGGAGATTGTGCACACATTCTTGGGATCAAAGTTATAAGGGATCGTAAGAAAAGAATGTTGTGTCTATCCCAAGCTTCATATATAGATACAATCCTTGCTCGTTTTAGCATGCAGGATTCCAAGAAAGGTTTCTTACCTTTTAGACATGGAGTAGCTCTATCTAAAGAGATGTCTCCAAAGATATCGAAAGAGATAGAGGACATGAAAGCAGTTCCTTATGCTTCAGCTGTAGGAAGCCTAATGTATGCAATGCTATGTACGAGACCTGATATCTGTTTTGCCGTGGGCATGGTCAGCAGATATCAGAGTAACCCTGGACAAGGACATTGGACTGCGGTAAAGCATATATTAAAATACCTGAGAAGGACTAGAGATTATATGCTAGTTTACCAAGCAGACGATCTGCTCCCTGTGGGTTACACGGATTCAGATTTCCAATCAGATAGGGATAACAGTAAGTCTACATCAGGCTATGTGTTTACTTTAGGAGGTGGAGCCATTTCATGGAGGAGTGTTAAGCAGAAATGCGTTTCGGACTCAACCATGGAAGCTGAGTATGTAGCAGCCTCTGAGGCAGCTAAAGAAGCAGTATGGCTCAGGAACTTTCTAATGGACTTAGATGTGATTCCTGGTTTGCCCAAAATCATCACAATTTATTGTGATAATAGCGGTGCAGTTTCAAACTCGAAGGAACCACGAGCTCATAAGGCAAGTAAACATATAGAGCGCAAGTACCATCTGATACGAGATATCGTGAAGCGAGGAGAAGTTGTCATCGCCAAGATTGCATCAGCGGATAACCTGGCAGATCCTTTCACTAAGGCCCTTCCAGCGAAAGCTTTCGATCGGCATGTGGAGGGAATGGGAATCAGATGTATGGTAGAAGATATGGCAGCTTAGTCATTAGTATAAGTGGGAGATTGTTGGAGTGTATACTGAAAGCCTAAGCTTTGTAAACATTCATTATGAATAAAGAATCACATTTGGTCTAATTATCTACATTTGTTTGTAGTTGTTCATTTAATTTATATTGTAGATAACATAGTATGTGGTGTCACATACAGAAGATGATGTTATCAGTACCTTATAAATTATAAACAGTAGCTCACGACCAGAATGGAAAGGAACAAACCATTAGAAGGTCGTAGTGTAATTAGGTATTAGTTTATCTTGACTATATAATTACACTAGTACACTCAGAGTGTATTGAGTAGGACCATTTGAGGTCGTTTCTTTTATACTGACTTTATAAAGGAACAAAGACCTCGGTTATTATGGAAGTGTGTGCTCTTAATCCTAATATAATAACAAGCACATATATTTGATATTTATTTCTTTAATTTATCAATGGGTGAGATTTAGTTCGATGAATCAATAAGCCCGAAAAATTGAGAAATGATATCACTTATAGTGTGTGTTTTTGATTATAGAAGGAAACTGTGTCCTAGAGATACTAGGTTGATAATGTCCCCAAGAGGAGCTCATAAGGATTGTCATGTTAAACCCTGCAGGTGGACTTAGTCCGACATGACGATAAGGTTGAGTGGTACTACTCTTAGACTTAGACATTAATTAAATGAGTTGTCAGTAACTCACTTAATTAGTGGACATTCGATATCTTAAACACAGGGAGACTAACACACTCATAATAAGAAGGAGCCCAAAAATGTAATTTGGGATTGGTGCGGTAGTTCAATGATAGTTCTCTAGTGGAATGAATTATCATTGATAAAATTAAGTTGTGTTCGGGCGAACACGGATGCTTAATTTTATCGGGAGACCAAAACCAATTCCTCCTCTCGGTCCCTATCGTAGCCTCTTATTTATAGAGTTCTATACCCACCTATACCCACCTTCTATACCCAACAATAGGGGCCGCCAAGCTAGCTTGGGAACAAGCTAGGGGGGTGGTCGGCCCTAGCTTGAACCCAAGCTAGTAGGGCCGCCAAATTAAATTAAAAAGAAATTTAATTTTAATTTTTATTATTATGTGGAAGATATAATTTAAAGAGAATTAAAATAAAATATCTCTCTTGTAAAAGATCTACAAAAGATTAAAGAAAGAGATTAGATCTCTTTCCTTATTTGTAGATTGGAGAGATGTTTTATTTTCTCTTTAAAAATTATTCACATGTTGATAAAATTAAAATTATAGAAATTTCCTTTTATCAACCATGAAGGGATTTTAAAGAGAAATTTTATTTTTTAAAATTTCCGGAAACAAATTAGGAAGTTTTAATTGTTGATTAAAACTTGTCCAATTTGTTCTCCAATGATGTGGCCGACCATTGAAGTTTGATTTGGAAAATTTATTTTATTTTTCTAAATTAAATCATGTCAAGGAAATTGAGGAAATTTTATTGTAATTAAATTTCCTAATTTGCCTAGGCCAAGGAATATAAAAGAAGGGGTGAGGGTGCCTTCATGTGATAACCCTTATTATTTCTCTTCCTCTCTTATTCTTTGGTGTGGCCGGCCAACACCCTTTCCCTCTCTTCTTCTTGTGGTGGCCGAACCTCTCCCTCTCCCTTGGAGCTCTTGTGGTGGCCGGATACCACTCGGAGAAGAAGAAGAAGAAGGAGAAAAAGTTAACATCTCTTGGAGCTTGGTTAGTGTTTTGATTTTCTTCCTTGGTGAAGCTTCCTCTTTGTTGGCCGAACCTAGCTAGGAGGAGAAGAAGGTGGTTGGTGGTTTCTCGTCTCGGAAGATCGTTGCCCACACAACGTTCGAGGTTAGAAGAGGAATACGGTAGAAGATCAAGAGGTCTTTCTAGAAGGTATAACTAGTAGTTTTTCCTTTTCCGCATCATGCTAGTTATTTATGGAAATAATACCAAATACAAGAGGCTTACGTTCTAGAATTTCGAATATGTTTTTCGAAGTTGTGTTCTTTTGTTTCTTTCTTTTCCTTGTGATTTGATTGTTCTTTTTGGTTAACCTAAAGTTATTTTAGGAAATTAAATATTAGCTTTCTATTAAAGGTTTTGTCTAGTCGGTGGTGGTTGCTCCCATATCCAAGAAGGCCATGTGCCTCGCCACGTCAGTACTGGGAACCTTTTATGGAAATTAATATTTAATGGAATTAATAACTTAAGGAGACTTGGGTCGAACGTGTTAAGTTCCGTAGGAGATCCAAGTCAAAACCTAAAAGAACAAATAGATTAAGTTTTGGATCAAACGTGTTAAGTTCCGCAGGCGATCCAAAATTTAATTTAAAAGAACACATGGTAGCTAGGAAAAGGTTCAGATCTTTGTACAAAATTTTTGTACAGTGGAACCTATAGGTTTTCCAAGTAGCAACCAACACCTTCTCTGTACTTACTATCTCTGGGCAGAGACGAGCTAGTCTGTTGAACTTCTTGACTGCTTCTTCCACTGTTAGGTCACCTTGTTTGAACTCTATAAATTCCTCATAGTACTTGTTGGTGATCTGTAGGTGGAAGTACTCTTCATAAAACTCTGATTAGAAATCAGCCTAGCTCATCTGATTGGCTGCCCTCTTGGTATTTATCCTCTCCCACCACATACGAGCATCTCCTGACAGGCAGAAAGAGGCGCACTTGACCTTCTCGACTTCTGGCCAGTCAAGAAGATCTATTGTGCTCTCCAGTGTTTTGAACCAAGCCTGGGCATCCCAGGGCTCAGTCGTGCCTGAGAAGCTCTCTGATTTCAGTTTCAGCCACTGTATGAGGTAAGCTTCTTGTCTCTGAGGTGTTGTGACGACTCCCAGGGTAGCTGCTGGAATCTCGGTTACCACTGGAGTCTCCACAGTTACTGTTGGAGGAGTGGAGGAACTAGTTGCTGATTTGCCATCAGATTGGCAATCACTTGTTGCTGCTCTACTACCTGTTTCTGGAGTTGAGTAATAACCTCAAAAAGATTGGGCTCAGTTGCTCTGGGCACTTCGTTCTCCTGAGTTGGTTCCTCAGTACGGGGGTGTCCTCTTCTTGCCATCTAATTATGCAAGGAAAAAGGCTTGATATCTTCTCTATCCTTTCTAAACAAACATATGTATGAGTAAAGAAATACAAACTTCTATCTTACTAAAGCGCATATAAGAAATTACTCCATACTGCAAATAATAAAGAAAGCATAAAAGAAAAAACTTAAATACTTTCTTACTTGAAGGCGGCAATGTTGATGCTGATGTGTGTGTGATGCTGAAGAATGGGAACCGCTCTGATACCAACTGTAACGACCACCCTTCTTATCTATATTACTACTCTCTAAGGGCGACCGTTACCTATCTATTACTCTACTTACTAGTGTTACTTATGCTATTATTAGCAACACTTAATTTATCACGACCCCAGAGAAGTTCCTACTGAAAAATTTCGACAGAGTCTCCCCTGTACTGGTGACAATAAACTGAGATACATAAATATATACTTCAGCCACAGGCGGCTGGAACATGTATCAAACACTCATGCAGTTTAATAAGTGTCAAACACTAAAATAACTACTTATTACACAGAGACTCATCACAGCATGCAATCTAAGATACGAATAAACTCAATAAAACAAGGAATAAAAATACAATCTCAAATGACATAAACCATAAAGTACAACTCAACTATTTCTTATCCACTAAACATGAAAACTCAAAGCTTCCCAGATCTCTCCATAGTCCTGGCATCACACACATCCATCACGCATCCTCCTTGTCGCCTTCCTCTTTACACTTTAACTTTTCCTTTATCTGCGGTAGGAGGAAAAATAAATCTATAAGCGAAACACTTAGTAAGTACTAAACTATCTCACAAAAACTCGAAAGTGCATAAGATACAAGGATGCTAAAACTGAAATGCTAAAAAGAAAAGCTACACATGCTCATCTAATAGCAAAGCACTAAAATAATCTGCATACTCATAATATACAAGAATAAATCTGCATACTCATAATATACAAGAATAAATATGCATACTCATAATATACAAGAATAAATCTACATGCTGGAAATAAAGCTAATCATGCTCAATAAACTCATAAGGAAAGCAAATGAAAACTAATACTGTATGCTTAGAATTATAAGAGCTAAACTTTGCTAGTTCTAAACATAGGTGATACTTGTTTCATTTACTTATAGTCTTATGCTTGAAATTAATATTTAACTTTCTTCTTCTCTTTCTTGGGCCCAGGCTTAGTACCAAAATGCGCGCTCTCTAATAGAGACTGAGGTAGCGAGCCTCCAATCCTATGAGGGTAAAGACCTCGGTCTTACCAGAGCCAAGACCTTGGAATTGGTCACCTGGATTTGTTTAACGACAACCTCGGAAGTCGGGTACTAGCCTCTTACTTTAAATTACTTGTTATCTTTTCTAATTAGATCTTGGTATTTTCTCTACTCATAACTTCTCATAATCCTCTAAAAAGGTTTAATAGAGCACATAACCATTCCACTAAAATATATGGCTATTCATCTTATTAAAACAGCAAAGACAACTAACTATATGCTTTAGATTAAAGAGCTATTAAAAGCTAACTAACATATATATGCATATGTATCAAAACAAGAGACTAGAAACTGAATTAAGCATCAATACTGCTCATGCTATTCTAATACGACAAGTGAAAAAAATTAAGAACTAATACTGTTCGTAAATTTCTCATGCTTGTAAACGCCAAGGAAGAGAAAACAGCAAAGGAAGATTATAAAGCTACTAATTTCTCATGCTAAGAAACTATTCTTATGACAGTTGGTTCTAGGTAGCAAGAAATCTAGATTGAAATCGTAAACTGAAATGCTACAATAGAATGAACTAAACTGTATGCTTAATTAAAAATCTGGAACTAGATTATTTGAACACATGGCTATTTGTATCCAACAAATCCCAAAGGAAATCAAGACTAGTTCGGCACATCAGCAATAAGGAAAGGCTCAGATCTGCACTTGCTATAAGGACCACTGCAAACTAAAGAAACTCCAATCCGAATTATATAAAGGAAATTCAGGTTTAATACTGCAGCAACAAAGGAACCCAAACCTAAATTCTGCATGTTCCGGAGTCAGGAAAGAAAGGCTGAATCCCTAGCAACAATTCTATACAGCATGATCCAAAAGCATGACGGAAAACTAAAGCTCTATCATATAATTCTACTCGGCACAGCAAAATCCGAAGCAAGGAACGAAAACCCTAAGTTCGGAGCAACTCCTACCACAGGTGAGTAGTACTTACCCTTGTTCTTGCACTTACAGCCGACGGAAAGAGATCTAGGGTTTGCGGAGAAGCTTGAGTTTCCCCGGCCTCTTCCTCGTGCCTACGGGCCCTCCTGCCGAGGTGATCTCAATTTGGTGAAGATCCACCGGAAGGAGACCTTCGCCACCCACCAGAGGGAGGAATCCTAGCTGCGACTGCGATTTCGCCCGAGAACAGCTGCGCCGTCAAGAGAGAAAAGGAGAGGAAGAGAATAGGTTTCGGGAAAAAAGAAAACCTAAACCTTTTCTTATAACTAGGGTTTTTATTAATTACTATACCTTAAATATTTGTCGCTCTTTCCTTATTCAGCAACAGCCGCGTGAACACTTAGTTGGCTGCGTTCTGCTTAAAGCTCGGCTCGTGGGTTCAAATCTCGGCTGCAACCATTTTCTGCCTATTATTTCCTGTTATAAACTTCTACTACTTATATAAATTTTGTTCTCTATATGTTAACAAAAAGGTCACGGAACAGTTGGTTGGCTGGATTCGGTTAAGGTCAGGTTCGGTTCGAATCTCGGCTTGGACATTTTTTTGTCAGAACTTCTTTTATTTAGTAAAAATACCAAACAACCTCCAAAAATTACATAAAAATACTCTAAAAATTCCTAAAAATCTCTAGAATATTTTAAAAGTATTTTCAAATATTTTTAAGGACATTTAAAACTCGAAATAGGGAAAATTGGGTCGTTACATTGATCTCCAAATTTTATAGTCGGATACTCTTGTAAGTACCCAGGGTAGTTTGATGTTGATCAACCGAGTTAAGTTATGTCATGTTTGTTTAATACCTAGTGTCTAAGTGTCCAGAAACACAGGAAGTCGAGTGGAAGATACAACAAACGAGAAAGATGACATGAGAAGGGAGTCGATGAGCTCAATGCATCTGAGGGATGAGGAGCTGCGTGTTAGGATCCTTCGTACTCGGCTAGAGAGGGGGGGTGTGAATAGCCGCCCCAAATCGATCGCGTTTCTTCCTACGATTAGGTTAGCGCAGCGGAAAATACAACAAAGAAACGAAAGAGAAGAAAATCAAACCTTAACACAGCGATGTACGAGGTTCGGAGATGATACTCCTACTCCTCGGCGTGTCCGTAAGGTGGACGAGCCCTATCAATCCGTCGGTGGATGAGTCCCCGGAGAACCGGCTAATATCAACTCCTTGTGGGTGGAGAAACCTCGCCACAATCACTTGCAACAGCAAGCTAAGAGTACAAGAGAATAGCAAGAACAAAATGAATGTAAAACAAACAAGCTTGCCTTCTCGTCGACTGAGGTCCCGGATGAAGTAGCAACTCCACGGACAGATGCAACAAGCAAGTCAGCGAGAAACCAGCCGGAAGCTCACGCCAAGCTTCAAAGCAGCTCAACAAAGCTCAGCAGCAAGCTTAGCAGCAGCAAGAACAGAAAGAAGGAAGAAGAAGCAGCAAGAAGATGCCTCGATCCTTTATACCGCGAAGAAGAAACAACGAAGAAACTAGCCGCGTGGCAGGCCCCGATCGTCCACGCACCGATCAGAGTGTGCTGATCGGTCCACGCACCGATCAGCGCTCTCCCGAACTCCGCTAGCATCGATCGGCTCGACGGCCGTGGACCGATCAGGTATGGCCCGATCGGCGACCGATCGTGGCTTATTGATTCCTCGCACCAGATGTCGCTCGACGGCCGTGGGGACCGATCAGGCCCTGTGCTGATCGGTCCCCGGACCGATCAGACGGCTTCACGTAGAGTTGCCCAACTCTGTGTGGAATCTGATCGGTCCCGGGGACCGATCAGGCTCCATGCTGATCGGTCCCCAGACCGATCAGTAAGCCCACACCAAGACCCAAGTCTCCCAAACCAACATCCGGTCAACCTTGACCTGTTGGTACATCATGCTTAGCATCCGGTCACTCCCTTGACCTGCTAAGACTCTCCACCAAGTGTCCAGTCAATCCCTTTGACCCACTTGGACTTTTCTCTTCGTGTCAAGTATCCAGTCACTCCCTTGACCTACTTGACCTTCTCAACACTAGATGTCCGATCACCCTTGATCCATCTGGATTTTCCATTGCCCGGCTTCACTCACCAGGACTTTCACCTGGCTTCACTCACCAGGATTTCCACACTGCCTAACATCCCAGTTAGGACTTTCTCACTGCCTGGCTTTACTCACCAGGACTTTCCAACTGCCTAACATCCCAGTTAGGACTTTCCACTGCCTGGCTTCACTCACCAGGACTTTCCAACTGCCTAACATCCCAGTTAGGACTTTCCCTCGTGCCAAGCTCCCTGCTTGGACTTTTCCAGTGCCAAGCTCCCTGCTTGGACTTTTCCGTCAGTCAACCAGGTCAACCTTGACCTAGGGTTGCACCAATAATCTCCCAACCATCTATTCTTGTCTCATATCAAGAATAGAACTCTCTCACGAGTGTCAAACATCAACATGCAACTCAACTAGGTCAACCTTGACCTAAAGTTGCACCGACAATCTTCCCAAGTCAAACATCAAAATACAACTCGAGTCACGTCAACTCGAGTCGGGTCAACCAGGTCAACCTTGACCTAAGGTTGCACCAACAATCTCCCCCTTTTTGATGTTTGACAAAACCATAATCAAGTTAGATTAAACCGATAACCTTAACTCAGGTTTTCCAATGTTCTTCCTTGAACATTCTTTCCAAACTCCAATATTCTCCCTTGAACGTTTCTCCCCCAAACTTAGGTTAACCCGATAACCTAACTTGGGTTCCCCAATAATTCTCCAATGACTACTCTCCCCTTTTTGACACACATCAAAAAGAAAAAGGAGGGTATCAAGGTCAAGAGTTTCTTCCTAATGAAAGTCCCATACCTTTCATTTGAAACTCTTAATTTCCCCCTTGATACTAAACTCAACAATCAACTTAGTGATAATCCCATATCACTAATCCTTAAAAGTCTTTTGGAGTAAAAACTCCCCCTAAAAGTCAACTCCCTCTTGACAATTAGGTAAAACTTCCCCTAAAGGTCAACTCTCCCTTGACCATTGCACCAACAATGTCTTGGCGAGTTTCAAACCTTTAGAAATCCACAAAACCCAACTTCCAGCTGAAATTTCAGACCAACAGCTGAAAATCAGAAACTGGCACGCACTGATCGGTCCCCAGACCGATCAGAATCCCCCTGGATCGGTCCCCAGACCGATCCACCCTTCACTGATCGCACTGGATCGTCACTGATCGGTCACCAGACCGATCCATACTCTGAAATCAGAGATTTCTGATTTCCCTTCCCGGAAATTCAGAAACTCCTAATAAATTCCAGAAAATTCCAAAAATCGTAAAATTTTGAGGATACATTCCTCATATCATATATTATCATGGAAAAATAGTTTTCTATGAAAATAACTTCCATTTTTTAATCTTGATACAAAGTTCAAAAACTTTGAAATATTTCAAGTTTAACTCAACTTTGTATCACAATGTTCAATGATGAATGCTATCACTAAGATGTCTTCATCAAGGTTTTACAAATCAATTTCAAAATGATTTTAAACCTTTTAATTTAGGACCATAATCTTAGGGCTAAATGTACATGACTTGTACACAAGCTTTCCCTATGATCCTCCATTTCTTGAATTAGGCTCATCTAGGTACAAGAACTATGCACCTTGATCCTAACTCATGATCCTAATATCTCACACACATCTAAAGTGTATCAAACACATCCATGTCAATTTTGATGTGAGATATGGGTTTAGGTATCTTAGACTAAGGTCTCATGCATTTTCTAAACACAAATTTGATCTCAATATCAAAATGTGATTTTCATCCTTAAATCAATTCAATTGATTATTAATGCAAGAGATGATGACATGACATAAAATGATATCATAAATGGAAACATGTGCCAATGTCATGATGTCATGGCATAAAGTTTGAAACTTAAATAAGCATGACATAAAAACTAGCCTAAGCATGATCATGACATTTCAAATGATAATAAAATAAATATGATGTCATGGCATGGCATATGACAACCAATCATGGTAAGTTAGCACAAATAAAATACCTAAATTCCCTATCTAAGTATCCTTAGCCTTAGCTAACTTAGAATCTAACCCTAGATTGCCCATATATCCCTAAGAGAAAACCAAAATCCCAATTATGGTATTTCTCTAGGTTTTCTTAAATTGTGCCAACTAAGATTGAAATCGATATTTTTCAAATATGGCACAATTTACTCTTTAAGGAGTAAATAATAATCCTTTTTCATTTTCAAGGGTTATCAAGACCTTGAAAATGCTCCTTGAGTGTCAATTTCCTCAAAGTTGGGTTAACTACCCTTCTAATTGGAGTTGACACTCTCTAACCCATCTATGGGATAGAGAAGATGCTCCTAGGAACCCAATACCTATTAGAGCTCATTGGGTTCACTAAATATTCACTAGGGATAACTTCCCTAGCAACCCTCCTAATGACCCTCTTAGGCTTTGAAGCCTTGGTCATTTGGGTCTCATCAAGGTCAACTATAGGGGTGACTCCCCTTGTAACCTTGGTAATGGTCTTCCTAGCCCTAGGTTTTGTTCCATAATCGAATGGAACATTGTGATAAGTGGGCTTGACCATTTGGGACTTAGGTTTGTGACCCAAACCTTTCTTGTCCTTGGACTTGGGTTTTGACTCTTAAACCCTAGAGATGACTTCTCCATGTTTTTAAGAGCCTTTTCTAAATTATCAAGTCTTGACCTCAAGACTTGATTCTCCTTCTCTAGTACCTCAATTTTTGATTTGTCATTTTTCTTTGAGGCATTCCTAGGCATGTGTCTAGTTGATTTGGGATTCCTACCTAGGTTCTCCTTAACCTTAGATGAGGTAATTCTAGGGTTGGCTTTCCTAGTGTTATCCTTATCTAGGCTCACATGTTTGGCACCTAAGCATGTGTATCGATTTCTAATGTTATCATGCTTATCATTATTGACTAGTGCAATAAAATTTCTAGCATGCATCTTACTAGTATTGCACGAATGAGACTTAAATGATACCTTAGGGTTTGCCTTAGCTCCCCCTATAGAAGTGCTCGGTCTCTTGCCCTTGTGAGGTTGCCTCCCCCTCGGACAATGACTCCTATAGTGTCCCCGTTGCTTGCATTGAAAGCACACCACGTGCTTCTTGCCTTTGCGTGTTGGGACTCCGGCTACCTTGACCTTTGGCACCGGTGGAGTCTTCCTAACTCTCTTTGGACATTTGCTCTTGTAATGTCCATACTCCCTACACTCAAAGCATAATATATGTAATTTATTTGAAACTAAAATGCTTGAGTTACCTAGGGTTTGGGATGGATGACTCTCTCCTTCATCCCTTCCGGAGGTAGAATCTTCTTCTTGCTCCGATCTTGAACAAGAGGAACTCTCCTCCTCTTCTTCCTTGGATGTTGAGTAGCCCTCAACTCCCAATTCGCTCCCTCCATGATGTGAGCTACTTGGCTCACTAGGCTCCTCTTCATGGCTTGAAGTGGAGCTCTCCTCATGGTACTTGGCCAAGTTATCCCATAATTCCTTGGCATTGTTGTAACCTATCTTACACAAGATGTTAGTAGGCAATGAAAATTCAATTATTCTCGTTACCTCTTCGTTGATTTCGGATTTGTGAATTTGTTCTCTTGTCCACTCCTCCTTCTCAAGTGGTTTTCCTTCCTTATCCACCGGAGGAGTAAAACCTTCTTGTACACAAAACCAATTCATTATGTTAGTCATAAGAAAGTACTTCATCCTTACCTTCCAATACGCGAAGTCGCCGCATTCGTAGAAGGGTGGAATGGTGATGTCTTCTCCATAGAGATCCATCTCTAGCCCGTGCTCCCCCGGGTGTTGATCCGTCGAAGAGCGGCCTCGCTCTGATACCACTTGTTAGGATCCTTCGTACGGCTAGAGAGGGGGGGGGTGTGAATAGCCGCCCCAAATCGATCGCGTTTCTTCCTACGATTAGGTTAGCGCAGCGGAAAATACAACAAAGAAACGAAAGAGAAGAAAATCAAACCTTAACACAGCGATGTACGAGGTTCGGAGATGATACTCCTACTCCTCGGCGTGTCCGTAAGGTGGACGAGCCCTATCAATCCGTCGGTGGATGAGTCCCCGGAGAACCGGCTAATATCAACTCCTTGTGGGTGGAGAAACCTCGCCACAATCACTTGCAACAGCAAGCTAAGAGTACAAGAGAATAGCAAGAACAAAATGAATGTAAAACAAACAAGCTTGCCTTCTCGTCGACTGAGGTCCCGGATGAAGTAGCAACTCCACGGACAGATGCAACAGCAAGCCAGTCGAGAAAACTGTCGGGGAAGCTCACGCGAAGCTTCAGCAGCGGTTGAGCTCAGCAAAGCTCGGAGCACCAGAAGAAGCAGAAGCTTCAGGCAGGAGAGAACTTCCAGAAGGAAGAAGAAGCAACAGAAGAAGATGCCCTCGATCCTTTATACCTGCGAAGAAGAAACAACGAAGAAACTAGCCGTTGCGTCGCAACGGCTAGTGCCCTGATCGGTCCACAGACCCGAACTCCGCTAGCTACTGATCGTGCTCTGATCGGTCGTGTGGACCGATCAGGGTATGGTCTGATCGGTCTGCTGACCGATCAGGGCTTATTGAGTGCGGTTCCTCGCACTCCTCAGGATGTCGCCTGATCGGTCGTGGGGACCGATCAGGCCCTGTGCTGATCGGTCCCCAGACCGATCAGACGGCTTCACAGAGAGTTGCCCAACTCTCTGTGTGGAATCTGATCGGTCCCGGGGACCGATCAGGCTCCATGCTGATCGGTCCCCAGACCGATCAGTAAGCCCACACCAAGACCCAAGTCTCCCAAACCAACATCCGGTCAACCTTGACCTGTTGGTACATCATGCTTAGCATCCGGTCACTCCCTTGACCTGCTAAGACTCTCCACCAAGTGTCCAGTCAATCCCTTTGACCCACTTGGACTTTTCTCTTCGTGTCAAGTATCCAGTCACTCCCTTGACCTACTTGACCTTCTCAACACCAGATGTCCGATCACCCTTGATCCATCTGGATTTTCCATTGCCCGGCTTCACTCACCAGGACTTTCACCTGGCTTCACTCACCAGGATTTCCACACTGCCTAACATCCCAGTTAGGACTTTCTCACTGCCTGGCTTTACTCACCAGGACTTTCCAACTGCCTAACATCCCAGTTAGGACTTTCAACTGCCTGGCTTCACTCACCAGGACTTTCCAACTGCCTAACATCCCAGTTAGGACTTTCCCTCGTGCCAAGCTCCCTGCTTGGACTTTTCCCGTGCCAAGCTCCCTGCTTGGACTTCTCCAGTGCCAAGTCTCCATACTTGGACTTTTCAGGTCAACCAGGTCAACCTTGACCTAGGGTTGCACCAATAATCTCCCAACCATCTATTCTTGTCTCATATCAAGAATAGAACTCTCTCACGAGTGTCAAACATCAACATGCAACTCAACTAGGTCAACCTTGACCTAAAGTTGCACCGACAATCTTCCCAAGTCAAACATCAAAATACAACTCGAGTCACGTCAACTCGAGTCGGGTCAACCAGGTCAACCTTGACCTAAGGTTGCACCAACACTGCGGAAGATCCGATAGAGTGAGAAGGATGCGTGCGACGCATCCGAGGGGCGAGAAGCATGGAGGAAGCCTGCTCTAGGAGAAGACCGGAGTTGGGTTCATGTAAGCTCAACTCTGGATGGTCGGAGCATCACCTAGGCATTAAATTGACCAACTCGTCTAAGCACATCAACTTATCGTAATGAACACACGAGGCATAATAGATGAACAACTTCAAAACCATCTAGCGATATGTGAACAATTAAAGAAAAGATTGAACATGCAGTGAATTTGTTTATTTTATTAATTAATTGAAGTTTATAATTGTTATGATTTATCATTCTATATTTTACTAGCATGGTTTATACTTATGTATTTCAATTCGAACTTATGAAACATTTATATTCATGTATTTTGTATTATTTTTTAAAATTAGTATATTATATTGCACTCCTTATATTTAGATAAATTATTATTATTAAATTAATTATATTTAATAATTATCAAAATATATAAAATAAATATTAAGTAAAAAATATTTATAAAAAATAAATGAACTATATTAAATTGATTTTTTTGAAAAATATAATTAATTTTATTTAGATGTAAAATTAGATGTAAATTAATAAAAAATGATTTAGTTAGTGAAATATTTAATTTTAGAATTTGGGATATTTGATAGTATAATAGTTAATAGGTGAGAAATATAAATATTTGATTGATGAAATATTTAATTATTAGATTTTAGATATTTTAAAAAAAAGGTATTTGAAAGATGACGTTGACAAAATATCCTCTACCCGTCAAGAAACCCACACTCTGACACTCTCTTCTCTCGGCTGTGCGACTGGTCTGGTGCTCTCTCTCCGCCCTGTGCAAGAACCCTAATCCCTCATTCATTTTTCGTATTCAAAAGATTTTGGCGAATGTTTTTGATCTGCATGTTATTTGGCAACCAGTCCTCTTGTAGCGTAGCGATAAGCGGGACTGCGTGACTGGAAGGAAGGGAGCATCGGATTCAGGTTAGTTTTATTTTTTTCAACATTTCTGGCGGATATATGATCAATGCCCTATGTTTCTCGCTTAATCCTGCAAACTATCTGTTAGTTGTTTGTTTTTGAGCTAATCGCTAGTGATTATGGCCGTGGGTGTTGGTTTCAGTTGATGTGAAAATGGGGCAAATGTTGATCTTCGCAGACCTTCAATTTACTGGCGATGTTTGTTATCTAGAACTCTCATTTTTGTTTCGGGACAAAATGAAGCTTAGAGATGTAAAACTACTTCTAGGGTTCGATGCCATACACTTCTAGTTGAATGCTTCCATCCAGCAGCGCCTCCCCATTCTCAGATAAACTACGATTTTTTCTAATTTTGTTTTTTGATATACAATATTATTGGGAAATAGTTGGAATCGTATCTTGTTTCTCATTTTCGAATTCTTTATTTATTATTTTCCTTATATTTGTCAATATGCTGATTTCACTTGGCATTTTCTATATTTCTGTTCCCCTATTCTCATCTTCAATTGCCACAGTTGAATGGAAATGGATCAGTGTTCAGAGGAATTTGAGATAAGTGACTCGGATATTCCAGATTATGAGGAGAAACTTTACAGACGTCTCCAACAAGGACATTTTATAGTTAGAAACACTAATGGGTCATTTCGATGCCCATTCTGTCCTGGTAAAAAGAAGCAGGATTATGCATATAATGAGTTGCTTCAGCATGCTACCGGGATTGGTGCATCCAACCGGAATGGTAATGTGAAGGCAAAACATCGTGCCTTGGCAAAATATTTGAAGGAAGATATGGTAGACCATGCAGCTTCCTCACAGGCAGTTGCTTTACAGTCAAAAAGTTCTAAAAGAAATTCAAATGAGCAATATGTTTTTCCATGGATGGGAATTATCGTTAATGTTCAAACTGAGTACAAGAATGGGCAATATGTAGGTGAAAGTGGAAACAGACTGAAGGAACAACTTTCCAGATTCCATCCTTTAAAAGTGTATTCTTTGTGGAATTTCAGAGGACACACAGGAAATGCCATTGTGGATTTTTCAAAAGATTGGAATGGTTTTAGGGATGCAATGGCTTTTGAAAATCATTTTGAAGCAGAACATTATGGGGAAAAAAACTGGTTAGAGAATAAAGATAGGGGTTCAGAAATTTATGGTTGGATGGCAAGGGCAGATGATTACAATAATCCTGGTCCTATTGGTGATCATCTAAGGAAAAATGGAGATTTGAAAACTGTTGATGACATTGCTAATGAAGAATCACGCAAAACAAATAGTCTTGTTGCAAATTTGGCTAGCGAAATTGAAGTGAAAAACAAACTTTTATTAGAGTCAGAATGCAAAAATACTGAAACTACTTTGTCATTGGATAAAATGATGGAGGAAAGGGATTCATTGGTCCATATTTATAATGAAGGTTGGTTCACCCTTGATGTAATTGATGACATTTTTGTGTTTCTTTTCATCTTTTTCCATCGTGAACTACCATTTTAATTTGCATTTCCCTTTTGCTGCATCAGAAATTAAAAAGATGCAGCAACTTGCTCGTGATCATTCGCGTAAGATAATTGTGGAGAATGAAAAGCTACGATCAGAGTTGGACTCCAAAAGGCAAGAACTTGAAGTTGGACGCAAACAACTTGATGAGCTAGTTGCTAAGAATGATACTGACAAAAGGAAACTTGATGCGGATAAGAAAAAGGTAGCATTTTCAGTTTTGACACAAACCCTAAACATGCTACAGAATAGTTATTTGGCACAAATTTGGCCTTTTTGAATTTGCACTTATAATCAGTGTTTTTTTCCCCTTAGGAACCAATATTTATTTTATCCATATCAAGCTTAATTATGATATATGGTCTGCACATTTATCACTGAACTGACTGAGATGGTTTGCAAGAAGATGCTCCAAAAAGAAAATACAATTCATTCTGTCCATTACTTTTGGTTATTGGATTCATAAACTCAAAGTTTTTTTTTTCAGAATTTTCATCTCATTGTTATTTAATAGTTTGTTATTTTATTTTTGATGTGTTCCTTTTTTACTGTATAAAATTTCATAATAGAAAAACCAGAAACCCAGAAAAGGGTAAAAGGAATTTTAGCACATTTAACAAGAGTTCAAGCCAGTTTATGTTGGATAGCATGGCAAGGGGTCAAGCCAGTTTAGGCCAGAGGTCAAGCCAATTCAGGTCGGAAAGCAGAGCAAGTGTGGGATCAGATTTGAAGGCAGGAGAACGCTCGATCATTAGGTCTCTTCGGGGGGCTCACTTGGGTTGGCCCCCCTAATAGTCCTATTGATCAGGGGATGTCCAAGGTGGAAGAAAACCTCATGTAGGGGGACGAGCATTGGGTGTGGCGATAGGGAGGTTGCGACCAGTCTTGGAGGCAAGCTCTTGCCTTCAAATCTGATCCCACGCCTGCTCTACCATCCGACCTGAACTGGCTTGACCTCTGCCCTGAACTGGCTTGACTTCTTATTGATCTCTTGCCATGCGATCCGACCTTAACTAGGTTGACCTCTAGCCTTAACTAGCTTGACCTCTTGTTAAAGGTGCTACAATTCCTTTTCCTGTTTTCACGGTTTCCTAGGTTTTTCTTTGTTTTACTATTATGGAATTTTTTGTTCCTCTGGCCCAATATCTTGTTGTATGTGGCTTTGTGCTTTTTTCCTTTGGCGCAACATCCTGCCATTTAAATTTTTCTATATTTTTTATAAAGGCAAATTGTATTGAAAACATTCAAGGACTTACATGCGGACCACTCAAAATCGAAATTCATCCGTTTGGACCTTTCTAAGCAACCTCTCAATGTTTGGCACACCCCTTTTATATTGACATCTATTCTGGGTCTGCAAAATCAAGTAGTAGATCATGCAAGACATGCCCAGGTGACGTGCTTTGTTGAGCCATCTGTCCCTGTAATAAAGCTGTCTGAAGGTGTTCAGCATCGCCGCGGCTGTGCCAAAGGCACTGTTGATGTGGAGCCAACTGCGAGCCATGTCCCATAGAGGTTTAGTTACGGAGCAGTCAAATAATACGTGGTCCTTGGTCTTATCCGTCCTTAATTTTTTTTACTTCAATAAGGCACATTTATGTCTTCATGATATGGTTCTTTGGTGCAACAGCTTGTCACTTCAGTTATGATGCTATTACATTTTGGGGTGCTAGAATGTTTGCTGGTAGAGAAGGAATACCTACAGAAACTAGTGTAACAGAAATGAAAATTTTGAGAATTAGGGTCTGCTGGGGTTCATATGGGAGGGAACACAAATATAATTAGAAGAAATATTAATGATTCTGTAATAATATTATATGACCTGTAGATATTGCTCAATGGCAAGAGATTATCTATGTGGTAGAGTCCAAATTATTGGGATTTTTTTATCAGTTTTTATAAGATGTTGTATGTTGACTTACTGTTAAGACTATATGCTTGGGCTGGTTAAATATTTCCTTATGTTGTAATCTTGATTATATTTCTTAACCACATTATAAAACTTAAAGTTTGGGATAACATATCTAGCGGCTATCCTAAATCCTAAAATAATTGTTAGGTTGCTGGCATTATTCTATTCTAATTTATTGCAGCTCATTATGCAAAATTGTGCATTGCAGTCATGAATCTAATCATTTATATTCCTTTTTTCCATTCGAGACTCACTGTATTCCTTACAAAGATAACTCGAATGCCCTCCAATGGGAATGAATAACATGATTATGGTGATGAATTGATCCTCTTCATACAGAACGAACTGAAGAATAGTTCACTTGAATTGGCAACAATGTCAAAAAAGAAGGCTGATGAAGAAGTACTTAGGCTTCTTGAAGTTCATCAGGTGTATTTTTCTTTTTGATTTACCCTTTTATCAGGAAAACTCAATTAAGCTTTTACATGTTGGGATAAGCTATTTCTGTATGGTGTTAACTTCAATAGAAGGAAAAGGAGACTGCGGTGAATAAAATACTTCATCTCGAAAGGCAACTCGACCAGAAGCAGAAGCTGGAACTAGAAATACAACAAATGCAGGGGCAACTTAAAATTATGAAGCATATGGAAGGAGAGGATGATGCGGCAATGAAGAAGAAAATTGATGATATGACAGAGCAACTGAGAGAAAAAGTGGAAGAAATGGAAGGGTTGGAGGATCTGAACCAGACTCTCATTGTCAAAGAGCGCCAGAGTAATGATGAACTTCAAGATGCTCGGAAAGAGCTGATTAATGTATGCCTGTCATCTTTCTGCGTTTCTTGATTGAAAGCACTTAATTTACAAATCTAATGCTTTTGTGTAGGGCCTGAAAGACATTGGTACCGTGCGTGCTACTATTGGCATCAAGAGGATGGGTGAACTTGACATGAAACAATTCTTACCAATATGCAAGCAGAAATTTGGAAAAGATGAAGCCGAGTCCTCCTCTGCATTATACTGCTCACATTGGCAGGACGAATTGCGAAAGCCAAGCTGGCATCCTTTTAAAGTTATTACGACAGAAGGGATATGTAAGGTATGGAATAATTGCATAATTTGATACTTGAGAGGTTGGTATGGCTTGGTAATAAGAGGCAAAACCGACACTACTTTGAGATTTCAAATTCAATTCTTGTTAGGTAAGGTATTGTATCAGGCTGATACTATCTGATTCTATGTGATTTATGGTGATGCTTGTTTACAGGAGATCATACAAGAGGATGATGAAAAGTTACAAGTTCTAAAAGAAGATCTGGGCGAAGAAATTTTCAACGTTGTAACCACAGCTTTACTTGAGATGAACGAGTATAATCCGAGCGGTAGGTATCCTATTCCCGAGCTGTGGAACTTCAAAGAGAACAAAAAGGCTAAACTACAAGAAGGAATACAGTACATACTGAAGCAATGGAAGACCCACAAGCGGAAGCGATGAATGCTAACAATTGACAGACAAACAAAAACTTTCCTGCTAGAACTTGTGCAAATATCCCTTAGTTTTGTGAACTGTCTGACATTTCTAGAATCTGAGTAGTGATCTTGATCTTTTATTAGCTCACAGTAATCTCCCTTACTACTATCTCTTATGGCGACGGCACTATTTTGTTTCTTGTTTTGAATAGATGGATATTTTCTAGGGATCATGGCTAAACTTTTATTTTGTTGCTTGCTCATGCCATTGCTGAAACTGCTTCCATCTTTGGATGAAGTGAACCTGTTATTTTGTTGCTATATTTGAATATTAAGATGTAGGAAAATAGAAGTTAAATATTTCCTGTTATTTGTGCAGTTATTATTTCAGTTTTATGGAACCTCTTAGTCGATCTAGCTTTGCTTGCTTCATCCTCTGCTTGCTTAACATTATTGATTTGTCTACTTGATGTTCTTGCTTTGTTTGATTGTGTCCCTGGGTAAAGGTGTGATGGTAAGTCGTGGGTTGGGCTTCTTAGGCAATGAAAGTTCAAAATTTATCTCGGACATATTACAGCTGGGGAGTTTGAATGACTTGTGGCGTTTGGCTATCCATCATGGCCATTGGCATTTCTTGATTTACTTTTATGTTCAGTGAGAAATTTGCTATTTTTGTTAGACTGAATTGGTCACCTCGAGGATTAATCGATTGCTTTGTTTGATTGTGGTTGTGCTAGCCATCCTAGTTTGCTTATGGAGGTAATGTCATTGAATGTGGGGCTGATTTGCTTAGGCTTTGCTTGCTTAATACTAGCTCACTTCATCTTTTTTCACTTTGCTAGATTGAGTTTTACTTTCCCGATTGTTGTTTGCTTGGTCAGAGTTTGCATTGATGAGGATAGTGTTGTTTGTGAACGAGTGAGTGAAAGATGCCTAAAGATGAGCTAGTCAAGTTGGAATGAAATTGATAAAAGTTTATAAGAATTTTGAATGTACTTGGATGCTTTTTGTCCATCTATTAAAAATATTTAAAATTTTATTTAACAATTATAAAAACATGCCAAGCGTGAATTTTTAATTTTATAAATACAAATAATTTTAACTTAAATTAATTAGATTGTATTATTCTCTTCAAATTCTAAATCCTATATTGTATCGAAAAATTCGGTATAAAAAATTCATATCAATATTGTATTAAAATGTTAGGGGGTGTTTGGTTGATGCGTTTGGGAATGAGGGAATGGAATGATAGTAAAAGATAATGTTTGGATTATGGGTTTGGGAATGATAATTTGAAAATAATTTTTAGATTTATGGGAATCAACCAAATCCATATAACTAGGTGGGTTTCATTTCCATTTCCATTACACCTTACTATCAAACTCATATCTATAGTCATTCTCATTATTTAACCAAACACTCTTTAATATATTAAAAATTTGGTATATTATATTTTTGGTATGATATAAATTTCATATAGAATAAACTATTGATATAGTACTGTATACTAAAAATTTTAATATAAGTCTATAATAAAAAATTTAGTAAGATATAATATCATACTAAAATTTTTTATATACTGTTAAATCTGTATAGTACGATATATTTCAATATGATATATAAGCATATTAAATTTTTAATTTTTTTTATTTGATGAGTAAATACAATATTTAATAAAGATTAAGATTTTAGTTGCTATTAAAGCTAAACCTTGTTTTTATTATTTATTTTAAATTTTAGCTGGCCTTACTTCTCGAATTCACTATTGATAATTTTAAAAATAATTCTTACAAGTGATTAAGTACTGAACAATAAATTTTATTTGAAAATATATACAAATAAATAAATCAATTTTAAGGTTGGTGCTTAACTTATATGGATCAGTCGACTGATATTGAGTCGTTGTTCTATAATGATCGAATTCTACTTAGGACCAGTCAATTGATGTTTTTGTCAGTCGACTAGTGGCGGAAAAATAACTTGGTATTTTTCTCTTGAGCTCTATTTAATAAAGTTCCGAGTGCTTAGGCATTGTTGACGAAATTAGTAGTAGTTAACCCTAATTAGAGTCTCCAAGTGCTCAAGTGATCTAGTGTGGTATTGTGCGAGTTGTGATGAGATTTCTCCACCCACAAGGAGCTACGCGAGCTAGCTGGAAGTTCTCCGGGGAATCATCCATCAATGGATCGGGATCATCCACCTTACGGACAGCCGTAGAGTAGAAGTTTTATCTCCGAACCACGTAAATGATCGTGTTTTTGTAGTTTGCTTGTCTTCATTCTTTTTATTTTAGTTTAGCTTTCTATTTGTTAATTTATTTTGTATTTTGCAGTGCACTAACATTATAGGAAGCGAACGATTTGGGTGAAACGTTATTCACCCCCCCTCTAGCGGACGTTAAGGTCCTAATAGACTTCAATGATGATAAGAAGCTAAAGTTACAAGATAAGTTTTGGGGGTTGAAGGCGCCTTCTGTACTATGGAAGACGCCTTCCATCCCTTATAAAAGAGTCATTCGACTAAGGTTTTGACAACACTTCAATTATAAGTTTCTACGCGTCCGTTTGATGTTCCAACTGCTCCGGCTTTGCGCGGCTGCTTTGCTACGATAATACTGCGTCCGACTGCCACTGAGAAGCCGACCAACACCGAATCTGATCATCTGCAAGTGTTGGGTAACGAAAGTAAATTTTGTACTTAATTTTTGTAGAAAAGAAAAATGTAGCGTGTTACACTTGTCTTATTTTTTATACTCGATTCCTTCTTTCGGCAGTTTCGGAAGAGGTTATTAGTGGATTACCCATCGACAGATCTACATGACCTGGCTCTTGGAGTAGGAGTCTTTGAAGGCTCCGAACTAAGTAAAAAATAAACGTGTATTTTTCTTTTTCTTATTTTCTCGTTATTCAGCTGCATTCGTATTTAGTTTTAAAAAGAAAAGGAAAAGTTTTGTATAACCATGTGATTCACCCCCCCTCTCACGTTCGTCTTGATCCAATAAATTTTGATGTGATCATCTGGGTTAAGTTAGGTCATGTTGTATTTGATCCTTGTGTTTAAGTGTACAGGAACTTTGGAACATAAGAAGTCGAGTGGAATATGCAGCAGACGAGAAGGATGACATAGGAAGCGAGTTGACGAGCTCGGTGTATCATAGGGATGAGAAACTGTAGAAGAGTACACCAGTGGAGCGAGAAGGATGTGCACAACGCTTCCGAGGGATGAGAAGCTGGAGTGGAAGACTACTCAAGAAGAAGGCCGGAGTTAGATTCAGGTGAGCTCAACTCTGGATGGCCAGAGAATCACCTAAGCGATTAGAGTGGAAGTCGGACAAGTCAAAACGAAGTTGACTTGTCTAGGCGCCCGGATAGGGTTCGGGTGCCTGGACCATTATGGGCAAGAATAGACACCTCTTCGCCATGTTGTTGCGAATGACATTCGGAGTCCACATCAGCAACACTCCATGAGCTCGGACTAGTCCAGGCACCCGAGTTCCGATAAAGTGTTATCTTTAAATTGTTGCGAGCAGATAAGGTACACCGCTAGGGGTGCTCGTATCCACTCAAGGCACTCGGAGCTGCCATGTTATCCAACGGTCAAATTTGACCAGAGGGTCATAAAAGGAGAGTTTGTTCTGTTGTTTGAATACAACACTTGTTATCAAATTTTGTTTCTGCGCTTTTAACGATTGTAAGAGGCTACTCCACCTTCGTCAAGGAGAATTTTTAGTGAGCTTCAATTACCTTGGATTAATAATCATTCTAGTTATAACCAAGTAAAATTTTTGTCTCTTACTTTTTTTTTATGTTTTTAATTTTGTTTAAACTGATAGATCAGATGCGAGCAATAGAGGGGGGAGGGGGTGAATATCGCGCTTTAAAACTTTTCTTTATCTTTTAAAAATAGAGTCGTGCACAGCGGAGAATAGACAAGTCTGTTTACTTTGTTCGGAGCTTAGCTCAACTCCTACTCGAAGGCCCGCGGTCCTTGACCGCACCGATGGGCAAATCACTATAACTCTTCTTTCCGAAATCCTTCGGAAAGAAGCAGATCGTACAGTTACAAGAATATAAGATAGTAACAACCCTACTATCTTTTATGAAATTAAGTGCAATAAGAAATGTACCGACAGTAATAAATAAAGGTTGAGGCGCGGTCGGTGCTTTTGAACGAAGTAGCTTGCTTAGCTTGATGAAGGCTTGGAACACGAGCAGCAGGCAGAAAAGAACCTTTTTGATTATCAGAATTATTGTTTTGAGCTTCTGACTTCGAGCACTTTTTATAGATGTACTGGAGGTTCGGTCGACCGATCCCTCTGTTCGGTCGACTGAACCTGCTCTCTTCCTTCCTGGCTGGAGTCTGAAGTTAGCTCGATCTTTTACAGTAAATTCTCATGAATGGTCGGTCGACCGAACACGTTTTTCGGTCGACCGAACAAGTTATTTCCCTGTTCGTCTAAATCAGCTGAGATCTTCATTTAATGCGGTGTTAATGCTGATTGGATCGGTCGACCGATCCTCTGATTCGGTTGACCGATCAGCCTTTTTCCTTTTTCTGCTGATCGATGCTGATGATCTATTCTGTGCTGAGTCACCATGGTTCGGTCGACCAATCCTATGGTTCGGTCGACCGATCAAACTTTGATTGGACACTTTGTTTTGGTCTGAACTGATACCTGCTTTGAGTTAACCTGGTTCGGTCGACCGATCCTCCTGTTCGGTCGACCGATTGAGTCGAACCTACAAAACAGTGTTAGAATAAAAACATCCTGCAACACAGATGTTAGCACAATAGTATAATAATGGATGAGTAATAAAAAGACAATAGAACTGTCTTGATCTCAACTTGGAAACATTCCCGATTTCTTCAGTTGGATCAACGACCTAAGGTTGTTCCCTTCGGGAACCCGACCTCACTGTCGCTCCTCAAGTTTGTTTACCTCAACCTACCTGCCAAACTTTGATCCTCCAGATATAGTTTGCACTTTTCACTCAGCCTTGATCGGCTCCCCAGGACTTTTCACTTGATCTTCAGTCCTTCAGACCTCTCGATCACACTGCCAAGCTTCGGGTCTCCTCAACCTACTTGGACTTGCACCTGGGTTCCACGATCTGCTAAGATTTCTCCTGTCTAGCCTCCAACTATGTCTTTCCCGATTGAGTAAACATCCTGCACACTCAGTCAACTTGTTAGATCATAACAAGACTTAACTTGAACCTTTGACAACATCAAAACTTAGGTTTGATTCTGGTGCAACTTGTACCAACATAAACTAACTGTGTGTCTTTGCAAAGAATCAAGCAAAAGAAAGTGTGCATTTTATTTACAGGGTAATTCACCTCTGTCTTATCGACCTTATTGGGACCATCAATTGGTATCAGAACAAGGGCGTTTCAGGACTAACCGTCATCTAAAGCACAAATGCCAGAGCAAGTATTTATCCGTCAAAGTTTGAGAAAGACTTCGCCAACTGGAAAATAAAAATGAAGGTATTTTTTAAAATAGACTTCTATATCTTATTAACTATAAAGTATGATTTTGTAGCATGTTGTGATCAAAACTACGACGAAAAGAAGAAAATCATTGGACTAAGAAAGAGCAAGCAGACTTCGTGGCCAACGGTAAAGCAAAATTTCATCTGCTGAGCGTTCTTCTGTCCCAATAAGTCAATCAGATTGGAACTTACGAGTTAATCAAAGAACTTTGGGAGAAATTCTTGGAGATGCACGAAGGAACCTCGGAGGCTAAGCTAGTGAAAAGGGATCTACTTCAAAATCAACTAACAAATCTTCGGATGGAAAAGGGAGAAATGGTGGTTCAACTACACGCGAAGATCAAGGAATTGCTCACCGGACTCAACAACCTCAGAGAAACGGTAACAAATCGAGACTCGATAAGGTATGCATTGAATGCTAAAATTCATTCCCAAGAACTGCCGAATGGACATCAATCATAGACTCTTACTACATCTCCAAGGATCTCAAGGTAAGTAGTTTAGAAAATTTATTTTCTACCTTTGGATTACATAAATCTAGGTGTACAGGAATAAGAAAGGACAAGGAACCAAGTAACAACATTGCCTTGAACATGTGAAAGGTTGATTCAGATTTACAAAGATGGAAAAGCTTATGTGGTAAGATTTTTTTCAAAGTTTTTAAAATCTAACAAATTTAACAAGTTTCAGGCTAAGAAGCTTCCACGGAATAAAAGAAAAGTATGATACTACAATTGAGATGAGGAAGGACACATAAAAGAGAGCTGTCCAAAATTAAAAGTCAAATGACCAAGCAAATCAAAGTACAAGAATCTGAAAGCAACATGGGACAATTCATCATTAGAGTCTGATCTGGAAGAATATGTCGAACTAGCATTAATGGCGAGTCACCAAACGGAGAGCATCGATGAATGGAGAGCTTCATTTGAAGAAAGTGGTAATGAAGAGAAAGAATCCAATTCGAGGAGTCTCTCTCTCACACGTGAGTGTGCAGGGGGTGCAAATCCAGTGCCAGAATTGTACTAAACCAAGTTGACTCGTGTGTGAGCATGATCTACAAGCGCTGAATGTCGGACCGGTCAGGACAAAATTTACCCAAGTGGAACAACCAACATTTTGCTACATAAATTTTTACTGCTTATTTAAAGGTGTAATGGATGTATTAAATTAAAGATTAATGCAACTGAGTGAAACATTGGCGTTTCATAGCGAGTGAATAATGATCATTAAATGAATGAGTCTGAGTTCCTATATAAGGAGGCTGCGACCACAGGCAAAAGGTTACATGCTCAAAAAATTGAAGCTCTCCACCTACGTTCCCCTTCTCTTCTATCGTACATCTCTTGCTCGGCAGAGTGCCCGTGATAGCAGTTGGTACCTCTCAGTTCACCGTAACCATCAACACTTGGTAGAAATCATGGTTCATAGTTGTATCATGGGAAACAAACGACCCGAGGAAATCTCGAAGCACAGTCAGAGGTGGGGCGAATCTGCTTCAAGGAAACTGTGACCCTCGCAAGCCTCGGTCCATCTGCCCACTCGAACTCCGCGTTCACTCAGCCGCTAACTCGATCAACCTTTTCTTCATGTCAGCTGCACGCCCGTTCGGTCGCTCAGTTTGCTCGATCGCTCGCTCAGCTTGCTTGTCCTCTCGCTTAGTTTGCTCGACCGCTCGCTCAGTTCACTCGGTCGCTTGCACAGCTCGCTCGATCGCTCGTTCGCTTGCTCGCTCAGCCGCTTGTTCACTTGGTCTACAATGCGCTCGTCCGGATGCTCACTTGCCCGGCCGCTCGCTCTGCCTACTCAGCTATCCGCTGCTCGCCCGACCTCTTCTTCACTCGGCTACACGGCCGTCCGACTGCAGCTCGCTCGACCTCTTCTTCGCTCGGCTACACGCCTGTCCGGTCGTAGCTCGCTCGGCCTCTACATTCGTTCGGTCGTACGTCCATCTGACCACAACTCGCTCGGCCTCTTCTTCGCTCGGCTACACACCTATCCAGCCGCAACTCACTCGACCTCTTCTTCACTCGACTACACACTTGTCCGACCGCCGCTCGCTTGGCCTCTACGTTCGTTCGGTCGCACGCGCCGTCCGACTGCAACTTGCTCGATCTCTTCTTCGCTCAGTTGCATGCCCATTCCACCTCTGCTCACTCGATCAGTTCGCTCAACCACTTGCTCAATCCGCTCAACCGCTGGGCCCTCTGCCCGGTCGGCATTGTGCAGTTTGCCTTCAACACTTAGCAAAAAATCAGCCCCTACTGGCAACCAATTATCTGCTCAAGTCATCTCGACAAATAAGTTGAATTTAATTTGATATATTTAAATTCAACTAATTTCCCAATATCTCTGACAACAGATTATTTTGTCCAACATCTTATCTATCCATTGAGCTGCATTCAAGGTAACAATACTATTGAAATGAATTCAATCATTTTTTGTTACAATATCAAACAGGGATTATAGATCTCATTTATTTGAAATGATTTATAGGTACAAGAACTTTTCATGCCTTGTCTTGGTTTCTTATAGATAAATGTCTATTATCCTTAATGTTTGCCGTACTAATTGTGTTTTTATGCTCATGACATTCATGTTTCTTCTTTGGAATTGGTTTTTGATATCATAATTGTATAAACATGTATCCTGCAGTTGTTTTTTGCCTTGTTATTGTTGAGCAGAGGTACTCTGTGTTGTTGGAATTGGATATTTTTTCTCTTTCACTAGGGAACTTTGAGGAGGCGTATGTAACACAAAATTGTACGTTCTTTGTCAAATATTTGTGTGATATGCTTTCAAGTATAGAGTTATTAACTTATTCTAACATTAGTCTTTATGCCATGTGAAATGCTTGTATCATTAAGGATTTAAAAGTGATAAGTGCTTAGCCAATCAAGTTTAACTAGTATCACGGCAGGAGGTTAGGAGTACGAATTGTCACTTGTCAAAAAAAAAAATCTAATTGTGTTGAATGTTGAGTTTAGGCTAATCAAGACAAGGACCCAACCCCACACATGAAGGTAGAGTACAAACAATATAAACCCTCTTTTTCCTATAGCTTGAACTTTGGATAGAAGTGGTTACCTAGCCAATTAAGATCTGTGAACTTCGAGGGGAACTGTTAACTGTTAGGGACCAAGTTAAATCCTATTGGCTTAATTGTAAACATCATTTATCACAAGTTTTAAATTGTAACTTTATATTGACAAATATAAATGTAGGTAAAATGACTACTAAGAGGAAGCTGTTCTAATAATTTCCTCCATTGTTATCTTTATAATTGTATCCGTAATTCCTTTTAATTTCTTGATAAATATGTTTTGTTTTAGATATGATACAACTTTGCCACCCGCTGCATGAGAAAAGCTATTATATGTTTTACTTGGCTATTTTTATAGAGCTTTGATCTTTAAATTGATGGAAGGTCTAGAGTTGAGACACCTTTATCACGTATGCTTATATTGCACTAACATCACTTTTATTCTCAGTCTTTTACAAGATCCTGAGTCTATGAATGAACCAACTTTTAACCTGATTCATGGGTTAATACTATATGAGATGTGGTATTCTGGTATGCCGAAAGACATGAAAATCAAAGGTTGTGATGTTCATATACCATCACAGATTTCTGACACAACCATCGCTAACAGTTATGAAGAACCCCATGCTTTTGTCAGTTCAAATGAACATAATGCGATCAATGTTGAAGATGCAAACAGTTCTTCTATGGTGGCATCTGAAAGCTCAATTTGTGTTGAAAAAAATACACTTGCTTTAAAGAGACAACAAAACAAAAAAATAATGGTGCCCTTCATGCCACTGAACTCTCAAGCAGATCTAATTTGATATAATTTTGATTACCATCAATTATCTCTAAGAAACCAGATGGATATAAAAAACATGATGTCTAAATGAATGTGTTCAATAACAATTTTTTGCTTAAAAATTAGCTTGTCCTCTGCGCTTAGGCTTATCATTTATTAAGGGATAATTTTCTACATGCCTTGTAAACATAGTATAGTAGTAAGAAAAATGCTAATCTTGGTTTTGTGTTCTTTCTAAAAAAGTTTTTGACATGAAACTAAGCATACTAGACTTTTGCTGTCAGTGCTTCACCACCGTTATTGTCTGCCTTGTTGCCCCTTGTGCAGGTATTTCAGCCAACACTGTAATGATTAGAAAGCAAAATGAGTACGTCAATTTAATGTCTTTGTAAATCTATCAATGTCTCTTCTATCTTCAATAGGACTGCTCTCAACCAAAATTTGCATGTATTAGAATGCTTTGTGCTATAGTGTGAGGTAGCCTTGTAAGGCTTGAGTTTGCATACTAGGTAAATCTATATTAATGGTCTAATCATTCCGAGATTTTCTCCTAATATGCTTTAGAGCTTAAAGGATTTCATAATATTTGTTTGTTAAGCTTGTAAGATTCCATGATTTATTAGGCCGTTAGTTATTATGACTGGCCTTACCTAAATGTTTATGTTAGTTTATATAATACAGTTTGGTGCTTTTTCTCTCTAACTACATTATCCTTAGTTTTCCCTCTTCCAATGGAATCCTTGGGAATGTTTTAGAAGTAGCAACCTTGTGGGATCATCTACCTGGTTACAGTATTACATATAGATTAATACTCTTTTCTAATCTCTTCTCTCCTTTTACTGGAATATTTGTTGGAATTTAATTGATTCCCTCGCAGGATTTTATCCTCGTTAGTCTCTTTTATTAGTAGATGGTGGAATACAATCTGTCTCCTCCCATAATTCATTTTTTTTGCCATCTTTTTTTCCTTGTATTTGATAGATTTTGTTTTACTTGCCACTCTCATTTTTCAAAATCTTGATATGATTTGAAGCAGAGTTTTAGGAACTCTTTGGTAGAATTGGTCGTAGGATTGGAGAAGTTTTAGAGGGTGAATATTGTGCGTTGTTTTTTCTTATTTAAAAACTTCTTTATCTTTTAAGAATTAAGCAATTGAAAGAAACACAAAAGATAATTTCATTTTTATTTGCTATTTTAAAACTTGCGATTGTTGATCATTTTCAATAAATAATTCTAGTAGTTCCTTTCTCAAGAGAAAGAGGACTCGTTTTACAAGAAGTTGAGAAATTGTAACATGATTATCTTTCCTTTACAAGTAGGAAAGATAATTAAAATAAAAGTGTGCATAGTGACAACTAAAGATCCAAAGCATTTTCGGAAATTCCTTTACAAGAGTTGTGGTTTGCGTAGCATAGGCATTTTCGGAACGAGGCGAGAGGAGAGGCACTTGAGCAATTGATGAAGAAGTCTTGGCTCTAGACTTTCTTTAATGGACTCGGATCAATCTATTGATCAGCCTATTGATATATCGATTGCCTTGAAAATTGAATCGATTTGATAGTTATCTAATAATTAAGTACAATTAAGCATAGTTGTCTTGAAAAAAAAAAGAATTAGCATAGTAATATAATAATTAAGTACAATTAAGCATGATAATTATCTAACTGTGTGATTTCGAAATTCAAATGACCCCTCTAAAGCTGTCCTCATAATGAGGACTTGTCATTATTATTATTTTTTTCCTTTGAGGAATCACTACAATCTAGGAACTCACCGTTGACCAAACCTTTGGTTCTCTAAATCCGTTTGGATTTCTTCTGCCCAACATCTAATCTGTCAAGATTTTCTTTTGACTTGATCTATCATCCTTATCGCTATTAGTTTATAATAAGATTTAACTTTAAACTTTTCTCAATATTGAAATCTGGATTCAATATTAAAATTCAGGTTCCTTCACTTATCAATAGAGTCGTCAATTTAGGTTAGACCCATCGAGTTGACCCGTCCCATCAAACAATTTAAGCAAGTTGAGTTGAAACTTTATCAACCTAAGTCCGTCGTGGGCCGACCTAACTAGGCCCGTGGATTGGTCTGTGAATTGAGAAACACATGTAAACTAAGTTTTATGTCATTTTATTATCTTTCTTTGTTATAATTTTGAAATAAAAATAGTACTTTTTATCCAACATAAATATTTGTTTTTGTCTATTTATATTTAAAATATATATTTGTGGATACATTTAATTGATGAAACCTTTCCGAAGTAAAACATTGAAGATATGAAATATTTTTTAAATTTTTTTAGAAAACATTTGATGGGTCCGTGGGTTGGTCCGCCAAATCCGCAATCCGCTTTGGATTGGGTTGAGTTGGAAATTTTCCAACCCGCCATGTTGACGGGTCGGCCCGCCCCGTCCCACCAAATGATTGACTCGCCATGGGCCGACCCGCCCCGCCACGGATTAGCCCATCTAACAGCTCTACGTATCAACAATCTTTTTCTTTTTAATTTATAATAATTTGGCTCAAAGTTTAAAATAAAATAATTTTAATTTTTTTTTAAAAAAAAATCTTCATCAAATTAAACTCTCCAGTTTAATATTCTTGATGTTTTTCAAAATATTTAATTTTTTAAAAAACTTTTAATCTATTTCCCTCCCCTTGCATATATTAAAAAGGGATACTCCCAAAAAAATCATAATAAATTGTAAGGGTGATTTTTGAAACATATTTTTAAAAGATAATTACTCAAGTATGTCGAAATTATTTTCAAAAGTTTTTAAGTCCTTAAACATCCAGAAGTACTTAGAGAAAAAAAAAATTAGCTTTTAAAAGAATTTTTTCTAAATATTCAAACATACTAGTTTTCAAAAAGATTTTTTTTTTAACACGATTTAGAGAAAATAAAATTTTCAACTAGATCTTAAAAAAAATTGAATTCCTTAATTAACGCTTCTCAATAATAATATGTTTAAAAGATATTTTTCAAAACTATTTTCAAGTAAAAAAATTAAAAAAATATTTTCAAATAAAAAAAATATTTGTAAAAAGTTTTTTGAGCATTTTTAGAAAACATATTGAAAAAACTGAAGGATATTTGAACTTTCAAAAAAGATAATCAAAGAATATTTGAAATATTTTCAACTTTAATGTTTTGAAGATTTTAAAAATTCATATTTTTTTAATCTAGATTGTGGAATCCAAGTTCGAGAGTATTTTTAAACTCAAGAGACTCTCAAAGGTGTAATGATATTTATTTGGAGTAATTATATAATTCTTAATGTCATTAGTGAGTTTTGATAAAAATCACTTATGGAAAAGAATTTAGATATTTCTATAATGACATGATATTATCCATTTTTGGTCTAGACCCTCATGACTAGGCTCTTGGGCTATCCCTAAAAGGTCTCATGTTAATGGAGATATCTTTTTTTTTATAAACTCATAATCTTTTCCTTTTGTTTTCAATATGGGACTATGTTTATAATCTTGCAACCTCAACAATTTAAAATTTCAAAATCTTACATGTTTGAATCAGGGGTGTCTGAAGAATCTTTTACTGGTGTTGATGAATAAGTATTACATGCTTAATCCTTTTAATGAGATTGTATTGAATTACGTTGAAGTTATGAAAATTTTAAAATCACACATCTCTCATGTAGACTGTGAAACATAGATTTGACTGCATAATAATACTCAAAAGATTCTTATGAGTGTAATGATGTTGGTTTAAAACGACTCTGATGTTTCTAAAACATCAAGGAGTTTTTATCAAAACTTGCTTATAGGCTTAAACACTTTATAAAAACTAAGTTCATTACATCCTTATATCATCATCTTGAGTAATCATGCCTTTAGGCAAAAGTTTCATAACTTAGTTAGAGAGTTGTAGATTTTTAAAATTAGCATTAACTTTGAGAGTTGTGTAATCTTAACTGTCCATTGATGAGTTATGGATAGTCAATTGTAGATCACAAATCGAGTATAGTAAATTTAAAAATCGATCGACAAATTCGTCTATTAAATATATTAGTATCATCAATTGACTGTTTATAAAACAATTGGCTGCTTATAATATAGAGGAATAATTAGCAATGGTTATATGATTTGATAAATATAAAAGTTGAATATATTTTGATTATTATAAAAGTTAGTAAATTGCAGAAATATATTTGAAGTCAATTTGAGGGATGAGTATTCCTACTGCTCTCGCTCTCCAAAAGATAATTACGCAAGCAATAGCTAGCTGGACTCCACTATCTAGCAATTTTATATGTTACAAAAACGGGGTGAAATCGGTTACCCGATGGCCTCCCACAGATCCTCATATCTATATTTTTTTTTTTAATTAGGAGATGGTATATAATTATAGTAGGATTATAATTGTAATTTGATTCTAATTAGTTATGATTTCTTTATATTTATTTTTTCATTTAGATTATAGTTTAGATATGAACAGACAGTCGGAGATCATCTGGATATCGTTGACGGTTTGACCGTCCAAAGATTGTCTCTCGCTCGACGTCCGATAATTCAACCATCCGTTCACCATCGACGGCCTCTAGATGTCTTCTGACAGTTTATCTCGACCTCAACTATAACCTAAATAAGAAGATGAACTTAAAAAAAATCATAATTAATTATAATTAGATCATGATAATAATTCAACTCACGATTCAATTATAATTATATTATAAATAATAAAACAAGTGGGTTAAAGAATCCTTCCTCCCCGTAACAGAGTGAATTAGAAAATTGAAGTTACCTGGATACGGATAACATTATTAATAGCTTAATGCCTATTCTAATTTTTTTTCCCAAAGTAATCAGAATTCAACCTTCATTTCATTTTTATCTGACCCCAGTTGAAACATTAATGCGGTGATGATTTTATATTCTGCCATGTCAGCGATGACATGCAAATATTTTTACCATGTAGAACCAAATTCATAATTAATTAGTTAATAATTATCTACCATATAATGCGGGGCGTTTGGAATTAGTCTTATCTCTTAGCCGAAGCGTACTCCACTGTATTTTATGCGGAGTGTTTAAAGCTAATTTGATATAGCAACAATAATAATAATTAAATCTTTTTTTTTATTAGATGAGATCGATCGTATAAATTTTTTTTAATCATTGAACTCTATCTTCTATTATCATCTATATTTAAATAAATTTTATCTTATTTTATTGTTACTAACCAAGTTTTTTTTTGTCTTCCTCTTCCTCTTCCTCTTCCTCGTTTGATATGCATATTTATCATAGTTTCATATCACCTAACTGGATCATTTATTAGTCATCTAAGTACATGTTCGTACCATCTTAAACATGTCTCTCGGAGTTTTTTCAAAATAGATGCAACTCCGACTTTCTCTCTAATGTTCTCATTTCTTATTTTGTCTATCCTCGTATGTCCACACATCCACCTTAACATCCTCATCTCTGTAACTCTCATCTTCTGCTCATGTGCTCGAGTCATAGCCCAACATTCAGCTCCATATAACATAGCAGATCTAACTGCAGTTTTATAGAACTTACCTTTAAGTTTAAGAGGTACTTTACGGTCACATAAAATACTCGACGCTCCCCTCCATTTCACCCATCCTGTTTGTATTCTATGTAAGGTATCTCTCTCAATCCCTCCATCGTTTTATAAAATGATCCTAAATATTTAAATCTCTCGATTCCGGACAACTCATCATCTCCTATCTTAACAATTGTTTCATTACTTCTAATATTGCTAAACTTAAATTCCATATATTCTGTCTTTAATTTACTAAGCTTAAAACATTTCCCTTCTAGTGTTTCCCTTCAAGATTCTAGTTTAGCATTTACTCCTTCACGTGTTTCATCTACCAAAATAATATCATCTGCAAACAACATGCACCACGGTACTGTGTCTTGAATGTGGGAAGTAAGTTCGTCTATAATTAGTATAAAAAGATAGGGACTTAGAGCTGATCCTTGATGTAACCCTATCTTTATTAGAAATGCTTCAATTACTCGGTCTGAAGTATTTACTCTGGTCGTTACATCCTCATACATATCCTTAATTAGTTCAATATATGTTACGCTAACACATCTCTTTTATAAAATTCTCCATATAATTTCTCTTGATACTATATCATAAGATTTTCCTAAGTCAATAAATATATACCATGTGTAGATCTTGTTTTTGCTCTCGATATTTTTCAATTAATTGTCTAAGAAGATGTATAGCTTCTATTGTCGACCTTCCAGATATAAACCCAAATTGATTTTCTATCATTGTGGTCTCCTTCCTTAATCTTTTTTCTATTACTTTTTCCCAAAGTTTCATAGTATGACTCATTAGTTTAATACCCTTATAGTTTGTATAATTTTATACGTCTCCCTTGTTCTTATATAAGGGAACTAGAGTACTTATTCTCCATTGGTCATACATTTTTTTCGTTTTCAATATCATGTTAAATAATTTTGTATGTCATTCAATATCTTGTTTCCCTAAGCACTTTCATATCTCTATCGAAATATCATCTAGTCTAACGGCTTTTCCATTGTGCATCTCATTTAAAGTTTGCTTTACTTCTGAAGTTTCAAGTCTACGATAAAAATTAAAATTTCTATACTCATTTGACCTACTTAAATTACCTAAGTTAAATTGGTTACCTAAACCTTCATTAAAAAGTTGATGAAAATACTTGTTCCACCACTCTTTTATTTCTCCATCGTTTACTAATACCCTATTATATTCATCTTTAATAAATTTTATTTGGCTAAGATCTCTTGTTTTCCTTTCTCTCGCTTTAGCTATTCTATAAATGTCTTTTTCCCCTTCTTTTGTATCTAACTTTTGATATAAGCGTTCAAAAGTTTCATCTTTTGCTTCACTCACTACTTTCTTAGCTTCTTTCTTGGCTATTGTATATTTTTTTAAGGTTTCCTCGTTCTTACAAATATATAATTTCTTATAAGCTATTCATTTTTTCCTTCACTTTCTCTTGTACTTTCTCATTTCACCACCAAGATTCTTTACTTAGTGGTGCATGTTTCTTTGACTCACCGAGTACACTCTTAGCTACTATTTTCAACTTTGATATCATCTTATCCCATGTTGTATTAGAGTTATAGTATATTTCATCTAATGCTTGTATTTCTACCTCCTCCTTAAATATATTTTACTTCTCATCCTTTAATTTCCACCACTTAATTCTAGGAATTGTATATATTTTCTTTCTATTGATACTATGTTTGAGGCGTATATCCAACACTACTATTCTATGTTGGGTAGTTAAGCTTTCTCCATGTTAGTTAGAGCCCTAGAGCCAATCATTTGATGATTGTTGTATGGACTCATTGTATCATATTCTTGTATATAAATAAAGACATTTGTTTTGGTTATTATACTTACTTGTATTGGTGCCAAATAACTAAGTATAATAGCGTCCTTGAGTAGAAGGTTCTTACCTATATCAATCAATTGGTTGAATCGATAGTGAGATGATATAGGGAATACTACTCTTAATCATTCATAGTCGAGTATTAACATTCAGGGACAATGTTAATGCGACGAGACTAGCATGTAGGTCAACTCGATGACTTGATCTCACAAGTCATGGATATGGAGATATCAAGTTGACACATGGGTATGCATTAGAGAATGCATACTGAATGACCCGCCATGAGAAAGTATCATGGATCGTTATATGAGTGTCATATACTTTCTCATGTGGCTATTAGTATGACTACTAGTCCTTGGACCTAAAGTCACCATGGTTCCCTACATAAGGAGTTACGTACTTTGGCTTCGTCAAACGTCACCTGTAACTGGGTGGACTATAAAGGCGATTACTGGGTATGTAACAAATTATGCGGAGGGATGTGAGTGATGTAGATGGGATCTATCCCTCCTATATGACGGGAGTGACATCGATATTCTTGATAGAGTGAGACCACTAAGTGCATGGTCATGCCCAAATTAGTCAATATGAGATATTGAGCTCATTTGATTGAGTGAGTCTACTTGGAGTTCAAGATTTAGATTGATTAGAGGATGACACGGTCTATGCCTCATATTGATCAATCTAGATGTCATGGATAGAAGGATAATGACATATATTGTGAGGAGTCACAATTAGTAGTCACAAGGTGATGTTGGATCTCAACATTCTTGTAACTTGGATAGTAATGATGTATTGCTAGATACTGCTCATTACTTATGCTTCTAAATGGGTTTAGGAGCATTGCCAACGTTACAAGAACCTATAGAGTCACACACAAAGGGTAATTAGATGGAGATTAGGTTTATTTGATGAATCTAAAGGATTAGGTCCATGTGATGAACCAAATTGGATTAAGAGTAATCCAAATTAGGCTAATTGAGTTGGACTCAATTTGGTTCATGTATTAGATGAGTCTAATTTGGACTTAGACTCATTGAATCAATTTAATTCAATGAATAGAGATTCATTAAATTAAAATTGACTTGAACCAATAGTTAGATTAGTGTTGGTGCAACCTTAGGTCAAGGTTGACCTGGTTGACCAGACTCGAGTTGACTTGACTCGAGTTGTGTTTTGATGTTTGACGAGTTGTGTTTGACAATGGTTGTATCTTGATGTTTGACAAGGATACAAGCTTGGGAGATTGTGAGTGCAACCCGTGGTCAAGGTTGACCTGGTTGACCCGAGGTGAGTTGACCTGACTCGGAAAAGTTCTGGTGAGTGAAGCCAGGCAGACAGGAAAGTCCTGGTGAGTGAAGCCAGGCAGTTGTGAAAACCCTAGTGAGTGAAGCTAGGTGAAAGTCCTGGTGAGTGAAGCCAGACAGTGAGAAAGTCCTGGTGAGTGAAGCCGGGCAGATTGGAAATCCTGGTGAGTGAAGCCAGGTGAAAACTCTAGTGAGTGAAGCTAGGTGAAAGTCCTGGTGAGTGAAGCCGGGCAAGGGAAAATCCAGATGGATCAAGGGTGATTGGACATCTGGTGTTGAGAAGGTCAAGTAGGTCAAGGGAGTGACCGGATACTTGACACGAAGAGAAAAGTCCAAGTGGGTCAAAGGGATTGACCGGACACTTGGTAGGGAGTCTTAGCAGGTCAAGGGAGTGACCAGATGCTAAGCATGAGATACCAATAGGTCAAGGTTGACCGGATATTGGTTTTGAAGGCTTGAGACTTGATTTGGGCAAAAACCAAGCTCTGGATCAATCAGTGGAGTGATCCAGTGATACGCTGGGTATCTGGATCGGTCTGGTGACCGATCAGTAACCAAACAGTAGCCTACTGAGTGTTATCTGATCGGTCTGCAGACCGATCAGGAAACAACGATCAGAAGGCAAAAAGCTCGGGAGAAAAGGAAGAGGATCGGTCCCTGGACCGATCAGAGAAAGCTCTGATCGGTCCCCAGGACCGATCAGGATGAAGCTGGACCGATCAGGAGCATGCCTGATCGGTCCAGGAGCTCTGTGGACCGATCAGGCTGAAGCCTGATCGGTCCAGGTCCTAGCCGTTGCGTAGCAACGGCTAGTTTCTTCGCTGTCTTCTTCGCAGGTATAAAGGGGTCGAGGGCTGCTGCTGCACTGTTACTTCTTCTTTTCTGCTAGAACTTCTGTTCTTCTGCTGCTGAAGCTTCTGCTTCAACTGAGCTTTGATTGAGCTCGCCTCCGAAGCTTCGCGTGAGCTTCCAGTCGTCGACCAGCTGCTGCGTTTGGGTTGTGAAGTTGCTGCTTCACCTCCAGTCGACAAGAAAGCAAGCAATTGGTAGAGTGCTATTGTATTCATATTGTATTGCTTTTCTTACTGTTCTTGTACTCTTTGTTTGCTGTTGCAAACGTTTGTGGCGAGGTTTCTCCACCCACAAGGAGTATATTGTATTAGCCGGTTCTCCGGGGACTCATCCACCGACGGATTGACTGGACTCGTCCACCTTACGGACACGCCGAGGAGTAGGAGCCCTAATCTCCGAACCTCGTTACATCCTTGTGTTAAGGTTTGGTTTTCTTCTCTTTCGTTTCTTTGTATTTTCCGCTGCGCTAACACGTTTTGTAGAAAGAAACGACGATTTGGGGTCGGCTATTCACACCCCTCTCTCTAGCCGAGTACGAACGATCCTAACAATTAGATCAACCATGTGCGAGAAGTGGTCAAGTTTGACTTGACTTGAGAGGAAGATGAAAGGTCAAGTTTGACTTGACCATTTGCCACCTCATTGGTGAGTTAACATTAAGTGGACCATGATGATGCTCCACATCATCATGCTTACTTAAGTGAAGTGCCACCTCATGGGAGTTACCAAGAGTTGTGACTCTTGGTATCCCATGGAGGTTACAAACCACATAAGTGTGGTCGGCCACTTTATTGGATGGTAAGAGTTTCATTTTTGTGTAGATTAACTCCATCATCTTCTTCCTCAAGCTCTCATCTTCTCTCCCTCTCCTCCACCTTGGCCGAACCTTTCAAAAGGTGCTAGCACACTTTTTGTTTGGTTTCTCCCTCTCTTGCTTGTGTGGATACACATAGAGGAGTATCTACTTTGATACTCTTGAGATCCGGCGAACCTTGGACGAGCGAGATTACGCGAAGGGCTTCGTATCAAGGGTAAACTCTTCTCCTTTGTAGATCTAGGTTAGAAAACTCATACTCGAAGTTTTTACGAAATTTTATTCTTCGCACGGATCCGGTGGCGGGGGATTTCGGGGTTTCCGCAACGCAAAAAAAGATTTTTGCGGCCCGAAAAACCCAACACTCCAGAGATGATTTTACACTCTTTACAAATCTTTCTATTCTTCTTCCTAATTATAAGAAAGTAAATTTTGATTTATTATTCCCACTTTTGAATGTGACTAAGTGTTCTTCTCTTTTCTTAAAAAATGTATTAGCTAATATAAGGTCATATGCTATTGCAAAATCTAATATAGTTTTCCCTTCCTCATTCCTCGCTCCAAACCCATAACTCCCATGCACCCTCTCATATTCCTCATTTTTCATTCCGACATGCCCATTTAGATCACCTCCTATTAAAATCATTTCATTTGGTGGAATATTTTATAATATTTCATCTAAGTCCTCCCAAAATCTTGATTTGGTAGTTTCATCTAATCCTACCTGTGGTACATATACGCTAATTATGGTAATAATTTCTTTCGTCACTATTATCTTAAGGGCTATAATTCTATCTCCTTTTTTAACTACTTCTACAACTTCATTCTTTAACAAACTATCTACAATAATACCCACTCCATTTATCTTATTTTACTCTTTCCAGTGTACTATAACTTAAAACCCGAGTTTTCTATCATCTTTGCCTTCTCACCTGTCCATTTTGTCTATTGTACACACAAAATACTAATTCTTCTCCTAATCATCATATCTACTACCTCCATTGATTTATCAGTGAGAGTTCCTATGTTTCATGTTCTAAATCTTAGATTATTAGTTTTCCTATCATATTTATTCTTATCCAACCTATGGTGTGAGAACTCTTGCCTATTTAACACTACACCTAAGTTCTCATGGAGATGTAGTGGTCCTTACTGAGACGTTACAATCAGACTCTGTAACGTGAACTCTTGCATATTTAGCACTACATCCGAGTTCTGGAGATGTAATGGTCCTTGCCAAGATATTACAGTCGGACTTTGCAACGCGTTCCTTCTGGGGGCAAGGTGAAGTCTTGGTAGGTCGAACATTTTGAGCGAAATTCTAGAGTCGAGGATTCTAAGTGAAAATCCTGGTGGACTAGGTAGAAGCCTAGAAGGGCCATGGAGTGGACGTTCAATTTGAAGACCTGAAGTCTCGGATGCTGAGCAACAGTTCAGACGGTCTGGAGGACCGATATGACAAAAGGTAAACTCTCTTGAAAGGAGTAGGTGAGGACGCGTTCCCCCGAGTAGGGAACAGTAAGCGTCGATTCGACCTAAATTTTCAGTAAAACTCAAAGTCATAATCGGAAAGTCCGAGGCTGTTAAATTCATAGTAAAACTCATATTCTAGATATTAGTTATTGCATGGACTATCTTTATTTTGCAGGAAATAAAGTGTTGGAAAAAGACTGGTCCGGGCGCTCGGAAGGGATCCGGGTGCCCAAACCTGGTCCGAGCGCCCAGAATGCCAAAGTCTATCCCTTCACCAGGTTGGAGTACGCTAATTGGCGCCCAGAATAACCTATATAAGCAGCATTCAACCAAGAGACAAAAACACAACTTTAATTCACAATTGCTTTCTTGCGCGCTGCTCCAAAGACATTCCTACGACTCCACGACATGACTCTGACGATCGAGTGACGCTGCTTCGACGACCGAGCAACACAACTCTAACCACTGGGTGATGCGACTCCAATTATGCTCATAAAGATGTTGATTCTGGAATTCAATTATGGGTTTAATAATTGAGAATGAAGATGTCAAAACCTTCGTTAAGGAGTTAACATACTGATTTACTTCAAACAAAAGGTTGAGACCACTACACTTCTCACGAAGTTAGTGTCCATGCATTATAATGTGAAAAGCAGTATTAGGGAGTATATCATGGGGATGTCGAACTTGATTACAATGCTTAGGATACTAAAATGGAAATGTCTGAAAGCATACTTATGAACCTCATCGTAATCTCTCTGCCTACGTAATTCACTCCTTTCCATATTAGCTATAATACTCAAAAGGAGAAATAGACACTGAATGAGTTCGTAACTCTATAGAATGAAGAGAGATTAAAGCATAACATATCTCATAGTGTTCATTTTATATCCTCATATTTGAACAAGAAAAAAAAAGGAGTAAAGCATGGATATACAACTTGTAGTGACCAGGACTTCAAGGTAGAAGATGCAAAAGCAAGATCTAGACTCAACTTATTTTTTGTAAAAATAAAGATCACCTAAAGAAAGATTATCCTAGATATGTTAACTGGTATGTCAAGAAAGATATACTTCTCAATTTTATAATTAGTTGAAAAGTCAACTTAATTACTATATCTAATAGTAGTTGGTGGATAGATACAAGTATAACTATTTACATAAATATAACTATATAGGATTGTCAAATGATATTGAAAATTTTATTTATAGGAAAATTGATAACAAGCGAAAATATAAGTAGAAAGTGTCTTTAGATATTTTTACTTCTTATAGGGAAATAATTGAATCCAGTAGTTCTATTATTATTTGATCTCCAGGCCGTTCTTCTGGGTAAATATGCCATTTATTTTCCACAAACGAAACACAAAAAAAGGGAGAAAAAACCAAATCAAATAAAGCTAAATCGTTGTCCCCCGTTTGATTGCCACCGCAAAGACAACCACGTACAGCCATGGGCAAAATTATTGCATGTCCCTATCGGTGGGGAGGTGTCAATTATCATTCGTACCTTTACAGTCGAGCCTATCCTTCAAAATACTTTTCTTTTTTATATTCTCTTTCAAATTAAAATAATGTGATGATTAAAATATAAAATATAATTATATAAAATTTTAAGATTAAAATTTAACCTATCTAACTATATCTCTTAGTATTATAATTTATCTTCTTCGTATAAATAGATTAACCGAAGAAGAAGGCACACGTAAAGGTGAGACCTTTACTTACAGAAAAGAAAGTAGGTTGTTGCGGATATAAATCCTTCATGAGTGCGGACCTCTTTCACAGGACTTCAAAAGCGAGCAAAAAACACACGTTTTTACACCAAAGAACGTCTTGCTCTCGTGACCATGCACTATTTTATCAAAGTATTTTATAGTTATAATAATTTTAGTCAAAATTGTCATTAAAATATTAAAATAAAAATATTTTAAAGATGAAAAAATGAGATGGGCACCGCTAATAATATAACATCAATTTTAACGATAATAAAAATACGAGACACGCTTTACATCCCCTAACTAACATATGCATCTCAATTACCAACCATGCCAATTGATAATCGACTAGTGTATTATTGATGCCACTCGGTACCCCTGGACACAGAAGGAAGGAGACGTAGCAAAGTGAAACTAACAAGCAAGCACTAAGCTCCACACCGACACATTCAGCGGGTCATGTCTTGGGCCGGCGGTGGCATGGTCGCCATGTGCCCCTGCCTTTCCATGTTCCCATGCCAACCTGCACCACAAATATAATCGATCGATATATCAATCTAATCTCGATATCTCATCGATGGATTGATGAATTGAATACGAAATATTAATTATAATTTGTATGCCTATGCTCATGTCGAAGCCGCGGCGGCTGAGCTCGCGGTACATCTGGCAGAGAGAGCAGCACTCGCAGCAGCAGTGGACGAGGCAGTCGTTGCAGGGAGCCTCGCGCAGCCCGAACTGCGCTCGCAGCTTGCTGCGGTAGCAGCAGGAGTACAAGCAGGAGCAGCACGTCAGGAACATCAGCAGCGCGTACAACGCCCCACTCGCCCCGCACGCTGTAAATTAGTTAGTTAGTTAGTTAGTATAATTGAAGCATACAGATGTGTAGATCATGGTTGGAGGTGATGATTACAGGTGGATCCTCTGTCGACGATCTCGGCGATTTGGCCGAACGTGATGCAGGGGCAGAGGCAGGTGATGCAGCCTGCGAATTAAGAAATACAGTCCAAATTGGTCGAGAAAGGATGGGATCGAACGATTAGAGAAGTGGGAAGTAGATGTACAGTTGCTGGGGTTGGCGCAGCAGTCGCAGAGGCCGGTGGACCACGGACCGATCGTCGGCTGATGATGACCTTGGACTTGGAAAGTGCCCGGTGGGGCGGTCACCGGGACGCCTGTAGACGGCGGTGGGACGCCGTAGTAGGGGTTGGTAGTCGGCGGGGCATCGTAGTAGGGCTCTTGCTTGGAGGGATACATGATGAGGAATTGAGGATGAGAGCAGGGAAATGGAAGTGCGAGAGTTGTTTTATGCCTGGCCCTGAATTGAAAAGTCAAGTCCACGGTTAAGTTTTTACGGTCAAGTCCACTGAATTAAGTTTTTTTTAAAATATATATATATATATATTATGCTAAATTAAGTTGACTAGTAAATATAACGATCGATCAAGCGATTTTAGAATTTGCTGAATTAAGTTGTTTAAGAAATATAAGAGAAAAATACCTTTAATCTCCTCTTATGTTTTTTTATCAAGTAGTATTTATCCCTTATATTTTAAAAATAATATTTAACACCATCGAAATCAAATGTGAAAATTTTTATAAAAGATAATTATATCCTTTTTTTTAATTTTTTTTTATAATCTTAAGAGGGAAAAAATTATATTAAATTTATTAATAATTTATTTTTATTTCTGTTATTTGTTGATATCTAAACTAATTCTAGATAATTCAAAACCCTAATTGTTATTTTAACATGTGCTAATTAAAATTAATAAATTGTATGTAACCTTTAATAATATATAAAAAATAATACTTAATTATACTAATAAAATAAAATTAAGTAATTTAAAATATATATTTTTATTGCCCCGGCTATGAATACAATATATAATAACTATTTTCTTCATTTCTCCCTAAATTTAAAATTTTAGATTCGTCTTTGTCCATGATTATATAAGGTTCCACTAAAATAAGTGAACGTATATAATTTTATTTTCTTGAAGATAATTTTTTTCGTCTTCTTCGATTTCTTTTACTTTCTTATGCATGCACGCGAGCCTCACATGTCAGTTCATCACTAACTTGACCGTCAAAGAGGATAATACCGACAATGTCAACTCTTAGCTGACAAGCTTTGTTTTATAGGACACCGAGAGTAGACGCACCGACAAACTAATATCAACCATAAATATGAGCAAGTGATGAAGGACACCATCACACAATGCTTCTATATTTTTTTTTATCTTTTTATGTATATTTTTCTATTCATGTACATCATCGATCTAACTAATCAATAATTAAAAAATTGACCCCCGAATATATATGTAATTATTTTTCAGATCAATTCAATATATTTTTTCTTTTAATATTATCAAAAAGAAAATATCAAAAATATAAGGACATAATTATGTTTTATAATTTCTTTTATATTTAACTTTAATTAGATAGAGGGATTGAGTGTTATTTTTTTTAAATACAGAAAATAAAATGCTACTTGATAAACAAATATGGAGTTAAAAGTATTTTTTTTCAATAATGTCGTTTCTAAACTTGATTTGAGATTACAAATTAAGAGATTACAAATTAGAAGCTTTCGGCTTCAAATTAATTAATTTAAAAATTTTCAGGATTATCGACGGATATATTCGTAGGTATTCCATCGATACGGTCATGCATTGACGGATTTCTGACAGAAAACAATCGGTAGCGAGGATATCCGTCGGAACCTTTTTTCCCGACAAAAATAATACTTCCGTCGGTATATTACCGATGGAAATATAATCCGTAAACTCCAATGGACACGTTGTCGCCAACTTTTCCGACGGAAGTTATATTTCTGTCGGAGCCAGGGGAGCCTTGTATCGTAAAGTACCGACGGAAATCGAGTTTCCGTTGTAGATTGCCGATGGAAATGTTAATTCCGTCGGAAATCTCCGACGGAACCACCAATTCCGTCGGCAAGTGCCGACGGAAAAGCAAAACCCATCGGTATTTTACGATACAAAAATATCGACGAAAAATATTTTCCGTCGGTATTCCGTCAGAAAATTAAAAAAAAAACTGGCAGCACCTAATTGTATTTTCATTCAACCGTATATACAAATTATTTATCCATATAAAACCATCACAATCGATGGTATTTCATACATATAAACATCATATTATACAATCCATACACACAATCATATTTTTAACATACTAACAATTCATAGAATCACAGTTTACAAATCCTAACAATTCATATATAGATACAAACAAACTAATACAATCATAAACAAAGCATTTATATATATATAGATTACAATGGTTCCGTGCTCAAATATATAAATTCATATTATGATAACAAATACTCCAAAAATAACTAATTGTGTAAAATTATGTAGAAAGTAAAATATAATAAATTATGATAAGATTGATGTATAATTCAAAATATTACATATATGTATAATGAATTGTACATTTAAAAAATAAATACCTAGATAGAAAGAAGAAGATGATGATGATGATCATTCTTAATATGTATATCCTAACGCCTGAAACATATAATAATGTAATATTTAGAAATAAGTAAAGTAAAATAAAATAATCAAATATATTTTACATGTAATGTACGATAAATAAATATTTAAATAATAATTGAACAAAGCTCAAAACATGTTAATCATCACGGTCTAATGGGTTGAGTCTTCTGTGACTCAAGATCATATGACATCTGGATGCGGACAAAATTTACCACGATCTCTTGTATATGGACAAAGAAAGTATCATGATCGGCTCTCCTCTGCTTCTCACCGCAACAAGTCGACTGATCTTTTAAATCTCAAAAACGTGGTACCTTCATCTTAGCCGCCGCTGTTTTATGTCATTTATAAAGAGTTGAGTACGAATTCAAATTGACAACCAGATGGATGGGTATCTACCAAAGTGATTGAATTTTTGGTCGACTTTTGATCTGATTATTATAATCATTATCTCACATACTTACCTGCTGAATGGGTCTTCTGTACTAAGCTTTTAGATCTTAAAAAAAATATGTAATCGCTACATCAAAACAACCCCTAGATAAGCTTTTAGATCTTAATTTTGTACAGGAGATGATTGTTCGTCAAGGATGATAGAAGTAAAATGTTTAAAATATATGATGATTTTATAAAAATCATTGAATCAAATAACACTGAATCTGGGATGATTGGTTTGAATCCATAAAAATTTTCTACTGGCCGATATGATAAATCAAAAAGTGCTCATGATGGATGACTTAGAAGTCTAGTATCCTATGGTTGTGTATCTCATTTGGAGGAAAAATCTTTCTAAATACGCTATAGTTAGGGATCAAATCATAGATGTCCGGTGACAACTTGAGACCCTCCTGTCGCACCATAGTCCCGGGGACAACATATGGTGATTTTAAAAAATATTGAACCAGATAATATCAAATCTGAAGTGACTGATCCGATTTTATAAAAAAATTTCATTAATTGTCAGAATAAATCGAAAAATACTCATGATAAAATATACTGTGATTGTATGTCTCATTTAAAAGAAAAATCTTTATCAATATGCTTGTCACAGAGACTACGAAAGCCATTGTATTGAATGCAACTATTGATAAAAATTGAACAATAGAACTACATATTATTGACACAAACAAAAGATGATTAAAAAAATGGATAAATTTTTTATTTTTAATCAAAGGATGTCCCTCCCTATCAAAAATTCATGTATAATTATCTAATTGTCTTTTAGTATATTGTTCTCCTCATTAAATCCTTAACCGATCGGAATGTACGATTTTGAAAAAGTTAAGTGTAATTTTGAATCAAACTGTTATAATCCTTCAACGTCGTCTCAGTTGACACTTATTGGCTTAACTAAAAGATGATCTGACAAATCATCAAGGCAGTGAAGGATGCCTAGATCATGAGGTTGTTGGACTGTAGAGAGGGATAGAGGGGATGAATAACACCGGCACTTTTCTAATTTTCATATCGTTATCATGTCAGTAAACATTGGATAATAATCCAAGAACTAAAATAAGATCAGAATAATCTATTTTTACTTGGTTTACACCCCTAAGATTACTATGTTCAAGGTTATGCACGGATCACGGATCGTATCATCCACTATTATTTTTTCCTTCTCGGACATCTACGGAGAAAAATCTCTTACAATTTTGATCAAATACTACCACAATAAAGATGGATAATTAAAGGGAAAAGCACTTAGTATATAAACAAAAGTGTCCATCCTTTGAATATCGTGACACTCCTCTTGGTACTTCCTAAATTGAGTAGTACTTTGAGAGCCTTTTCGAGAATGGGAATAGGGAGATTTAATTGTGAATCAGTGAATAATCCTTGAGCCTTGCTTCCTTTTATAGAGCTTGATCATCGCTTTTCTGATCGAGTGAAAGTCTTTTCGGTTGATTGAAATTTAGTTAACTTCATTCGGGGACTAAATTGCACAAACTCTATCATATCTGGATTTTTCGATCGATTAAACCTTTTTCGATCGATCGGATAGGTTTCAGTCACCCAAACCAAGGTTGGGTCTCCCGGACCATTTTAGGTTGACGGGACTTAGTTCGATCCCCAAATATGCTTCAGTCTTTCGAGTGTTTGTCCAATTTCTTGCAAGACAAATATGCAAATCAGTATACAAAACATGCAAATATGCAATTTTCTTATAGTTCGCTTCTCAAGTATTTCTAACTACTTGTAGTTCACTTAGGATTTTTTTTCCTTTACTTAGAGTTCACTCATCTCCTCCGGAGTCTTCCTATTACCTAAGGCTCACTCTCTTGGGATTTTTTTTTAAGCATCCGATCATTTTTAATCTGCTTGAACTTTTCCCTTGTCAAACATAAGATCATCCTTGACCTTGCCAAACATTCGATATATTTGACTTAGACTTTTTCCTTATCAGACATTTGATCAATCTTAACTTGTATGAACTTTTCTTTATCTAACATTCAATTCTCTCAACTTACTAGCTAGGGATTTCATTTGCCAAATATCTAGTTACTCTTGATCTGTTTAAACTTTCCACTTGTCTAGATCAATCTTAATCTGTCAGGACTTTCCACTAAACTATCAAATATTTGATCACTCTTAGCCCACTATACTTAAACTTCTCACCAACTTAGTCAATCTTGATCATACTCCATTAAACATATTACTAAATAAACATTAAAATCCTAGAAGTCCATTATACCAACAACAGAAGTCACTTGGTAGACATGAGGTAACAGAAGTCGCTTGATAGACATGAGGTAGGAGATGAAGTAGGAAGATATTCTTAGTCTTCGAAAAGGAAATTTCATGGCACTTGAAATTTGACGGTTACTATATATAGATTGCCAAGAATAAGTGTCCTGAGAAGTCAAAAAATAGAAGAAGAAAGTATGATACGTTCATACATAGCTACACGTGTATAAGAGCTCAAATACTTACGAGGATCAAAAATAACTTTGTACATCTACGTATCTACTTATAAACAAAATTTGATAAGAGTAATATAAAAGAGCGTTGACTTTGAGGTGGTGGCAACCAGGGCATTTAAACTTCTAAATAAGATTTTTTTTTTTAACCTTTAATGTGCCACATTATGTATGAAAAATCTTACTATTTTATCTACAATGGAAAAACTCCTTTACAATTTTTTTTTAGTCCTACCTTATAAATCATATATCTCCATATATTATATATAAATCACAAATCATAATGTAACACTATTTAATCATTAATTACAAGCTCAATCTTCAAGAGTAAAAGTAAGTTTGAGTTTTTAATACTACTTTTAAACTATAGACCTCAAACCTTACTTTTATAATGATTCAAAAAAATTTATTAAATTTTTTTATTTTTACAAATCTCTTACAAATCTTGCATTGGAGATGCCTTAAGGCGAGGGGTGATAATGTACACGATAAATTTGTTAGAAATGTAAATGGAAAAGGAAGTGGAAAGGAAAAATAAAATTCCTTTGTGTATGAGTTTAGTCCCACATTAGAAGTTTTAAGACACTATGCTTGATTTATATTGTTGTACATACATTAATAATGTTGATAAGTGGATGAGAAAAGACTTTTTCTCACGTATGGGTAAAAGTGTAAATCCAGGTCTCACGTTAAGCGCTAACCACTCTATTTTTAGACTTTGTGATATAAAGCAACAATCTTCCTAACAATCTAACAGTTTGGCATGACTTTCAAGGCCAACAACATGAGATTATTTACTCATGTTATCTGAACAGATTTATCTAAATTTAATATTTTTTTTTCAAAATATTTGATAACAAATTGTCCAACAAAATTAACACCGCTAGTTATAACCATGGTATAGGAAGAATTTGGTTCACTGTGTTGGATGAAGTCTTTTCTTTCGTATCGCGCGGAAGGGTCTCCGGGGTAAATTAAAGATCATCTTTACGTCATGTATACGAAGAATTTGGATATCATCGTTGACTCGTTGTGATTTGTTACAGAGAGATGTACAACAACATGAATGCACAAAGTTGTTGCTGATTACCGTCTGAAGGCTGACGCCAATAATAATAACAGATAATAAAACCTCACACAATCGATCGATACACGAGCGCATGGAGTTCTAAGACCTCTGAACACTTCTTTCTCAATGTAACCTCACACAACATGTTATTGATGATGTGAATAAAATACACGAGAAGAGACTCTTTTTCACGTACAAATAAAAATATAAATATAGGACGGCCCGGATTTATACTGAACTAAGTTGACACTGTATTAACCTCCCTCTTCCTTCTTCCTCCCTCCCTTTGCGGACCAGAGATCCAGCGGCATGCAATGGCTAGATCAGTGCTGTGCAAGTTTGAGGGGTGGATCGAGATCAGACAATATAATACAACAATTAAGGTAATCTTAGCTTGTTACTTTGATCTCGAAGTAATTGTTAAATTTTAGAATATTTAGGCGTTTCCTCCGACCACAAATAACAAATAATTGGTTTATTTCTCATATTTTAGAAGTAGTTTACTCATCTCTTGGATTTGTCGATCGGCTATAATTGTAAAATTGTCTTTCTAATTAATTTAAATTAAACTTGAATTCTATGTATTGGTCACGCGGAATAATTGGTTTATTTCTCATATTTTACAAGCATTAACCAAATATAATGAAGTGAAAAGGACACCATATCTATTCTAAAATTTGGATAGACAATTACATGTGAAATAACTTAGTTTAATGAATTATTTATTTTATTTCATATATATGAAGTGAAATTTTTAAAATTATACATTTACCAAACAAAACTAATATTTTATTAACAAATAATTGTTTTTTAAACATAAACAAAAAATAGTGAATCGCATAGGGTTAGGTTGGAGGTTTAATAATTTAATGAGCTACTAATTAGGCAAGTCAATTAAGTAAGCTGAGGTAGATGAACTTCACGTTAGACAGGATAAGCATGTCGAGCTTGGATAATGCAACCTACCTACCTTAGGTGGGTCAATTAAGACAATTTACTCATTTAATAGATCAAGTTAGTGAATCAATTGAATCATGGATGAAAGTTGAATGTGCGCAATAAACAAGTTGGAAAATTAGACCATCGTGAAACAAATATACACAATATAAACCATTTCACTCTTTTGAGTATTTTATTATTTTAAATAGATAAATAAATAAAATTGAACCCTCCTCTTATTTAGATTTCATTCCATTTAGTGATTCCATATTGCAATTTGATGCGATGATAAAGAGGTGTTCAGGTCAAAGTAAAGAACATCGACTGACATGAAGATTAAGATAAAAAATAGTCAAAGGTCCCAGTTGGTTGGCCGGTCGGGCCGAACGACCAGATGAATGGGGAGCCCGATCGATCGGGCAAGGGTGTCGAACGGCTCGCTTAATGTCGACAGACGGAGTCAAGACATAAACGACAATCCGCAACGAGTTTGTTTCGCCAACCGCGAGACACGGTTGATGGGACGAAGGTAACCAATGGTAGTCAAGAAACAAGGAGATCAACCAACAAATTCGAGGGACACGGCCAAGCGAGGGTGTCTTGGCCGAGCGGACGTCGATCGATCTACAGCGGGACCCACCTAAGTATCTTGACGTATCCTTTTGGGGGTTTGAGCCACTGACAAAGGAGCATGTTCCACAGGCAAATGATACATTGAAAGCTTTCAGCCTATCACATCAGAGATATATGCATGTTTGCGTAAGAAAAGATGTCAGAGACACTTTTTGTTGTCTTTTCATAAGACACTTGGGAAAATATGCACACGCTTTGAGATGCATACACAAATACTACAGTGATACTATAAAAGGGGAGTTCCCATCTAAAAGAGAAGGTATGCGCAACTCTACTTTCTACACAATTTGACTATAGCATTCTTGTTGTTTTCTACGTCGTCGGAAACTAACTTGAAAGTCAGGGGACCAACATCGAAAATTTAAACCCCTTCTCAATCCGACATTAACACTTCTGGTGTTACAGGATTACGAAGAATCTCTACTCCGTCAATCTTCTCACCACATCCTCAGCTCACCATGTCTTCGCTTTCGGACCGGATGACAGCTAATGCAAGCGACGCCCATAAATCATGACCTTCGTTTTCCGGCAGAGTGTGAATTACAAGCATCTTTCCGTCTGACTTTGCCCATTAAAAAATATACATCAGCATGCTCTCTTTGAATACAGTCGGCAGCCCTTAATCATATGTAAGATACGCGTTCACTAATTTATTTATCCGCCTATGTAATTTGACTAAAGTGTTTGACCGATTCATCGGTCGTCCCTGTCAGCACCAACCTCATCCAGTTCCAAATAACATCGATCTCTCCGTCGCGGCCTCATAATCTATAAATACAGGCCAAATAGCATGCACAAATCGTCAATGTTGAAATTATAAACTAGATTAATTAAGTATTTAATATTGTGTGCATGAATATTAGAGGTCTTTTGGAGAATTCATGAATGACTCTTTGGATGATGCATGTATATCATTTAATATTGGTTCATGTATTTATGTAGATACATCTTGGGTATACCCTATAAATACCCTATAGATTTAACAATTTAGACATGAAGAAAATATGAAGAAGTAGTTTCCTCCTACTTTGAGTGTTATAGTTTTTTAGTTTTTGCTCTTCATCTTCTAACAAAGTGGTATCAGAGCCACCATTTGTGTTTGGAGACAAAGCTTGAAGAAGATGTCAAATGGAACCCCATTTGTTGTTCCATCTCTCACCAAGGAAAATTATGATAATTGGTGCATAAGAATGAAGGCTTTGCTTGGATCATATGAAGCTTGGGATCCTGTGGAGAATGGCGTTGATGAAAATGTGGCATCCGCCAAGAAGAAGGACCAAAAGGCGCTCACCCTCATCCATCAAAGTTTGGATGAAAAGATATTCGAGCAAGTTGCTGCGGCAACTACTTCCAAGCAAGCATGGGAAACTCTTCAAGCTTCATTTAAAGGTGTTGATAAAGTGAAGAAGGTACGCCTCCAAACATTGAGAGGAGAGTTTGAATCTCTACGCATGAAGGATTTCGAATCCATTTCAGATTATTTTTCAAGAGTATTGGTTGTCACTAATCAATTGAAAAGATATGGAGATGATATGAAAGATGATCGAATTGTTGGAAAAATTTTGAGATCTTTGGATCCAAAATTTAATTATATCGTGGTTGCCATCGAAGAGTCTAAAGATCTAGACACCATGACCGTTGATGAACTTGCCGGATCTTTACAAGCACATGAAGAAAGATTGATAAAACTGGTTCAAGAATCGGTTGAACAAGTTTTGAAAGCAAAGCTATCATTGAAGGACACATTCCAAGGCACATCCCAAAGAGGCCGCGGACGTGGAGGATCTCGAGGGCAAGGCCAAGGTCGAGGTCGTGGTCATGGAAGAGGTGGACGAGGTGACAAAAACACCTCATATAATAATGAGAGGAGTCAAAACTTCAATCAAAGAAGAAGTCGTGGAAGAGGTAGAAGTCGTGAAGGCCATCAAATGAGGTATGACAAATCTGAAGTTGAGTGTTTTACTTGTCATCGTCTTGGCCACTATTCTTGGGAATGTAGAAATAATATGGAGGAGACAAATAATTTTGCGGAGTGCAATGATGCAAAAGAAGATTTGGGTGCTACTTTGCTTCTAGCTTGCAAAAATGATCAAGATGAGAATGAGAGCACATGGTATCTTGATTCCGGTGCAAGTAACCACATTTGCGGAAGGAAAAATTTGTTCGTGGAACTTGATGAATCAACCGATGGAGATATAACTTTTGGCGACTCTTCGAAAGTTCAAGTGAAAGGAAAAGGTACGATTTTGATTCGTTCAAAGGATGGAAGTCATCAATTAAATTCCAATGTGTTTTATGCGCCGGCCATGAAAAGTAACATTTTGAGTTTGGGCCAATTATTGGAAAAGAATTATGATATTCACCTAAAAGATAAATACTTGACATTGAAAGATGAAAGTGGAAGATTGCTTGCTAAGGTGCCCATGACAAAGAATCGAATGTTTTTGCTAAATATTCAAAGTGATGTTCCTATGTGTTTGAAATCTTGTTTCAAAGATTCATCTTGGCTATGGCACATGAGATTTGGGCATTTGAACTTCGATGGGCTGAAAATGATGAGCAAAGGAAGAATGGTGAAAGGATTGCCTTCCATAAACCATCCTAATCAACTTTGTGAAGGATGTCTTCTTGGCAAGCAAGCGAGAAAAGGTTTTCCCAAGGAGTCTTTAACAAGGGCTCAACATCCATTGGAGTTGATACACTCGGATGTGTGCGGACCAATCAAACCATCATCACTTGGTGAGAATAATTACTTTGTGCTTTTCATTGATGACTATTCTCGGAAAACTTGGGTGTATTTTTTGAAGGCAAAATCGGAAGTGTTTGGAACCTTCAAAAGGTTCAAATTAATGGTGGAGAAACATAGTGGCTATCAAATCAAAGCTCTTCGGTCTGATAGAGGTGGAGAATTTACATCTAATGAATTCAAGGTTTTCTGTGAAGAAAATGACATTCATCGAACCATGACGACTCCATACTCACCACAACAAAATGGAGTAGCAGAGAGGAAGAACCGAACTATTCTCAACATGGTAAGGAGTATGTTAAAGAGTAAGAATATGTCAAATAAATATTGGGCCGAAGCTGTCTCTTGTGCAGTATACTTGATGAATCGGTGTCACACCAAAAGTGTTCATGGTATGACACCTCAAGAAGCTTGGAGTGGATACAAGCCAAGTGTTTCACACTTGAGGGTTTTTGGAAGCATTGCCTACACACATGTTCATGATGAGAAAAGAACAAAGCTTGATGATAAAAGTGCAAAGTATCTCTTCATCGGCTATGATCAAAGCTCTAAAGGGTACAAGTTGTATAATCCAAGCAATGGGAAGATTGTCACAAGCAGAGATGTGGAGTTCGATGAAGCAGGTGTTTGGGAGTGGAGTACTACAAAGAAAGAGAGGGGATATAGTTCTTTCCTTGACGATGATGAGGGGGAAGAAGGCATGGCACCACCTAATACTCCACCACCAACACCACCGCCACAAAATTCACAAACAAATGAAGCAAGCTCAAGTGAAGGGCCTCAAAGATTCAGAAGTTTGAGTGACATTTATGATGCCACTGAAGAGGTAAATGTTGGTGATTTTACTCAATTTTGCTTACTAGCATAAACTGAGCCTATAAGTTATGATGATGCCGCTCATGATAAGAAATGGAGAAATGCCATGAATGAAGAAATCAAGGCAATTACAAAGAATGATACATGGGAGCTAGTATCATTACCGAATGGAAAGAACACAATTGGTGTGAAGTGGGTGTACAAAATAAAGAGAAATGCGCAAGGCGAGGTTGAAAAATACAAAGCAAGATTGGTTGCCAAGGGGTACAAGCAAAAGGCCGGAATTGACTATGATGAGGTATTTGCACCTGTTGCTCGTCTTAAAACAATTCGGTTGATCATTTCTATTGCAGCTCAAAACTGTTGGAGAATCCATCAAATGGATGTAAAATCCGCATTTTTGAATGGATACTTGGAGAAAGAAGTCTATATTGATCAACCTTTGGGTTATATAGTGCCTAACGAAGAAAATAAAGTGTTAAAATTGAAGAAGGCTCTCTATGGCTTGAAGCAAGCCCCTCGTGCTTGGAATAGCAGAATTGATAAATATTTTCAAGCAAATGGTTTTATCAAGTGTCCACATGAACATGCTCTCTATGCAAGGAATGATAAAAATGGTGATATGTTACTTGTTTGCTTGTATGTGGATGACTTAATTTTTACAGGGAACAATCCAAAGATGTTTGAAGATTTCAAGAGAGCTATGACAAAGGAGTTTGAGATGACGGATATTGGCATAATGTCCTACTATCTTGGGATTGAAGTGAAGCAACGAGATGATGACATATTTATTTCTCAAGAAAGATATGCTAAAGAAATTCTCAAGAAATTTGATATGAATAATTGTAAGCCGGTCGAGACACCCGTGGAGTGTGGAATCAAGCCACACAAGAATCAAGATGGTGAAAAAGTTGATCCAACTTTATTCAAGAGTCTTGTTGGAAGCTTGAGGTATTTAACCTGTACTAGACCGGATATTCTTTTTGGCGTTGGACTTGTGAGTCGTTATATGGAAGCTCCTACTACTTCACATTTGAAAATTGCCAAAAGAATTCTTCGCTACATCAAAGGTACAATTAATTATGGTATCTTGTATGCTTTCTCGGACAACTTTATGCTTGTTGGCTATTGTGATAGTGATTGGGCCGGTGATATTGATAGTCGAAAAAGTACTACTGGGTTTGTTTTCTTTATGGGAAATTCAGCTTTTACTTGGAATTCTAAGAAGCAACCTATTGTGACTCTTTCTACTTGTGAGGCGGAGTATGTAGCTGCTACTTCTTGTGTTTGCCATGCTATTTGGCTAAGGAGTTTGTTGAAAGAATTGAATCTGTCACAAGAAGATCCAACGGAAATTTATGTTGATAATAAATTTGCAATTGCATTGGCCAAGAATCCGGTGTTTCATGAAAGAAGCAAACATATTGATACAAGGTATCATTTTATTCGAGATTGTATATCGAAGGAAGAAGTGAAGCTTGAATACGTGAAGTCATAAGATCAAGTTGCCGATATCTTCACGAAACCGTTGAAATTTGATGATTTCAAGAAGCTACGTTTTTTACTTGGAGTAATAAATATATTTTAAGAGGGGATGTTGAAATTATAAACTAGATTAATTAAGTATTTAATATTGTGTGCATGAATATTAGAAGTCTTTTGGAGAATTCATGAATGACTCTTTGGATGATGCATGTATATCATTTAATATTGGTTCATGTATTTATGTAGATACATCTTGGGTATATCCTATAAATACCCTATAGATTTAACAATTTAGACATGAAGAAAATATAAAAAAGTAGTTTCCTCCTACTTTGAGTGTTATAGTTTTTTAATTTTTGCTCTTCATCTTCTAACAGTCAATTCACCAAGCAATTATCAAGTATAAATACGTACGTTCAATTACCTTGCTATGGTAGCCCTCTGTGTCGTGTTCTTCGCTCGATCGAGTTCTGAGTTAAGGATGGATTTCCCCAGCTCAAAGTTGAATGACTCTGCACCTGCACCAGGAGCAGCGCCGGTGATCGGGTTCCCGGTGGAAACCCGGCCGGTTTGGTCGACAGGCCTCTTCGATTGCGCGGATGACTTCGGCAACTGTAATTAAGCTAATTGGTTCTATATATTATCTCAATTGCAATTTGATTGATTTATGAGCTTAAATAATCCAATGTACTTGTTTCATGCTGCATGCAGGCTGCATGACCTGTTGGTGTCCCTGCGTCACTTTTGGTCGGATCGCAGAGATCGCAGACGGAGGCTCAACCTGTAAGCCAATTAGTTAGAATGGCAATGGTGATAACAATAGCAATAACAATAGCAATAGGATTATAGCAATGATGAAATGAATACTATTAATGCAGCATGTGGAGCCAGCGGGGCGCTGTACACTCTGATCGCGGCGGTGACCGGGTGCCAGTGGATATACTCGTGCTTTTACAGATCAAAGTTGAGGGCGCAGTACAATTTGCCGGAGTCGCCGTGCTACGACTGCTGCGTCCATTTCTGGTGCGAATCCTGCGCCTTGTGACAGGAATACCGAGAGCTCCAGGCCCGTGGCTTCGACATGATCATCGGTAACCTTATTATCTATTAATTATGATCAACCCATTAAGTTAGTTTAATTGATGAGTTAATCGATACATATAAATTATAATAAATGGATGCAGGATGACATCTTAACATGGAAAGAAATCAGCAGGCAGGTGGAATGGTCGGAATGACGCGACCACCAACAAAGCAAGATGGGATGATACGATGAGTATACAATCAACACAATGCAGCAGCCTAAATTAATAATAATTAATGGGCATGTTCTTTAATTTCCATATTTGTTTTTCTCTATGTAATGTGTGTTACAAGGATATGTTACGTGACATATATAAAAATATGTTCACTCTAGAAAATAAATGACATTTAAGATCTGATTGATTTCTGCAGTTCAAATCATCTAATTTTTAAACTTATCATGAGTTAGAATGACAACTATCCAACTAATTATACGATCACTCGACTCGAGGAAGAATATGTAAAAATTGATCAATGCTCATGATTTTTAAATTGTGTGTGTAATTTCGGACATCCACATAAACAATAACAAAGATGCTGCTTTATCAAAAACTAAGATGAAAACTTCTCGCAGAATAATTCCAGGAGATATATAGAACAGCCGAAAAGGAAAACAAAAAAGAAAAACTAAAGGCTTGTCGACCAATCAATCTCATCTACAGTTTCAGAGAGAAGAGATTTCTACTTCTCCATGGTGTAATTTTGTTGCACGGCGCTAAAGTGGCTCCCTTATAACTTTCTTCAGTTCACATAATCCTTGACCATTTAAACTAATTCCTTTTTTCTTATAAAATTGCTCCTTGACTCTCGTTCAAACTCCATGCCCAGTGGTCTCTAAGGCTGGTTCCTGTACGGGTTCTTTGAAATTAGCTTTTTCACATAGCTCCTCGTATGCATCCACCAAATTCTGAAGCCTCGCAACAAATTCAATAAGTAGAGAAGCAAAAGTTGCCAATGACAACGCACTAGCACTTTGGTAGGTTGTCGATTCGAGTTGACTTGGCATGGCTTCTACATGAAAGGATTGCCTTGAGGCCGGCCATTGCATCTGCTTTTTGAGGAACGAATCCATCTTTGACAGAGAAGCCATATCACTAATGACAGAGTTGTGGGCACCATAACTGGTTGACATTGGCGGCGGTCGATAATCCTGAGGCATTTCTGATTTGTTCTCACCTTCCATGTTAGCTCTGTCTAACATCCATTTCATTCCGTCAGGGAGCTCTGCACCATCCCATCTTTCCGAATTCACTAGAAGATAAGATTTCTGGTCTATCTTCTTCTGCAACACCTCAGCTGCCTCATGGACTTCAAAAAGAAAATTTTGTTTTCTTAGCTTAGTCATTTTCTTAATTAAATCTCCAAGCTCACGCAATACTATAGAACCCTCTGTACCAACCCGCTTCAGCTCACTCCTAAAAATTTGTCTGCTCTCAGGTGGAGCCTGTGATATTAGTCAAAGTGTAAATTGTCAGTGATGAAAAAGTAAATTGGAATATTTGGCTTCTCATAATTTTCTTATTAAATCTTAAAAAGAATGACGAAATGAAATGAGGAATTGATAACCATATATGTACCTCAAAAACAAAGGACAAACACAACCTACTGTTAATGGATTAGAGTTAGCACAAAGGATAATGAAAGAAAGTGGAAGACTATTATAGAGAGTAAATATAGCAAGGATGTGGTATGAACCATGCTATCAAGATTTATTAAAAATTAACCAAAATTACATAATTAATTTGCATTTAATAGAAAACTTGACACCAACATTGTTGTAGAAGCAATGGCAAAATATCACAATACCATAGGTTGAATCCCACTATATTTCACCAGTTGTATAAATTAACACCTAAGTCACAGGTCAGAAACCTACATAATTGAAGCCTAATGAGAAAACGCTACTGAAATGCAGCGTTGATTTCCTTTGTGCATGAGGACCATCAAGTTTCATTAGATGGGGAAGAAGCTACAAAGTGTATAAGAGCTACACACATGATAAATGGAAGGTCAAGTAAAATTTTCAATAAGGAGAATTGAGAGGATGGGTTCTTTTATTATCTAGCATCTTCAAATAGAACCACATTTGAAAGAAAGTGTGAACATGATTGCAAAGATAGATAACCAGCTGCTCCATGTATATATGAATCTTTGGTGACTTTGACACAATAAAGGCTCAGACTGATTGCTAGTGGATGACAGACACTTTATGAAGCTTGTAGTGGCGAGTAACTTGGGTTCAAACCAGTATCACTGGATATAGGGAGGTATGCTTATCAGGTCATCAACTGATAAGTGTGACTTGCTATACAGTGTAGATTCGGTCAAGATTTTACATCATGTTTTGCAGTATAAATTACTGAAATGTTTCTAAAATGTAAGAGGAGTTGCTCTGAAAATTTGTGGATGGTTGGCCCAATTTGTTTCAAGCCATTACATGAGCAAGGAACCAGCACTTCAGCTTGACAAAGACTCCTAGAGTGCAATGAAAATATTACTATCATAATAAAATTAATCGATGTAGGAAAGTTAAAAGGCCAACATATTGCTGTACAGCTACTTTGGAACTAATAAAGGAAAGAAGTAAAATTAATTTTCAGTTGGGTATCGTAATTAATTAGTTTGCTATGGCTATAAACCTAATCTAGCAGCACTGTCGTGGATGAGATTTAGTCATGCTAGGGAATCTGAAACTTCTCAGCATTTGGAATTGTTGTACCCAAGTTTTAATCATGTTAATAAAAAAATACACAAAATTTGGAATGTGAAAATTGTTTTGGTCATAAACATGCTAAATATATGCAGTGTTGGCCTTCATTATGTGACCACAACATAAATATGAAAATTTTCACTACCCTCCCAGTTCAACATAAAAATGTATCTAATTTCCCTAAGATGGCTTTAAACCTAAACAATTTGTAATATATGGTATACATTATACTACTCTAATATAAAAATTTGAGAGACAAATACAGTCAAGAAGAAAATCAATCTGGCAGTCACTAAGAAAATGGACATAGCAAAAGAATCTTTCCTTTTGTCTTCAAGAATCATCTGAGACTTGAAAACAACCATATAACTTTTAGAAATCACCTCAAAGTTAATATAGCTGAGTTTTAGTACAAGAGGGTTAATTGAGCCTTGAGGGCCTTTTTTTTTGCCAAAAGCTAATAAAAATGATTTTAGGTTACAATATTGTCAGACATTCAGATCCAATGACTTCGATATAAAATGAAGGATATATTTCCCACACTTAAATTCACATTGTTTCCACTGTGGTGGATCAAGATCATGTTGTACTAACTGAACCATTGAAAATCCTCTTTGTTTCTATTTTTCTCAGAATATTATAAGAAAAAGGTCACATATCATGCCTTAGAAACCTTTATATCGTGTGGAACTATTCGAGGATCGTTTTCATTCAAGTAACCAAATTATATTGCTCAATTTTACATTACTCAAGCTTCCAGATAGGTTACTCAGAAAATCAGACTATTCAAATGGGACTTTAATAGAAGTCATCTGGTTACCATGAGTGCCTTCTAGTAGTCAGAAGCACCATTTGATGCATCGGAGGCAGTACTGGACTCCGATTAAACTAAAGGTTTTGATCACTCCTTGTTCTTTCATGATACCCATACCTCTTAGCCTCTCTCTCCATTTTATTTCTTTATTTCCCTTTCTATATGTTTTATGCTCCCACTTTGGGTTATTTACAAGTTCAAGTAGCTGCAAAACTTTGTCACGCTACCCTCTCAAGATAAAAAAGGTATTGATGTTATATGCAGAAATTACAATAGGCTACAAGGCACTAAGGTAATTGTATCTTTAATTCTTTAGCTGCTTGCAGAAATTTCTGATACTGCCTTTTGGCTGGTTTTGCACCTTGGTTAATATCAGACATCTCAAAAATGAAAAGAGGCCTAGACCAAAGGCTGGTTATTCATTCTTTCTCTCTTCTGATTCTGCAGAAGTGCAGTAGTTTCCAATCACTCACCTTACAATTGTGGAAAATCACATCACCAAATTTCCCCATTGAAGACTGGAAGTGGCCATCACAGTCTTATAGTCACATTTGCGAGAAATCCATTCAAATTATAGTATTGCCCATGATTAATTCCAAGTAATTGGCAAAGAGAAGAATAGTTCCTGTTTTTTTAAAGTCACACGCCTATTATGTGACCTCAGTCACACCTAAATCTGGAAGAGAGTGACCCAGCATCATTCAATCACCAATTTGTTCAAACATCATGGTCCTACAACCACCAACAATTTCTTTCATGCATGCAGGGCTATTGGAGACTCTTATCATGTTTCAGTTCACATAGGCTTCAAGTAGCTTGTCTGATTATTCAAGTACTAAAAGTTCATCCACAGTCTTAGTTCCAAGATTTTCAACAAAGAATGTGGCCATGATAATTGCTAATTAATTTATTTTTTGTATGTTGTCAAGAAGAAGCTTCATCTGATGCCCACTAAGACATGAGAAGAGAGGGAACAAAAGCATTCATTGACACATCTAAAAATGATCTAAAGCAGTGATGGACCTGGTTAATCATTGTAAAATTGAACATGGTGTGTAATATGCCCACATACCTTATTTAACAGACACTGTAACATGAAACAAAGGTTCTCAGAATGGTAAAAAGACATTAAAAAAACTCAAGGTTACAAGAAAAAGGAAAAAACAACCTGAATCTCCGAAAGTACACAACCATGCAAGGCCATAACCATAAAGGCACAATGTCTGAGTGCACCACTGACTCTAACGTACGAGCTCCAGGGATACTTCCACTGCTTATAAGGACCATGTGGGGGCTCCCAGGAAGCAAAACCTAACTGTAAAAATATATGGAAGACATTCAATAGCTGTCAATTCAATCTTTTTCAGATTGCAAATACATACGCAAAGACAGACATACAAGAGAATCCTCCTGACTCGTTGATTGAACAGCAGACCTGTACCCACTATACATCGGATCATCATGAGCTTGGTATGTAAGAATTTTGGAAGGAATTCTGTCATATTCAACACACTGAAGATATCCATTGACACAGCCTGCATAGATAAGGATAAACAATCAGCTGAAAACCAGTTGTGCGCTATGAAGCATTAGCGTAACCCCAGCTACGCCACTTTAAACACTATTGCACTTTCTAACAAATTTTTAACAGTTTATACTTTCATAACAGCATTAACATGAGTTCAAAACTTTGAGTATTGATGACGAGATGAAATTTCATGTTTCCAATGTAGCATATTATCCACTACAATTACTCGATAAATGCAAAGGTCTGTGAACCCTTAACAGTTACATTTTCTGGTCATGGATCAAATAAGGGTACATCAAGTTTCCAGGACAATCAGAATTTCAGGTACATAACTAAGCTCTAAGCATATTGTTACAACAATAATGAATACCTTCCAAAGACTTGGCCACGCCTATGAAGTTCTTTGCCACTAGGTTGTGTAGATCCTCTCCTGCCCAGATTGGATAAATACAAATATTTATCCCCATGCCAACAGCAGCACCAAGTGCAATTAATAAAAACCGACTCACAGCAGTCTCAACAAACTCTCTTGTCTTGTATCCAGACACTAGAATGAAACAAAATGTAAGCAAGAACACCCGAAATCCATATTCATATGGAGCCATTTTTGGGAATAGCTTTATGTAAGATGCAAGAAAACCTGCATCACAATATAATGCGAACATATGAAAAGATTAGCACTTTGTACTTACGATCCAGTTCATAGAAGTAAAGAGAAGAAAGCAAGACATAAATATTATGCAACTCACCAGCAACAAAGATAAAAATGATGACAATCACTTCTTCCCAATCACCAGCAATTGTTGCTATCGATGCCACCCCTAGAGCAAGACCTCCCGCAAGTAATGTTCCTAACCCCCGATTAAAACCCTTGCTTAGGGTTGCACCTGGAAGGCGAAGTGTGTATATTATTGTAGTCCTTGTGCAATGCACCAAGGAAGAACCCAAAAGAACCAAAAGAACACTTTTTTTTTTTTTGCGAGAAATCTGGGACAAAGCTACCCGATGATAGTCGTATATAAGTACAATGGATAGTTAGTAAGAGACTCAATAGTATTTTATTTAGAAGTCGCAAATGTTTTTAATTGACCTAGACTTGTTTATTCTAAAGTTGTCGATCCAATTAATATGATAAAATTGCAAAATTGTATATTGGTTTGACAGAATGAGATGACGAAAGAAATGAGATTGGAAACGAATTTAAAAAATTTGGAGAATCCAGTGCCGATGGAACTTGAAAGACGATTCGCCCGAGCAGAGAAGAAAGCTCCAATAATGGAGGAAACCAGATGGAAAAAGCCGATGTGAGGAAGCGTTTTTATAAGTGATAATAAGAGATTCTGCATCTCGAACCTAGATAAATTTGCGCAAACAAAATCGACATAAAGAAGGCAGAGCCAATCATCGGCCGGACGCACCTATGCTGAACTCGAAGACGACGACGACGGTGAGGATCGCCCAGACGGAGTGCTTGGAGAGGTCGCGGAATGGCACCCGGAAGAAGATGAGGACCGCGACGATGGTGAGGGCGAGGCCCATCTTGGCGGCGAACACCACCTTGCGGGGATCGGATCGGCCGAACTTCCAGCCCTTGAGGACGAGGTCGTGGAGGCCTTCCCACGCCGCGGCGGCCCCATCGGAGAGGCACCAGAAGCAGCAGCGGCGCCGGGAGGAAGGCTCGTCGTAGAGATTAGGGAGGAAGGCGGCGGAGAGGAGCCGCTCCTTGCTCCGCTGTTCGAAGGTGTAATGGAAGGATCCGAGCCTGGGAGGCAGGCGATTCGGCTCCATGGTCGAGAGCCCGATCAGGAAACACAACGAATAAGTTCCATTCAAATGTGAAAAAGAAAGAAAGAATGAAAAAATTTCATTCGTGTTCTAATTTGAAATCGATGCCGCATATTTTTTTAGGTTTTTCGACTATAAAATTCAATCGAAATTTGTTGAATGCGAATCCACTTTTATAGTTGGTTGGAGCGGATTGATTCACGGATGAAGAGGAGCATGAAATGCTCTTATACCTCAATTTATGAAAATTTAATTTATAATACGGGAAATTATTATTTGTTTCACGATGTGTGTGTTTTTTTATAGGTTAACGTTAATACATAAATTAGATGTGATTTAAAAATTGACTTAATTTACTAATAATTTGTTCATTTTAAATATTGACAATTTATATATTTTTTTTGGGCCCACAAAACTTAAATACAAAATATTTGATTTTATCATCCTCTATTTGATTCTTACATGGTGAGGACACGAGTTTTCTATTTGATTCTGGAACGTTGGAGTGTGCTCTTTCGGTAAGTTGTCAACATGTACTTTTCCACTGAACTATGTGGTAAAAGGATGATTCATTCATCCGGTGTCACTGCTAATTTGTTTTTAGATCAATAGGAATAGGAAGAAGATAAATTATGAATAGATAGTTAAGATATAAGGAAAGACGTATTCAAATGTACTAAATTTTAACTTTAAAAATTTATATGATAATATTTTATGTCTTAATTATTACATCGTCCGATGAGCCACTTTTCCATTGAACATGAGAAAAGAGAAGTTTTCAATTGTGTATCTATATTTACTTTCCTTTATATTCGTGGGATCGATTCTAGAGGGACCGTTGACGATTCCATATTTTTTTTATGAGAAAATAGAAGGAATTTAATCCGTCCATATTCTCTAATTTTATTCTCAGCCAAACCAGATAAAAATGATCGGAATTGAAGTTTATGCTCGATGGGCACTGGAAGTGAGCATTTTCTCCCGTCAAATCTGTCTAACCAAACAAGATAAATTAAAATAGTGGAAGAATATAATACATACTGAAGAATAGCATGATCAAAATTCATTATTATCAATTTCGCATACCTTAAAGTTTCAAAATTCTAAATACATATAAAAATTTTCCATTATACCCTACTCTCTTCCCACGGTCAAATTTTTTCTATCCATGTTCAAATTTTTCTCAACGAGTTCAAAAATTCCCTGCTTTCAATTTAAACAGTCGAATTCAGATAAGAAGGCATAAATACATTAAAAAATTTTCCACGTGTATATTAATTTTGATTAAAAATGATTTAGAGTTCTCTAAGTTCATCTGTCACTTTTAGACACAACTAATTGATAGATTTATACCATTCAAAAATGTAAAAAAATAATATTTTTTTCAAATAAGGAGAGGAACTCATTGGTGGTATTGTTATTATTGGTCTAAGCTTTATAATGAACTTTGATAAATTTTATTAAATATTTATAAGTTTAATAATTTACTGCTCTTAATTACGTTATTGAATTCTTTTATATATATATATTAAGGAGACTTATAAGAGTACATTGATTTTAGTTTGAAGTGATTCAGAATTCTCCTAGTAAATCAACCAGTTTTGTCTGAAATTGACAGATCAATACCATTCAAATTTGAAAATTAGATATTTTTCGAATCAAGGAGTTCTAAAAATTCCTTGGCGGTGTTAGTTAATAAATATTATTGTCCAAGATCTTATAATGACTTGTAACAAATTTTATTAAACTTTTACAAATTTAAAATTACACTACTCTATTTAAATTGTCAAATTAAGATATAAGGGCATAGATACATTAAAAAGGTTTATATGAGTATATTGTTTTTGATTTGAAATAATTCAGAGTTCTATAAATCCATTAGTCAGTTTTATCCGAAATTGATTGATGGATTTAAAAAACTCTAATGCTCTATTTATTTGAAGGAATAAACGATAGATGGATAAAATAAACCTAGAGTCATGAGAAGAGAATGGAAAAAAAAGAAATCTCTTACTTTACATGCTTATTTATCTTGATTGAGGAATATAAGCACATGCAATATAATTTTTTAATTGAAAAAGGGTACATGCGTTATTTTTTTTTGGCTATATGACATAATTTTATGAATTAAAATGACACATACGTCATTTTTTTTTTGTATATGGTATAATTTTATGAATGAAAATTTTTACATAGGGTATAATTTTGTAAATGAAAAGAGATACATGCGTCATATTTTTTCCTATCGATTGCTTTCTACTTGATTTTTAGATTTTTTAGATGATCAATTTTGACTCTAAAACTATTATTGATAGATTACATATCTTTTCTCTTTTAAATTTTAATGGAGTAATGATGAAATTTTTTTCTTAACTTCAGCTCTTCCAAATAAATAAGGAATCAAACCAAAACTAATATATTCCAATAAACATCCCTTTATATATATATATATATATATATATATATGGTTAACAAAGTTAAAAAATTTAATTCTATTTAAAATTATCTAAACTATTAATTATTATATATATATATATTTTTTAACAAAATTGTTAATTTTAGAAATATATGAGTTTTTTAATGGTTTATTGAGTATAAGTTTTGCTCACTCAAGATTCAATCTTTTGTCTTGTCTAAATTAAAAAATCAAAATTAGTCATCACATCACATGAGAAGATAAGTTTTCGATTTTGTTCAGGATTCAATATTTACTTAATTCTATAAATCAATCGCGTAATAATCAACTCGATTACGTGGGACAAATTCAACCTTCTTCCGTAATATGATAAGCTAGTCAACTTGACGTTTTAATATTGTTTAATGTTTCACTACTTTGAAAGAATTAGAATAAAGCCATGCCTTTTTTTGTATCTGTATTTTGGCTTTGGCGTTCGCCACTAACTTCCAGATGTCATGTCGCTGTCCAAACTCATTAAAGACGCTTCAAATGCAGGGAAATTTATCTTGTCTAGAATTTATAATCATAGTAAGAAAAATCTTTATTTTTCAGATAAATTTTTATTTAAAAGCGGCCACAATTTGAAAATGTCAGTGTCGTTGAATGAATTTATCCTGGAAAAACGAGGCAAATTTGGGCGTTGAATTGTAATTTTGCGAATAGTTAGGCGCAGTGAAGAAATTTGAAGATTATCGCGGAAAGCGTGTCCAGCACGAGGCTCTCACGGCGACGGGAGGAGCAGTTACCGCGAAACTCACAACAGCCCAGGAATCATCTCTAGAATATTCCGAAAGCACAATTCCAGAATCAAAATCGCATCTTGCGGCGTCTGCTCCGGCGCCACTATTTTGATGGATTGGCAAGCGCCAAATTAGCAGCAAATCGTCCCCTTGCTTTGATTTTTCTTTTCTGTGTTTGGGGAGAGAGGGGTGGGGGGAAGATATCACCTTTTTGGTGTGTTCTTTCCCCTTTTCTTTTAAGGGTTGGAGCAGCAATCGGAATCTCATCTTTCGACGACCTCAAACAAGATCATCTTCTTGTTCGGTACCTTTTCCCACTTGAACTCTTCTTATGCCGTTTTCCTGTTTCTTTATAATTTCTTAATGCGAAAGCGGTTGCGAGATGGCTGTAGACGCCGTTAATGGGGGCAGAGAGCCTCTCGAGTTCGACCGGAGTAGTAGAAGGGATTCATGGGGTAAGGATGATGGAAAGATCAGCTTTCGGAGTTGAGGAAGCGCTCGTCCGTGAGGATACTAACTATTCAAGTTGCAAAGGCTCGGGTATCACTGGCACTCATCAAGTATTGCAAATTCGGTGAGTGAAAGAAGGCGCTCTGATCGTACCCTATCTCCTAGCGTCGATTGATGTGGTCCTTTGGGGCCTAAAAAACTTAACCTTTGTGATTCAGGAGAATATGGGAGCAGAGGCCACCTTGTTTGAGGCCAATTCGTTGTACACTTCACGGTATGGGTAAAATTAACCTTTGGGAATAAAACCAGGATCCTTGCGTGAAAAACTTATCAGAATGCACAATTTGTGTGTTTCTTTCCTGATTAGGTGATCAGAACATTTCGGAAACTGTTGTTAATGTATTGACCTCTCTGCCTTTTGTTTTTCTTGGATTGCAAGTGCCCAGGTCAGTTCTACAGGAGAATACATCAATAGAAATTTACACTACCTGTTAGTTTTACTTCCTTTTTTTTTTTTTTGCAATACTTGAAAAATATTAATTCACTTTGCAGGAAGAACATAAATAATAAGCTGTATGCTACTTCATTGATTGGGGTAGGCATTGCTTCGAGCTTGTATCATTCTTCAAGAGGGCAATTCAGAAAATATCTAAGATGGGCTGACTATACAATGATAGCTACTAGTACTATTGTAAGTACGGCACAACTTCAAAAAAGAAACATATATATATATATATATATATATAGGGTCACATGAAGCATGCTCAACTTGTTTAACATTCTATATTGCAAATTGTTGGTGGATGATCACCTTTAATAACATCACTTGCTTGCACTTTCAAAGTATTGTTTATGCTGAACCAATTTTTTAGCTTCTCATCCTCCTGTTTCCCTACTTGATTCTTCTGTGTTATATTTTAGCCTAGCTATTTTTTTTTCATATAATGCCATGACTCCTAACAATTAGAACTCTTTCAGGACAGTTCAACTATTGCAACAAGCTGTTGAATTTTTTTCTACTGAATGCATTTTGAATGATAACTCCTGTGTTACTTGAAAACTTCACATTTGACTCTGACCTGGATCTAATGTTAGGAGTTGATTTGCCTCTACTTATTTTCTTTTAACTGTATTGTATAGAGTGCTCCAATAACAGAGTGACTATTTCATGAATTGGTCAAGCAATTTCCTTGTGATCACCAACTCAATATTAGTGTTCATTGCATATCCATGGATATGCCCCTTGGAAATTTGTAATGGTAAAGCAGCTAAGGATAGCTTGGTGAATTCTAATTTTGAGTTTCCTCGATGGAATGGAAAAAGATCAGCAATTGATCGGCTGCATTGGGAAGGGAAGCATAAGGAAAGAAAGAGAAAGAAAATGAGGGGAAAAATCACTAAGAAACAGAAGGAAAAAAAACCCACAACCTGGTTGTCATGGTTCGTCGTTGTGGCTTAGTTGCGATATCACAATTATGTAAGTATCCCGTGCTAGTTTTGATGTGATCAACTAAGTAAAGTTAGGTCCTGTTGGTATTTAACCCCTGTGTTTAAGTGTGCAGGAACTTAGGAGCATATGAAGTCGAGCGAAAGACGCAGCTAGTGAGAAGGATGGCACGAGAGAGAACCGACGGGCTCAGTGCGTTCGAGGGACGAGGTGCTGCGGAAGAGTACGCTGGCGGACAAGAAGGAGGCGCGCGGCGTTCTCCGAGGGACGAGAAGCCGGAGCGGAAGAGTACTCAAAGGTCAGAAGTTGGGTTCGGGTGAGCCCTATTCCGGATGTTCGAGATCACCCATGCGAGCGGAGCCGAAGCGGAAAACCCGAACTAATGCGAGCGGAAGATCCGGACCAAAATTTCAACTGGAAGTTGACTTTTTGGTCCGAATTTTATCCGAAAAGCAACGTGGCGTGATGCATTGCGACGGGGATAAAGTGTTATCCCCCTAGAGGCGCCTGGAATCCTTCCAGGTACCCCGATCAGGGCTATAAATACAGCCCTGGTCCCAATGGTTCATAACAACACTTGTAATTGATTTTTTTCAGTCTTGTTCTGTAATTAAGTGCTTCAATTGCTGTACGAGACTTCTCCGTCTAAAGGAGACATTAGTGAGCTTTTCATCTTCCTTGGATTAACAACCTCCCCGGTTGTAACCAAGTAAACCTTTAGTGCCTCTTTCTTTCTTTATTTAGTCTCTTATTTCTTTTATGCAAGTACTGATACTTATAAAACTATAAAGTTCGAGGAAGATTCGTTTTCCTTTGTAGGGCTATTCACCCCCTCTAGTCAGACCCCAAGGGTCCTTCAAGTGGTATCAGAGCGGGTTCGCTTAAGGAGGACTAAATGTCGAACGAAGCACACGAGATGGCCGGACCGAGCATCTACCCACCGAAGTTCAAGGTGGAATTCACGAGCTGGAAGAAAAAGATGGAGGTATTCTTTAAGACAGATTTCGATTTACTTTTAATAATGAAATCCTGTTTTATAGCACCTAAGGGTAAAGAAGAATACCAATGGATGAAGAAGGAGCAAGTCGACTTCATGGCAAACGGCAAAACGGAGTTTCACCTGCTTAACGTTTTACCATCTCAAGAAGTCAACCGGATCGGAGCCTATGAGTTAGCTAAGGAGCTCTGGGAGAAATTCCTGAAACTACATGAAGGGACCTTGGAGGCAAAACTCGCGAGACGGGATCTGTTCAGGAACCTGATCAACAACATCAAGTTAGAAGAAGGAGAAATCATTACACACCTTCACTCAAGAATAAAGGAACTCATCACCGGACTCACGAATCTCAGAGAAAAGGTAAGCAACCGAGATTCGTTAAGGTACGCACTTAACGCATTTCCTAGGACTATTGAACGGACATCATTAGTAGATGCTTATTATATATCTAAGGATCTGGAATCAAGTACTTTAGAAGAAATATTTTCAATTTTTGAAGTTCATGAAACGAAATATGCAGATCCGAAGGAGTCAAGGCACAACATTGCCTTAAAGGCAAAGATGAATGAACGAGATTATAAATCTTCTCTCGATGACGATGAAACGACATTTATGGTAAGCAGATTTAAAAAATTATTTAAATCTAACAAATGCAGGGTACAAAAAGAAAAAGAAAAGTAAGATGCTACCACTACAATGAAGAAGGACATGTAAAAGATAACTGCCCAAAATTGAAGAGCAAGGCTAAGGAAAAGAACAAGAAGGCAGCCCAGAACAAATATAAAACTTTAAAGGCGACGTGGGACGAAACGTCGTCCGAATTAGAGATCGAAGCAATCCCCGGACTTGCCCTAGTGGCAAGTCACCAAGAAGATGAAGGCGAAGCAAGCTTGTCTCAAATGAGCATCGAGAGCATCGATGAAGGGGAAACAACATTGGAAGAAAGTAGCACTTTAGAGGGAGCTTCAGATTACGGGATCGACAAGGTAACTCAGATACGATCTCTTCCTCCTGACAAGTTATTTCAGTTTATAAAAATATTATCGAAAAATTGCTGTAAGTTAGAAAAAGAAAATAAGGAATTAAAATCATTCTTAGCTGGTTCTTGTCGATTAGAAGATTTCGACAAAGTAAAAATTGAAAATGAAAAATTAAAAAAGGAAATAGAAAATTTGAAAAATCATGCATGCTCACATATTCAACATGTTAGAAAATACAATAGATTAAATTGATACTTTAAATACAACAAGGGTCAAATTAGGAAAATATCACAAAAATATATTCTTAAAAATGTTTTGATTAATCTTGTAGGAAGGAATCTATTTTGGGTTCCAAAATCATGTTTAGATTGATTTTTTTTCTAGGGCTTTTAGAGAAAATTAAATAAGTGGTTGTTGTTCCAATATCCAAGAAAGCCTAGTGCCTCGCTACAGCCTGAAGTCAATTATTGAAATGAGTATTAAATTGACTAACTATTGAGGATTTAATTGTTATAAAAATGCTTTTAATTGTTTGTCAAAAATTTTGTTAGAAATTAATTAGAAGTTAATTTTTCCGGAAAGATAATTTTTTTAATTTTTTTGAATGTTAAATTTTTTAATTATTAACAATTTTTTTTTAATGTGCAAAAGACTGTATTTCTACTTAAGAATAATTTTAACTTCATATGAAATTTTTTTATGCTTTATATATGTTAAATTTTTTATGTAAATCCAGATTTTTCGAAGCTTAATCTTTAATATTTTTCTAGAATTTTTCCTTAGACTTTTTTTTTTAAATAGCATTTTTAAAGTATCCATTTTTAATGTGATCAAAAGGGGAAATAGTGAAGATTAAGTATAGGGGAAGGGTAGTACAATTTTTTGTTTTTAATTTTTGTACTTGCAAATTTTATAACCGCTAATTTTTGTACTTGAAAATTTTATAATTGTTATTTTTGTGGTTTACCCTAAATTTGGGTTTGTTCACATTAAAAAGGGGGAGATTGTAAGTACCCGTACTAGTTTTGATATGATCAACCAAATAAAGTTAGACCCTGTTGGTATTTAACCTCTGTGTCTAAGTGTGCAGGAATTTAGGAGCACAGAAAATCGAGTGAAAGATGCAGCTAGCGAGAAGGACAGCATGGGAGAGAGCCGACGGGCTCGATGCGTCTAGGGGTGTTCATTATTCGGGTCAATCCATTAACCCGCCCGATCCAAATAACATTCGGGTTATTTGGTTTGGTTAAATGAAATTTGGGTCGGTTGAATGAATTGACCCAAAATGTTAATTGGGTTAATGGTTTGGTTTTGGATTTAACTCCCCATCCGAATAACCCGCCCGAAATCCGAATAAGGAATTAATATTTATTTTTTATTTTTTTAGTATAATCTTTGGAATGTGTAAGCTTTTTTCTTATATTGAATGAAACTATTTTATCAAATTTGGAACTTATTTATTTATAAATGTAAATTATTAAGAGTTTATTTATTTGAAGAAGTTTGAAAATTTGAAATGAAAAGAAAATTGGGTTAATTGGTACCCGAACCGAATAACCCGAATTAGTTTCGGATAATTCGGTTTGGTTTATAGCTAATTCGGTTTGGTTCTTGGTTGGATTTAGAAAATTATAAAATCCGAATAACCCGAACCGAATAACCCAAATAATCCGAACCGAACCAAATGAACACCCCTAGGTGCGTCTGAGGGACAAGGTGCTGCGGAAGAGTACGCTGGCGGACGAGAAGGAGGCGCGCGACGTTCTCCGAGGGACGAGAAGTCGGAACGAAAGACTACTCGAAGGCCGGAAGTTAGGTTCGGATGAACTCTATTTCATATGGCCAAGATCATCTAAATGAGCGGAGTCAGAGCGAAAGACTGGACCAATGCGAGTGGAACCGGAGCGGAAGACCCAAGTTGACTTTTTGGTCTGTGTGCTCGGACTCCGGGCATCCAGAACCGAATGTTATCCGAAACGCGACGTGACGCGTTGCGTTGCGACGGGGATAAAGCTTTATCCCCCTAGAGGCGCCTGGAACCCTTCCAAGCGCCCCGACCAGGCTATAAATATAGCCTTGGTCCCAAACAACACTTGTAATTGATTTCTTTTTAGTCTTGTTCTGTAATTAAGTGTTTCAACTGCTGTAAGAGCCTTCTCCGCCTAAAGGAGACATTAGTGAGTTTTTCATCTTCCTTGGATTAACAACTTCCCCGGTTATAACCAAGTAAATCTTTAGTGTCTCTTCCTCTCTTTATTTAGTTTTTTATTTCTTTTATGCAATTGTTGATTCTTATAAAGCTATAAAGTTCGAGAAAGGTTCATTTTCCTTTGTAGGGCTATTCACCCCCTCTAGCCGGACGCTAAGGGCCCTATAAATTAGGCTTTCGTGGCTTGCTCATGTAAGGATACAGCCTAGCCGTCGCAAGCTCGTCGGGCTCTCCATAAGGTTGGGCTCTCTATGAGGTTGCCATGAGTGCGGAGGTCTCACGTCCACATTGAGGCTAGGCCTGACCATAGGCTTTTCTCAAGGCAGTGACGGCTTCGTGAAGGCTAGGCGTGGAGGGTGTGAGTCGAGGTCTTGCCTAGCATAGTTGTGTAGGATTGTGGATGACTAAGAAGAGTTGGAATTGTCAGAGTTGCAAAAGGAAGGAAAGTTGGTTCACTGATTTGAGGTAAATGAAAAATAAAAAAAAAATTGATCCACTGATGGATTTAGAATCTATCCTTAATTTTACACCAAGCAAACAGGGAAAGTGTATTGACTTCTATGCAATCCATTATTTCTTTTATCGATCCTTAGGAGTAAAGGGGGAATAAGAATCGGAGATACTTCTTCCAAAGATCTCATTTTGTTGATGTTATATGTTGAGATTGCTAAAATGAGAAAACTCTTGCAAAGGCTTTTGAGTTATGAAAGTATTTAAATGCCTTTGAGTTTTGAACGTAAGATTGTTTTTTTTAAAGAAAATATACTATTTAGATTTTAGACTTGTTTTGTCATCTACTTTCCTTTTGATAATATATTGCCTTCAAATGCTAAATTTATTTTTTTATGGGACAATATATCTTATCATGTTGCTTTATTAATTTTATTAGAGGTATTAGATTCATAGAGATATTGGTCTAGTGGGTATTGTCCCATATGAGTAATTCTAGATTTATAGTTTATCATGAGGTATACATAAAGAAATATAGAAAAGAATAAGGAATAATTATTTTGGACGATATTATTAATGCAACTAAAGAGGCTTGTTTATGCATATTGTCCACATAATAAATATGGTAAAGACATTAAATATGGTATACAATTATAAGAATAGTAAAAATTATAATCATTGCAATGAATACGATAAATCTTAATTAATTTGAAAATATTATCTTATGCTATCGATTGATGTTGATCATGATTATAATACCAAATATGGTAAATGTTTGAGATCAATTCGAAATTCTTATCCTTTATTGTTACTCTTATTGTCACTACCCCCAACAAATTCAACAATGGTGCTTGAACATTGAGTTTGATTGCCAACTTGTTAAACTATTGTTTGGCAGTGTTGCACGGATACGGATACGGGCATCGTATTGGATACGACACGGATACGGGGATACGAAAAATTTAAAAAATATAGGACACTATACGGCTTGGATACGACGATTATTAAAAAATAAAAAATATTATATATATATATATATATATATATATATCGTATTAAAAATTAAAAATCCTATAATAGAAAACCATGTTCATATTAGATCAACCATAATATCCATTACAATTAATCATCAACATCCTCATGTGCACTCTCATTTTGAAAACTTTCTATGGCAAGTAAACTGAAAATAACAATTAAGAAATAAGAAGCAACATAGGGGACTGGGGAGCCTATTGTTAAACTTACCAGAAATCGTACCAAAAGCAAAAACAAATTCGTGATATCAAAAGAAAAAACAAAAAACTAAACGGACACCCCTCAAAAATTTTTTTTGGGTGTGTCGGACACGGACACGACACAGATACGGACACGACACGCAAATACGCGTGTCGGACACGGCAAAAATCGTGTTGTTGACTTTTTCCAAGTTTGACTAGCTAGACACGGCTAGGACATGGATGAGACACGTTTCCGGACACGTTTGGGCACAATTGTAACAAAATTAAAAATTTCGAGGGTAAAAATGAAAAATAATAAAATTATGAGGACTACTTATTAAAATGACAAAAAAAACCTAAATTACTCTCCCTACTCCCGATTCCTTTTCTCCATCGCGAAAAATTGTTTCACGCCGCGAGACGCGACCATCTCCCCTCGGCGTTCGTCGCGTCCACTGCTCGCAGAACCCAGCAACAGTTCGCCGCTGCTCGCCGCCACTGCTTGCAAAAGCTAGGCGTCGTGCCGTTGCCTGCTCAACAGCAGCCCTCGCAGAAGCCAGCAGCAGCCCGACGCTGCTCACCGTCTCCCGCCGCTGCTCGCAACAGCCCACTGTCTCCCGTCGCTGCCCTCTTTCTGCCCAGTGCCCTCTTTCTGGTAAAGTGGTAAGTTTAGTTTTTTGTTTTTTCTTTTGATATCACGAATTTGTTTTTGCTTTTGGTACGATTTCTGGTAAGTTTAACAATAGGCTCCCCAGTCCCCTGCGTTGCTTCTTATTTCTTAATTGTTATTTTCAGTTTACTTGCCATAGAAAGTTTTCAAAATGAGAGTGCACATGAGGATGTTGATGATTAATTGTAATGGATATTATGGTTGATCTAATATGAACATGGTTTTCTATTATAGGATTTTTAATTTTTAATACGATATATATATATATATATATATATATATATATATATATATATAATATTTTTTATTTTTTAATAATCGTCGTATCCTAGCCGTATCGTATCCTATATTTTTAAAATTTTTCGCACGCGCGTACGCGAGGTTATGATGATATACTGAGGGTACAGTAGGGTACTGTAGTTCCTTTAATGGTCAATCCCTTGCCGCGCGCGCGCGCACGCGCGAGGCGAGGTAGTAAAAGCTGACTATGTTTGGCATTTCCATTTCCCGCGTAGCGTCCGGCTCCCCCCGAGGGGGTTGGGGGGGTAACGATACCCTTTCATTCCAGTGTGTGTCGACTTCGCTCATTCATTGATAGAAGCAGATCCAGCGAGTGGAATGAATAGTTGCATGAGCCTGAGAGAACAGAACGAAGATAGATCAAGTCGAGACGGGAGGCCGGTGAAGCCGCTCCAGCTTGATCATCTCCCGATTGACACGAGTGAGCTGACCAGAATGAATCGCCCTCCCAAAGGTCGCCTATGAGACGTGCTCAAAAAGACTATAGGAGTTCATGAGAAATTGACGCGCGAGTTTGGATAGGGGCGAAAGTGCTCGAAAGGAGAGGGGCGAAGAGCTGAACGTAAGGGAAGGGGCGAAGAGCTGAACGTAAGGGAAGGGGCGAAGAGTTGAACGTAAGGAGACGAGGATTCTCCATCCCGATCCTGGGCATAGACCTAAGATCCTTCCTGATCCTGGGCATCGTAGGACTACCATTCCATCGTAGAGACTGAAGACCATGAATCTTCCTACCGGACAAGTGGTGATCATCAATGCGAAGTGGTGATCATCAGTCAGAATTTGATGCGCGGGATCCTTACTGTGACAAGTAAGAAAAGAAGGGTCGAGTGAGAACGACGGAGCGCCTCCCCTCTCGAACTCAATGTTTATAACTCCCTAAGGTAGAAGGTTTCAAATGCCCTTTCCAGTTTTGTACAAAAAAATCTGAAGGAAGTTCTATCAAGGCAAAGGGTAACGTAAGATGACTCTACTTAAAAGTCAGGGAGAGGATCGCCATCTAAAGCGTACATTGGGTTGATCCCCAATCCGTTTTCTCCCTTCTAGCTATTAACTATTCAGCTATGAGAAGTCTGGTTAAGGCTTTCCCCGCCCCCAATTACCTGAAGGGTAATTGAATAGGGGCCGTACCTTAACCCATTCCTTGTTGTAGTTCCATGTCTCCTCCGGGAAATAGAGTAAGGACAATACCCTTTCTATTCCCCTGATTGTCATCCATTAACAAGAACTCCTGATCGCCGTATCCGTGTCGTATCCAATACAATACCCGTATCCGTATCCGTGCAACACTGATTGTAGCTAAATAATTTTGGACACCAGTAGCTATAACTTTGTATTCAACTTTAGTGCTTGAGCGAAGGACTGTAAGTTGCTTCTTTGAAAGCCAAGAAACAAAATTTTGTCCAAGAAAAATGACATACCCACTTGTAGAACGTCTATCTTTAGGAGATCCGACCCAATCTACATCACTATAGACATTCAACTCTCATTGGGACCAAGTAGAATAGTTCCTTTAAGAAAGCAAAGAATTCTCTTTAACACCTTCCCAATGGTGTTAAGTAGGAGCATACATTAATTGACAAGCACGATTGACGTCGAAAGCAATGTCGAGTCGTGTGATGGTGATATATTATAAGGCACCAATAATGTTTTTGTAGATCTAGGGTCAACCATTGTACGAGAGGATGAAGATGTCATGAAACCATCTTCAATGATCAGTGTGGAGATGGGACATGCACCATTCATTTTTGCTCGTTGAAGAAGCACAGAAATATATTTGCTCTGAGAGAGGAGATAACCTTAAAAATGTGAAAAAAAAACTCTATGCTATGGAAAAAATCGAGTATTGCTGAGATTTTGAATAGGAAACTCTTGATTAAGAAGATGAAGTAAAGTAGCGATGCATTACTGATCACTGCTGGTTATTAAAATATCATCCACATAAATTAGTAAAAAGATTGTAAGTTTCTCATTGCATTTGTAAAATAGGGAAGAAATCAATTTTTGAGCTAAAGAATCCCTGGGTGTGAAGCAAGTTAAAATGAAGATGAATCATGCACGAGGAGCTTGTCGAAAACCATATATAGATTTCTTAAGTTAACAAACATGTGTTGGAAGTTGGAGGTAGATGTATCATAGTGGTTGCTCCATAAACTCAATTTCTTCAAGTTGACCATAAACATCTAGTTGGAGCTAACAACTATAGATAATAACAATTTGATAGTTATAATTTTGATGATCAAATTAAAAGTATCATTGAAGTCAATACCTGATTATTGACTTTTAGCAACAAAGCAAGCTTTGTAACGTTCAATAGAATCATCAGCATAGGATGCAGGAACGGAGTCAAGAATTTCATATCGAGGGGGCAAAATATATGTGTTTATGTTAAGGGGAGGTGACCATATCGTTACCTCCCATTCGCCTCTCTTTCACCCTCTATTCCTATACCTCATATACTTCTTATACTTAAAATTTGAAGGGGCTGGACGCATGCCCTTGGGAAAAAACCCCCTCCACCCCCTAACCAACTTAGCGGACAACTATAAGCTGACCCCGTGATTTACCTTCCTTCACATAACCTGGGGACGGACTGTGAGAAGCGCCTGGGGTGATCACCTTTGCTACAATAGAGTCATCAGCACGATACTTGATTCGGTAAACTCATTTAAATCTCATAATATTCATAAAGGGAGTACGAGGAAGTAAGTTCCACGTTTTATTGTAGGAAAGATAATCAAACTATATAGTCATCGCAAACACCAATTTGGGTATTTGATTGCTTATAAAATTTGAAAAAACAATTAGACCCGTGGAATAAGATATCGAGTGGAAATTGGCGGACACCGTGTATAAATCTCTCTTAGAGGAAACATTCAACGAGGAGTATTATCATCAGGACTACTTGGAGATGAGTGATCAAGCAGACGAAGTTACATCATTTGAAGAACCAAGATCGAAGAGTGCGTCATCATTAGCAGTCTGTAAAAATTAGTAAGGATGGAGCTAGAGCTGTAGACGGGTCAACCCGTGGCGGGGCGGGCCGACCCGTCAACTTGGTGAGTTGGCAAATTTCCAATCCAACCCAACCCAATCGAAGGCGGGTTGCGGGTTTGGCGGGCCAACCTGCGCGCCCATCAATTTAAAAAAAAATTTTAAAAAATATTTCATATTTTCAACGTTTTACTTTTCATCAATCAAATGCATCTATAAACATGTATTTTAAATATAAATGGACACAAATAAGTACTTATGTGGGATGAAAAGTACTATTTAAAATTATAACAAAGAAAGATTATAAATTGACATAAAACTTAGTTTACATGTGTTTATCAACTCGCTGGGCAACCCAAGCCCGTCGCGGGTCGACCCACGCGGGTCTAGGCGGGTCGGCCCACGGCGGGCTTGGGTTGATAAAATTCCAACCCAACCCGCTTAAATTGTTTGGCGGGGCGGGCCAACCCAACGGGCCCAACCCAAATTGACGGTTGTAGATGGAGCATGACTTAGAATTTTATCCTTCTTGTACCTTCATTATGCTCTATTGGAGCAACCTGTGGGGATTCTAATATATTATTCGGTGGTATTAAAAAGTGCTTTGATTTTTAGAAGGAGTATCTGAAATTAGAATAGAATCATAAAAGGAAAGAGAGACTTATCAAAAGTAACATGTCGAGAAATATATATCCGCCAGATATATGCAGACAACAGTACCTTAATGCAAGTTACAAATATTATTGAGAGCGACAGTTTAACTTGTATTTAGAGTAAGGGCATAATCAAAGATAACATGCGCAGCTAAAGATACGTAAGAATGAGTAATCTAGAGGTCAATTATAGAGTTTTTTTTACGAGACTTTTGTTTTGAAGTGACATAGATATATCAGGTAATGGTACCGATGATGCAAATTACTATAACCAAGAAACACACATTGTTGAGAGCGAGGGTTTAATTTGTGTTTTGAGTAAGGGCATAACCAAGGATAACATGTGCAGCTAAAGATACATAAGAATGAGTAATTTAGAGGTCGATTATAGAGTTTTTCGACAAGACAATAAAGTGGGTAAACGATTGATACGGTAGACTGTTATTTGGATGATGTCATTCCATAATTTAAGTGGGATTGAAGCATGATTAAAAATAGCTAAGATGGTTTCAATTATATAATGATGCTTCCTTTATGTGGATTCATTTTATTCAAAGGTGTGAGAGTAAGAGACTCGATGAAGGATTCTAGAGGAGGTAAAATGGTGATGAAGTGCTTGATACTCTTCTCCCCAATCAAAATGAAAAGAGATTATTTAATGATCAAAGTAGTGCTCATCATGTGTCTAAAAGCGTCAAAAAATTTCTAATAGATTAAATTTTCATTTCATAGGAAAAATCCAAGTGAACTTGCTAAATAACATAATACAGAAAAACTTGATTAGATAAAATAGGAGCATGACTCCATACATAAGAATGAATTATTTCTAAAGGAAACTTGAGGTACGAGTGGAAGACACAAATGGTAGTTCATTGGATTTTGCTTTCATGCAATATTCACATAAATGAGTTGAGGAGGCTAAAGAAGTGCTAAACCATAACGATTAATGGTATCCTGAATCAGACGTAAAGACGGATGACCAAGACGTGTATGCCGATAGAATTGGTTAGTGTGTTCTTCAAAAGGCAGGGAGGTTGAAAATGATAAAGTTCGTCTTTAATTTCTTCACGGAGTAGAATAGTTCCTATCATTAGATCCTTCACAAGAACATGATAAGGATGAAATTCAAAAAATACATTATTATCAAGAGCAAATTGACGTACAAAAAATAAATTCTTAGCGATAGGAGGAACATGAAGAATGTTGCACATGTGAAAGGTTCAACCACAAGAATGAAAGGATGCATTTCCAAGGTGAGCAATTTGTAAACCTGAGTCATTACCTATTTGTACTATGTCGGGTTCATGATAGGGCGAAGCTTCTATGGGAATATCATAATCTGACGTAACATTATGAGTCACTCCAGAATTTGAATGTTATTTTAGGTTTACACAAACTGAAGAAATTGTATTAGGAGGGATGGAGAGTGAGAATGTTCTAGATTAAAATGACTGAGTTGATGATTGCCAAGAGAAAGGTGGAGATCAATTTGATGATGTAAGTCCTTTTGGAAAATTTGAATCAAACTTTTTTTAACAATTTTGAGCAAAGTGATCATAGTTGAGACAAATCTAACGACATCCTTGACCTCAACTTTTGTTTCCTCCACTTTGATTTCAATGATCATGTTGTGGATGAGATTGGTTTCTTTGATTATGTTGTGGATCTTTGCTAGTCACATGCGCCGATAAAGAGAGAGAATTTGATATCCTTTGAGATTGGATTTGTAGAAATCTTTTATCAGAGAAAGAATAACATACCATGAAGTGTTTTGAGTGACACCTAATCCATGTGAATTGTGACGCTAGGAATAAAACCCTCATAAATTAATTGAGATTGATTTGAGATTATTATCCTTTATTGCTACTCTTGCTTTGCTGTCATTAGTACATACCCGTGTAACTGATATATTATTAAATGCATTATAAAATTTTTTATCTTATTTCCAAAGTTTACATGATATCAAAGCCCCATTTCTAGAATTAGGATTTTTTAAAGTGGTATTTTCCTCAAGGGGAGGTTGTTGGTCCCCCTTATAGTTCGACCCTTTCTCTCCTCTACTCTCTCTCTCATTTATGTACTTATCTTCAACTCGTGAACATGTTTGTGACATCATCCTGCTGTTGGGTTCTCTCTTTAATTGTGAAACATCTTTGTACTAGTGGCCTCGTCTAGATCATTGCATGTCACAAGGAGAAGATGAGTTTGTCGTGCGACAACTTTGCCTAATTGTACCTCGCTTTGTGTATCCTCAGCATGACCACACAATGTTGCCCTCTAGCATCTAGATTTAAAGGGACATCAGAATTCGAAGGACCACTACAACCTTCCCTCATCGTGCACTCTAACACTGACCATGACATGACCCTCTTGTTTGATTCTCGATTCGCTCTATTATTTCATTATAAGTGGATACCAGAACCACAACTGATGCTTGTAGATATCGTGTAGAGTAACTGCGAGCACCCCAAGAATCAACACATGCAATGATTATCCTTCGTGCAGATGTGAACACTGCCACTACTAGCCTCTACTTGCGATTCTACAGCCTTGTGACAATCAATAGTCACACTCATGCAAGCACCATCACCACCAATCTCAGTTTGTGATTTGATAGCTTAGTGACAATCCCATCTCGTGTGGAGCCTCTACTTGCACGCTCCATCAACAATTTCTAAAGCTTTATTGATCAAAGGTCAAAAGGATCATTGGTTATGCTTCATTAGCCCCTTAAGTTCTGTTTCCCTTGCGCACATGTAATATGTTTCTCATTTCACTATGTTATGCTTAGTTGGGCCTAGATAGTATCTATGATCCAACTTGAGCGGTAGTGTTAAAGATTTAAGATTAATAGTGATATTGGTCAAGTGGATTGAGTCCTATTCTACATTTAGGAGTTCTGGGTTTCAGATTTTATCTCGAGTATATATATACACCCATGTAACCAATATTAATGAGCAAATGTAATATAACTTAGTTTAGTTGTTTTCTTACTACAATGAATGTGAATGTTATGATATAGCATACTGCTTGTAGACTATCAGAACACTTTAGCTGCATATGCTCTATCATTGTAGCACTAAATACAAACGCATTGGCTTAATGAATTGGTCTCTCTGTTCATGGATCAGCTCATGTGCTAACATTCAGGACTTTGTATGATTTCTGATGATCTCTCCCTCTGTCTACATAAAGTTCGATTCTTCTTTTGCTTGTGAGCCACTGAATGCAATTAGTAATAGAAAAGGCTTATATGTTCACTTTTGAAGCTTAAAGATTATTTGCCCAATTTGCACATGTTCTTTGTTAATTAATGTGTGTTGACACATCCTTTCAACACAAGAAATTTTTTTACAATATTCTCCCTTATCTTGGTGCCGTATAAAGTATAAATAATTATTTCTTGTAGTGTTTATCACGTGCACTCCAAAATGAGAATCCAAAACTGCTAATGGCCGCGTCAACATTGCTTTTGCCATTTCAACCCTTGATGGTTTCGGCTCTTCACACAGGATTAATGGAGGCAAGTAACTTCTACAACAATTCTATTAATATCTATAATATCTAGCAGATTTCCTTTACTCTTGAATTCAGTTATATCTTCTAGCCAGGATTACGATTTCTTCCTCGTGTAAGTTTCCGTCGGTAGACTGGACCAGTTTTGAAACAAGTCCAAGTATTCTTTGCACTATACTGTTAAATTTAATTTCCCTCTCTTAATGAAAGCATTATAACACTTTACAATTGACATTCTCTTGTATGTATCTTTGATCCGAAGTTACAACTGAAACTAATTTAGATTGGTTAACTGTGGATGGCGATTATGCTAATATTTCTCAGCTACACGATACCAATAGGCGCGGCTATAGTCAGCTCCACTGATCGAACCTCGTTGCTTTTTGTCAGGTGGCATTTGCCAAACAAGCATTATCAAGACCAGATCTAAAGATGGCACACAACCTCCATAAAATGTCTTCTCTATTAGGAGGGGCATTTTTTGTTGCCGATGATTGCTTCCCTGAAATCCCCTATCTTCATGCAGCTTGGCATCTTGCCGCAGCAGTCGGCGTTAGTACATGTAACAAGCTTCTCGAGTGATATACCTATCGCTTGTTCTTGCATTCTCAACCCATTTTTATTTTTCTCTTGATGATCCAAACATTCATACAAGAGCTATTTTATCACTTCCAATTTGTCGACATGTATTTCTGCTGGCATACTTCCTAACCATTAATGCTACTATTCTCTATTCTGTACCTTCTTTTTCACCTCCAAAGCTAAATCATCCAATGTGATCGTTAGCTGTGAACACTTGCTTTAAATATTCTATAGGCTTTACTGCGGATAAGGCATCCGATACACCAAAAAGTGGAGATGCCTTGTTTTTTTAAATACATAAAAATAACATTAGAAACAGGGCATTAATTCCTTATCAATTAATCAAACATAACATAAATGCGCATTAGCTTACAATGAAAGAGGTGAAACTCTAATGTTCACTACGGAGATTTGCTGATTGCGATTCTAAAATTATGTGTGGAAGAGATGAATATAATACATATAGTTCCTAATATTACCAAGAAATATCCAATACATTATTTTTTGATTAGTTATAAATGTTGTGTTCCTCTTTAATTAGTTCATTCAATTGTCAACTTTCAGTAGTGATTAATCAGCAAGAGAGCAAGGGGAAGTTGTGGATGCGGAGCGTGTGGGATTGGTGGTGCAACTCCCTCTCGATGAACCACCGGAGTCTGAGGAAATCGTCGACTGAGCATGGCAGCTTGAGTGGCCCGGAGGAACGGAAACCGTAGACCTCGCCGGCCGACTCGAGGAGCCTCGAGAAGAGAGGGTGGTAGAGGTAGGAGATGGGGATGGTGAAGCTCTGATAGCCATCACCTCCGTCAAGGTTTCCCACCTTCACCGTTAGCCATCCTTTCTTCACCTTCATCCGCTTCTCCACGACCTCTTGCATCTCCACGGCCGACAGAGAGGGGAGAGCCGGAGGAGTTCAACTTGGTAGGCCTTGGTGTGAGTGGAGAGGGGAGCTGGCCACTTTATATAGAGTTGAGGAGAACTAGAAAGAAGCCCAATTGGCACAGATGGTTTAGATAAATCTGAGTACGGAATGTCCTGTTGATTGTCTCATCCCTTGCGTTACTATTATGGGATAAAAATTTTCGTAATTTATCCACTTCCAAGATATGTGGGGTCATCCTGAGCAACGGTTAAGATGACAATTTCACCTTTTATCCCATAGGAGAACTAGAAAGAAGTTAAAAATCAACATCAACTTGTTGGCATGCATGCTCCACGTTGCTAATTAGGCCTTGTTTGATTCTATTGTAGCCTATGATGCGTCAACGACTGAAAAAGTTCTATTTATAGAGGTAATGGAATGGAGTTGGGTTGGATATTGGCATTCAACTCGATCACAAAATCACATATATTCTGATGCGGTAGAAATCTACCCGCACCATGGAGCGATAATGCAGCCGTAAAAATCTATCTTGTACTATGGAGCGATGGCGTCGAAGCTTTCTGCTTGTGATGTAACCGACTCTACAAAAAATAACATACGTCGAAGAGCTCACCGGGAGTTACCCGAAGCGCCTAAGTCATGGAGCTTCAAAATAGTATAATAGAAATAAGTGATAAAAAATAGAGTAAAAGCAGGTCTCTTAGAGCAGCTACATCAGTTATCCTATCCAAAGATTTTACCCTAAATTTTGAATAGGGTAACTAAAAAACCTTTGCATCAACTACCCTATCTATTTCTTAAATTTAAATTTGATGAATAATGATTCTCTAAATTTAGGGAATGAAAACTCTATCCTAAATATATAATAATATTTCTTTTCAATTTCTCTCTTTTCACTTATTCTCTCTCCTTCCGTTCATTCTATAAATATAATAATAAAAAATAGAAGAAAGAGAAGAAAATAATAAAAAATTAAAGATAATGAAATTTTAAGATAGTTGATGTAGTGAAAAGTGATGGTATAAATTTAATATAGTGAGCTATTTATCCTAAATTTTAGATATAATGATAGGAAAATCTCTCCTTATACACAGGGAGAAGTCTCAACTCAGGGAGAGATCTCCAAGGGGATGTTCACCACTAAATGGTGCATCCCTTTGTGACTGTTCCTCAGCTTCCGAGCAACCCGACAGCGAGTGCCTGAGAGCTCCCAAGTCCACAGCTAGTCTAGCGCTCTTGCAATTCGACAAATCGGGAGGTTGGACTAACTCAACAGGTCGGAAGGTCGGACTCGACTCAGATTGGCTACATCAATTTGGCAGCTCGATCAAGTGTGACCAAGACAAAAGGCAACTCAACCAGATGACTGACTAGCTCAAAGAGGGATCATGTAGACGCGTCGTGCAGACCTAGAATAGGCTAGATATTGACAGTATCGTATTCAATGCCCTAATAATATATTCCTAATAGATTTGCAAAAGCTCTAGTAAATATGATTCTCAATAAAGTTATACGATCGAGTTGGAAAGAAATGGGCTTCTATTTTGCAAATGCAAGTCTGTGTTTAATTTGTTAGTTAGATTCTGATTCTGACAAAAAAAGAGAGAAAATATTCCAAGAGATATTTAGGCCATGTTTGAAGCTTCTTGGAACTGACTTATAGAGGAACCATTTTAGTCTTTTTCTTTTTTAAATGAAATTTTAATCATTTTCTCTCCTTCCTTTTTTTTTCCTCTTCCTCTTCAATTTTTTCTCTTCAATCTTCAGGTAAACGAAATTTTCAGTGAAAAAATTGTTATATATTAAACATGAGCTTTAATGATCAGCTGATCTTCGTTTTTTGATATTGTCTGAGGCCATCTTTCTTAGTAGAATGAAATCAAAATGAATGATTATTTCAATAATTTTATCAGCACGTTTAGTTGGATAAATTATCATTCTAAGATGAATAGATTTTTTTTGTTTGTTTAAGATGGATAGATTGATTTGAATGAACTTCGAAGATTTAGCAAGTAGAGAGAATGAGACGTACAAGCTAAGCGAAGCAATGTGAGAATTGGCTATAGGCCAACAAGGTCAATTGGTTAGAACTGACTAAGTTGGCATAATCAAATGGTCAAACGAACTGACTTGGTCGGATAATTTAAATGTTAAAGTAAAAAGAGTAGGTTAAACAGACCAAACAATCGAGTGGATTGGATGAGCCAAATGAACTAAATTGGTTGAATTATTTGGACAAGTCTAATAAACTGGATGATCGGATGATTAAGAGCTAAATATTAGACTAAATAGATGAAATGAAAGAGTTCGATGAGACGATAAAGTTATAAACTAAAAAGAAAATGTAAAGAAAGCATAAGATTCAATTCGGTTAATTTTTTTCGAACCATGCTATGATACAATGTGACAGTGAAAAATTTGTACAAAGCAAATACTTACATTGCTCTTTGGAGAAGAAACCGGTAAAGATCTTGGTTTTTGAACAATGATCATGAACAAATCAAACAATCCTTCGTATTCCATAAACCAAGTCACTCTTTGGATGAATATTTTTGCATTTTTTTATGTGTCCACACGCCTACAATCACATCGGGCTATCGGCGACCAGTGTCCTGCACCGGAAAGAACCAACGACCGCCATGGTAGGCCGATGATTAACTGTCGTGGTACCATGCCTTAGTCACGGCTAAGATCGTGTTCGTCCAGAAAAAGAGATTTTTTTTAATCAATTTTTTTCTTCATCAAGAGAAAATGTTTGATTTAAAAAAAATCAAAAAGAAAATAATAAAAAATGTGAGAATAGAGAGAAAACCTTCTCACGTGAAAATTTCAAAGATACCAGTTTGGTTATTTGAACCAAACTAATCTGGTTCATTTGAATTAGATCAAGTTGATTCATTTGAACTAGACTAGATTAATTATTTGAACAACATTAGATTAGATTATTTTGGTCCAATCAGACCTAAGTCAGGTTCAATAAGATCGGATTGAATCTAATTTGGATAATTAATTGGGTCTGAGTTTAATTAATAAGTCTAAGTTAGACTTAAATGAGCTTAGGTTGAACAATAACAATACATAAGTATAGGCGATCCTTGTCCAATTAGATCAGTTCTAATGAGAAAAAGGGAATAAGCTAATGTTTAAGATCTAGTTTCCCAATCGACTAGTCCAGTGCGTTGTCAAATGGAGATTCTCAAATAAAGAAAATTTATTTTTCTTATTCGCATAATTATTCTATGTATTGGTTCTATACATATGTGTGAATTGAAATGAATCATTTTTTTATTACTGGTTTGTCAGTTTTGTACTGACATTATTATTTTTAATTCAGATGTCGAGGATGATATACACAATGACCCGTCGTGACATGTGTTGGGTTTTTCGGGCCGCGAAAACCGCTTTTCGCGTCGCGGAAACCCCGAATCGCCCAAGCCACGGATCTCGTGCAAGGTAAAACCGAACGAAAATACGAGTACGAGTTTGAAAAACTTTAATCTACAGTAGATCTACATAAGGATAAACCATTTATACCTTTGTAGCGAAGCCCTTCGCAATCCCGCTTGTCCTTGGTTCGCCGGATCTCAAAAGTGTCAAAGTAGACACTTCTCTATTTGTATCCACACAAGAAAGAGATGGAGAAGAAACCTTAGAGTGTGCTAGCACTCAAGCAAGGTCTCGGCAAGAAGGAGAAGAGGGAGAGAAGAAATGTGAGCAAGAGGAAGAAGATCAAAATCAATTAGCCTTGAATGAAAAATAAAACATTCATTTTACAGTCAAAGTGGCCGGCCGCATTAAACCTTGTAACCCTCATGGAATATCAAGAGTCACAACTCTTGGTAACTCCCATGAGGTGGCATTTGGTCAAGTCAAACTTGACCAAATGAAGAGGCCTTGATGATGTGGCATTGGTCAAGTCAAAGTCAAGTCAAAAACATGACTCTTCATCTTCCTACTTAAGTCAAGTCAAACTTGACCACTTCTATCCCTTGGTTGATCTAATCTAACCATTGGTTCAAGCCAATTTTAATTTAATGAATCTCTATTCATTGAATTAAATTAATTAAATGAGTCTAAGTCCAAATTAGACTAACTTAACACATGAACCAACTTGAGTCCAACTCAATTATCCTACTTTGGATTACTCTTAATCCAATTTGGTTCATCATATGAACCTAATCATTTAGGTTCATCAAATGAACCTAGTCTCCATCTATTTACCCTTAGTGTGTGACCCTATAGGTTCTTGTAACGTTGGCAATGCCCCTAAACCCATTTAGGAGCATAAGTAATGAGCGGTATCTAGCAACACATCATTACTACCCAAGTTACAAGAATGTCGAGATCCGACATCACCTTGTGACTACTAATTGTGACTCCTCACAACATGTGACATTGTCCTTCTATCCTAGACATCTAGATTGATCAATATGAGACATAGACCGTGTCATCCTCTAATCAATCTAAATCTTGAACTCCAAGTAAACTCACTCGATCAAATGAGCTCAACATCTAATGTTGACTCATTTGGGCATGACCATGCACTTAGTGGTCTCACTCTATCAAGAATAGCGATGTCGCTCCCGTCATATGGGAGGGATAGATCCCATCTACTTCACTCACATCCCTCTGCATAATTCGTTATATACCCAGTAATCGCCTTTATAGTCCACCCTATTACGGGTGACGTTTGACGAAACCAAAGTACATAACTCCTTATATAGGGATCCATGGTGACTTCAGGTCAAAGGACTAATAGTCATACTAATAGCCACATGAGAAAGTATATGACACTCATATAACGATCCATGATACTTTCTCATGGCGGGTCATTCAGTATACATTCTCTAATGCATACCCATGTGTCAGCTTGATATCTCTATATCCATGACTTGTGAGATCAAGTCATCGAGCTGACCTACATGCTAGTCTTATTGTATTAACATTGTCCCTGAATGTTAATACTCGACTAGGAATGATTTAGAGTAGTGTTCCCTATATCATCTCACTATCGATTCAACTAATCGATTGATATAGGTATGAACCTTCTACTCAAGGACGCTATTATACTTAGTCTATTTGGCACTAATATAAATAAGTATAATAACCAAATAAATGCCTTTATTAATATACAAGAATATGATACAATGAGTCCATACAATCATCAAATGATTGGCTCTAGGGCTCTAACTAACAATCTCCCACTAGCACTAGTGTCAATCAGTATAGGCTCTAAGGCATAATGACCTAGTGTGACCATCATGCTTCCTCTGTGCCAAAGCCTTGGTCAAGGGATCTGCGATGTTAGCCTCTGTAGGTACTCTGCAAATCTTCACATCTCCTCTATCGATAATCTCTCGAATGAGATGGAAGTGCCGTAGTATGTGCTTGGTCCGCTGGTGTGAGCGAGGTTCCTTCGCCTGTGCTATAGCTCCATTGTTGTCACAATAGAGCTCAACTGGGTCAGCGATGCTAGGAACCACCCCAAGTTCAGTGATGAACTTGCGGATCCAAACTGCCTCCTTTGCTGCCTCTGATGCAGCAATGTACTCGGCTTCTGTTGTAGAATCAGCTACTGTATCCTGCTTCGAACTCTTCCAGCTGACAGCACCACCATTAATGCAAAATACGAACCCCGACTGCGATCTATAGTCATCCTGTAACCCTTTACGACTAGCTCATCATTGCCTCCATATATCAAGAAATATTCTTTAGTTCTTCTTAAGTACTTAAGAATATTCTTGACCGCTATCCGACTTTCACCTGGTATTATCTCGTCATGCTCAAAGCATACGAGACATCTGGTCGAGTACATAGCATGGCGTACATGATCGATCCTATGACTGAGGCATAAGGGATCTGATCCATGCGGTCTCTCTCCTCTCTAGAAGAGGGACTTTGAGTCTTCGAAAGACTCACGCCATGTGACATCGGCAGAAATCCCTTCTTGGAGTTCTGCATGGCAAACCGAAGGAGTACTTTGTCAATGTATGTACTCTGACTTAGGTCAAGCAATCTCTTAGATCTATCTCTATAGATCTGTATCCCTAGAATACGGGATGCCTCACCTAAGTCCTTCATTGAGAAGCAACTCCCTAGCCAGGTCTTGACAGACTGAAGCATAGGGATGTCCTTCCCAATGAGTAGTATGTCATCCACATATAATATGAGGAAGACAACTATGTCCCCTACAATCTTCTTGTAGACACAAGGCTCATCTTCGTTCTTGATGAAACCAAACTGTTTGATCGCATCATCGAATCGAAGATTCCAGCTCTGAGAAGCTTGCTTTAGTCCATAAATGGACCTATGCAGCTTGCATACTCTACTAGTATGTTGTGGATCTACAAAACCCTCAGGTTGTATCATGTACACATCCTCGAGTAGGTTTCCATTCAGAAACGCGGTTTTGACATCCATCTGCCATATCTCATAGTCATGGTAGGCTGCAATAGCAAGCATGATCCGAATGGACTTAAACATCGCCACTTGAGAAAAGGTTTCATCATAGTCAATACCATGAATCTGCTTGAAACCTTTAGCTACCAAGCGACCCTTATAGATAAGTCCATCCATGTCAGTCTTTCTCTTAAAGACCCACTTGCACCCAATGGGTTTTACCCCTTCAGGTGGATCAACCAAAGTCCATACTTGGTTGGTGTACATGGATTCTATCTCGGATCTCATGGCTTCTAGCCATTTCTCAGAATCTGGTCTCATCACAGCTTCTTGATAGGTGGTAGGCTCATCCTCTATGAGCACAATGTCATCATGGTCAGACAAGAGAAATGAGTATCTCTCAGGCTGACGACGTACCCTATCAGACCTGCGAAGAGGTATGTCTACATGAACCGGTTGTTGTTCCTCAACTCCTTGTGGAACAACATCATCCACAACACTTTGTGGTTCCAGTTCAATTTCCATCGTGGCATGAGTGCTATTGTTCGCATCTTGAATTTCTTCAAGATCGAACGCGCTCCCACTAGTCTTTCTAGAAACAAAGTCCCTTTCTAGAAAGACCCCAGTCTTTGCCACAACTACCTTGTGCTGACTGGGAATGTAGAAGTAATATCCCTTAGTTTCCTTGGGATATCCGATGAAATAGCACTTGTCGGATTTGGGTCCTAATTTGTCTGAGACTTGACGTCGTACGTAAGCCTCACAACCCCAAATCCTCATGAAAGACACCTGGGCATCTCTCCCAGTCCATATCCTATATGGTGTCTTTATCACGGCCTTTGATGGAACTCGGTTGAGTATGAAAGCTGTCGTGTCTAGAGCATATCCCCATAGATATGTCGGAAGATCTGTGTGACTCATCATAGATCGTACCATATCTAATAAGGTACGATTCCTCCTTTCGGATACACCATTCCACTGTGGTGTTCCAAGAGGAGTGAGTTGAGATAAAATCCCACACTCAGCTAAGTAGTCACGAAACTCATGGCTTAAGTATTCACCACCTCGATCTGATCGAAGCATCTTAATACTCTTGCCAAGCTGGTTCTGTACTTCATTCTTGAATTCTTTGAACTTTTCAAAGGATTCAGACTTATGTGTCATCAAGTACACATAACCGTATCTACTGAAATCATCAGTAAATGTGATGAAGTACCTATAACCGCCTCTAGCAGCAACATTGAAAGGGCCACATACATCACTATGTATGAGTCCTAACAAATCAGTTGCTCTCTCGCTATGCCTACTAAAGGGCGTCTTGGTCATCTTGCCTCGTAGGCATGACTCGCATATCTCATATGATTCAAAATCAAATGAGTCCAGCAAACCATCCTTATGGAGCTGGGATAAGCGCTTGTCATTTATATGACCTAAGCGACAGTGCTAGAGGTAGGTTTGGTTCATGTCATTTGACTTGAACCTCTTGGTACTAATGTTATAGATGAGGCTCTCAAGGTCTAGAATATAGAGTCCGTTTATTAGAGGTGCACTACAATAGAACATATCTTTTAAATATACAGAACAACATTTGTCTTTATTATAAAGAGTATCCTTTCTTGTCTAAACAAGAAACTGAAACTATGTTCTTAGTAAGAGCAGGCACATAACAACAATCATCTAAATCTAGTACAAGCCCAGAGGGCAGAGATAGCTGATAAGTTCCTACAGCAACAGCAGCAACCCGTGCTCCATTGCCTACTCGTAGGTCCACCTCGCCCTTTGCCAATGCTCTGCTATTTCTCAGCGCCTGCACATCAGTACAAATGTGAGAAGCACATCCAGTATCTAATACCCATGATGTAGAAATAGATAGATTGACTTCTATAACATATATACCTGAAGTGGAAGTCTCACTCCTCTTCTTCTTGATCCTCCAAGTATACCTTGCAGTTCCTCTTCCAGTGCCCGGTCTGACCGCAATGGAAGCAGGTAGCATCTTTGGCGACCCCTCCTTTAGGCTTCAGTGCCTTGCCTTTGCCCTTGGTTTGGGACTTTCCCTTACCTTTGGGCTTGCCCTTGCCCTTGTGCTTCTGGACCATCAGAATGAGCTTAACCTTCTTAAGGTTAATCTCAGCAGTTCGTAACATACTAAGTAGCTCGGGCAGTGGCTTGTCAATCTCGTTCATGTTATAGTTGAGAACGAATTGACTATAGCTATCTGGCAAGGACTGCAAGATCAAGTCAGTGGCCAGCTCTTGGCCAAGTGGGAACCCCAGTCTTTGTAGGTTCTCTATGTACCCAATCATCTTGAGTACATAAGGACCTACAGGAGACCCGTCTGACATCTTGCACTGAAACAGTGCCTTCGAGATCTCAAATCTCTCATGCCTTGCTTGTCCCTGATATAGTTGGCGAAGATGCTCAACCATATCAAAAGCGCCCATTAACTCATGTTGCTTCTGAAGCTCTGAGTTCATGGTCGCGAACATTAGACAGGACACATCTAATGCGTCGTCTTTATGCTTCTTGTAAGCATCTTTGTCGGCTCGCGGGGCATTGGCAGGAGGAGCCTCCGGAATGGGCTGCTCCAGAACGTACAGCTTACGCTCCTGGGTGAGAACTATTCTCAAGTTCCTGTACCAGTCCAGGAAATTCGCTCCGTTGAGCTTGTCCTTCTCAAGGACAAATCGCAGGGAGAAGGAATTCGTGTTCGACGTCATGGTTATCTACAACAGAAAAATTTGCAGAAACAAATATCATATTCTTTAAAAATCATTTAATTAGGCCTTTTAATTAAATGATGCTCCCACTGAATTCTATAATTCTTGTGGGACAAGATCCACATCATACTAACCCTTGAGTTAGCTTTGGCTAATACGCCCAAGGCTTAGTATGATCGGTAGGTAACGATTACCAATTACATCTCTATGCAACTCTTGTTTATAGAATCAATATCCGCATTTATATTAAAACTTGAGTTAGCTTTGGCTAATACGCCCGAGAGTTAATATAGATGTGATATTGATCTATCTTTCCAACTATTGGAAGAATACCTATAGTTGACTTGATCCAACCGAGTAACTATGAATACTCAATCTAATTGAGTTTGTATTCACCCATGCGTTGATAGACGGGACCAAGATTGTCCCTCCGTATCCTACCAAGATAATATGTATTGCTCTGCTTTGGCAGATTCAACAATACATATGATCGAGGTAGTGATAGGTATCACGGCACGGTTAGGCATTAGAGTTGAGTCGATTGAGATCTAATCTAATCGAGAAGGGATGCATCTTGTGCACGACTTAGATCTAATCTAATCGCAAGGGTGCATCATGTGCACGACTTAGATCTAATCTAATCGTAAGGCACTAATTAATTAACTACTTATTAAATATGCATCACATACACAAGCAATTAATTAATCTATTTGTGATTTAGTCATGGCCCTACTACGATCTTCTCAAGCCAATGAGAAGATCAATTGGTCAACCTAGGGTCAACAGCTTCTTCAAGCTACTCCCTTTGACCACCTTGTGTTGCTCGTGCCCGCCTCGGAACTCCGTCTCGTGTGGACCCTCCACCGCTCCAATTTGTACATTACAATTTGAAACTCGAGTTACATTCGAGTCTAGATCTAATTTACAACAAGAAAATAAGATAAGGCACGACGCGCAGGTCGCGAATATAATACAACACTCACAAACACACAACGACACGCAGGCCGTATTATGAATTACAACACAACCAATCATATTGGGCTTTGGGCCATGACTATCACAAATTAATATATAATTCAAAATTATATATTTTTCATAATTTTCTATAATTTTAAAATTAATTTTTATAATTTTTACGAATAAAATTTCCCGGCGGTCCCGTTTAGCGGTTTCGGGCGTAATCGTGGAACGGATCCCCTTGCGGGGCCCAGGGGCATCACCCCTACCCGCGATCTAACCATCGCGAGGGTTCCTTTGCGATCCAACAGCGCCTAAACCCGCTGTCCCAAAACGATTTGGGTCGAGACATTGCCGTTTCGGAAAAATCTTCCCGGCGGGTTCGTTTTTAGCGATTTCGGGTGTGATCACGGAGCAAATCCCCTTGCGGGGTTAGGGGGAGTACCCCTACCCACGATCTAACCATCGTGAGTTGCTCCTTTGCGATCTAATGGCACCCAAGCCCGCTGTCCCAAATGAATTTGGGGCAAAACGAAGCCGGTTTTGAAAGATCTTTCCGGTAGCCGAAACCTACAAGTGCCGAGACACTTGTGCTTCACTTCTACGGAAAAATTACCCATAAAATCATAAAAAAACTAATTTTTACAGAAAATCACAGAAGGTTTTATTTTTCATAAAAATAAAACCAAACTCGTACAAGCCTTGCACGTGGCTCTGATACTACTGTTGGGTTTTTCGGGCCGCAAAAATCGCTTTTCGCGTCGCGGAAACCCCGAATCGCCCAAGCCACGGATCTCGTGCAAGGTAAAACCGAACAAAAATACGAGTACGAGTTTGAAAAAACTTTAATCTACAGTAGATCTACATAAGGATAAACCATTTATACCTTTGTAGCGAAGCCCTTCGCAATCCCGCTTGTCCTTGGTTCGCCGGATCTCAAAAGTGTCAAAGTAGACACTTCTCTATTTGTATCCACACAAGCAAGAGATGGAGAAGAAACCTTAGAGTGTGCTAGCACTCAAGCAAGGTCTCGGCAAGAAGGAGAAGAGGGAGAGAAGAAATGTGAGCAAGAGGAAGAAGATCAAAATCAATTAGCCTTGAATGAAAAATAAAACATTCATTTTACACTCAAAGTGGCCGACCACATTAAACCTTGTAACCCCCATGGAATATCAAGAGTCACAACTCTTGGTAACTCCCATGAGGTGGCATTTGGTCAAGTCAAACTTGACCAAATGAAGAGGCCTTGATGATGTGGCATTGGTCAAGTCAAAGTCAAGTCAAAAACATGACTCTTCATCTTCCTACTTAAGTCAAGTCAAACTTGACCACTTCTATCCCTTGGTTGATCTAATCTAACCATTGGTTCAAGCCAATTTTAATTTAATGAATCTCTATTCATTGAATTAAATTAATTAAATGAGTCTAAGTCCAAATTAGACTCACTTAACACATGAACCAACTTGAGTCCAACTCAATTATCCTACTTTGGATTACTCTTAATCCAATTTGGTTCATCATATGAACCTAATCATTTAGGTTCATCAAATGAACCTAGTCTCCATCTATTTGCCCTTAGTGTGTGACCCTATAGGTTCTTGTAACGTTGGCAATGCCCCTAAACCCATTTAGGAGCATAAGTAATGAGCGGTATCTAGCAACACATCATTACTACCCAAGTTACAAGAATGTCGAGATCCGACATCACCTTGTGACTACTAATTGTGACTCCTCACAACATGTGACATTGTCCTTCTATCCTAGACATCTAGATTGATCAATATGAGACATAGACCGTGTCATCCTCTAATCAATCTAAATCTTGAACTCAAAGTAGACTCACTCGATCAAATGAGCTCAACATCTAATGTTGACTCATTTGGGCATGGCCATGCACTTAGTGGTCTCACTCTATCAAGAATAGCGATGTCGCTCCCGTCATATGGGAGGGATAGATCCCATCTACATCACTCACATCCCTCTGCATAATTCGTTATATACCCAGTAATCGCCTTTATAGTCCACCCTGTTACGGGTGACGTTTGACAAAACCAAAGTACATAACTCCTTATATAGGGATCCATGGTGACTTCAGGTCAAAGGACTAATAGTCATACTAATAGCCACATGAGAAAGTATATGACACTCATATAACGATCCATGATACTTTCTCATGGCGGGTCATTCAGTATACATTCTCTAATGCATACCCATGTGTCAGCTTGATATCTCTATATCCATGACTTGTGAGATCAAGTCATCGAGCTGACCTACATGCTAGTCTTATTGTATTAACATTGTCCCTGAATGTTAATACTCGACTAGGAATGATTTAGAGTAGTGTTCCCTATATCATCTCACTATCGATTCAACTAATCGATTGATATAGGTATGAACCTTCTACTCAAGGACGCTATTATACTTAGTCTATTTGGCACTAATACAAATAAGTATAATAACCAAATAAATGCCTTTATTAATATACAAGAATATGATACAATGAGTCCATACAATCATCAAATGATTGGCTCTAGGGCTCTAACTAACAACATGCGACGCAACGAGCTGAGGGAGGAGATTGAGTATGACCCAGTTTACGGACTCAAGGACATTGGACGATTCGATCGACTGTTCTGGAAGCTCGAGTAGAAAGAGTTTCCAATCATCGACAATTACAAGATCTGGGCTTTGATTCAATCATTGTCAGGGTATCCTAAGGTGGTAGCACACCATATATGAGGGTGTTTTAAAGGGCGTATCTCATATGCAGAATTGTGTGTGGAGTTATTTCACCATGAGCATCCAGAAGAGGATCCTGAAGAGTCTGATGAGGATAGATAACCATCATTTGAACGTATTATTTTAGTATGATTTATCAGTATTTCTATTCTCTTATGTATCAAAATCTGTACTTTTAGTATATTTCATGAGTTTGAAACTTTATTAGTCTTCATTTCAATTCTTGTACATTTCATGAGTATTTTGGATATTATTTGATTATATTATGTTTTGTAGAAATTGAGAGAGACAAGAATTGAGGGGAGGGACACCGGCTTGGTCCAATCGTGGTTGGGTTCAATTGCCAAATGGTTAGAGGAGAGTAAGAGAAGTCCATTTGCAGAAGCCTTAATCAAAGCCCAATTTGAGGAAGGGCTTCAAAGCAAGCGGCGGCGACAGCGAGCTTCGATCGTCTTCACCTCATTGGAGTGGTTCTTCGGTGTGTCCTTCACCTCCAGGCGTTCTTCTGACTCCCCTCTCCTTCCATGGTTTGGACAGACAGAGGAAGAAGAAAGGAGGCAGTGAGTCCATCTCCATCTTTCCGACGAATGCCCACTCATTCTCAGTATATCAGCAAACTCTAGAGGATCAACTTATCGGAGTGGTTGCAAGGGCAAGGAGGTTCTTTACGAGTTTCAGTAGCCATCTTCATTCGTCAGAGATTGTCCACCGTGTTGTCTTCACTTATGGCTACATCCGATCTGGCCAAGCTTGCCGTGGTTCGCGTGGGATGAAGTAGATTGACGGGGTTGGACAACACCTCTACATCTACTAGTCAACTTCCATCGGAGTGGTCTAGCTTCGATAGAAGATTCGTATCACTATCATTGTCAAAGCAAGTGCTCCCGACATCTGTGTTGATGTTCACTGGATTTTGGTGGTTCCAAATCAAGGCCCTTCGTGTGATGGTGGAGGGTAGTCGATTGGAGTTGATTGTTGAAAAGGGGGTTTGGTTAATTTAATTTACCTTCATGTTGATTTTGTGGTTATGTTCTTATGTATGATAGATTAATTGTTATTGCACTTTGTTAGTTTCATTTATGCATGATCGCTGATCTTGTATCATAGGGTGACAAAATGATACAAGTTTATTATTGATGTATAGTTATGTTTTGTTTATTGTTGTTTAAATTTATTTAATTCACTTGCATAATTTAGTCTTGCAATTCCGTTTGTTTTTGTATCATGTATATTAATGGATGTGCTTGTGTCATAGGTGACAATACAGTATAGGTTTATCTTTGATAGTTAGATAGGATTTTAGTTTCATTTATGTATGTTTATTCTATGGAAGGTGATGCTTGTAAAGTAGAGTGACACTGTACTATGGGTTTACCATTATTGGTTAGTTAGGATTTTACTTACTACATTAGGTTTAGAGAACAACCCCCACAATAAAACTATTTTGTTCGATTTTGTCTGAAGGTAAACGTCCTGCCACTAGTTCCGCAAGAGAGACGATCTGAGCCCTCTACTAGTGAAGATTTTTGGATCTTGTTGTAAACTTTTCTAATACACTTTTAAGATTTACAATTTCAATATTGAATTTTCTTCTTCAAGTTTAATACTTTGAAATTTCAAGCTGACTTGGTTCAGGGTTTGATTTAAGTTATTTTTTTAGTTCCTCATTTTTTTACTAAGTATGTTTACTTGATTTTCAACATCAGTTAATTTTCTATCTAGACATGCAATAATTTTAAAAAATTTAGAACTAGGAGTAGTTACCTCGGTAGAACCTTCGAAAATGAGTGCGGACTTGTGGCTCGACTCATATTCTGACTCTTCGTCTTGTTCTGATTCGCTTTTTGATTTTGGTCTGATTACCATCAGTGCAAGATAGTCGTGTTGCTTCGATTTGTTATTGTTCGATTCTTCTGAAGACGACTCATCCCAAGTCACTTTGAGTGCTTTTTTTTCTTGAAGTTCTTGGGTTTATCTACCTTGATGTTTGGATACTCGTGTTTGTAGTAGTCCTTTTTGTTGCATCCAAAATAGGTGATGCTTGACTTGCTGATGTTGGGCTTGATCATCTTTTGAAGGTCCATCACGCTAAAGTCCTTCTTCTTAGTGAACATTCTCCTTACCATGTTCACAAGTTGCTATTCTTCATCTGAGTCTTAAGTTAGATTCAGGTTCTACCTTTTGCTTGGTCTTAGCTCGTTCTTTGTCTTCCTTGTAGAACCTACAAGGAAAGCTACACCTTTTTCGGTCCTTTGGGTGTCAGTTTGTTTATGCAACTCTAGTTCACAAATAATTCATCTAATTTAAGTTTATTTAAATTCCTCTAAACTTTATAGTATCTATTATAGATGTCCACAGTGCATTTCGGGGAAACAAATTTAGAGCATACCTTATAACGTCCCAGTTTGAAGTTCGTAGCCAATAAGGAGCCGACCATTGAGGATGTTTTTGATCCTCGCGTGGAGTTGCATCACCGTTTCTCCATTCTGCATTTTAATATTGAAAAGGGAAGTTAAGAGAAGATCTCTTTTCGTTACCTTTGCGTCGCTGGTGCCATCGTGGAGTTCGATTAGCTTATCCTAGAGCTTCTTTGCATTTTCAAATGGGTCGACCTGGTTGAGTTCATCCTTGGTCAGTCCACACTGAAGGGTGTTTAGTGCTTTGGAGTTAATCTAGGCTTTCTTCTTTTTGTTCGGGTTCCAACTCTCTAGATCAATAGGTATTTTGGTTGCTTCGTCAACCGATGCCTGGTACCCATGTCGGATCGAGAACCAATGGTCGATGTCCGTTTTGAGGTACACCTCCATTCTCCTTTTCCAATATGGGAAGTCATCCCCAGTGAAGAGTGGAGGGTGAGAAGTGCTGAAGCCTTCTCTTTGGGCCATTTGATTTAGAAACTAAAGAAAATTATAGAGATTCCAAGACTTTGTTTGGAGGTAAGAAGTGTGGTAGAAAGAAATAAGGCTCAAGTGGTGTTACACCAATTTTAAGAAAGAATTATAAAATAAAAAAATAATGACAAATTTTTTTAGAAGAGATATTTTACCAATTCTGATTAACGGTGAAAAGATGAAAATACAAAGTTAAAAAAAAAGGCGTAAGAATATTTTATATCTATACTAAAAAATAGTATATATATATATTAAAAAAAGAACCCCCTACTTGATTGATGGTTGCGCCAATTTAGAGCAGATTCGCTCTGATACCAGTTGTAGGATCATAAAGACGCTAGAGGGAGGGGCTGAATAACATTCTTCACTTTTTCAAAAATAGAGAATACGTAGCGGAAAAGAACATAGAAAATACAAGCGCTAACATAAGTTGTTGTACTTGGTTCGGAGCCTTCGACAACTACTACTTCAAGGCCCGCACTCGCTGATTGATTTTGTTAGACAATCACTATAATCACGAATGATGAATACAAAGATTAAGTACAATTGCAGGAAATAAAAGTATATAGATAATACAAAAGCGGAAGACTCGAGCGTCGCTTGTCGGAGCAGCTTTTTGGTATTCTGGAGACCTTTTCGAAGCAGCGTATGAGTACAAAAATCATAGGAATTGATATTCTGAAGCTGCTGGTCAAAGCTACTTATATAGGATATTCCGGGCGCTTGGAGCTCCTCTCCAGGCACTTGGAGTATGTTGACATGGCTACACCTCATCAAAAGTTTATCTGGAAACTTTTATCCACCTCCGGGTGCTCGGAACCGTATGGGTGCATGGACCTTGATGTGTGCTGGTCAAACAATGATTGCCACCTCAACTAGTCGCCTCTTGCCGCACCCACCTTGTTTGGGCGCCTGGAGCAACTCCGAGCCTTGGATCTCCGGGCACCCAGACAAAGTCCGGGCGCCTAGACAACCTTCTTCTAGTTTTTTTTCCTTGCATCAAAGTATTAATAAAAATACCCTACAATACAGAATTATGATAGTATAAAATAAACAGAATAATTATTAATTATATCCTATCTTTTTAAGACCAGGTTCTAGTCGTGGTCTTAGTTTAAACTTCAAAAATGATTTTAAGCTAGACTGGTGCCTATGGCCCCTAATTGGGACATACCCTCACTAGAAATCTCTCCTCTAGTGCTTATCTTACTTACCATTGTAGACTTACTTGACTCTTCAACCCACCAGGTCTTCCTGCCAGATGCCCCATCTGGACTTTAGCTAGTTGTCAGATCCCTCAGATCCAACTAGACTTCTTACCAAATATCAGGTTACTCCTTGACCTATTTAAACTTTGTGCCAATTATCAAGTCCTCCAGACCTAACTGGGCTTCAATCTAGTGTTAGGTCCCTATCTTTCAGTCTTCATACTTGGTAAAAAGGCTAGACAAACAACACATCTAACTATAATCTATTTATCATACATCAAAATCTAATTATTAGTGCAACCTGCACCAATAGATTCGACTATAGATCAAATGGAGAATCCTGAAGATAGTCTACTTGAGATTGACCTAATCGAGTTTGGGATAAACGGGGTAGTACTAACCACTGCATTAGTATTTATCCTAGTGGGAGTCTAGGATAAATGAGAGTGTTGTTGTTGTTACTATCATTATGTACGAATAGTAATAGCCCATTAAGTTCAATAAAATTATGTAGTAGAAATTATTGTTATGTACGAACAAGACTACTTTATGAAATGTTATGTTATGTGTTAAGAAATTAGAAAAGGAATGTTATGTGTTAACAGTCTTAAAAGAATGATTAGTTCATTTCATGATTTGTTCACTTAATGATTAGTTCATTTAATAGGATATGTATAATAGAATTGATCAATGTTGGTTAGATTGGATCATACAAATGATGAGTGAAAACGTAGTTGCCACTTAATTTTATAAACTAACTCAAATTAACATTGAGTTAATAATAAATCATATACATATAAAATACATTGAATTACTAAATAATGTGTTTATTTATGTTAAATCATGACTATTAAAAATATCATAACTGAACTCAATAAGGGAGAGAAACTATATGAGGATAACTATAAAATAGGACACCTTAAGATACAATATGTCCTTGAGGAACAAGAAGTTGTAGAGGCTATAAATCAATTTATGGATGAACCTGCTGCTGGCTCTATAGCACAATATAGACATGATCTTGATACCTATAAGGCATGGAAAAAGGACTCCACTATTAATGGGATATTGATTAGTTCATTGGTAGAGCACCTGTATTTGAATATGAACCATTACCATCGGCTCCTACTGTCTGAGTAGCCTTTAGAGAGAAGTATAGTGGAGTCAGTTTAAGCAAACTTTGTTAATTGATAATCAAGTTTGATATAGTCCAACATCTAAGGGAAATGATGAATATGATTCAAGATCTAAAAACTGTTGATCATGAGTTAACTAATAACAACAGGTTCAGGCAGTTATTTGTTCCCTTCCTAATTCTTAGGAAACAATGAAATAGAATCTGACTCGCAATTAAAGTATCAAAAGTTTTATTAATGTCTCACGTAATGTTGAACTAGAGGCAGAGAGAATAGAATCCGCAAGGATATCTGGTCAAGTTTTTGTAACTGAAGGTTCTAGATCCAAGAATACGAAAGATGATTTAAGAAAGGAAAAGATAGAGAAAAGAAGCTAGTGTTGTTGTTGGGCAAGGCCCAATCAAGGAAAAGAAAAGAAGTATGGAAAGAAATCTCAAAGTAAGCTGACTTGCTATAACTGTAGCAAGAAGGGTTACTTTACTTGAGAATGTACTGAACCAAAAAAGGAAGATTTATATTTATCTTCTTTCCATGAGCATTATGTTGCTAGTTCTTATCTTTTGTGGATTGAAGATTCATGAGCAACAAATCATGTAGTTCATGATTGAGTTACATACATGGAGTACTGTCGGGTACCAGCTGCAACAGATGGATATATGTGAGAAACAATGCAAGGATTAAAGTCAAAGGAGTTGGCACTTGTAAACTCAACCTACGTGGTGAGCATATCTTGTTTCTACATGATGTCCTGTATGCTCCTGAGATTTGAAGAAATCTAGTTTTCGTTACTAGTCTTCTTGATTTGGATTATTATATAAACTTTTACAATTGTTGTGTGGAATTATGAATTAACTCTATGTTAATAGGATATGGTTATATATCGAATAGTTTCATGGTTCTTGATGAAGAGTCAAATATTAATTCTAGCAATGATGGTTATTTTTCGAACATTGCTCTTACTAGTGATGCTGATGTAAATGATGAAGTTTGACAAGCTAGATTAGGACATATAGGATAAGAACGAATGAATAGATTAACTAAAGAGGGTCTGCTCGATATTCATGCTAAAGTTAACTTATCTATATATATGTGAGCACTGTCTTATTAGAAAAATAATTAGAAAATCATTTAGTAAGGCTATTAGGACTGAATCACTATTGCAATTAATTCATTCGGATATTTATGGTCGAATGAATGTGAAGACTAGACATAGACGTTCTTATTTCATTATATTTAATGATGACTTCACACATTTTGGTAATGTATATTTGATTTCCTACAAATCTGAAGTATTAGATTACTTCAATTGTTATTTGAATGAAGTTGGGAATCAATTAGAATGTAATGTTAAAACCTTGTGTATTGACCATGGAGGTGAATATTTGTCTGATCAGTTTAAGACAATGTGTTATGAAAAAGAGATTATTAGACAACTAACTATCCCTGAAATTCTACAGCAAAATGGAGTTGTTGAAAGAAAAAAATCAAACTCTTCTGGATATAGTTAAGTCTATGATGGCTGAAGCTAATTTGCCTATTTTTTATTGGGGAGATACATTATTATTTGCAACCTATATACTTAATCGAGTGTTTTCTAAATATGCTCCATCTACTCCATAAGAACGTTGGACAGGTAGAAAACTATATTTGAGTAAGCTGAGACCTTGAGGGTCAGTTGCCTACATTCTTAATAAAACTCACAAATGTAAAAAATTATAAATATAGGAAATTAGGACACAAAGATAAGAAATGTATCTTTATAAGGTATTCTGATAGTTCTAGGGGTTATGTCTTAATTAGTGAGAAACAAGATGGAACCATCTCTGAAATAGAGTCAAGAGATGCTATTTTTCTTGAAACTGAGTTCCCAACAAGAGGTGAAGTGGATAAGACAATTTCTCTATTTACAATAAAGGAGGAGGATAATGCTTTTTTTTATCAACAAATCAGGTATCACAAGAGATGTTTAAATCTAGTCAACCTAGTGAGAGTGATTTTTCAATGAATGAGTCAGTTTCTCAACAGTCTAACCTACAAAGAAGTAGTCATTAGATTATTCCTCGGAGAAGGGTTGATATTAAAAATGAGTCATTGATGATTTTCCTAGTTAACGATGAGAAACCTCGAATGGTTGAGGAAGCATTGAGATGCTTAGTAAGAGAAAAATAGAAATTGTAATTGATGAGGAAATGGAGTCTATGAGAAAGAATCAAGTTTGAGATTTAGTCGATCTTCCTTTGAGCCGAATGACTATTGGGAATAAATGGATTCTCAAAGTTAAAAGGAAAGAAGGTAGATCGATTAATCGATACAAAGCTCGTTTAGTTACAAAAGGATATACCCAAATGAAGGATATTGATTTTGAAGAGACATTCTCTTTAGTTGTGAAGTTTATGTCATTACATGTCATCCTAGCTATAGTAGCACATTTTGGCACGAAATTATATTAGTTGAATGTAAAAATGGCTTCTCTTAATGGTAAGGTTGACGAGGAAATCTATGGCACAATCAGAAGGTTATATTGCTGAGGGCAAAGAGAATAAAGTATGTAGACTTCAAAAGTCTATATATGGGTTAAAGTAAGTATCAAGATAATGGAACATAATATTTAATGAAGTCATTTTGTCTTATGATTTCAAAATGATTAATGAGAGTCATTGTGTTTACCTAAGAAAAGAAAAAGAAAAGTTTATCATCTTATTATTATATGTTGATGATATGTTAATAGTTGGAAGTGACATAAAATGTGTGATAAAAGTCAAATCGTGGCTTTCATCATAATTTGACATAATACATATGGAAGAAACGGAGTACATCTTAGAAGTAAAGATCATTAGAGATTGATTGAAAAGTCTTTTGGGTTTGTCTCAAGTGGCTTACATCACTAAGATAATACAATACTTCAATATGTCAGATTACAACATTGAACAAATACCTATAGTAAAAAGTACTATTCTGAACAAAAGTATGTATCCCAAGACTCTTGAAAAAATAGCCGAAATGAACAAAAAAATCATATGTCGATGTCATTGGCAGTTTAATGTACACTATATTGTGTACTCATTTGTTAGGTTAGTTAGTCATTTCCAGTCAAACTCATAATTAAGACACTGAAAAGCGGTGAAGAGGATATTCAGATATCTTAAAAGAATAATATATTATTGTCTGTGTTTTTAAGAATCATATATGAGCCTGAAGGACTATACAAATGTAGATTGGGTGAGAAATCTTAATGATAGAAAATCCACATCCGACTATAACTTTTTTACTGAATGGTGGCACCATCTCATTGAATAACAAGAAATAGGCCTATGTAACACCGTCAATAATGAAAGCTGAGTATGTGACTTGCATAACGGTTGTGCAAAAAGTAGTCTGGTTGAGAAGGTTCTTAAAACATCTAAAAATTATTGAGTACAGTGGGAGTCTTTGTAAGTATCTCGTGGTAGTTTTAATGTGGTTAGCCAAATTAAATTTTATCCTATTGTATTTGATCCTTGTGTCTAAATGTGCAGGAGCTTAGGAACACAAGAAGTCGAGCGAAAGACACAACTAGAGAGAAGGATGACATGAGAAAGGAGTCGACGGGTTCAGTGCATCCGAATGACGAGGTACTATGAAGAGTACACCGATGGACGAGAATGACACACATGACGGTCCGAAGGACGAGAAGTTGGGTAGGAAGGCTGCTTGAGGAGAATGTCAGAGTTGAGTTCGGGTGAGCTCAACTCCAATCAGCCGGAGCATCACCTACACGAAGAGATTAGCTGATCTATCTTGTGGAAGGTGCCTTCGATGAATAGAGTGAAGACGTCTTCTAGCCTATAAAAGGCACTTTCCCTAGTCGTTATCCGAGGATAATGTTTTATCTTTGGGGGAATAAAGTTTATCAGATGGAAGGCGCCTTGGACCACTTTGACGGTGCCTTTAAGCTCCGAATAATATTTTCCAGAGGCTATAAAAAGACCCCTGGACCTAAGACATTAACAACAACTATTATATTTATTTCCTAGCATATTTTTGTGTGTTCGGCCAGTGTAAGAGGCTTCTCTGCCTATACGAAGGAGATATTTTTAGTGCTTTCTTTTGCCTTGGATTAATAACCACTTAGGTTGTAACCAAGTAATTCTTTAGCCTCTTTTATTTTATTAGTTGTTCGATTATTTTAATTTAATTGTGCTACTAATCTGAGTTGAAAGATCGAGAAGAGTTTAAGTTTATTTTTTATAGGCAATTCACTCTCCTCTTGCCGACCCCACTACACTATCAAGTGGTATCAGAGCCAGAATACCTCAGAAGGACTAACCGCCGACTAAAGCACCGAGATGATGACCGGACCAAACATTTACCCATCGAAATTCGAGAGAGAATTCACGACATGGAAAAAACACATGAAGGTATTCTTTAAAATAGACTTTTAAATATTGTCGGGACCTTGATGCCCGCTAGAGGGGGTGAATAATGTCTCACCCAAAACGTCGCTTCCTACAATGGTTAGTGTGCACAGTGGAAATACAAGACAAATGCTAACAAAAGAAGACAAACCTAACATGTTGTTTAACATGGTTCAGAGATGAAGCTCCTACTCCACGACTGCCCGTAAGGTGGACAATCCCGATCCGTCGGTGGATGACTCCCCGGAAAACCTCCGGCTAGCTCGAGTAGCTCCTTATGGTTAGAGAAACCTTGCCACAAACTCGCACAAGGTCTTGATCACTTAAGAAGACCTTGGAGACTCTAATAGGGGTTAACCACCTCTATTTTGTCAACCTTGGCCAAGCACCTCGAGTTCTATTAAAAAGAGCTCGGGAGGAAAACACCTACTATTTTTCCCACAACCAGTCGACTAGTACAACCATCAGTCGACTGGTCCTAAGTGAAATTCAACCGTTACAAGCACTCGTTCTTGCACGACCAACCTAGATCTAGCCTTCTAGCCTCCTCCATCAGCCTTGTACCTCTTGGATGCCTTCCCATCCTTCACGTTTTGCCTTCTGGAGCTTCCATCGGTCTTGTCATTGTTGTCGGGTCTTCCTTTGCTAAGAGATTGCGCCTCCGGGACTTCATCCATTGCCAAGTCACACTTGGACTTACGTTGCCAAGACTACATGCTTGGACTTACACAACCAAGACTCATCCTTGGACTTTCCTCCTTTGCCAAGATCACACTTGGAATTTTCTTGTTGTACCTGTATCTTGCACACTCACAATGCTTTTCAAATACAATAATAAATCTAACTTAAACCTTTGCTCAAACATCAAAACCTAGGGTCACTAGATTACTCCAACAAATATGACTTTGTAGCTCCCAAGGACTCATAAGGAGGTGAAAATGAGGAATACCAATGGACCAAGAAGGAGCAAGCAGACTTCGTAGCAAATGGACGAGCTAAATTTCATTTGCTGAGCATGCTACCTCCGCAAGAAGTTAGCAAAATCGACGCCTATGAATCAGCAAAGAACCTTGGGAGAAGTTCCTGGAACTACACGAAGGTATGTCTGAAGCCAAGCTCGCTAAACTGAATCTGCTCTAGAACCAACTAACCAACCTCCGGCTGAAAGAAGGAGACTCAGTAGCATAACTACGCGCCAAGCTAAAGGATTTAATCACCAGACTTACGAATCTCGGAGAACAAATAACAAACCGAGATTTTTTAAGGTATGCCTTAAATGCGTTCCCTAAGACACAAGATTGGACGTCTATAGTAGACTCCTATTATATTTCAAAATATCTAGAGGTAAGTACCTTAGAAAGTTTATTTCCACTTTAGAACTTCATGAATCTAGATGTGCAGAATTAAAAAATGAGCCCAATCATAACGTTGCCTTGAAGGCAAGAATGGACGATCCAAACTCTGAAGTATCAATTGATGAAGACAAAGCGACTCTATTGGTAAGAAAATTTAGTAAATTTATTAAATCTAATAAATTTAATAAAGCATAAGCTAAGAAACATTCTCAGACTAAAAGAAAGGTCCAATGCTACAACTACAACAAAGAATGGTACATCAAGGATGATTGCCCAAAGCTGAAGATGAAGGAGAAGAAGAAAGAGCCAACCAAATCAAGGCATAGAAACTTAAAAGCAACATGGGATGAGTCATCATCGGAGTCAGAAGTTGAAGAATATACTGGACTAGGCCTATTGGTGGACCACCTAGGAGAAAATGAAAACGGCTCAGAGATGAGCATCGATGAAAGGGGAGGAGCCTCAGATATTAAGATACAGAGCATCAAAATATGAGGTAAGTAAGGTACGTGTCCTATCTCCTGAAAAGTCATTTTAATTTAATAAGATGCTTACAAAGAATATAGTACAATTAGAAAGAGATAATGCTAGGTTAAAATTAAACTTAGCAAATTAGTGCCCCTTAGATATGTTTTATAATTTAAAAATAGAAAACAAAAAATTAAAAGTACAAATAGAAAATTTTAAAAATAACCATGCATGTTCTAATGACTTTAAAAAATCAAAATTTAGAAAGTATGGTAAAATTAATTAGTACAATAGAAATCATCAAGGACAGATTAGGAAAATCCCTAGGAATTAATTAAGTACCACCGAAATTTTTAGTGAACCAAATAGGAAAGAACCTATATTGAATTCTAAAATCCTTCTTAGATTAAATTTTTTTTAGATAAAAAAAATTGAGTATTTTTTTTGTTATATTCTTTGCTCAAAATCTTACCTATGCATTAATTTACTCAATTTAGTCATTTTTATAAAATCATTTATTTTGTTAATCTTTTGGTATTAATTTTTGCTAAATTTTTTTCAATTTTTTGATTGATAAATTATTTTCTATGAATTTATTAACAAAAATAATATTTTGAATATTAAAAATTATTTTTTAGACTTATCTTTAAAATATTTTATTTTTTTGGGATACAACATGATGTCTTCTATCATAATAAAATTTTTGACATTTTTAAAATTTTATGTAATTTATTACAAATTTATTTTTTAAAAAGTTAATTTTTAATATTAACAATCAGGAAAATAGAAATTCGAGAAATTTAATTTTTCTAGTATTAGACAATCTGTTTGTCATATCCAAGAAAAATTAGTGGAATATTTTTTAGAGTTGAATTTTTTTTTTTATTTATTTTTAAAAATTAGTTGTTTTACTCAAATAAATTATTTTTGTTAGATTAAATAATATCTTTTTATGAGAATTTTTCTACTCGTCTAGCTTCCTTTTCTTAAATTTGGCAAAAATTTTCATGATTTTTCGAAACTGAAAATTATTTTTGATTTATTTTTTTTTTCAAAATTGAAGCTTAATTATTAAAAATAGAATATATTTAAAAATTATTTCTGAAAAATATTGACCTACTAGTAATGTTTGTAATGTACCCCTAGAATTTTTTTTCAAATTTGTTTAATTGATTGTTGTATTTTTTCTATTTTTGATGTGATCAAAGGGGGAGAAATAGGTACAAGTTAAGGGGGAGTTAGAATATTTTTTTGGATTTAGATTTTTTACTTATTTTGCAAACTTCGTTAATTCATTGGATTGCAATATTTTATTCTAATTGCAACTTGTCTACATAATCATGCTATTATTTTGTTTGACCCTAAACTTAACTTGAATTGATGCACATTAAATAGTGAGAGATTGTAAGTACCCTGTGGTAGTTTTGATGTAGTCAACCAAGTTAAGTTAGGTGTTATTGCATTTGATCCTTGTGTCTAAGTGTGCAGGAGCTTAAAAACACAAGAAGTCAAGCAAAAGACGCAGTTAGCGAGAAGGAATGCACGGAAAAGGAGCCGACGAGCTCGGTGCATCTGAAGGACGAGACACTGCAAAAGAGTACACTAGAGGACAAGAAGGACACCCACGACAGTCTGAGGGACGAGAAGCCGAGTAGGAAGGCTGCTCGAGGAGAAGGTTAGAGTTGGATTTGGGTGAGCTCAACTCCGGTCAGCTAAAGCATCACCCACGTGAAGAGATTAGCTTATGTTGAACTGATATGCCTTATGGAAGGCACCTTCCATAGCTTAGAAGACGCCTTCGATGAATAGTACGAAGGCGTCTTCCACCCCATAGAAGGCACCTTCCCTAGCCGTTATCCGAGGATAATATTTTATCCTTGGGAGGATAAAGTTTATCCGATGGAAGGCGCCTTGGACCACTTTGAAAGCGCCTTCAAGCTGTGGATAACATTTTCCATAGACTATAAAAGACCTCTGGACCTAGGAAATTAATAACAACTCTTGTATTCATTTCCTAGCATATTTCTGAGTGCTTAACGAGTGTAAGAGGCTTCTCCGCCTACATGAAAGAGATTTGTTTAGTGATTTCTTTTGCCTTGGATTAACAACTACTTAGGTTGTAACCAAGTAATTCTTTAGCCTCTTTTATTTTATTAGTTGTTCAATTATTTTAATTTAATTGTGCTACTAATCTGAGTTGAAAGATTGAGAAGGGTTTAACTTTATTTTTTACCGACAATTTAACCCCTTGTGCCGGCCCTGCTACACTATTAGTCTTGTTACAGTGTTCTATGACAGTCAAGCTGCTATAGTTTTTTCTAAGGATCCCAAATATCACAACAAGGGCAAGCACATAGAAATTAAATATAATATTGTAAGGGATATTGTGGACAACAAAAAGATAATTCTTGAGTATATCTTTACACGTGCTATGCTTGCAAATTATTTTACTAAGCTATTGACTAAAGAATCATTTCAAGGACATTTGAAGTCTTTGGTGTTGGTTAAACCTAGGAAAACGTACCGGTTCCACTGTACAAAAATTTTTGTACAAGTGTCGAACCTTTCCTTAAATAACCTATTGTGTTCTTTAGAAGTTAAATAAGGAATCGCAGACGGAACTTAACATCATTGATTCCAAATTTAACTTATCTGTTCTTAATGGTTTAGATTTGAATCGCAAGCGGAACTTAACACTATTAATTTAAATCTACCTAGGTTATTAATTCCATAAATATTAATTTCCAAAATTGGCTTCCAGGACTACATGGCGAGGCACATGACCTTCTTGGATATGGGAGCAACCACCACCGCCTAGGTAAAGCCTTTTAAGGAAAGCTAATATTTATTTCCTTAAATAACTCTAGGTTAACCAAAAGGAACAATCGAATCACAAATTCGAAAAAGAAGAAAACACAAAATTGAAAAATAAATTCGATAAACTAGATCTAATTGCCTCTTGTATTTAGAATTCATACAAAGAAAAATAACTAGTATGATGCAGAAGAAAAATACTAGTTATACCTTCTCTTTGTAAGCTAATGATCTCGAAATCTTCTGCCGTATTCCTCGCCTCGCCTTGGACGTCGTGTGGACGACGATCCTCCAAGATGAACACCACCCAAAAGCTTCCTCCTTCTTCTAAAATCCGGCCACCACCACCACCAAGGAGAAGAGAGCAAAGGGAGAGGAAGAAGGGAGAGGGCCGGCCACACCAAGAGATCACCCAAGCAAAAGAATAAGAGTTGTGTCTCATGCAGCCCCCTCACCCCTTCTTTTATATTACTTGCCCAAGGCAAATAAGGAAAAACCTTTTACAAAAAATAAAATCATCCAAGAGTTTTTCCTTTTACCTTTTTATTTTTCCTTTTTCTTTCCTCTTGATTGAATCAATCACCAATCAATGGTTATGATCAATCCTATTTGGTTTAGGATTGAATTTGGTTTAATCCTATTGGCCGGCCCTTGCTTGGGCACCAAGCAAGGTGGCCGACCACAATTAAAAGGAAAGGAAAAATAATTTTTTTTAAAATTTTACAAGAAGAAATCCTCTTATAAAATTTACAAGCTCTCTTTCCTAAATCATGAGTTGAAAAAGAAAAGTTTCTAAAAATTAAAACCATGTTTTAAAATTTAAAAACTCTCTTATAAAATTTCCTTTTTTAACATGCTGATAGAAAATTTAAATTTTAAAACTTCTTTTCTTTTTTTTTTCTTAAACCATAAGGATGGTTAAAAAAGGAAAGTTTTAAAATCTTTTAAACTCTCTATTTAAACATGTGGCCTAATTCAAATAAGGAAAGTTTTAAAAATTAAAATATCTCTTTTAAAACTTATAGTTTTCTACAAAGAGAAGATTTTAAAAATTCAAAACAACCCTCCCTTTTTGAATTATTATGGCCGACCCCTACAAGCTTGGTCACCAAGCTATAGGGCCGGCCCCTTTCAAGAGGATGTGGCCGGCCATTGCTTGGTCACCAAGCAATGGTCCGGCCCCCTTCTTGGACACCAAGAAGAGCCTTACATTTGGATGGACTTGAGGCTATAATGAGGCTACGACAGGGACCTAGAGGAGAAATTGGTTTTGGCCTTCCGATGAGCTTGAGTATCCCGTGTTCGCCCCGAACACACAACTCAAGTTCATCGATAATAACTCATTCCACTAGAGAGTTATTACCGCACTACCGCACCAATCCCAAATTACATTATGGGCTCCTTCTTATCATGAGTGTGTTAGTCTCCCTGTGTTTAAGATTACGAATGTCCACTAATTAAGTAAGTTACTGACAACTCACTTAATTAATATCTAGCTCCAAGAGTAGTACCACTCAACTTTATTGTCATGTTGGACTAGGTCCACCTGCAGGGTTTAACATGACAATCCTTATGAGCTCCTCTTGGGGACATTCTCAACCTAGATAACTAGGACACAGATTCCTTCTATAATCAACAACACACACTATAAGTAATATCATTTCCCAACTTATCGGGCATATTGATTTATCGAGCTAAACCTCACCCTTTGATAAATCAAAGAAATAAATATTAAATATATGTGCTTGTTATTATATTAGGATTAAGAGCACACACTTCCATAATAACTAAGGTTTAGTTCTTTTACTAAGTCAGTACAAAAAGAACATATCTAAATGATCCTACTCAATACACTTAAAGTGTATTAGTGTAATTTATTAGTCAAGATAAACTAATACTTAATTACACTACGACTATACTGATAGTTTGTTCCTTTCTATCTTAGTCACGAGCAACTGTTTATAATTTATAGAGAACCGACAACATGATCTTCTAAGTGTGACACCACACTCCATGTTGTCTACTATATAAATTAATTGAACAATTACATTTAATAAATAAATGCAGATATTGACCAATGTGATTCTTTTATTTTAACAAATAAATGTTTACAAAAACTAGGCTTTTAGTATACATTCCAACATTTGGAACTTCATAAAATGTCATACTTTGTAAAGACAATTAGATATATAAATTGTCATGATCTATTCAGTGTAAATGTCTTTGTTACATTTGGATAAAAGTCTAGAAAAGTATGTTGACAGATTGAGATTGATCCACTCATATGGATGATCATCACTGTTTGTTACGTATAAATAGAGGTAAAATCATTACTTATAGGATAACTTATGTAGTTGTGGATAAAGATATACCCATTAGTTAAGTTTACTTTGATAATTGTGTCAATATGAAATCATTTATGTGTTAACAATGATCAAAATAAATGAACTTACCATTTACTTAATCTGCTTAAGACCGTATTAGAATTCATATGTTGAATTCAAAATTAAATATTAGGTATATCTAAATTAAAATCTGTACGGTGTTAAATTTTGAGAAAAGCATACATTCTTTTTTTATAAGAGAAAAATATCATAGCATGTGATTCATACCACATATGTTATGACTACAATAGGGGTAGTAGAAGAATAGATCTCTGCTTCTCTACTATATGAAACCCTTGAGATTATAAGTTAATCTTAATCTTATCCTAAGTGACTATTTAGCTGTCTACTTAAAGTTCTAATCAGTGTCTGCTACTTTAGCATGTTTCATATTAGGTATGAATGATTCGGTCTATGAAGCATAAATAGGAAAGTCACTCATTAGAATAAATAGATTTTAGCTAAAATGAAAAATTAAAATTGATTTACTTATTTGACATTTATTCGACCAATTACATTTTTTGTTGAGTACTTAAAATGTGATCATGAATAATTATATTGATTGGAGATGTTGAACATGCTCTCATTATGATGAATTATAGATATTCATATTGATGTAAATAATTTAATCAGGGGTAAAAGCAAGTTATTGATGTCTCAGATTCGTTCTATAGAGCAATTAAGTTAACTGTAACAACTTTCTTAGCAATAATTGTTCAATGTATTTATAGATTGAATGTTCTTACATTATAGTATGAATTGAATGTTCTTACATGTTCTTTACAACTAAATGACCTTTATAGATTGACTTGTACTAATGGAAGATGTTAGAGTTAAGAAGGTGAAAATGCACTTCTTCTCCTTCATCTGCCAACTTTTTCACCTTCTTCCATTAATGGAGATAGAGAAAGAGTCATCTTTCTCTTATAAAGGGGCGTCCAAGCCAAAGATGATGAGTTCATCCAAGGAGTTTGTAAGGAGATCATCCAGTAGAGAGGGATTTGATTCATGGAATACTAAGGGCTATTCGATTCGATTCGATTCGTTCGTGATGATTCTTCTTATAACAAGATCTTTACCGGTTTCTTCTCCAATGAGCAATGTAAGTATTTATTTCGTACAAATTTCTTACCGTCAACCCATTCTTCCAAGCAAGTTGGGAGCGGCTGTTGTCACATTCGATGTCTTCTTGTTATTCTCTATAAATTAAGAAGCGAAGCAAACAATGTTGATAGATCACCAAACCTCCACCTACAACCACCAGACCTTCTGTGGTTTCCATTGGCATGTTACTTGCACACATAAACAAACACATATTCTACCTCCAAGTGATGTTATCATTCAAGTTGCTCAGCAACCCTCCTCTCCGTTCCACATCAACTCATGATTTATAAAATTCTGCTAAGATCTGACTTTCTTTCCCAAGTCAAAGCCGTTGATCAGGAGTCATGACCATGCCATTAGCTGCATGAAACATTGCACTCAACTGAAGGTGGAGAAACAGATATCTTACCTATCTAAACCTAAACCAATAAACTGTGAATCAATTCGCAAAACATGCAGATTATTATATTCCCCTCTCTTCAGACTCCATATCTTGCTTTTAATCGATTGCATGCCCTTCTTGTTCTTGAGACAGTAGTTTCAGCGAATTAATCCTATTTATAGAGGCTTTGAATCTTTGCGTACGTGTTTTAATTTTGTTTCTGCTAAATGGGAGAGCTTTGGGTTTTGTTCTTCATACTCCAAATATCGGCGTTAATTCTCATGGTTCGTTGTTCATCGCCGAGTGGCCTCAGAGTAGAGCTCACTCACGTCGACTCCGATGGAAATTTCTCCAAATTTGAGCTGCTCCGGCGAGCGGCGATGCGCAGCAGTCATAGGGTCGCGAGGCTGACCGCCGGCCACAGCGCCGCGGAGGTGAAAGCCGCCGCACCTGGCGGCAGTAGTCAAGTCGAAGCTCCGGTTCACCCCGGCAACGGCGAGTTCCTCATGGATCTCGCCATCGGCACGCCCAGCCTCGCCTACTCCGCCATCCTCGACACCGGCAGCGACCTTATCTGGACGCAGTGCAAGCCCTGCCTCGAGTGCTTCTCCCAGCCCACAGCCGTCTTCGACCCCTCGAACTCTTCCACCTACAAGAAGCTCCCCTGCTCGGGCGACCTCTGCCAGGCCCTGCCCACCTCCCGGTGCGCGACCTCCGCCTGCGAGTACCTGTACACCTACGGCGACTCCTCGTCGACGCAAGGCGTGCTCGCGAGCGAGACCTTTGGGTTCGGGGGCGGCGCGAACGCGACGGCAGTGCCCGGCGTCGCGTTCGGCTGCGGCGACACCAATCAGGGGAGCGGCTTCACGCAGGCCGGAGGGATCGTGGGGCTCGGCCGCGGGCCGCTCTCGTTGATATCTCAGCTGGGATTGGGCAAGTTCTCCTACTGCCTCACCTCCTTCAACCAATCCAAGAAGAGTCCCCTGCTCTTCGGCTCCCTGGCCGACCTCAGCGCCGGAGAAGCGGCGACGGCCGTGCAAACGATTCCGTTGCTGAAGAACCCGCAGCAGCCATCCTTCTACTACCTCCCCCTCAAAGGCATCACCGTCGGCGGGGCCCGCCTCCAAATCCCAAGCTCCGCCTTCGCCCTCCAAGACGACGGCACCGGCGGCGTGATCATCGACTCAGGCACGTCGATCACGTACTTGGTGGCGGCGGGGTACCGGCAAGTGAAGCGGGCGTTCCTGAACCAGGTGCAGCTACCGGTGGCCGACGGATCCGACGTGGGACTCGACGTTTGTTTCTCGCTGCCGGCAGAATCATCGTCGGTGGAGGTGCCGAAGCTGACGTTCAATTTCGACGGCGCCGATCTGGATTTGCCGGCGGAGAACTACATAATAGCGGATTCGAGCACGGGGTTGCTGTGCTTGACCATCATGGGATCGAGGGGCTTGTCGATCATTGGCAACTTCCAGCAGCAGAACCTGCATGTTCTCTACGATCTGAAGGAGGAGGCGCTTTCTTTCGTCTCGGCGCAGTGCGATACGCTCTGATTTGCTAATTATGTGAAATTATTGCATATTATATCTTATTAGTGATTATATTCTTGCTTACTGACGTTAATTCACCATCACTTTCTCGTAATCTTTGTGATCGTTCTTCTCTTCTTTCTTCTATTTTGATTGCAATCTACAATTTCTTGATCAATTATGATCCGTCAAAGTTTATGATGATATATAATGGGGATACAAACAGCCTTCACCAATAATTCTGATACATGAACTAAGAATCACCCTGAACAGTTTGGTTCATTACATTAAATAGGGTTTGTGGTGTGAGAATAATTAATACATTAATTAGGGTTTATGAAATTAAATAAATATGAGAAACCAAATTATAAATGAGAAAAATAGAGCATGCATGCATGCGTGATCAGAGTTTGCTTCTCAACATATTCCATCTTAATTTGATCCTTTATTTCGAGTCAAATTTTCATTTCAATAATATGATTGATGTGGATGTAAATAAAGGATCCACGCGGTATGTCCGGTCAAAATATATAGATATCACCTAGAACGAAGGATTTGGTCAATATAGAAGTAGAAGTGGCATGGAACCGATCAACACTAGGATCCAACACTTGATCAACACAAATATATATCTAGGTATCAGTCGATCTGACTTGCCAAATTCCTGAGTCAGTTCGACCTCCCGAGTTCCCGACTCGCCTAGTTTCCAATCAAGCGAAAGGACACAAGAATCAAAGAGGCGTTCTTTTCCTGAAGAGCACCCTTTGGATTTGAATTTGTCTCCAATGGTGGTAAAAGGTGAATGCACTCGTCCTCAGTGTCCCCGTCAATCCGTTCCAGAGCTAACATGGAGAAGATAAATCACGAGCGACTACTAACCTTTAGAATAATGACGTTGTACGTTGGATATGATAATGATTATCCTTGATAAGAAACGAAAATTGAGGAGAAGAGAAGATAAATTATGATCCTTTAGATTTTTCTAAAATAGTAATAATAAAAATAATAAAGAATTATCTTTCAAACAACTAAATAGATATTTATATATACTCTAATATTAAGATCGGAAGAAAGGAAAAAAATTATGGAGACTTTAATAAAGAATTATCTTTCAAACAACTAAATAGATGTTTATATACACTTTAACATTAAGATGGGAAGAAAGGAAAAAAATTATGGAGACTTTAATTTCTATCTTAAAATCAAAAAATCAAAAAATTATGAAGAAAGGAAAGAAAATTAGAAAATTTTGTTTAATAAATTCACAATATGAGAATTTCTATAAAATAGAAAAGATACTAAATACTTAAAATGCTAAAAATCATAAATTATAAAAAAAAATACATGATGATCATGGTAAGATTTTCCTTAAATTTAGGCTAGGGTTATAAATTAACTAATTTTTTTATCAATAAGTTCGGTGTTTGGGTTGGTAAGAACTTGTTTATATTAGTTTAATATACATAAGATCAATTAAATAAACAAGTTTGAACAAGTCGTTAATGAAAACAAACAAATTTGAACATATATGTATTTAATTTGTTAATATTAGTGAACAATGTTCATTAATAAAACTCATATCAATATACTAAATAAATAAATAAAATATACAAATAAGTTGAAATTACGAAGCTCAATAAGTAGTCAAATAATTAAAAGTTTTAAATAATTAAATTAAACAAGCTTGATTTGAGAGTTCGATAAACCTAAATGAACCAAGTTCAAGTCAAGTTTCAAACAAGGGCAAGCTCATAAAAAATAAATCAAGCCAAACTTGAACAGTAATTTCAAAGGCTTGATTTATTTTAATCTCGACTCAATTTAACTCAATTACTTTATCAAATAAATTTAAACATCCTAAAATTTAACTTAGCTCGGTCCAACCCTAAGCGCATCTACATCAGATACCTTATTCAAATATTTTATCTTAAATTTTAGATAGAGTAGTTAAAAAATTTTTTTGTATTAACTATCTTATTCATTTTCTAAATTATGTATTTATGAATAATATTTTTTCATGATTTAGGGCGGAGTTCCCAACTTTGGCCGAGTCCCTCGCCCGCCAATCTCCGTCGATGCTGGTTGCACATATTCTGACTGACGAAAACTCTTTGACTTCCTTCTCTCCCCTTCAATGGGAGTAGGTTGCTGGTATCGTTTTCAAACAAAGAATAACAGAATCTAGTGTACCATGTGGAGAAGATGTTCGACGCAATGTCTGAACCAAACTGGCATAGGCTGCTGCCGCTGCTCCCTCGCCTCATCCAGGGGCGGAGCTAGGATCTAGATTTAGGGTAGGCAACAAATATAATATAATTAATAAGGATGATCTCGTGTAAGAAACTCTCGCTAATACAGGGTCCTGAGAAAGAGTCTATTGTATATAATCTTTTCCTACTTTACAGAAAGTTATTTCTGAAATTCGAATATGTGACCTCTATGTCACATAACTACTACCTCAACGGGTAGCACGAACGATAGTGCCGCATTGGTCAAACATAACTTTTTTTCTGTTTAAAATTACCTTAGAGAAGAATTCCTTGCTTAGTGTAGAGAGGTAAGGAAATGAACAAGAAGTTTATGTTTAGGGTAAAAAAATTAAATCAATTTAATAAGTTTAATTAATTATATATCAATATAATGACATTAAAAAAAACTATATGTAAAACAAAAAAAAATGATACCAAAAATATTAATGTCATGTTTAAATTTATAACTTATGGCATCGACTAATAAAATATCAAAAATCAAACACATGAAAATATTAGTTAAACGGATGGTCAAGATGATGCCTAGAAAAATTGTAATTTTCTAAATGGTGGACATAAAATTGGTGAGAAAATAGATTTTTGAGGCACATGGGTAGAGCTTTATCTGGCCCAGCGTGGGCAACTGCCCTCACTGGGCCAATGCTAGCTCCGCCCATGGCCTCATCTGTCCCCCGGTTCAAGAAGTCATTGAATTTAGGTGATGAAACACCATGTTCGGTTAGATTTCAGTTTTCAATCTTTTGATTATGAATTGCTCAGTATTAAAATCGATATTAATTTAAACTCTTTTATATATTCTTTCTCTTGCTATCATCCATTGCCAATTTAATGATACGTAGTTTGCAAGACAAAGGTTTGCTGCACTGCGTTGAGTTTTTCGGAATGCTATCAGTTTGTTGGGCTTTCCATTACTCAAGGACTTATCGTCCAATATTATACTTCATCGCTGTTACTCTAGAACTCCAGATGAACTCAATTTGACTTGATTTACATAATGAGGATCGACTTATTTTTTCATTGGCAAGCCACATGGTGCAGGATATGATTATCGGATTTCCATGACAGCAGAGATGTTGTTCTGATACAGTGACAGAGATTTTTAATAAGATAGTTGGCAAAATATTGTTACTTCTTTTTTCAATCTACTGATGAACAGACTCTTTGATTTTTCTTATGAACACCAATAGATTGGAAAAATAAGAGATGCTCTTAAGGACTGCTTGCTTTCAACACATGATGGAAATGTGGAGTTTACAAATTAACAGCAGAAGTTGGAGGTATGGCTAAGCTGGACTACGTTGTTGGCCAGAACTTATTTCCTTTCGAACAACTTGGAGCCTCCATTGGTAGTCACAAGGAGCTTTTACCTATGAGATAAGTCTCCTTCCTAGTATTGTCATTATGCCATACTTTTCTTTTATAGTTTTATTCATGTGGTGGAGATTATTTGGTATGAACATAGCTGGAATTAAGATATCGTCAATAGCAGATTCTGAGTCCTCTCATCGTTCACTAAGATGGACCTTTACATATTCCTTCTATTAATATCTTCATCTAGTTTTACTAAGATGAATTCTATGATGCATGTTCTTCTTTTTAGGAGAGAAGACTAAGCTGATCAAATCCGATGAAAATCAATAGAAGTTCTATGAGATTTGGCCCACTCCTCTCTCAGATAGGAACAATGATCATCTATCGTTGATGTGTGTATATATATCTATTTCCTTTTCTTTAAACGTAAATTGTTATTGCTTCTTATCATTACAATTGTTTTCTTTAGGAAGCTGTCGAACATCAATTTTAAAATAACATAATTTTGATTAATGGATCAGTTTGTTATTTGTTTCTCTAAGTATAATAAACCAAAAAATATATTTAAAAATCAGTAAAACAATAAAAAAAAAATGAACATAAATTATGGAGATAATTTGCTTCATCTTATTACCATTATAATAAAAATACATTTCGTAGTTCACAATATTAATATTTATCGAGTCTATGTGCTCTCAATTACATATGACATTTGTGTGTGTATCGTACTTTACTATGCTGCGGATTTGTGGTCCGGACTTGTGTCCGCGACGCACACGGCAGCGTTCTTTTATTTTTATTTTTTTAATTAATTAATTAATTATTTTTACGATTTTCTCTTTAAAATCGAATTATAATATTAATTATAAAAAATTAAACCGAAAACTTTTTTAAGATGTGCATGGAGTGCGGCGTAAGGTTAGGTGCCATAACAAACCTCATTCACGCAGTTGATATGATAAGCGACTTTGCGTTCGCATCAATTTGCGACTTTCATTGTAACAATATTTCTCACTTTTTTTTCCTATTGTAGCACCGTCTCGTCAAAAATTAAAAAAAATCTTAAACTCTCCCCTTTGCCTCTTCAAAATTCAAATATTTAGAACCCTTTGTCCCCTCTTTCCTTCTAAAAAATCTAAACATTTCGAACCATTCTCCTTGGAACTCTCACATTGCCTTTCACCGTCTTTGTTAATAAACTCTCTCAGTGTCGACTCATCTGCTTATGGCTGTTCATTTTCATGTACATGTCCATATTCTACTATCTATCTTTTAGCTCTATGCTTCTACCTCGTCTTAGGGTTTAGGATTTAGCAAATTATAACAACTGCGAAATCATAGCTATTACAATGTTATTTCTGCTGTAACCACGTTGTAAAAGTTATGATATTTTAGCTACTACAAGGTTCTTATTCTGGTTAGTAATTGTAGCAACTACCAAATCTTAGCTGCTACAACATTCTGGTCTAATCACATTGTAGCAGCTAGTAAATCATAATTGTTACAACATGGTGGGACAACAAACAAGAACGTTATAGCTGCTACAATGTTCAGATTTTAAATTTTTTAAATTTAAATACTTAAGTAATATTTTTAATTTATGGGAACTTGCACATTTCCATGATTATTGTGACTTTAGTTGTACAATAAATAATATGTGACTTTAGTTATATAATATATGAGATATGTTATTGTTGAGTTATCTATTGTCATGTAATGCTTAAAGTAGATTGGTAATCCAGAGCAGAACATCTATTTCTATGTACAAGTTTGAATCTTTGTATTCCAACAAGACCTAGTTCAGAACTTTAGATAATTGAAGAATTTGACATTCCCCAATAATGGAAGAAAATGACGGCAAGGGGTACCTATACACTCCCCAATTTGCAAATGTTTGAAAGCAAAAAATTGAGATAAAATTCTCATCACTAGAGGATGCATTTTCGTTATATAACTAATATCTATGAGAAGCTAGATTTATCGCAAGGATGAATAATAGCAAGAAAAATAAGAAAACAAATGACGTTGTCTAGCTAGAAAATATTTGTATGTTTTAAAGAAGTCTATACAGATGATCAACGAAATAAATAGGCAAAAGGGTGTCAATGAAAAAGGAAAGAGTGTGTGGTGAAGTTAGAACTGGTTATATGTCATAAAGATTTCAATTGTCAAGGAATAAACTAGACCTAATTAGATTGTCACTAACTTCATAGAAAGTCATAATCATCCACTCTCGACTCCTTCAATGGTGCATTTGATGCACTCACAACGTAATGTTTTGGCAGGAAAGAAAATATTGACTCAACAATTTTCAAAGGTCAATGTGCTAACTTATCAACAAATGTGATTATTAGAGATAGGTTTAGAGGGCATGAGTGGGTAAGTTGCATAGAAAGAGATATGAGAAACTTTGAGAAAGAGCTAAGGGATGAACAAAAGGGCATCAATGTAGAAACACTAATTGAGTTATTTGCATCTGAGAAAGAAAACAATTCAGCTTTTTCTTTGATTACAAAATGATTCAGATAACAGATTTAGTAGGTGTTTTTGGATGGATCATGTATCAAGGATGACATATAGAGTGTGTTTGGTTCAAGTTATCATGTATAACGTTGGTTATGTGATTACTTGGTAATCACATAACTAATGTTATGAGGAATAAAACATAACAAAATGTTGTTTGGTTCAATCTAGGTAATGCAACAATAACATGTTTGTTTGAAGGTTTTAATGAATAACCTAGTTTAATATTTTACTATATTATCCTTAGTTAAAAAACCAACCATACATATTATTATTATTATTATTATTATTATTATTATTTTAAACTCTACATTTTTTTTTACTTTTCTAATTTGCCAACAAATGTGATTATTAGAGATAGGTTTAGAGGGCATGAGTGGGTAGGTTGCACAGAAATAGATATGGGAAACTTTGAGAAAGAGCTAAGGGATAAACAAAAGAGTATCGATGCAGAAATACTAATTGAGTTATTTACATCTGAGAAAGAAAAAAATTCAGCTTTTCCTTTGATTACAAACTAATTCAGATAACATATTTAGTAGGTGGTTTTGGATGGATCATGTATCAAGGATGACATATAGGGTGCGTTTGGTTCAAGTTATCATGTACAACCTTGGTTATGTGATTACTTGATAATCATATAACCAAGGCTAAGGGGAATAAAACATAACCAAATGTTGTTTGGTTCAACATTGGTAATGCAACAAAAATATTTTTGTTTGAAGGTTTTAATGAATAACCTAGTTTAATATTTTATTACATTACCCTCAGTTACAAAACCAACCATACATATTATTATTATTATTATTATTATTACTATTGATCCGGCGGTAAGAATGGGGGGCCCACCTTCTGAAGGGTCCCAACCTAAGGACGGATGGAAGGCTGGCCAAGAGGGTAATGGTCCGAGCGGAGCTAGAGATAACCCATCCGTGGGCTTGGGTTTCCGACGCCAAGGCAAGAAGATCGAAGGGCCGAGCGGAAGTCCGCTCGGCTGGGACCGAAGGGCCGATCGAGTGATCCGTTCGGCCAGGATAGGGGCGAGGGTACAAAGGTGGCCGAACGGCCTATGCGCTCGGCTCGGGTTATGGGATATCAGCAGGAGCACGTCCGATGATTATGCCTTGCACAAAATCGCACGATGGAAGATCTTGCTGTCACATCATGGGAAGGTTGGCGCAGTAACAGTAGGTTCTCATGGACGTCTTCCTGACAGATCCATGATTCAGGCATGGCCCTTCTGACAGACCCATACTTGAGCATGGTCAAAGGCATGTGGTTGCTTTGACTGGAGCACCCAGGTTTCCTCCAGAGGTCTATATAAGGCTTCCATTTCTCCACCAGAGGTAAGCGAAATCTTGATTCGGGAGCCACCTTTTTGTTATTCCTCGCCTGACTTGAGCGTCGGAGGACCGTCGCCGGGACACCCCTCCCGGCTCGGTTTTGTTGCAGGTTCACCGGAGCATTCGAGGACTCCGCAGGAAGCGCCACGTGCCCAGCGTCCCTTGACTCCTGATTCGGACAGGATCAACTATTATTATTATTATTATTATTATTTTAAACTCTATAGTTTTCTACTTTTTTTCTTCACATTTTCTTTATTTTTATGTTTTTTTTTTATTTTTTACGTTTTTTTTTCATTGTTTATTTTTTTATGTTTTTTTATTATTTACCGTTTTTATTTTTTATTGTTTATGTTTTATATTTTTTTTTACACTTTTTACTTTTTTTTCTATCTTTCTAAATTTTTATGTTTTTCCATTTTTTAATTACTTTTAATTTTTTTTCCCATTTTTACTATTTTTTAATATTTTTATATATTTTTTACATTTTTTATTTTTTTAGGTTTTTTTATTTTTTTAAATTTTTTTGACGTTTCTTATTTTTTTCATTTTTAAATTTTTTAAGTTTTTTTTTAATTTTTTTTACATTTTTTCTATTTTTCCTATTTTTTACGTTTTTTAATTTTTTTTTACTTTTTTTCTATTATTTTAATTTTTTATGTCTTTTCCATTTTTAAATTATTTTTCGTTTTTACTATTTTTTACTTTTTAATATTTTTTACATTTTTAAATTTTTTTAATTTTTTATTATTTTATTATTTTTTATTTTTTGTGTCTTTTTTATTTTTATTTTATTTTTTATATTTTTTCATTTTTTTTAATGTTTTTCTTTTTTGTCATATTTTTCTAGTATCCGAGGGTATTTTGGATAAAAAAAATTTATTAACCTCGGAATCAAGAAAAATCTCAGTTTTTCAAAGTTTTTTGATTTCAGGTTGCATGCCCCTTTCGCTGACATGTCGGGTATGGAACATTACTCAGGAATCATCGATTACCTATACAAACAAAGTTTTTATTGATAACCTTGGATGGATAACCAATGTTATCAAGGATAACCCCCAACCAAACGCACCCATAGTGTATTTAATGATATAGTTGTATTTAATACGACTTATAACATCAACAAATATAGGTTAATTTTTGTATTATTTGTAGGAGTTAATCATTATGATTAAATAATTATTTTTTGTTGTGATTTTATAAGTGATGAGACAACTGAGTCTTTTGTTTGACTGCTTAACAAGTTCATAGCAATCATGCCTAAAGGTGCACCAAACGTGATCATCACTTATCAGGATTTTGCTATGATAAAAACCATTGCCCAAATTTTTCCTTAGACAATACATATTCTTTGTGGTACATACTTAACAAGTTACTAGATAAATTGAATCCTTTGATTTTTCATGACTACTATCAAAGTATAAAAATGTCATTGGAAAGTCTACAACACTGGATGAATTTGAGAATTCATGGGAAGAGGTTATCAAGTGTGCTAACTTAGAAAAAAAATGATTTGTTATCATTGATGTATGAATTGATACACAAGTGGGTGCCAACATATATTAGCTATGTATTTTATACTGGAATGTCAAGTTGTCAGAGATCTAAAAGCTCATATTCATTTTCAAGAGATATATGTCTTAAATAAAAACTCATTGATGGATTTTGTCATCTATTTCAATAGGACGCTGCTAACTATATTGATATGAATGAGCATCCCAGGATTAAAACAAATTGGCAATGAAAACTCAAATGGTTAAGGTGTACATGATAAATAAATGGCAGAGTTTCAAAGTCAAATGAATGAGAGTCCTGGTTATTATGTGCAACAAACATCTATAGGAGTTGAGTTAGTAGTTTACCATATGATACAATTTTAAAGTTATTTTTCCTCCAAACCAAGGATCCTCACACATGACAAAAAAAGAGACTACTTATCCTGTAGCTATAAAAAATTTGAGTTCGATGGCATTCTATGTAGATATATGGTAGTTTATTTTCATATCAACTAAGTATTTCATTTTCTTGATATGTATATAATCAAATGACGGATACGAGATGCAAAGGTTGGAGCAATCTCTGCTTTGGAAGGGTAAAATTTCATCGATGATCAAGATCTAGAAAGGTTTTTGATGTCAAGATACTTGAGTTATCCTATAAAACTTCAGTATTAATTGAGGACTCATCTTTGACTGATGAGGAGATAAACTTCTTGGATGAACAATTCAATTGTATCTACAACAAAATTAAAGAAATGAACATTAGTAAAACATACGATGATGAAAGTCAAAGGAAGAAATCTATAGATGAGACCCTTGATATTATTGATTCTTCTTTAGTAAAAACAAAGAGATGTAAGAAGAGATTGAAATTATCGAATGAGAAGTCAACCTCAAAGTCTAGGCTATGTCTTTGATACGGACATCGAGGTGTGTCACATGACAAGCACAACTGTCCAATTTTGTAGCAAAGGTATGTGTCGATAAATTCTACATTTGTATGATAATTTTATTTACAAATCAAGTAATTTTAAAAAAATTTCTAAGTGTGACGATATGTCAATTGTCAGATCAAGTATAGATAATCATCATAACAACGATGACAATATATATGAAGAAGAGTTGGCATATATAGCTAGTACTATTTCAAAATTTTCATTTTATTTAATTATAGTGGGTTATTGGTTTAGAAAATTTAGTTAATAATTATTTTTATGTTGCAGGTTTAAACAACATACTCTAGTTCTGCATCTTTTGAAGATACATAATGCTTTCAATGTTATGTGTATTAGTCGGTTAAATTCAAATAGTTATCTGTGTTAGTTAACTATAATATATTATAATTAGTGACTATGTTCCATTAACTGTTATGTGTTGGAATTAGTTTCTAATGTATAGTCTAAATTACAATTAGTATCATTTATTTTGTTGTTTGATCTCAATGGTTCTTTTGAATATTTGTTTTGTACTTATGTGACTATGGTTTACTACTTAAATATTTTCTATTTGTATAAGGTTGTGAACCACGTTGTACCAGCTACAGAACTATAATTTCTACAACATGTTTGTGCAAGCTCTGAACCATATTATAGTAGCTACGGTTTCGTAACTGCTACAATATCAAATTTGTATTGTAATAGCTACGAAACTGTAGCTGATACAACATGTTTGTACAAGTTGCGAACCATGTTGTATGAGATATGGTTTCGTAGTTGCTACAATGCCAAACTTGTGTTATAGCAGCTATAGAACTGTAGCTGCTGCTACAACGTGTTTGTACAAGCTGCAAACTATGTTGTAGCAACTATAAAATCATAGCAGCAACAATGTCAAACTTGTGTTGTAGCAACTACGGAACTGTAGCTGTTACAACATGTTTGTTTAAGCTACGAACCACGTTGTAGTAGTTACGGTTTCATAACTGCTACAATGTCAAACTTGTTTTACAACGTGTTTGTACAAGTTGCGAACCACGTTATAGCAGTTACTTTTTTCGTAGTTGCTACAACGTGTTTGTACAAGCTGTGAATCACATTGTAGTAACTATGGTTTCATAGCTGCTACAATATCAAACTTGTGTTGTAGCAGCTACAGAACTGTCACTACTACAACATGTTTATATAAGTTGCGAATCATGTTGTAGCAGCTACAGTTTCCTAACTGCTACAATATCAAACTTATATTGTAGCAGCTATGAAACCGTATCTACTACAACGTATTAGTATAAGGTTGAGATAGATCAACCTATTGGAACCCCAAGATGTTTTGATGTGATCAAACAAGTTAAGTTAGGTCCTGTTTGGTTTAACCCTTGTGTCTAAGTGTGCAGGAGCTTAGGAGCATAGGAAGTCGAGTGGAAGACGTGGCTAGTGAGAAAGATGCCACGGGGAGAGAGCCGACGGGCTCGGTGCGTCCGAGGGACGAGGTACAATAAAAGAGTACACCGGTGGACGAAAAGAACGTACGCGACGTTCGAGGGATGAGAAACCGGGGAGGAAGGCTGCTCGAGGAGAAAGCCGAAACTTGGGTTTGGGTGAGCCCTTTTCCGGATGGCCGAGATCACCCAAGAAGTGGAGCCGGAGCGAAAGACCCGGATCGAGGCGTGCTGAATCGGAGCAGAAGACTCGGACTGAAAAAGTCAACAGTGTTAACTTTTTCAGTCTGGGGCGCTCGGACCTGGATTTTATCCAGATCACAGTCAAACGTGATCTATGCAAAAAGGGATAAAGTTTTATCTCCTCCCAGGCGCCTGGAACCCTTCCTAGCGCCCCGACCAAAGCTATAAATATAGCCTTGGTCCAAGAAGCTAAACAACAACTTGTAATTCATTTCTGTTTGTTCTACTTTTCTTTGTGTGCTGTTAATGCTGTAAGAGGTACTCCGCCCGAAGGAGATCTTCATATAGTGCGCTTTATTCTCCTTGGATTAGCAATCTTCTGATTGCAAACCAAGTATCTCCTTTGTGTCTATTTCCTGTTTAATTAGTCTCTTTATTTTTAATTACAAGTATTCTTAATTTAGTTATAAGTCGAGAAAGGGTTGATTTAATTTTGCAGGGCAATTCATCCCTCCCCTCTTGCCGACCTCCAAAGGGACCAACTAGTGGTATCAGAGTGAGGATGCTTCAGAAGGACTAACCGCCGACCGAAGCAAAGCAACCAATGGCCGGACCAAGCATCGTTCCACCAAAATTCGAGAGAGACTTCGCACACTGGAAACGTCGTATGGAGGTATTTCTGAAAATAGACTTTGAAATTCATTTAATAATAAAATATGGTTTTGTAGCTCCTATGAATCAAAATGGAGAGGAAAAAGAAGAAAGTCTTTGGATGAAGAAAGAACAAAATGATTTCATAGCAAATAACTGGGCGAAATATCACTTGCTGAGCGTGTTGCCGCCTCAAGAAGTCAACCGCATCAGAAGTTACTTGTCGACCAAAGAACTCTGGAAAAAATTCCTGGAACTCCATGAAGGCACATCCGAAGCTAAACTTACAAGACGAGACATACTTCGAAACAAATTGAGAAATATCCGTTTGGAAAAAGGTGAGATGATAGTCGATCTACACGCAAAGGTAAAAGAACTAATCACCGGACTCGAAAACCTTGGTGAAACAGTAACTAACCGAGACACGATACGCTACGCACTCAATGTCTTTCCCAGGACTCCAGAACGGACCTCAATAATCGACGCCTACTACATCTCGAAGGACCTGGAGTTAAGTACCCTAGAGGAACTCTTTTTTACTCTTGAATTACATGAAACCAGATGTGCAGGGACATCAAAAGACTCAAGCCAGATTATGGCGCTAAATACAACTAAGAAGGATGAACCCGAGTCAGACTCAGAAGAAGATCAAGAAGCTTATATGGTAAAAAATTTCAAAAAATTCTTTAGATCTAATAAATTTGAAGAAATGCTGAATAAGAAAAATTCAAAAAATAGAAGAAGGGTTCGTTGCTACCAGTGTCAAAAGGAAAGACACTTAAAAGAAGATTGCCCAGAACTCAAGAAGGATAAAGTCAAGATACCTAAGAAGTACAAGACTCTAAAAGCTACTTGGGACAACAGTTCATCATCTGAGACCGAAATACACGAATATGTCAGTATAGCACTGATGGCAAACCATGAAGAGAAAATCACATTAGAAGCCAGCATCGATGAAGGGGGAGCACTTTCAGATGAATGTAGTGAAGCAGGGAGAGAGTCATACTTCAAGTCTGATATAGTAAGTGAGGTATACCTCTTACCTCCTGATCAGTTTTATTATGGTATTAAATCTATGGCAAAATCTATGTACAAATTAAAAAGTAAAAATAATAAATTAAAGAATGAAAATTTAAAAACAAAAAGAATTTTAGCAAAATCATGTCTGATAGAAGATTTTGATAAAGTAAGACTTGAAAATGATAAATTAAAAAAAGAAATAGAAAACTTGAGAAATTCTACTTATTCAAATATTTCAGCTTTTAGAAACTATAGAGGCTTAAACTGGTACTATAGGTTTCATAAAAGTCAGATTAGAAAAATATCAAAAGCTTATGTATCTAGAAAATGTTGGATCATGAGGAATCGATAGAGGGGGGGTGAATATCGAAAAACGTTCGAAACGAGTAAGCGCAGCGGAAAAGTATAACAGAAGGACAATGCTAACACAGGTTCTTTTTACTTGGTTCGGAGCCTGTGTCGACTCCTACTCCAAGGCCTGTACTCGTTGAATACTTTCGTTGGGCAATCCACTAGCAATTCGAATAATGTATTACAATGATTAAGTACAGAAAAGCTAGAAGTAGAATACCGACAAATGTAACACAATAAGAAAAGAATGGAGCTTGTCGGAGCAGAGTCGCAGCGTTGCAGGAGCGCAAGAGAGCAGATCGTCAATTCAAAAGTTGTTATTGAAGCACCACCCCTGCCCCTTCCTTTATATGAAGCTCGGGGCGCCCCGGTTCCCCTCCGGGCGCCCTGGTGGGACGTGGCAGGTCCAACCAGTGAGCTCCACGTGGTGACGATGTGTTTGGATAAAATTAGCCTCCCGGGTGCCCGGACCTCCGGGCGCCTGGACCACCTTTTTCCAGGGAACACCTTTCCTGCAAAACAAGGTTAGTCCAAGGCAAATAGATAATGTATATCCTGCAAAACAGAGTGTTAGCACAGTTCATAAGTCCAATATAAAAGGTATGACTTAGATTCCGTCTTTTCGAGACCGGAAACTAGTCACGATCTCGACTTAGATATCCGAAATGGATCGAAGCCGGATCGATGCCTAATGTTCCCTTTCCGGGAACACGTCATCACAGTCACTCCCTTCCAGTGACTTACCTTTACTCACCTTCCAGACGTCCGGTCAGCCCTTAGACCCGTCTAGACTTTTTGCCAAGCGTTCGGTCAGCCCGTCGACCCGCTTGGACTTTTCGCCAGCTATCCGGTCAGCCCGTCGACCTAGCAGGACTTCTCGCCAAGCGTCCGGTCAGCCCGTCGACCCACTTGAACTTCGTGCCAGCTATCCGGTTAGCCCATCGACCTAGCTGGATTTCTCTGCACACTCGCTCAGAGTGTTAGATCACGACAAACCTAACTTAATCTGATTTGTCATTCATCAAAACCTGAGTTAGACCGTTAGTGTTAACCGCACCAACAAAAAATATCTGATTAATCCTGTAGGAAGGAACCTCTATTATATTCCAAAAACGTGTTTAAATTAAAAGAATAATTAAGACTTAGGGCTTTCAGGTAGAAAATTGAATATTTGAATTCATTAAAAGGCTTTGTCTAGAAGTGATTGATGATCTAATAACCAAGAAGGCCTAATGTCTCGCCACAGCCTGGAAGCTGATTTCTGAATTAAATATTTAATTGACAAACTGATAAGCATAAAATAGTTAATTATTTTTAATATTTGTCAATGGTTTAACACTTATTGAAATTTCTTCTAAAAATTTCACTTAGAAAAATTCAATATTTCAATTATTTATGTTAAAAATATTTTTTAAGTTATTTATTCCGTTGCATAAAAATTTTATTTTTAACTTAGAAAATTAAATTATTCTTACTTAGAAATTTTCTTAAATAGAAATTTTTCTGCCTGGAAATTTTTCTCAATTAGAAATTTTATTGCAATTTTTTTTTAAGTGTTAAAGTTGTTGGGACCGAAAAGTAGCTAGGGGGGATGAATAGCTCGTCGCGTGCTCGTTGCTCGGCGTTGCTTGTTTCTTCAAAGATGCGCAGCCGAAAATACAGAAACAAACCACACAACGCTAACAAGGTTGGTTTACTTGGTATCCACCTCACAAGAGGTGACTAGTCCAAGGATCCACACCTACACACACACCCTCCACTAATAAAACTCTCCTTTATGGTAACTACCAAGGGCGGAGAAGCCTTACAAGACTCAATACAAGAAGAAAGGGAAAGGTAATGAAATACAAGCTTACAATGAGAGTAAAAACCCTAACCCTAGTTTCTTCTTCTTGCTTTGATCCGCCTCTTGACTTGGAAGAACCTCCAAGAGCCTTCAAGAACTGGCGATCTCGAGCTTGAGAAGAGCTGTGGAGAAGCTGGTGAAGATCTGAAATGAATCGGTGAAGAGATGCCGAAGACAACGCTCACCTACGGCTCAAATACGACGCAACGGTCGGATCCCGATCGATTCGATTATTCCCAATCGATCGGGGAGGCTTTGGATCGATCCACGGATCGATCCAGAGCGCCTCTGTGCTCTGGAAAAACGCCTGGATCGATCCATGGATCGATCCAGCGCTTATCGCGCGAAGCAGCAGCGTCTCAATCGATCCACTGATCGATTGGGACCTCTGGATCGATCCACTGATCGATCCAGAGGCTCTCTGTTCGCTGGGAAAGGCCTAGATCGATCCACTGATCGATCCAACTCTTGGTTTTTGCCTAAAACCAAGTCCCAAGCCTCTCAAACCAACATCAGGTCAACCTTGACCTGTTGGTACATCATGCCTAGCATCTGGTCACTGCTTTGACCTGCTAGGACTTCCCACCAAGTGTCCGGTCAATCTCTTTGACCCACTTAGACTTTTCTCTTCGTGCCAAGTATCCGGTCACTCCCTTGACCTACTTGGACTTTTCTCTTCGTGCCAAGTATCCGGTCACTCCCTTGACTTACTTGGACTTTTCTCTTCGTGCCAAGTATTCGGTCACTCCCTTGACCTACTTGGACTTCCCAACACCAGATGTCCGATTATCCTTGATCCATCTGGATTTTCCCTTGCCTGGCTTCACTCACCAAGACTTCCATTCTGCCTAGCTCCACTCACTAGGACTTTCACCTGACTTCACTCACCAGGATTTCCTTCTGCCTAGCTTCACTCACTAGGACTTTCACCTGGCTTCACTCACCAGGATTTCCTTCTGCCTAGCTTCACTCACTAGGACTTTCACCTGGCTTCGCTCACCAGGATTTCCTTCTGCCTGGCTTCACTCACCAGGACTTTCCTTCTGCTTGACTTCACTCACCAGGACTTCTCTTCTGCCTGGCTTCACTCACCAGGACTTTCCTTCTTCTGCCTAACATCCCAGTTAGGACTTCCCAGTCAGGTATCCGAAGCCTCTTGACCTACTAGACTTTTCTTCATTTACACTGATCAGTCCCTGATCAGAATCTCCTCACATGAACAACTGCACCTGCATTGTCCATTGTGTCTACATGTATTGTCAAACATCGAAACTATGACCAAGACTCAAGCTTGGTCAACTCAGTCAACCTTGACCTAAGGGATATCGCACCAACAAAAGTTAACCTTAGACTTGTTAAGAAACCCTATTTTTTTATGTGATCAAAGGGGGAGAAGGATATTAAGTCTAGGGGGAGGTATGGTATCATCCAATTTTTAAACTAAAAAGTCTTTTTGCACTTATTTGCAAAATTAATTACTTTTACATTGCATTGTTTACCCTAGCTTAACTTGGGTTGTTCACATCAAAAAGGGAGAGATTGTTGGAGCTCCAAGGTGTTTTGATGTGATCAAACAAGTTAAGTTAGATCCTGTTTGGTTTAACCCTTGTGTATAAGTGTGCAGGAGCTTAGGAGCATAGGAAGTCGAGCAGAAGACGCGGCTAGTGAGAAGGACGGCACGGGGAGAGAGCCGACAGGCTCGGTTCATCCGAGCGACGAGGTTCCACGGAAGAGTACACCGGTCGACGAAAAGAACTTACGCGACGTTCGAGGGACGAGAAATTGGGGAGGAAAGCTGCTCGAGGAGAAGGCCGAAACTTGGGTTCGGGTGAACCCTTTTCCGGATGGTCGAGATCACCCAAGCAAGCGGAGCCGGAGCGGAAGACTCGGATCAAGGCGAGTTGAACCGGAGAAGAGGGCCCGGACTAAAAAAGTCAACACTGTTGACTTTCTTGGTTCGAGCGCCCGGAACCCTTTCGGGTGCTCGGACCTGGATTTTTTCCAGATTACAGTCAAACGCGATCTATGTGAAAAGGGATAAAGTTTTATCCCCTCCCAAGCATCTGGAATCCTTCCAGGCACCCCAACCAAGGCTATAAACATAGTCTTGGTCCATAAAGTTGAACAACAACTTGTAATCCATTTCTGTTTGTTCTACTTTTCTTTATGTGTCATTAACGCTATAAGAGACTACTCCGCCCGAAGGAGATCTTCAGATAATGCACTTCATTCTCCTTGGATTAGCAATCTTTTGATTGTAAACTAATTGACTCTTTTGGGTCTATTTCCTGTTTAATTAGTCTCTTTATTTTTAATTACAAGTATTCTTAATTTAGTTATAAGTCGAGAAAGAGTTGATTTAATTTTGCAGGGCAATTCACCTCTCCCCTCTTGCCGGACTCCAAAGGGACCAACACAACCCACCGTTCAACATTAAAAGTAAAAGTTATAAATTCTATAAGATGAACAAAATAAGGAAGATAGTCGTAATAAGACACTAACAAAACAAAATGAATATCAACAAAATGATCCTTCCGGCCTACAGACTTATAAAGCAAGCACCTAGTAATCTTTTCTTTCCAGCAGATTGATGGCCTCTTTCAGAGCTGCATGGATAACCTCCAGTGTTTGAAGTGTTAGAGTGTATACTAAAAGCCTAGCTTTTGGTATAAATATTTATCTAGAAATAAGAATCACATTGGTCAAATGTCTACATTTATGATAAATGTAGTTGTTCAATTAATTTATATTGTGGATAACATGGTGTGTGGTGTCACACACAGAGGATCATGTTATCAGTACCTTATAAATTATAAACAGTAGCTCACGACCATAATGGAAAGGAACAAACCATTGAAAGGTCGTAGTGTAATTAGGTATTAGTTTATCTTAACTATATAATTACACTAGTACACTTAGAGTGTATTGAGTAGGACCATTAGAGGTCGTTTCTTTTATACTGACTTTATAAAGAAACAAAGACCTCAGTTATTATGGAAGTGTGTGCTCTTAATCCTAATATAATAATAAGCACATATATTTGATATTTATTTCTTTAATTTATCAATGGGTGAGATTTAGTTCGATGAATCAATAAGCCCGATAAGTTGGGAAATGATATCACTTATAGTGTGTGTTGTTGATTATAGAAGGAAACTGTGTCCTAGTGATCTAGGTTGAGAATGTCCCCAAGAGGAGCTCATAAGGATTGTCATGTTAAACCCTGCAGGTGGACTTAGTCCGACATGACGATGAAGTTGAGTGGTACTACTCTTGGAGCTAGATATTAATTAAGTGAGTTGTCAGTAACTTACTTAATTAGTGGACATTTGTTATCTTAAACACAGGGAGACTAACACACTCATAATGAGAAGGAGCCCAAAATGTAATTTGGGATTGGTGCGGTAGTTCAATAATAGTTCTCTAGTGGAATGAATTATTATTGATAAAATTAAGTTGTGTGTTCGGGGCGAACACGGGATGCTTAATGTTATCGGGAGACCAAAACCAATTCCTCCTCTCGGTCCCTATCGTAGCCTCTAGTATATAGAGATTTATGTTAGGATCCTTCGTACTCGGCTAGAGAGGGGGGTGTGAATAGCCGCCCCAAATCGATCGCGTTTCTTCCTACAATTCGTTAGCGCAGCGGAAAAATAAACAAGGAAACGAAAACAAGAAGATCAAACCTCAACGCGTCGATGTAACGAGGTTCGGAGATGATACTCCTACTCCTCGGCGTGTCCGTAAGGTGGACGAAGCCTCTCAATCCGTCGGTGGATGAGTCCCCGGAAAACCGGCTAAATCAAACTCCTTCTGGGTGGAGAAACCTCGCACAATGTCTTGCAACAGAATAAAAAGTACAAGAATACAGAAGAAACTAAGTACAATACAAGAATGTAATAACCTAGCTTGCCTTCTTGTCGATTGGATGAAGCAGCAAGCGTCGAAAAAGTGATAGGAAGCTCACGCGAAGCTTTGGACGAGCTCAACAAAGCTCAAGCGCAGCAGCAAAGGAAGGAGGAAGAAGAAGAAGAAGAAGCGTGCTCGCAGCAGCCTCCTTTTATAACCCGCAAGAAAGCGAAGAAAACACGAAGAAATCTGGCCGTTGTCGCATAGCGGCTAGTGCTGATCGATGCGTGGACCGATCAGCTCCATGTGGATCGGTCCACGACCGATCCATTCCCTAACTTCGCTTCTCCCGATCGGTCCATGGACCGATCAGAAGCTCGGTCCTCCAGGATCGGTCGGGAACCTCTGATCGGTCCGTAGACCGATCAGCTTCTTCCGAACTTCTTTGCGCCTCGATCGTTGTCCGACGGCCCGCATCGATCAGAACTAATCTGATCGGTCACCGACCGATCAAGAATCAATGAGAGCTTCGTTGGATCCGATCGGTCACCGACCGATCGAGCAACAGATCACCGGATCGGTCGGTGACCGATCCGAGCTTGGTTTTTGCCCAAACCAAGTCCCAAGACTTCAAACCAATATCCGGTCAACCTTGACCTATTGGTACTTCATCCCTAGCATCCGTCACTCCCTTGACTGCTAGAACTCCCGCCAAGTGTCCGGTCAATCCCTTTGACCTACTTGGACTTTCCAACACCAAGTCCGATCATCCCCGATCCATCTGGATTTTCCTTGCAGCTTCACTCACAGACTCTCACCGCTTCACTCACCAGATTTCCACCGCCCAACATCCCGTTAGGACTTTCCCACCGCCTCGCTTCACTCACCGGGACTTTCCACACCGCCTAACATCCCGCTTAGGACTTTCCCACCGCTCGCTTCACTCACAGACTTTCCAACCGCCTAACATCCCACTTAGGACTTTTCCACCGCTCGGCTTCACTCACGGGACTTTCCAACCGCCTAACATCCCAGTTAGGACTTTCCCATTGCTTCACACTAGGACTTCTCCGTGCCAAGTCTCCATACTTGGACTTTTCCAGTGCCAAGTCTCCATACTTGGACTCTTCCCGTGCCAAGTCTCCATACTTGGACTTTTCGCGTGCCAAGCTCCCTGCTTGGACTTTTCCAGTGCCAAGCTCCCTGCTTGGACTTTTCCGGTGCCAAGTCTCCATACTTGGACTTTTTCCCGAATCAGGTCAACCAGGTCAACCTTACCTACGGTTGCACCAATAATTTCCCAATCATCTATTCTTGTCCCATATCAAGAATAGAACTCTCTCACGAGTGTCAAACATCAACATGCAACTCAACTAGGTCAACCTTGACCTAAGGTTGCACCAACAATCTTCCCAAGTCAAACATCAAAATACAACTCGAGTCAAGTCAACTCGAGTCGGGTCAACCAGGTCAACCTTGACCTAAGGTTGCACCAACAATCTCCCCCTTTTTGATGTTTGACAAAACCATAATCAAGTTAGGTTAACCCGATAACCTAACTTAGGTTTTCCAACCATCTTCCAATGTCCAATGTTCTTCCCTTGAACATTCTCTGGACATTCTCCCCTTAGGTTAACCCGATAACCTAACTTGGGTTCTCCAATAATTCTCCCCCTTTTTGACACACATCAAAAAGTATTCCAATGTTCTTCCTTGACAATCTTTCCCTAGCTTAGGTTAAACCGATAACCTAACTTGGGTTCTCCAATAATTCTCCAATGAACGCTCTCCCCTTTTTGACACACATCAAAAAGAAAAAGGAGAGTATCAAGGTCAAGAGTTTCTTCCTAATGAAAGTCCCATACCTTTCATTGAAACTCTTAATTTCCCCCTTGGTACTAAACTCAACAATCAACTTAGCGATAATCCCATATCACTAATCCTCAAAAATCTTAAGGAGTAAAAACTCCCCCTAAAAGTCAACTCCCCCTTGACTAATAGGTAAAACTCCCCCTAAAGATCAACTCCCCCTTGACCATTGCACCAACAATGTCTTGGAGAGTTTCAAACCTTCAGAAATTCGAAACTCAACTCCAAAAACTGAAATTTCAGACACCTGCTGAAAATCAGAACCTGGCACGCACTGATCGGTCCCCAGACCGATCAGAAACCACCTGGATCGGTCCCCAGACCGATCCACGCTTCACTGATCGCACTGGATCGTCACTGATCGGTCACCAGACCGATCAGGCCTTCCCTGGATCGGTCCGGTGACCGATCCACATTCTGAAATCAGATTTCTGATTTTCCTTCTCCGGAAATTCAGAAACTCCTAATAAATTCCAGAAAATTCCAAAAATCGTAAAATTTTGAGGATACACTCCTCATACCATATACTATCACAGAAAAATAATTTTCTATGAAAATAGTTTCCATTTTCAAATCTTGATACAAAATTCGAAAACTTTGAAATAGTTCAAAGTTAAGTCAATTTTGTATCATAATGTTCAATGATGAATGCAATCACTAGGAAAGCTTCATCAAGGTTTTTCAAATCAATTTTAAAATGCTTTTAAAACCATTTGAATTTAGGACCATAATCTTTGGGCTAGATGTACATGACTTGTACACAAGCTTTCCCTATGATCCTCCTTTCTTGAATTAGGCTCATCTAGGTACAAGGACTATGCACCTTGATCCTAACTCATGATCCTAATATCTCACACACATCTAAGGTGTATCAAACCACATTCAAGTCAATTTGATGTGAGATATGAGTTTAGGTATCTTAGACTAAGGTCTCATGCATTTTCTAAACACAAATTTGATCTCAATATCAAAATGTGTTTTTCATCCTTAAATCAATTCAATTGATTATTAATGCAAGAGATGATGACATGGCATAAAATGGTATCATAAATGAAAACATGTGTCAATGTCATGATGTCATGGCATAAAGTTTGAAACTAAACTAACACATGACATATAAATAACCTAAGCATTATCATGACATTTCAAATGATCATAAATTAAATATGATGTCATGACATGGCATATGGTAAACAATCATGGTAAGTTAGCACAAATGAAATACCTAAATTCCCTATCTAAGTATCCTTAGCCTTAGCTAACTTAAAATCTAACCCTAGATTGCCCATATATCCCTAAGAGAAAACCAAAATCCCAATTATGGTTTTTCTCTAGGTTTCCTTAAATTGTGCCAAATAAGATTAAAATATTCTCACTTTGGCACACTTTACTCTTCCAAGGAGTGAATGATAATTCCATTTCATTTTCAAAGGTTCACAAAACCTTGAAAATGCTCCTTGAGTGTCAATTTCCTCAAAGTTGGGTTAACTACCCTTCTTATTGGAGTTGACACTCTCTAACCCATTTATGGGGTAGAGAAGATGCTCCTAGGAACCCAATACCTATTTGAGCTCATTGGGTTCACTAAATATTCACTAGGGATAACTTCCCTAGCAACCCTCCTAATGACCCTCTTAGGCTTTGAAGCCTTGGTCATTTGGGTCTCATCAAGGTCAACTATAGGGGTGACTCCCCTTGTAACCTTGGTAATGGTCTTCCTAGCCCTTGGTTTTGTTCCATAATCGAATGGAACATTGTGATAAGTGGGCTTGACCATTTGGGACTTAGGTTTGTGACCCAAACCCTTTTTGTCCTTGGACATTGGTTTTTGACCCTTAAACCCTAGAGATGACTTCTCCATGTTTTTAAGAGCCTTTTCTAAATTATCAAGTCTTGACCTCAAGACTTGATTTTCCCTCTCTAATACCTCAAGTTTTAATTTGTCATTTTCTCTTGAGATATTCCTAGGCATGTGTCTAGTCTTCTTGGGATTTCTACCTAGGTTTTCCTTAATTTTAGAAGCGTTAAACCTAGGGTTGGTATTTCTAGTGTTATCCTTACCTAGGCTAACATGTTTAGCACCTAAGCACATGTGTTGATTTCTAGTGTTAACATGCTCATCATTATTTGCAATAGCAATAAAACTACTAGCATGTTTCTTATTTGAATTGCAATAGTGTGCCTTAAAAGGTACCTTAGGGTTTGCCTTAGCTCCCCCTATCGATGTGCATCCCTTGTCCTTGTGAGGTTGCCTCCTCCTTGGACATTGACTCCGATAATGTCCCCTTCGCTTGCATTGAAAGCACACCACGTGCTTCTTGCCTTTGCGTGTTGGGACTCCGGCTCCCTTGACTTTTGGTGCCGGTGGAGTCTTCCTAACCCTCCTTGGACACTTACTCTTATAGTGCCCATGTTTTCTACACTCAAAACACATTATGTGTAATTTGCTTGAAATCACAGTGTTTGAGTTACCTAGGGTTGTGGATGGAGATGAGCTTTCTTCTTCAACCCTTCCGGAGGTGGAAACTTCCTCTTCTTGCTCCGAACTTGAGCAAGAGGAACTCTCCTCCTCTTCTTCCTTGGATGTTGAGTAGCCCTCAACTCCCAATTCGCTCCCTCCATGATGTGAGCTACTTGGCTCACTAGGCTCCTCTTCATGGCTTGAAGTGGAGCTCTCCTCATGGTACTTGGCCAAGTTATCCCACAATTCCTTGGCATTGTTGTATTTACCTATCTTACACAAAATATTCGTAGGTAATGAAAATTCAATTGTTTTAGTTACCTCATTGTTGATCGTGGATTGGTGGACTTGTTCCTTCGTCCACTTGTTCTTCTCTAGAGGCTCTCCTTCTTTATCCATTGGAGGAGAAAACCCTTCTTGTACACAAAACCAGTTCAACATATTAGTCCTAAGAAAATACATCATCCTTACCTTCCAATATGTGAAGTTGTCGTTGTAGAAGGGTGGAATCGTGATGTCTTCTCCGAATTGATCCATCTCTAGCTTTGCTCCCACGGGTGTTGATCCGACGAAGAGCGTCCTCGCTCTGATACCACTTGTTAGGATCCTTCGTACTCGGCTAGAGAGGGGGGTGTGAATAGCCGCCCCAAATCGATCGCGTTTCTTCCTACAATTCGTTAGCGCAGCGGAAAAATAAACAAGGAAACGAAAACAAGAAGATCAAACCTCAACGCGTCGATGTAACGAGGTTCGGAGATGATACTCCTACTCCTCGGCGTGTCCGTAAGGTGGACGAAGCCTCTCAATCCGTCGGTGGATGAGTCCCCGGAAAACCGGCTAAATCAAACTCCTTCTGGGTGGAGAAACCTCGCCACAATGTCTTGCAACAGCAAGATAAACAGAAGTACAAGAATACAGCAAGAAACTAAGTACAATACAAGAATGTAATAACCCTAGCTTGCCTTCTTGTCGACTGGATGAAGCAACAGCTCCAAGCGCCTACAACAGCAGGTGATCCAGCCGGAAGCTCACGCGAAGCTTTGGACGAGCTCAACAAAGCTCAAGCACAGCAGCTCTTAGCAACAGGAAGGAGGAAGAAGAAGAAGAAGAAGCAGGCTCGCAGCAGCAGCCCTCCTTTTATAACGCCAAGAGAAGGGGAAGAAATCTGAAGCGGAAACCAAGACAAGTGGGCTATCGGTCTGTGGACCGATCAGGCTCCATGTGGATCGGTCCACAGACCGATCCATTCCCTAACTTCGCTTCTGTTCCGTCTCTGATCGGTCCATGGACCGATCAGGGAAGCTCCTGATCGGTCCACAGACCGATCAGGGAACCTCCTGATCGGTCCGTAGACCGATCAGGCTTCTCTTCTCCCGAACTTCTTTGCGCCTCTGATCGTTGTCTGATCGGTCTGGCAGACCGATCAGGAACTAATCTGATCGGTCACCAGACCGATCAGTAACCGAACAGAGAGCTTCTGTTCGGTATCTGATCGGTCACCAGACCGATCCAGAGCTTGGTTTTTGCCCAAACCAAGTCCCAAGACTTCCAAACCAATATCCGGTCAACCTTGACCTATTGGTACTTCATCCCTAGCATCTGGTCACTCCCTTGACCTGCTAGAACTCCCTGCCAAGTGTCCGGTCAATCCCTTTGACCTACTTGGACTTTCCAACACCAGAAGTCCGATCATCCCTGATCCATCTGGATTTTCCCTTGCCTGGCTTCACTCACCAGGACTTTCACCTGGCTTCACTCACCAGGATTTCCACACTGCCTAACATCCCAGTTAGGACTTTCCCACCGCCTGGCTTAACTCACCAGGACTTTCCACCCTGCCTAACATCCCAGTTAGGACTTTCCCACCGCCGGCTTCACTCACGGGACTTTCCAACCGCCTAACATCCCGTTAGGACTTTCACCGGCTTCACTCACCGGACTTTCCAACCGCCTAACATCCAGTTAGGACTTTCCCATTGCCTGGCTTCACTCACGGGACTTCTCCGTGCCAAGTCTCCATACTTGACTTTTCCCGTCAAGTCTCCATACTTGGACTCTTCCTGCCAAGTCTCCATACTTGGACTTTTCGCCAAGCTCCTGCTTGGACTTTTTCCAAGCTCCTGCTTGGACTTTTCCGGTGCCAAGTCTCCATACTTGGACTTTTTCCCGAATCAGGTCAACCAGGTCAACCTTACCTACGGTTGCACCAATAATTTCCCAATCATCTATTCTTGTCCCATATCAAGAATAGAACTCTCTCACGAGTGTCAAACATCAACATGCAACTCAACTAGGTCAACCTTGACCTAAGGTTGCACCAACAATCTTCCCAAGTCAAACATCAAAATACAACTCGAGTCAAGTCAACTCGAGTCGGGTCAACCAGGTCAACCTTGACCTAAGGTTGCACCAACAATTTATACTCACCGCATACCCACCTTCTTACCCATCCAATGGGGCCGGCCAAGCTAGCTTGGAACCCAAGCTAGGGCCAGCCAAGACCAAGTGGATGAGCCATGAAGGTGGCCGGCCAAAAGCTTGGGTCCCAAGCTTAGGTGGCCGGCCACTAGAATATTAAAAAGGATTTTTATTAAAATTATTTCTTATGTGGATATCATGATTTTAAAAGAGAGTTAAAAAAATTAAAATTTCCTTTTATAACTTTCTACAAAAGATTAAGAGAAGAGATTAATCTCTTTCCTTATTTATAGTTTAAAAGGATGGTTTTAATTTTTGGTAAAAACTTTCCTTATTTGTAAATCATCTACATGATTAAAAGAGAGTTTAAAATTTGAAATCTTTCCTTATTTGTTGATTAAAGGAGGATTTTAAATTTTAAGAAAACTTTCCTTTTTAAACATGTTCATGATTTAAAAGAGAGTTTAAAAATTAAATATTCTCTTTTATAAGTTTCTATAAAAGATTAAGAAAAGATTTGATATCTTTCCTTATTTGTAGATTGAAAGAGATTTTAATTTTTAGAGATAACTTTCTTTTATCCACATGTTTAAAAGAAAGATTTTAATTTATTAAATTTCCTTTTATAAACCAATCATGAAGGGATAAAATTATTGGAGAAATTTTTATAAATTTCCGGAAACAAATTAGGAAGTTTTAATTCTTGTTTAATTAAAACTCTCCTTGATTTGAGGAAATAAGTGGCCGGCCATGTTTTAGTGAGAAGAAAAATTATTTTAATTAAAATAAATTTTTCCTTTTCATGGCAAAAGAATTAAGGAAGTTTTTATTAAAATTTCCTTATTTGCCAAGACCAAGGATTATAAAAGAGGAGGTAGAGGAGCCTTCATGGGTGAACAACCCCTATTATTTTCTCCCTCTTTTCTTCCTTGGTGTGGCCGGCCTCCTTCCTTTCTCTTTTCTCCATCTTGTGGCCGGACCTCTCTTCCTCCTTGAAGATCAAGTGGTGGCCGGATTTTAGCTTGGAGAAGAAGGAGAGAAAGCTTACATCCCTTGGAGCTTGATTGGTGGAAAAAGATCTTCATCTCTTGTAAGCATAGTGCTTGACCGAAACTTGAAGAAGGTGCTTTGGTGGTTTCTCATCTCGGAAGATCGTTGCCCACACAACGTCCGAGGTTAGAAGAGGAATACGGTAGAAGATCAAGAGGTCTTTCAAAAAGGTATAACTAGTAATTTTTCTTTCCGCATCATACTAGTTATTTTTGGAAATAATACCAAATACAAGAGGCTTACGATTCTAGTATTTCGAATATGTTTTTCGAAGTTGTGTTCTTTTGTTTTATTTTTTCCTTGTGATTTGATTGTTCTTTTCGGTTAACCTAAAGTTATTTTAGGAAATTAAATATTAGATTTCTATAAAAAGTTTTGTCTAGTCGGTGGTGGTTGCTCCCATATCCAAGAAGGCCATGTGCCTCGCCACGTCAGTACTGGGAACCAATTATGGAAATTAATATTTAATGGAATTAATAACTTAAGGTGATTTGGGTCGAACGTGTTAAGTTCCGCAGGAGATCCAAGTCAAAACCAAAAGGAACAAATAAATTAAGTTTTGGATCAAACGTGTTAAGTTCCGCAGGCGATCCAAAATTTAATTTAAAAGAACACATGGTAGCTAGGAAAAGGTTCAGACCTTTGTACAAAATTTTTGTACAGTGGAACCTCTAGGTTTTCCGAGTAGCAACCAACAATTGGTATCAGAGCTAGGGTTTTGCCTCTGTGTATTTGGTATTAGTTTAATTATGCACATGCCATACATAATTTAGGCAGGATAATAGTAGGATGTGCTAACTTTGTGGATGCAGGATCCAACTATTATGGCTTTTAGTTATTATGTGTGTGATTGGACCCTTGGACATGTCAAGGGCATTTATCTGTGTGTGCATGATTGTATTAAAATACAGCAGGAGCTGTATTTAGTTTTATTAGGATTTTATTTTTGATCTAGATACATGTACATTCCTTTTATGGAATATAGGATCAAAATGTAAAATTCTATTTATGTCGCGGATCGAATCTTGCAAAGCGTGGAACCTTCTAAGGACCAGAGGCGCAGCGGAACTAGGAGCAAGATAGATGCGACAGCTAGACCCGGTGGCGGTGGCCAAATATGGCAGCAGCTTGGGATGACAACACACGGAGGACAACTAGAGATAAAAGCCATAATAGTTGAAAATTAGATTTTCTATTTATTGCTTTTATATTGTGCTGTGTGTGCATGTTAGTATACATGACTAGTAGGCTAGCATAGTTAAAATTCCTCATTTATAAATAACTAAGTGGGAGAGGGATTTTTAAATAAATCCCATGGTCTCCATTACTGGTTTGTAAGTGATGCAAACAAGCTTGCGCGTTGGCTCTGAGTGCCTTCCTCCATAACGGATGAGCTTGTTTGTGGATCACTAGAACAGACTTCCATTTTTGGATGACTATAGGAAGTTAATTAAGAGCGTGTGATCTTCTCCAACGGAAGGGGCATAATCTTATTAATGGACTTAGTGCCAAGTAATGGTATACACTTAGACACATCTAATAGTATCCTCCCCATCGGAGTCACTGCTATTATTTGTGTGACCAAATGAAACCAACTATTAATTTGTCATAAAACTAGGTTGACAAGATAATAAAATTAAAGGGTTAAAACCCCTCTTACAAATGATTGATTTTGTATACGTCCACACTAACGTGGCATACAAAATTAACGGTGTTTGAGATAATTTTATTTGTCATAAAGATACGTTGACAAGATAGTTAATGGGTAAAACCCTCCTTTTACAAATGTTGAATTTGTATACGTCCACACTAACGTGGCATGCAAAATTCACGGTGTTTGAGGTGTTGGTGAATTTAAATAATATTGTTTGAGGAATCAATATTTTATTTTAAATTCAAAAGTTTTGACCAAATATTTGATCAAAGACAGATCAACTATTAATTTTATTCGTCATAAAGTAAAGTTGACGAGATAATAAAATTAATGGATAAAATCTCCTCTTTGATTTTGTATACGTCCACACTATCGTGGCATACAAAATTCATGGGGATTTTAAAGAATTGATCTTGACCAAATATTTTTGTGATTCTTAGGATTTAAAATGTTTGTCAATCCCCTAGTTGTTATACTATAGAAAAGACTTAGTAGTCTCAATTGTAATGATTGGAAATAGGACTTGGACATTAAGGTAGACTGTCTTCTTAGAACTAAGAACAACATAGGTGTATTTAATTCATTAGTTGAAACATGTTTAGTGGTGTTATCTACCAGAACCTGGAATGTAGATACAGATGCCATTAATCATGTCCGCAATTCATTGCAGGGTTCCAGGAAATCCGACAACTAAATGAAAGGTAAATCACCGTCCACATGGGCACTACTGTAAAAGTGGTAGCTGTTGCAGTGGGAGATGTTTATCCTTTGATAAGAATAAAATATGGATTATAAGTAATTGTCTTTACGTACCAAGTTTAGAAAGAACCTGATTTCAGTTTCTAAACTATTATAGAATAGATATTGTGACTATTTTGATAACAAAGTTGTTATCAAGAAAAATAGGGAAGTTATCTATTCTGATGGTTGACAATTTATAATCCAAATAACTCCCACGATGCAACAAATGGAAATTATTAACACATCTTCTAATTTTAAGAGAAAGCAACCTTCGGAATTGAACCAATTATATCTTTGGCATCTAAAGCTAGGTTATATTAACTTAAGTAGGATTCATTGGTAGCTGATGAACTTTTGGGTTCATTAGTAGTGGAAATCTTTCCAACCTACGAGTCTTACTTGGAAGGAAAAATAACCAAGAAGCTTTTAAGTCTAAGGGGTATGGAATCAAAGATATATTGGAATTGGTTCATTCTGATTTGTGTGATCCTATAAGCATCCAGGCAAGAGGTTGTTTCAAGTATTTCGACAACTATTTGAGATACGGATATATTTACTTGATGTGCCGCAAGTCTAAGTGCTTTGATTAGTTAAAAGAGTACGAGGCTGATGTGGAGAAACATCAAAAGTAAAAGTATCAAGACACTACGGTGAGATTGTAGTAGCAAATACCTCTTGGGAGAATTTAGGAGTCATTTATCAGAAGTAGGGATTCAATCCCAACTAACTGCACCTGGTACACCCCAACAGAATGGTGTAGAAAAAGGAAGGTATAGGACTCTTATGGAAATAAGAAGATTGATGAGTTATTTAGAATATTACCAAAATCATTTTAAGGATATACTCTGGAAACGGAAGTGAATATAGTACCTTCCAAAGTCAGAACTCTCTACTCATATAGAATTGCTGAGTAGGCGTAAGCCTATTTCGAAGCATATTCGGATTCGGGTAGTCCAGCACATATGCAGAAGAGAGACAATGATAAGTTGGACAGGAATTCACTTGTTTGTGGGTTATCCTAGTGAAATGAAAGTAGATTTATAGTCTTAAAAATCAGAAGGTCATTGTTAGCATCAATGATCGATTTTTAGAAAAGGACTATGTAATAAACCATGTGCCCATAAGAAAATTTGTTCTTAAGGAAATAATAAAAGACATGTCTAATCTAGTACCAACTGTACAAGATGAGATACCACAAGGAAACTGCAACACGTATCACAAATGATACACAATTACAGAAAGTGCCTTGTTGTAGTGGGAGGGTTGTTAGGCAACCTAAATAGGTTCATGTTTTGGGAGAGTTTTTGGACTTGATCCCTGGAGGACATGAACTTGATCTCCGGTCATATAATGAAACACTCCAAGATAAAGATGCAGCATCTTGGCAAAGAGTAATGAATAACAGAATTAGAATATTTGTATTCTAATAAAATCTGTAAGCTTGTAGAATCACCAAATGGTGTAAAAGCCGTTGGGTGTAAAAAGGTCTATAATAGGGAAAGAGGGATAGACAGGAAGATAGTAACTTTCAAAGCAAGGCTTGATGAAAAAGGAAACATTTTCGCTGGTGGCCATGCTTAAGTCTATCCAGATTCTTTTATCTATTTGGCAAGTGGATGTCAAGACAGCATTCCTTAATGGAAGTCTTGAAGAAAGCATCCATATAAAGCAACCAGAAGGGTTCATTGCAAAGGGCTAAGAGCATCTTGTGTGCAAGCTCAATCAGTCTATGGACTGAGGCAAAGCTTCAAGGCCTTAGAACACCCGGTTCATCAAATTCTATGGATTTAGTAACCGGATAAGTCTTGTGTATACAAAAGGTGTGATAGAAGCGTGGTGGTATTTCTTGTACTATACGTAGATAACATTTTTGGTAGTTGGAAACAATATCAAAATGTTGTCAGAAGTAAGGGTATGGTTGTCCAAATAATTCGATATAAAGGACTTGGGAGAATGTATATATTCTTGAGATCAAAGTAATAAGTGATCGCAAGAAAAGAATATTTTACTTATCCCAAGCTTCATATATCAGAAAAATCCTTGCTCGTTTTAAGCATGCAAAACTCCAAGAAAGGTATCTTAACTTTTCAGGATGGAGTAACTTTAGACATCAAAAGAGATAAAGGAAATAAAGGCAGTTCTTTATGCTTCGACTGTCGGAAGCCTAATGTATGCTATGCACGAGATCAGAAATCTGTTTTGCCAAGGGCATAGTTAGCAGATATCAAAATAACCCTAGACAAGGACAGTGGATTACAGCAAAGCATATATTGAAGTACCTTAGAGGTACTAGAGAATATATGCTAGCTTACAAGGCAGTTAATTTGGTCCTTGTGGGTTGCATGAATTTTGACTTCCAATCGGATAGGGACAATAATAAGTCAACATCGGGGTTTTGTGTTTACTTTAGGAGGTAAAGTCATAACTATGGAAGAGTGATAAGCATAGGTGTTTTTCTGGACTCCACCATAGAAGTTTAGTATATGGCAAGCCTCTGAGGTAGTCATAAAAGCTGAATGACTCAATAACCTCAAGATAGACTTAGATATGATTTCTGGTTTGTCCAAAGATTATTACAATTTATTGTAATAATATTGGTGCAGTAGCAAACTCGAAGAAATCATAAGTCTATAAAGGCAAGTAAACACAATAGAGCGCAAGTACCACCCAATACGAGAAATCGTATAAACGAGGAGAAGTTGTTGCTGCCTAGAATGCATCAGATGATGATCTATAGATCTTTTCACTAAGGTCCTTAAGGCGAGAGCTTTTGATGGACATGTTGAAGGGTTGGGAATCAGATGAATGGCAGCAGATATGGCAGCTTAGTCTTTTAGTATAAGTGGGAGATTGTTAGAGTGTATACTAAAAGCCTAGCTTTTGGTATAAATATTTATCTAGAAATAAGAATCACATTGGTCAAATGTCTACATTTATGATAAATGTAGTTGTTCAATTAATTTATATTGTAGATAACATGGTGTGTGGTGTCACACACAGAGGATCATGTTATCAGTACCTTATAAATTATAAACAGTAGCTCACGACCATAATGGAAAGGAACAAACCATTGAAAGGTCGTAGTGTAATTAGGTATTAGTTTATCTTAACTATATAATTACACTAGTACACTTAGAGTGTATTGAGTAGGACCATTAGAGGTCGTTTCTTTTATACTGACTTTATAAAGAAACAAAGACCTCAGTTATTATGGAAGTGTGTGCTCTTAATCCTAATATAATAACAAGCACATATATTTGATATTTATTTCTTTAATTTATCAATGGGTGAGATTTAGTTCGATGAATCAATAAGCCCGATAAGTTGGGAAATGATATCACTTATAGTGTGTGTTGTTGATTATAGAAGGAAACTGTGTCCTAGTGATACTAAGTTGAGAATGTCCCCAAGAGGAGCTCATAAGGATTGCCATGTTAAACCCTGCAGGTGGACTTAGTCCGACATGACGATGAAGTTGAGTGGTACTACTTTTGGAGCTAGATATTAATTAAGTGAGTTGTCAGTAACTTACTTAATTAGTGGACATTTGTTATCTTAAACACAGGGAGACTAACAAACTCATAATAAGAAGGAGCCCAAAATGTAATTTGGGATTGGTACGGTAGTTCAATAATAATTCTTTAGTGGAATGAATTATTATTGATGAAATTAAGTTGTGTGTTCGGGGCGAACACGAGATGCTTAATTTCATCGGGAGACCAAAACCAATTCCTCCTCTCGGTCCCTATCATAGCCTCTAGTATATAAAGATTTATACCCACCGCATACCCACCTTCTTACCCATCCAATGGGGCCGGCCAGCTAGCTTGGAACCCAAGCTAGGGCCGGGTAATATCAAGTGGATGAGTCATGTAGGTGGCCGGCCAAAGCTTGGGTCCCAAGCTTAGGTGGCCGGCCACTAGAATATTAAAAAGGATTTTTATTAAAATTATTTCTTATGTGGATATCATGATTTTAAAAGAGAGTTTAAAAATTAAAAATTTCCTTTTATAGCTTTCTACAAAAGATTAAGAGAAGAGATTAATCTCTTTCCTTATTTATAGTTTAAAAGGATGGTTTTAATTTTTGGTAAAAACTTTCCTTATTTGTAAATCATCTACATGTTTAAAAGAGAGTTTAAAATTTGAAATCTTTCCTTATTTGTTGATTAAAGGAGGATTTTAAATTTTAAGAAAACTTTCCTTTTAAACATGTTCATGATTTAAAAGAGAGTTTAAAAATTAAATATTCTCTTTTATAAGTTTCTACAAAAGATTAAGAAAAGATTTGATATCTTTCCTTATTTGTAGATTGAAAGAGATTTTAATTTTTAGAGATAACTTTCTTTTTATCCACATGTTTAAAAGAAAGATTTTAATTTATTAAATTTCCTTTTTATAAACCAATCATGAAGGGATAAAATTATTGGAGAAATTTTTATAAATTTCCGGAAATAAATTAGGAAGTTTTAATTCTTGTTTAATTAAAACTCTCCTTGATTTGAGGAAATAAGTGGCCGGCCATGTTTTAGTGAGAAGAAAAATTATTTTAATTAAAATAAATTTTTCCTTTTCATGGCAAAAGAATTAAGGAAGTTTTTATTAAAATTTCCTTATTTGCCAAGACCAAGGATTATAAAAGAGGAGGTAGAGGAGCCTTCATGGGTGAACAACCCCTATTATTTTCTCCCTCTTTTCTTCCTTGGTGTGGCCGGCCTCCTTCCTTTCTCTTTTCTCCATCTTGTGGCCGGACCTCTCTTCCTCCTTGAAGATCAAGTGGTGGCCGGATTTTAGCTTGGAGAAGAAGGAGAGAAAGCTTACATCCCTTGGAGCTTGATTGGTGGAAAAAGATCTTCATCTCTTGTAAGCATAGTGCTTGGCCGAAACTTGAAGAAAGGAGAAGAAGGTGCTTTGGTGGTTTCTCATCTCGGAAGATCGTTGCCCACACAATGTCCGAGGTTAGAAGAGGAATACGGTAGAAGATCAAGAGGTCTTTCAAAAATGTATAACTAGTAATTTTTCTTTCCGCATCATACTAGTTATTTTTGGAAATAATACCAAATACAAGAGGCTTACGATTCTAGTATTTCGAATATGTTTTTCGAAGTTGTGTTCTTTTGTTTTATTTTTTCCTTGTGATTTGATTGTTCTTTTCGGTTAACCTAAAGTTATTTTAGGAAATTAAATATTAGATTTCTATAAAAGGTTTTGTCTAGTCGGTGGTGGTTGCTCCCATATCCAAGAAGGCCATGTGCCTCGCCACGTCAGTACTGGGAACCAATTATGGAAATTAATATTTAATGGAATTAATAACTTAAGGTGATTTGGGTCGAACGTGTTAAGTTCCGCAGGAGACCCAAGTCAAAACCTAAAAGAACGAATAGATTAAGTTTTGGATCAAACGTGTTAAGTTCCGCAGGCGATCCAAAATTTAATTTAAAAGAACACATGGTAGCTAGGAAAAGGTTCAGACCTTTGTACAAAATTTTTGTACAGTGGAACCTCTAGGCTTTCCGAGTAGCAACCAACATGAAGGGCTCCCTTCAAATGACTTACTGCTTGATCTCGCTTTTGTTGTAAGGTTTTTGTTGGTTTAGAAGTCAAGGATGGCAAAGAGTCTTCCCAAGACCCCAAAGAAGAGGAAGATGTCGAATCATTGACTACTATCACGGGACTAGGAGAATGTGCTATTTTCTTGGCTCCCAAATGTGCCATGTTTTGCAAAGGAGAAGTCATTATCTAAAATTAAAGGGTTTATGGTTTACGGTTTAGGATAATGAAGGGTAAAGGGTTTAGGATGTCATCTTTATAATGGCGAGATTTCATCAATTCTAGAGGTATAGCCTATGAAATACAAGGGACGAGTTGGTGAATTTAATTTAGAGAGTTGAAACATCATTTCCAGAGTTATAGCCAATTAAATCAACGGGAGAAGTTTGTGAAATTACGTGATTTATCAAATCATAACCATGTTGTAGCAAATATGAATCTATAGCTGCTATGACTTCATGTTGCAGCAGTTAAGGGCTCGCAGTTTCTACAATGTGATTTAAAAAATCATGACCACAATGTAGCAACTACGAGCTTGTAGCTACTACAACACCGACTTCACGTTGTAGCAGCTACGGTCTTATAGTTGCTACAACGTAATTTAACCAATACAGACTTAAAATTTGATATAACAAAATTAACATCATGCAAATACTATATCATAACAACAACATCATATCACACATTTTTTTAATAAAAATATATAATTTGAATTTTACATAGACCACAACATCACACTTTCTCCGATCAGTTTTTGTTTGTCATAATTTTAAGTTCAACCCTAAAGCTATAAGTTTTTATTTCAGTCTATTTGAATTTAGTTGACCTTTGACACATCAAACTCTTAGCCTAGTGCATCATAAACAAGCACAATCTAACCTGTAACATAAAAATTTTTAACTTGTAAGAATCAATTGCAATCAAGAATATGATATACTTACGATTTGCTTTGTGTGGAGGAATTTATTTGAGTCATTTGAAACTCTCTTAAGGAAATGGATGATAAACTTTGATGTCATATCTCAAATTATGAGTCATTTAGACTTTTAAAAAAATTCTAGCTACATTTAATACTTATAGTAGTCTCAAACATAGAAATATAATTTTCTGTATCGCTGAGAGAGTTATAATGTATAAATAGGCCTTCATCCATATCTATGACCATTAGATGTCAATGATCATCATTGTTATTAAGAGGGCAGATATATCTAAGGTCTTATATTCATCAGTTTAAATAGTTTGTTGTAATACGTCACCATCCATGATCTCTAACATTGTCTATGTAAACAAGATTCATTTTTAGTTGACTAAATACAAGAAAAAATAAATAAGATTAGTTTAGGTGGTCCAATACTTACAACAAATTAATCCAACCCCACAAAATATGCATGGACAATATGGTCATGTGTTAGAGGTTTTGGCTTAATTGGCTATAATTATAAAATATACATTTATGCAGTCATCATGGGCGCACTAAGTCCAATCAAATATTGTTATTAAATCTTTCATATCTATTGAGAAAATAGAGTTTAACCATATTGGAAGCATTGTAGCTCATAAACCAACAAAAACATAAGAACAATTTATAAGTTATTAGTATTATTAAATAATATTCACAACTACATTTATAGCAGCTACAAAAAATTACATTCAAATATTTTTCCGGGTTGATAGTGAAATTTAACATTCAAATGTATTATTGTCAATACAACATGAAAAGATAAAAACAATATTATTTTTATTTTACACACTATATGAGACTTCAACAAAATTAATCATCATTGTTTTATATACTTATGTAACTACGCTACTAACAACTCACTTAATTGGCCGAGCTTCAATAATATATTTGCTACTACATCATCTTTATTCTTTTTAAAACATGTTTTTTGCTTCTTGAACCAATACATACACAAATATGTTATTGATGATTAACAACAACAAAAATTAATTACAATCAACCCAACCTTCAATATTTTAGTTTTGACCTTCTGAATCTTAGTAAGCCTCATTTATTGATTTGATGGAACTATGGAGGCTTTGTTTGATGAAACTGTGGTATCTATATTTAATGGGACAGAGGTTTCTACAACGTCATCCTGAATAATCTCCTTGCCTTTCTTTTCTTCCTTGGTTATTTGTTTTCTATCAATTCTCTTTCTCTTGATAGCTGAAGGAAATTTAAGAGTTAGTAGTAACCAATGTTCTTTCTAGCACACCTCTTCCTTCTTGTATGTGTTGGTAGATTAAACTCAACGACCTCTTTATTTGAGGTAGGGGTTGCTCCTGCCTTTTCTGATACCTTGCTCTATAGCTTGCTTTGGAGCTCTGCAATTTTATTTTCTTGTTCAGCTATGATTCTATCTTTTATAGCTAAAGTTCTGTCATTTTCACCAATGCTAATTTCAGTATTATTGACATTCCTATCTAGTAATGCAGATAGTTCTATTTTTTTATACCCTTCTGTTCAATACCCTTGCTAAATTCAACAACCAAAGTGTACATATCAGTAAGTTGATCATCTTTTACTTTACAGCATTGACAGCCTACTTGACCCTAAATACCCTCTACTATATGCTCCTGAACACCCTCTATTTGCTCAAGAAAAGTTTCAATAATGTCAAAATGTTTTGCAATTTGATCATCAATTTGTTGTTGCACATCTACTGGGAAATCAATTAATTGCATATGTTCCTCTAAATTTGATGAAACCAAAGTTGCTATTATTTTTTATGAAGGTAGTTGGGTAATCTGTTGGTGCGGTTAGCACTAACGGTCTAATTCAGGTTTTGATGAATGACAAATTAGGTTAAGTTAGGTTTGTCGTGATCTAACACTCTGACCGAGTGTGCAGAGAAGTCCAGCTAGGTCGACGGGCTAACCGGATAGCTGGCATGAAGTCCAAGCGGGTCGACGGGTTGACCGGATAGCTGGCGAGAAGTCCAAGCGGGTCGACGGGCTGACCGGACGCTTGGCGAGAAGTCTAGACGGGTCGAAGGGCTGACCGGACATCTGGCAGGTGAGTAAAGGTAAGTCACTGGAAGGGAGTGACTGTGAGGACGCGTTTCTGAGAAGGGAACATTAGGCGTTGATCCGGCTTAGATCCATTTCGGATATCTAAGTCGAGATCGTGACTAGATTTCGGTCTCGGAAAGACGGAATCTAAGTCATACTCTTTTTTGCTAAACTATAAACTGAACTAATACTCTGTTTTGCAGGTTATAATTTATATTTGCCTCGGACTAACCTTGCTTTGCAGGAAAAGTGCTCCCTGGAAAAAGGTGGTCCGGGCGCCCGGGAGGCGAATTTTATCCAAACGCGTCGTCGCCACGTGGAGCTCACTGGTTGGACTTGCCACGTCCCACCAGGGCTCCCGGAGGGGATCCGAGGCACCCCGAGCTTCATATAAAAGAAGGGCAGGGGTGGAGCTTCAACAACAACTCTGAATTGACGATCTGCTCTCTTGCACTCCTGCAACGCTGCGACTCTGCTCCGACAAGCTCCATTCTTTTCTTATTGTGTTACATTTGTCAGTATTCTACTTCTAGCTTTTCTGTACTTAATCATTGTAATACATTATTCGAATCGCTAGTGGATTGCCCGACGAAAGTACTCAACGAGTACGGGCCTTGGAGTAGGAGTCGACACAGGCTCCGAACCAAGTAAAATTAACCTATGTTAGCATTGTCCTTCTGTTATACTTTTCCGCTGCGCTTACTCCTTTCGAACGTTTTTCGATATTCACCCCCCCTCTATCGATTCCTCACGATCCAACAAGTGGTATCAGAGCAGGTATCGCTCTGATTTGGTGCAACCACCAATCAGACAAGGGGGTGACTTGTTTTTAATTTCTTTTCGGATTTCAGTTTTTCGTAAAGATCCAAACTGGTATTATTACCTTTTTGGAAGTTTCTTTCTGTCATAATTTAATCTGAATTGGTGCAACACCAATTTAGTTATTTTTATTTAATTCTTCCCGCACTACTAATCCAAGACCAAGTCTTGGAACCTCTCTATATTTTTTTTGTGTGCAGATTTAAAATGTCGTAGATCGAGGGCTTCAGCACAGTGCGACCTCCCCTCTTCAATGGGAATGATTTCCCGTACTGGAAGAAGCGAATAGAAGTGTATCTCAAGACGGACTTCGACCAGTGGATGAGCGTCACCAGACCCTACAAAATACCAGTAGACAGTTCCGGGAATCTACTGGATCCAGAAGATTGGACATCAGACCTAAAAAAGAAGGCATCAACAGCAATCAACACCCTACAGTGCAGATTGACTAGAGAAGAACTAAACCGGGTCGGACCACATAAGAACGCCAAAGAGCTGTGGGACAAACTGATCGAGCTGCACGAAGGAACGAGCGACGCTAAGATAACAAAACGAGACTTCCTCTTAAATAGAATTTTTAACATAAAAATGCAGGAAGGAGAAACGGCCAGTCAACTCCACGCAAGAATTAAAGACATTCTCAACGGACTCCACGCAATAGGGCACCAAATGGAGAACCAGGACTTAATAAGGTATGCCCTAAACGCCTTTCCACACAACAGCTTGTGGGCATCTATCGTAGATGCCTACAAGATCTCTAAAAATTTATCTAAATTAAAATTAGATGAGCTTTTTTGTGAATTAGAACTGCATGAGCAAACTAACGCCGGGGTTGAGAAAGGTGTAGCTTTATTTGCAGGTTCCTCAAAAGAAAAGAAGAACAAGTCTGAACCGGAAGAAGATTATGACCAGAACTTTGAAGATGAAGAACACTTGGTGAACCTGGTAAAGAAGATGTTCACCAGGTAGAAAAGAAGCTTCAGCAAGAAGGACCTTCAAAAGATCAATTCTCCAACCGAATCGAGGAGCGTGACGTGCTTCGGATGCAATAAGAAGGGCCACTACAAGAACGAGTGCCTGAGATTAAAGATCGACAAACCGAAGCCGATAAAAAAGAAGGCCCTCAAAGCGACGTGGGACGCCTCCTCCTTGGAAGAGTCGGAAGCAGAAGATCAGAAGTACCAGAGCCACCTCGCGTTGATGGCCCGCGAAGCAGAGTCGGAAGATAAATCAGAAGACGGGCCCGAACCCGAATCGAGCCACGAGTCTGTACTCGTTTCCGAAGGTTCCGAAGAGGTATTCCTAAACTTAAACCAGAAATTTTTTAAAATTATTTCATGCTTAAATAATAAATTAGTTAAGCTAGAAGATGAAAACAAATTGCTCCTCGAGGAAAATCAAATTCTCAAGGAACAAGTTGTAAATAATAAACCAACTCAAGATCTAATACTTGAGGAGGAGAATTCATCTTTAAAATTAGAAATTAATAATTTAAAAATTATGTTAGAAAAATTTACTACTAGATCAAAAAATTTAGACTTAATACTAAATAATCAAAAAGCATGTTATAATAAAACTGGGCTCGGATATAAGTAGAAATCAAATAAAACATTTAAATCATTAATAACCCAATTCAAACCAACGAATAGGGCCTGGGTTCCGAAAGCGTGTTTGACCACGCAAATAGGACTCAACCAATATTATATCCCTAAAGATAAAATATATTACATAAAATCAAATAAACCAAATCAAAAATCAGAATACAAACCTGAACCAAAGAATTTAAAATCTAAACAATTTAAAACTCAATAAAATGTAAACTATCACCAAGTAAAATACAATTATAAAAGAAATAGACATAAATCGAGAACAAAATTAAATTAAATGGTCATTAATTCAGGGGGAGGCTCAAGAATAGCTGACACCTCCAAAACTAACCTACCCGGCAGGGTAACCCTAACCAGCCTACCCGACAGGGTAATTAGGATTAGTTAAAAAGGGTTCAAGTTTAACTTGAAAAATAGTACTGGTGAAATTTTGGATGATAGTACGTTAGTAAAGCTTAGTCTATGCATGTCTAGGAAGATATAGCTTCGACCTGGTGCATTTGGTTAAGTGGAACTGACCGAAGCTACCCTTTATGGATCCTAACCAGTTAGACCAATGTTTTGTACTAAGTCCAGTGGATAGGACTATTTGGAAACCTCGAAGGCATGGTTACTTTAATGATGTCCGAGTGACTCACCATATCCCAGAAGTTTATCCAGAGAACGTCTATTTGTTGAACCCAAAGCTAAATCTAAATCTAACACAAGTTAAAAACAAACTCTAAAATTGAATCTAATTCATCTCACTAAATTATAGGATTCCCTGATTGAAAACATAGATCTGGTGAGATGACTAAGGACATTAAAATTAAATTAAAATTAAAATTAAAATAAAATTTAAATTTAAATTAAATTAAAATTTAAAATTAAAACTTAATTTTTTTAAAAAAAATTATTTTAAAAATTAAAACTTAATTTTTTTTAACTTAAAAAATTAGTTTAAAAATTAAACTCAAAATTTTTAATTTAAAAATTATTTTAAAAATTAAACTGTTTTTTAACTTAAAATTATTTTAAAAATTAAATTTTTTAACTTAAAAATTAAATTTTTTAACTTAAAAATTATTTTAAAAATTAAACTTTCTTTTAACTTAAAAATTATTTGTTTTAACTTAAAAATTATTTTAAAAATTAAACTTTCTTTTAACTTAAAAATTTATTTTAAAAATTAAACTTAAATTTTTTTACGTAAAAATTATTAAACTTATTTTTTTACTTAAAAATTATTTTAAAAATTAACCTTAAATTAATTTAAAAACTATTTTAAAAATTTAAACTTAATTGTTTTTACTTAAAAATTTATTTTAAAAATTAAACTTAATTTTTTTTACGTAAAAATTATTTTAAAAATTAAACCTTTTTTATTTAAAAATTAATTTTTTTAAAAAAAAATTAAACTTAAATTCTTTTTAACTTAAAAATAAGTTTAAAAATTAAACTCAAATTTTTTAATTTAAAAATTATTTTAAAAATTAAACTGTTTTTAACTTAAAAAATTATTTTAAAACTTAACATAATTTTTTTAAGTCCGATAGTTAGACTAACCCAATTCCTACCTATTGTAGGAAACTAAGTGGATTTTGGATAGTGGTTGCTCCAAACATATAACTAGAGATCACACAAAATTCACTCAACTCACCTACAAAAACCTAGAAACAATTGCCTTTGAGAACAATGGCAAACTCAAGGTAATTGGTATAGGTAACATTGAACTAAAAATTGACTTTATTATTACAAATATTTTACTTGTTGAAAATTTCAAATATAATCTTTTGAGTATCAGTCAACTGTGTGATACTAGGTATAAGGTTATGTTCTTATCTACAGAATGCTTAATCAAACACCTAGACAATCCTAACATAAGCCTAAAAGGGTTTAGGAAAGACAACATCTATGCGATTAACTTAACCACTTCTTCAATTAAGTGTTATTTAACATAAAAAGAAGAAACCTGGTTATGGTATAGAAGAATGTCACATACAAACTTCAGAAATATAAGCAGACTAAATGGACTAGTTAGAGAACTACCAAAATTACCTAACCTTGATTCAACCATATGTAATGTTTGTCAATAAGGTAAGCAAACAAAATCTACCCACAAACCAACTAACGAATCACAAACCAACTCAATCTTAGAACTGTTATATTTAGACTTATTTGACTCCCATGGAGTCAAATCAATAAATGGAAGTCTATACTGTCTAGTTATAATAGATGACTATTCTAGGTTCACTTGGATAAAATTTAAAAAAAAAATAAGGATGAAACTTTTGAAATTTTTACAAACTTTTGTAAACAAGTTGAAAATGAAAAGGACCTTAAAATTAAAAGAATTAGAAGTGATAATGGGGGAGAATTTAAAAATCATAACTTTAACAAATTCTATCTTGAAAATGGCTACCATCACGAATTTTCGTGCCCTAAAACCTCCCAACAAAATGGGATTGTCGAAAGAAAAAATAGAACATTACGTGAGGCCTCTAGAACGATGTTAAATGAATACAACTTACCTAAATATTTTTGGGCATAAGCTGTTAGTACAACTTGCTATGTACAAAACAGAACAACACTAAACAAAACCCATAACAAAACATTTTTTAAAGTTTATTACAATAAACAACCTAATATAAAATACTTTAGAGTGTTTGGGTGCCCAGCTTTTATCTTAAACACAAGAGAACATTTAGGAAAATTCACCTCCAAGGTTGAAAATGGAATTTTCTTAGGATACTCCCTAAATAGTAGAGGCTACAAGGTTTATAATAAGGTTACCTTAAGAATTGAAAAAACCACTAATGTGAAATTTGAAGAATCCAAACAAAACCTAGAACAAACACAATATCAATCAAGTGAATTTGTTCAAGAAAATAATAACTCTGAAGGAACCAACCAAATCCTAAGTCATGAAGAAGAAGAACAACCTCAGGAGAGTCAACCCCCTAGAACAATAAGAGTCAATCCAAATCACCCAACTGATCAAATAATTGGTGTCCCAGATCTTAGGGTTCAAACTAGATCCTCCTTTAGAAATCTAAGTCAAATATCTTTAATCTCAAAAATTAAACCCAAAACCATAGCCGAATCACTACTTGACCCAGACTAGGTCATAGCTATGCAAGAAGAATTAGCTCAATTTGAGCGTAATGAAGTTTGGGACTTGGTACCACCACCCAAGAATAAGAAAATAATAGAAACAAAATGGGTATTTAGAAACAAACTAAGTGAAACTGGTGAAATTACTAGAAATAAGGCCAGGCTAGTTGCTAAGGGGTTCAGTCAAGTGGAAGGACTTGACTATGATAAAACATATGCCTCAGTAGCTAGACTAGAGTCCATTAGGGTGTTACTAAATTATGCAGCACACAAAGGGTTTAGACTATACCAAATGGATGTTAAGTCAGCATCCCTAAATGGACTAATAAAAGAAGAAGTCTACGTAAGACAACCACCTGGGTTTGAGAGTCTAGAACACCCTGATTATGTCTATAAATTGAAGAAAGCCTTATATGGACTTAAGCAAGCACCTAGGGCTTGGTATGAAAGACTAACGTCTTACCTAATCTCTAAAGGGTTTAACCAAGGTCAAATTGACCCAACCTTATTTGTCAAATTATTAAAAGAAGATATTTTTATAGCACAAATTTACGTAGATGACATAATCTTTGGTTTAACAAATTCAGAATTCTTAGATGAATTTACAAGTTTAATGGAACACAAATTTGAAATGAGTCTGGTAGGAAAATTAACCTACTTTTTAGGATTACAAATCAAACAGACAAATGAAGGTAACTACATTTATCAACAAAAATATACTAAGGAATTACTTAAAAAAATTTGGAATGGAAAACACCAAAGAGATAAAAACACCTATGGCAGTAAACACAATCCTAGATGATGACCCCAATGGAAAACTAGTTGACCTAAAACATTATAGGAGTGTCATAGGTAGCCTACTATACCTAACTGCAAGTCGACCGGATATCTTGTTTGTAGTCAGTATGTGTGCCAGCTACCAAACCTGTGCTAAAGAATCTCATTTGACTCAAGTCAAAAGAATCTTTAGATACCTTAAAGGAACAACAAATGTAGGTATTTGGTATCCTAGGACTAATAATTTTGAATTAATAGGGTATTCTGATTCAGATTATGCTGGATGCAAATTAGACCGCAAAAGCACAAGTGGCGGATGTCAATTATTGGGTCCATCACTTGTCAGCTGGTTTAGTAGAAAACAACACTGTGTTGCCTTATCTACAACTGAGCCAGAGTATATAGCAATAGGAGAGTGTGTTGCACAATTATTATGGATGATGCACACCCTAAAAGATTTTAACTTGAACATTTCAAATGTCAAAGTCTTAATTGATAACATTAGCTCAATTAACCTAACAAAAATCCAGTGCATCATTCCAGAACTAAACATATTGAAATTAGACATCACTTTATCAGGGATCATATTACTAAAAGGGACATTGAATTCAAATACATTGAGTCCAAATCCAATTTAGCTGACATATTCACAAAACCACTCCCTGAAAGTGAATTTAGCAATCTGCGTAGAAAATTAGGAATGTGTTTAATAGATTAGGATTTTCAAAATTCAAAACTGTTTTAAATTCTAGGTTAAAATTGTTTTATTTTTTTTAAAACCTTCCTACTTTTAGAATTTCAAAACAATTTTAGCCTTAGACTAGAAAAATCCCCTTAGAAATCGTGTTCCCCTAGGACTAGCATTTGAACATCTCACCAACACCTTAGGATTACCTTACTTGTGGTTGACAAACATAGAAAGGGGTGAGATGTATAGGCCAATTGCCTGGACTTAAGATGCTTATGTCAGTGCATCGATATAAGTCTGGGCGTTAAATACAAAACATACATTAATCAAGTTAAGTTATTCAGTTTAGTCAACCACTAACTGATCACAATGAACTTAACTTGACTAACCAAGTGAAAGCTGCTATCTTCTGATAGTCAGTAAGTATCTAATTGGTTAGACAACTATTTTAGATGTCAGGTTTAGGGGGAGGATTAAATCAATACTTAACACCAAAACTATTTTTTCTCCACCTTAAACACAATATCTTTTCTAATATTCTTTTTCAAATTGGAATTTTGGTTTCAAATTTAAAGTTTTTACAAACTTAATAAGCCTTGAAAAGAAAAGTTTTCAAACTTAGTTTTTGAAATCTTATGTTTCAAAACTAGCTTTTATAAAACTAAATTCTTCAATTAGATTTTATAAACTAAGATTTTTTTTCAAACTTAGTTTTAATCAGTTTTGAAAAGTAAATATCTTTGACTTTGAAATTTTTTCAAAATTTGAAAAATGTTGTTTGGAAAATCTAGTTTTGAAGACTTAGCCTTAAAATTTTGATTTTCAAAACTTATGTTTGAAAAATACTTCAAAATTGAAACATATTTTGAAAATTTACCTTGATCCTAAAATTTGAAACTTATACACTTAGCTTTTCAAATTTCTGATTAGAAAATTCTCTTTTGAGTTTGTAAAGTCATTTTTGAAAATTAAATTTGTAAATGATCCTTAAAAATTGGCCACTCTTTCAAAACTTAGCTATTTTTCCAAGAGCTAAAACTAAACAAGTCTTCAAAATTTTTTTAAAAAACTCCCCCAAGGTAACTAGACATCTTTTATATGTTCTGTATTTTTAAATGTTTAAATTATATCCTTGTTTGATGAATGCCAAAGGGGGAGGGATAGGTGGTTAAGTTAGAAAAACAAAATGTCAAAGTTCAAAACCAACTTAAACCTCATGCTAGAGCAAAATGTTTAAACTCTTTTTACTCGTATATTTTTCACTAACTTAACCAGGTTGTCATTCCATCAAAAAGGGGGAGATTGTTGGTGTGGTTAGCACTAACGGTCTAACTCAGGTTTTGATGAATGACAAATCAGGTTAAGTTAGGTTTGTCGTGATCTAACACTCTGACCGTGTGTGCAGAGAAGTCCAGCTAGGTCCAGCTAGGTCGACGGGCTGATTGGATAGCTGGCACGAAGTCCAAGCGGGTCGACGGGCTGACCGGACGCTTGGCGAGAAGTCCAGCTAGGTCGACGAGCTGACCGGATAGCTGGCGAGAAATCCAAGCAGGTCGACGGGCTGACCGGACGCTTGGCGAGAAGTCCAGACGAGTCGAAGGGCTGACCGGACATTTGGCAGGTGAGTAAAGGTAAGTCACTGGAAGGGAGTGACTGTGAGGACGCGTTCCCGGGAAGAGAACATTCGGCATCGATCCGGCTTAGATCCATTTCAGATATCTAAGTCGAGATCGTGACTAGATTCCGGTCTCGGAAAGACGGAATCTAAGTCATACTCTTTTTTGCTAAACTATAAACTGAACTAACACTTTGTTTTGCAGGTTATAATTTATGTTTGTCTCGGACTAATCTTGTTTTGTAGGAAAAGTGCTCCCTGGAAAAAGGTGGTCCGGGCGCTTGGGAGGCGAATTTTATCCAAACGCGTCGTCGCCACGTGGAGCTCACTGGTTGGACCTGCCAAGTCCCACCAGGGCGCCCGGAGGGGATTCGGGGCGCCCCAAGCTTCATATAAAAGAAGGGGCAGGGGTGGAACTTCAATAACAACTCTGAATTGACGATTTGCTCTCTTGCGCTCGTGCAAAACTGCGACTCTGCTCCGACAAGCTCCATTCTTTTCTTATTGTGTTACATTTGTCGGTATTCTACTTCTAGCTTTTCTGTACTTAATCATTGTAATACATTATTTGAATTGCTAGTGGATTGCCCAACGAAAGTACTCAACGAGTACGGGCCTTGGAGTAGAGTCGACACAGGCTCCGAACCAAGTAAAATTAACCTGTGTTAGCATTGTCCTTCTGTTATACTTTTCCGCTGCGCTTACTCGTTTCGAACGTTTTTTGATATTCACCCCCCCTCTATCGATTCCTCACGATCCAACACAATCATCATCTTTATTGTAGATACACGTGAGATTGTCTAGTTCCATCGGCATATTCTTAGAAGAACAAAGTTCTTGTGTGGTTGTATGATTCTAACATGTTAACACATCCAAACCTGAAATACAATAAGTATGGTTATAAATTTTGAATCAATGAAGTTACAATACAATTTAACAATTTATAACAAGTAGGTGTACAAATCTTTTGAGTATTGGAATTTGATTTCCCTCAAGACCCGGTGGCATGGGCCTAAGTGAAAAAATCACACCAATGCCCTTCATCTGTGGGGTGATATAGTCATATACAACCTTACACCAATTATATCTACCAATATTTCAAAGTGATTTACACAATCGAGTAATGATTTTAATAATAGTCTAGATATACTGCTAGTAGTAGTAAATAGCACGCATATAAAAAAATATAAAATAACAAGTTGATAAAACAAAGTATCAAATTCAGGAGATGGTTCTGGTTGTTTGCTGATGTTGATCAACATGTTCTCTATTTCCTTGTTTGAACAGTCCTGATCCATGAAATGTTGAAGGTAGAGTAGGGTGGAGCCGACATCCAAATGTAAGGAGCTTCATTATCTTTTCTTGTGAATTTAATCTTTTGATTTTGAAAGATGAAACACTTAGCATCATAGTTCCAAGTATTAAATATATTTTGTAAAAGTCCTCTGAAGTTTGTAATATACGTTATGTCTAGCGCCAAGGCAAATGAGCTTCTACTTAGCAACTCCAACTGTCGATCATTTGATTCTAATGCTTTTATGAAAGACTTAAATTGGGGAATGTTACTTTTCCATTGTGTTTTCTTATGATATGCACGAGAAGTAGAGCATATGTGGGACGATGATGCACTAGACGTCATTTAATTTTGTAAAATGATACATTACAATGCTAGTTTTGAACAATAACATGATACTTTAGCTAGTTTTGATCAGAACATGCTAGTTACACCACATTATAGTAGCTACCAAATCATAGCTCCTACAATGTGGTGTGACCAACACGTTGTAGCAGCTACCAAATCATAGGTCTTACAATATGGTGTGACCAAAATATTGTAATAGCTACAAAATAGTAGATCTTACAATATGGTGTGACCAAAATATTGTAATAGCTACAAAATAGTAGTTGCTATAATGTGGTGTAACAAGCATGTTGTAGCAGCTAGCAAATCATAACTGTTACAACGTTCTTATTTTAGGGTTTCCACCTTGTAGCATCTACCAAATTGTAAGTTGCTTCAATGTCTGGGAACAAGAACATTGTAGTAGCTACCAAATCATAGCTGCTCCAACATGATAAACCCTAAATGAGGCAGAAGCATAAACTTAAAAGATAGATAGTAGAATATGGGCATGTACAAGTAGATAAATAGCCGCAGGCAGGCGATGCGAGGCGGGTCAACACCAAGGGAGTTGATTGGTGAAGACAGTAAAGGGCGACACGAGGGAGCTTGAAGGAGGAGGGTTTAAAATGTTTTGAATTTTTGAGAAGGAAAGGGAAGATGAAGGATTTAGAATTTTTAAATTTCTAGCCGGACGGTGCTATAGTAGAATTTTTTTTTAAAAAAAATGACGAGGCACTGCTACAGTGAAAGTCACTCACAAGGACGAACATGGAGTCGCACAGCATATCAGCTGTGTGTGTATGTGTGTGTACGCGTGCATGCAGCCGTGCATGGGGAGGCGCACAGGGTAATGAATATATATATATATAGAGAGAGAGAGAGAGACACACACACACACATAGCTAGCTGGTTTATTCAATGATCACACCTCCCCATGGGTTGATATAGTTAGTACTTGCATGAGTGTTTGATGCAATAGATCTTGGGATCAATTCCCAACGGGGGTGTAAAAATGTCTCGGTGGGTGCTTGACCTCCTCCATACAAAGGATCACTGCACTAAGATAAATGCCCCCCTCCCCTCGCAATTTACCCCTTTTCAGAGTGTGCGGGGCCACCTTGGAGAGATTACTAAGATGACAACTTTACCTTTTAATGCAATAGTTTCAATATTTTTCTTTTTTCTTTTTTTTATTAATCTAGATATTCAAACTTCGGCCCGACTAGTCTTGGAGATGGGTGACCTTCCTCTTGATTCATCCACTGGATAAATTCAAAAATACAACAGTTCTTGACATGGCAATTAGGGTTGTAAACAAACAGAGCCAAGATTTGTGGTGTTTAAACTTGTTTGATAAACTAACCAAGTCAAGTCAAATCTAAAATGAACCAAGCTGTTAAAATAATTATTCAAGCTTGACTTAGTCTTTTTTTAAAGCTTGAGTTTGGTTCAAGCTTAGCTTGAGATTAGTTCGTCGTGCTATTATCGAGCTCTTAATTAAATTTGTTTAATTGTTTAAAACTTTTACATTTTAAACTTGGTTGATTGATTATTGAGCATGATAATATAAACTTATTTATTCTTTTTGAATGTTTCTTTATTTATTTAGCAAGTTAATAAGAGTTTAATTGATGAACATAATTCATGAATATTATTCACGAACATTGTAAATGAATATTAACAAGCTAAATACATATGAGTTCAAATTTATTTATTTAGTTTAATGATTTGTTCAAATTTGCTCATTTATTTGATCTTGTGTGATTGAGTGAATATAAACATATTCTTACCAAATTGAACACCAAACTTGTTCACAAATATTTGATTCATTTACAACCTGAATGATAGTCCAACATGTCCCAATAGTTCAAGAACTATGGGCGTAAATTGCCTTATTTGGGAATATCACGGGGGTGGACCGTTTCAATATTTTTCTTACTCTTTAATTTCTTTGTTAGTCATGTATCATTAGAGCAAAAGGTAATATTGCTCACCCCAAACAATCCAGTATCACCAGCCCCATTACTAGATACAGGTAAATAAATCACAAAGGACATTTTGCCCTAGCGCAATGACCCTTTGTATAAAAAGATTAGACACCAAATGAGGTATTTTACATCCATTGAGAATTGACCCATTGATGCTCGACAAAGAGTGAGGGAAGACAGAGTGATGTGCGATGGAAAAGGACTAAGAGCAGTTCGTGGGTGGACCAGGTCAACTTATCTAACAGATAGGGTGTGCAGGTATCAGTACCCCTATGCGACCTACCTTATGCAATAGGGTGCCTCTCAACTAATGGGCTTTCTATACCGACCTCAGGAGGAAGAGATGCACGACCAAGTTCGAGGGATGAGCGAGTGAAGTGCTATGGAAGAGGATGTTTTGCCCTTTGTGGGTGGACCCGAGTAGGATCTACATCTATCATTGATAGGGAGAGCCGGTATAGATACCCCAACCTACCCTCCTAAGGCAATAGGGGGCCTCACTCATAGGGTTCCTTTCACTACTTGAGTGCCAGCCGGTATAGGTTACCCAAGCGATCCACCTATGGCAATAGGGGCCCCCAGTCATGGGGTTCAAATACCGACCTCGGGAGGAAGAGAAGCACGACCATGTGCGAGGGATGCCTCATTGAAATTATTAGAGGGTAAGTTATCATGACTAATCCCATAATTTATCTTCTTTTATATAATTTAAGGACACATTATGAATGATGTCTAAAATGAACGTCATACCTTATATTATTATTTTCTATAGAACACTTTAAAGATATTTTTTTTAAAAAAAAGTATATTTTCTTTGTTTAGTGTATAAAAAGAAATATGTATACATTTTTTTCATCTCCATCTCCAGAATAAATGGTCAATCTAAAGGTTAGGTAAGATTGTTTGGTAAGATCTGACGACCTTGCAGTTTGGACTTTGGATGGACTAGAGTGTCAATTTGATCTAGTAGATCTACAAAGATCACGTGGTCAGAGCAATTCAAAGCATCTATAAATATATAATTCAGTTGACTGGATTTTACTGATTCACCTATTGATAAAAATTAGACCGCTAAAATATTCATCATATTTGAAATTCAATTGTAGCAATTGAATTTTAAATATGATGAATATTTGAAATTCATCGTATGTTTGCTACAATATTTGAAATTCAAACTTTTCCTTTTATTGATCTCCTCAGTGATATATCACACAGCACACCTATGAGAGGAAAAATCTAAAGAATCTAATGGGTTTAGGGGAGAGTTGAACTGCTATTTTGGAGCGAGTTTGATGGTCAAATTGATTTGAAGGGTTTAATCAATTTAGGCAATAAGCATTACTAGATTGCAAATGAGCTAAGTCGTGCTAAATTTTATATTATTTGAAGTTGTTTAGTAATATAACAAAGCTAAGTTAAGTTGAACCTAAAATGCACCAAGTCATTAAATTGATTATTCAAACTTGATTTTGTTTTATTTTTATTTTTACAATCTCTAGTTTGATTTAAATTTGGCTTCAACTTGATCTTATTAAACTTTTAATTCAAAATTGTTTAATTATTTAAAACTTTTATATAATTTTAACCTCATTTGATTTCTCAGTTTGTTTATTTTAAAATTTTATTTATTTATAAATTTGATAAGGGTTTGTTGGTTAACGTCATTCATAATTTCTATTCGTGTTCAGTCTCTAATATTAATAAATTAAATACGTACATATCTAAGCTTATATACATTAATTGAACAAATATAAATAAATTCTTATCAAATTTACTTAAGAATACGTAAATTATTTACAACTTGCTACATTGCAAACCACATTAGTTGGCCTAAGCCATTGGAGTAGAAAGCTCAATGTTCAGCACGAGTTAAATGCGTCGGCCAATCCAAATGATTGAGTCATTAAAAAAACAGAAAGAAAAAACAAGTTAGTTGTAATTTTTAATTTTCACAGGATATATATAATGATTAAACTATTAGTAAAATTAGAGCACCGTTCTAGAAACCACCTCGTGTCCTGGATTTATTTTGTGGATGAAATATAAGGTCAAGATTAATCGAATTATAAAATCGTGTTGTATCTTTAAGAGCATGAAACGAAGAATAAAAATTAAATTATAAATAATTTATAGTGATTTTTTGAAGAAATTGAAGAAGTCGTCGGATGTCGTTGTTGTCTGAAGCATGATCACATATACTTGAAAAGTACTTCAAGGTTCACGAGCCAAATCCCCAACCTCTCGGACGTTCTCCTTTGCTCGACCAACACTAATCATCGTCGCCTCTTCCATTATCCTCTTGTCCACTTCCCCGATTGATCTTGGACGCCATTTTAAATAGGAAGCAAAACATCGATTACTAATCGATGCTTTGATGGTTTTCAATGGAGGAAGATGAAGGTGAATGGGCACCCCTTCATCTTCCTAACGTTGCAACTGATGCAACGTCCAACATCTCTCACTCGTCCAAGTCAATCCATAAGGTTATATGGTCACATAGACCATGTCAGTCATATAGACTACAAGGTGATCATGTTGTAGGATCGAAAAGAATGTAGATATCTCCACAATAGGAATCGAGATTTGTATCGATTAATCGATCCATCTTCTTTCCTCTTTATTTTGAGAATCCACTTATTCCCAATAGCCCTTCGGCCCGGAGGAAGATCGACTAAATCCCAAACTTGATTCTTTCTCATTGACTCTATTTCCTCATCCATTGCAATTTTCCATTTTTCTCTTACTGAGCTTCTTAAAGCTTCCTTAACTGTTCAAGGTTCCTCATCATCAACTGAGAGAATCATCAATGCCTCATTCTCAATATCAAACATTCTCTGAGGAATAATCTGACAACTATTTCTTCGTAGGTTAGACTGTTGAGAAACTGACTCATTCAGTGGCAAATTACTCCCACTAGGTTGACTAGATTCAGACATCTCCTGATTTGTTGATAAAAGAACATTATCCTCCTCCTCTATCTCATATAGAGGAATTGTCTTATCAACTTCACCTTGTGTTGGGAACTCAGTTTCAAGAAAAGTAACATCTCTTGACTCTATTTCAGAGATGATTTCATCTTGTCGCTCATCAATAAAAACATAACCCTTAGAAGTCTCAGAATACCTTATAAAGATACACTTCTTACCTCTGGATCCTAATTTTCCATGTTCATGAGTCTTATCATAAACGTAGGCAGCTGCCCCCCAAGGTCTCATATTACTCAAATCTGGTTTTCTGCTTGTCCAACATTCATGTGGAGTAGATGGAACTGACTTTGAAGACACTTTGTTAAGTATATAGGTCGCAACTAATAATGCATCTCCCCAATAGGAGATTGGCAAATTAACCTGCGTCATCATAGACCTAACCATTTCAAGAAGAGTCCTATTTTTTCTTTCAACAACCCCATTTTGCTGTGGAGTTCCAGAGATAGTTAGCTGTCTAATAATCTCTTTCTCATTACACATTGTCTTGAACTGATCAGACAAATATTCACCTCCATGATCAGTGCACAGGGTTTTAATCTTACGTTTCAATTGATTCTCAACTTTGTTCATGTAACGAATGAAGCAATATAATGCTTCAGATTTGTGAGAAATCAAATACACATAACCAAAACATGTGAAGTCATCAATAAATGTAATGAAATAAGAACTCCCATTTCTAGCCTTCATATTCATTAGACCACAAATATCCGAATGAATTAATTGCAATGGTGATTTAGCTCTTATGTCCTAGCTAGACAATGCTCACATATAGATAAGTTAATCTTAGCATGAGCGCCTAAAAGACCCTCCTTAGCTAATCTATTCATTCGTTCTTGTCCTATATGTCCTAGCCTAGTATGTCAAATTTCATCATTAACATTAGCATTACTAGTAAGAGCAATGTTTGAAAAACAACCATCATTATTATTTGGTTCTACATCAAGAACCATAAAACCATTTGTTACATAATCATACCCAATTAACATAGAGTTAATTCGAAGTTCCAGACAACGGCTATAAAAATTTACACAATAACCTAAATCAAGAAGACAAATAACGGAAACCAGATTCTGTCGAATCTCAGGAGCATACAGGACATCATGTAGAAACAAGGTGCGCCCACCGCGTAGGTTGAGCTTGCAAGTGCCAATTCCTTTGGCTTCAATTCTTGCATTGTTTCCTACATATATCCATTTGTTGCCAGCTGGTTCCCGACAGTACTCCACATATGTAGATGGTTCGTTGCTCCTGAATCTACAATCCACAAAGGATACGAATCAGCTAACAACACTGTACTTGCAACATAATGCTCAAGGAAAGAAGATAGAGATGGATCTACCTTTTTAGGTTCAGTATAATCCCGAGCAAAATGACCCCTCTTGCTACAGTTGAAGCAGGTCAACTTGCTCCTAGGTTTTTTTCAATATTTCTTTCCTTTCTTCTTGATTTGGTTTTTAACAACAACAGCACTAGCCTCGTTTCCTTTTCCCTTTCCTTTCTTAAACCATCTTTTTTTATTCTTGGAACCAGAACCTTCAGCTACAAAAGCTTGATCAGAAATCCTTACGGATTCAATCCTCTCCGTCTCAAGTTCAACATGACGTGAGACATCGGTGAAAGTCTTGATACTTTCACTATGAGTCAGATTTTGTTTCATCATTTCCCAAGAATCAAGAAAGGAACGGATAACTGTCTGAACCTGTTATTCATCGGTCAACATATGACCAGCAGTATTAAGCTCTCGAATCATGTTACTCATCTCCCTGAGATGTTGAGCCATGGTAACATTCGAGCATTTTTTATAGCTATCAAACTTAATTATTAGCTGACGGAGCTTACTGAGACTTACTCCACTGTACTTTTCTCTAAGGGTTACCCAGACAGCATGAGCCGATAGTAATGGCTCATACTCAAATACCAGGTCATCCACCATTGAACTAATCAATATTCCTTTAACAATGGAGTCCTTCCTTTTTCATGCCTTATAGGCATCAAGGTCACGTCTATGTTGTGCTATAGAACCATCAACCGGTTCCTCCATGAAATGATTTACAGCCTCTAAAACTTTTTGTTCCTCAAGAACGTATTGTATCATGAGGTGTCAGATTTTGTAGTTATCCTCATATAATTTCTCTCCCTTATTAAGTTCAGCTATGATGTTTTTAGTTGCCATGATCTACATAAATAAACACATTATTTATTATTTCAGTGTAATTCATATGCATGCAATTAATTATTAATTCAGTGTAAATTAGAATTAATTTACAAAATCAAGTGATAACTTTGTTTCCACTCATCATTTGTATGTACTAATCTAATCAATATTGATCAATTATATTACACACATCTCATCTAATGAACAAATCATTTAATATGAACGAATCATATATATATAAACTAATCATATTATTTAACATGAACGAATCATGAAATGAACTAATCATTTTTCAGATGAACTAATCATGGACAAGTTAGTTAACACATAACATAACTGTTTTTATACCATAATTCTGTTCGTACAAAACAACAGAAATTATTACATAACTCAAAAACTTAATGGGCTAATACTGCTCATACATAACGACAATAAACAGAACACTAATAAATTAGATAGGTCAATACCACTCCCACTAGGACAAATACTAGTGCAGCGGCCAACATTATCCCTATTAACCTAGACTTATTTGAGATAATCTCAGATGGGGCAGCTTCAGGATCCTTCATCAGATCCATTTTTGGATCTTCCTCGAACATTTCCTGGTCCTCTTCAGACTCTTCAGGCTCTTCTTCACCATATAGTGAAGTAGTTCCTCACACAGTTCTGAACATGTGACGCGTCCTTGATGACGTTCCCATACATAGTCTGCTATTACCCTAGGATACTCTAGCAATGAATGCATCAATGTCCATATCCTATAACTGTTCAGGACTAGAAACTTTTCTTGCTCAAGTTTCTAAAATAGTCTATCAAGCTTTCTAACATGTCCGTCGACTCTATAAGCAGACTTATACTCTATCTCCTGAATCTCCTCCTGGAGCTGGTTTCGCCGCACTTCGCGATGAGTCAATGTGGTAATCGTCCGTACCATCCGAAAAAATTGAATTTAAATAAGTCAGTACAAAACTGACTAACCAGTACAAAATCATTTAATTCAATTTATACAGATATAGAACCATCATTATAAATCAAGAAAAATAAATCTTCTTGATTTTCAAAAGTTTAAGTCGACTGACCGATTGGACCAGTCAATCAGGAATTCATATCCTAAGCTTAGTTTATTGTCCTCATTAGAACTAATATAATTGGATAGAGATTTCTGACCTATGTTCTGTTATTATTTTAATCTAAGTCTATTTAAATCAATTCAGGTCAATTTGATCAATCCAATGCCCATTGGATTAAGTCTGATCCATTAGAACAAATCTAATCGTTTTTTATCAATTCTGACACAATTGAACTAATCTGGTCATATCCGATCATCCCAACTTATGTAATAAAAATCACCCCAACTAATTCAATAATGAACTGATCTGGTTAAACCAACAAATTATTTGAATCAGATCTAGTATCATTGAATCAAATTGGTCTACTTAAATCAATTGATGATTTAAATTAGACCTGAGTTTGATTGAACAAGTTGGTATAGCTCAATTTTCAATTAATTGAATCAAAATTTAATTAAATATATATTTATTAATTAATAATACATTTCTATATGTATTTAATTAACAAATATATTTAATTTAATTTTAAACCATCTGAAAGAAAAAATATATATTTTTTTACTCCACTTCGTAAAAACACTCCACTGTTCATTGCGTTTTTTTTCAATCGATTGAAGAATCGATTAAACATCGGATGCACTATGCCGTGAATTGAATTGATTCAATTCCTTATCAATTGATTCAAATAATTGAATCGATTGAGCAATTGATTAAAATAAAAAAAAAATTGTGCACTGTTCATCTTCTTCTCACGATAAACGTAAGCTTCCCGAGGCTGACTTTCACCGGTATTTGAGCACGGTTGTCGACGCTCCTCTGCCACGATTTATGCCGTCGAGGACTACACAATTTCCATGTAACCGGGTGGTAATCGTGACTTCGGGATGCCGATTCTTACAGAAATCGAATGAAATCGCAATGTCACGATTTCTCAATTCCGCGCATTGAAATTCATGCTTTCAAAAAAATACTCTGATACTAATATTGTATCTTTGAGAGCATGAAACGAAGAATAAAAATTAAACTGTAAATAACTCATAGTGATCTCCCGAAGAAATCAAAGAAGTCGGACGTCGCTGCTGTCGGAAGCACGATCACGGGTAACCGGATAGTACTTCAAGGTTCACGAGCCAAATCTCCAACCTCTCGGGCATTCTCTTTTGCTCGACCAACATTGATCATCATCGCCTCTCCCCTTGTCCTCTTGCCCACTTCCCTGATTACTCTTGGACGCCATTTTAAATAGGAAGTAAAATATCGGTTACTAACTGATATTTTGATGACTTTTAATGTAGAAAGATGAAGATGAATGAGTACCCCTTCATCTTCCTGACATTAGCAATATCGATAATCTCACTCTTAAGAAATACTTCACTCTGAAACATTATGTGTTCATATTTTGATTAATTATAATTTTATATTATATGAAACACTAGAAATTTAAAATTCTATATACATATTAATTTCTGTAGAACTCAATTGAAAGTATCTTCACGCGCAAGGTCTCTGACTGCAATTCATCTCTTGGACATTCGTCAAACCAATTGCACGCGGTACCTTAATTTTCTCTTTGTCAGATGAGTAACTCAACACATCATTATCATCTCTATTATATGAATATGAAGACATAAATATACATCGATTCCCAGCACATGTTTATATCCTGATCGCATTTTTCAAAAGCCATTTTCCTGTCAATAATTCATAGTAAATTAAGGTTTGATGGCTTCACGTACTACCATTTCAAACAAATGTCCTTGTCTCATCTAATTTTCCCTATTGAACAGTATGACCACATCGTCCCTAGACGAATTCTAACGGTGCAATGAAATTTAGTCTGTCAAAACAAAGAGGACAGATTCAAAGGCTGATCCAGCCTCTTGTAGTTTTCTTTGAAATTTCTCAGAGGGCGATGGTCAGAGCCCCATGGTTATAAATTCAGCCTCCGAAAAGATAGGAGGAGTTCATTCCACAAATCCATCTACAAATCTCCTGATTTAGAGAATATTTTTAGAATTGTGATTTTTTTTTAGAACTTTTTTTCTCTTTACAAATTAGGAAGAGAGGTTTATATATTGAAATTCTTTCCTTTATTGTCTAGGATATACTATATAAATATCTGTTTAATAATTTCTCTTCTTGTCTTATCCTTAATTTCTCCTCCTCTCCTAAGATAATCACTATCCTTTCATCAATCATGGATTCTAATTCTGATCATCCCAAGTACATGTCCTTAAGGCCCGATCAAGGGGGAGTTCTCGATCTGTTCCGCATCCTCTACTCGCCTAATCTCTCGGAGAATCGATTCTTCGATCGCTCGGCGGGGGTAGAGATCGTCGAGCGGTGGTGGCGAAGAAGATTGGTCCTGGTTTTCACCCTCCTCCTGCAAATAATGCTTCTCACGTTCAGAAAGCCACTTGCTTGGCTCGGAGATCGTATTGAGCTGCTGCTGAACTTTGTGGCTCAATACCCTGGCTTTGCCCCACTCTTGATTAATTTCATCAAAGGTCCGTAGTATCTATATTCTGTGTTTTTTTCAAAAAAAAAAGTATAATTAATATAATTAAAATGAATATATATATTTTTAATTTAATCTCCAGGTAAAAGGATCCTTCCTGAGAGAAATTCATCAAAGTATCGATCAGCTGTATGGTTTCTTGACCCCAGAGATAAACTGGACTCGAGTATCGAGCCGGGTGACGCTAAATACCATGCGGCACTGTCCAGCATGGCTTCCAAACTGGCTTATGAGAACGAGTCATCCATTAAAAGCGTAGTTACTGACGACTGGAATGTAAGGCCATTTTCAGCATTAAATAAATATATATATAGAGTTAAAATTTTAAATGTTTTAATTAAATTTGTTGTTCTTCTTGTTGGTGTTGTTTACAGATGGAATTTCTGGGATTCTACGATTGCTGGAATGGTAATTCCCTATTTTAATTTATATTGTTGAATAAAAGAAAGACACTAAAAAGTTGTTATTTAAAATAATAAATTAATAAATAAATAAATTTGCAGACTATCAACGGCAATTCAGCACGCAAGCGTTCATGTTGGCGGACAGAGCCGACGATCCCGAGCTCATCGTGGTGGCGTTCCGCGGCACCAATCCCTTCGAGGCCATGGACTGGTACACCGACTTCGACGTGTCGTGGCACGAGCTCCCCGACGCCGGCAAGGTCCACGAAGGCTTCCTCAAGGGCTTGGGGCTACAGAGGAGCCCCCGCGCCCTGCCCAAAGAGGCCGAGGGAGGAGAGACTAAGCCATACGCCTACTACGCCATCCGGGACGAGCTGCGCCGACTCCTGCGGCGCAACGCGAAGGCCAAGTTCTTGGTGACCGGGCACAGCCTGGGCGGCGCGCTCGCCGTGCTCTTCCCCGCGGTCCTGGCGCACCACGGCGAGGAAGAGCTGCTGCGGAGGCTGGAGGGAGTGTACACGTTCGGGCAGCCGCGGGTAGGCGACGAGGTGTTCGGGGAGTTCGCCGGGAGGCATTTGGAGGGGAGGTACTTCCGGTACGTCTACTCCAATGACATTGTCCCCAGAGTGCCCTTCGATGACTCTGCTCTGTTGTTCAAGCACTTTGGGGCGTGCTTCTACTTCGACAGCCTCTACAGAGGGAAATTGATGGAGGAGGAACCGAACAAGAACTACTTCTCCCTGTGGGAGTTGCTGCCCAGGTACATGAACGCGGTGTGGGAACTCGTTCGGAGCTTCTTGATGGGGCGGTTGAAGGGGGCAGAGTACGAGGAAGGGTGGCTGTTGCGGTTTGTGAGGCTCTGCGGGATACTTTTGCCTGGAGTTTCCTCGCACCTTCCTGGTAACTACGTCAACTGCGTGAGGTTGGCGAGTAATTAATTAGTCCACTTAATTCTGCATGCTGTCGACGGCCGGGTTTGGAAGCGACGAGCAAGATCGGTAGCTGCTTAGACAAAATTAATGTGATAATCTTTATATAAGATCAAATTGTACTATGCTAACAAATAATATTATTAAAAGTGCGATCGGTCATTAATTTTATTGTAGGTGTTAACTTAGAGGTGTTACTAATAATTATTAATAAAATTGATAATGATTATTAATTAAATGTTTATTATTCAAGTTTTGATAATATTTTTTTCCAATTGATAAAATTGATAGATTATTTAATCTTTCTTGAAATATGGTTGAAAAAAATAACACTAACAATAGGTATAGTAGTAAAAAAATTTAATTTTCTTTATAAGCTTCAATTGTGCCGTTTTTAATTCTGAATTTATTATTTCTTTTAAAACTTTTAATTCTAAAAATATATTTAAACTATCCATATCAGATAATATTTATGTGTTAAAAAGTTTTAAAAATTTAAATATTTTATTTTTAAGATTATCTTAACTTTTTTAAGTCATATAAAAAATTAAAATTATTTTCATATATTTTAAATTATTCAAATCTATTTTAGAGGTAGATCCGCTACCTTAGCGGCCCCCCTAGTGCCGGCCCCACGGATATGGAGGGAGGTTCATGTAGGTACACAGGCCATAGGCGCATGGCGGGGTAAACCCCAGGTCGTCAGTTCCTGAGAATCGACCCCTGACCATTACGCCAGAGATACCATACGCTCACCGTCTGTGCTACGCCCTGGGGGCATTCAAATCTATTTTAGAGTGAAGAAATAACATGGTCAATAATATAATTAAAATAATTAATTTTAAAAGATTCTTCAGGTGAAAGTTTCATCTCATTAATTTTATTCTTATCAAATTGTTTATTTCTTCTAATCACAACAGATATGAATTCATTTTCTCTATAATCATTACAAAAGGAAACAAAACCTTTTAACTGATTTAATGCAATAGCAATGTTCATATTTTTTATATTATAAAAATTTACTAACAGTATTAACCGCAAATAATATATCATACCAAATAGTCATACCTAATAAAAATTCAAAATTTTCAAACTCATGTTGCTAAAGAATTTGCTTCATTTTTTTTTTTAGGATCTTCACTAGTTTCTACAAGTTTATATAAAGCTTCTCTTATCTGTGGAGCTTGATACTTTATTGCTTTAACGCTTTCAAGATGACTTTTCCAACGTGTTATTGATAATGATTTAAGAGTTAAATTAAAAATATGGTCTTATAAAATTTTTCATCTTTTTTTAGAAGAAGAAAAAATGAGTAAATATGTTGTATCACACCAAAAAATGTTATAGCACTAGGACAAGAATTAGTTATATCACATAGTACTAAATTAAGACTATAACAACCACATGATGTATAAAAAACTCTAGAATTTATATATATCAATCTCTTTTATACACTGATCCCGTCCGGAATCTGAGTTAGATGGAGGCCGGTTGTGTTGACGCTAGCGTTGACGGAAGGCGACGGAGACTTTCCCCGAGTACAACGTTGCGCGAGCAAGTTCCACAGGCTGCTAACAGGGGGTGATGATGAGGATCAAGAAGCGGGAGTTCCCTGCGCACACTCAGACGAGCACCCTCCACGTTAGGGACCAAGAACCAGGGAAAAAGTCCCCGGAGTAGCCCCTCTGACACTCAAGTCAGGTACTTTTTCCCCAGAAGAACAGTAAAAATTACAGAAAGTAGAAGATAGATGCGAAAAGGTGAGTGAGCGAACCTGCGTAAGGGAGAGGACACCCCTTTTTATATCACAATGTGTACTTCTGGGTTCTGGCAAATGTCAGGGAATATCGGGTGCCAGACTCTGCTTGGTGGTGGGTGACACTTGGCATCCTCCTATAGGTTGGAGGAAGGTTCTGCTATTAGCTAGTCACAGACCGTTAGAATATACTCTGACACACAGCAGATATTCTCTGACAAGTAGTTACGGTTCTCTGACTCTTTTGTCATTTTTGTTGATCGAATGTGAACAAGAGAGCTTCTGACAACCAGCGACCGCTCGGTCTGATCGGGGTGCATCTGAGTAATCCATCATATCCTGACCGAGCACATCAAGTTAGTATATACGAGTCTACTGTGAGAAAACTCGGCCAGTAGAGATGGTTCCCTCTCTCTCTCTCTCTCTCTTCCCTATTCCTGGTATTGCTAATTTGATTTCTTGATTTGGCCATCCCGACTAGTTCACCCGTTCGAATTCCCGACCTAGGCATCCTAACTGAGAAACTTGTTTGAATCCCTGACCTGGGCATCCTCGCCCGAGTAACCCATATGAATTCCCGACCTGGGGATCCTGACCGAGAAACCCATCCGAATTCCTGACCTGGGCATCCTAACCGAGAAACTTGCCTGAATCCCTGACCTAGGCATCCTCGCCCAAGTAGCTCATCTAAATTCCTGACCTGGGCATCCTGACTGAGAAACCCATCCGAATTCCTGACTTGGCACCCTTGCCCGAGTAACCCATCTGAATTCCCGACCTAGGCATCCTGACCAAGAAACCCGTGTGAATTCCTGACTTGGCATCCTTGCCCAAGTAACCCATCTGAATTCCTGACCTGGGCATCCTGACCGAGAAACCTGTGTGAATTCCTGACTTGGCATCTTAGCCCGAGTAACCCATCTGAATTCCTGACCTGGGCATCCTGACCGAGAAACCTGTGTGAATTCCTGACTTGGCATCCTCGCCCGAGTAACCCATCTGAATTCCCTCCCTGGGCATCCTCGCTCGAGTAACTCATCTGAATTCCCGACCTGGCATCCTCGCTCGAGTAACCCATCTGAATTCCCGACCTGTAACGTTATAGCCTCTTATTGGGGTGACACGTCTCCTCGCCCTTTGACTACCCCGTCCCCTTGACTTCTAACTGTCACGTCCCCTTGACTCCTGACTGCCACGTTCCCTTGACCCTTGACTGCCACGTCCCCTTGACTCATGACTGTCACATCCCCTTGACTTCTAACTGCCACATCCCCTTGACTCCTGACTGTCGCGCCCCCTTGACTCTTGACTGTCACGTCCCCTTGACCAGACCCTACCCTTATGCACCGTATCATACACCTTATTTTTTACCTTTAATATTAGCCTCATTATCATATCCTTGTCCTCTTATGTCATTTACATCCAATTCAATTTTATTTATTACAATATAAGCATATCAAAAAGAACTTTTCTTGATGTATCATCTAATTTTAAAAATTCTATAAAATATTCTTCTATTTTGATTGAACTTGTTGAAATATCTACACATCTTAATATAAGAGACAGCTGTTCTTGATGACAGAGTACAATCAAGTATAACTGAAAAGTATTTTGCTTCTTTTATTTTTAAAATTATAATATCGTTTACTTCTTTTCCTAATATATTTATTAACTGATTTTGTAAATTATGACCAAGATAATGATTATGAATTTTATCATTTATTCTTGCATTATTGGATCAAATTCTGTAATCATTTCAATTAAACCTAAAAAATTCCATTGTTATGTTGATAAATTTACAAAATGTCAAATTATTTTTTGTAAGATTTTTAACTATAGCAATAATTCTTATTAATACATTCTTCCAATGTTCTTTTTCCTTATTTATTTTTTCTTGTAAATTTTGATCAATGGTTTTATTTTTAATCAATTTCATTTCAATATCAAACCAAATATTCATATTTATAATATGTTCACTGCTTGTTTCATGACTTTAAAGCTTGGTACTAAGATTTTTCCAATCTTCATTTGCTAATTTAATTGTAATTGACTTTTGACTAAATAATTTACAACAAAAACAAAATATTTTATGTCATTCTTTTGAATATATTAACCATTTTTTATCATGTTTTTCTCCATTTGGCAATTTTCGAATGTAATGAATCATAGAAAAATGTCTAGAATTTTCATCATTTGGAAAAGAAATATTGATTTCTCTAATTGAGCCCTTTTCAACTAATAAATCTATTAAATTTGTATTTATATTTTTCCATTATACTGGATCATATATATTTTGAATAATAGTTTCATCAATATTATTAAAAAAAAAAATTATCTTCATGATATGTCAAGTTGTCTTTTTCTTTTTCTGAATTACAATTATTTTCTTCGTTAATATTAATATTTGATAAAATCGATTTGTGATCATTAGAAAATTCTTGATCGATTTCTTTTTATCTTAAAGTATTATCTTCCGGTGAAAATTTAATTAGTTTTTTATTTAAATTTTTAATTGTATTATTTTCTAAGTTTTGATTTTGATTATTAATAATAAATCTATCAAGTGCACCTTTTTGAGATTGAATCAATTCTTCTATTTTTCTTTTTTTATATATTTTATATATCTAGAATTATATTTTTTTTACAGACATATTGATATTAAAATAATAATAATAAAAATATGCGTTCCTACTATTTTATCAAAATAAAATTATTTAGAATTAAATCAACAATAAAATCTGATTTACATCATATAGTTTTAATTTGATGATATTTCAAAGTTCGACTACTACTTGCACAAATATAACAAGAAAATATAAAATACTAAATTTTGATTAATTTAAGTAGTTTATAATAAACTGCACTTAATAAGTATATAATAAATCAGATAAGTGCACTTAAAGAGTATTAAAAATCTATAAATCAGTCGATTGGTAATAATGTTTATCGAACACAGAATGATTTTGTGAGTTTGTATCAATAAGGGTAGCCGACTAGTACTTTTGTCAATCGACTAATATCAGTCTGAAAATATTTTCAGCACTGGGTTAGTGACTAAGTCAACTCATTTAGATGTATAAGATCCATGGGGGATAAATACATGAGTTTAGGGTCAGTTTGGTGATCAAGTTTTCGACAATTGAGATATTGTTGGAGTTTTTTGATATTAGGCAAAAGGGGAGAAGTAAGGTTAGTTGAGAAAACCTTAAATGTCTTTACATGAAATTCTTAACTCAATGGGGAGCATAGGTATAAGGAGAGTCTTGTGATAGGTTCTTAAATAGCCTTGTGATAAAATTCCTAACTCAATGGGGAGCATAGGTGTAGGGGGAGCCTTGGGATAGGTTCCAATGCATGTTTACATTTTTGATTCAACGATGTAAGTCCAAGTGTGTAGCCTTGGCAACGTAAGTTCATTAGGCGGTGTAAGTCAAAGTGTGTAGCCTTGGCAACGTAAGTCCATTAGGCGGTGTAAGTCAAAGTGTGTAGCCTTGACAACGTAAGTCCATTCGGCGATATAAGTCCAAGTGTATAACCTTGGCAACATAAGTTCATTCGATGGTGTAAGTCCAAGTGTGTAGCCTTGGCAACGTAAGTCCATTCGGCCGTGTAAGTCCAAGTGTGTATTCTTGGCAACATAAGTCTATTGTTTTTAGCATATTATTTTGCTATTATGTTTTCCCTAACTTAAACGTATTGTCAAACATCAAAAAGGGGGAGATTGTTGGAGCAATCTCAATAGTCCGTGCGACCATGTATTTTGGTGTTTGGGCAAAGGGTTTAAGTTAGGTTCACCCTTGTATTTGATATGTGTATTTGAGTTGTGTAGGTTTACATGATACACATATGACTCAGGTTGATAGCTTCGGGTCCGGTGAAGGATGGAACATCCGAGAGACCGTGGACAATGCAGCAAGGACAAGGACCAAGGGAAGCTCGAGGCATACGTGAAGGATAACATTGAGACGAGCCGCGTGATTGGGTGCATCCGAGGGACAAGAGCCAAAGGAAGTAGGCTTGAAGGCAAGAGATCAAGGTTGCAACGAAGAGTCAAGTGAGTCGTAAGGGTGAGGATTCGAGTGTTGTGAGACTGTACTCCGGGTACCAGCCGATTGATAGAAATATCAGTCGACTAGTATAATCAACTGGGCAGTCGACTGGGAGTGAACAGAATGCTTCTGTTTGCTGCACCAGTGTAGAGCAGTTAACTGGTACTTTCACTAGTCGACTGGTATCGAGCCATTGTATTGTAATGGCCGAATCTCCACAGAGGGTAGCCAACTGACACTTTCACCAATCGACTGGTAGGCGGGGTTTTCCAACCCGTGGCCTATATAACCAAGGCTTGGAAGTATGGTTAAGGTTGACAAAATTAGTGGTGGTTAACCCTAACTAGTAGTCAACTAGTGCGTTAGTAATCCGAGTGCTCTTGGTCGAGTTGTGGCGAGGTTTCTCCACCGACAAGAAGGATTGTGCTAGCCGGAGTTTCCTGGGATTAATCCACCGACGGATTAAGGGATCGTCCACCTTATAGATAACCATGGAGTAGGAGTAAGTTATCTCCGAACCATGTAAACAAATGTATTAACGATTTGCATTTCTCTTCTTGTCTTTAGTCTTTATCTTGTTTGTTTTGTATTATTCTGAGGTGCTAACAAATGCTTAGGAAGCTATCGATTTGGGGGCACCGACTATTCAACCCCACTTCTAGCTGGCCACACAAGATCACCAACAACAACTATCTCTCACGATTGTGTAGTGTCTTGGTAAGTACCTCTCTTCTCTTTTCTCTCCCCTCTCCCCTCTCCCCTCTCCGTCTGTGGCCGCGCGGCCAGCGCGGGGCCGCGCGTGGCCTCGCCTGGTAGTGAGTAGCCTCGCTTGACCGCGCGTGGCCCCGCGTGGCTACTTGTGTTCGAGCGTGGCCAGTCGTGGCTGTCGCTACCCCTGGTGGCCGCAACTGCCCCAGTGGCCACGACTGTAGACATCTATTTTGATTATTATATTAACTAATTTTATTTTTTATTTATTATCATGAGGTATTGTCTAAATTTGTAATGTTGTTTATGCAGGTCTCAATTTGCCATGAGCTCAGTGTAGTTGGAGGCACTTGTATTTGTGATTTATTATCGTAAGGTACGTTCTGATTAATTGTAATAGATCCAATGTTTCCGTAAGAGTTCTTGTAGATCTTCCATGTAGCATCCTAGTACTGGCATTATTCATTTCATCCTAGTATTATTTTATATATATGTGTATTCCTTCATTTTGATAAGGTGCTCTTTGTTACTTTGTCTTTAATGGTAAGATTTATGTGTAGTTGTTTTTAATAGTATTTAAATAAATAAATACAGGCAAAATGCATAATGAAAGAAGTTGGATGTATAACAAGAATTTGCCTGATCGTCGGGCTTTAACTGATGAGTTTGTCATTGGCTTAAGGCAATTTTTGAATTTTGTATCTAGTCAAGTTAAGTATATGGACGGTAATAAGGTAAGGTGTCTTGTAGAAAGTGTCACAATGACAAATTTTTAGCCTCCGATAAAGTTAAAAAACATCTTTATAGATTTGGTTTTACACAGAATTACTATAATTGGACATGTCATGGTGAACCGTTCATATCTGATGAGGATTATGGACGGAATATCCAAGTCTCTGTTAGTGGGGATTAGAGTTATTATGAACAATTAAATCTATCTTAGAGGATGATAATTGATGCAACAAGCCAGAATTTTATTCCTGAAACATTTGGTGTAAGTTCTAGTTTCCCTCCAATAATTGAACAATTGTTTACTACTTATACATCACCGTTGGAGGAGTTAGAAGTACCAGGTGTTGATGAAACATATTGTAAATTTTACGAAGTGTTGAGTGCTACAGATGAACCATTATGGGTTGGTTGTGACAGTCAAACTAAATTATCTCTCACCACAAGACTATTAAATATAAAGGTAGATCATAATGTGTCGCAAGATTGCTTTAATGATTTTGTTCAAGCTTTTGACAACTCATTGCCATGTGATCACATTTTGCCTCCTTATTTTTACAATATGAAACATTGGTGAAAGAATTAAGTCTTCCGATGGAAAGAATTGATGTTTGTAGAGATAGTTGTATGTCATATTGGGGAGTTGATGCAGATATAGATGTTTGTAAATTCTGTAATCAAGATAGGTACAAGACTACCAGAAGGAGTTAACAACAACGTAAATCATACAACCAGTTGTTTTATTTTTCCTTTAACTCCTAGGTTACAAAGACTTTGTGCATCAAAGGTAACTGCTAAACACATGACTTGGCATGTAACTCATCAAACAGAAGAGGGCTAATGTGTCATCCTTCAGATGCAAATGCATGGAAAAATTTTGATAGAGCATATCCGGAATTTGCAAAGGAAACTCTAAATATTAGATTATGTCTGTGTGCGATGGATTTGCTCCATTTGGTAAACCAGGAAGAACTTATTCTTGTTGCCAATTATTTTAACTCCGTATAATATTCCACCTGGGATGTATATGTTTTTAACATTGGTTGTGTCTGACCACAAAATTTGAAGAAGTTAATAGATATTTATATGCAACCCTTGATAGCATAATTGAAACAACTATAGGATGAAGATATTTTTACATACAATGTTCATATTAATCAGATGTTTGTAATGAAGGATGCTCTTCTTTGGACCATAAATGACTTTCCAGCTTATGGTATGCTATCAGGTTGGAGTACTGCTAGGATCTTTGGATGTCTAATATGTATGGAGAGATCAAAGTCAATCAGATTAAAACTGTTGGATCAAAAAGAATTTAGATATCTCCACAATATCATGATATTGTCCACTTTGGGCCTAGACCCTCATAGCTTTGCTCTTGGGCTCTCCCCAAAAGGCCTCATGCCAATGGAGATATCTTTCTCATGTGTTTCCAATATGGGACTATGTTGCAACCTTGCAACCCCAACAATCCCCCCTCAAACAAAGGACCATAGGCTTCCTACGTCCGATCCTCGACCCACCAGGTCTTCCTGCCCCTCGGTCCACCCAACCTACTAGGACTTCCTTGCCTAGTCGCAACTAGGACTTCCTGCCTAGTGTCTGGTCCTCTTGATCCGAACATAGGAGCCCCCACTTTTTTTGTTCGAGGTCAATATTGTACCCACATGACTCAATCAGACCATAGCTCTTATGTACAGTCGGCGGTTAAACCTTCTGACAGTTCGGGCTCTGATACCAATTGTTGGATCGAAAAGAATTTAGATATCTCCACAATAGCATGATATTGTCCACTTTGGGCCTAGACCCTCATGGCTTTGTTCTTGGGCTCTCCCCAAAAGGCCTCATACCAATGGAGATATCTTTTCTCTTATAAACTCATGATCTTTCCCATGTGTTTCCAATATGGGACTATGTTTGCAACCTTGCAACCCCAACAAAAACATAGGAAGAAGCTGAGTTATTTTGATTATCATAGATAATTTTTACTACTAAATCATAATTTCAGAAAGAATAAAGATGAATTCACTAAGAATAGAATTGAAAGAACACCTCCACCATTGAGATTGATAGATCTAGATACTTGGTGCAGAGTGCTTCACTTTCCATCTGTTATTGAAAAGCCACATGGTACAACAGATGAATATGGAAGTACGCATAAATGAACTATACAGAGTATAATTTGGGATTTTCCATATTGGTTTAGTCATTTGATACATCATAATCTCGATGTAATGCATATTGAGAAGAATATTTTTGATAATTTGATAAATACAATGATGGATATCAATAAAAAAACAAAAGACAATCTCAATGCAAGAAAAAATATGTGACTCATTTGTAAAAGATCCACTCTTGATGTCGATGAAAATAGTAGGGGATCAAAACCAAAGGCAATTTATACATTAAATAAGGATCAGAGATGTATTTTTTTGTGAATGGTTGAAATCTTTGAAAATTTCAGATGGATATATCTCTAATCTTGGAAGATGTGTCTATATGAAAGAAGGTAAATTGATTAGTTTGAAAAGTCATGACTGTCATATAATAATGCAAAGACTCATTCCTATTACTTTTAAGGAACTCTTACCACATTTTGTATAGGGTGCGATTACGGAGTTGAGTATTTTTTTACATGATATTTGCTCAATAGTTTTGAAACATTCACAAATGAAGAAGTTAGAGAGAGACATTCCAATCATTTTGTATAATTTGGAAAGGATATTTCCACCATTCTTTTTTGATTCCATGGAGCATCTTTTAGTTCACTTGCCATACGAGGTCAAAGTTGGAGGACCTGTTCATTTTCGGTGGATATATTCGTTTGAAAGGTTGAATTTTTATTTTCTATACTTTGACTCTTTGAATGCATAAAAAATTTCTATTTATATTATATATTAATATTTAATACAATTTATTTTTTTAACCTCTAGATTCTTATATCATTTGAAGAAAAAAGTGAAAAATGAAACACAAGTTGAAGCTTTTATTGTTAATGTATACATTGTGGAGGAAATAACAACTTTTGCATTATATTATTTTGAACCTCATGTTCAAAGCCAAAGGCGAAGAGCGGGCAGAAATGATGAGGGTTCTATCGTTCCAAATGTAAACTCATTTTCAATTTTTAACTATTTTGGTCGACCAAGTGGACTATGTAAACAAAGATACTTAACTGATAAAGAATGACGGGCAACCCAGACATATATTTTACTGAATTGTCTAGAAGTATCACCATATTACGAGTAAGTATATGTATGTTTTTTGTAATGTCGTAAATTGTTTGTGTTATAATATATTTTTTTTAAGTAGGATTTTCAAAAACTTATATTCTGAATTGTCAACACAAGAGTTTGATCGATTTTGCGAAGAAGAATTTGCTGCATGGTTCAAATTATATGCAAGTAAAAAATCTATATTTGTTTGACACATATCCATACTTTTAACAATGGGTGTTTTGACCTTAGGTTCATGGTAATCAAACTCACCTTGAGCAAGATTGGCTATTTCATCTGTGATCCGGTGATAAGGTTGGGGGGTCCTCATGGGCAAAGGGTCAACGACATGTAGGGGTCAGGAGTCAAGGGGGGTCAACCCCGTGGGCTCGCCGAGCGGGCACCATATGGCGATCGCCCGGCCATGCCCTCCAGCCGAAGGAATTGTAACCCGGCCACGAGCTCAAGTTTCAAACGCCAAGGTAAAAAGGCTATATGGCTGAGTGGGTGGTCCGCTCGGTCGTGGCCCAAGGCAAGAGTACAAGGCCGAGCGGTCTGTCCGCTCGGCCAAGACGTCAGGCAACAAGACAAGAGTGTTTGTCCGAGCAGGGGACCATGAATCTCCCCCGGACGTACCAACATCTACGACGGGTCGAAGGAAAGGAGCCGCCGAGCAGCTGGACGCTTGGCTCGAGAAGATGAAACCAAAAGACACTGGACAGTAGGGACGTCATCCTAGTAACCTTTGGCGCTGACAACAGGCATGTTCGATGACCAGACCATACGCAGAATCGTACGATGGAAGGTTCTTCTGTCCCATCAAGGAGGTGCTCGGACTGTAGCAGTATGGCGTCAGGCACGCTCTTCTGACAAGCCCATACTGAAGTATGGTGCAGGACACGTGTACGCCTCTATGTGTGTGCGCCAAGCTCACCATAGCTCTATATAAGAGCCCTCAAACTTCGCCGGAGGTATACAATCTTAGATCTTCAGAGCCACCTCCTTGTTTCCCCTTGGCCTGACGAGCGTCGGAGGGTCGTCGCCGGGAACCCCTTCCCGGCCCGACTTCTTTACAGGTTCGTCGGAGCTCCATACGGCCGGTCAGAGACCCACGTCATCAGTTGGAAGAGCGCTACGTGCCCATCGTCCATCGATTCAGCGTTCGGGCAGGATCAAATTGGCGCTGTCTATGGGAACGCACTTACATCCGAGCGGATGAAATGGACGAAGCTGGAAGACCGCACACCGTGATGCTCTCCCAGGAGGAGCTCGATGCTCTAATCGAGGCAAGAGCAGCTAAGCTCGTAGAGCAACAGAGGCAGAAAGCGCAAGCTGAGCAGCTGGAGCAACAAGCGACGTCAGCATCAGGAGGCCGAGCGGAAGCACCGCCTGCCACGGTTCCATTTCATCGGGCCCTATTCCGTACGCCTCCTGAAGTCGCAACAATTAACCGTGATCGAGGATCTTCATCCGACGAGGCGCTCATGCGAGACAACAGAAAAGGCAAGGCTCCCCGAACGGACACCTCCCCCGAATGGATCAACCGGCAGTTTTCAGAGGTCATCCTACGGGACCCTCTGCCAAAGCATTATATGCCCCCGACGATCGGGGAATACAACGGAACCACCGACCCGGACGACCATCTGGGTAAGTTCGACAACACAGCTACCCTACATCAATACATAGATGGAGTAAAGTGCCGGGTGTTCCTTACCACCCTCTCGGGATCGGCGCAACGGTGGTTTCGGAGGCTGTCGGACGGATCCATTACCAGCTTCAAGGAGTTCCGCACGGCCTTTCTCCACCATTTCGCAAGCAGTCGGCATTACCAGAAGACTAGTGTCAGTCTATTCACCATCAAACAAGAGCCCAGGGAGTCGCTCCGAGCATACATTCAGCGATTCAACCAGGTGACCATGGATATTTCAACAGCCACCTCAGAAACAATGATGAATGCATTCACGCAAGACCTCGTGGATGGTGATTTCTTCTGATCACTTATTCGAAAGCCGCCCCGAGACTATGATTATATGTTACACCGGGCCAATGAGTACATTAATGTGGAGGAAGCCCAGGCGGCCCGAAGAAAAGAAGTTTCTTCTGAGCGGCTAGCCCCTGCCGAGCGGAAGCCTGTCACTCGCCAGGAACCGCCCAGAGGACCGCGTGCTGAGGCAATCCGCTCTCACCACGCGAGGTCCCATGCCGTCCAAGAGGTAGCTGCCGAGCGGCCCAAACCAAAGAAGAAGGTATGGACCCCTATGTTTTGTTCGTTCCACCGAACCGACACGCATAACACACGAGATTGCCGAAGCCTTCCCCTGATCGCCCACCCCGCTCCTCGGAGTAGCCATCGTCAATCGCCATCATCCGACAGGCGACAGCGACACTCTGAAGCCGATCGGAGGGTCGACGACAGGCGACAACGACAGTCTCCCGAGCGGCATCATCCTCAGAGGCACGAGGACAATCCCCGGTTGTCTAAGGAGCGGCCTAGGTCGTCCGCACGGGAGGAAGAAAATAGAAGCAACACGTCCCGAGGCGAAATCAATATCATCGCTGGCGGACCGACCGGAGGTGACTCCAACAGAGCAAGGAAGGCAAGTGTAAGGCAGCTCCAGATCCATGCGGTCGGCTGCAGTCAAGAACGGGCGAGCGGGCCCGAAATCAGCTTCGGGCCCAGGGACCTCGAGGGAGTTGAAGTGCCACATTACGACGCCCTCATCATCAAAGTGGTAATAGCTAATTATACTATTCATCACATTTTCATTGATACAGGCAGCTCGGTCAACATCATATTCAAAAAATCTTTCGATCAACTGCAAATTGATCAAGTCGAGTTGCTGCCCATGACAACCCCCCTCTACGGGTTTACGGGCAATGAAGTTCTGCCGGTCGGACAGGTCTGACTGGCTATTTCATTGGGAGAGGAGCCGCTCAGGAGGACGCGGACTGCCAACTTCGTCGTGGTTGATTCTCCCTCAACATACAATGTTATCCTGGGGCGACCGGCGCTCAGTGAGTCCCGAGCGGCCGTCTCCACCTTCTACCAGAAAATTAAGTTCCCGATTGAAGATAAAGTTGGAGAAGTGCGAGGAGACCAGCTAGCGGCTCGACGATGCTACGTCGAGATGGTCCGAGCGGAAGCTAATTCCGCGCGGAAGACTCCGCGGATCGAGGTGAACGTCATAACCGAAAAACCGCCCTCTTTGGTTTATGAAGAAAAAGAGGAGGTGCAGATCCACCCGACCCGATCGGAGGCCACCACTTTTATTGCGGTCGATCTGGAGGCAAGCCAGAAAAAGGAAGTGATCAAGTGCCTCCAGAGAAACTGCGACGTCTTTGTATGGTCGACGCATGAGTTGCCGGGAATTTCGCCAAGTATAGCACAACACGAGCTTCACGTTCGACCGGACGTTCGGCCGGTGAAGCAAAGGAAGAGGGACTTCAGCGCCGAACAAAATGCCATCATCCGATCGGAGGTTGAGAAACTCCTGGAGGCCGACCATATAAGGGAAGTTCAGTTCCCGAGCTGGCTTGCAAATGTAGTGCTAGTCTCCAAGCCGGGCAACAAGTGGAGGGTTTGCATCGATTTCAGGGATCTCAACAAAGCATGCCCAAAGGATTTCTACCCTCTACCCCGGATTGATCAACTGGTGGACTCCACAGCCGGGTGCGAATTAATATGTATGCTAGACGCCTATCAGGGCTACCATCAGGTGTCGCTCGCCCGAGAAGATCAAGAAAAGGTTAGTTTCGTCACAGCCGACGACACTTACTGCTACAATGTAATGTCGTTCGGATTGAAGAACGTGGGAGCAACTTACCAGCGCTTGATGAACAAAGTATTCAAGGAGCAGATCGGACGCAATTTAGAGGTGTACATGGGTGATATTCTCATCAAGTCCGTCCGAGCGGCTGATCTTTTTACGGACATGGAGGAGACCTTCCGAACGCTGAGGAAGTATGGAGTCAAGCTGAATCCTCAAAAATGTCTATTCGAAGCAAAAGGCGGGTGTTTCTTGGGCTATATAGTGACCGAGCGGGGCATAGAGGCAAATCCCAGCAAGGTAAAAGCGTTGCAAGATATGCCACCTCCGAGAAATCTAAGGGAAGTACAACGCCTGACCGGTCGGATAACTGCGTTGTCAAGATTCATCTCCAAGACTGCCGACCGGAGTCTTCCTTTTTTCAAGATCCTCCGCAAAGCTACTAAGTTCCATTGGGACGAAGAATGCGATCGGGCGTTCGAAGAACTGAAGACATACCTGAACTCTTTGCCCGTGCTAGCCAAGCCAGCTGTGGGTGAGCCGCTCTGTATTTATTTATCTTCAACCGAGCGGGCAGTAGGCTCGGCATTAGTGAGGACAAGCAGTGAAGAACAACCCGTGTACTTCTTGAGTCATATTCTAAAAGACGCTGAATCTCGATACACTGGACTCGAGAACCTGGCTTTCGCTTTGGTCCTCTCCGCTCGGAGACTTCGTCCTTATTTCCTAGCACATACAATCATCGTCCGGACAAATAGCCCATTGGGAAGAGTGTTGCTGAACCCAGAAGCGTCCGGATGGCTCATCAAATGGACAACGGAATTAAGCGAATTTGACATTCAGTATCAACCCCGATCGGCGATAAAGGCGTAGTCCTTAGTAGATTTTGTTACCGAACCAGAAGCTATGTGGAAAATATTTGTGGATGGGTCGTCTACTCGGCTCGGGAGCGGGATTGTGTACTATTAATTTCTCCCCGATAAGAACGAATGCACCTAGCCATCCGGCTGGACTACAAAGCCACCAATAATGAAGCAGAGTATGAGGCCCTCATAGCCGGCATACAGGCAGCCCGGCATGTGGGAGCCGGTCGGGTAACAATCCATTCAGACTCTCAGCTGGCCGCTCAGCAGCTCTCGGGCACTTTTGAGATTAACAACGCTCGGCTCAAGCTCTACACTGAGGCCTTCAAAAAGCTCAAGACCCATTTCAGAGAAGTTATTATCTAGAAGATACCCCGAGCGGAGAACCAGGCGGCAGATGAGTTAGCTAAGCTCGCAAGTTCAATATCACTGGTCGTCATCCAGCAGCCAATTGAGCAAGTATCCTTGGTGGCGCACATCGACCGGATGGAAGGCCCCACATTTTCGAGCGATTGGAGGACCGTCATCATGGAGTTTCTCCGCTCGGGTGCTACACCTTCCGATCGGGAGGAAGCCCAGCTATTGAGGAGGAGAGTCGGTCGGTTCACACTCGTTGGAGACCAACTTTACAAGAAAGCTTTCTCTCGACCGCTTTTGAAGTGTGTGAGCGCGGAGGACGCGGAGTACATCCTCCAGGAAGTGCACCAAGGATCGTGCGGAGGACATCCGGGCGGACGATCGCTGGTCAGGAAGATCCTGCTGGCCGGATATTTCTGGCCAACACTGCATGCAGACGCTGCTCGGACCGTCGCATCGTGCCTCTCCTGCCAGAAGTACCACAACGTCTCCCACCGACCGGCGGAGGAGATGAAGGCATCTACAGTCTCATGTCCGTTCGATCAATGGGGAATGGATATCGTGGGTCCGTTCCCTATGGCGACCGGTCAGCGTAAGTTTCTTCTCGTGGCAGTCGACTACTTTTCCAAATGGGTGGAGGCCGAGCCATTGGCCAAAATCACCGAGCAGATGGTCAAAAAGTTTATCTAGCAGCATATAATCTGTCGGTTCGGCATTCCTCGCCGGCTCGTATCTGATAACGGACGACAGTTCGCCAGGAAGCTGCTCGAAGAATGGTGCAAAAGTTATGGCATTGAACAACATTTTACTTCCGTGGCGTATCCCGAGAGCAATGGTCAGACCGAGGTAGCCAACCAGGAAATTCTTCGTATTCTTCGGGTCCGGCTCGACCATATGGGAGGAAACTGGGTGGATGAGCTGTCGGGCGTCTTATGGGCTATCCGCACGACCCCAAAGGTGAGAACGGGCGTCACGCCATTTCATTTAGTGTACGGCGGTGAAGCAGTTATCCCAGTTGAAGTCGGCATATAGTCCATCCGGATCCAGAACTATGATGATGACAACGCCGAGCGGAGAGAGCTGGAATTAGACTTGATCGACGAAGAGCGAGCCAAGGCGTCCGTTTGGCTGATGGCGTATCGGTAGAGAATGAAGCAAAACTACAACCGGCGCGTGATCCCTAGATCGTTCCAGGTCGACGACTTAGTGTGGAAGAAAGTAAAGCCGGTCGGGGACGTCGGCAAGCTGGAGGCTCCTTAGGCGGGCCCCTTCAAAGTCATCGAAAAGCTCCGCTTGGGTGCCTATTATCTGGAGGATGAAGACGGACATCAACTGGATCGACCATGGAGCGCGAACCACCTCCAGCCGTACCGAGCTGGGTGAGAGGTGCGCCGATGTAATTCATTTTATGTATGTCTTGGCCTCTTGTGTCCTTTTAATGCAGGAAGCAAAGTGATAAAACGCATTTGGCTTTATTCGTCGAACGGCCGCTCAGCATGGCGTATATCAACTGTGTTTAAAGTAGCCTTAAAGGTCGTCGAGCTTCGACGTTAAATATCGAGAGTCGGACCGGCGACTATAAACCCCCCGGACGGAAGACCGTAGAGCTCCAACTTTAAATATCGAGAGTCGGACCAGCGACTATAAACCCCCCGGACGGAAGACCGTCGAGCTCCGACGTTAAATATCAAGAGTCGGACCGGCGACTATAAACTCCCCGGACGGAAGACCGTCGAGCTCCGACGTTAAATATCGAGAGTCTGACCGGCGACTATAAACTCCCCGGACGGAAGACCGTCGAGCTCCGACGTTAAATATCGAGAATCGGACTGGCGACTATAAACCCCCCAGACAGAAGACCGTCGAGCTCCGGCGTTAAATATCGAGAGTCGGACCGGCGACTATAAACCCTCTGGCTGGAAGACAATCAACGAGAATAAAAGGTCAGAGCGCGTGAACGAGCGCTGTTCGCGTTCCGAACGGCCACACGGTCGAATTAAGAGGCATTTTACGGACAATCGATTCAAACTCAAGTTAGAAATATGGAGGTGTTAGGCTGAGCGACCGAGTTATAAAAAGTGCTTGCGCGAAAAAATTCTGGCTGAAACGAAGGTAAGGGGATGAGTATTGGTCGAGCAACAAATGGCAAACAAAAACAAAGTTCATTACATAAAGAGTTTAGGCTGAACGGCAGCCAAACAAAAAGTAGCAAAAGACACTTAAAGGAGATTTCAAAAACTCCTCACTCACTATCCTCGAAATTGAAAAGGGCATCCGGGATTGCGCCCATCAAGACAGCCAGTTCTTCAGGGGGAATGGACAGCTCGGCGGGAATATGGCCCTTCGTCTTCAAATAAGCAACAGCAACCTTCATGGCTTCCTCGAACGTTAGGGCCAAATTGTTGCTGAACTTATCACCGAACTCATCCGAGCGGACGAAGGCTTGCCGCGCCGCGGCCAAACGGCTCGATTCTCCATCCTTATATTCTTTCAAAGTGGTGCGGGAGGCTTCTACGAAGTCTTGGAGACCTTTTAGATCCCCCTCAAATTTGGTGCGCTCAGCCGAGCGGCCGTCCCGTTCGGTGGACAAGAGGGCGTCTAATTCTTTGACGCGTTGATCCAATCCCCGATTCTCCACTTTCATAATATCCAGGTCTGAGATGGCCTGAAGCTTCCGGTTGGTCGCAAACTTTATATCGTGGTCACGCTTCTTGACCACAGCTTCAAGCCGAGTCACCTCCGCCGTCAGCTCGGAGGACTTTTGCCGCTCAGATTCCAAAAGCTTTTTAGTTTTCTCCAGCTCAGCGGATGACTGCCCCTGACTTTCCCCCGAGAGTTTAAGTTTTTTCAGCTCGTTTTCCAGCTCAGCCAGGCGATTGCTAATTGCAATCTGCTCTACCCAGGTCTGCGCAGAAGAAGGGATGTCAAAAGTTGATTAAAAAGAAACACCAAGGGAGAAAGAACATACCCCGGTGGCCTGCTGTAGATTGCTGTCTCCCAACTGACTGGGAGTCATGAGCGCGACGCGAATCCGGGCATCCTCCCAAACTTTGGCAAGAGCCCTGTTAGGGTAATTTGCTGCTCGGGGCTCGCAGGCCGATCGACCGCCAAAAGGTATTCCTCTGAGGGAAAGCGCAGAACGGTCTTGATCACCCGAAGGCCGCTCGAATCATCCTGGGTCTCAGCTGCCTGATCGGAAGGCCCCCCAATAGTAGAAAGGTCACCCAAGCGCCTAAGGCGACGGCGGGTGCGGGGGAGGGAATCAGTAGGTTCCACTTCGGGAAGCGCCGCGGGCAAGCCAAGCTGGGAGGGTGTTCGATCCGAAGAGAGCGCCTCAACGGACACCGGAGCCCCTTCTTCCCGCTCGGGAGGAATACCACTCCGCTCAGAAAGCTGTTCACCAGAAGGGACCGATGGTGGCGTTGGGTCCGTCCGGCGCTTCTTCCGGGTCCTTAGTGGAACATCATCAATAGGAAGAATCTCCACCCCGACCATGGCAGATGAAGTAGCGTCACCCACGGCTTCGTGTACAGGGGCCCGAGCGGCTGATACTTCAGGGGTGGACTGTGTCCCTTCACCCCCCGAGCTGGCTGGGACAAGCCCCCGCGCAGCGACCTCCTTTTCGGTAGCCGTCTCAATCTCAGCGGCTCTCAACTTCAGGCGCTCAGTAGCTTTAGCACGCCACATGATCTCGGCTGCGGAAAAGAAAAATAAATCAGTTAGAGCAAAGGAGAAAGGTAAAGAGTAAGCCTTACTCATGCTGCAGGGAATGCCAGCCCGAACGGGAGATAAGCCGAACAAGTACATCACTCCCTTAAGGAGCAGCTTATCAATGTTGTATCGTTGGCCGACCAGGCGGTTAGCTGCATGGAGGTAGGTCGGATCGCTCTTGTATTTGCCGAGCTCTGGTTGGGTCGGCACCGCGGTCTACCACTTGGTTCGGAAAGGTAGCGGCTTGGGGAAACGCATATAGAAAAAGTATTCCTTCCAGTGCTTGTTGGAGCTCGGCATATTGCTAAAAAGAACAAAACCAATCCTAATTTGGAAAATGAAGGTGCCCCACTCAGATTGTTTTGGATAGTAAAAGTAATGGAAGATTTTGGGGTCCAGAGGGATGTCGTTCAGCTTGAAAAGAATCACCACCCCGCACTGCAGCCTAATGGAGTTCGGAACGAGTTGGCCGAGCGGGAGGCGGAAGTAATTACATACTTGCAAGATGAAGCGATGCAGAGGAAACCGCAGGCCAGCCAAAAATTGATCCCAGAAAAAGCAAACAGTGTTGGACGACGGATTATTGGGCCGGTCGGAAGGAGTGGCTAATATTATTTCAAGGTCAGTGGGGAACTCATAAGTACGAACGAGGCGTAGGGCATCTTCCTCATCAAACCGGCTCTCCGTGGCCATATACTAAAGACCAGGGGCAGAGATAGGTGGTTGTGAAGTGCTCGCCATGGTCAGAAGAGTAAGAGAAATAAAAGACGGAAAGAAGCGAGGAAACATACGACGAATACTTGAAATAAAGCAGAAGGAGGAACAGCTAAGGAAAGACGCGGAGGAATGACGGAATAACAGTAGAGCAGAGCTTACAGGGGAGATGACGATCGGAAAAGTGGGCTGCGAGGGCGTTGGAGATCTTCGGGAGGCAGAAAAATAAGGTCGCCAGAGGAAGGAGAGCTGTGGAACACGCGAAGGTAGAAATGCGGCGGGGGGAGAAGGAGAAGACTTTATAGGGACAGGCCCGAGCGGCCTAAGCCGTTGGATGCAGGTCACGCGAACCAATGCCCGCATCTAACCGTCCATTTCAAACATCGGCTGTCCCATCGGAGGTAACGCCGCCGCCGTACGCTGACGGCATTAGAGACGCCACGTGGCGCTACCGCCTGCGGCGCATTTAATGACGCCATTATCGCGCGCAGCGCGCGTGCTCGGCTTTAATGGGAAGGATTTAGCACGTATTCCGAGGGGATCCCAAAGGCATCAGCGTTGACCGTCCATCAGTTAACAGCGCCGAACGGGCGTGGTGAAGAAAGTAAGCCGAGCGGACGAACATTCCTCGGGTCGTCCGAGCGTCGTTACTCAGTCAGATCAGAAGTCCAGTCAGTCAGACTTAGCACCTCCTTCGACTAGACTTAAGGGGAAGGCAAGTGATCCGGTGATAAGGCTGGGGGGTCCTCATGGGCAAAGGGTCAACGACACGTAGGGGTCAGGAGTCAAGGGGCGTCAACCCCGTGGGCTCGCCGAGCGGGCACCCTATACCGATCGCCCGGCCATGCCCTCCAGCCGAAGGAATTGTAACCCGGCCACGAGCTCGAGTTTCAAACGCCAAGGTAAAAAGGCTATATGGCTGAGCGGGTGGTCCGCTCGGCCGTGGCCCAAGGCAAGAGTACAAGGCCGAGCGGTCTGTCCGCTCGGCCAAGACGTCAGGCAACAAGACAAGAGTGTTCGTCCGAGCAGAGGACCATGAATCTCCCCCGGACGGACCAACATCTACGGCGGGTCGAAGGTAAGGAGCCGCCGAGCAGCTGGACGCTTGGCTCGAGAAGATGAAACCAAAAGACACGAGACAGTAAGGACATCATCCTAGTAACCTTTGTCGCTGACAACATGCATGTTCGATGACCAGGCCATACGCAGAATCGTACGATGGAAGGTTCTTCTGTCCCATCAAGGAGGTGCTCGGACTGTAGCAGTATGGCGTCAGACACGCTCTTCTGACAAGCCCATACTGAAGTATGGTGCAAGACACGTGTACGCCTCGATGTGTGTGCGCCAAGCTCACCATAGCTCTATATAAGAGCCCTCAGACTTCGCCGGAGGTATGCAATCTTAGATCTTCGGAGCCACCTCCTTGTTTCCCCTTAGCCTGACTTGAGCGTCGGAGGGTCGTCGCCGGGAACCCCTTCCCGGCCCGACTTCTTTGCAGGTTCACCGGAGCTCCATACGGCCGATCAGAGACTCACGTCATCAGTTGGAAGAGCGCCACGTGCCCAGCGTCCATCGATTCAGCGTTCGGGCATGATCAATCTGTCATGGGGTCCAAAAGCATTAGTACGTATTTGGCCAGCATATTTCATAAATGGATATAATTTTCATACTCAAAATTAGGGAATAAGGAAGAATACTATGAATAGTGGAGTGTGTGTTCAGTCATCCGATGATAGAGATGCAATCAATGATTTTTATGGTTTGCTTGATGAAATTATAGAGGTAGAATATCCAGGGTCAGAAATACAAGTTATCTTATTTATGTGTCGCTAGTTTGATCCTGTCAAAGGGATGAAGGTGCATCCACATTACAATTTCGCTGAAACAAATCATAAGAGATTTTATAAGAGATATGAATCATTTGTGTTGGCACAACAAGTAATTCAAGTATTCTATTTTTCGTATCCTAGTTTGAAACGTGATAAGATTGATTAGTGGGTTGTTTGTAAAACCCAAGCATGAAAAAAATTTAGGTACGTTGGGAAAACATTGCATATCAACAAGAGGAAATTGCGAACACCTTTCAAACTGAGGAATATATTATTCCAATTGTACGAGATCCCAGCAATGTAGTGAAAAATGTAGATACAAGTGAAATTGATGATGAGGCGGAGGAGGAGCAGGATGAGGATGACAATGAGGACTTTGATTTTTGATGATGGGTAAGTTTCGTTAGCTTAATTTAAAATTTTTACCATATTTTTTCCATGTGGTACTAATTTTTTTACAAGAACATTTACCTTTATTATGCAAATTTATCAAAATCCTGAGTTTTTTATATACGGTCTCATTTTTTATTTTATATGTTTTATTTGTTAATATACTGTATTTTTTCCTACATGTCATTAGAGGTGACATTTCATTTTTTCCTCCCTTATTCTCTTAGATTTATGTAAATATGGTAAGTTTTTTAATGTTCTTTTTTATGCATCAAAATATCAAATTTATTTTATCCTATATTAGAATTTTCCGTATATGTTTTGACGAAGTGGACGTATACGGAGATCACAGGATCAGACAGATTCATCACTTGCCAGTGTATCTATGCCACCCTCTGATCAGGCAGGATCATCTCATGCAGCTCCTCCCGCGTCTTCATATTCGCCGCCGCTGGTACCATTGTTTGTCCTCACAGATCTTTCTGACTTAGCAAGAAACTCATTTGCTGAATTTAGAAATGATAGAGCTTTTGTAGTCCCCATCGAAGATTCGTAAGTACTATAAATTATTTTATTTTTTGATTTATCTTAATTATTTAATATTATTTGTTTGTAATTTAATACAAGTTTGAAAATCCTGCACGAGTTGTTCACGAAATCAATAGAATTGTGAATAATCATTGGGGAGGAAAATTAATGACATATTTAAGCACTCTACCGGTCACAAAAGAACTATGCTGGAACGAGTTCAAGGTGTATTTATTTGAATTTATATTCAAATTTAAAATAAATATATAATCAATTACTTTTTTTATTTCAGTAATTAAATAATTAGGATCCACTAAGGAAACAGAGATAAAAAAATATTAAAAAAAAAATATGACGACCACATCATGTGTGTATTGAATCATACGGGAGGCTTACTCTTGAGATCTTATTCGTTTGTCAAGAGGTGCCAAATAAAAACAATTATGCAATTCCGTTAAGTATCTCTCTTTCTGTAGCATGTCACCTAATGAGAGAGCCAGAGTATTCTCAAAGTATTAACAAAAGCAAACTGATGAGTTTAAGTAATAATTATGCACTTCACACCACTTAAAGAGCAATGCTTCATCGCCTTTCTACATCTATACTCGGATCAATAGGAATAAAACATACGAATTCAGTCTTTTATATATATTCATGTTACTGGAACTCTATTGACACTTGCCTTCCATATATATTTTACCACCGCGAGTACTGTCACAACTTGATTCAGTTGCAGACGTCGCCGCCGCCATGTTGAACCGTGCTCGACGCCGCCATCCACGGCAAGCCAAAGCCCATCTTCGTGGGCCGCTGGCCGACAACAATCTCATCACGCCCAATATCAACTCCCTCCTCACACCTTCCTCTCTCCAGGAACGCCCCGAAAAGCTTGAGCCCTTCTTCCCCTGCTGCTTCTCTGCTCCTATGATCCTCTGTTGCGGTAGTATTTCCCTGGATTAGAGCACTGATATCGACCTGGCTCAAATCGACGAAGCCGGAGAGGAAGCCCAGCAAGTGTCGGCACTGGTGCTTGGCCTCGGCGAGCTCGGAGCTGAGTGCCTGGTTGTCGCTCCTTAGCTTCTCGTTCTGGCTGGTGAGCTCCAGAAGGTGGCCGGGATGATCAGGTGGGGGGTGTGAGGAGGCAGAGGAGGAGCTGTGGACTTCGGCGGAGGTAGACAAGGAAGGAGGAAGGTGGGCGGTGGTTTTGTGATCTTTGGCCTTCCGCCGGCGGATGTGGCAGAGGAGTCCTTGCTCTCCTCGCCGGAAGTTGACATTTGCGAACTCCCACTTATCCGGCACCACCTTCCGGAAGCCCTGGCCGCAATCAAATTTACGAAATCAACACATTGTATATACTCTCACAATACCCGAAACTTTTTTTAAAGCTTTTTAACTGAAGAACTTAATTTAATTTTTTATAAAAGTTATTTACTAAACGAAAATAACTAATCAAATTATTAATTTTTTTTCAGTTTTAAGGTTTTGACTTGACGACGCAGCTAGGTGGAAATTTGTTGCATTAATGTATTTGTGACTTTGAGAGGCAGCTTGCTAGCTAGCTATCATATTAATTATATATCTTAATTTCCACCATGGCCAAGAACTTCAATGCGTGATCCATCGCCCCAGGTCACGGTAGGATATTTAAATTATCATCTAAATATTTATTATTTAAACCCTAATTATAACATATTTATAGAAATTTTTTCTCCAAATGGGAGACGTAATCAAAGGATGCTGAGTTTCTGTGCTGACCGCCGCATGCGCTTCCTGATTTATCCTAATGATCAGTGAAAAATTTTCGTAGGACCGAGTCAGCCATCCCAGAGATAGTCAACGAAACTAAATGAAATTATCATTTTTTTTCAATGCGTAATTAATCACTAGTTAGCTATCTATCTATCTATTGATACGCGGGATAATCAATCAAGAAATTAAAACAATACTGTTGCTTGTGGTAGCAAAAGAAATCCGCCACCCTCAGTGACTTTACACAGTCGATCAGATGACCATATGTAAGGAAGTAAATCAGAAAATTATAATTTGCCCTATGATAGTAATTATACTCCATATTAACCATTTCAATCTTGTCCTGGGACAGTAATACTAAAATGCTTCGGGCCACAATAATACTATCTGATATGGCAAAAGACGATTCATTTACTCTTATATTTTTGTCAATCCATCTCTAGATAAACATGAAAAAATTAAATCATAGATTACTACTATAATAGCCAAATATGAGAAAAGACATCAGTCGACTTTCAACCCCATAACTTAATATTTCATATCTTAACCACATCCGAGAGTACACAATAGTGCTGCATGCCTGAGAAGTAAAATTAAGTGGATATAGGACTCACGTATGTGTTGAGCTGTCGGACGAAGCTGGAGAAGTTGTTGTGCTTGAAGTGGACGGGCAAGAACTCGCTGGCGAACTCCGCCGGCTTCCACACCACGAACGACGCCCCCTTCGCTCCCCACGATATCACCTCGTCCGTCGCCTCGTCCTCCACCAGCCGGTGCGTCTTCACCAAGAACGGCGGCGGTCCCCCGCCGCCGCTCCCCTTCTTCGTCATGTATCCTCCTTACACGGAAACATATATTACTTGATAAAAACGGACACATATATATATATATATATATATATATATATACTATTATTATTATTATCAAGTCGTTATTCAAACAGATCTAGAAGCTTGTCCACACGCCCCACGCTCTGCCGTTTCGTTGGCATCGCCGTAATCTTTTGGTTGCTCGTTACTGAGAATTCAAAGACGTAAAAGAAGAACTAATTGACAGACGGCGAGGCACTTTATAAAAAAACATGACCCTCGTCCCAATGGCCCCGTCAGCCGGCTAACAAGGGACCGAATGTGAATCTTAGTACTACCAATTCATTTACCACAACCGTTGTGCCCCATTATTATATGAAGACATCTATCATATACCATAGTAGTTGATAATAAATCGAATTTAAGGGAAGCCTAACCTACCACAGATCTGATCGATAATAAATCTGGCCGAAGTAAGTGGACTCAACTTCCCACGCAGTACAAGTCTTACAGCATGTGACCGATCGACCTTATAGATTTTCTGACGTGATAGTCCTCTTTCATATAGCTGGTCGTTAATAACTTCGGTCAAATTTACATAGCTTAGCAGACACATCTCTCATACGTACAGAAGATAAGTATAAAGCAACTCTCCTTATAAACTCAGTCAGACTTCCAAATCTCAGGTTCTCACTTTAAAGGCAAGTCTTCTCTCATTTTGACGATCGGCTTAAAGTATTGATCGAATCTCCAACGACTCAATTCCCAATTCCTTAAAGATAAGTATCCCAGTATATGGCTGGTCGGCTAAAGAACCGACCGGACCTAGAGGACTTAGCTTCATATTACTTCTAGAATAGATCTCCAACATCACCCAGTACATAACCGAGTAACTTAAGGGAAGGACGAATATATAGTCGGTTGGTTTAAAGATCTGGTCGGGATACACTCAGTAAATAATATGATCAGATAATCACAACAACATGTCATAATAATAATCGTTTGTCAGAGAATATTCCTCTATTATAATGTAAGCATTCACTAAAATCTTCCTCGAAGGTGATTGCACTTCTCATTAGCCAACCATTTATGACAGTATATTCCTTCAACTGCCTCATTAATGACGTAAGTTACAAAAGATAAAAGAGGTGTACATATGACTAACAAAAGATTACTCAGGTGGTTATTGTACATCGTTTAAGCTATATGTCTTCCCTTACTCAACAACCTCTGACATTCTTTGCTATCTCATGATTGTGGGAGTTATGAGAAGTGGTATATAAAAGGGATCCTTTCCATTGGCGAGGTACACATATGCACGTCTTACGACATTCTTACTTACGCGCATGTATACTTTTACATCAATCTCATTTGGGCACACTATTCTTCTTCTTCAACTCGAACATCGTATTAACTTAAGTGTCGAATCGGAGGGCCTTCGCCAAGGACCCCTTCTTTGGTTTTTAAGCACTGATGTTCTATTGGCTCGTTTGAATGTGTGCAGAGAAGAGAAAGGCACTCGGGGCTCTTTTCCTATTCCAGTTCGTCATCTTCTTCTCCTTCGTGAAGTCTTCTGCCAATCAACTATTGGACAAACAATTTGCCGGAGATTATGGGGGTATTAGATGAATTAAAATTACACTAAATTAAATTCACTTATCTATCGAGATGACCTGAGTTGATAATCTCAGGCTGCCAGCGGGGGCTGGTTTCTACCAAGTGCTGAGCATAGACTGGTCGAACAGACAGAGAGGTCGAGTGGGCAGATCCGCCGAGCAGGCAATATGGGCGACCGCACTGTGTAGCAGATCAGCCAAAGTGATTGAACAAGCGAACGGTCGGATGAGCGTGTAGAGAAGACGAGCTACCAAGCGAGCGAGCGGCCAGTCGGACAGAGAGGTCGAGCAGGCGACCAAGTGAGCGAGCGGCCAGTCGGGTAGAGAAGCTGGGCGATTGAGTGAGCGAGCGAGCAGTCAGTCGAGTAGAGAGGCTGAGCGACTGAGCGATCGAGCGACCGATCGAGCAGAGAAGCCGAGTGGGCAATCGAGTGAGCGAGCAACCGAGGCCTGCGAGGGCCTCAGTTTCCTTGAAATAGATTAACCCACCTTCAACTGTGCTTCGAGGTTTACTCGGGTATCTATTTCTTAGGATACAACGATTAACCATGATTCCCACCAAGCACTAATGGTCACAGCGAACTGACCGGTACCCGACTACTATCACGGGTACTCCGCCGAGTAAGAGTTGCACGATTTAGGAGGGGAATGGAGGTGGAGAGCTACTGCTTCTTTTTTGTATGTGTAACCTCTTTTGCTAACAATCATAGTCTCCTTATACAGGAGCACAGACCAATGACCAACGTTAATGATCGATTAATGATCATTACTCACCGAGTTATGAAACGCCAATGTTTCACTCAGCTGTTTATATTTTGCATTAATCTCTAATTTAATGCATCTGTTACACACTTAAATAAGCAGCAAAAAGGTTTATGTGGTAAAATACTGGTTGTTCTACTTGGGCAAATTTTATCTCGACCGGTCCAGTATTTAGCGCGTGTAGGTCGTGCTCACACATGAGTCAACTTGGTTTAGTGCAATCCGGACCATAGATTTGTACTCCCCTGCACACCCACGCGTGCGAGAGAGTCTCTCCCTATGCATTTGTTCACATTATCAATGCATGTGAATTAATTTAAACCAATCATATGCCTTGAATCTTTCAATGTGGGACTAAAGTCCCATTCACAATGGAGTCTCTTTCCTCTTCCACCTCTTCTCCATTCACATATATCCAACATTCCTCCACATGAATTGAAATAGGGTATGTCATAGCATTCAGCAACTGAGTCTAGTATAGGACAAGTAGATTTTACCCATTGAACATTCCCTTGTAAAGATCTGTTTGGTTACTGGCTAACAGTAGACGCGATGTCCTTGAACTGTTCTGCCGTCTGTATAAGCATTGATATATTTCACCCAAGACTCTTCTTGATACAACCAATTCACATGAGTGTGTTCGTTCTTGGCCATGAATACGCTTGGTTATGTGAGAAGTTCTAAGAATTATGCCTCCAATTCTCTTCGAAGTGGCCCTACTTCTTTCTCACGTAGGTGATCTTTTAAGAGTATTCCTCATTACTCTACTTGGATCATTAAAAGTCGTATGCTCAACCTCCATCCTTCAATGATCCATTGGGTCATTCCCCCACAGTGAGCAACTTTGTCGATATAATTAGGTTGTCCCTTTGAACCTAGTTCTTGGGATCTCCGGTCTGCATAGGTTGGGTTTCCTTTACACCATCATTTCTCATCGGTATCAAGTCCAGCCCTCGTGATGAGCTTGCAACTAACTCTCTATTTTGTTAGCGCAGTGGGGTCGGTCAGAGGGTGCAGCGTCTATTAAAAAAGCTAAAATATTTCTTTATTTTTCCAACTAAGATTAGTAGCACTATCATAATAATTATAATCTCAAAAATGAACAACTAATAAAAAAAAGAGACAAACAGATTTGACTTGGTTATAATGTAGGTGGTTGTTAATCCAAGGCGGTTTCAAAGCTCTACTGGAAAAATCTCCTTCTCTGTAGTCGGAGAAGTCTCTTACACTTTTTGAAAAGCTTAGAAAAGACTAGGAAATGATTACAGTAGTTGTTCTCAAGTTTTTATTGATTTCCTAGGTGCAAGGGTCCTTTTATTGTAATGACCCGGCCCCTCGGTCCCTTGGACGGCCCATTTGGCGGTCCCTTGGGCGGCCCACTGGCGGCCCATTTGGCGACCCCTTATGTCGTCGACCGACAACCCTCGGCCGTGCCGTTACTCACTAGGTCTTCCTGTAAGAGTGTATACTAAAAGCCTAGCTTTTGGTATAAACATTTATCTAGAAATAAGAATCACATTGGTCAAATGTCTACATTTATGATAAATGTAGTTGTTCAATTAATTTATATTGTAGATAACATGGTGTGTGGTGTCACACACAGAGGATCATGTTATCAGTACCTTATAAATTATAAACAGTAGCTCACGACCATAATGGAAAGGAACAAACCATTGAAAGGTCGTAGTATAATTAGGTATTAGTTTATCTTAACTATATAATTACACTAGTACACTTAGAGTGTATTGAGTAGGACCATTAGAGGTCGTTTCTTTTATACTGATTTTATAAAGAAACAAAGACCTCAGTTATTATGGAAGTGTGTGCTCTTAATCCTAATATAATAACAAGCACATATATTTGATATTTATTTCTTTAATTTATCAATGGGTGAGATTTAGTTCGATGAATCAATAAGCCCGATAAGTTGGAAATAATATCACTTATATTGTGTGTTGTTGATTATAGAAGGAAACTGTGTCCTAGTGATCTAGGTTGAGAATGTCCCCAAGAGGAGCTCATAAGGATTGTCATGTTAAACCCTGCAGTGGACTTAGTCCGACATGGCGATGAAGTTGAGTGGTACTACTCTTGGAGCTAGATATTAATTAAGTGAGTTGTCGGTAACTTACTTAATTAGTGGACATTGTTATCTTAAACATAGGAGACTAACACACTCATAATAAGAAGGAGCCCAAATGTAATTTGGGATTGGTGCGATAGTTCAATAATAGTTCTTTAGTGGAATGAATTGTTATTGATGAAATTAAGTTGTGTGTTGGGCGAACACGGGATGCTTAATTTCATCGGAGACAAACCAATTCCTCCTCTCGGTCCCTATCGTAGCCTCTAGTATAGAGATTTATACCCACCCATACCACCTTCTTACCCATCTAATGGGGCCGGCCAAGCTAGCTTTGAACCCAAGCTAGGGCCGGCCAAGACCAAATGGATGAGCCATGTAGGTGGCCAAAGCTTGGGTCCCAAGCTTGGGTGGGCGACCACTAGAATATTAAAAAGGATTTTTATTAAAATTATTTCTTATGTGGATATCATGATTTTAAAGAAAGTTTAAAATTAAAAATTTCCTTTTATAACTTTCTACAAAAGATTAAGAGAAGAGATTAATCTCTTTCCTTATTTGTAGTTTAAAAGGATGGTTTTAATTTTGGTAAAACTTTCCTTATTTGTAAATCATCTACATGTTTAAAGAGAGTTTAAAATTTGAAATCTTTCCTTATTTGTTGATTAAAGGAGGATTTTAAATTTTAAGAAAACTTTCAATTTTAATCATGTTCATGATTTAAAAGAGAGTTTAAAATTAAATATTCTCTTTATAAGTTTCTACAAAAGATTAAGAAAAGATTTGATATCTTTCCTTATTTGTAGATTAAAGAGATTTTAATTTTAGAGATAACTTTCTTTTTATCCACATGTTTAAAAGAAATATTTTAATTTATAAAATTTCCTTTTATTAACCAATCATGAAGGGATAAAATTATTGGAGAAATTTTATAAATTTCTAGAAATAAATTAGGAAGTTTTAATTTTTGTTTTAATTAAAACTTTCCTTGATTTGTGGATTGATGGTGGCCGGCCAAATAAGTTGGAAAAGGAAATTAATTTTTAATTAATTAATTTTTCTTTTTCATGGCAAAAGAATTAAGGAAGGTTTTATTAATTTTTCCTTATTTGCCAAGACCAAGGATTATAAAAGAGGGGATAGAGGAGGCTTCATGGTGAACAACTCTATTCTTTTTCTTCCTCTCTTTTCTTCTTTGGTGTGGCCGGCCCTATTTCTCTCCTCTCCTCTTGTTGGCCGAAACTTATCTCTTGGTGGAGCTTTTGTTAGTGGCCGGATCAAGGAAGGAGAAGAAGGAAAGAAAGCAAGCCTCGTTTCTAGCATCCCTTGGAGCATGGTGGTGGTGGCCGAACCTCTTCATCCTAGAAGATGTTTTGATGGCCGAAACTTGCAAGGAAGAAGAAGGTGCTTGGTGGTTCTCATCTCGGAAGATCGTTGCCCACACAACGTCCGAGGTTAGAAGAGGAATACGGTAGAAGATCAAGAGGTCTTTCTAAAAGGTATAACTAGTAATTTTTCTTTCCGCATCATACTAGTTATTTATGGAAATAATACCAAATACAAGAGGCTTACGATTCTAGTGTTTCGAATTTGTTTTCGATATAGTGTTCTTTTGTTTTTCTTTTCCTTGTGATTTGATTGTTCTTTTCGGTTAACCTAAAGTTATTTTAGGAAATTAAATATTAGTTTTCCATAAAAGGTTTTGTCTAGTCGGTGGTGGTTGCTCCCATATCCAAGAAGGCCATGTGCCTCGCCACGTCGAACCAATTATGGAAATTAATGTTTAATGGAATTAATAACTTAAGGTGATTTGGGTCGAACGTGTTAAGTTCCGCAGAAGATCCAAGTCTAAACCTAAAAGAACAAATAGATTAAGTTTTGGATCAAACGTGTTAAGTTCCGTAGGCGATCCAAAATTTAATTTAAAAGAACACATGGTAGCTAGGAAAAGGTTCAGACCTTTGTACAAAATTTTTGTACAATGGAACCTCTAGGTTTTCCGAGTAGCAACCAACAATTGGTATCAGAGCTAGGGTTTTGCCTCTGTGTATTTGGTATTAGTTTAATTATGCACATGTCATACATAATTTAGGCAGGATAATAGTAGGATGTGCTAACTTTGTGGATGCAGGATCCAACTATTATGGCTTATAGTTATTATGTGTGTGATTGGACCCTTGGACATGTCAAGGGCATTTTATTGTGTGTGCATGATTGTATTATAAAATACAGCAGGAGCTGTATTTAGTTTTATTAGGATTTTATTTTTGATCTAGATACATGTACATTCCTTTTATGGAATATAGGATCAAAAATGTAAAATTCTATTTATGTCGCTGATCGAGTCTTGCAAGGCGTGGAACTTTTTAAGGACCAGAGGCGCAGCGGAACAAGGAGCAAGATGGATGCGACAACTAGACCCGGTGACAGTGGCCAAAGATGGCAGCAGCTAGGGTTGGTGACACACGGAGGACAGCAATGATAAAAGCCATAATAGTTGAAAATTAGATTTTCTATTTATTGCTTTTATATTGTGCTGTGTGTGCATGTTAGTATACATGACTAGTAGGCTAGCATAGTTAAAATTCCTCGTTTATAAATAACTAAGTGGGAGAGGGATTTTTAAATAAATCCCATGGTCTCCATTACTGGTTTGTAAGTGATGCAAACAAGCTTGCGCGTTGGCTCTGAGTGCCTTCCTCCATAACGGATGAGCTTGTTTGTGGATCACTAGAACAGACTTCCAATTTTGGATGACTATAGGAAGTTAATTAAGAGCGTGTGATCTTCCCCAACGGAAGGGGCATAATCTTATTAATGGACTTAGTGTCAAGTAATGGTATACACTTAGGCATGTCTAATAGTATCCTCCCCATCGGAGTCACTGCTATTATTTGTGTGACCGAAGAAAACCAACTATTAATTTGTCAAATGAAAAGGTTGACAAGATAATAAAATTAAAAACCCCTCTTACAAATGTTTGATTTTGTATACGTCCACACTAACGTGGCATACAAAATTTACGGTGTTTGAGGTAATTTTATTTGTCATAAAGATTTATTGACAAGATAATTAATGGGTAAAACCCTCCTCTTACATATGTTTAAATTTTGTATACGTCCACACTAACGTGGCATGCAAAATTCACGGTGTTTGAGGTGTTGGTGAATTTAAATAATATTGTTTGAGGAATCAATGTTATTTTAAATTCAAAGTTTTGACCAAATATTTGATCAAAGACAGATCAACTATTAATTTTATTCATCATAAAGTAAAGTTGACGAGATAATAAAATTAATGAATAAAATCTCCTCTTCGATTTTGTATATACAAAATTCATGGAGATTTTAAGGAGTTGATCTTGACCAAATATTTTTGTGATTCTTAGGATGTTTGTCAATCCCTAGTAGTCATACTATAGAAAAAGACTTAGTAGTCCCAATTGTAATGATTGGAAATAGGACTTGGACATTAAGGTAGATTGTCTTCTTAGAACTAAGAACAATTTAGGTGTATTTAATTCATTAGTTGAAACATGTCTAGTGGTGTTATCTACCAGAACCTGGAGTGTAGATACAAGATGCCATTAAGCATGTCTGCAATTCATTGGGGTTCCAGACAACTAAATGAAAGGTAAATCACCGTCCACATGAGCACTACTGTAAAAGTGGTAGTTGTTGCAGTGGGAGATATTTATCCTTTGATAAGAATAAAATATGGATTTTAAGTAATTGTCTTTACGTACCAAGTTTAGAAAGAACCTGATTTCAGTTTCTAAACTATTATAGATATTGTGTCTATTTTGATAACAAAGTTGTTATCAAGAAAAATAGGAAAGTTATCTATTCTGGTATGATGGTTGACAATTTATAATCCAATAACTCCCACGATGCAACAAATGGAAATTAGTAACACATCTTCTAATTTTAAGAGAAAGCAACCTTCGAAAATGAACCAATTATATCTTTGGCATCTAAAGCTAGGTTATATTAACTTAAGTAGGATTCATTGGTAGCTGATGAACTTTTGTGTTCATTAGTAGTGGAAATCTTTCCAACCTACGAGTCTTACTGGAAAGGAAAAATAACCAAGAAGCTTTTAAGTCTAAGGGGAATGGAGTCAAAGATATATTGGAATTGGTTCATTCTGTTTTGTGTGATCCTATGACAATCCAGACAAGAGGTAGTATCGAATATTTCGTCTATTTTATAGACAACTATTCAAGATACAAATACATTTACTTAATGTGCCGCAAGACTAAGTGCTTTGATTAGTTCAAAGAGTACAAGGCTGATGCGGAGAAATGTTAAAGTAAAAAGTCACTATGGAAGATCGTAGTGGCAAGTACCTCTTGAGAGATTTTAGGAGTCACTTATCAGAAGTTGGGATTCAATCTGCACCTGGTACACCCCAACAGAATGGTGTAGTAGAAAGAAGGTATAGGACTCTTATGGAATAATTAGATAGATGATGAGTTATTCAGAAAATTACCAAATTTGTTTTAAGGATAAACTCTGAAAACGAAAGTGAACATAGTACCTTCCAAGTTAGAACTCTCTACTCATATAGAATTGCTGAATAGGTGAAAACCTATTTTGAAGCATATTCGGATTCGGGTAATCCAGCACATATGTTAAAGAGAGACAATGATAAGTTGGATAGGAGTTCACTTGTTTGTAAGTTATCCTAGATAAACAAAAGTAGGTTTGTAGTCTTAAAAATCAGAAGGTCATTGTTAGCATCAATGACTGATTTTTAGAAAAAGGACTATATAATGAACCATGTGCTCATAAGTAAATTTGTTCTTAAGGAAATAATAAAGGACATGTCTAACCTAGTACCAACTGTACAAGATGAGATACCACAAGAAAACTGCAACACGTATCACAAATTGATACACAATTGCAGAAAGTGTCTTGTCGTAGTGGGAGGGTTGTTAGGCAACCTAAATAGGTTCATGTTTTGGGAGAGTTTTTGGACTCGATCCCTGGAGGACATGAACCTGATCTCCGGTCATATGATGAAGCACTCCAAGATAAAGATGCAGCATCTTGGCAAAGAGTAATGAATAAAAGAATTAGAATATATGTATTCTAATAAAATCTGGAAGCTTGTAGAATCACCAAATGGTGTAAAAGCCGTTGGGTGTTAAAAGGTCTATAATAGGAAAAGAGGGATAGACAGGAAGGTAGTAACTTTCAAAGCAAGGCTTGATGAAAAGAAACTTTTTCACTGGTAGCCATGCTTAAGTCTATCCGGATTCTTTTATCTATTTGGCAAGTGGATGTCAAAACAACATTCCTTAATGGAAGTCTTGAAGAAAGCATCCATATAAAGCAACCAGAAGGGTTCATTGCAAAGGGCTAAGAGCATCTTGTGTGCAAGCTCAATCAGTCTATGGACTGAGGCAAAGCTTCAAGGTCTTAGAACATCCGGTTTATCAAAGTCTATGGATTTAGTAACCGGATAAGTCTTGTGTATACAAAAGGTGTGATGGAAGTGTGGTGGTATTTCTTGTACTATACGTAGATAACATTTTTGGTAGTTGGAAACAATATCAAAATGTTGTCAGAAGTAAGGGTATGGTTGTCCAAATAATTTGATATAAAGGACTTGGGAGAATGTATATATTCTTGAGATCAAAGTAATAAGGGATCGCAAGAAGAGAATATTTTACTTATCCCAAGCTTGATACATCGGAAAAATCCTTGCTCGTTTTAAGCATGCAAAACTCCTAGAAAGGTTTCTTACCTTTTAAGGATGGAGTGCCTTTATCTAAAGAGATGTCTCCGATGACATCAAAGGAGATTGAGGACATATAGGCAGTTCTTTATGCTTCGGCAGTTAGACAACCTAATGTATGCTATGCACGAGATCAGAAATCTGTTTTGCCAAGGGCATAGTTAGCAGATATCAAAGTAACCCTAGACAAGGACATTGGACTGCAGTAAAGCATATATTAAAGTACCTTAGAGGCACTAGAGAATATATGCTAGCTTACAAGGCAGTTAATTTGGTCCTTGTGGGTTGCATGGATTTTGACTTCCAATCGGATAGGGACAATAATAAGTCGACCTCGGGGTTTTGTGTTTACTTTAGGAGGTAAAGTCATAACTATGGAAGAGTGATAAGCATAGGTGTTTTTCTGGACTCCACCATAGAAGCTTAGTATATGGCAAGCCTCTGAGGTAGCCATAAAAGCTGAATGACTCAATAACCTCAAGATAGACTTAGATATGATTTCTGGTTTGTCCAAAGATTATTACAATTTATTGTAATAATGTTGGTGCAGTAGCAAACTCGAAGAAACCATAAGTCTATAAGGCAAGTAAACACATTAGAGCGCAAGTACCACCCAATACGAGAAATCGTATAACGAGGAGAAGTTGTTCTCGCCTAGAATGCATCGGATGATGACCTATAGATCTTTTCACTAAGGTCCTTAAGGCGAGAGCTTTTGATGAACATGTTGAAGGGTTGGAAATTAGATGTATGGCAGCAGATATGGCAGCTTAGTCTTTTAGTATAAGTGGGAGATTGTTAGAGTGTATACTAAAAGCCTAGCTTTTGGTATAAACATTTATCTAGAAATAAGAATCACATTGGTCAAATGTCTACATTTATGATAAATGTAGTTGTTCAATTAATTTATATTGTAGATAACATGGTGTGTGGTGTCACACACAGAGGATCATGTTATCGATTCTTTATAAATTATAAACAGTAGCTCACGACCATAATGGAAAGGAACAAACCATTGAAAGGTCGTAGTATAATTAGGTATTAGTTTATCTTAACTATATAATTACACTGGTACACTTAGAGTGTACTGAGTAGGACCATTAGAGGTCGTTTCTTTTATACTGATTTTATAAAGAAACAAAGACCTCAATTATTATGGAAGTGTGTGCTCTTAATCCTAATATAATAATAAGCACATATATTTGATATTTATTTCTTTAATTTATCAATGGGTGAGATTTAGTTCGATGAATCAATAAGCCCGATAAGTTGGGAAATGATATCACTTATAGTGTGTGTTGTTGATTATAGAAGGAAACTGTGTCCTAGTGATCTAGGTTGAGAATGTCCCCAAGAGGAGCTCATAAGGATTGTCATGTTAAACCCTGCAGGTGGACTTAGTCCGACATGACGATGAAGTTGAGTGGTACTACTCTTGGAGCTAGATATTAATTAAGTGAGTTGTCAGTAACTTACTTGAATGACATTGTTAATCTTATAGGAGACTAACACACTCATAATAAGAAGGAGCCCAAAATGTAATTTGGGATTGGTGCGGTAGTTCAATAATAGTTCTTTAGTGGAATGAATTGTTATTGATGAAATTAAGTTGTGTGTTCGGGGCGAACACGGGATGCTTAATTTCATCGGGAGACCAAAACCAATTCCTCCTCTCGGTCCCTATCGTAGCCTCTAGTATATAGAGATTTATACCCACCTTCTTACCCATCCAATGGGGTCGGCCAAGCTAGCTTGGAACCCAAGCTAGGGCCGGCCAAGATCAAGTTGATGAGCCATGTAGGTGGCCGGCCAAAGCTTGGGTCCCAAGCTTAGGTGGCCGACCACTAGAATATTAAAAAGGATTTTTATTAAAATTATTTCTTATGTGGATATCATGATTTTAAAAGAAAGTTTAAAAATTAAAAATTTCCTTTTATAACTTTCTACAAAAGATTAAGAGAAGAGATTAATCTCTTTCCTTATTTGTAGTTTAAAAGGATGGTTTTAATTTTGGTAAAACTTTCCTTATTTGTAAATCATCTACATGTTTAAAAGAGAGTTTAAAATTTGAAATCTTTCCTTATTTGTTGATTAAAGGAGGATTTTAAATTTTAAGAAAACTTTCAATTTTAATCATGTTCATGATTTAAAAGAGAGTTTAAAATTAAATATTCTCTTTTATAAGTTTCTACAAAAGATTAAGAAAAGATTTGATATCTTTCCTTATTTGTAGATTAAAAGAGATTTTAATTTTTAGAGATAACTTTCTTTTTATCCACATGTTTAAAAGAAATATTTTAATTTATAAAATTTCCTTTTTATTAACCAATCATGAAGGGATAAAATTATTGGAGAAATTTTTATAAATTTCTAGAAATAAATTAGGAAGTTTTAATTTTTGTTTTAATTAAAACTTTCCTTGATTTGTGGATTGTGGTGGCCGGCCAAATAAGTTGGAAAAAGGAAATTAATTTTTAATTAATTAATTTTTCTTTTTCATGGTAAAAGAATTAAGGAAGGTTTTATTAATTTTTCCTTATTTGCCAAGACCAAGGATTATAAAAGAGGGGGTAGAGGAGGCTTCATGGTGAACAACTCTATTCTTTTTCTTCCTCTCTTTTCTTCTTTGGTGGCGGCCCTATTTCCCCTCTCCTCTTGTTGGCCGAAACTTATCTCTTGGTGGAGCTTTTGTTAGTGGCCGGATCAAGGAAGGAGAAGAAGGAAAGAAAGCAAGCCTCGTTTCTAGCATCCCTTGGAGCATGGTGGTGGTGGCCGAACCTCTTCATCCTAGAAGATGTTTTGATGGCCGAAACTTGCAAGGAAGAAGAAGGTGCTTGGTGGTTCTCATCTCGGAAGATCGTTGCCCACACAACGTCCGAGGTTAGAAGAGGAATACGGTAGAAGATCAAGAGGTCTTTCTAAAAGGTATAACTAGTAATTTTTCTTTCCGCATCATACTAGTTATTTATGGAAATAATACCAAATACAAGAGGCTTACGATTCTAGTGTTTCGAATTTGTTTTCGATATAGTGTTCTTTTGTTTTTCTTTTCCTTGTGATTTGATTGTTCTTTTCGGTTAACCTAAAGTTATTTTAGGAAATTAAATATTAGTTTTCCATAAAAGGTTTTGTCTAGTCGGTGGTGGTTGCTCCCATATCCAAGAAGGCCATGTGCCTCGCCACGTCGAACCAATTATGGAAATTAATGTTTAATGGAATTAATAACTTAAGGTGATTTGGGTCGAACGTGTTAAGTTCCGCAGGAGATCCAAGTCTAAACCTAAAAGAACATATATATTAAGTTTTGGATCAAAAGTGTTAAGTTCCGCAGGCGATCCAAAATTTAATTTAAAAGAACACATGGTAGCTAGGAAAAGGTTCAGACCTTTGTACAAAATTTTTGTACAATGGAACCTCTAGGTTTTCCGAGTAGCAACCAACAATTGGTATCAGAGCTAGGGATTTGCCTCTGTGTATTTGGTATTAGTTTAATTATGCACATGTCATACATAATTTAGGCAGGATAATAGTAGGATGTGCTAACTTTGTGGATGCAGGATCCAACTATTATGGCTTATAGTTATTATGTGTGTGATTGGACCCTTGGACATGTCAAGGGCATTTTATTGTGTGTGCATGATTGTATTATAAAATACAGCAAGAGTCGTATTTAGTTTTATTAGGATTTTATTTTTGATCTAGATACATGTACATTCCTTCAAGAATATAGGATCGAAAATGTAAAATTCTATATATGTCGCGAATTGAATCTTGCAAGGCGGAACTTTTGAGGACCAGAGGCGCAGTGGAACAAGGAGCAAGATGGATGCGACAACTAGACCCGTGGCGGTGGCCAAAGATGGCAGCAACTAGGGTTGGTGACACACGGAGGACAACAATAGATAAAAGCCATAATAGTTGAAAATTAGATTTTCTATTTATTGCTTTTATATTGTCCTGTGTGTGCATGTTAGTATACATAGACTAGTATAGTTAAAATTCCTCGTTTATAAATAACTAAGTGGGAGAGGGGTTTTAAATAAATCCCATGGTCTCCATTACTGGTTTGTAAGTGATGCAAACAAGCTTGCGCGTTGGCTCTGAGTGCCTTCCTCCATAACGGATGAGCTTGTTTGTGGATCACTAGAACAGACTTCCAATTTTGGATGACTATAGGAAGTTAATTAAGAGCGTGTGATCTTCCCCAACGGAAGGGCATAATCTTATTAATGGACTTAGTGTCAAGTAATGGTATACACTTAGGCATGTCTAATAGTATCCTCCCCATCAGAGTCACTGCTATTATTTGTGTGACCGAAGAAAACCAACTATTAATTTGTCAAATAAAAAGGTTGACAAGATAATAAAATTAAAAACCCCTCTTACAAATGTTTGATTTTGTATACGTCCACACTAACGTGGCATACAAAATTCACGGTGTTTGAGGTAATTTTATTTGTCATAAAGATTTATTGACAAGATAATTAATGGGTAAAACCCTCCTCTTACAAATGTTTAAATTTTGTATACGTCCACACTAACGTGGCATGCAAAATTCACGGTGTTTGAGGTGTTGGTGAATTTAAATAATATTGTTTGAGGAATCAATGTTATTTTAAATTCAAAGAGTTTTGACCAAATATTTGATCAAAGACAGATCAACTATTAATTTTATTCGTCATAAAGTAAAGTTGACGAGATAATAAAATTAATGAATAAAATCTCCTCTTCGATTTTGTATATACAAAATTCATGGAGATTTTAAGGAGTTGATCTTGACCAAATATTTTTGTGATTCTTAGGATGTTTGTCAATCCCTAGTAGTCATACTATAGAAAAAGACTTAGTAGTCCCAATTGTAATGATTGGAAATAGGACTTGGACATTAAGGTAGATTGTCTTCTTAGAACTAAGAACAATTTAGGTGTATTTAATTCATTAGTTGAAACATGTCTAGTGGTGTTATCTACCAGAACCTGGAGTTTAGATACAAGATGCCATTAAGCATGTCTGCAATTCAGGGTTCCAGAAAACCCGACAACTAAATGAAAGGTAAATCACCGTCCACATGAGCACTACTGTAAAAGTGGTAGTTGTTGCAGTGGGAGATATTTATCCTTTGATAAGAATAAAATATGGATTTTAAGTAATTGTCTTTACGTACCAAGTTTAGAAAGAACCTGATTTCAGTTTCTAAACTATTATAGATATTGTGTCTATTTTGATAACAAAGTTGTTATCAAGAAAAATAGGAAAGTTATCTATTCTGGTATGATGGTTGACAATTTATAATCCAATAACTCCCACGATGCAACAAATGGAAATTAGTAACACATCTTCTAATTTTAAGAGAAAGCAACCTTCGAAAATGAACCAATTATATCTTTGGCATCTAAAGCTAGGTTATATTAACTTAAGTAGGATTCATTGGTAGCTGATGAACTTTTGTGTTCATTAGTAGTGGAAATCTTTCCAACCTACGAGTCTTACTTGAAAGGAAAAATAACCAAGAAGCTTTTAAGTCTAAGGGAATGGAGTCAAAGATATATTGGAATTGGTTCATTCTGTTTTGTGTGATCCTATGACAATCCGGACAAGAGGTAGTATCGAATATTTCGTCTATTTTATAGACAACTATTCAAGATACAAATACATTTACTTAATGTGCCGTAAGACTAAGTGCTTTGATTAGTTCAAAGAGTACAAGGTGATGCGGAGAAATGTTAAAGTAAAAAGTCACTATGGAAGATCGTAGTGGCAAGTACCTCTTGAGATTTTAGGAGTCACTTATCGAAGTTGGGATTCAATCCCAACTAACTGCATCTGGTACACCCCAACGGAATGGTGTAGTAGAAAGAAGGTAAAGGACTCTTATGGAAATAATTAGATAGATGATGAGTTATTCAGAAAATTACCAAATTTGTTTTAAGGATAAACTCTGAAAACGAAAGTGAACATAGTACCTTCCAAGTTAGAACTCTCTACTCATATAGAATTGCTGAATAGGTGAAAACCTATTTTGAAGCATATTCGGATTCGGGTAATCCAGCACATATGTTAAAGAGAGACAATGATAAGTTAGATAGGAGTTCACTTGTTTGTAAGTTATCCTAGATAAACAAAAGTAGGTTTGTAGTCTTAAAAATCAGAAGGTCATTGTTAGCATCAATAACTGATTTTTAGAAAAAGGACTATATAATGAACCATGTGCTCATAAGTAAATTTGTTCTTAAGGAAATAATAAAGGACATGTCTAACCTAGTACCAACTGTACAAGATGAGATACACAAGAAACTGCAACACGTATCACAAATTGATACACAATTGCAGAAAGTGTCTTGTCGTAGTGGGAGGGTTGTTAGGCAACCTAAATAGGTTCATGTTTTGGGAGAGTTTTTGGACTCGATCCCTGGAGGACATGAACCTCCGGTCATATGATGAAGCACTCCAAGATAAAGATGCAGCATCTTGGCAAAGAGTAATGAATAACAGAATTAGAATATATGTATTCTAATAAAATCTGGAAGTTGTAGAATCACCAAATGGTGTAAAAGCCGTTGGGTGTAAAAAGGTCTATAATAGGAAAAGAGGGATAGACAGGAAGGTAGTAACTTTCAAAGCAAGGCTTGATGAAAAAGGAAACTTTTTCACTGGTAGCCATGCTTAAGTCTATCCAGATTCTTTTATCTATTTGGCAAGTGGATGTCAAGACAGCATTCCTTAATGGAAGTCTTGAAGAAAACATCCATATAAAGCAACCAGAAGGGTTCATTGCAAAGAGCTAAGAGCATCTTGTGTGCAAGCTCAATCAGTCTATGGACTGAGGCAAAGCTTCAAGGTCTTAGAACATCCGGTTTATCAAAGTCTATGGATTCAGTAACCAGATAAGTCTTGTGTATACAAAAGGTGTGATGGAAGCGTGGTGGTATTTCTTGTACTATACGTAGATAACATTTTTGGTAGTTGGAAACAATATCAAAATGTTGTCAGAAGTAAGGGTATGGTTGTCCAAATAATTTGATATAAAGGACTTGGGAGAATGTATATATTCTTGAGATCAAAGTAATAAGGGATCGCAAGAAGAGAATATTTTACTTATCCCAAGCTTGATACATCGGAAAAATCCTTGCTCGTTTTAAGCATGCAAAACTCCTAGAAAGGTTTCTTACCTTTTAAGGATGGAGTGCCTTTATCTAAAGAGATGTCTCCGATGACATCAAAGGAGATTGAGGACATATAGGCAGTTCTTTATGCTTCGGCAGTTAGACAACCTAATGTATGCTATGCACGAGATCAGAAATCTGTTTTGCCAAGGGCATAGTTAGCAGATATCAAAGTAACCCTAGACAAGGACATTGGACTGCAGTAAAGCATATATTAAAGTACCTTAGAGGCACTAGAGAATATATGCTAGCTTACAAGGCGCTTAATTTGGTCCTTGTGGGTTGCATGGATTTTGACTTCCAATCGGAAAGGGACAATAATAAGTCAACCTCGGGGTTTTGTGTTTACTTTAGGAGGTAAAGTCATAACTATGGAAGAGTGATAAGCATAGGTGTTTTTCTGAACTCCACCATAGAAGCTTAGTATATGGCAAGCCTCTAAGGTAGCCATAAAAGCTGAATGACTCAATAACCTCAAGATAGACTTAGATATGATTTCTGGTTTGTCCAAAGATTATTACAATTTATTGTAATAATGTTGGTGCAGTAGCAAACTCGAAGAAACCATAAGTCTATAAGGCAAGTAAACACATTAGAGCGCAAGTACCACCCAATACGAGAAATCGTATAAACGAGGAGAAGTTGTTGCTGCCTAGAATGCATCAGATGATGACCTATAGATCTTTTCACTAAGGTCCTTAAGGCGAGAGCTTTTGATGAACATGTTGAAGGGTTGGAAATTAGATGTATGGCAGCAGATATGGCAGCTTAGTCTTTTAGTATAAGTGGGAGATTGTAAGAGTGTATACTAAAAGCCTAGCTTTTGGTATAAACATTTATCTAGAAATAAGAATCACATTGGTCAAATGTCTACATTTATGATAAATGTAGTTGTTCAATTAATTTATATTGTAGATAACATGGTGTGTGGTGTCACACACAGAGGATCATGTTATCAGTACCTTATAAATTATAAACAGTAGCTCACGACCATAATGGAAAGGAACAAACCATTGAAAGGTCGTAGTATAATTAGGTATTAGTTTATCTTAACTATATAATTACACTAGTACACTTAGAGTGTATTGAGTAGGACCATTAGAGGTCGTTTCTTTTATACTGATTTTATAAAGAAACAAAGACCTCAGTTATTATGGAAGTGTGTGCTCTTAATCCTAATATAATAACAAGCACATATATTTGATATTTATTTCTTTAATTTATCAATGGGTGAGATTTAGTTCGATGAATCAATAAGCCCGATAAGTTGGAAATGATATCACTTATAGTGTGTGTTGTTGATTATAGAAGGAAACTGTGTCCTAGTGATCTAGGTTGAGAATGTCCCCAAGAGGAGCTCATAAGGATTGTCATGTTAAACCCTGCAGGTGGACTTAGTCCGACATGACGATGAAGTTGAGTGGTACTACTCTTGGAGCTAGATATTAATTAAGTGAGTTGTCAGTAACTTACTTAATTAGTGGACATTTGTTATCTTAAACACAGGGAGACTAACACACTCATAATAAGAAGGAGCCCAAAATGTAATTTGGGATTGGTGCGGTAGTTCAATAATAGTTCTCTAGTGGAATGAATTATTATTGATAAAATTAAGTTGTGTGTTCGGGGCGAGCACGGGATGCTTAATTTTATCGGGAGACCAAAACCAATTCCTCCTCTCGGTCCCTATCGTAGCCTCTAGTATATAGAGATTTATACCCACATTCTTACCCATCCACCCATCCAATGGGGCCGGCCAAGCTAGCTTGGAACCCAAGCTAGGGCCGGCCAAGACCAAGTGGATGAGCCATGTAGGTGGCCGGCCAAAGCTTGGGTCCCAAGCTTAGGTGGCCGACCACTAGAATATTAAAAAGGATTTTTATTAAAATTATTTCTTATGTGGATATCATGATTTTAAAAGAAAGTTTAAAAATTAAAAATTTCCTTTTATAACTTTCTACAAAAGATTAAGAGAAGAGATTAATCTCTTTCCTTATTTGTAGTTTAAAAGGATGGTTTTAATTTTTGGTAAAAACTTTCCTTATTTGTAAATCATCTACATGTTTAAAAGAGAGTTTAAAATTTGAAATCTTTCCTTATTTGTTGATTAAAGGAGGATTTTAAATTTTAAGAAAACTTTCAATTTTAATCATGTTCATGATTTAAAAGAGAGTTTAAAATTAAATATTCTCTTTTATAAGTTTCTACAAAAGATTAAGAAAAGATTTGATATCTTTCCTTATTTGTAGATTAAAAGAGATTTTAATTTTTAGAGATAACTTTCTTTTTATCCACATGTTTAAAAGAAATATTTTAATTTATAAAATTTCCTTTTATTAACCAATCATGAAGGATAAAATTATTGGAGAAATTTTATAAATTTCTAGAAATAAATTAGGAAGTTTTAATTTTGTTTTAATTAAAACTTTCCTTGATTTGTGGTTGTGGTGGCCGGCCAAATAAGTTGGAAAAGGAAATTAATTTTAATTAATTAATTTTTCTTTTCATGGTAAAAGAATTAAGGAAGGTTTTATTAATTTTCCTTATTTGCCAAGACCAAGGATTATAAAGAGGGGTAGAGGAGGCTTCATGGTGAACAACTCTATTCTTTTCTTCCTCTCTTTCTTCTTTGGTGGCGGGCCCTATTTCTCTCCTCTCCTCTTGTTGGCGAAACTTATCTCTTGGTGGAGCTTTTGTTAGTGGCGGATCAAGGAAGGAGAAGAAGGAAAGAAAGCAAGCCTCGTTTCTAGCATCCCTTGGAGCATGGTGGTGGTGCGAACCTCTTCATCCTAAAAGATGTTTTGATGGCGAAACTTGCAAGGAAGAAGAAGGTGCTTGGTGGTTCTCATCTCGGAAGATCGCTGCCCACACAACGTCCGAGGTTAGAAGAGGAATACGGTAGAAGATCAAGAGGTCTTTCTAAAAGGTATAACTAGTAATTTTCTTTCCGCATCATACTAGTTATTTATGGAAATAATACCAAATACAAGAGGCTTACGATTCTAGTGTTTCGAATTTGTTTTCGATATAGTGTTCTTTTGTTTTTCTTTTCCTTGTGATTTGATTGTTCTTTTCGGTTAACCTAAAGTTATTTTAGGAAATTAAATATTAGTTTTCCATAAAAGGTTTTGTCTAGTCGGTGGTGGTTGCTCCCATATCCAAGAAGGCCATGTGCCTCGCCACGTCAGTACTGGGAACCAATTATGGAAATTAATGTTTAATGGAATTAATAACTTAAGGTGATTTGGGTCGAACGTGTTAAGTTCCGCAGGAGATCCAAGTCTAAACCTAAAAGAACATATATATTAAGTTTTGGATCAAAAGTGTTAAGTTCCGCAGGCGATCCAAAATTTAATTTAAAAGAACACATGGTAGCTAGGAAAAGGTTCAGACCTTTGTACAAAATTTTTGTACAATGGAACCTCTAGGTTTTCCGAGTAGCAACCAACACTTCCCGCCCCTGGCCAGTGAATTTTTGCCTTCCCCAGGATTCGAACTCTAGATCTCCAGGCTAAGTACTAGAGTTTATGAATCCTGGTAGCCAGGTGAGCCCACTCGTTCAAGTTGAGTTTAAACCCACTAGGTTCAACTCAGAGACCATAACGCAGAGGTCATCTATTTCTGGTCCCTTGTTCAAGTTGGTCTCCTGCTTCTTCTTTAACTTTCTGCACTCCGAAGAGATTTGTAACCGACTCGATCATAGTTGAAGTACTTTCCAGAGAACTTTTTCTTGCTGATGCCTCCTCTGGGTCCCATTTTGGGGGTATTAGATGAATTTAAATTTCATTTATTTGTCGAGATGACCTGAGCTGATAATCTTAGGCTGCCAGTGGGGGCTGGTTTCTACCAAGTGTTGAACACATATTAGTTGAGCAAACAGAGAGGCCGAGCGAGTAGATCGATCGAGTGGGTAGTATAGTCGATCGAACTGTGTAGCAGATCAAGCATTGAGACTGAACGAGCGAATAGTTGGACGGGCATGTAGAGAAGCCGAGCGAGTGAGCGGCTTGTCGGGCAGACAGAGAAGTCGGGCGATCGAGCAAGCAAGCGAGCGGTCGGTCGGGTAGAGAGGCCGAGCGACTGAGTGACCGAGACCTGCGAGGGTCGCAGTTTCCTTGAAATAGATTCGCTCACCTTCAGTTGTACTTCGAGGTTTATTCGGGTCGCGGCGAACTGAGTGGTACCCGACTACTATCACGGGTACTCCGCTGAGCAAGCGTTGCACAATATAGGAGGAGGGGAATGGAAGTGGAGAGCTATTGCTTCTTTTTTATGTGTGTAACCTCTTTTGCTCTCCATTTATTTGTTCACATCACCAATACATGTGAATCAATTTAAACCAATCATATGTCTTGAAACTTTTAATATGAGACTAAAGTCTCATTAATAAAAGATTCTCTCTTCTCTACCACCTCTTCTCCATCACATATCTCCAATATCAATTATATCATTACCTGTTGTCTAGTATAATATTTTTCCCGTTTTAAGATAGGATCACATCATTTAAAGAATAATGGAGGGTTAATTTGTCGACGCGTTAGTTCATTGCTTTCTGTTTAATTGGCAATACAGACACAGTGCATGTGTCTCTGAGATACACAAGATCATGATTGAACATGCTAGCTCATGAAAATTCTCAGATGATTCGTGTGAATTTTTAAGAGTACGTATAATGTTTTTTTTAAATAATGATTCGTGTGGTAAAAACTCATTGATCTAATTCCTAATTAAGATATCCAGTTTTGACTTTGTAGTTTTAAATTAAAATTATATCTAAATTGGCCTGGATGACACCCTTATGCACAAGAACTTTCTAATCCGTCAATTTTTCACCGAAAATAACTTGATATATAAATATATTTTTTTCATCCTACAGAGCTAAGTTTTTCTTGTGTCCTTATCTGTTAAGAAACTCTGCACTGGGCTTGAAGTGCATAACTAAGAAATTTAAAATTTGTTGAAAATTCTTAATTTTCTTGGTTTTGCAGAAGAAGTGATCAGAGCTAGCTCTTTTCTACCAGATTAACATCTAATTCCCATTAAGATACTGGTCCTCTCTCAAGGTGGACATGTTTTCCAAATGTTTGATCAGGACTTCAACTGTGCACTTGAATTTCTTACACTAAGATAATTGATTATCTTACGGATTAAAGAATCATCAAAAATTTTAAAAAAAATATCTATTGTTATCTAGGTTTTATCCAAAAAAAAAACATTATTATTAATTGAAGATGATTTTTCAAATAGAAAAATAAGTGTTTATATAAACTATAGACACTAAAATTCAGATAAAGAAAAGAAATGATCCAAACAAAAGGCTTATATAGATAAATCATAATCCATAAATATCTGATATATCAAAAATAACATAAATACAATAAGATGTTAGGACCCAAATGGTATATATTTTTTAAACTTGACGGTTAAGGGTTCTCTTAGATCTCTTAATTCTTCATACATGATTACAGTTAGAACATAATTCTGAATACCGATTTAAAAAAATTATGAATCATTAAAAATAAAGTACTTGGTACCGTCTCAATTTCACATTTATTTCTGTGATCATTCAAAGTTTGAAGTATTAACTTCAGTCCAATCTCATCACCAACCAACTGTACGCGCCAAAAAGTCTTTCTTCTCAATAAACAAGTGGTTCTGCCACACTGCTGCCTTAATTCCGTCTCCAGATTTCATAATCTCTGACGAGAGTTGAATGCACAGGTGTGGTGATTCACAAAGTATTAGATGAAATTTATTGATCATTTCAACACTATATTGTCTTTGTTATATATGTGGAGTTTAAATTTCACATATCCTAAAATATGTGTTTATATGTGGAGTTTAAATTTCACATACCCTAAAATATTTATGCCCAACCATAGTTTGTAAAAGCATGATCTTGGATCGTTGGATTGTACAATCCTACGATCCTTAAGCATAAATCAATTTTGAATTGTGCACAATCAATTTATACAGTAGAATCGTAATAAGATCAGTAGGAATCAAAATATGATTGAAGCATGATCGGTAATAATTTTTAGAGATCATAATTTTTTACTCGGATTGAATCATAAGGCCTATAATATATTAGATTACAGCTCGTTCAGAGATTTATAGTTAATTATAAAATTTATCCTTAATCGACATCTTATAAAGCATTTTTGAAGGCTTGAAAGATTTTATCTTTTTTTTTTTATTATGTTTACTTTTGTAGAGTTAGGTTTAGGACTTTGATTTTATTTACACATTTGTTTTGTTATTTTTTATCAATAATATTTTGTCATTTCTTTTTTCCTAAAATGATGACATTTTGGATGTCTATTAGATATTTTATGAAATCAATATGTCTTTAAAATATTATTTCAGCATTTGTGTCCAAATAAAAGGATTTATTAACTTTCATTATGTTAACTATTTTGTTAGCCTTTAAATTAGATCATGTTGAAAATATTCTTAAGGTTAAATAATAATAATAATAATAATGTTATATTCTTTTATTTTATGATAAAAAAATATAAATATTATTGAGTATTACTATGCTAGATTACTAGTTAGTTTAAACTTATACATATAATAATGTCATATGAGGAGGGAGTGTTTTGATGTATAAGTAAAATTATTAATTTATTTATATGTAAATAATTTTTTGATATTTTTTTAATTATTAATTATGTATTATAAATTTTAAAAAAAAATTAGTAGGATTGTACAATTCTATTATCTGACAAATTCTGACCCAGATTAATTCTAGGTAGCATCAAAATTTTGAAAACTATGCCAAAACTCACTTTGGAGAAATAATTAAACTGCAATGTGGAGTCCTAATTAACCTTTTTATAGCGATTGTAGGGCAAGATGATCAAGGGACACAAACAAGTTGGCCACTAGCCACTCAAGTTGACTATCCAACCTTAATTGCGACAAGGACAATTAATTAAGCTTCCTACTTGGCTTGATTGGGTTGAAAAATAACCCCATTAGGTTGGCGGTAGACACATTTAAGTTGTTGGTCCAAATTGGACTAGGCAACCATCCTAACTGAATTGGACGCCAACTCAGCTAAACTAGTTGAAACCCTTTCACTTGCAAATTTCCCTTTTAATTGAGTTCACATAAATCGTTGAACTAGGTGTACATGAAACACTCCATGGTCACCATCCTCCTGCGCTTCTACATTCTTATATCTATTAATTAGACCGCAAATATCATCGTTGTTGAACTACTTATTGATTGACACCAAAGGCAACCCGACCCTAATATTTTTCGGCAACATCACTAATTCCGTCTAGAAACTGTGAGAGGCGGCTGGGAGTTTAATGGGAAGAAGACTTTAATTTGACAAGGAAACACTAGGGGCACTTGGAAACGCCGACAAAAGGGGAGGGAGAAAACAGTCAGTAAGCAGGCCAGGGGAGGGTCCTTGACGTACCTACTCCGACGATCAAATTAGGATCGAGGAATGGACCTACGTACTCATATCATCAGAGAAGGACTCCTTTTATAATGACTCTTGTAATCTCCACATTTAATGATATATCATATCATTGCTTGATAACATATATAATTATCATGTTTCCACTGTATCTTGCAGTCTCATTATAGGTGTGAGAGAGTATTGCATATTTGTTTGAGAATAAAATCTTCTGACAAATCCATGTGCTACATTAATGGTGAGGAGCGAGCTCATGAGATGGGAGGCTCATTGGGCTACTAGAAGATGAGTCAGGCACAGGAAGTCTAGTTTTTCATGGAAAATAAATGAGCTATGATAATATCTCAAGAGAGAGTTGAGCCTTATAGGTAACTGACAAACTCAAGCGCTAGGCCCTTAAGAGCATGTCCAATTAGATGAGGTGAAGCAGGGCCCTCCAAGAACCTACCTGATTGGCTTTTTAGCTAATTGGGAGATGACCTAGGGCAAATATCTTCTTCTAATATTTATCCATTGATGTCAATAAGTTAGTTGGCAACGACCTTGCTACTTTGAGAATTAATCAAAATAACTCGATTTTTTTTTGGGGCCGAGCCTTCTTCGATCCAAATGGGCTTTTAGCTCAGACCCACTTGAACTTGCCTCTATTACGACATAATTTAGCAAATGCAACGATTCAATAATTACAAGCTGTATGTGTGGCCAGGTCAAACAATTCAATCATGATTACAAGCTGTATGTGTGGCTGATGCAGATTTTGACAGCAACTTTGTTGGTTTCTCTAGTAAGCAAGCTTAGCAAAGGACACGAAATTTCTTCTTGGTTGGTTTAATATTCTTCATATTAATTTTTTTAATACATTTTTCGTTTCCATAAAATATGAGCAATTCAATCATCATGTCGTTAATAAGAAATTGATATCACATTCTTATCATATATCCTAACAGTTTCTCTTTCGGACCTCATTCTCCATGTGGCTTCATGAAGCCAAACTTGTATTCTTTTAAGGCTCCACGTGCACTTTGACGATTCTACTCCTACCACGACAATCAAACCCCATCGGCTCCATCCGCCAACCCTATTTGCCTACAATTATTGAAATTTGTATCATTATATAATTATATTATGAACTCTTAATATCATATCAAAATCAAGTAGCCAGCTCGTGAATAATAGAAATAAATAAATGAAAGAAAACGGAGAAGAGTAGGAAAAAGGCGGCTCAGAATTTAGCTGCCAACCAAAAAATCCAGTACAAGATTTCGTGTCTTTTCCTCTTTGGTGTCTGTTCCCTCGTTTCCTCTCACCTTCTTCGTCGATGACATCCCCATCCATTTAAGAGGATGATTGGGCACTGAGGAGAGACTGCACGAAACAGAACGGCGGCGGGGGTGAAGAGATCAGAAGAGATGGAGGTGGCGGTTCCGGCGGCAGACGTCCACTTCGACAGCGCGTGCACCACCCCGTACGTGAGCGCGCCGTCGAGCCCCAAGCACCACGCCTCCGGCGACCCCTTCGACCTGTTCCGCCGCTACACCAGCGCTCCCACCAGCCCCACCCGCGCCTCCTTGATTTATGCGCACTTCGACGCCGTCGCCTCCGCCAATTCAACTCCTCCGCTCGCCTCCTCCGGCATCCCCTTCCGCTGGGAGGAGAAGCCCGGCACGGACAAAGAGGAGGAGGATGGAGAGTTCGCCTCCGACGGGGGCTACGAATTCTCCTTCGACTTCAGCGGCCATCTTGACAAAGACGGCCTTCCGGCGCTCACCGCCGCTGACGAGCTCTTCGAGGAAGGGAAGATCCGGCCGCTCAAGCTCCCTCCTCGCTTGCACTTCCCGGAGGGCGCCGGAGAGGGGAGCAGCAGGGTCTCCTCGCCTGCCTCGTCGAAGGGATTATGGTCGCCCCGCCACCGAAGCAGAGTGGTGGCGCGGGAAGAGCGCCACTCGATGGTGGAGGCCACGAGGGAGCGAGGGAGGGAGAGGGAGAAGGCGCCACTCGATCCCCTCCCTTCTTTCTCTTTCTCAAGAAACCGGAAGGGATCGAGATCGCTATCTCCCCTCAGAGGAGAAGGGGGCTTCTCCTTTAAGACGACGACGATGATTCCCGACTCCCCTGCCTCCACCGCTCCGGCGGCGGTTCCCCTGAAGAGCGTCAACGGGAGCAAGAAGTGGCGGTTGAAGGACTTGCTCCTGTTCCGCAGCGCGTCCGAGGGCCGCGCCACCGGGAACCGGAGCAAGGACCCGCTGAGCAAGTACACTCTGTCGCCGTCGCTAAGCAACAAAGTCGATATTTCGGCGAAATTGGATTCGAAGAATTCGAGCTCCCGGTCGTCGACAGGTGGGTCGATGAGGAGGGTGGGCGCGTTCTCGCACGAGATGCACTACGCGGCGAACAGGGCGGCGGCGGAGGATCAAAGGAAGAAGACGGCGTTGCCCTACCGGCAGAGCCTTTTCGGCTGCCTGCGCTTCAACCCGGCCTTGCTCAGTATTACCAAGGGATTCGGCAGCCACTCTTTCGCCCGGCAGTGATAACCGGCGGCGGTGGAAGGCGGTGGTGATGACGTATCTGTTTACGCGCGTATTATCTATCATTCATTAATTTGTTAAATCCCAAATCAAAATTCTGTTGTACAATTAGGATGGTGTGTGTCCATAGATCTTTACTTCTATCCGAATCAAATCTTATCTCAAACTTAGTCCAAGTTGATCAATTTCAATGCGAAAATGACTCGCTCACAATTAGATGGTTTTGGACTCAGACATGAACAATTAACTCAATTAAGCGTAAACAATAGTTTGTGTGGATTTGTTTGTGGGCTTAGGGATGTCGATCGGATTTGGATTGGATGGTATATTCTTCATCTTTATACTCATAATATCCATACTTATATCTATAATTATTAAACGATCATATATTTTTTATATTTTTATCTTTTCAATATATTAAAAAAATATATACTTAAAAAATAAATTAAACAACTATATAACTTCTAATATTAATAAAAATATTTAATATTCGAGTAGGATATTAATCCCTCCTTTTCTCCATTCAATTTGATATTGGATCCTCTATCAGATTTAGAGAAAATTATCATCCATACTAAAGATTGCAACGGGACATATTCAAACCGGGTTTGACCAATCCCAGAATCCACTCCGCTAGAAAAAAATAGACTCGAATCCGAATCTGCCTCGCCTAATTTTTCAACTCGTCTCGCCCCAACCTTGCTCAAAACTCAACGGGTTCATAACCCACAAATCCGCTAAGCTTAAAAAAAGATATAATTCGACCCTAAGTTATTATTATTATTATATATATATATGTGTATGTGTGTTATCCTACGCGACGCCACAGCACGCCGCGCAGGATAACAACTGTTTTTATTTTTTTTTTAATTTATGAATTAAAAAATAATTGAAAAAAATAAAAACACTATATATAACGCGCAGATCACTCGTTTTTTTTTTATTTTTTTAATATTTTAAATTTAAAAAATTAATTAAAAATTTTAACATTTCCTTATATAAATTTTTAATACCTTAATATATCCCCTTAACATATTACAATACAAATGCTTAAATTAATTTCATTTTAAATTTTTTTTAAAACCAAACACTATAACCTAATTGGGAAGCCTAAACCTCATAGGTAAAATCTAAAAAAAAAATAATTTTAACACTATAGCCAAAGCCTGAACCCTACAAATAAATTCTTAAAAAAAAATTTTATTTTTTATTTTTTTCAATTATTTTTTAATTCATAAATTTAAAAAAAAAATAAAAAAAAAATAAAAACAGATGTTATCCTGCGCGGCGCGCACAGTCGTGCACTGTGGCGTCGCGCAGGATAACAAATATATATATATATATATATATATATATATATATATATATATATATATATATATATATATATGAGGTGGGTATGTAAATCCATACTGTCTTATTAAATTCGATGCATTTAATTTTAAATTATAAACTATTTGATTGACTTTAAATCCGTCTCGAATATGACGAATTTAATATGGGACCAAGTTTAAATCCTCCCCATTACCATCCCTAATCCCTACTTAAGTCGTGACGTGATGACAAGATGCTCAAATAATTTCTCAAATATTCATAGTTTGAATTTTTACGGTATACTGTATGATATTTTCTTAGGGTAATGCTAAATGGCCAGAATCTGGTCAGCTAGAATCAATACATGCAAGTGTACACATGGATATTTTAGTAATATCATCTGTGTACATTAATTACATGCATGTACATACATGCATTCTAATTGGAGGATAAAGAATTCTAGCTGGCCAATTCTGGCCAACAAGAATTACCGATTTTCTTATAGTGAAATGAAAATTTTGAAAGGATAACTATTGACGAGATTTGATCGGTGGTCGGCCTATGAGTCTGGGCATTCATCTCCCGAATTAGTCTCCTAGTGGTCGAGAAGCTAAACTCTTGAGTGACTTGAGAGGCTGCATGTCGAGCAACATGGGATGCCTGCATGAAAGGAGGTCGGAAGACGAGCTGAAGATGACATGGGAAAATGAACCAAGGAAGTTGGAAAGCCATATTGGAGTCGTTGAGCGTAACATAGATCTATGTTCAATACAAATTTGTAGTACTAATTATTCATGATAAACTGAACTGAACGCTGTCATTGAAAAAGTAAAAAAGATAAAGGAAAAACAGTAATAAAAGATCTGTCTGCTAAGATTTTCAATTTATAGCATTTATAATTAACTTGAGTAATGGTCATTAACTACCATTAATCCTTTACTCAATTTATAGCTAATCATTTTAAACTACGAAAGACCACTAGAGGTGTTTACTTTAGATTTGAGATCATAGAAAAAATAAATTTGAGTTGTTTGCATACGAGTCAACTAAATTTAGTGCATCTAAATTCAAAACTTAGATCTCCCACGGTGTTCCAGGGATAATTTCTATCTTTGAAATTTCTTTCACGGTGACCCAGTACCACACTTGATTCAGCCTACAAATGCACCATCAAAGTGTAAGAGAATGCACAAGACAAAGGCACAATACAAGTATCAACAAGAATGCCCAGACGTATAAGAAAACTCTCAACCTTTTTGTATTAACACTAAAGGATTACAAGTGGACTCTCTTAACAGATTTGCTCGTATATTCCTCTCTGCTTCGTCATTGCCCAACATTGCCTATTTATAATACATAGGTAGAAGTTAGCTCGACGGTTACAAGCGATTGCAAGGTAGTTTCGTCAAACTGCCATGTCACATGTCCCAACTGTCATCCACATCACTTAATGCTTTGGCACCATGCTAAAGGACAGCTTGCACCCTTGTGCTTGACTCATGTTTATACTTCATGGGCATGGGCAAAACAGCCCCTTGTTGCACCATCCTTCATGCTTCATCATATGCACTTGCCGCATGCCATGACTCAACTTTTTTTGCAAGCTGTGCTTGGCCAAATGCTCAGATTCCACGCATCCAACCTTCACATTTATTCGCCATAGTCAAGTTGACCTCCCGTTCAACTTGTGCTTGGACAACCCCCGTCCGTTGCCACAAATCTACCCACTGCTTGGCATGCCTTGTGCACATGCCCAATATGCTAGATCCAAGGAGCAACGAGTCAATCCTTGTGTCCAGCCTTATCATTGAGTTAAGGGGCTAACAAACCACCTCCACCAGAAGAACTCGATGTCGTTGTCGAACACTTCTGTAAGTATACTTGAATTTGCTTTTCAAATTGCCAAAGTGTAATATCCCTTTTCCATGTAGCTTTTGATTTGGGTCTTCCTTTCCCAAGAACCAAGAATTCTGTCTTTCTATTTTTCTTGCTCATTCCGAATATTTTATGGTCCAGGATTTTCTCAACATCATCGCTAAATTACTTCCTTACAACTGGTGGAACTCTCTTGGCATTGCTTCTTGATGGATCTATTTCATCTGCATGAAACTATTTCAAGAAACTTATATGAAATGTATAATGTACCTTTAGCCTTTCAGGCAAATTCTACCTGTAAGCCATATTACCAACTTTCTCCACAATTGGTCCGTCATACTTGACAATTAGCCCTCGATGAGTATTCTTGCTACTAATTAATTCTCTTCCAGATTTGAGGAGTGAGTTTCAACAAAACTTTATCACCAACAGAGAATTCTAAGGGTCTTCTCTTCTTATCAGTAGCTTTTCGCAAACTGTCTTAGGCTTCCTCGAGCAACTCTTGCTTTTCCCTTGCATATGTATATGCTACAGGGCATTTCCCTCCAGATTTTTGCTTAGCTATCTTCGCAGAAGTTGTTGGCTGCTCACCCAACACTATCTCAAAGGGACTCCTTTCCTTGATTGAGGACTTGTGCAAATTGTAGCAGAATTGTGCACTATCTAACAACTCCAACCAATTCTTTTGACTTGTTGTAACATAATGCCGCAGGTACTCTTCAAGTACATGATTGATTCTTTCGGTCTATCCATCAATTTGAGGATGGTTAGTCGTAGATAATTTGAGATTGGCCCCCATCATATTAAACAAGGAAGTCCAGAATCTCCTTGTAAATCAAGTATCCCTATCACTCACAATATCATTAGGTAAATCGAAAAACTTTACTACGTTACGATAGAATAATTCCGCAACAACATTAGAAGGGAAAGCTGAAGGAGCCGCAATAAATACTACATATTTTGAGAATTTGTCTACCACCACTATGATGGAAGACATGCCATCAACCTTTGGGAAGCCGCTAATAAAGTCCATAAAAACATAAACCTAAGGTTTTTCTGGAATAAGCAGTGGTTGGAGTGATCCCGCTTCATTCTTTCGCCATGTCTTGTCTTGTTGGCACACAAGATAAGTTTTGACATAAGCCTCCACATTATTTTCCATATTCGGTCAAATGTAAGAACAGGCTAAAAGAGCAAGCATCCTTTCAATACCTGGATGCCCAACCCATTGTGGGTCATGAGTTTCTTTCAGCAACTCTCTCTGTAAACCACCCACTGCAGGTACGAACATTCTCCCCCTTTGTAAATCAAGAGATCATCCTTGATCTAGTACTGCCGTATTATCCCATCTCTTACTTGTTGCATCAACTTCCCATAAGTAATTGTGTCATTCGTAGCAACAACCTTAATTCTTTCCGGCATATTCGATTCTACTCTTGTGATAGAATAGAAAGTGACAAGAACTTCTTTCCGACTCAATGCATCTGTAATTGGATTGTGCCTGTCAGGTTTATGCTCCCAAACAAAATCATATTCAGCTAAGAATTCTTGCTAACAAGCCTGCTTAGGGGACAATTTCTTTTGAGTGACTAAGAAAGTGTTAGCAACATTATCAGTTCTCATAAAAAATTTTGTTCCCAACAAATATATGCTCCAAACCTATAGGCAATGAATAACGACAACCATTTCCTTCTCATGTGCAAAATATTTTTGTTTAGCTGAATTGAGTTTTCTACTTTCAAAGGCAACTAGATGACCTTCCTGCACTAACACACCACCAATTGCTTTATTAGAAACATCAATATGCATTTCGAAAGGCAACTCGAAGTTTAGTAAGCTCAACATTGGTTCAGATTCTATAGCCATCTTCAATTTCTTGAATTCTTCTTTGCATTCATCTAGCCATTCCTACCACACATTCTTTTTCAATAAGTTTGTGTTGAAGGAGGTTGTCACTCAACAATGACAATCACCTTCTTTGGATCCATCTGGACATGACAATTACTAACCATGTGCCCCCAAAATATTATTTCTTGGCTAGCAAACTCAGACTTCTCTTGCTTCACAAAGAGTTGATACTTCCTTAGCCGATCGAGCACCATCCCCAAGTGCTCCAAGTATTCTTCCAGCAACTTGCTGTAGATTACAATATCATTCAAATAAACTATAATAAAATTGTCAAGAAAGTCATATAACACCTCGTTCATCAAATTGCAAAAGGTAGCAGGGCATTTGTCAAATCAAAGGGCATGGCAGGAAACTCGTAGGAACCATAATGAGTCACACATGTTGTTTTGACTTCATCTCCTATAATTCTGACTTGCAAATAACTTGATCTCAAATCAAGTTTTGTAAACCATGATGTCGTGCTCAATCTGTCCTACAGATCTTGCACCAACGGAACATGATACTTGTTCTTTATTGGCACTTTGTTCATGACCCTATAATCTACACACATCCTCAAGCCACTATCTCATTTCTTTTGGAACAACATCGTGCACCAAAAGGAGCTTTGTATGGTCGGACATACCCTGACTCCAACAATTCATTTAATTTTTTTTGCATAATTTAGCAAGTTCTAAAGGAAGCCTCACTTCAACAAATTGCAGCTTTGACAGAACCTAGCGAACTTGCTTCTTTACTTCGGCAAACTTCCCATCTACTGGAGTTATCAGCTCAGAAAGAGGAAGCCTCGCTTCAACAAATTGCAGCTCTAACGGAATTACTGGCTCAAAAAGAAGAAATCCTGCTGGAGATGACTACAAGCAGAGATCTTCAAGCGTCCCTTACTCACGAAATGGAAAGTCTATGACTGGCCGCCAAATCTAGAACCCGAGCCGAAATCGCCCTCAAGCTTAAAGCTCAATCAGACTTCCAGAGCCAGGTGCACTATATTATTTATCTGAAGATAAAGCATGAAGATGAGGTGGCTCTTCTGAAAGAGACTATATTATTTATCTGAAGATAAAGCATGAAGATGAGGTGGCTCTTCTGAAAGAGGAAGGACGGATCAAAGATGAGACTATCGGGCAATTGAAGTGCACCATCGATCTTATTAAAGAAGATTTAACTAAAGCCCAAGCTCATCTGGCTAGAAAGGATCAAACCTCTGGCTCTGGTAGTCATGTAAACCCTTGAAAAATGTACCTCTGATTTAACGGAATAAAGCCTATTTTCTGCGTTCCACTCATGGTGTAACCCCACATTCTATTGCTCGGGTATCATCATGTTTTTATAGAACACCTGCGTTTGTCTAATATTTCTAGCATAGCTTGCTTACCCCATCTTCTTTTTACCTCATAACATATAAGCCTTTAGCCAAAGCAAATGAGATGCTTGAAGATGTGCTTGCGAGATTTCATATTTAGCAAGAACCCTTGAAATACGGCTTACTGACCAATCCGGTACGATAACTTGGCTTGCTGCATTTTGCGTCGGCGAATATAAGAAGTACTGACCGAGAAAATCATTGCCTCGACCGAGAAGGTCGTTGGTCGTGAGAGCCTTACTCACTTATAACTCTCACTAGGGCGAGAGTCTGGGACAGCCGACCTGGAAGGTCGTTGGACGTGAGAACTTTGCTCACTTATAACTCATACTGAGATGAGAGTCTGGGACAACCGACCTGGAAGGTCGTTGGGCGTGAGAGCCAAGCTTACTTATAACTCGCACTGGGGCGAGAGTCTGGAATCCCGACAGGAAGTTGATCCGGAGGCCTAACCAGCACTTGATCTGGAGACCTGGCCAAGAATTGATCTGAAGGTCTGACCAGAACCTGATCTGGAGACCTGATCGAGAAACATTCTGAGACCTGACCGGGAAACATTCTTAAGGCCTGACAAAAAAATAATCTGAAGGCCTGACCCGGAATTGATCTGGAGATCTGACCAGGACTTGATCTGGAGACCTGATCGGGAAACAATCTTAAGGCCTGACAAAAAAGCAATCTGAAGGCCTGACCCGGAATTGATCTGGAGATCTGACCAGGACTCGATCTGGAGACCTGATCGGGAAACAATCTTAAGGCCTGACAAAAAAGCAATCTGAAGGCCTGACCCGGAATTGATCTAGAGGCCCGACCGGGAATTGGTCTGGAAGCCCGACCGGGAATTGGTCTGGAAGCCCGACCGGGAATTGGTCTGACCGCCCGACCGAGAGATCATTAGCGATACTCCGATCCGAGACCGGTGGTGATACTCTGGTCCGAGACAAGTGGTGATATCTCGACCCCGAACAGGGGAGGATAAGCCTTGAAGCCCCTAGAAGCGAAGCCTGTAGCAACATGAGGGAATAAAGCCTTTGTCATACCTGATCGCGTATCATACCTGATCGCGGAGTGGTGTCAACCGACTGAGGATCTATCTCGGTCCCTCAACTCCCGAATACCCGTGGAGAGAGGGGGGAGGATAAAAAGCGGGAAGCCGATATAAGGAAACATAGTCCATAACCATAGAAGGAAGCAGAGTACTGTGGATGCAGGTAGCAGCACCTGTAGATGTAAGAAACTGCAAAACAGGTGAAGGATGCAGAGCATATAATAATAATAGAGTGAAGTTCCTATAGTAGTAAGAGGATGCAGAGCCTCATGGCGAAGGGTGCAGAGCCTGTAGCAATAAGAGGATGCCGAGCCTCATGGCAAAGGGTGCAGAGCCAGTAGTAGTAAGAGGATGCAAAGCCTCATGGCGAAGGGTACAGAGCCTATAATACAATTGATCGGGGGGCTGGGCCCCTGATCCCTAATTAGAGAGTAATGCCCCTAGCCTGTAATCAAAGAGCGAGGCCCTTAGATCCTGATCGGGAAGTCGTACTGCGAGTCAATAATCAGAGAGCTATATCCCTAGTGCATGAGCAGGGAGCTGTGTCCCAAGTGTATGTGCGGGGAGCTGGGCCCCTAGTGTCCGATCAAAAATCGAAGACCATAGTCTTTGACCAAGGAACTAGGATTTTACTCTCTTATCAGGGAGCTATATCAGTTCCTATAATCGTAAAAAAGGAGCAGAGCTTGTAGCGTACCTGATCGGGAAGCCGTGCCAACCGGCTAAGGGTTTGTCTCGGTCCCTTAACTTCCGAATACCCGTGGAGTCAGGGAAAAAACATAACGGAAAAACTAACCTGTCAGCCAGCTGAAGCTCCACTCGATCCCTCGACTCCCGAATACCGGTGGAGTGAGGATAGAAAATAATATGTGCATCGAGCTCCTCCGGGATTGTGATAATAGTAGAGAACCTCCTGACGTCGTCCATCTTCACATTCCAGAACAGGTGAAGGATGTTCCCACAGACGGCGTCAAATTTGATCCCGTTTGGAAGCTGAGTCAGATGGACCGCTGGGTGAGGTGGCGAGAATGTTGACTGAGTCGTGACGCCCCGGAGGGGAGTGTGCTGAGATGACTTTCGTGTTGACCAAGTCTTCAGAAGTCCTCTGGTCAATGCTACCCTGCAGCCAGCGACCGGGTCCCCCCGGTCTCTGGTATCTCGAGGCTCGAGGTCGATCCAACGAACATATAAATAACAGACTAAGCCATAAAATAATGAAAATGCATATGGAATATGAACGAGGAATGTACCCTGGCCCAGGGGGGCGCCCTCGGATGGGACGCGATGCGAGTTGTCGGGACCCGAAAGAGTAGACGACGCCCGATCAGGATGGAGAGCTGGATCTGACGACGAGAAGCTGAACGAGGTACGGACCCGGAAGACGAGCTGTAGGTCGGGATATAATATCGGCACGCAGATCGGGATACGACATCGGCATGCAGGTCGGGATAGAATATCGGCACACAAGCCGGGATATGACTTCGACACGAAAACCGAGACATGAGATCGGCACGCAGGCCAGGATATGAGATCGACACGCAGGCCGGGATACGAGATCAGCACGTAGGCCGGGACATGCGATCGGCACGCAGGCCGGGAAACGACATACAAACAGGCGCAACGCATAGGTTGGAACACATGGCACAAGCTAGATCGACACAAAATCGGAACACAATAATGGCACGCAGGTGGGGGCCTACAACGACGAGGAAGCTACGCCGTATAAGCGTTGGAATCTTAAAAGCGGCGACCCTTAACCATAACACGGAGGGAGCAACAACTGCGTCGCAAAGGCCCTAACTATGAGGGTGAACAGTAGTGCCGGGCACGACTCCGACAAATATGATGTCGACACGGAGAAGGAGAAAGGGCTGCCGACATTCGCAATGGGGGTCGTGATGCGCAAGGGGAGCAGAGAGGAAGTGGTGGCTGGAAGTTGCTGCCGGCGAGAGAGGAAGTGGCAGCGGCGTGCATCTAGCGGCGATGTCGTGAGGAGGAGGGATAGAGAGGCTGTCGGTCCGGCTGGTGAGCTCAAGCGGCTAGGGCTGCGAGATAGAGAGAAAGGGATGTGGTGGGGGCTGTAGCGCCGACGGCTTCGTCGGCGTCAACCCCCCTCCCGAGCATCTCCTGTCGATGGTGTCGTCGAGAGAGACGAAGGAGGAGGAGGTGGAGAGGAGCAGGTGTAGCGGCCAACGGCGGCTTCGGCGAGGATCGTGAGAGGGAGGTAGCGGCACGGTGAGAGGGAGACGAGAAGAGGTGAAGACCGGCGATGGCCGGCGTCGGAGCCGACAAGGAGGAGAAGGTAGAGGAAGCTCTGCTGGCGGCGGAAGCTCCAAACGAACCCCCCCTCCCCTTGCATGCTACAGTCTCCTTTCCCTTAAAACCCTATGCAACCCAAAGACAAAACTGCCCCTCCATATCCGTTTAATTACATCTCCACCCCTAACCCATATCCACATCATGGGGTTTTTTTTAATTATATATATAATGTAAAGGGAAGGTGAGCCTTGTGCATTGATAAAGTTGTTTCCATGTAACTAAGAGGACATGAGTTTGAATCCTGGAAATAGTTTTTTTGTAAAAAAATAAGATAAGATTGCGTATAATGGATCATTCTCGAGATCCCGCATGATAGGAACTTCGTGCATCGGATTATTTTTTTTTTATATAATGTAAATAATAAAAAAAAATATGAAATTAAGTGTTATTGAGATTTTTTTTTTTTTTTTTTTTTTTACGGTGGAGTGATGTATGATAATTTTACTTGACATAGCGGACTGACGTCCTCCTCCCACGTGCCCATCTTACACCCCTCAATCCTTAACACTCCTGCCACCTCTGCTACAGCAGATATTTGCTCACCCGCATAAACGAACATGCATAAATGCTCATGAAATCCCAAGGTTTCTCGAGGACAAATGGACGGCCGCACAGAGAGAGTCGGATAGTTCTCCACAGCCGAGAGTCGGTGGTAGGAATAGCTGATGCAGGTGGATGATGATCAGTGTGTGCTGGTTAGCTATAGTATTGACCACGTCTCAGTGAGCTTTCTTGACTCGGGCCAGTACTTGACATGAGTGGCAGTGCTTCCGCGGCCAGTCCTTTTCCGCGTACCGTCTCGCCGTCTGCACTGCTTTTTCCAAACAATTCGATCCGCCCCTGTTTGCACGAACATTTGTGCAGAAATTAGGTCCAATCCGGTCGGCTGCACACTGCCTCGGTGGATTAACGACCGGAGTGGGATTGGCTGTTTGGGTACGGACGGTGTCCACCACCTTTTTCCCAGTAGCTTTCATAAGTTAGTCAAAGCCATTGATGGATGGCGTGCATGCAGTAGAATTCAGCCACGCGAGGCATGTAATATAACTTTATGGCCTTATTTATAAGTATTGACTAACATTTTTGTTGATGATTATTTTTTAATGAAGATGTCATTTACGAGCACACCAATTCCTACCTCCATACACAATTAGAATTGAAAGGACTTTCCATCTAATAAATTGTGCGTTTGATCACCAAGTCGTCCGTCTCCTATTTGTTTTGTTGGACGAGCTTCTTCACGCATGTGGTAGTTGGATCCGATCTGTATTAAAGAACACAAGCGGCAATTAAAGTTTGGGTTGCTCCAATGTGAACAAGTGTAGAGTGCCCGCTCATCTTCCACAGACAGCAGCAGCGCTATTAGGGCCGTGGATTGTGACATTAATCAATATATTGAGGACGAAGACCGCAGATGGCGGCGATCTGCTGCAAAATGATTGGATTACTACCAATATAAAATTGGAAAGGGGCCCAGCGTTTGACAGAAAACAAAATGTTCCGGTGGTAAGAGCGGCCCCCCCTCTCTCTTGCAATGTCAACGCCGAGTGGAAGTCACCAGAGTAGCCGCCCATCCGGGAGGAGTGTGGTCCGACCGGACGGACGACCATAGACGGCCGGGCCGATGGAATCGAATATCCGGACGGGTCTGGCCGGCTCGCACTTATGGTTGGAAGGCACCCTGTCAAATCGGGGTTCCGACGCTCAGTTAAAAAGGTCATGGACCGAGCTGACCTTTTGACCGACCACAGTCATAAAGCACCCCTGTTTATTAGTCTCCACAAAGAACAAGTAAACCACTGCGGATGTCCGGCCGGATGTTGAGGGAGTTGTCCGCCCGGACGCTAGATCTGAAGCAATGGGGAAAAGGACAAGGGAGGTCTTTTTCTGACAGCAGGTATGTTTTACGTGTAGGCCATGCTCCAAATCTTGTGACAGGGGATTCTGCTGTCCCATCGAGGACATGCTTTGACTGTAGCGGTATGGGTCAGGTGAGCTTTCTGACAACTGCATACCGAGGAAAGGACAGAGGACACATATGCACCTCGGTATGCGTGCCCTAACCCTTCACAACTCTATATAAAGAGCCTCAGACTTCGCCGGAGGTACGCATTCAGAGACTTTGGAAGCCACTTCGTTCATCGTAGCTTATCTGACTTGAGCGTCGGAGGGTCGCCGCCGGGAACCCCTTCCCGGCTCGACTTCTGTGCAGGCTAGCCGGAGCGGCGCGCCACCAGTGGGAGGTCTACATCAGCGAGCCGAAGAGTGCCACATGCCCAGCGTCTGTTGACTTCTGGTTCGGACAGGATCAAATTGGCGCCGTCTGTGGGAACGCTCCTGCACCCGACTGGAAACAATGGATGAGGCTGGACGACAACACACGGTGGCGCTTTCGACGGAAGAACTCGAAGCTCTGGTCGAGATAAGGGCCGCCAAACTTGTGGAACAAAAACAGAAAGCAGCAGCCGAGCGGCCTGAGCAACAAGCAACATCTGCGTCAGGTGGTCGAGCGGAAGCACCTCCAGCCACCGTCGCATTCCACCGAGCCTTGTTTCGCACCCCTGAAGCCGTACCAGCTCGAAGAGATAGGGGATCTTCTTCAGACGAGATGCCAAGGCGGGATGACAGAAAAGGGAAAGCTCCCCGGGCGGACTCATCTCCCGAGCGGATCAATCGCCAATTTTCGGAGGTTATTCTACGAGACCCTCTGCCCAAGCACTACGTGGCTCCGACGATCGGCGAGTACAATGGAACAACGAACCCGGATGATCATCTGGGTAAGTTCGATAACACAGCTACGCTCCATCAGTATACAGATGGAGTAAAGTGCCGAGTCTTTCTTACCACTCTCTCGGGATCGGCTCAACGGTGGTTTCGGAGGCTGCCGGACGGATCCATCACTAGCTTCAAGGACTTCCGAACGGCCTTCCTCCACCACTTCGCCAGCAGTCGACGTTATCAGAAGACAAGTGTCAGCTTGTTTGCCATCAAGCAAGAGCCGAGAGAATCGCTTCGAGCTTACATCCAGCGATTCAACCAGGTGGCGATGGATATCCCAACGGCCACATCGGAGACGATGATGAATGCCTTCACACAAGGCCTTGTGGATGGGGACTTCTTCCGGTCGCTCATCCGGAAGCCGCCCCGAGATTATGATCACATGCTGCATCGGGCCAACGAATACATAAACGTGGAAGAAGCGCAAGCCGCTCGGAAAAAGGAAACTCCAACCGAGCGTGCACCTGTTCATGCCGAGCGGAAACAACACGCCGCTCAGCAGCCACCCAGAGGACCGAGGACCGAGGACCGAAGCAATTCGATCCCCCCACGCCAGATCGCACGTACAAGAAGTGGCTGCCGCTCGGCCCAAGCCAAAGAAGAGGTGGACCCCTATGTTCTGCTCCTTCCACCAGGCGGATACGCACAACACGAGGGATTGTCGAAGTCTTCCCTTCGTGGCCAATCCCGTTCCCAGGAGAGCCGAACGACGGTCTCCTCCCATCGACAGGAGACAAAGGACCCATGAAGCCAACCGGGCCCGCACCGAAAGGCGACATCAACAGACACCCGATCGGCATAGATCTCCAAGACAGGAGAATCGCCGGGCGTCCAGAGAACGGTCACGACCGTCCACTCTGGAAGAGGAAAACAGGAGCAACACTTCCCGGGGCGAGATCAACGTTATCGCTGGCGGGCCGACCGGAGGAGACTCCAACCGAGCCAGAAAGGCGGGCGTCCGACAGCTGCAGATCCACGCAGTCGGCTGTAGTCAAGAGCGGGCAAGTGGACCGGAAATCACTTTCGGGCCCGGAGACTTAGAAGGAGTAGAAGTGCCCCACGACGACGCTCTGCTCATTAAAGCGGTAATAGCAAATTATACTATTCACCGCATATTTGTTGACACAGGGAGCTCAGTCAACATCATATTCAAGAAGGCGTTCGATCAGCTGCAAATTGATCAAGCCGAGCTACTTCCCATGACGACCCCGCTCTACGGGTTTACGGGCAACGAAGTTCAGCCGGTCGGACAAATTCGGCTGGCTACTTCATTGGGAGAAGAGCCGCTCAGGAGGACCAGGGCAATAAACTTCGTGGTGGTAGACTCTCCTTCGTCCTACAACGTCATTTTGGGACGACCGGCGAATTCCGAGCGGTTGTCTCAACCTTCCACCAGAAGATAAAGTTCCCCGTGGAGGACAAAGTAGGAGAAGTACGTGGAGATCAGCTAGCAGCTCGGCGGTGCTATATAGAGATGGTCCGAGCAGAAGCTTGTTCCGCTCGGAAGGCGCCCCGAACCGAGGTACACGCCATAACCGAGAAACCTCCTGCTTTAATTTATGATGAAAAGAAGGAGGTTCAGATCCATCCGACTCGATCGGAGGCCACGACTTTTATCGCTTCTGATCTGGAGGAGGGGCAAAAGGAGGAGCTGATCCAATGCCTCCAACGAAATCATGATGTTTTCGTCTGGTCGACACATGAGTTGTCCGGAATTTCGCCGAGCCTATCACAGCATGAGTTGCATGTCCGACCGGACGCTCGGCCAGTAAAGCAGAGAAAAAGGGATTTCAGTGCCGAGCAGAATGCCATCATCCGGGCGGAAGTAGAAAAACTTCTGGAGGCCGGCCACATACGCGAGGTGCAGTTCCCGAGCTGGCTGGCTAACGTAGTATTAGTCTCCAAGCCGGGCGGCAAGTGGAGAGTCTGCATCGACTTCCGGGACTTAAATAAAGCATGCCCCAAGGACTTCTATCCTCTGCCACGGATAGATCAGCTGGTGGACTCTACGGCCGGCTGCGAATTGATTTGCATGCTCGACGCATACCAAGGCTATCATCAGGTGCCGCTCGCCCGTGAAGATCAAGAAAAAGTTAGTTTTGTGACGGCCGACGGCACACATTGCTATAATGTGATGCCGTTCGGCTTGAAGAATGCCGGGGCCACCTATCAACGCTTGATGAACAAGGTGTTCAAGGAGCAGATCGGGCGTAATCTGGAAGTCTATATGGACGACATTCTTATCAAATCGGTCCGAGCGGCCGATCTCTTCAGGGACATGGAAGAAACCTTCCGAACGCTACGCAAATATGGAGTCAAGCTAAATCCTCAGAAATGCTTGTTCGGAGCAAAAGGGGGGCGTTTCTTGGGATATATAGTGACCGAGCGGGGAATCGAAGCCAATCCCAGCAAGGTGAAAGCTCTGCAAGACATGCCGCCTCCCAGAAATACAAGGGAAGTTCAACGGTTGACCGGTCGGATAACTGCTTTGTCCAGATTCATCTCCAAAACCGCCGACCGGAGCCTTCCATTCTTCAAGATCCTGCGCAAGGCTACTAAGTTCCAGTGGGATGAAGAATGTGACCGAGCGTTCGGAGAATTGAAGACATATCTTAATTCTCTGCCAGTGTTAGCCAAGCCGATCGGGGGTGAGTCACTTTATATTTATCTGTCGTCAACTGAGCATGCTGTAGGCTCGGCACTTGTGAGGGCGAGCGGCGAAGAGCAGCCGGTGTATTTTCTAAGCCACATTTTGAAAGATGCTGAATCTCGTTACACCGGGCTCGAGAAGTTGGCCTTCGCTTTGGTTCTCGCCGCTCGGCGCCTTCGACCATATTTCTTGGCTCACACCATCATCGTCCGGACGAATAGCCCACTAGGAAGAGTGCTGTTGAATCCAGAAGCGTCCGGACGGCTCATCAAGTGGACGACAGAACTAAGTGAATTTGACATCCAATATCAGCCCCGCTCGGCGATCAAAGCGCAATCCTTGGCTGATTTTGTGACCGAAGTGCAGAGGCCAGAGCCGGAAGCTCTGTGGAGAATATATGTGGATGGGTCTTCCACTCGGCTCGGAAGTGGGATAGGAATATTGCTACTCTCACCTCAAGAAGAAAAGATGCACCTATCCGTCCGACTAGATTACAAGGCCACCAACAATGAAGCAGAGTATGAGGCCCTCATAGCCGGATTGCAGGCAGCCCGGCATGTGGGTGCCAGTCGGGTGACTCTCTATTCGGATTCACAGTTGGCCGCTCAGCAACTTTCTGAACAGCTTTCGGCTTAAGCTCTACGCTGAAGCCTTTGAAAAACTCAAAGCCACTTTCCGAGAGGTCCTTATTCAAAAAATTTCCAGAACGGAGAACCAGGCAGCAGATGACTTGGCCAAGCTAGCAAGTTCTATAGTGCCGGTCACCATTCAGCAACCTATTGAAAAAGTACTACTGGTATCGCATGTCGACCGGATGGAAAGCCTCGCGTTTCCAAGCGACTGGAGGACGCCCATCATAGAGTTCCTCCGCTCCGAAGCCACACCGGCCGATCGGGATGAAGCCCAGCTGCTCAGGAGGAGAGCCGGTCGGTTCACACTTATCGGCGATCAGCTCTACAAGAAGGCTTTCTCTCGTCCGTTGTTGAAGTGTGTGAGCTCGGAAGATTCGGCTTACATCCTCCAGGAGGTACATCAAGGATCATGCGGAGGACATCCGGGCGGACGATCACTAGCCAAGAAGATTCTGCTAGCGGGATACTTTTGGCCGACCTTACAAATGGATGCCGCCCGGACCGTCTCTACGTGCCTTTCATGCCAGAAGTATCACAACTTCTCTCACCGACCGGCAGAGGTGATGAAAGCATCAACCGTTTCATGTCCGTTCGATCAATGGGGAATGGATATTGTGGGTCCCTTTCCAATGGCGACCGGGCAGAGGAAATTTTTGCTGGTGGCGGTCGATTATTTCTCCAAATGGGTAGAAGCCGAGCCACTAGCCAGGATCACCGAACAGATGGTCAAAAAATTCATTTGGCAACACATCAACTGTAGGTTCGGTATCCCTCGCCGATTGGTTTCCGACAATGGGCGGCAATTCACAGGGAAGGTGCTGGAAGATTGGTGCAAAAGCTACGGCATCGAGCAACACTTCACGTCCGTGGCTTACCCCCAAAGCAATGGTCAAGCCAAAGTAGCCAACCGGGAAATTCTCCGTATTCTGCGCGCTCGGCTCGACCACGTGGGAGGAAGTTGGCCGGATGAAGTGCCGGGCGTTTTATGGGCCATCCGGACGACTCCTAAGGAAGGAACGGGCGTTACACCTTTTCATCTGGTGTACGGCGGTGAAGCGGTCATTCCGGTTGAAGTCGACGTCGAGTCCGTCCGGGTCCAATGTTATGATGAAGGCAACGCCGAGCGGAGGAATATGGAGCTGGATTTGGTTGACGAAGAGCGTGCCAAAGCATCCGTTCGGCTGATGGCGTACCGTCAACGAATGAAGCAAAACTATAACCGGCGCGTCATTCCCCGATCATTCCAGGTCGGCGACCTTGTCTGGAAGAAAGTCAAGCCGGTCGGCGACGTCGGCAAGCTTGAAGCTCCCTGGGCAGGTCCCTTCAAAGTCATCGAAAAGCTCCGCTCGGGCGCGTATTATCTGGAGGATGAGGACGGTCGGCAGCTAGATAGGCCGTGGAGCGCGAACCACCTCCAGCCTTACCGGGCAGGGTGAAAGGTGTGCCTATGTAAATCATCCTGTGTACATTTTTCGACTGAATACTTGAAATGCAGAAATGAAAAGTCAAAGAAACAAATGTAAGGCATCGTCATCAAGTATCGAGGGCCCCGTACCGTCCGGACGGGGGGAATTATTCGAGCCAAAGTACTCGACGAAGTAGATCCTGAGCCGTTCGGCTAAGCGAAGTAGAAAGATGGAAGCACTTTGAGTATTCTCTGCGGAAAGGAAAGCCAAGGTCGCTCGACCTGGTAAGGAGTTAGCCTTCAAGCTCGTCTAGCCCAGACGTTAAACCGTAGAGCCGCGCCGACCGGCTATAAATATCCGCGCCGACGAGCTCCGTCGTTAAAGATCGAGCCGGCCCGGCGGCTATAAATATCCGCTACCGACGAGCTCCGTCGTTAAAGATCGAGAGCCGCGCCGTCCACTATAAATATCCGCTACGACGAGCTCCGTCGTTAAAGATCGAGAGCCGCGCCCCGCTATAAATATCCGCGCCGACGAGCTCCGTCGTTAAAGATCGAGGGCCGCGCCGTCCGGCTATAAATATCCGCGCCGACGAGCTCCGTCGTTAAAGATCGAGAGCCGCGCCGTCCGGCTATAAATATCCGCGCCGTCCGGCTATAAATATCCGCGCCGACGAGCTCCGTCGTTAAAGATCGAGAGCCGCGCCGTCCGGCTATAAATATCCGCGCCGACGAGCTCCGTCGTTAAAGATCGAGAGCCGCGCCGTCCGGCTATAAATATCCGCGCCGACGAGCTCCGTCGTTAAAGATCGAGAGCCGCGCCGTCCGGCTATAAATATCCGCGCCGACGAGCGCCGTCGTTAAAGATCAAGAGCCGCGCCGTCCGGCTATAAATATCCGCGCCGACGAGCTCCGTCGTTAAAGATCGAGAGCCGCGCCGTCCGGCTATAAATATCCGCGCCGACGAGCTCCGTCGTTAAAGATCGAGAGCCGCGCCGTCCGGCTATAAATATCCGCGCCGACGAGCTCCGTCGTTAAAGATCGAGAGCCGCGCCGTCCGGCTATAAATATCCGCGCCGACGAGCTCCGTCGTTAAAGATCGAGAGCCGCGCCGTCCGACTATAAATATCCGCGCCGACGAGCTCCGTCGTTAAAGATCGAGAGCCGCGCCGTCCGACTATAAATATCCGTGCCGACGAGCTCCGTCGTTAAAGATCGAGAGCCGCGCCGTCCGGCTATAAATATCCGCGCCGACGAGCTCCGTCGTTAAAGATTGAGAGACGAGCCGGCGTCTATAAATAATCCGAGCGGACGAGCCGACGAGCCCCGTCGTTAAAGATCGAGAGACGAGCCGGCGTCTATAAATAATCCGAGCGGACGAACCGACGAGCTCCGTCGTTAAAGATCGAGAGCCGCGTCGTCCGGCTATAAATATCCATGCCGTCGAGCTCCGACGTTAAATATCGAGAGACCGACGCTAAGTTCCGCTCAGGCTCGAGGTATATAGGTTCTGATCGGCTTATGACGAGCGATTCTTACTAGCAACACAGAATGATATGCGGCCGAATGGAAGGGCTGGGGAAAACAGTGATAGCAGACGAGCGGACAACACAAGTATTAGCAAGGGGACAGTGCAAAAAGGTCGAACACACGAAAGGAAAGCATTTCATTAAAATTAAAACCTTAGGCCGAGTGGCCTAAGTACAAAAAGGTTCATGTTCGTCCGAGCGACGATATTACAAGAATTACTCGATGTAGTCGTAGAGGTCCCTCGGAATGTTGTTGAGGAGCTCCACCTGATCGCCGGTCGGAATATTGGTGGAATCCGGAAGAAGGCCCTTCGACTTCAGGTAGGTCACAGTGGCCTTAATGGCCAAGTCGAAAGCCGAGTACATCCGCTCGCAAATTTTCTCCGAGAACTCGGGCGATCGGATGTGGCTTTGTCGGAGAGCGGCGACTCGGCCCGGCTCGGCATCCTGGTATTCTTTGAAGGTCGCCTGGGAGCTTGTGAGGGCCTCATTCAGACGTTCAATCTTCTCCGCATCGGCCGAGCGGCCTGCCTTCTCCCGGTCAAGCTTCTCTGTCAGCTCCTTTATCCTCAACTCCAAGCCCCGGGCCTCCACGTTTTTCTTCTCCAGATCGGAGATGGCTGTGTTCTTCCGAGTGGTGGCCAGAGTTATCTTTGTGTCAAGCGACTTGACTTGTCGCTCGGACTCGGCTAGGGCGTGGGCCTGGTCAGCTGTTTTCTTCTGCTCAGCAGCCAGCAGAGTTTGAGCTTTCTTTAGTTCTTTTTGCAGCTCGGAGTAGGAAGGGCCTTGGGAGCCGCTCGGACCGCCCGCCGCCCGCAGTTGCCTTATCTCCTCGTCCGCCATAGCCAGGCGGCTGGCAACTGCTATCTCTTCCACCCATCTCTGAAACAAGACGCAGTTGTTAAAAGCCGAGCGGAAATATTCAGGCAAAACTTCAAAAAACAACAAACTTACCCCCGTAGCCGCTTGCATGTGGCTGTTGGCTAGGTTCTGTAGAGGGATCAGTGCTACTCGCGCCCGAGCGTCGGCCCACATCTCGGCGAGGGGCCCTTTCAAAGTAATGGTGTGCTCGGGCGCGGTGGGCCGGTCGGCTTCTGGTAGCAACTCTTCGATTGGAAGATGAAGAGTAACTCGTACCGTGCGGCCGTGACCAGGGATAGCCCGACCGGGATCAGAAGCTGGCGCAGAAATTCGCGAATGGATGGTTGAGCGTTGGACTGAACGGCGAGCAGGGGGGAGAGTGTCGACCGGAGTGGCCTCGACCGGAGTAGGCAGCTCGTCCCAGTCAGAAGGAGTCCGGTCGGACGAGATGGTCTCGGGTACAGGCGCCTTGCCTTTAGCAGCCACGGCGGCCCGGTCGGAAGGTTGGACCGCGGAGGTAGCCGAGCGCAGCGGAGTCTCCACCCGACGTCTCTTTTGCAGTGGCTGTTCCTCCTCCCGAACGGACCCTTCCTCTGGGGCCGTTGGTTCCCTGGAGGGGGTAGCTCCGCTGGCTACCTGCTGTTGAGAGGCCGGAGCGGCCGATTCAGTCTGGGTGCCGCTCTCTCCTTCGTGAGAACCGACCGGCTGAATACCCAGCGCCTCCATTTCCTTTGCCGCCGCGGCCTCCAGCGCCGCTGCCTTTCTCTTCAGAACGCCGGCCATCACCGAGTCCATGACGATGTCAGCTGCATGAAAAGGAGAAGAAATCAGTTAGCAATTAAAGCAAGCGCCCAAGCAAAATTCTTACCGAAGCCGGTCGGAAGTGGGGTCCGTATAGGACTCAGCCCAAAAATGTACATCACTCCCTCGTGGAGAAGTTTGTTGATGTCGAGCCGCAGACCGGCGGTAAATTGGTCGCGGAAGACACAGAAACCGCCACGCGGCGGTCGGTGTGGCCGAGCGGCGGGACCAGCTAGGCAAACTTCGAAATCCTCAGGAATTTTGAAATTGTCAGTGTTTATTGGAAGTGGGTAGTTTATTGAAGAAGACCAGACCGGGCCGAGCTTGGAACATAAAGGTGCCCGGCTCGGCTTGCTTAGGATAATAGAAATAAAAGAAGACCTCCGGTCGGAGGGGAATGTTGTGAATCTTAAACAAAACGACAACGCCGCAGAGGAGACGGAAGGTATTTGGTACTAAACTTCCGAGCGGCACGCCAAAATAATTACAGACGTTTGCTATAAAGGGATGCATGGGGAACCGCAGACCGGCGGTAAATTGGTCGCGAAAGACACAGAAACCACCACGCGGCGGTCTGTGTGGCCGAGCGGCGGGACCAGCTAGACGAACTTCGATATCCTCGGGGATTTCGAAATTGTCAGCCAGAATATCAAAATCCCGTTGTTCGAAACGGGATCGCATGGTAGTATACCATGGGCCTAAGGATTGTTCTTCGGGATGAGAGGAACTGGCCATGATCCGGATAGGGGAAATCAAAAAAGGAAGTTCCAAAGACGAAGAAAGGGAATTTCAAAGACTGAAGCTAGGGGAAGAAAGGCGAATTAGATACCGGAAAGGAAGGAGGAAAGACCTAAAACCTTACTGAGGGGAGATGGATCGGGGAAAGGCGCCGGAGAGCGTCAGGGGGCAGCAACCAGATCGCCGGAGCTCCAAAGCGCAGAGAGCAGCAGTAGAGGTAATGGGGGCGTGTGAAGGTGAGAAGGAAACGAAGAGTTTTTAAGGTGAGGGCCGGGCGGCCTCCACCGTCGGATCCAGGTCACGGGAATCAAAGCATACATCTAGCCGTTTATTTCGAATTGCTTCGATCACATCAAAATATCATGCAACCGCCTCCGTACTCTGGTGGCATTGCTCCACGTGGCAGTCAATCATTCGGAGCATTTAATGAAGGTATGATCGACCTTGATGTCGAAGATTGGCGCAAAACGCGAGGAGATCCGGTGAAGGCCATCGTTGATTCATTCAAGGATATTTCCTCGGCTGACCGAGCGGAGAGTATTAGCATGGAGGAGCCGTTCGGCTAGACTCACAGTCCAGTCAGTCGGACTATTCGCCTCTTTCGACTAGACTTGAAAGGGAGGCAAGTGATCCGGTGGTAAGAGCGGGCCCCCCCTCTCTCTTGCAATGTCAACGCCGAGTGGAAGTCGGACGGACAGCCGTAGACGGCCGGTCCGACCGGACTGCCGGCCGGCCGATGGAATCGAATACCCGGATGGGTCCGGCCGGCTCGCACTTATGGTTGGAAGGCACCCTGTCAAATCGGGGTTCGGACGCTCAGTTGAAAAGGTCATGGACCGAGCTGACCTTTTGACCGACCAAAGTCATAAAGCACCCCTGTTTATTAATCTCCACAAAGCATAAGTAAACCACTGCGGATGTCCGGCCGGATGTTGAGGGAGTTGTCCGCCCGGACGCTAGATCTGAAGCAAAGGGGAAAAGGACAAGGGAGGTCTTTTTCTGACAGCAGGTATGTTTTACGTGTAGGCCACGCTCCAAATCTTGTGACAGGGGATTCTGCTGTCCCATCGAGGACATGCTTTGACTGTAGCGTTATGGGTCAAGTGAGCTTTCTGACAACTGCATACCGAGGAAAGGACAGAGGACACATATGCACCTCGGTATGCGTGCCCTAACCCTTCACAACTCTATATAAAGAGCCTCAGACTTCGCCGGAGGTACGCATTCAGAGACTTTGGAAGCCACTTCGTTCATCGTAGCTTATCTGACTTGAGCGTCGGAGGGTCGCCGCCGGGAACCCCTTCTCGGCTCGACTTCTGTGCAGGCTAGCCGGAGCGGCGCGCCACCAGTGGGAGGTCTACATCAGCGAGCCGAAGAGCGCCACATGCCCAGCGTCTGTTGACTTCTGGTTCGGACAGGATCACAAAAGCAAGTCAAAAACAAGCCCAACAATTAGATTTTAGAGTGATAACAAGATAATTCGTTGGATCTAATATCTCCATTAGTCCATCTTCAAACTAACATAAAAGTAATAAATCATAAATGACTATTAACCTTAAACAGTTTAAGACATGAGGAAAAGGTGACAATGATACGCGACCTATAAAAAAAACAAATGTTCTTTGAGTTACATAATGATCTAATTAATACATCACACCTGAACTAATGGACGAAGCAGTATGCTGAAACAGAATTAATCTACACGGTCATCCGTTTGGTGAAAAATCTATTGGATTCGCAGGTATTACTTTCATGCCAAGCCTAAGATTGAATCCGGTTCAGTACCAAATGCTGAATACTGACTGACACATTTGATTTCACCCAGGCAAATTAATATGACTTGTAAAGGCCCATGAATGGCTTCTCCCTCTCTTCCATTCTTTTCCTGGCAGCTTCCCTTGCTTTCAGAGCCTCTGCTTCCTCCTTGGATATCACCTTTGCTTTTCCATCATCCCTCTTCCTTTTGTTAACAGCGATTGATGATGGTGCACCTTTAACTGCTCTTGTGGGGTTCAGAGGTGTTGAAACAACCCGCCCAGGGGCAGCACCACCTTTGGAACTGGATGCAACTCCATCTCCTGCACGATGTGTATAATCAACAATATTAGATGCTTCAAACATATACTGTCATATTGCATGGTATATCATTGACAGAGTTAAAATGATGACGGGCAAAAACTAAATAGAAGTTAGTGAACAGGTTTTGTTGATCCTATGATACCCACCAAAGTCAGATGTGGAGGAAATTGACTATTACCATGAATGCGCAAAGACTGTCATTCTAACTAAAGACATAATAGTATGCAAATATGTCATCCCAAAGTGATAAGATACTGGATGTTAGTCTAAGTTCACATAATAGTAAGGAAAAATGGTTAAGAAGCTACCACTTTTTGTTGCAGATGAACTTTGAGCTTCATCTGCACTTTTCTTGTTAGGTTCCAATTCAGCGGAAGGGTCATTACTTCTTTCAAAAGAAGCCAAATCCTTCTGATAACTTTGTTTAGCTTTCTGCAAGGCAGGTTGAGAGGACAGAACAACTGAATCAAGTGTTATAATTAGCATGACAAAATAAACTTGGTAACAGTGGTTATAGTTCAATGAGAACATACTGCTTCAATTGCCTTGAGAGCTCGCGCAGCTTCTTTTTGTTGCTTCTCCTTTACAGCACTCTCCTTTCTCATAGTAGCAAGCTTCTTTGAGACATTGTCCTTGTGACGCTGACCAAGCTCGTGGGTTCTTATGCTCAAAGGATTGTTGGAGATGTATATCTTGCAAAAGTCGCACCATTTGTTTCCTTGGCTGACCCAATACTATAAAGTAATTCAAAAGAAGAGCATAAATTTGTTCCTTAGAGATGGTACAAATAACAAAAAAGTGATCCGAGGGACCAGGTACAATGATGATATTTAACAGGATAACAATAGTGGTTGAACTGTTAGCATTACCACATTCCATGATGTTATGTGCCTGAAGTACAACTGGAACTAAATCCTTTAGTAGCATTTTTGATATCTAGGCGGTGAGGAAATTTCAACAAATTTGCATTGCTTTAGTGATAATAAGGTTGCGTATCTAGACATACCAATCACGTTTTTTTTTTTTAAATTTTTATTTTTATTTTTATATCCATAACCAAAGCTACCTATACCAGTCCTAATACATCCCTTTGCTAATCATGCATGTCCTATGAGCTTGATGGAAAGGTTATCACACTCACTGTACATAAGCCAGCAGATCTCTTATTGGCTCATCACCTGACTGATGCTTGATACACAAATCATAGCACAACATTTTTCTCCTCTAGAGGAGAAGAGTCCTCACTGCTTTAACAATAGAACTTATAGAGAAAAAATATATATACTGGTGCCCTGAATCCTGATCGGAACTTAAGGATGTCTACAAGATTGACAAGAAATGGCTACACAACAACTAAATTTCAAGGTGATGCTTCCTTCCCCATAGTGGTAGAATGAGTTACTGAACTCTTGATCTACCTACCCACACCTCATATTGGGCACCTGACACTCTGATTAGAAATGCTGAGTTAGGCTTTAAATATTTAAATTAAGAGTTTAATTGTTTAAACTATTAATTACTTTATAAAGAAACAATTGTTTAGAAAATTCAAATCTTTTACAAAATAAATATTACATGATGAAAATTTATGATATCAATATAAAATCAAAAAGTCTTCAAGCTGTCAAGCATCACAAAATAACTTCTAAATTTCAAGCTCCACTTCTCCATCCTAAATTCAGATCAACCCAACCCAACCCAACCCAAAAATATTTTCCTAGTCAGATTTTAGGTCCAACCCGATCTGACCCGAATCCTAAAACCCTCAACCCTAACCCGATATTTTTCGCATCGACTTGGGTTAGGTTGACGGGCTGAGTTCATTTTTGACACCCCTAGAGTTAGCCGACATTCCCATTGCCACATGAAAATGTCTAGAAAATAAACCGACATTTTCTCTAAATTGGTCTTCTTCAAAGTTAACCACGAATAATACTTTTTTAGGAAAATAAATCTAATTCCTTAATGATAACCATCAAGATTACCTATGTATCATAAAATAAGTTGCATAAACAATGAAGTAATATTGGTTATGTATAAAAGGGCAGCCCGGTACACGAAACTCCGGCCAACATGGGTCCTGAGAAACCTTACCCTACTTTGCAAGAAGTTGTTTCTTTGACTCAAACCCGTGACCTCCAGGTTACACAACAACAATTTTATTGTTGCATCAAGGCTCCCTTCTAATATTGGTTATGTATAATAAATAAGAAAATAGGAAAACATTATTACTGCCATCAGTGTTACATATGAAGAAGGCAAATAAGATAGTGAGATATTACATTACAAGTTGGAACCATTTTATTGTATTCTAACTTAACCACTTTGCCTATGCATCTCCAACTAATGTATCTGTGTGTATTAGTCTTCCCTACTGCAGTTGTCATATAATTTTACAATAGAAAACTTGGATAATGAATAGGACAAATATATTCACACCAGTGGTCGATTCACTCTTAATTGAGAAATTGTTATGTTCTTCCTCAGTCAACATTAGTAAACTCTCAATTCACAGTGACCAGTGTTTTCAAAACTAGACAGGACAGGCAATTCAACTAATTAAACTGGGACTAAAAGTCAATCCAGTTCAGGCTGATGGATAAACCAGATAGAATAAAAATCAGAAATACTGGCTATAAAACCATTAACTGAAACAACACTATAACAGGATAGAACCTGGTTCTTGGCCTAGAGGTGGGATTTCTCCACTTGCATTTCTCACTCACGATATTAGATTTTTATATTTATATATTTTGCTCTATATATATATGTTTGAATAGATTTAAGGTCATCAAAGAACACCCCTTTTCAAAATTATAAAGGGAGGGGACGCCACTTTTTTTTCAAAAATAATCAAAGGGGCCCCTATTTGTTGTTACCTACCAATATACCCTTCCTAAATCGATTTGGACCAATTCAAATAAACCTAAATAATCATTGTCTTTGTGTAAGGTCGTCTTCTCCATTGTCATCAGGTCTCTTCAACCTCTTCCTCACTACCTAGCGACGTTGAAGTCCTCATGGGCCTTTTAGTCATATAACCCTCTCTGCCTCAAGGTAATCTCCTCTACCATCAAATCCATGCTCTCTCCCGAAGATCCTTCCCCTGCTGCTAGTCATGAGGAGAAGATTGACAAAGTTGGAGAATATGATAATGGTCTTTTTGAACCAGAATTTATCTAAATGAATAGGGGTAGTAAAGGTAGAATGATACTTTTATAGTTATACACTTAGACTCTTTTATTTACCCTTTGTACTTGTGTGAGATAAAGCCACTTAGAAACCAAGACTCCAAGTGGAAATTCAATTTTCTATTGGCCATAGGTAATGATTTTAGGAAATAGTCACTGTTACCAAGATCACCAATGTGGTGTCATCGCCGTTATTACTTTGACACCAGTTTTATTATGTCTTTCAAAGGCCAATAGTCAATTACTCACTGGAAAAATAGATACTATGGAATATACAAGTCTATTCTTTCTTTGTGGATCACACAATGCATCCATAGCATTGCAATCTTAGTTTAATTAGACATCCTTGATCTGAAACTTGATTAATTTGTCCCCAATCGACAAATGCTTCGTCTGATCCCAAGTTTCAGTCAAATATCATGTGGATGTGTCCAATTTAAGCATTAGTTCCATTAGAAAGTGCCCGAAGGATTAGTCACTGACAATTTTCTATCCATTCCAACAAATTATCTGCCACTTGTTTTGACAACATTTGCTGTGGTCATTATTTAGTGATTTGCCTCCCTGTGGAAGGTAAACTTCTTTGGTGTTGTAACATTTTTCGTTTCAGATCAATGATTATAAAAGACAACATACATGCTCGAAATTTATTGGTCACAAGAATTGGATATTGAAAGCCAAATCAATGAATAACCTGAAGTTAGATGTTAAACCAATTAATCAACAAAGGGGAGACAAGAAATGGACCTCTTTTCTGCCCTTCAAGTATGGATTTGAGGCAACATATTATTCTTTCGTGGCCTCTTTGGAGTTACCCTACTCTGTAGGAATCAGCTCCACAGTCAAGTAGTTCCACAAGCAATGAAATGTTTCCGGAAAATTTGGCAACCAGTCCACAATCAATGGAGGGACTGAGAGGGGCAACAATGGGGGAGGACAGGGAGGACGATGTGAAAGAAGGAGGTTTTGTGTCACCGAGAGTGTTGAGAAACAAAGCAGGAGAGAGTTTCAATAAGAGGGTCGGAGTGGAGGCTTCATAAAAAAAACAAAAAGGAGAGTGTGTTTCTGTGAGGATTGGAGCGGAAAGGGGGAGGGAGACCAGATTGATGTTGGAGAGGCGAAATTTATAGAGAAGAAACAAGATAAAGTTTTTATGAGCACAGCTGCTACACAGTGAAGAAACGAGAGAGGGAGAGGGTTTAGGCAATGCTAAAGGAGAGGGAACATAGGGGTGAAAATCATCCAAAATTCGTTGATAATCAACATATAAAACAAAAAAAAATGGCAATAACAATACTAAACCCTAATTTGAGGAATGAAAAATACCTCTGTCATGCTGGAAGAAATCGGGATTGATTTTGCCGCAGGGAAAAGAAAAATAGGCCTCCAAGACTTCAGAGCCTTTGAGAAAAGGAAATCGGAGCCTCCGATCGAGGTTTACAATGGACAGGCGCGTGGCGAACTCAGAGTGGGATCGCCTCCGTCCTCGACGAGCAGGATCTAATCGACAACCGGAGAAGATCACGACAGGGAGAAGACTAAGCTATTGTTTCTCGGAGATGCTACAGGCCTTGTTGGTTCCAGATCGCTCTTATCGTGCCGAATCCGCCGTCGTTGTCGCCGCTTCGTATCCTTCCGGTCGATTGGGGCACGCGAGTTCCGCCACTCCAAATCAAGGGTTTTTGATTTTTCTAAAAAAACCCTTCACAGTTTCCAATTTCTTGTCATTTGAGCCAGTTACATGGGCCAGAGCCGCTGAGCGAAAGAAGTTTTAAATGGCTGTCTGTTGTGTTTATAAGTATCTGAAATATTATCGTGTAAATATATATAAAAGGCTAGGGCAGAGTGAAAGTGTTCCTCATCGAAATGACATCGCTGGTCACTCTCGTCTCTCTTTGAGATCCTCGGCTCCTCCCTCGCGCCTCCCGACTGTCTTCCCGTCTGGAGGGACCCTAGCAGGGTTACGTTCCATGGTTTCCGGACTAACATGCGGAAAGCTTGCTTCTTGGACGATCGCCGCCGTCCTGCTTCAGATCCTCGGCCTCTCGTTCTTCATGATAGGTTTCTTCCCCGTTAAACCTACTCTCCCGGGCTTCAGGTTTGGTTTCGTTCTCTCTTCTGTGTTACTAATCGAGAAAGAGTAATATAATTCAATCTAATTTATTTGGGGGTGTCGTTATTTTAGCGGTCCAGAGAGCTATCGAATGCCAACATGTGAACCAGTGTTGGACGCTCAGGACAGCGAGCTATCTCCGGAGAAGCTGAGATCCTTCTACAAGGTTAGTTTTTGCACTCACGTTTAGGTTGCTGATTTGATTTGGTTGACTAATACAACTCTATGATGATGGAAATATATACCCAGGAATGGTTGAACCAGTTAGTTTTTATTTTATCTTTATCACACATTTAGTAACTCAAACCTGATTTTTTTTTTTCAGTTTCACCTTGTATAATGCAAGCAAATTTCTCTATCTTTGAACTTATTGAATTTGTATCATAAAAACAACTCGAGATAGGTGTGTCAATGATCTGTTTCTGGGCCCATGACAGTTTGGTTCAAGTTGTGTTGCACCCTGTGACAGCCCAACAGTCATAGAAATAATATATACTTGATGCCACTTGGAGTATTATGTTCTCAAGTTGTTTGCTATAGTTTTATATATTGGGTGCCAATTGTTCTCTTTTAATCACAATAAGACAATCTTATCCCTCACAATAAGATTATTTTGTTTGGTGGCATTTCTTCCCCTTAAATGTCATATTAAGGGCAGTCAAATCATACAATCTTTAGATTTCTAGAATAATCCCGAAGAATTTCATGTTAATAACATTATATTTATGCATTTTTGACACAGGAACTATCTAAGGTGCCTCCATCATATGATCGACTTGTATTAATGGTATGACCCTTGTAAACACATTGCTCTCAATTAAAAATGCTCCTAAGGTCATGGGGGATTTTGTTGTTTTTCATGCATCTGCTAGTTTAGGTTATCGATGGACTGCCTGCTGAATTTGTTCTGGGAAGAGATAACAAGCCTCCAACCAAGACCATGATGGAGGCTATGCCATATACTCAATCTTTGTTGTCAGCTGGAAAAGCTAGAGCTTATCATGCTAAAGCTGAACCTCCTACAGTTACCATGCCTAGGTTAAAGGTACATTTAAAATTTTAAAGTAGTTCCTATTCCTGTATGCCTCATTTATCTATTGCTTACAGGCTATGGTTTCTGGCGCAGTTGGAGGTTTTTTGGATGTGGCATTTAACTTTAATACTCAAGCTCTATTGGATGATAATCTCCTTGGTTCGTCAGATGCAATTCCAGTTTGCCTTGACAAAGTGGCGGAGATTTTCTTAATTGAGTATTAATCTTAATCTTTCTAGCAGACCAATTCAAGCGTATTGGATGGAACCTAGTGATGCTTGGGGATGAAACATGGATTAAACTTTTCCCTAAATTATTTATAAGACAAGATGGAGTGAGCAGCTTTTTTGTAAGTCTACCATCACTTGTACATTTCATGTACAACAATTTTAAGTCTTTATACCATGCCGATTCTTACACACTGTTTTCCATGTATGTATATACTTGAGGTCTGTTCGTACCATTTCTTCTGTGATTTGAAATTAAGTACAAAAAGTGACATAATGTAGTTTAATAAATAAGAAAAAAATTGAGAAAGTAATTTAGATGTGATCCTGTCCGAGCGCTGAGTCGACGGACACTGGGGACGTGGCACTCTCCGCTGTCTCCGACTGGTGATGTGGATCTCCGGCGAACTTGCAAAGAAGCCGAGCCGGGAGGGGTTTCCCGGCGACGACCCTCCGGCGCTCAAGTCAGGCAGTGAAGAAGGAGAGGAGCAAAATAACGCTACTGTGGCTACAGTGATGATAATCGCATACCTCCGTCGAAGTCTGGGGGTTTTTATATAGGATCCCGGGGAGGCCCGGGCACGCTTCTCGATGCGTGCACGCTTCCCCAAACATACCTCAGTAGGGTTGTGTCAGAAAAGCATGCCTGACGCCATTCCGCAATCGTTCGAACATATCCCGGATGTGACGGTGGAAACTTCCACCGTACGATACTCTGTCCGCTCCGGCCGCCAACAATGCTGTTTGTCGGCGGCAGGTGTCTCGAGGATGAAGTTACCAGTTGTCCTTTTTGTCTCCTAGCGCTCTTACTTGTTCCCGGGCCGAGCGGACCAGCCGCTCGACGCTCATGGCTTCCGGGAATGCACATACCTCGGCCCGGGCGGGGAAGCCCTGCTCATGTGCTCGGATGGAATTGCGCCTTATTGTCCTGCGGCTCGGCCGAGCGGCCTGTCCGCCCGGCCCATAGACTCTTTTACCTTGAGCATCGGAAACCCGATCCCTAGTTGGGCTGTCTTTCGTCCGGTCCGGGAGACCCCTGGCCGGATGTCCGGTCGGTCGGATGCTCGGTCGGCCCGCTACTCCGCTCGGCACGACCTTGGGGTTGATCTTCTTGACCATTGACCTCCACGTGTCGTTGACCTCCCGCCAACGAGGGTCCCTCGTCCTTACCACCGGATCACATGCCTCCCCCTCAAGTCTAGTCGAAGGACGCGCTAAGTCCGACTGACTGGACTGCGTCTGGGTGGCGTGTCTGCCGCTCATCCACCGAGATTAGTGTCCGGCCGTCCGGGGAATATGCAAGTAGGTAACGCCGCTCGGCGTGTCCCCGGTTGGTACTTGGAAAGTTTCGTTTGCCTGCCGTTGTCCCGCCGCTCCGGCATCGGTCACGCTGATTATCCCTAGAAAACTCCTCGGCCTTTTGCCCCGAACAGACATTTTTGGGGGTTCAGTTTGACTCCATACCTCCTTAGTGTTCGGAAGGTTTCCTCTATGTCTGTACAAAGATCGGTCGCTCGGAGTGACTTGATTAGTATATCATCCACGTAGACTTCCAGGTTGCGCCCTATCTGCTCCCGGAATACTTTGTTCATTAGTCGTTGGTAGGTAGCCCCAGCGTTCTTGAGTCCGAACGACATCACGTTGTAGCAGTAGGTGTCGTCCGCAGTAACGAAGCTCACTTTGTCCTGATCCTCCCGTGCAAACGACATTTGGTGGTAGCCCTGGTATGCATCCAGCATGCATATCAGCTCGCACCCCGAGGTGGAGTCTACCAGCTGATCGATCCGAGGCAGAGGGTAAAAATCCTTTGGGCATGCCTTGTTTAGATTCCGGAAGTCGATGCAGACTCTCCATTTGTTGCCTGGTTTGGAGACCAGCACCACATTGACGAGCCAGCTCGGGAATTGCACCTCTCGTATGTGGCCGGCCTCCAGCAGTTTCTCAACTTCAGCTCGGATGATGACATTCTGTTCAGCGCTGAAGTCCCTCTTCCTCTGCTTCACCGGCCGAGCGTCCGGTCGGACGTGGAGTTCATGCTGCGCTACGCTTGGCGAGACCCCCGACAGTTCATGAGTTGACCAAGCGAAGACGTCGCAGTTTCGCTGGAGACATCCGATCAGCTCCTCCTTCTGGCCTAGCTCCAGGTCGGATGCTATGAATGTCGTGGCCTCCGGTCGGGTAGGGTGGATCTGTACCTCCTCCTTTTCTTCGCAAACTAGAGAAGGTGGTTTTTCGGTTATAGCGTTCACCTCGACTCGTGGCACTTTCCGAGCGGATTTAGCCTCGGCTCGGACCATCTCTACGTAGCATCGCCGGGTTGCCAGTTGATCCCCTCGGACTTCTCCAACTTGGTCTTCTACTGGGAACTTGATTTTCTGGTAGAAGGTAGAGACGACCGCTCGAAACTCGTTGAGAGCCGGTCGCCCCAAGATCACATTGTACGCGGAGGGAGCGTTGACTACGATGAAGTTAGCCGTCCGTGTTCTTCTGAGCGGCTCTTCTCCCAGCGAAATAGCCAGCCGGACCTGTTCGACCGGGACAACTTCATTACCAGTGAACCCGTAGAGGGGGGTTGTCATTGGTGTAACAACCCGACCCTCTTGGCCCATTTGGCGGCCCATTTGGCGACCCTCGGGTCGTCGACCGTCGGCCCTTATGTCGTCGGCCCATTTGGCGACCTCTCATGTCGTCGACCGACGACCCTTGGCCGTGCCGTTACTCACTAGGACTTTCCACCCCTGACAGTGGATTTTTGCCTCCCCCAGGATTCGAACTCTAAACCTCCAGGTTTAAGTATTAGAGTTTATGAATCCTGGTAACCAAGTGAGACGACGACCCAAGGGTCGCCAAATGGACCGCCAAATGGGTCAAGAGGGTCGGGTCGTTACAATAAAAAGGCATTTATTGTAACGACCCGACCCTTTGGCCTCTAGGGCGGCCCTTATGTCGTCGGCCCATTTGGCGACCTCTCATGTCGTCGACCGACGACCCTTTGGTCGTGCCGTTACTCACTCGGACTTTCCACCCCTGGCCAGTGGATTTTTGCCTCCCTCAGGATTCGAACTCTAAACCTCCAGGGTTAAGTATTAGAGTTTATGAATCCTGGTAACCAAGTGAGATGATAAAAGACGCCTTTTTATTGTAACGACCCGGCCTTCTTGGCCCATTTGGCGGCCCATTTGGCGACCCTCGGGTCGTCGACCCTCGGCCCTTATGTCGTCGGCCCATTTGGCGACCTCTCATGTCGTCGACCGACGACATGAGAGGTCGCCAAATGGGCCGACGACATAAGGGCCGCCACGGTGAACCCGAAGAGGGGGGTTGTCATTGGCAGCAACTCAGCTCTGTCGATTTGCAATTGGTCGAATGCCTTCTGGAAGATTATGTTGACCGAGCTGCCTGTATCAAAAAAGATGCGGTGAATAGTGTAGTTAGCTATTACCGCTTGGATGATGAGAGCGTCATCATGCAGGACTTCGACTCCCTCGAGGTCCCTAGGCCCAAAGCTGATCTCGGGTTCGTTCGCCCGCTCCTGACTGCAGCCAACCGCATGGATCGTGAGCTGCCTTGTTGGAGTCACCTCCCGTTGGTCCACCAGCGATGATGTTAATTTCTCCTCGGGACACGTTGCTTCTATTCTCTTCCTCCTGAGCGGATGGCCAGGGACGCTCGTGCGATGCCCGAGGTTGAGTCCTGGGCTGCGATGATGTTGCCGCTCGGGATCCTCTCTCTGCACGCCGACCGGGGCTCTGGTGTCGATGTCGCCGATTCTGCGAAGGCGATCCGGCGATAGCTCCTTGGCGTATGATGGCGATTGGGAGGCTCCGATCGCGGGTGTTGTGAGTTCTGACGATGGAGTGAACAAAACATACTTGTTGAACGGCGTGCGGCCTTGCTTGCTGATGAGGCCGGGCGGCTTCTGCGCGGGGTCCTCTCGGTGGTTGATAATTAGAAGGCAGCTTCCGCTTGGCATGAGCTGGTGGCTCGGATGATGCTTCTTTTTTCCTCGCCATCTGAGCTTCCTCCACGTTGATGTACTCGTTGGCCTTGTTCAACATGTGGTTGTAGCTGCGAGGCGGCTTTCTGACGAGTGAACGGAAGAAATCACCGTCCACAAGCCCCTGTGTGAACGCATTCATCATAGTTTCTGAAGTGACCGTCAGGATATCCATGGCCACCTAGTTGAAACGCTGGATGTAGGCTCGGAGCGACTCCTTCGAGCCTTGTTTGATGGCGAACAGACTGACGCTGGTCTTCTGGTAGCGCCTGCTGCTCGCGAAGTGATGGAGGAAGGCCATGCGGAACTCTTTGAAGCTCGTGATGGATCCGTTCGATAACCTCCGGAACCATCGTTGTGCTGATCCAGAAAGGGTGGTGAGGAACACCCGACACTTCACACCATCTGTATATTGATGCAAAGTGGCTGTGTTGTCGAACTTATCCGGATGGTCGTCCGGGTCGGTGGTCCCGTTGTATTCCCCGATCGCCGGGGGCGCGTAATGCCTTGGTAGTGGGTCGCGCAGGATGGCCTCGGAGAATTGTCTATTGACCCGCTCGGGGGACGCGTCTGTCCGTGGCGCCTTGCCCTTCCTTGCATCGCGGAGAGGCGCCTCATCGGACGAAGAGCCCCGGTCGAGGTTGGCTTGCGCGACTTCCGAGGGCGTTTGGAATAAAGCCCGATGGAACGGTATCGGGGTGGGCGGGGCTTCCACCTGAGTGCCGGTCGGCCCTTTGTTCTGGCCCCATATTGAGAGTTGCTCCGGCCGGTCATCTGGTGTCGCCCGACAGCCTGATGCCGACGTTGCCTGTTGCGCTATCCGATCGGCTTGAGCCTTTTGCTGTTGCTCAACTATCTTGGTTGGTCGCGCTTGGATGAGCGCGTCTAGTTCTTCGGGAGAGAGTGTCACCATGAGTTGGCGTCCAGCTTCTTCCATCGTCTCTGCTCGGATTCAGGAGCGTTCCCACAGACGGCGCCAATTTGATCCTGTCCGAGTGCTGAGTCGACGGACACTGGGGGCGTGGCACTCTCCGCTGTCTCCGACTGGTGATGTGGATCTCCGGCGAACCTGCAAAGAAGCCGAGCCGGGAGGAGTTTCCCGGCGACGACCCTCCGACGCTCAAGTCAGGCAGTGAAGAAGGAGAGGAGCAAAGTAACACTGTGGCTACAGTGATGATAATCGCATACCTCCGTCGAAGTCTGGGGTCTTTATATAGGACCCCGGGAGGCGCGAACACGCTTCTCGATGCGCACACGCTTCCCAAACATACCTCAGTAGGGTTGTGTCAGAAAAGCATGCTCAACGTCATTCCGCAATCGTCCGAGCATATCCCGGATGTGACGGTGGAAATTTTCACCGTACGATACTCTGTCCGCTCCGGCCACCGACCATGTTGTTTGTCAGCGGCAGGTGTCTCGAGGATGAAGTTACCAGTTGTCCTTTTTGTCTCATAGCGCTCTTACCTGTTCCCGGGCCGAGCGGACCAGCCGCTCGACACTCATGGCTTCCGGGAATGCGTATACCTCGGCCCGGGTGGGGAAGCCCTGCTCATGTGCTCGGATGGAATTGCGCCTTATTGTCCTGCGACTCGGCCGAGCGGCCTGTCCGCCCGGCCCATAGACTCTTTTACCTTGAGCATCGGAAACCCGACTCCTGGGCTGTCTTTCGTCCAGTCCGAGAGACCCCTGGCCGGATGTCTGGTCGACCGGATGCTCGGTCGGCCCGCTACTCCGCTCGGCACGACCTTGGGGTTGACCTTCTTGACCATTGAGCTCCACGTGTCGTTGACCTCCCGTCAACGAGGGTCCCCTGTCCTTACCACCGGATCAAGATGAATTGATGTAAATTTGTGCGAGAGCTTGTATATTTTGGATCTATTCTTCAACACGGAGATATTGATGAAAATTTATTCAATAACATTATGATTTGGCAGTTGATTCGTAAAGGGGCTACTGCATATGTTTGTCGATGTCACTGTTTGTTCCTTTTAAGATAAAAAACATATATCTGTGGTATGATCCTTCACATTGTACCTATCAATGAATTGAACAATTAGAAAACTATGCCTGCACAAAATTAATATAGCAGAAATGAGAATGTTAAAATAGTATATGAGGGTTTTAGAAAGATGAATTCAAATACTACTATTGAAGAGCAATTAAGTTTAGTTTTAATAGATGGTATGATGAAATAAAATAGGTTAAGATGGTATTAACATGTTCAAATACAACCAAAGGATATAATAGTTTGATAATTTGCAAGTCGTATCGATAGAGTTGAGGGGTAGAGAAAGACTAGAAAATTCTAGTTGATGTTATAAAAACGTGGTTCAACTGATGTGAATATTATTGGTGATAGAACTGTGCATAAAGTTTGGAGTGATAATCCATGTAGCCACCCCCTAATAGTTGGAACAACACAACTTGAATGATGATGATTCAGATCCTTCCCCAAAATTTTAATGGTATTTGTATCATGTTTTTAGCCTCTCAGGTTCCATTATACATGCCAAGATAGCATGAGGTCTATAAATATCAATCTTTTATCAAAACAACTGCGGCGTTCGCATGGGACATGACTGATGTAGCACAATGCTAGCATTATCACCAGAAGCATCTACAATAAATAGCTACAGTAGTTTAACATTTCAATCAATTACTCGTGCATATTATTTCATTTACATTTTAGATTATTTGATATACTTTTGCACAGTCCAAAGTACCATCCTAAATGCATAATGTTTTTGATGTGTGCATTATACTATTATATGATACATAGTTGTGAATCACTAGGCCACACATATGATGTGCCGTTACAAGGTTTTTGTTTTTGCAATGTGAGTTGATGAAACAAGATTCCTTTTTTGTTTTGACTAATTGGTTTTGGATGGACAAGCAGCAAACCTCCAAGATTATTTGTTTGCGAAAATGAGACCTATTGAAAACACTGCAATTTTAAATGTGATATCTCATTCAATATAGAATGGTTCTTAGTATGGCATTACAGCTGTGGACTTTTTTACTTAAAATATTGTTGTCATTTGGCTATGCAGCTCTTGCACAAGATTCATTCATTCAGTAAAACAATATCGTTATTTATCTGTAATATTATAGCATCAGTTTATCGTAGTTTCTTCATTTCCCTATTGTTCTTCGATAAAGAAGAAAGAAAAGGACCAACCTCAACACACAAGATTACCTAGGAGTTTGATATGCTAAAGTTTCTTTAATATAGATATATTTTCTTCTGGAGTGAGTTCCTTGTAGATATTTAACATATTATCCCAATTCCAATTAGTGTAAGCCTGGGACAATACACTTTAGATTCTTGCATAGTGGAATATGCAACTCATGTTTTTATTCATTTAATTTTATGGATAACCTGAAAAGGATATAAGAGGCCGCATTTGTGATCTATCATTGCTTTAGACAGTGTTTATTTCTTATTATGATTGTTTGGTCTACTTTGGTATAGATTTTTGTATAATTATTCATTATTTTCCAACATAGTGTCTGATTACCTCTTGTTTTATGTGTAATATGTCACTCCCCTTGATGGAAAGTCAAAATCATTTGTGTTTTTGTTTCTTATTAGGTGAAAGATACAATTGAAGTTGATTTCAACATTTCTCGTCATCTAGATGCTGAACTGGCTGCTGAAGATTGGAATCTCCTGGTCTGGCATAGTTTCTTTTAGTCCATTACTGGTATATCTTGTATATTATAGTGGGATTCTTTGATGCTTATCATAGTTTGGTAGCATAAAAACCTATTTATCCTTATTGTCGCAATATGCCAATTTCTACTTTGAGAAAAATAAACTTAATTTGAACTAACAGTTCTGCTGATTCTTATTTATCTTCTAATTTCATAAACTTTTACCATTTCCACTTTTAAATACCAATCCTAGTTTGGATTGATTCTTGATTTCTGATTTGACTGGTTGAATTCTGTCGGCTGGTCTGTTTTTAATGAAATTGGTGAACTGTAGAAACCATTGTTGAATCAGGATGGACTTCTTGGATGAAAGAAGTTGATTTAGGAATTTGATGTGTTGGTTGGTTGAGAATTTGATTGAGGATCGTTAAATTTGGGTAAGGTAACATGAAATTGAAAAATATGGATCAGTGAATTTGGTTAAGATAACATGGGTCTTTACCTTAGGAGGGGTATGTGCATGAAACTTCCACTGTTTTTGTATATGTTCAAGAAAGTGAAGAGAGCAGGTATCACTTTCAGACAAGCTATGTTTCTGATAGATTGCTAAAGCAACTGAAACCTCATTGTATTCAGCGAAATGAGTTCTTATTAGCCAGATTCCATGATCACTTATAAATCTGCTCTCTCACATTTTCTTTTTATATTATCTTTGCATATCTCTCATTGTTATGTGAATATTGTTGTTCGCATCTTCTTTTCCTTTTAGCTCTTTCCATGTAGATAAATCAAAATTGGCGATGTTAAGCTATCTTAGCACAAAACCCCAAAAAAGAGAGTTAACCATTTTGTTTACTATTATTTGGTAGAGTTTCCTAATGTCAAGTGGAATCACTTGTATTTGATTAACTTTTTTTGTGGTAACTCTACTTCCCCAATGATTTATTTTTTTGTTTCTTTTAATATTGTTAAAGGAAGAAATAAGTACTCCTCAAGAAACCCTAGGTAACACCATCTATCTTTATATACATATTGTTGATAAATAAGAATATTAAAATACACCTTTGCCTATTAAATATTTACATAATACTCTATAACACTCTACTCTCCTTAAGTGGATTCAAATATACTATAGAAATTAGCTTGTTATAACTATATTTAACTGATACAACCAACTATACTAATTTGGGACTTGAGAAGTTCAGATATACGTGAAGATAATTCTAGAATGACGTTGAAAAATTGTGGAATGATGCATACTAAGAGAAGAGAATGTATCTATCTTGAAATTGTTGTGGAAGAACGCATGCAAAGAGAAGAGAGAAAATCTGTCTTGAAATATATGCAGAATTATGCACACGGAGAGAGCAAAGATAAGATCCGCATAGTGACACAGGCAGATGATGTGCAAAATGATCTCGCTTGCACGGAGCTTGACCAAAGATGACGCATGGAATGATCTCATGCAGAGGCTAATCAGAAATGAGGCTGCACAAAATGATCTCGCACAAAGACTTAACTAGCAACAATGATGCGCAGACTGACTCACAGGCAGGGGCTCAGTTGCTGACGATGATGCATGGAATGACATGTATAGGGGCTCAACTGAGAATTATCATACGAGTCTGACATTTAAAGACAACAAAGAATTGCCAATCCAAGGGATTGTCAGATTGTTGCATGTTTTTAAAGTTGTTCATTTTGACAGCATCATTTTTGGCTTCAACTTTCATAGATTTCTGACATTATGCTTTGTGTTGGTTAGCTTGAAAGTATGCATTGATTATATGAGTAAATATGGTGTGGCAACTTTATCAAATTACTTTAACAAACCTATGTATTTGCATGATTGATGAATAGTGACAAGGTAAATAGTTAGATTCATCTAATGGTATTGGTTTTGACCAAAGTTTTATTATAACTATTAGCACAAGTTCTTATTTTTGATGTTCTTTTTAGATTCTTCATTACCTTGGCTTGGACCATGTTGGCCACATCGGTGGACGACATAGGTATGTGCTAAAACTATTATTTTCATCATTGTGTTTGTATGAAATTGCTTCAAGATTGGCTTTTGTTTTAAAATAGTCTTGCAATTTCAGTATACTGATGGCCCCAAAGTTGAAGGAGATGGATGATGTCATTATGATGATTCATACGCACGCTATCCTGCATCAACGCAACAATGCTGCAGACACATTATTGGTTTGTTAGTTCTATCTTGTATTTCCATAACATGGATAATGTTGTGATTTTAGATCCTTGTCCTACTAAACTTGATTTTTTTTTTTTAGTGTATGCTTGCCATGCCAATCTTTTACACTATCATCATTCCTTTACATTTGTCATGCCATCTTCAACAAAAGGAATCTCTTTCTTTACTATCTTTTTCACAATTTTTGTTAAATTAAATATAAATTGCATTATTTTTTTTTTAAAAGGTTAAGTTTATGCTGAATGCATTAAGTTGTGATAAACTAAACTTTGTCAATTTGCCCTAATGAGGCTATTGCAAATTGAAACTACAGTGAATATATGTGTGTGTCGGGGGGTGCTTGTGGCTATATGAATTGTTTTCCGATATAATGCATGTTAGAAAATTTGATAGGTGATAACTTGTACAATAGCTTTTTTGATAGCATCCACCCTCATGGCCTTACATAGAAAGCCATAGTATTTCGTAATACCAGTTATTGCAATTTTTCTTAACTTGCATAGAGAATATCCCGTAGTAGTTCATAATCCCAGTCATTACAACTTTCCTGAGCGCCAAAGCTTATTTCTGATAACTACTAACTGTAGTTCAGATGCTTCGTCTCTGGGATCCATACTGGTTGATTACACACAGCTATTGTGTTTTCTATCAGTAGCACAAGCTTATAAGTTTGTCAATATTTTAATTTTCCTCTTTTATCTCAACAGTAATCGATGACTTTTGTGATCTTTTTCTCTTTCTTTCTTGTTAGGTAGTTGTCAGTGACCATGGAATGACTTCTAGTGGAAACCATGGAGGATCATCATATGAAGAAACTGATTCACTAGCTCTTTTCATTGGTCTCTCTATTGAGAATTCAGATAGTGCTTTCAATGTGCCAATGTCTGCTTCTCAGGTTCCCTCTAGTCTTCAACTGCTATGTTTCTGTTCTCTACTAATATCTTTTATTGTTGAGGGTATATGTAATTCTTTTATATGTTTGATTTTCTTTTGTTTTTGATCTTGAAGCCTTATGCTTATTGGTGGCTCTGAGTACCCCTCTGTTGGTTAGTCACAAGAGAAACAAGTACAAACATGCTATTGGCATTGAAACATAACTGTAATTCTCAATTAAAAAAATATTGTAGATGTAATACCTGTTAGATAGGTACCTTGCTGTTTAGCCATTTACCTTTCCAATCAATCGCCAATCAGTGGAACTTATAGCTCATTATTGATTTAATTCATGGTTAAAAAGTAGTTGCTATGACTTGCTTGATTTTTGTCAGTGGAACTTATAGCTCTTTTTGAAGGGGAGCCTTGGCGCAACGGTAAAGTTATTGTTATGTGACCAAAAGGTCACGGATTCGAATCCTGGAACAACCTCTTGCAAAAAGCAGGGTAAGGTTGCGTATAATGGATCCTTCCCCGGGACCCCGCACACCGAGCTGCCCTTTTTCATGTTTAAAATAATAGCCAATGATTGCTTTGTTGACATACACATCTTTAGGATCCTAATTTTAAAATAGATGAAAGGTATGGAAGCATAGTTATATGAAGTTCATATAGGCATCACGTCTCTCTATTTTTACATACCTGTGATTTGTTATGTTTTCTATTTTTTATTGATAAAATTTGAAAATGTTTTGTATCAGTCTTTGCCATCCCTATCAATGCAAGAAAATTGGATCATTAGAAGAAATATATGAGCATAAAACACACCTTCTTAGCTGTATCCCTACATAATTTTGATATCTTTGGAATGTCCAGATTAGCTTTATTTCCTGTCATGCAACATTGTCCCTACTAATACAGGTAGATGTTGCTCCAACTCTAGCTCTTCTTTTTGGCGTGCCCATTCCAAATAACAATATAGGAGTCATCCTGAGGGGGATGCTTGATTCATTGACAGGTTTGTTGGTCCTATTGTTTAGTCCTCAATATTTTAGAATAATTGAAATAGCCAGCATTTTCCCTGCTGAGTTTTGACTTATTAGTTAGCAACTTATTATAGTCTGGGTATTTTGCAAATCGTGTATGGATTTGAACTCCTACTTAATTTTTCTTTTTAAGTGTAAATGAAAATGAAAGAAATGTTGTTTATGTTATATTTTCAGTGACATTTCTAGTGAATCTGTTGTAAATTTCTTATAGTCTTTTAGTTATCTAGAATTCCTGCTTATGAAAAGGTAATCCTACTAGTTTGGCATTAGGAAGTCTCCTCATACAATAGTTTTTGTTGAAAATTTCATAGGACTTATCATCACACAAACATTTGTTCCCTTGTTTTTTTTAACTTTGTAATATATAGAACACTTGCAGATGCATTCAAAATTTAAGGTACTACTTCAATACAGTCTGCTGTAAATCATTACCATATTATTACCATTCCATATTAACATGCAATAAGGGTTGATACATGACAGGCCATGTTTTGTATTAGTCAGAACAAGTGATATGAACCATTATTAGGACGATCCATGCCCATTAGTTCCACGTGGACAGGTGCGGCGATTCATTATATATTGATATCATTCCTGAAAACTCAAGGATTTGAGATAAGTGGCTAGCCAATCAACGACAACATTCTTCATAGCTCATGATTATTGGATCTGACCTAAATGTTAATCAGTGTTGCAGATTTCGCTAGGCGCCAGTCGGGCGCTCGACTGGCGCCTAGCGCCTAGAGCGCCTAGGCGGCGCTTAGGCGGCGCCTAGGCGCTCTAGATACAATATCATCTTTTAGTGAAAATGTGAAATGCACATTGATCTCAATAAAATACCAAAATTCAAAACAAGTAACAACTAGCAAAGAAGGCAGAAGAACTCAGCAAAGAAGAACCAAGAACAAGAAGCAGCAAAGAAGAAGTGAAGAACTCAGAAGCAAGAAGGCAGCAGCAAGATGAAGAATTGAAGAACCAAGAAGGATCAAAGAGGAAGCAAGAAGGCAAGCAAAAAGCATGGAAGAATGAAGAATAAGAACTCACCAGTGGTGCAGATTCTTGCTTCTTTGAGTTTGATGCAGAGAGATTAGGGCGCCGGAGAGATTCCAGTGAGGCGTGGCAGAGAACGGTGGAAGGGACGCCGGCGGCAGAGAGATGTGCAGCGATGTGCAGGTGGGCGGCAGAGAGATGTGCAGCGATGTGTAGGTGGGCGGCAGAGAGATGGGTGGGCGGCAGAGAGATGTGCAGCGAGATTAGGGTTGGAGTTTTGGAAAACTGGAAAGAAATATAGTAGTTTTGGGCTTTTGGACCATAAATAATTATAAAAAAAAGGGTTTGGTCCAAAACAAAAAAGAAATCAGTTTGGTCTAGGCGGTGCCTAGGCCAAACAGACCGCCTATTCGGCGCCTAGGACCGCACATAAATAATACCGCCTAGTTTGGCCGAATAGGAGGTTTTCGGTTCGGCTAGGGGCCGCCTAGCGCCTAGGCGGCGCCTAGGCGGCCGCCTAGGCCGAAATCTGCAACACTGATGTTAATATAATCTATACTCAATTGTTAATTACAAGCTATCTTTGTCATGCTACAAAAGAAATATACTGTAATTTTTTATAATTAATATGATGACGTAGAGAGAAACTAGTAGGCTTCCACATATTATATCATTTTTGGGTGGTGTGGAACCTTGTCTTTTGCCATCTGTTGATGCCAGTCACTATTATGTACTCTTTAAATTAATATGGTCAAGTGAGAATCTTAGTAATCTTCATATTGCAACAAGAAGAGCTTTGGAAATATGATGAGTGTGTTGACATATTTATGAATTTGCAAGTGTTATAAGACAATTATTTTTCTTACTATGCATTTCAATAAAGATAATTTGTTGATCTATTTTTTTTTTTAATAGATGAGCAAAGGCTTCGAGCCTTACAGTTGAATTCCTGGCAGATGTTAAGATTATTGCAAGAACATTCACCTGGCTTACTTTGTGGGAATTTGACTGGCATTGGTGGTGACATTGGTTTGTTGACTAATCAAGATGTTGACAGCACAAACGAAAAACTAGGTTACTTGTTTTCCAAAGCTACATCGTCTCATAATTTGTGGTTACTCCGTCGAACTTCTGATGTAACGTAATTGGAAGTTTACATTTTGTGTATATATTTACATAGATGCATTTGTTCTTGACATCGTTTCTAAAATATTTATGCTAGTTAATTTTCTCTACATTTGCAGATCAAATTCAAATGATGATCTTGAACTTGCTGTAAGTTCATATTATGAATTTCTAGGAAATGCGAGTGAGTGGCTGTCTCACAGAGCTACTGATGTAATTTTCATTTCCTGCCGTTAGTAAGATCCATTAGCTTGATTTGGTTGTGTTCAATATTCTTGTGTGTCTGTGTGCTTATTGTCACATATTGGCAGTGTTGATAAGCTGTCAGTCATGGATGACATTATAGGATTGGGACCATATCTGTTTGCTTGATAAGTTTTTGTTCATTGAGGGTGAAGATTACTAACTCAGAAATCTGATGGTTTTGCAGAAACCCATCAACTTGCTTCTGTCTGGTATTGCTATAATGCTTATCTCATGTATTCTACAACTAAACATCGTGTTTAAGTTATTCAAAGAAGTCTTCGTTATAGAGAGGAAGCATTTCTCTCTGTCAAAAGAATTGAATCAAGTGTGGCATATTGATGAATCTTTTACTCTTATTGGAATATTAATCCATGTTCTTAGCCTTGGTGCAAGTTCCATGGTGGAGGAAGAGCAATATACTTGGCATTTCTTGACATCCACACTCTTTTTGATATTTCTCTTATCAGTTATCAGATCCTCTCTAAAAACACCTGCATCATACTTCATGAAAAGCAACAAGCATGAAAACAACCATCCTCTTCGCAAGTCACTGTCAAATGAAGAAAGCGGTCCCACTACCAATGACAAATCATCTCGATCAAAACAACTACATGAAAATTATCAAGCATCCTTGATACTACTTGTTCTCATTTTGGGAAGAGTATTAAGAGGATGGCATCAAGGTGGTGTTAACTGGGCTCATCTTCCTGATATATCGAAGTTGCTGATCCAAACTGGTGATTTCTATATTAAGGCTTTTCAAATAATCACATTACTTGGTCTCATGGTGCTTGGTTCATTTGCCTTTTCACTTGTGCGACGAAGGATATCCTTAGTTTACATTGTTTGGATTAGCTATTTCATATGTGGATTTCTTGTTTTACTACACATAATTGATAGTGAGAGCAATATTATAGGACCAACATATTCTAGTGTCAATTCAATGGCTCAAATCATCTATATTTGTGTTGGAAGTGTGATACTCTTTACTGTGTTAGTATCTCCATGGGTTCTTCCTGTTGATCATGAAGTGGGTAGTGTTATAACTGGATTGAAATCAAGTTCACAGAGTAATGATATGCAAAGTTCTAGTTTTCTGCTGGGAGTTAGAGATTGCACATACCTGATTGGAACCACATTCACTGTTTTTTGGTGTTTGTTACAACTGCTTCTGCAGCAGCGAATAAATGATATACCAGTGCTGATAGTTTATTTACAAGAAATGGCCAGCATAATCTATTTCTCATCGTATAGAACTAAACACCGGCAGTGGGTTGAGGTCAGTTTTCATCAGATGTATTTTCTGGCACACAGAATTAGTTAACTTCTGTATTTATAGTACATGTGTCACTTGATGGTTGATATTTTGTCATCTACATGGTTTAGAATTTATTCACTTGCAGATTTTATTGTTCCTACTACCTATGTTACTTGATGTTTGATGTTATGGAAATATTAGTTAATAGTCTTTTTAAATGCACAACAATATTTTAATATTTTTTGGTTTCCCACTTATCTATATTTAAAAAAAAACGTAATTTGAAGCATAATGAGCACGGTTTCCCTTTTGCACAATAAGAGAAAGTATTGTTTCTTTTTATTTTAGATGAATAAAAAATTGGTTGCCAAATCAAAATGGAAACTGCATTCTGCCATATAACTTGTAAAGGATAAGTTGCCCCCGGGGCTACGTTGCAGTGGAAGGGCGCCAAGTTGTCACCTAGGCACCCACGGTCGATCCCTAGCTACAACACATTTGCAGAGATTTTTCCTCCAAATGGGACACACAACCACGGAATGCTGGGATTCTGAGTTGCCTTGATTTAACCTGGCGGCCTGTGGGGCCGGGCTGGTTGCCCTAGGATCGGTGTTACCTGGTTCGACATTTTTTGTAAAGTATAAGTTGTCTTTTGGAGATTCTACATAATTGACGGATCATTTGTAGGCATTATTTTTTTTGTCATTCGAAAGAGACATCCTAGAAGGTTTCTTATGGTGTAAAATTTTTTATTTAGTAACAATTTAATTTACTTGTACAACATACCTGATTCAATGCATAGCAGACTGTTTGAGGAGTTGAGACTTGCAGAAAATAACCTTTATCCTTACAGAAATGGTAAAAGAGTTCTATAATATTTAACGAACTGTAGATTTGCAGTTTCTCACTTATTACTTTGATTATTGGGTAATGGGTTCTTCATCCATATTTATGTTTGCACATCAAAGTAGCTCACTAGAGCAATGAGTTGTGACAACAATCTTATGCCAAAGTTCTTTAATGGTTTAAATCTGTGATTCCAAATCAGTGGTATTTTTGCAAGTGTAGGTGGTTATACTGGTATCAACTAGATCTAATCCAAGTTAAATTGGTCTATGGCGAAGTGTGAATAACTTAATCTTGACAAAACTAACTCCATTGTTGACCAACAGTCTCTTTCAAAATCTGGTTGGAGATTGGATAGGCCAGGAAATGCGATAGGCAGAGGCAACCTGAAAGAGTGAAAAAAAAAGTGGCAAGGAAACAAAATATTAGATGAGATGAAAGAAATGGAGATGATCAGTGAAAGGAATATTTAATTGCTTCCCTGTTCTCCTCGCCATAAGTCATTAAAAAGCTTGTGTGATCTAACATTTAATGAACAATTATGAAATTCCATACTAAACAAGTGTAAATTTTGAAAATCTTCAATACCTCTTGGCTTTTTAATGGTCAACATGTATCACACTGGTTAAATTGTTAAATGGCTCTTTATCATCATTGACATGTTGTTGACTCATCCTTGTTGGCGATACAAATATGTGCAAGTAGAAGCTAACATAGTTTACTGATGTTACCAATGACAATAAAGAGATTGTTACTGGAAGAATGTCTCAGTAGATTGTAGCAGTGAATTGTTAAACAATCTTTGTGCAAGTGTAGCTTTATAGCTTGTTCAGTTGTCAGCAGTGTTGTAAAGGATGAGAAAGATTAAGTGATTGAACGGCTATATTTTTATTTGCTTGTGAAGTTGCAGAATATATCTTTCATATGATTAATATATTATGTTGTTGTGCATGATGATTTTCATAATGCCCCCCAACATTTATCAGTTATTTTTTTAAAATGGCCCCCAAGGTTTGATTAATGTCAAAATGCCTCCTACCATTTTGGTTATCAAGATACCCCTTATATAAGATCAAAAAATACTTACTTTATGCTTCAAAATTACCATCTAAATCATTCATTTGTTAATGGATAGAAGGCATTTTGACAACAAAGTGAAAACTGTAGGGGCCCTTTGACATCAATTAAATCTTGGGGGGAGCATTTTTTAAAAGATGATAAACATTGGTGGACATTTTGAAAATTACCTTAATATCCAAAGGACTAGGATGTGGTACTTGCATTTCGCATATATGATTCAGCGATCCTCATCTGATGATGCACAAATATTTTGCAATTTGCAGGTTGCTGCAATGTATTTTTTAGGAATGACAGGCCATTTTGGTCTGGGGAACAGTAACAGTCTGGCTACTATTGACGTTGCTGGGGCATTTATTGTAAATTTCTTTACCGTGCAGTTCATATATGAAAGACTAGTTCACTCTGACATTACCACTTATTCATCTTATTTTCACTATTTGCTGTGTTTTCTTTTTCTGTAGGGTATCTCAAATCATTCCACCGTTCTTTCTGGCATACTGATGTTCATCATCACCTATGCAGCACCTTTGTTAGCATTCCTGAGCATGCTAATCTATATTTCTGTAAAGGATATGAATGATCTTTTACCAAACCACCCAGGATTGGATACATTACATTTGATGATTGGATTTCCTTGTCTGCTTCCCTTGGTCTTAAATTCGGTGGTTTTAGTTGCTTTCACTATCATATTGCTGCTTATGAGAAACCATCTGTTTGTTTGGAGTGTCTTCTCACCAAAGTAAGTTTTACACTGATACTCCATTTTACTTCAGCTTAAATTGGTTTGTTAACAGAGGATTCAGATTTTTTTTCTTCCTTCTATTACACATTACTTTTCACCAAATAAATATCTAAGATTTTAGTAGATATGTTATGGAAAAATGATTATGCTCAATATCCTGTTTACTTTTCCTCAATTGTAACCCAACTTACCATGATGTTTCCTTTCATGATTCCTTTCCTGGTTATGTTTCCTTTCTGTCATTACTATCACAATCACTTGTATTAAATAAGATTTTTTCCAATTCATAAATCTAGAAAAGTACTTTTGCACAGTTTGTACATGGTATATTTTTGTTCATTTGATTGCTGTTTTCTTTTATCTGTTATATGGTACAATGTGGTCGTGTTATAGCAATTGCAGCACTCTTGTCCTCATACACCACATTTCCCGTTATCAATTCCATTCTAGCAGAATCTTCCATAGACATTGTCCCTTTGTTGTTCCTCCCTTCCAACTGCAAGGTCTTTGTCACCCTCAGTTGCATCTGAACACAGCTAATCTGCATCTCACCCAATTGAGTCCTCCATGTACACCCAGATCTGAACACAGCTAATCTGCTCATCGTTGCATCTGCTACTTCCAGCAGCTTGCATCTGCAAGCACCAGCTAGTATTTGATGAAACTGCATGTGCAAACTTGATAGTGAGTCCCAGTCTTAGTTGTGTGTAAGCACTAGATTATTTTTTATTTTAGTTGGATCTTTTTGAGTTTTCCTGATGAAAGAAAAAGAAATGGCGCATGCCTTTTAATGTTTCCCCAAAGTGGCAGCAATTTGTTTTCTTTTTCTTCATATGTAACATTAATGCTTACACCATATATCCAGTTTGGCAAATGTTTGTTTTATACATTAAGGTACGGGATGCTTTAGCCTGTCACATTATTCATTTGTCGAATAAATTGATTTCCATATTGCTGTCGCATCAATAAGTTATCAAGATCTAGGAAATTACTTTGAAAAGATGTGTATGTGGTGCCTTCTTAAATGGTGACGCTAAAATCTGGCATTTTGGCTGTTGTGTTGTTTCATGAGTTCTGTTTCTTACTCCTGTTTACCAATTTTCCCATTTTTCTCATCAGTTTTCTATGTATATTATTTTACCACTTCTGAAGCCTAGCACACATTTTGCAGCTAAATTATAATTTCTTTGTCAAAATGCAACAGGTATCTTTATCTTTGTGCTTCAACATTGTGTGTTTACATCGGGGTACTCATAATAGCTTTCACTGTGGTTTACACTAGATCTGTATTAGCTGTGAGACGTGGTGTGAAATCAAGTCTGTACACGAATAGTTTGGATACAAAATCTGTATCAGACGACTAAAGAGCAATTTCTTCAGTGATTATGAGTCGATGCATGTTGGCAACCCATTCTCGAGGGCAATAATCACTCGGTACTGATTCATAAATTTTTGAATGACTTTGTTTGTTCTTGAGCAATTCTTAAACACTAAAAGGATCTACCATCACTTTGTCTTCCTTGAATTGTATTATATGATTTATTTTATTTTATTTTTGGACTTGACACCAGATGCAGTTTGATTGCTTGTTTGGGTTGGCTTGCTATGGGTGCTTGAATCTTTAGGTCTACTAAAGATTGCTTGTTTGGGTTGGCTTGCTATGGGTGCTTGAATCTTTAGGTCTACTAAACTGTTTGTTATGCTTGAATCTTTGATCTTTCTTTCTTGACTCACTTGATTTGTTATGCCATCCTGTCTGCCCCGGCATGTTGCAGTACCCTTAGTCTGTTCAACTTGCTGATCTTCTCAAACAGAGTTTTAGTTTACTAGAGAAGGAATGCTTTACTCCCACCTCATCAACTTATGAAATGTGAGAATCAAATGAAGCATTCTCATAAGTCATAATGCTGATTCCACTTTAAATTATCTATTAGCATATTCATGGTCCAGTTCATATTTCATCCTACTAAACATAGGCAAGTAGTGCCTCTAGTTCTTAAAATTTATTAATTTATCCCTATGATTGATATTTCTGAAAATCAAGTCACCGGTCAATGAACAGGTTAATGTGTACGCTCTCTGGTCAATGAACAAGTTAATGTGTACGCTCTCTGGAGATTGTTGGTGAGGAGGATGAAAGGACCTGAAAGGCACTTCAGAAGAGAATTAGAATGATGTCGAAGAGGATTCCGATAAGTCATTTTGACACTCAAGTTAAAGTTTCTTTCGGTATGAAACTAGAGAAAGAAGAAGAGAGTTTAGTGGAGTTGAAGAGGTAGCGAGAGTCTTTCCTGTTTACCTTCTTTAGTATTTATATAGTTGTTAGAAGAGTATTTCTACATCAGACGTTGCATTCTCCTCCATCATCCTCATATGCGTCAGTGAAGGAACTAGATCCGATAGCTATTAGTTTTCTCTCCATTCATCAAATGCCACGTGTTTGGAGGAGGGTAACCAGGAGATTAGATCTGCCAATTACTTAATCGCTTCTTCATTTATTTGGTGCCATGTGTTTCAAAATATTCATAGTGGTCCGTATCTTACAAGAGAAAATATCTCATTGAGGAGGTGGTTATGTTGCCTCGTTAACCACATGCCCTTCACCTATTTTCAATGGGCCACATGGGGTGTATGGGCCCAATCCGAGGATGGATGAGGAAATGAGGTTGGTGTTGAATAGCCTGGAGGATAGATAATGTTGGCGACTAAGGTGAGATAGAAGGAATGTTAATGATTGAGGTCGAGATATGGAGGATGTCAACTGCTAATGCAAAGACAAGGACGATGTAGGGATCCGAAGTTGAGATATGAATGATGTCGGGAACTGAGGTTGAGACAGGGAGGATGTCGGTGACTGATGCTGAGACGATAGGGATTCAAGGTTGATGCATAGATGATGTCAGGATTTGTGGTCGAGACAGGAATGATGTCGACAACTGATATCGAGACAGGGAGGATGTCAATGACTAAGATCGAGACAAGAAAAATGCGGACTGAGGTGAAGTCTTAGTAACTATCTTGTTTTCAGACAAATTCTATTCCTTAGGAGAAGTGCATTGAGCATGTTCTATCAAATCCGAATTTCATTTGGGCTGGGTCTGATTTTTTAGGTCATGTCTGATCCGTTTTGATTTTAATTGATAACTCAATATGACTCTAACCACATGGGGACGATAGGATTCTACGACAAAAGATTGCTTTCAAAATGTTTCATTAGTTAAAAAAATGAATTTGAAATAATTGTGATTTTCTATTTATAGGAAATAGGTCGGGTCGAATGGATTAGGTGGGCATAGTAAATTGATAGGGTCTAGGAGAGTTTGTTGGACTAGATAGGTTTAATGATTCGATTAGATTAGAAAAAGCCAAGTGAGATAAACTAAAGGGACAGTGTTGATTTGATTGAACGAGCGGGATTGAGTCCGTGTGAGCTAGGCTAGTTGGATCAATTATTTTACGTAGGTATATAAATTATATTTTAAATTTTTTATGCTACTATAAATCAATCATAAAGATCCAAATTAAATTAATTAATTATTTTATTTTGTGAAGCATTTGTTAGTATTTTTTTGTTGTTTAGGCAAAAAATTACAGGGGCTCTCTTATCTATAGAATAATCAAGATAACATCCTATATTATTAAAAGGACGTTCCAATTCATATACAATTTTCTAACTATTCTCTTCTATATTGTTTTTATTATTATTATTATTTGTGGCTTATATTTCTTGTCGAAATCATGTGAGGGGATTTTATAGTAGTTATGAGTTCGTAATAATTATACAGTTTATAGCCGTTATGATTTCACAGTTATAATTGTGGTAGTTACAATTTTATAACTGCTATAACTGTTAGAGTGTATACTAAAAGTCTACCTTTTTGTAAACATTTATTTTGAAATAAAGAATCATATTTGTCAAATGTATACATTTATATGCTAAGTGTAGTTGTTCAATTAATTTATATTGTAGATAATATGGTGTGTGGTGTCACACACAGAAGATCATGTTATCAGTTCCTTATAAATTATAAATAGTAGCTCACGACTAAGATGGATAGGAACAAACCATTGGAATAAGTTATAGTGTAATTTGTTATTAGTATATCTAGACTATAAAATTACACTAGTACACTCTGAGTGTATTGAGCAGGATCATTTAAGGTAGTTTCTTTTTATACTGACTACATAAAAGAACAAGACCTTTGTTATTATGGAAGTGTGTGCTCTTAATCCTGATATAATAACAAGCGCATATATTTAGTATTTATTTATTTAATTTACTAGTGGTTGAGATTTAGTTCGATAAATCAAGAGGTCCGATAAGTTGGGAAATAATATTATTTATAGTGTGTGTTGTTGATTATAGAAGGAAATTGTGTCATAGCAATCTAGGTTGATGATGTCCCCAAGAGGAGCTCATAAGGATTGTCATGTAAACCCTACAGGTGGATTTAATCCAACATGACAATAAGGTTGAGTGATACTACTTTTGGAGTTAGATATTAATTGAGTTGTGAGTAACTCATTTAATTAGTGGTCATTCGATATCTTAAACATAGGGAAATTAACACACTCATGATAAGCAGAAGCCCATATAGTAATATGAGATTGATACGATAGCTCAATAATAACTCTTTAGTGGTATGAGTTATTATTGATGAACTCGAGTTGGGTGTTCGGGGCGAACACGAGAAGCTTAAGTTCATCAGGAGACCAAAACCAATTCCTCCTCTCGGTCTCTGTCGTAGCCTCTTAATTATAAAATTTTATATCCACCTAAAACCCACCTTCTTATCCATCCTAAGGTGGCCGGCCAAGCCAAGCTTGGAGCCTAAGCAAGGGCCGGCCAAACCAAGCCTTGGATGAGATTAAGATGCGGCCGGCCTAGCTTGGAGCCTAAGCTTAGGTGGCCGACCACATAAAAAATAAAAGGGAGTTTATTTTAAAATCATCCACATGTTTTAAAAGGGAGATTTTAATTTATAAAAGTTTCCTTTTATAACCAACCATGAAGGGAATTTAAAAGAGAAATTTTTATTTTAAAAATTTCTGAAAATAAATAAGGAAGTTTTAATTTTATGTTTAAAACTTTCTTTGTTTGGAGCTCAATGAGGTGTCCGACCATAGAAAGAATAAAAGGAAATTTTTAATTAAATTTTCCTTTTATTCATTGGTAAGGAAAATAAAGAAGTTTTAATTATATCTAAAACTTTCCTTATTTGTCAAGACCAAGGAATATAAAAGAGAGGATAGAGGTATCTCACCTTAGACAACACATCTATTATTCCTCTCCTCTCTTTTCCTTGTTGGTGGCCGACCCTCTTCTCTTGCTCATCCTGTTCTCTTCTTCCTTGGAGGCCGGCGACATCACATCTCTTGGAGCTTTTGGTAGTCAGATCTTGCTTGAGGAAGAAGGAGAGAAAGGAGGTTTTGTTTCCTAGCATCCCTTGGAGCTTGATGGTGGTGGCCAAAACTTGGAAGGAAGAAGAAGGCTTGGGTGGATTCTCATCTCGGTAGATCGTCGCCCACATGACGTCCGAGATAAGAAGAGGAATACGATAGAAGATCGTGAGGTTTATAAGCTACAAAAGGTATAACCAGTTTTGTTTCTGCATCATAACTAGTTCATCTTTTGTATGGATTTTGAAAATACCAAACACAAGAGGCTAACGATTTTAGGTTTCAGATTTATGATTCGATTTTGTGTTTCTTTTGTTTTTCGATCTTATGATTCGATTGCTCTTAATAGTTAAACCTAGGGTTACTATAAGGAGATTAAATATTGAATTTCGTTGAAGGGCTTTGTCTAGGAAGTGGTGGATGATCCCATACCCAAGAAGGCCTAGTGCCTCACCATGTTTAACCTGGAAGCCGATCTCTGAAATAAATATTTAATCAAATTTGTAACATGGGTGGATTTGGATTAATAATGTTAAGCATCGTTTGCGATCCAAATCTAAACCTCTAAGAACAGATAAGTTGAATTTGGAATCAATAATGTTAAGTTCCGTTTGCGATTCCAAATTTAATTTCTAAAGAACACAATCGGTTGTTAGGAAAGGTTTGGGACTTGTACAAAATTTTTGTACAGCGGAACCGGTATGATATCCGAGTAGCAACCAACAACAACGTGAATGCTAGGTAAATTTTGAGATGTCATAATTTTTGACTCGGGTTAAATCACATGATACATAATATGTCAACTCAAAGCTCGTTCAGAGATCAATGTTACTCATAACGGCTCAGTTTTAGGCCAAAAAACGTAGTTTAAAGCCTTGTTCGAGGCTCCAAAAAATTTAAATCCTCTTTATTAAAGTTATTTTTTTGTTACGGCAGTTACAAAACCTTAGTTGCTACAACTATTGTAATTATAGAAGTTATGAAATCGTAGCTGCTAAAACTATTATCATAGTTATGAAATCGTAGTTGTTATAACTATAACAGCTATAGCGTGTAGTTAATTACGATTTCATAACTACTATAACGTAATCAATATAAAATTTAGACGGGAGATATAAATTTGAAAAAAATAGGATATTTTTTGTAACGCCCGAAAATTCTCAAAACTATTTTAGGAATATTCTATGATTTTTCTGGAATTATTAGATATTTTTCTAGAATTTTTGGAGTATCGGAAGTAGCAAAAATAAATAGAAAAGTAAAATGGTTTAAGCGGGAATCGAACCCGGGACCCCTCGGGTCCGCTAAACCTTTAGTTAGCCTTAGTAACCGGTGAACCCAGCAGGGCCGTGCTGAAAGGAAAGGGAATCAATTATAATTATAATTGGTTTGGCCGAATTAATTACTTGGTATAAATAGGAAATTTAAGTCGGGGTTTGGTTTATTTTTAATTTGGTTCGGCAACCTCTTCCCCTTCAAACCTCACGCCGAACACCTCTCCCTCTCCTCCCTCTCTCGGCGCCAACCACAAGGAGAACTAGGGTTCCATCCCTAGGGTCCCAAGGTCACTTTCCGGCGACGATTTCAGCACAAGGACGTTTCCCTCCGCGAGTAGAGCACGTGGACGCGAGCGAATCGTCGAGAAGTCGTCTCCACTGGAATTTCTAGCGATTAGATTTGTAAGAAATCTAGCACATAGGGTAAGAAACCCCTCACCTGCAGTATAAGTAGCTCCGTTTGGTTTTATACGCACTAGCTTAGCTATATGCTGTTTTTATCGACGCATAGGGTGAATTTGACCCTCCTCGCAGATTTAGGGATTTAGTGAGTACTTCTGGATGGGCCGGACACGTATTCCCTCTTCAGTGGGGGTTCCTAGACGTTGTCGGGTGCCTAGGAGTGGTCTCCCTAATAGAGGGGAGAGTTGGGGCACACTAGGTGTTCGATAAAATAGCTAGTTAAGTTAAAATGCAAATTAGACATTTTAATAGCTCAGTTAAATGCATTAGAAACATTTAAATCAGTAAATCAGTTTATTTTAGCTTATATGGGACTACGGTCCAATGGGTGGGCTCCCACAGTCGCCTCTAGGTTCAGACAACCTAGCTCTAGGTTCAGATAACCTAGAAACAGCAAGTTAAAACAGTTAGCTATATTCAGTATTTTACTTTCAGTGGCACTGTACTGGATCAGATATCCATTGGGTTGGATTCCCACAGTCGTCCCTAGGTTTAGATAACCTAGTTAACCCTACTAAATTCGGGACTTGCAAATCCGGGTCTTGTTAGGGATGTGCGCACAACAAGTACAGTTGCCGGGCACAAACAACATGTTTAGTATTTTCACTTACTATATGTATATGGTTTTCAACCTTTCACAAAGTAGTTCGTGAATTCTGTACAGTCCTAGCAGTAGCTCAGTTTTAGTATCAGCTTAGTTTTTTATTGATACCATGTGATTGATATCATGTTCAGCTTTAGATATGCCATGATTGTATGCTTATATGCCATGCCATATTTAGTTTATTCAGTATACTTAGCATATCCTTTTAAACAGCATGATTTAAAATCATATTTGCATCGTATGCATGTTTTAGTGAGGTAGATGGTTTCTTACTAAGCTTTTTAGCTTACAAATACTATTTTCCTTATACTGCAGATACAGGTAAAAAGGAAAATGGACTAGCAGAGGAAGCTGGAGGCCAATGCAGAGATGGTGTGTGTGGCAAGAACTGAAATAAAAGATTCTTAGGGGACTTAGCAAGTTTAAACCGTAGAACTCTTTAGTGTTTTACTTTCATGCACGTTTAGTTGTGTAATGCTATGAATCAGTGAACTATGTGTCATGTTAAGTTTAGAATACTAGTTTTATGTTATTAGAATGTTTCTCATGTAGTGTATAACTCATATGTGAGATTTTGGCACGCCCAAGTGCTGAAATCAGAGTTTCAGGCTGAAATCAGAGCTTAACAGCAAAAATCAGAAACCCCAATCGATCGGTGGATCGATTGGGGGGTCCCAATCGATCAGCGGATCGATCGGGCAAATTACCCCGCGATCAGTAGCTTTCTGGATCGATCCAGCGATCGATCCAGCAATTTCTATCGCGAACAGAAGGTTCGGGATCGATCACTGGATCGATTGGTCAGTCTGGATCGATCAGCCGATCGATCCAGAATATCGTCCCGAGCACAGTAGCGTGCTGGATCGATCACTGGATCGATCCAACCTATGTCCCGCATACAGTAGCCGGCTGAATCGATCCCTGGATCGATCCGACGTTCCAATCGATCAATGGATCGATTGGGAGGTCTGATAACAGCTGGAAAATATTTATTTCAGTTCCTTGACCATAGGGGATGTAGTATATGCTAGGTATACTTTAGATTACACCCTTTAGCATGTATAGAATCAAGAAATGTTAGCAGCTTAGAAAATTTTAAATTAGTACAGCTTCCGCACCTAGATTTTATGATGGTCAGGGAGTAGTTAGTACAGCATAACTGTAGCGATCGGCCTTACCGCCTAGTTAGTAGAAGGCGGGTCGTTACAGAGTGGTATCAGAGCAGTTTCCATACTTCCTACACACACATCAGCATTGTACCTGCAGCTTCCAAGTAAGAATACCTCTCACTTTGTATGTTTATTGCTTTTCTGTTATAGATAACTAAAGCATGCTTGTTTATGATAGTAGTTAACATGATAACAATAGTTTCTCTATTATGTTGTGTTAGTCATGTATGTCCTGCATGTCTTTAGAAATGGCACGAGGACGCCCAGCTAGAAGGGCACCAGCCACTGAGCCCCAGCATGAGGCAGGCAGTTCAGTGTCTCCCCCAGACCTTACAGCATTAGTGGTTCAGTTACACCAGCAGCTAGCTGAACAGCGACAGGAAATAGCCACCTTAAAGGCTAATCAGCAGAGTAGGTTCCACCATCCCAGCCTACAGCGCCAGCCCCAGCCCCAGTACCAGCACCAGCAGTCCCAGCAGCTGAGCCAAGAAAGGAAGCATATCTGATCCAGTGGCAGCGAGTCAAGCCAGAGAACTTCTCAGGCACTAGTGAACCATGGGATGCATAAGCCTGGTTCAAAACACTGGAGAGCACGATGGAGCTTCTGGACTGGCCAGAACACGAGAAGGTGAAGTGTGCCTCCTTCTGCCTGACAGGAGACGCACGCATGTGGTGGGAAAGAATCAGAACGAAGCACCTAGCGAACTAGATGTCATGGGCTGATTTCGAGAAAGAATTCTTCGAGGAGTTCTTTCACATACGGGTTACAAACCGCCACTACGACGAGTTCACTGAGTTTCGTCAGGGCAACCTTTCAGTTGAGGAAGCTGTGAAGAAATTCAACAGGTTGGCTCGTCTATGCCCAGAGCTAGTCAGCATAGAGAAGGAACGAATCCGGTTGATGCTCAAGATGCTGAGGCCAGAGATAACAGTGAACGTGGCTGGTGGCATACATAGGCCACAAACCACAGAGGAGTTAGTGAGCAGTGCCTTGACCACAGAGCATTACCAGAACAGCATAAAGCAGCAGAAGCAAGTCTCCTCAGAGTCCAAAGGCCAAGGAAACTCTCACACTCAAAAACAGCAAGGCCACAGCTCTAACTGGAAAGGGAACTCCAACAGCAAGCGCAAATCAGGGAGTGACCCAAAAGGAGGACCATCTAGCAAGTGACCCAGCTATCCAAAGTGTGTTACTTGTGAGAAATTCCACCCAGGGGTTTGTCGCAAGGGCACACGAGGATGCTTTGAACGAACAAGACCGGTCTTCCTCAGCCACAGCAGATTCAGTATGCAGGCCAGCCAGCTCAGTTATATCAGATGCAGGCCGCTCTAGAAGATCCACTTATCAGCCAGGGCAGATTAGAAGCCCCTCCAGCTAAGGCGAATGCGAGGATCTACTCACTCACCAGAGAGGACATAGCCAATGCCTCGACAGTCGTCACAGGTCAGACTAGCATTTTACAGTATAGTGCTACTGTTCTATTTGATACTGGGGCAACCCATTCATATATAGCCAGGATGTTCTCCGAAAAATTAGAAATACCCTCAGAGGTACTCGGTGGTCAGTTTTTGATGGCACTACCTTCAAGAGAGATCATGGCATCCACGCACTGGCTCAAAGCAGTGCCGGTCATTATAGCAGACAGAGAGCTCTTTTGTGATCTGATAGTGCTAGAGATGACCGACTATGACGTTATCATTGGAATGGACTTTCTGATCAGATATGGTGCTACCATAGAGTGCCGTAAACAGAAAGTCATCTTCCAACCTGAAGCGGCAGTGCAATTTGAATACAGCGGGGAACCAAAGAGAAAGGCCAAGAAGTTTCTCTCAGCTATGAAAGCACAGAAGCTACTGGATTCAGGATGTACAGGATTCCTAGCACATGTAGTCAACGCCAGCCAGGACAAGAACCAACAGCTAGCAGAGGTTCGAGTCGTATGTGACTACCCAGCAGTCTTCCCTGAAGAGTTACCAGGCTTAGCACCAGACAGGGAGATTGACTTTGAGATAGAGCTCATTCCCGGTACAAATCCTGTCTCCAAAACGCCTTATCGCATGGCTCCAGCAGAACTGAAGGAACTTCAGGAGCAACTACAGGAGCTGCTTGACAAGGGTTTCATACACCCGAGTCACTCACCATGGGGAGCGCCTGTATTGTTCGTGAAGAAGAAGGATGGAAGCATGCGACTGTGCATAGACTACAGATCACTGAACCAAGTCACGATCAAGAACAGGTATCCCCTTCCCAGAATCGATGACCTGTTCGACCAGCTGAAGGGAGCAGCAGTGTTCTCTAAGATAGATCTCAAATCAGGTTATCATCAGGTGAAGGTTAAAGAAGGGGATATACCCAAGACAGCATTCAGAACCAGATACGGACACTACGAGTTCGTAGTCATGCCCTTTGGCGTGACCAATGCTCCAGCTACATTCATGGATCTCATGAACAGAGTATTCAGGGAGTATTTAGATAAGTTTGTTATTGTGTTTATCGATGACATCCTTATCTACTCAGGAACTCAGGAAGAACACTCAGAGCACCTGAAACTAGTATTGCAGACCCTTCAGCAGAACCAGCTATACGCCAAGTTCACGAAATATGAATTTTGGCTAGATCAGGTGTCCTTCCTGGGTCACATCATCTCAAAGGATGGTATTATGGTAGATCCCAGCAAGATAGAAGCAGTAAGTAACTGGAAGAGACCTAAGAACGCCAGCGAAATCAGGAGCTTTCTGGGATTAGCAGGATATTACAGAAAGTTTGTAGAGGACTTCTCCAGGATAGCCTCCCCACTGACAGCTCTTACCAGAAAGAACAGGAAATTTCAGTGGACAGAGGACTGTGAGAACAGCTTCAGCGAGCTAAAAAGGAGATTGACCAGTGCTCCCATTTTGGCTCTACCAGACAACACCAGCAGCTTTGACATCTATAGTGATGCCTCTAAGTTGGGACTAGGAGCAGTACTGATGCAAAATGGCAAGGTGATCGCCTATGCCTCCAGACAACTCAAGGATTATGAGAAGAATTACCCTACTCATGACCTTGAGCTTGCAGCAGTAGTGTTCGCTCTCAAAATTTAGAGACATTACTTATATGGAGCTCAGTGCAGAGTGTATACAGATCATCAGAGTCTGAAGTACTTCTTCACTCAGAAGGATCTGAACATGCGACAGCGCAGATGGCTTGAGCTGGTCAAAGACTACGATATAGACATCCTCTACCATCCAGGGAAAGCCAATAAGGTAGCCGACGCACTTAGCAGAAAATCCAGTGCTACCTTATTATCTCTTACAGCCATGTCACCGCCCCTACAGAAGGAGATCGTAGATTTCGGTCTTGAACTCATCGTTGGACAACTCTCTACTATGACCTTAGAGTCTACCTTGCTTGGTGACATTCAGTCAGCTCAGGAGCAGGACCCTGAAATTCAGAAAATCAAGCAAGGGCTAGCAGAATCAGAAAGTAGAGAATTCAGGGTGTCCGATAGCGGGGTGTTGTATTTTGGTGACAGACTCTGTGTTCCAGATCAGGAGGAGCTACGGAGACGGATTTTAGATTAGGCTCACAAGACTCCCTATGCGATGCATCCAGGTTCCACAAAAATGTATCAAGACCTGAAGAACCATTTTTGGTGGCCCGGGATGAAGCGAGACATCGCCAGATATGTTAGCATCTGCCTCACCTGTCAGAGGGTCAAGGCAGAACATCAGCGACCAGGAGGAGTTCTGCAGCCTATACAGATTCCAGAATGGAAGTGGGAGGATATCTCTATGGATTTCATAGTGGGACTGCCCAGAACCACGATGGTTTTGACGCCATCTGGGTAATAGTCGACAGGTTGACTAAATCAGCCCACTTCTTAGCTATCAAGATATCCTACTCCATGGAGAAGCTAGCTCAGTTGTACCTCCAGGAGATCGTCAGACTACATGGAGTCCCACGAACCATCATTTCAGACAGAGACAGCAGATTCACATCACACTTCTGGGAGTGTGTACAGTCAGCGTTGGGCACCAAGTTAAAGTTCAGCACAACATTCCATCCTCAGACAGATGGTCAGATGGAGCGAGTAAATCAGGTACTTGAAGATATGCTCCGAGCGTGTGCCCTAGACTTCAAGGGAAGTTGGTGCAAATATCTGAGCTTAGCAGAATTTGCATACAACAACAGCTATCAGGCCACTATCGGCATGGCACCTTACGAGACTCTCTATGGGCGGAGGTGTAGATCTCCAATCTGCTGGTATGAGAGTGGTGAACAGAAAGAACTAGAACTTCAGACAGATCTAGTGGCAGATACCACAGCAGCTATACAGTAGATCCGCCAGAGGATAGAGACAGCTCAGAGCCGCCAGAAAAGCTATGCTGATACACGACGCAGACCCTTAGAGTTTTCAGTCGGGGATACAGTGTTCCTCAGAGTAGCTCCCATGAAGGGAGTGATGCGTTTTGGGAAGAAGGGCAAACTTAGTCCCAGATATGTGGGACCATACCTTATCAGCAGAAGAGTGGGTAAGGTATCATATGAGCTAGAGCTACCCAGAAATGTCAACCGTCCACAACGTATTTCATGTCTCTATCGTGAAGAAGCATACCCAGATGCCACCGGTGATTGAGCCCAGTACAGATCCGCGAAGACCTCGGCTATGATAGTCGGCTATTCGGATAATAGACCGAGCGGTTAAGAAAGTGCGGAACAAGGAAGTACCATTAGTCAAAGTCATTTGGCACAATCACACCACAGAAGAGGCAACTTGGGAGGCAGAAGCCATAACCACAATTATTCTAAGTTCGAGGACGAATTTTTATAAGGTATGGGGATTATGCGAAAATTCTCAAAACTATTTTAGGAATATTCTATGATTTTTCTGGAATTATTAGATATTTTTCTAGAATTTTTGGAGTATCGAAAGTAGCAAAAATAAATAGAAAAGTAAAATGGTTTAAGCGGGAATCGAACCCGGGACCCCTCGGGTCCGCTAAACCTTTAGTTAGCCTTAGTAACCGGTGAACCCAGCAGGGCCGTGCTGAAAGGAAAGGGAATCAATTATAATTATAATTGGTTTGGCCGAATTAATTACTTGGTATAAATAGGAAATTTAAGTTGGGGTTTGGTTTATTTTTAATTTGGTTCGGCAACCTCTTCCCCTTCAAACCCTCACGCCGAACACCTCTCCCTCTCCTCCCTCTCTCGGCGCCAACCACAAGGAGAACTAGGGTTCCATCCCTAGGGTCCCAAGGTCACTTTCCGGCGACGATTTCAGCACAAGGACGTTTCCCTCCGCGAGTAGAGCACGTGGATGCGAGCGAATCGTCGAGAAGTCGTCTCCACCGGAATTTCTAGCGATTATATTTGTAAGAAATCTAGCACACAGGGTAAGAAACCCCTCACCTGCAGTATAAGTAGCTCCGTTTAGTTTTATACGCACTAGTTTAGCTATATGCTGTTTTTATCGACGCATAGGGTGAATTTGACCCTCCTCGCAGATTTAGGGATTTAGTGAGTACTTCTTGATGGGCCGGACACGTATTCCCTCTTCAGTGGGGGTTCCTAGACGTTGTCGGGTGCCTAGGAGTGGTCTCCCTAATAGAGGGGAGAATTGGGGCACACTAGGTGTTCGATAAAATAGCTAGTTAAGTTAAAATGCAAATTAGGCATTTTAATAGCTCAGTTAAATGCATTAGAAGCATTTAAATCAGTAAATCAGTTTATTTTAGCTTATATGGGACTACGGTCCAATGGGTGGGCTCCCACAGTCGCCTCTAGGTTCAGACAACTTAGCTCTAGGTTCAGATAACGTAGAAACAATAAGTTAAAACAGTTAGCTATATTCAGTATTTTACTTTCAGTGGCACTGTACTGGATCAGATATCCATTGGGTTGGACTCCCACAGTCGTCCCTAGGTTTAGATAACCTAGTTAACCCTACTAAATTCGGGACTTGCAAATCCGGGTCTAGTTAGGGATGCGCGCACAGCAAGTACAGTTGCCGGGCCCAAACAGCATGTTTAGTATTTTCACTTACTATATGTATATGGTTTTCAACCTTTCACAAAGTAGTTCGTGAATTCCGAGCAGTAGCTCAGTTTTAGTATCAGCTTAGTTTTTTATTGATACCATGTGATTGATATCATGTTCAGCTTTAGATATGCCATGATTGTATGCTTATTGTTGGTGCAACCTTAGGTCAAGGTTGACCTGGTTGACCCGACTCGAGTTGACTTGACTCGAGTTGTATTTTGATGTTTGACTTGGGAAGATTGTTGATGCAACCTTAGGTCAAGATTGACCTAGTTGAGTTGCATGTTGATGTTTGACACTCGTGAGAGAGTTCTATTCTTGATATGGGACAAGAATAGATGATTGGGAAAGTATTGATGCAACCGTAGGTAAGGTTGACCTGGTTGACCTGATTCGGGAAAAAGTCCAAGTATGGAGACTTGGCACCGGAAAAGTCCAAGCAGGGAGCTTGGCACTGGAAAAGTCCAAGCAGGGAGCTTGGCATGCGGAAAGTCCAAGTATGGAGACTTGGCACGGGAAAAGTCCAAGTATGGAGACTTGGCACTGGAAAAGTCCAAGCAGGGAGCTTGGCACGCGAAAAGTCCAAGTATGGAGACTTGGCACGGGAAAAGTCCAAGTATGGAGACTTGGCACTGGAAAAGTCCAAGTATGGAGACTTGGCACGGAGAAGTCCTGGTGAGTGAAGCCAGGCAATGGGAAAGTCCTAACTGGGATGTTAGGCAGTTGGAAAGTCCTGGTGAGTGAAGCCAGGCATGGGAAAGTCCTAACTGGGATGTTAGGCAGTGTGGAAAGTCCTGGTGAGTGAAGCCAGGCAGTGGGAAAGTCCTGGTGAGTGAAGCCAGGCAGTGAGAAAGTCCTAACTGGGATGTTAGGCAGTGTGGAAATCCTGGTGAGTGAAGCCAGGCAGTGGGAAAGTCCTTGTGAGTGAAGCCAGGCAGTGAGAAAGTCCTAACTGGGATGTTAGGCAGTGTGGAAATCCTGGTGAGTGAAGCCAGGTGAAAGTCCTGGTGAGTGAAGCCAGGCAAGGGAAAATCCAGATGGATCAGGGATGATCGGACATCTGGTGTTGAGGAAAGTCCAAGTAGGTCAAAGGGATTGACCGGACACTTGGCGGGGAATTCTAGCAGGTCAAGGGAGTGACCAGATGCTAGGAATTAAGTACCAACAGGTCGAGGTTGACCAAATGTTGGTTTGGGAGACTTGGGACTTGGTTTGGGCAAAAACCAAGCTCTGGATCGGTCTGCAGACCGATCCAGTGATACGTTTGTGTATCTGATCGGTCTGGTGACCGATCAGATAACAAACAGAAGGCAAAGCAAGCTTACTGATCGGTCTGGGGACCGATCAGCATGAAGCTTGATCGGTCTCCACGACCGATCGAGAGGCAACGGAGCTGGGAGAGGTGCTGATCGGTCTAGGGACCGATCAGCATCGAGCCTGATCGGTCCCCATGACCGATCAGCAGCACCCTGGACCGATCAGGGTGGATCCTGATCGGTCCAGGCCTAGCCGTTGTGAGTCACAACGGCTAGTTCTGTCTTTCCTTCGCAGGTATAAAGGGCCGAGGGCTTCTACAGAAAAACTTCTCTCTCTTCATCTTCTTCTTGCTGGGCTTTTGAGCTCTCTATTCGTGAAGCTTCGTGTGAGCTTCCCCGGCTGGTCAGCTGCTGCTGTTCTTCCGTGAAGTTGCTGCTTCGTCAACGGAAACCAGTCGAAGGCAAGCTAGTGTTTGTTTTTACATTCATAGTGCTCTTGCTTCTTGCTGCATTTCTTGTACACTTATCTTGCTGTTGCAAGAGACTTTGTGGTGAGGTTTCTCCACCCACAAGGAGTATATTATTAGCCGGTTTTCCGGGGACTCATCCACCGACGGATTGAGAGGCTTCGTCCACCTTACGGACACGCCGAGGAGTAGGAGTATCATCTCCGAACCTCGTTACATCGACGCGTTGAGGTTTGATCTTCTTGTTTTCGTTTCCTTGTTTATTTTTCCGCTGCGCTAACGAATTGTAGGAAGAAACGCGATCGATTTGGGGCGGCTATTCACACCCCCCTCTCTAGCCGAGTACGAAGGATCCTAACAAGTGGTATCAGAGCGAGGACGCTCTTCGTCGGATCAACACCCGTGGGAGCAAAGCTAGAGATGGATCAATTCGGAGAAGACATCACGATTCCACCCTTCTACAACGACAACTTCACATATTGGAAGGTAAGGATGATGTATTTTCTTAGGACTAATATGTTGAACTGGTTTTGTGTACAAGAAGGGTTTTCTCCTCCAATGGATAAAGAAGGAGAGCCTCTAGAGAAGAACAAGTGGACGAAGGAACAAGTCCACCAATCCACGATCAACAATGAGGTAACTAAAACAATTGAATTTTCATTACCTACTAATATTTTGTGTAAGATAGGTAAATACAACAATGCCAAGGAATTGTGGGATAACTTGGCCAAGTACCATGAGGAGAGCTCCACTTCAAGCCATGAAGAGGAGCCTAGTGAGCCAAGTAGCTCACATCATGGAGGGAGCAAATTGGGAGTTGAGGGCTACTCAACATCCAAGGAAGAAGAGGAGGAGAGTTCCTCTTGCTCAAGTTCGGAGCAAGAAGAAGAAGTTTCCACCTCCGGAAGGGTTGAAGAAGAAAGCTCATCTCCATCCACAACCCTAGGTAACTCAAACACTGTGATTTCAAGCAAATTACACATAATGTGTTTTGAGTGTAGGAAACATGGGCACTACAAGAGTAAGTGTCCAAGGAGGGTTAGGAAGACTCCACCGGCACCAAAAGTCAAGGGAGCCGGAGTCCCGACACGCAAAGGCAAGGAGCACGTGGTATGCTTCCAATGCAAGCGAAGGGGACATTATCGGAGTCATTGTCCGAGGGGAAGGCAACCTCACAAGGGCAAGAGACCGAGCACTTCTATAGGGGGAGCTAAGGCAAACCCTAAGGTATCATTTAAGTCTCATTCGTGCAATACTAGTAAGATGCATGCTAGAAATTTTATTGCACTAGTCAATAATGATAAGCATGATAACATTAGAAATCGATACACATGCTTAGGTGCCAAACATGTGAGCCTAGATAAGGATAACACTAGGAAAGCCAACCCTAGAATTACCTCATCTAAGGTTAAGGAGAACCTAGGTAGGAATCCCAAATCAACTAGACACATGCCTAGGAATGCCTCAAAGAAAAATGACAAATCAAAAATTGAGGTACTAGAGAAGGAGAATCAAGTCTTGAGGTCAAGACTTGATAATTTAGAAAAGGCTCTTAAAAACATGGAGAAGTCATCTCTAGGGTTTAAGGGTCAAAAACCAATGTCCAAGGACAAAAAGGGTTTGGGTCACAAACCTAAGTCCCAAATGGTCAAGCCCACTTATCACAATGTTCCATTCGATTATGGAACAAAACCTAGGGCTAGGAAGACCATTACCAAGGTTACAAGGGGAGTCACCCCTATAGTTGACCTTGATGAGACCCAAATGACCAAGGCTTCAAAGCCTAAGAGGGTCATTAGGAGGGTTGCTAGGGAAGTTATCCCTAGTGAATATTTAGTGAACCCAATGAGCTCTAATAGGTATTGGGTTCCTAGGAGCATTTTCTCTACCCCATAGATGGGTTAGAGAGTGTCAACTCCAATAAGGAGGGTAGTTAACCCAACTTTGAGGAAATTGACACTCAAGGAGCATTTTCAAGGTTTTGATAACCTTTGAAAATGAAATAGAATTATTATTTACTCCTTGAAGAGTAAATTGTGCCATATTTGAAAAATATCGATTTTAATCTTATTTGGCACAATCTTAGAAAACCTAGAGAAATACCATAATTGGGATTTTGGTTTTCTCTTAGGGACATATGGGCAATCTAGGGTTAGATTTTAAGTTAGCTAAGGCTAAGGATACTTAGATAGGGAATTTAGGTATTTTATTTATGATAACTTGCCATGATTGGTTGCCATATGCCATGCCATGACATCATATTTATTTTATTATCATTTGAAATGTCATGATAATGCTTAGGTTATCTATATGTCATGCTCTAGTCAAGTTTCATACTTTATGCCATGACGTCATGACTTTGGCACATGTTTTCTATTTATGATATCATTTATGCCATGTCATCATCTCTTGCATTAATAATCAATGAATTTGATTTAAGGATAAAAACACATTTTGATATTGAGATCAAAGTGTAGTTTAGCAAATGCATGAGAACTTAGTCTAAGATGACCTAAACCCATATCTCACATCAAAATTGACTTGGATGTGTTTGATACACTTTAGATGTGTGTGAGATATTAGGATCATGAGTTAGGATCAAGGTACATAGGTCTTGTACCTAGATGAGCCTAATTCAAGAAAGGAGGATCATAGGGAAAGCTTGTGTACAAGTCATGTACATCTAGCCCTAAGATTATGGTCCTAAATTCAAATGGTTTTAAAAGCATTTTAAAATTGATTTGAAAAACCTTGATGAAGCTTTCCTAGTGATAGCATTCATCATTGGACATTGTGATACAAAATTGACTTAACTTTGAACTATTTCAAAGCTTTTGAATTTTGTATCAAGATTGAAAAATGGAAACTATTTTCATAGAAAATTATTTTTCCGTGATAGAATATGGTATGAGGAGTGTATCCTCAAAATTTTACGATTTTTGGAATTTTCTGGAATTTATTAGGAGTTTCTGAATTTCCGGAGAAGGAAAATCAGAAATCTGATTTCAGAATGAGGATCGGTCACCGGACCGATCCAGGGAAGGCTTGATCGGTCTGGTGACCGATCAGTGACGATCCAGTGCGATCAGTGAAGCGTGGATCGGTCTGGGGACCGATCCAGATGGTTTCTGATCGGTCTGGGGACCGATCAGTGCGTGCCAGGTTCTGATTTTCAGCAGGTGTCTGAAATTTCAGTTTTTGGAGTTGAGTCTCGAATTTCTGAAGGTTTGAAACTCTCCAAGACATTGTTGGTGCAATGGTCAAGGGGGAGTTGATCTTTAGGGGGAGTTTTACCTATTAGTCAAGGGGGAGTTGACTTTTAGGGGGAGTTTTTACTCCTTAAGATTTTTGAGGATTAGTGATATGGGATTATCGCTAAGTTGATTGTTGAGTTTAGTACCAAGGGGGAAATTAAGAGTTTCAATGAAAGGTATGGGACTTTCATTAGGAAGAAACTCTTGACCTTGATACTCTCCTTTTTCTTTTTGATGTGTGTCAAAAAGGGGAGAGCGTTCATTGGAGAATTATTGGAAAACCCAAGTTAGGTTATCGGGTTAACCTAAGCTAGGGGAAGAATGTCAAGGAATGTTCGAGGAAGAACATTGGAATACTTTTTGATGTGTGTCAAAAAGGGGGAGAATTATTGGAGAACCCAAGTTAGGTTATCGGGTTAACCTAAGGGGAGAATGTCCAGAGAATGTTCAAGGAAAGAACATTGGACATTGGAAGATGGTTGGAAAACCTAAGTTAGGTTATCGGATTAACCTAACTTGATTATGGTTTTGTCAAACATCAAAAAGGGGGAGATTGTTGGTGCAACCTTAGGTCAAGGTTGACCTGGTTGACCCGACTCGAGTTGACTTGACTCGAGTTGTATTTTGATGTTTGACTTGGGAAGATTGTTGATGCAACCTTAGGTCAAGATTGACCTAGTTGAGTTGCATGTTGATGTTTGACACTCGTGAGAGAGTTCTATTCTTGATATGGGACAAGAATAGATGATTGGGAAAGTATTGATGCAACCGTAGGTAAGGTTGACCTGGTTGACCTGATTCGGGAAAAAGTCCAAGTATGGAGACTTGGCACCGGAAAAGTCCAAGCAGGGAGCTTGGCACTGGAAAAGTCCAAGCAGGGAGCTTGGCATGCGGAAAGTCCAAGTATGGAGACTTGGCACGGGAAAAGTCCAAGTATGGAGACTTGGCACTGGAAAAGTCCAAGCAGGGAGCTTGGCACGCGAAAAGTCCAAGTATGGAGACTTGGCACGGGAAAAGTCCAAGTATGGAGACTTGGCACTGGAAAAGTCCAAGTATGGAGACTTGGCACGGAGAAGTCCTGGTGAGTGAAGCCAGGCAATGGGAAAGTCCTAACTGGGATGTTAGGCAGTTGGAAAGTCCTGGTGAGTGAAGCCAGGCATGGGAAAGTCCTAACTGGGATGTTAGGCAGTGTGGAAAGTCCTGGTGAGTGAAGCCAGACAGTGGGAAAGTCCTGGTGAGTGAAGCCAGGCAGTGAGAAAGTCCTAGGATGTGATGTTAGGTGAGAAGTCCTGGTGAGTGAAGCCAGGCAGTGGGAAAGTCCTTGTGAGTGAAGCCAGGCAGTGAGAAAGTCCTAACTGGGATGTTAGGCAGTGTGGAAATCCTGGTGAGTGAAGCCAGGTGAAAGTCCTGGTGAGTGAAGCCAGGCAAGGGAAAATCCAGATGGATCAGGGATGATCGGACATCTGGTGTTGAGGAAAGTCCAAGTAGGTCAAAGGGATTGACCGGACACTTGGCGGGGAATTCTAGCAGGTCAAGGGAGTGACCAGATGCTAGGAATTAAGTACCAACAGGTCGAGGTTGACCAAATGTTGGTTTGGGAGACTTGGGACTTGGTTTGGGCAAAAACCAAGCTCTGGATCGGTCTGCAGACCGATCCAGTGATACGTTTGTGTATCTGATCGGTCTGGTGACCGATCAGATAACAAACAGAAGGCAAAGCAAGCTTACTGATCGGTCTGGGGACCGATCAGCATGAAGCTTGATCGGTCTCCACGACCGATCAGAGACGCAGCCGGGAGAGGTGGGATCGGTCTGTGGACCGATCCAGCTGTGGCCTGATCGGTCCACAGACCGATCAGGAAACGAACAGAAAGTTGGGCAACTTTCTGTGAATCATGCTGATCGGTCTGGGGACCGATCAGTAGGTTCCCTGATCGGTCCACAGACCGATCCAGGCACTAGCCGTTGCGACGCAACGGCTAGTTCTCTGCTGTTTCTTCTTCGCAGGTATAAAGGGGCTGAGGGCTTCTACAGGGAAAAAAACTTCCTCTTCTCTTCTGCGAAGTGCTGTTGTGCTTTTGGGCTTTGCTGAGCTCTCTACTTCGTGAAGCTTCGTGTGAGCTTCCCCGGCTGGTCAGCTGCTGCTGTTCTTCCGTGAAGTTGCTGCTTCGTCAACGGAAACCAGTCGAAGGCAAGCTAGTGTTTGTTTTTACATTCATAGTGCTCTTGCTTCTTGCTGCATTTCTTGTACACTTATCTTGCTGTTGCAAGAGACTTTGTGGTGAGGTTTCTCCACCCACAAGGAGTATATTATTAGCCGGTTTTCCGGGGACTCATCCACCGACGGATTGAGAGGCTTCGTCCACCTTACGGACACGCCGAGGAGTAGGAGTATCATCTCCGAACCTCGTTACATCGACGCGTTGAGGTTTGATCTTCTTGTTTTCGTTTCCTTGTTTATTTTTCCGCTGCGCTAACGAATTGTAGGAAGAAACGCGATCGATTTGGGGCGGCTATTCACACCCCCCTCTCTAGCCGAGTACGAAGGATCCTAACACTTATATGCCATGCCATGTTTAGTTTATTCAGTATACTTAGCATATCCTTTCAAACAACATGATTTAAAATCATATTTGCATCGTATGCATGTTTTAGTGAGGTAGATGGTTTCTTACTAAGATTTTTAGCTTACAGATACTATTTTCCTTATACTGCAGATACAGGTAAAAAGGAAAATGGACTAGCAGAGGAAGCTGGAGGCCAATGCAGAGATGGTGTGTGTGGCAGGAACTGGAATAAAAGATTCTTAGGGGACTTAGCAAGTTTAAACCGTAGAACTCTTTATGTTTTACTTTCATGCACGTTTAGTTGTATAATGCTATGAATCAGTGAACTATGTGTCATGTTAAGTTTAGAATACTAGTTTTATGTTATTAGAATGTTTCTCATGTAGTGTATAACTCATATGTGAGATTTTGGCACGCCCAAGTGCTGAAATCAGACTTTAACAGCAAAAATCAGAAACCCCAATCGATCGGTGGATCGATCGGGCAAATTACCCCGCGAACAGTAGGTTTCTGGATCGATCCAGCGATCGATCCAGCGATTTCTATCGCGAACAGAAGGTTCGGGGATCGATCTCTGGATCGATTGGTCAGTCTGGATCGATCAGCCGATCGATCCAGAATATCGTCCCGAGCACAGTAGCGTGCTGGATCGATCACTGGATCGATCCAACCTATGTCCCGCATACAGTAGCCGGCTGAATCGATCCCTGGATCGATCCGACGTTCCAATCGATCAATGGATCGATTGGGAGGTCTGATAACAGCTGGAAAACATTTATTTCAGTTCCTTGACCATAGGGGATGTAGTATATGCTAGGTATACTTTAGATTACACCCTTTAGCATGTATAGAATCAATAAATGTTAGCAGCTTAGAAAATTTTAAATTAGTACAGCTTCCGCACCTAGATTTTATGATGGTCAGGGAGTAGTTAGCACAGCATAACTGTAGCGATCGGCCTTACCGCCTAGTTAGTAGAAGGCGGGTCGTTACACTTTTTGATTTTTACCCTTTTATTTTGAACTAGTTCTACACCAGTAATACCTCAGTTGTTATTTTTATTTGAAATATATTTTTTGACAATTTACTAGAGGGTGAACCTAACTTTATGAATCGATTAAAAGATGTATTATAGTTTGGTAATTATCAAAGGGCGCAATAATTTATTTGATATTCCCATTCTACCTGTCCTGTCAACCGCATGCAACCTCAACCTCTCTCTCACTCCTCCTTTCTCCCCTACCCTCCCCCTCTCTCTATCTCTCTCTCTCTCTCCACTCGTGGAAAGAAAATCTCTCAATCTCTCTCTCACCTATTGATTTATTTGACTCAAATTTATTTTTTCAAAACACTACCATCAGGAAAGACCAACAATAATAATCGATGACATATTTGAATTCTTTACAACATTAGGAATTTACAAGATCTGAAATGGGTAGAATCGAAATTCTCTAGGTCAATTAGTGAGTTTGGGTCGAAATCCACTGATTGACCTAGAGAGTTTCGATTACACCCATTTTAGGTGATATAGATTTATGTGGTTGCAAGAAGTTAAAATATGTTATCCATTGTTTATTTCGACTTATTTAGAGGTGTTAAAATATTATTAAAAGAATCGGTCGAAATCTCACATTGACCCTGATATGAGTTCACATCAGGTCCACGAAACCCACTGATTGACTTAGAGTTTCGAGTGCATTTATTTTAGGTCCTATGAATTTTTGAGATTGCAAGAAGTTTAAATATGTCATCTCGATCTTTTCTATTAGTGGTACTTTGAAAAAATAAATTTGAGTAGAATAAATCAATAGGTGAGAGAGAGATTTTCTTTTCACGAGTAGAGAGAGATGTTGAGATTATATAAAGTATCCATATCAGATACTGTATTCAAAAATTTTATCCTAATTAAATTTTAGATAGAGTAACTAAAAAATCTTTGCATCAGTTATTCTATCCATTCTCTAAATTATGTATTTATGAATAGTACTTCTCTATACGTAGGAAATAGATTTCATCCCCTAAATATTATAGAAGAGAGAAAAGAAATAGGGAAGTTGATATATGGTATATTAAAAATAGATATGTAAATTTAATAAAATAATTTTTTTATTTTAAATTATATATTTTAGATAGAAAATTAGTGTGAATACTTTAGGAGGATATAGAATGAGAAAGATCAAATAAATTAGTACACCTTTGATAATTATCAAAATATGATACGTTTTTTTAATAAATTACCGATTATTTTCCTTTTGTACGGGTTCGCTTGGAAATGACTTTCAATATGATTATGAAGTGACCGATGAAGCATATATTTCATCACCTACCGCCCGGAGAAAGAACCGTGCTCGTTCATGTGCCGACAGTTTGCTTGACATGCTCATTCATGATCACGACGACCTGCACTACTGCATATTGCAGTCGTCGTCGTCATCATCATCATCAAACCGAGCATGCCAAAGAAAATAAAGCCTCCGAATCTAATCCAACCACTCCATTTCCCGCTAAACAATATCAGAAAATGAACTCGCACAGGGGTTTCTTTTGACTTTTTTTTCTAAAACAAAAGGTCGTCGACAGAGAATGCTTCACAAACCAGAAAACTAAGAGTTCGACGGCAAATTAAAGAAGACAACTTTATGTCTTTACTAATTAATATTTTCGTCATTCAATCGCCAATCACTGTAAAAAGAGTTCTTTTCTAGCTTCAGAGGAGAACAGAAAATCTCAGAAGACAGCGAGCATGCATGCACAATGCATTAAATAATAGCACATGCCATCCGTCGCCTGGGTCGCCTCCTTCTTTGACTCTTCTCGGATGCCAATTTGGATGAGGAGGAACGGACAGGTGCAGAGCACCCGACACGGTGTGGGGATCGCGAAAAGTACGGCACTGTGCACCAGCGGCTTAAAGCCGAAGGGATGTAACTACACATGGTAGGGCAGAGCTGTGCCCATCCCTTTCGATTCAAATTTATCTACCGTTTAAATACTTGAATTCCACTTTGCCATCCCTTTCAATTCTACCGTTTTGTCTTCTCAATTGATTAATCCATTGGATTCGGTCGTTGTCGTTGCGCGTCTTCTTTCTCACTAGCTGTCATGTTATCAAAACTCTGCATGTGGCTGGAGAGCGACAAGGAATTGAGGTCGCCGGCCCTTCTTTTCCACGTTCAGTTAAGTCGAAACTTGGATTTGTTGTTGGTGCAACAAAGTCAGACTTTGATATCGCTTGACATTGCCAGTTCTACTTACTACCACCATCATCGGACTAGTATGAGTGCCAAGGACATTCATTCATTCTTTTTTTCATTGTGTCCCCGGGGTCATGATGTCGTGCTAGGACATCTAGATTGTCATTCAGGCGTTCGCAGTTCGAACTCCAGTTACAACGTATTTGTAAGAATTTTTTCTTCAAATGGAGAGTATAATCAAAGGATGCTGGACTTCTGGGCTGCTCGTCATGCAGTGGCGTAGCCAGGATTTTATACTAGAAGGGGCGATTTTTAAAATTCTAAATATTAGTATAGATCAATTTTCACTCTCTAAAAGTTTAAATTTTGAATTCAATAAGTTAAAAATGAACTCAAATTTGTAAATTTTTTAGCTTAGCCCTTGATTTTAGTTAAAACAACGATCTGTCAATCCTTTGACCTTATCTATGACTTAAAGTCGAAGAATCATTTAGGTGAAAAAAGCAGAGGAGAAGGATATAGTAGAGGGGAAGATGACCTATTTGAAATAGGTATATCTCATATTTCTTAAAATACCTTGACATTCATATTTCACCTAATTTATCATTAGAATAATATTTTAAACACATAGTTACTTAATTTAATGACTAGATTTTTTTTCAACCATTCAAAAATAATAATAAAATTGATAGTAAACAAATAACATATTTGACAAGCAAATAAAAATATGAATATGAAAATTTGACACTATATATATTTTTTTAGCACTTAAATCTGTAACTAAAAAAATCAAACAAGAAAATTTCACCATAATCAAAACGTGTTTGTTGTGGAGAATTGGTGTAGCGATGATGACGATACTCGTAGCAAATAATGGCAGCGCTGGCAATAATATCATGTGGTGACAATAATGTGGGCGGTAGTAGTAGAGGGGAAAACACAAGGAAAAAATAAAAACACAAGGAAAAAATAAAAACACGATATTAAAGACAAATAAAAAAAATGGAAAGGAGAGGGGAAAAAGAAATTAGGGGAGAAAAAAAAAATAAAACATGGTTAGTTTTTCATTAGATTTTTTTAACATAGAAGTCCATAAAATTTTAAAATTTATAATTAAGTCTTTTTATTTTTTTCCCAATGTATTTTTTTTTTTCTCAAAATTCAAGGGGTGCGGTCGCACCCTCAAAGCTCCATCTAGCTACACCCTGTCGTCATGTGCGTTTTCTGATTTATCTTGATGGTTGATGGAAAATTTCCATGGGATCAGCACGGGCGGAGCCAAGTGATGAGATACCCGGGCTACAGCCTGAGGTCCAAGGCGGGAGAAAAAGAAAAAAACCTTAGGTTTACTGTAGAAAAATGAAAAAAATTTGAACAATAGTAAAAATCAGCCCGGGTGTCCATGTCTGCGTAGCCCGCAGCCCGGATGAATCACCCGGGCTGGCTCCGCCATTGGGGATCAGATTGATCATTCAGAAATAGTCAATGAGACTAACTGAAATTATCATTTTTTTTCATGATGATTGCAATGAGGACCACTTTAATGAGTGACTTTCAAAGATATATCCTCCCCGTTTCTTTATATCCAGACCAGACAAGAAACCATCAGGCTCGACACGATGTTAGTATATAGAACACAGCGAGCAGAATCAGGCAAAGTACACATTGCAATTCCCTCACAAAAAGGTTCACATTTTATGCTGCAAAAAGGTGATGTACAAATTCCACAGCTGGGTGTCGAGGGGCTTATTCTCATGTAAACCTAAAAAATATGATGCACAAACTTCTGCTGCTCATGAATGCAAAAATAAAATTCACTTGGTTTCGTTATTTGAATATGATTGTGGTGTTTTAAAAGTAACAGTTTGTCATCCAACTTTAGGTTGTTCTAGTTTCTACCTAATACATTGGCTTGTCGGGTCCTACCAGACCAATTCGCTAATTTAGCTCAACAAATTACCAAATTTGCTAGACTCTTGCCCAACCGACTTGACAAGTCACATCCAAATTGATCAACTCAGACAGTATGAAGTTCAGCTCAATAGACTTGTTTAACACGACTGCCCACCTAGTTTGATCGAATTGTTTGGTCCTGTTTAGTCTTCTCGTGGCCCCACCTTTACCCTAAACTTTAATAAACATTTAACACCAAGTTTCTTTATAGTTTAAAATAATGTTTTTTTAATCAAAGTGAAATTATTTCTATTTGATAATTATTTTAGCTAAAGAATTCTAAATACTCCCTTTGAGATCCTCATGAAATAATCATTGGTGATACAGCAGAATTATGTAACGCTTGTGTGTTTCATAGGGACTAGAATCTTTCATAGGGACTACAATCTTGCTGAGCGGTCAATCAAAGTTAAGCTGACTCTCAAAACATCAAGCTAAGCCTAGGTGAGATTTAAGTTTGATCAAACTCGCTCATTCCCCATATACTCATGTTTGATGCAGAGGATACGTGCCCCTCTTAGCATCTTGGGTCTCAACGATCTCTTTCAGATATAGGTCTCAACGATCTCTCTCTCTCTCAGTCTTAGGTCTCAACAACCTTTCTCTCAGTCTTAGATTTCAACGACATTTCTTTAAGTCATAGGTCTCATCAACCTCTCTCAAATCGAAGTCTCAATGACCTCTCTTAGTCAGGTCTCAGTGACCTCTCAGTCCTAGTCCTCAACGACCTCTCTCAGTACTAGGTCTCAGCGACCTCTCTCTCACTCTTAGGTCTCAACAAGCTCTCTCAGTCTTATGTCTCAGCAATTTCTCTCTCAGTCTTAGGTCTTAGCAACCTCTCTCAATCTTAGGTCTTAGCGACCTCTCTCAGACTCAGGTCTTAGCTGTTGGATCGTGAAAGAGAAGGGGAGGGGGGTGAAAATTGATCGAAAGCGTTCGTACAGAGTACGCAGCAGAAAAAAAAAAAAAAAGAACAACGCTAACATAAACCGATTTACTTGATTCGGAGTCTTCGTCGACTCCTACTATAAAGCCCGCACTCGTCGAATGCTTTCGTTGGGCAATCACTAGCAGTTCATAAAAATATTACAAGTGTAAGTACAGGAACTTTTAAAAGGAATACTAACAACAGAATAAAAGAAAAGGAAATTCTTAGCAGTACATTGTTGGAGAAGCTTCGCAGCGTCACAAGAACACAATCGTTGTTGTTTGAAGCCCTAGAGAAGGCCTCCTTATATAGGAAGCTTCGGGCGCCCGGATCCCTTCGAGGCGCTTGGACTATGACGTAGCCCAGCCAACCAGAGCGCTCCACGTTGCGACGTCGTTTCGGGATAAAATTTGCATTCCAGGCGCCCGGATCCCTTTTGGGCTCCCGAACCTCTATTTTCCAGCTACTTGCAAGAAAACGTTAGTCCGAGGCGAAATACAAATTATACTACCCTGCAAAACAAAGTGTTAGCACAGTTATATAAGGAACGAGTACTAATTAGATTCCATCTCACCGAAATCGGAATCTAGTCAAGATCTCAACTTAGAGTTCTGAAATGGTTCTAAGTTGGATTGACTCCTAAGTTCTCTTCCCGGGAACGCGCCCTCACAGTGACTCCCCTCCAGTGACTTACCTTAACTTACCTGCCAGACGTCCAGTCAGCCCTTTGACTCGTCTAGACTTCGTGCTAACTATTTGATCAGCCTGTCGACCTAGCTGGATTTCGTGCCAAACATCTGGTCAGCTCGTCGACCTGTCTGGACTTCGTGCCAGCAATCTGGTTGGCCCGTCGACCTAGCTAGGTTTCGTGCCAGACATCCGGTCAGCCTGTCGACCTGGCTGGACTTCGTGCCAGACATCCGGTCAGCCCGTCGACCTGTCTGGACTTCGTGCCAACAATCCGGTCGGCCCGTCGACCTAGCTGGGTTTCGTGCCAGACATTTGGTAAGCCCGTCGACCTGTCTGAGCTTCTCCTGCACACTTGATCAAAACGTTAGATCACAATGAAACTAACTTAACCTACTTTGTCATTCATCAAAACCTGAGTTAGATCATTAGTGCTAACCGCACCAATAATCTTCCCCTTTTTGATGCCATGACAACCTGGTTAAGTTAGTGAAAAAATATACAATAAATAAACACTTACAAGCAATGATGTTAAGTTAGTCTTGTTTTATTTTTGGTAATTTTTCGTTGCTAACTAACTTAAACCACCTATCCCTCCTCCTTTGACATTTATCAAAAAAGAACATAGGATAGATAAAAATACGTGTGTAAAAATCGAGAATCCGAAGTAAAATCATATTGACTTGGGGAAGTTTAAAGTAGAAAATTTTTCTTTAAAATTTTCTTTTAAGTTTTTCAAAATAACTAAGTTTTGAAAAATAACTAACTTAGGTTGAAAATCAACTTAATTTCAAAATAAGCTTGCAAATGGAAGATAAAATTAAAGAACAACTTTCAAACATAAGTTGTATAGAGGCTAATTTTCAAAAAGTAAGATAAATAAAGCTAATTTTATAAAATTTTAAAGCTAAGTTTGTAACATCCAAAAAGCTAATTTTTAAATTAATAGTATTAAGTTATGAAAAAGTTACTTTTTCTAAAATAAGTTTATATAAATTTTCAAAAATAAATTTATATAAAATTCATCTTTGGATTATAAAAGGTAAGTTTATAAACTCTGATTTTCAAAGTCAACAAAATCCAATTTCCAATTTTCAAAACTGGGTTTGTAAAATCTAATTTTCAAAAACTTAGTTTATAAATATTTTTCAAAAGTGGATGTAAAAAAATATTTTTCAAAACTAATTTTATAAAATATTTTCAATAAAACAAGATAAGTCAATATCTGAGATGCAATATAATTAAGTCAAAATACAATAGTTATGATAAAGTACACATAGTAGCGATCTAGTTTATCGGGATGATGAGGAGGGTGATCCGGGCCCCAAGGAGCGTAACATCTCTATCAACTCAATATGATGGGTCCGGTCATCCTCTCGGGAGCTGGATAGGTCACGTCGAAGGTCGAAGATCTCCTGTCGCACGTCTCGTCGCAAGTCGGAGACCTCCTGCCGCATCTCCCGTCATAGGTCGGTGACCTCCTGCCGCATACCTCGATGAAAATCGAAGACCTCCTGACGGAGACTTGTCATAGATAGTTCAAGTTCAACAATTCGGTCGCCTAGAGTGCGAGGAGCGGGACGTGGTGCTCGGGCTGGGGGTGGTGCTGGGGTCGGAGCGACCTCGCTGAATAGTGCGACCATAAACTCATCCTACTCTGCCTCCTCCTCTTGGGCATCTGGGTCAGGTTGGTGTTGTACCCCCCTTCACCAAGATATGACACTCTCATCATCTATATGGATACCTCCTAAAGAGAAATTCCTAGATCCTACAACGTCAAACTCAGTCAGGATCCAGACATCACCTCTCGTGACGTCAATACGTAGGGAGGCAATATATGCCGTCAAAATATGACAGTACGGCATGTGAACTCGTGTGCTAGTGGTGATTCCAGCTGAGTAGATAATAGTCTGAAAAATATGTAGGCTAATGCCTATATCTAATCTATGGCAAAAGACATAAAGGAGAAAAGAATGAAATGGATGCATCATCGCGATGTCGCGAGTGGTCAACGACAAAATGCAGGAGACTAAAACCCTATAGAGTACATAGTCGTGAACTCGAAGGGATACTGACCTAAACATAGTAACAGTGGGTACTCGTTCTCCCCCCAAAAAATATAAATAAATAGTATCAAGAGTAATGTGCTAGTAAGGATCATCAAATGATAAATCCCTACGAGGCCGGTAGCACTGAAAAGTGCACGTAGATGGTCGTAGACCTAAAAAGGTCTGGATGATTATAGGGGATAGCGTGATATCAGTACCAGCTGTCCTAGTAGTATATGTAAGATCATCTATCCTGACTAAGTTGTTGTACAATTCAGCACACAAACTAATGTTTACTGAACTGGTACAGTAAACAAAGTTCTGCAAGCTATAGTAGTTAATGACCTCTACAGCTAGAATGCCGGAACGTAAGAAAAACTGTCTATCTAAACACCTGGTCTAGATAAACATATAAATGGTAGAGTCAAACATAATCCTAAGTTCATCAGTAGGGAACCTAGGGTTGGTATTAGCAGTAGAGGGTCCAGCACCAGATCTAAAACGTTTCCTAAATTATTAAAGAAAAACTAAACTAAGCATAAAATATTAAAATGAAGCATTTTAGAAACTTGGGAAGGAGAAAAAAAATTACCGAGGCATCGTGAATAAGAATACTAGAAATGACGACCTCGGTTGACTAGTAGTAGCGTAATAACCGAAGAAAGAAGAAAAATTTTAATTATCAATCTCTCTCGCGTTAAGGCTCGATGAGAGCCTTTGCAAGAAATAGAAAGATGAGGCGCAAGGAGAGAGGGCGCCCTTGCCGCCCCTTATATAGGGTTGTCCGGGCGCTTGGAGTCACTCCGGGCGCCCGGAATCGGAGCTCGGGCGGGGCGCACAGACTGCCTTCTGGGCGCCCCGGAAGACAATACCATGGGCGCCCGCCCCTATTTTTTTTTCTAGTTAACAGATTTTTAAGTTAACAGGATTTTAAAATAAATTTTCAAATAATTTTTTAAGTTAAAATAATTTTTTAAAATATTTTTTTAAAGATAAAATAATTTTTAAGTTAAAATATTTTTTTAAAATAATTTTTTTAAGTTAAAATAATTTTTAAAATAATTATTTAAGTTAAAATAAATTTTAAAATAATTTTTTAAAATAATTTTTTTAAGTTAAAATAATTTTTAAATTAAAATAATTTTTAAGTTAAAATATTTTTTTAAGATAAAATAATTTTTTAAGTTTAAATTAATTTTTAAAATAAAAAATTTTAAATTAAAATAATTTTTAAAATAGTTTTTAAGTCAAAATAATTTTTTTTTTAAAAATGATAATTTTTTTTAAGTTAAAATAATTTTTAAGTTAAAATAAATTTTTTAAAATAATTTTTAAGTTAAAATAATTTTTAAAATAATTTTTTTAAGTTAAAAGAATTTTTAAGTTAAAATAATTTTTTAAATAATTTTTTCAAGTTAAAATAACTTTTTTTAAGTTAAATTAATTTTTTAAATAATTTTTTAAGTTAAAATAATTTTTTTAAAAAATAATATTTTTTTAAGTTAAAATAATTTTTTAAAATAATAAATTTTTTAAGTTAAAATAATTTTTAAGTTAAAATAATTTTCTTAAGTTATATAATTTTTAAAATAATATTTTAAGTTTAAATTTTTTTTCAAATAATTTTTAAGTTAAAATAATTTTTAAAATAATATATTTTTTTTAAAATAATTTTTTAAATTAAAATAATTTTTAAAATAATTTTTTAAGTTAAAATATTTTTAAAATATTTTTTTAAGTTAAAATATTTTTTTAGATAATTTTATTTTTAAGTTAAAATAATTTTTTAAAATAATAATTTGTTTAAGTTAAAATAATTTTTAACTTAAAATAATTTTTTAAAATAATTTTTAAGTTGAAATAATTTTTAAAATAAATTTTAAGTTAAAATTATTTTTAAAATAATAATTTTTTATGTTAAAATATTGTTTTTAAAAAATATTTTTTTAGTAATAAAAAAAACTTAAGATAATTGCTAAATTAAATTTTAAGTTAAATTAATTTTAAGCGAATTTTAAAGTTAATGTGAAAGTTAATTTATTTCATTTTAATTTAATTTAATTTAATTTAATTTAATTTAATTTTATTGATTTTATGATTTTGGTCCTTAGGCATCTCACCTGATTTTAATTTTCAATCAGAGAATCCTATAATTTTGTGAGATGAGTTAAATTCGATTTTTTTGATTTGGTTTAACTTTGTGTTAGATTCAGGTTTTATTTTAGGCTCAACAAATAGACATTCTTTGGATAAACTTATGGGCTATGGTGAGTCACTTGGACATCATTAGAGTAACCATGGCTTCGAGGTTTTCCAAATAGTCCTATCCATTGAACTTAATACAAAGTCTTGGTCTAATTGTTTAGGATCCGTAAAGGGTAGCTTCGATTAGTTCCACTAAGCCAAATGCACCAGGTCGAAGCCATATCTTCCTAGACATGCATAAACAAAATTTTCCTAATGTACTATTATCCAAAACTTCACCAGTACCGTTGGTCAAGTTAAACTGTTATCCCTTTAAACTAGTCCTAATTACCCTGCCGGGTAGGTTAGTTTTTGGTTACTCTATCGGGTAGGTTAGTTTTGGAGGTGTCAACTATTCTGGAGCCTCCCCCTGAATTATTGGCCTGTATTTTCAAGTTTTAGTTCTAGGTTTATGTTTGTTACTTTTATAATTATATTTAACTTGATGATAGTCTAATTTTTGGCGGGTTTTAAAATATTTCTATTTTGATTTAGTTAGTCTAGGTTTGTGTTTTGAGTTTTGATTTGGTTTATTAGATTTTATATAGTATATTTTATCTTTGGGTATTTAATATTGGTTAATTCCAACTTGTGTGGTTAAGCACGCTTTTGGAACCCAAGTTTTAGTTTTTTGTTTGTGTTGGGTTATTAGTGATTTAAACATTGTATTTAAACTTGACTTGTAGCCAAGTCCGGTTTTATTGTAGACGGTTTTTTGACTATTTAAAATAAAATCTAAATTTTTAGATCTTGTTGTAAATTTTTCTAAAAGCCCTTTTAATTTATTAATTTCTGTTTTAGTGTTGAATTTTCCACCTCAAGTGTTAGGTCTTGAGTTGGATTATAATTCATGATTTGTTCCTTGAGGTTCTAGTTTTCCTCAAGGAGCAATTTATTTTCATTTTCAATTGCAGTTAATTTTTTTTATCTAAACAAGTAATAATTTTAAAAAATTTCTTATTTAAGCTACGGTATACCTCTTCGGAACCTTCGGAAATGAGTACGGACTTGTGGCTCGATTCGGGTTCGGACCCGTCTTCCGATTCGTCCTTCGATTCTTCTTCGCGAGCCATTAACGCGAGGTGGCTTTGATGCTTCTGATCTTCGGCCTCCAATTCTTCTGAAGACGAGTTGTCCCAGGTTGCTTTGAGAGCCTTCTTCTTGGTTGTTTTCGACTTGTCGCTCTTCAATCTCGGGCACCCGTTCTTGTAGTGGCCTTTCTTATTGCACCCGAAGCAAGTCACGTTCCTTGGTTCAGTCGGGGAGTTGATCTTCTGCAGGTCCCTTTTGCTGAAGTTCTTCTTCCTCTTGGTGAACATCTTCCTTACCAGGTTTACTAGGTACTTTTCATCTTCAGAATCTTGGTCGGACTCATCTTCAGGTTCAGGCTTGGTTTTTATCCTTTCCTTGGAGGAACCTGCAAACAAAGCGATACCTTTCTCGGTTCTGGCGTTAGTTTGCTCGTGTAATTCAAGTTCGCAAAATAACTCGTCTAATTTTAATTTAGAAAGGTTCTTTGAAATCTTGTAGGCATCCACGATGGATGGCCACAATGTATTTCGCGAAAACGCGTTTAAGGCATACCTGATTAAGTCGCGATTCTCCATCTGGTGGCTTATCGTGTGAAGTCCGTTGAGGATGTCTTTGATCCTCGCATGAAGTTGACTTGCTATTTCATCTTCCTGCATTTTAATATTAAACAATTTATTTAAAAGAAGGTCATGCTTGGTTACCTTGGCGTCGCTCGTTCCTTCGTGAAGTTCGACTAGCTTGTCCCATAATTCCTTCGCATTTTGGTGTGGACCCACTCAGTTCATCTCTTCCCTCGTCAGCTTGCATTGCAGTGTGTTGAGGGCTTTGAAATCCGTCGAGGTTTTCTTTTTCATGTCCGGAGTCCACTGTTCCGGGTTCAGTGAATTTCCGGAGTTGTCGACCGGCGCCTTGTTAACAGTCCGAGAATGAAGAAACTGGAAAAACTGCCGAAGTTCATCCCAAGGACACAGAAAACCCTTCTTCAATGAGCATCGATGAAGGGGGAGAATCTTCGGAAGAAAGTAATTCAACAAGGGGAGAACCAACGACCAATGAGGTAAGTAAGGTATGACCTCTACCCTCTGAACAACTGGTTAATTCAATAGAAAAGTTGCCTGAAGATTTTTGCGATTTAAAAATTGAATTATCAAAAGAGTGCTTCGGTTTACCCATCATTTTGAAAGAATTTTGCAAATTAAAAAATATTTTGACAAAAGAATTTTACAAGTTAGAAATTTTGCCGAAAGACTTTTGTGAATTACAAAACATTTTTTCGAGAAAATTATGCAAATTAGAAATATTATCAAAAGAATTCTTCGAATTGCAAAATGTTTCGACGAAAGATTCTTACGAATTACAAAATATTTTGATAAAAGAATTTTGCAAGTGATCCTGTCAGGGTTATTTTTGTGTCGAGCGATTTGACCTGTCGCTCGGACTCGGCCAAGGCGTGGGCCTGATTGGCCATCTTCTTCTGCTCGGCCGCCAACAAATCTTGAGCTTTCTTCAGCTCCTTTTGCAGCTCGGCATACGAAGGGCCTTGAGAGCCGGACGGACCGCCAGCAGCTTTCAGTTGTCTTAATTCCTCGTCCACCATCGCCAGGCGGTTGGAGACAGCTATCTCCTCCACCCATCTCTGGTGAGAGAACTAGAAGTTGTTAGTGGACGAGCGGAGATAATGCATACCAAACTTCGAAGAAAACAAACTTACCCCCGTGGCCTCCTGCATATGACTATTAGCCAAATTTCGGAGGGGGATCAGCGCGACTTGCGCCCGAGCGTCGGCCCACATCTCAGCTAGGGGCCCCTTCAAGGTGATGGTGTGCTCGGGCACGGTTGGGAGGTCGGCCTCTGGCAGCAGCTCTTCAGTCGGGAGATGAAGAGAGACCCGTACAGTGGGGCCATGACCGGGGGTCGTCCGACCGGCGGTCGGAAGAGGATCAGAAGCCGACGCCGAAAACTGAGAATGAATGGTTGAGCGCTGGACTGGTTGACGAGCGGGCGGAAGGGTGTTGACCGGAATAACCTCAATCGAGGCTGCCGGCTCGTCCCATTCAGAGGGCGTCCGGTCGGACGAAATGGCTTCGGCTTCTGGAGCCTTGCCGCGAGCAGTGGCAGTGTCCCGCTCGGATGGTTGGATTGCGGAGGTAGCCGATCGCAGGGGAGTCTCCACCCGGCGCCTCTTTTGTCGAGGTTGCTCTTTCTCCCGAGCGGAACCTTCCTCTTGGGCAGTTGGTCCTCTGCTGGGGGTGGCTCCGCTTGCCACATTCTGATGAGAGGCCTGAGCGGCCGACTCTTCTTGAGTCCCGCTTTCCCCTTCATGCGAGTCGACCGGCTGGATGCCGAGCGTCTCCATTTCTTTGGCTGCCACGGCTTCGAGCATCGCCGCCTTCTTCTTGAGAATGCCAGCCATTACCGACTCCATGACGATAGCCGCTGCAAAGGAAAGAAGAGAAATCAGTTAGCAATCAAAGCATATGCCCAAGTAAAATTCTTACCGAAGCTGCTCGGAAGAGGGGTCCGCATTGGACTCAGGCCGAAGATGTACATCACTCCTTCGTGAAGAAGCTTATTGATGTCAAGCCGCAGACCGGCTAGCATATTTGCAGCATGGAGGTAATCCGGTCGTGTCTTGAATTTCTTTAGCTCTGGAGCGGGGGATAGGTCGATCTGCCACTTGGTCCGGAAATTGGCCCGATCGGGCATGCGAATATAGAAAAAATACTCCTTCCAATGTTTATTGGAAGAAGACAGTTTATTAAAGAAGACTAAGCCGGGCCGAGCTTGGAACATGAAGGTGCCCGGCTCGGATTGCTTGAGGTAATAGAAATAATAAAAGACCTCCGGTCGGAGGGGGATGCTGTGGATCTTGAACAAAATAACAACACCACAGAGAAGACGAAAGGTGTTGGGTACTAGACTACCGAGTGGAACACCAAAAAAGTTACAAACATCTATAATGAAGGGATGTACAGGGAAGCGCAGACCGGCGGTAAACTGGTCGCGAAAGACACAGAAAGCTCCGCGCGGCGGCCTGTGTGGCCGAGCGGAAGGACCGGCTAAAAGAAGTTTAAAATCAACGGGGATTTCAAAATTATCGGTCAGGATATCAAAGTCACGCTGATCGAATCGTGACTGCATGGTAGTGTACCAAGGGCCGAGGGACTGGTCTTCAGGATGAGAAGAACTAGCCATGGTCCGATCAGAATAAATCGAAAAGGCAAAAAGGCAGAAGAAGGACGACAGCAAGCGAAAAGAGTACCCTGAGAGCGAAAACTGGGGAAAGATATGTAAAGAAAGCACCGGAAACAAGAAACAAAAGAGGAGAACCTTACGAGAAAAAGGAGGGTCAAAGGGAGAACACCGGGGATCGCCGGAAGCAGGAGAACACGATGCCGGAGCTCTAGAACGCGAAGGATAACCGGGGGCACGCTAAAGAGGAAGTGAGACGACGGAGGAGAAAACGAAGATTTTATAGGGTGGAGGCTGGGGCGACCACCACCGTCGGATCCAGGTCACGGGAGCCAAAGCACACATCCAGCCGTTCATTTCAAACCGCCTCGATCTCGTCGCTTGACCATGCCGCCGCCGTACGATGATGGCAGTGCGCCACGTGGCAGTCAGCCATTCGATGCATTTAATGAGCGCATGCTCCACCTTAATGTCGGAGATTGGCGTAGATTACGAGGAGATTTGAGGGATGTTGCTGTTGACCAACCTTACGGCCATCCCTGCGGAAGGCCGAGCGGAGGTAATGGCACGAAGGAGCCGCCCGGCTAAACTCGCAGTCCAGTCAGTCGGACTAATCGCCTCCTTCGACTAGACTTGAAGGAGAGGCAAGTGATCCGGCGGTAAGAACAGGGGACCCCCGTTCTGAGGAGTCGACGCCACGTGGAAGTCAAAGTGCCAGGTGGTCGATAGTAGAGGGATGAACCGACCGGACACTCGAGAAAAGTTTGGATCAATAGGCCGATCAGATAAGGGTTGGGCGACCGGAGGGAGTCGGGGCCCCGACGCTCATGGAATAGGATCGTAGGGCCGAGTGGAGGGCAAGCTTGGCCGAAGACATAAGGTAGCATACTGCTAACAGTCTCCACAAAGCATATTACCGAGAATCTCCCAAGTAGACCACTATATATGTCCGACCAGACGTAAGGCGGAGGCTGGCCGGCCGGACGCCTGGCAGGGAGTAAGGGGAAAAGGACGGGACATCTTTTTCTGACAGCGGGCATGTTCTACGTTCAGGCCATACTCCAGATCCTATGACAGAAGGATCCGCTGTCCCATCAGAGACGTGCTCAAACTGTAGCAGTATGGTGTCAGGTAAGCTTCTCTGACAAGCCCACACTACGGTATGGGGAAGGACACGTGTACATCTCGGTATGTGAACACTCGCTTCTCCACAGCCCTATATAAAGGCCCTCACCCTTCGCCTGAGGTACCCATGCTACGATATTTGGAGCCACTTCTTCGTTACTTGCTTGCCTGACTTGAGCGTCGGAGGGTCGTCGCCGGGAACCCCTTCCCAGCCCGACTTCTGTGCAGGTTTATCGAAGGCCCGTGCGGACAGTCAGGAGACCTACGTTAGCCTCTTGAAGAGCGCCACGTGCCCAGCGTCCGTTGATTTAGCTTTCGGACAGGATCAGCAAGTTAGAAATATTGTCGAAAATTTTCTTTGAATATTCTTTTGAATTGCAAATTATGTTATCGAAAGAATTTTGTGAAATAAAGTCTATAAAGTCAAAAGAAATAGCTTGTCGATTAAAGTATCTGGACAAACTATTAATAGAAATTAACATGATACAATTTATTGCATATTTAATATTTGTTGCTTTAAATCTGAAAAAGTGTGATTTAAGAAGTTATGATATATTAAAATAGAAATTTAAAACTTTCTGATAAAAGCATTAGAATAAAATATATAAATAAATAAATGCATAAGAAAATTTCTTTTAATGTTATCAATTTTCTTAAATTTTCTTGCATAAAGTTTTGGGCTTAGAAAGATTTTTTTTGGCGAAAACTTAGAAATTTTTCAAAAGTCATTTTTGACTTAGAAATTTTTCCTTGACTAGGAAATATTTTCCAGAAAATCATTGAAATAAGTTTTTATAATTTTTCTAAGTGTCAACCCTTAGATTTTTCTTCTCCTAAGTCTAGGGGGAGGTAGAAATTGAAAATTGGAATTTTTTTAAATTTAATTTTTCTATCTTGTTGCACGTTATTACAATATAAATAGTTTAATTTTCATGTCTATTTTGACCCTAGCTTAACTTGGGTTGATCACATCAAAAAGGGGGAGATTGTTGGAACCCCAAGGTTGTTTTGGTGTGATCGATTAACAAGTTAAGTTAGGTCTTGTATTGTTTTAACCTTGTGTCTAAGTGTGTAGGAGCTTAAGAGCACAGGTACTCGAGCGGAAGACGCAGCTAGTGAGAAGGACGGTACGTGGTGCGTCCGAGGGACGAGGCACTGCGGAAGAGTACCCCGGTGGACGAGAAGGAAGCGTTCGGTGGTTCCGAGGGACGAAAGTCAGAGCGGAAGATTGCTCGGGGAGCAAGAGACGCAGCTAGCGAGAAAGTCGGTACGGGGTGCGACCGAGGGACGAAGACTGCGGATGAGTATGCTGGTGGATGAGAAGGAAACATGCGGTGATTCTGAGGGACGAGAAGCCGGAGTGGAAGGCTGCTCGAGAAGACCGGAAGATGGGTTCAGGTGAGCCCTATTCCGGATGGCAGAGATCACCCAAGCGAGCGGATCCGAAGCAGAAGACCCGGACCGAGGCGGGACTGAACCAGAGAAGAGGTCCCGGATAAAAAGTCAACTGCTATTGACTTTTTGCTCTGGGGCGCCCGGAGCAGTCCGTGGCACTCGAAATGCTTCCGGGCGCTCGGACTTGACTTTTGACCAGGATTAAGATTTGACTCGATCTGATCGTTGGGGGATAAAGTTTATCCTTCTAGGGCGCACGGAACCCTTCGGGGCGACCTGACCAAGGCTATAAATATAGCCTTGGTCCAGAAGCTTTTGAACGAACTCATTACTTGTAATTCCAACGTTTGTGCATTTCTAGTTGTAGTTGAGCTTCTGTTTTCTGTGCTTTAACGCTGTAAGAGGCTTCTCCGCCAGAAGGAGTTTTAGTACTTAATCTTCCTTGGATTAACAACCACATTGGTTGTAACCAAGTAAATATCTTGTGCCTCGTCTTTTAATGTTTTATTTATTTGCTCTGTTTATTATGCAAGTGTTAGCTTAAAGAGTTCGAGAAGGGTTGTCTTTCTTTTTATTTTTGCAGGATGTCCAACCTCCTTCTAGCCGGCCCAACGGTTCTACAAGTGGTATCAAAGTCGAGACGCCTCAGAAGAACTAACCGCTGTCTGAAGCAACAAAACAATGGCCGGAGCTAGCGACTACCCACCAACATTCGAGGGGGTGTTTTCTTCCTAGAAGCAACAAATGGAGGTATATTTGAATTAAGATTTTGGTATTTCTTTAATATTAAAATGTGGTTATGAAGCACCAAAGACAACGAATGGAGAAAAACTCGATCTACGCCTTTGGAAAAATAAGCAACGTGACGAGTCAATGGCAAACGGTCGAGCAGAGTTTCATATTTTAACCGTAATACCAAATGAAGATCTTGATAGAGTTGGCGAATATAAAAGCGCAAAAGAACTTTGGGAGAAATTCTTGAAGCTCTACGAAGAACCTTTGGAAGCCGACAACTCAATGGACTCCAAGCCGTCGACAGAACAGTCCGAGAATGAAGAAATTGGCGAAACTGCCGAAGTTCATCCTAAGGACACAGAAAGTCCTTCTTCAATGAGCATCGATGAAGGGGGAGAATCTTAGGAAGAAAGTAATTCAACAGGGGGAGAACCAACGACCAATGAGGTAAGTAAGGTATGACCTCTACCCTCTGAACAACTGGTTAATTCAATAGAAAAGTTGCCTAAAGATTTTTGCGATTTAAAAATTGAATTATCGAAAGAGTGCTTCAGTTTACCAATCATTTTGAAAGAATTTTGCAAATTAAAAAATATTTTGACAAAAGAATTTTGCAAGTTAGAAATTTTACCGAAAGACTTTTGTGAATTACAAAATATTTTTTCGAGAGAATTATGCAAATAAGAAATATTATCAAAAGAATTCTTCGAATTGTAAAATGTTTCGACGAAAGATTCTTACGAATTACAAAATATTTTGATAAAATTTTTTTGCAAGTTAGAAATATTGCCGAAATTTTCTTCAAATATTCTTTTGAATTACAAATTATGTTATTGAAAGAATTTTGTGAAAGAAAGTCTATAAATTCAAAAGAAATAGCTTGTCGATTAAAGTATCTCGACAAAATATTAATAGAAATTAACATGATACAATTTGTTGTGTGTTTAATATTTGTTACTTTAAATCTGAAAAAGTGTGATTTAAGAAGTTATGATATATTAAAATGGAAATTTAAAACTTTCTGATAAAAGCATTAGAATAAAATATATAAATAAATAAATGCATAAGAAAATTTCTTTTAATGTTATCAATTTTCTTAAATTTTCTTGCATAAAGTTTTGGGCTTAGAAATATTTTTTTTGGCGAAAACTTAGAAATTTTTCAAAAGTCATTTTTGACTTAGAAATTTTTCCTTGACTAGGAAATATTTTCCAGAAAATCATTGTGATACGGTTGGTAATAGAGGGGCCCAAGAGGAAAGGATTAGAAAAGTCAAGGCCATGTGGCGGTCAAAAGTCAAGAGGAGGTGGCAGTCAATAGTCATGGCGACTTGGCGGTCAAAAAGTCAGGCTGACGGGGCAGTCAGAATTCAGCATAGGGGGTAGCCAAGGGTCAGACAGACCTGTTGATCGAAGGAGCAAAGTTGTAGGAGAATGAGGAGAGAGGACATGCGAAGCACGGAAGCAGGTCGGGATCAGCAGAACCAGGCGGAAGCAAGTCGGGATCAGTAGAACCAGGCGGAAGCAAGTCGGGATCGGCAGAACCAGGCAGAAGCGGGTAGGGATCGGCAGAGCTGAGCAGAGTCAGCTCGATCTACAGGTCTACGGTGGAAGGCCAGGAAATACAAAGCGCAGGATACAAGTCGGCATCGGCAGGGCTGTTTAGGGGAAGTCCGATCTATAGGCCTGCGATTCAAAGAACCGGAAGTATAGGCCAATGGGTCGGAAGCGGCAGAGCTGATCAGAAGCAGCCCAAGCTACAGACCTGCGGTTGAGGGCCATGAAGTACAAAGCGCAGGATACAAGTCGGCATCGGCAGGGCTGTTTAGGGGAAGTCCGATCTATAGGCCTGCGACTCAAAGAACTGGGAGTATAGGCCAATGGGTCGGAAGCGGCAGAGCTGATCAGAAGCAGCCCGAGCTATAGACCTGCGGTTGAGGGCCAGGAAATACAGAGCGCAGGATGCAGGTTGAAGATCAGCGTAGCTGTGTCTAGACAGCTAGGGCTGCAGGTCTGCGAGTTGGAGGCCCAGAAATGCGAACCACGGGTGCAGGCCGATGCAGGACACAATGGATCGGAAGAGCTAAGTAACACGGGTGCGGAGAATCTCAACGGTCCGCCGAGGAGAGTCATTACATATCAACACTGCGGGCGAAAGCGGAGATTCCTAAAACGAAAAGATGCCCTCATAACCAGTAGTAGCCTGCCAGCTGTCCCCCACTACAAGACAAAATCCATGTACAAAGGCGGAGGTTCCAAAACGGAAAGATGCTTGCACAACAAATGGCAGTACGACAGGTGTCCGGAACTAGGCGACAAAGCCCAGCGTCTAACGTTTTTTCTGACAGGATGGCAGGTTCCAAAAGGAGGAGGCATAAAAGGCGAGAAATCCCTCGTATGCAGGTACGCGCACATATTCCTTCGTCACTTTTTTCCACAACTGTTTTCCTTCTTCTTCTCTCTGTTCTTTCTGGGGAAAAAGGATCTGACTTGAGCGTCGGAGGGCCTGATCCGGGGACTTTTTCCCTGGGTTTCGGTCTCTAACGTGAAGGGGGGAGATTGTCTGAGTGTGTGCAGGGTCCTGTGGCAGCGTCAGCCACCCGTGGGAGCCGAGTCATCTTCTACGACCTTCCGTCAACCATCGGGACACCTCGACCAGCCTCCGTCCGACTCAGCCTCCGGACGGGATCAAATTTGGCGCCGTCTGTGGGAAACACAACAGCCTGATCCGGATCGTGAAGATGGAGGACTCTGGTCGAAGTTCCAGCAGGAGGATTAACGTCACCATGACCGCGGGGGAGCTCTTCAAGGAGGTCAGGAAGCAGGCCGCCTCTGAAAAACAAGGAACGGTTTCACGACCTCGCCTGGCGCCCGAAGCATCTAGAGGGCCAGCTCCTGCCTCCGACAGGGGCTCAAAGAGGAAGCAGCAGGAAGAGCTCCCTCGTGCTTCATTTCGGGAACCTCGCCGCAACTATCGTCGAGCCGAAGCCCGTGATCACAGTCCAAAGAAAGAGGAGCCGCCGGCGTCGGTGGCGGAGAGCTCTCTACATCCACCGCGGGACTCAGGAAAGGGAAAAGCTATAATCCCTGCCGGAGATCTGCCTGAAGATCCGGATGACAAGGTACCCTTCTCGGCTCATATCCTGAGGGAAAGCCTGCCCAAAGGATATCAAGCCCCGAACATTGGAGAATACGATGGGAGCAAGGACCCGGAAGAGCACCTGAGGAAGTTTAAGAACGCGGCTATCTTGTATCAATACAGCGACGCTGTCAAATGCCGAGTGTTCCTACACACCCTGTCCGGGTCGGCACAAAAGTTGTTTGATGGATTGCCCCCAGAGTCCATCAATCGCTTCGTGGATTTCAAAACGGCCTTCCTGCGCCGTTTCGCCAGTAGTCGTAAGTATCAAAAAACCGACCACTGCCTGTTTGCTCTCAAGCAGGATTCGACCGAGCCCTTGCGGAGCTACATCAACCGGTTCAGTCAGGTGGCCAATGACGTCCCCTCCGCCACCTCAGAAATACTGATGAGCGCCTTCTCCCACGGATTGCGAGAAGGGGAATTCTTCAGGGACCTCATCAAAAACCCCGCCCGGAGTTTTGACGATATGGTAGAGAAAGCTTCTTGCTACATCAAGGTGGAAGAAGCGCAGGCCGCCAGGCGGAAAGCCGAAAAGACGGTGGCTCCAGGCAACCGACCTGAAAGAAGAGCACCACAGTCAGCCCAGCCCTTCCAGCGCGTTCAACCCAGGCCTGCCCCCAGCCCGCTCAGGGAGTCAGGCCAGCTCCGCGCCCAGGCCGGACCAAGGGGGCACCATATTGCACATATCATCGGTCCAGACGCACGATCTCGAATCGCCCACCCGCCGTGACTCGTGCGAAGCCGGAGCGTGGCTTGCCTCCCGCTGGCGCCCAAATACGTAGAATGGAGGAAGAACGGCCGCACCGAAAGGCAGCCCGGCCGACCTAGCCGCCCATCCAACCAAGCCGCCCTCAAGATCAAGAGATGCCGAGAACCGATAACCGGGCAACGCGTTGTGCAGAGAGATTGGTATGATTTCGGAGGGCCCACCGACGGGACTCGTGCCGAGCCCGCAAGTCGCACGTTCGGTGGTTGTATGTGGAGCCGGGATGCACCACGAAGGTGCATCCGCCCCTCATTAGCTTCGACCACAAGATTTGAGGGTCCGAGCGCCCACGATGATGCCTCATAATCGTGGTTATTATAATGTACGAGTGGCTCGGGTCTTTGTGGATACCGGGAGCTCGGTCAACATTTTATTCAGGGCTGCGTTTGAGGAGATGCAGATCGACGCCGCTGAGCTCCAACCTGTAACTACTTCCTTGTATGGGTTTACAGGTAATGAAGTCAAGCCCATGGGTCAGATCAAGCTGGCCATTTCCATGGGCACTGAGCCATTGGTGCGCACGCGGAGGAGCACCTTCATCGTGGTGGATTCACCTTCCTCCTATAATGTCATCCTGGGAAGGCCAGCCCTGCATGAGTTTCGAGCTGCCGTCTCCACCTATCATCAAAAGATCAAATTCCCGGTTGTCGAGCAGGTCGGAGAAGTAAAGGGAGAGCAGAGGGTGTCTCGAAGCTGCTACATCGATATGGTCCGGGTGGAGGCGCGCAAGAGCCGGCGGACTCAGGATGGCGGTGTACATGCCATCCAGGAGGAGCCTCTGCCTATTGCTGAGGAGCCTGTCTCCTGCGAAGATATTCAGCTGCATCCTGACAGAGCTGAGAGCATCACCCGCATTGCTAGTGACCTGTCGCCGGAGCTGAAGTCGGAGCTGATACAATGCCTGATCCGCAACAGAGACGTCTTTGCTTGGTCCCCGGAAGAACTGCCCGGAGTCAAACCAGAAGTAGTTGAGCACAAGCTGCATACTATACCCGAGGCCAAGCCAGTCAGGCAGAAGAAGAGAAACTTCTCCGCCGACCAAAATAAGATTATCCGGGCTGAAGTGGATCAGCTCAGGAAGGCAAGACATGTTCGAGAGGTGCAATTCCCATCCTGGCTTTCCAACGTCGTATTGGTGAAGAAGCCCAACAACAAGTGGAGGGTGTGCATAGACTTTCGCGACCTCAACAAAGCCACCCCCAAAGATTGTTACCCACTCCCGCGGATCGATCAGGTGGTGGATTCAACTGCTGGCTGTGAAAGGATATGCATGATGGACGCTTATCAGGGATACCATCAGATACCCCTGGCTAAGGAGGATCAGGAGAAGGTTAGTTTCATAACAGCTGATGGTTCTTTCTGCTATACTGTCATGCCGTTTGGGCTCAGGAACGCTGGAGCTACCTACCAAAGGATGATGGATAAGGTTTTTCGGGGTCAGATCGGGAGGAACGTAGAAGTCTATGTTGATGACATCCTGATCAAGTCCCCCCTGGCGTCCAGTCTGATAAAAGATGTAGAAGAAACCTGTGGGACTCTGAGGCAATATGGGGTAAAGCTGAATCCCTTGAAATGTCTGTTCGGGGCCAAAGGAGGGAAGTTTCTGGGCTACTTGGTGACTGAACGAGGGATAGAAGCCAATCCTGAGAAGGTTCAAGCACTTCGTGACATGCAGATCCCTCAGAATCTGAAGGAAACACATAAGCTGGTCGGCCGGATAACAACACTATCCCGATTTATCTCCAGATCTGCAGATCGAGCTGTGCCCTTCTTCAAAGTGCTCAGGAAGGCAGCCAAGTTTCAATGGACGGAGGAGTGCACACAGGCCTTGGAGGAGCTAAAGCAATACTTGGAATCCTTACCGTCGCTGTTTAAGCCTGTTGTGGGAGAGCCTCTTTGGGTCTACTTGTCAGCTACCCCTGAGGCCGTGGGGGCTGTGCTGGTTAAGGAGCAGGACAATGTACAACGGCCAGTGTATTTTTTCAGTCATCTATTGAAGGGGGCTGAGTCTCGGTATACGTCCCTAGAAAAGTTGGTTTACGGACTTGTTCTAATGGCTCGACGTCTCCGACCGTATTTTCTGGCGCATCCCATCACCGTCCTGACAAACAGTACTATGGGCCGAGCTCTCACCAAGGTGGAGGTAGCGGGTCGGCTTATCAAATGAGCGACAGAGCTAGGGGAATATGATATACAGTATCAGCCCCGAACCGCGATCAAAGCACAGGCTCTGGCGGATTTCTTGACAGAAGTTTATCAAGCAGATTTGGAGGAGGTTTGGAAGGTTTACGTAGACGGGTCGGCTACCCATCGCGTAAGTGGTGTAGGCGCACTTCTAATATCTCCGCAGGGAGACATTATGCAGCTGGCTGTGCGGCTAAATTTCAGAGCTACCAACAATGAGGCGGAGTATGAAGCCCTACTGGCAGATCTGCAAGCAGCTCGGCATGTGGGGGCAAGCAAGGTCGTAATATACTCAGATTCACAGCTAGTAACTCAGCAGGTGGTCGGGCATTTCGAAGCAAACAATGAAAAGATGCAAGTTTACAAGGAAGCCTATGAGAAGATGAGAAAAGATTTTAAAGAGGTCACAGTCACCAAGATTCCCAGGGCTGAAAACGAAAGAGCGGATGAGCTAGCTAAAATGGCCAGCTCCCTGACTACTTGGGTGCTGGATAGATCTATAGCGCAGACCTTCCTTATAGCTCAGCTCGACCTGTAAAATAATCAGGGAGGAGTAATTGATTGGAGGGCGCCCATAATGAGTTTCCTCCAGCAGGGGATTATACCCACCAACCTAGAAGAGGCACGTATGCTCAGGAGGCAAGCCCATTCTTATATCATGATTGGAGATCAACTCTACAAAAGGTCTTTCTCTAGACCTCTGCTCAGATGCTTGAATATGGAAGAAGCGGATCAGGCCTTACGGGAGATACACTTGGGATGCTGCGGTAATCACGCGGGTGGGAGAACGCTGGCTCGGAAAGTACTATTGGCCGGATATTTCTGGCCTACCTTGCAGAAGGACGCACAGAAGTTGGTGAATACTTGTCTGTCATGCCAAAGGTACCAGAATCTGACGCACCGACCTACAGAGCTGCTGAGAACTTCTATAGTATCTTTCCCGTTTGACCAGTGGGGTATGGATATAGTAGGTCCTTTCCCGATGGCTACGGGGCAAAGGCGTTTCTTACTGGTAGCAGTGGATTACTTCTCCAAGTGGGTGGAAGCGGAAGCTCTGGCTAAAATCACTGAAGATGCGGTGATTCAGTTCTTATGGAAGAATATCTTTTGCAGATTCGGCTTGCCTCACAAACTGGTGTCAGACAATGGTAGGCAATTTCAAGGGCGCAAGATACAAAATTGGTGTAAGGGGTTCGGCATAACTCAGGCCTTCACTTCGGTGGCGCATCCACAAAGCAATGGTCAGACAGAGGTAGTCAACCGAGAAATAGTGCGGGGGCTCAAAGTCAAGCTGGATCATACGGGAGGCAGTTGGGTGGATGAGCTGTCAAGCATTTTATGGGCCTATCGTACAACACCCCGGGAAAGTACAGGTCTGACACCTTTCCATTTAGTATACGGTAATGAAGCAGTGGTGCCCCTGGAGGTCGGGATACCGTCCATGAGAAGAACGATGTATGACAAAGGGAATGCAGAGCGACGGCTGGCTGAGCTAGATTTCATCAGTGAAATCCGGGAACAAACAGTTGCCCGGCTGGAAGCATATAGACAAAGGATGAGACAGAATTATAAAAGAAGGGTGATCCCTCGTTTCTTCGGAGAAGGAGACCTAGTCTGGAAGCAGGTGAAGCCCTTAGGGGAAGTGACAAAGCTGGCGCCACAATGGGACGGACCGTACAAAGTCATCAAGAAGCTGGCCTCAGGGGCCTATTATTTGCAGGATGCTCAAGGAAGGAATCTAGACCGACCTTGGAGTGCTAACTACCTACGGCCCTATCGAGTGTGAGGGGTGCCGACCCTATGGGTATGAGCCAAGTCAGCCGAGGGTTCCGGAGACGGTGGGATAGTCAATCAAAAATTCGAAGAGGCATGTGTACGTGTAAAAATTTCTCAATTTAAAGTGGCTAGTACAGATCATTTGAAAGGAGCAAAAATCTCGTCCGGAAAGCCCTGAATGATTTGATCGTGATCCAAAAAGTCTGCTGGGGGGATAGAGCTCAAGAAGCCCTGTGCATGCAGTTGCCTGATAACTCCAGCCGCCGTGTGTGGCACGGTCGCAGCAAAGCGTGCCCCAGCCTAGGATAGAAATTCGGGAGAAGTCAGATACGACATTCGGCTTCGCAGGCAACGAGCCTCCATTCCTTCTTGATAGACGGTTAAGGCGGTGGATACTCCAGTTAATGCTGCCCGGGACTGTGACAGCTCTGCTTTCAGCGCCCTTAATTCTGCTGCTTGAGTTTCCAGTTGAGCTGCCTGAACTTCCAATTTCTCGCTCCTCTCTTGCAGAAGGGTATCTCTGGACTGTATCACCTGAGCTTGGTGGGCAAGTTGCTGCTGATACCCTGCCTCAGATGCAGCCCTCTCCTCCCTCATAGCTCGGAGCTCATCCTTCACCTGTATCAGGGACCGTTTCTGTCGGTCGGTCTGATTGGTTAGGGCCTGAACCTTCGCTCGCAAAGCATAACTGGCTTGGGTGGGATCGTTCAATTGCAACTCTAATTCAGAGACTCTCTCCTGGAGTTCCTTGCTTTCATGATGAAGGGTGTGGAAAGATTGGTTCAGCACTAAGGATTCTGCATGAGTCTGGAGGAAAGATATAACCCTCAGTTAAGGCCAACCACTATCCGGTGTAAGGAGAAGAGTACTTACTTTAGCCCAGCACTTCGAGAACCTATCCATCTGGACTAATGGCGGCGCGTTACCCATTTGATCCATGCTCTCCGCCCACAAATTGCCGAGGCAGCCTTTCATCATCAGAAGACTCGTAGGGGCATCAGACCGCCGAGCCAGAGCAGCTTCAGAGGGGATGGTGGTCCTGTAACGGTGGCGGGCGGAGAAGGAAGGTTGAGAAGGGCCGGCGTCAGCACCAGGAGGGGCCGGAGGTGGCTCGGGAACGGGCTCAGTGGGCACCGGGTTTTGATGATCGCCGGGGCTGTCTCCCTCTGCAGCAGTAGGAGCAGAGCGGAACGCAGCTGGTCGCCCCCTGTAGGGGTTAGGAGACTGCCAGATGAGGGAAACAGAAGTAAATAGGGAAGTAATGTCAGAGCCAGTCATGACAGTAGCAAGGGGCAGTGTGGTCATATAAAAAACAGAGGAAGTCAGACCTGGTCTTCGGCGCCGCCTGTGAAGCAGGGGCTGGTTATCAGAGTCAGAATCATCAGAGCGAGGCTGACCCGGTGAAGAGGCTGCCGCACCCCTGTCTGTGGCGCCCCGGCCGGATGAGCTCGGACCTGCGTGATGAAGAGCTGCGCGACCACGTCCGGATGCCCGCGAGGCTCCTCTGAAGGCGCGTCTGGCCGGGCGAGTAGCTTGGTCCCGACCTCGGCTCGAGGCGGCAGGGGAAGGAGAAGCGGCGTGTGAGGCAGGGCCGGGAGCAGGTTGAGTAGCTGCCCCAAAGGAAGCGGATCCGAGATGAGGAAGCAGCCTCTTATCCAAGATCGCACGACCGCGCCGCATTATCTCCAGGTCATCGAGGGGCAGAGGCAGAACCTCCGACGCACGATGCAAAACTTCAGCTGACGGCACCAACACGAGAAGTCACTCTCACAGGGAAAGTGATCGAAAAGAAGGCATTCAACACGAACTTACCTAAGGAGCGCGGTGTGTCAGAGGTACATCGGCTTAGCCTGAAGAAAGAAAGTAGATCTTTAGATAGCAGTCTCGTCAGATTCAAGCGCCAATCCTCCATTTGAGAAGCAGCCGTGGCATAAGAGAGGTCCATGTGGAATTCGTCCAGCGCTGGAGTCATAGGCAGTTCAGGTTGCTAATGCATGGGCCAGTCTGTTTCCTCCGGAAACCGGAGAAAAAAGAACTTTTTCTTCCAGTTAGCACTGGGAGGAGGAAGAGGAGAAAAGAAAGCAGTCTGGCTGCGAGCTTGGAGATCAAAGAGACCATCGGCGCGCCGAACGAGAGCGAAGAAGCAATGAAAAAGGGGAGCTGACCAGGAAACCTCACAAACTTCGCAGAGTATTACGAAGCCACATAGAATCTTTATGGAATTGGGAGTTAGCTGACCTAGGGGAATCTTAAAGTAGTGACACACTCTAGACAAAAAAGGATGAGGGGGCAGACGAAGGCCAGATACAAATTGTTCAGTAAAGAAAGTACACGAACCAGGCGGAGGGTCGAAATACAGGTTCACACCAGTAGGGATGATGGGGCGAAAGCTAGTAGGGATTTCGTAAGTATACCGTAGGTCATCCCAATCTAATTCAGCGAAAGTTGAAGCGCCTGGGAAATGTCCCACCAACAAGGAGACCCAAGAAGGAGAAGCCATTGCAAGGAAGATTACCTCAGGAGGTAGAAAGAGCAAACGAAAAGGAGGGCCTGAGGAAAAAAGGAAGGAGCGCGGCGTGATCTCGGAGAAAGTCAGTCGGCGGCAGCGACGCTTGGGTGCTCCGTGGTGGCGGCGAACCATAAGGAATGGGAAAAAGCAAGGAGATACTTATAGGTATGCTAGAGGAAGGATATTCTCGTACGTTAACAGCGGATGGTGGATACAGGAGCGGAAATGGACAAGGAGTGCTCTGTGATGAGCTTCGGAAATATAACCAGAGGGCATTATGGGAAAGGCGAGGGCTCGAAGCACGAAGCGTCCCCTAAAGGAGTCGCTCCAACCAAGACAAAAGCATACGGAAGAGCCAGCAGGGAGATAGGTAGTGCAGGTCAGCAGGCTTCAGGGACATGCGAGGTAAAAGTTGGCCCTGGCCGGGCTAGGTATAAAGGCAGCTACCGAAGGAAGAGCTACGTGGCCGAACAAAGCGAGCAAAATGAGCAAGGGCGAGTAGGTTAGCATAGATCTACTAAAACCACGGACGACCTACTAAGGAAAGAAACAAGTTAAGGATGCATGAAGGGGAAGTGAGACAATTATCCGAAATTCAATACGACCATACGATCAAGTACAATCATGAAAGGTTCAGCATCAACACCCAAAAGGTGAACATTACAACACATCGCTCGTCATACAATATCCGGGAGAGAATGCGCAGAATCAACAGAAGCCGAAGGAAGGAGCCCGGGGTCGGCTGGCGCTATATCGGAAGACGCAGGATCAGCGGACGCATCAGATGCAGCAGCAGGAGGGGCCTGGGCAGAAATTTCCCCGGGAGCTGGATCGGCCGCAGGCGGCAGAGCCTCCAAAAGGAAAAGTCCCTCATCTGCTTCGAAGGACGGGAAGGTTTCCTGCGGCAATTCCCTGGTTAGGCGAGCTGTGTCCAGGAAGGTGGCAGGAGGTGCCGAACGAAGGAAGCCTTGCTCAAAGGCTTGTCTGACCCCACCAGCGGCCCCATGACAGAGCAACAAGACCATCCAGCGTCCTAGCTTATGGAGAAAGAAGGAAGAGCGAACGTAGGCCAGTCTGTACGCCTTTAGCCGCTCTGATTCGCCAGCCCGGTACACCTCCAAACTGTTCCGATTCCCCTCAGCTTCAACGCGGGCCAAGGATAAATCGCTCTGGCCCTGAGTAGCTGTTTCCTGGGCCTTCAAGAGAGCCGCTTGCAAGGATTGGAGAGTGGCTTGGCACGCTTCCCACTGAGTTCGCATGGTCGCTTCTCGGGCAGCGGCAGCACTAGCCAGGGCCTGGGCATCGACCAACCACATTTGCAAGAGCTCCTGACCTTGCCGTAGAAGCGTCAACTCCTCTGATTGGGAGAGCAGCTCTGCCTCTTTGTCTTTCAGCTCCGAAACTGTCGCTTGACGATGATTTGTTTCAGAAGCCAGGGAAGACTCACTTGTCTTCAAAGCCGCCTCCAACTGTTGAAGTTTATCAAAGGTAGCATGGGAAATGGCCCGAGCAGAGGCCGCCGACTCCCCGACGGCACGCAAATAGGCATACAAGCTTCCCAGAGAAGGCTCAGGAGGAGCGGAGGAAGCCGCAGGGTGCTCAAGTTCCTGAAGACGTGCCTTGAGCACCGTGTTCTCTCGCTGAAGCTCGGTGGCTCGCTGCACGACGCTCAGACTCGCGGAGCAGGTCTACAAGTGGCCAGAAGAAGAGAAGGGGGGTTACATAAATACACGGATACAAGGAAAAAGAAGAGAAAGGACTTACCGCGACCAGGGAACGAGCAATTTGATCGAATTCCCCCAAAGGAGAACCGCCCTCCCAGAACTGCTGGCTGGCTAATTGCCAGGAGATGGCCAGGTCCCCAAAGAAGTCGACCCTACCGAAGATAGGCGACGAATCAGCAGCAGGCGTGTAGGCCGAATCGGTCTCCGAAGGGAGCCTCCAGAACGCTTCAAAGGCTGGGTCTGCAGGTGGCGGGTTCAAAGTCGGCATGGCCGAGCTCAAAGTCGGCATGGCCGAACTCACAGGAACGAAAAGAGGAGAGGCCGAGGGAGTCAGTGAGTCCGGGGGCTGGTCGCCAGAGGACGAAGGCGGGGCAGGGAACATACTCTGGATTGGCGCAGACGCAATTAGGTCCAACGGTGGGTCTGCCACCTCCGGATCAGAGGCCTTCTCCTGGACCAAGCTTGCCTCTTGGACCGAGCTCGTATCCGAGGACCGGGTGGGGGAAGAAAAGCTCACTACACGCTGGCGGCGAGGAGGTGGAGGAGAAGTGGCAGTGACTGGGGCCGTTCTTTTACCTTTGCGTGCCAGGCGCAGCTTCATAGTTGGAGGGAGAAGAGGCACTTGTCCTGCAGGTGATGGCTCAGTTGTAAACTGGTCAGAGATGCGAGGCAGGGCTGAGTCCGCAGGGTTAAGCGGAGGTGGTTCAACCAGCATCGGGGCCTCCTCCGCATCAGAAGACTGGGTCTCCGAAAGCTGCGAACCGGCGGCAACGGCGGGATCGGAAGGTAGGCCTTGCGTCAGCTCTTTGTTCAGAGCTTGCAGAACGGCCACCGCGGGCGTCTCTTGGCTGGCAAAAGAGCGGAGTAGGGCGGCCACTACAAGAATAATGGGAAAAAGACACCTCAGTTAGCGAAGAGTGGTATATAAAAAGTAACGTCTTACCAAAAGGAGCTCCGATTTCTGCGGAGACAGGACTAAGACCAAAAGCGTGCAGAATGCCTTCCAGCATCAGCACAGACAGGCGAACAACAACACCACTTAGCTTAACCGCAGCTGCGGAGCAGGCAAGTTCGTGAACATACGAAGGGAGGTCCGAAGCGGAGAAAGAACGCCATTGAGAAGGCCCTGTTAAGGGGGCAGGGGATTTGAGGAAGAAAAAGCGAGATCTCCAGCCTTTATTGGAAGAGGGTAGGTCATCGAAGAGCTTCTGGCCCGGCTTGGCCTGGACGTTGAATACCCCCGCCTCGGCTCGCCGGAAGGAATAGAAGTGATGGAATAGTCTGGCGGTCAAGGGAATTTGGTAAATGCGGCACAAGATGATGGTTCCGCAGATCGCTCGGAATACGTTGGGGGCAAACTGAGAGATACTAATATTGCAATACTGACTCAGCTCAGAGAAGAAAGGATGCAAAGGAAAGCGAAGACCACCTAAGACTTGATCCTTAAAGACAGTAATAAACTCTTCGGGGGGGGAGGAAGGATGTTCATCTGTCGAAGGAAGGCGAAACTCATATGCCGGGCCTACCCCCAGGTTGGATTGCAGCGCAGACAGGTCGTGGTGGTCTAAATCAGAAATGTAATGTGAATACCAGAGGGGGTCCTTACCATCCATGGCTGTGAGGAGCAAGCAGGTGAGGGGAATGAAGACGAAAGGGGTCACAGGTCGGGCGCAAGCAGGGGAACGAGGAGTTGCACTGCCAGAAACGACTGCGAACGAGAGGAGGGGGATGGCGAAGCGTCAGAGTAAGGAAAGCGGACTGCCTTTAGGGTTTATAAAGCCCATTCATTCCTAGGAAACATCAAGAATAGAGCCAAGTATCTTTTTGGGGTAACGCGCCTCAACGCCGTCGGATGGGAGATAAGCGCCGAAGGGTGCAAAAGGGAGTCAGATGCTGGCGTCAAGGGGCGTGCGCAGTAAAGGCGTCGGACAGGTGTCATCGCGAGAAGAAACGCATTAAAGATCGACAAGGCAAGGTAATCATGAAGGGGTGTGGCCTCAAAAAAGAAGCATTCTTCGTGAAAAACTCGAGGCTAGGCAGGAAGTTTCATGAAGCTGCAGAAGCCAAGCAATTCAAAAGGGTCGCAGGTAAGACGGGGCAGCGGAAGTGATTGCCAGACCAGAAAAGTAGCAAGCAGGTCTGCGGGGATGTTCCTCGACCGAGCAAGCAGCTCTGCGTAGGTAGCCCTGATCCGAGCAGCTGACCGGGCGCGTCGCGAGAACTGCGAGGTCGTCCTAAGACGCAAGGGCACTGTGGCCCAGGGGTGGAGTAAGGTTCTCACGCTTCCCTCTCTATTTTTAATTCTATACCATGCGTGGTGCGATTGCAGGAAGAAACGAGACGCAAATGAGGAAGCCCGCAGCCAACAATAACGACCAGATTAATTAAAGCAATGAGGCTAGCGTAGGTGGGACGGATGAAGGCGAAGAAGAGCAACGCATGTATACCTTTGCCGTTTGGAGTATTATTACTGGTCTCGGACCAGCGCCATCGCCACCGGTCTCGGACCGGAGTATCATTACTGGTCTCGGACCAGCGCCATCACCACCGGTCTCGGACCGGAGTATCATTACTGGTCTCGGACCAGCGCCATCGCCACCGGTCTCGGACCGGAGTATTCCAGACTCTCGCCCCAGTGCGAGTTATAAGTGAGCTCTGCTCTCACGCCCAACGACCTTTCATGTCGGCTCCCATGCGAGAATTAAAAGTGAGCCCTGTGCTCACGCCCAACGACCTTTTAGGTCGGTAGTCCCAGACTCTCGCCTCAGTGCGAGTTATAAGTGAGCTCTGCTCTCACGCCCAATGACCTTTCAGGTCGGCTCCCATGCGAGAAATATAAGTGAGCCCTGTGCTCACACCCAACGACCTTCGGTCGGTAGCCCCACTCGCCTCGGTCACGAGTTATAAGCGAGGGCTACTCTCACGCCCGACGGCCTTTCAGGTCGGCCCCCATGCGAGAAATAGAAGTGGGCCCTATGCTCACGCCCAACGACCGTTTAGGTCGGTAGCCCCAGACTCTCGCCTCGGTCGCGAGTTATAAGTGAGCTCGCTCTCACGCCCAACGACCTTCAGGTCGGCTCCCATGCGAGAAATATAAGTGAGCCCTGCTCACGCCCAACGACCTTTAGGTCGGTAGCCCCAGACCCCACTGCAAGTTATAAGTGAGCTCTCTCACGCCCAACGACCTTCTGGTCGGCCCATATGAGAAATATAAGTGAGCCCTGTGCTCACACCCACGACCTTCCAGGTCGGTGGCCCAGACTCTCACCCTCGGCGAGTTATAAGTGAGCTCTGCTCTCACGCCCAACGACCTTTCAGGTCGGCTCCCATGCGAGAAATATAAGTGAGCCCTGTGCTCACGCCCAACGACCTTTTAGGTCGGTAGCCCCAGACTCTCGCCTCAGTGCGAGTTATAAGTGAGCTCTGCTCTCACGCCCAACGACCTTTCAGGTCGGCTCCCATGCGAGAAATATAAGTGAGCCCTGTGCTCACGCCCAACGACCTTTCAGGTCGGTAGCCCCAGACTCTCGCCTCAGTGCGAGTTATAAGTGAGCTCTGCTCTCACGCCCAACGACCTTTCAGGTCGGCTCCCATGCGAGAAATATAAGTGAGCCCTGTGCTCACGCCCAACGACCTTTTAGGTCGGTAGCCCCTCGCCTCGGTGCGAGTTATAAGTGAGCTCGCTCTCACGCCCAACGACCTTCCTGTCGGCTCCCATGCGAGAAATATAAGTGAGCCCCTGTCACGCCCAACGACCTTCGGTCGGTAGCCCCTGCACTCGCCTCGGTCACGAGTTATAAGTGAGCTCGCTCACGCCCAACGACCTTCGTGGTCGGTTCCCATGCGAGAAATATAAGTGAGCCCCGTGCTCACGCCCAACCACCTTTAGGTCGGTGCCCAGACTCTCACGCCTCGGCGAGTTATAAGTGAGCTCTACTCTCACGACCAAGGTCGGCTCCCATGCGAGAAATATAAGTGAGCCCTGTGCTCACGCCCAACGACCTTTAGGTCGGTAGCCCCAGACTCTCGCCTCAGTGCGAGTTATAAGTGAGCTCTGCTCTCACGCCCAACGACCTTTTAGGTCGGCTCCCATGCGAGAATCGAAAGTGAGCCCTACCCTCACGCCCAACGACCTTTCAGGTCGGCCCCCACGCGGGGATCAGAAATCAACTCCTCTGCGAAAATCATAAGCGAGCTCGGTGCCTATACCTGACTACCTTTCTGAGGGATGTGCCTCACCTTGAGCGGAGCATTTTCCATAATCAGGTCAGCTACATCTGGCTTTACTTTACGCAAATTTCAAATATGCAGCAAATACGCAGGGCAAAGGATGCGGAACGTCATCTACCCTACTCCTAGAGCGTCAGTATTAACTACGAAATCAGGTTTTGCGCGTTCATTACAGTTTTAAGTCTTAAGCACTATGTCGGTTTTATTATCCAAAATTCATACATGAAAAGGAATCATGAAGCGATTCTTGACTCTTACATACGGGCCAGTTCCTAAAAAAAAATATACTTGCTAGATGAAAATTGAGCAGGAAAGACCATGTCGAAAGGAGACAGATGTACAAGCACCGCAGCACAGTCCAATAAGAAGGTGATACAGCCAAGGCCACAAGCAGGAACGCCGTATGACAAAGGAGCCACTGAGACAACTATCCCCCAGACCAGCTTTGACTCGGGGAAGGAATTGGCCAGGGGGAATGAGCACTGCTGCGTGAAGACCCGTTGGGAGACTCAGGGTCGTTCAAAGCCCGAGGTAGCTGCGCGTGGAGGGAGTCGATGACTGTTTGTTGCCGGGCGATCGTGTCTTGCTTGTCCTCAAGAGCCGCACGGAGGAGAGATAGCTCTGCCTCGTGCTCTCGCTTCAAGCGTTCTTGGAGGCTAAGTTGGCACTGCAGGCTAGCCTGGCATTCCTCTTTCCTTGCCTTCTCCGCATGCACGCAATGCTTTGCGAGACGATACTGATCTTCCATGGAATGCAGGGCAGCCTTCTGGCGATCTCGATCCCGGGACACACTCTCTAGTTCGCGTTCCCTCGCGACAAACAGCGAGGTTAGTTGATCTAGCTGCATTTGGGAGGGCGGTTGGTCAACTTCGTCAGAGGAAGGAGAATGCATCTCGGGAAGAAGAAGCTGGCAGAACGTGGGTTGGCAAAGGAAAAGTAGGGAAGCAGGAATGAAGAAGGATAGAGTAAAGAAGTGGCCGTGAGGCTATTTATAAAGAAGGCGGGTGGCCAAGTCAAAACAGAGGCGTGGGAACGACGCCCCAAGCGACTGGCAACGCAATAAAGGAGGCATGGTATCCCAGGCAACACGACACAAAAGTTGACGCATGGGTCAGGAGGCAGAGTGCGCAGAGATATGCTGAGGTCATATAGATATGCGGAAGTAGAAACATAGAGATATGCTGAAATCACTGAGATATGCTGAGATCACAGAGATATGCGGAGGTCTAGTCAGTCAGACTATCGTCCTCCTTCGACTAGACTTGCGGGGGAGGCTTGTGATACGGTTGGTAATGGAGGGGCCCAAGAGGAAAGGATTAGAAAAGTCAAGGCCATGTGGCGGTCAAAAGTCAAGAGGAGGTGGCAGTTAATAGTCATGGCGACTTGGCGGTCAAAAAGTCAGGCTGACGGGGCAGTCAGAATTCAGCATAGGGGGTAGCCAAGGGTCAGACAGACCTGTTGATCGAAGGAGCAAAGTTGTAGGAGAATGAGGAGAGAGGACATGCGAAGCACGGAAGCAGGTCGGGATCAGCAGAACCAGGCGGAAGCAAGTCGGGATCAGTAGAACCAGGCGGAAGCAAGTCGGGATCAGCAGAACCAGGCAGAAGCGGGTAGGGATCGGCAGAGCTGAGCAGAGTCAGCTCGATCTACAGGTCTACGGTGGAAGGCCAGGAAATACAAAGCGCAGGATACAAGTCGGCATCGGCAGGGCTGTTTAGGGGAAGTCCGATCTATAGGCCTGCGATTCAAAGAACTGGAAGTATAGGCCAATGGGTCGGAAGCGGCAGAGCTGATCAGAAGCAGCCCAAGCTACAGACCTGCGGTTGAGGGCCATGAAGTACAAAGCGCAGGATACAAGTCGGCATCGGCAGGGCTGTTTAGGGGAAGTCCGATCTATAGGCCTGCGACTCAAAGAACTGGGAGTATAGGCCAATGGGTCGGAAGCGGCAGAGCTGATCAGAAGCAGCCCGAGCTATAGACCTGCGGTTGAGGGCCAGGAAATACAGAGCGCAGGATGCAGGTTGAAGATCAGCGTAGCTGTGTCTAGACAGCTAGGGCTGCAGGTCTGCGAGTTGGAGGCCCAGAAATGCGAACCACGGGTGCAGGCCGATGCAGGACACAATGGATCGGAAGAGCTAAGTAGCACGGGTGCGGAGAATCTCAACGGTCCGCCGAGGAGAGTCATTACATATCAACACTGCGGGCGAAAGCGGAAATTCCTAAAACGAAAAGATGCCCTCATAACCAGTAGTAGCCTGCCAGCTGTCCCCCACTACAAGACAAAATCCATGTACAAAGGCGGAGGTTCCAAAACGGAAAGATGCTTGCACAACAAATGGCAGTACGACAGGTGTCCGGAACTAGGCGACAAAGCCCAGCGTCTAACGTTTTTTCTGACAGGATGGCAGGTTCCAAAAGGAGGAGGCATAAAAGGCGAGAAATCCCTCGTATGCAGGTACGCGCACATATTCCTTCGTCACTTTTTTCCACAACTGTTTTCCTTCTTCTTCTCTCTGTTCTTTCTGGGGAAAAAGGACCTGACTTGAGCGTCGGAGGGCCTGATCCGGGGACTTTTTCCCTGGGTTTCGGTCTCTAACGTGAAGGGGGGAGATTGTCTGAGTGTGTGCAGGGTCCTGTGGCAGCGTCAGCCACCCGTGGGAGCTGAGTCATCTTCTACGACCTTCCGTCAACCATCGGGACACCTCGACCAGCCTCTGTCCGACTCAGCCTCCGGACGGGATCAAATTTGGCCCCGTCTGTGGGAAACACAACAGCCTGATCCGGATCGTGAAGATGGAGGACTCTGGTCGAAGTTCCAGCAGGAGGATTAACGTCACCATGACCGCGGGGGAGCTCTTCAAGGAGGTCAGGAAGCAGGCCGCCTCTGAAAAACAAGGAACGGTTTCACGACCTCGCCTGGCGCCCGAAGCATCTAGAGGGCCAGCTCCTGCCTCCGACAGGGGCTCAAAGAGGAAGCAGCAGGAAGAGCTCCCTCGTGCTTCATTTCGGGAACCTCGCCGCAACTATCGTCGAGCCGAATCCCGTGATCACAGTCCAAAGAAAGAGGAGCCGCCGGCGTCGGTGGCGGAGAGCTCTCTAAGGTTTAGGGTTTACCATGAAGCCTTCTCTACCCCCTCTTTTATAATCCTTGTTCTTGGCAAATAAGGAAATTTAATTAAAAAATTCCTTAATTCTTTTGCCATGAAAAGGAAAATTTTATTTAATTAAAAACAATTTTCCTTTTCTCAATTTACATGGCCGGCCACACCAAAGCTACAAACAAGGAGAGTTTTAATTAATTAAAACTTCCTAATTTGTCTCCAGAAATTTATAAAATTTCTCCAATAATTTAATCCCTTCATGATTGGTTTAAAAAGGAAATTTAATAAATTAAAATCTTTCTTTTAAACATGTGGATAAAAAGAAAGTTATCTCTAAAAATTAAAATCTCTTTTAATATACAAATAAGGAAAGATATCAAATCATTTCTCAATCTTTTGTAGAAACTAATAAAAGAGAATTATTAATTTTTAAACTTTCTTTTAAATCATGAACATGGTTAAAAAGGAAAGTTTTCTTAAAATTTAAAATCCTCCTTTAATCAACAAATAAGGAAAGATTTCAAATTTTAAACTCTCTTTAAACATGTAGATGATTTACAAATAAGGAAAGTTTTACCAAAATTAAAACCATCCTTTTAAACTACAAATAAGGAAAGAGATTAATCTCTTCTCTTAATCTTTTGTAGAAAGCTATAAAAGGAAATTTTTAATTTTTAAACTCTCTTTTAAAATCATGATATCCACATAAGAAATAATTTTAATAAAAATCCTTTTAAATATTCTAGTGGTCGGCCACCTAAGCTTGGGACCCAAGCTTTGGCCGGCCACCAACATGGCTCATCCACTTGGTCTTGGCCGGCCCTAGCTTGGGTTCCAAGCTAGCTTGGCCGGCCCCATTGGATGGGTAAGAAGGTGGGTATGCGGTGGGTATAAATCTCTATATACTAGAGGCTACGATAGGGACCGAGAGGAGGAATTGGTTTTGGTCTCCCGATGAAATTAAGCATCCCGTGTTCGCCCCGAACACACAACTTAATTTCATCAATAATAATTCATTCCACTAAAGAACTATTATTGAACTACCGCACCAATCCCAAATTACATTTTGGGCTCCTTCTTATTATGAGTGTGTTAGTCTCCCTGTGTTTAAGATAACAAATGTCCACTAATTAAGTTACTGACAACTCACTTAATTAATATCTAGCTCCAAGAGTAGTACCACTCAACTTCATCGTCATGTCGGACTATGTCCACCTGCAGGGTTTAACATGACAATCCTTATGAGCTCCTCTTGGGGACATTCTCAACCTAGATCACTAGGACACAGTTTCCTTCTATAATCAACAACACACACTATAAGTGATATCATTTCCCAACTTATCGGGCTTATTGATTTATCGAACTAAATCTCACCCATTGATAAACTAAAGAAATAAATATCAAATATATGTGCTTGTTATTATATTAGGATCAAGAGCACACACTTCCATAATAACTGAGGTCTTTGTTTCTTTATAAAGTCAGTATAAAAGAAACGACCCCTAATGGTCCTACTCAATACACTCTAAGTGTACTAGTGCAATTATATAGTTAAGATAAACTAATACCTAATTACACTACGACCTTCCAATGGTTTGTTCCTTTCCATTATGGTCGTGAGCTACTGTTTATAATTTATAAGGTACTGATAACATGATCCTCTGTGTGTGACACCACACACCATGTTATCTACAATATAAATTAATTGAACAACTTCATTTATCATAAATGTAGACATTTGACCAATGTGATTCTTATTTCTAGATAAATGTTTATACCAAAAGCTAGGTTTTTAGTATACATTCTAACAATCTCCCACTTATACTAAAAGACTAAGCTGCCATATCTGCTGCCATACATCTGATTCCCAACCCTTCAACATGTCCATCAAAAGCTCTCGCCTTAAGGACCTTAGTGAAAAGATCTATAGGTCATCATCTGATGCATTCTAGGCAGCAACAACTTCTCCTCGTTTATACGATTTCTCGTATTGGGTGGTACTTGCGCTCTATTGTGTTTACTTGCCTTTTTAGACTTATGGTTTCTTCGAGTTTGCTACTGCACCAATATTATTACAATAAATTGTAATAATCTTTGGACAAACCAGAAATCATATCTAAGTCTATCTTGAGTTTATTGAGTCATTCAGCTTTTATGGCTACTTCAGAGGCTTGCCATATACTAAACTTCTATGGTGAAGTCCAGAAAAACACCTATGCTTATCACTCTTCCATAGTTATGACTTTACCTCCTAAAGTAAACACAAAACCCCTGTTGGGGTTGCAAGGTTGCAAACATAGTCCCATATTGAAAACACATGGAAAAGATCATGGGTTTATAAGAGAAAGATATCTCCATTGACATGAGGCCTTTTGGGTAGAGCCCAAGAGTAAAACCATGAGGGCTTAGGCCCAAAGTGGACAATATCATGTCATTGTGGAGATATCTAAATTCTTTTCGATCCTACAACCCCGAGGTTGACTTATTATTGTCCCTATCCGATTGGAAGTCAAAATCCATGCAACCCATAAGGACCAAATTAACTGCCTTGTAAGCTAGCATATAATCTCTAGTGCCTCTAAGGTACTTCAATATATGCTTTACTGCAGTCCACTGTCCTTGTCCAGAGTTACTTTGATATCTGCCAACTATGCCCTTGGCAAAACAGATTTCTTATCTCGTGCATAGCATTCATTAGGCTTCCGACAGCCGAAGCATAAAGAACTGCCTTTATTTCCTTTATCTCCTTTGATGTCTACAGAGACATATCTTTAGATAAAGTTACTCCATCCTGAAAAGGTAAGAAACTTTTCTTGGAGTTTTGCATGCTTTAAAACGAGCAAGGATTTTTCCGATGTATGAAGCTTGGGATAAGTAAAATATTCTTTTCTTGCGATCCCTTATTACTTTGATCTCAAGAATATATTCATTCTCCCAAGTCCTTTATATCGAATTATTTGGACAACCATACCCTTACTTCTGACAACATTTTGATATTGTTGCCAACTACCAAAAATGTTATCTACGTATAGTACAAGAAATACCACCACGCTTCCATCACACCTTTTGTATACACAAGACTTATCCGGTTACTAAATAAATCCATAGTTCTGAATTACTTTGATAAACCGGATGTTCCAAGACCTTGAAGCTTTGCCTCAGTCCATAGACTGATTGAGCTTTACACAAGATGCTCTTAGCCCTTTGCAATGAACCCTTCTGGTTGCTTTATATGGATGCTTTCTTCAAGACTTCCATTAAGGAATGCTGTCTTGACATCCACTTGCCAAATAGATAAAAGAATCCGGATAGACTTAAGCATGGCTACCAGTGAAAAAAATTTCCTTTTTCATCAAGCCTTGCTTTGAAGGTTTCTACCTTCCTGTCTATCCTTCTTTTCCTATTATAGACCTTTTACACCCAAAGGCTTTTACACCACTTGGTGGTTCTACAAGCTTCCAGATTTTATTAGAATACATATATTCTAATTCTATTATTCATTACTCTTTGCCAAGATGCTGCATATTTATCTTGGAGTGCTTCGTCATATATCCGGAGATCAGGTTCATGTCCTTTAGGGATCGAGTTCAAAAACTCTCCTAAAACATGAATCTTTTAAGGTTGCTTAACAACCCTCCCACTACGACAAGGCATTTTCTGCAATTGTGTATCATTTGTGATACGTGTTGCAGTTTTCTTGTGGTATCTCATCTTGTACAGTTGGTACTAGATTAGACATGTCTTTTATTATTTCCTTAAGAACAAATTTACTTATGAGCACGTGGTTCATTATATAGTCCTTTTAAAATCATTCATTGATGCTAACAATGACCTTCTGATTTTTAAGACTATAAACCTACTTTTTGTTTATCTAGGATAACTTACAAACAAGTGAACTACTATCCAACTTATCATTATCTCTCTTTAACATATGTGCTGGATTACCCGAATCCGAATATGCTTCAAAATAGACTTACACCTATTCAGCAATTCTATATGAGTAGAGAGTTATGATTTTGGAAGGTACTACGTTCACTTCCGTTTCCAGAGCATATCCTTAAAACAAATTTGGTAAAATAACTCATCATCAATCTACTTATTTCCATAAGAGTCCTATACCTTCTTTCTACTACACCATTCTGTAGAGGTGTACCAGGTGCAGTTAGTTTGGATTGAATCCCTACTTCTGATAAGTGACTCCTAAATTCTCCCAAGAGGTACTTGCCATTATGTTCTTACCATAGTGACTTTTACTTTAACATTTCTCCGCATCAGCCTTGTACTATTTGAACTAATCAAAGTACTTAGTCTTGCGGTACATTAAGTAAATTTATTTGTATCTTGAATAGTTGTCTATAAAATAGACAAAATATTCAATACTACCTCTTATCTGGATAGTCATAGGATCACACAAATCAGAATGAACCGATTTCAACATATCTTTGACTCCATACCCCTTGGACTTAAAAGCTTCTTGGTTATTTTTCTTCCAAGTAAGACTCGCAGGTTGGAAAGATTTCCACTACCAATGAACCCAAAAGTTCATCAGCTACCAATGAATCCTACTCAAGTATAACCTAGCTTTAGATGCCAAAGATATAATTGGTTCATTTCCGAAGGTTGCTTTCTCTTAAAATTAGAAGATGTGTTACTAATTTCCATTTGTCGCATCGTGAGAGTTATTGGATTTATAAATTGCCAACCAACGTACCAGAACAGATAACTTCCCTCTTTTCCTTAATAACAACTTTGTTATTAAAAGAGGCAGAATATCAAGTTCTTTGAATAGTTTAGAAACTGAAAACTAGTTCTTTCTAAACTTGGTGCGTAAAGACAATTACTCAAAAATCCATGTTTTATTCTTATCAAAAAATAAACATCTCCCACTGCAACAGCTACCATTTTTACAGTAGTGCCCATGTGGATAGTGTTTTAATTTTCATTTAGTTGCCGGGTTTCCTGGAACCCTGCAATGAATTGCAGACATGATTAATGGCATCTTGTATCTACACTCCAGGTTCTGGTAGATAACACCACTAGACATGTTTCAACTAATGAATTAAATACACCTAAATTGTTCTTAGTTCTAAGAAGACAGTCTACCTTAATGTTCAAGTCCTATTTCCAATCATTACAATTGGGACTACTAAGTCTTTTTCTATAGTATGACTACTAGGGATTGACAAACATCCTAAGAATCACAAAAATATTTGGTCAAGATCAACTCCTTAAAATCTCCATGAATTTTGTGTATACAAAATCGAAGAGGAGATTTATTAATTTTATTATCTCGTCTACTTTACTTTATGACGAATAAAATTAATAGTTGATCTGTCTTTGATCAAATATTTGGTCAAAACTCTTTGAATTTAAAATAACATTGATTCCTCAAACAATATTATTTAAATTCACCAACACCTCAAACACCGTGAATTTTGTATGCCACGTTAGTGTGGACGTATACAAATTCATCATTTGTAAGAGGAGGGTTTTACCCATTGACTATCTTGTCAATATAACTTTTTGACAAATAAAATTACCTCAAACACCATGAATCTTGTATGCCACGTTAGTGTGAACGTATACAAATTTAAACATTTGTAAGAGGGGTTTATTAATTTTATTATATTGCCAATCTAGTTTTATGACAAATCAATAGTTGGTTTCCCTTTGGTCACACAAGTGATAGTAGTGACTCCGTTGGGGAGGATACTATTAAATGTGTCTAAGTGTATACCATTACTTGACACTAAGTCCATTAATAAGATTATGCCCCTTCCGCTGGGGAAGATCACACGCTCTTAATTAACTTCCTATAGTCATCCAAAAATGGAAGTCTGTTCTAGTGATCCGCAAACAAGCTCATCTGTTATGGAGGAAGGCACTCAGAGCCAACGCGCAAGCTTGTTTGCATCACTTACAAACCAGTAATGGAGACCATGGGATTTACTTAAAAATTCCTCTCCCACTTAGTTATTTATAAATGAGGAATTTTAACTATGCTAGCCTACTAAATATGTAAACCAACATGCACACACAACACAATATAAAAGCAATAAATAGAAAATCTAATTTTCAACTATTATGGCTTTTATCTCTAGTTGTCCTCCGTGTGTTGTCATCCCAAGCTGCTGCCATATTTGGCCACCGCCACCGGGTCTAGCTGTCGCATCCATCTTGCTCCTAGTTCCGCTGCGCCTCTAGTCCTCAGAAGGTTCCACGCTTTGCAAGATTCGATCCGCGACATAAATAGAATTTTACATTTTGATCCTATATTCCATAAAAGGAATGTACATGTATCTAGATCAAAAATAAAATCCTAATAAAACTAAATACAGCTCCTGCTGTATTTTATAATACAATCATGCACATACAATAAAATGCCCTTGACATGTCCAAGGGTCCAATCACACACATAATAACTATAAGCCATAATAGTTGGATCATGCATCCACAAAGTTAGCACATCCTACTATTATCCTGCCTAAATTATGTATGACATGTGCATAATTAAACTAAAACCAAATACACAGAGGCAAAACCCTAGCTCTGATACCAATTGTTGGTTGCTACTCGGAAAGCCTAGAGGTTCCACTGTACAAAAATTTTGTACAAAGGTCTGAACCTTTTCCTAGCTACCATGTGTTCTTTTAAATTAAATTTTGGATCGCCTGCGGAACTTAACACGTTTGATCCAAAACTTAATCTATTTGTTCTTTTAGGTTTTGACTTGGATCTCCTGCGGAACTTAACACGTTTGACCCAAATCACCTTAAGTTATTAATTCCATTAAATATTAATTTCCATAATTGGTTCCCAGTACTGACATGGCGAGGCACATGGCCTTCTTGGATATGGGAGCAACCACCACCGACTAGACAAAACCTTTTATAGAAATCTAATATTTAATTTCCTAAAATAACTTTAGGTTAACCGAAAAGAACAATCAAATCACAAGGAAAAATAAAACAAAAGAACACAACTTCGAAAAACATATTCGAAATACTAGAATCGTAAGCCTCTTGTATTTGGTATTATTTCCAAAAATAACTAGTATGATGCGGAAAGAAAAAATACTAGTTATACCTTTTAGAAAGACCTCTTGATCTTCTACCGTATTCCTCTTCTAACCTCGGACGTTGTGTGGGCAACGATCTTCCGAGATGAGAATCCACCAAAGCACCTTCTTCTCATTTCTTCAAGTTTCGCCAAGCACAAAGCTTCCAAAAATGAAGATCTTTTCCACCAACCACAGCTCATACAAGTTTCTCTCCTTCTTCTTCTTCTTCTCCAAGTAGTATCCGCCACCACAAGAGCTCCAAGCAAATAGAAGGTTCGGCCACCACCAAGAGGAAGAGAGGAAGAGAGGTTGGTCGGCCACAACACCAAGGAAAAGAGGGAGAGAAATAATAGAGGTTGTTCACCATGAAGCCTTCTCTACCCCCTCTTTTATAATCCTTGGTCTTGGCAAATAAGGAAATTTAATTAAAAACTTCCTTAATTCTTTTGCCATGAAAAGGAAAAATTTATTTAATTAAAAACAATTTTCCTTTTCTCAATTTACATGGCCGGCCACACCAAAGCTACAAACAAGGAGAGTTTTAATTAATTAAAACTTACTAATTTGTCTCCAGAAATTTATAAAATTTCTCCAATAATTTAATCCCTTCATGATTGGTTTAAAAAGGAAATTTAATAAATTAAAATCTTTCTTTTAAACATGTGGATAAAAAGAAAGTTATCTCTAAAAATTAAAATCTCTTTTAATCTACAAATAAGGAAAGATATCAAATCATTTCTCAATCTTTTGTAGAAACTAATAAAAGAGAATTATTAATTTTTAAACTTTCTTTTAAATCATGAACATGGTTAAAAAGGAAAGTTTTCTTAAAATTTAAAATCCTCCTTTAATCAACAAATAAGGAAAGATTTCAAATTTTAAACTCTCTTTTAAACATGTAGATGATTTACAAATAAGGAAAGTTTTTACCAAAAATTAAAATCATCCTTTTAAACTACAAATAAGGAAAGAGATTAATCTCTTCTCTTAATCTTTTGTAGAAAGCTATAAAAGGAAATTTTTAATTTTTAAACTCTCTTTTAAAATCATGATATCCACATAAGAAATAATTTTAATAAAAATCCTTTTAAATATTCTAGTGGCCGGCCACCTAAGCTTGGGACCCAAGCTTTGGCCGACCACCTACATGGCTCATCCACTTGGTCTTGGCCGGCCCTAGCTTGGGTTCCAAGCTAGCTTGGCCGGCCCCATTGGATGGGTAAGAAGGTGGGTATGCGGTGGGTATAAATCTCTATATACTAGAGGCTACGATAGGGACCGAGAGGAGGAATTGGTTTTGGTCTCCCGATGAAATTAAGCATCCCGTGTTCGCCCCGAACACACAACTTAATTTCATCAATAATAATTCATTCCACTAAAGAACTATTATTGAACTACCGCACCAATCCCAAATTACATTTTGGGCTCCTTCTTATTATGAGTGTGTTAGTCTCCCTGTGTTTAAGATAACAAATGTCCACTAATTAAGTAAGTTACTGACAACTCACTTAATTAATATCTAGCTCCGAGAGTAGTACCACTCAACTTCATCGTCATGTCGGACTATGTCCACCTGCAGGGTTTAACATGACAATCCTTATGAGCTCCTCTTGGGGACATTCTCAACCTAGATCACTAGGACACAGTTTCCTTCTATAATCAACAACACACACTATAAGTGATATCATTTCCCAACTTATCGGGCTTATTGATTTATCGAACTAAATCTCACCCATTGATAAACTAAAGAAATAAATATCAAATATATGTGCTTGTTATTATATTAGGATCAAGAGCACACACTTCCATAATAACTGAGGTCTTTGTTTCTTTATAAATTCAGTATAAAAGAAACGACCTCTAATGGTCCTACTCAATACACTCTAAGTGTACTAGTGCAATTATATAGTTAAGATAAACTAATACCTAATTACACTACGACCTTCCAATGGTTTGTTCCTTTCCATTATGGTCGTGAGCTACTGTTTATAATTTATAAGGTACTGATAACATGATCCTCTGTGTGTGACACCACACACCATGTTATCTACAATATAAATTAATTGAACAACTTCATTTATCATAAATGTAGACATTTGACCAATGTGATTCTTATTTCTAGATAAATGTTTATACCAAAAGCTAGGGTTTTAGTATACATTATAACATTCTTAACTACTCTTTCAAGCTCTGCGCAAAGATAGTTCAACTGATTCTCGTCAGACTCCATTTGTATCTTTAAGGATTTCAAAAAAAAAGTTTCTTCACCACTTCTCTAGTAGTCACCGATATCACAAAATCATACTAAGTTTATTCTCCCTCAAGCAAGAGCCTAAGGAGGCATTGAGAGCATACATCAAGTGATTCAACTAAGTGACTATAGATGCCCCCTCGGTTATTCCAGAGATTTTGGTGAGTGCTTTCTCTCAAGGGCTCACAGATGGAAACTTTTTCTGGTCCCTAATAAAGAAGCCCCTAGGGATTTTGACCATCTACTAGGAAGGGTGACCAAATATATCAATGTAAAAGAATCACAGACCACTCAGAAGAAGGAGGTAGTCGCGTCTGCTCCTGTGCTGTCTCAAAGAGTGGAGCTCCTCTCCCTCCTCCACATAAAGGACCTCGATTGTGCCCTCAACCACATCCTCATGAGTAGAGGCCGAACACAATCCAACATGTGCAAGCTGTTTAGGCTTTGTTTGTTGAGCCCCACCTAGGGTCTAGCCTTTTTACACTTGTCACCAAACGAGAACCCATAGCACCCATGAGTGCTATAGGTATAATCAAGGCATACACTTAGCGACCTGTTGGATCGTAAAGTCGCTAGAGGGGGGGTGTGAATAGCGTTTGTCGAAAATTATAAGTTAAACTGAGCTACGTAGCGGAATAAAGAAAATAATGGTAATGCTAACAAAGCCAAGTTTTACTTGGTTCAGATCCTGTGACGACTCTTAGTCCAAGGCCCGCAATCGTCGATCACTTTCATTGGGCAATAACTATCAGTTTAAATGATGTGTTACAAGCATTGAGTACAAATACTGAAATAATTGTTATCGACAAACAGAAAGGGATTTGAAATCTTTTGTTCTTCGAACTTTAGAGTAGCCTTTTAGTGTCCTCGGATCTTTTTTGAAGCAACACGCAAGAATAAAACTTATAGTAGTTGATGATTTATAGTTGCGGGTCGAAGACCCTTATATAGGCACATTTCGGGTGCCTGGACCCCTCCGGGTGCCTGGACCATGCTGACGTGGTGACCTCTCATCGAAACTTTATCCGCGAAGTTTAATCCACCTCTAGGTGTCCAGACCCCCTTCGAGCGCCTAGATCGTTGACGTGGGCTTGGCTAGTCGACGCACTCTAACTCAGCTCCTAGGTAAATTTTTTGGTCCAGGTGCTTGGACTAATTTCGGGCGCTCGGATTGCCCGAGTGCCTGCCCAGGCACCTGCCCGGGCAAGCTGGTCTCGGTGCTCGAATCCCTTCCGAGCGCCCAGGCTCTCCTTTTCTCACTTCTCATTCCTACAAAAAAGAGTTAGTCCAAACAAATAAAAATATATTTATCCTATAAAATATAGTTAGCACAACATAATAAATTAGGAGTAGTAATTAGATCATGTCTCCTCGAGACCAGGATCTATTCAAGGTCTCAACTTAGGTTTCCCAAATGGATCTAAGCTGAATCGATGCTTATAATTCCCTCAACCGAAAACGCGTCCTCACTGGATCTCTTCTCTAGTTGCTTACCTCTTACTAATCAACTGTAGTCATTTGACTTTCATTTGATCCACCAGGTCTTCGCGCCAATTGTCAGGTTGTAGACCCAACTGGACTTCGACCAGTTGTCAGGTCCCACGAAGCTAACCGAACTTCTTGCCAGATATTGGGTCCCGTGGACCTATTTGAACTTCACACCAACTATCGGATCCCACGGACCTAGCTGAATTTCTACCTGGTGTCAGGTTCTCTAGACCAATCAACTCCTGCACATTTGGTTAAGCAATTAGATCATAAACACTCTAATTTTAATCCATTTGTTATTCATCAAAACTTAAGTTAGATCATTAGTGCAAATTGCACCAATACGACCAACTAGGTATCGACAGCGATCGCCATCCCCGAACAATAGACGCTACCAACGCCCGAATGAACCCTAAGAAAGGGTCCGAGGAATGTCGATTGGATCGAGCAAGAACCCTAACAGCATAACAATCGAACCCCAACCCCCACCCTTACTGAGCCTCCACGTCAGCAGACTCAACAGAAAGAGAACCACAACAATATTGCTCATGGGGGCATAGACATGATAGCTAGCTCGACTGATGGAGATTCCAACGGGGCCAGAAAGTCACACGCACGCCAACTAGAGATTCACATCATCGGTTATAACCAAGAACAAGTGTAGGGGTTAGAAATCAGTTTTGGCCTCAAGGACTTGTAGTGGGTGGAAGTACCCCATGTTGGGGTTGCAAGATTATAAATATAGTCCCACATTGAAAACACATGGGAAAGATCGTGGGTTTATAAGAGAAAAGATATATCCATTGGAATGAGGCCTTTTGAGGAACATATTTGCAAGATTGCAAATATAGTCCCACATTGAAAACACATGGGAAAGATCATGGGTTTATAAGAGAAAAGATATATCCATTAGAATGAGGCCTTTTGAGGAAAGCCCGAGAGAAAAGCCATGAAGGCTTAGGCCCAAAGTGGATAATATCATGTCATTGTGGAGATATCTAAATTCTTTTTGATCCTACAATTGGTATCAGAGCCCGGACTGTCAAAAGGTTTAACCGCCGTCTGTGCACAAGAGCTATGGTCTGATTGAGCCATGTGGGTACAAGATTGACCTCAAACAAAAAAAGTGGGGGCTCCTATGTTCGGATCAAGAGGACCAGACACCAGGTAGGAAGTCCTAGTAGGTTGAGTGGACCGAGGGGTAGGAAGACTTGGTGGGTCGAGGATCGAACGTGGGAAGCCTGTGGTCTTTTGTTTGGGGGGGGATTGTTAGGATTGCAAGGTTGCAAACATAGTCCCATATTGGAAACACATGGGAAAGATAATGGGTTTATAAGAGAAAAGATATCTCCATTGGAATGAGGCTTTTTGGGGAGAGCCCAAGAGCAAAGCCATGAGGGCTTAGGCCCAAAGTGGACAATATCATGCCATTGTGGAGATATCTAAATTCTTTTCGATCCTACACCCCATAATGATGCATTGATCATCAAGGCTGTTATAGCCAATTATAATATACATCAGACTTTTATTGACAATATCATGCCATTGTATGGATTCATCGGCAATGAAGTGCAGCCGATTGGACAAATTAGATTAGTTGTTCCTATGGGCGGTGAACCCCTGATGAGAACTCGACGGTCATCCTTCATAGTGGTGGATGCTGTAGGATCGATGCATGTAAGAGGAGGGTGAATCAAGTGATTTTAAATAGTTTTCATTTCAGTTTTTAAAATGAGTGCATAGTAAAAAAACAAATAAAATAAGATGAGAAAAGAAATGAAGACACAATCGGTTTACTTGGTTCGGAGCTTTTGGCAACTCCTATTCCAAGACTCAGGTCCCTCAGAGCTATCAATGAAAAATCTACTAAATTCTCTATCAGTAAGCTCTCGGTAGAGTTATTGAATATAAGAAGAAACTAAGATAGTGTAACAAACTGCACTTCCTTTAAGCAAGAATAATATTATTAAAATATTATTATTGAATTATTATTGATGGAATTAAGTTGTGTGTTCGGGATGAACACGGGAAGCTTAATTTCATCGGGAGACCAAAACTAATTTTTCCTCTCGGTCCCTATCATAGTCTCTCTATATATAAAGTAGTGTATCCATCTAAGCTCATCTTATAGTCCATGTTGTTGGCATTACTATCCAAGAATGCTTCATGTTGTTGTGATCAACGTGAACAGCAAGTTCATATTTACTTGCTGTGAGATGTCGTTTGCTTAAAACGTGAGATTTGCTTGGAAATTAAGTCAACGTGAGAAGCAACAACTCACATTTTTTGCTTGGCAATTAAGTCACGTTTTTGCTTGGCAATAAAGTTGAGAAGCTTGGCAATTGCCAACGTGATCACATGGAATTAAGAGGAAAAGAATTTTAATTAAAATATTTTTTTTTATGGAGAGATATTTTAAAAGGAAATTTTAATAAATTTTTTTTCTTATTTGTAAATTATCCACATATTTAAAGGAGATATTTTAATTTATAAAATTTTCTTTTTACAAACCACCCTGAAGAGAAAAATTATTGGAAATTTTTTTTTTATAAATTTCCAGAAACAAATTAGGAAGTTTTTATTCTTGTGAATAAAAAAAAACTTCCTTGATGGAGAATAAAAGTGGTCGGCCATGTAATGTGAGAAGAGGAAATTATTTTTAATTAAATAAATTTTCCTTTTCATGGTAAAAGAATTAAGGAAGTTTTTATTTAAATTTCCTTATTTGCCAAGACCAAGGATTATAAAAGAGGGGGTAGTGATGCCTTCATGGCTGAACGACTCTATTCTTTTCTCCCTCTCTTTTCCTTCTTGGTGTGGCCGGCCCTAGGGTCTTCTCTTCTTCTTCTTTTCTCTTCCTCCTTTGTGGCCGACGACATCAATACAAGAGAAGTCCATGGTGGCCGGTTCTAGCTAGGAGAAGGAGAGAAAGAAGGTTTTGTTTCTAGCATCTCTTGGAGCTTGGTGGTGGTGGTCGGACCTCACTTCTCTTGGAGAATTGTGGTGGCCGAATCTTGCTTGGAGAAGAAGGTGGTTTAGGTGGATTCTCATCTCGGTAGATCGTTGCCCACACAACGTCCGGGATAAGAAGAGAAATACGATAGAAGATCAAGAGGTTATTTGCTTACAAAGAAAGGTATAACTAGTAATTGTTTTCTGCATCATACTAGTTTTCTTTGTATAGTTATTTTTGGAAATACCAAACACAAGAGGCATATGATTCTAGAGTTTTCGGATTTGTTTCGAGGTTGTGTTTCTTTTCTTTTATTTTTCGAATTTGTGATTCGATTGTTCTTTTTGGTTAACCTAGAGTTATTTAAGGAAATTAAATATTAACTTTCCTTAAAAAGCTTTGTTTAGGCGGTGGTGGTTGCTCCCATATCCAAGAAGGCCATGCGTCTCGCCATGCAGTCCTGGAAGCCAATTTTAAAAATTAATATTTAATGGAATTAATAACATAGGTGGATTTGAATTAATAGTGTTAAGTTCCGCTTGCGATTCAAATCTAAACCATTAAGAACAGATAAGTTAAATTTGGAATCAATGATGTTGAGTTCCGTCTGCGATTCCTAATTTAACTTCTAAAGAACACAATAGGTTATTTAAGGAAAGGTTCAACACTTGTACAAAATTTTTGTACAGCGGAACCGGTACGATTTTCCTAGGACTAACCAACACACCTTCATACCCATGTTGTAGGGGCCGGCCAAGCTAGCTTGTAGATCAAGCTAGGGTCGGCCAAACCATTGGTCCATGGGTGGCCGACCCTAGCTTAAACCTAAGCTTAGGTGGCCGGCCCTATTAAATTAAAAAAGAATTTTAATTTTAAATTTTTCTTATGTGAAAGATATAATTTATTGGAGAGATTAAAAATTAAAATATCTCTTTTATAAGTCTGTACAAAAGATTAAAGAAAGAGATTAAATCTCTTTCCTTATTTGTAGATTGGAAGGATATTTTATTTTTCTTCTTTGTAAATTATTCACATGTTGAAAAATTAAAATTATAGAAATTTCTTTTTATCAACCATGAAGGGATTTTAAAGGGAAATTTTATTTTTTTAAATTTCCAAAGACAAATAAGGAATTTTAATTGTTGATTGAAAATTACCTTGTTTGCTCTCCATGAGGTGGCCGGCCATGACATGAGGGATTAGGAAATTTTGTTTAATTTTTCTTAATTAATTCATGTCAAGGAAAGTTAAGGAAATTTTATTATAATTAAATTTCCTTATTTGCCAAAGCTAAGGATTATAAAAGAGGGGGTTTTGGGAGCCTTCAAGGTGAACTGTTGGTTGCTACTAAAAAAATCTAATGGTTCCACTGTACAAAAATTTTGTACAAAGGTCTGAACCTTTTCCTAGCTACCATGTGTTCTTTTAAATTAAACTTGGATCGCCTGCGGAACTTAACACGTTTGATCCAAAGTTTAATCTATTTGTTCTTTTAGGTTTAGACTTGGATCTCCTGCGGAACTTAACATGTTCGATCCAAATCACCTAGGTTATTAATTCCATTAAATATTAATTTCCAAAATTGGCTTCCAGGACTGCATGGCGAGGCACATGGCCTTCTTGGATATGGGAACAACCACCACCGCCTAGGCAAAGCCTTTTAAGGAAAGCTAATATTTAATTTCCTTAAATAACTTTAGGTCAACCGAAAAGAACAATCAAATCACAAGGAAAATAAAAAATAAAGAACACAACATCAAAAACAAATTCGAAATACTAGAATCGCATGCCTCTTGTATTTGATATTTTTACATGAAGATAATGTAGGACCGTTAGATTTGATAGAGGGGGGGTGAATATCGATTCGAAAAAATAAGAGTTTAAACGCAGCGGAAAAGTAAAATAGACACAGTGGTTTTACTTCGTTCGGAGCCTGTGACGACTCCTACTCGAAGGCCCGTGGTCCTTGACCACTTTCGTTGGGCAATCACTAGCAATTCGGAATAATAATTACAACAGAACCGTACAGGGAATGCTAATGAAACTGAAAAACAAATACCGACAAAAGGGAAAAGACGAAGCGTAGTGTCGGAGCTTTGTTGGCGTCGCACTGAGCGTCGAGCAGCAAGACCAGCAGTAGAAGAGTTCTCAGCTTGATTGATTGTACTGAAGCTCCTGTCTGGGGCTTCTTTTATATGTTGCTCCGGGCGCCTGGAATGTGACGTAGTTGCTCCACCCGAGATGCTCCACGTGGCGACGACTTGGCTGGATAGAATTCGCCTTCCGGGCGCCCGGATCCCTTCCGGGCGCCCGGACTTACCTTGTTCCAGAAAACTCCCTTTTTCTGCAAAACAAAGTTAGTCCGAGGCAAATGTATATCCTGTAAAACAGATTGTCAGCACAGTTAAAGTTCAACAGATAAAATAAAAAGAGTATGACTTAGATTCCGTCTCTCCGAGACCGGAATCTAGTCACGATCTCGACTTAGACATCCGAAATGGATCTAAGCCGGATCGACGCCTAATGTCCCCTTCCCGGGAACGCGTCCTCACAGTCACTCCCTTCCAGTGACTTACCTTTCTTACCTGCCAGACGTCCGGTCAGCCCGTCGACCCGTCTGGACTTCTCGCCAAGCGTCCGGTCAGCCCGTCGACCCGCTTGGACTTCTCGCCAGCTATCCGGTCAGCCCGTCGACCTAGCTGGACTTCTCGCCAAGCGTCCGGTCAGCCCGTCGACCCGCTTGGACTTCTTGCCAGCTATCCGGTCAGCCCGTCGACCTAGCTGGACTTTTCCTGCACACTCGATCAAAGTGTCAGACAACAACAAAACTAACTTAACCTATTTGTCATTCATCAAAACCTGGGTTAAATCGTTAGTGCTAACCGCACCAACAATCTCCCCCTTTTTGATGGAATGACAACCTGGTTAAGTTAGTGAAAACATATGCAAGAAACAACATGCATTTATGTGGTTTTAAGTTAGTTTATATTTTCAAATTGGTTTAGCTAACTTAACCACCTAACCCTCCTCCCCCTTTGGCATTCATCAAAAAAAATGAACAAAGGTAAATAACCATAGTGAAGAGTTAGTGTAACAGGTAATCAAATTTTGAAAGATAGCTAAGTTTGGTTCAAAATTTGAAAGATAAAAGTGCAATTTTTAACACCAAGTTGACTTGGGGTAGACAAGTTGAGTATTGAAAAGTTAAAGTTAATCAAGTTTAACTTTTCAAGCGTGTAGAGATTTTCAAGACAGGTTTTTCAAATTTAAGTAACATTTAATTTTCAAAAGGTAAATTTTTCAACTTCGATTTAAAACAAAGCAAAATTTAAACTTTTCAAGAAATAAAATTTTTGTCAAAATTAATTTTTAAGGCTAATTTTGGAAATAGTTAATTTTTCAAATCAGGTTTGAAAATTAGGTGGGATTAAACTTTCACATTTTTCAAATACTTAGTTAAATTTAACTTTTTTTTTTTTTTTTTTTTTGTAAATCAATGTTCAAACATAGGTTAGGTTTTAAAAGGCATTTTCAAACATACAAAATTTGAGTTTATTCTCCCCCTGAACTTGATACTTACTCTAACCAGCTGTCTAACCAATTAGCTACTAACTGACTATCAGAAGATAGTAGCTTTCACTTGGTTAGTCAGATTAAGTTAATTATAACCAGTCAGTGTTTGACTTGACTGATGAACTTTAATCTGATTAATGTCTGAATTGTATTTAACGTCCAGACTTATGTTGATGCACTGAAATAAGCATCTTAAGTCCAGACAGTTGGCCTATACATCTCACCCCTTTCTATGTTTGTCAAACACAAGCAAGGTAAACCTAAGGTGTTGGTGAGATGCTCAAAAACTAGTCTTATGGGTACATGCTTTCTAAGGATTCAAAACTAGTCTAAGGCCAAAACTGTTTTTGAAAATCTAAAAATGGAAAGTTTTGAAAACAACCAAATTTGACTTATAATTTGAAAGAGTGATTTTTGAAAGCAATTTTGAAATTTAAAATTTCTAGTCTATTGAGCACATTCCTAATTTTCGGCGTAAGTTGCTAAACTCACTTTCAGGGAGTGGTTTTGTGAAAATGTCAGCTAAATTTGATTTGGACTCAATGTATTTGAGTTCAATATCACCTTTAGTAACATGATCCCTGATAAAGTGGTGCCTAACTTCAATATGTTTGGTTCTTGAATGATGCACAGGGTTCTTGGTTAAGTTAATTGAACTTATATTGTCAATTAATACTTTTACATTTGTAATGTTTAAGTTGAAATCTTTAGAGTATGCATCATCCATAGTAATTGTGCAACACATTCACCTATGACTATATACTCTGACTCAGTTGTAGATAGGGGAACACAGTGTTGCTTTCTACTAAACCAGCTGACAAGTGATGTGCCTAGTAGTTGACATTCACCACTTGTGCTTTTACGGCCTAATTTACATCCAACATATTCTGAATCAGAATAGCCTATTAATTCAAAATTGTTAGTTCTAGGATACCAAATTTCTACATTTGAAGTTCCTTTAAGGTATCTAAAGATTTTTTTGACTTGAGTTAAATGAGATTCTTTAGCACAAGTTTGGTATCTAGCATACATACTAACCGAAAATAAAATATCGAGTCAATTTGCAGTTAAGTATAGTAGGCTACCTATTGCACTCCTATAATATTTTAGGTCAACTGATTTTCCATTTGGGTCATTATCTAAGATTGTGTTTCTTGCCATAGGTGTTTTTATTTCTTTTGTATTTTCCATTCCGAATTTTTTAAGTAATTCTTTAGTGTATTTGTGTTGATAAATGTAATTTCCCTCATTTGTTTGTTTGATTTGTAATCCTAAGAAATATGTTAATTTTCCTACTAGGCTCATTTCAAATTCTTTTCCATTAGATTAATAAATTCCTCTAAAAATCTGAATTTGTTGAACCAAATATTATATCATCTACATAAATTTGTGCAATAAATATGTTTTGAATTTAATGATTTAACAAACAAGGTTGGGTCAATTTGACCTTGTTTGAATCCTTTAGATGTTAGGTAGGATGTTAGCCTTTCATACCATGCCCTGGGTGCTTGTTTAAGTCCATATAATGCTTTCTTTAACTTAAATACATAATCAGGGTGTTCTAGACTTTCAAACCCAGGAGGTTGACCTACATAAACTTCTTCTTTTATTAGTCCATTAAGAAAGGCGGACTTAACATCCATTTGGTATAGTTTGAACCCTTTATGGGCTGCATAACTTAGTAACATTCTAATGGATTCTAATCTGGCTACTGGGGCATATGTTTCATCATAGTCAAGTCCTTCAACTTGACTAAATCCTTTGGCTACCAGCCTAGCCTTATTTCTAGTAATTTCCCCAGTTTCACTTAGTTTGTTTCTGAATACCCATTTTGTTTCTATTATTTTCTTATTCTTAGGTGGTGGAACTAGGTCCCAGACCTCATTACACTCAAATTGGGCTAGTTCTTCTTGCATAGCTATTATCCAATCTGGGTCTAGGAGGGATTCATCCACAGTTTTGGGTTCAATTTTTGAGATTAATGAAATTTGACTTAGGTTTCTAAAGGATGATCTGGTTTGAACTCTTAAGTCTGGGTCACCGATTATTTGATCAATTGGATGATTTGGGTTAACCCTTATTGTTCTAGGAGGTTGATTCTCTTGATGTTGTTCCTCTTCTTCATGACTTAGAGTTTGGTTGGTTTCTGGAACAAACTCAGGTGTTTGTGTAGATCCTATGTCTTGTTTAGTTTCTTCAAACTTTACATTAGTAGTTTCTTCAATTTTTAAGGTAACCTTATTGTAAATTCTGTAGCCTCTACTATTTAGGGAATATCCTACAAAAATTCCATTTTCAATTTTAGAGGTGAATTTTCCTAAGTGTTCTCTTGTATTTAAGATGAAAACTGGGCACCCAAATACCTTAAAATATTTTATATTTGGTTGTTTATTATAAAACAGTTCAAAGAACATTTTGTTATGAGTTTTATTTATTGTCGTTCTGTTCTGGACATAGCAGGCTGTACTAATGGCTTCTGCCCAAAAGTATTTAGGTAGGTTATACTCATTTAACATTGTTCTAGAAGCTTCAAGTAAGGTTCTATTTTTTCTTTCTACAATTCCATTTTGTTGGGGGGTTTTAGGGCATGAGAACTCATGATGGTAACCGTTTTCTAGACAAAAATTGTTAAAGTGGTGATTTTTAAATTCTCCCCCGTTGTCACTCCTAATTCTTTTAATTTTGATATCCTTTTCGTTTTCAATTTGTTTGCAAAAATTTGAAAAAATTTCAAAAGTTTCATCTTTATGTTTTAAGAATTTGACCCAAGTAAACCTAGAATAATCGTCTATAATTACTAAGCAATATAAGTTTCCATTTATAGATTTGACTCCATGGGAGTCAAAAAGGTCTAAATGTAGGAGTTCTAAGATTGAGATAGTTTGTGGTTGATTTGTTTGTTTGTGGGTTGATTTAGTTTGTTTGCCTTGTTGGCAAGCATTACATATGGTTGAATCTAAGTTAGGTAACTTTGGTAATCCTTTTACAAGTCCATTTAGTTTACTTATATTTCTAAAGTTGGTGTGAGACATCCTCCTATGCCATAACCAAGTTTCTTCTTTTTGTGTTAAATAACACTTAATGGAAGAAATGGTTAAGTTGATGACATAGATGTTGTCTTTTCTAAAACCTTTTAGGCTTATGGTAGGATTATCTAGATGTTTGATTGAGCATTCTGTAGATAGAAATTTGACCTTATACCTAGTATCACACAATTGACTTATACTTAGAAGATTATATTTAAAGTTTTCAACAAGTAAGACATTTGTAATTATAAAGTCTAATTTTAATTCAATATTACCTATACCAATTACCTTGAGTTTGCCGTTGTTTCCAAAGGCAACTGTTCCTAGGCTTTTGTAAGTGAGTTGAGTGAACTTGGTGTGATCTCCAGTCATATGTTTGGAGCAACCACTGTCCAAAATCCACTTGGTTTCCTACAGTAAGTAGGATTTAAAGTTAGTCTTTTGAGCATGTATTAATTTAAGTTTAAATTAAGATTTTGAAATTAATTTTTAAATTAAAATTAAAAATTTTGAAATTAATTTTTAAGTTAGAATTAAAAATTTTGAAATTAATTTTTGAAGTTAAAATTAAAAATTTTGAAATTACTTTTTAAGTTAAAATTAAAAATTTTGAAATTATTTTTAAAGTTAAAATAAAAAATTTTTAAATTAATTTTTAAAGTTAAAATTGAAAATTTTGAAATTAATTTTTAAGTTAAAATTAAAATTTTGAAATTAATTTTTAAGTTAAAATTAAAATTTTGAAATTAATTTTTAAGTTAGAATCAAAATTTTGAAATTAATTTTTAAGTTGAAATTTTGAAATTAATTTTTAAGTTAAAATTAAAAATTTTGAAATTAATTTTTAAAGTTAAAATTAAAATTTTGAAATTAATTTTTAAATTAAAATTAAAAATTTTGAAATTAATTTTTAAAGTTAAAATTAAAAATTTTGAAATTAATTTTTAAAGTTAAAATTAAAAATTTTGAAATTACTTTTTAAAGTTAAAATTAAAAATTTTGAAATTAATTTTTAAGTTAAAATTAAAATTTTGAAATTAATTTTTAAGTTAAAATTAAAATTTTGAAATTAATTTTTTAAGTTAGAATTAAAATTTTGAAATTAATTTTTAAGTTAAAATTTTGAAATTAATTTTTAAGTTAAAATTAGAATTTTGAAATTAATTTTTAAAGTTAAAATTAAAATTTTGAAATTAATTTTTTAAGTTAGAATCAAAATTTTGAAATTAATTTTTAAGTTAAAATTTTGAAATTAATTTTTAAGTTAAAATTAGAATTTTGAAATTAATTTTTAAAGTTAAAATTAAAATTTTGAAATTAATTTTTAAATTAAAATTAAAAATTTTGAAATTAATTTTTAAAGTTAAAATTAAAAATTTTGAAATTACTTTTTAAAGTTAAAATTAAAAATTTTGAAATTAATTTTTAAGTTAAAATTAAATTTTTGAAATTAATTTTTAAGTTAAAATTAAAATTTTGAAATTAATTTTTAAGTTAAAATTAAAAATTTTGAAATTACTTTTTAAAGTTAAAATTAAAATTTTGAAATTAATTTTTAAATTAAAATTAAAAATTCTGAAATTAATTTTTAAAGTTAAAATTAAAAATTTTGAAATTACTTTTTAAAGTTAAAATAAAAAATTTTGAAATTAATTTTTAGGTTAAAATTAAAATTTTGAAATTAATTTTTAAAGTTATAATTAAAAATTTTGAAATTAATTTTTAAAGTTAAAATTAAAAATTTTGAAATTAAGTTTTAAGCCTTATTCATCTCACCCGAACTATGTTATCAATCAGGGAATCCTATGATTTTGTGAGATGAAATTGGTTTGATTACAGACTTTTGGTTTAACTTGTGTTAGATTCAGACTTAGCTTTGATTTCCACAAATAGGCATTCTTCGGATAAACTTCTAAACTTGGTGAGTCACAAGGACATCATTAGAAGTAACCAACCTTTCGGGGTTTTCCGAATAGTCCTATCCACGGAACTTAGTACTAAATCTTGGTCTAACTGGTTAGGATTCGTTTAAGGGTAGCTTCGGTCAGTTCCACTTGGCCAAATGCACCAGATCGAAACCATATCTTTCTAGACATGCGATGCCCAAGTTTCCCTAACGTACTATCATCCAAAAATTTCACCAGTACCATGATTCAAGTTAAACTTGGTCTCTTTAGAACTAATCCTAATTACCCTGCCGGGTTAATTTGTTTTGGTTTACCCTGTCGGGTAGGTTAGTTTTGGAGGTGCCAGCTATTCTTGAGCCTCCCCCTGAATTATTGGCCATTAATTTAAGTTTTAATTTTAGGCTTGTGTCGATTCTTTTTATAGTTATAGTTAACTTGGTGATAATTTTGTTGTTTCTTAAACTGTTTAGATTTTGAATTTGATTTAGGTTTGTATTTTGGATTTTGGTTTGGTTTATTTAATTTTATATAATGTATTTTTTCTTTAGGTATATAATATTGATTAAGTCCTACTTGCGTGGTCAGACACGCTTTCGGAACCCAAGCTAAATTGGTTGACTTGTATTGGGTTATTAATGATTTGAAGGTTTTATTTGAATTCGACTTATATCCTAGTCCGGTTTTATTATAACATGTTTTTTGATTATTTAGGATTAAGTCTAGATTTTTTGATCTTGTTGTAAATTTTTCTAGCATTTCTTTTAAATCTTTAACATCATTTTTTAATGATAGATTTTCCTCTTCAAGTGTTAGATCTTGAGTTGGATTCGAATTTTTTAATTGTTCCTTGAGGTTTTGATTTTCCTCAAGAAGTGATTTGTTTTCATTTTCTAATTTAGTTAATTTACTATTTAAACAGGAAATAATTCTAAAAAAAAATTTGTTTAGATTAAAGTATACCTCATTCGGGCCTTCTGAAACGAGTACGGACTCGTGGCTTGTTTCGGGTTCAGACCCGTCTTCATCTTCCGACTCGTTTTCTGTTTCGGCTTCGCGGGCCATCAGTGCGAGGTGGCTTTGATGTTTCTGCTCTTCTTCCTCCGATTCGTCCGAGGAGTCGTCCCACGTTGCTTTGAGTGCCTTCTTTTTAGTTGGCTTTGGTTTTTCAAACTTTAGTTTTGGACATTCGTTCTTGTAATGTCCCTTTTTGTTGCAGCCGTAGCAAGTCACGTTCTTTTGTTCTGAGGGAGAGCTGATCTTTTGAAGATCCTTTTTGCTGAAGCTCCTCTTTCTCCTGGTGAACATTTTTCTTACCAAGTTCACCAGGTGTTCTTCGTCTTCAGAATCTTGATTGGAGTCTTCTTCAAGTTCAGGTTTGCTTTTCTTTTCTTTGGAGGAACCTGCAAATAGAGCTATACCTTTCTCGGCTCCAGCATTAGTTTGTTCGTGTAATTCTAATTCACAAAACAGCTCGTCTAATTTTAAGTTGGAAAGATTCTTAGAAATTTTGTAGGCATCCACTATTGATGCCCACAAACTATTACGTGGAAAGGCGTTTAAAGCGTACCTTATTAAGTCTCTGTTCTCCATTTGGTGGCCTATCGCATGAAGCCCGTTGAGGATGTCCTTGATCCTCGCGTGTAGTTGATTCGCTGTTTCTCCTTCCTGCATTTTTATATTAAAAATTCTATTTAGAAGCAGGTCTCGTTTTGTTACCTTAGCGTCGCTCGTTCCCTCGTGCAGTTCGATCAGCTTGTCCCATAGCTCTTTAGCATTTTTGTGTGGACCGACTCTGTTCAGTTCTTCTCTTGTCAATCCGCACTGTAGAGTGTTGATCGCTTTATTTTCTGTTGATGCTTTTTTCTTGAGATCTGCTGTCCAGTCTTCAGGATCCACTAGATTCCCGGCGTTGTCCACTGGAATTTTGTAAGGTTTCGTAATGCTCATCCACTGGTCGAAGTCTGTTTTGAGGTAGACCTCCATGCGCTTCTTCCAGTAAGGGAAGTCGTCCCCGTTGAAGAGTGGAGGTCGCACTGTGCTGAATCCTTCTTGTTGGGACATTCTGTGCACAGGTAAATAACCAAAAAAAATCCCAAGGCTTGGTCTTGGATTAGTAGTGTGGGAAGAGAAAAATAGAGAGAAAAAAAAATCTAGATTCGTGTTGCACTAATTTAATTTGATTAGAGAAATATTAAGTTAACGAAACACCAGTTTTAAAATTAATTATAAAAAAAAACAAAAACAATTCACCCCCTGTCTGATTGGTGGTTGCACCAAATCAGAGCGGTACCTGCTCTGATACCACTTGTAGGACCGTTAGATTTGATAGAGGGGGGGTGAATATCGATTCGAAAAAACAAGAGTTTAAACGCAGCGGAAAAGTAAAATAGACACAATGGTTTTACTTCGTTCGGAGCCTGTGACGACTCCTACTCGAAGGCCCGTGGTCCTTGACCACTTTCGTTGGGCAATCACTAGCAATTCGGAATAATAATTACAACAGAACCGTACAGGGAATGCTAATGAAACTGAAAAACAAATACCGACAAAAGGGAAAAGACGAAGCGTAGTGTCGGAGCTTTGTTGGCGTCGCACTGAGCGTCGAGCAGCAAGACCAGCAGTAGAAGAGTTCTCAGCTTGATTGATTGTACTGAAGCTCCTGTCTGGGGCTTCTTTTATATGTTGTTCCGGGCGCCTGGATCCCTTCCGGGCGCCTGGAATGTGACGTAGTTGCTCCACCCGAGATGCTCCACGTGGCGACGACTTGGCTGGATAGAATTCGCCTTCCGGGCGCCCGGACCTCCGGGCGCCCGGACTACCTTGTTCCAGAAAACTCCCTTTTCCTGCAAAACAAAGTTAGTCCGAGGCAAATGTATATCCTGTAAAACAGATTGTCAGCACAGTTAAAGTTCAACAGATAAATAAAAAGAGTATGACTTAGATTCCGTCTCTCCGAGACCAGAATCTAGTCACGATCTCGACTTAGACATCCGAAATGGATCTAAGCCGGATCGACGCCTAATGTCCCCTTCCCGGGAACGCGTCCTCACAGTCACTCCCTTCTAGTGACTTACCTTTCTTACCTGCCAGACGTCCGGTCAGCCCGTCGACCCGTCTGGACTTCTCGCCAAGCGTCCGGTCAGCCCGTCGACCCGCTTGGACTTCTCGCCAGCTATCCGGTCAGCCCGTCGACCTAGCTGGACTTCTCGCCAAGCGTCCGGTCAGCCCGTCGACCCGCTTGGACTTCTTGCCAGCTATCCGGTCAGCCCGTCGACCTAGCTGGACTTTTCCTGCACACTCGATCAAAGTGTCAGACAACAACAAAACTAACTTAACCTATTTGTCATTCATCAAAACCTGGGTTAAATCGTTAGTGCTAACCGCACCAACAGATAAAACTAGTATGATGCGGAAATTAAATACTAGTATACCTTTTCTTTTGCAAGCAAAAAACCTCTAGGTCTTCTACCGTATTCCTCTTCTAACCTCGGACGTTGTGTGGGCAACGATCTTCCGAGATGAGAAACCACCAAAGCACCTTCTTCTCCTCCTTGCAAGATTCGGCCAAACCAAGTGCACCTCCAAGGAAGAAGAGAAACCACCAACCAAGCTCCAAGGGATGAAAGCTTTCTCTCCTTCTTCTCCAAGCTAGAATCCGGCCACCACTTGATCTCCAAGGAAGATGTGAGGTTCGGTCACAAAGGATGGAGAGAAGAGAAAGGGGATACTCGGCCACACCAAGGAAGAAAAGAGGGAGAAAATAATAGAGGTTGTTCACCATCAAGGCTCCCAAAACCCCCTCTTTTATAATCCTTAGCTTTGGCAAATAAGGAAATTTAATTATAATAAAATTTCCTTAACTTTCCTTGACATGAATTAATTAAGAAAAATTAAATAAAATTTCCTAAACCTTCATGTCATGGCCGGCCACATCATTAAGAGCAAACAAGGCAATTTCAATCAACAATTAAAATTCCTTATTTGTCTTCGGAAATTTAAAAAAATAAAATTTCCTTTTAAAATCCCTTCATTGTTGATAAAAAGAAATTTCTATAATTTTAATTTTTCAACATGTGAATAATTTACAAAGGAGAAAAATAAAATATCTTTCCAATCTACAAATAAGGAAAGAGATTTAATCATATCTCTTTCTTTAATCTTTTGTAGATCCTTTTAAAAGAGATATTTTAATTTTTAATCTCTCCAATAAATTATATCTTTCACATAAGAAAATTTTAAAATTAAAATTCTTTTTAATTTAATGGGGGCCGACCACCTAAGCTTGGGTTCAAGCTAGGGCCGGCCACCCATGAACCAAGGCTTGGCCGGCCCTAGCTTGATCCACAAGCTAGCTTGGCCGGCTCCTACATCATGGGTATGAAGGTGGGTATAGGTGGGTATAGTACTCTATAAATAAGAGGCTACGATAGGGACTGAGAGGAGGAATTGGTTTTGGTCTCCCGATAAAATTAAGCATCCCGTGTTCGCCCCGAACACACAACTTTAATTTTATCAATAATAATTCATTCCACTAGAGAACTATTATTGAACTACCGCACCAATCCCAAATTATATTTTTGGGCTCATTCTTATTATGAGTGTGTTAGTCTCCCTGTGTTTAAGATGTCGAATGTCCACTAATTAAGTGAGTTACTGACAACTCATTTAATTAATATCTTAATCCAAGAATAGTACCACTCAACCTTATCGTCATGTCGGACTAAGTCCACCTGCAGGGTTTAACATGACAATCTTTATGAGCTCATCTTGGGGACATTATCAACCTAGATCACTAGGACACAGTTTCCTTCTATAATCAACAACATACACTATAAGTGATATCATTTCCCAACTTATCGGGCTTATTGATTCATCAAACTAAATCTCACCCATTGATAAATTAAAGAAATAAATATCAAATATATGTGCTTGTTATTATATTAGGATTAAGAGCACACACTTCCATAATAACTGAGGTCTTTGTTTCTTTATAAAGTCAGTATAAAAGAAAACGACCTCTGATGGTCCTACTCAATACACTCTAAGTGTACTAGTGTAATTATATAGTTAAGATAAACTAATACCTAATTACACTACGACCTTCCAATGATTTGTTCCTTTCCATTTTGGTCGTAAGCTACTGTTTATAATTTATAAGGTACTGATAACATCATCTTCTGTATGTGACACCACATACTATGTTATCTACAATATAAATTAATTGAACAACTACAAATAAATGTAGACAATTTGACCAAATGTGATTCTTTATTCAAAATAAATGTTTACAAAAGCTTAAGCTTTCAGTATACACTCTAACATGAACAACCTCTATTATTTTCTCCCTCTTTTCTTCCTTGGTGTGGCCGGCCTCATCCTTTCTCTTCTCTCCATCCTTGTGGCCGAAGCTTCCTTCACTCTTGGAGATCAAGTGGTGGCCGGTTTCAAGCTTGGAGAAGAAGGAGAGAAAGCTTTCATCCCTTGGAGCTTGGTTGGTTGAATCTCTTCATCCTTGGAGGTGCTCTTGTTGTGGTCGAACCTTGCAAGGAGGAGAAGAAGGTGCTTTGGTGGTTTCTCATCTCGGAAGATCGTTGCCCACACAACGTCCGAGGTTAGAAGAGGAATACGGTAGAAGACCTAGAGGTTTTTGCTTGCAAAAGAAAAGGTATACTAGTATTTAATTTCCGCATCATACTAGTTTTATCTTCATGTAAAAATACCAAATACAAGAGGCATGTGATTCTAGTATTTCGAATTTGTTTTCGATGTTGTGTTCTTTTATTTTTCTTTTCCTTGTGATTTGATTGTTCTTTTTTGTTGACCTAAAGTTATTTAAGGAAATTAAATATTAGCTTTCCTTAAAAGGCTTTGCCTAGGCGGTGGTGGTTGTTCCCATATCCAAGAAGGTCATGTGCCTCGCCATGCAGTCCTGGAAGCCAATTCTGGAAATTAATATTTAATGAAATTAATAACCTAGGTGATTTGGATCGAACGTGTTAAGTTCTGCAGGAGATCCAAGTCTAAACCTAAAAGAACAAGTAAATTAAACTTTGGATCAAACGTGTTACGTTCTACAGGCGATCCAAGTTTAATTTAAAAGAACACATGGTAGCTAGGAAAGGTTCAAACCTTTGTACAAAATTTTTATACAGTGGAACCATTAGGTTTTCCGAGTAGCAACCAACACTAAGTACCATGCATGGCGTGCGAAAAAGGGTACGTTTTTCAATTTGGTTTGTTCTGAAGTAAATTTAGCTTCAGTACCTTGAAACACTTGGTGGTTAAACTCTGGTGCTACTACTAACATCAGTGTTTCAATGCAGGGTTGCCTGAGCTACCAAAAGCCAACTGATGCTGAAAGATGCATTTATGTGGGTGATGACAAGTCGGTTGAGGTGGAAGCAATAAGGCATTTTAGATTGTTGTTAAACACTGGTTATTATTTAGACTTAATAGATACTTTTGTTGTACCGTCATTTAGACGGAATTTAGTTTCTGTTTCTCATTTGGACAAATTAGGTTACTGTTGTTCGTTTAGAAACAATCAATTCAGTTTATCTATTAATTCTATTGTTGTTAGAACCGGTTCACTTATAACTTATGACAATCTATATATGCTTGATATAAATGCTTCTTATACTGAAACCCTAAATGTGGAATCACGTGGTACTAAGCGTAAATTTAATAATGAAAACTTAGGTACCTTATGGCACAAACGTTTAGGACACATCTCTAGAAATAGAGTTAAACGACTTATATCGGATGGAATTTTACACTCCATTGATTTTACATACCTAAATGTTTGTGTTGAATGCATTAAGGGCAAACAGACCAAAAGAAAGAAAGATGGTGCATATAGAGCTACAGAAGTATTGGAATTGATACACACAGATGTTTATGGACCATTTCCAACACCTTCTTGGAATGGTCAACAATATTTTGTATCATTCATTGATGATTATTCTCGATATTCATACCTATTTCTTATTTATGAGAAGGCTCAAACATTGAATGTTTTCAAATCATTTAAGGTTGAAGTTGAGAACCAACTAGACAAAAGAATTAAGAAAGTTAGATTTGATCGTGGTGGTGAATACTATGGTAAATATGACAGTTCAGATGAGCAATGTCCTGGACCTTTTGCTCAATACCTAGAGGAGTGTGGAATCATCCCACAGTACACCATGCTAGGCTCACCAAGCATAAATGGTATAGCTGAACAATGTAATCGAACTCTTAAGGATTTGGTAAGGAGTATGATTAGTCATTCAACCTTACCAATGTCACTCTAGGGAGAAGCATTAAAGAAAACAACTTACATTTTAAATCGAGTACCCACTAAAGTACCTTTTGAGCTTTGGACAAGGCGAAATCCAAGTCTCAAACATTTTCATATTTGGGGATGCCCAGCTGAGGCTAGACCTATAGGCCACATGAAAATAAACCGGACTCTAGAAATATGAGTAGCTACTTTACTGGATATTCTGAGTGATTACGGGGCTATAAGTTTTATGATCCCAAAGTAGAGACCATCTTTGAGATGAGAACCACAATGTTCTTTGAGGATATTGAGTTTGGGGGGAAGAATAAAGTAACCGATCTTGTCTTTGAGGAGGAATGTATTCCCACTACTCTTCAAGAGGAAATGGTTTATATTCCTATGATTGCTTCTGATAATGATCAGGATTTTATTCCTGTCAGTGATCAAGATGCAGTACAGGAATAACAAGACATTGTTAATCAACTCCTAGAAGAACAAACTCAACAACCTCAAGAACCAATGTATGTAGAACAAGTGCCTTTACGAAGGTCCACTAGAGAAAGGAGAAGTGTTATTTCGGATGATTACATAGTGATACTTCAAGAACATGATGAAAATGATGGTATGGCGGAGGATGATCCAATCAACTTTCGTCAAGCCATGCAAGATTCAAATTCTTAAAAGTGGATTGAGGCAATGAATGAGGAGTATAAGTCAATGTAAGACAATAATATTTGGGAACTTGTCTTATTACCAGAAGGTGTGAAACTCATTGGTTGTAAGTGGATTTTTAAAATCAAACGAGATTCAAATGGTAATGTGGAAAGGTATAAAGCACGTCTTGTAGCTAAAAGCTATACTCAAAAATATATGATTGACTTTGAAGATACATTTTCTCCAATTTCAACAAAGGACTCTTTAAGGATAATCATGACACTTATCACACTTCGATATAAAACTCCATCAGATGGATGTCAAGACAGCTTTTCTCAATAGAGGCATTGAGGAAACAATCTATATAGTGCCACCAGAATACTTTGTATCAGGAGATCCAAAGTGTATGGTTTGCAAACATAAGAAGTCCATCTATAAGTTAAAACAAGCATCTCGTCAATTGTACCACAAATTTCATCAAATAATAATCTCATTTGGTTTTGAGGTCAATGTAGTAGATGATTATGTGTATCATAAGTTTAGTGGGAGTAATCATATCTTCCTGGTTCTATATGTTGATGACATTTTGCTTGCCACAAATGATATAGGTATTGTTGAGTTTTTCGAACCGCGAAAACCGCTTTTTCGCGTCACGGAAACACCGAATCACCCATGCCACTGGATCTCGTGCGAAGAATAGATTTCAAAATTTATGAGTACGAGTTTACAACTTAGATCTACTCCTAGATCTACATGAAAAGATTTATACCTTCGAAGCGAAGCCCTTCGCAATCCCGCAAGTCCAAGGTACGCCGGATCTCGAAGTTGTCAACGTAGACAACTCTCTAGTGATATCCACACGAACAAGAAGTGTTCTCTAACACTCAAGGATGGAGAAGAGAGCACCACAAGTGTGCTAGCACTTCTTGGGCTCTCGGGTAGGATTTGTAAGGAAGAAAAAGAGAGGATGCAAAAGGAATCTCATACACTCAAGAAGTAGTATCCTCCTTTGTGACCTTCACTCTTCCTTATTCTCTTGGAACTCACTCAACCACCTTCTCCTTCCTTAGAACTCACGGCAACAGCAGCAAGGAGGAAGAAAGACCAAGGAAGAAGATGATAGAATGAATGCACACATCAATACACAAAACCAAAAACTCCACACTACATTAGTGTGGCCGGCCACACCTTGTAACCTCCTCATTTAATGTGGCCGGCCACATTAAGTGGTATAAGATGTGTAACCTCCATGAGGTGGCACACCATTATGAGGTGGAAATGATGTGGCAAGGTTAGTCATGTCATGTAGGATGAGTCAACCTTCATGATGTGGCAATACATCAAGTCAAACTTGATGTTTCAACTTCCATTTAGTCAAGTCAAAATTGACCAATTATCTTCCTTGTTGAGTTAAATCCAACCTTTGATTCAAGTCAATTTAAATTTAATGAATCTCAATTCATTAATATAAATTGACTCAATGAATAAAATTTAAATTAGACTCATTCAACAATTGAATCTAATTGAGTCTAACTCAATAAGTCTAATTTGAATCCAATCTTTGGTGCATCATATGAACCTAATCCAATTGGTTCATCATATGAACTCAATCTCCATTCACTTGTTCTTTGTGTGTGACCCAATAGGTTCTTATAACGTTGGCAATGTTTCTAAACTCCTTTAGAAACATAAGCAATGAGCGGCATCTATCAATACATCATTGCTACCCAAGTTACAAGAATGTTGAGATCCAACATCATCTTGTGACTACTAATTGTGACTCCTCACAATATGTGACATTGTCCTTCTATCCTAGATATCTAGATTGATCAATGTGAGGCATAGACCGTGTCATCCTCTAATCAATCTAAATCTTGAACTCCAAGTAGATTCACTCGATCAAATGAGCTCAACATCTCATGTTGACTCATTTGGGCATGGCCATGCACTTCGTGGTCTAACTCTATCAAGAATACCGATGTCGCTCCCGTCATATGGAAGGGATAGATCCCATCTACATCACTCACATCCCTCTGCATAATTCGTTATATACCAAGTAATCGCCTTTATAGTCCACCCAGTTACGGGTGACGTTTGACGAAACCAAAGTATATAACTCCTTATGTAGGGAACCATGGTGACTTCAGGTCTAAGGACCAATAGTCATACTAATAGTCATATGAGAAAGTATATGACACTCATATAACGATCCATGATACTTTCTCATGGCGGGTCATTCAGTATACATTCTCCAATGCATACCCATGTGTCAACTTGATATCTCCATATCCATGACTTGTGAGATCAAGTCATCGAGTTGACCTACATGCTAGTCTTATTGCATTAACATTGTCCTTGAATGTTAATACTCGACTAGGAATGATTAAGAGTAGTGTTCCCTATATCATCTAACTATCGATTCAACCAATCGATTGATATAGGTAAGAACCTTCTACTCAAGGACGTTATTATACTTAGTTTATTTGACACCAATACAAGTAAGTATAATAACGAAAAACTAAATGCCTTTATTTATATAGAATATGATACAATAAGTCCAAAATACAATCATCAAATGATTGGCTCTAGGGCTCTAGCTAACAATCTCCCACTAGCACTAGTGTCAATCAGTGTAGGCTCTAAGCCCCAATGACCTAGTGTGACCATCATGCCTCCTCTGTGCCAAAGCCTTGGTCAAGGGATCTGCGATGTTAGCCTCTGTAGGTACTCTGCAAATCTTCACATCTCCTCTCTCGATAATCTCTCGAATGAGATGGAAGCACCGTAGTATGTGTTTGGTCCACTGGTGTGAGCGAGGTTCCTTCGCCTGTGCTATAGCTCTATTGTTGTCGCAATAGAGCTCAATGGGGTCAGCAATGCTAGGAACCACCCCAAGTTCAGTGATGAACTTGCGGATCCAAACTGCCTCCTTTGCTGCCTCTGATGCAGCAATGTACTCGACTTCTGTTGTAAAATCAGCTACTGTATCCTGCTTCGAACTCTTCCAGCTCACAGCACCACCATTAATGCAAAACACAAACCCCGACTGCGATCTATAGTCATCCTGATCGGTCTGGAAGCTAGCATCACTGTAACCCTTTACAGCTAGCTCATCATTGCCTCCATATATCAAAAAATATTCTTTAGTTCTTCTTAAGTACTTAAGAATATTCTTGACCGCTATCCAGTGACTTTCACCTGGATCTGACTGGTATCTGCTCGTCATGCTCAGAGCATACGAGACATCAGGTCGAGTACATAGCATGGCGTACATGATCGATCCTATGGCTGAGGCATAAGGGATCTGATCCATGCGGTCTCTCTCCTCTCTAGAAGAGGGACCTTGAGTGTTCGAAAGACTCACGCCATATGACATCGGTAGAAATCCCTTCTTGGAGTTCTGCATGGCAAACCGAAGGAGTACCTTGTCAATGTATGTACTCTAACTTAGGCCAAGCAATCTCTTAGATCTATCTCTATAGATCTGTATCCCTAGAATGCGGGATGTCTCACCTAAGTCCTTCATTGAGAAGCAACTCCCTAGCCAGGTCTTGACAGACTGAAGCATAGGGATGTCCTTCCCAATGAGTAGTATGTCATCCACATACAATATGAGGAAGACAACTATATCCCCTACAACCTTCTTGTAGACACAAGGCTCATCTTCGTTCTTGATGAAACTAAACTGTTTGATTGCATCATCGAATCCAAGATTCCAGCTCCGAGAAGCTTGCTTTAGTCCATAAATAGACCTATGCAGCTTGCATACTCTGCTAGTATGCTGTGGATCTACAAAACCCTCAGGTTGTGTCATGTACACATCCTCGAGTAGGTTTCCATTCAGAAACGCGGTTTTGACATCCATCTGCCATATCTCATAGTTATGGTAGGCTGCAATAGCAAGCATGATCCGAATGGACTTAAACATCGCTACTGGAGAAAAGATTTCATCATAATCAATACCATGAATCTGCTTGAAACCTTTAGCTACCAAGCGACCCTTATAGATAAGTTCATCCATGTCAGTCTTTCTTTTAAAGACCCACTTACACCCAATGGGTTTTACCCCTTCAGGTGGATCAACCAAAGTCCATACTTGGTTGGTGTACATGGATTCCATTTCGGATCTCATGGCCTCTTGCCATTTCTCGGAATCTGGTCTCATCACAGCTTCCTGATAGGTGGTAGGCTCATCCTCTATGAGCATAACGTCATCATGGTCAGACAAGAGAAATGAGTATCTCTCAGGCTGACGATGTACCCTATCAGACCTGCGAAGAGGTAGGTCTACTTGAACTAGTTGTTGTTCCTCAACTCCTTGTGGAACATCATCCACAACACTTTGTGGTTCCAGTTCAATTTCCATCGAGGCATCAGTGCTATTATTCGCATCTTGAACTTCTTCAAGATCGAACGTGCTCCCACTAGTCTTTCTAGAAATAAAGTCCCTTTCTAGAAAGACCCCAGTCTTTGCCACAACTACCTTGTGCTGGCTGGGAATGTAGAAGTAATATCCCTTAGTTTCCTTAGGATATCCAATAAAATAGCACTTGTCAGATTTGGGTCCTAACTTGTCTGAGACTTGACGTCTAATGTAAGTCTCACAACCCCAAATCCTCATGAAAGACACCTGGGCATCTCTCCCAGTCCATATCCTATATGATGTCTTTATCACGGCCTCGGATGGAACCCGGTTGAGTATAAAAGCTGCCGTGTCTAGAGCATAGCCCCAAAGGAATGTCGGAAGATCTGTGTGACTCATCATAGATAGTACCATATCTAATAGGGTACGATTCCTCCTTTCGGATACACCATTCCATTGTGGTGTTCCAGGAGGAGTGAGTTGGGATAGAATCCCACACTCAGCTAGATAGTCACGGAACTCATGGCTAAGGTATTCTCCACCTCGATCTGATCGAAGTATCTTAATACTCTTGCCAAGCTGGTTCTGTACTTCATTCTTGAATTCTTTGAACTTTTCAAAAGATTCTGACTTATGTGTCATCAAGTACACATAACCATATCTACTGAAGTCATCAATAAACGTGATGAAGTACCTATAACCGCCTCTAGCAGCGACATTGAAAGGGCCACATACATCACTATGTATGAGTCCTAACAAATCAGTCGCTCTTTCGCTGTGCCCACTAAAGGGAGTCTTGGTCATCTTGCCTCGTAGGCATGACTCGCATATCTCATATGATTCAAAATCAAATGAGTCCAGCAAACCATCCTTATGGAACTGGGATAAGCGCTTGTCATTTATATGACCTAAGCGACAGTGCCAGAGGTAGGTTTGGTTCAGGTCATTTGACTTGAACATCTTGGTATTTATGTTATAGATAGGGCTTTCAAGGTCTAGAATATAGAGTCCGTTTATTAGAGGTGCACTACAATAGAACATATCGTTTAAATAGACGGAACAACATTTGTTCTTTATTGTAAACGAAAATCCTTTCTTGTCCAAATAAGAAACTGAAATTATGTTCTTAGTCAAGGCAGACACATAACAACAATCATCTAATTCTAGTACAAGCCCAGAGGGTAGAGATAGATAGTAAGTTCCTACAGCAATAGCAGCAACTCGTGCTCCATTGCCTACTCGTAGGTCTACCTCACCCTTCGTCAATGCCCTGCTATTTCTCAGCGCTTGTACATTAGTACAAATGTGCGAAGCACATCCGGTATCTAATACCCACGATGAAGAAATAGAGAGGTTGACTTCTATAACATGTATACCTGAAGTAGAAATCTTATTTCTCTTCTTCTTAAGATCTTCCAGGTATTCTTTGGAGTTCCTCTTCCAGTGCCTTGCTTGTCCTTGATATAGGTGACAAAGATGTTAAACCATATCGTAAGCGCCCATCAACTCATGTTGCTTCTGAAGCTCAGAGTTCATGGTCGCGAGCATAAGACAGGACACATCTAATGCGTCATCTTGATGCTTCTTGTAAGCATCACGGTCTGCTCGCGTGGCAGTGGTAGGAGGAACCTCCGGAATGGGCTGCTCCAGAACGTACAGTTTACGTTCCTGAGTGAGAATTATTCTCAGATTCCTGTACCAGTCCAGGAAATTTGCTCCGTTGAGCTTGCCCTTCTTAAGGACAGAACGCAGAGAGAAGATGTTCGTGTTCGACGTCATGGCAATTCTACAACAGAAATAAATGCAGAAATAAGTATCATATTCTTAATCATTTAATTAGGCCTTTAACTAAATGATGCTCTCACTGAATTCTATAATTCATGTGGGACAAGATCCACATCATACTAACCCTTGAGTTAGCTTTGGCTAATACGCCCAAGAGTTAATATATATGTGATTTTGACCTATCTTTCCAACCATTGGAAGAATGCCTATAGTTGTACTCGATCCAACCGAGTTAACTAGTTACTCAATCTAATTGAGTTGAACTCACCCATGCGTTGATAGGCGGGACCAAGATTGTCCCTCCGTACCCTACCAAGATAGTATGTGTTGCTCTGCTTTGGCAGATTCAACAACAACATGCGATCAAGGTAATGGTAGGTATCACGGCATGGTAGGCATTAGAGTTGACGCGATTTAGATCTAATCTAAACGATGATGCGTATCAAATACTTGATTTAGATCTAATCTAATCGTGGGGTGCATCATGTGCACGATTTAGATCTAATCTAATCGCTAGGCACTAATTAACTACTTAATTAAACATGCATCACATACATATAAGCAATTAATTAAATTATTTTGTGATTGTGTCATGGCCCTACTACGATCTTCTCAAACCAATGAGAAGATCGGATGGTCAACCTAAGGTCAACAGCTTCTCAAGCTTCTTCCTTTGACCACCTTGTGTTGCTCGCGCCCTCCTCGTAACTCCGTCTCGTGTGGACCTTCCACCGTTTCAAAATTTACATTACATTACATTTTGAAACTAGAGTTACATTCGAGTCTAAATCTAATTTACAACCAGAATATAAGAGAAAGGCACGACGCGCAGGTCGTGAAAATAAAATAAATACAGCACGCGCATCACAAAACGGCACGCAGGCTATATTATGAATTACAACACATTTCCAAATCCAATTTGGGTCATTTGGGCCATGACTATCACAAAATTAATATATAATTCAAAATTATATATTTTTCATAATTTTTTGTAATTTTCATAATTTTTACAATTTTTATGAGCAAATTTTTCCCGACGGTCCCGTTTAGCATTTTCGGGCGCAATCGCGGAACGAGTCCCCTTGCGTGGCCAGGGGCAGCGCCTCTACCCGCGATCTAACCATCGCGAGGGTTCCATTGCAATCTAACAGCGCCTAAGCCCGCTGTCCCAAAAATTTTGGGGCGAAACATTGTCGTTTCGGAAAATTCTTCTCGGTAGTCGAAGCCTACAAGTGTCTAAACACTTGTGCTTCGCTCCTACGAGAAAAATACCCATTAAAACTATAAAAACATGAATTTACAGAAAGTTTACAGATCTATATTTTTCATAAAAATACGAATCTAAACTCGTACTCGCTTCGCACGTGGCTCTGATACCACTGTTGGGTTTTTCGGGCCGCGAAAACCGCTTTTTCGCGTCGCGGAAACCCCGAATCACCCATGCCACTGGATCTCGTGCGAAGAATAGATTTCAAAATTTACGAGTATGAGTTTACAACTTAGATCTACATGAAAAGATTTATACCTTCGAAGCGAAGCCCTTCGCAATCCCGCAAGTCCAAGGTACGCCGGATCTCGAAGTTGTCAACGTAGACAACTCTCTAGTGATATCCACACGAACAAGAAGTGTTCTCTAACACTCAAGGATGGAGAAGAGAGCACCACAAGTGTGCTAGCACTTCTTGGGCTCTCGGGTAGGATTTGTGGGTAGGATTTGTAAGGAAGAAAAAGAGAGGATGCAAAAGGAATATCATACACTCAAGAAGTAGTATCCTCCTTTGTGACCTTCACTCTTCCTTATTCTCTTGAAACTCACTCAACCACCTTCTCCTTCCTTAGAACTCACGGCAACAGCAGCAAGGAGGAAGAAAGACCAAGGAAGAAGATGATAGAATGAATGCACACATCAATACACAAAATCAAAAACTCCACACTACATTAGTGTGGCCGGCCACACCTTGTAACCTCCTCATTTAATGTGGCCGGCCACATTAAGTGGTATAAGATGTGTAACCTCCATGAGGTGGCACACCATTATGAGGTGGAAATGATGTGGCAAGGTTAGTCATGCCATGTAGGATGAGTCAACCTTCATGATGTGGCAATCAACTTCCATTTAGTCAAGTCAAAATTGGCCAATTATCTTCCTTGTTGAGTTAAATCCAACCTTTGATTCAAGCCAATTTAAATTTAATGAATCTCAATTCATTAATATAAATTGACTCAATGAATAAAATTTAAATTAGACTCATTCAACAATTGAATTTAATTGAGTCTAACTCAATAAGTCTAATTTGAATCCAATCTTTGGTGCATCATATGAACCTAATCCAATTGGTTCATCATATGAACTCAATCTTCATCCACTTGTTCTTTGTGTGTGACCCAATAGGTTCTTGTAACGTTGGCAATGTTTCTAAACTCCTTTAGAAACATAAGCAATGAGCGGCATCTAGCAATACATCATTGCTACCCAAGTTACAAGAATGTTGAGATCCAACATCACCTTGTGACTACTAATTGTGACTCCTCACAATATGTGACATTATCCTTCTATCCTAGACATCTAGATTGATTAATGGGAGGCATAGACCATGTCATCCTCTAATCAATCTAAATCTTGAACTCCAAGTAGACTCACTCGATCAAATGAGCTCAACATCTCATGTTGACTCATTTGGGCATGGCCATGCACTTCATGGTCTAACTCTATCAAGAATACCGATGTCGCTCCCGTCATATGGGAGGGATAGATCCCATCTACATCACTCACATCCCTCTGCATAATTCGTTATATACCAAGTAATCGCCTTTATAGTCCACCCAGTTACGGGTGACGTTTGACGAAACCAAAGTACATAACTCCTTATGTAGGGAACCATGGTGACTTCAGGTCTAAGGACCAATAGTCATACTAATATTCACATGAAAAAGTATATGACACTCATATAACGATCCATGATACTTTCTCATGGCGGGTCATTCAGTATACATTCTCCAATGCATACCCATGTGTCAACTTGATATCTCCATATCCATGACTTGTGAGATCAAGTCATAGAGTTGACCTACATGCTAGTCTTATTGCATTAACATTGTCCTTGAATGTTAATACTCGACTAGGAATAATTAAGAGTAGTGTTCCCTATATCATCTCACTATCGATTCAACCAATCGATTGATATAGGTAAGAACCTTCTACTCAAGGACGTTATTATACTTAGTTTATTTAGCACTAATACAAGTAAGTATAATAACGAAAAACCAAATGTCTTTATTTATATAGAATATGATACAATAAGTCCAAAATACAATCATCAAATGATTGGCTTTAGGGCTCTAGCTAACAAGTATGTTAAACGATACTAAGAGATTTCTATCTAGATATTTTGAAATGAAAGATCTTGGTACGCATCTTTTATATTAGGAATCCAAATATATCAAGATCATTCTCGAGGTATTCTTGGATTATCGTAAAAGAACTATATCGATAAAGTGCTTAAATGATTTGGCATGCAAGATTGCAAACCAGGTAATACCCAGTCGCTAAAGGAGACAAGTTTAATATTAAACAATGCTCTAAAGGAAGCCTCGAGACTTAAGAAATGCAAAAGATTCCCTATGCTTCGGTGGTAGGAAGTCTTATGTATGCTGAAGTTTGTACGCGTTCGGATATTACATACATTGTTGGAGTGTTGGGCAAATATTTAAGCAACCCAGGAATGGATCATTGGAAAGCAACAAAGAGGGTAATGAGATATTTAAAGAGAACTAGTGATTACATGGTCACATATAAGAGGTCAGATACTCCTAAGATCATGGGATATTCTTACTCTAATTTTGCAAGATGTCAAGATAGCATGAGATCCACGTCAGGCTATGTTTTTCTGTTGGTCGACGGAGCTATCTCTTGGAGAAGTGCTAAACAGGCATTAATAGTTTCTTCCACCATGGTAGCAGAATTTATAGCATGTTATGATACATCTAATCATGAAATATGGCTGGAAAATTTTGTCACCTGGCTGTGTATTTTGGGAAGGGTTGAAAGACCACTGAAGTTATTTTGTGACAATAGATCAGTTGTATTGTATTCTAACAATAATAGGAGCTCGACAAAATCGAATCACATCGATATCAAGTTCCTTGTTGTGAAAGAAAGAGTACAAAGTGGACATTGATTTCACTTTAGTTAAAGAGGACCAGTTGAAAATTGACATGAATAGAACATCTTGCATAATTTGTATGCCACATATTCATAATTGATCTATATCATTTGATTATATTGATGTGTGTGATCATTGATGGTTTAGTTGTGAAAGATACAATGAAGACTACATTGATCTTATATCTATATAATTAATTGACGAGATTGTTAAGGAAGCCCTATGACTATTGATCCTGTTTGGAATCTGAGTTAGATGAAGGCCGGATGAGGTGTCGCTGGTGTTGATAGAGAAGAGACTGTGATGCTGCGATCATGTGGGCTTCGGCGGGCAGACCCCCACATGTCCTTAAAGGACTATTGAGCCTGAGCTGGCGGTACTAGCACTCTGCACACACCCAGACAAGCACACAGAATGTTAGAGACCAAGAACCAGGGGAAAAGTCCCCGGAGTAGGCCCTCCGACGCTCAAGTCAGGTACTTTTTCCCAAGAAGAATAGCGTACGAAGGAAGAAGAAAAGTAGACAAGTGTGTGAGTGTGCGTACCTGCGCAAGGGAGAGGGCGCCCCTTTAATTTTTATATGACTGTGTGTATCTTCTGGAGCTTGATCGATGTCAGAGAATGTCGGGTGTCAGGCCTTGTCGGGTGAGAGAGGACACATGGCATCCTCCTTGGGTCTAAAGGAAGGTTCCATTCACCGGTGACTGCTGACCATTGAAATATTCCCTGACACTAGGCATTTATTCTCTGACAGACGATTGCGATTATCTGACCTTATTATCTGGTAGCGCTTCAAGTCCCGACCGGGAAGGAATAGGGCATGTCTCGGCCAGGAAGGAATAGGGTATCCTTGGTCATTCTGCTAAGTACTGAGGAATAGACTGGCCAGAAGGGCACGACCCGGATCCCTTTCTCCTTGTTTCTACAATTCAGACCAGACTGAGAATGGCAAGTTTGTTTATGCGGGTGAGCTGGAGGAAACTCGACCAGTGAAGACAGGTCAGGCTTCGCCTTGATCATGTGTCAGGCGGCAGACTTGGTTTCCTGACTTGTGGACCCTGCCCAAGCTTTATATGCTAGATGACCCCAGGCGATCCTACCCTATATGTTGACTGTCACGTCTCCTTGACTTCTGACTGTCATGTTCCCTTGACTTCTGACAACCAACCCCTACCATTATACACCATATCAGCTATGATGACAAAAGTTATGAGCTCATTAAGGTTAACATTTATAAATTTATACATATGACCCAGTGGGAGATCATTAAAATTTTGGGGTCATAATTGTAATTATAAATGTCTAATGTCATCAATTAAATAAGTTATAATTTAATGTGATAAAATTTATGATTAAGAAATATGACTTAAGGGTTTAATTGTTATGAATATATTAATGTGGATGAGAGGTCAAATTATAAATATACAATCTTAGGCTTCTATAAATAAGGGTTATGATCTCAGTTTGTAGATGATGCTTTTGGTTTATTTCTTCATCGATAAAATTCTCTAGATACTAAGAAAAATCTATAAATTAAAGATCTTATCCTGAATCAACTACATACTATAAATTCTGATACGTTTTCATAATTTTATCTATCTAATTTTTATTTTTTAAAATATTAAATAGAATATATAAAATTTACATTAAGATTTCTCAATCCATTTTTCTTTCTTATCACTTCGTGCTTCGAGGAAGGTCATATGCTCCTGTCAGTGTTGGTGGCATAGGGCATGCATGCCAACATGTGAGCTGAGATAGATCGAGCACCTGCAGTCACTCCCCTCATCTCGCCACTAATGCAATGCTTGCTAGCTAGCTGTCGTCGTCACTCCTTAAGCTCCATATCTGACTCAAACACGGAGCTAGAAAGCATGCATGTGACAGCCCCGAGATTATAATGCGATGGCAAACTGTGGGACATATTTCCTAAAAACATAAGAATTCAAATTTCAGTGGACACGTTACTCTTTTGCACCGTTTGGGAAGAGGTAAGTGACACAGAAAGAAGGATGAAAAATAAGAAGGAAAATTAAGAACGAATAAATTTCAACCTTCTTTAGTTTTTATTTATAAAATGAAAGATTTTTTTATACTATAATTTAGGGTGAAAGGAAAGATAAGGAAACTAAGGGGGTATTTGATTGATGAATTTGAAAATGAGGAAATTGAATGATAGTAAAAGATAGTGTTTAGATTGTGAATTTGGGAATCACATTTTGGAAATAATTATCATATTTATGGGAATCAATCAAACTCATATAACTTGATAGTTTCATTTCCATTCCTATTCTCATTCCACCCTACTATCAAACTTATACTCATAGTCATTCTCATCATTTAACCAAACGCCCCCTAAAATAAATTATATTCTATATTTCAATTTTATCTCTATTTTATTATATTAATTTTAAAAATTATTATTTTATGTATTCTTTACATGATGATGAAAAATATTAATACCGCTCGACACGTACCGTCCGACATTGAGACTCCGTTGACATTGACGTTAATTTCGACATCAATCCCAACGCCGACTTTAACACAGATACTGACATCGACTTCAATTTCAACAAAATGTATAAAATTCTATAATGCACAAGTCTTTAAAAAAAAAAAAAAATAATTTTATATATTTAATCTTTATTACTCCTACTTTCTTTCTAATCATGTTCATCATCTCTCCCCGAACAAAAAGAATCCGTGCTTTCTAATTACTAGTTGTCAACTAGATAACTGGATTACATTTAAAAAACAAAATGCGAGATGTAATAAGTCTTCACACATGCTTTTACATTCCTAATAGCCGGCCAAGCAGAAAGCCGAAGTACAACCCCCCAACTGCCGAGAACTGCACGCAGATTTTACTTCGCTTGCCCAACTAAAGTACTTCACGACGCGTGTGTGTGCTGCTTTTGATGCACCAATTCGTCCACCTTTCTTCCCCAAGGTTAAAGCCCCCACTCGGTACGCCACTCAAGTCAAAAAGTGCATGCATCCACTCCCTCCCTCCCTCCCCAAGGGTATCAGACTTTGGGGACTTTGCTCATGGATAGGAATGATGCCCGGGCCGCCCAATTAATACGACCCTCGCTGCTGGTCAAACAGGCCAGGGTCGCAGGAGGAAGAAAGAAGACAAGCAGAGATCTAGATCAGCAAGCAATCGATGGCGTGGGTATCCCTGCTACTGTACTACTGCTCTGCCAACTCTGGATCAATTGCAATTAGAGCTACCACTCCGTTCTTTGTCTCACCAAAGGACTCAGTGTCCATGCACCGTTCAGTGTTACAAAGGACTCGGATGAGAGATGAGTCTCACCAAATGCAGTGCTCTTACAGAAAAAAGACGAGTTTTCTTAATTGATCGGCCGGAGAGCAAGCATTGGAGAGTGGTGGTTCAGACATTTATGCGAACAGAGACACTGTAAGAACTCGAAACAATAATAATAATAATATCGAATTGAAGATGACGAAGTAGGAAAACTGGAAGCTTCAATTATGCATCAGAATGGGGGAGGTTGCGGCGGGCGAGCCATGGGCGCCCAAATCACGTCCGACGCTGCGTGGCTCCTGTAGACCGAGAGGCCGGTCGGCTCGGAAGTCATTGCGGCCGAGACCCCGTCCGCCGGCCCTTGGTGGCGCCGCTGGGCGTGCATCTGCTGCTCGCGCTCCTCCATGTCGCCTCTGCTGCCGTCGCCGGAGACCGACACGGAGACTGACGCATCGTCTCCCGCCGGGAGATGGTGGAAGGTCGGCTTGGTGAATGCGGCCGCTACTATTACCACCGTCCCCGCGGCCACCAGCGGCCCCGTCACGATTCCGCCCACCACCTGACCCTGCGGCCCCGCTAGAGAGATCGAGAGGCCCCCGCCCGTTCCGGCGGACGATAGCGCTGCCATCGCTAGCGGTAGGAACGTGGCCGAGATGGAGAGGATCTCGAAGCGGCCGCGGAAAGCGATCGTGGCGGCCGACGCGGATCCGCTGAACTGGGGCTGGCGGAGGGTCACGTTGGCGACGGCGCCGGTGCCGGAGATGACGCAGACGCCGAGGTTGCGGCGGCGGGAGAAGGCGGCCAGCGAGTCGACGACGTCGTGTCCGGAGGGGATCTCGAGGACGTGAGGGCGCATGGCGGAGGACGGCTCCGCGTCGCGCGTGATGACCACGGGGATCTTAGGCTTGTTCTTGGAGCCCGGCGGCCTCCCCCGCGGCCTCTTGGCCACCTCGATCGTCGACCCCTCCGCCGCTGCCTGCTCCTTTGGCTCGTCGACCTTTATCCTCTTGGTCTCGCCGCTGCTCCTGCTGCTGTCTACTTCATCAGAAACACTCCTCTGCTGCAGCTGCTGCTGCTGCTGCTGGAGGTGGTGGTGGAGATAGTGACGCTGAAAAGGTTCGTCCTTCATGCTGCCGGCGGCGAAGGTAGCGAAGAACATAGAACTGTGCAAGGAAAACACGGAAGGAAACTTGAAACAAAAAAAAAAACCTTTTTTTCTTTTTTCAGAGTGCAAGAAGAGGCCAGTCGAGAAGAGCGAAGGAGGTGAAATAAAGGAAGGAGGATAAGCGATGAGATGGGAGAGTCGGAGTTGGTGAAGCTTCTCTATGCATCGAGCTTTCTGGCCGCCCACCCTTTTTGATGTGTGGACTGGTCGACAATTGTAGAAAGGATGGAGAGGAGAGAGCACTTCCCAGAAGAGAAAGAGAAAGGGATAAAGATGAGAACCTCTCCCTTTGTCTTCTACCGTTCAACTCAATCCTCTGAATTGATATTTTTAAGTGACCTATTTCAATATTTGACTGTATTTCAGATTTATCTTCTGTAGAAATTCTCTCATTAAAATACAAAAGCCATTTGAATCTGATATCCTTTCTCGTGTACCAGTAGTAATCTGGAAGGGAATATCTAATTAGATTCATAGACAGACAATAGAAACATGATTTTTCATTGAGGCGACAATGGCTGCGCATTCTTTGTTAGTAATCTAATTAGTAATATCTAATTAGTAATCTATATTTGTTACGGAAAATCTGTTAAATCTATATTTGTTACTCAGGTATCGCCAAATGCTCTTACAGTTGGACTGTGTCGTGGTGTGGCTTGCTGTGGTCTTTTATTCTCGTGTATCCCTTAATTTATGAACGCCCATGAAGGATAATGCATGCTCTCATTGATGTAGTTTTGCATGAATTTATCACTGAGAAGGGAGAAAACAATGTGACTTAGTCATGAGATACAAATGGACCGATGGTAAACCTTTCAACTGGAGTTCAAATTTATTTGTTAAGATAATTGAGTCAAATAAAGTCTAAAATGGCATGGTGGTAAACGGGCCAACTCAAGTTTAAAGTTATTTGTAAAGATAATTCTGAGTGAAATAAAATTTAAAATAATTATTCAAGTTTATTCATATAAGAGTGATGCAAGGATTATTATTATTAATAAATTTTTTATCTTTTTGGTATTTAAGATATTAGTATTTTAGGTATTTTTGATAATTTTTATTTTTTATATTTTTATATTTTGAGTCTGTTTAGAGATTTTAGAATTGGTAAGATTCATTTTCTTTGTGTGATATATATATTAGATTTATTTTCTTTCCTTGGCCTTATATTTGAGTTTATATAAATATATGTTTAGTTGTTTGAGAAAATATTCCTTGGTTATTAAATAAAATTTCTTTTTTTTTTTTGAAAAAAATCTAGAAAGTGGGTAGTTTTCTCTTATTATTTCTTCTCAAATCATCCTTCTCGTCAACCCGTAGAATAATCGTTATCTTACTCGACGTCTAAGGGTGTTACTATCAATAGACCTAACTCAATTCCCAATGAATGTGAAATGCCCACTAATTGTCTTAACTCCTCCTTGCATGCAAAGTTATTGCTCAGCAAAGCCCCTTGTGATTTACTTCTCTTCTAAACAATAGAAGCTACCTTGGAGGGATTGCCGAGATGACAGTTTCATCTTTTATTGTCAAAGTTTGGTTTAGTTTCTTTTTTATTTATGAGCTTGAGTTTGATTCGTTTAGATATTATCAAACTCTCAATTCAAACTTGTTTGATTGTTTAAAATTTTTACTTTTTAAATTTATTTGGTTGATTATTGAGCTTGATAATACAAACTTATTTGTGAATTTTAAAACTTCTTTATTTATTTAACATATTGATAAGAGTTTTATTGATGAACATAGTCCATGAATATTGTTCATAAATATTATTCATGAACGTTTTTTACAAATGTTAATAAACTAAACACATATATATTTAAACTTGTTTGTTTAGTTTAATGAATTGTTCAAGGTTGTTGATTTAATTATTTTTATATGTATTGAATGCATATAAATTAACTATTACTAAGTCGAACATCAAATTTATTCATAAATATTCGATTAATTTACGATCCTAAATAGAGCTAAGTGCAATCGTGTCACCATAAAATCATTGAAATCAAATGTTCGATTAATTTACGGTCCTAAATAGAGCTAAGTGCAATCGCGTCACCATAAGATCATTGAATTCAATGGTTTGGTGAAACTTTTGTTTCATCTAAGACGGTGTGAAGCCGTCTGAGAGTAAGTCTATGAGTTTTGGAAAATCTTCATGACATGTGACATGGAGAAAAATGATCTTGCATTTAAAGTTTGACAATTGTGTCAAGATCTAATATAATTTCTAAGAAGCAATAAATGGTGTCAGGCACAACGGAAACCCCACGCCCTCAAATGGAGTGTGAAAATTAACTACCTGAATGGATATGTGTCGAAGTACACATATACATCGAAACTTCCCTCAGACAAGGCCAAATCATTGAAAGAAATTCCTGTCCAATAATCAATTTTTCTTCGTCCTCTTCTGCCAAGTTCAGCTGCAAGTTGGTGGAATTAGATGACTTAATAATCAACCTCCAGGACTTGGTAGATGGCGATGGGTAGTTTGTGAGGAAGCTAGTTAGCATCTCACGCATGTAGATATTTAAATTTATCAAAAGGTATATGTTACTTTGATATTTATCAAAGAATTATATTTTTAAGTGTATTTCCTATTTTACCCTCTTAAGAATTTGTCTTTTTCTACTATTTTTTTTTCTCCATTATTTTTCTCTCTCTTCTCTTTTTTTTATCGACATGCAGAACATATGAATAACATTAGTCAATTTTTTAATAATATTTTAATACATTTGAAGAAGTAAAAAATAAATAATGAATAGTATATTTGAACTCCTTGTAATTTCAGAAATTCACTAGAACTAAAATGAGTGTAATCGGAGCTCTCTAGGTCGATCAGTGGGTTTCGATCAAAACTCACTGATGGACCTAGAGAGCTCTGATTGCATCCATTTCAGTTTCTATGGATTTCTAAAATTACAAGGAGTTCAAATATGATGTCCATTATTTATTTTGGCTTTTAATATATGTTAACATGCAAAATGAAAGAATCGTCAAAACGCCCACATTGGGCTTGATATGGAATCATATCAGGCTCAACATGAGTTTTTTTTTTGCTGATTCTTTTATTTGATATATTAACATCTATGAAAAAGTGAAATAAATAATGGACACCATATTTGAACTCCTTGCAATTTTAGAAATCCATAGAAACTGAAATGGATACAATCAGAGCTCTCTAGGTCCATCAATAGGTTTCGATCAAAACCCACTGATGGACTTAGAGAGCTCCGATCGCACCCATTTCAATTCCTATGGATTTCTGATGTTGCAAGGAGTTCAAATATGATGTCCATTATTTATTTCTCCTTTCATAGATGTTAATATATAAAATCAAAGAATCGGCAAAAAAAACTCATGTTGGGCCTGATATGGAATCATATCGAGCCCAACATGGGCCTGATATGAAATCATATCAGACCCGACTTTCATCAACGTTGGAGCTCTGTTTTTAAGGTTTTTCCTAGCCAGAAACTACTAGCTTTTATAAAACCACGTAAAACTCTTAAAATGAAGTGCGCATTATCTTGCAGGCAGGTGCATTGGGAACTACTGTAAAGGAATCACAAAATAAAATCATTGAGCTGCAGTATTTGGTAGAAGCACTCAGGTACTTGTCATGTTACCTTAATAATGATATGAAGAATTTTATTAAATACAAAAGGCACTATAAACCCTGAACTGAAAAATATAAATTTCCATTTCTAGAATTGAACATTTAACCTTGTCTAATTGCTGGTATACCCTACATCGTAGTCATTTGTAAGGTTGTAATTTTGATAGATTATAAATAAGTTAACAAAATATAAATATTTATGAATATTGATAAATTTCTAAGATGGCTTGAATTAAGTAGAGTTGAAGGTTTTAGGGGCAAAGAAGATCAAAGAAATCTCTTCTTAGAATAATTAATATGATTTAAATAGTCTGAGGATTACTAGTGGTTGAGAATATACAATTCAGTGATGAGATAAGATTCATTTAGTCATATCCAAATAACTCACAAATAGAGATCCTGCTGTAAGAGATGGCCTAGTCAAAGATCAAGGTGTTTTGCACTAATGTACCATAACTTGGCTTTCCATGTTGGGTCTGATATGATTTCATATCAGGCCCACGTTGGACCTAATATAATTCCATATCAGACCCAATGTGGATTTTTTTTATCGATTCTTTGATTTTATATATTAAAATCTATGAAAGGTGAAATAAATAATGGACACCATATTTGAACTTCTTGCAACATCAGAAGTCCATAGGAACTGAAATTGGTGCAATTGGAGCTCTCTAAGTCCATTAGTGGATTTTGGCCGAAACTCACTTATGGACCTAGGGAGCTTCGATTGCACTCATTTCAGTTCCTATGGATTTCTGATGTTGCAAGGAGTTTAAATATGATGTCCATTATTTATTTCACCTTTTAAAACTTATTGTTGGTTAGTCCTAGGAAAACGTACCGATTCCACTATACAAAAAAAAATTTGTACAAGTGTCAAACCTTTTCTTAAATAACCTATTGTGTTCTTTAGAAGTTAAATTAGGAATCGCTGACAGAACTTAACATCATTGATTCCAAATTTAACTTATCTGTTCTTAATGGTTTAGATTTGAATCGCAAGCAGAACTTAACACTATTGATTCAAATCCACCTATGTTATTAATTCATTAAATATTAATTTCTAAAATTGGCTTCCAGGATTGCATGGCGAGGCACATGGCCTACTTAGATATGGGAGCAACCACCACCGCCTAGACAAAGTCTTTTAAGGAAAGCTAATATTTAATTTCCTTAAATAACTCTAGGTTAACCAAAAAGAACAATCGAATCACAAATTCGAAAAAGAAGAAAACACAAACTCGAAAAACCAATTCAAAAAACTAGATCTAATGCCTCTTATGTTTGGAATTCTTACAAAAAGAAATAACTAGCATGATGCGGAAAATAATTGTTAATTATACCTTCTCTTTGTATGCTAATGACCTCGAGATCTTCTGCCGTATTCCTCGCCTAGCCTTGGACGTCGTGTGGGCGATGATCCTCCAAGATGAACACCACCCAAAAGCTTTCTTCCTCTTCCTCTAAAATCCGGCCACCACCACCACCAAGGAGAAGAGAGCAAAGTGAAAGGGAGAAGAGAGAGGGCCGACCACCAAGAGATCCTCCAAGCAAGAGAATAAGAGTTATGTCTCATGAAGCCTCCTCCCCCCTTCTTTTATAATACTTGCCCAAGGCAAATAAGGGAAGAATTTTTACAAAAATTAAAATCTTCCTCTAATTTTCCTTTTCCCTTTTATTTTTTCCTTTTCTTTCCTCTTGATTGAATCAATCACCAAAAATTAATTTGATGATTTTATTTTTTTAATATGGCCGGCCACCTTGCTTGGGCACCAAGCAAGGGTGGCTGACCCCCATAAGAGGAAAGGAATATTATTTTTTATAAAATTTTACAAGAAGAAAAATTCTTATAAAATTTTACAAGCTCTCTTTCCTAAAGTAGGAGTTAAAAAAAAGAAAGTTCTAAAAATTAAAACTATGTTTTAAAATTTAAAACTTCTCTTATAAAATTTTATTTTTTAACATGGTGATAGAAAATTTAAATTTTAAAACTTATCTTCCTTTTTTTTCTTAAACCATGAGGATGGTTAAAAAAGGAAAGTTTCAAAACTTTTAAAACTCTCTATTAAAACATGCGGCCTAATTCAAATAAGGAAAGTTTTAAAAAATTAAAATCTCTCTTTTAAAACTTATAGTTTTCTACAAAGAGAAGATTTTAAAAATTCAAAACAACCCTCCTTGTTTGAATTATTGTGGCCGGCCCCTACTAGCTTGGTCACCAAGCAATAGGGTCGGCCCCTATAGAAGAGGATGTGGCCGGCCATTGCTTGGTCACCAAACAATGGACCGGCCCCCTTCTTGTACCAAGAAGGGCCTTACATTTGGATGGACTTGAGGCTATAATGAGGCTACAACAAGGACCTAGAGGAGAAATTTGTTTTGGACTTCCGATGAGCTTGAGTATCCCGTGTTCGCCCCGAACACACAACTCAAGTTCATCAATAATAACTCATTCCACTAGAGAGTTATTATCGCACTACCGCACCAATCCCAAATTACATTATGGGCTCCTTCTTATCATGAGTGTGTTAGTCTCCCTGTGTTTAAGATAACGAATGTCCAGTAATTAAGTAAGTTACTGACAACACACTTAATTAATATCTAGCTCCAAGAGTAGTACCACTCAACTTCATTGTCATGTCGGACTAAGTCCACCTGCAGGGTTTAACATGGCAATCCTTATGAGCTCCTCTTGGGTACATTCTCAACCTAGATAATTAGGACACAGATTCATTCTATAATCAACAACACACACTATAAGTAATATCATTTCCCAACTTATCGGGCATATTGATTTATCGAACTAAGCCTCGTCCTTTGATAAGTCAAAGAAATAAATATTAAATATATATGCTTGTTATTATATTAGGATTAAGAGCACACACTTCCACAATAACTAAGGTCTAGTTCTTTTATTTAGTCAGTACAAAAAGAACTTACCTAAAATAGTCCTACTCAATACACTTAGAGTGTACCAGTGTAATTTATTAGTCAAGATAAACTAATACTTAATTATACTACAACTATTCTAATGGTTTGTTCCTTTCCATCTTAGTTGTGAGTAACTATTTATAATTTATAAAGAACCGACAACATGATCTTCTGAGTGTGACACCACACTCCATGTTATCTACTATATAAATTAATTGAACAATTACATTTAACAAATAAATACAGATATTGACTAATGTGATTCTTTTATTTCAAAAATAAATATTTACAAAAGCTAGGATTTTAGTATACACTCCAACAAATATATCAAATCAAAGAATCGACAAAAAAAACCCATGTTGGGCCTGATATGATTCCATATCAGGCCTAATGTGGGTGTTTTTGATGATTCTTTCATTTTACATGTTAACATCTATGAAAAGCTAAAATAAATAATGGACACCATATTTGAACTTCTTGCAATTTTAGAAATTCATAGAAACTGAAATGGGTGCAATCGGAGCTCTTTAGGTCCATTAGTGGGTTTTGACCGAAACTCACTGATCGACCTAGAGAGCTCCGATTATACTCATTTTAGTTCCAGTGAATTTTTGAAATTGCAAGGAGTTCAAATATGTTATTCATTGTTTATTTTTGCTTCTTTAAATGTATTAAAATGTTATTAAAAAATTAACTAATGTTATTCATATGTTCTGCATGCCGATAAAAAAAGAGAAGAGAGAGAAAAATAATGGAGAAAAGAAATACAGTAGAAAAAGTCAAATTGTCAGGAGGGTAAAATAGAAAATGCACTTAAAAAGGTGCGTTCTTTGGTAAATATCAAAGTAGTGTACGCCTTTTGGTAAATTTTGATCTCTACATACGCCCTTTGGTAAATTGCCGCATCTCATGAGCTATGGCAACAAGAAATTAGTACGTTGGGGTTCAATTAAAGTCCCATATTGAAAAGATTTAGTAAACATCATGTGTTTAAAAGGATGTAGGATATCTCCATTTGCATAAGGCATTTTGGGGAGAGGCCAAGAGCAAAGTCATGAGGGTCTAGGCCCAAAGTGAATAATATCATATCATTGTAGAGATATGTGTATATCCTTTTGCACAACAAATGGTATCAGAGTCATGGTTCAAACCAGATGTCATGTGAGGCGGCCTTGAACGAAGTTGAGGATGGGCTCGAAGTAAGTTAGGGTGATCGGATGCTTACGAGAAGGCCCAGAGCAGGTTAGGATGATTGGATGCTTGTTAACGAACGTTTGATTAGCAAAGAGGTGATTCACTCGCCTCTAGCACCCCCGCCAACTCGTCCCTAGGCCAACACGGAAGAGGTAAATTATGAGTGACTACTAGCGATTAGTGCATTAATAATAAATTACCAACTAAGATTTACAAAATTAACGTACATGTCTAAATTAATTAAGCATTTTCTCAGCTTCAATTTTAGCAACCTAAGACAGCATACAAGAGCCATTAACAAAATGACTCCCTCAACCATTCCATATAGCCTCTTTTACTTCACTAAAAAAAAGGTTTTTGTGACAAATTTCAAAAAAAAAAATTGTTACAAAAAAAAATTGCAACGAAATCTAAAATGAAAAAAATTTCCGTCGCTGAAAAATCGTCCCTAAATTCAGTGACAAAAATAAGATATTCGTCACAAATTTTGTGACGAATTTTATTTTTGTTACAAAATTAGTTGAAATTTTGCAACAAAAAAAATATCACAAAATTTAGAAACGCAGATCTATGACATTTTTTTTTGTCGCAAATTTTCTAATGAATTTTCAAATTCGTTGTCAATTTTTATGATAAATACCTAAATTCATCGCCGATTTATGTGATGAACCCTAAAATTCATTGTCGAAATATGCGATGAATCTTGAAAATTGTAGCAGAATTTGGGATGAATAACAAAATTCGTCACAGAAAACTATGACGAATCTAGAAATTTGTCGCAGAAAACTATGACGAATCTGGAAATTTGTCACAGATTTCTACAGCGAATTTGGAAATTCGTGGCAGATTTTGTGACGAATTTAGAAAATTCATCATAAAAAATCTGTGACGATCAGTAGATTCATCATAGATTTTGTCACAGATTTTACAAACCTTAATTTTCTATCCTATCACAGAAACCCTTTAAGTTATTCCATCTAGATTTCCTCTTCTAAATCCTCGTTTAGAAAGGTTGTCTTTACAATCATTTGATGTATCTCCATAGAGCTGCAATAGCCAACAACACTCTAATCAAAGTTATTCTCGACACTGAAGAATACGTATCAAAATAATCAAGGTCTTCTCGTTGTCGGTATCCTTTGATTATCAATCTAGCCTTATACTTATCAATTATGTCATCTGACTTCATTTTTTTCTTGAAAAATTCACTTACAACATAATTACTTCTCAGATGAAGATCTACAAGTTTTCAAAAGTGATTTTGCAAGATATATTCTATCTTAGTTGCAATTGTCTCTCTCTAATGAGGTCCATCAGAAGAGCTTATTGCTTCTGAGTAACTGCAGGGTTCACTTTTCAACATGAAAGTGATAAAATCCATTCCATAGGATTTTTCCACCCAAGATCTTTTACTTCATCTAAGCTCAACTTCGACTAGTTCCTCATTATCATCTTCACCTTGTGTTTCATATACCTGTTGGTGTAGGAAGCATCCGACGATTGAACCTATATTTTGATTATGTCAAAGGGTTCAAGTTAAGTCGTTTTGTTATCTAATGTATTTGAATGAGATTGTAGGAAAGTCCTAAGGTTTCTTAGGCAAAAGTCCTAGCTGTGGTTAGGCAGGTGGAAAATCCTAGGGGTGGTAACCCTAGGTCCTAGGGGGTGATAACCCTATGTGAAGAAAAGTCCTAACTGCGGTTAGGCAAGGAGAAAATTCTAAGGGGCGGTAACCTTAGGTCCTAGGGGAGGTAACCCTAGGTAGTGAAAAACCCTAAGGGGCGGTAACCCTAGGTCCTAGGGGGTGGTAACCCTAGGTGGTGGAAATCCTAAGGGGGGGTAACCTTAGGTCCTAGGGGGAGGTAACCCTAGGTGGCAAAAAAACTCTAGGGGGTGGTAACCCTAGGTCCTAGGGGGTGGTAACCCTAGGCAGAAAATCCAGTCGGTCTGGAGGACCGGACTAGTATCAAGTAAGCTCTCCTGAGTGGAGTAGGTGAGGACGTGTTCCCCACGGAGGGAACAATAAGCGTCAGTTCGACCTAGGGTTTCCGGTTAGAAATCCGAAGTCAGAACCGGACAGTCCGGCGACATACATTTATTTTATGTTATTATTATGTGCTAACTTTATTTTGCTGGGTATGTTGTTATTTTGTAGACTAACATACTTTACAGGGACTAAAGAGCAAAGTTTACCTCGGGTGAACAGTACCCGAGGCGCCCTCCATGGAGCTTTGAAGCGCCTCAGGTGCAAGGCTGAGAAGTTCGCGCAGCAAGGCTGGAGGCGCCCTCATGGAGGCTTGAAGCGCCTCGGATAGCCTTGAAGGTGCCCTCAAGGAGTATGGAGGCGCCTTCAAGAGGATCAGCGAGGACTTCTTCAGAGCTCATCCGCGCGGTGGATGAAGGCACCCTCAAGGGGATTGAGGGCGCTCTCAGCAAGCTTTATAAGGAGGTCTCGACCAGCACTTACGATCATCACATTCCAAGACATCTTTGAGCTGTGCACTGTTGACGAGACGATCCGGCTAAGCTACAACAAGACCCCGACGACCCGAAGCTTCTAGATTGCTATTTTCATTATCGGTATAATTGTCATTTCAGTTTTAATATTGTACTTTAAATTTGTAACATTTTGCGCTATATAGTTGTTGCCCAAAGTAAACGCTCAACGAGCGTGGGCCTTGGAGTAGGAGTCGCCTTAGGCTCTGAACCAAGTAAATCTTGGAGTTCTCTGTGTGTGTGTGTTTTTATTTTAATTTCCGCTACTTAACTCGATATGATTTTGACTTCGATAAGTGAAAGTCACGAGCGCTATTCACCCCCCCCCCCCTTTCTAGCGCTTCTCGATCCAACAATTGGTATTAGAGCAGGGTCACTTCGATTTGGTGCAACCACCAGTCAAGCTTATTTTTTTGTGGTAATTTTCAATTTTTCGGAGTCGATCAGAATCGATATTCTTATCCTCCGATCTAATTTTTTGTAATCGAATTTTTCTCTCAAAGTCGGTGCAACACCACTCGAGATTGTATTTTATTTTTCTTTTAAACCGCACTACTAATCCAGGATCAAGTCTTGGGACGAGTTTTTCAATTTTTCTTTGAGCAGTTGATTTCGCTTTCAATGGCTCTCCAAGAAGGCTATAGCACTAGAGATGACTTCTGTTACTGGAAGGGTCGGATGGAGTCATACCTTCAAACTAACTTCGAGGTCTGGATGATCATACAAACCGGTCTTGACCTTCCACTCGATGGCTATGGAAAACCAGTATCGTGCGTGAACTGGGATGCAAGCATAATCAAGAAAGTAGAAGTAAACGTCAAAGCAACCTGTACACTTCAGTGTGGCCTAACCAAGGAGGAGTTGAACCGCGTCGGCCCATTCTCGAGCGCCAAAGAACTGTGGCAAAAGCTGATCGAGTTGCACGAGGGCACGTCCGACACTAAGGTAAACAAGAGAGATCTAATTCTCAATAAATTGTATAATATTAAATTGTAGGAAGGAGAGATGGCTAGCCAACTCCACGCCTGGATACAAGATCTACTCAACGGACTCCACGCAATCGGGCAGAAAGTGGAGAACCGTGACATCCTAAGGTATGCCTTAAACGCCTTTCCAAGGAATACCTTGTGGGCATCCATGGTAGATGCTTACAAGGTTTCTAAGGATTTATCCTTAATTAAACTAGATGAAATGTTTGCTGAATTTGAATTGCATGAACAAGTTAATGTTCAATCGACCGAGAAGGGTATAGCTTTGATTGCAGGTACAAGCAGAGCGCGTGAACCAAAACCAAGACACAAAATTGAACCGGAGTCAGAAGAAGAATCAAATTCAGAAGATGACAAAATTACCGCCGAGCTCATGAAACTAGTCCGGAAGATGTGCAAGAAGAAGAAAAAGGCAACTCAAACAAACACGAAGGCCAAGACTGAAGTCACTTGCTACGGCTGTAACCAAAAGGGGCACTACAAGCCGGATTGTCCAAACCAAAAGCAACGAAGAAAGAAGGTGTTGAAGGCAACATGGTCCGAGTCATCAGACGAATCCGAAGTTTTCGACGAAGAGGAACAAGCAAGCCTCCTCGCTCTACTGGTACAAGCGAACATTATCGAGACCAAGTCCGAGCTCGAGTCCGAAACTGAAAGCGAATCGGAAGCTGAGTTCGAGAGAAGTCACGGATCTGTATCCATTTTCGAAGGGCGCAACCCCTCTGTAAGTACTTCTCGTCTATACAATTTAATTAATTATCTGATGCATAAATTAGCTAAATTTAATGTTCGGATCAAGTCACTTCTAAAGGAGGTAACAACCCTTAAAGAAGTGACTAACTCCGAATCCTTGACTGACTTTGTTCAGACCGGAACCTCAACTCAAGTCCAAAAGCTTGAGGGAGAGAATTCTAGCCTAAAAACTCAAGTCAAGGATTTGAAGATTGCATTGGAACGGTTTACACTGGGTTTCAAGAATCTTGACTTGATTCTTGAAAAACAGAAGGCCATATACAATCAATCTGGACTAAGATTTAAAACTATAAGAAAATACCGGTCTTATCTATCACTTGTTAACATACCAAATAGAAAGGTAGTCCAAGTATGGGTACCTAAGTCCAACTTGATCAATCAAGTTGGACTTGGTAAATATTGGGTCCCCAAAGATCAAGTCTATTACCTTGATAGACCATATTGAGGCTATGATCCAGGGGGAGTCAGTAGAAAAATTATCTTAATAAATAATTAGAATTGTTTGATGATCGTTATTTTCTTTTCTTTATAATATTCAGCCTTAGATTATAATAGATTAAGGACCTAAGCATAATTTACACCTAATTAGTTAAATCTAGGGGTTTCAAAAGGAAAATTAAATATATAATTTCTTTGAAAGGCTCTGTCTAGAAGTGGTAGATGATCTCATACCCAAGAAGGCCTAGTGTCTCGCCACAGTCTGGGAGTCAATCCTTGAAATGTGTATTTAATTAACTAATTGGAAAACTTAAGTCTAACTCAAATGTAAATTAATCCTTAGACTTAATCTAAATTAAAGATAACTATCTCACAAAAATATATAGGGTTCCTTGATTGATAACGTAGAATCGGGTGAGATGGATCTAGGATGAACTTAGTCAAAAATAATTAACCTAATTTAATTTCAAATTATAATCAATTTTTAAAATCATAATTAATGTTATAATTAATTTTAAAATTATAATTAATTTCGAAATCTCACTTAATGTTATAATTAATTTTAAAATCATAATTAAATTATTTCTTAAATTATTTTCAAAAAGTTAAGTATTATTGAAATCATAATAATTTCAAAATTCAAAATCCTTATTTACAAAATTATAATCATTATTAAATTTTCAAAATCTTAATCTTAAATTTCAAATCATAATTAAATTTCAAATTATTAATAATTAAATTTTCAAAATCTTAATCTTAAATTTCAAATCATAATTAAAATTTTCAAATTATTAATTATTAAATTTTCAAAATCTTAATTATATCTAATTAATTTAATATGGAAGATTATTAATTTTTAATATATCTTTAAAGCTTCAAAATTTGAAATGATTATTATATTTTGAAATTCAAGCCTATATATCAATTTCAAATAAAGTTAAAATAAAGTCAACTCCATCTCAGACTCACTCGTAAGCTGAACATGTTTGATAACCTAAAATGGGTGAGATGAAAAATTAGGAAAATAAATAGTAATCTTTAAGTTTCTCTTTCATGCTTGGACTCTAGGACCCTAAAAATTTATTAAGGCATTAATTAAGGGGGAATAAAGGGAGTCAAGTTAAATTCTTCTTTAACGTTAAAGTTTTTTTTAAAGTATTCTGAAAAAGAAAAAAAATTTATAAAAAAAAATGAATTATTTTTACTAAACTTTTTATCATTTTTTTTTTACGAAGTACTTAACTAAGCTTTTCTCTAACTCTTTTTAGAAAATAATTTTCAAAAGCTTAGCTAAGTTTTTGTTAAAATCTAAGTACTTAGCTTAAAGGGGTTTTTCATAAAAAATTTTAAGCTAAATACTTAACTATGCTTTTATGAAAAAACCCCTTTAAGCTAAGTACTTAATCAAGTATTTTTAATGCTAAGTTTTTTTAAGGCTATATACATGACAAAACTATTACTTTCAAAAGTTTAGCTAAGTCCTTGATAAAAGTATTTTCAAAGCAAAAACTTTAGCTACGTTGTGAAAAATAATGTTTCAAAACTTAAGTGTATCAAAATTTGTTTTCACATATTTTAAAAATTAAGTATTTTTTAAGCTAAGTACTTAAGCTAAGCTTTTATGAAAATCCTCTTAAGGTTAAGTACTTAAACTAAAACTTCTATCAAGAAAATCCTTTTAAAAGTTAAGTATTTATCAATACTTTTAAGAGTTTGTCAAAATCTTTCAAAGGCTTTTTCAAATTTAGCTAAGTGTTTTCCAGAGTAATTATTTTCAAATGCTAAGTTTTTGTTGAAAGCGCTACTCTTCAGGGGGAGCTTAGAATTACATAGAATTTTTTATTTTTCTCTCTACTTATTCTTTTTGATTTATGTCAAAGGGAGAGAGAAAAGTCAAAGTTAAAGAAAATTAAGAATTAAGAATTTAAACATAAGGAGGAGCATAAGTTTTACAAATTTTGACATTCATGCTCATGTTTAAATTTCTTATTTTCATATTTAAATTTTGTCATATTTTTTACTTAACTTTGAACCATGTTGCCATAATAAAAAAAGGGAGAGATTGTTGGTGCAGGAAGCATCCGACGATTGAACCTATGTTTTGATTATGTCAAAGGGTTCAAGTTAAATCGTTTTGTTATCTAATGTATTTGAGTGAGATTGCAGGAAAGTCCTAAGGTTTCTTAGGTAAAAGTCCTAGCTGCGGTTAGGCAGGTGGAAACCCCTAGGGGGTGGTAACCCTAGGTCCTAGGGGGTGGTAACCCTAGGTGAAGAAAAGTCTTAACTGCGGTTAGGCAAGGAGAAAACCCTAAGGGGCGGTAACCTTAGGTCCTAGGGGGAGGTAACCCTAGGTAGTGAAAAACCCTAAGGGGCGGTAACCTTAGGTCCCAGGGGGTGGTAACCCTAGGTGGTGTAAATCCTAACGGGGATAACCTTAGGTCCTAGGGGGAGGTAACCCTAGGTGGCGAAAAACGTAGGGGTGGTAACCCTAGATCCTAGGAGGTGGTAACCCTAGGCAGAAAGTCCAATCGGTCTGGAGGACCATACTGGCATCAGGTATGCTCTCCTAATTGAAGTAGGTGAGGACGCGTTCCCCGCGGAGGGAACAGTAGGCGTCGGTTCGACCTAAGGTTTCCGGTCGGAAATTCGAAGTCAAAATCAGACAATCTGGTGACTGTCATACATTTATTTTATGTTATTATTATGCGCTAACTTTGTTTTGCAGGGTATGTTATTATTTTGTAGACTAACATACTTTACAGGGACTAAAGAGCAAAGTTTACCTCGGGTGAACAGTACTCGAGGCGCCCTCCATGGAACTTTGAGGCGCCTCGGGTGCAAGGCTGAGAAGTTCGCGCAGCAAGGCTGGAGGCGCCCTCATGGAGGCTTGAGGCACCTTGGATAGCCTTGAAGGTGCCCTCAAGGAGTATGGAGGCGCCTTCAAGAGGATCAGCGAGGCCTTCTTCAGAGCTCATTCGCGCGGCGGATGAAGGCACCCTCAAGGGGATTGAGGGTGCCCTCAGCAAGCTTTATAAGGAGGTCTCGACCAGCACTTACGATCATCACATTCTAAGACATATTTGAGCTGTGCACTGCTGACAAGACAATCCGGCTAAGATACAACAAGACCCCGACGACCCAAAGCTTCAAGATTACTATTTTCATCATCAGTATAATTGTCATTTCAGTTTTAATATTGTACTTTAAAGTTATAACCTTTTGCACGATATAGTTGTTGCCCAAAGTAAATGCTCAACGAGCATGGGTCTTGGAGTAGGAGTCATCCTAGGCTCCGAACCAAGTAAATCTTGGAGTTCTGTGTGTGTGTGTTTTTATTTTAATTTCCGCTGCTTAACTCGATACGTTTTCGACTTCGATAAATGAAAGCCACGAGCGCTATTCACTCCCCCCCCCCTCTAGCGCTTCTCGATCCAACAATACCCATTTTGAGGAACTAGCTTCCTCTTGAGTATTATACGGAAACACATGCTCGAAAAATGAGACATTTCTTGATTGTATTATCGAGTTCTTGTGTATATCCAATATTTGTAACTCATACATAAAAAATTGATACACACTGCTGTTATGTGCATATCCAATAAATATATAATTAATAGTCTTTAGTCCTATCTTATTCTTTTTGGATCAGACACCCCCACATTTGTAAATATTTATAGAATGGTTGTATTCCATTCCATAACTCATAAGGGCTATTATCTATTTTCTTCCGGGACACGTTATTTAAAAGGTAATTAGTTGTTAACACAGCTTCCCCCTATATGAACTCTAGCAGTCCAGAATTTAATAGAAAAGCGTTCATTATCTCCTTTAAAGTGTGGTTCTTCCACTTAGTAACATCATTTTCTGAGGTGTATAAGAAGCTGTTGTTTCATGTCTAATCTCATATTCAGTACGCAACTCAGTGAATACATATTCACAGCCTCGGTCACTTCGAACCACCTTAATCTTTTTATTAACCTCATTCTTATAAAGAGCAAATTTCTCTATAGCTTCATCCTTACTTTTGAGAAGATACACAAAACAGTATTTTGTATTATCATCTACAAATGCGATAAAGTATTTGTTCCCGCCACGTATTGGTGTACTTTTGAGGTCGTACACGTCAGTGTGAGTTAGCCCAAGTGGTTTGTTGCTTCTCTCAATATGTCAAAAGGATGACCTAGTCATTTTCGCTTCAACACAAGTCTCACACTTGTATTTTGGGTCAAGGTAGAATGTAGGTATGCTATGCATGTTTATTAATCTACACAACATATCGTAGTTAACATGTCTTAGTCTACCATGCCACAAATATGAAGACTCAAGCATATAAATGGAAAAACTTTCATCTTTATTTATCTTAGGTCTAATAGCCATTATATTGAGCTTGAATAGCTCATTAGATACATAGTTTCTTCCTATAAATATTTCATTCTTGGACGGTACAATTCTGTCTGACTTAAAAATAATATGAAAGTCATGCTTGCTTAATAGTGATCCGGACACTAGATTTTTCCGAATCTCTAAAATATACAACATATTGTTTAGAGTAAGATCCTTACCCGAAGTCATCTCCAGCACCGCTTTTCCTTGGCCTATGATGTCCGAAGTTGCTGAGTTCCCCATGAATAGCATGTCCCCACCTTTGACTTCTTCAAAGTTATGGAGCAACTCCTTATTGCAGCAAACATGTCTAGTGGCTCCAATATTAATCTACCATTATCATGGGTTCGAACCGACCATGTTCAATTCAGAGACAACAATGTAAAGGTCATCCATTTTTGGTCTTTCGTTCAGGTTGGCCTCCTGCTTCTTCTTCGGCTTTCAGTATTTCGAAGTTTTTGACCAACTCGACCATAGTTGAAGCACTTCCCAGAGAATTTTTTTAATGTCTCCTCTAGGTCCCATCTTGTTGGCTTTCACAGTAGCCTGAGAGAACAACTTTCTCTCTGAACTCTTGTTGTCTTCTTTGATACGAAGTCTAACAATGAGTTCCTCCACATTCATCTCCTTCCGCTTATGCTTCAGGCAGTTCTTGAAATCCTTCCAGTCTAGAGGCAGCTTCTCAATAATAACAGTCACCTGGAAGGTTTCACTGAGAACCATCCCTTCTGAGTGAATCTCATGCAAGATCACCTGAAGCTCCTAGACTTGGCTGATCACCGGCAACGGCGCCAAAATTTGGTGTCAACCATATTACATGTCACGTGGTGCATCAAATTAATTAATATTGGAACATTTCAAAATTAAAAATAAGAGATGTAGTATGGAGTCCTAAGTCGTATTTTTCTAAGATTAACTAGTGAATGTGTTTGACTAAATGTGATCTTCATTTCTTTTTATTGGTTGAGAATTTTTATTATTGCATACTCAGAATTGAAATTGCTCACTCTCACAATCAAATGCAACAGAATTTAAAGGAATGCATGCTCACAGAATTGGTTCTGAACAAATTATTTGCTGCTCAAAATAAAACTAACCTAATTCAAATGAACTAATAGAAACTAAACTTAAACCTAAATTCAAATAAAACCTAAGTAACTGATACAAATCTCTTGAAACCAACTAAACTAATTTACAATTTCCTGCAGGAATCAGAATTCGAAACTACAATGAATCACAGAGGAATCAATTTAAGGAAACTAAACTTAATAACAATATGAATGAAAAGTTTAAACCTAAATATGAATTAGAACCCTAACTCTAGTCTCTGATTTCATTTCAACCTCAACTAAATTTTTTAACAGAAATTTAAATCAGAAACTCAATTATCAAATCTAACAGAATGCTTTTCAATGGGGTCTTGATTGCAACGAAAAGAAAAACAAATGAATACAATAGATCTATGGATTGAAACTAAGAAGAAATGCAATTAAGAAACATCCACAAATTCAATCAAAACTTAAGCTCTGTCTCTCTGCGACGTCACAAAGAAACTCAAGAAAACTCCCTTGAGTTATCACCAGCAATGATTCAATTCCACAGCTAAAGATTATGATAATTGCAGCTATCAGGAACCTCCCTTCAAACTCGCAACCTCATCAAGAGTTCACTGCCCGTGGAACAAGGAAGGCGACAGAATCGCGTTCATCAAACGATCGATCTAATTGATGACGAACTCGCGAGTTAATTAAAGAATGGATGCGAAACAGAACCTCCAGAAAAACTCCTCTGAATCTTCTGTTGCGTGGTAGAATCCCTCAGATCTGAAAAACTCCCGAAATCTGAGTTCATCTGGTGAATGTGGAACGCAACGATCACGACAGAAAAAAACTCCTTCTCTCGCGATCTGAAGGTTGGAAAATGATCGTCGGTCCTCCAATTGCTACCGGTGATGACAGATCTTGAATTCCGATTGAAATGTTGATGGGAGCGTCGGCATCGTAGAGGTTGAAGACGATGAACAGTGCCAGAAATCGCGAACCGAGCTCAGAGTCTACTGTAGCTTCTCAACGTTTTTAAACCTCTCCTCATCTGATCCAACGATCCAAAACAATCCGGGCTTGATCAACGGCTAAATGAGTTCAGATCTGGATCAAAATCTCTGGATCTTCATCAACAGATTAGATCTGCTCCCCATCAAGTCGGATGAATCAGATGTTTGTCGGATGGCTCAGATCTCTCCAAACTTTAACGAACGGTCCAAATCGATCCAAAGCTTGATCGCCTCGTGAAGCCCTAGATTCGAACCCAAGTGCAGCCCACACTGATCAGATCCATGACCCTTTTGATGCCTACGAAATAATAAACAAATATTAGCATCAAAATACCATGAAAATAGACAAATTTGCCATTAAGTCCAAAATTGATACAATGTATAAAAAATATAATGTAAATATGGGTTATATATAAGAAAATTACATCAAACCATGATTATATGAATGAGAATAGTATAGCAAAATCATGGTTATCAGCCTCCTGCTTCTTCTTCGGCTTTCAGTATTTCGAAGTTTTTGACCAACTCGACCATAGTTGAAGCACTTCCCAGAGAATTTTTTTAATGTCTCCTCTAGGTGCCATCTTGTTGGCTTTCACAGTAGCCTAAGAGAACAACTTTCTCTCTGAACTCTTGTTGTCTTCTTTGATACGAAGTCTAACAATGAGTTCCTCCACATTCATCTCCTTCCGCTTATGCTTCAGGTAGTTCTTGAAATCCTTCTAGTCTAGAGGCAGCTTCTCAATAATAACAGCCACCTGGAAGGTTTCACTGAGAACCATCCCTTCTCAGTGAATCTCATGCAAGATCACCTGAAGCTCCTAGACTTGGCTGATCACCGTCTTGAAGTCAACCACCTTGCAGTCCAGGAATCGACCCATAATGAATTTCTTGGCTCCTGCATCCTCCGTCTTGTACTTCTTGTTCAGGGACTCCAATAGCTCCGTAGTCATTCTCTTCATGCTATACACAGTGTATAGCGAGTCGACAAGGCAGTTGAAGATGTAGTTTCAGTAAAGGAACTCAGAATGAGTCAATGCCTCCACTGTACTGATGGTATGAACATCAACATCCTCAGTATGCGTTGGGAGGGGTCCTCAGTCAAGAAGACAGTTGGATTGAGTGTGATCAAATAGAAGAGCATCTTCTACTACCATCCCTTGAAGTTTAATCCAGTGAACTTCTCTGGTCTTTCCCTATGGTTGATTGTCATAGTTTCAATCTGGACAGAGGGGGCCTTAATGTGTTGAGTCTGTTGCACCTCAACACTTTGTTCTATGGCCATCTCAACAGAATTGAGGTCTGCTTCAAGATTGTTGAACAATTTGAAGGAGATTTTGAGAAATTAATTGAATTTAAATTACATCAAATTAAATTTAACTTATCTGTCGAGATGACTTGAGTTGATAAACTCAAGTAGCCAATGAGAGTTAGTTTCTGCCAAGTATTGGGTGTACACTACACAGTGGTCAAGCGGACAAAGAGGTCGAGCGGGCAAAGAGACCGAGTGGGTAAAGCGGTCGAGTGGGCAAAGTGACCGAGCAGGCAGAGTAGCGAGCGAGCAGAGCGGCCGAGCGAGTAGATCGACCCAGTGGGCAGAGCAGTAGATCAGGCTGAGCGGTAGATCAGGCCAAGTGGGTAGAGCGGCAAAGCAGAGTTGTTGATCAAGACGAGCGGCTAACCGGGCAAAGTAGTCGACCGAGTAGTGCAACCGATCGGGTAGTGCGGTCGAGCGAGCAGAGCAGCAAATCAGGTCGAGTGGCTGACCGGGTAGAACAACTTGAGCGATAGAGCCAGCAAAGCGGCCGAGCAGGTGAGTGGACCAAGGCTTGCAATGGACGCAGTTTTCTTGAAATAGATTCATCCCATCTCCAGCTGTGCTTCTAGGTTTTCTCGGGTCATCTATTTTCCAAGATACAATAGTTAACTATGATGCACACCAAGCACCGGTGGTCATAGAAAACTGAGAGGTACCCAACTATTATCATGGGTATTCCGCCGAGCAAGAGATGCACGACAGAGGAGAGGGAAGGTAGGTGGAGAGCTTCAGCTTTTGTGTGTGTTTTACTCAAGACCATGGTCTTTATTTATATAGGAGCACCATCCCTCACCTACATTGATTGTCGAGTAATGATTATTCAATACCCAAGGATTAATGATAGCCGGTGGCCATCAATGGTCGACCATTACTATTTGGGAGGTTACGAAATCGCTATTAACAATGGTTAATGCTTCCGTTACTTCTTGAGCAACAAATAAAAAGAATCCATGTGGTAAAATATTAGTTGTTCCACTTAGACAAATTTTACCCTGGCCGGTCTGGTATTTGGCGTGCACAGGTCATGCTTCCACACGAGTCAATTTGGTTTAGTGTAATTTGGGTCTTGGATTTGCACTCCCTTGCACACGCATGCGTGAGAGACAACCTCTCCTCGTGCATTTGTTCACATCATCAATACATGTGAATAGATATAAACCAGTCAATATACTTTAAAACTCTCAATGTGGGACTAAAGTCTCATTTACAATAGAGCTTCTTCCCTCTTCCATCTCTTTTCCATTCGCATATATCCAACATATATAATGTCTTGTTTGGTTAATGTAAACCCCATGGGGTTATCGGAGATGGTAAGTAGTGGTTACGTTTGCAGTTGAGAATGCGGGATCGAACCACAGGGATGTCGGGATGTAAATCTCCAGACCCTGTGTACCTCACCCTACCCACCACTTACCCTCTTGGTTACCGTGATTTACCTCCCTCATGATGACCTTGGGTTGGGTGCGGTGGAGGCACTGGGGGCGAGCGATTTTGCCTTTTGCAGTTGTTTGGTTAATGTAAGAGAAGTTTTTTTAGATTAATAATATTTTCAGTGATATCGTTATTCCCTATTTTCTAATATTCTTTTTCGAATCAATGGACTTTAGAAAATTATTTCTGATATTCATGCGTAAATCAACAGATTCAATACCCTATATAATAATCACTATCTTGTCTGGTGTCAGTTAGTATCAGAGCTCGAGTTGGAAAAAGGTGACTGCGCTCGCCCCTGATGCTTCCGCCAATCCGTTCTAAGGTCAACACGAAGAAAGAAATCACGAGTTGATACTAGTCCTTGGAATACTGATTGACAAATGAGAGAGGCATTTAGCTCGGCTATGCGAAATTCGAACCCTAAACCTCAAGAGTAAGTATCATAGCTCGAGATCCTATACATGGTCGTCGTGTTCATGATTGTGGTCATGACAGGCAGACTTTGACTGAGAAAGCCTTGTACCATGTCGTAGCACCCAAAACAAAATACTCAAAGATCTACATAGACGAGTCACAGAGTTATCCCAACATCTAGCAATGCAAGATCTTGAAAATAGTGAGGTACGTGATTGAAGTTGTGACAAGCAAATTCCGATTAAGAAAGCCTCATACTGTGATCATAGTGCCCGAGATTTTAAAGGTCATAAGTTATTTTATTTTAATTTAGATAAAAAAAATTGAGAGATATGGATAATAAATCCAAATGGTTGGTGATCTAATTTATAATGATAATAATGTGGAAAAAGTTATTGATGATGCTGACGATAGTATGCTATAGGTTTCAAATACATCGGGTTCTCATATGGTGAATTATCTCTCACCAAGGAAGTTTTTCTTGCAAAAGACGACTACGCTCGCTCCTAGCACCCCCGCCAATCCGTCCCAGGGTCAACATGGAGGAGGTAAATCCTGGGTGGCCACTAACTTTAGAATAATAACTAGGGCTGGAAAAAAATATTGAAATATCGAAATACCAAAAAATCATACCAAAAAAATACCGTATATATCGAAATTTTCGGTATACCGAAAAATTCGGTACGGTATCATACTGTACCGAATTTGTCGGTAACGGTAACGGTAACGATTTAAAATATTTCGGTATACCGAAATACCGAGTAACTATAGATTAAATGATTAATTTAGATTCCCCTAAAGTCTAAACCAAACCCTAAACGACCCCAAACCATGTTCTCTCCTTGCGCAGCCGACACTCACGTCACGTCGCCATACTTCTCGTCCCACAGTCGACCACCGAATGTAGTCGTCGGAGAAGATGCACAGCAACTTAGAAACTTCTTATCCAACCCTAATATTTTTTCCCTTCATTGAATCTGAAGAAATCTAATCACCGAGCTCTGTTCTGAGAGCTGTGCTTGCGCAAGTTCTTGTCCGATTTACCGGTGAGTTTTAGCTTTTGTTTCTTTGGTGGATTTATGGTATTTTTAGTAGGGATTGAAGCATATATGCTTCCCCTATTTTTTCAGCTAGCATTTAGTTATTTTTGCCAAGATTTCGACGAGTCTCCGGCGAGCCATCATCCGGGGACCACCAGCTATTGGTTTAATCTTCAATCTTGCATATTTGGGTCCGAAATCCCAACTCTTATTCTTATATGATCACTGCCCTTCATTACAAGAGAATTATTTTTTATATATTATATGTAATATATATATAACTTCGGCATGATGGTATTTTACCGATATCGTACCGACATTTCAGTATACCGAATTTCGATATACCGAAATGTCGGTACGGTATCGGTATCATTTCTTAGAATACCGATTTTTTCGGTACGGTATACCGTATCGACCCAGACCTAATAATGACTGGCACATGAGAGAGACATTTATCTCGGCTATGCTAAGATTCGAATCTCAGACCTCATAATGGTAGCACCTTATGCACTAGCCACTATACCATCTCGAGGGGACAGAATTGGCATCTTAGTCAATAGTGTCCACTCATTGATGATAGATGTTTCCTACCATGACTTGTTAAGGTACATTCAGAACAAGAACTGAGAGCATAGAAAATAAGTGCTCAATAAATTAATAAACTTGAAGAGCTATGGAAGAGTCACTCTCTTCCTTTCGATTATACTTAAATTTTGTTTCAACGATGTTAGCCATTTGTGGCAAAGTACAAGATTGATTGACAATTATACGGAGAACACTGAAGGTAATGGCAAGGAAGATGATTTATCATTACTTGTGGATGACGAAGACAATAATGACTTGAGGGATGGAAATGCATCCAAATTTTTTGATAGATGCTCCTTTGGTTTTCCACACTGGTTTATCCTGCTAGTGGCATAATCAAGGTAGGACAAACAACAGAAGTTTCAGTGTTTCATGATGATTACTTGTCACGACCCCAGAGGAGTCCCTGTCCGACAAACGGACAGCATCTTCCTTGTAACAATGACAAATGAAACCTAGATACATAAGTCATACAGCTATATAAGTGTAATAACCTATAGCCCACACGGCTGGAATAAAACACAACCACGCAATTTAATATGCAACCTATATGGCTGGATCAATAACCACGTAGTTGAATATGCAGCCCACACGATTGGAACAAAAATACAGCAGAAGACAATATGATGAACAACGTAAAGCGCAAAATGACTGACTGCAAGCTAGCTTGGCTTACAACAACACCAAAATAAATACAAGAAGCCACAAGGCTAAACTCCATACAGAAAATACATATTATATATACAAGTCCAAAACCAATAATGTGAGTGGAAGCAATAATAAAAGAAGTCGCTCGATGTGACATGAGACTTGCGAACAAGATTTTCAGGTGACTCCATAAATCCTCTATCTGCTCCCTGGTGAAAGAAAATCAGTACAAGGGGTGGTGAGTGGAGGTGACTCAGCGGATAATAGACAGATAGTGCATGAACATAATATATCTAGAGATTCAAAGGTATACAGTCGCATGGAGAAATAATAACATGAAGAACAATGATATCATAATAAATGTTCATACATGAATCCATATACTAAGTAATAGAAAGTCAGGTGTAAGTGAGGATCTATAATAGTACTGCTCATAACTATAAGTGCAACATGTATAAGCATATATATACAACCAATAAGTAAGTCAGTGCTAATACACATGCAGCAGACATATCTCAATCATATATAAACATATCACAGTCATATGAGTACAATAAAACAACAACATATGCAAACACAATATCATATTCATATGCACGGCATAGTCACTCCCGCCCATCCCTTTGCACCATGACCCATGTATGGTCAAGAGACTCGGACAATGATAACTATATGACACTCCAACCACTACTACTCTCGAGTGATTCAGTGGACAGTTTGTATAGTAGCTAACTAACTACATAGCAACGGGGTTCCTATTACTCGCAACTCCAGCTACCATTGCCCATGAATAGCCGAGTGGGCATGACAGGACAAGTGACATTTACTCCAGCTACCACTACCCATGAGTAGTGAGTGTGCGGCGCTGGCCAACAACTCTCTCAACCACAAGAAAGACATAGTCGTCAGTATGCATGCAATGATATGATGAGCAAGATATGAACAGTCATCACCACTGATACATTAATAGCAATCAACTATTCTACAATAAAACTAGCATGCTCAATAGGGTACATGAATATACAGTAATCAATGCAAGTAAATATGGTATTTAGTATTTGCTAAATATCATGGATAATAATGATAGACTGTATAGATATCAAATCGATCATCTCTAAAGTCAAGCATGTAAGTATCAAGCTCAGGTAAAATATGAGTAGAGTCAAAGGTAAATGCAGCAACTATCTGAATATATAGCTTATGCATTAAGGTCAAAGAACTAAATAAGCAATGTAAGAAGTACCCGCCTTAAATGTAGATCAAGCTAAATATCCTCCCGACAGAGTCTACTTCAATTCAGAATCCAAATCGGCTCCTCTGCCAGACGCTCTCTGCTCCAATAGTGGCTCACAACAACCAACGGAGCAACTACATCATGGATTCATGGTGAAGTTGGCAGCGGCTTAGCTCCTCCAGTGATGACTAACAGTGACAATCGGTTATGGATGAGGTTGTAAGGGTGTAGAACAGTGAGATCGAACAGTGAGAAGAGCTCCCTAGTGCCGATAGCATGATCTGATGAAGAGGACGAGATGTAGTCCGGCAGAATGATTAGGTTCTTCCTCCTGTCTCGAATTTGATTGGGTGCCCTAATGATATGAGCGAGACGATGTTGCCGAGCTGAGCACCGAGAGGAACTGGTGACTGTGAGTAGGAAAGGCAGCCAAACGCAGCAACTCATCAGCGAGGCAGGCGGTGATGGCCAACGGCGATGGTGGTGTGGATCGGGAGATGGAGAGGGTTCGACGACAGATCGGGCTTAGTAAACGAAAGAGGAGAAGAAAAGGGATTGGGGAAATAAGAGTCAGCAAAACAGTGAGGAAAGAACTAAGGTTTTGCCATTTAAACCGAAGTTAATTCATTCCAACTTAGGCTAATGAAATCAATTAACTCCCAACTTAATTGGGATATTCAAACAGACTTTCTCAAAACTCAATTGATTTATCTCCTTAAATGAGTCATACGGACTTCGTTTAAATTCCGAAGAAATTCTAAAAATTTCTAGAAAATTTTGTAAGGTTATTTCTCCAATGACACTTTTTATTTAATTATGGTATTTTACATTACTATACTAAAAAGGAATATGTTGAAGAAGTACAACGACTACTAGCAAATTTTGCTAATTTGATATCAGAGGATCTTCCTCCTAGACTTTCACCTAACTCTATTCTAAACTTAAGAATGAATTTTTTTCAACTTAAGATAACTGATACAAGAGGATCCAAATAATTTTTGATAATATTTTAAAATTTTGAGTCTATTTAGGTTATTATGGACTTTTAGCATGTTAAAGATTTTTTTTCCTTTCTGTTGAGATTTTGCGTCTTAAAGTTTGGAGTGTATATAAGCGTATTGTTTGGGAAACCAGATCCTCTGGTCCAGAATCTTATTTTGCGTCTTAAAGTTTGGAGTGTATATAAGCGTATTGTTTGGGAGACCAGATCCTCTGGTCCAGAATCTTTTGGACCAGAGGAGGCCCTGCATATTCATTGGTAGGATGAACTGGACCCCACCTATTTAACAGGTGGGGTAAAGTCCACCCATCCAATGAACATGCAAGGGTCCAGGATTGGTCCGAGAATCCTGAACTAGAGAATCCCTGCCCCTTGTTTGGTTAATGTAAGAGAAGTTTTTTTAGATTAATAATATTTTCAAGAGTGTTGTTATTTTCTTATTTACTAATATTCTTTTTTAAATCAGCAGATTTTAGAAGATTATTCCTAATATTTGTGCGTAAATCAACGGATTTAATTGTCCTTGGGATAATTGTTATCTTGTCTGACATCAATTTTGATGTAGCAACGATTAACCAAGCACGTAAGGTTTGAATCTCAATTATGACGCATTATAGAACATTTTTTCTCCTAAACCAAAGGACGATGACTTTCCTGAATGGATAATCATGAGTATTTCTTAATTTACTTGGTGGAAAATGTAGAGCCAAACTGTTTACCTCAAAATTAGTCAAGTTATAAAATTTATCGGATTGTAAAATTTGAATATCTAATATAAATAAAAAAATGTATTATCAAGCTAAATCACCAACTAAATAAGTTTAAAAGATAAAAATTTCAAACAATCAAATAAACTTAAATTAAGAATTCGATAACATTTAAACGAATCAAATTCAAGCTCATAAAAAAACCTAAGTCAAACTTGAACAATCCTTTTAACGACTTATTCGACTTGACTTGACTAGACTAAGTTACTTTATCCAATAAATTGCAACACTATGAAATTGAATTTGGGTTGACTTATTTACAACCTAGTTGAAATAATCCTTTGACGTTGGCTGATCCTGGTGAAGTCTCAGACCAAAAGTTTTAGACACCATAAACATATGGTATCATGTTCATAGAGAAGTCTGGATACATTCTCGACCAGCTAGTCTCCTTGACACAGACAAGGAGTCCTGGTATAATCCTAAAAGATTAGGGCACACTGTTGCTCAAACCAACAGCACTAAAACTCCAACTCATACCAGAATTCATAATGTCTCATTTACTCTAGCAAATTCTCATATAGCATCCAAATAATCTTATGTGAAACCATCAACAGAACACTCCATCGGATGCCAGATGATTAGAGTCATTTCCTGAGAGACATCTTCAGAGAAAAAAATTCCTCACTCCCTAACTAACTTAACGGTCATCTATAAACTAACCTCATGATTTACTCTTTTCATAGACCTAAGGACAAACTTTAAGGGATGTTTTAATCACCTTTTTTACTATCATGTATAACTGCATATACAAAATCAATAACTAAACAAACAGACAAACAAAAAATCTAGCTCTTTTTTCTTTGCATTTGCTTTGCGCTGGCACTAATTAAATCTACATCCCAAACAGATTATCAAAATGTTTGGGCAGTTCGTTCCTTTGTAGGTCTTCTCAATAGTGCACCAGAATTCCCCCCATTTTGCCTAAACCGATTGGTGTCTATACTCCTACGATGTTCAACTAAATTCCGACTATTGTCAGGATACATAAAAGACCTCTTCCTGCCCTCCTGATCAATTTCCCTGCCTGTGGAACAAGCATTTGATTCTAAGTCTCTCACTGATGGTGTGGAATACCGGGACCCTGCTTTCGAGGAATGCCGGGACCCTACAGGATAACAAGTGAATCCATCATAATCCTCGGAGATTCTCATGGGGCTATTTGAGATGAAATAATCTGATTCTCCAGACATGTGTTCCCATGACTCTTCTGTGCTTGTTGAGTCCCTAGTGCTCTCAGTGCTGCAAGTGGAACCTTCATCGAAGAGCGAAGAATTGTCACTGGCGGAATCATTCAGGTGAAGACGAAGATTTGACGGATATGGATAGAATTGCTCTCCATGGTGAGCAACTGATGAATCTCCAGGCTTTCCTTTACCATCCTTCATGATCTTCCCCGTGTGTGCAAGTTGGGTCATCGCTCTCCTTGCCAAACTTGGACCACGAGGCGAGCATCTGATTTGAGAGATAAATTGACTAAGAATTTTGAAAAGAGAGATTATACAAGAATGTGACTCCAGTACATTGGACTCACCTAGAATAAAGAAGCATGTATGCACCTTTGGACAAGACATTCTCAAGCTCGACCGGTTGTACCTGTGCAAAAGTAATGTCATATCATGGAAATTCAATTTTTAGATGCAAGCGTTTATCATGAGCACAAAAATTACAATCAAAAGAAATAAATGCATTGCTTATGAAATCAAGCAGATACTATCAGTTTACAAGGAGGCGACACGTGATAAAGGTTTTGAGACAAATGCTGAAGAGAGCTTTTCATTCAAGAATTTACTCTTACAACTACACTAGCATGCTTAACGTCATCTACTTTACTGATAAAACATACCAGTCCCAGATTGAATTGAAAAAAGTTGATTAGAAACTGAGACATGTCTAGCAAAAGTCTATACCCTCTATCAAGTTGCCATGATAAAATTTGTAAAAGCAATTCACTCAGACAAAAAGTAACTGATAGCATACCTTGCTGTCATCAATCTTGTACCACTTGCCTTGTCTATCCTTCACATAGCAGACATAGTGTCCAGAAAAGGAAGCATTCATCACATCTATGTGAACAATTACTGCATAAAGCCGATAAACAGGGGACTTGTCATCACCGCTCATGTAACGAGCCAAATCAAGGTACTCAGGAAACAGGACAGGCTTGTTGAGCTTGCCAAATTTACCAGACTGAAAATAGAATCACAGTCAAGAAACTGAATTCACTGTATCGCAACTGAGTGAACATAAAATGAGCAAAGGTAACTCAAAAAATGGTAAACCAGAAATAGTACATCATGATGAACGACCTGAAATCTTTTCAATACAATGGTCAGGACATTGGGAGCCTCCAATATAGTCAATCTCTTTTTTGCTCGTTCATAAGACTTGCATCTGATAAGAAAATTACAAAGTATGAACTTCATCAAGTTAAGAAAACACCATTTGTAAGAGAACCAATTTGCAAAGGAGATTTTTTTTAGCAAAGTAGGTGCACAGAGATAGGCATTAAAGGTATAATTGATCTTTCTTTAATAATCCTAGAAAGAAGCAGATTTATTGTTGTTAAATGCTGGAAAAGTTAGTCCTACAAGTAACTACAGCATTGGTGACAGAATGACAAATGTTTGGTTTAATCACTTCTAAAGCATGAAAGAACCAACCTGTCGCACTTATACTTGTTCTCCCCTTCCAAAATTTCTTGAGATGTAAAACGTCGAAGTGCATCATCAAGGGTGGCAATATTGCCATCTATCTCAACAGTAAGATCCATCATCCTTTCACACCACTCAGACTTGTTCTTGCATTTACTGCACCTTATCTGCACATGCTTATCAACCAGCATAAATCAACTGCTAACTAGCTAGCTAGCTATCATGTCAAGATTAGAATTCCAGGTGCAAATCAAATTTATCAAAACAAAGAACGTAATGAGATAAATTACTTTGGATCGCAAATAGCCACCAAAAGTTTGCTGTATTAGGGTTGTCTCCTCCAACAATCCATCTGCTTTTGCTACAGCTTCCTTCAAGCAAACAGACTGCATGGCCTCAATAGCATACCTACCAAAGTATATTGACAAAAATGCTCATAGATGCCTACCACCATTTATGAAAAAGGAAGTATATTGCTACAGTAATTAGCTAGAACAAAATTTCTATTCAACATAAGGTTCAATTTAGTTCACAAAAGAATACTTCATAATACAACAATCAGCAATATGATTTAGAAACCGTGCTTGAAAGTTGAAACAATAAGAGCAAGCAAACTTCACACGACAATGTAAATCCCAATAGGACCAAATAGGTAGGAGGAAGAACTTAGAATGTTACATCCCCCATGTGCAAATAGTATGTGCATTGCACAATTTGCAGTGTGGTATCACACAATGTTACATGTCATGCAAAAAGAAAGTTGCATGATAAAAATAATCCAATATCAAAATCTTTGACTAGCACAATGTAATTGAAATTACACTAGTTATATCATAAGATTTCAGTGATCATTTTTTTTTTCATAAATCATGACTCTCAAATAAGGATAGAAGAATGAGGACAAGTTCACAGAGGAATATTTCCATTCTGATCTAAAGAACCACAATATATGAAATCAAGCAAATACGTAATAGCCTATTACCAAATAATGATTCATGATCCAGATGTATCAACATGATTTTATCTTCGTGAACATATCACAAGTAAAATACAACGGAATATATCACATTTTGTGATACGCCATGACATTGAATAATGTTAATAGATTTTATATCAAACAGCAACATTTTGTAATTTCAATTCATGGTTCAATAATTCAGATTTATCATCGGAATGTTATCTTCGTGGATGAAGAAGATAGTAAAAGCTAATTATCCTAACAAAACCTATATACATACCATAAACCATTTATGCACATAGAGTTAATATCAACATTCATTTTATTGGTTCCATGACCAGCTCAAGGTAACATAAGGATCAGTATAAGTGTTTTATAGAGCTTAATGCTGTTCAAACTCACCTAAAAAATTCATGGGCGTCTTCCTGCTGTCCGTGGCCAAAATTACTTCCAATGTTGTGCAAATGAGAGAGAATTCCAATGGGTGATAAAGGAGATTTCCCTTCCTTTGCAGTCCTCGCAAGGCTTTCAAGTTCACATGTAAAGCACCACTCTTCCTTTGGACCTAGAATGGAGTATGAACTTATTTAAAAGGTAGTTTTAAGATTAAAACAGAAAAATTACAATAGAAGTGGAGTATGAGCATACATGTTTTAGAATGAAGACCTTCAAGAAGATATGCCGTCAACGGCCGAGTAAATGTCAAACACTGGAGAACAGCATTAGCATAGCAGCTGCAATCAACAAACAAAAATGTCCAGTAATTTATCACCTACAACCTAAAATGTCCAGTAAAATAGCAATATCCAAAGAGATCAATTCACTAGAACATATTTATATAGGTGTCATTTCAAAAGTCCACAAACCATGAAACATAAGCTGCAGATAAAATATCAGGAAGGGGATAAATTATTTATTTTAATGATTGAATTTAGGGTAGCTGAGAATAACTAGTGCAGCTTTGTCCCAGGATTATTCTACCCGAGAGAGGATGAGGCAGTGGCAGAAGCAACAATGACAGAAAATAGAAGGGGAGGATGAATGAGGAAAGGAGAGGAAGAACATGGAGAAAGAAAAAAAAAAGATAGGGATTTTTTATCAAAAAATAAATCAAAATGATTTGAGTATTCCAGTTAATTTATTGTTGGTATTTGTTAGTGTAATTTGACAAACCACCCAACAATAAACTACTGACAAGTATGCGTATGCAGCTGAATTGAATCAAAAAAGTTAATATATGAAATGACAACATACCCAATAGCTTATCTATATTAAAGGATCTTACAGAATAATCAATTATTTAGAATTGATGACAACAACTACAAGCTATAACTCTGAACAATAAGCTAGGATGAATCAGTCCTCTAAAACTTTTTTTATTTGCTTGAGTAAAATATTCTACTTTCCTTGGGAATCCCAGAAATCATCGTCCTAATATATCGAAACCTTACAGAGCATGTACCAATCTTTCTTTAAGGATAAGGCAATCAGTTATTTCTGGTTGATTTAGAATAAGTACAAACTATTCTCCAAGTATTTCAGTTGGATGCATGAATCTTCCATGTCTTCTTTTATTGTCTTAGTAAAATCTTCAACTATACTTTGGAATGAACCACAATCCTAATAGATTGAACCCATTAAACTAGAGCATCTATGAGCTTTAATTGTGAGATAAGGTAAAAAAGATGAGGTTTTAGCCACAACTAATATTAAATATAGTCAGTAAAAGTTTTTTCAGTACAAAGTTGAGGATAATATTATATACGTGACAAAAAAATTGTCATAAATGTTTATCATTACTATATTATTTAATGGCAACATTATAGGATAGATTGAAGGGGAGTTTGGCGCAACGGTAAAGTTGTTACTTTGTGACCTAAAGGTCACGAGTTCGAATCCTAAAACAACCTCTTGAAAAAAGCAGGGTAAGGCTGCGTATAATAGATCCTTCCCCGGACCCCGCATGGCGGGAGCTTCGTGCACCGGGCTACCCTTTTTTTTTTAACATTATAGGATAGATTGTCTATTAATGAAAAAAGTTGCTGCTAATAGGACATTCAGTGGCAGATGAAGTTAATGCTAGCATCAAACATTTTAACAATGAGATTTAAGACACAAATCTAATAACAATTTATTGTCACCAAAGCTTTTAGTGACAAGTCGTTAAATTTTAGTGACAATTTTTTGTCATTGATACACACTTTTTTTTGTAATGGCATGCAGGATCTCTACAAGGCTTTAGAGACCAATGAAACAAAAGTTATAACTCACAGTAGCTTTATCCAACAAAGAACCAAGGGAAGATAATATCAAATTGCTCAACAACATTACCAACATTTTTTAATCTGTTGTTTTTTCTCAAGAAACTGACATAACTTTTCTATGTAGATCAGTGCAATTGATAAATAATTTCCAATTTAAGCAACTTGACCCTGGCTTTTTTTGCCACATGTCCAGGCAGTTGCAAACCAATTCACTAGATCGCCGACAAGCAAGCACAAAGAAACTTCTTGATTGTATTAGATAACAGATGAGAGATGGTAAGACACACCTATAGGTTTCTTATGGAAATAAAATGAGGAAAATTAGAGCAAGAAAAATTGTACTGAGTTCATGTGGACCAGCAGAAAATTTTGTACCTGTTTCCGCAATTAATAAGACCGCAAGGATGCAAATCAATCTTGTCAGAGTTGTAGAGTTTGATGAAAAGATCATATGGAAAGAGCATCTGCAAAATTAAAATGAGATATTAAGCAACTTAACTTTGGTTTATTAGTATGCAGATATGTAAATGCCTTTATGTCAATTTAAAAGAACCACAAAACCACTTACAAATTCCGAAGAATAGTGCCTTGAAACTTTAGTAACAACTTGTTTCACTGATGTTGAAAGACCATTTGCTACATAAGGAATATTTTTTCGTCCAAAAGATCCTCTATGAGCATTAGCATTTGAGCTTTCATAGAATGAAACAGATTTAGCACCTCCATTAGTAGAATAGTGAGCCGAAGCTAAGGACTCTGATGTTTCTTTTTTTGAAATTTCTGTCTCATTTCTTTCTGCATGAGTTCTTGCTTCTAATGATGCAGCCGCTGGAGGATAATCACGTGTTGATGATGTACTTGAATTCAACCCATTATCAACTCTCTCGGATCTAGTGCTGGACAAAGGATTTGACATAGCTAACTCAGGAGTTGAATGCATTTTAGTGCTTACATTGTTAGTGTCAATTGAAAATATGAAGCCACCAGGAGGAGGTTCTTCCAGCCCAACATTATTCGGAATTAACATGCTAGCATAAGGAGCATCAGGAGAACCAATGGTCTGAGATAATGTTGAATGAGTAGGTAATGTTGGTGAAAATGATGAATCAGAGAAAAAAATCTTTGCAGAAATATCCTTAGAACTGATATCCAGATGTTTGCCTCCATCAATTTCATTATCAGTAGAGGTGACTTTTGACACAGAAGGCCTCCCAAAAAATGTCTCAACCTTTAACAGATCCTCTTTTGGATCTAGCCTCTTCTCAGATAAATCAGACTGTTCAGAATGCACTCCCTTGAGACCAGAAGAACTCAATTTGTTTTCAACGTTATCCTTATCATTATCAGGTGGAGGTTGGCATTCATCTTTGTGGCCTTGCCTCCAATGAAAAATCTGGCATCTACCAGAGCTGAAATGAATGTTGATCAAAATATCAACCACATGACTTTGTATTACTCTACTTCTCCTTCAAAGAGAAATTTTCTTTTAACTAATTGGAACAGGATAAATGCAAACCTTCTTATTTTGAAGTTCAATCTCATAGGAACAAAATTTCAACTTTTTCAACCACCAATAAGTGTGAAACAAATACACATGGAAATTGCTCAATATCAATACCAATTATACTAAGGAAACAAAAGTTATATTCTGATTCATAACTCTATGAAGTGTCAAATATAAATGCTTTTAAAATGTCTGCAATTAAACCATTTGCAGCATGATTATGTCTTTAGTGCTTTTTCTAATAAAAGGGGAAAAACAATGTCAAAAAGAAGATTTTTTTTGGATGGAAAACTTTATCCTTTGCTTTTGCAACATACAAAATAAAGCAACTTACCATACAGCTCAAGTTATCCTGAAAATCTACAAAAGAGATAAAGATAGCTGATCAGACCCAACAAAAGACTTAGATAAGAGTGTAAATGTTTCAATATTTGGTTTCAAAAATAAGCTTTGTGGGTCCACTAATTAGTACGTCTTTAATCAAAGTTCAACTGGCTCCAATAATTGGTTGAAATAAAACTGTTTACAGTTCATACCCATTGTCTTCTTTGTATGAACAGATAAATTTTTATGATAATGCTAAATGACAAGAGACAGTTACATTTTGTTCCACCTTAAAGGAATAATTACATAGGCAGATAACAGGATTGACATTGAAATAAGAGGAGCCTGAAGGATTTACCAAGGGTAAATAAGGGCATTGCAGAACTATGAACACATGTGTGTACATACATTCATGCATGTGTGTGTGTCCAAAAGTACCAGATTTATTGTTCAAATGAACAAACATTAACCTCTACAAAATAAAGGTTGAAGAAAATGAAAACTGACTGGTTCCTAGCTTTTCCCTAGCTCCTCATTCTACAAAAAAATAATTGAGTCGAGGAAGAAGATGACACTTCAAATTAATAAAGTAGGAGCCAAGCTAGAAGGATTTGCCAAGAGCAAGTTTGAGAGCATTCCAGAACCAGTGACGAAATTGGAAATATCTGGAGATGTAAAACATATATCCTAATTTGACTTATTCAACACTACTAAATTTGTTTAGACAGAAGACCAAGGAGGTCGCCAATGAGACATGCGATGGTATCTGTAAAATTAATTTATTTTTATGACTACAATCAATAGGCAGTAGTAAGTTCAAAGAACTATTCTTTGGAAAACTTCATGTATGAGAATTAGGAGCCTCTGATGAAATAAAGGAGAATGCGGATGGGAAATGGCAACAACATCCACTATGTCACCAACATCTCTAGGTCTATTGAGTTGGTTTTATTTAGGCTAAGAAACAAGATCGCGAGATATTTACTGTGACACATAGCTAGCACCGGATATTTCTTGAACTCTAAGTTAGCATCTTTTGAATCTCATTTGGTCATAGGTAAGTTAACAAATATTCCAAAACTCACATATAAATATAAACATCCTCAACTCACTCAACATGGATTCAGAATAAGATAATGACTAAAAAAAGTCCTTTAGATCAATCGGGGTTCCAGCTTTTACACGGCCAGCATTTGAAATCGGCGCTGAAACCATGAAACTATCGCGGCAAATAATGAGCGAGGAGTTGAAATAAGAAAAGAAAAAGCTTAAAATAAAATAAAAAGTGCAAGATTTAATCAGTTTAACTTACCAATATCTGACAGCTTTGCATCGGGCACATCTCGCGTTAGCAGGGATAGAGCAAACAGCACATTCCGGAGCGAGCTCCTTAGCTACGGAAGCGGAATAGGAATAGGCGCTGCCCACAGAAGATGTGACCGAGTAGGCTGCCATCGCCTCCATCTCCGCCAGCGCGGCTTCCTGTGCCGCAAGATATGCCAACCGCCGGACCTCCTCCTGCCTCGTCGTCACCAAGCGCCATCGCCGGCGCACCACGAAGGCGACCACGGGCCCGAAGAGAATCACCAGAAGCAGCGCAGCCCCCGAGAACCTTAGATCTCTGTAGAAGGGCATCTATCCGCCGCCGCTCGCCGGCAGGCAGCTCCCAATCTCCAGCCTCCTCCGGTCCGTAAGACGGCGCTCATAGATCAGCCGGCTGCCGCCCGCAACCGACGAGGTCAGATCGCGTTCGCCGGATCTACAGGCAACGATCCCCAAATTCGACTCGCCCGCTGGAACACGATAAGAATGTCGCCAGAGAAAAAACGAGGGCAAGAAGCGGAAAGGAGGACGTTTTTATCGGGCAATTAATTCCGTGACACCCCAAAATTCCAACATTTTACTAAAGCGTCTTCCAACTTTCCATTTTACTCCAAGTATTTTTCCTTTTCTTAATAACACCTCTAAAAGTTTCAATATATCAAAAAAGGCCCTTTTGAGTTTCAAACTTTTCCATCTCACTCCCTAACCATTACTAAACCCTAATTGATCGAGTCTAGTGAATTTAGTGAATAGAGGATATTCAACATCATACAAAAAGCACTAAAATAAAAAAGACTCAAACTAAACTAAAATTAATCACCTAAAGTATCATTAATCAATATTTCTTAACTTGATTAATGAACATAGCAAATTGACTATAATAAAAATCATACAAGTTAATCCATCTCCCCTAACTTTTCTAGTTAGATGTAAAGAATGCGAGATGGTCAAGAAACTAAAAGGAAAGCTACACTGTCTAAAGAGAATTGTATGGATGTGTGAAGTTATTCCAACCTACTCCTCTTGGTGCCACATTAAATTGGCATTGCTTCCATCTCAAGGTTTTGGGGAAAAAATAATAATTATAAGAAAACAAAATGATTATGAGATTTCTCCTTATGGATGACATTCCTAAATGATAGAAAATGACTTCTTGTGTCTTGTTCTTAGATTCTCTCTCATCTTCAATGGCCAAGAGTAAAGGCATGAGATCCGAGTCATGCTCTTTGTCTTATTGTCATGTCAATATTTGAGATATTGGATGTTCGACAATTTTTATTGTCGGAGATAGACTAAAAATACTTTGAATTTATAAAATTAAATGTAAGTCATCCCTTGAGTATTTGAATTGATAATTTCATATTATGAAACTGGGAAAGGATTAGCTACTTGAGATGGTTGAGCTGTTTGAAAAATAACTATTTTATATCGCTAAATCTAAGTTCCAACTGAGTCTGAGTAGCAGTCGAGTCTGAGCGCTGAGTCAATTGAATACTTTGAGTGTCGAGTCAGCCGAATAATCTACGTGTTAAGTCCTAGCGTCGACTGTTGAGTATATCATCATAAGTCAAGTCAGGAGAAGTCGTCCAATATATACCAAGTCAGGAAAGGAAGTTGAGTACTCTTGATTGGATATCGAGTGTTGTCAAGTTGGGATGTAAGTCACCAAGTTAGGAATGGAAGATGTACTCAGGAAGTAATCCCGAGCTCGAGTGGATTTTTAAGTGCTCGGAAATTGAGTCACCAAGGCTTATGTTCAACGCGGATTCCTTAAAACAGATTCATCTTATCTCCGACTATGTTTTGAGATTGTCATGGGTCGTCTGTTTCCCAGATACAACGATCAACCACTATACTCATCAAGTACTGGTGGTCGCGATGAACTGCAAGGTATCTGAATGCTATCCCCAACGGATCTGTTGAGCGGATCCATGATAGAGGAAAAACAATGGGAGAACATAGATGGGCATAGATCACTTTTCTTATACTATTAATTTCTTCTATTTTTGCTCAAGATCTGGCCTCCTTATATAGGAGAGCTCACCACACTCACCCCCTGTTGCATTAAACTGTCGAGTAATGACTATTCCATTAATAATCGACTATTATTGTCCAGGAGATTACAGAATTGTCATTAATTTACTCGCTTACGCATCCATACGTAAGAGAGAATTTCTCCCCACATATTTATTCACAACACATGTTTATATAACAATATAAACCAACCAACTAATCATCAAATTCCTATTATAATACTAAAACCCAAAGGAGTATCTCCCTTTCATCCATCTCTTTTCTATTAAAATTTTCAACATTGGTGGGTTCTCTTGATGATTAAATTAAAGGGTTATTGGGAACAGAAAGTTAGTTCGTGTTCTTTTTTCAAGGTTTGGAAGCCGTAGCTTTCGAATAGTTTTGGATGTGATATATACGTTTTAAAGTTGGCAAACATGAGGAAGGTAGTCTTTCTCTTTTCTAAGTTCCTAATAAGATAAAATGAGAAAATTATATAATTTTTTATTTTTTTTAGATGAATGTATTCCTATCCTTCTTTATTATACATATAAACACAAGGTTGTTATAGCAACTTTAGAAAAAACTAATTAAGTTGGACTAGTTTTAACTAAATTAAAGTGGGTTTAATCAATATTTGAAAATTTTGGTCAACATTAAAATATTTTGAATAAAATTATTTAATAATTTCGAGTAAGTTAAAATAATTTTAGTTAAAACTGTTATAATAATATTTTTAAACATGAGATGCACTTTTGATATATTATTTTTTTAAAAAAAAAATGGATCATTCTTCTTCCATAATAATAACAATAAAGATAAAAGACAATCCCGTTAATTTTTTTAATCATTTGGCTTTCTATGTTGTAATCTTTGTTAATGCATTGACACCTCTTATTCTTGACTATATAAATATCTCAAGATGACCATGATACTCTAAAAGAATATGGGTGTTGTTAAGGTAGATTGACCTTAATGATAGTCAAAATGAGGCATCTCAATAAAAAATAATGCTTTGATTGGATAGTCATCATAGTAATGTGCTCTAAATAATATCTTTCAGCACTCAAGGCGTAATTCAGACAGTGAATACATGACATCTCTAGTATAATGGTCAGGGGTCGATTCTCAAGAATTGACGTTATAGGATTTACTCCATCATGTACCTATAACTTGTATACCTATATATACCTCCTTTCATATCCATGGAACTAGCACTAAAAGATCGTTAAGATAATGAATCTATCTTTTTTTCTAAATAATATCTTCAATTAAAATAATTAGAAATTATATTGATGAAGGAAGCACAAATGCACAATGACATTATCAATAAGAGAGTCTTTTAAAAAAAAGCCAAATGTGAAAGTGAACATGAAATTTTCTTTCATTGTATTTGCCCTCCTTGGTTCACTTGATCATCAAAAAGAAAATTGATGAAAGATGGTCAATGGGCATTGCACTTTTCTTCAAATGAAAGCATCCAACGTGTAGACAATGACAAGCCAGCTCAAATATTCTCACATAATTAACATTGAAGAAATACAAAAAATATATAAATTAAATAAAAAACACACACCAACCAAAGTACTCGTTACCTCTAAAATAAACATGCAAGGGCGGCTAAGTCTATTTTAAACCTCAGGTAAAAAAAATTAAATGATGTCTTAAGCGTTGCAATGCAAATCACTATTTATATAAATGCTGGTGAAAGAAGCATACTGAAACCAATTTATGCTCAAGGAAAGATTACCAACTTATGATCAAGAATTTGTTAGACACTTGCAAAGTATAAGCATTTGAATAACCTAATTAAGAGAAGTATCAATTTTATGGTATTAAACAGTCTATTATTACTTGATATAATAAGACATCTCGAGAAGATAATAAATATACAATTCACTTAATTGAAAATAAGTATATTCAAAAAAATTTGAAAATGAAAAAAAAAAATTAGAAGTATATCTAATTATTCAAATGAAAGATAGAGAGAACAATCCTTAAAAAAGAATAAAATTGAGGAAATAAGAATAATGAAATGGGATAACAATAAAAAGAATCATGCTCCTTGAGATGGCAAGTAGCATGTACAAAATGGCAAAGCTCAATCCAAAAATGAAGATTGCAACAAGACCAAACCAACTATTATCATTTATCAAAAACTAAAATACTAAATAAGTCATTTTAGACCCAAAACAACAACAACAAAAAGTTATATTTTTCATCATCTAAATTAAAACTTAAAACGGTTGTAAATGATAGAATGGAGATTAAGGGAAAATAAAAAAATTTATGCCTATAAATATATCTAAATAAATTTAAACTTAATGTATATCAAGGAAGTGAAATTATAGATATAGCTAACTCGCTATTGTTCAAAAATAATAAAATCAATATAGATGAATAAACTTAATCAAGTAAGGAGCATAATAGCACAAATAGAATCGGTGTGATAATGTTAGGTGTGATTTCTCTTCCCCGATCTCAACGATCTAGAAAAGCACAGAGGGGGAGTCGGAAAAGGTGAAGAGAGGAAACTCGAAAAAAATTAGGATGCATTTGGTTTGCACGTTTTCCATTTTCATTTTCTGAAAAACGCGTATTTTCTAGAAAACAGAAAACGACTTTTTGTCATTCTCTATTTTTCTAGAAAATACTAACTATTTTTTTAGAAAACAAACACGAAAAATGTAAATCAAACACCATTTTTCAGAAACACGCGTTTTTCAAAAAACGAAAATGAAAAACGTACAAACCAAACGCACCTGCATTTTATTTTACATTGCATGGAATATGGATAAAAAATTTCTAATTCATACTCTTACTTATAAGAAGAAAAAACATCACCAACAAAAGAAAAATATAACAAGAAAAAGTTAAGGTTGAGAGATATTAAAGAAAAATAAATTAGATCTTATAAAATAACAAATATATAATTTAAAATTAATTTAAAATGTTAAAAAAGAAAGCTCTTTTATTATTGGAATTATAACAAAATTTTCACAAAATCCAAAACTTTAATCAAACAATGAGATCATGTCAATCTTTTATCAAGTGGACCCTATTATTTTCCATTCTCTTGAAAATATATATATATATATATATATATATATATATATATATATATATATATATATATATATATATATATATTAAAAATAATGAGTTCAAATAAAAATTAAGACCCTAAGCATAGGTCTATACCTAAAGCTGACCTGATACACATGATTAGGTAGTTTCATCTATCCACACAAATCTACGCCTAATTCAGTTCTAATTCGAATATCAAACTCATATAATAGGATTTTATTCTAATGCGTTATCAGTATCAAAAGGAAATTATTTTTCTGATATAATAATTCATAGCTTCTTCATAAAAGGGCTTCCATGACTAGATTCCCCTATGAGGTAACTCCTAGATGCAAAGTAAAATCAATTACTAAATGATACTTCCTCGAGCAAAAACCACTCCTCACTAGCCATTCGCCCAGGAAGTCCGATATCGATGAACACTCTCCTTAGGCATTGGATCAGCGAGCTGCCAAAGAGATCGGCCAAGTGCTTAATCTTCTTCTGGAAAAAGGCAAATGATTTCAGATCAAGTGGCGGCTCGAGCACTGCGTCCTCTAATTCGCTCAGCACGTTATTGTTCAATTGGCCGAGGAGTTTTCCCCCAATTGGATTCTTCGCGGCGGCTTCTTGTTTGGTTCCCGGACGCAAGCAGCTTCCTCCCAATGTCAATGTCTTCGAACTCACCTGAATTTGCGTCGCCACGGGCTTCCCGAGTGTGATCCTATTCTGCTTCACGAGTGTGATCCGCGCGCAGGGGTTCCCGAGGAAGACGGCGGGGCTGCGCTCGCCAGCGACGAGAAGCTCCTCTCTCCACAGATCGCGGAGGAGCATCCGGAAGAAGTAGGGGTCGTCGGCCCAGCGATGCGGCGGCGAAGGTAGGATGAGACCGACTGCGGCCTGCAGGAGCAGGGATCGGAGCCAGGGGAAAGCCAGAACGACCGTCGTAAGGAGCACTGACCTGGCGATCACGCCGAGTACCGGCGGATGGGGGAGTCCGACGACAAGCTCATCGCCTCCGCCAGCCCTAGTCTGGATCCCACCTGTTTAACAGGTGGGGTCCAGTCCACCCATTCATAGAATGAATAAGATCTCTTCTGATCCAGAAAATTTTAGACCAGAGGTCTGATCTGTCGCTGGATAGGGATCCTTTGGTCTCGGATCTCTGGACCTGGGCCCTTGCTCATTCATTGATTGGATCCCACCTGTTTAACCGGTGGGGTCCAATCCACCCATCCAATGAATGAATAGGGCCTCTTCTGGTCCAGAAAATTCTGGACCAGAGGATCTGGCCTCTCACTGGGCAGGGATCCTCTGGTCATGGATCTTTGGACCAGTCCTGATCCCTTGCTCATTCATTGATTAGATGGGTTGAATCTCACCTGTTTAATAAGTGGGGTCCAGTCCATCCCATCCAATGAATGAATAGGGCCTCTTCTGGTCCAGAAAATTCTGGACCAGAGGATCTGGCCTCTCGTTGGGCAGGGATCCTCTGGTCCCAGACCTCTGGACCAGTCCTGGTCTCGGATCTCTGGACCCGTCCTGGTCCCTTGCTCTTTTATTGATTGGATGGGATGGATCCCACCTGTTTAACAGGTGGAGTCCAGTCCACCCATTCAATGAATGAATAGAGCCTCTTCTGGTCCAAAAAATTTTGGACCAGAGGATCTGGCCTCTCGCTAGGCAGGGATCCTCTGGTCTTGGATCTCTGGACCAGTCCTGGGCCCTTGCTCATTCATTGATTGGATGGGCGGGATCCCACCTGTTTAACAGGTGGGGACCAGTCCACCCATCCAATGAATGAATAGAGCCTCTTCTGGTCCAAAAAATTCTAGATCTGACTTCTCACATGGTAAGAATTCTTTAGTCCCAGATCTCTGGATCAGTTATGATCCCTTACTTATTCATTAATTAGATGAACTAAATCTCACCTCTTTAATAAATAAGATCTAATTCATCCATCCAATAAATGAATAGATCTCTTCTTATCTAGCAAATTCTGGACCTCTGGCCTCCTCTTCGCTACGGTGTCACTGTCTGTTATGATGTCTAGCAATGAAATGTATTTTTTTTTATATAATTCAGGTGCCTTGGGGGTAATTGATTTCGTCCATTAATAAGTTTGGAAACATAAATGGATCGAAGGAAAATATCTAACACTGCATCTTAATTATGATTTTGAATGATGAATACCTAGGAGTCTATTGAATTGAATGCTTTTGTCATACACCATGTCAGGTGGCAGTAATGAAACACGTTTGACTATAGGAATAAAATTACTCTATCCTAATTAAAATTATTATACTACACTCAAATTTAATTAAGATAATCACCATTTCACACGTAAGGACCATCCATTACAATTTGTTCCTTATGTGGTATAATAGTGTTAAAGTAAATTTGATTAAGTTGAAATCATTTTAATTAAATAGGAGTAATTTTAATCTAAATTAGTATATATAAACTTATTTTAATTTTTTCTATATTATGTCTGAACATAATAATATATATATATAAACTTATTTTAATTTTTTCTATATTATGTCTGAACATAATAAGTCATTGGAAATATATATACACAATCGACCATTAATCATTAAAAAAAACCTTTTAAATATATTGATACAATGACCTTGTTCATGTATTATTATTATTATTATTATTATTATTATTATTATTATTATTATTATTATTATTAAACATATTCTTTTTAATTCAAAACATTTATGCATAATAAAATTCCTCTTAATTATTCGCAGAGAATTTATCCGATTATACTTATAGGGTACTTTTTATCACACTCTTTTATAATAAAAGATATTATACTCATCTAGACATTCCTTATAGTTTGTCCATAGCTTATAAGAAGAAAAGTGAATCATAAAATAAGTAACTAAAGGGTGGATTTTTTTTTTTTAATATGCCTCTTTTTAGAATGGAACTATTATTCTATTTTAATAAAATTATCCCATTCTAACCAATATCGAGGTTGCTTCAATACCGAGCGTTGTTTTAACACCGAGAAACACTCCTCTTACCGAGCGTTGCTTTAATACCGTATTGAATGGAGTTTATTTGGCCATCTATATAAAAGGGGGCATTTGGCCATGGTACTTTAATCAGGTGGATTAAGAGCACGAAACATTTTAGTTCCAACATGTTAGAAGGCACAAATTTAACTCCCTAATGTAGCACAACGAAGCAAACAAAGATATGCCATTAATTATCATTTCTCACCTAGAGAAAAAAAAATTATAAATTACGTTAACTCAAAACATACATAGGACCCCTTTTTTATTGGTCAGGATCTGATTTTTTTTTAGTAAAAATCTAAAGACTTTTCTTTAAAAAGAAAAACTAAACAACTTTTTACGAAGTCCTAACTAATTATAAACATTAACAACTCATACAACATTTAATAAATTAAATTCATCGTTCTCTCTTATCCTGTCCGAAAATAGTGAGGATACTAAACTAAGGATGTGGCTTTGAAGTTAACACAGTGATAATTTCACATAGTCCTGCAATACAAAAATATCAGTATTAGGCCAGGAGGGGATTCCCAACGTTGACCCTCCGATGCTCAAGTTAGTCTCCGACAATCTAAAGAAACGGAGAATTGTAGCTAAATGATGTAGAAGACGAAGTTGCAGATACCTCTCCCTATGAATGTGAACCCCCTTTTATAGTCACTATAGTGCTCATACATGTGTCTCAATGCGTACGCACGTTTTCCTATGTGTCTTAAGAAAAGACAAGATGAAAAGTGTCCCTAACACCATTCCTTAAGCAGCCATGTAATCTTTGACGTGACAACTTAGAAGCTTCTAAAATATGATTTACCTGTTGTATATGCCCTGTTGTCAACGGCATAAACTCCTCAAAGGATATGATAAGATACTTGGTAGGACCATACTTGGTCGACGGCGTTCACTCGGCCGGGCTTCTTCCGCTCAATTGGGCCTGCTGACTCGTCCCTTTCAGAGTTTCCTGACTGTCCTCAATTATCTTCGTCTGATCGGTGTGGTGCTCGGTCAACGAGACTAGTGGTTGTTTATCTTTCTTTGTGGTCGAAAGGTAATTTACTTGGTCGAGCAAGGCTCGACTTGTCTCTCAAGCTGGTACCATCCGCCCGGCGGTATCCGGTCCGCTCAGTAGTACTCGGTCCACTCGGTCCGTTTGACCGACTTGGATACCCCACTTAACTTTGTCTTCCACATCAGCCGATCTTCCTTACTTTGACCTATTTTTGATGGGACCCCTCCTTATTACCAGATCATAAGCCTCCCCTTTAAGTCTAGTCAAAGGAGACTAAAAGTCCGACTGACTAGACCATTAGTATGTTCCACTCGGTCCGTTTGACCGACTTGGATACCCCACTTAACTTTGTCTTCCACGTCAGCCGATCTTCCTTACTTTGACCTATTTTTGATGGGACCCCTCCTTATTACCAGATCATAAGTCTCCCCTTCAAGTCTAGTCAAAGGAGGTTAAAAGTCCGACTGACTAGACCATTAGTATGTTCGTGAGTCTCTCTCCTCGATCAGGCGTTCTGCCACTCAGGGTTGCCCATAGACTTTGATGATGTCCTTCCATGGTTTTTTAGCCACCATTCGATTACTGCTCGCAAGGGAACTTGGTTTTAAGGCCGTCGTTTGGTTGTTGATGGAGAAACACTCGGTTTTATAGCTATCGTTCGGATGTTGATGGCGAAAACACTCGGTTCTATAGCCTCCGTTCAGTAGCTCAAAGTGAAGACACTTGATTTTATAATCGTTGTTCGATTGTTGATGGTGAAGACACTCGGTTTTATAGCTATCATTCAGCTGCTGATGGCAAAAACTTTCAGTTTTATAGCCACCGTTCGCCTATTGAGGGTGAAGACTTTTGGTTTTATAGCCGTCATTCGACTGCTGAGGGCGAAGACTTTTGATTTAATAGCCGTCGTTCAACTGCTGAGGCCAAAGACTTTCGATTTTATAGTCGTCGTTTGACTATTGAGGTGAACTCTTTCGATTTTATAGCCGCTGTTCGGCTGATGAGGATGAAGACTTTCGATTTTATAGCCGTCGTTCGGCTCTGCCGTGTGCGACACTTAGCCAATTTTTTGATTCCTTGCTGAGCTCTGCTCCTGACGATAGTGGTTTTTAATTGCCATTGGTGTCATCCTAATTTCTTAAAAACCGCTCAAATCTCCTTCCATTAATACTGGACACGCTCAACCATGCCCCGTAATTATGCTCTTTGCTTTATAATTAATGCTACCGGTAGAAGAATACCACGTGGTGTCCCTGCATACTGTCGTAGGTGTGATGTGACAGACGACTGTTTGAATTTGATGTGACCTCTGCCTTTTTGAAATCAACGGTCGCGATGAACTCTCCTTTTCTAAAGCCCTTGATCGAATGACTCAGCGTGGTCACTCTTCAAGTTTTTAAGCCCCCAATTTTTTCTCTTCCCATCACCATCTTCCTTGCGCTCACTGTTGTCTCCTCTTCCTCTCTACCGGTGATTTCCTTTACAGTAAGCTTCTCTTCCTTTCTTTCTCCACATCCTTGATTTTCCTCCCCCTCTGTTCTTCATGGCTTAGTCTCCTCATCCTCCCCGGCCATCCTCGGATTCTGGTATACTTCCACTGAATCAAAGTTTAATGGCGATGAGGTCGACCAAATGCAAATGACCTACCACTTTCCTGCGGGTTACCAAATTGTTATCCCCTCTGCATACGACCGACGTCATTCACCTCCAGATGACTTTTTGCCCTTTTCTAAGGAATAGTTTTACGCTGGCCTTTGATTTCCAATTCATCCCTTCTTCTCAGAAGTTTGTAGATATTTCCTTTTTGCATCAACTAGTGCTTAATTTCTTTAGGTTGCTGTGCGGGGTTGTCATACTGTTCCGTTTATAGGGTATTTCCTTAGTACCCTGCTTGTTCCACTACTTTTATTATCCTAAGTTATCCGAGCCAGGGACCTTTCTTTTTTGAGCCCGAGTGTGCATTGCCTATTTTGACAAACTACCCTCCTCTAATAAACATTGGAAGGAGCATTACTTCTTAGTTGGTCTTCGTGTCCGACCTAGCTTTCTGACTGGCTGGCAGATGGAATTGATGATGCCTCCCTCACTCAGCAGATATAGGAGTCAGTCGGACTACCTCCAAACAACCTCAAGTTTAGCCGATCAAAAGTACCACATACATTGGTTGTTGTTGGAGGGTGTTTTATATGTCTTCGGGCTAAGTCCCATTCGCACGCAACTACCCATTCCCCTAGGTATGCCCTTTTTCTGTCGTTCACCTTAAGATCAAACTAATTTTTCTTTCTTTTTGGTAGCACAAGTCATGTTGAGGGTCCGTCTGAGTGGCAAGAGTAGACTCACTGACGCAGAAATTAATGTTAAGGCAGTCGCCTAGCTAGAGAGTCACGACTTATTGCCGGTCGAGCATTCCAACTATCTAACCGACGAAGCAGGAGAAAACCACATGGCAGCTAGTGATGCAAGAGGAAGCCAAGTGGTAGTTAGTGATGTTGCGGCCACTACAAGTGAGCTACCTCCTGAGCGAAAATCCATGGCGCCAATCACGGTGCCTTCGGAGTCAGCCACATCAAGTGAGCCCTTAATCCAACGTTGCAAGACGTACCAAGCGGAAGCTTCCTCCCGCTCAGCCACCTCCACTCTGCAGACCTCTGCACCTACCACTTCTTGCCTGCATTCCGAGCGGGGTGAGACCACATCTTCCTATTGGTCCCTTGCGGCTAGCAAGAAGGGGGTAAATTGCCCTGCACAAATAAACTCAAACATTTCTCGACTTATAGCTTGATTAATACAAACACTTGTACAAAAAAGAAACTAATTAACAAAAAGAAAGAAGAAGCAGATCTTTTACTTGGTTTACAATCAGGGGATTGCTAATCCATAATATTGAAAGCTCACTAACAAATATCCTTCAGGCGGAGAAGCTTCTTATAGCAGTTAAAGCACTTAAATACAAAACTGAACAAAAAGATAATCGTTTACCAGTGTTGTCTTTATCTACTGGGATCAGGGCTGTATTTATAGCCCTGATCAAGGTGACTAGAAGGGTTCCAGGCGCCTAGACATGAATAGAATTTTATCCACGTCGCACCAGATCGCAACAGGTGGCGTCTCCATAAACTTTTTGGTCCGGGTGCCTAGACCCGTTCTGGGCGCCCGAACCCTGTTAAACCTTATCTGCAGTCGAGGGCGCCCTGGACACCCAAAGTCGTCCGGGCGCCCGGACCAGCTTCGAGAGCCTGGAATCACTCCAGGCGCCCAGACCACAGTCAACAGCAAGTTGGCATTTTGTCCAGCTTTCGCTCCACTCGCTCAGGTGATTTTGGCCATCCAGAATAGGGCTCACCCGAACCCATTTTTCGGCCTTCTCAAGCAACCTTTCGCTTTGGTTTCTCGTCCCTCAAAAACGTCACACACTTATTTCTCGTCCACCAGCGTACTCTTCCGCAGTGCCTCATCCCTCGAACGCACTGAGCCTGTCGACTCTCTTCCGTGCCATCCTTCTTGCTAGCTGCTTCTTTCGCTTGACTTCTTGTGTTCCTAAGTTCCTACACACTTAGACACAAGGCGTCAAGACATAAGAGGACCTAACTTGAATTAGTTGATTACATCAAAACCATCACAGGATACTTACACTTCTGCCATCCCGGAGAGGGAGACTGCCACCCCCACTCCTCCATCCCCAGATCAGATACCCTCGCTTTATGCGCTACCGGCCGGGACCATATGCACGTTGCCAGTCGCTTATTTGCCTCCCCCGCCTACCAGCTCAACCCCCTAAGTGTCTATCATCCGCTCCTCCCCCGATGTCCAAGTTAAAGGTGTTGGTACGGTTTGCACTTACGGTCTTGTTGGTGCGGGAAGCATCCGACTATCGAACCTTAGTTTTGATAATGACAAACGATTCAAAGTTAAGCTAGTGTGTGATCTAACATGTTTGAATGAGTGTTTCAGGAAAGTCCTAGCTGCGGTTAGGCAGGTGAAAAACCCTATGGGGTGGTAACCTTAGGTCCTAGGGGGCGGTAACCCTAGGTGGAGGAAAACCCTAAGGGGCGGTAACCTTAGGTCCTAGGGGGCGGTAACCCTAGGTAGAGAAAAACCCTAGGGGGCGGTAACCCTAGGTCCTAGGGGGTGGTAACCCTAGGCGGAAAGTCCAGTCGGTCTGGAGGACCGGACTGGCATCAGGTAATCTCTCCTGAGGGGAGTAGGTGAGGACTCGTTCCCCGTAGAGGGAATAGTAGGCGTCGGGTCGACCTAGGGTTTTCGGTAGGAAATCCGAAGTCAGACTCGGACAGTCCGAAGACTGTCAGCTCTTTTTCACTTATGAATTATCAGATTCTAACATTGTCTTGCAGGGTATGCAATTGCTCGGACTAACCTTGTTTTGCAGGAGAAGCGACTCCTAGAAAAAGGAGGTCCGGGCGCCCGGGATGGATCCGGGCGCCCGGAACAGGTCCGGGCGCCCGGGATGGATCCGGGCGCCCGGAACAGGTCCGGGCGCACGGGACCAAACTTTATACCTTGCACGACTTCACCACGTGGAGCAACCTAGTTAGCTGGCCACGTCACACTCCAAGCGCCCGGAAAGGCCCCAGGCGCCCGGAACCTCATATAAAAGGAGGGTTGAGGTGCAGCTTTAAGAACAATGATCTACTAAGCATTCTCCGTGCGACAAGCTGCTAACGTCTTGACTCAGAAGTGCTGCAACGATAATTCGGAGCTTCAGCTTTATTCTTTTTATTGTCGGTACAATATTCTTTTATGCTTAAATTGTACTTAGCGTGTAATAGCTTTTACGAATTATAGTTGTTGCTCACCGGAAGCGATCAAGGATCGCGGGCCTTCGAATAGGAGTCGTCACAGGCTCCGAACGAAGTAAATCCTTCGTGTCCACTTTATTTACTTTTCCGCTGTGTTATTTCTGAACAAGCTTTTACGATTTCGAAAAACGAAATAGCCACGAGCGCTATTCACCCCCCTCTAGCGCTTTCGATCCATCAATTGGTATCAGAGCGGAGTCATTTTGAATCGGTGCAACCACCATTCAAAATATTTTTTCGTGGTTTTTTTTTTGGAGTCGATTAGAATTTAGCCTCATAGCTATATTCTAATTCTTTTTTCCCTCGAATCGGTTTTTCTCGGAATTGGTGCAACACCACCCGAGCTCGTGATCCATTTTTTTTCGTACCGCACTACTAAGCCAGGACCAAGTCCTAGGACAATTTTTTTTTGGTTGTTTTTCGCTTTAGGTAAAACTGAAATGGCCCTTCAAGAAGGCTACAGTACTGCCCACCCTCCGCTATTCACCGGAGACGACTTCGGGTACTGGAAAGGTCGGATGGAGGCATATCTCCAGACTCACTTTGAAGTCTGGATGATTGTCAAAACCGGATTCGAACGACCATCTGATAGCGCCGGCAAACCACTACCGTACGAGGACTGGGATGCATCTTTGATCAAGAAAGTGGAAGCTAATGCCAAGACAACCTGCACCCTCCAGTGTGGCCTATCAAAAGAAGAACTCAACCACGTCAGCCCCTTCAGCAGTGCTAAAGAGTTGTGGGAGAAACTAATTGAACTTCACGAAGGGACATCCGACACCAAAGTAAGTAAAAGAGACCTAATTTTTAATAAATTATTTAACATCAAATTGCAGGAAGGTGAAACAACTGCCCAACTCCATGCCCGGATTCAAGATCTGCTCAATGGTCTTCATGCAATTGGACAGAAGGTAGACAACCGGGACATCATAAGGTATTCTCTAAACGCCTTTCCAAGGAACACCTTGTGGGCATCCATGGTAGATGCCTACAAGGTCTCAAAGGACTTATCTACCATTAAACTAGATGAACTTTTTGCAGAACTCGAACTTCATGAACAGACTAATGCACGTCCGACCGAGAAAGGGTTGGCTTTGGTTGCAGGAACAAGGAGATCGCGTGAGTCAAAAATCAAGCGGAGAAATGAACCGGAGTCAGAAGAAGAACCTGACTCAGAAGACGACGATGAACTTACAACCGAAATAGTCAACTTAGTAAAGAAGCTCTGCAAAAAGAAGGGCTTCAACAAAAAGGATCTCAGAAAGGCCATTCAGTCTAAAGAAGCCCAACCAAACTCGAAGGTTAAATTCGAAGTGACCTGCTACGGATGCAATCAGAAGGGTCACATCAAGGCAAATTGCCCGAACCAGAAGGATTCAAAGAAACCCAAAAGAAAGAAGACATTGAAGGCAACATGGGACGAGTCTTCTTCCGAGGAATCCGACGACAAAGAACTGGAACAGACGAACTTTCTCGCCTTGACAGCCAGGGACTACACCAACGGATCCGGAAGTGAGGACGAATCGGAAGCCGAGTCCGAGAGAAGCCACGGATCCGCATCCGTTTCCGAAGGGCCGAACCCCTCTGTAAGTAAAAGTCGTTTATATAGTTTAATTAATTATTTAATGCATAAAGTAGCTAAGTCCAAAATTCGAATCAAAGCGCTTCTAAAGGAGGTAATACTCCTTAAAGAAACGCCTAACAACGAATCCTTAACTGATCAAGTTCAGACTGGAACCTCAACTCAAGTTCAAAAACTTGAGGAAGAGAATTCCAATATGAAAAGTCAAGTCAAGGATTTGAAAACAACCCTAGAGCGATTTTCCTTGGGATCCAAGAATCTTGACTTGATTCTTGGAACTCAAAGGGCAATCTACAATCGAATTGGACTAGGATATAAAAAGAAATATAAATCTTACCTATCCTTAATAAACAAACCAAATAGTAAATCAGTCCAAGCTTGGATTGCCAAGTCCAATCTGATCAATCAAGTAGGACTTGGACATTACTGGATTCCTAAGGATCAAATACATTACCTCGATAAACCTTATCGATGCTATGATCCAGGGGGAGTTAGCAGAAAAACAATTAAAATTAATAATTGAAATTCAAACTCAAAATTCGTAATTAATAATTAAAATTTAAAATTCAAACTCAAAATTCGTAATTAATAATTAAAATTTAAAATTCAAATTCAAATTCAAAATTCGTAATTAAAACTTAAAATTCAAACTCAAAATTCGTAATTAAATCTTAAAATTCAAACTCAAAATTCGTAATTAAATCTTAAAATTAAAATTCAAAATTCGTAATTAAAACTTAAAATTCAAATTCGAAATTCGTAATTAAAAATTCAAATTCAAAATTCGTAATTAAAATTTAAAATTCAAATTCAAAAATTTGAAATTAATTATTAATCAAATAGAAGGAGGGTCCAGAATAGCTGGCAACTCCAAAATCTATTTACCCGACAGGGTAACCTAACTTAATCTATCCGAAATGGGTAAACAAGAGTAGATTACCTGGATGGGTAAATAAGGATAGATTAAAAAGGGTGAAATTTTAACTTGAAGCACAGTACTGGTGAAGTTTTTGGATGATAGTACGTTGGGAAAACTTGGGCATCGCATGTCTAGGAAGATATGGCTTCGACCTGGTGCATTTGGCCAAGTGGAACTAACCGAAGCTACCCTTAAATGGATCCTAACTAGTTAGACCAAGGTTTAGTATTAAGTTCAATGGGTAGGACTATTTGGAAAACCTCAAAGGCTTGGTTACTTTAATGAGCTCTTTGTGACTCACCATAGCCCAGAAGTTTATCCAAAAAATGCTTACTTGTTTAACCTAAAGCTAAACCTGAATCTAACATAAAGTTAAACTAAGCCCTAAAAATTGAACTAATTCATCTCACAGAATAATAGGATACCCTGATTGAAAACATAGATCGGGTGAGATTACTAGGCAAACTAAATTTTAAATCTTACTTAAGTTAAGTTAAACATTTTCAAAATTAAATTAACTTAAATATTTTCAATTTTAAAATTAACTTAAACATTTTTTTTTAAAAAAATCAAATTAACTTAAACATTTTCAAAATTGAATTAATTTAAATATTTCTCAATTAAACATCAAATCACCAAACAAACCCCCATAGAATTAACGCAGATTAGGTAAGATGCAAAATTAGGGACTTACCTCAATCAAACTGTCTTTTGATCCATCAACTACTTTATGTGTAGGAATTGGATCAATGGATGTTGGACAGTGGATGTTCTAGACATATGACTGGAGATCGGTTGAAGTTCACTAAGTTAAAACTAAAGAACCTAGAATCAGTTGCATTCGACAATGATGGAAAACTGAAAGTAATCGGAAAAGGTAATATCGAACTTAATTCTGATTTTATTATTCGAAAAGTACTGTTAGTTGAAAATTTTAATTTCAATTTATTAAGTATAAGTCAACTATGCGATACTGGTTATTCAGTCAATTTTACCAAGTCTGAATGTATAGTTAAACATGTCGATAATCCAAAAATCATACTTAAGGGCACTAGAAAAGATAATGTCTACACCGTCTATCTACCATCATCCTCAATAAAGTGTTTTCTAACACAACAAGAGGAAACTGCGTTATGGCACAGAAGACTCGGTCACACGCACACAAGACTCATCTCAAAAATGAGTCAAAATGGACTAGTTAGAGGTTTGCCCAAATTAAAAGTTATTGAAAACTCAATCTGTAATGCATGTCAACAAGGAAAACAAACCAAGTCCACCCACAAGTCAACCAATACGGTTAGAACTACTCATCTACTTGAGCTCCTTCACCTAGATCTATTTGATTCACATGGAGCCAAGTCACTAAGCAAGAACCAGTATTGCTTAGTTATAATTGATGACTACTCCAGGTTCACCTGGGTAAAATTTCTAAAAACAAAAGATGAAACCTTTGAAAAATTTAGTAATTTTTGCAAATTAACAGAAAATGAAAAAGATACTAAAATTAAAAGGATAAGGAGTGATCATGGAGGAGAATTTGAGAATCACAACTTCACTTAATTTTGTGAGATAAATGGGTACAAACATGATTAGTCCTGCCCTAGAACCCCCCAACAAAATGGATTAGTAGAACGTAAAAACAGAACCTTACAAGAAGCTGCTAGAACCATGTTAAACGAATATAATCTATCTAATCAATTCTGGGCTGAAGCAGTTAGTACAGCATGCTACATTCAAAATAGGATCTTAATTAACAAATTTCAAAATAAAACCCCCTATGAAATTTATTATAATAAAATTCCTAACTTAAACTATTTAAAAGTATTTGGGTGTAAAGTCTTTATTTTAAACACTAAAGACTACTTAGGAAAATTTACATCAAAAACAACCCCAGGAATATTTTTAGGGTACTCAACCACTAGTAGAGCATATAGAGTATATAACAAGAATACCCTAAAAGTAGAAGAAACAACAAATATAAAATTTGATGAAGACACTATAGATGAAACTGAAGATACAGAAAATGCTAATCCAATAAACAGAGAAGATGACGAAACTCAACCTGAACCTATTGAATCTGAAGAACAAATCACTAATTCAAATGACATACGACCAACCAGAACAAGCACAAATCACCCATCTGACCAAATCTTGGGTGATCCAACTGTAGGAGTAAGAACTAGGTCATCCTATAGAAACCAGAGTCAAATAGCCCTAATTTCAAAAATTGAACTCAAAACCATAGAAGAAGCCCTACCAGACCCAGATTGGACTATAGCAATGCAAGAAGAATTGGCCCAATTTGAAAGAAATCAGGTATGAGAATTAGTGCCTAAACCCATTAACAAAACCATAATTGACACTAAATGGGTTTTTAGAAACAAATTAAATGATCAAGGTGAAATAGTAAGAAATAAAGCCAGGTTAGTAGCCAAAGGGTTCAATCAAATAGAAGGGCTAGACTATGATGAGACCTATGCTCCTGTAGCAAGACTTGAATCCATCAGGATGTTGTTGGCCTATGCAGCACACAAAGGATTCAAGCTATTTCAAATGGATGTAAAATCCGCATTCTTAAACGGATTCATAAAAGAAGAAGTATACGTAGGCCAACCCCCAGGATTTGAAGACATAGAACATCCAAATTATGTCTTCAGATTAAAAAAGGCCCTATATGGACTAAAACAAGCACCTAGAGCTTGGTATGAACGACTATCCAACTATCTAATATCAAAAGGGTTCAACCAAGGTCAAATAGATCCAACCCTTTTTGTAAAAACCTTTGAAAACGACATCTTTATAGCCCAAATTTACGTTGACGATATTATTTTTGGATCAACCAACTCAAAATTTCTAAAAGAATTTACCAAACTAATGGAAAATGAATTTGAAATGAGTCTAGTGGGTGAACTTAATTTCTTTTTAGGGTTACAAATTAAGCAAACCAAAGATGGAATTATATTTATCAAACCAAATATGCTAAAGAATTAATTAGTAAATTTGGAATGGAAAACTCAAAAATCATTAATACACCAATGACTACTAATGTTAAAATTGACTCAGACTTAGAAGGTAAACCAGTAGACTTGAAATACTATCGAAGTGCGATAGGAAGTCTACTATACCTAACTGCAAGTCGACCAGACATCATCTTTGCAGTAGGTATGTGCGCAAGATACCAATCTTGTGAAAAAGAGTCTCACTTAATCCTAGTAAAAAGAATCCTTAAGTATGTTAAGGGAACCCTAAACGTAGGACTTTGGTACCCTAGATCTTGCACCCTTGATCTAACCAGCTACTCTGACTCTGACTATGACGGGTGCAAGCTAGATAGAAAAAGCACAAGTGGCAGTTGTCAATTTTTAGGGCACTGCCTAGTAAGTTGGTCAAGTAGGAAGCAACACTGTGTTGCCTTATCTACCACTGAAGCTGAATATATAGCACTAGGTGAATGCACATCTCAATTACTATGGATGATGCATACCCTTAAAGACTATCAACTTGAATATCAAAAAACAAAAATTTCAATCGATAACATAAGTACAATAAATCTAACAAAAAACTCAATTCATCACTCAAGGACTAAACATATAGAAGTAAAACATCACTTTGTAAGGGATCATGTAGCTAAGGGTGACATTGTACTCAACTATGTTGAGTCAAAATCAAACTTAGCTGACATCTTTACAAAACCCTTACCTGAACTTGAGTTCAGTACACTTAGAAAACAAATAGGAATGTGTTGGGTAGAATAGATACTTTCAATTCAGTCCTTTTAATGTTTTGTTTCATGTTTATAACTTCTAGGCAAAACTGATTTTTCAAAATCCCTACTTTACTAGACTTTCAAAAGTTGGATTTAGCCTAGGACTTCCCCCTAGAAGTCATGTTCCCCCGGGACTCAGCCAGAGCATCTCACAAACACCTAGGCATACCTTGATTGTGTTTGTAAAACATAGAACGGTGTGAGATGCATAGGATACAGCCTGGACTCAAGAATGCTTATCTTTGTGCATCAAAATGAGTCTGGGCGTTAAATACGTGATTAAAAGTAATCAAATCAAGTCTTCCAGCCTTAGTCAAATCTAACTGGATAAATTGACTTGACTTGACTAACCAAGTGAACACTGTTGCCCTCTAGACAATCAGCAAGTAGCTAAACGGTTAGACAGTTGGTGAAGGAAATAATAAGTTTAAGCATGTCTGTACTTAAGGGATCTGATACCTGATCAAAACAAATCTTTACTCATGCTTGGACTTTAGGGCTCTGATACCTTACTAAAACAAAATGACAAGATATTAAAAAAATAAGGTTATCGCTTCTCCTTTGCCTTAAATATTCTTGAAATTCATTTCAAAGCAGCTTTTTCAAAAACTTTCTCCAAATTTTAAACTTTCAGTGTCATCTATTCTGAAAATCTTTTTTAATCTTGTTAGAAAGTTATTTAAGCTGAAACTTTTTCAAAAATTCGTTAAGTTAAAAATTTTTAAAGCTTTGAAAATTTTTAAGTTGAAAATCTTCCTTGGAAATTTTCTTTAAAAACTTGAATATTTTTTTTCAGAAAATTTCTGAAGCTGAAAATTTTGTTTGAAAATCTTTGAAGTTGTCATTTTTTGTTTGACAAATTCTGAAGTTAAATTTTTTGTTTTGAAATTTTTCTGTGAAAATTTTGGAAACTCCTCAAAACACACTAAGTTAAAAATATTCTAAGGTGTTACCTTTCACTTGCTCCTTGCCTAAGTTAAAATGTTTTCTGCTAAATTCTGTCTTGAAAAATTAAGTTTTTCAAAACTAGCTCATTTTTGATATATGACAAAGGGGGAGAATAGAGAAATTCAATTCAAAGAAAGAAATAAAAATAAATAAAAATAGAAATTCAAATTAAAAGAAAGAGTAGAGAAATTCAAAGAAAATATTTTAAAGGGGAGCTTGTATTAAGGGAGAGCTATGTTTATCTTGCTATCACGCTTATCTTGTGTCTTGTGCTTATATATAACAACAAATTTCTTTTACTTAACATTGAATTTCGGTTGCCATTATCAAAAAGGGGGAGATTGTTGGTGCGGGAAGCATCCGACGATCGAACTTTAGTTTTGATAATGGCAAAGGATTCAAAGTTAAGCTAGTGTGTGATCTAACATGTTTGAATGAGTGTTTCAGGAAAGTCCTAGCTGCGGTTAAGCAGGTGAAAAACCCTAAGGGTGATAACCTTAGGTCCTAGGGGGCGGTAACCCTAGGTGGAGGAAAACCCTAAGGGGCGGTAACCTTAGGTCCTAGGGGGCGGTAACCCTAGGTAGAGAAAAACCCTAGGGGGCGGTAACCCTAGGTCCTAGGGGGCGGTAACCCTAGGTCCTAGGTGGTGGTAACCCTAAGCAGAAAGTCCAGTCGGTCTGGAGGACCGGACTGACATCAGGTAATCTCTCCTGAGGGGAGTAGATGAGGACGCGTTCCCCGTAGAGGGAATAGTAGGCGTCGGGTCGACCTAGGGTTTTCGGTAGGAAATCCGAAGTCAGACTCGGACAGTCCGAAGATTGTCAGCTCTTTTTTACTTATGAATTATCAGATTTTAACATTGTCTTGCAGGGTATGCAATTGCTCGGACTAACCTTGTTTTGCAGGAGAAGCGGCTCCTGGAAAAAGGAGGTCCGGGCGCCCGGGACTAAACTTTATCCCCTGCGCGACTTAACCACGTGGAGCAACCTAGTTGGCTGGTCACGTCACACTCCAGGCGCCCGGAAAGGCCCCAGGCGCCCGGAACCTCATATAAAAGGAGGGTTGAGGTGCAGCTTTACGAACAACGATCTACTAAGCATTCTCCGTGCGACAAGCTGCAACGTCTCGACTCAGAAGTGCTGCAACGATAATTCGGAGCTTCAGCTTTATTCTTTTTATTGTCGGTACAATATTCTTTTCTGCTTAAATTATATTTAGCGTGTAATAGCTTTTATGAATTATAGTTGTTGCCCACCGGAAGCGATCAAGGATCGCGGGCCTTCGAGTAGGAGTCGTCACAGGCTCCGAACGAAGTAAATCCTTCGTGTCCACTTTATTTACTTTTCCGCTGCGTTATTTCTGAACAAGCTTTTACGATTTCGAAAAATGAAATAGCCACGAGCGCTATTCACCCCCTCTAGCGCTTTCGATCTATCAGTCTAACTCGGATTTTGATGAATGACAAGTAAGTCAAGTTAGATTTTGTTGTGATCTAACCACTTGATTAAGTGTGCAGGAAATCCAGCTAGGTCAACGGGCCGACCGGATAATTGGTACGAAGTCCAGATAGGTCGATGGGCTAACCGGATATTTGTTAAGAAGTCTAGCTTGGTCAACGGGCCGACCAGATAGTTGGCATGAAGTCCAAACAGGTCGACGGGCTGACCAGATGTCTGGTAAGATGGTAAGTTAAGGTAAGTCACTGGAGAAGAGTGACCAAGTGAGAACGCATCCCGATTGAAGGGACAGTAGGTGTTGGTCCAGTTTAGGTCCATTTGGGATCCCTAAACTCAAACCTTGACTAGTTTCTGGTCTTGGGGGAACAGGAACTAATTACTACATTTTATTCATTGTTATTGTCATAATACTTATTTTGTAGGATATTTTGGACTAACATTATTTTGCAGGGCAAAAAGGAGAAAATTGTCTTCGGATGAACATTGTCCAAAGGTGCCTTCAACGGAGATGAAAGGTGTCTTCGTACTATTCATCGAAGGCGCCTTCCACAGGATGAATTTTTTACTTCACAACAGATAAGTACTGAACAGTTCGAGATTGAACTTGCCTTATTGGAGGTGCCTTCCATGCCTTACATAAGGCAGTCTCGAGAAGCCTTCAGAACACAACACCTATACAAGGTACTGCACATCCGATTGAACTTCCGACTGCTCCAGGCTTCTGCTACGACTCTGCTATGAAATTGCTGCGCCCGACAACTGTTCCGAGAACTTTTGATCACGACCAACAGTCCGACACCGACACATGAGTGACCCCACTTTAATTCCTAAAAGTGTCAATAACTTTTCATTTGTGTACTTGATTACTACAAAAGGACAAGTGCAGTCTGTTGCACTTGTTCTGACTTTTTTTGTACTTGATTTCCTCTTCTGGAGGTACCGAAAGAGGCCTTTAATGGATTACTCGTCGATAGGTCTGCGAGACCTGGGTCTTGGAGTAGAGTCATCGAAGGCTCCAAACCAAGTAAATCTAAATGAGTCTTATATGAGTGTGACTCAGTCTTCTGTGCCACAACTTAGTTTCCTCTTGTTGTGTCAGGAAACACTTTAGTGAGATGGTTGATAGGTCAATTATGTAGATGTTTTGTTTCCTAATTTTTTTAATTTTCTTAAGTGTAATTTCAAGATTTTTGATATTTATAATTAGACACTCAGAGTTTGAAAATATCACTAAGTACCCAAAGTCACATAGTTGACTAATGCTAAGTAAGTTAAAATTTAATTTATCAACCCATCGTACTTTTCGAATAATAAAATCAGAACTCAATTCGATATTATATGTTCTAATTACCTTAAGTTTTCCGTTGTTGTGAACGCAACTAACCCTAAGTTCTTAGTGAATTTCAATTTATCTCTAGTCATGTGTCTGGAGCATCCAGTATCTAACATCCATTGATCCAAATCTTTATGTCTTACACATTAAGTATTTGATTTGGTTCAATTTGACGGATTAAAAGATAGTTTGATTGAAATCAACTCCTTAATATTCCATCTCATCCAGTTTAGATTGTCAAATATGTTATTGCTATGGATGATTGTGAAATAGTTGATTGAGTTTTAAGAGTTGTGGTTAATTGAATTGCTTAGAATTTATTAAATTAATTAAAATTATTAAGTTCAGTTAAGTTATTAATAATTTAATTAGAGTTATTCAATGATCAAGTTTATTAAGTTGATTATAGTTATTAAGTTAGTTAGAATTATTAAGTTAATTAAATTGATTTGATTACGATTTATTAATTGATAAACTTTGTTAATTTATCTGATTGTTCAATTTTGTTAATTTATTTGTTTAATTGATTGATTTTGTTAATTTATCAAATAAATTGATTGATTTTGTTATTTAATTGATTGTTCAATTTAATTAATTAATTTAATTAATGTTTATTATTAAATTTTGCCTAAGTCTATCTCACCTTTTTCTACACTATCAATCGGGAGCCATATAGGTTTATGTGAGATTGTTGAGTTTATCTTTAATTTAGATTATCATCTAATGATTGATTTATATTTGAGTTAGACTCATGTTTTATAGTCAGTCAATTAAATATTTATTTCAAAGATTGCTTCCAAACTGTGACGAGGCTCTAGGCCTTCTTGGATATGAGATCATCTACCACTTCTTGACAAAGTCTTTCAAAAAAATTGAATATTTAATTTCCTTTCTGAAACTCCTAGGTCTAACTAGTCAAGTGTAAATCAAGCCTAGGTCCTTATCTATCCTAGTCTAAGCATGCATAATTAAAGTAGTAAAGCAAGCCTCAAACAATCTATCTATTGATAAAATTGATCTTTCTATCGGCTCCCCCTAGATCATAACCTCGATAAGATCTATCAAGATAATGGATTTGATCCTTGGAAACCCAATATTGATCAACTCCAACTTGATTAATCAAGTTTGACTTGGAGAATTGACTAATTTTCTATTTGTTCTGTTTATAAGTGATAAGTAAGATATGTACTTTTGTTTAGCCTTAAATCCAAGTCTGGATTGATTGTAAACGCTTCTTTGTTTTTCAAGAATTAGATCAAGATTCTTGGAACTCAAGGTGAACCGTTCCAACGTGTCCTTAAATTCTTTAACTTGAGTTTTCAAATTGAAATTTTCTTCCTCGAATTGTTGGACTTGAGTTGATCTTCCATTTTGAACTGGCTCAGCTAAAGGACTTAGTTTAGTCTCCTCCTTAAAGATTGTTATCTCCTTTTGGAATGACTTGACTCAGAGGTTAGATTTGACTAACTTACGCATGAGATAATTAACTAAATTATGCAATTTATCTATCTGAGAAGTTCTTACAGTGGGGTTAGGCCCTTCAGAAATAAATATGAATCTGTGGCTTCTCTCGGATTTTGTTTTTGAATCACTCTCGGTTTCAGATTTATCGACTTGTTCCCAAGCCATAAGTGCAAGGAAGCTCGTCTGTTCCAGTTCTTCGTCAAAATCTTCTGAAAAGACTCATCCCACGTCGCTTACAGTGCTTTCTTCTTCCTTTACTTCTTTGTTTTCTTTTGGTTTGGACAGATGACTTTGATGTGCCCCTTTTTATTACAGCCGTAGCAGGTTACTTCAGACTTCACTTTAGGACTTGATTGCATCATTTTGGACTGAATCACTTTCTTGAACTCTTTCTTGGTGATCCCTTTCTTCTTTTTGTAGAGTTTTTGTACAAGATTGACGAGTTCGGCTACAATCTTGTCATCGTCGTCTTCTGAGTCTGGTTCATCTTCGGACTCAGGTTCAGTTCCGCGCTTTGCTTTTAATTCTCGTGTTCTGCTTGTTCCTGCAATCAAAGCAATACCTTTCTCGGCCGGAATAGTATTAATTTGTTCATAAAGCTCGAATTCAGAAAATGATTCATCTAATTTGATTAATGACAAATCCTTAAACACTTTGTAAGCATCTACCATGGATGCCCACAAGATATTCCTTGGAAATGCATTTAATGTATACCTTATGACATCGCGGTTCTCCACTTTCTATCTGAATGCATGAAGGTCGTTCAGAAGGTACTAAATCCGCAGGTGAAGTTGGCTTGTTGTTTTTCCTTCCTGTATTTTTATATTATACAGTTTATTTAATATTAAGTCATGTTTGCTTACCTTCGTGTCGGAAGTTCCCTCATGCAGTTCAATCAATTTCTCCCATAGTTCTTTTGCACTTGAGAATGTGCCGACTCGGATCAACTCTTCTTTGGTTAAGCTGCATTGAAGAGTGTATGTAGCTTTAGCATTGGCCTCGATCTTCTTCATCAGACTTGTGTCCCAGTTCTCTTATAATACTGGTTTTCCTGCACCATCGAGTGGGAGTGAGAGGCCGATTTTGATGATCATCCACATCTCAACTTCTGTCTGGAGGTGGTACTCCATTCAACTCTTCTAGTAGTCGAAGTCTTCACTGGAGAAGAGGGGCGTGCGGGATGTGCTATAGCATTCTTCATGGGCCATTGAAATAGAATCTCACACACAAGAAAAAATTACGAATGTTCCAAGACTTTATCTTTGATTAGTAATGTGAGAGAAAATAATTAAATAAGCAAGCTCGAGTGGTGTTACACCAGCTTCGAGAAAAATGAATTTTTAATTACGAGAATTAAAGTGATCAGAGTAAGGCAATTTTACCAATTCCGATTAAATAAAACAAAAAGAATTAATATCATGGAAGAAAAAAATTGCTTGAATGGTGGTTTCATCGATTCGAAGCGACCCTACTCTGATACCAATTGTAGGATTGTAAAACGCTAGAGGGGGATGAATAGCACTCGTGGCTAGTTCGTTCGTTTTGAATAAATATGCAATGGAAAACAAAGTTAGACAATGTAAACACCAATAATTTACTTGGTTCAGAGCCTGTGGTGACTCCTACTCCAAGGCTCGCACGTGAGAGTGCTTTCTATGTGCAATCACTAATCAATTAGAAAGATTACAAATAAAGTTTCACAAGTAATTAGAAATTTAAATAATACCGATAACTTTGTATAAAAAAATCTTCAGTAGAATCATCATTGGAGCTTTCGAGCATCGTAGAAGCGTTTTATGAGCAGCTCGACGAAGCGAAAATCGTTTGTTGTGTTGTACTCAAGCTCTTGGTTGAAGCTGCTTTTATAGGCTGTTCCGAGCGCCCGAAACCCCTCCTAGAGTTTGAACCACGTGGCTTGGCCACTCCGCGAGCTCCACATCAACTTGGTGATAACTTTTGAGTTTCGAGCACCCGGACTGACTCCGGGCACCTAGACCAGTTCCGGGTGCCTGGACCAGTTTCAGGCACCCAGACCCCTTCTGGGCGCCCAGATGAACTTTTTTCAACCCCTTATTATTTTTAAAATAAAATTAGTCCAAACATAAAATAATATATATAAAATGAAATTTGACAACCTCTGACTGTCCTATTCTACTAACTTTGAGTTTTGTCAAAATTTTAGGTCAAACTGACGTCTATTGTTCCCTTTTCAGGAAACGTATCATCACCTACTTCTCTCAGGAGAAGTTACATGTTGCTAGACCAGTTCTCCAGACCAACTGGATTTTTGTTCAGCGTCCAAGGCTTCCGATCTTTATGTTGGACATCCGCTCCATGATCCGTCCAGACTTCCACCCGATCCGCGACCACCAGAATTTTAACTTGGAGTCCTCAACTCTAGGGTTTTTACTCGAAGCGCTCGACCCGTCGAAACTTTCCGTTTAGGGTTACCGCCTCCTACGACCTAGAGTTACCATCTCCTAGGATTTTCCATCTATCTAACCATAATTAGGACTTTTGCTTAAGACCACTTAAGACTTTCCTACAATCTCATTTAACCTTATTAGATAACAAATAACCTTAATTTTGAACAATGTAACAAACGGAACCTGCAACCGCCTGGATTGTTTGCTCTGGCCAGATCACAGCCACAGCCAGAGGGGCACAAACTCCGGCCGGTGGTAGTCTGATCAGTGTAGAATGCAGCTGAGGTAAAGCCCGGACCAGTCATTGCCTCCTTCAAAACTTGAAAACCTCCATGTGGCAACCCTTGTGACTTCCTTGCAATGATGATCAGCCACCTTGCCCCTCCTTCTCGCCTCGCCGAACCGTCTACCAGCCGGCTGCATCTGCTTTTCCTCTCCAAGACGGCTCCGGGACCAAGGGAGGCTATGCATCGTGAGAATCATGAGCAGGGAAGCTCCTTTACCGGCTGAGTAGCTCCAGAGATGGCTGGCTTTGGCTGGCTGTCACCGCTGGAGAAGAACACTGCTTCGGCAAAAGATGTGGTCGTGGGGTCACACTTCACAGCGGAGCCCAAGGTGAGGGCCCCTCACAAGAGTGTTTAGGGACACGTGGAGTTTGACTTTGAAGGCCATCTGAATTCCTTCTCTTTGCTCAAGAGATGTGATTCGGTGGGAGTTTTGAATTTGGAATTTGAATTCCCTCTCATTGCTCCCTCTTACTTACCACGTGGAATTTGACTATGAAGACCATCTCTCTCCTTTGTACAGCCGTCCTTGCTCTTCCCAAGGTGCTCACGTGATCCTCCTTCTCCCAAGTGCACCGGAGATATCCAAGAAAACTGCTGGTCACCGGAGAACACCAAGTTTCACCGATCCACAAGTTGTCACATGCCTTCTCCCGGCCAACAAGCACCGCGGCACCCTCTGGCCTTCTCCCTCCCGTTTCTCCCTTTCTCCCAACAGGACAGCCGGTGGTTCTGGCTGGGGAGTGGCCGCTGATGATGGTGAACGGAAAACTGATGTGGGCGGGCTTCGGCACATAATCTGCGAACTCTCCGAATGAACCAGGATGAAAGGACCTCGCTGCTGACCTTTGTGGGCTTGGCTGTCGTGCCTTGCTTGCCTCCTAGCTGCTGGATTTGGACACCTCCATCACCCTCTATCCATCAGCCATGCATGGTCTTGCTTGACAGCGATTACCGGGTTGGCTTGGCCGACCTTGCTCCTTCAAAACAGTCCAGCCGCCGAGAGACTGCCTTTGCTTGTTGATGGCTTTACATCACCGGGAACAGCCAGCCATCTTGAGCTGCTCCATGTCGTTGTGAGCTCCGGCAGAGGCGTGCTCCCACTCCTTCTGCAGCCAACTCCGTCGCCAACAGTGGCTGTCCGGCCGATGGGGGAGGGGGAAGGTCCCCTCCCCCACCGAGAGCAAGCTCCTTGGGGTTGTGCTCCGCTGGCAGGAACTGATGAGACGGGAGGTCTTCAGCCAATTCTCTCTAGGAATTCCAGAAAGAAGGGGGAGCTTCCTCTCGTCCCTAGCACCCCCGTCGTATCTTGTTCAAGGCCATCACGGACGGAGAGCTCTTTCACTTTTTTTTTTGATGAAAGGTAAATTATATATCATCAAGAAAAAAATATACAATCTACATGTCCTAAGATGTCCAGTCAAGTCTGACGAAGTGTCAGATCCTGCTGTCATTTGGAGGTATACATGTCGTGTACTCTCACTATACCAACCACTCAAAAGGCATCCATCCTCACATGGATGTGGACTGTAAGAACCCACAACTTGTCCTGCTGTCTCACTGCACCAGCCTCCAAACATATCAGTCTCATGCACCGTCATTGTACCATCCGCACCTATCCAAAACTACTGTCTCATTGGCCTGCTAGAATACTAGTGCACTGTGAATATCATGTGATCCGCCTTCATACGCTGGGTCAGATCAGCACCGACTCTATGCAATGTGCGTCTCCGTGCTATCTGCAACCTGCCTGTCATGCATCTCAACACTGTCTGCCACCTACCTATCCGTAGTAATCAGTCATCCAGTATTCGCATCATGAGTGTCAATAGTCTGACCCATCCTCAGCCTCATCCGCACGTGTCGCCCTGTCCGTGGCGATGTCCACAACTGTTTGCTACTGTGCGCAGTCTAACCCTAGTGTGGAGGGGACAAGGATCCCAACTCCCTCACACTTGAGCTATCATCCCGCAATCAATCGTCGCCCTACTTTTAGCAAGTGATCAACTATCAACGGATTTGGTATGTCCTTATCGCGAGCCGTTTGCTGCGGACCAGATAGATCATCATGGTGAATCTATTCACCTTCCTAATCCCTATCACTCCTCCTCAACCCTCCTTAGCCCAGTGTACATAGCCACACCACCCTCTCACCAACGCCCCTGACAAAATGGCCCCCCTCACACAAAATGGTCCTCACAATACAAAATATCCCCCCTCTCACTAAATGATTAGCACTATACTATCTCCCTCACTGAATAGTACACAAATGGCTCCACCCCACAAAAAATAAGCTGTGGGGCCCTCACAGTCTCCTCAACTACAGCTCACTTTGAAGGCTCAAAACCAGCTCCAGATGTCCATGTAGTCCTCATGTGTAACACGGCCCTCCGTCGACGGCTCGATGAAGGTAGTCGCTCCATAAATGAAACTCCATAGGATATGCAGCAGTGTCCGAGGTGGTACGTGAGGATATCACTGCGCGACATGAGTATATATCCCAAAAATTGCACTGTGCATAAAAATTGCACTATACAAAATCCTATCAACTACAATATTATGCAATCAGCAGATTTTTTTTTCTCCAAAAATCACACTGTGCATAAAAATTTCACGATGCAAAATCCTATAAAAATTTCACGATGCAAAATCCTATCAACTGCATTACTGTGCAACCGGATTTTTTTTTCCAAAAATTGCATAGTGCATAAAAATCCTATCTGCACAGTGCAAAACTCACAAACTATATTGCTGTGAGCAATTGCATTTTTTTCCCCGCAGAATTTGCACTGCGCTAAAACCCTAACAACTACTACACTATGCAATTAGCACGATTTTTTTTTGAATTTGCACTGTGCTAAAACCCTAACAACTACTACACTGTGTAATTAGCAGATTTTTTTTTCCATTGCACTGTGCAAATCTAATGCACGGTGCAAAACTCACAAATAGGGTTGTAAATGAACCAACCGTTCGTGAAGAAACTTGGTGTTCAGCTTGGTAAGAGCTTATTTATGTTCGTTTAATATACATTAGATTAATTAAATAAACAAGCTTGAACAACTCGTTAAGCTAAACAAACAAGCTTGAACATATATGTATTCAGCTCGTTAACGTTCGTGAACAATGTTCGTGAACAACGTTCATGAACAATGTTCACGAACAATGTTCACGAACAATGTTCACGAACAATATTTATTAATAAAATTCTTTTCAATATGCTAAATAAACAATAAAATAAAATAAATAAATTTAAATTATCAATCTTAATAACCAATCAAACAATTAAAAGTTCCAAACAATCAAACAAGTTTGAATTGAGAGCTTGATAACATCTAAACGAACCAAGCTCAAGCCAAGCTCGAACCAAGCTCAAGCCAAGCTCGAACCAAGCTCAAGCCAAGCTTGAATTGAGAGATTGATAACATCTAAACGAACCAAACTCAAGCCAAGCTTCAAACAAGCTCAACCTCATAAAAAATAAACCAAGCTCAAGCCAAGCTTCAAACAAGTTCAAGCTCATAAAAAATAAACTAAGCCAAGCTTGAACACTTATTTCAAAAGCTTGGTTCATTTTAAGCTCGACTCGGCTCGGCTCGGTTATCTTATCAAAAAAGCTTGAACACCCCAAAACTCGACTCGACTCGGCTTGTTTACAACCCTACTCACAAACTATATCACTGTGAGCCATTGCACTGTGCAAAAACCTACTACTACACCGTGCAATTTGCACGATTTTTTCCCCATTGCATTGTGCAAATCTAATGCACGGTGCAAAATTCACAAACTATATCGCTGTGAGCCATTGCACTATGCAAAAACCTACTACTACACTGTGCAATTAGCATGATTTTTTTTCCCCCTACATCTACACAGTGCAGTTGCAACTGCATTTGTCCAGCTGCATTTGTGCATTTGCACAGATCACAGCCTGCACAAAAAGCAGCTGCACAAAACAAGGGGGGGGGGGGGGGGGCTGATCTGATCTTCAAACATCTCCTCGCTAGTGGGCCATCAGGGCGACTGGCGAAGTACTCGATCCAGGATGGTGTCCAAGGAGCGGTAGACATGAGTCTGGATCCTCCAAAAAACATGGTCCCCATCAAATGCTCGTTCTCAAACCTCAAACGACTATGTGCCTGCCAGACATAATGTATCAGTGCAGCCATGGCAGCATGACGCGCCAACACCAACAGCCCGGTCCCTCTGTAGTGTCGCATATAGACCCGTAACATTTGTCGGTATGTCGTCATCTCCTGAGTTATATACAACCAATCTTGAATCCGGTCCTATAGCTGCCATATCTGTAGACATCCGAAAAAGAGGTGCTCCTACGTCTCCTCCTCCCTGGCACAGAAAACACAAACCCTGTCAGCATCCCCTAGGTACTCCAACCGATCCCTGGTAGGCAACCTACGGTGGGCGAGTAACCATAGGGTGAATCTGTGGTTGGGCTAGATGTGCTTCTTCCAAACTGTCCCTGCCCATGACACTCGGGCTCCAGTATGGCGGAAGAAGTCGTATGTCTGACTGATACCCCGGAGGCTCAAAGTATGCTGACTAAACCAACTATGCAAGATCTGCTGCACCACCTCTATGGAACCAGCGGATGTGACCATCTGATCTCGTATCTGTGCTAATCTCTTGAGAAGCGGAGAATTAGTGTGCTTGGCCCTCCATCGCCAAATGTCAGTATCCCGTAAATATGTGTGGTGAACCCATCGAATCCAGAGAGCATCTTGTTGATCATGTAGCCTCCATAGCACTCTAGATAATAAAGCAGTGTTCCATGCAATCAATTCCCTAAACCCCAGCCCTCCTTCTTCTTTGGGCTTACACATCTCCAACCATGCAATGGGGGGATGCTTGGATGTCCAAAGGAAGCTCCGACATAAGCTGTAGATACGCTCAACAACTCCTATCGATAATGGCAATATCGACATCCAGTAGCATTCCACCCCTTGTAGGACAGACTGAATCAACTGTGCTCTTCCTGCATAAGAGAGTGTGAGTTTCGGTCATGCATTAATCCTCCGGCTCAAAGCATCTATCAGTGGGCTATAATCCGCTATCTTCAACTTTTTTGATGCCAACGGGATCCCAAGATATCTGTAAGGCATGGTTCCCTCCTGGAACCCTGTAATGTCAATCAAGTCCTGCCTCACATCCTCCTCTACCCCAACCAGATATATACAAGATTTGCTGAGGTTCGGTCTTAGGTCAGCCATCATCCCAAACTTTTCCAAGCAGTCCATAATTATAGTGATAGAGGAACGATCCCCACGGGAGAATAGAAGAAGGTCGTCCGCATATGCAAGATGTGCAATCCGGAGGTCATAACACTTCGGGTGGAAGTGAAAGTCTTCTCTCCTTGTTTGCTGACTGAGTATCCTAGCCAAATATTTCATACAGATCCCAAAAAGATATGGCGAAAGTGGGTCACCCTGTCTCAGTCCTCTAGCGTCTGTAAAGAATCCATGCATACCCCCGTTAATGGACACTAAGAAACTGGTGGTAGTGATGCATTCACGTATCCAGGCAATGTAGGTGGGGGGGGGGACTGCAACCCTGCTAATGCTTCCAGTAAGAAATCCCAATGCACTATGTCAAAAGCTTTTTGGAGGTCTACCTTCATGATACTCCGTGGTGAAATTCGCTTCCTTGTGTAATTCCGCATCAATTCCTACGCCAAATGAATATTATCAGTTATACTTCTCCCGTTGTCAAAAGCTACCTGTACCGAATGAAATATATGCTCAACTACTACATCAGCAAGTCTGGAGGATAGGCTTTTTGAAATTATCTTGTAGAATACCGTGCAATAGGATATGGGCCGGAAATCCGCTACTCTACTTGGTTGTGGCACCTTTGGAACTAAAGAGATGAGGGAATGGTTCCACTGTTTGAGAAGCTTCCCATGCCCAAAAAACTCAGTCACCGCAGCCACTAAATCACCCATGAGGAGGTCCCATGAGTGCTTGAAGAACTTTGAACCATACCCGTCCGGACTCGATGCTTTTTGGTCACCTATGCTAAAGAGGGCCTTCTTGATCTCCTCCTCCGTTGGCATAAGAACCAACATTCCTTGCTGTTCCAGATTGAGAGTCCTTCCAAAATCTAGGCATTTAGTGTTAAGTGGTATCCGTTGTAGACTTGTGCCAAGCAAACCTTGAAAAGTGTCCACAAATTCATTTATAATCTCATTCAAGCATGTTGTGGTATCACCATCACTTTTCTCAATCACCATAATTTCTTGCTTTCTATTTGTTCTCTTGACCAAGGAATGAAAATACGTAGTGTTCCGGTCCACCTCTCTAAAGTATTTGCACTTAGCTTTTTGTTTGCAGTATAAAAAATCTGCCCTGCTGAGTTGATCTGCGCATTTCCGGACCAGCTGGTATTCCTCCTCAAAATTCCCAGTAGTGTAGCCAATTTCCTGCAGCCTTTGAAGCTCCTCTTGTGCCCGAAGTGATCGCTCCCTTATATGCTGAAAATGAAGCCTGTTAAACTACTTAAAAGTGGTCTTTAACCTTTGCAATTTCAACTTCAATCTGTATTGTGTCGTGCCCTACCTTGTTCTCAGCCCTAAGGTAGCCCATTGCTCCTCCACCACACTATTATAATCTTCATGAGTGGTCCACATGTTAAAGAATTTGAAAGGTTTCTTTGTTTGTTCCATGACTTCCAGAATGGTGACTACACATGGAGTGTGATCAGAAATGTAACCCGGTGTTAAGAATTCGGCCATTCCTCTCATGTCCTCATCTAACCACTTCTTATTAACCATGCAACGATCCAATTTGCAAGTGACCTCCTTATTTGACCAAGTATATTTGCAACCAACTTGAGGTAAATCCTCTAGCCATGTGAGATTTGATAAGTAGTTATCGGCATGCCTCCTTCCTTGTCTTCCACTGAAAGTGGGGAATTGAAGTCTCCAAGAAGTATCCAAGGTGTGTCCATGTGATCCCCCAGCATATCCAATCCCTCCCAAAGGCTCCTTCGATTTCTAATGCTAAGCTGCCCATATACAAAAGTGATTTGAAAGGATTTTTGTGTCACTGCACAGGTGAGACATCCATGTATAAACTGCTCATCAAACTTTGTTATCCCAAAAGTGACTTTGTGAGGGTCCCAAATGATTAGTACTCAACTTCTAGATGAGCCATCCTTGATAAAGTGTTGCATTTCCAGATTTTCAAACCTTCTGTTCCTCAATTTCTGCAATGCCAATTCTGTTAGCTTTGTTTCCATGATACCCATCACTGCTAATTTGTATTTCAGAAAGAAGTTTTGTACTTCTCTCTGTTTGGGGACTTGGTTAAAGCCCCTCACATTCCATGATGCGATCTTTATGTGGAGGTAGACGACCTTGACAGCCTTGCCACTTGGTTTCGGGTTTGAACTCTATCATCCATCCCAACCTCTTTGCTGCCCAAATTCATAGCACTTGCTGCCTCCTGCTGTTTAGCTGGCAGAAATATGTTTTTCTTTTGTGCAGGTTACATCTTAAGGTGCTGGTGTTCCTCTTGTTCAACTTGCTGTCTATAGTTGGCATGGCGCTGCTTGCTTCCCTTTCTCTGAACTGACCCGACCCTCTATGTGGCTACAGATTTCAGTTTGCTGTTAACTGTTTTATGTGCATGCAAGCTTTGGTGGAAATCAGATGCTGGCAGTGCTGAAACCAGATCAATCTCTTTTCCATTCATCACTCTAATGTGCATTTGATTGGCCAGCATCTGTCTTTTAGCTGATCTAGCTCTTGACTGCACTGTCCATTGTTGTTGTGAGTCCATCTCCATAGCTGGTGCAGAATCAGGTTCACTAGTACTGCTATTTGCATAACTGGTGTCAAGAAAACCCTGCATAGGTGATGAACAATCACTACCTTCTCCTGAATCCGATTGTTGTGAGCTGTTGGAGTCCAAACTGCCCTTTCTGCCCTCACTAGCCGCACACTGCTTCCCTGCTTCTGCTTGCTCGAGATAACTAATGCCAGGTTGGGTTGCCAGCTGATTCACTTCTCTACACTGTGAATATGTGTGTTGCAATTCACAGTTAGTCTGCTGTGTAGTGGCTGTTGCTTCTTGTGCAATAGGCTCAGCCATGTGATCCCTGTTCTGAATATCATGGTCAATGTCTGAAACTCCAGCATGTACAATGCATTTCAAGTGTTTAGTGTCAGAACCCCCCAACTCTGCTGTGCTTTTGCTGTAATTTCCTGGCCTGCTGCTAGGTTGGTGAAATATGGACACCATTGCCGAGTGTTGTAGCAAATCTTGCGCCAAGTTGTGATTCAAACCAAAAGCTTTGTTCAAATTCTGCTTCTTCCTTGTGCTGAGTCCGCTGCACACTTGTTTTGGCTCACGCCTACTAACTTTGAAACCCAGTCTCAGTTGATTCCTATGCAATGTTGATTGGAATTTGTTCACTTTAACCAGACCTATTGCTGTCTTTGGATACAGACTTGCCTCCATACCGCCCTTATTCTTGTTTTACTGATCTCCATTGTCAACATGTGCATGACCCTGTGCAGTTATGACTCCATGAATTGCCTTATCAGAATTCTGAGTAACTGCAGTTCTCTCTTGCTGCTGGATCTGTATTTGCATTGCTGATACCCTTCTGCTAGCCCGACCCTGTGTATCTGATCCCTTCTGCGATCTGTGCAGTAATTCACCTCCTGATACGCTATAGTGCACCTCATTCCTCTGATTTCCATCTGCTGCCGTGATGTCCGTGGTGTTCCGATTGCCTATAGCTGCCATAACTGCCGATTGTTTCTAAGAATAGATTTGAACCCATTTGCTCCTGTGTCTGGAATTATGAGGCACTGATTTTGCTCTTTGACTCTTCATCTTGAAACCTAAGCAGTTCCCAGATCATTTCACAGTAGTTGGCATGACTTGTTGATTATTCCCAACCCTCTGTAATCCATTCCTTATATCATGTCCTTCTGTCTGAGCTTGTTGAGCATGCTGATGATGTGAAGATGAAACGCCCTGCACATTGATCTTCTGGGCAGTCTTATCATGAGCTCTAACTGTAGTATGGTTAAGTGACATATTGTCTTGGAGAGTCTGTTTCTGCTTATCCAATGCTCTATAGTGAGATCTGGGCGCCTGAATTTGGTCAAAATCAATGGAGCCTGTGGGAATGTGGTTATCAGTACCTGTATTGCCCAATGCCTTTGCTGAAAATGGATTCTGATGAATAGGTTTCAGGGTCTGGTGTCCTTCTGCCTAACAGCTAACTGCCTTACCAACAATTCTATGTTGTGGCTGTGTATTCCGTTCCCCTGCTCTCTGCCCCACAGGTTGCTAAACTCTGTTTTACGTTCGGCGCTGCAGCGTGCCATCTGGTAATGCAAATTCAGAAATCGTGCCATTCCAGAGCGTGCCATTGCCAGCAGTCCCTGTGTATGTTGTAGCCTGTGTTCCTGTCAACCCTGTCAATCTGAATTCCACTTCTTCCAGATCCTCAGCCTCCCTTATCCTGTGTACATTCAGACTCTGCACCTTTCGCAATTCACTTGGCCCAGCATCATCTATGTTTGAACCATTCCGTTCTAGCGTAGGACAGTCCTGTTGATAGTGACCCAGTTGATGCATTTTAAACACAATTTGAGTGCAGCTTCAAAAGTAATCTGCAGGTCCAATTCTCTGTTGTCCGATAGTGTGACTGGAATGCTCTCTGGTAGTGGTTTAGTGATGTCCACCTCCACCAAGACTCTCGCAAAGCTAATCCTGTCTGTGTTTTGTAACTCGATCCGTATAGATAGGGTTATCGACCATGGAAGCGACCTTACTGAGACCTGAAGGTGTCCAGCAATCCAACGGTAGTCCGAAGATTTGCATCCAAAGTGGTATCTGCGTTTGCGGCTCAATTTGGAAACTAAAACACGACGGCATGAGCTTCACGTATAATGGGCAGCCGTGCATAACATAAGGACCACCCTGCAACACCCAATCAGTATCTTCTTTTGTATCAAATTTAAAAACTAACCAGAGGGTGTGGTGATGAAACATCTTGTGTGGTGCCCTCCAGTGCCGCATCATCTCCAGCAGTGCTCGCCATCCAGGGAATCACCCAATAAATCTACCGATCAGGCAGTGACCCATAGCACATTCAATTGGTTCCATATTGTTGGCTGAGAGCACCGCCCTGGTTCCATGCTTCGGTATCCTGCTAAGCGCCATGTCTCCATTACAGTGACGGTTATCTTTGAATAGATCTGACCAGCGCTTTGCAGGCTTAGCTTGCAGTTGACTCGCTATGTGTCCATTGTGCGCCACTGGTCTCCAGGCTCTGACTCGCCTGCCGGGAGTTGTCTGACCAGCAGCTGCCTGTGGCGGCGGCCTGGCCATCCTACTCCACAAGCTTCCAACCAAGAAGATGCACAGTGCTTGAGCAATTTGTGACCTTCAAATTCAGGGTTTTGACTAATTCCGGCAGAGGACTAAATCAAGTCGTTCATCTCCGGTCAATTCCGCTGACTCAGTCAAACATTTACTGACTCGGATGTATGCTGCTGACAGAAGTCACCCTTGACTCCAATGCGCAGGAAATGAAAACAATTGATACTACAGTGCCACTTAAGTTAAACGGTTTGCGGATCTCGTATTACCGGATTTGGGCACCCTGACCCGATCCAATAAGACTTAGAATTCAAAATCCACAGCTCATCCAGCCTCGAGAATCGTGTATCCTTATCTTATATTCATTGCACTGTGATTAGCTAATAGTAGGGTTTGGCAGACGTCCGTTGGCGTGGCGGTCGATGCTCGTCTTCGCCCCCCTCGTTCTCTCCGTCCACAGCCCCACCGCCGGCACGAAACTGATCCTCGCTCACAGCAACTGTGATGCACTGCAGTAATGGCACTCAGAGTGAAAGGCTCCCCAGAACACGTTCCCTGCGGTGGTCCACTCTCCTTCGCCGTCGCCGGTGCTTGATCGCCGCCAAGCTTTTTTGGTAAATTGTGTATGATGTTATCAGTGCCTGTGTTTGTTTCTGTGTACTATGCCTGCATGTGCTGTGCCTGTGCTTGTTTCAGTTCCCTGTATACTGTGACGTGTCGTCGGCCGCCGACATAACACCGCAACTCAGATCTTGTAGCTTGCCACCCGACTGTTCCTCCTTCCTACAGACCACAGACTCCCATCCCCTCAATCTGTTAGCATATGTCGGTGCCACAAACGTGACAAGAGAGCAGCGCTCTCTGAACAAATGTTAAGCAGGTGAGTCCGGAGGTGTGAAAGGCTCCCTCAAGGAACCGTCGGAGGCCTCCCATCGACATAGTGCCCCGGGAAGGTTGACCACCACACCACCACCTGTACTCTGTATGCCTTTTCTATGACTTTGTATGCCTTCCCCAAGGGCTGTGACACCCCCTCTCTGTCTTCACTCTGTTCTCAGCAGCGATCACTCACCTTCGTTCCTCACAAGTGGTGGAATTCGCCGGAGTTCTAGAGAGATGTCAGATCTCCTCGACTGAGAGCTCTTTCACGACTGAGAGCTCTTTCACTGTGGCAAAAAGGTGAAACGCTCGCCCCTAGCGCTGTAAAATACCGAATATGGGCGAATAATGATAAGAGAATTTTCCGAAATTTCTAGGAATTTTTTCGGAATTTTTCAGAGCTCGTATGGACGAGTTTACGGGGATAAAAATGGGGCCCCGGGAAAGCCTGTTTAGGCTATCCATTTAAGCGAGGAAATGTTTTTTTTCTTAATTCCTTTTTCCTTTTATTTTATTTTATTTTCTTATTTTCTTTCCTCCCTTTCTCCCCCGTGTGTCCGAGTTCCTCCCCCGACGCCGATTCCCTTCATCCTTCTTCTTTGCCCTAACCACTCTTCCCAACCGGTGCCGCAAAAGCGCCACACTCCTCGCGACTAAACCCATCTGCCAAGCTTCTCCCTCACGCGAACTCTTGTTTCTTCTCCCGATTTCTGCTCTCAGTTTTTCCCCATCGCGCGGATCAGCGGCCATTGGACTCGACGTCGACGATTGCCAAGGGTTCCCTCACCAAGCCGTCACCTCTCGCTGTAGAGATTCCACGGCCGACGCCGCTCCGATCTCCAGCGCCATTGATAGCCGAGTGCCTCATCTCCTCTGCCCTAGCATCGACGACCGAGCCTCCTTCCCTCTCCTCGCGGACACCTGGAGCCGCCGGAAATCGAGCATCCGAACCCTAGGCCGGGTCCTTGTGCGCCGGCCGAAGCTTCCCTTCCTCGTGCCTCTGATCTGAAATGATTGTTGCCTTGTTTTTGCCCTGTGCGCCGCCGCGGTTTCCTCAGCGCTAGCACCGGTTCACTAGCCGACCAGTGGTGAGATTTTTCTCCCCTCGCGCTACTGCCTGCACACTTTTCTTCACCGTGGTTCCGTTTTTTTTGTTGTTGTTACCGTGCCCTAGCTGTGATCGAAGAGGTAAGAGAAATTATACTTTTATTGCTGGATTGTAGTGGTGGAAAGATTTCTTGGTTGGTTTCTTGATCTCTTTGATCTGGACAGTGAAACGCAAGGTACTTCTTGGTTTTCAGCGGCTACCCTATTCCGGCAGCCACTTGTTGCAGTAGCCGGCAACCCCTTATTTCGGCAGCAACTCCAACCAGCAGCTTCCATTGTTCCAGCAACTAGAATAAGGCTGTGATTTGAGGTAAGACATAAGGATTTGATATATGTGTTGAATTAGGGCTAAATTGGGTAAGATGCTATGATTGATTATGCTTATTGCAAGTCCAAATTTGAATGAATTTGTTAAGATATGATTGAGGAGTTAGATGATCCAATTAGGGTTTATAATTGGATCTGGATTTATGTTAGCTTCTCGAGGATTTAATTTAGCTAATTTATTTATATTAAATTAGCTAAATCTGTATATCATGTATTATAGGACTTTGATTCGAGACGAGCATCTCGACGTTGGACTTACTGGATTGAACCTGCTATTTGAGGCCGGTACCTTGACTTATCTTTGATAAAGTCATGTTGATATGTTTAGTAGGTTATAACCTTTAGTAATGATTATGTTCATCTTTGCTTCGGTTGGTCACTACCTGATCTGTTACATGCATGTTTGCTCCCCTGTTATGCATTTTATGCTAGTACCCACATGATTGTATATATGCTCATAGAGGTAGTGACATACCATGCCTTATTATGCTCAGGACCTAGGTTTTTGATACCTTATTTGATCTGTGTACCTTTGATTTGGTTCATTGTCCTATGGTACACATTTTATATTTATATATGGATATTGCTATACTGTTCAAGATATTGCCATGTTTAGTGTCATGCATTATCTCGCATGATTGCATGCTGTGCGATAGTCTGCTCCATTATTATCGAGCACATCACCAGTTACATGTATCTGTACACACCACCACTCATGGGTTAGTGGTATATCAGACAGGTGTGTGGCAGTTCTGCTGTTTGGCTCCGTTGGTCTGGTGACTCAGCGTGGTAGCCGGCAGACAGTTCTGCTCTGTTTGGCTCCGCTGGTTTAGTGTAGCAGCGTGGTAGCCGGCAGGCGGTTGGACTCTGTTTGGCTCCGTTGGTCCGCTCATGGGTAGTGTGACGCAGCGTGGTAGCCGGCAGAGATTTCTCCCCGTCATCGTGTACCGGGAGATGAGAGCATTGAGATCCCCCATTTATGATTTGGGGTAGGAGGATAGGTGTACTCCGACAGCATCCCGTCCACTCGGTCACTCATCAGGAGCAGTGACGTCAGAATGCACGGTTGTCACAGCCCTACCCACTCGGTCTCACTATTGTGTGTGAGATGGCTGACTAGCGTCAGGGGTGACCATGTCATTGGCATCATGTGCATTTATGCATTTACTGATTGTGTTTGTTGCATTTATATGCTGCATTTGGATGGATGCATATGTTTGACATGCATACAGGATTTATGATACTCTCGGTCTGACGACCTGACTATTCTGATAGGAGGCCCTGGTGAGTACAGTTCTCTGCAGCCTTTTCTATTGTGCATTTCCAGCTTTTGTCCAGGAGATTGTACTCCATAGTTATTACTGTCTGTTATAGCTTACTATACATGTCAACTGGTATCTGCTGAGTTGTTGAGCTCACCCCCGTGGACACTGTCTTTTCAGGTACCAGGTTGTTTATGGAGTTGCTTGGAGTATCCTACCTGCCGGTCCCCACGTCACATCAGAAGACCTGTCTCCATTTTTGTTTATTTGTATTTTGGTATATGAATGTGTGTATTTGTCTTTGTGTTCCGATTTTGTTTCCGGAGTGTTGTGTTGTTGTGTAGTGTAAGCCTAGCCGGCTAGCAGTCTTTGTTTATAGTTGTATGTGTTGTCTATTGGATTTCTGCCGTGTTTGGTTTTGGTACAACTGAGTGGGCTGTTAGAGTTATATATAACTGCATGGTTGTATTTTTGTGGTATCAACCGAGTAGGCGACATATATAACTGCGTGGTTGTGTATATATTCCAACCGCCTGTGGCTGATGTATATTGTGTCTGTAGAAATGTTTTAAATTGTCACCCGTACAGGGGAGGTGCTGCCGAAATTTCTTCGGACAGGGACTTCCCCGGGGCGTGACAAGCGCCCCCGCCATATCCGACCCAAGTCCATCACGAGGGAGGTAAATCGCAGCATCCGAGCGAGCATGTGACGAACAGGGTGTAATATGGGGATAAGGGATTTATTCCCCAGCTGCCCCGAGGATCGATCCTGCGACCTCATTGTGGCAACACCCGCCACATACCAACTCGGATGACACGCGGGATCTGACTGAGAGCTCTTTCACTTAGCAAAAGGCGAAACTCTCGCCCCCAGCGCCCCTGCCGTACCCAACCCAAGGCCATCACGAGGGAGGTAAATCGCAACAATCAAGCGAGCATGTGACGGACAGGGTGTAATACGGGGATAGGGGATTTATTCCCTAGCTGCCTCGAGGATCGACCCTGCGACCTCATTGTAGCAACACCCGCCACATACCAACTCGGATGATCCGCAGGGTCGACTGAGAGCTCTTTCACATGGCAAAAGGCGATTCGCTCGCCCCCGCCAACCCGTCTCTAGGCCAATACGAATGAGGTAAATCATGGGTGGCTACTAGTCATTAGTGCAAATGGCCAAGACATGGGGGAGGTTATAAAACTGAGACCTATTTCACGATTCTATGGGTGGTGGTCGACTGAGAGCTCTTTCACTGAGCAAAAGGCGATAACGCTCGCTCCCAGCGCCCCCGCCGTACCTTGCCCAAGGCCATCACGAGGGAAGTTAATCACAGTAGCCGGAGAAGCTGGTGCGCAGTGGGAAGAGGGACACGGGGACCAGAGATTTACGCCCTGACTACCCCGCGATTCGAACCCACGATCTCATTGAGCAATGTTCTACTCACTAACCACTCCGGATAACCCTGTGGGGCAACTGAGAGCTCTTTCACTTTTTTTTTTTTATGAAAAGGTAAATATATATCATCAAATACACAAACATACAAAAGTGATCCTGGAACCCCTTAGTCATGTCTAACGAAGTATCATATCTGGAAGGGGAACCATGGTCATGTACATGTGTTCACTCATGTATCATCTATCCCTATCTCCTCTGCACATGCTGGCTACAAGATCATCCTCAGTACCAGATACTGAGCTGAGGTATCCTCCAGCACTGCCTGCTATCTCTGTCTAGCTACTCATGTGCCCTCATCGTCAATGTCCTGTGTCCTCTGAAATCCTGGGTCCATGCCGCTCAAATCTCCCATGTGTCCGTGAGTCTCCCGTGACTCCAATCCCTCTCAGTCTATCTCCTCCTGTGTCATGGGTGAAGGCCCCATGAAGTCACTTTTAGTAAGTGACCAGCTATCAACGGATTTGGTGCGCCTTTACCGCAAGTCGTTTGCTGTGGGCTAGATAGGTCTTTATGGTGGACCTATGCACCCTCTTGTGCTTTTTGGCAAAGCCCCAACCATAAACGGAACTGAGAGCTCTTTCACTTTTTTTTTGATGAAAGGTAAATTATATATCATCAAGAAAAAGACGTACAATCTACATGTCCTAGGATATGCAGGCAGCTCTGACGAAGTGTCAGATCTTGCTGGCAATCGGAGGTATACATGTCATGTACTCTCACTGAACCAACCACTCAAAATGTACCCATCCTCACATAGATGTGAACTGTAAAAGCCCATATCCAAGTCTTGCCATCTCACTGCACCAACCTCCAATGTATCAATGTCATGCACCGCCTCAAGTGTACCATCTGCGCCTATCCAAAAACCCCTGTCTCGAGTGCTCAGGTGAGGATCAGCACCAGCTCTATCCAACATGCATCTCCATGCTACCTGCAACCTGCATGTCATGTATCTCAGTGCTATCTACAACTTGCCTGTCCATAATACCAACCTCAGTGTCTGCTTCATGAATGTCGCCTGTCCGACCCATATGTCAGCCTCAGCCTCAGCCCCATGTGTCATCCTGTCCGTGGCAATATCTGCAGCGCGCGGTCCAACCCTAGTGTGGAGAGGATAGTGGTCCATGTGAGACCCCAAGTCCCTCACACTTAGGCTATCATCCCGCAATCGATCGTCGCCCCACTTTTAGCAAGTGGTTAGCTATCAACGGATTTGGTATGTCCTTACCGCGAGCCATTTGCTGTGGACTAGATAGATCATTGTGGTGGATCTATTCACCATCCTAACCCCTATCTCCCCTCCTAAGCCCTACTCAACCCAGTGTACATAGCCACACCACCCTCTCACCAATGTCACCTCACAATCATCCACTCACCATATGCCCCCCCCTCAAAAAAGATCGTCACTATACAAAATGTCCCTCCTCGCATGACCTTCTATACCCTATACTATCTCCCTCACTGAATAATACAAAAATGACTCCATCCCACAAAAACAAGTTATGGGGCCCTCACAGTCTCCTCTACTGCAGCTCCCCTCCGAAGACTCAAAAACCAGCTCCAGATGTCCATGTAGGCCTCCATGTGTAGCATGGCCCTCCATCAGCTGACTCGACAAAGGTAGCCACTCCATATATGAAAACCATAGGATATGCAGCAATCTCTAATGTGTTACGTGAGGATGTCACTGTGCAACATGAGTAGAGACACAAGACACCGTGCAAAATCCAACTAAGGCACTGTGCAACATTTTTTTTCCCCCAAAAATGCACTGTGCAGAATTTGCACCATGCAAAAATCCCTACCAAACTAAAACACTGTGCAATAGCACGATTTTTTTTTCATAAAATACACTGTGCAGAATTTACACCCTACCAAACTAAAACAACAATATTTTTTTTTTCCAAAAATGCACTGTGTAGAATTTGCATCGTGCAAAAATCCCTACCAAACTAAAACAACAACACGTTTTTTTTTTCCAAAAATGCACTGTGCAAAATTGACACCATGCAAAATCCCTACCAAACTAAAACAATAGCACGATTTTTTTTTTTGATTTTTTTCCCCTTTTTTTTACTGTGCAAAATTTGCACCGTGCAATTCCTACCAAACTAATACACTGTGCAATAGCACGATTTTTTTTTTAATATAAGCACTGTGCAAAAATTTGCTGTGTGCAGCTGCTCAACTCGTAGTTGCACAGCTCTGTGTAGCTGCACAATTTGCGCAGCTGTGCAGCTGCTCAAATCGCAGCTGTGGTGAAGCTGCACAGAAGGTGGATGGGGCAGATCTGGGCTCCATGAATCTCCTCGGTGGTGAGACATCAAGGTGGCTGGTGAAGTATCCGATCCATGCTGGTGTCCAAGGAACGGTAGACATGTGTCTGGATCCTCCGGAAAACATGGTCCCCATCAAACGGCTCGCTCTCAAACCTCAAGCGACTACGCGCCTGTCAGACGTAGTGTATCAGTGCAGCCATAGCAACATGACGCGCTCGCACCAACAGTCCTGTCCCCTTGTAGTGTCGCACATAAACCTGCAACATCCGCCGGTATGTCATCATCTCATGAGTCATGTGTAGCTAGTCTCGAATCTGGTCTCAAAGCTGCCGTATTTGTAGGCATCCGAAAAAGAGGTGTTCCTGTGTCTCCTCCTCTCTGCCACAAAAGACACAAACCCTGTCAACATCCCCTAGGTACTTCAGCCGATCCCTGGTAGGCAACCGACAGTGTGCAAGTAACCATAGGGTAAATCTGTGGCTGGGCTGGATGTGCTTCTTCCAAACTGTCCTTGCCCATGGCACGTGGACTCCAGTATCACGGAAGAAATCATATGCCTGACTGATACCCCGGCGGCTCAATGTATGCTGGCTGAACCAGCCGTGCAAGGTCTGCTGCGCCACCTCTATGGATCCAGCGGATGTGACCATCTGATCTCGTATCTATGCTAATCTCTTAAGAAGTGGAGAATCAGTGTGCTTGACCCTCCATCGCCAAATATTCGTGTCCTGTAAATATGTGTGATGAACCCATCGAATCCATAGAGCATCATGCTGGTCATGTAAGCGCCATAAGACTCTAGATAATAGAGCAGTGTTCCATGCAGTCAGTTCCCTAAATCCCAGCCCTCCTTCTTCTTTAGGCCTACACATCTCCAACCATGCAATGGGGGGATGCTTGGATGTCCAAAGGAAGCTCTGACACAAGCTATAAATACTCTCGACAACTCCTATCGGCAACAACAAAATCGACATCCAATAGCATTCCATCCCCTGCAAGACAGACTGAATCAACTGTGCACGTCCTGCATAAGAAAGGGTGAGTTTCAGCCATGCATTAATCCTCAGGCTCAAAGCATCAATCAGTGGCGTGTAATCCGTAATCTTCAACTTTTCTGACGCCATCGGGATCCCGAGATATCTGTACGACATGGTTCCCTCTTGGAATCCTGTGATGGTAATCAACTGCTGCCTCACCTCCTCCTCTACTCTAGCCATGTAGATACAAGATTTGCTAAGGTTCGGCCTTAGGCTAGCTATCATCCCAAAGTTTTCCAAGCAATCCATAAGGATAGTGATGGAGGAATGGTCGCCACGCGAGAACAGAAGAAGGTCATCCGCATATGCCAGATGTGCAATACGAAGGTCATGACACTTTGGATGGAAATGAAAGTCTGCTCGCCGTGTCTGTTGACTAAGCATCCGGGCCAAATACTCCATGCAGATCCCAAATAGATATGGCGATAGTGGGTCACCCTGTCATAGTCCTCTAGCGCCTCTAAAGTAACTATACATGCCACCATTGATAGACACTGAAAAACTGATGGTAGTGATGCACTCACGTATCCAGGCGATGTATGTGGGTCTGCTAATGCATCCAATAGGAAATCCTACTGCACTGTATCAAACGCTTTCTGGAGGTCTACTTTCATGATGCTCCGGGGAGAAATTCTCTTCCTCGTGTAATTCCTCATCAACTCCTGTGCTAAATGGATATTATCAGTTATATGTCTCCCTTTAACAAAAGCAGCCTGCGCCGGATGAAATATGTACTCAGCTACATCAGCAAGTCTGGAGGATAAAATCTTCGTAATTATCTTGTAGAACACCGTGCAACAGGATATGGGCCGGAAATCCGCTACTCTACTTGGTTGTGACACCTTTGGAACTAAAGAAATGAGGGAATGATTCCACTGTTTGAGAAGCTTTCCATGCCGAAAAAACTCAGTCACCGTAGCCACTAAATCACCCTTGAGGATGTCCCATGAGTGCTTGAAGAACTTTGAACCATAACTGTCCGGACCCTGTGCTTTTTGGTCACCTATGCTAAAGAGGGCTTTCTTAATCTCCTCCTCCGTTGGCATAAGAATCAATCTTCCTTGCTGCTCCAGAGTTAGAGTTCTTCCAAACTCTATGCATTCATTGTTAAGTGGTATACGTTGAAGACTTGTGCCAAGCAAACCTTGAAAAGTGTCCACAAATTCATTTACAATCTCATTCAGACATGTTGTGGTATCACCATCTCTTTTCTCAATCACCATGATTTCTCTCCGCCTATTTGTTCTTTTGACTAAGGCATGGAAATAGGTAGTGTTCCGGTCCACCTCTCTAAAATATTGGCACTTTGCTTTTTGTCTACAGTAGAGAAAATCTGCCCTGCTGAGTTGATCTGCGCGTTTCCGGGCCGGTTGGTATCCTTCCTCGAACATTCCAGTAGCATACCCCAATTCCTGCATTCTTTGAAGCTCCTCTTGTGCCCGAAGTGATCTCTCCTTAATATGCTGGAAATGTAACCTGTTAAACTGCCGAAAAGTGCCCTTTAACCGTTGCAACTTCGACTTAAATCTGTATTGTGCCGTGCCCAGCCTTATGCCCAGCCTTAAGTGATTCTATTGCTCCTCCACCATGCTATTGTACTCTTCATGCATGAGTGGTCCACATGTTGAAGAATTTGAAAGGTTTCTTTGTTTGCTCCATATCTCCCATAATGATAACCACACATGGAGTATGACCCGAGACATAACCTGGTGCTAGAAAATCAGCCGTTCCCCTCATGTCCTCCTCCAACCACTTCTTGTTAACCATGCAACGATCTAACTTACAAAAGACCTCCTTATTGGACCAAGTATATTTGCAACCAACTTGTGGTAAGTCTTCAAGTCCATTATGCAGAACACAATCTTGAAAATCTGAGATTTGATAAGTAGTGATCGGCATCCCTCCTTCCTTGTTTGCAACTGAAAGTGGGGAGTTGAAATCACTAAGAAGTATCCAAGGTGTGTCCATTCCATCCCCCAACACATCCAAACCTTCGCAAAGGCTTCTTTGGTTCGTAATGCTTAGCTGTCTATACACAAAAGTGATCTGAAATGATTTTTATGTCACTGCACAGGTGATACAGCCATGTACAAACTGCTCATCAGCCTTTGTTATCCCAAAAGTGACTTTGTGATGATCCCAAATAATCAGTACCCGACTTCTAGAAGAGTCATCCTTGATATAATGCTGCATTTCCAGATTTTGAAACCTTCTGCCCTTCAATCTCTACAGTGCCAATTCTGTTAGTTTTGTCTCCATGATACCCATCATTGCTAGCTTGTGTTTCAGAAAGAAGCTCTGTACTTCTCTCTATTTGGGGGCTTGATTAAAGCCCCTCACATTTCATAAGGCAATCTTCATGTGGAGGTAGACGACCTTGACCGCCTTGCCATTTGGTTTCTGGTTTGCACTCTATCATCCAACCCAACCCCTTTGCTGCCCAAACTTATCCCAGATTTGCTGCCTGCTGTGCCATTCTGTTTGGCTAGCAAAAATCTGTTCTTCCGGAGTTCAGCTTGTGTCTTGGCTTGCTGTGCCCTTCCACTATCTGTTGTGCCATTCTGGTGCCCAGATTGCTGCTGGTGTGTGCTGCATTTTTGCTTGCTGTCCCTTTTCTTAACTGAACTCATCCTCTCTTTGACTGCAGAATCCAATTCCCCACTTAATGCTTTTTGTGCATGCCGGCTTTGCAGGAAAGAGGTTGCTGGCAATGCCGATACTAAGTCAATTTCCTTTTCATTCATTACTCTAATATGCATCTGGTTTGCAAGCATTTGTCGTTTGGCTGACCTGGCTCTTGTCTGCACTGTCCATTACTGCTGTGAATTCACTTCCATTACTATACCATCATCCGGATCACTACTACTGCTTCCTACATAACTGGTATCAACAAAACCCTGCATTGGGGATGAGCAGTCCTCTCCTGTGTCTGATTGCTGGGAGTTGGTTGAATCTGAGTTGCACTTCCTGCTATCACTAGTCTCAGGCAGATAATCTGATCAAATCTGATGGCTGATGATAGGCTGAGTGTGACTGCTGTGCTAGACAATTTGCTTGCAGTTCAACATCAATTCGTATTCCCTCTGCTTCTGTGATCATACGTGCATTGTCCTGCAGGGACTCCCCAGTTCCTTGAGAACACTGTCCAGTTTCTAATTCTCCCAGTTTTCAGGTTGTGATGACTCAATCTGGCTTCTGTGCACCTCAGTTTGATCTTTGCTGTTGGAATGATGAACTGTGAGCCTCCCTGCAGAATGCTGCAACCTAGCTTGATCTATCTCAGGTGGATCCTTGCTTTGGGATTGATTGCCTACTATCATTCCTGCTGAAGGTTGCAACAATTCTTGTGCACAACTTAGATTTAAACCAAAAGCCTCATTGGTCTTCTGTTTTTTCCGTTGACTGATTTTGTTTCTTTTTGATTTTGGTCCTCGTCTACTCACTTTGAAGCCAACCCTTACTTGCTTCCTTTGAAGTGCTCAGTGGAATTGTCTCTGCATTGACATAAAGGTCACCTCATTAGTAGCTTCCTTTGGTATCTGATTTTTCCTTTTGCTTCCAGTAGATCTTGCCTCCTGACCTTGTTCTTTGTGTAAAGTCAAAATTCCTTGTGCTGGTCTCTGTGCTGATAAGGTTCCCGAGCCAGTGGCCTTTGAAATTTGAATGCTGTTAGGTCTATTCTATTGCTGCAAAGGCTCCTACATATCTGATTCTCTGTTATAAGTGTGGTCCTGACCAACTGTTGCATTTGTTTCTCTATTCAGCAATGCGTTATCTGATACACAGCAGTGTGCCACTGCTCCAGTATGATCCTGACCACCTGTTGCATTTGCTGCTCTATTCAGTAATGCCTTGTCTGATACATTGCAGTGTGCCACTAATCTCTGATTTCGCCTGCCTGCATTGCTGTCTATGGTACTGTCCTGGCCGAGAACTGCCTTACCTCTTAATGTCTGTGTCTTTTGCTGAACAGGTTCGCACATCTGAGAATCCATGTGTGGCTTTTGCTGAACAGGCTTGAAAGTCTGATAATCCATTTCAGTCCCATGTGTTGTTAGTGAACCATTCCTGTATTTTGACCTTAAGTTCTTAACCTGTATCTTTGCCTTTACTGATCCCTGGACCTTCTTCTTGTTGCAGTACTGTAGCGTGCCAGTTCTTTGTGCAAATTCTGAAGTTCGCTGCACAGGTTCTGAACTCCTTTGTGCAGGCTCTGCAATCCTCTACGATTCTGAATTCCTAGGTGCAGGTTCTAGCACAACAAATTCCCCTTCTTCATAACCATCATCTTCCCCTCTTCTCTGCTCATTTGCTTTTGACAGAATTGTATCCCGCACTTCTTCCAATTGTCTCTCTTGCACTTTCCCAAATCTGTGTTTTCCAATATCAACTACTCCCGGTGCTCTTAGTTTGAGCAGTGGAAAATCTTGTCGGTAGTGGCCCAGTTCATTGCATGCCAAGCACAACTTGAGCGCAGCCTCAAAGCTAATTCGCAAGTAGATTTCCCTACCATCTGGTAATGTTACCGGAATACTCTTCGCCGGCGATTTAGTAACATCGACTTCCACCAATGCCCTAGCAAAACTGATTCTGTCCTTATCTTTCGTGACTCGATCCGTATAGAGTGGATTTCCCACCATTGACGCCACCTTGCTGAGTCCTGATGGAGTCCAGCAGTCCAGCGGTAACCCAAAAATTTGCATCCAAAGTGGTAACTGTGTTTGTGGCTCAATTTGGAAGCTGAAACATGGTGGGATGAGCTTCATATATAGAGGACAACCATGGATAACATATGGGCCGCCTTGCAGTACTCTGTCAGTGTCCTCCTTCATAGGGCTGTAAACAAGCTGAGCCGATCCGAGCTTTGGGGTGTTCAAGCTTGTTTGATAAGATAACCGAGTCGAGCCGAGCCGAGCTTAAAATGAACCAAGCTTTTGAAATGAGTGTTCAAGTATGGCTTGGTTTATTTTTTATGAGCTTGAGCTTGGTTTGTTTAGATGTTATCAAGCTCTTAATTCAAGCTTGGCTTGAGCTTGGTTCGAGCTTAGCTTGAGCTTGGTTTGAGCTTGGCTTGAGCTTGGTTCCTTTAGATGTTATCAAGCTCTCAATTGAAGCTTGTTTGATTGTTTGAAACTTTTAATTATTTGATTGGTTATTAAGATTGATAATTTAAATTTATTTATTTATTTATTTTATTATTTATTTATCATATTGAAAAGAGTTTTATTAATAAATATGGTTCGTGAACATTGTTGACGAACGTTGTTCACGAACATTAACGAGTTGAACACATATGTGTTCAATCTTGTTTGTTTAGCTTAACGAGCTATTCAAGCTTGTTTGTTTAATTAATCTTATTATATTGAACGAATATAAACAAGCACTTACCAAGTCGAATATCAAGCTTGTTCACGAACGCTTGGTTCATTTACAGCCCTACTCCTTCGTATCAAATTTGAAGACGAGCCAAAGGGTATGATGATGAAACAATTTGTGAGGCACCCTCCATCGTCGCGTAAGTTCATTCAGCGCCAGCCAGCCTGGGAATCTCCCAATGAACCTCCCTAGGAGGCAGTGCCCCATCGCGCTCTCTATGGGCTCCATGTCTGTGGTTGAGAGCAGTGCTCTGTTGCCCTGTGACGGCACCCGACTGAGCGCCATATCATCGTTACAGTGGCGATTGCCCTTGAAAAGGTCTGACCATCGCTTCCTTGGTTTATTTTGTGCCTGGTTCACCATGGGGGCCTTGGCCCTCCATGCACACGAGGTTTCGCCAGCCGTCGGCTGCCTTGTAGCCGGCGGTAGCGTTGGTCCAGCCATCCTGCAATCCAGAATCGTAACAAGGAAGATGTATAGTAGTATAAGACTTACAGCCGTTGATTATGGGGTTTTGACTTTTCTTATCTTCTCAGAGACACAATCCGACCATCCAATCTTCAGTCAAGTGTCCCGTGACTCAGTCAAGAGTTTGCTGATTCAGATGAAAGTTACTGACCGAAGTTGTCGTTGACTACAGTGCACGGGAAGCGGAACCAATGATGCAACAGTACCGCTTAAGTTAAACGGTTTTCAGATCTCGCATTATCAGAGTATGGCGCCTCAACCCGATCCAATAGGACTTTGGAATTCAAAACTCAGAGCTCAACCAACCTCGAGAACCGTGCATCCTTATCTTATACTTGCTGCTCTGTGATTGGCCGAAGCTAGGGTTTATGCAGTCACCCGTTGGCACAACGATCGACGTGGTGGACGACGATCGGCTTCGTCCTCCTCGTTCTCTCCGTCCACAGCTCCCCCTCCGACATGAAACAGCCTTGATCAAGCGAAGGTTCTCCGGAAGACGCTCCTCTTGGCGATACCGTAGCTGCGCGTCCTCTGATTCCGATCTCCCTCTTGGCGATACCAGTTCCATATCGTCGTCCTGTCTGCTCTGGTATTACGTCTCTGCTATTATCTGTAACTGTGTTTATTTTCGTGTGCAGATATGATGCAGTGATGACCCTGACGGTGAAGACTCCCCAGTAGACGTTCCTCTCGGCGGTACCGCAGTAGTGCTTCCTCTGATTCCGTTCTCCCTCGCGTCACCAGTGTCTGATCACCATCCACACTTCTCCGGTATTACGCATCTGCTATTCTCTGTGCCTGGGATTGTTTCTGTGTGCTGTGCTTGTATCTGTATCTGTATGCTGTGTTGTGTCTGTGGTTACCCTGCACCCCGTGCCACCCGACTGTTCCTCTCTCCTACGGACCACAGACCTGTTAGTTAAAGCCCTAGAGTCAATCATTTGATGATTGTTGTATGAACTCGTTGTATCATATTCTTATATATAAAGGCATTTGTTTATGGTTATTATGCTTACTTGTATTGGTGCCAAATAACTAAGTATAATAGCGTCCTTGAATAGAAGGTTCTTACCTATATCAATCGATTGGTTGAATCGATAGTGAGATGATATAGGAAACACTACTCCTAATCATTCCTAGTCAAGTATTAACATTCAGAGACAATGTTAATGCGACGAGACTAGCATGTAGGTCAACTCGATGACTTGATCTCACAAGTCATGGATATGGAGATATCAAGTTGACACATGGGTATGCATTGAAGAATGTATACTGAATGACCCGCCGTGAGAAAGTATCATGGATCGTTATATGAGTGTCATATACTTTCTCATGTGGCTATTAGTATGACTATTAGTCTTTGGACCTGAAGTCATCATGGTTCCCTACATAAGGAGTTACATACTTTGGCTTCGTCAAACGTCACCCGTAACTGGGTATGGAACAAATTATACGGAGGGATGTGAGTGATGTAGATGGGATCTATCCCTCCTATATGACGGGAGAGACATCGATATTCTTGATAGAGTGAGACCACTAAGTGCATGTTCATGCCCAAATGAGTCAATATGAGATGTTGAGCTCATTTGATTAAGTGAGTCTACTTGGAATTCAAGATTTAGATTAATTAGAGGATGACATGGTCTATGCCTCACATTGATCAATCTAGATGTCAAGGATAGAATGACACTTGTCATATATTGTGAAGAGTCACAATTAGTAGTCACAAGGTGATGTTGGATCTCAACATTCTTAAACTTGGGTAGTAATGATGTGTTGCTAGATACCGCTCATTACTTATGCTTCTAAATAGGTTTAGGAGCATTGCCAATGTTATAAGAACCTATAGGGTCACACACAAAGGGCAATTAGATGGAGATTAGGTTCATTTGATGAACCTAAAGGATTATGTCCATGTGATGAACCAAATTGGATTAAGAGTAATCCAAATTAGGCTAATTGAGTTGGACTCAATTTGGTTCATGTGTTAGATGAGCCTAATTTGGACTTAGACTCATTGAGTCAATTTAATTCAATGAATAGAGATTCATTAAATTAAAATTGACTTGAACCAATGGTTAGATTTGATCAACCATAGGAGAGAAGTGGTCAAGTTTGACTTGACTTGAGAAGAAGATGAAGAGTCAAGTTTGACTTGACAATTTGCCACCTCATTGGTGAGTTGGCAAAGAGTGGACCAATGATGATGCTCCACATCATCATGGTTGCTTAAGTGGGATGCCACCTCATGGGAGTTACCAAGAGTTGTGACTCTGGGTATTCCATGGATGTTATTAACCTCTTAATGTGGTCGGCCACAATTCATTCAAGAGAGGAATTTTTCATTTTGTGTGGAACTCTCATCTTCTTCCTCAAGCTCTCTTCTCTCCCTCTCTTCCTCCATTGCCGAGAGCCACAAAGGGTGCTAGCACACTCTAGTATCTTTTCTCCATCTCCTTGTTCGTATGGATACACATAGAGGAGTGTCTACTTTGACATTCTCGAGATCCGACATCATTTAGACGAGCGGGATTAAGCGAAGTTCATCGCTTCAAAGGTATACCTTCTGATCTTGTAGATCTAGGAGTAGAGAAACTCGTACACAAATTTTTAACTTTGAACGGATCCGGTGGAATGGGGTTCGGGGTTTTCGCAACGCAAAAAGGCGATTTTTGCGGCCCGAAAATCCCTACAAGACCTCCAGCCCCTCACTCTGCCAACAGATGTCGCCGCCACTAACCGCAACGGGAGAGCCGCGCTCTCTGAACAAATGTTGAGCAGGTGAGTCTGGGGGTTTGAAAGGCTTCCTCAAGGAACTGTCGGAGGCCTCTTGCCGGCCCTATGCCACAGGGAGGCTACCACCACCACCTAACTTTGTATGCCTTCGCTAAGGGCTCTGACACCCCCTTCTCTGTCCGCACTCTGTTCCCATCAACAGTCACTCACCCTCGTTTCTCACCGGTGAAGAAGTTAGCAGGAGTTCTAGTGAGATGTCAGAGCTTCTCTCTCTAGACTGAGGGCTCTTTCAACTACAACTGAGAGCTCTTTCACTTTGTGGCAAAAAAGGCGAAACGCTCGCCCCCAGCGCCCTCGCCGTACCCGACCCAAGGCCATCACGAGGGAGGTAAATCGCAGCATCCGAGCGAGCATGTGACAGACAGGGTGTAATACGGGGATAGAGGATTTATTCCCCAGCTACCTCGAGGATCGACCCTGCGACCTCATTGTGGCAACACAACTGAGAGCTCTTTCACTTTTTTTTTTGATGAAAGGTAAATTATATATCATCAAAGAAAATATACAATCTACATGTCCTAGGATATCCAGTCGGTTCTGACGAAATGTCAGATCCGGGTGGCTATCTGAGGTATTGTCTCTAAGAAGCCCATGTACATGTAATGTACTCTCACTGTACCACCCGCTCAAAATACATCCAGTCTCCCATGTGCTCACTAAACCATCCACTGAAATGCATCATCATCCTGCACTCCACCACACTAGTCACAAAGGATGCTAAGGCACTGAAATTATAATGCTCGACCTCTGTAGTGTGGTATCCCAGTACTGTCGACACCCTGTCTCTCAATCCTGCACATATCTGTATCTGAAGTGTGCCCGGCCCTGGCCATCTCGCATCCTCCACCTCATTCACTAGCGTCTCCTCATTCGCAGCAACCGCTCGTAAATGCCTCCGTCTGCTATAGTGCACAGTCTATCTCTTGGAATGACTCGAGTAAGCTCCATGAGGTCCCATACCAAGGATGTCATCTTGCAAGTGTCGTCGCCCCACTTTTAGCAAGTGGTCAGCTACCAACGGATTTGTCGTGTCCTTACTGCAAGTCGTTTGCTGTGGACTAGATAGATCTTTTTGGTCGATCTATGGACCCTCTTGGGCTTTTTGGCAAAGCCGCAACCATTAACGGATTTAGTGTTGTCCTTACTACGAGCCATTTGCTGCGGACTAGATAGATCTTTAAAGTGGATCTATTCACCTTCCTCACCCCATGCCCCACTCAATGGCTAACATACAACAACACTGCACTCTCAATTTCCCCTCTCTGTACAACCTCTTTCAATGCCCATGTGGTGAACTGAGAGCTCTTTCATTGTGGCAAAAGATGAAACGCTCGCCCCCAGCGCCCCCGTCGTACCCGATCCAAGGTCATCACGAGGGAGGTAAATCGTAGCATCCAAGCGAGCATATGACGGACATTGTGTAATACAAGGATAGGGGATTTATTCCTCAGCTGCCACGAGGATCGACCCTGCGACCTCATTGTGACAACACCCGTCACATACCAACTCGGATGACCCGCGAGGTCAAACTGAGAGCTCTTTCACTTTTTTTTGATGGAAGGTAAATATATGGAATGGAATGGAAGAAAACATATACAAGCCGAAGAGGCGTGATCAGTCCCGAACACGTCATGTCCAAACCAATGCTGGATCAGTATCGAGTCCTGTCACGCCTTGTAGGGCAAATGTATGCACAGATACACCCCCTACCTTATTATCAAATAAAATCATACAACAAACAATCTCCCAAATGCCGCTAACATAAAACACATCACTGTCACTAATGTGGTGGTATCATCGCCGCTGTGAAATCATCTGTCTATGACTGTTCCCCACTTGCCTGCATTCCCAGAGCCCCTCCATGCCGGCTGTACTCATCACTGGCAGCCTCCTCCAATGGTCCCCCAAGCACGCAGAGAGATTAGCACCTCCATGCCTTGATCAGCCCCTCCATAACCTAGACAATCCATCAACCAAACGAAGCTCCGGCCATCCCCCATTGACCTTCACTCCGGCCATCCTCCGGTCACTACCGTGGGCACACTTCACCGGCAGTGAAAAGGGATGGTCCAATGTAGATTACAATAGGGGCAAGTCCAAACAATTGGTGCAGCATGTATCCAAGGAAGAAACAAACCTACAGCAGCCCACTTTGAGCTCTTCTATGGCCAGCGGTGAGGCAGCCCCTTTCCCCCCTCGCTTTTGCCTTGCCGGGCCGTCTACCATGCCCGGTTGCATCCGCATACCTCCTCCATATGTGCTCCTCCGGCCAAAGGAACTTATTGCATGAGAACCATGTGCAAGGCAGCTCCTTCACCAGGGGAGTAGCTCCGGCAAAGGCTGGGATTTGGCCGGCTGCCGCCTTTGGGGAAGAAAGCACTGTTCTGGTGGATGTGCTTTGACTCATGGGCTGTGATCTGACTTGGAGCCCAAACTCGGCAACCCACAAGCCCACCTAATCTGATGTGAATCTGCCACCAGGATTGGGAGGAGAGCGAACTGTTGTAAAGTGAATCTCAACCTCGTACGTGCTCCCCCTCTTTTGCCATGGCTTTGGAATCTCCCTCCCTTTGTACCAGCTGTCCATCTTCCCAAGTGAAACCAGGGTCCCCTTCCTCTTAAGCTCGCCGGAATGTCGCCGGAAATCTGCTGATGGACGGAAAACACCATGTCTTCCAATCTGCAGTTTCTTCATGCAATTTCCTCCGCCAACCTCCACCGCGGCACTTCATACGGCCTTCTCCATCTCGTTCCACCTCTCATCCAACAAGACAGCCGGTGAAGATGACTGGAGGCTACTGTCTTTGATCTTTGGCTGGACAACAGTGCTGACGGGCGGCGGCACAAGATCCGAGCACCTTCGGCAAAATGAACGAAACCTTGCATGGGAGTTGACTGCCAATTCCAGTGAGTGGCTTTGAACCCATGGGCTGTGACTTGGACTTGAGCCCAACTCCTTTGGCCCACAAGCCCACCATGTTTGCAATTTATCTGCCACCGAAAGTTGAGAGGGAGAGTGGAATCGAATTGGATTTTGAAAGTCAAACCTTGTACGTGCTCCCTCTCTGTTGCCGTGGCTTTTGGGTTTCAAAATTTGAATCTCCCTCCCTTTGTACCAGCTGACCATCTTCCAACGTGAACACAGGGTCCCCTTACTCTCAAGCTCGCCGGAATGTCGCCGGAAATCTGCTGATGGCCGGAAAACACCATGCTTTCCAATCTGCAGTTACTTCATGCAGTCTCCTCCGCCAAACTCCACCGCAGCACTTCATACTGCCTTCTCCATCTCGTTCCACCTCTCATCCAACAAGACAGCCGGTGAAGATGGCCGGAGGACTGCAGTTTATGATCTTTGGCGGAGCAACAGTGCTGACGGGCGGCGGCACAAGATCTGGCCACTTCCAGCAAAGATGAAACTGAACAGAACCTTGCATACTCCTTGTGAGTTGACTGCAGAAACTGTGTACCTCCAAGCTGCCGGAGTTGAACCCCTCCTACATCCTTCTCCTACAGCCACTGAGTTTGCTTGACAATGATTCCCAAGGTGGTGGTGGAGTGGGGCGGCAGTGAGCTTGCATGACCAGGGGAGACCACTCACAATAACCTCCTCCTCCTACTGCTCCGGTGTGGTAGTTGGGTAGGGGTCTTCAAGCTCACCATGCTCCCCATCTTGAGTGGCCGGATTGTCCCTCCGCAACCCCTCGCCGGCGCCGGTGGCTGTGCTCCACCGCCGGTGAGGGAGGGGAAAGTCGTACAATCTAGGAAGGAGTGGGAGGAAAGAATTGACTGAAATGAGAGCTCTTTTATTTTTTTTTATTTTTTTTTTATGAAAGGTAAATTATATATTATCAAGAAAAAGGCGTACAATCTACATGTCCTAGGATATGCAAGTAGCTCTAACGAAGTGTCAGATCCTGCTGACAATCGGAGGTATACATGTCATGTACTCTCACTGTATCAACCACTCAAAATGCATCCATCATCAATAGATGTGAACTGTAAAAGTCCATATCCAAGTCCTGTCGTCTCGTTGCACCAGCCTCAACTATATCAGTGACATGCACTGTCTCAAGTGTACCATCCGCACCTATCCGAAGTCCTTGTCTGAAGTGCTCAGGTGAAGATCAACACCAACTCTATGCAGTATGCATCTCCATGCTATCTGCAACCTGTCTGTCATGTATCTCAGTGTTATCTACAACCTGCCTGTCCACTATACCAGCCTCAGTGTCGGCATCCTGAATATCGCCTGTTTGACCCATATGTCAGCCTCAGCCCCATGTGGCAATATCTGCAGCGCGCGGTCCAACCCTAGTGTGGAGAGGATAGTGGTCCATGTGAGGCCCCAAGTCCCTCACACTTAGGCTATCATCCCGCAATCGATCGTCGCCTCACTTTTAGCAAGTGGTCAGCTATCAACGGATTTGGTGTGTCCTTACCGCGAGCCGGTTACTGCGGACTAGATAGATCATTGTGATGGATCTATACACCATCCTCTCCCCTCCTCAGTCCTAATCAACCCAGTGTACATAACCACACCACCCTCTCACGAATGTCCCCTCACAATCATCCACTCACCAGATCGCCCCCTCAAAAGGACCGTCACTATACAAATGTCCCCCCTCGCATGACCTTCTGTACTCTATACTATCTCCCTCACTGAATAATACAAAATGGCTCCACCCCACAAAATCAAGTTGTGGGGCCCTCACAGTCTCCTCCACTACAGCTCCCCTCCGAAGACTCAAAAACCAGCTCCAGATGTCCATGTGGCCTCCATGGGTAGTATGACCCTCCATCAGCTGACTCGACAAAGGTGACCGCTCCATAGATGAAAATCATAGGATATGCAACAGTCTCTGATGTGATACATGAGGATGTCACTATGCAACATGAGTAGAGACACAAGACACCGTGCAAGACCTTTTTTTTTTTTTTCCAAAAAATGCACTGTGCAGGATTTATACCGTGTAAAATCCCTACCAAACTACTACACTATGCAACAACACGATTTTTTTTTTCCAAAATTGCACTGTGCAAAATTTGCACTGTGCATATTCCTAACAACTAACACTGCACAGTTTCCAAATCGTACTGTGCATAAATTCATTTTTTTTTTCCAAAATTGCACTGTGCAAAATTTGCACTCTGCATATTCCTACCAACTAACACTGCACGATTTTTTTTTTTTCCAAAATTGCACTGTGCAAAATTTGCACCGTGCAAATCCCTACCAAACTACTATACTGTGCAACAACACGATTTTTTTTCAATCAAAATTGCACTGGGCAAAATTTGCACCGTGCAAATCCCTACCAAACTACTATACTGTGCAACAGCACGATTTTTTTTCCCAAATTGCACTGTGCAAAATTTGCACCGTGCAAATCCCTACCAAACTATTATACTGTGCAACAACACGATTTTTTTTTTCCAAATTGCACTGTGCAAAATTTGCACCGTGCAAATCCCTACCAAACTACTATACTGTGCAACAGCACGATTTTTTTTTTCAATCAAAATTTGCACCGTGCAAAATTTGCACCGTGCAAATCCCTACCAAACTACTATACTGTGTAATAGCATGATTTTTTTTCTTCCAAATTGCACTGTGCAAAATTTGCACCGTGCAAATCCCTACTAAACTACTATACTGTGCAATAGCACGATTTTTTTTTTTACTGTGCAGCTGCATAAATCGCAGTTGCACAGCCCTGCCTAGCTGCACATATCGCAGCTGTGCAGCTGCACACAACAGCTGCACAGATTTGCAGTTGTGCAGCTGTGCAGCTGCACAAATTTGCAGCTATGAGCTGCACAAAAGCTGTAGGGGGGCAGATCAGGGATCTCATCACTGGTGAAACGTCAAGGTGGCTGGTGTAATATCTGATCTAGGCTGGTGTCCAAGGAACGGTAGACATGGGTCTGGATCCGTCGGAAAATATGATCTCTATCAAACGGCTCGCTCTCAAACCTCAAGCGACTGCGTGCCTGCCAGACGTAGTGTATCAGTGCAGCCATAGAAGCATGTCGCGCTCGCACCAACAATCCTGTCCCTCGGTAGTGCTGCACATAGATCCGCAACATCCTCCGGTATGTCGTCATCTCATGAGTCATGTGCAGCTAGTCCCGGATCTGATCCCAAAGCTGGCGTATCTGTAGACATCCGAAAAAGAGGTGCTCCTGGGTCTCCTCCTCCCTGCCACAAAAGACACAAACCCTGTCGGCATCCCCTAGGTACTCCAACCGATCCCTGGTAGTCAACCTACGGTGTGCGAGTAACCATAGTGTAAACCGATGGCTGGGCTGGATGTGCTTCTTCCAAACTGTCCCCGCCCATGGCACACGGGCTCCAGTATCACGGAAGAAGTCATATGCCTGGCTGACACCTCGGCAGCTTAAAGTGTGGTGGCTGAACCAACCGTGCAAGAGATGCTGCGCTGCCTCTATGGAACCAGCTGATGTGACCATCTGATCTCGTATCTCTGCTAACCTCTTAAGCAGCGGAGAATCAGTGTGCTTGGCCCTCCATCGCCAAATGTCCGTGTCCTGTAAATACGTATGGTGAACCCATCAAATCCAGAGAGCATCCTGCTGATCATCTAAGCGCCATAGGACTCTAGATAATAAAGTAGTATTCCATGCAATCAAGTCTCTAAATCCCAGCCCTCCTTCTTCTTTGGGCATCCAGTAGCATTCCAACCCCTGCAGGACAGACTGGATCAACTGCGCTCGTCCTGCATGAGAGAGGGTGAGTTTCGTCCATGCATTGACCCTCCGGCTCAAAGCATCAATCAGTGGAGTGTAGTCCGCAATCTTCAACTTTTCTGACGCCAACGGGATCCCCAAGTATCTATAAGGCATGGTTCCCTCCTGGAACCCTGTGATGGCAATCAAATCCTACCTCACCCCCTCCTCTACTCCAGCCAGGTAGATACAAGATTTACTGAGGTTCGGTCTGAGGCCAGCCATCATCCCAAAATTTTCCAAGTAGTCCATAAGGATAGTGATGGAGGATCGGTCGACACGGGAGAAAAGAAGAAGGTCATCCGCATATGCCAAATGTGCAATCCGAAGTTCATGACACTTCGGGTGGAAATGGAAATATGCTCTCCGTGTCTGCTGGCTAAGCATTCGCGCTAAATACTCCATACAGATCTCGAACAAGTATGGCGATAGTGGGTAACCCTGCCTTAGTCCTCGAGCGCCTCTAAAGAAACCATGCATGCCTCTGTTGATAGACACTGAGAAACTGGTGGTAGTGATGCACTCACGTATCCAGGTGATGTAAGTGGGAGGGAATTGCAATCCTGCTAAAGCTTCCAATAGGAAATCCCAATGCACTGTGTCAAAAGCTTTCTGGAGGTCTACCTTCATGATGCTCCGGGGAGAAATTCGTTTCCGTGTGTAATTCCTCATCAACTCCTGCGCTAAATGAATGTTATCAGTTATATTTCTCCCCTTAACAAAAGCAGCCTGTGTCGGATGAAATATGTGCTCAACTACATCAGCGAGTCTGGAGGATAAGATCTTCAATTATCTTGTAAAACACCGTGCAACATGATATGGGTCGGAAATCCGATACTCTACTTGGTTGCGGCACTTTTGGAACTAAAGAGATGATGGAATGGTTCCACTGTTTGAGAAGCTTCCCATGCCAAGAAAACTCAGTTATTGCAGCCACTAAATCACCCTTGAGGAGGTCCCATGAGTGCTTGAAGAACTTTAATCCATACCCATCCGGACCCGACACTTTTTGGTCACCTATGCTAAAGAGGGCTTCCTTGATCTCCTCCTCCGATGGCATTTGTATCAAGCTAGATTGCTGTTCCAGATTTAAGGTTCGGCCAAACCCTAAGCAAGCATTGTTGAGTGGTATCCTTTGTAGACTTGTGTCGAGCAACCCTTGAAAAGTTCCCACAAATTCATTGACAATCTCATTCAAGCATGTTGTGGTACCCCCATCTCTTTTCTCAATCACCATAATTTCTCTTCTTCTATTTGTTCTCTTGACCAAGGCATGGAAATAAGTAGTGTTCCGGTCCACCTCTCTAAAGTATTTGCACTTTGCTTTCTGTCTACAATATAAAAAATATATCCTGCTGAGTTGATCTGCTCGTTTCCTAATCAGCTGGTATCCTTCCTCAAAAATTCCAGTAGCATAGCCATTTTCTTGCAGTTTTTGAAGCTCCTCCTGCGCCCGAAATGATCTCTCCTTAATATGCTGAAAGTGTAGCCGGTTAAATTGCTTAAAAGTAGCCTTCAATCGCTGCAATTTCATCTTAAATCGAAACTGTGCTGTGCCCTACCTTATGCCCAGTCCGAAGTGATGCCACTGCTCCTCCAACACCCTATTGTAATCTTCATGAGTGGTCCACATGTTGAAGAATTTAAAAGGCTTCCTTGTTTGCTCCATGGCGTCTATAATTGTAACCACACATGGAGTATGATCCGAGATGCTACTCGGCGTTAAGAAGTTTGCCATGCCCCTCATGTCCTCCTCTAACCACCTCTTATTTACCATACAACAATCCAACTTACAAGTGGCCTCATTATTTGACCAAGTGTATTTGCAGTCTACTTGTGGTAAGTCCTCTAGCCCGTTGCGCATAATACATTCTTGGAAATCTGATATTTGATAAGTGGTGACCGGCATACCTCCTACTTTGTCTTCACTCGAAAGTGGAGAATTAAAATCGCCAAGAAGTATCCAAGGTGCATCCATGTCATCCCCTATCATATCCAATCCTTCCCAAAGGTGTCTCCTGTTCCTAATGTTGAGCTGTCCATACACAAAAGTGACCTGAAAGGATTTCCTTGTCGATTCACAGGTGATATTCCCATGTATAAACTGCTCATCAACCTTTGTTATCCCAAAAGTGACTTGATGAGGATCCCAAATGATCAGTACTCGACTTCTACGGGAGCCATCCCTGATATATTGTTGCATTTTCAGATTGAGAAACCTTCTCGCCATCAATCTCTGCAATGCCAAATCTGTTAATTTTGTTTCCAAGATACCCATCACAGCTAGCTTGTGTTTCAGAAAGAAGCTCTGTACTTCTCTCTGTTAGGGGACTTGGTTAAAGCCCCTCACATTCCATGATGCAATCTTCATGTGGAGGTAGACGGCCGCGACCGCCTTGCCGTTTGGTTTCTGGTTTGCACTCTATCATTCGACCCAACCCCTTTACTGCACACACTGATACTACCTGCTGTGCCATTTTGCTTGGTTGGCAAGAACCTGTTCTTCCGGAGTCCAGTTTGTGTCTTTGCTTGATGTGCCATCCCACTGCCTGTTGTGCCAATCTGATGTCTAGTTTGTTCATTTGCTTGCTATGCCATCCCACTACCTGCTGTGCCAAACTGATGTTCAGGTTGCTGCTGGTAGGTGCTCTGTTTGCTGTCCCTTTTCTTAACTGAACTCATCTTTCCCTTGACTGCAGAATTCAGTTCTCCACTCACTGCTTTCTGTGCATTCTGACTTTGCTGGAAAGGAGTTGCTAGTAGTGCCAAGACCAGGTCAATTTCCTTTTCATTCATAACTCTGATATGCATATGGTTTGCAAGCATTTGTCTCTTGGCTGACCTGGCTCTTGTCTTCACTTTCCATTGCTGCTGGGAATTTACTTCCACTGTCGTGCCATCATCCGGATCACTGCTACTACTTCCAACATAACTAGTACCCACAAAACCCTGCATTGGGGATGAGCAGTCCTCTCCTGTGTCCGATTGCTGTGAGTTCGTGGATGCTGAACTGCAGTTCCTGCTATCACTAGGCTCGGACGGATAAACTGTTTGGAGCTGATGGCTGAGAATAAGCTGTGAGTGTGACTGCTGTGCTAGACAATTGGCTTGTGGTTCTGCATGGATCCTTATTCCATCTGATTCTGTTGGCACAACCATTTGTACTTCATTCCGAATGCAGATGCCAGTATCTTAAAGTCCCATGCATGCACTGTTCTGTGGTAATTTTCCAGCTCCCTGAGAACACTGTCCAGCTTCTGATCCTTCCAACTGTGCATTATTTAGGAGGCTATTCCCTATTTCTGATGCTTCAATCTGGTCGTCTTGTATGTTAGTTTGGTCTTTGCTGCTGGATTGGTGAGTTGTGGGCTTCCTGGCTGAAGGATGCAACAGACCTTGTACGATTTCATTTTGGTTCTTGCTTCTGGATTGATGAACTGTTACTATTTCTGCTGAAGGTTGTAACAAATCTTATGCACATCTTGAATTTAAGCCAATTGCCTTATTGAAATTTTGTTTCTTCCTTTGGCTGAATGTGTGACTTACTGATTTTGACCCTCTTCTGCTAACTTTGAACCCAACCCTTAAGTGCTTCCTTTGAAGTGCTGAGTGGAATTGTCTCTGCATTGGTATACAGGCAACTCCATTTGTAGCTTCCTTTGTGATTTGATTTTCCCCTTTGCTTCCAGTAGACCGTACCTCCTGACCTTCCTTGGCACCATTTAATCCTTCTGTGTGCATTGAATTTTTTGCCAGCTGATTATGTTCTTTGTGTAAAGATGAAAAACCTTGCGCTGTCCTCTGTGCTGATGGTGTTCTGGAACCAGTGGCCGTGAAGGTTGGATTGATTTTAGTGCCAGACTGCTGCTGAGAGTGTCCCTGCATCTCTGAGACCTTTTCTCGAGTGTGGTCCTTACCAACTGTTGTCTTTGTTGCTTTATTCAATAAGTCCTTGCCTAATACACAGCAGTGTGCCACTGACCTCTGATTTCTCTTATTTGTATTACTGTCTTTGATACTGTCCTGACCTTTAGCTGCCTTCCCTCCTGTTGTTACTGTCTGTGGATTTTGCTGATCAGATTTGCAGGTCTGATAAACCATGTGTGGCTTTTGTTGCATAGTCTTGGAAATCTGATAATCCCTTTCCTTCCTGTCAGAAGTGGATGAGCCATTTCTGTATCTGGGCCTTAAGTTCTTAACTTGTATCTTTGGCTTGACTGATCTCTAGATCCTCTTCTTGTTGCGGAACTGTAGCGTGCCAGATCTTTGTGCAGGTTCTGAATTCCTCTGCGCAGATTTTGAAATGCTCTGTGCAGGGTCTGATAGCAAGCCATGCAGAGGTTCGTGAGCTGCTGATCCCTGGACCCTCTTCTTGTTGCTGTGTCGTGGCGTGCCAATTTCCAGTGCAGGCACTGAAATTCTCTGTGATGCTGTCCTTAGTGCAGGTTTTGGCACTACAAATTCCCCTTCCTCATAACCATCATCATTCCTTCTTTGCTGCTCATGCATTTGTGAAGTAATTGTATCATGCATTTCGTTCAATGGCCTCTCTTGCACTTCGTCCAATCTGTTGGTCCCTATAACAGCTACTCTGGGCGCACTTTGGTTGGGCTGTGGACAATCTTGTGTTGGATCGAGACGCGCTAGAGGGGGGGGTGAATAGCACTCGTGGCTTTCACTTTGCGAATTCGTAAATCGTACAGAAAACTAACAGAGTAATAAGCAGCGGAAAATAAGAATAAGCACACAGACATGAAGAAATTTACTTCGTTCGGAGCCTGTGACAACTCCTACTCCAAGGCCCGCGATACTTGATCGCTTTTCGTGGGCAACAACTATAATATCGTCAATACTACAAGTATGAAATGAGTACAGAAAATCTAAGCAATACCGACAATAAAATTTACAGAAATCGGAGCGTCGGGTTGTCGAAAACTTGTTGTAGCTTAGCTGGAGCCTCTCGTTAGCAGCACATTGTAGATGGATCGATTGGTACTTAATTGATGAAGGTGCTGCTCGAAACCCCCTTTTAAACAGTGCTCAAGGCGCCCTAAAGCCCATCCAAGGCGCCTTGAACGAGCCGAGTCAGCCGCATGGATTACATTGAGCCAAGTCGCACTTATCTGCTTCAAGGCGCCTTATGCCTCATTCAAGGCGCCTTAAGCAACTGGTTCAAGGCGCCTTATGACTCATTCAAGGCACCTCCAGAGTGCTTCGCAGCCAGCTCCCCGCTTTGCACCCGAGGCGCCTCCAAGCTCCATGGAGGCGCCTCGGACACTGTTCATCCGAGGTGTACTTTGTGTTTTTGGTACCTGCAAACATGTTAGTCCCAAAATACCTACAACACAAAGTTAGTACACATTAATAGTATGAATATGAAAGTTTGACAGTCTCCGGACTGTCCGGGTCTGACTTCGGATTTCCGATCGGAAACCCTAGGTCGACCCGACGCCTACTGTTCCCTCTACGGGGAACGCATCCTTACCTACTCCACTTAGGAGATTTACCTGTTGCCAGTCCGGTCCTCCAGATCGACTGGACTTTCCGCCTAGGGCTACCACCCCCTAGGACCTAGGGTTACCTCCCCCTAGGGGTTTTCTTCACCTAGGGTTACCACCCCCTAGGACCTAAGGTTACCACCCCCTAGGACCTAAGGTTACCCCCCTTAGGATTTTCCTCCACCTAGGGTTACCACCCCCTAGGACCTAAGGTTGCCGCCCCTTAGTATTTTCCTCCACCTAGGGTTACCTCCCCCTAGGACCTAGGGTTACCACCCCCTAGGTTTTCCTCCACATAGGGTTACCTCCCCCTAGGACGGGTTACCACCCCCTAGAGTTTTCACCTGCCTAGCCGCAGCTAGGACTTTCTTGAAATCTTATTTAAACACGTTAGATAACAAGGAATCTTAACTTTGAATCCCTTTGCCATTATCAAAACTAAGGTGTGATTGTCGGATGCTTCCCGCACCAACATCTTGTTGGTAGTGGCCCAGTTTATTGCATGCCAAGCACAATTTGAGCGCATCCTCAAAGCTAATCCGCAAGTCAAGTTCCCTGTCGTCAGGTAGTGTTGCTGGAATAGTCTTCGCCAGCGGCTTAGTGACGTCTACCTCCACCAATACCCTTGCAAAACTGATTCTATCCTTATCTTTCGTAACTCGATCTGTATAGAGTGGATTTCCCACCATTGATGCCACCTTGCTAAGTCCTGATAGAGTCCAGCAGTCCAGCGGTAACCCAAAAATTTGCATCCAAAGCGGCACCTGTGTTTGTGGCTCAATTTGGAAATTAAAACAAGGTGGGATGATCTTCATATATAATGGACAGCCATGGATAACATATGGCCCACCTTGCAGTACGCGGTCTGTAACTGAGAGCTCTTTCACAAAAAGGTAGATCCGCTACCTTAGCGGCCCCCCTAGTGCCGGCCCCACGGATATGGAGGGAGGTTCATGCAGGGACACATGCCATAGGCGCATGGTGGGGTAAACCACAGGTCGTCAGTTCATAAGAATCGACCACTGACCATTACGCCAGAGATACCATGCGCCCACCGTCTGCGCTACGCCCTGGGGGCAACTGAGAGCTCTTTCACTTTTTTGATAAAAGGTAAATTATCATAGATGGAGCGAAATGTACATACAGTAACCTATGGCGCATATGTCCTCGTCCTTCATATCCGGACCAATGCCAGATCGGAACGAAAATCCATAAGGCCGTTGAATGATACCATGCCGCACAAGGCTAGGCATTGGTATCGCAACGCTAGGTTGATGTACACAGACACCAACCGTCATCACAAGTACACAGAATCTCGGGCACAAGGGCACAAGCCCAACCAGGCAATCATACAAACAAGCACTACTCTCACTAATGACTGTATCAGTATAGCCTCCACTGTGTCCTCCGTGTCTCTACATCTCCGCAAGCTGATGTCGGCCAACCTCCACGCTTGAGACGTAAACTAACCCAGTAGCTCCTCAAATGACAACTCTGTGCCACTGAATCCAATGTGCCCTCAGCTCCATCTGTACTAATGCTTCCGGAAGCCTCAAGAATCTGCTGGTCATCGGAAGAATCTGCTGTTGGCAATACTCTGTGTAAACATGCCCCTCCTACCAGCCAATGAGCACCATGGCGGACCAGACCATTGCCCTTCACTCCTGGTCTCCGCAACCATAGCGGGACATCCGATGAACTGACCGGCAGGCGCTCTCTGTGATGTACGCCAAGAAACAGTGACTTACGATCGTCGGCACAATCCTTGCTACCGCCGGCTGATTTGTAACGAAGGCGCTCCTCGCTGTTCACCTTATCACTGCTTGTCACTTTTAGTCCCTAGCTACCAGACCATCAGCCAACATTCCTTGCCTCCATGTCGAGCCAAGTCTCCAACAACGGCGTATTAATTCTGTGAAGGGCAGAAGCATCTAAAAGAATGCAGAAATCAAATAACAATACCTTGACCAAATTGAATTCTGCTTTGGGTTGCTGTGCAACTCTGGTTCGATTTGGATTCAAATGTAGCATGTCACTACTGAATTCAAATTGTAATTCTAACCGTGTCAGCTGTAGCATGTTAACGAATTTGACTTTGCAATTGACCATTCAAAATTCAGATCTGAGTTGAATTCACTGTGAATTGCCGTGCAACTGAGAGCTCTTTCACGATTCTATGGGTGGTGGTGTATGATCGTTCTTAGTTGGTGGAGCGATTTGTCTGGTTAATTCCGTTAACGAACGAGACCTCTGCCTGCTAACTAGCTACGCGGATGCATCCTTTCGCGGCCAGCTTCTTAGAGGGACTATGACCGTGTAGGTCACAGAAGTTTGAGGCAATAACAAGTCTGTGATGCCCTTAGATGTTATGGGCCGCACGCGCGCTACACTGATGTATTCAACGAGTTTGTTGCCTTGGCCGACAGGCTTGGGTAATCTTAACAAATTTCATCATGATGGGGATAGATCATTGCAATTGTTGGTCTTCAACGAGGAATACCTAGTAAGCGCGAGTCATCAGCTCGCGTTGACTACGTCCCTGCCCTTTGTACACACCGCCCGTCGCTCCTACCGATTGAATGGTCCGATGAAGTGTTCGGATCAGGGGGACGTGGGTGGTTCGCCACTCGCGACGTCTTGAGAAGTCCATTGAACCTTATCATTTAGAGGAAGGAGAAGTCGTAACAAGGTTTCCGTAGGTGAACCTGCGGAAGGATCATTGTTGAGAGAGCATATAAGAATGACGGATGGTTGCGAATGCGTGAATGTGTCCCTCTCTTCGCCCCACCCACGTCACGTCGGTGGGCGATTGACCGAAGCTTGGTGCGATCGACACTAAGGAACAACGAACTTGGAAGCGGAGGGCCCCTCGGCGTGCGCAGGGGATCCCGATGCGTCGGAGATTCCTCGGAATCAATCAAACGACTCTCGGCAATGGATATCTTGGCTCTTGCATCGATGAAGAACGTAGTGAAATGCGATACTTGATGTGAATTGTAGAATCTTGTGAACCATTGAGTCTTTGAACGCAAGTTGTGCCCGAGGCCTTGTGGCCGAGGGCACGCTTGCTTGGGTGTCATGGCATCGTCGCCTCTGCTCCATGCCTTGTCGGTTGGTGCCGAGCGCGGAAATTGGCCCCGTGTGCCCTCGGGCACAGTCAGCCGAAGAGCGGGTAAAAGTCGGCAGTTGCAGGGCACGACGGGTGTTGGTCGCCGTGAGCGGGAACAGAACGTCGTCCCCGTCGTTTTCGGACGAGTCCTCAGGAGACCCCGCGTGATTGCGACACCGGTCGAATGAAAGAAAGCGCGTCGTGCCCATCATCAACTTGTGGCCCCAAGTCAGGCGAGGCCACCCGTCGAATTTAAGCATATAAATAAGCGGAGGAGGAGAAACTTACGAGGATTCCCCTAGTAACGGCAAGTGAACTGGGATCAGCCCAGCTTGAGAATTTGGCGATTGAATTCGTCCGAGTTGTAGTCTGGAGAAGTGTCCTCAGCGACGAATCGGGCCCAAGTCCCTTGGAATAGGGTGCCGGGGAGGGTGAGAGCCCCGTTTGGCCCAGACCATGCCGCATGACGAGGCACTGTCGTCGAGTCAAGTTGTTTGGGAATGCAGCCCCAGTTGGGCGGTAAATTTCGTCCAAGGCTAAATATTGGTGAGAGACCGATAGCGAACAAGTACCGTGAGGGAAAGATGAAAAGGACTTTGAAAAGAGAGTCAAAGAGTACTTGAAATTGCCGCGAGGGAAGCCGATGGAGGTCGACGGAGTGCTACGGTCGGATGCGACACGACTATAGCTGGTCCGTTGCTCGGCTTGGGACACAGACCGTTGCAGGCTACGCTGGCGGTGCAAGCCCGTGTGCATCGCGCGCGGCCGCGGCATATCGCCAGCGCGGTCGAGGATGCGGCGCGCGCCATTGGCGTTCCACCCGTTGGCACTCGCGCGCCCAAGGTATCGGCCTGTGGGCTCCCCATTCGACCCGTCTTGAAACACGAACCAAGGAGTCTGACATGCGTGCGAGTCGGTGAGTTCGGAAACTCTGACAGCACAAGGAAGCTGATTGGCGGGAGCCCCTCTTTGCGGAGGCGCATCGCCGGCCGACCTAGATCTTCTATGAAGGGTTCGTGCTGGGGCATGCCTGTCGGGACCCGGTAGATGGTGAACTATGCCTGAGCGAGGCGAAGCTAGAAGAAACTCTAGTGGAGGCCCGAAGCGATACTGACGTGCATATCGTTCGTCTGACTTGGGTATAGGGGCGAAAGACTAATCGAACCATCTAGTAGCTGGTTCCCTCCGAAGTTTCCCTCAGGATAGCTTGAGCTCGAGCGGGTGAGTATTATCGGGCAAAGCTAATGATTAGAGGCATCGGGGGCGCAATGTCCTCGACCTATTATCAAACTTTAAATAGGTTGGACGGTGCAGCTGCTCTGATGAGCTGCATCGAGGAATCGTGAGCTCCAAGTGGGCCATTTTTGGTAAGCAAAACTGGCGATGTGGGATGAACCGAAAGTCGGGTTATGGTGCCTAACTGCGTGCTAACCTAGATACCACAAAGGGTGTTGGTCGATTAAGACAGCAGGACGGTGGTCATGGAAGTTGAAATCCGCTAAGGAATGTGTAACAACTCACCTGCCGAATCAACTAGCCCCGAAAATGGATGGCGCTTAAGCGTGCGACCCACACTCGGCCATCGGGGCGAGCGCAATGCCCCGATGAGTAGGAGGGTGTGGCGGGTGCTGCAAAACTCAGGGTGCGAGCCCCGGGGGAGCGACCGTCAGTGCGGATCTTGATGGTAGTAGCAAATATTCAAATGAGAACTTTGAAGGCCGAAGAGGGGAAAGGTTCCATGTGAACAACACTTGCACATGGGTTAGCCGATCCTAAGGGACGGGGGAAGCCCGTCTGAGAGCGCGACTCCGCGCGTGCTCCGAAAGGGAATCGGGTTAAAATTCTCGAGTCGGGGCGTGGCGGTCGATGGCAACGTTTGGAATTCTGGAGACGTCGGCGGGGGCCTCGAGAAGAGTTATCTTTTCTGCTTAACGGCCTGCGCACCTTGGAAACGGCTTAGCCAGAGGTAGGGCTGAGTGGTCGGAAGAGCGTCGCATGTTGTGTGACGTTCGGTGCACCCCCGACGACCCTTAAAAATCTGGAGGACCGTGTGCCGCCCTCGCCCGGTCGTACTCATAACCGCATCAGGTCTCCAAGGTGAACAGCCAATTTTAGCTTGATGCAAAAGATGCTTTGTTGGTTTTCCTAAAGGCTGCTCTGGAGTTGTCGAAGGCCGAGATAGAGGGATCCCAAGCAGAACTTAAGAAATTCAAAGAGAAGGAACCTGGTCGGCTGGAATCCTATAGAGTAGACTACCTCCACTCTGACACGACATGTTTATCAATCGGACCATCCACCTTTTTAACCTTGACATTGATGGGATCCTCCAGCAACTCAAGGATGGCGGTTATCTTTCCCTCGATCCGATGAGCCAAATAATAAATAGGGATAAGATTATTGAGTCGCTCCTCGACGAGGTCCTTGATTACTTAGCATAGCTTCTTTTCTCAGTTCTTAGTCAACTTTTTGTACTCCTTTCTAGCCCCTTGTAAAAATTTCCAAGTGTTAATAAATGTGCGCCTATTCGGCACTTTTATAGTTCTTTCGCTGTAGGGTTCTGCTTAAATTCAAAGTATCCTTCTGTGTGCCCCCCGCTCGACAATTTGTAGCTATCCATTTTGTCGTTCCATAATCTTGTAACCACTCCTTCGTGTAATATGTCAAAATCTTCTAAGTTTGACTCCCCACTCTACCATTCGGCGCTATAAACGCTATTTGTTATGGAACCCCGCACAACCTTTCCACTTCGATCAAACGACCTGTTTGCTTATAACTCGCCTGATCAGGTCGAGAGTGTTTGACACTTAGTAATTTTTCATTCAAAATTACCTACATCCATAGAATGAGCCTTTCTATAGGCTACATAATTTTAGTCACCAACTTACTACCCAGTCTGATAGGGTTGCAAATGGTTCACGCTCCATGGTCGGTCGAACTTCCTTCCGCTCTTGTCCTGTAGATAATAAGACCCCGAGTTGAACCTCTGAATCACTTTGTAGGGTCCTCCTCATGGGGCCTCTAGTTTGCTGATGTCATCGACCAGCTTGACTCTTTTCCAGACAAAGTCATCGACCTGGAATGATCTTGGCATCACTTGTCTGTTATAATTTTGTTTCATCCTTTGTCTGTACGTCATCCTCAGAATGATATCCTTGTCTTAGATTTCGTTAATTAAATCTAACTCCATGATGCGCCGCTCAACGTTACCTTCATTGTAGAGCTACATCCGATTGGATTCAACTCCCATCTCGATCGATAGCACGACTTCTTCTCCGTATACTAGGTGGAACAGAGTTAGACCGGCCGCTTCTCGGGGCATGGTGCGGTAGGCCCACAACACGCTCAACAATTCATCCGCCCAGCACCCTCGGACGTGGTCGAGTCGAGTCTTGAGTCCTCAGAGGATTTCTCTATTAGTGACCTCTGCCTATCCATTGCTTTGGGGATAAACTACCGAGGTGAAAGCCTGTGTAATGCCTTAGTTGGTGCACCACTCTTTGAGTCTCCACCCTTGAAATTGCCTCCCTTTGTCAGAGATGAGTCTATGAGGAACGTCAAACCGATGAATGATATTCTACCATAAAAACTTTATAACTATTTGTTCAGTTATTTTGGCTAACGACTCGATTTCCACCCACTTGGAGAAGTAGTCTACCTCCATGAGGAGGAATTTCCTTTGTTCGATCACCATTGGGTACGATCCTACAATATCCATGCCCCATTGGTTGAATGAGAAAGATATCACAAATGTCTTCAGCTTTGCGGTAGGCCTGTGTGGGATGCTTTGATATTTTTGACAAGACAAGCAAGTTGCTTCAGTCCACGCGGCATTGACTTGCAGAGTAGGCCAGAAATACCCGGCCAGTAGGATTTTACTTGCTAACGAACGGCCGTCCGGGTGACTTCCGTAAGAGCCTGGGTGGACTTCTTACAAAATGCACTGAATATCCTCTGATCTGACGCACTTGAGCAGGGGTCTTGAGTAGGCACTCTTGTACAGGTGATCCCCAATCAGTGTGAACCGTCCACCTCTCTTCTTTAGTACCCGAGCTTGCTCCCGATCGGATGACACATTACTCAATCGAGGAACTCGATCAGAGGTGTTCTCCAATCGCTAAAAGCTCCTCATGTCATTCTATCAATGAGAGCTACCAACAGCACTTTCTCGATCAGCTTATCCAACACCACCGGGGTTAAGAAACTTTCTAACTTTGCTAGCTCATCCGCATATTGATTATTCATTCGGAGGATCTTTTGGATAATAACTTCTTCGTTCTGCATACATCCTTAGCCTTACATTGTTTATTTCAAAAGTCCCCAAAAGCTACTGCATAGCCAGTTGAGAGTCTGAATGGATAAGGACTCACATAGCTCCCAAATGTCTTGATGCTTGTAGATCGGCTATTGGTGCCTCATACTCTGCCTCATTGTTTGTGGCTCTGTAGTCTAGTCGAACGGGCAGCTACATTAAGTCCTCACACGGTGATATCATAAGTATGCTCATACCGCTACCTTGTCGAGTGGATGACCCGTCAACATAAATCTTCCAAGTTCTTCCGGCTCAACATTCTGTACCTCCATCACAAAATTGACTAAGGATTGTGCCTTGATCTCCAACCGATGTCGTACTATATGTCAAACTCACTCAGCTTTATGGTCCATTTGATCAGCCGATCGGATGCTTCGGGATTCAGAAGAACTTGCCCTAAAGTCTTATTAGTCAACACAATTATTAGATGCAACAAAAAGTAGGGGTGTAACCTTCGAGCGGCGAGTACTAGCCTGTATGCTAGTTTCTCAAGACAAGTGTAGCGACACTCAGCGTCTTTCAATATGTAGCATAAAAAATACACCAGCTATAGTTCAGTGTCGTTTTGCCATAGCAACACTGAGCCAACCGCCCGCTCTGTTGATGACAAGTATATCCAGAGCGACTTGCCAGCGATGAGCTTTGCTAATATAGATAAGGAAGTTAAATAATTCTTGATCTCCTCCAGCGCTTTGTCGTATTTGACATCCCATTAAAATTTTATAGCCCGACGTAGAACCTTGAAAAATGGATGGCTTTGGTCGGAGGATTTGGAGATGAACCTGGATAATGCTGTGATCTGTCCGGTCAGCTGCTGAGCTTCCTTCTGGTCATGCGAAGGTGTCATGTCTTGGAGCGCTTTTACTTTACTGGGATTTGCTTCGATCCCTCCCTCGGTCACTATGTAATTGAGGAAGCACCCACTTCTTGCTTTAAACAGACACTTGTTTGGATTGAGCTTGATTCTGTACTTTCTTAGCGTTCGGCAAGTCTTCTCAATATCTGCATAGAGGTTAGTGGCTCAAAGGGATTTTATCAAAATGCTGTCGACATATACCTCCATGTTTCGGTCAATCTACCGTTGGAGCACCTTATTCATCAGTCTCTAGTAAGTGACTCCGGTATTCTTTAGTCTAAGCGGCATCACATTATAGCAGAAGGTTTCGTCAGCCATTATGAAGCTGACATTTTCTTGATCTTCTCTGGCAAGCAGGACTTGATGGTGTTAGGACCCTTGGTGGCCGACTAAAGGGGGTGAATAGCCCCTGTACAAAAACAAACAAAAGTACATTCCTCGGCTTATAACTTAAACAAACACTTGTATAAGAATAAATAAAAGATAAACTAAAAAGACGAGGCTCACAGATTTACTTGGTTACAATCGGGAAGGTTGTTAATTCAAGACAGCTGAATCGTACTAAGAATCTCCTTAAGACAGAGAAGCCTCTTACAGCAATGAACTCGCAGAAAAAGAAAGCTAAACAAAATAGAAAGCGTCTACAAGTGTTGTTGCACTATTTCTTGTTATTTTTAAGTTTTGGGAGCAAGGCTGCTTATATAGCCTTGCTCGGGGCATCTGGAAGGGTTCTAGGCGTCTGGAGTGGGATAGAATTCTATCCCCGATGCGTCGGTCAAAGTCCACGTCGATCTTGATAAAATTTGGGTTCCAAGCACCTGGACTACTCCGGGCGCCCGGAATGGTTCCGAGCGCCCTGAAGGGGAAAGTCAACTCCGTTTGCTTCGGTCCTGGTTTTCCGCTCCGGCTCCGCTCACTTGGGTGATTTCGGCCATCCGGAATATGGCTCACCCGAAGCCAACTTCCGACCTTCTCGAGCAAGCTTCCGCTCCTGGATTCTCGTCCCTCGGAAATGTTGTGCGCCTCCTTCTCATTTGCCTGCGTACTCTTTCGCAGCTCCTTGTCCCTCGGACAACCAGGCTCGTCGGCTCTTTCCCGTGTCGTGCTTCTTACTAGCTGCGTCTTTTACCCAACTCCCTATGCTCCTAAGTTCTTGTACACTTAGACACAAGGTTAAACACAACAGGATCTAACCTGACTTGTTTGATCACATCAAAATAATTTTGGGGTACCAATAATCTCCCCCTTTTTGATGTGAGCAACTCAAGTTAAGTTACAGTAAACTAACGCAAAGTGAAAATAAATTTACAATTTAAGTGCAAAAATTTTAAAAAAAGGTTAAACTACCTCCCCCTAGACTTAATCTTCCCTTCCCTCCCCTTTGATCACATAAAAAATGGGGTATGATTATAGCCCAATTTGTCGGGAATTGAGCATCAAACAATGAAGTACCAAACCCCTCCTATGCTAATGTAGCATAGAAATGACTCGGGTCGTCCGTCAACGAATGTACCGATAGGATGGTAATCTAGGATCATATGTTTTTTTTTAATTTTTGGGGTTTTAATATGAAACTGAGGTTTGGATTTTGATTCTAAATCTAACAAATGAAAAGTGAAGCAAGTAGGAAGGAAACTAATCTAATGCTGGAACGAAATCTAACTAAGTGCGAGTAATTAATCCACAACGCATTGTCACACTACACTATGGATTAACTATCAACACAATTAAACTAAGGAACAAAATGAAAAAGCATTAAATGGAACCTAATCTAATAAATGAAAGACAATGCGAGTAATAAAGCTAAGTCTAACTAAACTACAATTGTAGAAAATAAAAGACAACATAAGTAAAGCATAAAACGAAACTAGCATGTAACAAAACCTAAGCTAATCTATCCTAATTGCATTAAATCAAAACTAGAACTTAGCGAAATTGAACGAACAAGACAAAGCAAGAATTAACCGAACTAAAATGCATCAAAATAAACCTAACTATTGGTTGACGCATTTGATCGAACACGTTGTATGCATGAAACTAATTAAGCATAATATGTGCAATTTAAACATGGGGAATCAAGTTTGGTACAAGCATTCAATCAAAAGCATCAACACAAGTAAATTGACAAAATTAACAGAATTAAACTAAGTTAATCCATCCACAATTCACACATCAACCTCTAATACCAATGACTACCCTTGCCATCACACAAGGACCCGGCTCCGGAACCCCCAAAGTCGATGAACAGTAGCCTACTGTCGAGCGCTGCTTGCTTCATCACAATGATGGCGGACAAATCTTCCAACGAAGAACCCCTTTGATGGAAGTTGCTGGAAAATCTGGTCTGTCGCACACTTCTCTGCCGCTGTGGCTTGAACCCCAAACGGTTAAGGCTTGGAAAAGTGCCGGAAGGTGAAGGATCTCACCGGAGAACATCTCCGGTGAGGTGGATGATCGAAAATCGCTACCAAGCTCGCTGCTCCCGCCTCTTGCGCTCGCTGTTGTCGCCGCTGGAAATCACAAGGAGAAGGGTGGCTGTGGATGGCCGGCCGACGACAATGGAAGAGAAGAAAAGTTGCCGGCCGGTTGCTAAGAGAAAGGAAGTGGAAGAAGGGCACCGACACTGTGCCCTAGATGACGTGAGGTAGAGGAGAAATCACGAAAAGAGAGGGAGATGTATCGGCCTTGTACTGTGTTGTCGCGTGAGTGATGAAGGGGAGGGTTAGGTTTCTTAGTGGATCGGGTTTGGGTTAAGGAAAGGGTATCCATTAGAGCTTAGATCCGAATCCAATAAGAAACTGAAATTGGGTTTTTGGAATTAGGCTTGAAGAGTGGGCTTTAAGAGTTGAATTGTTGGCTCAAATTGAGCTCTTCTCTTGATCCAAATTGGAGATGAATTGGATTTGCATGAGGATGATCTTTATGGACGGTCAAGATCTCCTTAAATTAGGATGGAAGGCTAGATCACTTGTTTTGACTAAAGGGGCAAGATTTCTCCTGATATGGATCAACGGTTCAAACTGATTCATTTCAATCTTCTCCGTTTGACCACCAAATCAGGCCAAATTTGATCCGGCTCGATCCTAATCCATGGCTCTTTGAATTTCCTATAAAATCATATAAAAATATGAAATTAAATTTCACAATTGGTAGGAAATTTATAGTTAAGTCCAAAATAGATTCTCCTCACAAAATATAATATAACCATAAAACTAAGCATGTGAGAAGGTAAATATACTAAGTACAAGAGCCAAAATAATACACAAAAATGTCAGTTATCAGGGTACCAAAAAAATTCTAAGGGTAACTTTTTAAAAAATAGTAAAGTTTTTTAAAGAATGATTTTCAATATTTTGAAAAACTTATTAAGTTTTTGAAAATTTTGAAAAATAATTTTGATAGTACTAAAAAATTTACAATAATTTTAGAAAAAAAATTCTAAGTAAATAAATATTTTTGATATCACAAAAAAAAACATCGATAATTTCCTAAATTTGCAAAAACTAATTTTGTAGAAATAATTTTGGAAAAGTAAAAAAACTTTAAGTTCCAAACAATTTCTAAGTTAAAAAAAAAGAGTAACTATTTAAAGCATTATTACAATTAGATGTTTTATCAGTTAGTTAATTAAATATTTTATTTCATTAATTGACTTCAGACTGTGACGAGACACTAGGTCTACACGATCAAGATCCAAGAGCCCTGATAAATATATCCAAGTGAGGAATGCCCTTTTACTCCGAATTAACTCACTATATCGCCCTAACTTTGACTGCTACGTTCTCCTTTGAATCCACTCGACACAACCCATATCAATTATAATCCTCTGTAAAACTAGGAGGCAGATCTGAAAATATGATAACCACTACATTAACATTACACTCCTCATATGAAGAGTTCTCATATTTATACGCATCAAGAAATATACACTCAACAATATTGGAATCACAAAATTTTCTAAAATCTTTATTGATCCCCACTAGCCTTTGTGGAAAATGAACCCTTAGTGGAGGTTTTGGGGAGGGTTGAGCTTGTGGTTGAAGTTCAACTTGCTTGTCTAGTGATGATGATATGATCAACCATTGAGGGAAAAGTACTTGTGACCTTTAGACGCTTTCTGAAATAATGGAACTGAGTTTTTGTGATTTTCTATTGTTCTTCTTCTCAATTCTATACAAGTTCTTCTCTAGAAGTTCTTCATGATTCATGTCACTTCTCAACTTAATGTCATTACACTATTTGTCACTTCTCAACTTAATGTCATTACACTATTCACTAGAACTTGTTTGTGTAGGAGGGAGGTCATGTTTGAACTATTTTGAAACTATGCTATCAATCCTTGTTTCCAACTGTTTGAACCCCTTATTCTGTAACTTGCGATTTTTCAAAATCTTAGAAGGTTGAATTGTATTTTATTTGACAATCTCTTTTACCTTTATGGCTTGCACTTCTGAAGTTCTCGGGGGAAATTCCATCCAACTTCTATTTGACCATTCTTGGAGATTCAATGTCACTTGATCAATTAATATATATGTTCCGTCCACACTTTTGCTCATAAAAGAACCTCCAACTGATGAATCCCAAAAATACTTATCCGAGAAAGAAATTCCCTATAGAATATGTGCAGAGTTAGCCTTTTTTTCCAAGATATGATGAGGGCACTGTCTTTGTTAGACTCTTAAATCTATCCCATGTTTCAAATAATGATTCTCTAATTACCTGAGCAAAATTTGTGATGCAATTCCTCATGTAAACTATTTTACTTAGAGGGAAAAAGTGGTTCAAAAATTATTGCTCCAATTGTTTCCAAGTCGTAATGCTTTTAGAACAGAAGGAATATAACCAAGTCTTTACTTTATCCTTGATACTAAAAGAAAATGTCATCAATCGAACTGTATCTACTGACATTCCTTCACAATTCACTATATCACAAAGCTCTAGAAATGTCTCAAGGTGCAGATAAGGGCTTTCTGATACTTCTCCTCTAAATTTGTGACCTTGTATCATAGCAATTATCTCTGGGTCATGCTGAAAACTATTTGCTTTAATATAAAATAGCACAATGGGAGACATAAATCCTGCAAAAATTGGTGTAAAAAATTCTCTTAAAAGCTTGCTTGACATGTCAGTGCTCATAGTATCTAAAAACATTACTAGGAAACATAGAAATGAAGATAAGAAATATAATGCTTAATAAGAAACAAGAAAGTAAATGTAGAAATGAAGGAAAAGAAAAACTGAACTATAAACTAATAACAAGAAAAGTAAATTCAGAAATAAAGCAATATAAGAAAAAGAAAAATCTATTAACAAGTCTAGAATAACTTATATGTTAATCAACTAATGTTAATCATAAACAATCTCCGACAATAGCGCCAAAAACTTGTTACGAAGTCGTAAGTGCACGGTTATGTCGTGAGTAATAAAAATATTGTCAAACCTACAAGAACTGTTGATTAAGCACTAAAAATATCACAAAGTAAGTTATCTAGACGGTTGAAAGTTGGCTCTGGCGCTTGCGAACTAATGTGAGTGATTGAAAAGAGGGAGAGAAGGTTGAGAGATAGAGAGAGAAAAAAGAAGAAGGTTAAGTTGGATTTGGATTTGGGGATGGATAGATGCTAGGATTTTGGTTTCGTTACGATGCTAGTTAATGTCTCTGTGCATTGTTCATCTACCTAACTCCATACTTACACTCATGTAGGAATTGTAACTAAAGTCCGACACAACCCCGTGAAAGTCACACAAGAAAGTTTACCCGAGTCATAACGCCATTAAGTAAAGAAGCAACTTTAGCAAGTCCAGTTAAAGGATTATCCTCTGTCACAGGACCCCCCGGTCATACATTCCTAGAGTTATCTAATGTACTTCCTAACGATAGCACTGGAGTATCTACTTCAATTAGAATGCCCTAACAAGAATTAGTCTCTATGTTAAAATCATTTGACTCTAAAAAATGAATAAGTATCAATGTCCTCTGTTACTAAGGGCATAATATGTCCAGTTAAATGGGTATCTTCTGTCCCTAAGGATGCCCCAATTATCTAGTCTAGTAGCAACCTTAACATAGAGACAAATCCCTCTCATCTGCATATTTACACCATTCACATATCTCGTCAAACACGTAAAAGGCATAACACATAGAACAAGTAGTAAACACATTATTATATACGAAAATGTCTAAATATAAGTTCATACATCAATATCACAATATAACTACTTCCTAGATTTAGAGAATCTACTCCATAGCAAGGGAGAAACAACCAAAAGATAATGAAAATAGCAATCTACAACTCAATACATAGAGATAGAAAAAGGAGAGTGCTTATCCTTGAAGCGTGACATCCTTGGAGGCATTTCCTTACTCTAGAGGTGGACGAATTGGTGAAGATCAGCGAAGATGTAGCCTAGGGCTCTCCCAAGGGGGAGATCCCTTCCCCAAGATCAAAGATAAGTGTAAAAGGGGAGAAAACCAACGTTTATAGCTCTAGACACGCACCTTGGTTGGGTCGTGACATGGCCGTGTGAATCCATATGACCATGTGCCACCTTGGCTCTGCTTTGGTGGCATGGCCGTATGGATTCCACACGGCCAAAGTCTTCTTCTTCTCTGAAAATTTCACACGGCCGTGTGGATTGACATGGTCGTGTGTCAAGGTCGTGTGGTCTTTGTAGATCGTTTTAGCACATCTTAACATGGTATTCTCAAGTTGAAGTCTTCATAAAAGTTGTAGATCTTGAAGTTAGCTACAATTTAGTATAAAGAGCAGCTCTAAACTCCAACCGAATAAAAAAGTTATGATCATTTTACTTTTAGTCTGCAGTGCTGAAAATGGCATGCCTGTGTGAAATTGACACAGTCGTGTGGAATTGACACGACCGTGTGTCACGGCCGTGTGAACCTTGTGTTGTGCCATATTTTCGCACGTCCATGCCTCATAAGCACGGCTTGGGCATTTTGGAAGCTCTAGACTTCATTTAAGTTCTGTTTTTTAGCTCCAAATTACGTCCTATAAATCAAAATAAGTAAAAAGTAGATTTTCGAACAAAAAGAGTGAAAATATGAAATTATAAAAAATAATGGTATAATAAACATAGATTATACTCATGAAATATAAATAGATGTACATCAAAACATGCATAAAAGTGTATATAATCTACACACATCATTTACTCGATGGACTTGGATACCTCGCTTAATTTTATCTTCCACGTCAATTAGTCTTCTTTACTTTGATCTATCTTCAATGGGAGTACCCCTCATTACTGAATCATCCCCAATCTAAAAAAAACTCGACTCCATCGAGTTAGAAGGTGAACTGACAAAGTGAGTTCGTCGACGCAACATATTAGTGTAAGGCATAGTCTAACCTCTTCAGCTGGATGAAGTACATTGTTGCTCCATTTCTTCTGATGATAAATTCAGCTAGATTTATTGATTAGTCTTGAGATATTAGTCCATTTTGATTCCATAAAATTTTTTTACCGATCATTAAAATAAATAAAAAATCAATATTCTTTAATTGCACGCGCTACCATCAATCTCTGAAAACCCTTTCCAATGAACCAGGAATCGATGAGTGCTTCGGGCGGAGATATCACTATCTGATAGTCTAATGCTCTCAATTTGATGAGATAGTATAGTGATGTTATTGATGGGAGTACGTGTCAGAATTGCACTGTAGGTACACGACCGGTAAGCAAATCAATAAACAATGAAGAGGACTCAAATGTTGCCCGATATGTGAGTAAGTCCTCAATATTGGAAATTAGACTAATGTTAAAATCAGCAGGTAATTAAGTCGACAACATATGCATTAGCCCCAAATTTTCACACAATTTGAAAGGGACAAGAGAAGAGAAGTAATCCTAAAATTGACTCATTTTAGAAAATCAATGTACTAAAATTGAGTCATGGCTCTGATTGGTACAAGTAATCCTAAGATAAAGTTTAAATGCAAATATGTTTCCAAGATTCATGGGGTATAGGCAGTGGCATGTACAATCCTATATTTTGCTTAGTGGTCTTTGCCATTTGACATTTACAACATTGTGATACAATTTCGGTAACATATCTTCTTAATGAGGGCCAGTAAAATATATCGAACACAAAGACAATTGTTTTATCTTTTCCCAGATGTCCAACTAGACCACCCACATGTAATTCCCAAATAAGAAAGTCTTTAAATGAAGTGTCTTTAAATAGATACCAATCTTTGATCACAAAGTCTATTAAATCATTTTGGACATTTTGAAAATTATTCTAAAATCAAGACAAATAGTATATGCATCGAGGTCATCAAACCCTACAATAGTTGTGTTCATGATATGCAATGTGGTGACAATACCACTTAGTGCATATGCTAGTTTGTTATCCACGCCAAAAGGATTTTTTTTTTAAAAAAAAAAACAAGAGGAACTTAACCCACCCAACATGTTTAGCATTTAATTTCTTTAGAGATTGAATAAAACTTAGCGCTTCATGGTCTGAATGGAAAACGAACTCATGGGATAGTAGATAATATTACCAATGTCGCGTGCAAGGCCTGAATATGACATAAACTCTTTGTCATAGGTGGAATAATGTTGGCGAGTCTCATTTAGTTTTTCACTAAATTAGAATGTAATCTGATGATCATGTGGTGGTTAAAGCTCCTAGCGTCTCAATTAATTCATCCTAGGATCAATACGGAGAAGGTAAATAATAGACGATTACTAATTTTTGGAATAATGACTAATACATAAGAGAGACATTTATCTTAGTTTTGTCGAGATTTGAATCTCCGATCTCATGATGACAACACCTCATGCGTTAACCATAATTACCATACATCTTGACTTAGTATGCCCCTTATACCTACTCTTGACACGTCGCATGTTACTACTGTAAACGGTTTGAAGAGGTCAGACATCTAAGAATAGGAGTCTTAGCCATCCTTTCTTTGATCCGTCTAAATGTTGTTGAAGCAAATTTGGTCTATTGAAACTTACTCAATTGTAAGGCAATTTGTAATGTGTGCCATGATGGTGCTGAAATCCTTAATAAAGTGACAATAGAAAGTTGCAAAACCATGAAAGCTTCGAGTCGCTTGAAGGGTCACGACTCTAGCCACTCTTGGATTATCCTAATCTTTTTTGGATATGTTGAAATGCTTTTTATAGGAAAAAAAAAACTAAACCGAGGAAGAGAACTTTGAGTTGTAGGAAAGAACACTTTTTCAAATTAACTAATAGTTTTTGATAAGATTTGATAAAATGACTTCGTGTCTTTTTTTTTTTTTTTTTTTTTCTTTTTTTTTTTTTGGATAATCTTTTCTTTAAATAAAAATTACAATACAATCTATTTTAGATAAAAAAAATTATTTACAATAATTATATAAATTATCGCTAATCTACTTTAGGTAAGAATATATATAGTCATTACTATTAATTTATTTTAGGTAAGAATATATACTGTTAATACACAGATTATGATAAATTAGATTTTTGAAATAACAGTCATAATTTCTTCCATGGAATATCAGCCATAATTTTTGCCATAATCTTAGCCATTGATATCTATAATCTCTGTCATAATCTTAGCCATTGATACCCCCCTCAAATTAATATTGTTATTGATATCCTCCCTCAAATTGATGTTGGATGATCAGAAAGCATCAATTTGGTAACTAGAAAATGATGCCGTTATCGTGAGATAGTGTAACGTCCGAAAATTCTCAAAATAATTATTAGAAATATCTTAGTATTTTTCTGGAATTTTAGGATATTTTTATGGAATTTTTAGATTAGCGGAAGTAGTAAAAATAAATAGAGAACAAAAATAGCCTACGCGAGAATTGAACCCGAGACCTATTGGGTCCAACGACTTATAGCGAACTCCAGTAACCAAGTGAATCCAGCAGGGACATGCTGAAAGAAAAGGGAGACAATTAAATTTATATTAGAGTTGGGCGAAATTACCCACTTAATCTAAATAGAGAATTAATAAGTGAAGAGTTATTTTAACGTAACTTTTCTCCTCCTCACCCTAACCTCACGCCGCCCCCTCCCTCTTCTCCTTCTTCTCTCGGCGCCAACCACAAGCACACCTAGGGTTCCGTCCCTAGGGCCATAGGAGTACTTTCCGGCGACGACTCCGACACGAGGACACTCCCCTCCGCGAGAGGAACGAATAGACGTGAGTAGATCGTCGAAGAGATCTCTCCTCCGGAAAGCCTAACGATTAGATTTGTAAGAAAATCCGAACAGGAGGTAAGAAATCCCTCACCTGCAGTATAAGTAGCTTCCGTATGAATTTTAAGCTTCAGTTTTGTAGTATGTAGACTTCCGGCACGGGGGATGCGAACTAGCGCATACCAGGTGTTCGAATAAATTGTTAGCACAGTTAAAATGCGACTTAGGCATTTTATTAGCTTAGACAAATGCAATAGAAGCATTTTTACAGCTTATATAGTCTTGCTACAGCTTTTATGGACTAGACGTCCAATGGGTGGGCTCCCACAGCCGCCTCTAGGTTTAGATAACCTAGTTCTGGATTTAGACAACCTAGTAAAAGCAAGACAAGAATTTATTAGCTTATATTCAGTATTTTATTTTCTTAGTGGCACTGTACTGGATTAGATATCCATTGGGTTGGACTCTCATAGTCGTCCCTAGGTTCAGCTAACCTAGTAAACCCTACTAGATTCGAAATTTGTAACCTCGGGTTTAGTTAGGGATGCGCGCACAGCAAGTACAGTTGCCGGGCCCAAACAGTAGCATGATTACTATTTTAACCTACTTATGAATATAGTTTTCAAACATCACAAAACAGTTATGTGAATTCAGTTCAGCTTTAGCATCATATTAGTATTAGCTTAGCTCAGTTTTATATCGGTGTAGCTTTCTGTTGATACAACATGATAGTTTATGATTAGCTCTATTGTTATGATCAGCTTTGCTTTTATGTGTTGTATGCCATGCCATGCTTAGCATATTCAGTATGTATTTCAAATAACATGTTTTAAAAACATAAATTGCATCGTATGCATGTTTTGTGAGGTAGATGGTTTCTTACTAAGCGTAAAGCTTACAGATACTCTTTCCTTATACTGCAGATAAAGGTAAAGGAAAGATGGACTAGAGGAGGCTGGAGGGCAATGCGATGAAGATGTGTGTGGATGGAACTTGGAATAAAGACCTTGGAGAAACTAGAAATACATCTGAAACTTTAGCATTTTATTAAGTTGTTACTTTCTTTATTTTCAGTTATTTTAATGTTATGAATCATGAAAGACCTGTTCAGTTTATTAGTGTTCATGCTTAGAATGTCAGTTAGTGTTATTAGAATGTTTCCGAGTCATCTTAGAACTTGTGTGTGTGATTGAGGCACGAAGCAGTGCTGAAATCAGACTTCTAGTACGAAATCAGAAACCCCAATCGATCGGCTGATCGATTGGAGGCTTCTCAATCGATCAGCCGATCGATTGAGAAGTTCGTACCATGAATAGTAAGCTCCTGGATCGATCAGCCGATCGATCCGGATGTCTTCTGTCGCGAACAGAAAGCCCTGGGATCGATCACTGGATCGATTGGCCAGTCTGGATCAATCAGCCGATCGATCCAGAATATGCCCCGAGCACAGTAGCGTGCTGAATCGATCACTGGATCGATCCAGCCTAAGTTCCGCATACAATAGCATGCTGAGTCGATCACTGGATCGATCAGACCATTCCAATCGATCCACCGATCGATTGGGAGGCCTGATAACAGCTGCAACCCCCTTAGTTCAGTTCTTTGACCACGGGGAAGGTAACATATGACATGAATAGTTTAGATTACACCCCTTAGCCCATATAGAATCAAGAAATGATAATAGTTAGCAAAGTTTTAATTAGTACAGCTTCCGCATCTAGACTTAGTAATGGTCAGGGACATAGCTTAGCACAGCATAATGTGACGGTTCGGCCTTACAGCTTAGTTAGTAGAAGGCGGGTCGTTACAGAGAGCCTTAGTAAATATATCAGCAGTCTGTTGAACAGTGATGATATGAGGTAGAGAAATGACATGAGCATCATATGTTTCACGAATAGAGTAACAATCTACTTTTATGTGCTTGGTGCGCTCGTGAAACACTGGGCTAGCTGTAATTTGGATAGCATTAGTATTATCCGCATGAAGTGGAGTAGGTTTCATTTGAGGAAACCCAAGCTCACCCAACAGCCCTTGAAGCCAAACAATCTCAGAACATGCAGAGGACATAACACGATATTCAGACTCAGTGGAGGATTTAGACACCCGATCTTGTTTCTTGCTTTTCCAAGAGACAAGAGAGTTGCCAATAAACATGCATCAACCAGTAATGGAACGTCGAGTATCAGAATAACCAGCTCAGTCAATATCACTATATGCAACCAAGTGAATAGGAGAATCCATAGGAAAGAAAAGACCTCAAGTAGAAGTGCCTTGCTAGCGAATAATGCGACGAACAACAACCAAGTGAAGGTGCCGAGGGGCCTGCATAAATTGAGTAACTTGTTGGACATCAAAAGAAATGTCAGGCCGAGTAATAGTTAGATAATTCAAGCTCCCCACTAAACATCTATATAAGGAGGGATCAGGAAGAAAATCACCCTCATCACGATGATATTTAACATTCACTTCTAAGAGAGTATCAACAGATTAACCATCTCGAAGACCTGTCAATGTAATTATCTCCTGATTTATGCTAATTTAAGAAAATAGTAGAGTTTATTTCAAGGCCTAAAAAGTAATGTAAAGGACCTAGGTCCTTCATATGAAAAGAGCTTTGAAGGCGTTGTTAAAGTTGAGAAATCAAATCAGAATCAGTCCCTGTAATAATAATATCGTCAACATATACTAGGAGTAAATCAATTTCTTTAGCAGTCTTGCAAAGCAACAAAGATGAATCATATTAACTCTGGACAAAAGAGAAGCGAACAAGCGTGGATCGCAACTTATCAAACCAAGCACGTGGAACCTGTTTTAAACCATAGAGTGACTTTTTTAGTTTACAAACATCAGAAGAGGGTATAGAAAATAATTCTGGTGGTGGAGTTATATAAATCACTTCCTTAAGATCCCCATGTAAAAAGATATTCTTAACATCTATCTGTTATAATGACCAGCTCTTAGAAGCAGCGATAGCTAGAACAAGTCACACTGTTGTCATTTTTGCTACTGGTGCAAATGTCTCATCATAATCAACTCCATACTCTTGTCGATTTCTGAGTGCCACCAACCTTGCTTTGTATCGATCAAGTGAGCCATCAGATCTTAATTTAATAGAATATACCTATTTACAACTAATAGATTTAATACTATAGGACAAGGAACAATATCCCAAGTATGGTTCTCTTGAAGAGCTTGAAGTTCCTCTTGCATAGCTTTCTCCCAACATACATGTTTAGTGGCCTAAGAATAAGAGGTAGGAACTGTAATATCAGGTAAAATAGAAGAAAAATCATACCAATCAGGAGGACGACTGATACTATTAGATCTTCGAGGAGCCACTGAAGTGGGCACTGGATCAGGGTTAGGAAGGATTTGCGATGATGGGGTTTGTCATCGTTGATAGACAAAACCAAGTTTAAAACGCTCAATGGAGGAAGATATATCATCAAAGCTAGGAAGAAGAATGCCATTTGAAGGGAGATCTTGCTGCCGAAAATAGTACTCATGTTCAAAGCAAATCACATTTCTAGAAACACGCAGTCGATTAGTGGCAGCATCATAACACAAAAATCCTTTGTGAGTAGTGTTATATCCCATAAATGCACATCTTACTGATTGAGCTATAAGCTTGTGGCGTTCATGTGGAGGAAAGTGAACAAAACAAGCACATCCAAAAGTGTGAAGCATATGATAATCAGGCTGTATGCCAAAAAGATGAAAGTAAGGAGAATCAAAATTTAATTGTTGAGATGATAATCGATTAATTAGATAAACTGCAGTCGACAGAGCTTCCACCCAAAATCTAGGCGGAATTGATGTCTCTAAGAGTAAAGTATGAACCATATCCAGCAAGTGATGGTTCTTCCGTTTAGCCACCCCATTCTGTTGAGGGGTATAAGGGTGTAATCATTGAGATATAATGCCTTTCTGTTATAGGAAAGCTTGGAAATCATGTGACATATACTCACCACTATTATCAGACTGTAAAACCTTAATGGAGGTGGAAAATTGAGTCTCAATATAAGCCATAAAAATTTTAAAAACAATTAACACTTCAACTTTAATACGCAGAAAATATATCCATGTGAAACGACTATAGTCATCAATGAATGTCATGAAATATTTATACTACGCATGTGAAATAATGGGAGTAACACCCCAAACATCACTATGTATAATCTCAAGACATGTATTAGCACGAGTACCATAAGTAGGAAGAGGTAGCACTTTACTCTTTCCTAGTTTACAAATAGAGAAATTAAGAGAGAAATTATTAGAACACTGATTTTTGTTGCCAAGAAAACCATGCTTCATCAAATGAGACAATATCACATTATTTGGATGGCCTAATCATTTATGCCAAATGTCAGCCTTATTTTCAACAATAATAGAAGACAAAGTTCTAAGAATACTAAATTACAATGGAAATAATTTGCCCACTTTAGGCCCCCTCACGATCACCTTCCCTGACCTCTGATCCTGCACAAGACAACCACGGCAAGAGAAATTTACATCACAGTTATTATCCACCAACTGCCCAACAGAAATTAAACTAGTAGACAATCCAGGAGAGACAAATACATGATGAAAGGAAGGTCCAATATCACCAATGGCTATAATTGAAAGATTACTACCATTAGCAATCTGAATATTTTATTTACCAGTATACTTTTGAAGATTATGTAGCCAATTAGGTGATCCAGTCATATGATTTGATGCCCCAGAATCAACAAACCAAGGAGAAGAAACAATCTTACCCTGACCATGAAGTCCAAAAGTAGAAAATGTTGTGATGATTATCTGTTGAACCATTTCTGGAGTAGCAAAAGATTGATTTGTGCCAGCAATTGTGGCTATAGAATTGATAATGGTAGGATATGAGATAGCAGCCTGAAAAACTTGGCCTCGTCGATTTTCTGGGCGTGTAGGACATTGCTTGATAATATGTCCATTCTGTTTACAATAATTGCAAAATTTCTTACCATAATTGCGAGCAATATGCCCGAACTCTTTGCAACTATAGCACTGCATTTGTCCCTTTCCTCAGTTCTTCATTTGTCCCACATAAGCAACATTAACAAACTCAGATATCTCCTTGGATGAACCTAGAACAACTTGTGTAGCCATTCTTTGTTCTTCTCGCAACAATTCTCCAAAACATATATCCAAGGAAGGGACAGGATTTCTATTCAGTAATCCAACCCGTGCAACTTCAAATGTTGGCATTAGTTTCATCAAAAATTGATCATGTCTACTATCTTCATGAATTGCTTGAAGGTTGGCTAAAGCCTCTTTAGGTACCTTTAAATAGATAAGACCAGAATATTCGCTCCATAGATTAATAAATCCAGAATAATACTATTCAATAGGGAGATTACCTTAACTAAAGTTACCAATCTCAAGTTCTAGTTAAAATTGTCTTGCAGTGTTATCTTGATGATATATGTGTTGCAGATAATCCCACATCTCCTTAGCCATACTAAAGGAACGTAAATTGTTCACCATATGAGATTCAATAGAACCTAAAATCCAAGAGATGATTCGAGCATCCTTTTCCTCCCATTAACTAAGTTCTGTACCTTCTTTAGAAGCAGGAGTACACCCGTCAATGTGATTCCAAAGCTCCTTCCCTTTCAGAAACATTTTGAACTGAAATTCCCAAGCTGCATAATTCTTTCCTGTGAATTTGATAGCCAAAGTCTCTGTAGACATTCTTCCAAGAAAATTCTCAGTAGACATTCTTCCAAATAAAATAAAATCTCAAAGCTAAAGTTAATTGTTGATCAGAAATTAATCAACCCAAAAAAATGACAGCAAACTAGAAAACTTTATTAACTCAGAAGTAAAAAGAAATTGACAGAGATTCGAAGATTCAGTTACGAATTTCAAAACCTCGCTCTGATACCATGATAAGATTTGATAAAATGGCTTTGTGCCTCTTTCTTTGACGATCTCTTCTTTAAATAAGAATTACAATGCAATCTATTTTAGACAAGAAATTATTTATGATAATTACATTAATTACCACTAATCTACTTTAGGTAAGAATATATATAGTCATTATTGGTAATCTATTTTAGGTAAGAATATATATTGCTAATACATAGATTATGGTAAATTAGATTTTGAAATATCAGCCATAATTTCTGCCATGAAATATCAACCATAATTTCTATCATAATCTTAGCCATTGATAGTTTTTCGGTCCTAAGGGTCTCAAAGATGAGACAAATGTGCTTTAAGTGGTTGTTGCAAGTTGCACTATAAATTAAAATGTCATTAAAATAGACCACTAGGAATTTTCCTATGGAAGATTTTGAGACTTGATTCATTAGCCTCATGTAAGTATTGGAATCCCAAGGTTATTTTGATGTGATCAAATAAGTTAACTTAGGTTATGTTGGTTTTGATCCCTGTGTCTAAGTATACAGGAGCTTAGGAGCACAAGAAGTCGAGCGGAAGACGTGGCCAGCGAGAAGGATGACACAGGAGAGAGTCGACGAGCTCGGTGCATCTAAGGGATGAGGTACCGTGGAAAAGTACACCGGTGGACGAGAAGAACGTACGCGATGTTCGAGGGAAGAGAAGCTAGAGAAGGCCGAAATTGGGTTCGGGTGAGTCATATTTTGGTTGGCCGAAATCACCCAAGCGAGCAGAGCCGGAGCGTAAGATCCGAACTGAGGCGAGCAGCACCGGAGCAGAGGGCCCAGACTGAAAAAATCAACGAGGTTGACTTTGAGGGTCCGGGCGCCCGGAACCCAACTTTTATCATCATCGACATGGACCTTGACGTTGCGTCGGGGATAGAAATCTATCCCACTCTAGGCGCCTGGAAGGGTTCCAGGCGCCCCGACCAAGGCTATAAATACAGCCTTGGTCCAGAAGCTTTACAACAACAAGCAATTTGAGTTCTAACACTTGTGCGCTTCACTTTGTTAGTTTAGCTTCATCTTTTTATGTTTTCACTGTTGTAAGAGGCTTCTCTGCCTGAAGGAGATACTTAGTGTGATTCATAACCAAGTAAAATCTGTGAGCCTCATTTTTAATTTATTTCTTTATTTTATTTTATGTAAGTGTTCCTTTAAGTCCGAGAAGGATTCGTTTTTGATTTTGTGCAGGGATATTCAACCCCCCCTTCTAGCCGGCCAACGGGTCACAACAGTAAGTACTAGGGGCAGTTGAAAACCCAAAAGGCATGACTAACCATTCATATAACTCATCTTATGTATTAAAGGTAGTTTTCTATTCATCCTATGTCCTAATTCTAAAGATAGTCATTATTTGACCATTTGACATAGTCAGGGATGAGTGATCCTTGTTGAATAAGTGAATGGAGAAGAAATGGAACAGGAAAGAGGCTCCATTGTGAATAGGACTTTAGTCCCATAATGGAAGTTTCAAGGGATTTTTGTTGGTTATATTAATTCACATACATTGAGGATGTGAACAAATGTATGGGGAGAGGCTCTCTCTCACGCGTGGATGCGCAGGGGGGTGCAAATTCAGGGCCTGGATTGCACTAAACCAAGTTGACTCGTGTGCGAGCGTGACCTGTGCACACGAATGTCAGAGCGATCGGGGCAAAATTTACCCAAGTGGAGCAACCAATATTTTGCCACGTAGAGTAATAATGAGTGAAACGATGGTCGTTTCACTGCTCGGCTAATAATGACCATTAAGATCATTAACTCTGGCCATTGATCCGAGCTCCTATATAAGAAGGCTCCGATCATAGGCAGATAATACACAGCAAAGCAAAGGCTCTCTATTTTTCTTCCACCTCCTCTGTTGTGCATCTCCTGCTCGGCGGAGTGCCCGTGGTAGCATTCGGGTACCACTTAGCTCGCCGTGACCACCAATGCTTGGTCGGATTCACGGTCGGTCGTTGTATCCTGGGAAACAGACGACCCTTGTCAGCCTCAAAGCACACCCGGAGGTGGGCGAATTTGTTTCAAGGAAACTGCGACTCGTAGACCTCGATTAGCTCGCCTGGTCGGTTTCTTTGTCAGATCGACAGACTTCTCTGCCCGCTCGGGATCTTCGCCCTGCCTGCCAGCTCGTCCGGTCGGCCAGTCTCTTTGGCAGCCCGACCTGTCTGCTTCACTCGGCCTATCTGCTCGACCCGGCCGACCTCTTTGACAACCCGACTTGTCTGCTTCACTCGACCTATCTGCTCGACCCGGCCGACCTCTTTGACAGCCCAACCTGTCTGCTTTGACCGGTCTGTCTGCTCGACCCGACCGACCTCTCTGACACCTCGACCTGTCTGCTTCGACCGGTCTATCTGCTCGACCCGACCGACCTCTCTGACAGCCCGACCTGTCTGCCGTCACGTCTGTCTGCTCGACTCGACCGGCCTCTCTTGCTCGGCCTGACTATCTCTTCCGACCGGCCTCTCCTGTTAGGCATGTCTGCCTCGTTGATCGACCTCTTTGCTCGGACACTCTGCTCACTCAGTCACTCTAAGGTTGACACTTGGATAAAAATCAACCCTTGTCGATAACCTGAGATCATCTGATCAGGTCAGCTTAACTATAAGTTGAATTTAAATTCTGTATAATTTTTAAGTTCAACTAAGTCCCCTAAAAATCTCCAGCAACAAATTGTTTGTATTCCAACAATCTTGAAACAGAGTCACTTCTATTGAGATGGCCACGGAACGAAATGTTGAAGTGCAACAGACTCAACACGTGCAGGTCCCCCTCTACCTCGATTGGAACTATGTCAATCAGTCATGGGGAAAAGCCAGAGAAGTTCAGTGGACTGAACTTTAAGTGGTGGTAGCAAAAGATGCTCTTCTACCTGACCACACTCAATCTGGCTTGGTTCTTGACCGAGGACCCTCCCAAGCGTGTTGAGGATGCTGATGCGCAAACCATCAGTACAGTGGAGGCATGGACTCATTCTTAGTTTCTTTGCCGAAACTATATCCTCAACTGCCTTGCTGACTCACTGTACGCTGTGTATAACATGAAGAGAACGGCTAAGGAGCTGTGGGAGTCCCTGGACAAGAAATACAAGATGGAGGATGCAGGGGCAAAGAAGTTCATCGTGGGCCGATTCCTGGACTACAAGATGGTTGACTCCAAGAAGATGATCAGTCTAGTTCAGGAGCTTCAGGTGATCTTGCACGAGATCCACACAGAAGGGATGGTTCTGAGTGTAACCTTCCAAGTGGCCGCTATCATTGAAAAACTGCATCCCGGCTGGAAGGACTTCAAGAACTACCTGAAGCACAAGCGGAAGGAGATGTTCGACTTCACATCGAAGAAGACAACAAGAGTTCGGAGAGAAAGCTGTTCTCTCAGGCTACTGTGAAAGCCAATGTCGTCAAGCATGGTCAAATCTCGAAACGGAAGAACCTCAAATCTTCCAAGATGGGACCCAGAGGAGGCATCAGCAAGAAGAAATTCTCTAGGAAGTGCTTCAACTATAACAAAGTGGGTCACAAATCTTCGAAGTGTAGAAAGCCGAAGAAGAAGCAAGAGGCTAACCTGAACGAGGGACCAAAAATGGACGACCTCTGCGTTGTGGTCTCTGAGTTGAACCTAATCGGTTCAAACCCGCGGTAAGGGTGGATCGATACTGGAGCCACCAGACATGTGTGCTGTAACAAGGAGCTGCTCCACAACTTCGAAGAAGTTACTGGAGGCAAACTGTTCATGGGGAACTCAGGAACCATGGACATCATGGGCCAAGGAAAGTGGTGTTGAAGATGACCTCGGCCAAGGATCTCACTCTGAATAATGTGTTGTATGTTCCAGATATTCGAAAGAATCTAGTATCCGAATCACTGTTAAGCAAGCATGACTTTCACATTGTTTTTGAGTCGGATAGAGTTATATTGTCCAAGAATGGAATGTTTGTAGGAAGGGACTATGTATCTGATGGGTATTCAAGCTCAATGTAATGGCTATTAGGCCCAAGATAAATAAAAATGAAAGCTCTTCTACTTATATGCTTGGGTCTTCGTGTTTGTGGCATGGTAGACTAGGACATGTTAACTACGATGTGTTGCGTAGATTAATAAACATGCAAAGCATACCTACATTCCACCTTGACCCAAAACACAAGTGTGAGATTTGTGTTGAAGCGAAAATGACAAGGTCATCCTTTCAACATATTGAACGAAGTAACGAACCACTTGACCTAATCCACACTGATGTGTGCGACCTAAAAGGTACGACAACGCATGGTGGTAATAAATACTTCATCACTTTTGTTGATGATGACATAAAATACTGTTATGTGTATCTTATCAAAAGTAAGGATGAAGTTATAGAGAAATTTGCTCTCTATAAGAATGAGGTTGAAAACCAGCTTAATAGAAAGATTAAGGTGGTTCGAAGTGACCGAGGCAGTGAATATGTGTCACCGTTCGCTAAGTTGTATGCTGAACATGGGATCAGACATGAAACAACAGCTCCTTATACTCCTTAGCCAAATGAAGTTGCTGAGCGAAAGAATCGAACTCTAAAAGAGATCATGAATGCTCTTCTATTGAGCTCTGGATTGGCATATTCCATGTGGGGGGAAGCTGTGTTAACAGCTAATTACCTTTTAAATAAGGTACCCCGGAAGAAAATAGATAAGAGCTCTTATGAGTTATGGAATGGAAGACAACCGTCCTATAAATATTTACGAATGTGGGGGTGTCTTGCCAAAGTGTTGGTGCCTGATCCGAAAAGGATTAAGATAGGACCAAAGACTGTTGATTGTATATTTATTGGATATGCACATAACAACAGTGCTTATCGATTTTGTGTGTATGAATCACACATACCGGAGATACACAAAAACTCGATAATCGAATCGAGAAATACCTCGTTCTTCGAGCATGTGTTTCCGTATAAGACCCGAGAGGATGCTAGCTCAACGAGCATATAAAACACAAGGCGAAGAAGATGATGTTGAACCAGTTGAGGTTGAGCTTAGACGGAGTAAAAGAGCTCGGGTAGAAAAATCCTACGGATTGAATTTTATCACTTTTATGTTGGAAAGTGAGCCCCGGAGTTACTCAGAAGCAGTAAGCTCATCTGATGGACCTCACTGGAGATAGATAATTGCATCTAAGATAGAATCTATCTTGCAAAATCACACATGGGAACTCGTGGATCTTCCTCCGGGAAGTAAACCACTAAGTTGCAAGTGGATCTTCAAGAAGAAAATAAAATCATATGGCACAATCGATAAATACAAGGCCGGATTGGTAATCAAAGGATACCGACAACGAGAATGCTTTGATTACTTCGATACAAACTCTCCGGTGTCAAGAATAACTTCCATTAGAGTATTACTGGCGATTGCTGCTCTATGGAATCTTGAAATACATCAAATGGATGTAAAGACAGTCTTTCTAAATGAAGATTTAAAAGAAAAAATCTATATGGACCAACCTGAGGGATTTTCTATGCCAAGACAGAAAAACAAGATCTGTAGATTGGTGAAATCATTATATGGCTTGAAATAAGCACCAAAGCAGTGACATAAGAAATTTGATAATGCCATGAAGGAATGTAGATTCAAGATCAATGAATGTGATAAATGTATCTACATGAGAGCTACAGAGAGTGACTATATCATTTTGTGCCTCTATGTAGATGACATACTTATCATTGAGAGTAATGATAAGATAATCAAATCCACTAAAGATATGTTAAACTCAAGATTTCATATGAAAGACATGAGCCTAGCTGATGTGATTCTAGGAATCAAAATTTTTAGAATGACAGAAGGACTTGTTCTTAGTCAACCCCATTACGTGGACAAGATTCTTGAGAAATTCACCAAGGGTGATACTGCGTTGGCACGAACGCCGATAGATACGAGTCAACATCTATCGAAAAATTGAGGTGAAAGTATCTCGCAGATAGAATACTCTCGAGTGATTGGAAGTCTAATGTACTTGATGAGTTGTACACAACTAGACTTGGCCTACGCAGTAAGCAAACTGAGTAGATACACGAGTAATCCCGGTGTTGAGCATTGGAAAGGGATAACAAGAGTACTGAGGTACTTGAGGTATACTCATGAATATGAACTGCACTATACAAGATATCCTGCTGTGATCGAAGGATACAATGATGTAAGTTGGATATTTGATATAAAAGACTCTAAGTCTACGAGTGGGTATGTCTTCACTCTAGCAAGTGCAGCCATTTCCTGGAAATCTTCTAAGCAAACCGTAATAACCAGATCCACGATGGAATCTGAGTTTGTAGCTCTTGATAAATGTGGTGAAGAGGCTGAATTACTACGATAATTCTTAGAAGATATTCCACGATGGTCGAAACCTATGCCGACAATTTGCATACATTACGATAGTCAATCAGCAATCGGTCGAGCACAGAGCCATCTGTATAATGGTAAGTATAGACATATATGTCGTAGACATAATATCATTAGACAACTACTCTCAACTGGAGTTATCACTGTTGACTATGTGAAGTCAAAAGATAACCTAACGGATCCGCTAACCAAGGGGTTAAATCAAGAGTTAGTTGCAAGCTCATCATGAGGAATGGGTTTAATGTCGTTGTCAACGATCAGTGCAGAGGACACTCAACCTATGCTGACTAGAGATCCCAAGAACTAGGTTCAAAGGGACAGCTAATCTGCACTGACTAGACACACTGTGGGGAATAGTCCAATAAAACAGTGATTAGACCAGGGTAAGTTGATGGACTTTTAATGATCAAGAAGAGTAGATGGCAACTCTTGAGGGATCACTTATGTGAGAAAGAAGTGGGGCCGCTTCGAAGAGAATTGGAGGCATAATTCTTAGAGCTTCTCACAGAACCAGGCGTGTTCATGGCCAATAATGAACACACTCATGAGAACTGAGTTGTATCAGGGAGAGTCTTGGGTGAGATTTGTCACTGCTTACACAGACGGTAGTATGGTTCAAGGACATCGTGTCTACTATCAGCCAGTAAGCAACCAAATCTTCACAAGGGAAGGTTCAAAGGGTAAAACCTACCTATCCTATACTTGACTCAACTGCTGAATGTTATCACTTACCCTATCTTCATTCATGTGGAGGATTGTTGAATAAGTGAATGGAGAAGAAATGGAAGAGGAAAGAGGCAGATAATACATAACAAGCAAAGCAAAGGCTCTCCATTTTTCTTCCTCCTCCTCTGTCGTGCATCTCCTGCTCGGCGGAGTGCCCGTGGTAGCATTCGGGTACCACTCAGCTCACCGTGACCACCAGTGCTTGGTTGGATTCACGATCGGTCGTTGTATCCTGGGAAACAAACGACCCTTGTAAGCCTTGAAGTACAGCCGGAGGTGGGCGAATCTGTTTCAAGGAAACTGCTACTCGCAGACCTCGGTCAACTCGCCCGGTCGATCTCTTTGTCAGACCGATAGACTTCTCTGCCCGCTCGAGATCTTCGCCCAGCTTCTCAGCTCGTCCGGTCGGCCAGTCTCTTTGGCAGCCCGACCTGTCTGCTTCACTCGGCCTGTCTGCTCGACTCGGCCGACCTCTCTGACAGCCCGACCTGTCTGCTTCACTCGGCCTGTCTGCTCGACTTGACCGACCTCTTTGACAGCCCGACCTATCTGCTTCGACCGGTCTGTCTGCTCAACCCGACCGACCTCTTTGATAGCTCGACCTATCTGCCGCCCGGTCTGTCTGCTCGACCCGACCGGCCTCTCTTGCTCGGCCTGTCTGTCTCATCCGACCGGCCTCTCCTGTTAGGCCTGTCTGCCTCGTCGACCGGCCTCTTTGCTTGGACTCTCTGCTCACTCAGTCACTCTGAGGTTGACACTTGGATAAAAATTAGCCCCTGCTGGCAGCCTGAGATCATCTGCTCAGGTCAGCTCAACTGTAAGTTGAATTTAAATTCTATGTAATTTTTAAATTCAACTAAGTCCCCTAAAAATCTCCGACGACAGATTGTTTGTATTCCAACACTCCTATATAAGGAGGCGAGATGTTCAATAGAAGTAGGGTGAAAGCTATAGTATAGGAAAAATGATCTCTGTCCACCTTTGTTCCCTCACCATTTTTCTCTCTATTGTGCATTTGCTCAGTAGATTCACTCGTGATAGCATTCAGATATTATCTCAGTTCACTACGACTAACAGTGCTTGATAGAGATTCGTAGTTTTTTATTGTATCATGGGAAACAAACGATTCACAACAACCTCGACACAGTCGAAGGTGAGACGAATATATTTTTTTTAAAAAAAAAGATAAATTCGCTGTCTTAGCGACCTCCCTAATGTTAGTCCCACAGATATGGAAGAAGGTAAATGCAGGTACACAGGCCATAGACGCATGGTGGGATAAACCTTAGGTCGTCAGTTCTTGAGAATCAATCATGCGTCTTTGGCATTCAGCACTCGGCAATTGGTAGTCGACAATCGAGTATACAAGACATCCTAGTTTTCCAATTAGCTCGGCCATTATCCCAAATAATTCTTTCTTCCTTATTTGAAAACCTAAGATTATCAATTGAAGTCAACCCAACAGATAAATTTAAATTTAATTTTATAAATTAAGGATTTTTTCCCTCTATCTCCAACTATAAGATTGTCTAACACATTCTCCGAGAGCTATCCTTTTTTAGATCCAATAAGCAGGGGCATCACACGAACTCATCTTTTATCTAATAAAATCTTTTTGTAAGAGTTCTTCAACTTGCCTATTCAACTCAACACACTCTCAAGGATTCAGAGGATAATGTGGGAGGTTGGGTAATTGTGACCATGGGATTAAATCAATAGAGTATTGAGCATGCGCAGAGGCAGGAGTTTATTGGGTAATTCATCACCAGTTTTATCATTGAACTTATTTAATATCTCTTTTACTTTAGAGGAAAGTTTTTTTGGTGAATCTTTAGAGTCAACTGTGAGGTTTTGGGTTACAAATGCTGCCATCACTCCTGATATTCCTTTCATTCTCTCTCAAATTGAGATTGTGTGAGCAAGTGAAGAGGTTAGTTTGGTTGTCAGCTTAGGTTTAGACTCTAGTTTTTAGGCTTGGCTAGGTATAGTTGAATATTTTGATTATTATGCTTAAATAAATAGGTGTTTTCACGTCCGTAGTGAGTGACAGAGAGATCATAAAGCCAGGGTGACTAAGAAAGACATGAGCTACACTCATAGGAAGAACGTCACGCCATTTATTATCCTTATATATGCACCCCCATCTTAATATAAGGATGGATCCTTTGAGTTCGTAATTTACGGGTCAGAAGATGATTTATTATATGGATTGATCCATTTTAATAGACCATACTTATTAAATAGATAAGGTCATTATAATCTATCAATCAAAGACAGTAAACTATCTTCTGATCTACAAATTGTGGATCAAAAAATCCCATCTCTCTCAATATGAACTAAACACCCTTGTGTCGTAGGAAGGCAAGTCTGCCCATGTGATAGTTAAAACATTGAATGTTAAAATTTTCTATGTTTTTTTATCAATTCTTATTGAAAAAGAAATTACAAATTGCATTAACTCAAACATGAAGAATATAATACGTGTGAGATCCTAATCTTTTGTTTTTTTTATAGTTTGAGGACATGATCTACTTTTAAAATAATAGAAAAACTCAAAATTTTCTAATAAAAACCTAATAGAGATTTTTTTAAAAAAAAAAACTAAACAACTTTTTGAAAAGTTCCAACTAATTATAAAAAAATTAACGATAACTTTTAATAATTAAATTCTTGAGGGTGTCACTCTCATACGAGCTTAAATTAAGATTATGGGGATGAAACGACCTCTTCTAATAGATGGAGAAAAAGCTTGGAACCAAATACGCAATTTATTTCCAATTGTTTCCGAGTTGTAATCAATCGGCTCTAATAAAACAAAAATCCAAAATGGAGTGGTAGGAAAGGTTCGACACAATAGGAAATCTAAAATGGAGTTCCATTTGTGATTCTGAATTTAATTTCTAAATAACATAATAGGTTGTTAGGAAAAGTTTGACACTTGTACAAAATTTTTGTACAGTGAAACCGGTACGATATTCCTAGGATTAATCAACAATATCAACCATAATTTCTACATAATCTTAGCCATTGATAGTTTTCCGGTCCTAAGGGTCTCAAAGATGAGATGAATGTACTTTAAGTGGTTGTTGCAAGTTGCACTATAAATTAAAATGTCATTAAAATATACCACTAGGAATTTTCCTATGGAAGATTTCAAGACTTGATTCATTAGCCTCATGTAAGTGTTGGAACCCCAAGGTTCACTGGCGAAGGCAGGGGGCGCGAGGGGGTGCAGAAGCACCCCCTTGCTTTTGAAGAAAAAAATAATTATGATTAAAAAATTAAGGGTATAATTATAATTGTTTAAAATTATTGGACTTTTTCACAAAAATGTCATTAAAAACACCTTTTTCCCTTTTCTTGTTTCGATCTTTTTTTTTGCCACAGTAAAGATCTTTTTTCTGCCACAGCAAACTTCGTTTTCTTTTTCATCAGCCGCCGAACCCTTTTTTTCCAAGCTAATCCTTTCTAATTTCTTCTTTAAACCAAAAACCTTAATCACATTAAGAGATCTCATTATTTCCCCCTCTCCAGTCTCCTCAAACCGTTGCCCTCATCTTTATCGTCTCTTCACTTAGTCGACGCCTCACGCCAGTGACACCACTACTGTTCACGATTAGCCTGTTCCGTCGACGTCGCTGCCAGCCTGCCACTATCGACGCCGCTGCCATTGTGCTCCGCTGGTGATTCTCCACAACAAGCAAAATCTCTTCAATTTTAGGTGAATCTTGTTCCTTATTTCATCTAATTTCTAATTTCATGATTTATACTTGGTAGTGCATTAATTGTTATATTGATTGCATAAATTAATAATTTTGAGAAATTGACATAGGTTATGAAGAAATTTTTAAAACGAAGTATTGAGTCTTCTAAGAATTCTATGGAAGAAAATAGTAAGAAAAAATATTCTCGTGTTGAATTCAACCCGGATGATGTTGTTAGTGACCCAAGGCTACGCAAACCAATTAATGAATTTGATATTTCTATTAGAGATCAGATTCGAAGAGAATATTTAATTAGAGGACCTTGTCAACCATTTGGTCATAGTTATCCCCAAAGACAATTTGGTAAAGAGCATAGAAGTTTCCAAGTTGCTTGGTTTAAAAAATTTTCATGGTTAGAGTATAGCATATCAAAAGATGCATCTTTTTGTTTTTGGTGTTATCTCTTTAAAAATTCTCATAGAGGATGTCGAGTTGGAGATGAGGCATTTACTAATTCAGGGATGACTAATTGGAGAAAAGCAATGGAAGTATTTAATACGCATGTTGGTGGTGTAGCTAGTGCTCACAATGATGCGAGAACACAACTTGAGGCTTTTAAAAATCAACGACAAAGTGTGTCACATTTGCTACAAGCACAGGGGCGTGAAATGGAGGTTGCATATCGCACTCAATTAACGGCAACTTTAGATGTTACACACTTTCTTTTGAAACAAGGTTTGCCTTTCCGTGGACATGACGAGTCATTGAATTCTTCAAATAAAGGTAACTTTCTTGAATTGATTGAGTGGTCTGCTATTTCTTTAAAGAAGGCTATTGATGAATTGTTTGCAAAACATAAGTTGTCATTATCAAGATTGAGAGGTCAAGGATACGATGGAGCTTCAAATATGCGAGGTGAGTATAATGGATTGAAGGCTTTTATATTGAAGGAAAATTCATCTGCAAGGTATGTCCATTGTTTTGCTCACCAACTTCAACTAGTTGTTGTTGCAGTTGCTAAAAGCAATCAAATTGTGAGTGATTTCTTCCAATATGTTACTATGATTGTGAATATTACTGGTGCTTCATGCAAAAGAAAAGATAAGTTTAGACAACTTGAACATGATAGACTTGTAGAATGTTTGGAGAAAGGAGATATTATTAGTGGCAAAGGAAAAAAATCAGGAAATCAGTTTAAAACGACCAGGGGATACTCGTTGGGCTTCACATTACATGACTATTATCCGTTTGATGTCTACGTGGACTTCTGTTTTACAAGTGCTTGAAAATGTGTATGATGATTGTACTAATGATGATAATAGTGGTATCGCCACCAGTTTAATTGATAAGATGGAGAGTTATGAATTTGTGTTTGTGATGCATTTGATGAAATCTTTATTGGGAATCACAAATGAATTGTCACTTGCCTTACAACAAAAGGATCAAAACATTGTACTGGCTGTCAGTTTGATCAAGACAATGAAAGTTCGATTACAAAAATTGAGAGAGGAAGGATGGGAGAATTTTTTGGACGTCGTCAACAAATTTTGTAGTAACCATATGATCCCAGTACCGAATATGGAAGAAAATATGAGAACTCGTGGTCGCAGCAGACGTAATGGACAAATGATTACTAATTTTCATCACTATCGTGTTGAAATTTTTTATCAGGTATTATTTTTAAATATTTTTTTGAATTTTAATTTTCTAATAATGTTTTTTATTCATTTTTTACTGTTACAATATTAGGTTCTTGATATGATGGTTCAAGAGATGAGTAATCGGTTTTCAGAATCAAGTACGGAGGTACTTACTTGCATTGCTTGCTTAGATCCAAAGGACTCTTTTTCTCAATTTGATATTGGTAAGCTACTCCACCTTGCTGAACTTTATCCAGAGGACTTTTCATTGACTGATCGTGCAATACTTGAGGACCAACTTGAGACTTACATTCAAAATGTACGAGGTGAATTTTCTATGATTGAAGATTTGGGAAGTCTTGCTAAAAAGATGGTTGAAACGGGGAAGAATACAATATTTCCATTGGTATATCGTTTGATCGAGTTAGCATTAGTTTTACCAGTTGCAACTGCTTCTGTTGAAAGAGTTTTTTCTGCGATGAAAATTATCAAGACTGATTTGCGTAATAGGATGGGGATGAGTGGATGAATGACAGTTTGGTAGTATACATCGAGAAGGACATTTTTGCTACAATTGAAAATGAACAAATTTTACAACATTTTCAACAGATGAGCACTCGTAGGATCCAGTTGCCTCCTCTTGTTTGTATGTCTAGATCTGATGCTGGTGGTTCAAGTATTAAAAAATAATTACTTTATTGGTATGCACATATTTTTATATCTGTATTTAGTACTGTTATCTTTTAATATATTTATTTGATAGTAAGAAATTTTTTTAGTCTTTCTTTAAGCACCCTTCTAAATGTTTCTCTGGATCAGCCACTGCCAAGGTTATTTTGATGTGATCAAACAAATTAAGTTAGGTCATGTTGATGTTGATCTCTGTGTCTAAGTGTGCAGGAGCTTAGGAGCATAGGAAGTCGAGTGGAAGATGCGGTCAGCGAGAAGGACGATACGGGAGAGAGCCGACGGGCTCGGTGCGTCTGAGGGACGAGTTGCCGCGGAAAAGTACACCGGTGGACGAGAAGAACGTACGCGACGTTCGAGGGACGAGAAGCCGGAGCGGAAGTCTGCTCGAGGAGAATGCCGAAATTGGGTTCGGGTGAGCCTTATTTTGGATGGCCGAAATCACCCAAGCTAGCAGAGTCGGAGTGTAAGATCTGGACCGAGGCGAGCAACACTGGAGCAGAGGGCCCAGACCGAAAAAGTCAACAAGGTTGACTTTGAGGGTCCAGGTGCCTGGAACCCAACTTTTATCATCATCGACGTGGACGTTGACCGTTGCGTCGGGGATAGAAATCTATCCCACACTAGGCGCTTGGAACCCTTCCAGGCGCCCCGACCAAGGCTATAAATACAGCATTGGCCCATAAGATTTACAACAACAAGCAATTTGAGTTCCAACACTTGTGTGCTTCACTTTGTTAGTTTAGCTTCATCTTTTTGTGCTTTCACTGCTGTAAGAGGCTTCTCTGCCTAAAGGAGATACTTAGTGCGATTCATTTCCTTGGATTAACAACCTCCCCGGTTGTAACCAAGTAAAATCTGTGAGTCTCGTCTTTTAGTTTATTTTTTTTTATTTTATGCAAGTGTTCCTTTAAGTTCGAGAAGGGTTCGTTTTTGATTTTGTGCAGGGTTATTATTCAACCCCCTTCTAGCCGGCCAACGGGTCACAACAGTAAGTACTAGGGGCAGTTGAAAATCCAAAAGGCATGACTAACCATTCATATGCCTCATCTTATGTCTTAAAGGTAGTTTTTTATTCATCCTATGCCCTGATTCTAAAGATAGTCATTATTCGGCCATTTGACGTAGTCAGGGATGAGTGCTCCTATATAAGGAGGCAAGATGTTCAGTAAAAATAGGGCGAAAGCTGTACTATAGGAAAAATGATCTCTGTCCACCTTTGTTCCCTCACCATTTTTCTCTCTATTGTGCATTTGCTCAATAGATTCACTCGTGATAGCATCCAGATATTATCTCAGTTCGCTACGACTAACAGTGCTTGATAGAGATTCGTAGTTTTCTATTGTATCATAGGAAACAAACGACTCACAACAACCTCGACACAATCGAAGGTGAGACGAATCTATTTTAAAACAAGGTAGATTCGCTATCTTAACGACCTCCCTAATGTCAGTCCCACAGATATGGAAGGAGGTAAATGCAGGTACATATGTCATAGACGCATGGTGGGATAAATCCTAGGTCGTCAGTTCTTGAGAATCAATCCCTGACCATTATGCCAGAGATGTCATGCATTCACCGTCTACGCTACGTCTTGGGGGCATATATTTTAAAGAAACTGCTCGGGAGCACTCACCTTCCAATCACCAGTCGGTGACTCAGCAGTCGATGACTCAACACTCATCAATCGACAGTTGACATTCAACACTCAACAATTGGCAGTCGACAGTCGGATATACAAGACATTCTAATTTTCCAATCAGCTCAACGAATATCCTAAGCAATTCTTCCTTCCTAATTTGAAAACCTAAGATTATCAGTTGAAAATCCAACGGATAAATCTAAATTTAATTTTATAAATTAAGAATCTTTCCCCTCTATCTCCAACTATAAAATTGTCTAACACCTTCTCCGAGAGCTATCCTTTTTTAGAACCAATAAGCAGGGACATCACACGAACTCATCTTTTCTCTAATAAAATCTTTTTGTAAGAGTTCTTCAACTTGCCTATTCAACTCAACACGCTCTGAAGGATTCAGGGGATAATGCGGGAGGTTGGGTAATTGTGACCTTGGGATTGAATCAATAGAGTGTTGAGGCAGGAGTTTATTGGGTAATTCATCACTAGTTATATCATTGAACTTATTTAATATCTCTTTTACTTCAGAGGAAAGGTTTTTTGGTGAATCTTTAGAGTCAACTGTGAGGTTTTGGGTTACAAATGCTGCCAATATTCCTTTCATTCTCTCTCAAATTGAGATTGTGTGAGCAAGTGAAGAGGTTAGTTTGGGTTGGTTTGGTTGTCAGCTTAGGTTTAGACTCTAGTTTTTAGCCTTGGCTAGGTATAGTTGAATATTTTGATTATTATGCTTAAATAAATAGGTGTTTTCACGCCGGTAGTGAGTGACGGAGAGATCATAAAGCCAGGGTGACTAAGAAAGACATGAGCTACACTCATAGGAAGAACGCCACGCCATTTATTGTCCTTATATATGCACCCCATCTCAATATAAGGACAACGGACTATCTTCTGATCCATAAATTATGGATCATAGGATTTTACCCGTCTCAATATGAACTAACACCTTTGTGTCATAGGAAGGGAAGTCTGCCCATGCGATAGTTAAAAGAATGTTAAGATTTTCTATATTTTTTAGGAGCTTGTGTATCTACCTGTATTCATAGTACATGGACAGTTATCAATTCTCATTGAAAAAGAAATTACAAATTGCATTAACTCAAACATGCAAAATATAATATGTATGAGATCCTAATTTTTTTTTTTTTTTTTTAGTTTGAGGACATGATCTATTTTTAACATAATAGAAAAACTCAAATTTTTCTAATAAAAACCTAATAGAGTTTTTTTTAAAAAAAAAAAACTAAACAACTTTTTGAAAAGTCCCAACTAATTATAAAAAATTAACGATAACTTTTAATAATTAAATTCTTGAGGGTGTCACTCTCATACGAGCTTAAATTAAGATTAAGGGGATGAAACGACCTCTTCTAATAGATGGAGAAAAAGCTTGGAACCAAATACGCAATTTATATCAATTGTTTCCGGATTGTAATCAATTGGCTCTAATAAAAAAAGATCCAAAATGGAGTGTATGGATCAAACTTTGTGATGGAAGGGATGTGGGCGGGCCTAGTTAACCGGGTCCAAATTAAGGGCCTTCGTGAAAAATATCCCTTAAAAAAATGGTTGGATGGGTTTTCAGTACTGAAAAAGAAGAGAAGCTTTAGCAAAAGGTGAAACTGTAATTTCATTTTAATAATTAATTATCGCAGGAATAAAGAAGGCAACACCTCAAAAGCCACCCTAATTAGCTTAACATTGTGCTAGATTTCCCTGTTTACAGAGCGAGGTAGCACATGAGCCATGAGACCACCGTGCCATGCACAGCCACCGTGCCGTGCAGTGCATGGATGCCTCTGCACGACTCCCCATTTCCTAATTAAACTTCTGGTCACCACTCCGGTTTGACCATCCAGAGCCTGTCCTTATTATTTATTTAGAGGCCTAGGATAAAATTATAAATTATATCTCAGTTTTATAGTATTGATTTTTTTTAAGTTTGCATTCATTGTATTTATGATAAATATATATTATTCTTTATCAATAATTAAAAAAGTATATTTAAAAATTTAAATACTATGTTTGGTTTGTAGATATAATTAGATCATAATGAATTTTCAAAATAGTATTATTAACTTCACTTCTTCAAATAATATAATAGGTTACAATATAAATTTTGATAAAATAAGAATGAAGTATCAATTCTACACTATGGATATAATTTTTTTTTTCAATTCCTATACTATTCAATTTTCACGAATAATAATTTAATTTGTAATCAATTTAACTCTGAATACAAAAAGTGTTTACCATGAACAATCACTTAAATTCTTAATAAAGGAATACTGATTGTGAAAAAAAATTAACTCAAAAAATATAAAGAGTTAAGTAAAGTAATGTAACATAAAATCTTGACACCAAATTAAAAAATAATAATAAAAAAAATATAGCTTAATCAACTTGCCTCTATAATTCTTATTTTTAACATCAACATACGATTTGAAAGAAGGAAGAGAAGAAAGAAAATTTGTCACAAATATATTTACTTTAAGTTTAGCAAGTTAAACAATATATTTAATAAAGTGTTTAAGAATTAAAATATTTTTATCCAAAAAAGAGAGAAGGGGGGATATTGCATATATACTTCACTTCATAGAAAATTCAAAACTTAGTATAAATAAATTATAACTGAAAGCATACAGTTCACAATCATGAGATCGCAACTAAGTACCACCATCCATCTACCTCTTTAGAACAACACTAACAATAAGTGGAGGAATTTAGTTCAAATAGAAACAATAGCCATGGCTATTAAAGTAAAGAAACAATTATTGTTTTGGGTCAAACTCATTATATGTATATGAAAAATATAGTGTAGTGTAGAAACAAAATCAAAGCATGATTAACAAGAAAATGAAAAGCATGAGTCTTTACCGGCAAAGGAGTTTCATCACGGCAAGGGAGGACACAACGGGAAAAATCAACGGCCTCATTTGAAATCTCGTTGGAAAGTGAGGGAGGCGGGATTTCACCAAGGAAATCATTCACCGATAGGTCCAACACACTAAGGACTGGAAGATCAACGGCCTCACTTGGAATCTCGCTAGAAAGGTGATTTTTGCAAAGGTCGAGCCCGATTGCTTGAGTGTCTGACCAATCTTTTCAACTCCACAATAGAGCTCGGGATAGAGGCACAGAGCTAGATAGTCAATTCTCAGCTTGTAGTCGTCGTGGCGAGAGAGGTCTTGGTGAGGAGGTCTTGGCGAAGGATTCAGCGAGGAAATGAGAAAATTTTGATTTAAAAAAAAATATATATATATATATAAGAGCCCCTTTATAAGAAATATATATAGGAATGAGCCCTTTATATTTTTAGGTCTGGCTAGAGGCCTTGGTAGTTCTGGCCCAGGGTCAGCTTTGTGACAACTTAATCATCAATTTACGTTCATACGGACTTTACTCCGTGCGTAGAGCTAGCTACTAACGTACATGAACTCAACCATGTTCCTGTTGTTTGAGTTTATGCATGTAAATCATTTTCATATCAGTTATTTATCGAATTCAATAAATTTTTTAAAATATCTGATTTATTATAGTTTTAAAATTATCAAACCATATATCTATTTTTTATTTAACCTTTGTCCCTTAAATCAATTTAATTAAGAAAATAAATTAGTCGATTAATTTTTTTTTACAGTCGAATTGATTTCATTCTATTTAAAAAATTCATCAGTCAATTTTAATCAAAATAATCTAGAGATCTAAGAATAATATAAAATTAGTTTCTATATGTTCGTCTAGTTTTTCAGATTATAAAAATATTATTAAATATCAATTTGATCCAATATCAATTATTGTTCTCAATATATTAGATCAAATTGATATTTAATAGTATTTTTATAATTAAAATAATTAGATTAATATATAGTAATTGATTTTATATTATTTTAAGGTCTATCAGTCGATTTTAATACTGACAAATTTTTTAAAACATAGAAAGATATCAATTCGACTTTAAAAAAATTAATTGATTGATTTTTTTTCTAGCCGAATTAATTTGAGGATCAACATAAAATGGTGAGTACATAATTTAATAAAATATAATAAATAATTTAAGTATTTTAAAAACTGGTTTACTGGTTCCGTTTTAATACATTTCATGCAAAACTATATAGATATACAGTTGTCCACTGCTGCAAGTCGTACAAAAACTCTAAAACAAATTAATATTATTTTGGAATTGAACAAAATAATTTGATCATAATTAACACAAAATTAAGCTTGTTTCTGTACGTAGCTAGATCGATTTCTGGAATTTTATTACAAGTTAACAAGACCAAAATGTTTAAGTGAGACCTTGAACAAAGGGCAGAAAAAATGAAAGGCGAAAACAAATATTAAAGAGAGTAAAATAACTTGAATGTTGCAACTAATTACCTTAAAATAGAAAATGAAAAATGATCCTGATTTTTCAAAAGACACACCTCAATGCTTCAATAACCCCTATCAAATCAAAATTTCAAATTAGGACGGACCAAACTCAGACGTGACTCAGATGAATTTGATTAAAGTCTTCTAGCAGGGGTTGACTTGGCCCAAGCTCGACTTGACCTGACTCGAGCTTGACTTGTCTTGACTTGAGCTCGATTTAACTTACCCGAGCTCAATTTGACTTAACTTCTAAGTCAGCTGATTATCTCCACCGCATCAGTATATAAACAACAAATGAATTTAATTATATATCATATATTTAGGCATTTAATATCAATTTGCACCGACTAGTTTAATTGCATATTATACTGCAAGATCCGACACGAAGTTAATCGAATTCTTCAGGAACAAACAATTGATTATGACAGGGAAATTAGTTTCTAGTCATGTCATATTAATGGATTTAATTCATTTATTTACGACAAAATAATTAAAGAAAATAGCCATACAGTCGTGTCGTTATAGATATTTTATTTTCTTAATTGCAAAATGGAAAAAATGTAAATTGGATCATTGTACTACGTGAATTATATATATATATATACTAAAAACATTAATTTATCCATTTTTACCTTAATACTTTTAATTTTAGTTTTCTTTTGAAAAATATCTGATGCGGTGATGATGAGAGATCATATCTTATGGTCATGGTGGAGGTCAAAGTTAAGACGGTCAACACGTTGATAGCATCGGTCGGTTGTGCGAAGCATGCCCCAACCGAGAGAGAAGGTTCCGGTCCGATCCCGTGTCCGACACAGGAAGATGTCAGATGACAGACTCTCAATGGATTATTGTACACCGAATGGAGGAAAAGACAATGTGCAGAAACCGAGCCGAGCGACTACCCCGCTCGCCCTGGTAGCAGATTTCGACATTGGCAGAGCCTAACTTCGGCCGAGTGGCTACCCCGCTCGGCCGGGTAGTAGATTTCGGCTTTGGTAAAAAAACTCAACTTATGCCGAACGACTACCTCACTCGGTCATGCAGCAGCACTTGACAAAGCAGAGTGGACCTTCGCCCGAGCGACTACCTCGCTCGACTTGACAACAGTACGCGACTCAAACAAAGTGGAGTACGGCTAAGCGAACGTGGCAAAAGCATGATCGAGTTCCAGTCGAGCGGGCTAGAAACAGGAACAGTGAAGTTCCAGGCGAGTGATCAGCCTGCTCAGCCTAGCAGCCAGCCCACTCGACCTAGTAGCATATTCTCTCTGATATCCATCGACATCCTTTTGGGAGTTGGTGCCGCCGACACCGGGCATGAGCAGCTAGAAGATCGTACGGCGGAAGCTTTCACTATCACTTCAGAGATATGCTCGTCCCGTTAAGGTACTGTGTCAGGGATACTTTACTGACAAGTTTTTTCAGGGAAAACTTTGAGAAGTGTGCTCACCTTGGGCCTTGGGGAGCGTGCACGCGCGTTACCAGAACTTATATAAAGGGAGAGTCCAAACATCAATGGAGGTATGTGATATTCATTGTTTGCGCTACAATTTTCTTGTTGTTTCGCCTTATACTCCATCGTCGGTAACTGACTTAAACGTCGGAGACTGACTTAAACGTCGGAGGGTCAATGCCAAGGACCCCTTCCCTGATTCAGTATTAACATAATTTATGTTACAGGTCCAAACGAAATCTACAGATGATCAATAAAAGCATCATATTCCCAACTTTATATCTCTTTAACTTTCGAAGAACATCAATATATCTCTCAAACTAATTTATCAATCAGGTTAAGGACATATTTTATTTTGGCCATTTCAATTTGTGATTCTATGGAATAAAACAAATAACAAATTACATGGTGCAAATAATTGGGAATATAATTAAACTTTCAAATTAAAAATACATTAAAAAAAATGATCTAACATAGGGAAGATATCTATATTCATGCGAGACTTCTAGATAAAGTTTAAAAATAAATTATCAGAATTTAGATTAAATAAATAATATCATATGAAATAATGGTGGTCTTGATGGGAATAAAATTATATTTTTTTTTTATCCTAACCTAAATTAATTTGGACAATTAAAATGGTATAAAATTTAGCATGGAAGGTAATATAATCAATTTGTCATTTTCTAATTCAGTTAATTTAAATATTTATATATTATAGATAAATTATAACATTTAACTAAATTACAAAACTTTTATTCATTTAAAAGAAGTATATGAAAAAATGAAGTACCAAAATTATGCAAGGAATTAACAGGATAGGATAAATCTGTAAATTGATTCACAAATCACAAATAAAAACAGAAATAAAAGAAATAAATTAAGAGGGCATTTGGTTCAGGGGAATAAGAGTGGGGAATGAGAATGAGAATCATTGATTGTCATTGTTAATGTTTGGATTATAGGAATAGGATTACAAATAAGGGAATAAATTCTTGAAATTGGATAATAACTGTTGGGTCCGAAAAGTAGCTAGAGGGGAGGTGAATAGCTCTTCGCGTGCTCGTCGTCAGCGTTGCTCGTTTCTTCAGAGATATGCAGCGGAAATATAAGAAACAAAAGCATAAAACGCTAACAAGGATGGTTTACTTGGTATCCACCTCACAAGAGGTGACTAGTCCAAGGATCCACACCTACTCACGCACCCTCCACTATGAATAACACTCCTTTATGGTAACTACCAAAGGCGGAGAAGCCCTACAACACTCTCAATACAAGAAGAAGAAAGGGAAATACAAGATAAGCAAAAGCTTACAAGATGTGCAATAAAAACCCTAACCCTAACTTCTTCTTCTTGTTTTTGATCCGCCTCTTGACTTGGAAAAGCCTCAAAAAATCTTCAAGAACTGGCAATCTGGAGCTTGGAGAGAGCTATGGAGGTACTGGAGAGTATCTGGAGTGAATCGGTGAAGTTCTTGTTGGATCGAGACGCGCTAGAGGGGGGGTGAATAGCGCTCGTGGCTAAATCGTTTTTCGATTATCGGAAACGTAAGAATTATCGGAGTAATTAAGCAGCGGAATAAAACAAAACAAACACACAGAGACAGGAGGATTTTTACTTCGTTCGGAGCCTTGATCGACTCCTACTCGAAGGCCCGCGATCCTTGATCGCTTCCGGTGGGCAACAACTATAAGCTCGATAAAATGATTACAAGATGAAGTACAAGTAACAGGAAAAACTAGTTATACCGACGACAACAGTAGAATTTTGAAGCTTCGGGTCGTCGGAGACTTGTTGCAGCACTTCCGGGCGTCTTTCGGAGCAGCACGTTGAAGAGAGAAGACTTGGAATTCGTTGTTCTGGTGCTGCTGCTCGAGACCCCTTATAAAGGGTGTTCAAGGCGCCTTGAAGCCCTTCAAGGCGCCTTAAACAGGCCGAGTCACCCGCGGAGATCAGCACAGACTTGGTCGAACTTCATCCAGTTCAAGGCGCCTTCAGCCTACCCAAGGCGCCTTCAACCTTCGACCCAAGGCGCCTTGAACTTCATCTAAGGCGCCTCCAACCTTCTGCGCTGGCTTTTCCTGGTTCGCACCCGAGGCGCCTCGGACACTGTTCATCCGAGTTGTAATTTGCTCCTTTGTTCCTGCAAAATGTGTTAGTCCCAAACACATACCCTGCAAAACAAAGTTAGCACAGAAACATAATGAATGATAAAAGTTTTGACAGCATTCGAACTGTCCGGGTCTGACTTCAGGTTTCCAACCGGAAACCCTAGGTCGACCCGACGCCTATTGTTCCCTCTACGGGGAACGCGTCCTCACCTACTCCACTCAGGAGATTTACTTGTTGCCAGTCCGGTCCTTCAGACCGACTGGACTTTCCGCCTAGGGTTACCACCCCCTAGGACCTAGGGTTACCGCCCCCTAGGGTTTTTCTCCACCTAGGGTTACCACCCCCTAGGACCTAAGGTTGCCGCCCCTTAGGGTTTTCCTCCACCTAGGGTTACCGCCCCCTAGGACCTAAGGTTGCCGCCCCTTAGGATTTTCCTTCACCTAGGGTTACCACCTCCTAGGACCTAAGGTTACCGCCCCTTAGGATTTTCCTTCACCTAGGGTTACCACCCCCTAGGACCTAAGGTTACCCCCCCTTAGGATTTTCCTTCACCTAGGGTTACCACCCCCTAGGACCTAAGGTTACCCCCCTTTAGGATTTTCCCTTGCCTAACCGCAGTTAGGACTTTCCTGAAACCTTATTTAACCACGTTAGATAACAAGGAGTATTAACTTTGAATCTCTTTGCCATTATCAAAACTGAGGTTCGATCGTCGGATGCTTACTGCACCAACAATCTCCCCCTTTTTTATTATGGCAACCGAAATTCAAAGTTAAGTAAAAATGCAATAAAGATACGTATAAATAAGAACAGGCATAAATAAAGCATAGGCACATTCACAAATTCAAAGAATATTATAAATTAAATTCACAACAAAATTTTTGTTTTAATTTAATTTAATTTCTGATACCAAGTAGGAAGAAATTCAAAGAATATTATAAATTAAATTCACAACAAAATTTTTGTTTTAATTTAATTTATAATATTCTTTGAATTTCTTCCTACTCTCCCCCTTTGTCATATATCAAAATACCCAAGAGAGTGAAGAAAATCTGGGCCTTAGCTTAACTTTCAAAGATAATTTTCAATCTTATCTTCCAATCTTTTAATTTACTTTTGATAAACACTTAGTTTTTCTTGTAAGACTTTTAGATAGGTGAAATCATAATTTTGAATGCAAAATTCTTCCTTTAGTTTGAGAGATACTCTTAGCTGAGATAAAGTTATTTTGTCTTTAAACAAATTTTTGTACTTAGCTAAATCTTTTTTTTTTTGTTTTAAACACTTTAAAAAGTACTTAGCTAAAAAATATTTAGCTATATTTGAAAATACTTAGCTATGTTTTCAGCATAAAAATGATTGCGTTGAGAAAATATCTTGCCAAGTAGCTAAGTTTAGAAAATAATTTAACTAAGTTTAGTTAGAGAAAACTTAATTAAGTACTCAGCTTTGAAAACATTTAGCTTATAGAGGAGTTATAATTTAAAAGTCAGGTCATAAATAATTTTAATTTTAAAGCTAAGTTAAAAATAGCTTGAATTTTCGAAGATATGCCAAAAATAGTTTTTAATTGTAAGGTCAAGTCAAAATTTTTAAAGAAAAACTAATTTTAAAACCGACTCAAAATCACTCCCCCTTAATTAATGCCTTAATAAATTTTTGAGTTCAGGAGTTCAAGTATGAGGTTAAATAGATTTTAAGTTGTCCAGATTGTTTTGTTCAGGTATCAGAGCCCTAAAGTATGACCATGCTCAAACTTCAAATCTCCATTTCCTTCAAGGCTAATTTCATATTCTTGTAAGTCTAGTAAATTTAGGGGAGCAAGATTTTCAAGTTAGTTTTTAAGTATTTTTCAAAGGTTTTTGAATAAATTTTTCAAGGATTTTTCAAAGGTTTTTGAATAAGTTTTCCAACTATTTTTCAAAGGATTTTGAAATATTTTTCAAAGGATTTTGAAATAAAGTTTAAAAAGATTTTTTAAAATTATTTTGAAAGATTTGTCAAATAATTTTGAAATGAAGTTTAAAAAGATTTTTAAAATGATTTTGAAAGATCTGTCAAATAATTTTGAAATAAAGTTTAAAAAGTTTTTTAAAATGATTTTGAAAGATCTGTCAAATAATTTTGAAATAAAGTTTAAAAAGTTTTTTAAATAATTTTGAAAGATTTTTTAAATAATTTTGAAATAAAGTTTAAAAAGATTTTTAAATAATTTTGAAATTAATTTTGAGAAGATTTTTAAATAATTTTGAAAAGATTTTTAAATAATTTTGAAATGAATTTTGAAAAGATTTTAAAATAATTTTGAAAAGATTTTGTAAAGATTTTTAAAATAATTTTGAAAAGATTTTTAAATAATTTTGAAAAGATTTTTAAATAATTTAGAAATGAATTTTGAAAAGATTTTAAAATAATTTTGAAAAGATTTTTAAATAATTTTGAAATGAATTTTGAAAATATTTTAAAATAATTTTGAAAAGATTTTTAAATAATTTAGAAATGAATTTTGAAAAGATTTTTTAAATAATTTTCAAAAAGATTTTGAAAAGATTTTAAAATAATTTTGAAAAGATTTTGAAAAGATTTTTAAAATAATTTTGAAATGATTTTGAAAAGATTTTAAAATAATTTTGAAAAGATTTTGTAAAGATTTTTAAAATAATTTTGAAATGATTTTGTAAAGATTTTTTAAATAATTTTCAAAAAGATTTTGAAAAGATTTTAAAATAATTTTGAAAAAAAAATTGTAAAGATTTTAAAATAATTTTCAAATTATGTTTTAAATCAATTTTAATTTCTTAGTCATCTCACCCGATCTAAATTTTCAATCAGGGAACCCTATAATTGTTGTGAGATGAATTGAGGTTCAATTTAAGGGTTTGGTTTAACTTTGTGTTAGATTCAGGTTTAGCTTTTGGTTCAACAAATAAGCATTCTTTGGATAAACTTCTGGGCTATGGTGAGTCACAAGGAACTCATTAAAGTAACCATGCCTTCGAGGTTTTCCAAATAGTCCTACCCATTGAACTTAATACTAAACTTTGGTCTAACTAGTTAGGATCCATTTAAGGGTAGCTTCGGTTAGTTCCACTTGGCCAAATGCACCAAGTCGAAGCCATATCTTCCTAGACATGCGATGCCCAAGCTTCCCTAACGTACTATCATCCAAGTTAAACTTAACCCATTTTAATCTAACCTTAATTACCTCCGGGTAATATACTCTTAATTACCCTTATCGGGTGGATTAATTTCGGAGGTGCCAGCTATTCTGGAGCCTCCTCCTATGTTATTGATTTACGTTTTATTAAGTTAAATAAATAAAAGGTACTTGATTATAACTTGGTTTGTACTGTTTAAGTTTTACTTTAGATTTATAACCCAAGTCTAGATTTCGTGATTTGACTAAATTATTAACAATCTTCTCTAATTTATCAACTTTATCTTTTAAAATATTATTTTGTATTTCTACTTTTCTAAGAGTTAATTTCTTATTTTTATTTGAATTAATTTTGTTCATTACATTATTAGCATGCATATCTAATTTTGAAGAGAAATCTATACTAGAGCAAGCAGGATTAGTTAAGCTAGTGCGATCATGTGTTGCAAAAACTGGATTTTCATATAATGTAAATGTACTAACCTTGATTTCTCCCTCTGGATTCTTGGATCTTCTTTCTGGGCATTGTCTTTTGCAGTGACCCATTAGTTTGCATTTGGAGCATTTGATGTATTTCTTCCCTCTCCTGATCATTTTCTCCTTCTCTTCCGATTGTGCCGGTCGAGTCTTACGAGTGGGGCAGTCGTTTCTATAGTGCCCTCTCTCCCTACACTTAAAACAGATTATGAGAGATTTACAATTTGAATTTACAATTTTACCTTTTAGATCTGTGATAGGATCCTCCCCCTTGATTGTTGCCATTTCAAATTCTGACTCAGATTCAGATATCTCGTCTTTGGCCATCAGTGTTATGATATCGGTTTGCTCTGATTTTTCTGAGTCTGGTTCGGAGGTTGACTCTGAGGATTCAATTTCAAATCCGGACTCAGGTTCTATTCGATCTTCTAACTCTGAAGGGATCTCATAAAGCTTGAGCACTTTCTCCCAAAGCTCCTTAGCATTATTGAACTTTCCAACTCGATCAAGATCTGAATTTGTTAGTCCGCATAGGAGAATGTAAGTTGCTTTTGCATTTGCCTCGAATGTCCTTATTGTTTGTGCATCCCACTTGTCACAGGTGATGGGTACACCTTCTTTGGTGGGGAGAGTGAATCCAATATGGACTATGGTCCATATTTCTGCTTCGGTCTTTAATTGATGCTCCACCTGGTCTTTCCAGTATCTGAAGTTCTCGTCAGACAGCAGTGGTAGGGATGTGGAGTTGTACCCATCTTCGTAGGCCATTAGAAGGAATCTCGTAAAATAAACACAATAAAACTTGTTCCAAGACTTAGTCTTGGATTAGTAGTGCGGGAGAGAAATAAAGATAGTAATCCAGGAATTTCGAAAAAAAATAATAATAAAATATTATTAAAATAATATTAAAAAATATTACCACAAATTTTTGAAAACGTAATATTTCGCTAATTCCAATTAATGGTGAAAAAATGAGAATTAAATTTTCAAAACAGTTTTGGAGGGGAAAAACGAAAGGCGTAAGAATGCTTGAATGGTGGTTGCACCAGTTCAAAGCGACCCCGCTCTGATACCAATTGTTGGATCGAGACGCACTAGAGGGGGGGGTGAATAGCGCTCGTGGCTAAATCGTTTTTCGATTATCGGAAACGTAAGAATTATCGGAGTAATTAAGCAGCGGAATAAAACAAAACAAACACACAGAGACAGGAGGATTTTTACTTCGTTCGGAGCCTTGATCGACTCCTACTCGAAGGCCCGCGATCCTTGATCGCTTCCGGTGGGCAACAACTATAAGCTCGATAAAATGATTACAAGATGAAGTACAAGTAACAGGAAAAACTAGTTATACCGACGACAACAGTAGAATTTTGAAGCTTCGGGTCGTCGGAGACTTGTTGCAGCACTTCCGGGCGTCTTTCGGAGCAGCACGTTGAAGAGAGAAGACTTGGAATTCGTTGTTCTGGTGCTGCTGCTCGAGACCCCTTATAAAGGGTGTTCAAGGCGCCTTGAAGCCCTTCAAGGCGCCTTAAACATGCCGAGTCACCCGCGGAGATCAGCACAGACTTGGTCGAACTTCATCCAGTTCAAGGCGCCTTCAGCCTACCCAAGGCGCCTTCAACCTTCGACCCAAGGCGCCTTGAACTTCATCTAAGGCGCCTCCAACCTTCTGTGCTGGCTTTTCCTGGTTCGCACCCGAGGCGCCTCCAAGCTCCATGGAGGCGCCTCGGACACTGTTCATCCGAGTTGTAACTTGCTCCTTTGTTCCTGCAAAATGTGTTAGTCCCAAACACATACCCTGCAAAACAAAGTTAGCACAGAAACATAATGAATGATAATAATAAAAGTTTTGACAGCATTCGAACTGTCCGGGTCTGACTTCAGGTTTCCAACCGGAAACCCTAGGTCGACCCGACGCCTACTGTTCCCTCTACGGGGAACGCGTCCTCACCTACTCCCCTCAGGAGAGATTACTTGATGTCAGTCTGGTCCTCCAGACCGACTGGACTTTCCGCCTAGGGTTACCACCCCCTAGGACCTAGGGTTACCGCCCCCTAGGGTTTTTCTCCACCTAGGGTTACCACCCCCTAGGACCTAGGGTTACCGCCCCCTAGGGTTTTTCTCCACCTAGGGTTACCACCCCCTAGGGTTTTCCTCCACCTAGGGTTACCGCCCCCTGGAACCTAAGGTTGCCGCCCCTTAGGATTTTCCTTCACCTAGGGTTACCACCTCCTAGGACCTAATGTTACCGCCCCTTAGGATTTTCCTTCACCTAGGGTTACCACCCCCTAGGACCTAAGGTTACCCCCCCTTAGGATTTTCCTTCACCTAGGGTTACCACCCCCTAGGACCTAAGGTTACCCCCCCTTAGGATTTTCCCTTGCCTAACCGCAGTTAGGACTTTCCTGAAACCTTATTTAACCACGTTAGATAACAAGGAGTATTAACTTTGAATCCCTTTGCCATTATCAAAACTGAGGTTCGATCGTCGGATGCTTACTGCACCAACAGTTCTGCCGAAGGAAATGAACGCCTGCGGCTTAAATCGACGCCAACGGTCGGATCCTGATCGATTGGATTGCTCCCAATCGATCGGGAAGGCTTTGGATCGATCCACGGATCGATCCAGAGCGCCTCTGTGCTCTCTGGAATAGCCTGGATCGATCGATGGATCGATCCAGGGCTTATCGCGCATAAATAGCAGCTCCCAATCGATCCACTGATCGATTGGGACCTCTGGATCGATCCACCGATCGATCCAGAGGGGTTCTGTTCGCGGGGACTCACCGGATCGATCGGCCGATCGATCCAGATCTGCTGGATCAATCGGCTGATCAATCCAAATCTGCTGGATCAATCGGCTGATCAATCCAGATCTTGGTTTTTGCCCAAAACCAAGTCCAAAGCCCCCTAAACCAACATCTAGTCAACCATGACTTGTTGGTACATAAGACCTAGCATCCGGTCACCCTTGACCAGTTAGGACTCTCTCACCAAGTGTCTGGTCAATCCCTTTGACCTACTTGGACTTTTCTCTTCTTGCCAAGTATCCGGTCAATCCCTCTGACCTACTTGGACTTTTCTTCCTCGTGCCAAGTATCCGGTCAATCCCTTTGACCTACTTGGACTCTCACCAGATGTCTGGTCAACGTTGGCCCCTCTGGATTTCTCCTGCCTGACTTCACTCACCATGACTTTCCCAATTGCCTAGCTTCACTCACTAGGTCTTTCACCTGGCTTCACTCACCAGGATTTTCCTCCTGCCTAGCTTCACTCACTAGGACTTCCCAATTGCCTAGCTTCACTCACTAGGTCTTTCACCTGGCTTCACTCACCAGGATTTTCCCTTCTGCCTAACATCCTAGTTAGGACTTCTCAGTCAAGTATCCGGTTATCCTTGACCTACTTGACTCTTCTTCAATCAACCTTGTATTGTCAAACATCGAAACTTAAACCAAGACTCAAGCTTGGTCAACCTTGACCTGAGGGATATTGTACCAACAATAACTCATTCCAATGTACCTCCCCTTCAATGAGTCATTACCCTATTTTCATCAATCAAAATATTCCTTTATTCGAAAAATACCCTTGACCTAAAACTAAAATTTCTCCCTTAATATCAAATATCAAAATATATTTATTTATTTTTGCTTTCATATCACTTCTCTCTCCTTATCCTCTCTCATCATATTTTCTCTCTCATCATGTTATCACACACTTTCTCTATCCTTAATCTCTCCTATCACACTCTCTTTCCTCTTTTTTCTCATTACACTTTCTCTCTCATCATACTTTATCTCTCCTTAATTTTTTCCATCACACTCTCTTACTTCTTTTTTTTCTCATCATACTTTCTCTCTCATCATAATTTCTCTCTCCTCAATCTCTCCCATCATACCCTCTTTTCTCTTTTTTCCTCATCACACTTTCGCTCTCATCACACTTTCTCTCTCCTCAATCTCTCTTGTCACACTCCCTCCTTTTTTTTCCTCATCATACTTTCTCTCTCATCATACTTTCTCTCTCCTCAATCTCTCTCATCACACTCACTATTTTCTTTTTTTTCTCATCACACTTTCTCTCTCATCATATTTTCTCTCTCCTCAATCTCTCTCATCACACTCACTATTTTCTTTTTTTCTCATCACACTTTCTCTCTCACCATACTTTTTCTCTCCTCAATCTCTCTCATCACACTCTCTCTCCTCATTTTTCCTCGTTACATTTTCTCTCTCTTCATACTTTTTTTCTCATCTTCTCTCATCATGCTTTCTCCTATCACACTCTCTTTTCTAATTTTCTCTCATCACACTTTCTCTCTCTTCATTCTTTCTCATCATACTTTCTCTCTCATCATTCTCTTTCATCATATTTTTCTCTCACATTCATCTTTCTCTTACATCTATTTCTTTCTCTTATTTTCCTTTAAGGGTAAAAAAGAAAATTTTGATTTATTTCGATAGAAAATATGCAACTAACAAAACATTGCTTTTAAGAGTGATATCCATGCTCATACATATTCCTATTCCACTATACAATGACAATGAGTAGATTCGGATTGAATTCTATATTTTTTTTATTTATATTAATTAAATATTTACCTCTATACTTATACTCATTAAATGATGAGATGTTAAAATTTACATGTTTCTTTCCATAAATACTCTCATCTTTTCTCAAAAGGTCCATCGAAAGAAACGTTTCCCTTTCCCTCTGTTTAAGCCTGTTTGACTACCCAAGAGGGGAGGGTAGGGCAGTGGTGGTGCTGAGCTGTTTCCCTGTTCAATAGTTTTAATAAATATAAAATTTATTTCATATTTTCCCTTTCCTAATTATTTTATTTCATTTCTTAAAATCATGTAATTCCCCATGTTCATGGTTGATTCTGGTTCAATCCACAAAAGCCAACATCTTGCTTTAGTGTTGGCCCCTAATGTGAATGATAGGAACCCCAGCTAAAGGTGGCTCCTTTGAAGTGTTCCTCTATTATTTTGTCAACAAGATCTTACAAAATCTAATCACCCAAAATTTTGGCCATCAATCAATTATCATATCATCATCTCCCTGCCATTCAGCATCATTACCCCCTTAAGCGCCATGGCATGCAAGATGAAGCCCCCACAGTTGGATTTGGAGCCTTATTTTTATAACCATTTTGTCTCTCTCATGCACACACGCACTACAAAACCTTTACTTTCCTCTCTATGCAACAGTGAGCCCTCTCTCCTCTCCTCTTCCTCTTCCTCTTCCTCTCTGCCTCACCATTGGAGCCCTAGTAAGGTACGACTGGTTTTGTATGCGGAAAGGAGCCGCCTTTGAAGGAGGGGAGGAAGAGGAGAGGCATTTTGCCCGTCGGGTGGAGTTTTCACTGCTCTCTTGGTGCACAAGTTCATCTACATCCATCTCACTGCGCCATGGGTCCAAGCTTTGACTACGCCCCGTCCATTCTCTTCTGCGCCGAGGGCAACGACAGCATCCTGGGATTTGACGAGGAGGAGGAGGGTAGGCGTAGCCCTAGTTGGGCTCCTGAATTAAAAAGGCGCGATTTTGGGAGAGATTGCTTCATGGATTTCCCGCTGCAGTCAGATGAGTGTTTGAGCTTGTTGATCGAGAGGGAGATGGAGCACCTTCCCAGGGAGGACTACGGCGAGCGGCTGCGCTCCGGAGCATTAGACCTCGCCGTCAGGGAAGGGACTATTGATTGGATGTGGAAGGTGAAGTTTCCCTGCTTCATTCTTTTTCTTAAATCAGAAAGTGAAGAACTAAGAAATCCCCATTTTTGTTCTGTCTACTTCCTCCTCCCCTTGCATTATTTTATCTCCACCACAATTTTTTTAAACGATCTGTTACTTCGAGATTCCCAACTCTACTTGTATATCTTATTTCGGTTATTTGACCCAAATATATTTTCTTATGACTGTAAATTTAGAGGATGCATTTTTCATTCTTAGTATTCTGATATCTGCATGCTTAAGCTGTCGTTTACGACCTCTTTCCTCTTTGATCTCTTCTTTTTTGTTGTGCTTTTGTTCTCAGTTATGAATCGACATATTTTGTGAATGATGAACAGGTTCATGCTTACTATAAATTTGGACCACTGAGTGCCTGTTTATGTGTCAACTATTTGGATCGGTTCCTCAGTGCCTATGAGCTTCCAGTAAGAATCATTAGTCATTCAATTCTTTTATCGATTCTAATCTTAAGGTAAATGTAAATTGTCATCTTTAGCAAGGCAAATCTTGGATGATGCAACTACTGGCTTTGGCCTGCCTATCTTTAGCTGCCAAGATGGAGGAAACTGAAGTCCCATTGATCTTGGATCTACAGGTGGAACAACGAATGAAAAGTAGTAGAAATCTACCATGTAATCTTCTTTGAAACAAAAAAACCTCTTTGTTTTAGCTGCCTTTGAATTGCGTGGAACAGGTCGGCGAGGCAAAGTTTTTGTTTGAAGCTAAAACCATCCAGAGAATGGAGCTTCAGGTGCTGAGTACCCTAAAATGGAGGATGCAAATTGTGACTCCTTTCTCATTCATAGATTTTTTCCTTCACAAACTCAATGGTGGCAATGTGCCTTCCGAGCTATTGCTCTCGCGGTCTGTTGAACTCATGTTGAGCACTTTTCGAGGTACATTTCTTACTTGAAGAAGTAAATTTTACAATCTGATTCATCAGAAGAGTTTGTGTTCGATGATTTAAGAGTCAAGCCACTTGACGCAGGTATTGATTTCTTAGCATTCAGACCTTCGGTGATCGCTGCCGCCATTGCGCTGATTGTTTTGGAAGAAACTGAGATTGTAAATGTCGAGAGCACCTTGACTTGTTGTTCCCACGTAGCAAAGGTGAATTCTTTTTCCTTGAACTAAGGCACATTTTGATACGAAGAGTGCAGGATTAGTTTGTTGCGAATATCGCAGGAAGAGGTGCTGAAATGCTTCCAAGTGATCAAAGACAAAGTGCTGATGAGAAGTCAATCAGGTAATGTTAGCTCCTCGATATCCTATGTGCCTCGAAGCCCATTTGGGGTGCCGGATGCTGCTTGCCTGAGCAACAAGAGTGACGATACAATTGCCGTCTCATCTCCGGCCAGCAAAAGGAGGAAAATAAGCAGATAATGAACATAAAGATAAAGCTTTTGCGTTAACCTCTCTCTAAGAACTCTTGAGAGGTGTCGATTGGTTCTTTCAACAACTGTATTTTGGTTTGGTGAGGGAGGATTTTGCTATTTTTCAGAGTCTAGCCAAGAAAACAAGAAACAAAGATCTTCAAAGAGAGAGAGAGAAAAAACAAATACAAGAATCAGAGATGTTGTAAAAGATCAGAAATGCTTCCAAGGAAAGTTGCTAGAGAGCAATAATGTATTACTTGTTCTTCTCAAGATGAAACCAGGAACCAAATTATTGTGAGGATCCAAAGTGAATAGTGCATTCAGAGAAAAAAAAAAAAGAAGAGGAAAACATGAAAGCACCATAAAACATTAAATATTTCCTTATTTATTGCTGCTAAGAATTCAATTTTTGGCTTTTGTAGTGCCTATCATCATATTAGGTGGTGTGGGACTGCAGGTGGACCTCTCTTCGAAGTTTCAGTTAAGGATATTATACAATAGCAGTACTGAAAGAGATGAGTGGTTTTGTTTAGCCATTGCTAAGCATCTGGTGACAGAGGTTCAATCCATCAATGGCCATGCCCTTTGAAGTTCCTTCTGGCATTTGGACTTGATAATGTCCATGAGAGGCTGGTTGGCAGCCACTGAGATGGACTTCATTTAAAGGTGGTCACATGGAATCACTGTGCTCGCCATTGTTTTGGCTTTATCTGGATTAGGTCGAGTGCAGTGATAGTGTTCGACAGAGAGGTAGTGGGAGGCATCAATTTTTAACCTGTGTTACTATATTTTACACTCGACTGAAGTGGAATCGAGCTGGCTACACACAATGAATCAAAGGCACTGCGTGCTGCACAGTTCTTAGGGCATGGAGGGTTCAATGAAGGGTTCTCTAAAATGAAAGTTGAGGGACCATTTCTAGTGAATAAAGTAGTCTAGGAGTAAAATAAAACCGTATGACTTTTAGTACGGTTCATGAAATCATAAGGAATATTGTGAGTCATAGATGAACAATAATGTCACCATGGTACTAAAATTTTGTCACAAGGAATTTGTTTTCGGGATGGATTCGCTTGGAGTGTTCGACTTAACCTAGCTCACATGCATACGTCTAGGGCTCCAATTTTATTGTGGTCCTTGATTTTTAAAAATTTTGAGATTCTTGAATGCTTGTTTTTTTGCTTGGAGTATGAAAAATGATTAAGATGGTCGTACTCGCATTGTCCGCCTAACTTGAATTTGGTCCCTTATCAGCCTTTGTTAAGGTGCTTGTTCACTTATCCATGTTTTCAGCAACTTGCTTAAATTAATTCATATTTTGGTCATTCGATTTAAAAATCATCTTAATAAAGCAAATATTTGTTTCTTTTGTAAGGTAGGAACCAATGGCAAAGCAGTCCAAAAATACGCATAAAGATTCGAATCTAGTAACATAGGTAATCAGCCACCAAACCGTTCGGTCTAATGGTGGTATATTAAAATTATCAAAAAAAAATTTCTTTATATAGTATACTCTTGGTATACAAATAAAATTATACCAATATCGTATATCAAAATTTCAGTAGTGTTAAATTTCATACTGATCCTATTTGGAGGAGGTAGAAATGGTGCACTGGACATGTGGTTCTATTGTTGGTCAGAAGAATACTTTAACTTGGAGGGAAAAAGACTTTGCACCTCTATTTTTTCTGCACGTACCAAAGAGAGAGTTAAGGAGAATGTTAAGCAAGAATTAAGGAAAGGGTTCTGACGTAGATATTTCGACGTTCAAGTCAATAAGGTAGTCAAACGAAAGTGGAAAAGATGAATAGTAAATACGGATGCATTATATAAAGTCTGTAAAATGTATTGCAAACTAAAAGCATAACTTGCCCATGGAGAGGATCTTTTTTTATATCATCTCTCATAATCTCTGTAATAATGAAATGACAAAGAATATTTATTGTCAGAAGATGTAGGATAATGGAAGATATATAGTCTAAAAAATGTATAGTCATCTTCCAAGGAATCTTCCGTTACATATATAAGACTAGTCTTTGTAACTTAGACAATAAATAAGACATTTGAGATTATTTACTCTCAGAAGCTAGAATATGTATAGCCACACTCATAGGAAGATTCTATTACAGGTATAGAGAAATATTTCCTGATAAATAGTTATTGTTCTCTGTAGATTATTGTGATTCTTTGACAATGTTGTCTCTTGAAGGTGGTTCGACTGGACTTATATCCGACCGACTCTATGATGTGTGCCTGACACATGAGTGATGGGGAGTTTAGTCTCATAAATTTGGTCGATTCCTTAGGCCAAGCAGCTATATACTAAGTGTCCTGGCACTGTGAAGTAGGGAACTATGCTTTGTAAGTCCGACCGGTACTTGGGTTGATCGACTGTACACTGGGAGACTACTTTGGTTGTGTGATGGGAGAATACCTTTGAAGGATGAGGGCTAAGCCATAGACATTCGACCTGATCTTTGTCCAACTGAGTTTATTTTGTGTTTTGGCACTGAATAGAGCTTTAAGTATCTCCTGTCCAACCGGCGTTATAGGCCGATCAACTGTATACTAAGAGACATGCTTGCGGAATGGAGAGAGCTGAGCCCTATAAGTACCTCCCGCTATAGGGCCGACCAACTATATCCTGGATGCTTTTGACATTAAAATGGAGCACCAAAACTCTTAAGCCAAACGGGCTATGGAGCCGACCAACTTCTTACTAAGAGACTTAGCACTGAGGAATGATGAGTTGAGCCCGGGTAAGGATGACTCGTTCAACTACATACACTCTGACTTTGATTATCATCTCACTAAGATTTGACTGCTATCTTATTTTGACTTTAATTGTCATGTCATATTGATCATTAGGTCTATTCACAATACACCGTATCATATATTATTTAGGATAAAATTTTAATGTCAGTATTATATATAAAAAATTTTAAGATAAATATTATACTGGTATCGATATTAAAAATTTTAATACTATATTATATCATACAATTTTTTTTAATATAATATAAAATTAAAATGATTTAGTATATTTCGATAGATAGGTATGATATAACAAAAATTTTTAATATTTCTCCCGCTTCAGCCCTAAAAGAACTCTTTCTGATCGGCATGTCTATAGAGGAATTGGAATTGGAATTGGAATCGGAATCAGTGCTGCTGTTTGTTCTTCTTCCTATCAAGTATCAATAACAGTATGTCTTAAAGCCTCACCAGTTGAATTGTCGCCTTGCGGGGCCCTAGACATCGACGACTGGATTGTTATTATGATATACGACCCGATAAGCACTGTGTCTGTCTGTAAACTTGTCGTCCCGCGTCTCACGTGAACGCCACGTATTTTCATCGATGAGGAATGATGAGCGAGTCGCTACGACCTAGCCACGTTGGACACTCTCCCTTTGCCGTGGGACCTCTTTTCCCTCCTCCCCGGGCCCCACCTTACCCTGCGCTGCAGCCCCATGCGCGACTCCACCGCCTGGAGCGCCGCCGCCACCTCCGCCATCGACGGCCTACGCCCCGCTTCCGCCGCCACGCACTTGCTCGCCACCTCAGCTACCGCCTTCGCCGCTTCCTCCTCCCTCTTCCCTGCTGGCGCGGCTCGCGGATCCCACAGTTCCCCGAACCTTCCCTCCGCCACCAGCGGCGCCGCCCAGTCCACCAGCGAAGGCGGGCTGTACTCCACGTCAATTGCTTCCCGCCCACTGAGGATCTCGAGGAGGACGACGCCGAAGCTGTACACGTCAGTCTTGTCGCCGACGTGTTCCGGGCGGACGTAGGCGGGGTCGAGGTAACCCATGGTGCCAGCCGGCGGAGGCAGAGAAGCGGCAATGGCACCGACGGGGGCAGGTATGCGGATGGCGAGGCCGAAGTCAGCGAGCCGAGGCAAGCCGTCGGCGCCGAGCAGGAGGTTGGCGGGCTTGACGTCGCGGTGGGCGACGCGGAGGGAGTGGAGCCGGGCGAGGGCGGCGGCGGAGAGGCGGGCGAGGCGGATGCGGATGGGGAAGGGCGGAGGCGGACGCTGAGGATGATGGAGAAGATCGTGGAGAGAGCCACGCGGCATGAAGTCGACGACTGCGATGCGAGGGGCGGAGGAGGTGGCGCCGACGAGGTTGACGAACAGAGGAGTGCGGGGGAGGGAGGAGAGGAGTTCGATCTCCGCGTCGGTGGCGGAGGAGGAGTCGAACTGGAGAGAGGAGTGGGAGGGGACCTTGGCAGCGGAAAGAAGTCGGCCGCCGTCGAGAGAGGCAAGGAAGACGGACCCGTGGCTGCCGCGGCCGAGGAGGGCGGAAGCAGAGAAGCCCGAAGTGGCGGCTTCGATCTCCTCGTACGTGAACACCCTGTACTGTTTCTTCTCTCCCCCAGCTTCCTCCCTCTCTCCCTCCTCTCGACGCCGCGCGATGCAACAGGCGATGACGGAAAGCCTCATCCCTGTGCCGATGGACACTGTGCAGCTGTAAGTTGGATCGGAAGAGAGTAGGAAATATAACAGAGGAGCCGCCGGCGTAGGCGGAGGGATGTCTGTTAATTAACTTTTTGTGTTCCCCACTAATCAATCGATGTGCCACCAACTAACTGATTAACTTAATTAACACCTCTCCCCCAGTCCCACCCACCCACTCGTGGGACCCGCGCGTGATTGTCAATCTACGAATTGGGTGTCGAAGACGCATTCATAGATCCTGCCCTTCGATGCGTTGAATGTGTAAATTTATCTTATTTTATTATTTGTTTGTTTCACATTTATCCAATTGATCAGTTCGATTGAGTTCGATATATACCTAATATTTGGATTCGGATTTAGTCGTATTTAATTTCACCTGTGCACGACGCTTTCATCATCGGCTTTGTGCATGCACATGTTCCGTTGTGTCTCTCGGCCATTGATCTTCCACGAGCTGGCAATTGTTCAGCTTGCACATGTTACAGTTGAACGAGTCAAAGCCAACAGATCCGATTGGTCCAGAGACAGCTTTCAAAGTTATCCTCGTGTTGGGCTCTCCTCGGCGCGCGCCATCAACCAAACGGTACTCTGGCTATCTTAATTCTTACGTACACACGGTAGTCGTAGTGCGGTAGCTTTTCTTCCTGCTTTGATTCGCATTATTTTACCCTGATTGGCGGCCGCTAGCTGCAACAGCTAGCTAGCGTTGAGTTAGGCATGCAGCAAATGCTGGAACAGCTCGCACTCCCACCTCTCGCCCTCCCAGTAGCATTTCTAACTTCTTAAAGGTACTGTCTCTTGCATAGAGCTGACTAGAGCTAAGGATGAATAAAAGTTTCGTTAAATCGAATAAATCGGTTAAATTCATCGAACTGAATAGATTTAATAGACTGAATTTTAAATCAAATTAAATTTTTAGATCAAATTAAATTTTTATTAAATCAAATTAAATTTTTAGAAAAAATCGATTTGTTCAATTTGTTTAGCTCTGTTTGTTCAGTTTTATAAAAAATTCCGTTCAATTTATTTGATGTTTTATCAAAATTAATTTGATTCAATTTTAATCGAATACTCACTCCTAGCCCTAACTACAGCTCTAATGCATCGAACCATGGTTGACATCACAGGAGCTAATTAAGCACTCCTAGCCCTAACTACAGCTCTAATGCATCGAACCATGGTTGACATCACAGGAGCTAATTAATGCTGCGCCATGCATGCATACTCTCCTGTGGCAGCTAGCCCTCCGTATGCCACTTTGCTTCATGTCTTGTACAAGCATCTCTAAAGTTATGTACATGCATAAGAAATTACTTGTGTTGGTCTTGAAATGGATTAACGGGGTACTAGGAACGAATGCAGTCATGTTTTACCAATATGTATGTGCAGAAGAATGTTGAACTCCTCTGATCTGATTTGAATATTTCACCATGATGATGCGGCGATAAAAATCCACTTAGGCACCCATCTAGAAATCTCACCACGATACGCGGTGACAGAAATCTATCCCGATATCAAGAACGATAACGTCAAGGCTTCCTCCTTAGATTTCTTCCCGTAGCACGACGACTTTCTACGGAGAATAATAAACATCAAAAAATTTGTCAGGAGATGCGGAAGGACCACTCCGATGCCTAAGTTAGCATGGAGGTCTTGAAGGAGCATTAAGGGGTATTAAGGAGAAGTTCCAATCTTCAATAAAACTCATTCATGAGCATTGAGGGAGCATTAAGGGGTATTAAGGAGCATTAAAGCACCATTAAAAGGGGTGTTAAGGAGTGTCTTGTAAGCTTTATATTGACCAAGTCAAGGGATATACCACATAAATATTGTGTTGAACATGTCAAGGAACATTCCACGTGGAGGCTAGATTGACCGAGCCTTGAATTTACCTCATGGCTTTCTTGTTGACCAGGTCAAGGACTCGCCGCATATCCTTACCTCCTTATCTCCTTATCACAAGCATCCTCTTCAAACTTAGTTGAAGGAGGATGTAGGCCAACTTGTTGGACAAATATTTTGTTCAACGATCGTCCGGGTCCATGTGGTTGAGAATAATAAGATCGCTTATGGCTCCCGAGTACTCATGGGGCCGGAGAGTGAATAACTCAATCCATGACTATGTCCAAGTTGGAAGAAAGACTAAATTTAAAACAAACTTAAAACCAATTTATAAAATAAGTTTTTATAAATAAAAATAAATATAGATGGGATATGGAATATTATTTGTCAAAAAAATTTGTTTATAAAATTTTAAATAGAAATACGTTCTGTTTTTAATTTATATAAATTACAATGAAATTTATTTAATTATTAATATTTTATTTTATTTTAATAAATTAAAATCCTATCGTAAATCCCTCTTTTCTTTTAGGTTTTCGTTCTCGCCTTGCTCTCTATCTCGCCGAAAATCCCTCTTTTCTTTTGCATTTTTGTTCTCGCCAACTTTGTGTTTGTCTGCTGCTCTCTATCTCGGTGACTTCGTGGTTCTTCTATCGCGTCTGCTGCTCTCTCTATCTCGGCGACTTCGTGGTTCATATGCTGCTCTCTCTATCTCGCCAATTTCATGGTTTGTTTGCTACTCTCTTAGAAAGTGTATCTTACCGACTTTGTGTATCTCGCCGACTTTGCATATCTCGCTGACTTTGTCTGCTACTCTTTCTCATTAGATAATTCTTAATTTCTTCTTTCTGCCTCTTGTTGTGACTGTCTATCTTCTTCCATTCAAATCTTGATAAAATAGAAAAGATGAATCGAGTCTACTAGGTGGATGTACAACCTGCCTTGAGGTCAATACCAATCACTCTGTTTCTAGTTAGAAATTCATCTCTAATTTACAAACTAATATTATTTTTTCAACTCCCCACGTTTGAAAATTATGGTAATAATTATAATTTATAAAGGCGTACTGCACTCTGCTAGAATTAGGTGACATCACAAAGGTATTATTATATGATTATTTAATGGCTACGAAAATCATGATCTTCCAAACAGTTCTTTTATCTTTGGTTAGGAACTCTCATTTCAATGGGGTCAGATGAACTCCTTCTTTGCCATAAGTTATAATATTCAACATTCAAATTTCATTATTCTTTGAGTATTTTATATTTAGAGATATATGCCGAATTTTAAAATTCACATGTTATTATTGATTTTAAAAATATCGAAGGTACTGAATTAGTACAAATAGTCTTTTAAATATATGGGAATGATTAGATAAGAATAAAATTATAGTTTTTGAATTTAATGTTATAAAGTTCTCTTATTTTGTTTATATCAAGGGTTCAATTTCTTTTGGAGTGTGTTTATTTCAATAATTTACACATCTTATTTATTAAAATTTTATATTTAAACTTAAATTCAATATATCTTATATGATTTGTTATATGTTGACATATTATATATGATTATAGAAAAAATATTTGGGACAATAAGTGGATGGATTTGAGGTTTTTGAACGAATATATAAAAGGAAGTGAGGTACCAGAGAGTTTGTGGACAACAAATCGACCTGAGTCAGTGCAAGTTAACATAATTAATTATTTATTAATTTTTATTACATCATATTGCCATCTCACTTGTTTATTTTTATATTTATTAAACTAATATAAGTTATTATAATATGGATGGGAACAATATAGAGAGAGATAAAATATTGATGATCATTCTAGTCATCCTTCATTCAATCTCAAATCATAGTGTGATGGGGTCGGTGGCCAATATAAGGGGAGGATGTATGGATTTGGACGCAATCAACACTTTGAAAGATCATACAATGAAAGCTCCAATGAAATGTGCACCAATAAGAAGAACAAAGAACTATTGTAAGAAATTGAAGACATGCGTGCTACTAGCAAGAGGATGGAGAAAGAAATTATTGAAAGTCAAAATAAATTTGAACTCGTTATCACATAAATTAGGCAGACGGAAGAAAAAACTTATTGAGGAAGATAGACAAAGGGAAGAAAAACTAATGGAGGAAGGTAGACAAAGAGAAGAAAACCTCAATGAGATGGTGCGTAAAATGATTCAAGAGGTGAGATATACAAATCATTTGTATCCAGGAGGATTTAGTCCTTGTGAGCGTCGTGATAAATGAAATAAAGATTAGAATTAGTTAGATAATATGAATAATTGGATGATGTGAATATTTGGGTGATGTAAGTATTTAATTATATGATATTTTTGGATGTTTTAAATATTTTTAATTTATTTGAAATGTGGGATTGTTTCTGGTAAAATAATATTTAAAATGATAAATTTAAAATAAAATTAGAGACGAAATTTATACACGAATTTATAAACATAATTATAAACATATTTATAAACGAATTAAAATTATATTTTTATATAATTTGAGACAAACTAATAACAAATTTAAAATAAAATTAGAAATAAAATTTATATACGGATTTATAAACAAGATTGTAAACAGATTTATAAACAAATTAAAATTATATTTATTATGTAATTTGACAGACTAATAACAAATTTAAAATAAAATTAGAGACGGAATTTGTATTCCAAATTAATTTTATTTGGTCTAATTAAAAACAGATTTATAAATAAATTTTCAATCTATTTATGAAATTAGAGACGGAATAATTCCATCTCAAAATTAGCAACGAGGCTTTTAATAATAGAATTTTGAGATGGAATATTCTAGGGCTGTAAATGAACCAAGCGTTCGTGAACAAGCTTGGTGTTCGGCTTGGTAAGAGCTTGTTTATGTTCGTTCAATATACATAAAATTAATTAAACAAACAAGCTTGAACAGCTCGTTAAGCTAAACAAACAAGCTTGAACACATATGTGTTCAGCTCGTTAACGTTCGTGAACAACGTTCGTGAACAATGTTCGTGAACAACGTTCGTGAACAATGTTCGTGAACAACGTTCGTGAACAATGTTCACGAACCATATTTATTAATAAAACTCTTTCAATATGCTAAATAAATAATAAAATAAAATAAATAAATTTAAATTATCAATCTTAATAACTAATCAAACAATTAAAAGTTTCAAACAATCAAACAAGCTTGAATTGAGAGCTTGATAATATCTAAATGAACCAAGTTCAAGCCAAGCTCGAACCAAGCCCAAGTCAAGCTCAAGCCAAGCTTGAATTGAGAGCTTGATAACATCTAAACGAACCAAGCTCAAGCCAAGCTCGAACCAAACCCAAGCCAAGCTCAAGCCAAGCTTGAATTGAGAGCTTGATAACATCTAAACGAACCAAGCTCAAGCCAAGCTTCAAACAAGCTCAAGCTCATAAAAAATAAACCAAGCCAAGCTTGAACACTCATTTCAAAAGCTTGGTTCATTTTAAGCTCGGCTCGGCTCGGCTCGATTATCTTATCAAACAAGCTTGAACACCCCAAAGCTCGGCTCGGCTCGGCTCGTTTACAGCCCTAGAATATTCTGTTTCAAACATATTTTAGAGACAGAAAAATAACTTTCAAAAATACAATATTTCATCTTTGAAGCCCTATTTTCTAGTAGTGACTATATCTAAGTCGGGAGAGAATAATAATGTTAATTTTGCGACTGCCGAGTACCAACAGAGCCAGAGAGAAAATAACTCGATCTGTGACTATGTCCAAGTTAGGAGATAATAATAAAGGTGCTTAGAGGAGGCTTATCAGAATATATAGCATCGTGCTCGATTTGTGACTCCCAAGTATCAGTGGAGTCAGAGAGAGACTTACCAACATTTTGCTCAGGGGATGCTTATAGGCATATATGACATTGTGCTCGATCTGTAACTCCCATGTATTTGCGAAGTCAGGGAGAGACTTATTGGCATCTTGCTCAAGGGAGGCTTACAGGCATATATAAGCTCAATTCCGATTATATTCGAGTCAAGAAGAGAGTGTGCCCTAAAAAGAATGCGGATAATACGATATGCGTTTGACCCATGTGAGAAGGGGTGGTTGATATTGTAGCCGAGAGGATCTCAACCCTAACTATATCCAAGTCAGGGAAGTCTGGGCCCTTAAAAGGATATGAGTGATACAATATGCCCTCGACCCTTGTGAGAAGAGGAGGTTGTTATCACAGACGGGAGGATCTTGACCCAAACTGTGTTCGAGTCGGGGAGTCTGGGCCCTAAAAAGGATGTAGGGGATATGATATGCACTCGACCCTTGTAAAAGGGAGGATGATATCGTAGTCAGGAGGATCTCAATCCCGATTATGTTTGAGTTGGGGGAGTCTATGCCCTGAAAAGGGCGCGGATGATATGATATACGCTTTACTCTTATGCGAAGGGGAGGTTGATATCGCAGCCAGGAGGATCTCAACTTGGACTATGTCCAAGTCAAGGGAGTCTAGGTCCTGAAAAGGATGCAGGTGATATGATATATACTAGACCCTTATGAGAAAGGAGGTTGATATCATAGCTGGGAGGATCTTGACCCTAACTATGTCTGAGTTGTGGGAGTCTGAGCCCTAAAAAGGATGCAGGCGATATGATATGCGCTCGACTCTTGTGAGAAGGGGAAGTTGATATCGCAGCCAGGAGGATCTTGACCTCGACTATGTTCGAGTCGGGAGAGTTTTAGCCTTGGAAAGGACACATGCGATACAATATGCACTCGACTCTTATGCAAAAGGGAGGTTGATATCACAACTGAGAGGATCTCGATCCTGACTATGTCCAAGTCCGAGGGGTCTGAGCCCTGAAAAGAACGTGAGTGATGTTAGATTTTGAGGGATGTCTTAAGGCAATCTCTTTATGGTTTTATTATTTATTTGATAAATATAGATTCACTATTTGAGTGTATATTATATGTTTGAATAGTCTTAAACTCATTTATTGAATGTCTACAATATAATTCATAGCATGAGAGAATTTGTGATTAGATCACAACTTGTAATTATCTCTACATATGTAATTATGAACATATTGGAATTTCCCTAATCATCGAATTGATGCATTTGAGCATCATCAATACTATAAGACTAGCATGAGTTATACTTCCTGGTTCGGCCAAGCAACTGTTTCTCACTAGCAGCAGACATTGGGATGTGGAGAGTTAAACATGGATGCTAATTATGACAACTAGTTCATTGGAGTGACTTATTGTAAGACTTCATATGATTATCTACATATATGGATATGTCTGTGAAGTTCTTACTGCAGTTTGAGTGCAAGTTTCCTTTGACTTGAGGTATCAAGTAATATTGGTCATGGAGACTTATACTTTGACATCTTAAGTAAGTATCTCTTGGAGGTGTGTGTTGGGACACTTCAGAGCTATAAGGGGAGTTGAATAGCTTCTCACACTTTGTAGATAATGATGTGTAGCGGATAAACTCGACGCAAAGCTCTCCAATGCTAACAAGATTGATTTACTTAGTATCCACCTCAAGAAGAGGTGAGTAATCCAAGGATTCGACCATCATGTACACTCTCCACTATGAAACACTCTTTCTCAGAAACAATCCGGAGGTGGAGAAGCTTCGTACAAGCTCACAATATAAAAATACAAGAAGAAGAACAAAAAAAATTAATACAATAATAAATCTTACAAGATTTACAGACATGAAACCATAGCTTGGTTCTCTCTTGTTTGGGAACACCTCTTGACCTTGGAAGTGTAGTAACACTTGTCTCCAAGAAGTCTCAAGAACCGGCGGTGATGTTTGCGTGAGCTTGGTGAAGAAGATCGGAGAGAAGTTTTGTCAAGAGGGATGATGAAACAGTACACGCGAACACCTTTTATCAAGCTAATAGTGGCTAGTTTTTCAAGCTTAATCGATTATCCTAATCGATTAAGCCTTCCTAATCGATTAGACCAATCGATTAGGAAGCCTTCTGTTAGCGTGAAAATAACCTGTAAGCGATTAAGCTTCCCTGCTTAATCGTTTACCAAATTCTTTGTACATTCGCGAAATCCAAACTTAATCGATTGATGTAATCGATTAAACATTCGTAATAGATTGACCTAATCGATTACAAACCTCTCTGAACATTTCATGAAAACTGCTTAATCGATTAAACTTCGATAATCGACTAACCTAGTTGATTACCAAGCCCTAACTTTCAAATCGAAGTCTAGGGTTCCTTTACCCAATATCTGGTCAATCTTGACCTGTTAGGACTTCTCATTACCTAGAATCTGGTCAACCTTGAACTATCGGGACTTTTTCACCAAGTATTCGGTCAATCCTTTGACCCACTTGGACTTTTCTCTTTGTGCCAAGTATCCAGTCAATCCTTTGACCTACTTGGACTTTCATTTGTCTGCCTTCACTCACTAGAGCTTTTCACCTAGCTTCACTCACCAAGATTTTCCCATTGCCTGGCTTCACTTACTTGGACTTTCCCACTACCCGACTTCACTTACTGGGACTTTTCACCAGCCTAGCTTCTCTCATTAGGACTTTTCACCTGACTTCACTTATCAGGATTTTTCCACTGTCTGGCTTCACTTACCTGGACTTTCCTACTGTTCGGCTTCGCTCACCGTGACTTTTCACACCAAGTGTTTGGTCAATCCTGATCCACTTGGATTTTCTTCTTCTACCAACCTTCCTGTTGGACTTGCCATTGCCTAACCTCCAGTTAGGACTTCCTAGTCAAGTATCCGATCAACCTTGACTTGCTTGACTCTTCTTCACACCAAATTAGTCAAACATTGACTAAAGGAAAAATGCTCCAACAATCTACCCAAACGGGCGATTGTACCTGCAACTTTCATACATTGTCAAACATCAAAACTCAAACATAAAGACTCAAGCTTGAGCCAATTCAAGTTTAGTCAAACTGGTTGATCCGACAGTAAGGTCGGGGGACCCCCTCTGGAGGGGAGTCAACGCCACGTGGAGGTCAAAAGTTAAAAGGGTCAGCATGAGGTCCGACCGATCGGAGAAGGGGTGGGTCGATCGGCCCGACGGGAAGTCGGGTTTCCGACGCTCATGGTGAACAGGGTCGCCGAGCCGAGCGGGAAGCCCGCTCTGCCAAGGCGTAAAGCAGCAAGGATGTGAAGGAACAGTCTCAGCCGAGCACGTGAGGGAGGTGAATCTTCCCGGTCAGACCGATGCCTGCCGAGCGGATAGACGACCGGCGCATGGAGAGGAGACAAAAGGACAAGGGGACATTGGGGAACATCTTTTGACAATAGGCATGTTCGACGACTAGGCCATACGCAGAATCCTACGACAGAAGGTTCTGCTGTCCCATCAGAGACGTGCGCGGACTGTAGCAGTATGGTGTCAGGCATGCTCCTCTGGTAAAGGACACGTGTACACCTCGGTAGGTGTGCATAAGCCTCCCTATAGCTCCATATAAGAACCCTCAGACTTCACCGGAGGTACGCAATCACGCGATTTCTCATCTTTGGAGCCACTTCACCATTTTCCTTATGCCTGACTTGAGCGTCGGAGGGTCATCGGCGGGAACCCCCTCCCGGCCCGACTTCTTTGCAGGTTCACCGTAGATCCATACGACCGGTCAGAGATCCACGTCACCAGTTCAGAGAGCGCCACGTGCCCAGCGTCCATCGACTCAGCGTTTGGACAGGATCACTGGTCAACCTTGATCTAAGGAAATTGCATCAATAATCTTTCCCTTTTTAATGTTTGACAATATGTTTAAGTTAGGATAATTCCATAGCCTCAACTTCTTCTTCATGCCAAAGCATGAATGAGAGTTTCCTTTATTCTCCCCCTTTCCAAGAGGGTGACCTCCCCTTGGGTAATGAAGGTTTCCTACCTTAAACCCTACATTCTCCCCATTTGGTACACATCAAAAACTCTCCCCTTGAAGAGTTAACTACATATTATTCATAACCTTATTTGTTGTCCACAACATCACAAGGAAGGTCCCATACCTTTCATTGTACCCAAATGCTCATCCTAAAGCAAACATAACAACAAAGGTTTAAAAATCTCCCATTTGGTTCTTAAAAAAAATCATGTCTGTAAGGAGTAGCTCCCCCTCAAAACATGCTCCAAATTTCTATCATTGCACCAATAATGACTTGAAGTTCCTAAACCTTTAGAATATCTAAAATTAAAAGTTTTGAGGTTCAAAAATTAATTTGAATGTAAACCTCATCCTAAACTTCAACTTAGACTCTTTTAATCATTCTAATTTTGTTTTCATCATGAAAACTACCCTTAAATATTCACAAATGAATTACTTGGGGCTAAGGATGGTTAACACGACTAAATATGGCTCAATGAACTTAAATAAACTTATTTAAGCTGAAATCAAGGCCTTAAGCGATTAAAGAAACTTCTTAATCGCTTAAATCTAGACTTAATCGATTAACACACGATACTAATCGCTTAAGCCATGTCCTAATCGATTAAGCAATTTGCTTAATTGATTCTGACCCCTTAATTGATTGCTGTAATCAATTAAGCCTCTTCTGCGAGCTACTGTGCTCACGAAAACTCACCTTAATCAATTTACCTAATTGATCAAGGTGTGGTAATCAATTTGCCCTAATTGATTACCATTTCTGGAATCAATTTAAGCTTAATTTTAGAAATATATAAATAATTCTATAAAATTTTAAAAATTATGAAAATTTATATAAACATTATTTATATCATATACTATAATGGAAAATAGTTTTATGAGAAAATACACCTCGTTTTCAAAGATTGACATAAAATTAGAAACCCTTGAAAAACTTCAATATTTTTTTTCAAGTTTGTGTCCAACTTTTCAATGGTGATTGCTATCAAAAGATAGGCTTCACCAAGCTTTTCCAAAGATATTTTGAGATGATTTTTAAAATCAATTTCCAACCATGTTCTTTGGCCTAGATGCACATGACTTGTAATTAGCTTTCCCAATGATTGGATAATATATAACTATGTGTTTTGCTGAATTCAAAACTCAAAAAAATGTACTAAATCAACATCTTGAGTTTTAATCATCCTCCTAACATTTCACTTGCATCTAAAGTGCACTAACACATATAAGTCAACTTATAGTCTTTGTGAGATGTAGATTTTGATTTTACCCTAATCTAAGGGATCATGCATATCTATCTAGGCATTGTAGAAATTGATCATCCACCTATGATGTCACTTGTTGATTAATGTCATTATCCTTAATTACAAGGAATTAAAATAATGCATGATGAACTATGACATACATCAAAATAAGTATTTTTTAAAAGAAAAACTACTATAGCTACATGATAATTGTATGACATGACATGGTATTTTTTTTATTTTTCATAACAAAAATGAATGTAAAATAAGATGTTATGGTATATGATGAACAAACAATCAAGACAATTTAACATAAATAATATACTTAGATTATCTATCTAAGTATTCCTAACTATTTGCTAAATAATAAAAAAAATGATCCTAGATTGCCTTCATCTCCTTAAGAAAATGTCAAAACCCAACTTGACATTTCTTTTGCCTTTTTTCTTATTTGTGCCAATTTAAATTAAGTTCAACTCCTTAAATGTTGGCACATTTTACGCTTTAAAGAGTAAGTAATTAATCCTTCTCATTTTCAAGGAGTACAACTACCTTGAAAATGTCCTCCAAGTGTCAACTTCTTCAAGGTTGGGTTAACTATCCTTCCAATTAGAATTGACACTCTCTAGACCCATTTAGGGTGTAGAGAATACACTCTTAGAAATCCAAAACCGATTAATGCTCTTTGGGTGTTCTAGGTACTGACTAGGGATAACTTCTCTTTTGACCTTCCTAGTGACTTTTTTAGGCTTCTTTGAAGCCTTAGTCACATCGATCTTTGCAAGGTTAATTCCAGAGATGGTCTCTCTTATAACCTTGGTTTGACCTCTAGACATAGGGTTAGTTCCATAGCTATATGGAACCCTATTATAAGAAACCACATCCTTCTTGGCTTTGAGTTTATATCCCAAACCTCTATGGCCATTGGATGACTCTTGTCTATCTATTCCTAGGTTATACTCATTTGACCCCTTAAGAATATTTTTCATTCTTTTTAGAGTTTTCTCTAATCTATCAAGCCTTGATCTCAAGACTTGATTTCACTCCTTAAATTTTCAAATTTAGATTTTTCATTAAAGCCTTAAGTTTTTTTTCTTAGGCATGTATCTAAAATCTTTAAAATTATTGTCTAATTTGTTATCTACCTTCCTAACCTTAGGTGAGGTAGTCTTAGCATGATATGCTACATATTTTTCCTTAATTCTATCATACTTTCTATTTTCATGATAAATATCATTGAAATGATATAAATTATTTCTAACATGCTTTTTATCATTACTTAAAGCAATCACATTAAAAAAAGGATACCTTGCATTTGCTCTTAAGAGCTCCCCCTTAACCTGTGCTTCCTCCTTTAAGCTTGGTCAATTTCTTCTCTTTTAGATATTGACTCCGATAATGTCCATTTTGATTATAAGAGAAGCACACAATGTGCTCCTTACCCTTACGTACCACGGGGTCGACCTCCTTGGGCTTCTCCTTGTCCTTTGGTGCTACTTGACCCTTCTTCTTGACTAATTTGGGATACTTACTCTTGTAGTACCCTTTTTCCCCACACTCAAAACAAATGATATGATCTTTATTATTTACAATTGAAATTTCTATACCTTTACTTGTAGGGATGACACTTTCTCCATTTGATCCGGATAAAGAGGCATTTTCTTGATCCAACATTGATGATCCATGCTCCCCCTCAATCCTAGAGGTGGAGGCCTCTTTATCTTCATCCTCTTGCACATGAAACAAGGAGTACACTCCTTTGCCTTTGTCTTCATGCTCTCTTGTTGAGCGCCTCTCAACTTTCGATTCCTCTTCTTTTTGATCAAATGAATTGCATTCTTTGGATTCTTCTTGATTTTGTATAGTGGAGGGATCTTCATAGATTCTTGCCAATTTGCTCCAAAGCTCCTTGGCATTCTCAAATTCTCTTATCTTGCTCAAGATGTTGCTAGACAATAAATTGACCAATAGCTTGGTCACTTTATCATTAGCCTCACATCTTTGGATTTGCTCTTGAATCCATTTGCTCCTTTTGATGATCTTGCCCTTGTCATTTGTTAGAGCTTGAAAGTCTTCTATTAGAGCAAATCATTGCTCTATCTCCATTATGAAGAAGTTCTCGATCCTTGATTTCTAAGAATCAAAGCTCGTTGATGTGAATGGTGAAAGCACCCTTGTGTCGAATCCAAGTTTATCTCGAAATCCATCTTGAAGTTGATCTCCCTTTTGATGAAGTCTTTTACTTTGTTGACTTTAGGGCTTCAACTTCTTCTTCTTCCTCTAGCTCGTTGCCCTTCCAACGATGAGTCCAGTGAAGAGCAACCTTGCTCTGATACCATTTGTTGGGTCACTTTGGAGCAAGAGGGGGGTGAATAACTTCTCGCGCTTTGTCAATGATGATGTGCAATGGATAAACTCGACGCAAAGCTCCCCAATGCTAACAAGATGGATTTACTTGGTATCCACCTCAAGAAGAGGTGACTAATCCAAGGACCCGACCCTCATGCACACTCTCCACTATAAAACACTCCTTCTCGAAAACAATCCGGAGGCAGAGAAGCCTCGTACAAGCTCACAATACAGAAATACAAGAAGAAGAACAAAAAAAGCTAATACAATAATAAATCTTACAAGATTTACAACATGAAACCATAGCTTGATTTTTCATGTTTGGAATGCCTCTTGACCTTGGAAGTGCAGCATCACTTGTCTCCAAGAAGCCTCAAGAACCGGTGGTGAGGTCTGCTTGAGCTCGGTGAAGAAGATCGAAGAGAAGTTTTGTCAAAAGGGATGATGAAATAGTACACGCTAACATCTTTTATTGGGCTGATAATGGCTAGTTTTTCAAGCTTAATCGATTACCCTAATTGATTAATACTTCCTAATCGATTAGACCAATCGATTAGGAAGCCTTCTCTTCGTGCGAATATAGCCTGTAAGCGATTAAGCTTCTCTGTTTAATCGCTTACCAAACTCTTTGTACATTCACGAAATCTAGACTTAATCGATTGCTGTAATCAATTAAGCATTCGTAATCAATTACGAACCTCTCTATATATTTCGCGAAAACTGCTTAATCGATTAAGCTTTGATAATTGACTAACCTAATCGATTACCAAACCCTAACTTCTAAACCGAGGTCTTGGGTTCCGTTATCCAACATCTAATTAGCTGTGACCGGTTGGGCCTTCTCATTGATTAGCATCCGGTCAACTTTGACATGCTGGAGCTTGTTCACCAAGTGTTCGGTCAATCCTTTGACCCACTTAGACTTTTCTCCTTGTGCCAAGTACCCAGTCAATCCTTAAACCTACTTGGACTTTCATTTGCCTGGCTTTACTCATCAGGACTTTCATTTGTCTAGCTTTACTCATTAGGGGTTTTCACCTGGCTTCACTTATCAGGATTTTCCCACTGTCCGACTTCACTTACCAGGACTTTCCCACTGTCTGGATTCACTCACCGGGACTTTTCACCTGCCTAGCTTCACTCACTAAGGCTTTTCACCTGACTTTACTCACTAGAATTTTTCCACTGTCTGGCTTCAATTACCAAGACTTTTCCACTGTCCGGCTTCACTCACCGGGACTTTTCACACCAAGTGTCCAATCAATCCTGACCCACTTAGATTTTTTCTTCTGTCAACCTTTCCATTAGACTTACCCTTGCCTAACCTCCAGTTGGGACTTCCCAGTCAAGTATTTGGTCAACCTTAACTTACTTGACTTTTCTTCACACCAAACTGGTCAAACATTAACCAGAGGAAAAATGCTCCAATAATCTTTCCAAATGGATGATTGCACCTGTAACTTCTATACATTGCCAAACATCAAAACTCAAACATAATAACTCAAGCTTGAGCCAATTCAAGCTTAGTCAAAATGGTCAACCTTGATCTAAGGAAATTGCACCAATAGTGTGGACTCGAGATGATTGAGTATAAGTCAAAGTGCCCGAAGGTGTTTGGATAGTCCATAAAAGATTCACCACTCCTTGCGAAGAGACATATACCCTATGACCACTTGTTAGGATTATTACTCAAAGTCTTTGACCAAAGTATCACATGTTAAGAGTACGAGACTCTTGTACACATGTACGAGTAATTTGAATTCGCAGAATGAGAAAGTATTAATTGGCCTAGGTGTGACATAGTCAGCCTAGTGGGGGCAGACACATAGATCATGTCCTGAACTAAGTGAGTATAAGACGAGTAAAAGGAATGAGACATGACTCACTATAGCTGTTGAAGGATTCATAATTAGTTCTAAGATTAACTATGATTTTCTGGTTAATTGGGGATCATGATGTACTACTAGGTGTCACTCATGATCGTTTTATAATTAAGTAGTTAGTTATGAATGACCAAGATAAACCACAAATCTATTGGGTCACATGCACTACGAGTCTCTAAAAGACGTAAAATAAGTTAGAGAATAGGATTCTCAGATCAATAGATAAATATTTTATTGGACCATATATAAGATAAATATGAAAATATTTTTCGGAACGAAAGTGGTGATGAGCCACATCTCTTATGAAAGAGTTAGACCCTATTTGGTTTAACCATGAACCAACTTGATTTAGTTGTGAACCAAACCAAGGGGTTAATGAGTTAATTTTTTGTTAAGGTATAATGAGTTGGATTTGAGCTTTCTAATCCAACTCAATAAAGAAGACTATATATTGATATGGTTAAGAGAGAATTAACATACAATTTCATTATTGGCTTGATTAGGTTTTGGAAACCTAAACTCAATACCTCTCTCTCTCTCTCCCTCTCCCTCTCTTACCGCTGACCACTACAAGAGGTTCTCCTCTTGTTGCCATGAACCACCCAAAGGAAGAAGATCTTCCTTTTGCTTCTTCTTCCTCTTCTTGATCCTTTTCCTTCGCTAGTGGCTAGTACCTTCTGAAGGCGAAGCTTATTCTCTTGGAGTTGTCTGGAAGATCTCAGCGTGGATATGAATAGAGGTGAGGTTCAAGTTATCCATAATGTATACCTAGAATAATTGTTATTCAATTTTATTATATTTTATGATCTTGTCTGCACTATTATATCTTACATGTGTGTGGTGTGTGATATAATAAATTAGTTTATTTATTGTTAAGTCTTCCTCTGTCTATGTTTATGAAATGTATTTTTAAAACACACCGCATTAGACATATCTCAACAGATGATACGATATACGCTCGACCCATCCTTTGAGAAGGGGGGAGGGGGGACTTGGGAGAGGTTGCTACACAAAACTCCAAGGATATCCACTCTATTTATAGCTTATTATCTCTCCAAGGAAGAGATGTACGTTTCATCATCTCTCTAAGGAAGATGAAGAGATATATGTCTCATCATCTCTCCAAGGTTTTCTTTCTTCTATCTTGACCCATTGGATATTAGAAATTTTCTAAAATCCAATAATATGAGTCCATCATAATCATATTAATGATAACATTTGATCATATTAAACTTTAGTTGTCAATTCACTGTTTGATCACATTAAATTTTATTTACCAAATTTAATTAATTAATTGAATTTGACTTTCTTAACAAGAAATAGGAAAATCAATACTTGTGTGACCCTCAATGGTTTAGGGATACAACTAGCCGTGAGTTCACAACTCTTTGTGATTTAGGACAATGCTTGATCCGGTGATAAGGATGGGGGATCTTCGTTGGCGGAAGGTCAATGATGCGTGGAAGTCAGAGGTCAAGAGATTCAACCCTGAGACCAGCCGATCGGACGAAGCGGACCGACTGACCGGGTGATGTAGGCCGACCGGCCGTGAGTCCCCCGAATCGAATGAAGACAACTCGACTGGGGGTCGGGTTTCCGATGCTCAAGGTAAAAGGTTTCAAGGGTCGAGCGGGCTGTCTGTTCGGCCGGTGCACAAGGCAACACAAGCGGGAGCAGTCTCATCCGAGCATACGACCGATGCAGAAGTTATATGCCTGCCGAGCGGCCTACCCGCTCGGCCCTGGAGCAGACAGGGAACGCAAGAGGACAAAGGAGACAGGGGATAACATCATCCTCGAGACGCCTGCCGCCGACAAGCAGCAGAGTTGGCGGCCGAGCCGTACACAGGATCATACGGCGGAAGCTTCCACCGTCACATCCGGGATATGCTCGGACGATTGCGGAATGGCGCCAAAGATACTTTTCTGATAGAGGCTTGTTAAAGTATGTTTGGGGAAGCGTGCACGCATAGAGAAGTGTGCCCGCACCTCCCCGGGGTCCTATATAAGGACCCCCAGACGTCGATGAAGGTATGCACAACTCTTTACTGTAGCCACATTACGCTGCCTCTCTCGTTGCCTGACTTGAGCGTCGGAGGACCGTCACCGGGAAACCCCTCCCGGCTCGGCTTCTTTGCAGGTTCGCCGGAGAGCTACACCACTAGTCGGAGACAGCAGAGCGTGCCACGTCCCCAGCGTCCGTCGACTCAGAGCTCGGACATGATCAAATTGGCGTCGTCTGTGGGAACGCACCTGAATCCGAGCCTAGAAGATGGAAGAATCTGGACATCAACTTCTGGTAACGCTCTCTCCCGAGGAGCTCGAGGCACTCGTCCAAGCGCGAGCAGCAAAAATTGTGGAGCAGCAGCAGAAGACTCAGGCCGAGCAGGCAGCGCAGCAGGCGACATCGGCCTCGGGGGGCCGAGCCCCACCCGAAGACAGGCAGGAGCAGCTCTCAATATGGGGGCAAAATAAGGGGCCGCCCGACACTTAGATGGGGGCGCCGCCCACCCCAATACCTTTTCATCGGGCTTTGTTCCAGACGTCCTCGAAGGTTGCGCAAGCCAATCAAGACAAGGGATTTTCATCGGACGAAGCACCCGTCCGGGACGTCAGAAAAGGAAAGGTGTCCCGAACAGACTTGTCACCCGAGCGGATCAACCGGCAGTTTTCAGATGTCATTCTTCGCGATCCGCTGCTGAAACATTATGCGCCCCCCACGATCGGGGAGTTCAACGGGACAACCGACCCAGATGACCACCTGGGTAAGTTTGACAGCACCGCCACTCTGCATCAATACACAGATGGTGTGAAGTGCCGAGTATTCCTCACCACGCTTTCGGGATCGGCACATCGGTGGTTTCGGAGACTGCCGGACGGATCCATCACAAGTTTCAAGGAATTCCGAACAGCGTTTCTCCATCATTTTGCAAACAGCAGGCGTCACCAGAAGACAAGCGTCAACTTGTTTGCCATCAAGCAAAGCGAGAGGGAGCCGCTCCGAGCATACATTCAGCGCTTCAACCAGGTGGTCATGGACATTCCAACGGTCACCTCGGAAATAATGATGAACGCGTTCACGCAAGGGCTTGTGGACTGTGACTTCTTCCGCTCGCTCATCCGGAAGCCGCCCCGGGGCTACGACCACATGCTACACAAGGCCAACGAATACATCAATGTGGAGGAAGCCCAGGCGGCGAGAAGAAAAGAAGCCCTGAGTGACCAATCAGTTTCCGCCGAACGGAAGCAGCCCATCAGTCACCAGCCACCCAGAGGACCGCGAGCCGAAGCCGCCCGTCCTCATCAACACGCTCGGTCGCACGCCGTTCAGCAAGTCGTGGCTGATCGGCCCAAGCCCAGGGGGAAGGTATGGCCCCCCGATGTTTTGTTCACTCCATCAGTCGGCTACTCACAACACCCGCGATTGTCGGAGCCTCCCTCCCATCGCTCATCCCGCGCCAAGGAGTTACCGCCGCCGATCTCCTTTACTAGACCGGCAACATCGACAACGAAGCCCCGTTCAAAGGATAGAAAGAAGATCCCCCGAGCGGCAGCATCGTCAGCAGCCCGGAGCTCACCATCGGACATCACACGAACGACCTCGACCTTCCGTTCGGGAGGGGGAAAATAGGGGCAACGCATCTCGGGAGGAGATCAACATCATCGCCGGAGGCCCGACCGGCGGAGATTCTAATAGAGCCAGAAAGGCACACGCAAGGCAGTTGAGGATCCACGCGGTAGGCTGCAGCCAGGAAAGGGCGAGCGGACCCGAGATCAGCTTCGGGCCCAGGGACCTCGAAGGAGTTGAAGTCCCTCACGATGACGCCCTGATCATTCGAGCGGTAATAGCCAACTATACTATTCATCACATTTTTATTGACACAGGCAGCTCGGTCAACATAATATTCAAGAAGGCCTTCGACCAACTGCAAATCGACCGAGCTGAACTACTGCCAATGACGACCCCCCTCTACGGATTCACGGGGAACGAAGTCTTGTCGGTCGGCCAAGTCCGGCTGGCTATATCGCTGGGAGAAGAGCCGCTCAGAAGGATGAGGACCACAAGCTTCATTGTGGTTGATGCTCCTTCGGCGTACAACGTTATCTTGGGACGACCGGCTCTCAACGAGTTCCCGGCGGTCGTCTCTACCTTCTGCCAGAAGATCAAGTTCCTGGTGGAAGATCAAGTAGGGGAGGTGTGGGGAGACCAACTGGCCGCTCGAAGATGCTATGTGGAGATGGTCCGAGCCGAATCCAAGTGCGCTCGGCAAGTGCCGCGAGTCGAGGTAAATACTATAACCGAGAAACCACCTTCTTTGGTTTATGAAGAAAAAGAGGAGGTGCAGATTGACTCTTCCCGACCGGAGGCCACAACCTTCATAGCATCCGATCTGGAGGAGAAACAGAAGGAGAAGTTGATCAAATGCCTACGGTGAAACTGCGACGTCTTCGCTTGGTCGAGCCATGAGCTGCCAGGAGTCTCGCCAAGTGTAGCGCAGCATGAACTTCACGTCCGACCGGACGCTTGGCCAGTGAAGCAAAGGAAGAGGGACTTCAGCGCGGAGCAGAATGTTATCATCCGGGCGGAGGTAGAGAAGCTTCTGGAGGCCGGCCACATAAGGGAAGTGCAATTCCCAAGTTGGCTCGCAAATGTGGTTCTGATCTCCAAGCCGGGCAACAAGTGGAGAGTCTGTATCGACTTCCGAGATTTGAACAAGGCATGCCCGAAGGACTTCTACCCCCTGCCTCGGATCGATCAACTGGTGGACTCCACGGCTGGGTGCGAGTTGATATGCATGCTGGATGCATACCAAGGCTGCCATCAAGTGCCGCTCACCCGAGAAGACCAGGAGAAGGTCATCTTCGTCACGGCGGACGACACTTACTGCTATAATGTAATGTCGTTCGGGCTGAAGAACGCAGGAGCCACCTACCAGCGTCTGATGAACAAGGTCTTTAGGGAGCAGATCGGACGCAACTTGGAAGTGTACGTGGACGACATACTTATCAAGTCTTTCCGGGCGGCTGATCTCTATGCGGACATGGAGGAGACCTTCCAAACATTGAGAAGATATGGCGTCAAATTTAACCCTCAGAAGTGTCCGTTCGGAGCAAAAGGCGGGCGCTTCCTGGGTTATATTGTGACCGAGCGGGGCATAGAGGCGAACCCGAGAAAGATAAAGGCATTGCAAGACATGCCGCCCCTAGAAATCTCCGAGAGGTACAGCGTCTCACCGGTAGGATAATGGCGCTGTCAAGGTTTATCTCTAAGACCGCCGACCGGAGCTTGCTATTTTTCAAGATTCTCCGTAAAGCCACCAAGTTTCAATGGGACGAGGAGTGCGATCGGGCATTCGAGGAATTGAAGACTTACCTGAATTCCTTACCCGTGTTGGCGAAACCAGCCGTAGGTGAGCCGCTCCGCATTTATTTATCTTCAACTGAGCATGCTGTGGGCTCAACATTAGTAAGGCCGAGCGGCGAGGAACAGTCAGTGTACTTTTTAAGCCATATCTTAAAGGATGCTGAGTCTCGCTACACCGGTCTCGAGAAGTTGGCTTTCGCCTTGGTCCTTGCCGCTCGGAGGTTGCGCCCTTACTTTTTGGCGCACACCATTATTGTGATGACGAATAGCCCGCTGGCAAGGGTACTCCTGAACCCAGAAGCATCCGGACGACTCATCAAGTGGACGACGGAGCTAAGCGAATTTGACATCCAATACCAACCCCGCTCGACGATCAAAACATAGCCCTTGGCAGATTTCGTGACCGAGGTACAAAAGCCCGAACCCGAAGCTACATGGAAAATATATATGGACGGATCGTCCACTCGGCTCGGAAGCGGAATTGGGATTATGCTACTTTCGCCTCAGGAAGAGCGGATGCATTTATCCGTTCGGCTGGACTCTCGGGCAACAAATAATGAGGCAAAGTACGAAGCCCTCATAGCCGGATTGCAGGTCGCACGACATGTTGGAGCCAGTCAGGTGGTGATCCACTCGGATTCCCAGCTTGCCGCTCAGCAACTCATGGGCGCTTTTGAGATAAACAATGCAAGACTCAGATTGTACGCGGAGGCCTTTGAAAAACTCAAGACCGGCTTCACCGAAGTAGTGGTCCTGAAGATACCCCGAGTGGAGAACAAGGCGGCAGATGAGTTAGCCAAACTCGCAAGCTCAATATCGCCGATCGTCATCCAGCAACCAATCGAGCAAGTATCTTTGGCAGCGCATGTGGACCGGATGGATGGCCTCACATTCCCGAGCGATTGGAGAACAACCATCACGGAGTTTCTGCGCTCGGGTGCCACGCCGTCCGATCGGGAGGAAGCCCAGCTATTGAGGAGGAGAGCTGGTCGGTTCACGCTCATCGGAGATCAGCTTTATAAAAAGGCGTTCTCCCGACCTCTGCTGAAGTGCGTCAGCTCGGAAGACGCCGAGTACATTCTCCAGGAGGTACACCAAGGATCTTGCGGAGGTCATCCAGGCGGCCGGTCTCTGGCTAGGAAGGTACTGCTGGCCGGATACTTCTGGCCAACGCTACATGAGGACGCCACTCGGACCATCGCAACGTGTTTTTCCTGTCAGAAGTACCACAGTTTCTCGCATAAATCAACGGAAGAGATGAAAGTGTCCACAGTGTCCTGCCCGTTTGACCAGTGGGGCATGGATATCGTAGGACTCTTCCCTATGGCGACGGGACAACGGAAGTTCCTATTGGTGGCAGTATATTACTTCTCCAAGTGGGTGGAGGTTGAGCCATTAGCCAAGATAACCGAACACATGGTCAAGAAATTCATCTGGCAAAACATCATCTGTCGGTTCGGCATTCCGCGTCGGCTTGTGTCGGACAACGGGCGACAGTTCGTCGGAAAGCAGCTCGAGAAATGGTGCAATGGATATGGCATTGAGCAGCACTTCACGTCTGTGGCGTATCCCTAAAGCAATGGTCAAGCCGAAGTAGCCAACCGGGAGATACTCCGAATTCTTCGGGCTCGGCTCGACCACATGGGAGGAAGCTGGGTGGACGAGCTGCCTGGGGTCCTATGGGCAATCCGCACGACCCCTAAGGAGGGAACGGGAGTAACGCCGTTCCACCTGGTGTATGGAGGTGTGGCGGTCGTCCCAGTCGAAGTCGGCGTAGAGTCCGCCCGGATCCAGAACTACGAGGAAGATAATTCCGAGCGGAGGCAGCTAGAATTGGACTTGATCGACGAGGAGCGAGCCAAAGCGTCCCTCCGGCTGATGGCCTACAGGCAAAGAATGAAGCAGAACTACAACCGCCGCGTGATTCCTCGAGCATTCCAGGTGGGTGACTTGGTCTGGAAGAAAGTGAAGCCGGTCGGAGACATAGGCAAGCTGGAAGCTCCATGGGCGGGACCCTTCAAGGTCGTCGAGAAGCTCCAATCTGGAGCCTACTACTTGGAGGATAAGGATGGACGGCGGCTGGATAGGCCATGGAGCGCAAATCACCTCCAGTCCTATCGGGCTGGATGAAAGGTGCGCCGATGTAACATATTTTCATGAATATTCTGTTCGGATGTATCTTTTGGATGCAGGAATGAAAGTTATAAGGACAAAGCAAAGACATGAGCATGGTGTGCCCATTGGATGGATGTATAAAGGCATGATAAAGACCCCGTGCCGTTCAGCCGGACGTATATTATCCGAGCTATAAGCTCGATGGCGAAGACCCCGTGCCGTTCGGCCGGGTGTATATTATCCGAGCCAAATGCTCGATGATGAAGACCCCGTGTCGTTCGGCCGGGTGTATATTATCCGAGCTAGAAGCTCATTATTGAAGACCGTCGAGCTCCGACGTTAAACCCTAGAGTCGAACCGACGACTATAAACCCCCGATCGGAAGACCATCGAGCAGTGACGTTAAATCTTAGAGTCGAACCGGCGACTTTAAACCCTCCGGTCGGAAGACCGTCAAGCATCGACGTTAAATCTTAGAGTCGAACCGGCGACTATAAACCCCCCGGTCGGAAGACCGTCGAGCAGCGACGTTAAATCTTAGAGTCGAACCGGCGACTATAAACCCCCGGTCGGAAGACCGTCGAGCAGCGACGTTAAATCTTAGAGTCGAACCGGCGACTATAAACCCCCCGGTCGGAAGACCGTCGAGCAGCGACGTTAAATCTTAGAGTCGAACCGGCGACTATAAACCCTCCGGTCGGAAGACCGTCGAGCTCCGACGTTAAACCCCAGAGTCGGGCTGGCGACTATAAATCCCCTAGATGAGGCAGCGTCGCGTTGAAGCACCTCGTCGAGGAGTTGGCAAAGAAGCCATGAAAGAGTGGAGAGTCGTTTGACTGATCGGCGAAGTAAAGGGAAACACTATGTGAAAAGCTCATAGAAATCCCTACTGGAAAGTCGTCTGACCGATCGGCGCGGTATATGCAAACACCCCAGTGACAAACTCATAGAAGTCCCAGGCATAGTGGGAGGTCGTTTAACCGGTCGGCGAAATTAAGAAAGCCTCTGCAAAAAAAAAGGAAAAAAAAAAAGGTCTAGCGACCGGTCGGCATAGTCAAAAGGAACACTCGAAAGTAAAGGCTAATGCAACAAGAGTGGGCATTCATTTAAAGTTAGCATTTGAAGGTTACAGACGCCACATGAAAATTAAAGACTCGTCGATCGGAAGCATTACTGAAAATACATCATTCAAGGAAGTCAAAGATATGCTTTGGGATGGTAGTGAGAAGCGCAGCATGCTCCGTCGCAGGGATGACCACTGACTCGGGGAGCTGACCCTTGGTCTTCAGATAATCCGTCGTGACTGTGATGGCCAACTCGAAGGCGATGACCAGCCGGTCGCACACCTTCTCCACGAACCCAGCCGAGCGGATGTAGTTTTGCCTCAAGGCGGCGACGCGGCCCGGCTCCGCCTCTTGGTACTCTTTGAAGGCAGCACGAGAAGCGTCAAGAGCTTCCTGCATGTCCTTCAAATCGCCCTTGAGCTTAGTCACCTCCTCCGAGCGGCCTTTCTGCTCGCCTTCTAGCAGCTCGGCTAGCTCATTCACGCGCTGCTCCAGAGCGCGGGCTTCCACGTTCTTCTTGTCCAGATCGGCGATGGCGGTGTTCTTCCGAGTGGTGGCCAGCTCAATCTTACGGTCATAGGATTTGACCTTCTTGTCTAGCTGGTCCAACATCTAGGTCTGATCGGCCGTCTTCTTCCTCTCGGCCTCCAACAGAGCCTTGGTTTTGTCGAGCTCCTTCTGTAGTTCGGCATAAGAAGGGCCTCAGGAGGATGACGGGCTGCCCTGACTCTTCAGTCTCTTCAGCTCGTCCTCCACCATCGCCAAGCGGTTGGAGACAGCAATCTCTTCCACCCATCGCTGATGTACAATAAAAGGTTAAGGAGGTCGATCGAGAAAACTACATAAAGAAGAAGTAAACCTTACTCCGGTGGACTGCTGCATGTGGCTGTCAGCCAACTTGTCGAGCGGTATCATGGCTACCCGAGCCCGAGCGTCCGCCCACATCTCAGCTAAAGGCCCCTTCATAGTGATCATATGCTCGGGGGTCGTCAGCCGATCGGACTCGGCCATGAACGCCTCGGTAGGGAGATGCAGAGTGGCCCTAACCATACGGCGCCGGCCCAGAGTCGTCTGAGCAGACACCAGAGGATCAGAAGCGGGGCTGGACATGGTGGACAAAATGCCCGAGCGGAGGACTCGGCGTGGTGCTGGAGGATGGGAAGCAACCGGAACCGCTTCGAGGGGGGCCGCAGGCGCCTCCAGTTGAGAAGGAGTCCGGTCGGAAGATAGAACCTCGACCGATGGTGCCTGGCCGCGTGGGGAGGCGGTGCCCGTCTGCTCGGACGCTCGCACAGCGGAGGTTGCTGAACGGAGGGGCTTCTCAACTCTCTATCTTTTCCTATTGAGTGGGAGCTCGTCCTCCGGATCGGAACTTTCCTCCCGATCGGCCGGTTCCTGGCCAGAAGTTGCTCCGCCGGCAGCTTCGCTCTCGTCCTCATGAGAGCCGACCGGAGCAATGCCCAGTTGCTCCATTTCCTTGGCCGCTGCCGCTTCGAGCGCGGCCGCTTTCTTCTTCAAAATTGGAAATCAGTTAGAACTCAAGGCAAATGTACAAGTGAAGTTCTTACCGAAGCTGCTCGGGAGGGGGGTCCGGCTCGGACTCAAACCAAATATGTACATCACTCCTTCAGGTAGGAGCTTGTTGATGTCGAGCTTCAGACCGGCTAGCAGATTCGCTGCTTGAAGATAGTCCGGTTGGGTCTTATATTTCTTCAGCTCGGGCGAGACAGGCGGTCCGACCTGCCATTTCGTACGGAAGGAGAGCCGCCCGGGAACACGAAGGTAGAAAAAATTCTCCTTCCAGTGTTTGTTGGAAGATGGCAACTTATCAAAAAAGACTAAGCCGGGCCGGGCTTGAAATAGATAAGTGCCCGGCTCAGACTGTTTGGGGTAATAAAAATAATAGAAGATCTTCGGGCGGAGAGGAATGTTGTGTATCTTAAATAAGACCACAACCCCGCACAGGAGGCGAAAGGTGTTGGGAACCAGTTGGGTGAGCGGAATGCTAAAGAAGTTACAAACTTCAACAATGAAGGGGTGAAGGGGAAACCGCAGACCGACTACGAATTGGTCGTGGAAAAGACGTGTGGCTGAGCGGAAGGTGAAGGTAAAATTAGCTCAAAGTCGAAAGGGATATCAAAGGCGTTAAACAGGCTCTCGGCATCGCACCGATCGAACCGCGACTCCATGGTGGTATACCATGGGCCGAGAGCCGGGTCCGCAGGTTGAGAGGAGCTTGCCATCGCCAGGGCAATGGAGGAGGCAGAAATCGAAAAGGAAAACAAATGCGCAAGCGAAATCAAAGGACGAAACGCAGCCGAGAGCGCGAAGAAAACGTAGGAATGAAAGGGAGAAAGGAGAAGGGACCTTATAAAGGAGTTGAGGATCGAAGGAAGAAGGCGGAGGGCCGTCGGAGAAGGGAAAATCGAAGTCGCCGGAATGCTGGAGCACCGAGAAAGGATATGTTGGATCCCGTGGTAGTTTTGATGTGATCAACCAAGTTGGTTAGGTCCTGCTGTGTTTGATCCCTGTGTCTGAGTGTGCAGGAGCTTAGGAACATAGGAAGTCGAGCGGAAGACACAGCTAGCGAGAAAGACAGCACGGGAAGGGAGCCGATGGGCTCGGTGCGTCCGAAGGATGAGAGAGCTGCGGAAGAGTACTCCGGTGGGCATGAAGAGTGTGCGCGGCGTTCGAGGGACGTTAAGTCGGGACGGAAGGCTGCTCGAGGAGAAGGCCGGGAATTGGGTTCGGTGAGCCCTATTCCGGTTGGCCGCAATCACCCAAAAGAACGGAGCGTCGGAAGCTGAAGAAATCAAGCTAGAAATTAGGCTACCAGCTTGGAGGCGCCTCCAACAGGATTGGAGGCACCCTTGAAGCCGCCTTCAACCCTGTTGAAGGCGCCCTCAACAGGTCAGTTTTGACCGTTTGCGTGCGGGTAAAGTTTTATCCGCTGACCGAGCTAGAGGCGCCTTGAACCTTGTTGGAGGCGCCTTGGACCCTCGGGATAGACTTTCCAAGAGCTATAAAAAGGCCCCTGGAGCTAGAAATTCAACAACAACTCAAGCAATCAATCCATAAGCAATTCCTAGCAGTAGTTCTGAGCAATTAGAGTGTAAAAGGCTTCTCCACCTTCAGAGAAGGAGATTTTTCTTAGTGCGCTTTTCACTGCCCTGAATTAACAACCCTCTTGGTTGTAACCAGGTTAAACTTCTGTTTCTTCTTTTATTTTCTATCTTTATTATTTTACTACTGCATTTATTCTGAGTTGAAATCCGAGGAGGGTAGTTTCATTTTTGTTTACAGCAATTCACCCCCCTCTTGCCGGTCTCCGTTGCACCAACAAGTGGTATCAGAGCCTGATCGCCTCAGAAGGACTAACCGCCAACAGAAGCACTACGATCAAGACGATGGCCGGAGCGAACATCCATCCCCCAAAGTTCGACGGAGACTTCGCCACATGGAAGCGCAAAATGGAGGTATTTTTTAAAACCGAATTTGACATTCTGTTAATAATGAAATATGGCTATGCAGTTCCGAAAGATAAGAAGGAAAATACCTGGATGAAAAAGGAGCAAGCAGATTTCGTCGCCAACGGAATGGCTGAGTTCCACCTACTCCACCGCCAGAGGTAAATCGGATCGGAAGCTACGACTCAAAGAAAGATCTCGAAAAATTCCTAGAGCTTCACGAAGGTACTTCGAAGCAAAGCCGACATCCTCCGGAACCAGTTAACGAACCTCCGGATGAACCAAGGCGAGAAGGTAGCGCAACTCCAAGCGAGAATCAAGGAGCTGATAACGCAACTAACGAACCTTGGAGAAGAGGTAACCAACCGGGATTCTATCCGATACGCGCTCAATGCCTTCCCGAGAACTCCAGAGTGGGCCTCCTTAGTAGATGCGTACTACATCTCTAAGGACCTCGAGGTAAGTACGTTAGAACAATTATTTTCGACTTTTGAACTTCACGAATCTCGAGTTTCAGAGCCAAATGGAGTAGAGAAGACCAGTCAGAACATAGCTCTAAAGGCAAAAGTAAACAGTTCTGACTCCGAAGCCTCAGTCGACGAATCCGAAGCGGCACTACTGGTAAGACGCTTCAATAAGTTTTTCAGTTCTAATAAATTTAAATCGCAGAGGCATCATCGAAAGAAGAGGACGGTTCGTTGCTACAACTGCAACGAAGAAGGGCACATCAAGGAGGACTGCCCAAAATTGAAGAGAAAGGAGAAAGAAAAGGAAAAGCCAAAATACAAGAAACCAGAACCCTCCAAGCACAAGAATCTGAAGGCTACTTGGTCAGATTCGTCAACCTCTGAGTCGGACATCGAAGAATTCTTAGGGTTAGTGCTATTGGCGAACCATCAACCGGAAGAAGACTCAAGCTCAGAGATGAGCATCGATGAAGGGGGAGGAACATCAGAAGAAGAAAGCAGCAGTGAAGGGGGAGCGTCACCAGATCAGGTAAGTAAGGTACGCAATCTAACCCCATCTCAGTCATTTCGATTTATTAAATCGCTTTCTAAAGACTTATTCGAAGTAGAAAAAGAAAATAAAGAACTAAAAATGAAATTAGCAAAAGCATGTTCACTTGAAATGTATGATAGTGTAAAATCAGAAAATGATAAATTAAAATTAGAAATTGAAAAACTGAAATATGCTGCATGCTTAAATCAATTTCCAAATTTAAAATTAAGAATTATGGTAAATTAAATTGGTATATAAGGAAGCATCAAGGTCAACTTAGGAAAATACCAAGAAACTATGTACCCCCTAGATTTTTGAATAATCCTGTAGGAAGGAACCTCTATTGGGTTCCAAAATCTGTGCTTAATTATTTTTTTCAAAAATTAAAAGCTTACAGTGAGAAAATTAAACATTGAAATTCTTTATGGAAGCTTTGTCTAAGGAAGTGGTTGTTGCTCCAATAACCAAGAAGGCCTAGTACCTCGCCACGACCTCGAAGCTAAAATATTGAAAGAAAATGTTTAATTAACTTTCTGAAAAAGCATTAAACAAGAATTAAATAATGCTTTGAAAGTTTATCAAATATTTGTTAAAATAAACAAAAATTCCTTAAAATTTTTCTTGAAAATTCGAACTTAGAAATTATTTTTTATTTTTAGAAATTTTTTCCTAGAAAAATCCTAAATAACTTCATTTAACTTAGAAATTTTTTCAGCTTAGACTTCGAAATTTGTTTTATAATATTCTAAAAAGTTCATTCTTGCTTAGAATTTTTTTTTTTAATTCAATTTAACTTGAAATTTTTTTAAAAAATTCATTTTTACTTAGGAAACTTTTTTTAAAAAGATTTCATCTTACTTGAAAATATTTTACTTAAGACCCCATTTTTGCTGTGATCAAAGGGGGAGAGAAAAGTACAAGTTTAGGGGGAGTTAGAAAGAGTTTAAAAAAAAAAACTTAAATTATTTTTCCATTGCAAAAATTATTCTTAACTTGTTAGTTTAGTAATTTTTCTTTAAAATTACTATTTATGTCTATTTTTACCCTAACTTGAACTTGGGTTGATGTACATCAAAAAAGGGGAGATTGTTGGACCCTGTGGTAGTTTTGATGTGATCAACCAAGTTGGTTAGGTCCTTCTGTGTTTGATCCCTGTGTCTGAGTGTGCAGGAGCTTAGGAACACAGGAAGTCGAGCGGAAGACGCAGCTAGCGAGAAGAACGGCACGGGAAGGGAGCCGATGGGCTCGGTGCGTCCGAAGGACGAGAGAGCTGCAGAAGAGTACTCCGGTGGGCGAGAAGAGCGTGCGCGGCGTTCGAGGGACGTTAAGCCGGGATGGAAGGCTGCTCAAGGAGAAGGCCGAGAATTGGGTTCGGGTGAGCCCTATTCCGGTTGGCCGCAATCACCCAAAAGAACGGAGCGTCGGAAGCTGAAGAAACCAAGCTGGAAATTAGGCTACCAGCTTGGAGGCGCATCCAGCAGGATTGGAGGCGCCCTTGAAGGCGCCTTCAACCCTGTTGAAGGCGCCCTCAACAGGTCAGTTTTGACCATTTACGTGCGGATAAAGTTTTATCCGCTGACCGAGCTGGAGGCGCCTTGGACCCTCGGGATAGACTTTCCAGGAGCTATAAAAAGCCCCCTGGAGCTAGGAATTCAACAACAACTCAAGCAATCAATCCATAAGCAATTCCTAGCAGTAGTTCTGAGCAATTAGAGTGTAAAAGGCTTCTCCGCCTTCAGAGAAGGAGAATTTTCTTAGTGCGCTTTTCACTACCCTGGATTAACAACCCTCTTAGTTGTAACCAGGTTAAACTTCTGTTTCTGCTTTTATTTTCTGTCTTTATTATTTTACTACTGCATTTATTCTGAGTTGAAATCCGAGGAGGGTAGTTTCATTTTTGTTTACAGCAATTCACCCCCCTCTTGCTGGTCTCCGCTGCACCAACAGGATATGGGACACGCGAAAGCAAGGGTGCTGCGGAGGAAGAAGATGAAGCCTTTATAAGGTCGGGCCCGATCGACCTCGACCGTCCGATGCAGGTCACAGGAACCGAGGCCCACATCGGGCCGTTCATTTCAAACCGTCGATGTCCCATCGGACACATCGCCGAACCGTACGATGACGCCAGCGGAGGCGCCATGTGGCACCATGCCTTAGGGCGCATTTAATGAGCGCCATTACGACACGCAGCGCGCGTGCTCGGTCTTAATGGAGAGGATTTGCATGAATTCCGAGGAGATCCGAAGGGCGTCAGTGTTGACAGTCGACGCGGCAGTGAACCCCGCGCTCGGAAGAAGCCGAGCGGCCGGGGGGGGAGGAACATTCCAGAGTGGCAGGGCGAGGTCATTCAAGCCGACCGGCAGTCCAGTCAGTCGAACTTAGCGCCTCCTTAGACTAGACTTGAAGGGGAGGCATGTGATATGGTGATAAGGACGGGGGATCCTCGTTGGCGGAAGGTTAACGATGCGTGGAGGTCAAAGGTTAAGAGATTCAACCCTGAGACCGGCCGACCGGACGAAGCGGACCGACTGATCGGGTGATGTAGGCCGACCGGCCGTGAGTCCCCCGAACCGAATGAAGACAACCCGACTGGGGGTCGGGTTTCCGATACTCAAGGTAAAAAGGTTTCAAGGGCCGAGCGGGCTGTCCGTTCGGCCGGTGCACAAGGCAACACAGGCGGGAGCAGTCTCATCCGAGCATACGACCGATGCAGAAGTTATATGCCTTCCGAGCGGCCTACCCGCTCGGCCCTGAAGTAGACAGGGAACGCAAGAGGACAAAGGAGACAGGGGATAACATCATCCTCGAGACGCCTGCCGCCGACAAGCAGCAGAGTTGGCGGCCGAGCCGTACACAGGATCATACGGCGGAAGCTTCCACCGTCACATCCGGGATATGCTCGAACGATTGCGGAATGGCGCCAAAGGTACTTTTCTGACATAGGCTTGTTAAGGTATGTTTGGGGAAGCGTGCACGCATAGAGAAGCGTGTCCAAACCTCCCCGGGGTCCTATATAAGGACCCCAGACGTCGACGAAGGTATGCGCAACTCTTTACTGTAGCCACATTACGCTACCTCTCTCGTTGCCTGACTTGAGCGTCGAAGGGCCGTCGCCGGGAAACCCCTCCCGGCTCGACTTCTTTGCAGGTTCGCTGGAGAGCTACACCACTAGTCGGAGACAGCAGAGCGTGCCACGTCCCCAGCGTCCGTCGACTCAGTGCTCGGACAGGATCAATGCTCATCCTTTATTTGGGCGTATCCTTCATAGTCTCATCCTATAATCAACTACTTGATTATAGGATATCAGAATTAATTTTGATTAACACCTAACGAATCATGATAAGAGCGTCTAGCAGCACCATCCCATGACTCCTTAGGTATCACTGAATAATATCTTCAAGAACTAGTCAATTATAATTAATGTACAGTCATATCCCTTTATCTCATATATCTCGTTTGTATCTAAAACCATTGATACATCGAGAGTTGTATATTAATTCGACAACTATGTAATGTATTTTATAGTGACAATGCATGTGCAACTAGGAAACTCTTTTCCTAAAGCACATCTTACAGCTTTGATCAGAGACTTCATACACTATAGAACAATATATTACATAAGATATTCACACTTGTAGATATGTGGCGAATCCTCGATTACAATGCAGTAACTCATAGACATTTCATTACTACACTCAATCTCATCACCTTATGACCCTAATTGAGTCAGTAAATGAGTTAAAGTGCAACCTCAACATATAAAGTCTTAATGTTGTCCCAGATCATAAGGACTACTAGTGTATAACAACATATAATAACAACCAAGGACTTATCCACTCGATAATTGATAACCCACTTGGAAATCCTATGTGGGAGTTGTTCGATGAACTCATCGTATAAGCATCCATCTGTATGCTTGAATATATCTACGTCCTTACTAATAAAACATGGTACACTACATCATAGATGCTAATATCTAACTAGAGTAATCTTTTGTCCTTGTTTATTAAGCAACCCAATTGACTAGGAACATATTTAGAATATCTAGTGGATATTGATGTATTTTATGATGATCATCATATGTACCACTATATCTCACTATAATATATTTAATAACTTTATTCATGCATCTAACATGAGTATAAAGATAAAGTAAATGTCATACTGAACTGAATTATATTAAAATAAAGATTATTTAGATTATTTATTTATAAGAGTCTATAAAGCCCTAGCCAATAGTTGGCTTATCGACCACCTATTCTAACAAATCATTGGTCTGAGACTAGGAGAAATAGTCGATGGCCATGATAAAGTATCTTCAAGTAAAGCTGCGAGGATGAGCTACAATTTATATTCAAAGCATAGAACTAAATATGTTCGAACCTGATGTACAGTTTTGAGATGACCCCACAACTATCCAGGATAGAATAGCTCATTTCCTCGACTCTCGAATGTCCGAAGAGTCGGAAAGAGAATAATAAACTTGATCTCGCAAATTTTGAGTACCAGTAGAGTTGGAGAGAGTAGAGTAAAGTTGATCTCATTGTTGGTTGCTACTCGGAATACCGTTCTAGTTCCCCTGTACAAAAATTTGTACAAGCATAGAACTATCCTAGCTACCCATGTGCTCTACTGAAGTTAAATTTGGATTGCAAATGATGCTTAACAGTATTAATCCAAATTGTCCTTCAGAAGTTAAATTTGAATTGGAAACAATACTTAACATTTTTACTCCAAGTTTAACCGATGTGGTCTTCCTAAGTTAAACCATATTACAGAAGTTAATTAAATATCTATTTCAAAGATTGGCTTCCAGGTTAAACATGGAGAGGCACTAGGCCTTATTGGTTATGGGATGATCCACCACTTCCTAGACAAAGCCTTTCAAAGAAATTAGATATTTAACTTCTTATAATAACCCTAGGTTTAACTACAGAGACCTCAATAGAAGCACAAGATCGAAACGTAAAATCGATAGCACGAAATCGAAACATAAAATCGCTAGCCTCTTGTGTTGGTATTTCAAAATCCATGCAAAGAAAACTAACTAATTAATTCAAAGCAGAAACCATTAATTAGTTATACCTTTCTTTGTAGCTAAAGACCTCTTGATCTCCTGTTGTATTCCTCTCCTTCTCTTGGACGTCGTGTGGGTGACGATCTACCAAGATGAAATCCACCCGAACCATTTCTTCTCCTCCAAGACTCTCGAGCCACCAAGGGATGTCAAAATAGAAAATTTCCTTCTTCTTCTTCTCCTCCAAGCAACCGACCACCAAGTGCTACTCCTCTTCTTCTTCCTCTCCAAACAACCGGCCACAAGGATTTTCCAATCCTTGATGCCACTCGCCCTAAGGAAGCAAAAGAAAAGACAAAAGGGAATAGGTGCCGCTAGTTTTAGAGAAAGAAAACAAGGAAAAATAAGGAAGAAGGGGGCTGACCACACCAAGGATTAGAAGAGGGTTTCGGCCACAATAGAAGGGGAGGCAAGGCTTAGGTTATCTATCTCATGAGGCAACCTCTCCTTCTCTTTTATAATCCTTGGTCATGGCAAAAAAGGAAAGTTTTAAATATAATTAAAACTTCCTTATTTGTGACCTCCCATTAAAAAGAAAATTTTAACAACAATTAAAATCTCTCTTTTCTAAATTTCCTATTGTACATGGTAATAAAGGAAAGTTTTAAAATTAATTTCTCTCTTTTAAAACATGTAAACAACTACAAAAAGGAAAGATTAATTAAAACTTCTCTTTTTAAATCATGGTTACAAAAGAGGAAAGTTTTATCAAAAATTAAAATTTCTCTTTTAAATATTATAGATAACTACAAATAAGGAAAGATTTTAACAAAATTAAAATATCTCTTTAATCTTTTGTAGATAGCTATAAAAGGAAAGATTTTAAAATTTTAAAACTCTCCTTTTAAAACCATGAGGATGTCTATAAAAGGAAATTAAAATTTCTCTTTTAAATCCCTTCATGAATGACTACTTAAGGAAAGATTTTAACAAAAATTAAAATCCCTTTTATTCTTCATGTGGCCGGCCCTTAGCTTGGGCATCAAGCTTTGGCCGGCCACCTCTTGGCTCCAAATTAATGCTTGGTCGGCCCCCTTGCTCTAAGCAAGGATGTGTCCGACCCATCACTTGGGTAAGAAGTGGACTTTGTGGATACAAGACTTTATAGAGGCTACAACAGGGACCGAGAGGAGAAATTGGTGCTGGTCTCCTGATGAGCTTGAGCTTCCTGTGTTTGCCCCGAACACCCAACTCAAGTTCATCAATAATAACTCATGCCACTAAAGAGTTATTATTGAACTACCGCACCAATCCCATATTACATTATGGGCTCCTTCTTATTATGAGTGTGTTAATCTCCCTGTGTTTAAGATATCGAATGCCCATTAATCAAATGAGTTACTGTCACTCACTTAATTAACATCTAGCTCCAAGAGTAGTACCACTCAACTTCATTGTCATGCCGGACTAAGTCCACCTGCAGGGTTTACATGACAATCCTTGTGAGCTCCTCAAGGGGGCATCATCAACCTAAATTACTAGGACACAGTTTCCTTCTATAATCAACAACACACCATATAAATAATATCATTTCCCAACTTATCGGGCCTATTGATTTAACGAACTAAATCTCACCCTTTGATAAATTAAAGAAATAAATACTAAGTATACGTGCTTGTTATTATATCAGGATTAAGAGTACGCACATTCATAATAATAGAGGTCTTGTTATTTTTAAAGAGTCAGTATAAAAGAAACTACCTCAAATGGTGCTACTCAATACACACATAGTGTACTAGTGTAATTTTATAGTTAAGATAAACTAATATCAAATTATAGTACAACTACTCCAATGGTTTATCTCATTCCATCTTGGTTGTGAGCTACTATTTATAATTTATAAGGAACTGATAACATGATCTTCTGAGTCACACCAAACACCATGTTATTTACAATATAAATTAAATGGACAACTGCATTTAACTAAATGCAGACATGACCAATATGATTCTCATTTCAAAAAAAATATTTTATGCTAAAAGCTAGGCTTTTAGTATACATCCCAACACCCATGACTCTCGAATGCCTGTGGAGTCGGGGAGAGAGTGACAAGCTTGAACTTGCGATCTTAAGTATTAGTCCAACATCTAAGACTTAGAAGAGATACAAGTGTCTAAAAAAATCTCACAAAATGATCAAAGGAAATAACAACATAAGTTTAGAACTAACAAGTAAGTTATTAATAGAGTTGAGAAAAGAGTCGATCTTATCATGAAGATATCTAGCTCTCAGCCTACAAGGGTAGAACAGCGAGTCGACCCCATAAAGGGAGGGTGACAAGTCGATCTTGAACCATGGAGTAGCTTGTAAATGTTATGAGGATTTGAGAAGTATAAACTGAAAGGTTATTTGCAAGCAAACTGTGGCAAAACATTTTGACCAATAAATACTTTGTTAATAAATATTCACCTTTCTTAATTGAAGCATGTATAAAGATGAGTTTATGTTTAGAAATATTCTTATATTCTTGAATCTATGATTCATCAATCATCTTCTAATAATTCATAAAGTAATCCTTCCCCCTTTTCAATAACTTATGATAGTAGAAGTTGGGAGCACATTTGGATATGCCATCGAGTAAAATACTCACAGTGAAGTGGTATATCCAAAGTTAGTAATAGATTTTGATTCAACTCCATTTTGTATATGACTTGCAATTTCTTGCCAAGATCAGTACTAATCCTTCTACTTGAGAAGTAGACATAATTCCATAAGAGTGGTAGCAATATATTAAAACATACCGAGTATATCAAAAATATAATTTGCATTGTCCTTTTCAATAAGAACTTGAATTTGTTTTAAAAAAATTAGATGTGCTAGTGTGAAAGATCAAGTCCAAGGTGTTAATTGGGATATAAAAAAGCATAGAGTACCTTTAATAGCAAACATATCAACAAGAGATGAAGACAGGAGTAATCCCTCTTCTCTCTTCATCTTATCTCTATCTCTGTTCAAACCAAGCAATTGGCTATTTCCAAATAAGTCCTGAAAAATATCTCATGGAGTGAAACTCAAAAGCAATGCTATGCAATTTGTGCAAACGTTGTCTTTTTGGGCAAAGTTCTAAATACAAGTTTCAGCCATAATTCTTCTTTAACTACGTAGGTCTTGGGTAGACTGTTATAGAAGGAAACTCGACCCTTGTGCGAGATTTGCATAGAGATCAAAACGCTTCCTTGTCAAGCTTTATGCATATCCAATAGATGATCGTGCAATGAGATAAGAAAGGATCGAAAGATCTGAAACAGTAAGTCAATGAAACAACAAGGATGAGAAGGAAAAAAACCCAGGTTTGAAAAATCAAATAGCAAGATGGGTGGCGGAGCCATGACTGCCCCTGAAAATGTCCTTGAAGGAGGGAACGACTTCTTAGAGGAACTCAACAAGGTTGGCAGTAAAACCAAGCCATCGATCCATTGAAGGAGAGGCGAACAACGTCCTGGAGGAACTCCGTAATAAATCGAGCCCTACATCTTGTCACTAATCCATTGAAGGAGGGGGCGCAAGTCACTTTTTCGTAAAACAAAGAAGACGTAGTGGAAAATAAAGAGTGAAAAGTAAGTGCTAACATAAGTTGATTTTACTTGATTTGAAGCATTTGATGGTTCTTACTTCAAGCCTTACACTCAATGAGTGCTCTCATTGGGCAATTCACCATGAGCACGAATAGATATAAAGATTTTAAGTGCAAAGCAATAAGTAAAAAATATCAACAAGTAGAGTAGTAGCTTAAGTGTTGGTTGTCGGAGTAATATTTTGGTGTCGTGGAAAGCTTCTCGGAGCAGCGTACGAGTATGAAAGTCAAAACAATTGTCATTTTAAAGCTATTGGCCGAAGTCTTTTATAGACCTTTCCAGGCACCTGGACCACCCTCAGGTGCCTGGACTAAGGCATATCTGATCCTTTTTTGTCGCTAGATTATCCACCTTCGGGTGCCTCAACCACCTCCAGATGCCTGGATCACTAACGTGGTTGCTCATCAGTAAAGCTCTATCTAGTAGTCTCTATCTACTCTCTAGTGCCTAGACTATCCCCGGGTTCCTAGATGCTGACATGCGTCGATCAATCAGAGTACGCCAACTCATCTAAATGAGTAACTGGGTTCAGGCCAATCCAGGTGCTTGGACTCATTCGAGATGCTCCGACCTACGGGTGCTTGGACTTTTCGGGTGCTTGGAACCCTCTTTCCAGTTTTCACTTTCCTACACCATAGAGTTAGCACAATAATTATAACATGAAAAAATAAATATTTTGACAATCTCGGGACTGTCCGGTCTTAACTTTGGATTTCATTGAAATTCTATGTCGGACCGATACCTACTACTCCCTCAACAGGAGCGCGTCCTCACTGGATCTCTCCTCGAGTTACTTACCTCACTTATCATTACAGACTTATTTAATCTCAATCTCTTGACCCACCAGGTCTTTCTTCCATATGCCCAATTTAGATTTCAACCACTTGTCAGATTCCGCAGACCCAACTAGACTTTTTGCTTGATATCAACGTATCTGGTCTTCCCGTGCCAATTATCAACCTAACAGGACTTCAACCTGGTGGCAGTCCCATCAAATCCTGCATACTTAATAAACGGGTTAGAAAATACAACATATAATTTTAATTCATTTCTTATTTATCAAAACTTGAGTTTGACTATTAGTGCTAACTGTACCAATAATATGTACTTAACTCTCCTCTATTATGGGTCAACCCTCGGGTTGTAGTAGTTGTACTTTATCTATCAAGTGTTGTGCTTCTGTCTCTGGAAAAAAAACGTCTTAAGGAAGCTAAAGCAGCGACGTTGAAGTATCATGGACTGCTTTTACATGCCATAAGAAATGCTTCCCTAAATTCTTCACATTGGTATGCAAAGTGACATATTGTTTCTTGTAATCCATTCGTGAAACACGGACCGTGGAATAGATCTGGATTGCAGATTGCGGAAAGTGCCACCACAACACCATTCGCAATAGGGAGGAAGCTTTGTTTTCCTGACCACCATGGCAAAATACTCATAAAGAAAATAAGTAAGCTGGGGGTGTTGTGTGTTAAGGGTGTTAGTAGTTGGGGTTAGCGTCTCGGTCATGTACTTTCAGTTATGTACTTATATTTACCTCTCTCTATATTTATGAGATCGACTCTAAGGAGACCATGTGATGATTCTATTTTTTTTTTTTTTTTTTTTTTTTGTAAAGAAAATAAGCAGCACATATTGATGAAACAAAATATAGAAGTGGGATTGATTACTTTTAGACTTAGTATATCTTCACATAAAATATAGATTAATGTATTTTAGGAATAGGTGTGATGAAGCAATACCAAATTGGATGAAGAAATACCAAATCAGATTAGTGAATGCTTTGCGTAGAAACTTTGCGAGTGCTTGCTCAAGTCCTCAGGGCGTAGCGCAGACGGTGGACTCATAATATCTCTAGCGTAATGATTAGAGGTTTACCCCATCATGCGCCTATGATCTGTGTACCTACATGTACCTCATTCCATATCTATAGGACCGACACTAAGGAGGCCGCTAAGATAACATATCTATCTTTTTTTGGGAGTACTTGCTCAATGTCTTTCGCTCATGTTTTTCATAGATGATACCAATTTAATCTGATTTGAATATCTCATCACGATGATATGGTAGCAGAAATTCACTCCAGCATTGGTTTAGAAATCTCACCCCGATGACTCGGTGGTAGAAATCTATCTCGGCATCAAGAATGATGACGTCAAGGTCCCCTCCTTAGATTTCTTTCCGTAAGGTGACAATTTTCTGTAGAGAATAACAAACATCAAAGGAGATCATTCTAAATTAGCATGGAGGTTTTGATAATAGAAGAAAGAAGGTAATAAGCAGTAAAAGTAGATGATAACCCCCAATCTTCAATAAAGTCATTCATGAGCATACAAGGAGCATTAAGGCCTAAGGGGCATTAAAGAGTCTTAAAGCATGATTAAAAGGGGCATTAAGGAGTGCCTTATAAGTTATATGTTGCCCAAGTCAAGGGACATACCATATAAGTACTGTGTTGATCGATCGTGTCAAGGGATATTTCAGATGAAGATTATATTGACCGAGTCTTAACTTACCGTATGATTTCCCTATTGACCGGGTTAAAGACCTGCCACATAAACCTTACTTACCTTTGCATCATCCTCCATTCGTTTCAAATTTAGTGCATCATTAATTCTCCCTTTTTTTGAGCTGTCTGCCTTAATCACCATAGGAAAGTTTCTTCTGGTTGGTACTATCACTAGCTGCCGATTAAAAAAAAAAAATAGATCCACTATCTTAACGGTCCTCTTAGTGTCGGTCTCATGGATATGGAGAGAGGTTCATGCAGGTATACAGGTCATAGGCGCATGACGGGATAAACCTCAGGTCGTCAGTTCCTGAGAATCGACCTCTGATCATTACATTAAAGATATTATGTGCACATCGTCTACGTTACGTCCTGAGGGCCACTAGCTGGCGATTAAACATTTGCAAATTGCAAGTTCTCTCTATCCGCGTACCGTACTCCCATCGTGAGTTCAGATAATAGTATATAAATAGAATGGCATTTCACTGAAATTTCAGTATTTTCCCTTTCATTTATATAACTTTCGTAATTCCAAAAATATTATTAAGCGCATGAGATAATAATACAATGGTTAAGCTGCTTAGTAGATAATAAAATAAAATAAAATTTAACTCTCAGTTGTAATATATTATATTAGATTTTTTTTAATTGTGAAAAATAGATCTAAAAATATTAACTAGTTGGATGAGTCTCCATGAATAGTCTAATTTATTCTGATGATTGATAAAAAAATTTTATAAGTTAAATTGATCATGTTAGTATTAATCAATTTGAATAGTTGAATATTTGATGCTAACTTAAAAATATATATCACATTTTTATTATATCCTTCTTTTATTTTTATATTTAAATTTTTACTCTACTCATTTAAAAAATCTATTGCACTTAATTTACACAGTTAGAGTAGGGATATATTTATAAGACTTATATAATTATATTAATTTTAGCTTGAAGAAGCGATTTGAAATTTTCTAGGCCATTAGTAACGATAAATTAACTGATGAGCTTAATTAGAAAATTTTAAATCATTTTAAATTAAAATCTATATACTCTCTAAATCTCATAAATGTATTCATGCCCTCAGTCTGAATTCGACTTGATAAAATTTATCACATGGTCATTATAAAACTTAAGATAATGATACTTACTTACCAACCCCATCAATCAATTCTTAAAATTCTGTTCAACAAATATTAAATTTTAAAATTTTTAAATAACATAAATCTATCAATTAATTTCCATTCAAAATTGACTGATAAATATAAATTTTTTTGAATCATTTCAAACCAAATGAATGTATTCCTACATGTCTCTATTGATGTTCTCACATCTGATAGGAATGTTTGTTAAATAGGTTCGATAAAAATTTAAATATGAAAAGAAAGGAGCATAATTAATAAGAATATGATGTATACTTTTGGAGTTATAAATTAAGTATATGAAATGATAATATTTTTATAATAAAAAAATGATTTCACTTACTTCAAATACTTTTATCCGTCTCTAAATTATAGAAAGGGAGGATGAAATAATGATAAAAGATGAATACGTTCGTTTTTAGTGTTCTCATCGATTCGTCCTAGGAGTAATACGAAAAAGGTAAATCACGGATGACTACTAGTCTTTGGAATAATGATTAGAACATAAAGAAGATATTTACTTCGATTTTATCGAGATTCGAATATCAAATTTTATAATGACAATATCTCAATGTGTTAATCATTAGACCATCCCAAAGAGACGAAGAGGGAGGATGAAAGGATAATACTGAACGTTCGTCTGGTTCATTAGAACGTTGCTAAATAAAATGATAACATTATAGTAATTAACCGATGGACATAAGACATCGATTTCTAGGTACGTAATCATATCGATGAAGAATGTTTTATGGTAAGATCCAATTTTCTTTTTACGAAATTACTGTCCATTACAATAATCATTTTAATACGAAACTAAGATTTAAACATTATTCAAGCATACCTTTAATTTTAAATATTGGACAATTAGATAAAAGGTAAAAATTGAGCCTCATGCGGTTAGAATTTGTTGGAGTCTAGACCTATTGTAGTGGTGCCCCGATTTTCTGGTCTATATGAGTATTAAAGGATAAATTATTTATAATTATGATTGGATTGTGATCATGATCTGAATATAATTAATTATGATTTTTTTTTTTTTTGGTTCATTATCTCTAGATTATAGTTTGAGTCAGGACAGATGATAGGAGATCGTCCGAAGGCCGTTGGTAGTGGGTAAGTGGTCAGACAGTCTGGTGCCAAGTAAGGGGTAGCCTTCAAATGGTTTCCGATCACCTGTCCTGAACCCAAATTATAATCTAGGGAAGATACTGAATCCAATGAGAGATCACAATTAATTATGATCGGATCATAATTATAATTCAACCGTAATTATAAATCATCTATCCTCTGATTTACTTTTTCATGAACCAAAAAGGATCTATCCTCCGGTGGAGTGGTAAAAATACTCAGAGGATTAACTAAAAATAAAAAAAATCTATTATGGACAAATAACATGAAGATAAACTTTTCACTATTCATAAGCTATACCTCAAACTTATTTGATATATATTATCAAAAAAGAATACTAATTAAAAAGAGGTATCGGAGTTGTTCGACAAATCCAACTGATATTTAAATCATAATGAAACAATAATGGAGAATCAAAGTATTAGCCAAAGAGATTAAGATTTTAAATGTTGATCAACATTAAATCTGAAACCCTAATACCGTTAAAGCCTTAGGGATCGAGCTGGGTTGTGAAATTGCAGATCATGGAGGGGCATGTTTATGATTTGATCTATAGGGTCAGAATAAAAAGCTCGAAAAAAAAAAAGAACCTAACATACATAGTGAGTTCCGAGAGCTCAAAGCATCGGAATGGAGAGGTTAAGACTTGGGAGTCGGAAGCTTGTACCTAGGGCAATTGATAAACCTGTGCATCTGTGTGTGTTGAAGTGTTGGTGTTAAAATTGTGTTTCCGAAGCACCAAATCAATCATGGATCAATTGTACAGGATCGGGTCGTACATGTTTAAAACTTACATCGGAACCATAGATACGTCCTGATGACCTCATCCATGAGTAGCGACAATAGAGGATAGACCGGGTTAGATTCGGATCGGATTGAATTTTTTTTTTTTTTATAAAAGATCCCAACCCGAAATTTGAATATAACCCTTAAAACCTAATTTGAACATGACCAACTTCAATAATCTGAATAATCCAATTAAAATGACTTTATTTTAAAGAGAATTTAAAATATAAAGTTGATTTAGAATTTGATCATCCTAATAAATATTAAACTAAAAATTTTAATAACGGTTTTCTACTGATTCTATCTGCAAATCGATCATGTGCAATATTATTATTATTCAATTTTTCACAAGTATAAATACTTTATTTAACTTCTATTTAAAAACCGTTCAGAATATACAGGGGCCGCTCTGTAGGAGCCGTGACCACTAATCTGGTGGACCGGGAGCGCGTAGCCATGAGTCAAACCGGAGTGGACTGTTACTTCATAATTTATCAACGTATCGTCAATATATCGAGCGTTGTTTATTCGTAACGGGCGAAATTTCAAAATATTTTTTTGTTTTTCTTGACGGGTACGCTTCGGCGCTTCCCTGGCCTTCCATGCGGCGCCACTTGAGGGAAAGTTTCGTGAAGAGGAATTCCTTGCCTTTGGATGGACGAAAATTAATCTCAACCACAAATTCTCTTGCGATTATGATTCATTTTAACATATCCAACGGTGAAAAAGCACCTTTCACGTGATTAGAGAGTGACGTAGAACAGCATTTTGTGTTTTGGGGATTATTGTGCCGTTATTTAGGTATGTCGGAATCATTAATCTGGTCCCTGCGCTAACGTGAACTCAGTCCCGGTGACGACTCAGGACACGAATCGGGTCTCGGAGTTTGGAAGACCTCCGCCGCAAGGAAGGGAGCGACTGCCGAAGCCCAAGCTACATCGCCGCTCCATCGACATGGATTCGACCGTCGCACACGCCGCCAAGCCCGTGTCTGACGGATCTCATGCTCCGGAAGCTGCCTCGCACGCGAATCTCCAGTCCGAGGACGACGCTTCGCCGCCTCCGCCGCCACAGGCGGCTCTTCTGAATTCCGAAGACCTTCGTACTCTGCAGCAGCGCAATCCTGACTCTCATCCTACTGATCTACCAAAGGAGGCGCTGCATGCCCCCGCCGCCGCTGAAGTAGCACCGCCCGAGTCGAACCCTTACATCGCTCGCTCACCCGCCGCTAACTCTTCCTCGTCGAAAAGTATTAGCTTTTTCCCCCATCTGAAATTTGCTTGGCAACGAGTGTTTCTTCTTTTAAGTTAGCTTCTGATTGTGAGGTTTTCGAATGGTTAGGTACCGCGGAGACTGTGAAGACCGTGCTTAAGAGATGGGGGAAAAAACTCGGGGAGTCGGCGAAGAAAGCTGAGGACTTGTCTAAAAACACATGGCAGCATCGTGAGCAATGTTTTACCTTAGTTTATTCTTCGTTCATATTAGCTCTGCAAATATCGAATGGAGTTCTGTTATAGTGACTCTACTTTTTTTTTCAATCACAGTAAATTTTGATTAAGACTAGGTTTTGTGATCATAGAACAACAGCAGAGCAGAGAACATTGCTTCTTCTTCTTCTTCCTTTCTTCTTCCTTTTTTTTTACTGGCAATATCGTTTTTTGTAGTAATAGGGAGTTTCAAAACCAAGAATGATTTTTACCTTCCTATTGCTTCTCCTATGTCTAGTGCAAGTTAGGGATTTATTTGATCTTTGGTTTATGAAAGTTTATTACTTGTTGATAGTAAACTCACGTATGGGTTGAAGTTAGTAAGTGAAATTAAATGAAGTGGGTAATGAATACAGACTAATTATTCAAGTTTTGTATCTCATGATGAATTTATTTGTACGCTGCAAATTATTGGTTTTGTTGTTGTTAATTTAACATAATTACTTAATTATGACTTAATATATTCTGCTCAAATTTTCTTTATTCTTTGCCTCAATGTTTCCTTCTCTTATGAATTCTTGATGTTGCAATTTTTGCATTTTCTTATTCTGAATTTCACTTCTAATAATCTCTCTCAACTCCAGTGAACACAGGACCAAGTTTTGTTGAAGCTACCATGGGAAGAATTGCTCAAGGAACCAAAGTGATTGCAGAAGGTGGCTACGATAAGATATTTCGACAAACTTTTGATACCCTTCCTGAAGAACAGCTAAAAAAATCCTATGCCTGCTATTTATCAACATCTGCTGGTCCTGTCATGGGAGTTCTATACCTCTCTACTGCAAAACTTGCATTTTGTAGTGACAATCCTCTTTCCTATAAGGTTGAAGACAAAACTGAATGGAGTTATTATAAGGTACTCATGTTGAAGTTCTCTAGCATTTCAATTTAATGTTTCCTAATCAACAACAAAAAATGTTTTTTTTTCCTGCTGACTCAACTTTCTTCTGTGGAGAAGGATATGTCTATCGAGTGTAATACATGCTATTTAGAATTATGAAATACTACCTTCATACATAAATTTCCTCCCAAATATATTTAACTGTCTAGAAAGAAGAAGTTTAGAGGCTCAAAATATTCAAGTATATTGGCAAAATGCTTCATTCATCAAATTTGGCATATAGGATTAAGCATTCAAAAATAAATTCTTAGTCTGAGGAGTTATGTTTTGTGAAGCCCATCACCATACTGCATCAGACATGGGCATTACTAGAGGAGCATCATATGGAGTGGCACAAAACACTGTCATTTGCAATGATTATAAACAACTGTCTTTGGCTAAACCACAGACGACTGTTTTTTATCATCGTTTACAGAACAAATGAAAAGTTCTTTTTATTTGCTAAGATGTTCAACTCAATATAGAGTTACAATTACTAGATAAGATCTAGGAAGCCAACCCCAAATAGTTGGAAATCATATCTTGGCTTGGTTGTTGTTACGTGATGGCAAGACCATTGTTCATAATTGTAGGTGATTAGTCTCTATGATACATGTTGAAATTGCCTTAAACCATTTGCAGACAAAATGTTATATAGGTAACTTTGTGTGCTATTACCAGCATGAGTGTGTTGCTACATTCAGACACTCAGATACTAGTACACAGTTAAAGATAAAGTATGAGTTTATTTCTCTGTCACTACATCTAATTAGATGTAAAAACTGAGTCCTAGAAAATTTCACATTGTATATGTAGAAAACTAGTAATGGTGTTTGCAACATTTTTTTTAAAAAAATGTACATTTATAATATTTAATTCTTCCAAACATATCATGAAGTTGATTACCACAATATTGTCTGGTAATGCGCGCACATGAAGTCAAGTAACTCATCTGTACAACCTACATTAACTTTGTTAGATTTTTCAGGTTAAATTATTTATATCCTATAAAAATTTTTATGAGGAGATAAATAAGAACAAATTTTACATTCCAACTTTTGTCAAAATCTATATTGAAAATTTTGTTTCCACAAATGGAATTAGGACAGTATATTTCACTATGCCCACATCAGGCTACATCAAAAGTTCGTAAGTATTTGTTTGTGTTCTTGATGAAATGGGGGTTTTAATGCATAAGTGAATACAGTTTTTTTTTTTTCATTAGATATTGTCCTTTCTGATACTTTAGCTTTCATATGCCTTCTCTACACCTGTCAACATCCACACTTCCAGTCAAAACTTGACACTCTTAATTTGATAGCATGTAAACGTTTGCAAAAAACACCCTGTTGGACACAGATCGACACCCATACTGGATGGATACTCTTACTATGATCCAAGTAATAAATTCTCACAATACAAAAAGCATTAGATGTTTTGTTTCACAAGAGTGAAAACTAGTTGCTTCTACTTAATATGTACATGGTTTATGCGTATGGCTTAGGTGAAAAGGAGAAAAGAACCCACACAAATTGGGACAAACTTAGCTCTGACATAGCATGTACAGTGCATAGGGATGACCTTAAGCAATTCACACAACATAAAACACATGAATTAAACAACCCATATTAATTGACCTACAATCCCATTAAAGAAATTTATATGCTGACTTAAGCAATCAATAGTGTGGTACATGGCTCTTGATTGTTTATTTGGCTAAAATAAGTTTAATCAAATGACATCATTTTGCTTTATGATCTAGAGATTTGTTTAACTCCTATAATCCTTATGCAGCCATTAATGAGTGTAACATTCTCTCATTTCATAAGCTTATATGGTTGCTTTATTTGGCTAAAATAAGTTTAATCAAATGGCATCACTTTGCTTTATGATCTGGAGATTTGTTTAACTCCTATAATCCTGTTGCAACCATTAATGAATGTAACATTCTCTCATTCCATAAGCTTTTGTGGTTGCTTCTTCAAATAATTTATTATGTTGATTGCAGTTGTTCAAATATTAAATAAATACTAATTATGATCTTAATCAAACTAATAAATTTATAGAACTATAGAAGTACTATTACCATATGATGATTAGGAAGATACAACTACTATTTATGTTTCTAATATTTATCTGATTCATTTCATTATTTCTATATATTTTGATTAAAGTAAACATAACCAAGAATGCTCATCTTCTCCTTGTCCACTTTTTTTGCCTAAATATATCAAGTTGTTGTGAACTAACAAATTGGCTTGATTTAGCCAACCCAATTGAGGACAAGTAATATAAATGCAGTCAATATTGCATATACATATGCGGACTAATTAATATGTGACCACAAAATGTCTTTTTAAAAGAAAGTTTATAGGATACAGTCAACAAAATGGGTCCCTAAATCTTCTAAACTAGACATCTCATGTACATCTCTATATAATATATGTGAAGAAAATCGTCAACATAATGATCAATGAATTCTCAAAGAATAATGTCGAATGAATTCCAAATGGTCATATGTGTACATGCATATGAAATATTTTGCATCACGTATCCCAAATATGCCTATGTAGTCTCATATGGTGTTATTTTTTAACTGGTTGTCATACCAATCTAATCTATCTGTTCATTCTAATTTAATCTCTAGGGATCAATTTGATGACAAGATGCAAAAGCTTAGCCTACATTACTACTGATGTGACCTTTCACAGCAAGGTTTAGATATTGTATATAGGTGGTATGCGGTCAGATCATATAGTTCCATATCTGTCAATTGTTATGTAGTAAACTTTGTGAGCATATTCAGTGAGTGTTTAGAAAATTTATCAATAATTCTATCCCTTAATGTGTAATTTAAGTATTCATAGACAACTCATGAACACAGTTTACTAATTCCACATGTGATTTTCATTAATAAAAAATTCCAATAAGATCCAGTTATTACACTTACCAATAGGCAAAACGCCTAGAACTTCTTTAATTATTTTCTTTTTGAACTACACTTGTTTCTACAGCGACTACATTTTAGTTTCTTTTTGTCACTCTTTATAGTTTGCTATTTTGAATTGAATGTCCTAACATGATATTTACAAATTTGCTTCCTGGATCCTGAGCAGGTTGCTATTCCTCTACATCAGCTCAAATCTGCTAATTCATCAACAAGCAAAAAGAAACCTGCAGAAAAGTATATCCAGGTTGTGTCGGTCGATAACCATGAATTTTGGTTCATGGGGTTTATGCACTACGATAGTGCCGCAAAGAGTTTACAGGATGCTTTGCATGATGCACAGAACACAGAACCAGTAACAACGGCATCAACTGTATAAGTTCATTCAAGAATCTAGAAACCGGATTGCTCGACGTCCCCAAGGACACCAAATAATTGCCATCGGTGCATCTACCTTTGATCTGGAACATGTGCTCATCCTGTATCTCAGCGTTCTTTCAAGGCAACTACTTAATCACTTAGTTACTTTTGATTCTCCTTCAGGTTTTTGTCTTATTTCCTGTGCAAGGTTCTATAATTTTCACATGGCTTGTGTTAGACCTGAATGTTCATATCATATATTGCTTTGACCAATGATTTTGTCGATCCCGTTGAATTCATACAGATTTGTGCAAGTTTTAGTACAGACCTCTGCCTGAATCATATACTTGAATTGGGTAATGCTATGACTCTTGTAACTGATGGTTAAAAAAGGATAAGGGGTAAGATAAAACTCAAAAGAGGAAGAAATAGTGGACTCCATGAAATAGTTAATGTGGACTCGTAAAGGAAGGCTCATCATTTCTAGATGGTTGATCATTCAAGAGATGAAAAGTGCCATTGAAGCTTTTCTGTTTCTCAGTTTGTGTATGGGAGGGAGAGGAAACAGCTACTGCTTCCTTTCACCAATTGTGTAAAGTATGTTTACCACAAAGAAAGGAGCATGTGCACGCGCGGGCATGCACGCGCGCGCACGCACACATACAAACAGGCAAGGGTGCGCGTGTGCACACACATGTACATACTATGTTTTTAGTCACCCAACTAAAGCCAAATGCAAGCGCGCGCACGCACACACAGGCAAGAGTGCACGTGTGCACACACATGTACATACTATGTTTTTAGTCGCCCAACTAAAGCCAAATTTGCATTGTATGGGGCTAAAAGTCTACATATACAGCTTCTTAAGTGCCCCTTGTTTTCTTTTTAGGCATCAATCTTTATCAGTAGGGATGGGGGAAAAAAACTACATATTCAATCCACCTGAAAAGTCCAATCAACCTGATCTAAAAATTCAGATCTATCAAGATCTTAGATCGAGTTTATAGCTTTTTACAATCTCAAATTTGGGATAAAAGTTCGCTTTCGAATATGATACAAAATCTAAAGAACACTAGGTTGACTAGATTGATATTTACCATGTTCAACTGTGTGTGGAAATTAAATTGATGAAATTAAGATTTCCGAAAAGAAAAATGATTTGAAGAGGAAAAAATTTCAAGGAACTCAAGGATAGACACATAAAATGATGAATCCATAAAAATGAAAATGGTGAATCATAAATTTATATGTGAATTTTTTACTGAGATTTTTTCCTTTGCGTAGGCATGTAATTAACTCTCACTGCAGCTCATGTTTTCTTTGTTGTTTTATGCACTATAATTTAGTGCCTGGGAAGTTTAGATCTGGAGTCCATCCATGAAAGGCTCTTGAATAGAGGAGCTGCAAAAGAAAGGCTGTTCATGTTTTGTCATTCAATTCGAAACAGTAGGAAACAGAGAAAAAAAAATGAAATGATAGTGCAGTTTTCTAGCAGCTTTAAGGTTCTCTCAATTCCAGATGAATTAAAATGTCTTGGAATTTAGTGGCAGAGAACGGAGATAAAGAGAAGCTTAAGTAAGTCAAGACGAAGCTCCCACTAATCCGAGTCACGAGGAAAGGTCTATTATATACCATCTTACCCTACTTTGTAAGAGACTATTTTTGAGACTTGAATCCGTGACCTCTAACCATTGCGCCAAAGCTCCCCTTCAAAGTATGTCCAAAACATAGTCAGCAATATTTCATCAGATGGAGATCCAAAATAAAACCAACAGTGGATACTGGAATTTGAAACTGACTTTATAGACTTGCGGAATACAAATCCATAAATAAATAGTGATTGAAAGAAAGAAGCAAAACTAAATGTTTATTGCTTTCCAAGTAGAAAACTGAGATAGCACAAGAAGCTAAGTAATGAACATAAAATTTAGATCATCTTTGGCATGTTGGTGGTGCAGATGAATCTACAAAGGGTAATGGCAAACATTAAAACTAAATTAGGCTCATAGGTGCACTAACCATGCTGTTGGCGCATATTGGTCACCATTAAAATCAGATAAAGCTTCTTAAACAAGGGTAGAATGAGTACAAAAACATTGTAGCAGTTTAAATTCACAATAATAAATATTGGCACTGAGCGCCGATTTAAATTCAGAAATAACTTATAATATGCCAAACCTGTGAAAACCCACCCAAATCAAAGTTTACATATAGCTTCAAGAAACTCAGACAATGAATATGACATCCAGAAAATATCATATCTACTGGACTTACCTTTGTGTTAGATACAATAGATTTGCAATCAACACTGTTTTAGAGAAATGCCTTTTTGAAGATTATAATACTAATACAGAGGCAGTAAAAATCTATCGATCTGAGAAGCTATTAGATAAGAGCAAACAAAATATTTTAGTTTAGATACAAACAGCATCAGGAAGGGGAGCCTTGGCGTAACGGTAAAGTTGTTACTTTGTAATCAAAAGGTCACGAGTTTGAATCCTGAAAACAGCCTCTTGCAAAAAGTGAGGTAAGGCTGCGTACAATGGATCCTTCCCCGGGACCCCGCATGGTAGAAGCTTCGTGCACGGTGTTGCCCTTTTTTTTTAGATACAAAGGGCATCAGGATACGTGCAGCCTTTCAGGTATACACAGAGGTTAGCAATATAAGCACAAATGTCACAAAGTACAGAGTTCGTGAAAAGATCTGAATTTGGTTATAATATTGTTTTAAATAAGGAAATAACTTATAGGAGATTTGTGCTAAACCAGTGCGAAAGACCCCAAGCACTCATGGCAACATAAGAAGTTTCTAAAGATGCATTCTATTTTTTGTGATGGCCTATAATTCCTGAATTAGGATTTAGGATTTGATACCATCACCAAACATAATTTCAAAAACATTGTGTGTTTGTTTTGTTTCTTCAAGGTACTTGCATGAAGTATTTATATTCCAATTACAAGACTGATTCTAAGAAGAAGGATTGATTCCATCTGCAAGATTAACTCAGTAGATACATAATTCAATTCTCAATACTACATGTATATTATGTAGGTATTATTTGACAAATTTGACTTGGATTCTGAAGAAAGGAATGTCAACTACCTTCTATTTCCTTAGTAGACTTCAATGAGAATGATGTACAATCACAAAAGGTCTAGCAAAGGTGGTGTTCTACAAACTAAAAGTATTAAAATTGTCAAGTAAGCTCTCCCTCTCCTTTACGAAATTTAAGGTGAAAATGTCTATGTATGAATATTGACCTAGGTACCACGTAAAACCTAATAATCACTTCAACAAAAACAAATGCAATGAAGAAAGCCCACAAAACAAATCCAATTATTCTGAAATCACACAACAGAAGGCAGTTTTTAACATAATTACATCTGTGAATTTGGTTGGGGATTATGTAAGCATTGGTATTTATTGGCTTATCTCACTCCGCATCAATTACAAAGGTTTAAAAGGACTCACTTAAACTATTTTTCACCAAAAAAATATGGAACAAAATATCCTAGTATGGGTTAAAATGAATCACTATTAATTCATTTTCTAACATTGAAAAATCATAGAAGGGAGATCTAAAGACCAAACTAAACAGAGAGTTAAATCTAGTTGGGTAGGGAAAGTTTGTAAAATTTAGCCAAAGGAGTGCCTATATAGATAGCTGGGCCAAAATCAAATAGAAAGGCTCCACTTTGTATCTGGTAAGATAATTCAAACCCCCCAAACTACATGGAACCTGAGAAGATTGATCTAGGATACTTTATTTTTGTTCACAAGATTTAATTTTCATAGATCTTGAAGATGTCTCACATAATTCTCTCCAAATCAAAATGACATATTGGAAGTATCCTGAATAACTATAACTATAAATAGTATTGAATAATTATTTCCACTTATGCAATGAATTAACCAAAAGGATAGCCAAAATATAATCAAAGACAGGCACTTAAACAGCACTATATCATAACTTCAAAAAGATAAATCAAGATAGGAACTTTGTGTTGCAGCGCAATTGCAAAATGAAACCATAAGCATGCTTTTCAAAATTACTAAGCAGCAAATTTCAATATGAATGAGCGATGTCTTGAAAACAAATTACAGTACAATCAAATGAGATAGTACCACAGTTATGAGTTATAAGTTATGAGTTATAAGTTATGAGTAAAAACATAAGAAGAATTTTATTTGTGTGAACGCTTATGATTTGCAAAAGAAAAAAAAAACTCACTGGAAAATCAACAAAGGTATAGCATACCTCTAATCATATATGATTTTGCAAGAATTGAATTACATGCAACAAGCAAAACCTAGTAGAATTGTGTATAGTAAGTAAATCAAAGTGAATGTATGATAATATATTACCATTAACTCCAGTTCTAATGCAAAATGCTGTCAATTAGCAAGTGGCCTAAGTAATTCAGGCTAGGCAATATCTTGAAGACAAATATGAACAGACTGGATTGCTAATGCAAACAAAAAGAAGCATAGCTAAAATATGTACGGTGCATATTGAACTCTATAATCTAATCTAGCTTTTTAAACCCAAACAATAAAAAGTTTCTTCATGGAATTTCAAGTTATGAGAGTTACTATAAAAAGAAGTGTATGAACTAGGAGGTTGAATACAACATTAATCTGACACCGGAAAAGGCAAGCTTGTTCATCCATAGCCTCCAGATATGAGTTGGAACTGAATATATTCTGACTAGCATCTAGTCATTCAATGGAACAGTGAATTGGGCATCTACAGTGTAAAAGTGAGATATTAAGTAACTTTTAACATTCCAAACTTCAGGTTCACAAATGTAAACGGTTATAGCAAAAACATGTGATGCTGAAAAAAAGAAATGAAGGGTACATATTGCAAATAAATTGTATTAGCAGACAAAATGTGAAGCAGAATAATGCCATATGAGCTAGCAGCCAACAAAATAAAACACAAACACCATGCATTATGCAAGGTGAAAGAATAAATCAGACAAGGAACCCAAAGTAGGCTAGAGATTCAAACCAAATGTTTATTTTTGCAACATCCAATGACCCGACAAGCTTGCTTTGCTGAGCAGAAAATTGATGGAAGTTAAGCATCCAACAACTTGCCCTTAACAAAGTTTTAGTTATTTACTTTACCGCCACCAAAGTCCTCGGCCAAGGTAAAATATTGAACTTCATCCTAATACATCATAGATAAAAACAGAAATGACAAACTCCTGAATTGGCTGACTGCTCTTTGTTTCCATAATATTAATATACTTGTCTAAAAGCTAACAGATGTCATGTTACATAGGCATACTGTGGATTCTGGCAACCCGCCCATGTCTTGAGAAAAAGTACCCTCTTCCATTGGTAGAAACCGATCTTTCCATATCAGAACCATCCTTCCGATTAACAATCTCTTTGGAGGAATTGCCCTTTGTTGCACTCCCTTCCATGAAGTTTGTATCTTTCCCATTCTTTTCAAAGATTATTTGTCCTGCCTCGATTCTAACAGTGATAGAATTCATAAATGGTGTGTCCATTGAGACGGATCGCCTAACCGGCTGCCGAATATTAGCACCCATGTCAATTTGCTCTTGCGACGAAGAACACTCAGGAAATGAATCAAATGCTTCAGAAGGGTTGATCGGAATCCCTAAGTCAATCGAGCTCCGTGATCCTCCGTTTTGTTGTTCATCCAGTAGAGGGTTTCCTATCTGGCTATCCACAACAGCGGAGGATACTGAGTCGGAGTCCACCGAGTCCCTCGAATTAGAGATAGAGAGGTCCGGGAAAGCGAGTGCAGGCTCGCCCTGGGAATCTACGATGTGAGCCCGGCAGAGGGGACAATTGACATGAGCTCGGAGCCAGGTGTCGATGCAGGGTACGTGGAACGCGTGGCCGCACTTAGGGAGCAGGCGGACGCGTTCCCCATCGCAGAACTCGCCAAGGCACACAGAGCAGGTGGAGGCGCTTTCGAGGAGGCCGTCTCCGGCGCGGTACTCCGCCACGGAGATGGAGCTGATGATGGACTCGTCGAGGCCGGTTGTCCGGATGTACCACACGTGTTGGAACGGATCCCCATCACCCGACGACGATCCATCGTCTTGATTACCTCCGAGGCTTAAGTCAGCGGCGTCGCGCGGGGGACGGCGGCGACGGCGGAGAACAGCGTAGTAGGTGAAGAAGAAGAGGAGGGCGGCCGCAAAGATGGAGGCGCCGATCAGGAGGAAGTTGGCGAGGCGGAGGCTGTGTTGACGTTCGATGCTGGAAAGCGGAGGGGGAGGAAGGAGGGCGAGGGAGGGAGGGCACTCGTCGTCGTGCTTTGGTCCATCGGAAAGGATCCGTCGATAGGGATACATCGGAAGTGGATCTCACGCAGGATCGTTAGGGCGGATGATGACCGGAGAACAGATTGGTCGGCATCGCCTACGGAGGAGAGAGAACGAAAGGGGTCAAATGAGAAGTCATCCGTTTCGGATTGTTCAGAGTCAATGGTAGTGGGGTTCTGCCGCAGCCCCGATCGATGGCCACGTGGCGTCTGGGAAGGTGCGGATTACGTGGTGCCGGTGCTAGCCTTCCGTGCAAGCTGCATTGCTGAGCCACCCATTAGCTTACCGTGGAAGCATGAGTGGGCTCCTTCGGCGAGGTTGTTGCCGGGTTGGTGGGGTGGGTATTAATCGACGTATCGGAATTAATTTCTGGAGCGTGATTCCATTAGGGAAGTGGAACCCACGTCATAACCGGCCACCATTACTCTGGCCTTTCCCTTTTTAATCAATTGCGCCAAAAACGACGGTCGTCCGCTGTGCAAGCGGTTTAGAAGCTAAGTGCCGTCGTTAAAATAACGGCGATAAATACTAGATATAATTAATTATATATTTTTTTGATGTTTTTTTTCAAAAAAAAAAAAAAAAAAAAAAACTAATATAAAAATATTTTGTAAAAAAATATATAAAACTCATAAAAAAGTAACACCTAAACCCTATAAACATTTCTAATTATTCAAGTAAAAACACATTTGTATTATTCTATATTGCTTCTATCAAAACTTGCATCATAAGATTTCTAAGTTTGTTAAATTGAAACAATGGTGATATTGAAATCCTATCGATATTGAAACAATGGTGAAACCAAAAGGTTGACGTGAATCCAAAGCCAATGACATTGTCCTGATCTTGTCGTTGAATGTACCTTAAATACAGCGAAAAAGTTTTTTGCAAGAGATTTGACGATAATCGTAGTCTTGTCTCAATGGGTAGAGGAGGAGGAGGAGGAGGAAAAGAAGAAGAGATGACTCAAAATCTCAGCATGCCTAAATGAATTTAGGCTTCCTCCTCTTATACCAACCAAGTCCTACAAGGGCCATTCTCAAGGATCTGTTACCCGTTAACAGTCTATTAATGTTAACTAGATTTACCCAAAAAGATGTAGCAGATCCTTCTGAGCAATATAGTTGAATTTCCTCTTTTGTGGGTTGGATGAATATGATCGGACAATATCCTCAAAGCCTGTAGGACAATGTTACTTAGAATCGCAGAAGGATCTTGTGGATATGTCGAGCAATAACTCTGCATTTTATAGAGCAATCTTACGAGGGTTCATTGGGCAATATCCTTAAAGCCTACAAGACAATGTTACTTAGAATTCGTGGAAGGATTTTGTGGATGTGTCGAGCAATAACCCTGTGTTATGCAAAACAATCTTACGAGGGTTCACCAGACAATATCCTCAAAGCCTACAGAGCAATAACTCGGCGTTCCGCAGAGCCATCTCTTGAAGGATCACCAAACAATAACTCTGTATTCTACATAGCAATCTTATGAGACATGCTGAGTAATAACTCTGCATTACGCGAAGTAACTTTATGAAAGATCGCCAAGTAATAGTGCTAAGAGTGCACAAGGAAATAATATGAAGATCTGTCGAACAATATGGTCAAGCAAGTGCTTCATTATCAAAGCCCTTGATTGACAATACTTGATAATAATCAAATAGAGGGAGATAAAGGTGTTTCCTTTGAACCCTTCCTGTCTTACATGACAACTAATGATTGGGAGATAAGTGGTAGAGGTTGGAGGCGGTTCCCTTTATTCCTTCTTCATAATACGTGGTAATTAGTGAATGGTAGATGAACATTAGTTGTTAGAGACGGTGTCCTCAGAACCCCCCTTCACTCTACATGGCAGTCAGAACAGTGAGTCCTAGGTACTATAGCCTTCTTCTGCCTATAAAGGTAATTTTTTCTTTTTCAAGTCATTCTTCTTGTTATACTGTTTTCTCTCATTCTCTTTTTTTCAATCGATTACTAACTTGAGTATCGGAAGAGTTGTCCTAACTCTAACTTGTGTTACCATCTTAGATTCATTCGCTCATACTACAAAGAAAAACTTGCGAAGGAGGAACTCAAGTGAGTAAAAAAGGAACATCATTAACGAATAAGTTATAGTTTACCCATGTTAATCCACATCCAATAACTTAACCCTCTTTAATACACAATGTGTTATATTATTTAATGGAGTTTAATTCTTAACGATAATCACGTGTATTACCCTCAAATTGAGACTTAATTCTTCGTGTAGACTATGAGGAATACTTTTATATATCTTGGATTAATTTTGGCTTAAAAGCATCACTTTTTTAATATAAAAAATAAAAAATTCTTGTGTAGGCACTTTTTTTTATGCTAAGTTTAATGCTCGCGTATAAGGGTGAGAAAAATCAGTTAAACCAAATAAACAATCAAACAGATGGCATTTAAAATTTTAGTTAGGTTATTTCGGCATTTTATTTTTTTTCAAAAAAATAAATTTATTCAATTAATTTAGTTCAATTTTAATTATAAAATTTCTTATTCAATTAAATAAAATAAATCAAAATAAAAAATAAAACGAAATTTTAATTTTGATTAAATATCTGATTCCATTATTATTAAAAACATCTGATTAATTCAATTTTTAACCGAATTAATCGATATTTTATTTATTTATTTTTATTAAAAAATTTAATTTAAAAAAGTCAATTTATTTAATTTCAATTAATTCAATTCTATTTAGTTTTAACCTAATACTCCGTCTTAGTTATGTGTATCTAGATGATTTGCAGTGCATTGATTTTAAAAAGAAAAAAAAAACTTGGTCCACCACTTTGTCTTAGTCATCAAGGACACTTTGTTATATTTAAGTGCATTGATTTTGATTTTAAAACAATTTCATAAAGGTTTGAGAAAGAAAACATAAGGAAAACTCAAGTTTAGCATTTTCGTTAATGCACAAGTGTACCACAATATTTCAGCACATGAAAACAAAATGAAATTTATAACACTTAATAAAATTCTATGGTAAAAACTTTTTAAAAATCATTTTAATTCATCATGATCAATATTTACACATTATCAACTTTATAAAGTCAACAATTGCTATTATTCTAAATCTAAAATGGACAATATATATAATTATTTAGTACTGAAAATACAATATCAATATCAACTTATTTAAAGATTTTCTATAGGATACCAACACATAATATGTGTAAGCCGATAATCATATGTTAGATTTACAAAATAGATATAGATATAATAGTTAGAAGTAAGAAAGTAGGAAGAACATCAAAGGTTAAGAAATGAATAACGAGCTCAATTATGTTAAACGCCTCCATACAAAGAGTCAAAGCGTATGCAACACAAAAACAATTTCAAACAAGATGAATGAGGAGTGTAAAGAGATTGTTGTTGAATTTAATATCCTTTATACCAAAATATATTAAGTGATCTAAGTTAAGTCATTGAGTTTCATATTATTATATGTGAGTTCAATGTATAGAATTTTTTAGTATAATCCATTATTATTTATGAGTTGATAAAGAATTGGATTTCTATATTAAGGGGAGGTCCTCAAGAGTTTATGACAATTTTAACAGAACTTTTGATTCCCCATTGACCTAGAGCTTTTCGACGTTATCATCCCCTATGCTCCTTGGAAGACTTTCTTTTTCACTGGATCTTCTTCCACATGGATCAAGCTGACAATGCTAAAGACAAGAACATGACTCTGCAATCAGCTTCCTTGTCTATTATGCTTTCTTATGTGATGTTATGTTTATGACATAACTAGATCTCGATTAGGTTTATCATTTATCTCTTTGGATTTCTTTATTTGTTCTTAGAAATCATGAGGTTAAGGAAAACAATAAACTCTACCAATTGGTTGTTGGTACCCCAAGTTAGTTTTGATGTGATCAAATAAGTTAAGTTAGGTCATGTTTGTTAGGGTCGATTTGTAGCTAGAGGGGGGATGAATAGCTCGTCGTGCTTTGGTGATGTGCTTCTTCAATGATGTGCAGCATAATAAGGAACAAGAAAACACGCTCACAACATTAACAAGTAGATTTACTTGGCATTTACCTCAAGAAAAGGTAACTAATCCAAGGATCCATATACGATGCTCAATCCACTAATAAAAATACTCCTTCTCGGTAACTACCGGAGGTGGAGAAACCTCATACAACACTCACTCATACAATAACTCAACACAAGAAGAAAAATACAATGAAAACAAATAAAAATCCCTCTCTTCTTGCTTACTTGTCGCTTGTTGTTGCCTCTTGAACCTTGGAAGTGCACCAGTACTTGTCCCCAAGAGCCTTCAAGAACTGGCTGTGAGTAGTGGAGAAATCACGTGAAGAATCAGGAAGAATCACACGTGAAAAGCTCTGAGAAAAACGCTCACAACGACTATATACTGTGCGCTCCTACGGCTCCTAATCGATTGGGCTTCATCCCAATTGATTGCCATGTCACATCCCAACCATCGCAGCCATCCATCGCCTGCATCTTGTGCAATGATCGAATCCCTATCGATCGACCGATCGATTGGGGAGACTTGAATCGATCAGCTAATCGATTCAGCCTTCCTCGCGTCCACGAGCGAGAAACAACCTCTAACTGATCGCCTGATCGATTGGAGGTGCCCAATCGATTGATTGATTTATTCAGAAAGAAGACATTGATTACAAGGAGACTTTCTCACCTATGTTGACAAAAGACTCCCTTAAGGTAATCATGGAACTTGTAGCTCATTATGATTTAAAGCGGCATCACATGGAGATATAGAGAAGTCTATATATATGGTGCAACCATAGAACTTTAAGTCTAAGGACTCAAAGCACCTAGTATGTAGATTAAAGAAGTTCATTTATGGTTTAAAACATGTGTCCCATCAGTGGTACCAGAAATTCAATCGATTGGAGGTGCCCAATCGATCAATTGATTTATTCAGAAAGAAGACATTGATTACAAGGAGACTTTCTCACCTATGTTGACAAAAGACTTCCTTAGGGTAATCATGGAACTTGTAGCTCATTATGATTTAAAGCAGCATCACATGGAGATATAGAAAAGTCTATATATATGGTGCAACCAGAGAACTTTAAGTCTAAGGACTCAAAGCACCTAGTATGTAGATTAAAGAAGTCCATTTATGGTTTAAAACATGTGTCCCGTCAGTGGTACCAGAAATTCAATCAAGTGGTGACCCCATTTGAATTTAAAGAGAACCCCATTAATCAGTACATATATATTACGTTCAGTGGGAGTAAGTTTGTTATACTTGTTTTTGTACGTGGACGATATATTACTTGTAAGCAATAATAAATGTATACTACATGAAACCAAGTTATTTCTATCTGATAATTTTGAAATGAAAAATCTTGATGAAGCATCCTTTGTTTTAGGTATACAGATCTTTCGTGATCGTTCAAGAGGGATTCTTGGATTTTTCACAATAGACTATAAGGAACTAGGGCTCTAAACATGCAAAAGCGCAGTGGAATACATCTAGTTCCTTATCAAGAGGATCCATGCGAAGGGAAGAATAAATAACCTATATACTAAGTTTCATGACAGTTATATCTTTGATGCGTGCACACGATCTCCCGACAGCTAGGATCTCAACACGATCAAAGCGTTCACGCCTCTAACGGTATCCACACGAACAAGTGTCTCCGTTTGTCTCACAAACTCTCAAAGTGGAGAAGAAAACTACCTTAGGTTGTGCTAGCAACCAAGAAGGTGAGTTTCGGCCAAGATGAGGAAGAAGGAAGAAGAAGAAGAAGAAAAGTTTTTCATCTAATCATAATGAAAATTATCATCCATAATTTTCATTTATATCAATATCATGAATTCTAAAGGATTTTGCCCTTTCATCTTCCAATCCAATGACTCAAAATTAACCATTCAATCCAATGGTTCGAAATTGACTATTCATCTTCCTTGGTGAACTCAAGTTCACCCAATGAGTCTAACTCATTGAACCACACCCAATGAGTCTAACTCATTGAACCATATCAATCTAAATTGACTCCATGAACATCAATCCAAATTGGCTCCATGAATTTAATTTAAATTAGACTCAATCCAATAATTGGATCTAATTGAGTCTAACTTAATGAGTCTAATTTAGATTAGATTTAATCCAATGATCCATCATATGAATCTATCTCCAAATTGACTTGTTCTTTGTGTGTGACCTAATAGGTTCTCGTAACGTTGACAATGTACCCAAATCAACATTTAGATACATAAGCAATGAGTGACATCTAGCAAGACATCATTGCTACCCAAGTGACGAGAAAGTCGAGATCCGACCTAACCTGTCCGTGGCTATTATCTTGTATGATTTGGTCCTTCTATCCTTGATATCTAGATTGATCAATGAGGCATAAACCATGTCATCCTCTTATCAACCTTTGTGTTTCTTGATCTCTAAGTAGACACACTCAATCAAATAAACTCAATATCTCATATTGACTTATTTGAGCATGACCATGTTTTCTTGTGTCTTACTAATCAAGAGGCCCACAAATATTGCTTCCGGGATAGATTTCATCTACATCACTCACATCCCTCCGCATAATTCATTGCATACCCAGTGATCGACTTTATTGTCCACCTTGTTACAGGTGGTGCTTACCAATACCAAAGTACACAACTCCTTATGTAGGGAACCGTAGTGATTTCAGGTTTAAAGACTATTCATACCAATAGTCACATGAGAATGTTTATGACACTCATATAACGATCCATGAAATATTCTCATGGCGGGTCATTCAGTATATATTCTCTAATATATACTCATGCGCCAACCTGATATCTCATATCCATGACTTGTGAGATTAAGTTATCCGTTGGCCTACATGCTAGTCTCAACGCATTAATATTATCCTTGTATATTAATGCTTGATTAGGAATAGTTAAGGGTAGTGTTCTATGTATATCTACAATATCTCACTATTAATTCAATCAATTGATATGTTGCAGATAAGAACCTACTAGCCAAGGACACTATTATACTTATTCAATCGACACTGAATTGAAACAAATATAATAACCAATTTTACCTTTTATTAATAATGAAATATGATACAAAATTGAGCCCTTTACAATCATCTCATAATTGGTACTAGGCTAATACTAACATAGACCTATATTAAAAAGGTACTTATAAAGTATGGTATGTAGAACTGTATATCTAGTGGCACACCTGTGTCAAGATATAACAAATTTAACATGCAGTAGTGTCCACGACTTGAACTTAAAATAAAGGCGATGGAACAATTTTCATATGCATTAGCAGTAGAAAGTTTCATGTATGCACAAGTTTATGCTCGACCAGATATAATATTTATAACGGGGATGTTAGGTAGATATGTTAGTAACCCAGCACCGTCACACTGAAAAACAGTTAAGAGAGTGATGCGGTATTTGCAAAGAACTAAAGGATATATACTCACGCATCAGATATCAAATTTCTAGAGGTGATTGGATATTTAGACTCCGATTTTACTGGATGCTTGGATAGCAGTGTTGCAGTAATCTAGGTGTCCTACATTTTGATGTTTGAGTAAAGTTTAAGTTAGGTTTATTGTTGTATTTGATATTCATTGTGAGTGTGCAGAATATAGGTACAACAACTAAGTGAGATCTTGGTAAAAGGAAAAGTCCAAGGGTGAGTTTTAGCGGTGTAAGTCCAAGTATATAGTCTTGACAATATAAGTCTAAGTGTGACTTGATAAAGGTTAAAGTCTCGGAGGCGTGACCTTTTAGCAAAGGAAGACCCGACAATAAGGATAAGGCCGAAGGAAATTTTTGAAGGCAAACGTGAAGGATGAGGAAGCATCTGAGCGACGCAAAGTTGATGGAGGAGGCTAGAAGGTAAGGTTAAGGTTGTGCAGGCGAGGACGAGTGCATGAGAGAATGTACTCGGGTAAATCCTAGGTTTAGGGTTTACCAGTCGACTGGTGTATGCATCAATCGACTGGTGGTTGTATTAGAAGAGAATAGAATGATTCTATTCTCTTAACTAAAGTGGACTAATCACTGGTCCTGACACCAGTCGACTAGTATCGAGCTGTTGGAGCTGTAATGATCAAATTCCATAGAGGACCAATCGGTTGGTGGTGTGACCAATAGACTGGTAATGGTAGGAACAACAAGCTGTTCCTCCCGAGCTATATTTAAGAGAGCTCGGGTGAGTGGCTCAGGTTAACGAAATTAAACTTGGTTAAACTCTATTAGAGTCTCCCAAGCCCTTGTGTGATTGATGTTCTTGTATTCAAGTGTTTGTGACGATGTTTCTCCACCAACAAGGATCTTAAGCTAGCCGGAGGTTTTCTGGGGAGTTATCCATCGACGGATCGGGATCGTCCACTTTACCGACAATCGTGGAGTATGAGTAAGGTATCTCTGAACCATATTACGCAAACGCGTCAGTTTGTTTTCTGACGGATCGTGATCGTCCACTTTACCGACAATCGTAGAGTATGAGTAAGGTATCTCTGAACCACATTACACAAACATGTTAGTTTGTTTTCTTGTTTATTGGCTTCTAGCTTTAGCTTTCTACTTGTTAGTTTTATTTTTATATTTTGTTATGCGTTAACAAGTTATAGGAAGCGAACATTAGGTGAGAAGCTATTCACCCCCTCTAACGAACATCAAGGTCCCAACAAGTAGAAGGTCCACTTCGGGCTATATATTCATACTTGCTAGAGGAGTTATATCTTGGAAGAGCATCAAACAGATGTTAGTAGCCACTTCTACTATAGAAGCAGAGTTGATAGCATGCTATAAAGTATCCAATCATGGGATTTGGCTGCGGAACTTCATCACAACATTGCAGATTGTTGATGGCATTGACAGGCCACTGAGGATCTATTGTGATAATAAAGTCACAAAACTTTATGCCAAGATCAACCAGTTCATCAAAGTCTAAGCACATTGACATCAAGTTTCTAACAATTAAAGAAAGAGTCCAGAGTCGTCAAATCATGATAGACCACATGAGCATGTGGGTTGCTACTCGGAAAACCTAGAGGTTCCACTGTACAAAAATTTTGTACAAAGGTCTGAACCTTTTCCTAGCTACCATGTGTTCTTTTAAATTAAATTTTGGATCGCCTGCGGAACTTAACACGTTTGATCCCAAACTTAATCTATTCGTTCTTTTAGATTTGACTTGGGTCTCCTTCGGAACTTAACACGTTCGACCCAAATCGCCTTAAGTTATTAATTCCATTAAATATTAATTTCCATAATTGGTTCCCAATACTGACGTGGCGAGGCACATGGCCTTCTTGGATATGGGAGCAACCACCACCGACTAGACAAAACCTTTTATAGAAATCTAATATTTAATTTCCTAAAATAACTTTAGGTTAACCAAAAAGAACAATCAAATCACAAGGAAAAAATAAAACAAAAGAACACAACTTCAAAAAATATATTCGAAATACTAGAATGTAAGCCTATTGTATTTGGTATTATTTCCATAAATAACTAGTATGATGCGGAAAGAAAAATTACTAGTTATACCTTGTAGAAAAACCTCTTGATCTTCTACCGTATTCCTCTTCTAACCTCGGACGTTGTGTGGGCAATGATGTTCCGAGATGAGAAACCACCAACCACCTTCTTCTCCTCCTAGCTAGGTTCGGCCACAAAAAGCTTAACCAAGGATGAAGAACAAAACACCAACCAAGCTCCAAGAGATGCTAGCTTTCTCTCCTTCTTCTTCTTCTTCTTCTCCAAGTAGTATCCGGCCGCCACAAGAGCTCCAAGCCTTTGAGAAATTCGGCCACCACAAAGAGGGAGAGAGGAAGAGGATGGCCGGTCACTCCAAGGAATAAAAGAGGGAGAGAAATAATAGAGGTTATCTCTCATGAAGGCACCCTCACCCCTTCTTTTATATTCCTTGGCCTAGGCAAATTAGGAAATTTAATTACAATAAAATTTCCCAATTTAATCTATATTGGCCGGCCACATCAAGGGGAAACAATTTAGACAAGTTTTAATCAACAAATTAAAACTTCCTAATTTGTTTCCGGAAATTTTAAAAATAAAATTTCTCTTCAAAAATCTCTTCATGGTTGATAAAAGGAAATTTCTATAATTTTAATTTTACAACATGTGAATAATTTTTAAAGAGAAAATAAAATATCTCACCAATCTACAAATAAGGAAAGAGATCTAATCTCTTTCTTTAATCTTTTGTAGATCTTTTATAAGAGAGATATTTTAATTTTAATTCTCTTTAATAAATTATTTCTTCCACATAATAAAAATTAAAATTAAAATTCCTTTTTAATTTAATTTGGCCGGCCCCCACTAGCTCTGGTTCAAGCTAGGGTCGGCCACCCAACCGGCCCTAGCTTGGTTCCCAAGCTAGCTTGGCCGGCCCCCTATTGGTGGGTATAGAAGATGGGTATAGTACTCTATAAATAAGAGGCTACGATAGGGACCGAGAGGAGGAATTGGTTTTGGTCTCCCGATAAAATTAAGCATCCCGTGTTCGCCCCGAACACACAACTTAATTTTATCAATAATAATTCATTCCACTAGAGAACTATTATTGAACTACCGCACCAATCCCAAATTACATTTTTGGGCTCCTTCTTATTATGAGTGTGTTAGTCTCCCTGTGTTTAAGATATCGAATGTCCACTAATTAAGTGAGTTACTGACAACTCATTTAATTAATATCTAAATCCAAGAGTAGTACCACTCAACCTTATTGTCATGTCGGATTAGGTCCACCTGCAGGGTTTAACATGACAATCCTTATGAGCTCCTCTTGAGGACATTATCAACCTAGTATCTATAGGACACAGTTCCTTCTATAATCAACAACACACACTATAAGTGATACTATTTCCCAACTTATCGGGCTTATTGATTCATCGAACTAAATCTCACCCATTGATAAATTAAAGAAATAAATATCAAATATATATGCTTGTTATTATATTAGGATTAAGAGCACACACTTCCATAATAACCGAGGTCTTTGTTCCTTTATAAAGTCAGTATAAAAGAAACGACCTCAAATGGTCCTACTCAATACACTCTGAGTGTACTAGTGTAATTATATAGTCAAGATAAACTAATACCTAATTACACTACGACCTTCTAATGGTTTGTTCCTTTCCATTTTGGTCGTGAGCTACTGTTTATAATTTATAAGGTACTGATAACATTATCTTCTGCATGTGACACCACATACTATGTTATCTACAATATAAATTAAATGAACAACTACAAACAAATGTACACAATTTGACCAAATGTGATTCTTTATTCATAATGAATGTTTACAAAGCATAGGCTTTCAGTATACACTCCAACAATCTCCCGTTTATACTAATGACTAAGCTGTCATATCTTCTACCATACATCTGATTCTCATTCCCTCCACATGCCGATCGAAAGCTTTCGCCGGAAGGGCCTTAGTGAAAGAATCTGCCAGGTTATCTGCTGATACAATCTTGGCGATGACAACTTCTCCTCGCTTCACGATATCTCGTATCAGGTGGTACTTGCGCTCTATATGTTTACTTGCCTTATGAGCTCGTGGTTCCTTCGAGTTTGCAACTGCACCGCTATTATCACAATAAATTGTGATGATTTTGGGCAAACCAGGAATCACATCTAAGTCCATTAGAAAGTTCCTGAGCCATACTGCTTCTTTAGCTGCCTCAGAGGCTGCTACATACTCAGCTTCCATGGTTGAGTCCGATACGCATTTCTGCTTAACACTCCTCCATGAAATGGCTCCACCTCCTAAAGTAAACACATAGCCTGATGTAGACTTACTATTGTCCCTATCTGATTGGAAATCTGAATCCGTGTAACCCACAGGGTGTAAATCATCTGCTCTATATGCTTTACCGCAGTCCAATGTCCTTGTCCAGGGTTACTCTGATATCTGCTGACCATGCCCACGGCAAAACAAATATCAGGTCTCGTACATAGCATTGCATACATAAGGCTTCCTACAGCCGAGGCATAAGGAACTGCTTTCATGTCTTCTATCTCCTTTGAAGTCTTAGGAGACATCTCTTTAGATAGAGCTATTCCATGCCTGAAAGGTAAGAAACCTTTCTTGGAATCTTGCATGCTAAAACGAGGAAGGATTGTATCTATATATGAAGCTTGGGACAGACACAACATTCTTTTCTTGCGATCCCTTATTACTTTGATCCCAAGTATGTGTGCACACTCTCCTAAGTCCTTCATATCAAATTGTTTGGACAACCATACCCTTACGTCTGACAATACCTTGACATTGTTGCCAATTAACAAAATATCATCTACGTATAGTACAAGAAATACCACCACGTTTCCGTTACACTTCTTATATACACAAGACTCATCCGGACTTTGAATAAATCCATACGACTGGATTACTTCATTAAACCGGATGTTCCAAGACCTTGAAGCTTGCTTCAGTCCATAAATGGACCGATTGAGCTTGCACACTAGATGCTCTTTGCCTTTTTCAATGAACCCTTCTGGTTGCTTCATATGGATGTTCTCTTCAAGACTTCCATTAAGGAAAGCTGTCTTGACATCTATTTGCCAAATCTCATAATCCATATGAGCAGCAATGGATAAGAGTATCCGGATAGACTTAAGCATGGCTACCGGTGAAAAAGTTTCCTCATAATCGATTCCCTCTTTCTGAGTGTACCCTTTCGCAACAAGCCTAGCTTTGAAGGTTTCTACCTTCCCGTCTGTCCCTCTTTTCCTTTTGTAGATCCACTTACATCCAACGGCTTTTACACCATCAGGTGGTTCTACAAGCTCCCAGACCTTATTAGAGTACATAGACTCTATTTCAAAATTCATCGCCTTTTTCCAAGATGCTGCATCTATATCTTGGAGTGCTTCATCATATGTCCGGGGATCAGGTTCATGTTTACCCGGGATCAAGTCCGAAGACTCTCCCAAAAACATGAATCTTTCAGGCTGCCTTACAACCCTCCCACTACGACGAGGCACTGTCTGTGGTTGTGTATCATGTGTGACACGGGTTACAGTTTCTTGTGGTACTTCATCTTGTACTGTTGGTACTAAAGTAGACGTGCCCTCTCTTAGTTCTTCTAAAACAACTTTACTACTGGGCTTGGGATCCATTATATAGTCTTCTTCTAAAAACTGGGCATTGGTGCTAACAATGACCTTCTGGTCTTTAGGACTATAAAATAAACCACCTTTCGTTCCTTTGGGATATCCTACAAACACGCGAACTTCTGTACGGGATTCTAACTTATCAGCATCTGGTTTCAGCACATGTGCTGGACTACCCCAAATTCGAATATGTCTTAGACTGGGTTTTCGCCCATTCCACAATTCTATGGGAGTAGAAGAAACTGATTTAGAAGGTACTAAGTTCAAAACGTATACTGCTGTTTCCAGAGCATATCCCCAAAACGAATTTGGTAATTCTGAATAACTCATCATTGATCTAACCATCTCCATAAGAGTCATATTCCTTCGTTCTGCTACACCATTCTGTTGGGGTGTTCCAGGTGCAGACAATTGGGATTGAATCCCGGCCTCTGATAAGTAATTCCTAAACTCTCCTAAGAGGTATTCGCCACCACGATCAGATCGTAGTGTCTTGATACTTTTACCTAATCGTTTTACCACATCAGCCTTGTATTCTTTGAACTTATCAAAGCACTCGGACTTGCGGCGCATTAGGTAAATGTATCCATATCTTGAATAATCATCTATAAAAGAGACAAAATATTCAAAACCACCTCTTGCCTGGACAGACATAGGACCACACAAATCAGAATGAACCAATTCCAACACTTCTTTGGCTCTATACCCCTTGGCCTTGAACGACCTCTTGGTCATTTTACCTTCCAAGCAAGATTCACAAGTTGGAAAATTTTCCAACTCTATCGAACTCAAAAGTCCATCAGCTATAAGCCTCTGAATCCTACTTAAGTTAATATGACCAAGCCTTAGATGCCAAAGATATGCTTGATTCGTTTCCGAAGGTTCTTTTCTCTTATTAGAGTTAGAAGATGAGTTATAAATTTCCATGTTTTGCTTTGTGGAAGAAATTGGATTTAAAGTATACAAATTGCCAACCAATGTACCAGAACAGATAATCACTTTATTTCTTTTAATAACTACATCGTTACTGAAAGAAACTGAATATCCATCTAAAAACAGTTTAGAAACTGAAATTAAATTCTTTCTAAAACTGGGTACATAAAGACAATTTCTTAAAATCAAATTTCTATTTCTACTAAAAGATAAGTAGACGTCTCCCACTGCAACAGCTGCCACCTTAGTAGCATTGCCCATGTAGACGGTAATCTCTCCTTCAGATAGTCGTCGGGTTTCCTGGAACCCCTGTAGGGAATTGCAGACATGATCAGTGGCTCCCGTATCTACACACCAGGTGCTGGTAGATAACACCGCTAAACATGTTTCAACAACTAGAGCATGAGATATACCTTTGTTTTGGTTCCTACGAGGACAGTCCGCCCCTGACTGCTTGCGGATGAAGCACTTGCCCTTCGACTTCTTCACTCCGACTTTAAATCCCGTACTGAGATTTATTCACTTTCTTTCTTGAAACAAACTTGTTTCTTCTTCTTCTTTCCTCTCGGTTTAGAAGTAGAACCATTTTCAGCATAGTGAATTAGAGCATTGTGACGAAATAATCCTTCTGCTTCTTGAAGTTTTGTCAGTAGTTCCGCTAATGAATAAATCCTCTTATTCATATTATAGTTCAGGCGGAACTGCTCAAAACTTCTAGGTAGCGTTTGGAGGATCATATCGATCTGGGTTTCCCCATCAATTTCTCCTCCAAGGATCTGTATCTCGTTCGGATAAGCCATCATCTTTAGGATATGATCCTCACAAGAGTACCCTCTTGCATGGTGGTCGTCATTATCTTTCTCATGACTTCTTGCCTAGAAGCCCTATCCCGATGACCAAAGAGTTCCTTGAGATTGTTCATAATATCATAGTGTTGGTAAATCTTGATGTTGCAATACATTTGACATTGAAGCCAAAATGTAACACCGCGCCATCTCATCTGCTTTTACTCATTTCCTATGATATTCAATCTCCTCTTGGGTAGATTCACCAGTAGGTGCTTCAGGGCACTGCTCAGTCAGTACAAATTTATAGTTTTCAGCAGTAAAGACAATGTCCAGGTTCCTTTTCCAATCTATGTAATTAGGTCCAGTAAGTCTATTCTGTTGAAGTATGATTGACAGTGGGTTGAAAGTCATCCTAAGAATCACAAATAACTTTCGGTCAGAACTCTAAATTTAGAATAATATTAATTCCTCAAACAATACTATTTTAAATTAACCAACACCTCAAAACACCGTGAATTTTGTATGCCACGTTAGTGTGGACGTATACTAATTCAACATTTATAAAAGGAGAGTTTTAACCCATTAATTTTATTATCTTGTCAACCTAACTTTTTGACAAATAAAATTAATAGTTGGTATCATTTGGTCACACAAATAATAACAGTGACTCCGATGGGGAGGATACTATTAGATGTGTCTAAGTGTATACCACTACTTGACACTAAGTCCATTAATAAGATTATGCCCCTTCCGTTGGGGAAGATCACACGCTCTTAATTAACTTCCTATAGTCATCCAAAAATGGAAGTTTGTTCTAGTGATCCACAAATAAGCTCATCCGTTATGGAGGAAGGCACTCAGAGCCAACGCGCAAGCTTGTTTGCATCACTTACAAACCAGTAATGGAGACCATGGGATTTATTTAAAAATCCCTCTCCCACTTAGTTATTTATAAATGAGGAATTTTAACTATGCTAGCCTACTAAACTTGTAAACTAACATGCACACACAGCTCAATATAAAAGCAATAAATAGAAAATCTAATTTTCAACTATTATGGCTTTTATCTCTAGTTGTCCTCCGTGTGTTGTCATCCCAAGCTGCTGCCATATTTGGCCACCGCCACCGGGTCTAGCTGTCGCATCCATCTTGCTCCTAGCTCCACTGCGCCTCTGGTCCTTAGAAGGTTCCACGCGTTGCAAGATTCGATCCGCGACATAAATATAATTTTACATTTTGATCCTATATTCCATAAAAGGAATGTACATGTATCTAGATCAAAAATAAAATCCTAATAAAACTAAATACAGCTCCTGCTGTATTAAATACAATCATGCACACACATATAAATGTCCTTGACATGTCCAAGGGTCCAATCACACACATAATAACTAAAAGCCATAATAGTTGGATCCTGCATCCACAAAGTTAGAACATCCTACTATTAACCTGCCTAAATTATGTATGACATGTTCATAATTAACCTAATACCAAATACACAGAGGCAAAACCCTAGCTCTGATACTAATTGTTGGTTGCTACTCGGAAAACCTAGAGGTTCCAATGTACAAAAATTTTGTACAAAGGTCTGAACCTTTTCCTAGCTACCATGTGTTCTTTTAAATTAAATTTTGGATCGCCTGCGGAACTTAACACGTTTGATCCAAAACTTAATTTATTCGTTCTTTTAGGTTTTGACTTGGGTCTCCTGCGGAACTTAACACGTTCGACCCAAATCGCCTTAAGTTATTAATTCCATTAAATATTATTTTCCATAATTGGTTCCCAGTACTGACGTGGCGAGGCACATGGCCTTCTTGGATATGGGAGCAACCACCACCGACTAGACAAAACCTTTTATAGAAATCTAATATTTAATTTCCTAAAATAACTTTAGGTTAACCAAAAAGAACAATCAAATCACAAGGAAAAAATAAAACAAAAGAACACAACTTTGAAAACATATTCGAAATACTAGAACGTAAGCCTCTTGTATTTGGTATTATTTCCATAAATAACTAGTATGATGCGGAAAGAAAAATTACTAGTTATACCTTGTAGAAAAACCTCTTGATCTTCTACCGTATTCCTCTTCTAACCTCGGACGTTGTGTGGGCAACGATGTTCCGAGATGAGAAACCACCAACCACCTTCTTCTCCTCCTAGCTAGGTTCGGCCACAAAAAGCTTAACCAAGGATGAAGAACAAAACACCAACCAAGCTCCAAGAGATGCTAGCTTTCTCTCCTCCTTCTTCTTCTTCTTCTCCAAGTAGTATCCGGCCGCCACAAGAGCTCCAAGCCTTTGAGAAATTCGGCCACCACAAAGAGGGAGAGAGGAAGAGGATGGCCGGTCACTCCAAGGAATAAAAGAGGGAGAGAAATAATAGAGGTTATCTCTCATGAAGGCACCCTCACCCCTTCTTTTATATTCCTTGGCTTAGGCAAATTAGGAAATTTAATTACAATAAAATTTCCCAATTTAATCTATATTGGCCGGCCACATCAAGGGGAAACAATTTAGACAAGTTTTAATCAACAAATTAAAACTTCCTAATTTGTTTCCGGAAATTTTAAAAATAAAATTTCTCTTCAAAAATCTCTTCATGGTTGATAAAAGGAAATTTCTATAATTTTAATTTTACAACATGTGAATAATTTTTAAAGAGAAAATAAAATATCTCACCAATCTACAAATAAGGAAAGAGATCTAATCTCTTTCTTTAATCTTTTGTAGATCTTTTATAAGAGAGATATTTTAATTTTAATTCTCTTTAATAAATTATTTCTTCCACATAATAAAAATTAAAATTAAAATTCCTTTTTAATTTAATTTGGCCGGCCCCCACTAGCTTGGGTTCAAGCTAGGGCCGGCCACCCCAATTTATACCTAGGCCGGCCCTAGCTTGGTTCCCAAGCTAGCTTGGCCGGCCCCCTATTGGTGGGTATAGAAGATGGGTATAGTACTCTATAAATAAGAGGCTACGATAGGGACCGAGAGGAGGAATTGGTTTTGGTCTCCCGATAAAATTAAGCATCCCGTGTTCGCCCCGAACACACAACTTAATTTTATCAATAATAATTCATTCCACTAGAGAACTATTATTGAACTACCGCACCAATCCCAAATTACATTTTTGGGCTCCTTCTTATTATGAGTGTGTTAGTCTCCCTGTGTTTAAGATATCGAATGTCCACTAATTAAGTGAGTTACTGACAACTCATTTAATTAATATCTAAATCCAAGAGTAGTACCACTCAACCTTATTGTCATGTCGGATTAGGTCCACCTGCAGGGTTTAACATGACAATCCTTATGAGCTCCTCTTGAGGACATTATCAACCTAGTATCTATAGGACACAGTTCCTTCTATAATCAACAACACACACTATAAGTGATACCATTTCCCAACTTATCGGGCTTATTGATTCATCGAACTAAATCTCACCCATTGATAAATTAAAGAAATAAATATCAAATATATATGCTTGTTATTATATTAGGATTAAGAGCACACACTTCCATAATAACCGAGGTCTTTGTTCCTTTATAAAGTCAGTATAAAAGAAACGACCTCAAATGGTCCTACTCAATACACTCTGAGTGTACTAGTGTAATTATATAGTCAAGATAAACTAATACCTAATTACACTACGACCTTCTAATGGTTTGTTCCTTTCCATTTTGGTCGTGAGCTACTGTTTATAATTTATAAGGTACTGATAACATTATCTTCTGCATGTGACACCACATACTATGTTATCTACAATATAAATTAAATGAACAACTACAAACAAACGTAGATAATTTGACCAAATGTGATTCTTTATTCATAATGAATGTTTACAAAGCTTAGGCTTTCAGTATACACTCCAACAGAGCACAGATTCCATGTTGGTCGATCCACTCATCAAAGACTTGGTGCCTAAGGTGTTTCATGCGCATGTTGTGGATTTGAGAATTCTTCTTATAGAAGAAGAATTCATCTAGTTAGAATTTGTATTTATCTTATTGTATTGCTCTATATTAATAAAGATAAATATTTTATTTTGATTATAGTACGTACTTAAAATTTAAAATATTAATGGAAATTTTTATGTTTGTTTGACACTTTGATTATGATATCATAATTTACTATTGTCGTTTAACATTTGATATTTGTAAATATGATACAGATTCCTTTTGGAATCATAAGGTTTAGATTATGGTTTACTATTACAATTTAACAAATAGTATTTGCAAATATGATCAGACCTTTTTGGGTCACTTAGAACTAGTTGAAAATTGACATATATTGATCATATTTCATGTAATTTCCACTCTACACATCCACATCTTGATCTATATCATTAATGACATTAGTACTGTGCTTATTGTTAGAGCTTGTTACGATTATATAAAGTAGCTATAACTTCTTTAGTCCTATACCAATGAAGTTAATGGGCCAAGTTATTTACAAGAGTATCTTGTACCTATAAAATATGATATAAACTAAAATTATATTCGTGTGTTGTCTATAATCACATATAGCCCAAATGGGAGAGTGTTTAATTTAATATCCCTTAAGGTGGACTCACATATGATTTAAGAGATTTGCGATACTGAATCCGTTAAGTGATTTAACTTAAGGTTATTGACTTTCGGATTATTAAACATGAGTTCAATGTGTACAACCCTTTAGTCTAATCCGTTATTATCTATGGGCTAATAACGAATTGGATTTCTATACAAAAGGAGATTCCAAAGGTTAAGACAATTTTAATAGAGCTTTTGATTCTCCATTAACTTAGAGCTTTTCAACACCTTCATCCCCTAAATCTATTAAAAGATCTTTTTTTTTCCGCTGTATTTTCCTCCGAGAATCAAGCCAATACGGGTAAAGACAAATTAAAGACCTTGCCTGTTATATTTTTTTTTTATGTGATGTCATGTTCAGGACATAATTAAATATCGATTAGATTTATTGTTTATTTCTTTACATTTTTTTCATTTGTTCTTGAAAATCAAGAAGGTAAGAAAACAGTACCTCCATCACTTGCCGTAAAGGGGAGATGAGATAAGGAGAGTGGATCAAGATTCAAGCAGATCACGAATGAAGATCTGACTCAAGTTAGACAAGTCGAACCCTGAAACTACTGTATCGAAGTTCTTCGTGTGATTTCTGCATTTTCCACCTTGTGACACCACGAAGCAAGACAAAGAGCTCCAGCTTTTCCTTTCCGCTGCTTCCACTTTATCTTCTTTATATGTGCAGGGTTCCACTCGGCTAGACGAGGAAAAAGACTCAGCATTCGCTTTCACTGCAAGTCTGCACTCCCTTAATGATTCCCTTCCATCAATGATCAGAATGTTGAATCGTAATTGACAGCATGCGCTGTCAAGCGAGATGACATCTTGTTCTGTTCTGCAAACTTTGTTTTTGGATTCCCTGCCAACTTGGAAAATGCAGGAAGGATAGCAAATCATTTTCTTTGAATCGAGGCCTAGTTCCTTGGATTTGTTTGAATCCCATTCCATGTTCATGTTCTTCTTTTGTCTGTGCATGCAAGAGATTTTTGAAGCGAGACGTCGATGCGATCAGAATCAAGGAGGTGATCATCACTTGCACTTTTGCTCTGCAGTTGATTGAATTTGAATAAATAAAGTAACTTTATTCCTAAAGCGAGTCCACTGCATGCAGACAGAAACTTTATCATGGCTTTTCTTTCCTAGCTCCCTTCCTCCTTGGACCCATTTTGCCTTTGACTCTCTGAGTGCTGCCAAAATGTCAGGAAAAAAGGGAAAATTTTGGAATCGATATGAACTCATGGAGCTCAATAGGCATGCAGCTAGTTTGTTTTCTCTCAATACTACTTTCCCATCAGAATCAGATACTCAAGCACAAATGCCCTCTGAAATAAGTTGATTGGACTCTTCTTTCATAGTTGGAGCTAGCTCCATAACTTAACGTAGAAGAAAATTCTGGCCTGCAATTATGGTTAATGATGATCCAATTATGTGACATGCATCACAAAATACATCATATACATCTTGTGTTGTTGATAACTCAGTCTCTGACAAGCATACAAAGTCATTTCTCCTGTGAAAAAGTGTGCATATTCACTCATTCAGTGAGCTGTTATCTGAGAGTACTAACCATGTAAAAGACTCCACGATGCCATCTGACAACACATAATGAACTCTTGGATTTCTCATGTCCTTTGTTTTAGGTACTGAACAAATAATTTCTGTAATCATCAGGTACGTCCCTCCCATTGTTTGGCCTACTATATATCGATCTGCAATCTGTATAGTAAATGGTACTAATTTGTGTTGTAAATACTCTCACATCACTTATAAAAACATTTGATGATTTCCTTTTAAATTTGATACTGACAATGCTGCCGCACATATCTATTATTTAACTCTAAGTTGCTTTCGTAATTAACATCTCGATTTCTATAAGTATCTTGGCCGAATTTTAGGGTTTAATTAACTATATACCATCAGAGGATTGTGGACTTTGTCTTGTTGAGCTCGGTTTTTCCTTTGCTTTCGTTTTCGACTAGAGTTTTCTGATCAGCTACGGACATTGACACATGAAAGAGAACGTTAATCTGTTTCTAATTTCTACGATTAAGATTCTGTAGAGGAGAGCAATGTTGCTCTCATTGAAATTACAGGCTGAAAGGTCCTAATTATTAATTACAATTATAATTATAATTATCATATTATTTTAACTAAATTATTCGTTTACCACTTTGGCTGTAGATGTTGCATTTCATTTGAGTTGCATTTTGATTTCATTTAGTCCTGGCCAATATGAACGTCTGCACACCAACTCAACTCTTCGCAAACTCAACCAGAGGCCTTTCCTGCTGTGCTGCTACCTTCTGCTTATAGGCGCCGGGATTCTCCTTGCTCTCTCTCAGTTCTGCCACCTTCCCTTCTCCAACCATGCCATTACTCTTTGGCTTCGTGGATCTACGAGAAGGAAGCTTACTTCTCCCTTGATGGGTTTCGAAGGAGAGGAGATGGGGCAGCAGGAGACAGAGGAGGGATCATGGAACCATTCCATGCATCTGTCTCTCCGCACAGCTATTCTCCTCCCTTAGAGAAAAATTAATTAATCAATCAATCAATCACAAGTCACAACAAAGTACATACTTTTCTTCTTTTCATCCCTCTACGAGCACACCTACGTCGTCGATCGAGAAAAAGAAACATGAAGAGGAGAGTGATCAGCAGCTCCGAGAATTCTCTGATCCCTTCCTCTGGTGTGTACTGATGATACTTCTGGGTGCTCTGTTCTTGTTCTTCCTTGGCTCTCTAGTCTTTGTAACAATTGAACTAATCAGCAGGAGAGGAGCAGGAAGCGGATGGATGCGCCAGGGAAGTATTCCAGGAGGTGGTGGTGGAGGAGGAGGAGGAGGAGGAGGAGGAAGCTGCCGGCGGAGGGGCGTCGAAGAAGCGGCGGTTGAGCCCGGATCAGGTGAGAACTCTGGAGAAGCACTTCGAGGAGGAGAACAAACTGGAGCCGGAGCGCAAGGGGCGGCTGGCTGACGAGCTCGGCCTCCAACCCCGCCAAGTCGCCGTCTGGTTCCAGAACCGCCGCGCGCGGTGGAAGACCAAGCAGCTTGAGCGCGACTTCGCCGCGCTCAAGGCCTCCCACGACGCCCTCCGCCGCGATTTCGACTCACTTCACCGCCACAACCAATCGCTCCTCTGCCAAGTTAGTACGAAGGAGACCGTCTCCTAGGTTCTTAGTTGTTGTTGTTGTACTCGAAGAACTAATCATTTTGATCTCCTCAGATAAAGAAATTGCAGGAAAAGCTTCGAATAAAAGAAGATACTGTGGCTAAGTCAGAGATCTCGACGAAGAACGTCGACGAGCCGGAACAGCCACCGCCGGCTGCGGCGGGCAGTAAAGCCGACGGCGTGTCGGACAGCGACTCGAGTGCTGTCGTGACCGAAGCTACCGCAGACGTCAACGAAGACATCCGCCAGTTGGCCTCTGCCTCCGACAAACTGTCCCTAGAGTTGGCCGCCGGCGAAATTCCCTGTCCCGATTTGATGAACCTCATGGATTCGAGGACCGGATTCTCGCACCAAAGTCACGGCGAGATGTTAAAGTTGAAGGAGGAGGGGGAGGACGGAGACGACTTCATCGGTGAGTCTTGCTTTGACTTCTTCGCTGACGAGAAGGCGGCGGCGATGCTGAGCTGGTACTATTCCGGCGAGCGCTGGAACTAATCAGTGAGAGTATCGAAGGAATCCAAAATAATATTATGGGAATTTGAGGGCTTATCCGTAAAAAAATTTGTTTTGTAATTTTATATTTAGTTATTCCTCCGTAAAAATTAAAAATTAAAAATTAAAAAAACGAAGTTAACTGCTATTTGTGATGGAGACAGGCTTGAATGGTTTTAGCGCAGAGTGAGTGACGTTAGCCATGGTCGTTGTTTATTCAGTCATTTATCAAAGTGTTGGAAAGAATCTGTTTAGGCAAAACTTCTGATGAGGTTGGAGGGATTCGACGACTCGGCACGCCACACAGCTTTCGGTTCACTGTGTTGCGGTCAATGCCGATGTGAGCGTTTGTTTTGGAGTCGGTGTTGCTGGGCCCGTTCGTTCCTGTGCTGGCGCCTTGCGGCGTCTCATCCAGCGCTAAGTCCAAAGACATCACGGCTCCGTGGTCATTGTCACGCTAATAAATTCTTTTATCAAATGGCTACAATGCGACAAGGGAGTAGGACCCTAACGATGGAGATTCTTCAACGAATTTAATATTTATTTTTTTAAAAAATAATTATAATCATTTAATGATTATTTTATAACATACTATTCTGTATAGGTATATTTGATTTCGTCCTGAAGTTAAATTGGAGAGGGGGAGTTGATGATGAGGGCAAAAGAGTTGACGACAAGAAGACTAGGGTCTGGGACCTCAAGATACGTCGCAAGTTTTTTTGATCTTAGAGCGGAGCACAAGGTGACGATGAAAGATGGTATCACGAACTTGTGCACATCACAGACAAAGTGCACGGAAGCGTTAGAGACAAAAGGAAGAGATCTTTGCACAAGTACTCCGACACTCAAGTCAGAATCGAGACAGAGCCAAAAAGTGCAGGAAGTAGGTGAATAGTAGTCCTGTAGTAGATGCGTATGTGCACGCGTACCTGGTCAATCGAGAGGATCCCCTTTTTATACTGCTTTCTTTAATGACTGTCATAATGAGGCATCAGAGAATGTCTGATGTCAGAATATGTCGGGTAACTGAAGATGTATGCGGACTTTCATTGGGTAGAAAAAGGTTCCGTGACATACATGTAGTAGAGTATTGAAATATTCCCTAACAAATAACTGTAATTCTCTGGCAGATGGTTGCGATTCTCTGATAGAGTTGTTCCCTGGCGATGGTCCGATCGGCGCTAGGATCGACCAAGAGTAGACTGGGAGTTATGCCCATGAGAAATAAGAACTAGAAAGCTATGCCCTGGGTGTCCGACCAATACTAGGACCAACCGGGAGTAGACTAGGGGTCATGCCTATGAGAAATGAGAACTGTGGATCTGAGCTCTAGGTGTCCGACCGACATTGAAACTGACCGGGAGTAGATTGGGACCAACTAGAGTAATCTGGGAGTCATGCCCATGAAAAAGAAGAACTGGGGAGCTGAGCCCTGGGTGTCTGACCGGCACTGGGACCGACCGGAAGTAGACTGGAACCGACCCAGGGTAGTCTGGGAGTCATGCCCATGAGAAATGAGAACTAAGGAGTTGAGCCCTCGGTGTCCGACCAGCACTAGGACCGGCCGAAAGTAGACTAGGAGTCATGCCCATGAGAAATGAAAACTGAGGAGCTGAACCCTAGGTGTCCAACCGGTACTGGGACTAACCGGGAGTAGACTGGGACCGATTGGGAGTAGACTGTGAGTCATGGCTATAAGAAATAAGACTGGGGAGCTGAGCCTTGGGTGTCCGATCGGCATTGGGACCAACTAGGAGTAGACTGAGTGTCAGGTCCGACTCTTTTAAAAGAAAAATTCAAAGAGGGAACATGATAATAAATTTTTTTTTTAATTTATGGCGGGAGCTAAATCACTACTATTAACCAACTAATGGACTTATGAGCTCGGCCCAATTGGTAAGGAGTGGACCCAACCCTAGGGTTTAGTTGCTTATAAGAGGGGTGGTGGAAATTAAAAAAAAAAAAAAACAAAGAGGAGAGAGAGAAGTCTCGGCGGCAAGAAAGAAGGGAGAGGGAGAAGTCTCGGCAACAAAAAAGAAAGGGAGAGTGAGAGATCTCAGCGGCAAGCAAGAAGAGGAGAGAAGGCTTTGACCTTGGAGGAAGAATGAGACCTAAGGAACGCCCCCATCATTACTCCTTGTCATCACCCGCTCCAACACCAAGCCTCTGAGCACAAAGACAGCTCTTAAACCGTTTCTTTCTATGCCATTCAGATTAAATTACGCACGCTTTTATATTTTTGCATGAGAAATCTTGAGGTTTAGTTTTCAATTAACCCTTATACTGATTTCCCTATGTTCTCTGGAGTATGTGCACGTTTTGGATGGTTATTTGAGATTTTGTGCAGTAGATTTCGAGGGGCGTTTGAGGGTGGTGCATAGCATATTTTTGGATGGTTGTCTGAGTTATGTGTAGCAGATTTCGAAGGGTGTTTGAGGTTGGTGCATAGCAGATTTTTGGATGGTTGTTTGAAGATGTGTGCAGCAGATTTCGAGGAGTGTTTGAGGGTGGTGCGTATCAGATTTTTAGATTGTTATTTGAGGTTGTGTGCAGCAGATTTGGAGGGGTGTTTGAGGATGGTGCGTAGCAAATTTTTGGATGGTTGTTTGAAGTTGTGTGCAACAAATTTCGAGAGGTGCTTGAGGATTGTGCGTAGTAGATTTTTGATAATTAATTGGGGTTGAGTGTAGCAGATTTTTGAAGATCATTTGAGGTTTGTGTGTCGCAGGGTTTGAGGGGTATTGAAGGGTGTGCGTGCAACAGATTTCTTATGGTTATTTAAGGTTTGTGTGCAGCAGGTTTTGATGAATAATTGGCCACCTTACGTCCGAGGAAGTTTAGGAGGTGTGGCAATGTCATGAGTAATCACAACATAAAATAAAATTAAAAAAAAAAGAGTACTTTAAATGTTTGTTTAGCTTCATGTAGTTTAATGGTATAAATGTTTATTGAGCTTTATGTAGATTAATGATATGCATGTTATTGGACTTTTTGTAAATTAATGATGTGCATATTTATTGAGCTTTATGAAGTTTAATGATATAAATGTTTATTAGATTTTATGTAGTTTAATAAGATATACTAAAGTTATGATGCATGTTTACCTTAATGGAAAGGATGAAAATAATAATAATAATGATTAGTATTAATGGAAAATCTACAAGGGCCAAGGCCCCAGAGGGACTCCGTTTACGGGACAAGGCTCCAGAGGGACCCTAATACCATATTCCTATATTTGGCCACAGCCGAGTGACGAGAGTTGTTGACGTCCCACCGCTTGGTACCATGGTTATACAGATTGATCAATCAAATAAAGGAAAATGATATATGATATACTACCATCTAAGAATGATATATGATAAATGCTAAAGGATAATATTATATAATATGATGATTTTAAAGGATACGTGAAATGTTGGGTGATACTCAAAGTTTGATGCTTCATGGTAGATGCCTATATTTCTATTTACTTGTTCTTTGACAAAAAATTTCAAGTAAAGGTAGATTTAATAATGCATGTGATTGTTTATGGAGTTTTTGCTATTGTAGTTTGAAGGTGCTGAGTTAGACTCACTAGGTTTGGTTTTGTGGCAGGTGAAGAAACTGATGACGTTGGAGGCTTAGACTGTAACGCCCACCCTCCCTGCTACTCAAAGGGACGGGGCTACTTACTTACTTAACTATTCCAGGATACATGCAAATTTAAAATTTCTTTCTTGTAACACAAAGCAGCGGAAATGTCATGAAGTTATACTGGAATGTAACATAAATACAAATGGTTCATGTCAAACATAACAAAGTATTATAGCAGGTCTTATTTGTCTTAGCCGAGCCACTGCCACACACACCTCCTTGCCTCTCCTGCAGCTCCCTTAGGTCATCCATCTCTTGCCTTTATCTGTGGTACAAAGAAGTAAGCTATGAGCACACAGGCTCAGTAAGATTCTTTCCTACTCACAAAAACCATATCACAAGCATAATCATATAAGCATATCATTAATGAAAACATGATCATCTACAATATGTAATGTGAGCATAGTTCCTTATCATAACATATCCTTATGAATCATGTTTCTAACATATCCTTACGAATCATGTTTCTAACATATCATAAACAAAGGGATCATGTGAGGTGAAACATGAGAAACATAACATATCATCAGGTTATATGAAACATAAAAGAAACATATCATATATGAATGTGTGCACTATGCAAAATGTCCTTTTAAAAACATATGTCATGTCGAGTGCAAGATGTCTTTAAACATATCTTTTAATACTTAAACATAATATCATCATCATGAGGGCCCGGCTTGTACCACATACATACATAAATGCGCGCAATCCCTAGGACAGGGTAGCTAGCCCCGAACCTACTAGGGATCTAGACCTGTTCATAGTCCGTCGGCCTAGGGGCGTACTAAGGAGCCCATCCCTTTTTACTAGACCCGTTCATAGTCCGTCGGTCTAGGGGCGCTTATGGAGTCCACCCTTGGTACAAGCCATACAAAGTAAAGTACATGTCATGCATATCATATCATCATAACTGTCATATCATATCATCATAGATGTCATGCTCTTGTCTTAACATGAAGAGTGCTCTTAATCCCAACTTAAGGGAAGCAACTCTTTGTCATTTTCTTATCATATCATAAGGCATATATTCTTGGGCACATAGCCATCATATAAAACCATTATCATGCTTGGTTCATAAGCTTACATAATGAGCATGCAACATATTTGAAATCATACATGCTTGAGTACATAGTCATCATAAGAATCATTTCATGCATAATTCATAAACATACATAAATGAACATGTTACTTGTCTTGTCATAAAGCATGCATACTTAAGCATAAAGCATATCACAAAAGTCATCATCATGCATAATTCATGAGCATCCTTAATTAAGTATATAAATCATCGTAGGCAACCATAATCATTCATGGAAAACATTTACTAGCATCTCCTAGTTCGTATTCTAGTATGTGAGACACCTAGCAAAGTCATAATTGGATCTCTAACCCTAGTTTCATATGGTGGCCGAGAGTCACCATGCTAAGTTTTAGGTTACAACTACATATAAGCATGTGAACCTTAAATCAAATTCATGTCATAAACTATAAAGAATATCATGAGCATAGGTAGTAGGTTCTAAGCTTCCTAGCCCTTTTAACTTAGTTGTGGCCGAACCTTTAAGAGCATGGGGCTAAGTTCTACATAAGCATAAAAATAACAAACTACCTTCATATCATATCATAAGGGGAATCCATGAGCTTGCTAAGTTTAAGTTTAAACTTTCTTGAACCCTAGATTATAGTTATGGCCGCAAGTTCATAAAAAGAAAATAACTTCTAAGCAACATACAACATGAATACTTAGCTAATTTCATAACATATCATAAGAAGTCTATGAGCATACTACATTAGGTTTTGAGCTTCATGAACCCTAAAACCTCATCTTGGCCGAAACATTATACAACAAGAAGTAAACTCCTAAGCAACATATGAACATGAATACCTAGCCAATTTAATAACATATCATAAAGAAGTCTATGAGCATGCTAAATTAGGTTTTGAGCTTTATGAAACCCTAAAACTCTATCATGGCCGAAACTTCATAACCCAAGAAATAAACTTCTAAGCAACATGTAAACATGAACACCTAGCTAATCCCATCATATATCATAAAGAAGACTATGAGCATACTAAATTAGGGTTGGAGCTTCATGAACCCTAAACATTCCTCATGGCCGAAGCTTCATCAAGTGAGAAATAAACTTCTAAGCAACATATGAACATGAATACCTAGCTAATCTCATAACATATCATAAGGAAGTCTATGAGCATACTAACTTAGGTTTTGAGCTTCATGAACCCTAAAAATTCATCATGGCCGAAACTTCATCAAGTAAGAATAAACTTCTAAGCAACATATAAGCATGAATCTCTAGCTAATTTCATAATATATTATAAAGAAGTCTATGAGCATACTAACTTAGGTTTTGAGCTTCATGAACCCTAAAAATTCATCATGGCCGAAACTTCATCAAGTAAGAAATAAACTTCTAAGCAACATATAAGTATGAATCTCTAGCTAATTTCATAATATATCATAAAGAAGTCTATGAGCATACTAACTTAGGTTTTGAGCTTCATGAACCCAAAAATGTTCATCATGGCCGAAACTTCATCAAGTAAGAAATAAACTTCTAAGCAACATCTAAGCATGAATCTCTAGCTAATTTCATAACATATCATAAAGAAATCCATGAGCATGTTAAATTAGGTTTCAAGCTTCATGAACCCTAAAACTTCATCATGACCGAACCTTATTAAAAGAAGGTCAATAAACATATTAATAAGAAGATCAAGCTTAAACAACATACAACATAAATCTTTAAACTAAATTCATATCATAACCTACTAAGATCCATGAGCATGGTTTCTTTTCTTTTCATTTTCAAGAGTTCAAATCTTTCGAAAATATCGTAAGCGACTTGTACCACAGGTGAGGGAATACTTACATCCTTATTTGATTTACTTAAGTAGAAATATCTTGCTTGTGGAGCCTTCCTAGAGAGGAGTCCTCCTTTGTTTTTGGATTTTGGCAGGGAGAGGTGAGGAGGGGCTCTTGGTCACGGTGAGGAGGAGGAGGGAGGAGGAAGAGAAGAAAATGAGTTTTCTTCTTTAAATTTTTCCTTTTATTCATCATGAGAGAAGGAAGGGAAAATGTACTTTTCCTTCTCCTTTCTTTTACTTCTCCTTAATGAAAAGAAGAAGCAAGAATCCTCTTTTCTTTTGAGAGAGACTCCCGCCCTGGACCCCGGGATGCCCTTACGGCTCCAACGCAAAAGGCGTTGCATTACTCCATCGATGCAATCATCTCCCGAGCAACTATCTTCAACTCATCTACTTGCTCAAGCTCGGGAAAGTATTCCAGCTTCTTTAGGGTAGGCTGCTTCGTTCCACCATCCCCCTAGTCTGGTATAAGGGGAGACAATTTTGGTGGCGAGCGGATCCCCTGTCACCTCCGTGCATTAGGCACCTTCCTATTCACTGACCGTTCATCCCTCAGAGTCTCTTCCCCAGTCGTCTCGCCCACCCAAAGGTCACTTCCAATTCATGTCCATTTTCAGTGTGTCGTCTTTCTAGGTGTATGCCCCATCTTCCTCTTCAAATCCTTCACCTACCTGCGGGCAAGTACGATTGAAGGCCTTGCTAGCGGAGGCCTGGAAAAATACGATGAACAAAGTTTTGGATTGCCCTCTCATGGAGTTATTGGACTAGTTCTCCCAAGAGATAACTTCGGTGAGTTTTGGTCGTTCCACCCTTGTATATAGAATGTTGCTAATCATGTTCTCCCGCAGTTTTGGATGATTGGAATGATCGTGTCCCAAGCCGTTGCGGGGCTAAAACATGAGAATGAAGCCTTGTGGGGGTAGACAACATAGATGGGCCTTCCCCATCTACGAGCCAGATTTTTGACTTCACTGGGAGGCTTAGACACAAGATGATCTGCTAAGCGCTGTGGGGAAGAAGACCTAAGAAGCTCGGAAGCTGGCTGGTATCGAGGTGGAAAGGTCACCAAAGCTAGAGGCCTCCCTAAAAACCAATGACTATATGCTCCGATCAGAAAGCGCTAGGCGGGTCCAAGCAGTGGCTGACCTCGATGCAAAAACCCTTGAAGCCCAAGACCTTCCTACTAAATTAGAGGAGCTGGAAACCTCCCATGCCTCTATCCTGGCAACAAAGGATGCTGAGTTGGTGGGCAGTTCTTTGCTGGTGTCCGACCAGCGGCAACAAATGGATGTTCAGAAGATCACCCTAGACTCCTTGCACGTTGAGTTGGAGGCCGTGAAGTCTGAGGTGACAGCTTTTAAGGTGGTGCTATCTAGGGCAAACTCTGTGTAAGTACATCGTGATAGTTTTGATATGGTTAATCAAGTTAAGTTAGGTCTTATATATTTGATCATTGTATCTAAGTGTGTAGGAACTTAGGAACATAAGAAGTTGAGTGGAATGCATAGCTAGCGAGAAGTATGACACGGAAAAAGGAGCTGACAGGCTCGGTACATCCGAGGGACAAGATGATGCGGAAGAGTACATCGGTGGATGAGAATGACGTACACGACGTCCGAGCTGGGGGGGAAGTCTATTCAAGAAGAAGGTCAAAGTTGAATTCGAGTGAGCTCAACTCCGGGTAGTCGGAGCATCTCCTACACAAGAAGAGATTAGCCTATGGGAACTGATTTGCTTTCTGCCGTATGGAAGACACCTTCCATGGCTTGGAAGGCGCCTTTGATGAATAGTGCGAAGGCGCCTTTGATGAATAGTGCGAAGGCGTCTTCCAGCTCATAGAAGGTGACTTCCCTAGCCATACCCGAGGATAAAATTTTATCCTTGGGAGATAGAATTTATCCGATGGAAGGCGCCTTGGACCACCTTGAAGGCTCCTTCAAGCTACGGATAATATTTTCCAAGGGCAATAAAAAGACCCCTGAACTTAGGAAATATAAAACAACTCTTGTATTGATTTCCTAGTTTATTTCTGAGTATCTAACGAGTGTAAGAGGCTTCTCCGCCTTCAAAGAAGGAGATTTTCTAGTGCTTTTTATTTGTCTTGGATTAACTACCACTTAGGCTGTAACTAAGGTAATTCACCCCCCTCTTGCCGGTCTACCTACGCCAATAAGTAATATCAGAGCTCAACTACTTCAGAAGAACTAACCGCGACTGAAGTACAAAAATGATGGCTAGACCCAACATCTATCCGCCTAAGTTTAAAGGGGAGTTCACAATATTGAAGAAACACATTGAGGTATTCTTTAAAACTGATTTTGAATTATTGTTAATAATCAAATATGATTTTGTAGCTCCTGAAGACCAACAAGAAGCTGAAAAGGAGGAATTCTAGTGGACCAAGAAAAAACAAAATGACTTCGTAGCAAATAGACGTGCCAAGTTCTACTTGCTGAGCGTACTTCCACCCTAGGAATTTAGCCGAATCGGAACCTATGAATTAATAAAAGATTTTTTGGAGAAGTTCCTGGAGTTACACGAAGGAATGTCTGAAGCAAAGCTTGCAAGACAGAACCTGCTTTAGAACCAAATCAGCAACCTTCGGATGGAAGAAGGCAAATCAGTTGCTTATTTACATAGAAGAATCAAGGAGCTAATCACTGAATTAACAAACCTCAGAGAAATGGTAACTAATCGGGACGCATAAAGGTATACTTTAAATGCATTCCCGAGAACATTGGAATGGACATCAATAGTAGATTCCTACTATATCTCCAAAGACCTCGAAATAAGTAAACTAGAAAACCTTTTTTCTTCTTTTGAATTACACAAATCTTGGTGTACAGGACAAAGATAGGGACTAAGTCAGAACTTAGCACTACAAGCCTAGAAGAGCGGACCAGATTTAGACTCATCGATTGACGAAGATGAAGTAGCCTTCATGGTAAGAAAATTCTCTAAGTTTTTTAAATCTAATAAATTTAAAAAGTCACAAGCCAAGAAATTTGTTTTGGGAAAACAAAAAGTAAGGTGCTACAATTATCAAGAAGAAGGGCGCATCAGGGATAACTGTCCGAAACTGAAGAAGGAGAAGAACAAAGGACCAAGCAAACCAAAGCACAAAAATCTGAAGGCAACGTGGGACGAGTCATCATTGGAGTCCGAACTGGAAGAGTATGTCGGACTAGTACTCATGGCGAGTCACCAAGAGAAGAGCATCGATGAAGGGGAAGCTACATCTGAGGAAAACAGCAGCGATGGGGGAGCATCCAACTTCGCACATGATATGGTAAGTGAGATATATCTTTTGCCTCCTGATCAACTTTATTCAGGAATAATATTAATGGTTAAGTCTTTATGTAAACTAAAATTTAAAAATAATAATTTAAAGAATAAAAATATGGATTTAAAAAGAAAATTAGCTAATGCATGCCCACTACAATTATTTGATAAACTCAAAAATAAAAATAATAAATTAAAAGAACAAATAGAATCCTTGAAAAATGACTTTGCATGTTCAACTTTGAAATCTGTACAAAATTTAAATTTTAGAAATTACAAATGCCTAAACTGGTATATCAGGAATCATAGGGGTCAAATTAAAAAAATCTCTAAAAATTATATTTTACCAAAATTTCTGATTAATCCAATAGAAAATAATTTATATCGGATTCCCAAATTATGTCTAATATAATTTAAAATTAATCTTATGCATGCTTTGAATTTCAATGTGTTTTATCTTATACATTGTTTAAATGAATTATTTAAATGACTATTGTTCATTTTTTTTAAGTTAAATTTTTTTCTATGCTATCTAATGAAGTAATCTATAAAAAGAAAATTTTTGGAATTTTTTTCTATTAAAGTATTTTCCATGATTTTTTAAAAAAATGATATTTTAAAAATTAAAAATACTCTGTAGACTTATTTTTAAAAAAATTTATTTTTGTGATAAAATGTAATATTTTCTATCATAATAAAAATTTAGTCATTTTGAATTTTATCTGAATTATTATAAATTATCTTTTGAAACATTAATTTTTAATATTAAAAATTTAGGAAAATAGAAATTTGGGAACTTTCATTTTTCTAGTATTCAATAATCTATTTTTAAGATCTAACAAATTTTAGAAGAATTTCAGAGTTAAAAAATATTTTTAAAATTTATCTTAAAAAATTTAATTGTTCTGATAAAATAAATCAATTTTGTTCTTTAAACTAATTCTTTTTCCTATGAAAATTTTTTCTACTCATATAAATTATTCTATTTATATTTAACAAAATCTTACAGAATTTTTCGAATCGAAAACTAATTTTTTAAAATTAATTTTGCCAAATAAAAGATTATTTAGTAAAAATAGAATATTTTAAAAAATTATTTCTGAAATATACCCCTAGAAAGATATTTCAAATTTTTCTACCAGTTTGTTTTTCCAAAAATTCTTTTTTGGTGCGATCAAAGGGGGAGAAATAAGTACAAGTTAAGGGGGAGTACAAATTTTACAATTTTATTCACTTGCTTGCATTACAATATTTATTTTATTCTAGTTGCAACTTATTTTATTCTAATTGAAACTTCTTTACTTCTTTACATAATCATGTTATTAGTTTATGTTTAACCCTAAATTTAACTTAGGTTGATGCACATCAAAAAGAAAGAGATTGTAAATACCCCGTGGTAGTTTTGATATGCTCAACCAAGTTAAGTTAGGTCCTGCTTATTTGATCCTTATGTCTAAGTTGCAGAAGCTTAGGAATACAAGAAGTTGAGTGGAAGACATAGCTAGCAAGAAAGATGACATGGAATAAGAGTCGTCGGGCTCGATGCATCTGAGAGACAAGATACTGCAGAAGAGTACACCGGTGGATGAGAAGGACATGTGTGTCATCCAAGGGATGAGAAGTCGGGAAGTCTGTTCTGTTGGGACCTTGATGTCAGCCAGAGAGGGGTGAATAGCCTCTTACCCAAAACGTTGCTTCCTACACTCGTTAGTACGCAGCGGAAATATAAAAACAATACTAACAATAGAAAGCTAAACCCTTAGCACTAAGCAAGAAGAAAATGAATCAAACCTTAACACGTTTGGTTACGTGGTTCGGAGATAACTTGCTCTTACTCCACGATGTATTCGTAAGGTGGACGAAACCTCAATCCATCGATGGACCAATCCCCGGAAAACCTCTGGCTAGCACGATCTCCTTATGGGTGGAGAAACCTAACCACAAGCTTGATCACGTACACACGGATCACACATAAGAGCTAGAAAGACTACTAATACGGGCCTCTATTTCATCAACCATGGCCAAGTACCCCGAGCTCTCTTAAATAGAGCTCGGGAGGAAACACCTAGCTGTGTTTCCCACCACCAGTCGACTGGTACAACCACCAGTCGATTGGTCCTAAGTGAAATTCAACCATTACAAGCTAACAGTCGGCTACCAGTCGACTGCTACAATAATGCTATAATACTGTTATAGTAACGCTATAGTAACTACTACCGTAAAACCCTAATCATAGGATTTGACCCCCCCCCCTCCCCGCGAGTACATTCACTCAGCACTCATCCTCGCCAGACCACCTTAGACCTAGCCTTTTAGCCTCCTCCATCAGCCTTGCGTCCCTCAGATGTCTCCCCATCATTCACGCCTTGTCTTCTGGAGCTTTCATCGGCCTTGTCATTGTTGTCGGGTCTTCCTTTGCCAAGAGGTCGTGCCTCTGGGACTTTATCCATTGCCAAGTCACACTTGGACTTATGTTGCTAAGACTACATGCTTGGACTTACACCACCAAGACTCACCCTTGGACTTTTCTCCTTTTCCAAGATCACACTTGGACTCTCCTTGTTGTACCTATATCTTGCACACTCACAATGCATATCAAATACAACAGTAAACCTAACTTAAATCTTTGCCCAAATATCAAAACCTAGGGCACTTAGATTGCTCCAACATGTTCAAGGAGAAGGTCAGAGTTGGATTCGGGTGAGCTCAACTCTGGGTAGTCGGAGCATCACCCACACAAGAAGAGATCAGTTTATGGGAGCTGATCTACCTTCTGCCTTATGGAAGGTGCTTTCCATGGCTTGGAAGGTACCTTCGATGAACGGTTTGAAGGCGTCATCCAACCCATGGAAGGCGCCTTCCCTAGTCGTTACCCGAGGATAAAATTTTATCCTTGGGAGATAGAATTTACCCAATGGAAGGCACTTTGGACCACCTTGAAGGCGCCTTCAAGCTGTGGATAATATTTTTCAGAGGCTATAAAAAGACCCCTGAACCTAGGTGTTAGAGTAATCTCAATGGTCTATGTAACCATGTGTTTAGTGTTTGGGCAAAGGGTTTAAGTTATATTCACCCTTATATTTGATATGTGTATATGAGTGTGTAGGTTTGTAGGATACATATATGACTCAGGTTGATGACTTCAGGTTCGGTGAATGATGGAGCATCTAAGGGACCGTGGATAAGGTAGCAAGGACAAGGGTCGAGGGAAGCAATTTCAAAGCATACACAAAGGATGACATTAGAATGAGCCGCGGACTTGGGTGCATCCGAGGGACGAGAGCCAAAGGAAGTAGGCAAGACAAGAGGTCAAAGCTGCAACGAAGTGCCAAGTGAGTAGTAAGGGTGAGGGTCTGAGTGCTGAGAGATTGTACTTGGGTACCAGTTGACTGGTGGTTTCATCAATCGACTGGTGTAGTCGACTAGGTAGTCGATTGGGAGCAAACAGAATGCTTCTGTTCGCTCGACCAGTGTGGAGTAGTCGACTGGTACTTTTACCAGTCGACGGGTATCGAGCCATTGGGTTATAACGGTCGAATCTCCATAGAGGACAGTCGACTGACACTTTCACTAGTTGACTGGTAGGCGGATATTAAAGAATGCACATCAATATGTGTTATTCAATTGTCATCGCTTACAATCTTATATAAAGTATGATTTTATATAATTCATGTTGTTTAAATATATAACTATTTAGTCATCATTATTTATGAAATTAATATTACTAATTTGCAGTGAACATCGTGGAATTATGCAACTTAGTCATTCTCGTCTTCCGCTACACCAAATTGAACGTATACATAGTGAAACTTTTGCCTCATGATTTGCTAATCATGTAAGTTGTGTTGTAATAGTTATTAAAAATACATATTATTTTTTTCAAATATAAATGAGTAAGTCCTTCTTGTATGGTAGATTGAAGAAACAAATCTTCCAGAAGATGATCATGTTTCAAATGATTTGAGATCACTTGCTAGAGGCCCGAATATCATTGGGATACAATATCATAAATTCGTTACAAATGGATTTAGGTTTCATACAAAAGAATTGGAATGTAAGAGGAAAACTCAAAATTATGGTGTGACTGTTAGGGCAACTACTTCAAGTTATTCAAGTATAAAAGATCACAATCCAATATTAAGTGAACTTGATTATTATGGTATTTTGCAAAATGTGATTGAGTTGGATTATGGGGGAGGTCGAAAAGTTGCTTTATTTGAATGCGAGTGGGTCTCCAAAGGCAAACAACTAAAATTGGATGAAGATGACTTTATGTTAGCCAATTTTAAAGATGTTAGGCGTCATAATGAGCCTTATATTTTAGCATCTCAGGCTATGCAAGTATTTTATGTGGAAGATCCAAATGATTGTGATTGACATGTCATTATCACGACTGATGCACGAGCGAAGTATAATATGCAACCTATGGCAAATGTTGATACATATCTTCAAAGTTATATTTGTAATTCAGAAGATTGCAATGAACATGAAGAAGTAGTCTGGGTTCGTGATGATATTGCAAGAGTGGAAATTGATACTGATTTATGAAGAGATTGGAAGTCTAGTTTATGCATTATGTTTAGTCAATTATCATTGTAATAACAATAGAATAGATTCTTACTATATATGTTTGGATAATATATGGTGATATGTATTTCCTTTTCATTTTTAACTATCGACTTTTTATTATTTATAATCTGTTACTAATTATTATTTGTAATAGGGATGGCTCCTAAGCGTCGAACTAAAAGGAAATCTCATTTTAAACTTCAAAATGAGATAGATATGCAACCACCAAGTATAAGTAAAAATCACACAGATCATGAACAAGGTAATATCTCATTTTATGCATGACAAATTTAGTGACTAATTGTATTTCTTCATTTTTATCTTTTCTTAATGGAATCAATATTTTTACAGATGGTGAAAACATAGAAGGTATCTTGAATAACCAAAGAGATGTAGTTTCAAATCAACTACATGTTGATGTGCAAGGTAATGCCCCACTTGTTAAACATTAATGCTATCAGTATCTTCATCAATTGCAGTTCCACAAAATGTTTTGTCATATTGATAAATCTTATACTACTTGTATGTTTGGCTTTGAGATTCATTGTTCATGTAGCTTTGAATTAATTCATTGTTTGGTTTTGAGAAACAAAATGTTTCTATCCGAATTGCAGTTCCACAAACAGTAGCTACATGTAGCTTTTAATTCATTGTTTGGTTTTGAGATTCATTGTTCATGTAGCTTTGAATTAATTCATTGTTTGGTTTTGAGAAACAAAATGTTTATATCCGAATTGCAGTTCCACAAACAGTAGCTACATGTAGCTTTTAATTCATTGTTTGGTTTTGAGATTCATTGTTCATGTAGCTTTGAATGAATTCATTGTTTGGTTTTGAGATTCATTGTTCAATTTGCTTGCATCCCTGCCCTCTCCACACCAATTAACATTTACTTTTCTCTTTCAGTTTTTCATATTTGATTGCTTAATTAAAGCTAGTGATACAGTGGCATTGATTGTGAAATCACTGATCTAACAACACTACATTCAAGTTCTTGCGTGCCAATCTGCTAGTTCTAGCATTATAAAGACATGATTGAGTTATTATTTGAAATCTTAAACCATTAGTATGAATCTCAATTTATGTACTTATTATCTGACAATATCAATTGAAATAGAGATTTGATGGTTTAGGTTACAAAAACTTACAGCACACAAACAAACTGAAGCAAGCTTTATTCTCTTCAATGGAATTCAGATACCTCTCTCTATATATCAAACGATTTATATATACATGCAAAAATCTATGATGCACACCTATTATGACAACTTTTTTTTTCTTTCTTTCTTTCTGGTTCCAATATCTGCATATTTAAAGCTAAGGAGGAGGAGGTTGTATATCATGCCAAGAGCCAAAGCCACTGGTTGAGAATACATGGCTTTCTTCTTTGTTTGATGATCCATGCAAGCCATGGGTTTGGCTCTCACAGTCGTTTTTGGATATTCTGACCATTTCAATTCCTCTGGCTCACCATTGATGTGGATCGGAACACCTTTGTTGGGCAGCAACTCCAGCCATTGGAGGGTGCCACCGTCAAAAAGAACACCAGAGCTCTGCAAGTCAAACGCACTTCCGTAGGAATTGCTAGCCCCCAACTCATCATTCTTGGGAATTGCTACAAGCTGATTACCTATTTAACTACATGCTTATTTTTACTATATATGTTTGGATGATAAATGGTGATATGTATTTTCTTTCCATTTTTAACTATTGACCTTTTATTATTTATAATTTGTTACTAACTATTATTTGTAGTAGGAATGACTCCTAAGCATCGAACTACGAGGAAATCTCATTTTAAACTTCAAGCTGAGATAGATATGCAACCACCAAGTATAAGTACAAATCATACCAATCATGAACAAGGTAATATCTCATTTTATGCATGACAAATTTAGTGACTGATTGTGTTTCTTCATATTTATCTTTTCTTAATGGATATTTTTACAGATGGTCCAAACATAGAAGGTACCTTGAATAACCAAAGAGATGTAGTTTCAAATCAACTACATGTTGATATGCAAGGTAATGTCCCACTTGTTAAAAACATGTCTTCAGTTCCAGACCAGAATGATGATATGAACCAGGAATATAATGAAGGTAACGTATATGAAGAATACAATAATTTAATTGAATCATTATTTTAAAGTTGTATTATAACTTTTTTTTGTACAACTAGTGAGAATGAACATAATGCTAAGAGGAAAAAAAGAGGTCCTACATTTATCAAAGAAATTTGAGGCCGACCTAGCACACTACCACTCATTAAAATTCTATGTGATGATATGGGACGTCCAATAGGAACAAAAAAAAATAACTTTACTGACTTCTTGGGTTCTTTAGCGAGGAATGGTAAGTATTGTCCAATTGATGTAGAAGATTGACATAAAATGCCAATGGACAAAAAGAAAGACATGTTAAATGTTATAAAGGTAACTGAATTACTTTGTATAATTTTAGTATTTAAAACTTTTAATTTATGCAATAATAATTTGTCTATATTTTTTTTTTACAGGATAAGTATGACCTTCCTTTAGGAACAGAAAATTGGACATCATGCTTAATAACAAAAAAATGGGAAAATTGGAAGTCTGAACTAAAAAGAAAGTACTATGATCCTGAGTTGTCAATTCAAATTCTTTTACAACAAAGAGATGAAAGAGCTCAAGTAGAACAATATATGAGACTAGTTGCTTTTTGGAACACAGAAAAATCAAAGGTATGTATTTTATTTATTTAGAATATAATGTAGTAGACTTTTATTTTGTATATTATGTGTAATTTAATATATTAGGAAAGAAGTGAAAAGAATAAAAATGCTAGAAAGCAAAGAATAATGAATCAGACCATGGGAAGGACATCTTTTTCTCAAGTGCGACAAACATTGGTAGATCTTTTTATCATATTATAATTTTATGTGCATTTGATTATAGAAATTAGTAGGCAAATATATTTTCAGGAAAAAGAAAAGGAACATCCTCCAACACGAGTTGAATTATTTCATGCCTGTTTTACTCATGCTAATGGAAGTCCCTCAAATAATTTCGTAAAAGAAAGATTGGTAAGATACTTTATACTCTTCATTTATTTTATTTTAAAGTAATTTTTTAATTATCATTATGTATTATCTAAGTATTAAAATGTCTTGAAGGCTGCAATGAAAGAACTAGAAAATCAACTTCCTGAAGATTACAATGATCGAGTGAGCTGAAATGATATATTTGCTCAAGTCATGGGACAAGATAGGCCTGGTCGAGTACGTATGCTTGGTGATGGTATTAGCCCATCTGATTTATGGGGAGTAGTTCCTAGTCGTGGCACATACAATCGACTAGTTATGGAACAGAATGCAAAGTTAGAACAGATGAATGAACAAATCAAAAAGCAAGGTCAACATATTACAATGTTAGAAACAAAGATTTCTAAACAATCAAGCACAAATCCTCTTTCAATTGTAATAATAGTCAACATACTTCATCGAGTAGTAATCCACAAGGTTCTATTCCATCTCATCCAACCTTACGGGTAAGATTTTTTTTTAAATTTCTATTTTATTATATATTCTACACATCTTGAAAAATTTTTGCTATATTTTTCACATTCATGTAGATAGGAAGTTCTGTCTTGATCAAAAGTTTATTTGATTCAACAAAAATTATGGCAAAAGGAGTGCTCCTCAACATGGATCCAAATAATATAGTAGGGAGAAAAAAACTAGGACCAAATTGGTGTGAAGTACAAGTACTAGTTGTCCTAGAACCCGAAGAAAATTTAATTAGACCGTATGATCTTTTACAAAGGTTTGAGGATACACTTGGAGCACTGATAACTTGACCTTGTCATTTGGTATGATTTAAACATTTTAGTGAAATATTATTAATTTTTTATATTTATAATATTATTAAAATTTTAAATCAACATGAAATGTATTTGCAGTTGGCAATAAGTGAAGATTTTTATTAGTGCATATGAAATGATACTTTATCTGCTTCTCATTTGGTATGATTTTTAATCTTTTAAATTATGTTTATTAGGTTTATATTTCCATTGTTTAATTTACTTATACAAATTTATTGATTGTATTTATAGGTGACAGGTACTTGGATTTTGCATATGATGGTTGAAGATGGTTGATAGTAAATTAGTTGGTTTTTTATTTTATAAGACTTTTATTTTATTTAGTTAGCATTGGATTCAATACTTTTACATTAGTAATGCATTTGTACTTTTGTGATTATAGGATGAATTGTGATGATATGGTGAATGAATTGGATATTTTGGATATAAAACGTTTCTTTTTTTATTGCGATGAATTGTGATGATGGTTAGATTGTGATGATGTGTAACTTTTTCTATTATGTGATGAATGTTTTGTATTCTAAATAAATATTAGTAATTTATTGTGGTGTAAACTAAATGTTTTTATTTAATGTTTTTATAAAATATTATAATTGACATTTAATAATGTCATTATAGATTATATAAGATAACAGTTTAACATATCCTTATAAATTATCACTACTAACATATTTTATTGTCCTTATATAAAAATTTAAAACATTAATAATTGTCAATATAAATTAGTTTAAGTGACATTTATATTTGTCCTTATTTAGATAATAAAAAGGCATGCATAAATGCCCATGAAATATTTTTTCGTGACATTTACGATTGTCATTATATTCCTATATTTAAGACATTTTTGTAGTTAGCATAAATATTTTATAATGACATTGTATAAATGTCAGGAATACTAGAGGGTCTATGCTAACACCGTATTTCAATACATTTTTTGGTGATGTCACCATAGCTTTAGTGTCACTAAAAGTATACTATAAAGTCGTTTATGTGTGTCCATAAAGACCTTAATTCTAGTTGTGAGAGAGTATCAAATTTAACAGATGAAGGTTATTTGTTGATGTTGATTATCTTGTTCTTTAGTTCCTTCTGTGAACGTTCTGTGAGTGTAATAGAGCTAGGTTTGATCAGGTACGATCATGGTTTTAATGTGTGTATCAAAGAGTTTAAGCTAGGCTTTCATATTGGTTTGATATGTATTTGAGTCATGCATGACTTGGTGAAACACATGAGGAACTTGGTGCGGCCAAGTTTGGGAAGCTTATCCTAGAGCTCGGGTCCTTAAGACGGTGAAGGATGATATGGAAGGCATCCAAGAGACTGCCTGACGAGGAACAATAGAGTCGAGACGAGGGAAGTGAACTTCAAGGTAACATGAAGGATGCATGGAGAGGAGCCACAGGCTTAAGTGTATCTGAGGGACAAAAGCCAAGGAAGAGGCCTTCAAAGGATAACTCCGGAAATGATGAATGTGAGTGTGTAATCGGGACCAATCGACTGATGGAATTGATAATCAACTGGTCCAGTCGACTGGAAGTGAACAAAAGCATTCTGTTCGCTCAACCAGCAGCAACCAGTTAACTGGTAAGTGGCTATTGGTGATCGTTGGGAGAATTCCTGATTCTACGAAATAGTCGTTGGCTACATCCAATGGTAGCACCAGTCTACTGATGAGTTTGCCAGTCGACTGGTGCACAGGAAAATAAGATGATGTGTGATCAACTTTTTCCTCTCTATATATAGGGAACTTAGGGCATTGAAAGAGGATACTGTTTTGATTGATATACTCTTAGTCTTTGCCTCCAAGCTTCCAAAGCCTATATTCTTCTTCCCACACCTAATTCCCAATCTTGTAAAGAAGAAGAGTTTCTTTGTGGAAGGTTTTGCTCCACTGAGAAGGAGCTCATTTAGCCGGAGATTGTTGGGGACTAATCCACTGAAAGATTGAGGGTTCATCCACCTCAAGGATAAGCTGTGGAGTAGAAGCAAGTAATCTCCGAACAACGTAAAAGGAAACGTGTTAGCGTTTGTATTCTTATTGCTTTCATTTTCTTAGTATTTGTATTTCTACTTGCGCAACTAACGACTTGTAGAGAAGCGAAAAATTTGGGGTAACCTAGCTATTCAATACCCCTTCTAGCCGGCCACCGATCCTCAACACACTCCACATTACTGAAGTGTTGAGGAAATAGTGGGGTGGCAACTACATTCTATTACAAATTAACTTCGTCGCCTTGGTTTGAGAGTCCTTGAATCAGTGAAACATCTTTCCTTGTGAAGCTAATCTCCTTATTATGAAAGATGAAACATTTGGCTTCAACATCCCAATTGTTAAACATATTTTGTATAAGGCTTCGGATATTTACAATTTCAGGCATGGCTACGACCCAAGCAAATGAGCTTCCATTTATCAACTTCATTCGTCAATCATTTATGTCTAGTGATAATAAAAAAAGTCTTAAAGTGAGGGTAATTACTTTTCCAATGCATTTTCTTATGATATGCAAGGGAAGCAGAAGTTCTCTAACTCGCTATTTAATTCTGTCAAACAAATACATCATATCTTAGTGATAATTATTTGGCTTAATTACAATGTTGTTAGTTTTCAACCATAATATAATACAATATAATGTTATTTTTTAACTATAATATGATACATTACAATGTCTATAATTTCTCCTAGCTGCTACAATGTGATTAGTAGCTGCTACAACATGCTATAGATTATGTTGTAGCAGTTATGATTCAGTAGCTGCTACAATAATGAGAAGCAAGTAGGGACTATAGGGTTTAACCATGTTGTAGCAATCATTCGGGTTTAACTACATTGTAGCACCTATTGTAGAGTAGCTGCTACAACGTTACAACTTTTTTGTTAAAACCTCTATTCCCTGAAAGTAAATTTTCAATCCAAAGACCTATAATCATTCAACACCATTGTAGCAGCTAGGAGAAAAATCAAAACCCTAAACAAGAGTAGAAGAATCAAAATACTAAAACCTAACGAAATACTTATGGCGGAGGCAAAGCGTTGAAGGAGAAATGAGTCGTTGTAGTGAGGTTAATTGGCAAAGACACCGTGGACGACCGATCTACTTTCAATGACAATCTTTTGAAATATTTGTCGCATGCCCAATTTAGGGTTTAAAACTTTAGTCGGAACCATGAGGGCAAAATGGTAATTATATAATATAATTTAGCTTTCATGCCGTGCATGATAATATATTAGGATTAGAGGGAATTACAACTTAAATTAAAAAGACTTACCATCGAATAACTTGTGGGAAATAATATTTAACAAGTTTCCTGCAAATTATATAACCAAACAATGGTAAGAAAAGGTTGTTTGAAGTGTCAAAGTAGTTGCTACAATATGTAGCAGCTAGCTGTCAAAGTTGCTGCTACAACGTTGTATCAATTAACCATCCAATTAGCTGCTACAACAGTATAGCAGCTAACTGTCCAAGTAGTTGCTATAAGTTGTAGCAGCTAGTGCAAGGATTTTACATGGTAGCATAAATCCTTATAATATATTAGGATTAGAGGGAATTACAACTTAAATTGAAATGACTTACCATCGAATGAAATGTGGAAAATTGGAGCTCCTCAAATTGTCAAGTTTGCTACAAATTATATAACTAAAAAAATTAAATTTTAGCAAAAAAAAAAATTATTAACATTGTAAGATAGTACGTTATAGGCTTCAAAAGCTCTTATTACATCCTATTTACTCTTAAAGGACGAGTGTATAGTACCATTAAAGTGATTAACTTGTGTAGATGCTTCTGACATCCAATAAAGACAAAATATATTTTTCCTTATATTAATTAAATAGATCATTTAGAATCACATATAAAGAATATATTATGATTAGAGAGAATTATAACTTAAAATAAAATGACTTACCAAGTAGTTGGTACAACGTATAACAACTACTTGGACAATTAGCTGTTATATGTTGAATTACAATTTAAAATGAAACGATTTATCATTAATTATGAAATGTGGGAAATTTCTATTTGTCAAGTTTCCTGCAAATTATATAACCAAAAATTGGTAAGAAAATATTGTTGCTACACGCTCGTGAACTAGGGCTTGTAGTTGTAGGATATATCAGAGCTAAAAAATATTATACAGAGTTGAAAAACAGAAAGTAGAGTGGAAAGACTTACAATTGAGAATGAAGAGGGGTGTTACGCAAAGTAGCTTCGGCTATGTTTTCAATGGTAGTTGGGGAGCTTCCAGCCAGTTCAACAACAAGCAAGCGATTGTAAATTATGCTTAGCTTGCAACGTCTTTACTTTGCTTGCTGGTAGGAACGAACTGCGACGGAAGACAACGGTGAAGGAAGGAGAGAGAGAGCGAAGGAAATTTAGATTTGAAAAAAAATCTCACCACCATTTTGAATAAAAGGCCAAAAAAGAGAAAGAATAAAAGAAATATTTTTTTTATAAAAAAATCAAACTAACAATATTGCATATAGGTGTCGCTCATGATCACATACGAAGCGTTGGACAGTATATATATATATATATATATATATATATATATATATACTCAATATTGATATAATAAAATGATAAAATAAGATTAGGGATGGCAATTTTCCCCGCGGGTTTGGGGCCCCGCGGGGAAAATCCAAAATGGGGATGGGGATTCCCGATTTTTCGGAGATGGGGCGGGTTTGGGTCGCGTTTGGGGCGCGTATGGGAATACTATCATCATCCCCGAACCCGCCCCGAATATTATTATTATTAATATTAATAAATAATAATATGATTTTTTTAAAAAATATTAATAATAGTGTTAATATTAATATTAAAATTTTTGAAAATATTATTAATAATAATATTATTGATATTGATATTAATATTAATATTATCATTAATAATTATTATTAAATAATAATAATAATAATATAAATTAATTTAGAAATGGAGCGGGGATGGGAATGGTAAATCTGTCCCCGCCCCGCCCCGTTGCCATCCCTAAATAAGATTAACAATTTTCAAGTATGAGATTGTTTAAAAGGCGCATCCAGATTTTAAAAAGTTCAAAAGGTCCCCTTCTTTACAGCTTTACCCTTATGTTAAAGTTGACTTTTTTTCATAGCTTTTTTCTTGTCTATTCTCTCTTATTAACATACCACATTTTTTCTCTCTTTGCCCCCGGACTTACACAGATGATAAATACACAGTAGTTTGCTTATAGTTGTTAGGGTCAAGTCCCAGAAAATACATCACCTGTGTTCATTTTGCCATGTACTTAACACTTGTGTTTCTGATGAACATTCTTTCATCGAGCATGGGGGACTGTTAACGTGGCAGTTTCATTTTTTTTTCTCTCTTCTCTTTTCTCTTATATCTTTTCTCTTATAAGCCGGCGCAATTAATTCATGAAAGAGTATTACTGTTGATACGGTACATGGTTTATGAGGTCAGCATGATGATATGGTTATAAGTCAATACCACAAGAGGGTCAGAAGTCAAGCTGACATGGAGGTCAGGAAGGTCAGAAGTCAAGCCTCCGTGGCTGGTCAGCAGTCAAGCTGAGGTGGGAGGTCAAAAGTCAAGTTTACGTGGCCGAAGTCAAAGTCTCAGCTGACGGGGCGATTAAAGGAGGAGATTATAAGACTAGCCCCGACAGTGGATAATAAACGGGCCCACGGGCCCACGGGCCGGGTATAGCTGAGGACGGAGACTACAAACAAACAGGTCTGGTTACAGACCTGGCGTGCAGGTTGGGACATCCAAGCCAAGGATCACAGGTCTGGTTACAGACCTGACGTACAGGTTGGGACATCCAAACCAAGGAGCAGAGGTCTGGCACAGACCTAGCGTGCAGGTCGGGACATCCAAGCCAAGGATCACAGGTCTGGTTACAGACCTGACGTGCAGGTTGGGACATTCAAGCCAAGGATCACAGGTCTGGTTACAGACCTGACATACAGGTCGGGACATCCAAACCAAGGAACGGAGGTCTGGTTACAGACCTGGCGTGCAGGTTGGGACATCCAAACCAAGGAGCAGAGGTCTAGCACAGACCCAGCGTGCAAGTCGGGACATCCAAGCCAAGGATCACAGGTCGGGACATCCAAGCCAAGGAGTAGAAGGCTGGACAGACCCAGCGTGCAGGTCAGGACGTATAAACTAAGAATAGCCGTGAGTAGGAGACAGGTCTGGATACAGACCCAGCGTGCAGATAGAGATGTGTAGACCGGAGATAGCAGATGACAAAGGCAGGTCTGGATACAAGCTTAACACAGATCGGGGCATACAAAAGGGTAATAGTATGTAAAAGCAGGGCGAGTCCAGATCTCGGAACGCAGGCTCGTCGGTCAGACACTACAAGACAAATCAGCCAAGGAATCGTAACCGCTTGTCAGAGAGAATAATCAAGGTGTCAGGGAATATGCCAACAATCGGGGCTCAATACACCTTCGGTTTTGCAGCCAGCCTATTAAGAAGAGCCACGTGTCAATCACCGTCAGACAAAGCCTGACAGCCGAGATTCCCTGACACCCGTCAGACCCAGAAACTTTCGTTATAGTATAAGAAGGTGTTGGTGCGGCTAGCACTAACGATTTAACCCAGGTTTTGATGAATGACAAATAGGTTAAGTTAGTCTTGTTGTTGTCTGACACTTTGATCGAGTGTGCAGGAGAAGTCCAGACAGGTCGACGGGCTGACCGGATGTCTGGCACGAAGTCCAGCTAGGTCGACGGGCTGACCGGATAGCTGGCGAGAAGTCCAAGCGGGTCGACGGGCTGACCGGACGCTTGGCGAGAAGTCCAGCTAGGTCGACGGGCTGACCGGATAGCTGGCGAGAAGTCCAAGCGGGTCGACGGGCTGACCGGATAGCTGGCGAGAAGTCCAGACGGGTCGACGGGCTGACCGGACGTCTGGCAGGTAAGTGAGGTAAGTCACTGGAGTGACTGTGAGGACGCGTTCCGGGAAGGGACATTAGGCGTCAATCCGGCTTAGATCCATTTCGGATGTCTAAGTCGAGATCGTGACTAGATTCCGGTCTCGGAAAGACGAAATCTAAGTCATACTCTTTATGTTGAATTATAACTGTGCTAACAATTTGTTTTGCAGGATGTATATTTGCCTCGGACTAACCTTGTTTTGCAGGAAAAAGGAGCTTTCTGGAACAAGGTGGTCCGGGCGCCCGGAAGGCGAATTTTATCCAGACAAGTCGTCGCCACGTGGAGCATCTTGGTTTGAGCAGTTACGTCACACTCCAGGCGCCCGAAACAGCATATAAAAGAAGCCCCAGGCAGGAGCTTCAATATCAACTTTTACTGAGAACGCTTCTACTGCTGATCTTGCTGCTCGACGTTCAAGTGCGACGTCAACTACGCTCCGACAAAAGTGCTCTTCCGGTTTTTATTTAATTTTCCTTTGTCGGTATTGCTTTATTACTAGCATTTCCTGTACTTATTCTGTAATCATATTTCGACTTGTTGGTGATTGCCCAACGAAAGTGGTCAAGGACCACGGGCCTTCGAGTAGGAGTCGTCACAGGCTCCGAACGAAGTAAAAACATCTGTGTCTATTTTATTTTTCCGCTGCGTTTATACTCGTCTTTTTCGAATCGATATTCACCCCCCCTCTATCGAATCTAACGGTTCTAAAGTGGTATCAGAGCAGGTACCGCTCTGATTTGGTGCAACCACCAATCAGACAGGGGGTGAATTTTTTTTGTTTTTTTTTAACTTTTGTTTCATTAGCTTAATATTTCTCTAAACAATTTAAATTAGTGCAACACGAATCTAGATTTTCTTTCTATTTTTTCTCTTCCCGCACTACTAATCCAAGACCAAGTCTTGGGATTTTTTTCTGGTTATTTACCTGTGCACAGAATGTCCCAACAAGAAGGATTCAGCACAGTGCGACCTCCACTCTTCAACGGGGACGACTTCCCTTACTGGAAGAAGTGCATGGAGGTCTACCTCAAAACAGACTTCGACCAGTGGATGAGCATCACGAGACCCTACAAAATTCCAGTGGACAACGCCGGAAATCTAGTGGATCCAGAAGACTGGACAACAGATCTCAAGAAAAAAGCATCAACAGAAAATAAAGCAATCAACACTCTACAGTGCGGATTGACAAAAGAAGAACTGAACAGAGTCGGTCCACACAAGAACGCTAAAGAGCTATGGGACAAGTTGATCGAACTGCACGAGGGAACGAGCGACGCTAAGATAACAAAACGAGATCTGTTTTTAAATAAAATTTTTAATATAAAAATGCAAGAAGGAGAAACAGCGAATCAACTACACGCGAGGATCAAGGACATCCTCAACGGGCTTCATGCGATAGGCCACCAGATGGAGAACAGAGACTTAATAAGGTACGCATTAAACGCCTTTCCACGTAATAGTTTATGGGCATCAATAGTGGATGCCTACAAAATTTCTAAGGATCTTTCTAATTTAAAATTAGATGAGCTTTTCTGTGAATTAGAATTACACGAACAAATTAATGCTAGAGCCGAGAAAGGTATAGCTCTATTTGCAGGGTCCTCCAAAGAAAAGAAAAGCAAGCCTGAATTTGAAGAAGAATCTGACCAAGACTCCGAAGACGAAGAACACCTGGTGAACTTGGTAAGAAAAATGTTCACCAGGAGAAAGAGGAGCTTCAGCAAAAAGGACCTTCAAAAGATCAGCTCTCCCTCAGAACAAAAGAACATGACTTGCTACGGCTGCAACAAAAAGGGACATTACAAGAACGAATATCCAAAACTGAAGTTCGACAAACCAAAGCCAACCAAAAAGAAAGCACTCAAAGCAACGTGGGACGACTCCTCGGACGAATCAGAGGAAGAAGAGCAGAAACATCAGAGCCACCTCGCACTGATGGCCCGCGAAGCCGAAACTGAAAATGAGTCGGAAGATGAAGACGGGTCCGAACCCGAAACAAGCCACGAGTCCGTACTCGTTTCCGAAGGCTCGAATGAGGTATATTTTAATTTAAACAAAAAGTTTTTTAGAATCATTTCGTGTTTAAATAGTAAATTAACTAAAGTAGAAAATGAAAACAAATCACTTCTTGAGGAAAATCAAAACCTCAAGGAACAACTAAAAAATTCGAATCCAACTCAAGATCTAACACTTGAGGAGGAGAATTTATCATTAAAAAATGAAATAAACAATTTAAAGGAGATGTTAGAAAAATTCACAACCAGATCAAAAAATTTAGACTTAATCCTAAATAATCAAAAAGCATGTTATAATAAAACCGGACTAGGATATAAGTCGAATTCAAATAAAACCTTCAAATCATTAATAACCCAATACAAGTCAACCAATCTAGCTTGGGTTCCAAAAGCGTGTCTGACCACGCAAGTAGGACTCAATCAATATTATATACCTAAAGAAAAAATACATTATATAAAATTGAATAAACCAAACCAAAATCCAAAATACAAAACTAAATCAAATTCAAAATCTAAACAGTTTAAAAATCAACAAAATTATCACCAAGTTAACTATAACTATAAAAAGAATCGACACAAGCCTAAAATCAAAACTTAAACTAATGGCCAACAATTCAGGGGAGGCTCCAGAACAGCTGGCACCTCCAAAACTAACTTACCCGACAGGGTAACCCAAAACTAATTAACCCGGCAAGGTAATTAAGATTAGTTAAAAAGAGACCAAGTTTAACTTGAATCATGGTACTGGTGAAATTTTTGGATGATAGTACGTTAGGAAAGCTTGGGCATTGCATGTCTAGAAAGATATGGTTTCGATCTGGTGCATTTGGCCAAGTGGAACTGACCGAAGCTACCCTTAAATGAATTGTTGTGCAAAGAGGGGGCAATACCTCTCAACCTTTCTGAACCGCGGAAGAAGAGGAAGAGAGAAAAGAGATCGCGCGGAACAACAAGACAAAGACGCACAAAAGAGAGCAAACACCATGAAGGAGAAGAAGAAGAGAAAGAAAAGAGTTACCGTAGTTCGGCGACTTGCCTACTCCACAAAACGGCCGAAGCTTTATTAGAATTCTCTTCTACACAAGAGAATCACATCTAATGATTCTTGTGTTTTCTGCTCTACAATGGGTTTACAATGATCCCTATAAATACTGCTAAACCCCCAGACCCGGTAAAAACGTAACAGAATTTGTTATGAAAAACATAACAAAATTCTGTTATATAAAATCTTAACAGAATTTTATTACGAAAAATCTTAACAGATTTTTCTTCCATGACATCCCTTCATCCAAATATGAGCCACTCGTCAACAATCTCCACCTTGGCGAATATTCACCCCTTCGAAGAATACGAATATCTGGACAAAACTCCATCTGGATCTCTGGGTCTGGGCTTCCTTCCGCTAGCATCTAGAGATATGGATCAAGTTCAAGCAATGCTTAAACTTCTCTGTGGTCACTGGCTTTGTCAGCATATCTGCAACATTGTCTGCAGTGTGAACCTTCTCAAGTTGAATTTCCCGAAGCAATCAACTCTCGATCTTGTGAAACCTCACATCAATGTGTTTGGTTCTCACATGATACACTGATTCTTCGCCAAATAGATAGCACTCGACTATCGCAACAACTTGACTCCACCTTGTTGAACACCCGGTTCTCGACCAACCCTGTAAGCCATAAAGCTTCCTTTTGCTTCATTATTGCCATGTACTTTGATTCCGTAGTAGACAATGCAACAATAGATTGTATCATAGATTTCCAACAAATAGGTCCTCCCGCCACGGTAATACGTATCCTGTAGTAGACCTTATGTTATCTAAATCTCTGCATAGTCCGATCCACGTATCCAGCAACTAAAGGATCTCTGTTGTCTACTGAACATGATGCCATAATTAGTTATATTTCTCAAGTATCTGAAAATCCATTTCACGCATCCCAATGTGGTCGACCAGGATTTGAGAGAAACTTGCTTACCATACTAACTGCTTGCGCCAAATCTGGTCTCGTGCAAACCATGGCATACATCAGACAACCAACTGCACTGGCATAAGGAACCTTTGACATCTCTTGGATCTCTTCATCCGTCTTTGGACACTGTGTACTGGATAACTTGAAGTGATGCGCCAGGGGTGTGCTCACCGACTTTGCATTCTTCATGTTGAACCTATCCAACACCTTCTCCACATAGCTACGTTGAGACAACCATAATCTCCCTGCAACTCTATTCCTGTGAATCTCCATCCCAAGAATCTTCTTGGCCTCTCCCAAATCTTTCATGTCAAATTCCTTGCTCAGTAGCCTCTTCAATTTGTCAACCTCTCTCATCTTCTTCGCAACAATGAGCATGTCATCTACGTATAGTAGTAAGAAAATCAGTGATTCATCTTCAAGGCCCTTCACATATATGCAGCAGTCATACTCGCATCTCCTATATCCGTTTTGAATCATGTATGAATCAAAACGTTTGTACCATTGCCTAGGAGATTGTTTCAGTCCATAGAGCGATTTCTTCAACTTACAAACCAACTGCTCTTGTCCGGACTGACTAAATCCCTCAGGTTGTGACATAAAAATCTGCTCCTCCAAATTTCCATGAAGAAATACCGTCTTCACATCCATTTGCTCCAAATACAAATCGTGATGTGCCACCAAAGCTAATACCGCTCTAATTGACGTATGTCTTACCACTGGAGAGAAAATTTCTTCATAGTCAATCCCCTTTCTTTGTGAATACCCCTTTGCTACCAACCGAGCCTTAAACTTCACTTCTTCTCCCTCTGACATTGCTTCTTTCTTCTTGAATATCCACTTGCACCCTATAGCTTTCTCTCCTTCAGGAAGTTCCACTAGATCCCACATTTGGTTTTTATGCAACGACTCCATCTCCTCTGCCATAGCACCGTCCACTTGTCCTTCTCAGAGCTATATATTGCCATCTGAAAAGATGTAGGGTCTCCGCTACTAGTGGTAAGTGCATAAGATACCAAGTCTTCGAATCCGTATCTAGTGGGTGGTTTTACGACTCGTCTCGTTCTACCACTAGCTATAGTGCGATGCTCCATGTGCTCTGAGCTAGAATCATCGAAGTCATGAGTCTCTAGCTCCACTTGCACAATATCTTTCTCTTTGTTGCTTTGTGGTGTTTCCTTTCCTTCTTCCTGAGTACGTTGTAACATAGCTTTCTCATCAAACACCACATCTCTGCTGATCACCACCTTGTTTGCCTTAGGATCCCAAAGCTTGAAGCCTTTAACTCCTTTCTGATAGCCCAGAAAAATGCATTGCTTTGACTTTGCATCCAGCTTTGATCTTTCCTCACTAGATATATGCATATAGGCTGGACATCCAAAAACTCGAAGATGAGAGTAATCTACTTGATTCCCTGTCCATACTTCCTCTGATACTTTGCCTTCTAGTGCTGCCCTTGGTGATCTATTAATGAGATAACATGCCATGTTAACTGCTTCCGCCCAGAAATTCTTTGCAAGCCCTGCATTCAGCCTGAGACATCTTGCCTTCTCAATGATTGTCCTGTTCAACCTTTCCGCTACCCCATTCTGCTGAGGTGTCCTGCGAACCGAGAAGTGCCTCATTATCCCATGCTGCTCACAGAATTCCTGAAACTTAGAATCTGTGTACTCAGTCACATTATCTGACCTAAGGCATTTGATCTTCCTTCCGGTCTGGTTCTCTACTTCAGTTTTCCACAATTTAAACTTTGCAAAAGTTTCTGACTTGTGACGCATAAAGTATACCCATACCTTTCGTGAGAAATCATCAGTAAAACTCACAAAATACAAGTGCCCTCCACGTGATGCTACACTGGCCGGTCCCCAGAGATCCGTATGTACGTAGTCCAGAATCCCCTCCGTCTTGTTTGTTGCCGTCTTAAATTGCACTTTGCTCTGTTTCCCAAGAACACAAAATTTGCAGAATTCAAGCTTGCACGTTTTGACACCCTTCAACAAATCTCTCTTGTGAAGTTCTAGCATCCCACATTCACCCATATGCCCTAGCCGCATATGCCACAAGACAGTACTATCTGATTCAGACTCCACCGAGGCGACTCCACCTACAACTGTAGTCCCTATCAACTTGTAGATGTTTCCTGCTACCTTTTGTCCTTTCATTACCATCAGAGCTCCCTTGCTGACTTTCATCACCCCGCTCACTGATTTGTAATTACAACCAATACCATCCAGTGTGCCTAGTGAGATCAAGTTCTTCCTTAGCTCTGGTATATATCTGACATCACATAAAGTTCTGATCACACCATCAAACATCTTGATTCTGACATTCCCTATGCCGATAACCTTGCATGATGCATCGTTTCCCATCAACACTGAACCAGAATCCACTACCTATAGGTGTCAAACCAATCCTTGTTTGGAGTCATGTGATATGAACATGCAGAGTCTAAAATCCATGCATCCGTCAGCTGCTCCGAACTTGACATAACTGATAGCATATCTCCATCACCGCTTTCTGAATTTTCTTCTTCAACTATGTTTGCAGACTTTGCCGAACTACTTTTGTTCTCTACAACATATTTCTTTATCTCTGGACAATTTCTCTTGATATGACCTTTACCTCCACATTTGTAGCACGTGATCACCTTCTTCCTTCTCGACTTAGAACGAGTCTTGTTGTTGTTGTCATATCCATGTCGAGATTTGCTCCTACCACGCTGTTGGTTGCTATTTACCACAAGTCCTTCTCCTTGAGAAATTTCATCGCTTGTTTTCTTCCTTTGGTGAAAACCTAGCAATGCACTTGTGATCTCCTCCAATTTGAGAGTTTCCTTACCCCACATCAAAGTAGTAACCAAATTCTCGTACGTAAGAGATGAAGGTAGAGAATTCAACAACATCAACGCCTTGTCTTTGTCTTCGATCTTCACATCAATCCGCTTCAGATCACTTACAATCTGGTTGAATACGTTGATGTGCTGGCTCAGATCGGTTCCTTCTGTCATCTTCAGCCCGAATAATTTCTGCTTGAGATACAGCTTGTTTGTCAATGATTTTGACATGTATCGGCTTTCCAGCTTTTGCCAAACTGTCACCGGTGACTCCTCGTCAATGACATGGTACATCACGTCATCCGTAAGACAAAGCCTGATTGTTGCTACTGCCTTCGCCTGAAGTTCTTCCCAATCTGATTTCTCCATGCTTTCCGGTTTTCTTTCTCCTAGCGCCTTCGCCATGCCTTGTTGCACCAACAAGTCCTTGACCCTTCTCTGCCATAATCCAAAGTTTCCGGTTCCGTCAAACTTCACCATATCAAACTTCGCAGAAGTCGTCCCCGACATGTTGAAGAAATCTGCCAAAAACCTGGAGCTCTGATACCAATTGTTGTGCAAAGAGGGGGCAATACCTCTCAACCTTTCTGAACCGCGGAAGAAGAGGAAGAGAGAAAAGAGATCGCGCGGAACAACAAGACAAAGACGCACAAAAGAGAGCAAACACCAGGAAGGAGAAGAAGAAGAGAAAGAAAAGAGTTACCGTGGTTCGGCGACTTGCCTACTCCACAAAACGGCCGAAGCTTTATTAGAATTCTCTTCTACACAAGAGAATCGCATCTAATGATTCTTGTGTTTTCTGCTCTACAATGGGTTTATAATGATCCCTATAAATACTGCTAAACCCCCAGACCCGGTAAAAACGTAACAGAATTTGTTATGAAAAACATAACAAAATTCTGTTATATAAAATCTTAACAGAATTTTATTACGAAAAATCTTAACAGATTTTTCTTCCATGACATCCCTTCATCCAAATATGAGCCACTCGTCAACACTAACCAGTTAGACAAAGATTTAGTACTAAGTTCCGTGCATAGGACTATTCGGAAAATCTCGAAAGGTTGGTTACTTCTAATGACGTCCATGTGACTCACCAAGCTTAGAAATTTATCCGAAGAATGCCTATTTGTGGAGACCAAAGCTAAATCTGAATCTAACTCAAGTTAAACCAAAACTCCATAAAAAATAATAACTAATTTCATCTTACAAAATTATAAGATTCCCTGATCGATAATATAGATCGGGTGAGATGAATAAGGTTTAAAATTTTAAACTTAAAAATTAATTTTAAAATTTTAATTTTAAATTTAAAAATTAATTTCAAAATTTTAATTTTAAACTTAAAAAAATTATTTTCAAAATTTTAATTTTAAACTTAAAAAATTATTTTCAAAATTTTAATTTTAAACTTAAGATTTATTTCAAAATTTTAATTTTAAACTTAAAAATTATTTTCAAAATTTTAATTTTAAACTTAAAAAAATTATTTTCAAAATTTTAATTTTAAACTTAAAAATTATTTTCAAAATTTTAATTTTAAAACTTAAAAATTATTTTCAAAATTTTAATTTTAAACTTAAAAAATAATTTTCAAAATTTTAATTTTAAACTTAAAATTTATTTCAAAATTTTAATTTTAAACTTAAAAATTAATTTCAAAATTTTAATTTTAAACTTAAAAATTAATTTTAAAATTTTAATTTTAAACTTAAAAATTATTTCAAAATTTTAATTTTAAACTTAAAAATTATTTTCAAAATTTTAATTTTAAACTTAAAAATTTATTTTCAAAATTTTAATTTTAAACTTAAAAATTAATTTCAAAATTTTAATTTTAAACTTAAAAATTATTTCAAAATTTTAATTTTAAACTTAAAAATTAATTTCAAATTTTTAATTTTAAACTTAAAAAAAAATTATTTCAAAATTTTAATTTTAAACTTAAAAATTAATTTTAAAATTTTAATTTTAAACTTAAAAATTAATTTCAAAATTCTAATTTTAAACTTAAAAATTATTTTCAAAATTTTATTTTAAAACTGAAAAATTATGTTAAAAATTTTAAACCTTAAAATTAAATTAAAAATTTTAATAAACTTAACTTCAAACCTAATTTCAAAAAAAAAAAAAAAAGGGCGGGCGCCCCTGGTATTCCTCTCCGGGGCGCCCGGAAGGGAATCCGAGCGCCCCGCCCTAACAACCCCGAGCGCTCGGAAGGGATCCGGGCGCCCGGAGTCCCCTATAAATAAGGGGCAGCAGGCGCCCCCAACCTTTGCCCCACTAATTCTCACTTTTGCCAAGGTTCACTTTGAACCTCAGTGCGAAAGTACTCTAAATCAAAATTTTCTTGCGGTGAAGACGCTATTGCGATTCAACCGAGGTCGTCAAATCTATATTTTTCGATGGCTCCTCGGTAAAAATTCTTCCCCTCTCTAAAATGTTATTTTTTGTCTTCTCAATTTTTTTTGAATATATTTTTATTTATATACAGTAGGAAACGAACAAATACTGGTGCTGGACCCTCCAACGCTAGTACAGACCCTAGGTTTCCCACAGACGAACTTAGGATTAAATTTGAGTCCACCATTTATAAGGCCATTAGGACTACCTGCATAGATAGATCGTTCTTTCTAAGGTCATGTCCCTCTGCTTTAGAGGTTATAGGCCACTATAATTTAAGGAACCTTGTCGAATGTACCAGTCCAATAAACATAAGTCTGCGTGCCGAATTTTGCAATAACCTAGTAAAAGTAGACGATCTCACCTATACCACTAGGGCAGCAGGCACCGATATCGTATTTTCCCCTACGACTATTCGAGAGTTTTTAGAGTTGCGTCCATCTACTTGCTCCTTTTTGTGCTATCCTCCGAGGGATCTACCGTTCGAAGATCCCTACTCACATATTACTCTCGATACGATTTATTCGTATTTTTCTGGAGAGAGAGATCCCACGGTGACACAGTTTAGGTCAGTAGAACTTCGAGTCCAGGACTACGCTCTTTATAGGGTTGTAGTCTTTGCATTTTACCACCGACTACTCGAGACATCTGTGATGCGCCCTTTCCATTCGTTCTTACTTTATGCCCGATTCATAGGTTAGAAATTGACATCACCTACATATCTTCTCCACCATCATCTACTCATTTTCCTTGGTGACAATCGAGTCCATATGCCATTTGGTCACATTCTACTATATGTCCTCGTTGCACATTGATGTCACTAGAGGAGACGTTGCCCATATGACCGAGTTCGATGTTATATCCTCTCGGAACTTTTCCCTAGCTGGCATCCAGATAGATAGAGATGACGGGACTATGTCTTGGCGGAGGGGGGCACAGCACCAGCCCGATCCAGGCCCACAGATGGACGAGTTCATGCTCGCACTATTTCCAGAGGAAGCCGCACCGGCTCCACCACCACCCCCAGCTCGAGCACCACGACACGCTCCCCGCACTCTAGCCGACCGTATGACCGGACTAGAGAGAGCTATGGCGAGTCTCCAGCAGGAGAACTCTGATTTTCATCGGGACATACGGCGAGAGGTTGCCGAGTTACGAGCTGCCGGGGACACCCGACACACTGAGCTGATGGCACTTCTTCGATCCTTGGGATCTGGACCATCCCCTTCATCATCTCAGCAGCTTTAGTGATGACTTACTTCTGTAGCTACACTACTTGTAAAATATTTTGGATTTATCTAGTGGCATTTCAAACTTACATTGAATATGTTCTATCTTAATAGGCTAGGATCTTTCAAAAATACTTTCAAAAATGATTTTACCAACTTATAGGTTAAACTTATTTGTTTTCAAAACTTTCCATTTTTAGACTTTCAAAAACAGTTTTGACCTTAGACTAGCTTTCCATCCTTAGAAAGCATGTACCCATAGGACTAGTTTTTGAGCATCTCACCAACACCTTAGGTTTACCTTGCTTGTGTTTGATAAACATAGAAAGGGGTGAGATGCATAGGCCAACTGTCTAGACTTTAGATGCTTATTTCAGTGCATCAGCATAAGTCTGGACGTTAAATACAATTCAGATATTAATCAGATTAAAGTTCATCAGTCAAGTCAAACACTGACTGGTTATAATTAACTTAATCTGACTAACCAAGTGAAAGCTACTATCTTCTGATAGTTAGTTAGTACCTAATTGGTTAGACAGCTGGTTAGAGTTAAGTATCAAGTTCAGGGGGAGAATTAACTCAAAATTTTGTGTGTTTGAAAAATGCTTTTTAAAACCTAACCTATGTTTGAACATTGATTTACAAAAAGTTAAATTTAACTAAGTATTTGAAATGTGAAAGTTTAATCTCACCTAATTTTCAAACCTGATTTGAAAAGTTAACTATTTCCAAATTTAGCTTTTATCAAATTAACCTTAAAAAATATTTTTTGACAAAAAAAATTTTCTTGAAAAATTACTTAATTTTTTTTTATTTGAAAAATCAAAGTTGAGAAAAAAAAATTTTTTAAAAAAAATGTTACTTAAACATAAAAAGTAAATTTGAAAAACCTATTTTGAAAATTTCCACACGCTTGAGAGTTAAACTTGATTAACTTTAAATCTATACTTTTCAAAACTCAACCTGTCTCCCCCAAGTCAACTTGACTATTTTTTAACTTGGTATTAAAAATTGCACTCTTATCTTTCAAATTTTGAACCAAACTTAGATATCTTTCAAAATTTGATTACATGTTACAGTAACTCTTCACTATGATTTTTTACCTTTGTTCATTTTTTTGATGAATGTCAAAGGGGGAGGAGGGTTAGGTGGTTAAGTTAGCTAAACCAATTTGAAAACACAAACTAACTTTAAAATCACACAAATGCGTTGTTTCTTGCATATGCTTTCACTAACTTAACCAGGTTGTCATTCCATCAAAAAGGGGGAGATTGTTGGTGCGGCTGGCACTAACGATTTAACCCAGGTTTTGATGAATGACAAATAGGTTAAGTTAGTCTTGTTGTTGTCTGACACTTTGATCGAGTGTGCAGGAGAAGTCCAGACAGGTCGACGGTGTTGGATCGAGTCGCGCTAGACGGGGGGTGAACGGATAGCTGGCGAGAAGTCCAAGCGGTCGACGGGCTGACCGAACGCTTGGCGAGAAGTCAGGTAGGTCGACGGGTGACCGGATAGTGGCGAGAAGTCCAAGCGGTCGACGGGCCGACCGGACGTTTGGCGAGAAGTCCAGACGGGCGACGGGCCGACCGGACGTCTGGCGGTAAGTGAGGTAAGTCACCGGAGGGGAGTGACGTGAGGACGCGTTCCCGGAAGGGGCATTAGACGTCGATCCGCTTAGATCCATTTCGGATGTCTAAGTCGAGATCGTGACTAGATTCCGGTCTCGGAAAGACGGAATCTAAGTCATACTCTTTTTATCCATCTGTTGAACTTTAACTGTGCTAACAATTTGTTTTACAGGATGTATATTTGCCTCGGACTAACCTTGTTTTGCAGGAAAAAGGAGTCTTTCTGGAACAAGGTGGTCCGGGCGCCCGGAAGGGATCCGGGCGCCCGGAAGGCGAATTTTATCCAGACAAGTCGTCGCCACGTGGAGCATCTTGGTTTGAGCAGTTACGTCACACTCCAGGCGCCCGGAAGGGATCCAGGCGCCCGGAACAGCATATAAAAGAAGCCCCAGGCAGGAGCTTCAATATCAACTTTTACTGAGAACGCTTCTACTGCTGATCTTGCTGCTCGACGTTCAAGTGTGACGTCAACTACGCTCCGACAAAAGTGCTCTTCCGGTTTTTATTTAATTTTCCTTTGTCGGTATTGCTTTATTACTAGCATTTCCTGTACTTATTCTGTAATCATATTTCGACTTGTTAGTGATTGCCCAACGAAAGTGGTCAAGGACCACGGGCCTTCGAGTAGGAGTCGTCACAGGCTCCGAACGAAGTAAAAACATCTGTGTCTATTTTATTTTTCCGCTGCGTTTATACTCGTCTTTTTCGAATCGATATTCACCCCCCCCCCCTCTATCGAATCTAACGGTCCTACAGAAGGGATGCCTTATCCCTTATGCAGGTACGCTCACTCGTCATTTCTCACTAGTCTTTACTTTTCGTCCTTTCTCTGTGATTTCTGGAGAAAAAGTACCTGACTTGAGCGTCGGAGGGCATGACCCGGGGACTTTTTCCCTGGTTTCTGGTCTTTAACGACTGATGGATTGGTCTGAGTGTGCACAGAGCAACAGTGTCATCGTCCTGGTCATTTATCGCCTTCGGCAGCCCGTGTGAACTTTTCCAGGAGGGTACCCTGTAGATCCAGCGCTTCAACGACTCTCCGTCAACTTTTCGCACAACAAGGTCCGCCTTCATCCGACTCAGCTTCCGGACGGGATCAACTGTCAATAGGTCCAGGGTCAATTCCCAATGGATACGGAATACTCCGTTGGTTACATAAATCCCTCTTTACATGTGCTGTTATTACGGGGTGAAATCCCCATAAGTTACCTCCACTTTTGACAATGGAGAGCCACCTTAGAGGAGTTGCCGAGAGATGATTTCATCGATTTACTGTCAACAATTTTTCCTTTACTCTTTTCCCTCCAATTAAATTAAATTAAACTTTAATAAATAATTCTTTTTTAAAAATTTTAAAACTTTAATAAAAAAATTAAAAAAGATTAAAAATATTTTATTATCTAATTATAAAAGAATAAAATAAATTAAATTAATAATGAGAATTGATGTTATTAATAAAAAATAATAAATGAAATAGAAAATAGTTTTGATGCTAATTTTTAAAAACTAAGACAAAAGCTTAAATATCAATATTGTTATAGTACTGATCTTTAAACATCAATACCACTGTAGTGCTGGTGTTTAAAAATTAGTGTTAACTCAAACACCAGCATTTTGTAGTGTTGTTTTTTAAAAATAGTAAAGAATGACATATTTGTACTCTATAACACTGTAGAAATCTACAAGAGTTTGAATGAGTCCAATCAAAGCTCTTTAAGTCCATTAATGAGTTTTGACGGAAACTGATTGATAAAACTTAGAGGATTTGAATTTTTTAAAAGTTAGCATATAATGAAAGAGAGTAGTGCAATCAATATATTTATAGTGTTCATGTCTAGTTCTAACATCTCTATGATAAATTATATATATGTGTCAATTGTCTTAAAGTCATAAATTTTAAAAATCATCTAATCACTATTGTTAATGACTTTAAGTTGATATCTCTAAGCACATATAAACTCTGGAGCACTTCATAAACCTATAGCACTTGGAATGGGTCTGTTCATAGCTCTCTAGATCCATCAATCTATTTTGATCAAAACTCATTAATGAACTCAAAAAAACCTTTAAATGATATTTTTTGGACTTGAAACTGGGTTGTTACGAGTTTCACTCATAACAAATGTAAATCTCCGACCGAGCTTCGATATAGTCCTTAGAATGTCCCTTTCTAATATTTGAATCAAAAGTTATGATATCAATTGGTGGCAAAAGGTGAATACACTCGCCCCCAGCGCCCCCCGCCAACCCGTCCCAGGGCTAACACGGAGAAGGTAAATCACGGGCGGCTACTAGTCTTTGGAATAGTGACTAGCACATAAATATATAAAAACTGTATGGGTAAACTTTTTATAGTGACCGACACCACCGCCGAAACGACCCCTTATCAGAAACTCCCGAAGGGATTTTTGGGTGAACGGTACCACTTAATTGATAAGAGCCTGCGCAGGGGAGTGCTCGAACCTGTCACCTCAGTCAAAGGATGCAACGTCATAACCAGAGCACCCCTGATTCAAGAAACAAGCAATTGACATGTACATATAATTTATCATAAGGATGTTAGAATCAGGCATGAACACCCTAAATATTTCACTTCACATTCTCTTTTATTATATGTCAACTTTTTTATAAATCCAAAATTCTTAGATCTATCAATGAATTTTGATCAAAATTCATTGATGGATCTAAAGAACTATAATCGGACTCATTTCAAGTGATACATGTTTCTAAAGTATCCTAGAGTCTATATGTGCCCAAAGATATTAGCTTGAAGTTATTAGCAACAATGATCAACATATTTTCAAAGTTTATGATTTTAAGACAATTGATATATACACATAATTTATCGTAGAGATTTAAGAATCATGTATATTAATATATTCATTGTATTATCTTCTTCAATCACATGTCACATTTTTAAAAATTTAAATCTCCTAGGTTTATCAATAAATTTCGACCAAAATCTATTAATAGATATAAAGAGTTCTGATTAGATTTATTCTAATTCTTGTGAATTTCTATAGTATTTAACCGTCTAAATTTATCATTCTTTATTATTTTAAAAAATCAATATAACGACCATGATGGTATTTTAAAAAATCAATATAACGACCATGATGGTATCTAAGTTGCAGCGCTAGTTTTTAAATATAACATCACAACAATGATAGTGTGCTAAGTTGTGGTGCTGACATAAAAATTAGCACTACAGAGATTTTAAATTTCATTTTAATTAATTTAGTTAATAAAATTATTTCTCGTTATTAATTTAATTTTCTTATAATTAGATATCAGTTAAAAAATAGATTTTTAAAATTAATTTTCTTTTATATTTTTTAATTTGTTATTAAAGTTTTAAAATAAAAAATTTAAAAATTTAGAGGAAAGTTTTAATTTAATTTAAGAGAAAAAAAAAGAAAGAATAGAAAAATAGAAAAGATGGAAGATATTAGAAAAAATAGAAAAATAAAATAGGAAAGAAATGCGTTGGATTATCTTAAATCTTAAATTATTCATGAATAATTAAAAGAGTTAAATGATATTAATAAATTTAATAAATTATTGATAGAATAGTTTATAATTAAGGATGGTAATGGAGCGGGGTGGGACGGGTTTACCATCTTCATCCTGGTCCCGTCTTATTTTTTCGAGTTTGGGGATTCTCCGAACTCGAATCCACGGGGATCAAATCCCCATCCCCGTCTCCATCCTCGCCCATCCCCAAATTTAATTTATATTATTATTATTTTATCATTATTAATAATATTATTATTAATAATATTATTATTAATAATATTTTCAAAAATTTTAATATTAATATTCATACTATTATTAATATTTTTAAAAAATCTTATTATTATTATTTATTAATATTAATAATAATAATATTCGGGGTGGGTTCTAAGATGAGGATAGTATTCCCATACCCTTCCCGAATCCGTCTCATCCCCGAAAAAATCGAAGATCCCCATCCCCATTTCAAATTTTTCCCGTGGGATTCCGAATCCGCGGAAAAAATTGTCATCCCTATTTATAATTCAATATAAATAAATTATAAAATTAATTTTAATAGAGGGATGGAATACTCTCGTATAAGTAATTTAAGGTAAATAAATTATAAAATTATTTTTAATAGAACTGTATTAAAAGATTAAGACAATTAAAAATATTAACTTTAATAAAATAACAAAATAGATCATTAATATCACTAAACCATTATAAATATTTTTAAATAAATATTATAATTCATGGCCGTATCATAATTAGATAAGGATGGGTAAAGATTTAATTAAACTGGATAAATCGATTAAACTGACTGATTTTTTTATTTGGTTAATTTAGAATTTTAATTAATTCAGTTTAAAAAAATAGGTTATTTCGATTTTAAATTTGTTGTTCGGTTAAACGGCCTAAATAAACCCTAAACTCCTAATCTCTCCGCTGTCGATAATCTCCTCAGTCCGCCCTCGCCGCTCCCTCCCGACTACAGTTCTTGATGTTGTCCTGATCAGCCGTCTCTCCTCCCGTCGCAGTCTCACCGAACCTGCTCAGCCCTCCCTCCTCTTGTTGCCGAGCGACTCAACATCTCCGCCGGACTTCCCTGTTTAGCCGTCCCTCCTCCCGTCGCGGAGCATCTCCTCGGTCCTTCCTGCTCACTGCTCAACCCTTCCTCCTTCCGTCGCTCTCTCCGTCGTTCCTCCCTGCTCAGCAGCCCTACATCCTCTCATCGCTCTCTCTGCGTTCCTCCCTCCTCACTGCTCAGCCCTCCCTTTTCCTGTCACTCTCACCATCGGCACATTCCTCCCGAACCCCCTCATACTCACGCCACAATAGCCAGCAACTGCCCTACAGTGTGGGTAAGTATGAAATTATGATACTTACTTATAACTTACTCAATATTTTGAAATTAGTAATCATTGATTTTTTGTATGACATATGAATTCTTTGTTGAACTGGAATATTTAACAGTGGCTAGATATCCTTAATCCCGATAATAAGTATCATCATGCTTGGTCATAAGTTGAGTTTCATATTTATCTTTCAGTTTTTGTCATTTATATTTTAAACAGTGTTATCACACCTTGCAATATTTTAAATAGTGTTTGTGCATCATCTGTGATCAGTATTTATCTGATATCAATGCAAGGAGATTTATCAAATATGAATGTTAATAATAGTTATTTAATATCATAATCTGAAATTGGTTCTTTTGTAGGAACAAAAACTGTTGTAGATTCCAAAAGAAAGGTAATCAAAAGAAAAATAATAAAATCAAGAAGTGAAGTATGAGATCATTTCTTGAGAATGTTTTTAGTTATTTTTTTAGACAAATAGTTTGAGTGACCTTTTAGTGGAATGTTAAATTTAAAAACTTAGTAGAATATCATGCTAATTAAGATTGAATGATTGAATGGTTCAATAACATCAAAATGAATTTAGCTCAAGTCTATTGGGCAAAGCTGAGGTGTTGGATTGGCACCAAGGCTACGTGCATTTGATCTGGTCCATTAGATCAGGAATAAAAGCTAATAAGTAACAAATAAAAGCTTATAAAAAATAGACTGTAAACAAACACAATTCGGTGGCAAAGCGAGCTCTTTTTGGCAATTCGGTGGTTTTTTGAATTTTAATTCACATGTAAACAAACACAATACACAAAATCAAATTGGGGTCAAAACTATTCGATTAATTCGGTTAAAAAGTGAATTAACTGATTTTTAATCAGTTCAGTTTGTTCGAGTATTAATGAGGAATTCGGTCGGTCAATTCAGTTATTTTTTAAAAAATCGATTTATTCAGGTTCAATTTATTCATTTCGGTTTATTCGATTCGATTTAATTTTAATCGGATACTCACCCCTACAACCAAGGTAGGATTCAGGTCACCTATTTAAATACAGATTGAACCAAAATGATTTTATATCTAGCTTCGATTTGGTTAGAGTCCATTTAATCGGGTTTGACCTAAACCTGTCTTTACCTTTAGCCGTGACCCATCGCAACATCACTGCCGCCTCTCGCTCCAGCGCTGGCCAGGGATGTGACCTAAATCTGCCGTCGCCCATCGCAGCAGCGCTGCCGCTTCTCTCTCCAGCGCCGGCCGGGGACACTAGCAACACTCTACCAATAGCGCCGACCCTCCCCTTTGTCTTTTGTAACGTGAGTAGAGGAGTTTCTCCTCCCCTCTACGAGCAGGAACCCTACGTCTTGTGTTTTGGCTATTTGTTTTGTGTTACCGCTATTATTATTCTTCATTCTTGTGGCTACCAAGTGCGCGAGGATCATTGTATAGACGTGAAGGAATTTTTTCTTCCTCCCGCAATGACTTGTTAGCGTGCATTTGGTGAATCGCAAAGCGTGTTGGTAGGTTGAGTTCTGGTGTTTGGATTTTGGTTATGGGTAGTAGATTTGTGTTTAGAATTATGTTTGGTATGCTGATTCTTGCATAGAATTTACCTTATGTTGATTGTATATGCTATGATTTGTTTGTGATATTCGTATGCAGCTCAATAGGATAATATAATTATTCTTGGTGCATAGCTCGTAGTAATTCTATGTTGCATTTGGTGTTGATTCACATTAAGAATGACAGATGGATAGTTTCCTTACCTTGAGTTAGGGTATAGTAAACATAAGACATAATATAATGTAACATTTGGATAATGAGTTACTCACCGAGGACAGAGGAAATAAATTAAAATAAACCGAGGAAAATCCAAAATGTCTCAGAACCATCTGAAGCAAGTCGTCAGCTGAATATCATTTAGTTTGGCCTTACAGTAGGTATATTGAGATTTATGATGTCATTATTTTCATTGTTTCCTGGCTATTTCAGAAGGAACGTGAAAGTCTTTTAGTAGAGCAGTGCATTTTTAAATTGCTTTGGTTAATTTGTTTTTGAATATCATTTAGTTCAACATTGTCATAAATCGACAGCCTAATTTGTTAAAACTCATTTGGCTTTGCTTTGCTCCAGTTGCCCCTCACATTAACAAGGAGGCAACAATGACCACTATGCTGCGAGAACTACGACTGTCGTTGAACCAAACTCAAAGGGTTCGTCTTCAGTCTGTGCTCCAATCCTTACAGGAGATGTCTTCTCTTGCCTCTACCATCACTGTCGTTGCCGACACAATACCTGTCAATCATGAAGATAGCATCCTCAAGTAAGTGGAATATATATCCCTCTTCTCACTCTACTTTCTGTTCCCTATAAATCATTTTTTTTTCTCTTGTTTGTAGTGTCAGATTATTTGAATTCCCCCTTATTTTCACTTATTGCTGCTAAATTATTATGATGATCAGAGGTCATGGTACATCAGATCTCAATGGCGAAGTGGTGGCTACACTTTGTGGTGTTGTGGAGCGAATAAACAAACTGGTCTATGTCCGTGCCCAAAGGGCCAGGTACACTTCCTCTTACCAATTTTGCAGTTACTTCTCTCTTGACATCACAGCTTATGATATTTTTTCAAGTAATTATTTACTTGGTAAAAGGTTAAGACTTGGCATGAGTTATTCTTAGCTTATAAGTATATAAGTTCAATCTCCATATTTTGTAACAGTATCATCATTATAGTCGAATTGAGAAGTGCCTCATATAAGTAATTTCTATGTTTTGTTGATGTATTACTTTTCAACTGAATTGGCTTTAATTACCACTATGTCTGTTAAGACAATCCTTCAAGAGCCCTAAATGCTGAGGGAAGCTGTCCTCCTTCAATGTGATATTTTTTGACTTTTTATCAGCATAATTTGACATATTTAATAAAAAGAAATGTTTTCGCAGGTACAAACCGGAGGTTGGAGATATTATTGTTGGCCGGGTCATTGAGGTTTGATCACTATGATAAGTTTATCTATATTTGTTCCCTTTTCTACTTGAACATACCATATATTTTCTATATCTTTTTAGTTTGATGAACAGATATGCTTAATTAAATGTGAAAAGCATGAAAGATGTTTATCAGTTTGAAATTTTTTACTATATACCATCATACTAGACAATTAAGCTGTAAATCTTTTGCGATCGACCATGGCAGTTCGTTCTTCTTTGTTGACTGCTTTCCATGTGTTGCAGATTGCTCCAAAACGATGGAGGTTAGAGATAAATTTTAGTCAAGATGCTGTGTTGATGCTCTCATCAATGAATCTTCCAGATGGTATTCAGGTTAAAACAATTTCTTGTTTCCTGTTCAAAAGGCCATAGCTTCAAATTTAAGCAGCTTTGATACTCTGTCATTGAACATAGTTATCGAGCTAATAATTTTAGAGTAGCTTCAAATATATTTGGATGCACATTGGAAGAACAGTTTAGTACTCTACTAGATGGTTTATTGCTAAAGGTTCATTTCATACCATCGGTAGTACGCCAAGTTAGCAATATAAGTCTGGAAATCCCTATTACATTAATGGTTCATCATAGTAAAACCATAATCTTCCTTAATCGGCAATGTTATATTTAGGTCTTAGGACAATTAGACATTAGGGATGCTTCTATGTTACCTGTTTGTTTGTTTTTTTTTCCGTAGAGATGCTTTATTTATATGATTCTAATTACTTTCATCATCATCAAGCTGTGTTAGTTCCTTAGGTGTCAGCTTTATTAACATAATTGCTATTGCTTAGTTTATTATTAACTACTGGATATCTTTTTCAGTAATTTTCAACATGTGTCTTCCTTACTTCTTGGACCTTAACACTTTATCCTTGCTATTTTTTATGATATGTTGATATTGGTCGAAGACATCAGTCAAAACATCCTATTAATTTTCTGACAGAAAATCAACACATACTGAAAGTATGATTATGTGTAGAAACGATATTTAAATTCTAGCTATCTTGCTAAAATAACTTTATGGTAGACACCAAGACTTCTTGGTAACTTACTAGTTACAAGATTATATTTTTATCCACTCTAGCAGATGGCTTATATAATGCAAAACTTCATAGAGATTATAATAGGTAGAGTGATGATTGATACTTCAGATCTACTACTCACAGAATTTGGTGATTCTTTTGTAAATTAACTTTGTTGAAGTTAGGATGCTCTATGCCTATTAGTCTTATCTGGATAAGTATGGGGGTTGATTATCTCTTGAAGGATACATAACTCAAATGACTAGTCATTTTGGTTGGAACGGGCTTCAACCAAATTCAACTGGCGACAACAACCATTTATGTTTTAAGAAGTCGTACATGTTAATTCAACTATTAGAGATGACTTCTTAGCTCGGAACAAAATATTTGTTGCATTATCTAATTAAAGGCTATTGGACAATCGCAATTCTTTGTAAACTCCATGGATAAAGCTAAAAACAACAATAGATAAACTAGCAGTGTATTGTATATCAATTACTTGGCATTTCAAGTGTTCAATTAAACCAATTATTTTTGGGCTGCAGTTTCATTTAATTTTCATATTCACTAATTTGTTTCCCTTAGTTAATTGTCTTTCCTGAAGCTTGTTTCTCAATTACATTTTTGCCTCTTAGTTTCTTGCTTGCTAATGAAAGCTTTGTTTAGTTGAGCTAATTCACCTTTCCTGTTGACAGCGGCGGAGAACTGCTGTAGATGAACTCAATATGCGCAGCATTTTTGAAGAAAATGATGTAATCTGCGTAAGTAGTATGCCTGTTTCTATTCTGGAATTGAGATAAATGATTTGAGCTGAATGGTAGAATGTACCTGAATGAGTTGTTGAATGCATATGCTGAATGATGGCTACCTAATTGTTATTTATTTTTAACTAAAGGCTGAAGTCCGTGGTTTTCAGCATGATGGGAGTCTGCATCTGCAAGCAAGAAGCCAGAAATATGGAAAGGTTAATCATATTTCTGTCATATTTTGTTGTCTTATATTTATTACTACATAAATAAATCTTTATAGCTTTATATGTGAATTTTCTTGACAATAAAATTACGGGAAAAAATAAAAATTTATGGACCTAAATTTACGCACCATTTGACTAGTTGGAACTGATCTTCTCCTCTTAAAGACAGATTTATTTACTTGATGGATAAAGATCCATATGGTATTTATTCTTCACATATTGTAGTGCAGCATTTTGTTATCATTTTCATGTCCTTCTTCGGCTTGCTCTTTACTAAAATCTGTAGGGTTTATGATAGATTTAACCTTTAACTTCTTCCAAAAAAAAAAGGGTGACGGTAATCATTGTAAAGTTCAATAATTCATTTTTGTTTTAAAAAACACAATCATGCTTCCAAAAATGGAAACAACCATGATAATGGAAACTTTGGGTCTTCATTTTGGAGGGTAGAGCTAGGAAGACAATCTGAGAGATGTCTTGATATGATATGTACTTTCTGAAGTAACATAACTTTTCTCAGTTATGTCCCTATCTTCTTGAATAAATTCAGTTCAATCGTTTTTCATTTGCTATTAAAATAGTTGAGTTGTGCCCATTTGCTCTGTATAACTTTAATGCTGGACATTGCAGCTTGAGAGAGGTATGCTACTTACAGTCCCAGCATACCTGGTGAAGCGCCGGAAACAGCATCTTCATCATCTACAACAATACGGCATTGACTTGATTCTTGGATGTAATGGATTCATCTGGGTGGGAGAACATGTAAATTCCCATGGTGAAAATGACAGCGCGGCAAACCGAGAGAACAGAGAAGATACTGTCAACAAAACTGGTGAACTGCAAGTGATCCAAGAAGTGCAAGAGCCAGAGCGAACAACGCCACTAGAAGTCAGGCAGCATATATGTCGGGTGGCTAATTCTGTGCGCTTGCTGTCTGCTTTGGGCTTCAACCTGACTGTTGAATTTATCATCGACACGGTCGAGGCCAGCATCTCATCTAACACCGACATAAAAGACATGCTTGCTGCTGAGTTTTATGTTCAAACTGCCGAAAGGGAGGTACAGCGCAGGGTATCTCTGAGCAGGAAGCACTAGTATTGGTTCTTTAGATGTCTCAACTTCAACTCTACCATCTGAGCAGGAAGCACTAGTTTTGGTCCCTCAAATGTCTCAGCTTCCACTGTACCGTCTGTTGTTTTGTGGACTGGATAATTTTTGAAGCTCTAAATGATTTTAAAGTGTAATACAGAGGATGATGGCCATATTAGCGATTCCTACAAGATTGATTAGATTTAATTAGTGTATTTTCATGCTCAGAAAATTTCCCTTCTATTGGCTTCGGATAAGCCTTTTACTAAAATAAAATTTTAAATTAATATTGGAAACACGATTGAAAATGATCTAATTTACTACTTTCAACTCGAATAGAAAATTATGTAGTCAAAATATAACACAGAACACCATACTACAAAGCTAAAGCCACCTTATGAAGTCCCGAAGTGTTATAGGATATTCAGATTGTCATCCAGATATTTATAATTTAAATCTCAATTATGATTTATTTGGAAGAATTTTTTCTCTAAATGAGGAACGTAATCAAAGGATGTTGAACTTCTAGACTGGTCATCGCGTGCATTTCTTGATTTATCCTGATAGTCGATGGAAAATTTTCATAAGACCAGACCGATCATTTCAGGAATAATCAATAAAACTACTGAGATTATCAATTTTTTTTCCACTTACATAAATCTCAAATAAAAATGCATTTCAGCCTACCATTTAAAAATAAGTGTTCATCCCCAGCGTCAAGTTTGCTTGTTTCTCTGATGTTATCTACGCCATCTTCCTGTAAAAGTTCAACATTAACCGCGTCATTGGCTTTTATATACTTAATTCTCAGTCACACATGATTTTATCATAATTATAATAAAAATTCAGTTAATTATGTATAAAAAAAATCCAAATATCTAAAAGGTAATAATTATTTTAAAAAACTAAAGATCTATTATATTGAAATTTATGCTGACATTAAGGAAATATGCGTGTGATCTTTCTTGGTCTTGATGGTTTTATGAAATTCCCAATTGTGTGATTCTCACTTTGTAATCAGAACCCAAGTAGATGTATTCCTTATACTTTCTAATGATAGTGTTGAGCTACAAAGAAGGGAAGAGAAAAACAAGCATCTTAACAGACTTCCTCCAGAAATCCACATGAGCAATCCATCTTTCTAAATCAGCAAAAACACAAGAATCTAATAAAGTTCCATATTCAAATACCAGAATTGCTAAGTAGAAAATTTGATGGTATAAGACCACATGTAAGTAGGAATTTACGTTACTAATTTATCATCATATGAAAAGAGAACTGATTCTCAAAGAAGGATATTTTATTTTAAGTTTTACATTGCATGCTAGGAATACATCCACTAATATGCATGCTAGGAAAGGACCAAGAAAACAATGGTTAAAGACTCAGTTGGTGGAACAGACTCCCTAAATTCATGAAACCTCATAGAGTGCACAGGTAGCTTCATTTCTTAACTTGCTTTAGAAAGGAACCAATTAGAAATTTCTAACTGCCTACAAATAGGAAAAACATCTATAGGAAGACAAGCTAGGGGATGCAATATGGGCATTAAGTTCGAATTGTCGAACATACATCAATACTGGATCAGAAGTCAAGAACAAAAAAGGATGTCATTACGATCCAAATAAATTTTCATACAGCATCTTAGAATAATAGAAATAACATGTTCATTTAGAGAGGAAATGTTACTCATGAGTTGGCTAACAAAAGAGAAAATGTCATATCACAGACAGATATATCAAGAGGAGTATCAAAGAGAATCCCCACATAATTGTGAAGGCCAAAACAAACTGCATCTTGGCATATAAAATATAAAGATAATAGCAATAAGACTGTCAAGACAAATCCCTGGATATTTCAGATAACATAAAGAACAGAGGAAAAGGTGCCTCCATAGCAAGGTTATTACATCTGCTTCTCTAAGTTTTTTTTTTTTTTTGCTTGTTTCCAACTCTATCATGAAAGCTCTTTGAAACTTGCATATTCCGAACTTAATTAAATGTTTCAACTAGAAAATGAAGGAAAATTCCACCAACTTTTCAGTGATCTATGAAAAAGCTATCCCAGCAAGATCACTCAAACTATTTCTAAGTTTGAAAATGCATCTAAACCAGAATTTCAGAACTAACTTTCTTTTGTTGGTACATATCACCTAAACAAAAATCTTAGAAAGAAAAGGGCAAGCATACTTTGATGAGCTTACCTTCTTGGCAAGAGAACAAGACTTGTCTGGCGAATTCAAAATCTCGTCCTAGAACAGACCGAGAAATTTAGGAAACCAATTCACTTAACCTATCTAGAAATAACATGGCAGCATCTACGCTGATAAAACGATTACAGGTGATTAAAAAACAGCAAAAATAGTTTACAATGTGAGCTGATCTTCCAGTCAAACGATAAGTTCAGATTAGATGGTAGTAAAATCAAACAGATCGCAGAAAGGCACAAGAAGAATCTGAACCTGGGCGTCCTTGTAGGCTGAGAAGGTGTTCTCAGCAGCGTCCTTGCGCTCAGGTCCAGTAGCCTCGGAGGAGACGATCCTCCAGGAATCATGTCGGACGCCGCTGACGTTCTTGTAAGCGACAGAGAGGAGGTTGCGATCCTACACCGTGAGCTCCTCCCCCTCCGCCGCCGCCGCACCGAAGACCTTCTCTATGTAATCCACCATCTCCTCGTATCTCTCCGCCTGTTCCGCCAACTTCTCCAGATAAAAACATTCTCCTCCCTCGCCGCCGCCATCACCTCACCAGTCACCGGAAAAAATGTTACCCTTTTTGCAGGGGTAAGAAAAAACCGGCAGCGGAAGAAGAAACGAGGAATCGATTGCTTTCAGATCTCAAAGCAACCCACTTGTTTACCAGTTCACTATTGGATGCATGGAGGATTGTGAAAGATATTCCACTAGAAATATTCTTGTTATTGGTTGACTCATATTCCCCAAAAAGTGGATCCCGCTATAATAGTTCCGAATAAATTAAATACATGCATTAAGATACGAAGGCTTCTTATTCAACAACGAAAGCACTTTTCCATTCTTTCATATACTAAAGGGTTTCACTTGGAAAAGAAAATGTTCTATACTAACGGATTCGGGTCCATAACCATGGGTTCCAATCACCAGTGAGGTAGAGCCCATGTTTTTTTATGAGATTATGAATATTATAACGAATTAGTTGCGAGTGCTCTTAAAACATCCCTAATGTATCCGTGTTATTACACTCATTATCTTATAAAAAAATATAAAATTTACTGTCACATACTCATTATAACAATATATGTCTTTCATCTATATTTTTTTAACGTTAATATTCATTATTCATGGATTCCACGTTCTATTTAAAATTATATCATATTAAATAAATATATTTTAAATTATTAAAATTATTATTATTATTAACAGTTAGCTTACACATTTTTTGTTTTTTTTATTTAATTCAAATTAAATAAAAAATAAATTGTTAATAAATAAAATAATACAAAATACAAATTCAAACCCTGGGAAAAAAGTAGATAAAAAAAATGAAATTATTACCATTTTTTAAAAAATAAATAATATTATTATTAAAAAAATATTTTTGTTATTTATTATTTACCCATTTTATTTAATTTTTAATTTTAAAATTTATATTTTTTAATAAATAAATTTTTTTAAAAAATACAACCCCTGGCTCACCCCATGCCGTATTTAACATGTTTAATACTATAAACATGTTATAGCGCCCTTTCACATTGACTTTTGGGAGTGTTATAACACCCCATTAACACTATGAGATGCTCGTGAATATTAATATTTATAATTTCATGTTAATATTACCAATTAAATATCTCATTATATTTATAATTTTATATTAACATTATCAATTAAATATTTGACTCATCTATTAAATACTCTACTATTAAATATTCAAAATCCTACAATTATTTCAAGAAAGAGAAATTATCGGGCATGTACCTAATTATTTCAAATTTCCTCCGTAATACTCTCGGCTAATGGGAGATATTTACGTATTGTATATGCACTTACCAAAAAAGAATAATTAATAAAGTCCATCAGAAAATTAGATTTGTAGACTAGTCATCACGGGCACTTTCTAGTTTATTGGACAAAATCATTTTAAAAATAATAAACTAGAATTATTAATTTTATCAAAAACAAAGAATTACGTTACCGGATGAGACTGATAGATATAGACTGTTTTCTGATTTAAAATTTCCATGGGATAATTTTTGAGGATTAAAAATTATGTCTAATAATAATAATAATAATAATAATTAGGTTTACATATTCTCTTTACCTTGGTGATTATTGGACAACACAAAGACCCACATTTCTAAAATTATATTTAGCCTCTAGGATTTTCAAATAATTAAATATATATAATTTTAAAAAAATTTAGAAACTAAATCTAGACTTACCGTATTGTGACAAAATTGAATTCTCAAAAATGGTAATTATTATTTTTGGAACTTAGAATTCCTTAACCTTTTAGTTTCTACTTTTATAATTTATATTTTTAAAATATAACAATTTTAACCATTTTTGTTTTACAAAACAATTTTAACTTAAAATGCTCCAACATACTTAAAATTTCTAACTATAGTAAAAACAACTCAAATATTAATTAATAGTAATTTTGATTAATTTTTTTAAAAAAAAATTATTGTACATTGGAGCAAGGTCAAAGCTATTATTCTAATTGGAGCAGTTAGCTATAACAACTTTAGACAAAAATATTTTTAAAATATGAAATATTCTTTTAATATATTTCTTCTCTTAAATTTTTGCCTAATTTTCGAACACCTCCGACTAATGTTCTCCTAATCTTCTTCCTAATACCAAAATTTACAATTTTATAATTCATTCAAAATTATAACACTTTTATTGATTAGGTAAACAACTAATACATGATTAATTTACTCATCAATTTATGGTAACTATAGGCAAAGATGGAAAGTATAAATAAAAGCTGATTTCTAAGCATATGTGTTTCTTTTTTGTTTAATTTCTGTTTTATATACCTTTTTTGATTCCGTTCTCCTTTTAAAAGGGATCTGTGAAGTTTTTCTGTTCATGCAGTAATAATGGCTCAAAGAGGAGCTCATGCTCTCCTTCTGTTGGCTCTCTGTGCTCTTCTGTATCAATCAGCAGGAGCTTCATCAGATGCATGGGATATAACTGAAGCAGAAGAGAGGGAGTTGGAGAGACAACTCAAAACCCTCAACAAGCCTTATGTCAAATCCTTCAAGGCAATTCACTCAATTTCACTTCCAAGTCAAATGATTTTCCATTGTTTTTTGTTTTTGTTTTCATTCGTTTGAAAAACAGGATGAGTATGGGATCACGTTCGACTGTGTTGATTTCTACAAGCAACCAGCTTTTGATCACCCTTTGCTCAAAAATCTCTCTCTTGAGGTGATCATCGATCTTATCACACATGCATGTTCAACTTGCGTCTCCTACGTGTTTCACCTTAGTCATATGTAATTTTATACAGTTCAAACCTACATCAACTCGAGATGGCATGGACAAGAAGCCATCATCAGCAGAAACCCTAAAGTCGCCTAAAAGATGTCCTGAAGGCACTGTTCTTATCAGAAGAACAAAAAGGGAAGATTTGATAAGAGCAAGGCGTTACGGACAACAAGTCCAAGCCATACGACCACAAGATACCAACACTGATGAACACGTAAATATTTAAGAATACATAATCTTGCAAGAAATAGTTAATCAACATCTATTTTGATTTTATGATCAATGTGCAGTCTGCTGGAGTGAGATTCACAAGTGAGGGTGGACCAATGTACTACGGTGCAGAGGCTTCCTTGGACGTTTTCCAACTCAAAGGCCTTTTGAACAACCAAGCGAGTGCCAGCCAAATCATTCTGACCAAAGGCGAAAAAGGGCCTAGAAACTCCTTGAATGCGGTCCATGTCGGGTACCATGTAAGTCTTAATGTTGTGAGCATTTGGGAGCATGTCCTTACTTTCGATCCCTAATTGCAGGTTGACTTCACCGTGGAGGGGGACAACTTGACTCACTTCTTCACATACTGGACTGTGAGTATACTATCGAAAATTCAATGAAGAATCGGGATCGCGATCATGACTGTATGTTTGTTTTTTGTGTGTGGTTAGTCGAATGGGTACCTAGGTACTGGTTGCTATAACATGCTCTGCTCCGGGTTTCTCCAAGCAAGTAGAGAATTGGCTCCAGGGCAGGTCTACACAGGAAATAGCTTGACACTCAAGATTTATAAGGTAACTCAAGATTGAGATGGCTCTTTCCTTTTGTTTCCGGAGAGACTGAGACTGATTTTATATGTTGATGTTTTAGGATCGTCTTGGCAACTGGAACCTGGACAGGGATAGTGAAAGGATCGGGTTTTGGCCGAAGGCGATCTTCAGCAACATGGGGGATGCTTCTATGGTGGAAATGGGTGGAAATGTTCGCTCGCCCATGGGCTTGGCGAGTCCGGCTATGGGCAGTGGAAAAGCGGTTAAAGCAGTTATGAGGGACATCAACATGGTGGATGGACAAGGCAATCTGTATCGAGCAGACTCGAGCAAATTGAAGCTGATAAATGATCTTGGCCCGCCCTACTACATTGCTAATTATGACTCGTTTAACTTGTATTATGGTGGCCCTGGAGGATGGAAGAAAGCTTGAATCATGCAGTAGTGGGGTGATATATATTCAGCTCAAATACAGGAATGCTTAGAAAGAAAAAATTGTCCTCGGAATGAATCCATAAACTATCACTTTTTATGTTCTAGACGATCAACTTGGCTATTATGTTTCTAAACAAGACAGGAAAATAATGCATTACCCCAAAGAAAATCATCTGGCTACCAATTTAGTTAACAGTATGCAATAACTAGACCAGAATACGCGAGATGTATAACATAAAGCTCGCAAAAACAGTCGGTCTTCAATGGCAAGAGTAAGATAGCATAGCAAATAGATGTAGAAGGAATCAAATGCTTGTAGTCCAATTTATGCAAGAATTGAGAGAGTTAACTATAATATGGACTAAACCTATCAAACATGAAGCTATTCTCTAACAATACCAAGAAACTGTTACCACTCAGAGTGAAGCAGGAGCATGTGCGTGCGCAGGCGAATCCAACCTATTCAATAAACAGGAAGACTAACACACATTTCACAATGATGAAAATGACTGATAATACTAGTAAAGCAACTGAGAAACTTGAAGATGCAAAGTTCTGGATTGAAGGTTGGACTATAGTTGATGAGGATCTTGAAGAGCACATGAGAAATATCTACAAAAGATGAAGTTAGTGGCAATCCTCAAATAACTAGATATGATCTTCTTTCTTTACTCCACTCAAACTGAAGATTCCACGTCATTCTAACATTTACAATGATGAAGTGATAAGAAGTTGAAAATTGAAATAGTTGGATTAAAAATTCGACATTTACTCTTGAGACAAGGAAAATATAGGAAGATAAACCAAGAAAAATATGATATTCCTCCAAATGATGAGGATATTAAAGAGGTCTGTGTGAAGAAGTTTTGCATTTATTCAAGAGAAGAGGATATTAGAAGAAGGCACAGCCTAATCTACCTTGTTGAAATTGAAACAAATGAAAATAAATGTAGAACCAATTATCTACTTCAAGGAGAGAAAATGTTAGAAGCGGATTGACTTGTTGTCCACTTTACTCCAAGGAAAAAGAGATGGTAGAAATGGCATGTAATAAGTAATCTCATTGAAATTACAACCAATGGAAACAAGTGTGTTAAAAACACTAGTGAAATTAAGGTTCTAATTGTCTACTATGAGAGCTAAGAAATGCCTAGAAAAGTGTAAAGAAATTAAATTGCGGATCATTTTACTTCGAGAGTAGAGTTTAATCTGTAACGAAGTTAGTTGTTTAATCCACCTTCCCCTCCTCGGTAACAAAGAGATGAAGGAATCATTGCCATAGAGATCAATGTAGGTTCCTTTGCGGTCAATCAACATGACCTTGAAAGAATCTTTCACTATAGTTGGGAACTCACTTTTCCATCCTGATCCTATCATTTTTTTCTCTGGTCAACATAGTTATACTGACAACCTCAATTTAAAATTTTAAATAGGTACTTAGAAAAATAACAACGGATTATGAAGGGAAAGTAAAAAAAAATCCTTGAAGTAGCAAACCATTTGACATACAGTGGAACAACATCAAGTGCTAATTTTAACAATGCCATGAAGAAGTGCCCATACTCAACCAATTTTCTCTCTGCCTAATGCTAATAAACTCTTCAAGTGATGAACCACTAAAGTTTATCTAATGTTCATATCCAAATTATCATAAGCCATTGGCTGTGGAGCTATGTTATGTCTGAATTTGGAACCGAAAGGAAAAGAAGTGATAAAGTACTCAATCAACACACTATGCTACTAACTTCGCACGTTTAGAGAAAGATGGAGCTGAAACATTATACATTATGCAGAAAACTGCAGGCGCCCGAGAACCAAATAAAAGTGATTGCCAAGTGCTGAGACTATACAAAAGCAATAATGTAGTGAAAGCTAAAGGATAGGAGATCTTCAGAGGTTACCAGGATAAAGGGTGATCAATACAAAGATGTGAATTCATGCTTAGGAAAAACATTACACACCTTCATGGTATGTGGCATAGCGGTATTAAAGCAGGGACTTTAGATGTTCACGTTCCATGTCATCAAAATCCTCCATCAAACCTTTAAAAAATTCAGGATCGAAACCCTCTCCAGCATTATCGGCAACTCCAGTTACTTTCATTTCTTCTTCATCCTCTTCCAATATCACTTCTTCTTTCTTCAGTTCATCCTTCACGCCCACCTCAACCACAGGCATGTGCCCATCGAACAAGGCGACATGGCCAAAAAGCTTATCCTTTCTCGAAAAAGTTGTACCACATGAGCACCGCCACCTGCTCTCTCCGCAATGCTTGAGGTGGTTCTTGAGGTCAGCCACCACCGAGAAACTCTTCTTGTTGCATCGGTAGCAAGAATACATCTTGGGGCAATGGCTTCTCTTGAAGTGATTTTTCACGCACGCCACCGATTTCAGAGGCCGAAACTTCTTGTGCGCACGGTTTCTGTTGCACCCAGAATGCGGGCAAGAGAACAGAATCCTCCTCCCTGTAGTAGCCTCACGGCCACTGGAAACACAAAATTCCGGGTCCGGCTTCGATAGAGCTTCTAGGGTCTTGTAGCGGTCCCCATGAGCCCTCATGTGCATTCGAAGGTTGGCGTCGCGCTTAAAACCTTTGCCGCATATCTCGCACAAATGGGCATGCTCCGCAAGTATCTCCGCCGTGTCAATCTCTACTATGTCGCAGTCCTCCCCATCCTCCGCTGCCTGATCAGAGGATGGCGGATCGGAACAGCCGACGGGCACGGACGACCGAGGATTACCTGATCTAGTGTGGGGAAAACGAGGCGTCGGCACAGGTTGAGAGGACCTATCGACCATATCAGCGTCACGGACGGTGGAGGAGGGATTGCACGGCTGGGAGGCGCCAGTTGAAAGGGAGGGATTGAGTACTTGGGAAGAAGCGACGAGAGCGGCACCGTTGACAATGATCTCCTGGACGGCAGAGGCAATCGTCGAGGAGACCATACGAATTTGATCATCGTCGATCGAATCTCGCCGATCGATGGAGTCGGAGAGGAAACGGCTGAGGGCGTTCATCTTCTGGCCAAGGGCCGACAGGTTGAGGAGGGGCAGCCGATCGGCGAGTCTATTCATCGTCTCTTCCCGGATTTTGCCTTCACGCTGACAAGGAAGATCGCTTGCTTTGTCGGAGTTCCGGCCATCGGAGTCGATCATCGCGTGCGAAGAAGCCCTAAAAGCAACTAAAGCAAAAACTGGTGAGACTTCTTGTTCTCAGAATCCACTTCAACCAAATCGCAGGTCAAACACTACCAACAAATTTCCCAAGTGCGTCCATTTTTTCTTTTATTTTATTTTCACTTTCCGCCCCAACCTTCTACCGAACCTATGAGATGTATTCAATTAATTTTATAGATGAAGTGGTTAGAGGCAAGTGGCTAAAAAGTGATCGGTGTTTTTCTAAGGGCATGTATACTTGTAAATCTTTTAAACTTGTCTGTTATATTAAAAGTTAAAAAATCCACTTCTTGTCAAAAAAAAATATCTTTTATAATCTCTCCAACAACTTTACCCAGTTAATTTACCTATTTTTATTTATATTTTTCACTTATCTTTATTTATAATTTAATTACTGTATATAATATTAATTAATATTTTAATTTAATTTTTAGAATTATATTGATATTTTAAATTTTTTTATACATTTAGTTATGTAAAAATAATATTGTGATAAAATAAATAAATATGATCTTGTCTAGAATTTGAGTCAAATGAAGGTTAGATGAGTTGTCGTTGGTGTTAACGGAGAAGCGACTATGATACCCCTATCGTACGTGCCCCATAGAACGGATCTCCACGTGGCGTTGACGGGCGGCGATAACTAAGCTGGCGGTACTTGACCGCGCACTCAGACAAGCACATGGAATTGTAGAGGTTAGAAATCAGGAAAAAAAAGTCTCCGGAGTAGGCCCTCCGACGCTCAAGTCATATATTTTTTCTTTAGAATAACAATGTACGAAGGAGAAGAAAAAGTAGAAGATAAGTGCGAATGTACAAGAGAGCGTACCTGCTAAAGGGAGAGAACCACCTTTTTTATATGACAATGCGTACCTCTGGAGCTTAACTGATGTCAGGGAATGCCGGGTGTTAGAACTTGTTTGGTGATGGAGGAAGCATGACACACTTTTGTGAGCTGGAAGAAGGTTCTAATTGTATATGACCGCAGACAGTGGCGGATCTAGGAACTCAAACATGGAGGGGCGATCTGAGCGGGGTCAATTTTTTAAAAATGATTAATAAATTATATGTAATTAAAACAATATATTTTTAAATTATCTAACATAACATATTATTTTACTAAACTTAATGTCAACCATTTAACAATAACACAATTAAATTATTTAGTATCATTCATCGACACAATTCTTAAAAAAAAACTAATTTAGCATAAATTATCAATATTCACAAATTACAATTAACTAACAACTAATAAAAAAAAATAATTACATATTCAGAGTTTATTAAAAAAACTAAATTACAAATAATCCAACAATCAAATATATAAAATCTAAATTTTTAATTATCCAACCATCAAATATACAAACAAATTAAATATTTAAACAATCAAAATTTTTAATTATTAATTGTGTAAGTCAATAATTATTAATAAATCATATATTATAATTAGTAAACGATCATAAAATAAAATAAACCCATTTACCTGAAGGCTGAACCTGCGGTGACGCGTGTGGCCGGCAGGGGAGCTTTGAGACCAGCAGCAGCTAGGAGGCGGCGACGACACAATAGCAGATTCTACCATGTTGGATGTGGTCTCTTTCGCCTACCACCATGTCCTGCCAAATTATAAGATTTCACATAATGAAAGAAACTCGAAATCCAATTCAGTGAGATCACTTGATTCTTCAAATCAAACTGTAAACTAGAAATAATCTTTTCTTCTGTTTTTTTTTTTGTTTTCTTTTTGAGCATGAATGGAGTAGAATAGTGACATTTACCGTGAGAAGAGCTTTGACGTTAGTCATGGTGAAGGGCGTATTCCCGTCACAGACTCACAGCCTTCCTTCTCCAGCCTCAACATGACCTCCAAGAAGTCTTTTCCTTCGCTTACGCCGCCGCCTTCCTTCTTTCTTTTCATCTCGATTATATCTTTGAAGATGCGCTCGAATCGGCACAGGAACACGCTCATGCGGCGCTGGATGACTGGATCCTTTGCAGATCCATCCACGCCACCGCCGGGAAGAAGTCCGACACGTTGGGCCTCCCCAATAGCTCAATGATCCCCGCCACCACCTCCCTGAACTCCTTCCCCACCGCGCTCCTCATCTTCTCGTCGACACCCTCCAACGTGGCGCTCCACAGCGTCCCCGTCACAGTGTTCTGGTTTTTTTTTCTCCGGCGGCTTTGAAGTGCGAACAGCTTTTTACTGCCCCTAATTTTTTTTTCTCGTTCCGCTAGCAAGGGGGGGCGACCGCAGACGCCGCCCCCCTGGTGGATCCGCCTCTGACCGCAGACTATTAGAATATTCCCTGACATACAATAGTTATTCTCTGACAGGCAGTTACGATTCTCTAACTTTGTTGTCGTGTAGCGTCTTCTGTCCCGTCCAGATATGACTAGGGCAACTTGGTATGATCGGGATGATTCCCTTACCTTGTTATCGTGTAGCGTCTTTTGTCTCGTCCGGGTATGACCAAGATAGTTCGGTATGATCAAGAGTTGACCTACTGAGGAGAATCAAGCATGGATATAATCGAGTTGTGAAAACCTGACCAAATAGAGCAGGTCAGGTCTCACCCCGATTGCACATCCTGATTCAGATATGGGATTCTGATATGTAAGCACCCGACCGGGTATTATGCGTCTGACGACACTAGGCGATCCTACCTCTTCTTTCCCTAGCTGCTGGCTGTCACGCCTTTCAACTGTTGACTGCCACGTTCTCTTGATTATTACCTTTGACTTCTGATCGTCACGTCTCCTTGATTTCTGGCTGTTACGTTTCCTTGATTCCCGATGATTAGATCCTACCATTATGTACTGTATCAAAATATTTTAAAAATATTAAAAAAAGTAAAAAACATTAAATAGGCCTGTGGACCTTACTATCTGTTGCCTGCGTTAAAAGGGAGTGCATAACTACTGTTTATAATTTTTTTAAAAAATATAAATCGTTCTAAAAATTTTGAAATCAATTTATAAAAAAATTATAAGCCCACCTATATAAAATTATAAACCCCACCTTATATAGTAGAAATAGAGTTTATAACGGGGTTTATAATATACACTCATGCTATGCAAATAACCTAATTAGGGATGTAAATGAGTCAAGTCGAGCTCAAGTCAATCTTAACTCGACTCATTTTATGCTAACTTAGCTCGAGCTTGAGCTCAATCAAATTGATAAATGTGACCTCAAGTTCGACTTGATCATTTAATCAAGACTCAAGCACAACTCAAAAAATCGAATAAGCTTTTGAAGTTCGAATTAAAATGAAGCTTTTGAACTCAAGGCAGGGTAACTTGAGCCCGTATTATAGGAGCTCGAAAAAAATATATATTATATATATAGTTGAGCTCGAAAAACTCAATAAACCATGGAGCTAATATTACCAGAGCTCAAACTCGACTTGAATATTAAATAAGTCAGATCGAGTTCAACTCGAGTTTAATTAAAATTAAGCTTGAGTTGAGCTTTGACCAAGTAGTTCTCAAGTGACTCACGGATGATATCTGATCTTATCAGTAATTTACGGATCAGAGAATGATCCATTATTTTTAATCAGTGGATTATGATGGACTTTATGTGTTTAACAAACAGGGTCTATTAAAATAGACCAATCTATTCAATGGACCATCCTTTAATCCGTACGTTGCTGACTCAAAGATCCATCCTCGGATGTAGTTCAAATCTCCTGTCCTCATGTTCCACACGTCGCCCCAGTCCACCGTCGACGGCCAGAGGGTTGCCGCCCTGATCAACATTATCATCCTTGGGGAAGGTGAACCCAAAGAGGTCACCATCGGTACGATCGTCACCGGAATCCGGCTGGATCTGAGCAGGGGCTCATATCGACGGCAGAGGAAAGTCTGTTCAGATCCGGCCGGATTCCGATGCCGATCGTGCCGATAACGACTCTCTTGGATTCACCTTTCTTAAGGATTATAGTGTTGATTGGAGTGACGACCGGAGGTTACTGGTGATGGGTTGAGACGATGAGTAAGACATGGGGAGAGATGATATTGGGGCAGGTGATTTGAACTGTCCTCTGATGACATGCGTACACCGAAATTGAAAAAAAAAAAAAAACAAATCAGATGTTGTGTTATTAAGAAAAATTGCTGCCTAATTAAATATCTTAGTGGAAGCTGTCGGATCAAACCAACCGACCGAGTCACCGAAGGCCATGGCGAATAGAGGCGAAAAGCTGCCGCTTCCTCTCAGAGAGTTTGATCCGCCGAAAGGACAGACGTAAGTTCCCCCCTCCGTTTCTCCGTCAGATCACTGATTCCAACTTTGATTATAGGGTTTTGATCGATTCTGGGTTGGGCGATGATCACAGGCAGAGGCAGGTTAAATTTCCGAAGGGCAAGAAGGCGAAGCGTGTGGACGCCGACGGAATCCAGGACGGGAACGGTGAGAAGAAGAGATGGATGGACCCCAGTCTCGCTGCCAAGGAGCGTTCCAAGCGCCGCAACAAAATGCGAGAAAGCGAAGTCTTGGGTGACCAGGTGGACGGCCTTTCCGGCGAAGTGCAGTACGAGGTAATGATACCTTTATTGTCATTTAACTAGCCGAAACAGGTTCGAGGGTAAAAAGGTGTATTTTCCATGCATTCTTCTCTTTTCCTATTGGTTTTGGTGGTGGTAACTTGTAATGTTTGGCATGCTTTCCTGTATATCTATTGTTACTGACGGAAACAATTAGCTCCCGACTTTATTTTGTTGAAAAAAAAAATTTCTTTGGCATAAATAAGGTTCAATTTTTATAGGAAAGTGCCGTTCCTGTGCAAGGATCACTCGACTAAGAAGCAGGTGGAATTTGGATCGATGCTATTGGATGGAATGCTCAAGCATTCATACATTTAGGACTCATATGGTCGAAGGACATATAACTGGCTTCAACTTATACTGTTCTGTTTGTAAATTATCTGGGATAGCCAAGATAATTGGTTGTGACATAACCAAGATGAGTTATTTTTTGGATTTATAATATAAACACAAGACAAGTATGAGAATTGTATTCTCTATAAACTGATCAAATGCTAAAAGTTTATGTGCATTCTCTGACTATTAGTTTCTCTCTCAACTTTGTAAACAATTTAGCATTTGGTTTAGATGACTTATTCCCTTCTTACAACTGAATTGTTTAAAATCTTTTTCCCATCAATTGGTCAAGGTAGGAGATTGTGCCTCATTTAAACAGGAAGCTTTTACTTTGGTTTTATCATAATTAACTAGAATTTAGAAGGGCATTTATAGGAACTCCTAGTAATCCTAGTTAAATGTTTTTGTAAGCTTGGACTTTGAAAATCTATGTTCTATTGATATGAAGTCTTACCTAACTCTACATTTAAAATCATTCAAAGGGTGCAAATTATCTTTTTTACACTTGAAAGACACGTCAAACATCTTTTTTTATGTACCTCAATATTGAATTTTATCTTATATATAAGTTACTCGTAATTGAGAGTTTTAAGTATCTAGATTCGTTTTTGCAAAAGGATGGAAGGGTCGATACATAGGATACAAGTAGGACAATAAAAATGGAAATTGGGTCTTGTGTTCTTTGTGATCATAAGGTACCTCTAAAGCTTAAAGGAAAGTTTTACAAAACATTTGTTATATTTGCTATGTTATATAAAGTTGAATGCTGGGCTATGAATCGAACACATGAGTGAAAGATGAGAGTCACAAAGATGAGGTGAATGTGCGGAGATATGAGCATGGAGGGGATAATAAATGAAACCGTTAGAGAGAAGTTAGAGTGACACCTATTGAAAAAAAACTTCAAGAGATGTGTTTAAGACGGTATGTCATGTACTTAGAACCAATAAATGTCCCGATGATATAAGATCATGACAAATACACACATTAATCGAGAAAGAGGAAAACCAAAGAAAACTTTTTTAGCAACGATAAAATAGGATAAAATTCATTTAAATATAGATATTGATAAAAGAAATGATCAAGCCGTAGGAGGATCCATATAGCCGACCCACTTAGTGACATAAAGGATTGGTTGTTGTTGTTGTTTGCATATGCCATCTTCTTTGCCTTCCATTTGGTGTTTTCTATTACCATTTTAATTCTAATGCTATCTACGTTGCTAGAAAGGAATCTTATTATAGTAATGCTTTTGCTACTAGATATATTTATGTTTTTGATATTTTCATGATTCATGAGGCATATTGAGTATTTTCGTATAAAAATATAGTTCTAAGCTGACATGGTTATATTTATATATTTGAAAATGTGTTACAAGCTAAGATTAAAATTTCATTTTGTGTTGCCTGAAATGATTGACACTTATCATCCTGGCCAAAAGTCACAGAACCCTCAAGATAATGATTCTAACTCTGTGGAATAGTGTCAAAACTTCTTCCATGAAAGGTTTGTGTGCTGAAATTATTTTCATATAATAATTAGATCATCAATGAAGAGCATTGCTGCAACTTTGATTCATTTCCACTTGAATGACAAGTGTCCAAGTCACTTATTGTCTTCTTGTCTCCTATGCTCCTAGCGAGAATATAATATTTCTTTGTTTTATTATTGGTGGTAATTGGGTTTACCTCGAAGGGTGTGTTGGATTCTCCCGAGCAATATAGTTGAATTTCCTTCTTGGAGGATGGATGAATACAGCCGGGCAATGTCCTCGAAGCTTGTAGGGGGCAATATTACTTAAGAGTTCGAAGAGCAATCTTATGAGGTTTGCCAAACAACATCCTCGAAATATGTAGGGCAATATTACTTAGAGTTAGCAGAGCCATTTTATGAAGGATCATCGAGCAATAACTCTGCGTTCCGTAGAGCAATCCTACAAAGGATCGCCGAGCAAGAACTCTACGTTCCGCAGAGCAATCCTACAAAGGATCGCCGAGCAAGAACTCTACGTTCCTCAGAGCAATCCTACAAAGGATCATCGGGCTATAACTCTGTGTTTCGCAGAGCAATATTACGAAGGATTGCCGAGCAATAACTCTGCGTTCTGCAAAGCAATACTATGAAGGATTGCCAAGCAATAACTCTGCATTTCATAGAGCGATCTTAAGGGATGTGCCGAGCAATAACTCTGCGTTTCAATCTTAAGGGATGCGCTGAGCTGTTCCGTAGAGCAATCTTATGACGGATCACCAATCAATATTATTAGATTGGTAAGGCTAAGAACTCACAGGGCAATAACATAGGGTCCACAGAGCAATATGACTAAACAAGTACTTCATCATCAAGTTTTTGATTATCAATACGTGGCGATAATTGAATAGAGAGATGTCAGACACGATTCCCTTGATTCCTTCTTCATAATACGTGGCAATTAGTGAATGGTGGGCGAACATTGGTTGTCAGACATGGTCTCCTCAAAACCCCCTTGACCTTATGTGGCAGTTATGGATTGGGCGCATGATAACGAACTATCAGAACTGCGTCTTCACTAACTTATGCGGGAAGAAGTGGAAAGGCGCGAAGACGGGTGACGTGGAGATTCCTTTTCTGATAGTTATATAAACACCTCGAACGGTAACTCCTAGGTACATTTCTTCTTCTAACTAGCAGAGACAACTCTTTCTTCTTCAAGGCCTTCTTCCTTTATTGCTTTCTCTGCTATTTTTTGATTGATTAATGACTTGAACGTCTGAGGGGCCGCGCCGGAGGAGCCAGCCCGACTCAAACCTGTGTTACCATCGCAGATTCATTCGTCCATACAACAAAGACTTGCGGAGAAGGAGGAGACCGAGCGAGTAAAAAGGGAGCCATCAATTATCAATCCTATCTTTTCTAAAAATGCACTCGTGTATATTACCTGTTTAAAATTTTGGCCTTTGATCTTCTCATAATGATTCAATATATGCAATCTTATGTATGGTTTTGTTACTCCCTGATATTTTTCAGTACTATCAATTAATTTCATACTTTGTAAATGTGATTTATCTATGGCAGGATAATACTAACTTTGAGGATGATGGTATTCAAATAGAACCATTCAATTTGAAGCAAGAGAGGGAGGAAGGCTATTTTGATGCAAATGGAAATTTTGTTGAGTATGCTAAACAAAATGAAATCAAGGTGAGACTGCCACTGTTCTCTTTCTTTCTTTTTCCTATTTTTAACTTCCCCCTGATACTTTGACTCCTTTGTGTCTGAAATATTGGTTGTTTGAGATGTTAGCTTGATTTTTGTTTGTTATTCATTTAGGATGCATGGCTAGATAGTGTTGTAGTTGATACCAAGTTGGCAGGAAAGTTTAAGCCAAAAGCATCTGCAGAGGAGGCATATGATGATCTGTCTTCAGATGATGTTGGAAAAATAAAAAGGAGAATAGCAAATGCACTTCAACCTGGAGAAACAGTAAGTTCTTTACTAAAATACTTCCTTTATTTGGTTTTATTTTACTGAAGTTCACTGTGATGAATAAGTTGTAAACCTACTGATAGCTTTTCTTTCCAATTCTTAAGTTTATGTGTAACTGAACATGCTCATTCCTTTTTTTTGTGAGCTGTGTGAACTCTATATGCTAAATGTGCATGCAACGTTTGGTTGTCATTTTGAATGATCAGTCTGTGTTAGGTAGGAAATCTAGAAGGCAAACTCTGTAATGTTGTTGATTTACCTATGTCAGTTGTTAATTACAATTAATATATAATTTCTTATATATTAGTAGCTTATGCAATCTGGGTTTAAAGTTGCCTTTTGTTAAAGTCTCCTTCTCCCATTTACTTTTCAGTTCTCTTTTGCTAAATATTTTAGGAAACTCCTGCTATTATCAATTGTTTTTCCCTGATGACTGAGTTGTGATTCTTCAATGCTTACTCTCTTATATGGTTCAAGCTATCTTTTGTAAATCTGTTTGCTTGAATTAATACACAGTAATTCTATGCTGTATGTATTATTGGAGTGATTGCTTCTAAATTCTAATGAAACACTGTCTCTCACTTGTTCTTCTGAAGTCCTAAAGGTGAGTGCTTAGCAAATGTGATACTTTGGGACATTGGTTCCATGGAAGTTAGTTAAGGTTAGCTTGTGTCCACTATAGGAAATAGGGACAAATCATGTTGGCAAAATACCTTCTAGATTCTTATAAATTTCAGTATAGCAACTAGTTAATCCTCAGAATCAGTTTATTGCACTATCTTTTATTCAAAATCAATTGCTGCTGCACTGTTTTGTAGAATAACTAGTTAAACACTCCTTTATTTTATTTTAATTTATACTTCCTATGGCAGATAATTCAAGCTCTAAAAAGGCTGAAAGGCCCTTCAACGGATAAGAAAGCAAAGATGTTAGAGACTTCAAAATGGATTTTTGATCAACTCACTGAAGATGCTATGAAACTGATGGAGAATGGAGAGTACAGTTGAGTGCAAAAAATTATATATTTTTCTGGTGTACAGCTTAAGCTCAATAGTAGTTGTAGTTTTGCAGCATGGCTTGTACTGGTCCATTTTTGACTACTTGGCATGCATCGTTACATACTATGATGATCCGCATGGTGACATGATGGCTAGTCATTTACTACATCTGCTATGCATTGACTTGGTGCATGTTGTTACTCTTTTTATATTATAGATTTCTACATTTACTGATGGTCCTCTAGTTAGATTTTGTTTTGCTAATATGCATCATGCATGATTTTTGTTACCTTTTGAGAGTATATTTTATGTAAATAAATGTTATTAATAATTCAGATAAATAGTTGACCACGTAGACAACTTAAAATTCTTGTGTTATTGTTTAAATTCAATTATTTCCCTTTTCTTTTGAGAGTTTCTTGACTGGAAGTCTGATTACTTGTATTATTTAATAAGATAGTCAGATGTTCTGCCATGTATATATTAATATTAATCTAATTTGTTGATTTGTGCTTTAGATGTTTACTATGAAGATCAGGAGACTTTTGTTCGGGAGGCAGGTTAGTGTGCTGCTTATATCAATATTCAAATCTAACCTTGCATATTTACTATGCTATTCCTGATATCATATAGATATGTTATTGAGATCTCTGATCTCTTTGTTTCTCTGGATGTGTGTTCCATTCAGGACAAATAAAAAATAACTTTGTTTCACAAATGAAGTAATTGTCAGTTGCATTGTAAACATTTCTTACAACTTTTTGCAGAAGGATATGAGCGTTTAGCTCATGCAAAGGCAGACAAATCAAATAGAACAACACATGCTGAACCGACTGATGGAGAAGATATATTTTCTGATGATGTTCAGCATAGAGAACAAGTATCATCTATATGGGACATTCGTCCTGGAACTTCAGTACTTGCAGATTCTGCTCAACAAGCATCACCAGGTGATGGTGGTGATCAGTTTGACATGTTTGGGGATGATGACGATACTACCAATGTGAATCCACCCACCCCAAGTGCTGTCAGCTCTGCTTCAGATTTTCGACAAGATAATCAACCTACATCAAAACCCTTAAGTTCTTCCGAAGACTTGGACTCTGGAGGTACTTCTCTCTATTCTTTTAGTTGAAATGAATCAAAAGAATCTTGTACCTTTATTAGCTACCCATGTTCCCAAAATATTATATGCAAATACAACAACAACCAAGCCATATCCCACTGGGTGGGGTTAGCTACAAAATATTATATGCAAATGATTCTCTTTATTCATCACCTTGCAGATGTCAGTCATGGAAGGGCTGAAAATGATTATGTATATGATGAATCATCAGGGTAAGGAATCCAACCATTTTTCCATGAAACATGGAGTTTTCACATCTTAATCTACAATCCATATAATAGCTAACTAATCCATTGAAGTTGTTGAGATCTTTGGTCCATACTTAGATCATTGAGTTACTAGTTCTGTTTTATTTAAACATTATAATTATCATGTTTTCTCTCATCTTTTATTATATATCATAAAATAGTGCAAATGTTTTATTAAGCTGATCATACTCTTTCTTGTCCAGTTCTCACCCTTCTCGTTGCTTCTCTTCCTCTTCTTTCTGCTCCCTCAATCCATCCTGGCTCTTCTGTTCTACCTCCTGTTTCCTTATATTCCTACTTCCTGGCTCTCTGCTTGAAGAGGAATTGCTCTTTTTTTTTAAAATTCAAATTAACTTATTGCATTGCTTCTTGCTTATTCTCTTTCTTTCATGATAAACTTGATTTTCCCTTGGTAACCAATGATCTGAACTTTAGACACAATTGTTACTCTATGAACTTTGCACCAAAGATGTCCTTTCTTGCTAATAATGGTGTTTACTGTCTACTTTGATATATTTTCATGCTTATTTGTTGAAAAGCTTCATTGTCTTTCATGCTCATTGTCCTGTTTATGGTTTTGACTTGAAGTTTTAAACAAGCTAGGCTATAGATTATGTTAATCTTTAAGCGTAGGGCTTGAAATAGGCTTAATTTGGTCAATATAAACAAGTTGAAGTTGCTTTTCAATTTCGTTTATTTTGGTTGAAATAAAAAATATTATTTAATAGACCAAATATGAATCATGCATTTCTTATTGGTGTCAATATATACATTGTAGTAGGTAAAATTGCAATTTTGTTCTCCGCTTTCAAATTTGGTGACTATATTGGTCATGGTTGAGAATTATTTTGATGACTGATCCTGTCCGAATGCTGAATCAACGGACGCTGGGCACGGGGCGCTTTTCGACTGTTGACGTGGATCTTCGCCTGGTAGCACGAAGCTCCGGTGAACCTGCACAAAAGTCGGGCCGGGAAGGGGTTCCCGGCGGCGACCCTCCGACGCTCAAGTCAGGCGAAGCTCAAGAGAGAAAAAGTGGCTCCCAAACTCATCGAAAGCGTACCTCCGGCGAAGAATGAGGGCCTTTATATAGGGCAGCGAAGAAGTGAGTGTACACCTACCGAGGTGTACACGTGTCCATGGCCCATACCCCAGTAAGGGCTTGTCAGTGAGCTTCCCTAACCCATACTGTTACAGTCTCAGCATGTCCTCGATGGGACAGCGGAATCCCCTGTCACAAGATTTGGAGCATGGCCTACACGTGAAACATACCTGCTGTCAGAAAAAGACGTCCCTTGTCCTTTTCCCCTTTGCTCCAGATCTGGCGTCCGGGCGGACAACTCCCCCAACATCCGGCCGGACATATGCGGTGGTTTACTTGGGGAGATTCTCCCTCACGTGCTTTGTGGAGACTATTAGCAGTATGCTACCTTATGGCTTTGGCCGAGCGTGCAGTCCGCTCGGCCCTGCGACCTTTTCCACCGAGCGCCGGAATCCTGATTTCGACAAGGCGCCTTTAACCATCAGCCGAACATCGTTCGGTCGGCCAGCCGATCGGACCCATCCCTCTCCGGACGTTCGATTCCACCGGACGGTCGGCCGGCCGTCCGGTCGGACCCGGCCCTTTCCGGATGGACAACTGCCACTTTGACTTCCACGTGGCGTTGACTCCACAAGGCGGGGTCCCCTGTTCTCACTACCGGATCACTTGCCTCCCCTTCAAGTCTAGTCGAAGGAGGCGAATAGTCCGACTGACTAGACTACGAATCCGGCCGAGCGGCTCCTCCATGCCGGTATCCTCCGCTCGACCAACCATAGAGGTAGCCTTAAGCGAATCAACAATGGCATTCACCGGATCTCCTCGTGTTCTGCGCCAATCTTCGACATTAAGGTTGAGCATGCTTTCATTAAATGCTCCGAATGATTGAATGCCACGTGGAGCACTGCCATCGGCGTACGGCGGCGGTGGCATGGTGTTTTGATGTGATCGAAGCGATTCGAAATGGACGGCTCGATGCATGCTTTGATTCCCGTGACCTGGATCCAACGGTGGAGGCCGCCCGACCTTCACCCTATAAATTCTTCGTTTCCTTCTCTCCCTCACTTGCCTCCGCGATTTCAACCATTGCCCCCTACGCTTTGGAGCTCCGGCGATCCTATTTCTGCTCTCCGACGCTCTCCGGCGCCTTTTCCTTGATCCCTTTCCCCGCAGCAAGTTTTTATATCTTTTCTTCCTCCTTTCCGGTGTTTCCTCAGTATTTCTTTCTTAGTTTCGATCCTTGAAACCTCCTTTCGTTTGCTGTTGTTTTTCTCCTGCCTTTTTGCCTTTTGATTCCTTCCGATCGGCCCATGGCTAGCTCTTCCAATCCCGAATATCAGTCGCTCGGCCCATGGTACACCACCATGCAGTCCCGATTCGAACAGCGGGACTTCGATATTTTGACAGACAATTTCGAAATCCCAGAGGATTTCGAAATTCGTTTAGCTGGTCCTTCCGCTCGGCCTCACAGGCCGCTGCGTCTTCACCGCCGGTCTTCGTTTTCCTGTACATCCTTTCATCATAGATGTCTGTAATTTTTTCGGTGTGCCGCTCGGCAGTTTAGTACCCAATACCTTCCGTCTCCTCTGTGGTGTTGTCGTTTTGTTTAAGATTCACAACATCCCCCTCCGACCGGAGGTCTTCTTTTATTTCTATTACCCCAAGCAAGACGAGCCGGGCACCTTCATGTTCCAAGCTCGGCCCGGCTTGGTCTTTTTCAACAAACTTCCTACTTCCAATAAACATTGGAAGGATTATTTTTTCTATATCCGTATGCCCGATCAGGCCACCTTCCCGACAAAGTGGCAAGTCAACTTGCCCCCTACTCCCGAGCTGAAGAAATTCAAGACCCGACCGGACTACCTCCATGCTGCAAACATACTAGCCGGTCTGCGACTCGACATCAATAAGCTCCTTCATGAAGGAGTGATGTACATCTTCGGTCTGAGTCCTATACGGACTCCTCTTCCGACCGGCTTCGGTAAGAACTTTACTTGGGCATTTGCTTTGATCGCTAACTGATTTCTTTTCTTTCTTTTGCAGCGGACATCGTCATGGATTCGGTGATGGCCGGCGTTTTGAAGAGAAGGGCGGCAGCGTTAGAAGCCGCGGCCGCCATAGAAATGGAAGCACTGGGTATCCAGCCGGTCGGATCCCATGAAGGAGAGAGCGGGACTCAGGCTGAGTCGGCCGCTCAAGCTTCCCAACAAAATGTGGCTAGCGGCGCCACCCCCTCAAGAGAACGAACTGCCCCCAAGGAAGGTTCCGCTCGGGAGGAGGAGCAGCCCTTACAAAAGAGGCGTCGAGTGGAGACTCCCCTACGCTCGGCTACCTCAGCTGTCCAGCCCTCCGAGCGGGCCACTGCCACCGCTCGAGGCAAGGCGCCAGAGGTCGAAGCCATTTCGTCCGACCGGACGCCTTCTGAATGGGACGAGCCGGCCGCGCCAATCGAAGTTGTTCCGGTCAGCACCCTTCCGCCCGTTCGCCAACCAGTCCAACGCTCGACCATTCATTCGCAGTTTTCTGCGCCGGCTTCTGATCCCCTCCCGACAGCCGGTAGGACGACCCCCGGCCATGGTCGTACCATTCGGGTCACTATTCATCTCCCGACTGAAGAGCTGCTGCCAGAGGCCGATCAACCGACTGCGCCCGAGCACACTATCACCCTGAAGGGGCCTCTCGTTGAGATGTGGGCCGACGCTCGGGCACGCGTCGCCCTGATCCCCATCGGGAATTTGGCTAACAGCCATATGCAGCAGGCCACGGGGGTAAGTTTGTAATCTACCAAGTTTAGTCTTCCTTCCTCCCGATCGGCCACTAACAGTTTCTAATTCTTCCCGTCAGAGATGGGTAGAAGAAATTGCGGTTTCCAATCGCTTGGCCCTGGTGGATGAAGAGCTGCGACAACTGAAGGCAGCGGTTGGTTCGTCCGGCCTGCAGGGCCCGTCATATTCCGATCTGCAGAAGGAGCTGAAGAAGGCCCAAGATATGCTGGCGGCCGAACGGAAGAGAACAGCTGACCAGGCTCATCATTTGGCCGAGCTCGAGCGACAAGTCAAGTCGCTCGACCAAAAATTTACCCTGGCCACCACTCGGAAGAATACGGCCGTTTCTGACTTGGAGAAGAAGAATGTGGAGGCTCGAGGCCTGGAGCTGAAGGTCAAGGAGTTGATGGAACAGCTTGACCAGGAGAAAGTAAGCCGCTCGGCCAACGCAACCAAGCACAAGGACGAGCTGACCGCTTTGCAGGAATCCCTCTCTGCAGCTCAACTGGCATTCAAAGAGTACCAGGAGGCCGAGCCGAGTCGGGTTGCAGCTCTAAGACAGGGCTATATCCGCTCGCCCGAATTCTCGGAGAAAATCTGCGAGCGGATGTACACCGCCTTTGAGTTGGCAATGACCGCCACCATGACTTATCTGAAGTCGAAGAGCCTTCTCCCCGAGTCCGCCTCTATTCCGGCCGGCGGCTAGGTGTCACTTCTGGATAACATCCCCAAGACCCTCTATGATTATATCGAGTAGTTTCTGTAATTGGGCCACTCGACTGGATGTCATCTCTTTTTGTAATTAGGCCGCTCGGCCTAAAGTTTTAACTTTAATGCAATGTTTTCCTAGTATTTGATGCCTCTTTACATAACTAAATTGTGTGTTTATCCGCTCGGCCATTATCACTTCTCGTGCTCCCGCTCGGCGAAATATATCATGTCCCTCTTTCAAGATGTTAGATCTCGTTTTCAAGATGTCAAGTACCTTTGGATACTGGGCCAATCGGAGCGTGGAGACGGTCGAACGGTATCGAAATCGCGTAGCTCGGACGTTTATAGACGCCGGCTCACCTCTCGATATTTAACGTCGGAGCTCGACGGTCTTCCGCTCGGACGTTTATAGATGCCGGCTCGTCTCTCGATATTTAACGTCGGAGCTCGACGGTCTTCCGCTCGGACGTTTATAGACGCCGGCTCGTCTCTCGATATTTGTTCTCCGCTTTCAAATTTGGTGACTATATTGGTCATGGTTGAGAATTATTTTGATGACTATATTTAATCTCCATTGACTTGATTTGTCCATGCTTAATTCTGTTCTCCACTTCTGAAGTCTGACTGATTATATTGGTCATAGTTGAGAAGATTTCGATGACTATATTTAATCTCCATTGACCTGATTTTAGCATGTCTATTTCTATATTGAATACAAGAATATATTCCACCACATTTTTTTTTTACTTTTGATTCCGTTTCATTACCTTCATTAGTTCATTCCTCTAATATTCAACCTTGACATTCTGATATCTTTGTTACTTTGAAGTGGCCTTGTTTCAGTATGCATATACTTTGGCGAGAATCTTATTTTACAACTTTTAATTTGTTTGTTTCTTTGCAGTTACTACTACAGTAGACATATACTTATGTGAGACTCTTGTTTTACAACTTTATTTTCTTGTTTCCTTGCAGTTACTACTACAATAACAGCTTTGGTTATTATTATGACTCAACCTCGGGAATGTACTGTTCTGCTACAACAGGGACATGGTAACTTTACCTCTTTCATGTGATGCAGTAAATCATTTTGGTCTTCTGAGTTTCTTGTGATAGTATTAGTTGTATCCAAGAATGAACTTGTCACAAAAAAATCTGATGGTTATCTGCTCATCCCCTGATAGTAAAAATGAACTGGGGTTTCAGCTGAATCCAATCTGAATCTGATTTGTGCCTGGCTCTAGCCTACAGCGACATTAAATTGATTTCCACCTATCGGTGATTTCAAGTAGCAAACTAAACACCTGACTATACCCAAAATTAAAAAAAACACCAATAGTTCTTAAAACACTCGTTTTAGCCAGAAAAATATCCAATTTAATTCCAATAAATTAAAATCTAATAATCCCTAAATATATCTTAGTGAAGGTTATGAGTATAACAAAGAGTCTACTTAAAGTTGAACTGCATGGTTTGAGAACAGCAAGCACAGGCTCCAAACTGTGGGGAGCTTCAGGGTATGTTGAGAATCCCTTCTTGCACATTGGTGATTGGCATCACAGGAGGAAAGTGAGGGAGACGTCAACGTGGCAAGTAGTGGAGAGGATGGTGGCATCGCTAGGGTTTTCTCCAGCTCTTGAGACAACAAAGAGGGGAGGAGCAGGAGATCCCGCAGTCACTGGCACTGGAGGAGCAGCAGCCATGCAATGACGACGGGCTGCAGAAGGCGGGCTTTCTGTATGTGATAAAGGTAGGAGATGCTGCACTGCACAGAAATCTTGTTCTAGAGGAAGACAATTGTTTGTTGTTGATGTCAGTGTGTGGATGGAATTGTGGCTTGGATTAGAGCATTATTCTATGTCAGTCAATATGGGTGAAACTTCTCATTTTGCTCGCCCGTCAGCATATGGAACAGCTTTGAGATGATGCCTAAAGTTTGACTTCTTGTGGCCATGGAGATGGCCTTCGTGCAGAATTGTTGACCTTAGGTGAGACCAGTGATCTTTGCATGAGACGGTGAGGACTTCTATGAGGTCCCAAGATAGTGATGGACTTCAATCATGGTTCATGATGAATTGATGATGACAAAATTGCTGACCTCAGGCAAAATCAATGACCTTTGCGCAAGATTCATGAGACTGATTATAGTTTCCACATGGTCCCGATACTGAGATGGCTTTGCTCACAGTTTGCAATGACAGCAAAGGCTTCGGTCATTCCCAGGATGATGACAAAGGCTTTGCTCGTGGTCCGTGATAACAACCCAACTTTGGTGGTGTATGTGATGCCTCTGCAAGGTCAACAATCATGGTTCTCTTCTTCCTTTGCTCTTTCCCTCTTCTCCTTTTTTCGTCCATTTGGCACATCAATTGACATTGACACCCACCACGTTTAACACACTTGATGTGTTTTGTGTTTTCAGAGCTGCTCGGCTCATTTAGCTTTAGTTTGTGATGTTGCACGCATGTGAAGAAGACTAAGGGAGAGTGGACAAGAATAATGGAAACTAGCAAATTAACCATCTGTTCGTGGCCACAAATTCTTCATTGTTGTTGCATTAGGGAGAGTTGCTTGCATATGGGGAAGAACACATGAAGGAGATTTGTAACTTGCAATCGCTGCATGGGATGTCTTGTGAGCATGCCCTAAGCAGGATTATGGCATGTGCCTAGTCCATCGCTCTTGGGAAGGCAGCAGTAGGGGCATCATGTGAGGTTGCATCGCTGTAGGTGGTCTTCACTAGCTGAGGGGGAAGTTGGAGGGTCGCTTGTGTGACTGAGGATGAGCACCATAATGGAGGCGATGCTCCATGTGCTTTGTGTGGATGGGAGAGGTCGGAGAAGGATCAATGAGGAGAGGCCAACCAATAGCGATGGTCTCCCCCTAAGAAGAGTCTTTTTTGGAAGATCCTTAACCTGATATAGACCCTATAAGGGGGCTCTAATATCATTAATTTAGAAATAGGAAAAATTGTATTTAATTAATGAGATAACCATTGCTTAGGTGTGTATATATAATGGTGATGAAACCTTAATCTTGACTAGATCAACTACCCCTAATACCTAATAGCTATATTTTTAATAAGGACCATTGAGCTAGAAAGCCTTGCATAATATTGTTGTCGCATAGCCTTATACAATGACTAACTGCATGAATTTGCTTGAAGTTGTATGAGGGTTATGCATGCTAAACAAACCTCTAGCTTTTTAAAATTTTGATTTGGACTGTTATTCTTAGTTGCGATTTCCGATTAGATAATAGTTGTCAAGCTTGAGTGCACTTCCCATATTGTACAAGTTTTTGCACAGAAAATGACGCAGATAGTTTATTTCCATAGCTACTTAATTGTGTATATCTTCTTTCCCTGCTACACTTTAATTTTATTCAGTTGGTGAACAAAATTGATGTAGTCTCAACCGCCAGTTGGAAAGTTAAATAAACACTTGATTTTAATAGGATTTTACAACTGATCTGTACTATTGTGCAAATGCTTTCATCTTGAGATGTGGCTAAATATAGTTTGAGATGTGGCTGTTTCTACATCCCCATCATCTTTTCATAGATACTTTTCTCGCAATGAAATTAACAAAAGATGTAATCTTATTTTGCTTCCTATGAAATATTGAACATATTCTAATGGTTTGTCATTTTTTCTCCTGAGTCATTATCACTAACTTGATCAAGTAATTTGTGGAGCATGCTGTCATAGGCCATAACAAGAAATGATTACTTGAGTAGCTGGTTGACAGGAATCAAGATTTTGAAGTTGTTTTTAAGTTAGTGCTAGTCTTTTTTTTTTTTTTTTTGTGACTAGTTCTTTGCAATGATTCCCAACGCTTACTGAGGGTTATTTTCCCCTCAGCATCCTTGTTTTGATCCTTGAGTCAGTGTTCTTGTTCGCCAAAAATTTTTCTAGTATAGTAGTTAATCACTTTGCACCAAAATCTTGATTTTTTTTTATCATGTACTTTTTATTTGATTTTGACTTACTCAACTTGTCCAGGTACACATATGATGAGCAAAATGATACCTACACAGAAATACAGAGCTCAACAACAGGAAGCTGAAGACGTCCCATCCTTAGACGGATCAAAAGGGTGTAAATCTAACTACCTAATCCTTGCTTACAGAACTTCAACTGTGGTTTATCCACTGTATACATTCTAGAGCATGGACAAAGAAAAAGGTTCTTACAACGTCTCAGTTTTTCATCATTATTTGTTCTAGATTCGAGAAATTACATCTACTTCTAAGAGCATCCACATCAATCTCCCTATTACTATATCTAAAATTTAAGGTAAATGACTCACTTTATTAAATTTAGACAATCACTTTTCACTACACACTACATCAACTATCTTAAAATTTCCATCATCCTTAATTTTTTTATTATTTTTTTCTATTTTATTATTATTATATTTATGGAATGAATGGAATGAGAGAGATTGAAAAGATTGAGTGGAAGGAGAGAGATTAAAAAAATATTATTTTATTTTTAAGGTAGAGGTTTCATTCCCTAAATTTAAAGAATTATTATTCATCAAATCTAAATTTAGGGAATGGATAGGGTAGTTGATGCAAAGATTTTTTAGTTATCTTATTCAAAATTTAGGGTAAAATTTTTGGATATGATAGTTGATATGAATGCTCTAAGAACTTCCTTTTTCTCGTCAATTTACCATCGCTTTTTGTATGCCGATTCATCGAAGGACATAGGAGCATTGCTTTCAAGAAATAGTAACATTTAAAATTAAGTCAAATTTTTTCAAAAAGGTTGTGAAATTGTGCAAACAATAGTTGGTTTGAGATGACTCTAACAACACCTACACTTGAGAATTAATTTAAAGAAGAAAGATGTCTAAACATATCATCTATACGGTTATATCAACTGCAACCCCTTTGAATTATACTGTTTTATTAATTATGTGGCATATGTTCATCCTACATGTATCTAAAACTATCATCATGATCTTACAAATAATTGAAGAACCATTGCAAATTACAGTTAATGTTGTTGATATTGCTGCATTAGTTACAGAGAAAAAAGATGAACAATACTTTAAATTTTGCCGTGTGCTGTTGTTTAATAGTACATAAGTTGTGCAATACAGTTGTGCAATAGTACATAAGGAAACAAATATAGCCAACGAACCATCCTCCCATTCTTGCACTAGTTGACCTATAAATACTTGTTTATTCAATTATTGCAATATCATCAACTGTCATAATGCTCGCAATTATTGAAAAAAAAAATCAACTTGTAATGCTGCAAATTGGACGGTTTTCGTGTCATTGACCTCCTGTAAAATGGATATCGCGTAGATTCCAATTTCTAACAGATGTCACATCATTGGAGACATTCACTTCTTCATATAACAGTAGCCGAGTGGAGAAGAAGTTGAACAGTAGATGTGTCTCTGAGAGTGTAGTAAAAATATACATGGTCAATGGAGTGTAGTAAAAATGTACATGGTCAATGGAGAGAATCTCTATTTATACTGATCCTCAGAATCTCCGTAATCATAAGATGCCATAGAATGTTTGGTGCCAACATATGTTGAGCAATGGAATATGTATAGTGACCCTTCGAGGAAGATTTTGTTACAAGTATATGAATCGTCTTTCATAACCTCCATATTAATGAGACAGCTAAGAATGTTTGATGTCAGAATATGCCAAACAATGAGAGTTGTATGACCACCTTTAGAAGAAGGTTCCATTACATGTATATGCTATGGTGGTGGAATATTTTCTGACGAATAACTGTTATTCTCTGACAGATTATTGTGATTCACTGACAATGTTGTTTCATGGAGGCAATCTGATCGGCCTTGAGGCCAACCGACTGTATGATGGAAGACTGATATATGAGAAGTGGGGAGCTTACCCTCATAAGCTCGCTCGACACTTTGGGCCAACCGAATACATGTGTGCCTCGACGTTGAAAAGTGGGATGTTGAGCCCCGTAAGTCAGATCGGTTCTGTTGTTGATAGGGCATATGCGGGAGGGCGTGCCCCCTGAGAAGTGAGGACTTGCACTGTGGAAGGTTCGGTCGGTACTTTGGGCCGATCGGTCATATGTTGTGATTCTCTGACAATGTTGTCTCTTGGAGATAGTCCGACCAACCTTGTAGTCGACTAGTTGTATGATGGGAGACTAACATATGAGAAGTGGGGAGCTTAGCCCCATAGGCCCACCCGACACTTTGGGTCGATCGGATACATGTTGTGTGTCTTGGCGTTGAAAAGTGAGGAGTCGAGCGCTGTAAGTTCGATCGACTCTTGGGTTGATCGGCTATATGTTGATAGTTGTATTGTAGAAGCGGAGAGCTGTGCTCCGTATGCTCAACCGGTACTTGAGTCGATTGAGTTTATTCTGTATATCTTGACACTCGGTAGTAGGGCGCTAAGTCCCTTAAGTCCGATTGGCTCTAAGGCTGATCAATCGTATGCTGAGAGACTTGTGCTTGAAGAATGAGTAGTTGAGTCTTGTAAGTCCGACTGACTTTTAGATCGCTTGGCCATATGCGGGAAGTTGTGCCCCTGAGGAGTGAGGAGCTGAGTTTTGGAAGGTCTGGCCGGCACTTTGGGCCGACGACCATATGCTGAGAATGACTCGTTTAGTTGCGTTGACCGTCACTTCATCTTGATTTTAAGTATCACATTATCTTGACGATCCGATGTTACTCTCTGGATCACTCGCAACATATAGTATAAATGAAGTTAATTGTTTTGTTATTAGAGAAAATGATATTCTTATTGGTGTTCCTCTCCATAAATGCTCGCAACATACCGTATGAATGGAGTTAATTGTTTTATTATTAGAGGAAATGAGATTCTTATTGGGTTTCCTCTCCATTACATTTATGGTATTTTGTTTTCTTTGATTAGTCTTGTGTCTCGCCAATTAGGCTTATGATCTTAGTGATTGTTTACCCGGGTTGGTCGTTATCGACTCATCCATATCTAGCATATGCACATGAGCTTTTGCTTCAATGACCCATTCCTCCGATTGGGTTGAAGATAGTGTTAGTAACTTATGTTTACTATGGGGCATTCAACAATATTAATAACTTATGTTTACTATGAGACATTTATACATGTAGATAACTTATGTTCACTATCGGACATTAATACATGTAAGTAACTTCATATTTTTTGTGTGAAGTATGGAAGAGGGAAAACAAAGAAAAGAAAAGGGAGTCTAAGAAAAAAGAAAGTTGTAGTCTCTATCTTGTTAAGAATAACAAAAGAAGATTATCATCGCACATCACTAGGTTAAGGGTTGAAATATTGTGACATAACGTTGATAGTTCGAGATTCGTGATTACCATCTTGATTTCGAATAGTTTGTATATAGGGTTCATAACAATTTCATATATTTACAGTGTCGTAGATTAATGTATTAGCAACTAAGGTACCAATTTAATTTATGCCAAGTAGAAGTAAATATTTTACTTTTATCAACATCGAACCGATTATTATTATTATTTAATAATTCAAGTATTCATACGTCCTGTCTACATTACACGTAATTCAAACTTTTTAGGTATAATGCACATTGGTTGAGATTTGAATCTTGTTGTCTAGGAAAGTCATCCCGTCATTTGTCATTATATCATCGTTTTGGGGGCTAAATGTTATGCTCTTTGTTTCGTGTCAAAGTGGTCTTTGAGTATATCATCATCCCGAACTAATTAATGTTGCAATTTCTGATATTTGTATGTGAAAAAATAGTAATGATAATATCAAGATCTTGTATAGTAGATATACAAGATCAAAACCAAGCATCAAAAACAAACCCAAAAAAAAAAAACAAAGAGAGAGATAAGAATCAAGTCAAAAATTGACAACCCGATTAAAGTCATGTATCAAATCTTTACTAAGAGTTTAAAAAAAAAAATGACCAAGATGCATTACTACACCATTTAATAAAAGCTTAGTTCAAATTTTAAATTTCAAATCAGATGAATAATTTAAAGATAGACTTCTAAATATATAAGCTGTGTAAATACATGATTGATGAGTACGCTCATCTTAAATACAACGCTCATTCTAAATACAAGTATCATCTTAGTTTGTGCTTAAATTGTATGAAAAGAGATAAATTATGAGTTTGTTCATCTACTCAACTTCTGAACGGGATCGATCAGTTTATAGTCAATCGTCAAGTCGTTAAAAAATAGGAGGAATTTTTTCTCTAAAAATGTGTCCATTGGAAATTAATCTTTTACTCTATTGTAATAAAACTGTGACCTTCTGTAGACACTGATCCAGTCCGAAACATGAAGTTGGAAAGTCAGGGAGATGGTGGTTCGATTGACTAGACGAAGACATCCAAAATGATCTTATTTGAAAGCATGAAGTTGGAAAGTCGGGGAGGTGGCGGTTCGACTGACTGGATGAAGACCTCGCTCCTATCTGCAAAACAAACCAAATCAAAGAAGGGATCCCTGGCGTTGGCCCTTCAATGCTCAAGTTAGAAATAGAAGAGGAATAGAGAATAATAGAGACAGAGATGAATCCTTGTCTTTCTTCACACTTATCATGTTCTTTTATACCTGTTTTGGTGATCCTTCATATACCCTTGTTTAATGATATTAATTGCAGATAGAAGACATCTTTGTCTTGACCTCTCTGCATTCAATGATAGATGGAGTGTTTTTTTTTAAAAAATTTTCTCTTCCCCTTATTAAATATCCGTCTTTTCCTCTTTTATTATATCGGTCTATTACCCTGTCAATGACATACCTCGAGCCGGACGGATGGTCCGCTCGACCCTCTCCTGTCAATCGGGCTGACCAAATGTTGTTCATCCAGACGATCGATCGGATAGCGGTTCCTTCGATCGGCCTATGTAGCCCCCTCTCACTCGGGCGACATAGTTGAGTCTTTGAACCTTGATGTTGATCGTTTTGACTTTGACTTTCATCATGTAATCGTTGACCCGTGTTAGATGGACTCCTTCTTACCACCGAATCAGACACCTCATGTGAGGATTGTGTCTCCTATACACGATTGAATTAGTGAAAGATCTACGATTTAATCGGGTAAATGTTGGACACTGAATTATTAAAAAAATTATTTTTGATTTTTTTTTTTTTTACTAATTCAGCATCAAAGCTCTTCGTGATCGTTTTTCTTTTCATCAAAGACAACAAAATGGAGATGGAAAACATGCATGCATCTGGCTACCATGCATTCAGTGTCGCTGCAGCCAAAAGCATCTCCTCCTCGTTTCCAAATCCTCCAGAGTCCCTGCAGCCACATCTCTCCCTGCCAATCCTCTGCTTCTCAACGCTCGCCGCCGCACAGTTCACTTCCACCTTCATCTCCACCAAAAGCCCTGGCGGTTTGACTCCACTGCTCCACTCTGAACTCAGCGATCCCAACCCGACACATCGCCGCAACGTCATCTCCGGCGCGGCCAGCACCTCCTTCCAAGCAACCTCCGCCCTGCCCAGGAGTCTCGACCTGGAGAAAAACAAAGTCCTAGTAGTCCTCGGCCGCCGCCGCCACAGCTCGAACACCACCACATGCGGCTGCAGCACTTCCCCCACGCGGCCCCGGCACTCCATGGTCGCGACCTCGTCCCAAACCGCGTCGAGAGATGGGAAAACCTCTCGAGTGTCCACCTGAATTCTCCGCCCCTTCCCTGAGACGACGTAGTACCGGACGAAGGCACCGTCGCCGGAAAGGTCGAGGTTGAAGTTTGACAGTCGATCAACTCTGATCTCGAGTTTGAGATGAGACAGACGACCAGTGGACTCGTCGATCCCCATGATGATGAAAATGGCGACGAAGAGATTGGATTGGATTGGATTGGAACGAATTAATGGAAACTAAGAACGCAAGAAGATATTTGAGCAATATGCAAGGTGAATTGGTGTTTGTATATATACAGTTGTTGAGGTGCATGGGCCACTTAGCTTTAATTTACTGATTTGCCAAGGAGCAAGTGTCTCACAAATTGACATAGTTAGTAACTCAACGAGCGTAAAATATCTCATTGGATGTTTGACACGATATTATCTTTTGCTCTAACAGCGACCGCGTGTGTGAAGAGATGGACTTGTAGGTCGAGGAAAGTGCATGGATAGATCGTTGGCTAATGGGAAAAACAAAACACCCTTTGGAAGAAACAAGAGACAAAGTGCAAGAAAGGGTTAAGCGGATGAGGATCACATTCACGAAGAGGTGGATTTTTGTTAGCTTTGAGGAGTTTGACTACTGTTGTTTGAGGATTGAGGAGATGCATCAACACACTAATAATTAACTAATTAATGGTGATCCACTCGAGAGAGAGAGTCAGTGCGGCATGGCAACACCTCGGTCTCAATTGGCTCCTGCCTGGTTGACTTGGATGAGCATTTGCCAAGTTCATAGTGTACATAAATCTACCTCTCGAGTTCTTATAACCAATCCAGTTTAATCAATAAATTCATTCTGAATTTAAATCTCTTTAGTTGTCAGAATAAATGGCTATAGTTTAATCCAAAATGACTCAGTGGATTGGACAATTGGCAGTGGCATGGCCAATAAGGAGATTAAGGTGTGGCCAACACTCAATGTAGAGAAAAGGCAAACCCATGCATTGATCTCATGCTTATACATATATAATTGGTTTCGGCCTTTTGACTTGAAGATGATAAAGTTTGGCTAATGGTTCATTTCCTCCATGGAAAGGCAGGTCAAGTGGATGTATATATATATACAGGCTTTTAGTATGGATAAACTCCATGTGTGGATAATGAACTTTCAGTAGATCTTTTCACATGTAAAGTAGCTTACGAGAACAAGAAAAACAAGAATTCGAACTTTGAAATGTTAAAATTATTATCAACTTCCTGCAGTATTTCATATCTGACATTAATGTGCAGGAAGATGTTGAGCAACTGAGGTTTGGAAGGGCTTGAAAGATTGCTTTGTGTTCAGGTTCAAATTCTTTGGAATTTATTGGATAGTTAAATAGCTTAAGTTAAAAGTCTTAATTCCTAACACTTTGTGTTGATTTTGGAAGAGTAGGGATGATATCAAACTCCACGGTGGCCAAATCAATAACTGATAGAGTAGAGTCCAAACAAGCACAGATAAGAACTCAGATAAGTTTTGCTAATGGTGTCTAACAGATAAGAAGCAAATAAACTAAGTGCATTTTAAACTTTAGAGTATTAATGATGGTTGCAATAAGAAAAAGTACTTCGGATTGAATCATGAGTTTTAAAAAATATATATGATAAATGAAGTCTGGTAACAAAATTAAAGCTTAAATTAAGGATTCAGGATATAGTGAATATCTCCGTATTTAGGCCCCTACAACTTATCTCATAACTCCTTCAACTTTGAATAATAATCTACTACGACTATCTATGTTCACTGATACGACGTATAAGTAAGGGCCCTGCATGGACGTGACAGTCAGAAGTTAAAGGGACGTGACAATCAGAAATCAAGGAAAGAGGGTGGTTAGACTGTCCCGCCTCACCTGCTGCATAACTCCCGATCGGTCCATGGCAGGTCGAGTACCCAAATCTGAGACACAAGACCGAGTAGTTCCTGGCTTGTCACTGATCGATCAGTTCTTACTCGCTCGGGCTAGTTCCTGGCTTGTCACTAATCGATCAGTTCTTACTCGCTCGGGCTTTACATGGTTCAATTCACATGATTCATCTCATCTTCCTTACTTAATGCCCCAGCACGGTAGCTTAGCTGAGTAGTCTCTTGGGCAGGCCGCAACTGAACCTGAGCAGGTACAGACAGCGTCAAAGGACAACAGTGTCAGAGAATCGTAACCGCCCGTAAGAAAATAATTGTCATCAGCTAGGAAATATTCAAGTAGTCAGTCATTCTCAGGAAATGGAACCTTCTTTCAACCAATAAGAGGGCACTACGTGCCCTCCATCACCCGACAGGCTCTGACACCTGACATTATCTGACATCGGTCAAACTCCAGAGGTACGCAGTGTCATATAAAAAGGGAGGTCCTTTCCCTTGAGCAGGTATGATCGCACATTTGTACTCATGGTCTACAGTTCTTTTTCCTTCGTACACTGTTCTTCTGGAGAAAAAGTACTTGACTTGAGCGTCGGAGGGCTTGCGCCGAGAATTTTTTCCCTATTTTCTAGTCTCTAATGTTCCGTGTGCTTGTCTAAGTGTGCGCAGAGCCTAAGTATCGTCGATTTTGTCACCGCCATCCTTCAGTTCCACGTGGGGATCCGTTTTCCTGTGCACATACGTAGGTGTGTCCAAGTCGCCTCTCCGTCAACACCGACAACATCTTAACCAGTCTTTGTCTGATTCAGATTCCAGACAAGATCATTCACTATACTAGGAGCCTTACCATTAGATAATTTGCTCAACATTTTCATGATACGTCGATGGAGTCCCTTCTTTGCAACGCTAAGACATCCATGTCATCGTCAAGCCACATCATAATCTCAGACCTATGCTCCTCCCGCTATTCCTTCCTTTCTCTTCGTTTCTTTTTTTTTTCTTTTCTTATCTTTTCATCAATGCCTGAACAGTGATTCTAAAGTTCTTAGATGAACTGAGGAACAATGACAAAGAAAAACAAAGAGAATTGCTTCAATTCTAATCTATTGTTGTTTTCAACTAGAAAATAATGTGTCTGCTCCGATCCTTTAGGTTTTTATAGATTTAAACTCAAATGGTTAATTCCTCAACTACTCATTTCATGAATCTCGCCAACAAAAAACAAACAATATATATATATATAAAAGAAATAAGCAAATTAAATGTAGAAACTTTTAGTGTGCAAAAAAAGAAGAAGAGGAAAGCTCTGGAAACTTTATTGTTGTAACTTGCTTGAGGAAGGAGATTGGAATATATCTAACTACATAATCTAATATTAAGAATTAATCGGTAAGAGGTACATGAAATTGAAAATGACAAAATTATAGAAATGCGCATGATAAAATAAGATCACAGTGAGTTTCATATCCGACCAGCGTAAGAGATGTTCTCGCATCAACCCTTCCTTCCGGCGTTAATCAACTGCAGTTGCAGCCACTGATCGATCAATTTTGGATTTAACTTATTCTAATTTCTAATTATTAAGGAAGAATTAACTCATTCGAACTCCACGAATCCACCAGTGCTCCTTCACCCTTCGCCGCCGCCTCAGACCCTGCTCTGACCTTCTCTGCTTTAGTATTCGCAAACTGCGGCGAACTGCTGGCTCTGTCTCTCTGAGGCCTCGTCTCGTTGCTGGTCGGCGGCAAGGCCGTCGCAGGCCTGCGGATGTTCTTGGCTCGAACCGGAGATTGGGATGTGAAGATTGGATTTTGCAAGTGCGAGTTTAAACGAGCGTATTGATCCCAGGAGGTGGGGCTCAAAGAAGCGAGTCGCTGGAAATGCGAGGCCGGCGGTGGAGGTGGTCGTGGATCAGAGTAGAGGCACTGTAACAGGTCGAGTCGAGGGCGGACGGCGGCGGAGGGGGCAGACGGGATGCCGGTGAACTCCTGCACCATGGCGCTGAAGTTCCTGGTGTCGGTCGTCAGCACCGTGGTCGGCGCCCGCCGAGAAGCCCTCGTCCTCTTCTTGGCGGTGACGGAGCGGTCGGGGTGCTGCGCTGGCCATAATAGGCCGCCGGGTGCGAGGGTGGAGGTGAAATCAGTAAATTCGAGGCGGGTGGGGAGCTGTGAATCCAAGAGGCGGAGGTTATGGCGGGAGGAAGAGGAGGGCGGCGGTGGTCGGAGGGCGGAGCCGTCGGTGGAGTGGAGGATGGCGAAGAGGGAGTTGGGGCAGGAATCGAAATCGTCGCTAGCGCTGCCATGGCAGGGTCGAAGATTGCTACTGTTAGACTTAGCGGAGTCCATTAAGCGTCGGTAACAAACAACAAGCGACTGAGGAAGAGATGGGAGGAATTATAAATATCATTTCTTATTCTAGTTAGCAAATATTTAGATATAAAATGTTATTATAAAAGTAAATTTCGAATATATCCTACTTATGAGTATTATTTTATTTTTTTAAATTTCTTTAACTTTAATACTATAATCCCAACACTAAATATTAAATCCTAATTAAATTATATATATATATATATATATATATATATATATATATATATATATATATATATATATATATATGAGAGAGAGAGAGAATGTTATGCTGGACCATTATTTACTGAGTGCTACGGACTATCTCCATGCCATTATTTTATTTTTTAAATATAAGTTTTTCTCTGTTGTGTTTCTTCGTTCTCGCCGAAGTTGCTCATCGTGCTCACCGCGCCTCCTCGCCCGCCGACCATCTGACCACCGCCAGCGGCCTCCAGCCGCTTGGACTCATCCCAACTATAACATGTAAGGAAGGTGAACCCTAGGGGGATAGGTGCTACTCTCACCGATCGCTAAATCCGGTCGAAATCTTGTCGAAGCTTGATCGCGGTCGGAATTTGGCGCGATCGTTGTTGGAATCCAGTTGCTGCCACACCCCGGCCGGTTTGCGGCCGGATTGCAAGTGGAATCCGGCTGAAATCCAACCACCACGTTGGCGACTGACGTGTGAACTGCATATCTCGCCGAAGCTTAATTGCACCCGGAATTCAGCGCCATCATGGCCGAAATCCAGCGCCATCGCGATCGGAATCCGGTGGCTAACAGACCCCAGCGGGTTCGCGGCTGGATTTCAACCGGAATCCGGTCGAAATCCGACCGCGATCTAGCCACCACGCTAACGACCGCGATCACGACCGGATTTTGGCTGTGATTCTGGCTGCCGACGGGTGGTCGGCGGGTGGAGGCGAGGAGGCGAGGTGACTGGCCAGCCAGAGGTGAGGAGGTGGGGCGACCGGCCAGCCAGAGGCGAGGAGGCGAGGCTGGCACGATTGGCACACGACGACAAGAGAGGAGAACGAGGATGGTTTAAAAAAAATCAAATTCTGTGGGTCGCCGACAAATCCACATGCCTAGGTTCGTATTTTAACAAATTCGTGTGTATATATATATTGCCTATTTGATACGCGATTGTACATGCTTGAGGTGTCTGGATTGAATCAAGGCGTTTAACCTCAATCCAGACGCTTAGATTTGATCAAGGCGCCTAGGTTGATATATATATATTTTTAACTCTTTACCTTAACATTCAGGTTTTTCAATTAGATTATAGTGTTCAAATTAAAATTTTTTAATATTTTATCTCTAGGGTTCAAATTTCTCAATTGGATTATAGTGTTCAAGTTAAAAGAAAAATGAAAAATAGGCGTTTACGAGGAATACTAATGTACTTAGGATATATATTCAAGGAAATATTTTTTTAAAAAAATCTAAGAAAAAGTGAAAATCAAGACGTTTGGATTGAATACAAGCACTCCTACTAGGAGTGTCTGGGGCACTTGGATTTAATCCAGACCCTTCAACAGGCGTTGCGGATAATCGAGCAAGCGATTGTCGCATAGGGTATCAAAATCCGCATCTAGTATAATTTTTTTTAAAAAAAAAACTTAGGATTTAAGATAAAAAAATACGCTAGATATACCCAAGATGTACAAAGTGTGCAGCATAAGGTGAGCAGAGGAATGATATACTACTCATCTCATGCTACACATCCTGTGCACACATTAATATTCTTCTGCTCACCTTATGCTGCACACATTGTACACACTTAGTGTATTTTTTTTACTTTCTAAACGCTAATTACTGTACTTAAACCCTAAAGTCAAGGTATAATCCTACACATTAAGTAAAAAAAAAAAAAGTATGCTATGTGTACGTAGATGTCAATATAAGATGTGTAGCATATTGTACCGTTGTTATTTTTCAATTATCATTTTTAAATATTCTACATTTCACATTAAAGAAATTATATGATTGATCATATAATTTTTAAGAATTATATTTTTTTTTTTTGGACGCCACAATTTTATACTAATAAGTGATTTTAAATATCTAAATACATTTTATCACTAAATCTTAATAAAAATTGAGGTTTTTTTATCATTTCTAATTTTATATTATCCTTAAAGTTGGTTGTGAACTTGTGATCCCAAAGCCCACAAGTTGCACATGATATACAATTTCCTAAATAATTATAAAATCTTTTATTGCCTTATCTTATTCCCTTCTATTTGAATATCAATTAACTTTTGACCAAAAATATATATATAATATAAAGAGAGAAGGAAGGAAAGGTGAGCACGTCGAGCATGTTAAGAGACACGAGAAAACAAAGTGTGATATTTTATTGTCATAAAAAAATTATTTATAATATTACTACTAATTAAATGAATAATATATATTATATTTTTCACTCTACGACAGGAATTTCATTTTCTTGAAAAGAACTATTCTTCACTTCGTACATTGACGTCCATATATAGCGAATTTTCACCACATGCCTATTGACGAGAGATGGAGATTACTTGCTAAAATTGAAGTCCTCCCAAGTGGCTAACTTCGATAGTGACTTGGATGCCCAGGATATGATTTATTGGATAAAATAATTTGTTACTATAAATTTTAATAATTAGTTGTGCCTCTTTATATAGGAGCTCAGATCAATGGATAACGTTAATGAGTGTGAAACACCAACGTTTCACTCGGCTATATTAATATTTAATTTGTGTTTACGTACGAGTCAATTTGGTTCAGTGTAATCCGAGCTCTAGATTTATCCCCTGGCATCCACGCGTGAGAGAAAGCATCTCCTTATGTATTTGTTCGTATCATCAATATATGTGAATCAATATAAATCAACCAATATATTTTAAAACTTTTAATGTAGAATTAAAATCTCATACATAATAAATTTTTATGTCTCTTCCATCTCTTTTCTATCCATATATATCCAATCTAATTTAGCGGTATGAAGTTAGTTTCTTAAATATTTATAAAAAATCAGATCGAAAAATTTCTAGATATATTTTGATGATCACTAACAATTTTTTTATAGAGTTGGACCGATCATTCATAAAATTAATCGGTTCAAAAATCTAGAACTTAAAAAAGAAAAATAGCAACTTGTATGAGTGTGTGACCGCATGCATTGATGGGATAAGGACATCTCCAATTGGAGGTTTTTAAATGGCTTATAAAATGAAAAAGATGAAGAAAACAACGGTTTGTAATCTTAAAAGTGATAGTAAAATTTTAAAGCCAAATTAATAATGTAAGTACGTGGGCCTATAAGTAATGATAAAAATTATAGATATGAAATAAAAAATTAAAAATAAATATGTATAATTTGATAGGATAGGGTTTGCACAAAAATTATATAGAAATTTTTTTATTGGGACGATAATGGTAAATTTTTATGTTTTTAATACGACATTATAACACTCAACCATTCGAGACGCCTTAAATCACGGGCTTCGTGAATACGTGGAAAGATAGCAAAATTAATGCAGGACGCGAGTTAGGTGGCATTGATGCAGACGTTCTACAAATTAATGTCATGTTTAATCTTTCAGCATTTCCTTTTTAATTTGTTTTTTGAAAAAGGGCACTTAATTTTTTGGATTTTTCAAAGAACGAATCATACTCGCTTTGGCAAATTCCCAAGTTAGACCCACCATGTACTTTCCATGCCAAGATCAGTCCAATTTTTTCCATAAAAAACTTTAGGATTTAGTTTCCTTTTTTCCTAGTTAGTGTGAAACATAGCTAGAACTGTGGGCACATGGGTAGGTGTTGTTGAAGTATGATTTACAATCTTAAGTGTATCATGAGTATAATTTACAACTTATATGGTGTAATAGTAAAGTACTTAGGAGAACAAATAAGAATATCAAAGTTTGAATTTTAATAAAGACGAATATTCTAAAAATCGACCTGTGTGTAAGTTATACTCTAAATTTACCTATCAGGTGAATTAGGGCGAACCGTTTATCTCTAGGATTAATCAAGCGAAATTTAGACATCTAAATTATATATATATAAATGATTGATCATATTGTTGTTGTGGTCGAAGAAATACTTTTGAGCTAATGAATTCTCTCTGAGCACATGAAGCAGCAGTTGTTGGTACAAAGGTAAAAATAGCAAACAAGAAGCAAAGTTCTCTAAAGAGGTGCAAGATCAACTTTTCTTTGGACGCCTAAATCAAATTATATAGTTGGAATTCAAAATCAAATTGCTTTGGTCTTATGTAGTGACTAATTAAGTTATTAGGATAGATTAAATTGTCTAGTACATGCATTTGTTTAGAAAAATATAATAGTGTGGTTAAGGTAGGAAGAATTAAATTATTTTTAGACAAGTTGTGCCATGAAAAAACAAAAAAATAAGAGAACAGTTATATTCCTCATTAAATTATTATATTACCGCTATTCTAATGAACTCAAGTAGAATTTTTCTTGTCCTCGGAACTATGATGTCATGGTAGGATATTCAGGTTGTCACCCAGGCACTCGCGGCTCGATCTCCAACTATGACATATTTATAGGAATTATTCCTCCAAATGGGGGGCGCAACCAAAGAATGCTGGACTTCTGGGCTGGCCGCAGTATGCGCTTCCCGATTTATTCTAGTGGTCGATCGAAAACTTTCGTGGGGCCGGACTGATCATCCCAAAAATAGTCAATGAGACTAATTAAAATTATTATTATTATTATTTTTAAATAGAGTTTTTCTTCTCTTAATGTCCATCAAAGATAAATAGATCTCAAGTGAAGGTTGCATATGACATAAAATGCATGGATTTGATCCATTCCCAAAAACTTCATGGAGATCTACTTCACCACTTGAACTAGTGCATGCCAACATAAGTGTTCCTATAAGAACTCCTTCCCATGGGAACAATCTATATTTCACTCTCTTTATTGGTGATTTTACAAGAATGTGAAATAATTTTTTGTCATGGAAATCATAAACTTCCATTTTTGCTATTTCTCTTCAGATTAAAGCTCTTGTAGCAAATCAACATGGCAACATGATCAAAACATTAATAACAGATAATGAAGGAGAATTTGTCTACTCACCATTCATTGAGTGTTGGAGGGAAGAAAGAAGTACACCATTGTGGAAATGGTGAGAAACATGTATAGTGCATTACTCAAGTACATCCATTATTTGCGGGGATAAGGCGTTTGAAAGTGCAGTTTTCTTGCTTGACAACAGTTGTTGCTGAGCAGAAGACTCTTCGACAGTGCTTGTGGGCCGGTGTTCACATCTGCAATCTTAGCTTCATTGATAATTTCAACGTAGGCAGATAAAAGAAGCAACCATCCCCCTTCTGATAGGGGCTTGTAGGAGCATCTCTTTCAAGACTCCATTTCCAAGCAATTAAACCCATCTAGAAAGCAAAGGGAATTGATTCCCCATGCAGGAGTAAGAACAAAGAGATGAATGGCGGTAGGTTGGGTGGTTTTGGTGGAAGGCCAAAGTGTTGCTTTTCTTTGGTGATGGGGATCCCTGCAGTAATGAGGACAGATGTGGTCGTAGATGGGGTCTGGTTGCCTTCCCAAGGCAATTGTGTCCTTTTCACCAAGATAAGTTGGATTCCATTTCCACTTGCTTTGCTTTGCTTCTGCTCGCCTCATCTATTATTTTCTTTCCATCCACCATCCATGATCCATCATCCTATATGAACAGAACAAAACTCCAAAAGTCAAATTAAATTAAATTAAACTAAGCTAAATTAAATGACATGAAATCATGTCACCACTGTAATTGGTTCTGCATCATTGCTTCTGCAGTAATCCTCAAGTAGAATGGTAACAACAAACTGCATACTCCACACTCGAAGAAGTTCCCTAGTTGATAAGCTGGCGTTGTGTTGATATGATAAACCTTCTTGACTCAGAATCTGAACATGTTTTTGCACTATTATCAGAAAAGTAGAGCACTCATGAGAATCCCATTTCCATCTCACGTGGAGAGCATGTCTCACAAACTTTGAATTAGTTCTATAATTCAATAACAATATCACATGAAGAGCATGTCTTGCAAAAGTTGTATTAGTAACAAACAATATCCTGATAATTCAGAACAGAAGAGTGCCACATGAAGAGCATGACAAAGTTTGAATTACTTTTCCCACTTCTGCAAAGTTTATATATGGATCCTGATATAGTAAAACTGAGACTGAGATTATAAACACGACGATTACAACTCCATAATATGACACCGCAATACTCTTCTTCCTCGTTAGCACTGCTGAGACAAAAACAACCAGCAGAAACTAGGAGGTGATAGAAACTAGAGAATAAACTACGGACTCACACATCCTAAATGACTCTTGTACTGCATAAGGCTAAAGAGCAACTAAAGCAGCTCTGCAAATGTCTAAAACCCCATTTACAGCAACCACCGGAAATGACTACGGACTAGAACCGACACAAAGCGGTTAATTGCTTGAGGAGAGGATTGAATCCCAGTCTATCTCCCAAGAGGGATACTTCTTCAGCATAAAGTTCTCGGATTCGTCCCAAGGCACTTCGTTGAAATTCAAATGCTGTATTTCAGGCATCGGCAACGACCCCAAAGAGTCCTCGCCCTCAGACGAGATGTCTGACTTGTTGTCTTCCAAGGCTGGGCAACCCAAGTCGCCCTTAGTCACCGCCGCCTCCTCGACCATGGGAGGCGACTCGTCGTAGGTGTCAACTGTGATGGCCTCCGAAGTGGGTTTGAGGGCGGTGGGGCTGCTGGGAGGCAAACACTTTCCTTTCTTCGAATTGGTCAGGCTCTGGCATAAGGCTTGAAGCTTGGCGACGACGGTGGAGTGCAGGGGACTGGGAGTGACGGCGTCAGCAGTATGGCGGATGTTGGGGAAGTTGAGCCTAGCCAGATCACCGCGGAGCTGGTAGGCGGCCATGTCGTATGCCAACGCAGCCTCCTCGGCAGTGTCGAAGGTTCCCAGCCAGAGGCGAGTCCGGTTCTTGGGCAACCGGATTTCGGCCACCCACTTGCCCCAGTGGCGCTGCCGCACCCCACGGTAGAGCTTTGTGGGCTTTGACGCAGCGGTGGAGCCGGCGTGCTTCATCAGCTGATGCCGAGGTCCGAGAAAGCTGGCAGCTTGCTGGTGGTGGACGTGGTGCGGCAACTGCCTCGCTGCAAGTAGGCTTTGCTGCTGCTGGAGAATGAATTCAGCCTGGATCTGCTGGATTTGAGCAGGAGTGAGGTGGGTGAGCCCGACCGGGCCGGAACCGCCAACCCCAAGACGATCCAAAGCCATGAGGCTTCCCGGGACCATCTCGGTTACGGACGACGACGGCGAACATCCATCCAAGGTCGTATTTTGGGAAGAGAAGCAGCCAAAGGAGGGATTTTGATAGGAGTAGTAGTCTAAGCTCGGACTCTGAAGCGAGGAGCTGGAGAGGAGTGAGGAAGCGAGGTATGGAGTAGAAAAAGAGGAAGAAAAGGAAGAGGGAGAGGAGTAATCGAGAGTAGAGGAAGAAGGCGGGGAAGGAGAAGGGGAATGGGAGGAGAAAGAGGCACTTGTCATAAAAGGCTCAAGTGCTGTCCTGAGCTCCTCGTCAAGAAATTCTGCAGAGGCAACCGGAAGTCTATTGTGCATATCTATAGCTGTCACCATACTAAATCGACGAAAAAAACTCGAAACAAAACCAAAAAAAAATTAAGAGAAAGTGGAAACAGGCAGAAAACAAGACAAGACCTTTCAGCAACAGATAGAGAAAGAGCTAAAAACGAAATCCCAAATCAAAAATGGCCTCCAGAGGCGTAGTTCAAAAAGCCGACCTCTCTTGGATCCACAAAGAAAACGACCACAGGGCACAGAAAAACAACCCTCCTGGTCGATTAAAAATCCAGTAGATAAAAATCAAAAAATCCAGAAGAAAATGTACTGGATCTGTTCTGGAATCTCCGGCACCCAAAGAAGAAAGAGGAGGCAAAATTTACCAAACCTTCGCTCTTTTTTTTCGGCTGAAACAACCGAAAAAAGAAGCACGAGATGGGATTTCTAGCTTCCTTCTTCCTACGGAGACAGAAGACTACAGCGAGGGATTCAGAGAGGAGGGATTAAGAGATCGGAGAACAAACCTCGCTTCTTCTTCGGATGGGAATCTCTCGGCCTCACCGAAGAGTGGAAGGGAGAGATGGACGAAGCGGCGGTGGGTGGGTTGATCGCTCGTCTCTCTATAGAGGGAAGAAGAAAGGGCGGTGTCAGTGGGCTATTTAAAGCAGCCTCTCGTTGTTAATTAAGCTCTTAATTTCACGCGCATCCGCTGCGCGTCACTCGACATCACCACGACCATTTGCCCTATGACAGAAAGACACGTGCAGAGTGAATCGTACGGCATACACGGACTAACAGGACACGTGAACGGCAGAGATCGTCCTCCAGGTCTGCGTGGAAAACGGCAAGTTTTCTGGGGCCAATTTACCAAAATAAACCTCTAACATCTGTTTTTTTATAGAAACGACCCCAATTTTAAATCAACTGGCTCGAATTGAATGGCCTTTTTCTTTTCTTAAGAGCAATCGAATAGGTACAAAATATAGTAATTTATAAAATATTATAGGGCCTTTTTAAAAACAGATTGTGCAATTTGGAGTACAGAAATTAAAGGCTGCTGATGAGGCAGCTGGTCAAGCCAATCGCATGCCGCGCCATTTTCACATTTATTCCATTTTTATTTTAATAATTAATTCATGCATAGGAAGCTCTAGAAAGATGCTGTCTGTCTATTTACTTGGTAATTAATGGATTATTCACATTATTAAATTTAATATATGTGTTAATTATAAATTTATGGGATATGAAATAGTGAACTAAAGAAGGAGGTTGTGGATTAATGAAGGAGGTTATAAATTTATGTGTTAATTATTAATATTTTCCTTGGTTAGTACCGCCCCTCTTTTTGACTAGCACTCGAATCATTCTTTACTTTTTCTTCTGCTGATCTCCAAATCTGCACGCTGTTTGTGAACATTTATAAGTGAGATATTATTTTGATAGCTTTTAAAAGAAAAGAATTGTTCTTTTGATTTATTATTATTTTTATTTAATTTATTGTACCCTAAAACTATGAAAAGAACGCTTAAAAAGTGTTATTTCATCCCATCTCTTTCGCTAATCTTCTAAATCCCCACTCTCGTTATTTTTAAGTACATTCTCCCTCTTTAAAATTAAAAAGAGTATGATATTTTTCTATATCAAGTTCAATGATGAACTTGATATCATCTCATATCAGATTTACAGTGGACCTGATATTTTTTTCATATCATTGATATGATCTAATATTAGACTCAGTGTGGACTTAATATTTTCTCACATTAAGTTCAATTTGTCTCTCCAAGATTAAAAAGGATTTGATATTTTTCCATATCAGACCTACACTAGGTTTGATATTATCCAATATCAGATCCAGCGTAGGTGTGATATTTTTTCACATCAGACCTAATATAGATTTGATATGGTTTAATATCAATCTGTTATTTTCTCACATCAGACTTAGCATGACTTTGATATTTTTTTATATCATATTTATTAGGAGATGTATTGAAAAATAATATATGGAGAGAGGAAGAGGTTACTTAAAAATATAGAAAAAGATTAATATTATTTTTAATATTATTTTTAATATTGTTTTAATATTTTTTAATAATAATAATAATATTATTATTATTATTATTGATTAATAATTATTGATGAAAAGAAACGTGCGCTGTTTTTAGTAAAAAATCCGTTTACCATTGATTTTTTTGGGTGACAATAAACTTGTAAATTATTGATGGCCAGAGCAAATTGTTTAGATTTTTAATGGAAATATTCAGTCAATAAATCAAAATCACAGCTTTGATCCAGCTCATTAAGGTGTATGGCCAAGTCAACAAGATTGCGAAGCAATGCACATTATTAATTGTTTGGAAAAATATTAGTTTTGGCAATATAATTTCAATTCGGTGATGATTCAAAATAAATTTTATTTGGACATTTTTTTAATATAAAATTATTTATTTATTTAATCTATCGAATTATTTTACCAGTTTTATATTTTATATCTAATTTTTGACAACGAATCCTCTAGCGTAATAATAAATTTATAGAGATAAGATCCTTTGGATCATTTTTATGATCTAAAGAAGAGTCATTTTATATTTATTGGTGTAGATGAATGATCTCCATCTATTTAATAAATAGGGACCATTTATCCATCAATGGAGATCAAAGGATCATCTTCTAAATCATAAAAAATTGATCCAGAAAATTTTCTATGAAATTAGCTCCACTAGTCTAAAATTTTTTTAGATAAGAGGATCTGACCTCGTGGAATTAAATTTGCAAGAAATTACCATTTTATTTAGAATTATAAAAACTCGAATTAATCGACCATTTCTACGGATTTTGGTTAGCGTGAAAATATTATTTAATTTTATTGTGAAACATTTCCCATACATTAGCAAATGAGTAATCTAGATAATAAAATAAAGGAAAAATGGATACTTCATTTTTTTAACAATTAATTTTTAAAAATATATATATAGTAGCAATCAATCATTAATTAGCACTTTGAAATTTTTTTTTTTTCTCTCCATTCCAAAGCATGTAATAGAGACAAGATAATGGTCATGGGGAGAGTGACATGATTGACAATTTTGATCTTTATTTTAAGGGAAACAAGTTGAGCTAAAAAAACCCTCATATTTCATTTTAAACCAGCGTATAATGGTGCAAATATATTTTTTAAAATAAATCAAATTGATTCAAATTTAGATCTATCTAATAAAAAAATAGTAATCTTAATTATTTGTGAGATTTTTATGATCATACTGTGTTATGATAGGATGCAAAATTAAAGATAATATTCATCTATTAAGAAACAACAATAGTAGAAAATATGATTATATTCATCCAAAAATATTTATCATAATCTGTCCTTAGAAGATGGGATGAGATTTTTTTTCTCAAAATATATATCCTTTGAAAATTATTTCCTTATCTTATTATCATATATCACTTTCTAATTAATTGGCGAAGACGAAACAAAGTCAATGGTGGATGTGAATGTCATTAATCAAAATTATTATAATTGTATACTTGTATAATTGAACACGCTTGACCAAGTCACTTGGATCTACTCGTCAATATTGTTAAAGAGTCCAGCATGCGTGTCGACTCAATAATTACGTTCATCTCATACGGTTTGTCCTATCTCGCTTAACTTTCTTCTTAACTTGTCTAACTTGACTTTATATTTTGTTTGACATCCAGTTGCTCAAATTAATTGACTCGTTTGACCTGTGATTTGCACGACTAGCTCATCTCGTTCATTCCATCAAAAATATATATATATATATACTCCACATTTCTTTTAAATTTTAGATAAAAAAACTTATTTACACTATGGAAGAACTAGTAAATTAATTATCTGGAATTTGTAGGTTTATTCTCACAGGAATTAGTTAACCATCACGATATATTATTATAGAAAAATAAAATTACAGAAAACATTTAACATCGGATCCGTGGCGCAATGGTAGCGCGTCTGACTCCAGATCAGAAGGTTGCGTGTTCGATTCACGTCGGGTTCAATATACAAATGCAGGATTAAATTTGTTTTTCGATATTTTAACTGAGCTTAGTTCTTATACCATTACGAAGGCATATTCCATCTTCTCTAGTTGGGCCGTCGGGGAAGGCCCAGTCTAACTTCCAATGGCTTGGTATTGTAGATGAGTCTTGTCCAAGTGCTTCGTGTCTTTGATTTCATCAGGTATAAAATGCATAAATCATAAAAATAATATTATATTTTATTTAAATTCGTCGGGTTTTATAAAATATATATTTTATTTTATAATTTAATGTAGTTTTAAACCAATTAATTACTTCGATTAAAATGACTTGATAAACCAAAATATTTAAATTTAACCTCTTTTTTCGGAAAAATCTAAAACTATCTCATATAGATTTTCCATAAGTTTTATACAGTGGAGAGTTGAAAGATAAGTACGAGAAGATGAACTAGTCAGGAAAGTCCACGTCGTAGCTTGGTTGCACCATCGGCGTCGACTCATCACCACCGCTGCCAGAAGTTTCACCTGAGCTGTGCTATTTTGAGCACTATAGTACCGCATCATCAGTTCATCTATCATTGTCCAATCAACTTCTGGCACCACCACATTCATATTTTTTTAACATGTTTATTTGTTATTTGTTTTCCCTAACTTAAACGTATTGCCAAACATTAAAAAGAAGAAAATTATTGGAACAATCTCAATGATCTGTGAGACCATGTGTTTTGGTATTTGGACAAAGAGTTTAAGTTAGATTCACCCTTATATTTGATATGTATATTCGAGTTGTACAAGTTTACAGGATACACATATGACTCAAGTTGATGACTTCAAGTCTGGTGAATGATGGAGTATTCGAGGGACCATGGACAAGACAACAAGGATAAGGGCCGAAGAATTAATTATGCATTTCTGAAATAGGGTTAGAAATACTAAAAAGGGATGAAATTAGGTGTCAGTCGACTGGGAACAATGAAAATCGAACACAAAATGCTTCTGTGTGTTGATTTCGATAAGGGCAGTAGACTAATACTAGTCTGAAACTGTATTTCAACACTGATTGTGACCGGGTCAACTCGTGTAGATGTATGAGATCTATGGGGGATAAATACACGAGTTTAAGGTCAGTTGGATGATAAGTTTTTAACAATTAGGATAGTTATGCAAAGTTTTTTGAATGTTAGGCAAAGGGGGAGAAGTAAGATTTAGTTAGGGAAATCTTAGTGCCTTTGCATAGGAGGAGCCTTGTGATAGATTCTTAAATAGTCCTATGGTAAAATTCCTAAGTCAATGAAGAGCATAGGTGTAGGGAGAGCTTTGGGATGTGTTCCAATGCATGTTGCATTGTTGTTTATTCGGCGGTGTAAGTCCAAGTATGTAGCATTGACAATGTAAGTCCATTCGGCGGTGTAAGTCCAAGTGTGTAGCCTTGTGATAGATTCTTAAATAACCCTATGGTAAAATTCCTAAGTCAATGAAGAACATAGGTGTAGGGAGAGCTTTGGGATATGTTCCAATGCATGTTGCATTGTTGTTCATTCGGCGGTGTAAGTCCAAGTATGTAACCTTGACAACGTAAATCCATTCGGCGGTGTAAGTCCAAGTGTGTAGCCTTGGCAACATAAGTCCATTCGGCGGTATAAGTCCAAGTGTGTAGCCTTGGCAACATAAGTCCATTGTTCTTTTAGTATGTTTATTTGCTATTTGTTTTCCCTAACTTAAACGTTTTGTCAAACATCAAAAAGAGGGAGATTGTTGGAGCAATCCCAATGGTCCGTGAGACCATGTTTTTTGGTATTTGAGCAAAGGGTTTAAGTTGGGTTCACCCTTGTATTTGATATGTGTATTCGAGTTGTGCAGGTTTATAGGATACACATATAACTCAGGCTGATGGCTTTGATTCTGGTGAAGGATGGAGCATCCGAGAGACCGTGGACAAGGCAGTAAGGACAAAGACCGAGGGAAGCAACTTCGAGGCATACGCGAAGGATGACATTGGGACGATCCGCGGGCTTGGGTGCATCCGAGGGACGAGAGCCAAAGGAAGTATGCTTGAAGGTAAAAGATCAAAGCTACAACGAAGCATCAAGTGAGTCGTAAGGGTGAGGGTCCGAGTGGTGAGAGATTGTACTCGGGTACCAGTCGACTGATGGTTTTATCAGTCGACTGGTGTAGTCGACTGTGCAGTTGACTGGGAGCGAACAGAATGCTTCTGTTCGCTCGGCCAATGTGGAGCAATTGACTGGTACTTTTACCAATCGATTGGTATCGAGCCGTTGGGATCTCCACAGAGGGCAGTCGACTGATAGTTTTTGCAGTCGACTGGCAGGCTAAGTTTTCTAACCCGCGACCTATATAACTAAGCCTTGGGAGGTTGGTTAAGGTTGATGAAATTAGACTTGGTTAAAGTCTAATTAGTAGTCTACCAGTGTTCAAGGTTTCCCTTGTGTCCAAGAGGTCTTGTTGAGTTTGTGGTGAGATTTCTCCACCACAAGGAGGTTTGAGCCAGCCAGAATTTCCGGGGACTAATTCACCAACGGATTGAGAGATCATCCACCTTACGGACAACCGTGGAGTAGGAGAAAGCTATCTCTCAACCACGTTACATCGACGTGTATTGGTTTGTTTTTCTTTCTTAGTCTTTGTATTTCATTTAGTGTTTAGCTTATTTATTTTATATTATTCCGCTACGCAAGTTAACATACGTAGGAAGCTATCGATTTGGGTGCACCGCCTATTCAACCCCCCATTCTAGCCAGTCGCAAGATCCCCTACACTCTGGTAGTCCAAAGCTCAATAGAAGAGCATTCTGTTGGTGCAGGAAGCATCCGACGATCGAACCTAAGTTTTGATAATGGCAAAGGGATTCAAAGTTAAGATTCTCTGTTATCTAACATGTTGAATGAGTGTTTCAGGAAAGTCCTAACTGCGGTTAGGCAGGTGAAAATCCTAGGGGGTGGTTGTTAGGATCCTTCGTACGGCTAGAGAGGGGGGTGTGAATAGCCGACCCCAATCTTTCTCGTTTCTTCCTACGATTAGGTTAGCGCAGCGGAAATACAAAGTAGAAAGAAAACAGGAGAAGAAAGACAAACCATATAACGAGGTTCGGAGATGAACTCCTACTCCTCGGCGTGTCCGTAAGGTGGACGAAGCCTACCAATCCGTCGGTGGATGAGTCCCCGGAAACCCGGCTAATAGATACTCCTTGTGGGTGGAGAAACCTCACCACAATCTTTGCAACAGCAATAGGAGTACAAATAGGAACAAGAAAACAAGAACAGAAATGTAAACAACACTTGCTTGCCTTCTTGAAGTCAGCAGGAACCCTGGTGAAGCAGCAGCTTCTCGGATCCAAGCCTAGCTAGAAAACCAGCAACAGCAAGAAGCTCACGCGAAGCTTTAGCACCCAACGAGCTCAACAAAGCTCAGCAAGAAGAAGAAGCATAAGCTTCAGGCAGAAGAGTACTTCCAGAAGGAAGAAGAAGAAACCCTGTAGAATCCCTCCACATGCTTTGAAGTGAAGAAACTTGCAAAAGAGTACAAAAAGACATGTATGGGTCTCGCTATAGTTCGATCGGTCGTGGACCGATCGGGAGGATGGATCGGTCTCATGGGGTACATCACCTCCTTCGGTGCTCACTCGACACGTTCCTCGAACGAGTGGAGGAAAATTGAGCTCGATCCGTGGACCGATCAGGCTTCTCTTCTCTGCTCGTTTGCCACTGGTCTCCTTCTGATCGGTCTTCAGAGCGATCAGATAACCATCAGTAGCATACTGATCGGTCACTGATCGGTCACCAGACCGATCAGATGACCCATGTATCATTGGATCGGTCTGCAGCCCGATCCAAACTTCTCAGCCCTAAACCTAAGGCTTCCACACCAACATCCGGTCAACCTTGACCTGTTGGTACATCATGCCTAGCATCCGGTCACTCCCTTGACCTGCTAGCACTCCCCGCTAAGTGTCCGGTCAATCCCTTTGACCCACTTAGACTTTTCCACACCAGATGTCCGATCATCCCTGATCCATCTGGATTTTCCTCTTCGTGCCAAGTATCCGATCACTCCCTTGACCTACTTGGACTTTCCAACACCAGAAGTCCGATCATCCCTGATCCATCTGGATTTTCCCTTGCCCGGCTTCACTCACCAGGACTTTCCACCTGGCTTCACTCACCAGGATTTCCACACTGCCTAACATCCCAGTTAGGACTTTCTCACTGCCTGGCTTCACTCACCAGGACTTTCCAACTGCCTAACATCCCAGTTAGGGCTTTCCCATTGCCTAACATCCCAGTTAGGACTTTTCCTCGTGCCAAGCTCCCTGCTTGGACTTCTCCGTGCCAAGTCTCCATACTTGGACTTTTCCAGTGCCAAGTCTCCATACTTGGACTTTTCGCGTGCCAAGCTCCCTGCTTGGACTTTTCCGTTGCCAAGTCTCCACACTTGGACTTTTCAGGTCAACCAGGTCAACCTTGACCTAAGGTTGCACCTACAATCTCCCAAACATCTATTCTTGTCCCATATCAAGAATACAACTCTTCCACGAGTGTCAAACATCAACATGCAACTCAACTAGGTCAACCTTGACCTAAGGTTGCACCGACAATCTTCCCAAGTCAAACATCAAAATACAACTCGAGTCAAGTTACCTCGAGTTGGGTCAACCAGGTCAACCTTGACCTAAGGTTGCACCAACAGTGGTAACCCTAGGTGGAGAAAAGTCCTAGCTGCGGTTAGGCAAAGGGAAAACCCTAGGGGGTAGTAACCCTAGGTCATAGGGGGTGGTAACTCTATGAGGAAAGTCTTGGCAGGTCGATGGCTTCAGGCAAAAGTCCTAGGGGGTGGTAACCCTAGGTGAAAAGTTCTGGTGTCGCGAACCAGGTGAAAGACTGGACTAGCCGGGGAAGCGGATGTCCAGCAGAAAGTCCGGAAGCGTCGAGTGCTGAGCAAAAGTCCAGTCGATCTGGAGGATCGACTGGCAACAGGTAAATCTCCTGAGTGGAGTAGGTGAGGACGCGTTCCCCGTAGAGGGAATAGTAGGCGTCGGGTCGACCTAGGGTTTCCGGATGGAAATCCAAAGTCAGACTTATTACTTACTGTGTTTTATCAGATTCTAACATTGTCTTGCAGGGTATTTTGCTCGGACTAACCTTTGTTTGCAGGTGAGGAACCTGCTGGAAAAAGGCTGTCCGGGCGCCCGGGATGGATCCGGGCGCCCGGAGGTCCGGGCGCCCGGGACCAAATTCTATCCCCTGCGCGACTTCGCCACGTGGAGCATCCTGGTTGGTTGGCCACGTCACACTCCAGGCGCCCGGAAGGGATCCAGGCGCCCGGAACCGCATATAAAAGGAGGGTTGAGGTGCAGCTTCAAGAACAACGAATTCTAAGTGATCTTTCATCAACACGCTGCTCCAAAAGACGCTCCGAAGTGCTACTACAAGTGTCCGACGACCCGAAGCTTCAGAATTAGCATTTCTTGTCGTCGGTATAATTTTTGATAGCTTTTATTTGTACTCATAATTGTAATCTGTTAACGAGCTTATAGTTGTTGCCCACCGGAAGCGATCAAGGATCGCGGGCCTTCGAGTAGGAGTCGACTTAAGCTCCGAACGAAGTAAAATCGACCTGTCTCTTTGTGTTGTCTCTTTATTTTATTTTCGCTTATTCCGCTGCACGTTTTAACTCCGATAGTTTTCCGATAATCGAACGAAATAGCCACGAGCGCTATTCACCCCCCCTCTACCGCTTCTCGATCCAACACATTCATCATCTCCTTTAGAGTTCGATTCTTTTGCTTAGCAACTCCATTTTGCTGAGAAGTATAAGGAGCTGTAATTTCGTGTCTGATCTCATGTTCAACACACAACTCAGCGAATGGTGATACATATTTCTCGGTCACTTTTAACCACCTTAATATTTCTATTAAGCTGGTTTTCAACCTTATTCTTATAATGTGTAAATTTCTCTATAGCTTCATTCTTACTTTTGAGAAGATACACATAACAGTATTTTATATTATCATCTACAAAAGTGATAAAGTATTTATTCCCATCACGTGTTGGTGTACCCTTGAGGTCACACACGTCGGTGTGAATTAGCCTGATTAAGCCATGAAGGACATCGAAGAGGTGGTATCGACCATGCAATGGAGACGGCCACGTGACGATTGAACGCCACCATATTATTGTTGGAACAACAATCTGCCAGAGATATTGGGAACTTTGTTGAATTTAAGTTACACGAAATTAAATTTAACTTATCTGTAAAGATGACCTGGGCAGATAATATCAGGCTGCCAATAGGGGTTGGTTTCTGCTAATTACTGAGTGCAAACCAAGCTCCGAGTGAGCAGTCGGACTGGCAAGTCCCAAACCTAGTGACCCAATTGCTGAGTGAGTATGTGAGCGACCAAGCGAATTGACCGAGCGAGCAATCAGGCGAGCAGAGGGGCCGAGCGGTCGAGTGGACTGAGCGGCTGAGTGAGTGACCAACTGAGTAGACCGAGCAAGCGGCCGGGAGAGCAGAGGGCCGAGCGAGTGTGTAACACCCACAAAACTATAAAGATAAGTATATGGGTATTATTTGCTTTAGAGCATAAGAGTAAAAAGAATCAAAAGAAAAAGAAATAATAGAAATAAAAAGAAGATGTGAAGGTTTGAACCTTGAACCTCTTCAAAAAGGATAGAAATAAAATTATGTATGATAACTGTTGGAGGATCTTGCGGCCGGCTTGAAGGGGGGTTGGATAGACGATGCTCCCAAATACTCGCTTTCACCCTACACTTGTTAGTGCGCAACGGAAATACAAACTAATACAAACAAGTAGAAAGCTAAACACTACAAGAAAGAGCAAGCAAACCGCTAACACGTTCGTTTAACGTGGTTCGGAGATTAGGGCTCCTACTCCACGGCTTGTCCTTGAGGTGGACGATCCCTATCCGTCGGTGGATTAGCCCCCGGAAACTCTGGCTAGCTCAAACCTCCTTGTGGGTGGAGAAACCTCACCACAAACTCACCAAGACCTCTTGGACACAAGGGAAATCTTGAGCACTTTTGTGACTACTAATTAGGCTTTAACCAAGTCTAATTTCGTCGCCTTGGCCGGCCATACCAAGCTCCTTCTCATAGAGCTTGGAACAAATCAGAACCTGATTTGCCCGTTACCAGTCGACTGGTCCTTGCACCAGTCGACTGATGCCAGCCCAACGGCTCTCTCAACGGCTATTTGCTACAGTGCATCAGTCGACTGGTCCATACACCAGTCGACTGCTACAGTACGCTACAGTAACTGCTACAGTGCGCTACAGTGACTGCTACAGTACCGCTACAGTAAACCCCTAAAACTAGGATTTTACTCCGAGTACAATCTCTCATGCACTCGTACCCTCACGACTCATTTGACTCTTCTTTGCAGCCTTGACCTCTTGCCTTCAAGCCTACTTCCTTTGGCTCTCGTCCCTCGGATGCATCCAAGCCTAGGGCTGTAAATGAACCAAGCGTTCGTGAACAAGCTTGGTGTTCGGCTTGGTAAGAGCTTGTTTATGTTCGTTCAATATACATTAGATTAATTAAACAAACAAGCTTGAACAGCTCGTTAAGCTAAACAAACAAGCTTGAACACATATGTGTTCAGCTCGTTAACATTCGTGAACAACGTTTGTGAACAATGTTCATGAATAATATTTATTAATAAATTTTTTTTCAATATGCTAAATAAATAATAAAATAAAATAAATAAATTTAAATTATCAATCTTAATGACCAATCAAACAATTAAAAGTTTCAAACAATCAAACAAGCTTGAATTGAGAGCTTGATAATATCTAAACGAACCAAGCTCAAACCAAACTCAAGCCAAGCTCGACCCAAGCTCAAGCCAAGCTTGAATTGACAGCTTGATAACATCTAAACAAACCAAGCTCAAGCCAAGCTCAAGCCAAGCTCGAACCAAGCTCAAGCCAAGCTTGAATTGAGAGCTTGATAACATCTAAACGAACCAAGCTCAAGCCAAGCTTCAAACAAGCTCAAGCTCATAAAAAATAAACCAAGCCAAGTTTGAACACTCATTTCAAAAGCTTGGTTCATTTTAAGCTCGGCTCGGCTCGGCTCGGCTCGGTTATCTTATCAAACAAGCTTGAACACCCCAAAGCTCAGCTCGGCTCGGCTTGTTTACAGCCCTATCCAAGCCCGCGGCTCGTCCCCAATGCCATCCTTCGCGTATGCCTCGAAGTCGTTTCCCTCGGCCCTTGTCTTTGCTGCCTTGTCCACGGTCCCTCGGATGCTCCATCCTTCACCGGACCCGAAGCCGTCAACCTAAGTCACATGTGTCACCTGCAGTCCTGCACAACTCAAGTACATATATCAAATAACAAGGGTAAACCTAACTTAAACACTTTTCCCAAACACCAAAACACATGGTCCCACGGACCATTGGGATTGCTCCAACAATCTCCCCCTTTTTGGTGTTTGGCAATACGTTTAAGTTAGGGAAAACATATAGCAAACAAACATGCTAAAACAATGGACTTACAATGCCAAGGCTACACACTTGGACTTACACCGCCGAATGGACTTACGTTGCCAAGGCTACACACTTGGCAACCGCCGAATCAAAATGCAAACATGCATTGGAACCTATCACAAGGCTCCCCCTACACCTACGCTCCCCATTGAGCTAGGATTTTATCACAGGGCTTTTTAAGAACCTATCCCAAGGCTCCCCCTACGCAAAGGCACTAAAGGTTTTCCCAATTTAAACCTTACTTCTCCCCTTTTGCCTAACATCCAAAAAGTTCTCCAACAATATCCCAATTGTTGAAAACTTATCATCCAAACTGACCCTAAACTCATGTATTAATCCCCCTTGGATCCTATACATCTAAGCGAGTTGACATGGTCACAAACCAATGCTGAAAACAACTTCAGACTGGTATCAGTCGACTGCCCTAAGTGCCAGTCGACTGCCCCCTTCAACACAACCTTACAGAAGCATTCTGTGGTTGAAATCTACTGTTACCAGTCGACTGGTATCGGCACCAGTCGACTGGTATCGACAAAATGAGCTTACAGAGACATTCTGTGCTCAAAAACACTGTTACCAGTCGGCTGGTAACTGCACCAGTCGACTGGTACCTTAATTCTGCAAAAATCAACCTTTTCAGGCCAACTTCAGAAATACACCAGAAATTCCCTAGACCTCCAAAAATTCTCAAATTTTGTGGAGAGGTCTATTGTACCCTTGTATACTTGGGAAAAATATATTACAAAATGTATATATCACCAATCCCAAGATTGACACAAAATCCAAAACTAGCTAAATGGTTCAATTGAACCTTGACCTAAAGTCCTAGTTTTGGCTTCCTTTTGATGTATTTGCCCATACCAACCCACAATGCATCCCTAGCATTAGTTTATATGGCATCTATACATCCAAAACCAATTATCATGCAATATGACCCTTAATGTCATATTTCCTTGCATGAAACATAATCCATGTGTGCCAAATCCCTAGGTTTGATACTCAAGTCCGTCTCTAAACCATTTGACACACTCCATGGCTCCTCTAGACCCCCAAGTAGAACCCACCTGAGATCCATTGGCCATGGGTCCCAAATTGACACTTGGAGCTCTCCCTAGAGCTCTTTACCTTAGTCACCTCCCTAGGTGACTCATCTATTGTGACCAAACCACAATGATGTCCCTTAGAAGATCTCCTTATCTTCTTGACCTTGGACACATCATCCTTGCCATAATCATATGCAACCCTAGCATATTTCTTTTTATTGGCCTTGGATGACTGTCCCTTGCCCTTATCATGTGCCACCCTAGCACATAGTCTCCTTTTGACCTTGGAGGGACTAGATCGGTATCCCAAGCCCGATCTATCATTGTTGAGTTTTTGGCTACCCAACATCATACTTAATCCCTTAGATCCAGCATTGAATCTCTTAAGGAATTGTTCTAACTTATCAAGCTTTCCCCTTAAAGCTTGATTCTCCTTCTCTAGGTTCCTAACCCTAGAGTTAATTTGTCCACCTTGGACATTCCTAGACCTACCATTCCTAGGCATATGTCTCCCCTTCTTGGTATTAATGCCTTGGTTCTCCATTACCTTCTTCTCCTTAGGTAATGAGAATTTAACGTGTCTAGGTCTATCATGTATAGGTCTCCTAGGGTTATGATCTACATTAACCCTATTCTTATCATGATATTTAAATCCAAAATTTTTCATTGCTACATAATGATAATCATTATTTTTCCTAGCATGCTTGGAAGAATGAAAATTTGAATTACAATTCAAATTAGGATATACCTCCCTTACCCTTGAAGCTCCCCCTTGATTTGAGCTCATGTTCTTCTCCCATTTCTTTAGATACGCAAGCTTCTTGATTTCCCCCTTCTTGGGGCATTTGGTGTGGTAGTGTCCCTTCTCCCCACACGTGAAGCACACAATGCGCAATCTCCTCCTTTGGGCTTCTTCACTCCTACAACCCTTGTTAGTGTTTAAATTAACTTGAATGGGTTTAGGAGATACCTTCTTCTTACCCATAGGACATCTACTTTTGTAGTGCCCCCTTTCATTGCACCCGAAGCACACAATGTGATCTTTTGATTTTGCTTCGGTGGAGGTGCTCACTAGGTTGACCTCCAAGACCTCTTCTTCATCCTCTTCACTTGTCTTGGACTTTTCTTCAACCCTTGAGGATGTCTCCTCATCCACACTAGTGGATAGCATTTCTTCATCCTTCTCCTCTTTCTCCTCGGAAGTTGAGCGTGACTCAACTTCCGTTTGCTCCACCTCCTCTTCTTGAGCTACTAAGCTCAACTCCTTGGGCTCCGCATCCGATTGGTCTTTCTTCTCCTCTTGGACCACTTCATCACTTTCTTCGGATTTTTCTTCTTCTCCTTGTGTAGGCGACAATTCCTCCCATGGAAATTTCTTCAGTTTGCTCCATAATTCATGGGCATTCTCATATTTACCTACACGATTTATCACATTAGAAGGTAAAATTTCAATCAATATTGATATTACCTTTGAATTTGCCTCCGATCGTGTGGTTTGCTCCTCCGTCCAATGTCGTGGTCGGAGCTTCTTCCCTTTCTTGTCTTTAGGGACTTCAAATGGCTCTTCCACTACCATCATTGTGTCCCAATCCGTCTCGAAGAAGTTCTTCATCTTCACCATCCAAAAGGTGATGTCCCATAAGCTTCCTCCTTCGAATTTTGGCGGATCTATCAAGTCGGTCATCTTTGCTTCCTCGGCGGTTAGTCCAACGGAGAGCGGCCTCGCTCTGATACCACTTGTTGGAGGATCTTGCGGCCCGCTTGAAGGGGGGTTGGATAGACGGTGCTCCCAAAAACTCGCTTTCACCCTACACTTGTTAGTGCGCAACGGAAATACAAACTAATACAAACAAGTAGAAAGCTAAACACTACAAGAAAGAGCAAGCAAACCGCTAACACGTTCGTTTAACGTGGTTCGGAGATTAGGGCTCCTACTCCACGGCTTGTTCTTGAGGTGGACGATCCCTATCCGTCGGTGGATTAGCCCCCGGAAACTCCGGCTAGCTCAAACCTCCTTGTGGGTGGAGAAACCTCACCACAAACTCACCAAGACCTCTTGGACACAAGGGAAATCTTGAGCACTTTTGTGACTACTAATTAGGCTTTAACCAAGTCTAATTTCGTCGTCTTGGCCGGCCATACCAAGCTCCTTCTCATAGAGCTTGGAACAAATCAGAACCTGATTTGCCCGTTACCAGTCGACTGGTCCTTGCACCAGTCGACTGATGCCAGCCCAACGACTATCTGCTACAGTGCATCATGTTGGTGCAATATCCCTCAGGTCAAGGGTGACCTGGTTAACCAAGCTGAGTCTTGGTTAGGGTTTAGATGTTTGACAATAAGATATTGATTGAAGAAGAGTCAAGTAGGTCAAGGTTGACTGGATACTTGACTGGGAAGTCCTAACTGGAAGCTAGGCAGAAGGAAATCCTGGTGAGTGAAGCCAGGTGAAAGTCCTAGTGAGTGAAGCTAGGCAGATGGAAAACCCTAGTGAGTGAAGCTAGGTGAAAGTCCTAGTGAGTGAAGCTAGGCAGATGGAAAACCCTAGTGAGTGAAGCTAGGTGAAAGTCCTGGTGAGTGAAGCCAGGCAAGGAAGGAAATCCAGATGGATCAAGGATGATCGGACATCTGGTGTTGGGAAGTCCAAGTAGGTCAAAGGATTGACTGGATACTTGGCAAGGAAGGAAGTCCAGATGGGTCAAGGTTGACCAGACATCTGGTGGAAGTCCAAGTAGGTCAATGGAGTGACCGGATACTTGGCACGACGAGTAAAAGTCCAAGTGGGTCAAAGGGATTGACCGGACACTTGGTGGGGAGTCCTGGCAGGTCAAGGGAGTGACCAGATGCGAGGCATGATGTACCAACAGGTCAAGGTTGACCGGATGTTGGTTAGGGAGGTTTGGGACTTGGTTTTGGGCAAAAACCAAGTGCTGGATCGATCCGTGGATCGATCAGTGGATCGATCGTCCCAGCGAACAGAAAGCTTCTGGATCGATCCGTGGATCGATCCAGAGGTCCCGATCGATCGGCCGATCGATCGGGACGATGCTGCTTCGCGCGATAAGCGCTGGATCGATCCGTGGATCGATCCAGGCGCGTTTCCTGAGCACAGAGGCGCTCTGGATCGATCCGTGGATCGATCCAAAGCCTCCCCGATCGATTCGGAACATTCGAATCGATCGGGATCCGACCGTTGCGTCGGGTTTAAAGCCGCAGGCGAGCGTGGTCTTCGGCATCTCTTTACGAGCTCTTCTCAGATTCATTCCAGCTCCTCCACAGCTCTCTACAAGCACGTGATCGCCAATTCTTGAAGGTTCTTGGAGGCTTTCCAAGTCAAGAGGCGGATCTATTGCAAGAGGAAGAAGTTAGGGTTAGGGTTTTTACTGCACATCTTGTAAGCTTTTGCTTAACTTGTATTTCCCTTTCTTCTTCTTGTATTGAGAGTGTTATAGGGCTTCTCCGCCTTTGGTAGTTACCATAAAGGAGTGTTATTCATAGTGGAGGGTGTGTGCGTTGGTGTGGATCCTTGGATTAGTCACCTCTTGTGAGGTGGATACCAAGTAAAATCCTAGTGTTAGCGTGTTTGTGTTTGTTTCTGTATTTTCCGCTGCACATCCAAGAAGAAACAAGCAACGCCAAGCAACGAAGCGCACCGAGCGAACGCGATGAGCTATTCACCCCCCCTCTAGCTACTTTTGGTCCTAACAAGTGGTATCAGAGCGAGACCGCTCTTCACCGGAATCATCGCCGGAAGGGTCAAGCGTAACAAGAAAAGCTAGAGGATGAAGAAGTTGAAGCAATTTCTTCAAGTTCAAGATTTTATCAAGCTCAACTTCAAGATGCAATTCCAAGATGGACTTGGATTTGACACAAGGGTAGCTCCACCATACACATCGGCAAGCTTCGATTCTTGGAGATCAAGAATCGAAAATTTTCTTATGATGGAGATAGAGCAATGGTTTGCTCTAATGGAAGGCTTCAAAGCTCCAACGAACTCCAAGGGCAAGCTTCTAAAGAAAAGCAGATGGAGCTCGGAGCAAATTCAAAGGGGCGAGGCAAATGACAAAGTGACCAAGCTTTTGGTCAACTTATTGCCTAGCCACATCTTGGCTCAAGTTGGAGAATTCGAAGATGCCAAGGAGCTTTGGAGCAAATTGGCCAAGCTTCATGAAGAGATCCCCTCCACTGTACAAGATCAAGAAGAATCCAGAGAGGGTGACTCTTTGGAGCAAGACCAAGAGGAGGATTCCGAGGTGGAAAAATGCTCAACCTCCGAAGAAGAGGAAATCCAAGAAGCTTCATCCTCAAGGGAATGCAACGAAGGGAACAAGGAGAGAGCATACTCCTTGTTTCATATTCAAGATGATGAAGCCTCCACCTCTAGGATTGAGGGGGAGCAATCCTTGGTGACGCCGGATCAAGAAGAAGGAGAAGCTTCTACATCCGGGTCAAGAGACGAAGAGGAGGAAGAAGATTCTACCTCCACAAGTCAAGAAAAATCAAATGGAGGAGAATCAAGGTCCGATCAAGAGGAAGTCTCTACCTCCGGATCCAAAGGAAAAGATGCCACCCCTACAAGCGAAGGTAATTATATTTCAATTAAAAATAAAAATCATATAATATGTTTTGAGTGTAGGGAAAGCGGGCACTACAAGAGCAAGTGCCCTAAATTGGCCAAGAAGAAGGGCCAAGTGGCACAAAAGGGCAAGGTGAAGCCCAAGGAGACCGTCCCCGGAATGAAGAAGAGCAAGGAGCATATAATATGCTTCTCTTGCAATCAAAAGGGGCATTACTGGAGTCAATGCCCTAAGGGGAAGAAGACGGTCAAGGCTCAAGGAGGAAGCTCATCTCAAGGGAGAGCCTCCAAGGTAAAAAGAAAGGTAACATTTATTGAGCCCACCCCTTTACATCATGGTAAAAAGCATGATAGTTCTAATTTTTATCATTTTACCATAAAATAGAAAGCATGAGGGCTTTAAGGAAAAGCATGTGGCCCTACATGCCAAAACTACCCAACCTAAGGTTAGGAAGGTAGATAGACACTTGGGCGGGAACACTAAGGAAAATAGATACATGCCCAAGATAAAAAATGCTCATGGACCAAAACCTAAGGATTTAATGATAGAAAATCAAGTCTTGAGGTCAAGACTTGATAAAATGGAAAAGACCCTAAAAAGGATGGAAAATATCCTAAAAGGGCAAAATGAGCAATACCTAGGGCTAGGAGCACAAAGGTCATCCAATGGCCATAGAGGTTTGGGATACAAACCAAAGGTTAAGAAGGATGCTCCCTCTTATCATAGAGTTCCATACAGTTATGGAACAAACCCTAGGTCTAGTGGTCAAGTCAAAAATACTAGGGAGGTCATCCCTAAGAGTGTTTTTGCAATAAAAGTGACTAAGGCTTCTAAGAAGTCTAAGAAAGTCACCAACAAGGTCACAAGGGAGGCTATCCCCAGAGTTGACCTAGAAAAAGTGACCAAGGCTTATAAGAAGCCAAACAAGGTCACTAGGAAGGTATCTAGGGAAGTTATCCCTAGTGAATACCTAGAGCATCCAAGGAGCACCAATAGGTGTTGGGTTCCTAGGAGCATCTTCTCTACCCCATAGATGGGTTAGAGAGTGTCAACTCCGATTAGAAGGGTAGGTAACCCAACTTTGAGGAAATTGACACTCAAGGAGCATTTTCAAGGTTTTTGTTAACCTTTGAAAATGAAATGGAATTATTATTTACTCCTTGAAAGAGTAAAATGTGCATAATGGTGGAAAATTGATTTTATCTTAAAATGGCACAAATTAGGAAAATCTTGAGAACTACCAAGTTGGGATTTTGGTATGTTCTTAGGAAATTTAAGGTAATCCGGGCCTTAAATTTAAAAGTGCTACTTTTGTGGAAAAATTGAAATTTGCCAATATTTGAGGAATACGCTTAATTTCAATTGGCATACATTAATCAAGGGAATTAGAAATGCCAATTTAGGCTTTGGTATTTTCTTGAAGCACTTTAGGGCAATCTAGGTGTAAGTTGTAAGTTTAGCTAAGATTTTAAGGATGCTTAGATAGTTAATCTAGGTATATTTTATTTATGCTAAATCTTGTCATGATTGTTTGCCCATCATATGCCATGACATCATAACTATTTTTGCATTCATATTTTATTATGAAAAATATAAAAAATACCATGTCATGTCATGCATACATCATGTAGTTATAGGAATATTTCTTTTGAAAGTCATTTTATTTTGATGTATGCCATAACATTATCATGCATTAGTTTAATTCCTTGTAATTAAGGACAAAAGACATTTAACAACAATTATTAACAAGTGACATCCTTGGTGGATGTCTAGTATATATCTAAAATGCCTAGATAGATATGCATGATCCCTAGAATAGGGCAAAACCAAAATCTTACATCTCACAAGGACTATAAGATGACTTGTATGTGTTTTAGTGCACATTAGATACAAGTGAGATGTTAGGAAGATGAACAAAACTCAAGATGTTGATTTAGTGCATTCTTTTGAGTTTTAGGTTCATCAAAACACATAGTTATGTGTTTTCCCATCATTGGGAAAGCTAATGTACAAGTCATGTGCATTAAGCCCAAGGAACATGGTGGGATATTGGTTTTGAAAATGTTTTCAAAATGATTTTGGAAAACATTGGTGAAGGCTATCTTTTGATAGTAATCACCATTGAATAGTTAGACACAAACTTGAAGAAAACAATACAGTTTTTGCAAGTTTTCAAGTTTGTGTCAATCTTTGAAAATATGATGTATTTTCATAGAAAACTATTTTTCCTTGATAGTATATACCCTAAACAAAGTCTACACAAAATTTCATGATTTTTGGATTTTTGTAGAATTTTCTAGGGGTTTCTGAAGTTGACTGAAATGGAATTTCAGCAACTATCAGAGCTCCGATCGATCCATGGATCGATTGGAGTGCCTGAATCGATCCGTGGATCGATTCAGAAGGCATTTCCCGCGAGCAGAAGCTCGCTGGATCGATTAGCCGATCGATCCAGGGTGTCTGAATCGATCAGTGGATCGATTCAGAGAGGTTCAATCGATTGGAACCCAACTCCAATCGATCCAAGTTGCTGATTTTGGCTGGGAAGGCCTGATTTCAGCATCTTTGAACCGATTTTAGTCTAGGTAACCATTCCAAACCCATAAAATACATTTGTATACATAAAAAGGGTGTTTTCATGTGAAAACAAGGATGGATTGGTTAAGGAAGGCTAAGCTGAAGTTTAGGTTGAGGTTTGTTTCAAATTTTGAATATTTGAACCTCAAAACTTCTAAAATTGGTTCTCCTAATGGTTTAGGGATTCCAAGTCATTGTTGGTGCAATGACAGAAGTTACCACCATGTCTTTAGGGGGAGGGACTCTTTAAAGACATGAAAATTATTTTTCATGAACCTTGGAAGGTGGTTAACCTTCTGTTGTGAACTTGCTCAAGGTTGAGCATTTAAACTTGAAATGGGGATAAATGGGGAGTGGATATCCTCATCATTTCAAGTGACAACTCAAGTGGTTGAAAATGCTCAAGGTTGGGTATTTGTCAACATTGAGGGAGAAGTTAAGGATAATGAAGGGTATGGGACCTTCAATATTGAGTTGATCACAATGAGTGAAATTGTGATCACGATGAGCAACTCTTCAGGGGGAGAGTCTTCAACAAATGGAGTTGTTGAAGTGTGCCCAAAATTGGAGCATAGGTTGATGTGTGTCCAAAGACGGGTTGATGTGTTTTATTAGTAGGGGGTTGATGTGTGCCAATAGGGGGAGAATGAAAGGAAGTAAGTTAGGTTTTCATTATTCATTACCTAGAGGGAGTTTGCCCTCTTAGGGGGAGAATGAAAAGCTTAATTTATGGGTTCATTACCTAGTGGCATGAAGAAGGAGGCTATAGGATTAGCCTAACTTACATGTGGGATTGTAAGTATTATTGTGGTATTGTCAAACATCAAAAAGGGGGAGATTGTTGGTGCAATATCCCTCAGGTCAAGGGTGACCTGGTTAACCAAGCTGAGTCTTGGTTAGGGTTTAGATGTTTGACAATAAGATATTGATTGAAGAAGAGTCAAGTAGGTCAAGGTTGACTGGATACTTGACTGGGAAGTCCTAACTGGAATGTCAGGCAGAAGGAAAGTCCTAGTGAGTGAAGCTAGGCAGAAGGAAATCCTGGTGAGTGAAGCCATGTGAAAGTCCTAGTGAGTGAAGCTAGGCAGAAGGAAATCCTGGTGAGTGAAGCCAGGTGAAAGTCCTAGTGAGTGAAGCTAGGCAGATGGAAAACCCTAGTGAGTGAAGCTAGGTGAAAGTCCTAGTGAGTGAAGCTAGGCAGATGGAAAACCCTAGTGAGTGAAGCTAGGTGAAAGTCCAGTGAGTGAAGCCGGGCAAGAGGAAATCCGGATGGATCAAGGATGATCGGACATCGGTGTTGGGAAGTCCAAGTAGGTCAAGGATTGATTGGATACTTGGCAAGGAAGGAAGTCCGGATGGGTCAAGGTTGACCGGACATCCGGTGGAAGTCCAAATAGGTCAATGGAGTGACCGGATACTTGCACGACGAGTAAAAGTCCAAGTGGGTCAAAGGATTGACCGGACACTTGGTGGGGAGTCCTGGCAGTCAAGGGAGTGACCAGATGCGAGGCATGATGTACCAACAGGTCAAGGTTGACCGGATGTTGGTTAGAGGTTTGGGACTTGGTTTTGGGCAAAATTGTCTGGATCGATCCGTGGATCGATTCAGCCGGGATCGATCGGTGGATCGATCCATTCTTCCATGGATCGAAGCACGGATCGATCCGTGGATCGATCGAGGTCCCGATCGATCGGCCGATCGATCGGGACGATGCTTCTGGAATAGCCGGATCGATCCGTGGATCGATCCGCGCGCTTCTGAGCACGAGGCGCTCCGGATCGATCCGTGGATCGATCCAGCCTCCCGATCGATCGGAACATTGAATCGATCGGGATCCGACCGCGTCGGGTTTAAAGCCGCAAGCGAGCGTGGTCTTCGGCATCTCTTTACGAGCTCTTCTCAGATTCATTCCAGCTCCTCCACGGCTCTCTACAAGCACGTGATCGCCAGTTCTTGAAGGTTCTTGGAGACTTTCCAAGTCAAGAGGCGGATCTATTGCAAGAGGAAGAAGTTAGGGTTAGGGTTTTTACTGCACATCTTGTAAGCTTTTGCTTAACTTGTATTTCCCTTTCTTCTTCTTGTATTGAGAGTGTTGTAGGGCTTCTCCGCCTTTGGTAGTTACCATAAAGGAGTGTTATTCATAGTGGAGGGTGTGTGCGTTGGTGTGGATCCTTGGATTAGTCACCTCTTGTGAGGTGGATACCAAGTAAAATCCTAGTGTTAGCGTTTTGTGTTTGTTTCTGTATTTTCCGCTGCACATCCAAGAAGAAACAAGCAACGCCAAGCAACGCCAAGCGACGAGCGAACGTGACGAGCTATTCACCCCCCCCTCTAGCTACTTTTGGTCCTAACACATCAGTCGACTGGTCCATACACCAGTCGACTGCTACAGTACGCTACAGTAACTGCTACAGTGCGCTATAGTGCCGCTACAGTAAAACCCTAAAACTAGGATTTTACTCCGAGTACAATCTCTCATGCACTCGTACCCTCACGACTCATTTGACTCTTCTTTGCAGCCTTGACCTCTTGCCTTCAAGCCTACTTCCTTTGGCTCTCGTCCCTCGGATGCATCCAAGCCCGCGGCTCGTCCCCAATGTCATCCTTCGCGTATGCCTCGAAGTCGCTTCCCTCGGCCCTTGTCTTTGCTGCCTTGTCTACGGTCCCTCGGATGCTCCATCCTTCACCGGACCCGAAGCCGTCAACCTAAGTCACATGTGTCACCTGCAGTCCTGCACAACTCAAGTACACATATCAAATAACAAGGGTAAACCTAACTTAAACACTTTGCCCAAACACCAAAACACATGGTCCCACGGACCATTGGGATTGCTCCAACACACTAGGATAATGAATAACATATGAATGGAAAATGATGGGAATTGTAGTTAAAAGTGAAGATATAATTAAGTGAGGGAACAAGAGAAAATCAAGTAGTTTTCTTCCTCTTGTTTACCTCTTGGTTAAGAAAAGGAGTAAGCAAAAGACAAGTTGTCTTTTCTATTTTTTTTCTCTATTTTCGTGGGGATTAAGAAAGTGAGGATGAGAAGAGTTAAGGGAGATGAATGAGGACATATTCTCATTAGAAAAGTATATACATGAATTAAGAAGAAAGGGAAGCAAAATTCATATTTGTTTCTTCCACCCACTTAGCATAAAAAGGAAAGAAAGAAAAGGATTTCATTTTCTTTCTTCTTCCTCACCATTGCCGAAACTAGAGCTCTTCTCCCTCATCACCACAAGCCGAGTTTAGGTCTTCTTCCTAAGAGAAAACTAAGATACAAGAAGGAGCCTTCAAGGTGTACCCTTCCAAGCAAGAGAAATCAAAAGGAGTGCTAAAAGAAGAAGCTCTCTTCTTCCTCTTCACCAAGGGTACCATTTCCTTAAGGATTAACAAGTGAACACTAGGTAAGCTTCCCCTCACCTGTGGTATAAATAGCTCATATGGTTTTCCATGAAGATAGATTGCTAAAAAAAAAACTAGGGTTGCTTTATGGAAATTTCGGCCAAGACAAAAGGAAGAGTCTAAGAAATTTTAAACTAGATATGCTTATTATTTTTCTTGTGACATGTATCTTATGTAGGAGGTTAATCTAATGTTTCCATGCTAGAATGATTAATTATAACTTAGATCCATGAACCTTAGACTCTCGGCCAAGCATAACAAGAGGACTAGGTAAGCTAAAGACTCAAACTAAACATGCTCCCTTGTTCTTGTGTTATGTACCCTATGAAAATGGTGTTGTTAACCTTTTTCTTTTACTTGTATGTTGATTGAAACTCCATTTTTATGCTCATGAATATTCGGCCATGGAAGAACTAAAGGCCTAGGAGAGCTTTAAACCTAAAAACTAAGCATGCTATGATTTTTCCTAAGACAAGATATGAAGCTAAAATGTTATGCCTTGATTGTATGTTGGTTTGAAATTCTATTTCATGCTTATGAAGATTCGGCCATGTTGTGATTTGAGGCCTAGGAAAGTTTAAACCAAGTCTAAGATGCTCATGACCTTCTTGATGAAATGATATGAAACTAGTTTGATGTTCTTAGGGTTGCTTGTTACATAGAAATTTAGTTACATGTAACTTTCGGCCACACTAAGTTTTTGGGCTAGGATGCTTAGATTTTAAACTAAGTTTACTCATGATGTTTCTTGTAATAAATTCTATGAAATGTAGTTGTGGTTTCCATGCTCTTATGCCACTAGAAACCTAGTTTTCATGCTCACATGTTTCGGCCACCATTGGTTTAAAGGCCTAGGGAAACTTAGAACCCAACTTAGATATGCTCATGATGTTTCTTGTGATAAATGCTATGAAATGTACTTGTGGTTTCCATGCTCTTATGCCCTAGAAACCTAGTTTCCATGCTCACATGTTTCGGCCACTATTGGTCTAAAGACCTATGAAAATGTAGAACCCAACTTAGATATGCTCGATCATGATGTTTCTTGTGACAAATGCTATGAAATGTAGTTGTGGTTTCCATGCTCTTATGCCCTAGAAACCTAGTTTTCATGCTCACATGTTTCGGCCACTATTGGTCTAAAGGCCTAGGGAAATTTAGAACCCAACTTAGATATGCTCATGATGTTTCTTGTGATAAATGCTATGAAATGTAGTTGTGTTTTCCATGCTCTTATGCCACTAGAAATCTAATTTCCATGCTTAATATGTTTCAGCCATCTTGAGTTAATGGGTTTAGGAAGTTTGGAACTTGAACTAAATGTGCTTATGATGTTCCTCATGAAAGGTGTAGGATATTGGCTTAAGGTTCAACACTTTCATGCTACATGTAACCTAGAATAAGGCTTGCTAGGTTTCGGCCATGATAAGGATAGAAGCTTATGGAACTTAGAACCCAAATTAAACATGCTCAAGTTGTTCCTTATGAAATATGATGTGATATGAATTTAGGGTTTTCATGTTTGCATGTCGCTTAGAACTTGATTGCTCTTCATGAAGGTTTCGGACATGAAAGAATTAGAAACCTAGGAGGGCTTAAAAATGGTTAACATGCTTATGATCTTTTCTATGATAGGATGTGAAGTTATCATGAGATTCTTATGTTTGTATGTTGTCTAGAGTTCATGTCCCTACTCTTGACTTTCGGCTATAAAAGGTTTAGTGACCTAGATGTGCCTCACATGCTATGCTATGAATTAAGAGATGTTATTTAAATGATTCCATGTATGATTATGTCTTTCTATGATGAGTGATATGTTCATTATGTATGCTTATGACCCATGCATGTGCTATGTGCCCAATTATGCATGCTTTATGATATGATAAATGACATGTCCATTATGTACGTTTATGATCCATGCATGTGCTGTGTGCCCAAATATGCATGCCTTATGATGTGATAAATGTCATGTTCATTATGTATGCTTATGATCCATGCATGTGCTGTGTGCCCAAATATGCATGTTTTATGATATGTTAAGAAATATGTTATGCATGAAATGATAAGAACTATGATATGTATGACATGCTACTTTACTTTATGTATGGCTTGTACCAAGGGTGGGCTCCATAAGCGCCCCGGGGTCGATGGACTAAGAAACGAGTCTCGTTAGGGATGAGCTCCTAAGTGTCCCTAGGTCGATGGACTAAGAAACGGACCTAGTATGTATGCCTTGTAGGGTTCAAGACTTGCTACCTTGGACCTACATAGGACGCCGCATTTATGTATGTGGTACAAGCCGGGGCCCTAATCATGTTGAGATTATGTTTAAGTATGTATATTATAAGTTTTCAAAAGACATGTTGCATATGTTTCATGATACATGTTTAGGAATTCACCTTGCATATACTTTATGATTATGCCATGATATTTATGATGATGTTATGCTATGTCAGGATTCATTTGATGTTCATGTTAGAATATGCTATGATACTTTATGATGATTATGTTATGATATGCCATGATATGCTGCTTGATATGATAAATTGTTTCCATGCATTTTGACTTGTGATTTGATATGCTATACGGTTTTTGTGAGTAGGAAAGAAACTTACTGAGTCATGAGTACTCACAGCTTACTTTCTTGTACCACAGATAAAGGCAAGGAATGGATGCACTAGGGGAGCAGCAGGAGGGGCTAGCAGGATGTGTGTGGTAGTGGCTTGGCTAAAGGGAAAGACCTGCTTTTGTTAATAAAGAAATATGCCATGTTTATGTTATTTCATTTTGACTCCATGACATTAATTATGTGTTTGGGTATTATGACTCAAAAATCATGTTAAGTATGCTATGTGGTTTTATATGTCCATAGTGATTTTAAAGTAAAAACTTTTAATTTCTCTAAGTAAGACTTCCGCTGTGTTAAGTAAGTATGTATGTGTCCAAGTGATCCTGTCCGAATCGCTGAACCAAAGGACGCTGGGCACGTGGCGCGCTCCTAGTCGATGGCGTGGGCTTCCGTCTGGTCGCACGAACCTCCGGCGATCCTGCACAGAAGTCGGGCCGGGAAGGGGTTCCCGGCGGCGACCCTCCGACGCTCAAGTCAGGTAAGCAAGTGGAAAAAGTGGCTTTTAAGCTCCTAGAACGCGTACCTCCGGCGAAATAAGAGACTCTTTATATAGAGCGGTGAAAGAACTAATGCACGCCCACCGAGGTGCATACGTGTCTGCAGCCCATACCCCGGTATGCACCTGTCAGAGAGCTTACCTGACGTCATACTGCAACAGTCTCATTGCGCCTTCGATGGGACAACAGGACACCCCGTTGTCAGACAAGGAGTATGGCCTAGCCATATGACTTGACGGCTGTCAGAAGATGTTCCCCCTTCTTTACTGCTCATAATCCGGGGCGTCTGACCGGCTGGACAGGGAGTCCGTCCGGCCGGCCCCTCCTCCTTTTATGCGCTGGCCGGACGACACTCACCTCGCGTCCGGCCTGCCGTTGACATTGGTGTGCTGGGGAAATTTCCAGTAGGCGCTAAGTAGAGACTGTTAGCAGTGTCATTTTCTCCTGGTTCTTCCGCTTGGCTCTTAACTACTGTTTCGACATAGCGTCGGAACCCCGACCCGGTCGGGGCGCCTTTTACTACCGAATGTCCCTTGGTCGGCCGATCGGTTTTATCCATTTCTTCCAAGTCCGGTCGGCTCACCCTTCTCCGGCGGGCTACTTGGCCATTTGACCTCCACGTGGCGTTGACCCCTCGTTAGGGGGTCCCGGGCTCTTACCACCGGATCACTTGCCTTCCCCTCGAGTCTAGTCGAAGGAGGCGAAGTCCGACTGACTGGACTGCCGATCTGACTGAGCAATGATCGCTGCATTGGGCCGCTCGGCCAGGCAGAAGGATGCTCGTCCGTTCGGCGGCATCTTGTCCGTGCCTTGTGTTTCCTTGGAATTCATGTCCGATGCTCTCCCCTACTATCCATCACGTGCGCTGCGCACGGTAAGGGGAGCTCATTAAATGCGGCCAGTATCCTGCTGACACGTGGCGATCGTGCGTTTGTCAGCGTATGACGGTGGCGTCACTTCCGATGGGACAGCCGCCGTTTGAAATGGACGGCTAGATGACACCCTCGATATCGGCGACCTGGATCGGACGGCGGAGGTTGCTCCCGGGCGGCGTTATAAAGCCCGCGACTTCGTTTTCGTCGCCTTGTTACTTCGTCCTCCTCCGACATCCTTCTGCTCGTTTTCTTCTCCGGCTATCTTGCGTTTCGGCTTTTCGGTGACCCTACAGCGTCTTCAGACCGTCTTCCTTGCTCGTAAGACCTTTTTCCTCGCTCCCAACGTTTTCTTCTTTCTGTTAATCGTCTCCTTCAGTCGGTTTCCATCCATTCCTCGCTTGAACCTTCCCCTTTTGTCCCGCCTTCTTGTCTTTCGATCATGACCAGTACTTCGCAATCGACCGGCAGTGCTCCGGGTCTTTGGTATTCGGCCATGGAAAGCCGGTTCGACGAGGAAGACGCCTTGCGCCTTACTCGAACCTATGACCTGCCGACCGACCACCAAATAGTGTTAGCCACACCGGCCGATCGGCCTCATGAACCGCCGTCCGGCACAGTTCTTTTCTTCCGAGACCAATTTCTGGCCGGACTGCGTTTTCCACCCCACCAATTTTTCATACAAGTTTGCAATTATTTTCGTATTCCGCTCGGCCAGGTAGTTCCCAACTCTATTAGGCTCCTGAGCGGAGTGATAGTTTTGTTCAAACTGAACGGCATCCCCTTAGACCCAAAAATTTTCCACTACTTCTTTTATCCCAAGCAAGTCGAGTGGGGCACCTTTGTTTTCCAGTCTAGGATAGGCTTTGTCCTTTTTGATAATATGCCGAGCTCCAACAAACATTGGAAGGAGCATTTCTTCTATATACGTTTTCCCGAGCGGCCAACTTTTCGTACCAAGTGGCAGACGGCGATGCCGGCGCAACCGGAGCTCGGCAAATTTAGAGGTGACGCGGCCTACCTTCAGGCAGCCGAACGGCTAGTTGGTCAGCGCTATCATATTGACAAGCTGCTCCTTCCGGGAGTAATGCACATATTCGGCTTGCCTTCTACCCAAGCCGATCTGCCCTGCAGCATGAGTAAGTTCCCTTATCCTCCCATTTATTTTGTTCTAACTGATTTATTTCTTGCTTCTGCAGCTGAAGTCATGTGGCGTGCTAAGGCGACCGAGAAGCTCAAATTGAAAGCCGCTCAGATCGAGGCGGTGAAGAACAAAGAGGTCGCCGAGCAGGGCTTGGCTCCAGCTGATCCGGCCGGCGAAGAAGGTGAGGGGACACCGACTGTCCCCGAAGCCTTAGACGCCCCTGCCTCTCAAGACGAGGCCGTGGGCGACATAGAACCCTCGGCTCAAGCCGAGGTAGAGGGCCGTTCGGCCGATGATGCTCCGCTACTTACACGGAAGCGGCGACGACCGGAATCCGCCTCTACCTCAACTCCACCTGATGATCCACAGCTCGAGCTGGGCGCGGATGCTCCGGTGCTGTCCGGGACGGTTTCCTTAGAGAGTACACCGACCCCACATGACTCTCCGAGGGCCAGCTTTGAGGCGCCGCCGTCGAGCCCTTCCAGGACTTTGCGCCGTATCAGGCGTTTGGACGAGCTTCCCTCCTCGTCCACCGGTGGGCCGTCCGGCAAGGCCGTCGCTTCTCAGAGCGAGCTGAGCGGCCAGAATTTAATTAAAACCGTTCTGCGCCTTCCTTCGGAGGCGTACATGGCTGCTGCTGATCGGCCAATGGTCCCTGAGCAGCAGATCACCTTGACGGGCCCTCTTGCCCAAGCTTGGGTGGACGCTCGACGTCGAATAGCCAAGATGACTCCCGGGCAGCTCGGCGACAGCAACCTACAACAGGCCACCGGGGTATGCTCTGTTTCTTTGTTTGCGTATTTGAATTATGTTTTTAACCTGTCCACATTTGCTAGCAGAACTGGGTGGAGCAGATCGCCATTAGCGATCGATTGGCCGAGCTGGAGGACGAGTTGAAAAAACAAAAAGCTGCGGGGGGTACCGGGCAGTCGACGGCCGCTCTGGAGAAGGCCAAAAAACTACTGGACGCCGAACGGAAAAGGGCTTCCGATCTGGCGAGCAAGGTCGTTCGGCTTGAGGCGATGATCAAGCAACGAGATAAGGAGATCAAGACGGCGACCACTCGGAAGCAACAGGCCATCGATGACATGGACCGGATGAAGGTGGAGATCAGAGGGCTGGAGCAACGCATTAAGGATCTGGATGCTCTGCTGGCCACCAAGAAGGAGAGCCGCTCGGCCGATCTCCAAAGGTTTGATGGAGAGTTGAAAGATCTCCAAGCTGCCAGCGACGTTGCCCATGCTGCGCTCAAAGAATATCAAGAGGGGGAGTCGGCCCGTTCGGACGAAGTGAGGAAGGCGTATCTCCGCTTGGAAGATTTCGGAGAGAAGTTTACTGACAAGATATCCCTCACTTTCGAAGAAGCGATCAAGGCGGCGGTAGATTACCTGAAGACCAAGGGCCACCTGCCCGCCGAGCTGGCCATCCCCCCCGAGGACCTCGCGACCGTGATGGGCGCCATCCCAGACACTCTTTTTGACTTTGACGCGTGATAAGAGTTTTTTTTGAACTTTTTTGTATTCCAGCCGTTCGGCCCAACTTATTGTTGTAGTAACTTTTTTGGTTCACCCAGTGCAAAATAGATAATCTTTTCTGTTCCTTCAACTTCTGTTTTGGCAAGAAATTTCTTTCGTCACATTTTTAAGTGTTCTTTATAACTCCTCCGCTCGGCTTTATGCTATAACGTGAACTCAAGCCGTTTGCCTTCAATAACATCTTTCGCCATGCAACTAGGTAGCCGCCCGGCACGCGAACGTCATTCGTTCACTTGCTCACATTTTTAATTCTAATTAACCATCTCTAGCTTTGCGCCTTACCTCAAAGGGGTTTGCGCTAGATTCTTGCAATGCGAGCCGCTCGGACGTTTATAGACGTCGGCTCGTCTCTCGATATTTAACGTCGGAGCTCGACGGTCTTCCGCTCGGACGTTTATAGACGCCGGCTCGTCTCTCGATATTTAACGTCGGAGCTCGACGGTCTTCCGCTCGGACGTTTATAGACGCCGGCTCGTCTCTCGATATTTAACATCGGAGCTCGACGGTCTTCCGCTCGGACGTTTATAGACGCCGGCTCGTCTCTCGATATTTAACGTCGGAGCTCGACGGTCTTCCGCTCGGACGTTTATAGACGCCGGCTCGTCTCTCGATATTTAACGTCGGAGCTCGACGGTCTTCCGCTCGGACGTTTATAGACGCCGGCTCGTCTCTCGACATTTAACGTCGGAGCTCGACGATCTTCCGCTCGGACGTTTATAGACGCCGGCTCGTCTCTCGATATTTAACGTCGGAGCTCGACGACCTTTAAGGCTAATTTGGACAATGTTTACCTGGCCGAACTGCGCAAGGTCTTCGGCATCGAGCCTTTGGCTCGGATAATATACCTCCGTCCGAACGATCCGGGGCCTTCGATATCGAGCGTGCGGCTCATACAATATACCTCCGGCCGAACGGTCCAGGGCCTTCCATATCGAGCATACGGCTTGTACAATATACCTCCGGCCGAACGGTCCGGAGCCTTCCATATCGAGCATGCAGCTTGTACAATATACCTCCGGCCGAACGGTCCGGGGCCTTCCCATCGAGCCTTGGGCTCGGTTAATATACTCCCGACCGAGCGGCACGGGGTCTTCCCATCGAGCCTTGGGCTCAGATAATACACTCCCTGCCGAGCGGCACGGGACTTCCCATCGAGCCTTGGGCTCGGATAATACACTCCCGGCCGAGCGGCACGGGGTCTTCCCATCGAGCCTTGGGCTTGGTTAATATACTCCCAGTCGAGCGGCACGGGGCTTCCCATCGAGCCTTGGGCTCGGTTAATACGCTCCCGGCCGAGCGGCACGGGGCTCGGTTAATACGCTCCCGGCCGAGCGGCACGGGGTCTTCCCATCGAGCCTTGGGCTCGGTTAATATACTCCCGGCCGAGCGGCACGGGGCTTCCCATCGAGCCTTGGGCTCGGTTAATATACTCCCGGCCGAGCGGCACGGGGCTTCCCATCGAGCCTTGGGCTCGGTTAATACGCTCCCGGCCGAGCGGCACGGGGTCTTCCCATCGAGCCTTAGGCTCGGTTAATATACTCCCGGCCGAGCGGCACGGGGCTTCCCATCGAGCCTTGGGCTCGGTTAATACGCTCCCGACCGAGCGACACGGGGCTTCCCATCGAGCCTTGGGCTCGGTTAATATACTCCCGACCGAGCGGCACGAGAGCTCTCATTCGAGAAACTATACTAACAGAAAGAGAAGATAACTGAAGAACTGACCTGTCAACCAGCGGGGGATCTGACCCCATTTCTCGACTCCCGAATACCCGTGGAGTGAGGAAAAGACGATATACTCGTCGAAACTCATCAAGGCCTTTAGGATGACGGAAATTTCCGGGTCGTCCGTCTCCACGTTCCAGACCAGGTGCGTTCTAGCCATGGGGGGATGACTCTGTTCGGGGTACCTTGCTTTTCCGGGTGTTATGGACAAGTGCCTCGTCGGATGAAGACCCCCTCGTCGGACTGGTATCGGGGCAGGCATTGCTCCCACTTGAGTGCCGGTCGGACCCTTGTTTTGCCCCCATTTCGAAAAGATGATCCGGTCGGTCCTCCTGGACCGCTCGGCTACCCGAAGCAGACGTTGCCTGCTGTGCTATCCGCTCAGCTTGAGCCTTTTGTTTCTGTTGCTCCACGAACTTAGCTGCCCTTGACTCGATCAGAGCGTCGAACTCCTCTGTAGAGAGCATCACCGAGTGTGGTCGTCCAGTTTCGTCCATCGCTTCCGATCGGATGCAGGAGCGTTCCCACAGACGACGCCAAATTGATCCTATCCGAATCGCTGAACCAAAGGACGCTGGGCACGTGGCGCGCTCCTAGTCGATGGCATGGGCCTCCGTCTGGTTGCACGAACCTCCGGCGATCCTGCACAGAAGTCGGGTCGGGAAGGGGTTCCCGGCGGCGACCCTCCTACGCTCAAGTCAGGTAAGCAAGTGGAAAAAGTGGCTTTTAAGCTCCTAGAACGCGTACCTCCGGCGAAATAAGAGGCTCTTTATATAGAGCGGTGAAAGAACTAATGCACGGCCACCGAGGTGCATACGTGTCTGCAGCCCATACCCCGGTATGCACCTGTCAGAGAGCTTACCTGACGTCATACTGCAACAGTCCCATTGCGCCTTCGATGGGACAACAGGACACCCCGTTGTCAGACAAGGAGTATGGCCTAGCCATATGACTTGACGGCTGTCAGAAGATGTTCCCCCTTCTTTACTGCTCATAATCCGGGGCGTCCGACCGGCTGGACAGGGAGTCTGTCCGGCCGACCCCTCCTCCTTTTATGCGCTGGCCGGACGACACTCACCTCGCATCCGGCCTGCCGTTGACATTGGTGTGCTGGGGAAATTTCCAGTAGGCGCTAAGTAGAGACTGTTAGCAGTGTCATTTTCTCCTGGTTCTTCCGCTTGGCTCTTAACTACTGTTTCGACAGAGCGTCGGAACCCCGACCCGGTCGAGGCGCCTTTTACTACCGAATGTCCCTTGGTCGGCCGATCGGTTTTATCCATTTCTTCCAAGTCTAGTCGGCTCACCCTTCTCCGGCGGGCTACTTGGCCATTTGACCTCCACGTGGCGTTGACCCCTCGTTAGGGGGTCCCAGGCTCTTACCACCGGATCACCAAATAACCCCCGTCGCCTTAGCAGGAGGCACGGGGCGTTACAGAGTGTGCGGCCGGATAGGAGAACTGAGCGATCAGAGTGAATGCAAAGGCCGATTGAGCGAATTGAGCGACTGGACGAGCATGCAACCAACCAAACGAAAATGCCGACCGTATTAGTGGTCGAGCGAATGCATAGGATGACCGAGCGAATTGAGCTACCAGACGGGTGTGCAATCGATCGGACAAAAATGCCGACCGAGTTAGCGGTCGAGCGAATGTAAAGGCCGACCGAGAAAATGTAGAATTCGAGTGGGTGGATAGATTAAGGTTTGTGAGGGTCGCAGTTTCCTTCAAACAGATTCGCCCCACCTCCTCGTTTCCCCCGTGCCCACTTATCTCCGACGCCGCACACGGAGGTCGTCAATTAAGCCATGAAGGACATCGAAGAGGCAGTGGCCGAAGGTGGTATCGGCCGTGCAATGCCGATGAGCGTGTGGCGGTTGAACGCCACCATATTGTTCCATCAAAAGCGTAGGCTGTCAGAGGAGTCCGTCACCGGGTAGTCGTGCTCCAGTATGATGCCGTACATGAAGCAGCGCGCGTTGTAGTCCATCATCTTGAGCATGTACTATGTATGAACATTTAGTTTTATTAAAATTTTAATTCGATTTCATTAGTCAATATTAAATTACTTTTCAATTAATTCGATTAATTTATGAATCAAATTAACCGAATGCTTACTCTTAGCACCAACATTATAGTATTGATGGAGATGGAGGAGGAAGAGGTGCTATCTTTTATTATTGTTGCTGCTGCTACCGGCCTGCCGCCACCGTTGCTTTAGTCTTTTTAATTAAGAGGAGTTTCTCATTCCTTTCCACATTCTGTTCTGCAGCTCCGCCGAGGGCGAAGGCGGCAGGATCGTTCTGATTTGGTTGGGGAAAGCGGTCTGTGCTACCATGAAGTAGCACCATGGCGGAGGAATTGGTGTACTACTGCCGTTTAAAAAAAAGATCTGTAAAGTAGTTCAATATACTGATCGACTCATTCACTCGGTACCGAAAAACTGCACTAACAAATTACTTATTGAGACCGTAATCCATATACTCTACAATAGATAATCAAGCACGCGCGGATGATGATCAATAATATAAAGAATAATACAAAAATAAAAATTGCGGGATATACAGAGAAAGTACACTGAGTGAAACAATGATCGTCAAATTTGCCTCACAATTCAAGTGTCAGTGTGTCACTAATGCTTATTCTCGTGTGTTCGAGTTAGACCACATTGTGGAAGCCCATTTTGGCACCTACCTTACTGAGTAGGCCAGACGCACCTCCATTTCAACCTGCTATACATGGGTAACTCATTTCTATGACATCATTTTTGAGAAATCAATTAAATAAAATCAATTAATAATTTGAAGATAGGCAACGCTTATCCCTTTAGCTCAATTCTCCGCCACCACAACGGAGGAAGTATTCAGATTGAGTTCTCTCTCAACTCATCCAAACTGATGGGGGGCAGAATCTATAGATTATTATTATTTTTAATATTTTTAATCTTTTTGAGTATTTAAGGTATTTTAATAATTTCTATTTTTTAAATTTTTTTAACTGTTTAGGAATTTTAAATTACGAGTATGCTATGAAATTTTTTTACTTTCATTCAACAATTTTAACCTTTAGTACGAATTAAAAATTATTGTCTATATATATAAACATCTATTTAACTATAAGGGGATTCTTCTATTATTAAATAAAGATTTTTTTTAAAAAGAAATACACTAGTTATCTCTTTTTTACCTTATCCTAAAACCTACCATCTTGTCAGTTCTTAAAATAATCTTTATCATATCCGACGTTAATTAACACTGACTGGATCCACATAATAATATTATTATTATTATTATTATTTTTAATAATTTTCATCTTTTAGATATTTTTAATATTTTTGATAATTTCTATTTTTTTAGATTTCTAATCTATTTAGGAAATTTATGATGGTAAATTTGTTAGAAAATTTTTTGTCACTTTGTTAGATTTCTGATGCACAAATTAATTGACTCGCTTGACCTGTGATTTGAACGACTAGCTCATCTCGTTCATTCCATCAAAAAATATATATATATATATATAATCCACATTTCTTTTAAATTTTATATAAAAAAACTTATTTACACTATGGAAGAACTAGTAAATTAATTATCTGGAATTTGTAGTTTATTCTCGCAGGAATTAGTTAACCATCACGCGGTATTATTATGGAAATAAACAATTATAGAAAATATTTACATCGGATCCGTGGCGCAATGGTAGCGCGTCTGACTCCAGATCAGAAGGTTGCGTGTTCGATTCACGTCGGGTTCATATATAAATGTGAGATTCAATTAAATTTTCGATATTTTATAACTGAGCTTAGTTCTTAAACCATTACGAAGGCATATTCCATATTCTCTAGTTGGGCCGTCGGGGAACGGCCCAGTCTAACTTCCAATGGCTTGGTATTGTAGATGAGTCTTATCCAACTGCTTCGTATCTTTGATTTCATCAGGTATAAAATGTATAAATCATAAAAATAATATTATATTTTATTTAAATTCGTCGGGTTTTATAAAATATATATTTTATTTTATAATTTAATGTAGTTTTAAGCCAATTAATTACTTCGATTAAAATGACTAGATAAATCAAAATATTTAAATCTAAACTCTCTTCCGAAAAAATCTAAAACTATCTCCTATAAATTTTCCATAGGTTCAAGAGATACAGTGGAGAGTTGAAAGATAAGTATGAGAAGATGAACTAGTCAGGAAAGTCCACATCGTAGCCTGGCTGCACCATCGGTGGCGACTCATCACCGTCGTCGCCAGAACTATTTTGAACACTATAGTACCACATTATCAGTTCATCTATCATTGTCCAATCAACTTCCGACGCCATCACATCCATGTTGTCATTGACTCCCTCCTCGTTCCCTGTGCCGACTTGTCTCCGGTGCCACTGCTCCGGTCGTCGACAAACTCGCACTCCCTCTTATCCTTAGTGATGGTGCTAGTGGAAGGATCCCCTTCTTCGCCTCGTTTCCCCCATGCCCACTTATCTCTGACGTCGCACGTGGAGGTTATCGATTAAGCCATAAAGGACATCGAAGAGGCGGTGGCTGAAGGCGGTATTAGCCGTGCAACGGCAACGGGCACGTGGCGGTTGAACACCACCATATTGTTCCATAAAAAACGTAAGCTGTCGGAGTAGCCCGTTGTTGGATATATGTGAATGAAGAAGAGCTAAAAGAGACATGAAGCTCCATTGTGAATGGGACTTTAGTCCTACATTGGAAGTTTCAAGGCATATTAGTTAGTTTATATTGATTCACATGCATTGATAATGTGAATAAATGCATGGGGAGAAACTCTCTTTCACGCGTGGGTGCGTAGGGGGTGCAAATCTAGGACATGGATTGCACTGAACCATGTTGACTCAGCAAGTAATGATCATTAGACGATCATTAACGATGCTCATTGGTTTGAACTCCTATATAAGGAGGCTGTGACCATAAGCAAAAGGTTACATACTAAAAAAAACTGAAGCTCTCCACCTACGTTCCCCTTCTCCTTTGTCATGCATCTCTTGCTCGGCAGAGAACCCGTGATAGCAGTCGGGTACGACCGCTTGCCCGTCTGGTCGCATTGCCCGGTTGGCCTCTCTGATCACTCGGTCGACCTCTTTGTCCGTACGGCCGCACGCTCGATCGACCTCAGCTCGCTCGCTATCTCGCTCTGTTAGAATTTGAGGGATGTCCTAAGGCAATCGCCTTACATTTTTTTTCTATTTATTTGATAAGTATAGATTTACTATTTGAGTGCATATTATATATTTGATTGTTTTAAACACATTTATTGAATGCCCGTAGTATAATTCATAGGACGAGAGAATTTGTGATTGGATCGTAACTAGTGATTATCTCTACATGTGCAATTATAAATATATTGAAATTTCCCTAGTCGTCGAATTGATGTATTTGGACACCATCAATTCTGTAAGACTAGCAAGGGTTATACTGCTTGGTTCGGTCAAGCAGTTGTTTATTACTGGCTGGAGACATTGGGATGTCGACAGTTAAACGTGGATACTAGTTATAGTAACTAGTTCATTGGAATAACTCGCTGTAAGACTTCATATGGTTCTCTGCATATATATAGATATATCTGTGAAGTTTTTACTGCAGAACGAGTGCAAATTTCTTTCGACTTGAGGTATACAAGTCATCTTAGTCATGGAGACTTATACTTTGACATCTTAAGTAAACATCTCATTAAGATATGGATCCGGGATGATTAAGTATAAGTTGAAGTGTCGAATGTGTTTGGATAGCCCACAGAGGATTCATCGCTCCTTGCGAGGAGACATATATCCTATGGTCACTCGTTAGGATTATTACTCAAAGTCTTTGGTTAAAGCATCATATGTTAAGAGTGCGAGACTCTTGTACACATGTATGAATAATTTGAATCCGCAGAACGAGAAAGTATTACTTGGACTAGGTGTGACGTAGTCAGCCTAGTGGGGACAAAACACATAGACTATGTTTTGAACTAAGAGGGTATAATACTCGTGTACGGGCACGACCTACGCGCGCCGAATGCCGGACTAATTGGGGCAAAAATTTTCCAAGTGGAATAACTAACATTTTGTCATGTAAACATTTTTGCTGCTTGTGTAAATGATGGACTTTCACAACTCGACAAGTAATAATCATTAGACGATCATTAAGGTTGCCCATTGGTCTGAGCTCCTATATAAGGAGGTTGTGACCACAGGCAAAAGGTTACACACTCAAAAAAGTTGAAACTCTCCACCTACGTTCCCCTTCTCCTTTGTCGTGCATCTCTTGCTCGGTAGAGAGCTTGTGATAATAGTTGAGTACGACCGCTTGCTCGCCCGGTTGCATTGCTATTTGATAAGTATAGATTCACTATTTGAGTGCATATTATATGTTTGATTGTTTTAAACTCATTTACTGAATGCCCGTAATATAATTCATAGCATGAAAGAATTTATGATTGGATCGCAACTAGTGATTATCTCTACATGTCCAATTATGAATATATTGAAATTTCCCTAGTCGTCGAATTGATGTATTCGAACACCATCAATTCTGTAATACTAGCAAGGATTATACTTCTTGATTCGGCCAAGCAGCTATTTTCTCACTGCTGGAGATATTGGGATGTAGTGAGTTAAACGTGGATGCTGGTTATGATAACTAGTTCATTGGAGTGACTCGCTGTAAGATTTCATATAGTTCTCTGCATATATATAGACATGTCAGTGAAGTTTTTACTGCAGCATGAGTGCAAGTTTCCTTCAACTTGAGGTATGCAAGTCATCTTGGTCATGGAGACTTATATTTTGACATCTTAAGCAGACATCTCATTGATGTATGAACCCAGGATGATTGGGTATAAGTTGAAGTGCCCGAAGGTTTTTGAATAGCCCACAGAGGATTCACCGCTCCTTGCGGGGAGATGTATACTTTATGGACACTCGTTAGGATTATTACTCAAAGTCTTTAGCTAAAGCTTCACATGTTTAGAGTGCAAGACTCTTGTACACATGTATGAGTAATTTGAATTCGCAAAACAAGGAAGTATTACTTGGGTTAGGTGTGATGTAGTCAGCCTAGTGAGGACAAAACACATAGATTATGTCCTGAATCAAGTGAGTGTAAGATGAGTGAAAGAAATAAGACACGACTCACTGTAGCTACTGAATGATTTATAATTAATTCTAAGATTAACTATGATTTCCCGACTAATCACTACAAAAAATAAAGGCTTCTGGGACAAATTTTAGGACGAATTTGAAAAAAAAATTCGTTGCAAAATATTTAGGGACAAAATTTGGGACGAAAATATTTTCGTCCCAAAATTATTGATGCCAACTTTTGGAACAAATATTTGTTCGTTGGAAATTTGGCAACGAATTTGGGGACAAAATTGGCGATGAATAATATTTTCGTCCCCAAATTCGTTGCCAATTTTGCAACAAAAAACTCTATTTGTCCCAAAATACTATACAATTTTGCAACGAAAATTTATTTTGTTGCAAACTTAGCAACGAATTTGGGGACGAATTCGGAGATGAATTTAATTCTGTTCTGTCCCAAATTTGGCAACAAATTATATTTTCGTTGCCAAATTTGTTGCTAATTTTCATGACACATTGCAACGAATATTATTTTTGTTGCAAAATTTACAACGAATTTGGCAACGAAAATACTAATTTCATTTAAAAAATAAATATTCATTCCAAATTTCGTCCCAAATACTGGAACAAATCCGCAGTTTCGTCCCAAATTCTGGGACGAATCCGCATATTCGTCCCAGAATCTGGGACGAAATTTGGAACAAAAATATTTTTATTGCAAAACTATCAATGGATAAGTTTGGAACAAATTATTTTCGTTGCCAAATTCGTTCCTAAATTAAAAAAAAAATCCAGCAACTATACATTTCTACAATAAATTCAAATAAAATATATATAACAAATTCAAATAACAAAATATAGACTTTCAACACATCCTAATTAACAATATCACAAATAACACAATATATACATTCAACACATCCTATTTCAGATACATATATTAATAATTGAAATCAAATCACAATACAACAAATTCAAAGTTCTCAACATCTTCTTCAAACGACTCCAAAATATTATACAAGTTCAACACTCAAATATTTATAAAGTCTAATAATCCAAGAAGTTAAACAAGGAGTTAAATTTAAAAAAAAACTAAGATACATCAACTCATCTTCTTTCTCCACAAAAGCTTTCATCCCCATCAACTCTTCTCTTCCTGCATACAAACAAACGAATAAACCAGATCATGTGTAACCAGAAAGATAATAACTTAAATTCTAACAATCTCACAATTCTAACAGTTTCATTTGTATCAAATTGTTATGATATACCATATTTCATCTTATCAAACAAGTTTTACAAATATTATATTTCATCAAACATAGAGAGAATGAGATGTATTCTTAAAATCCCTATAATATGAAAATGTCTGAAATGAAAAAAACACAAACTAATATATGAGCAATTAGTTGATACTAGTCTTTAAGTACTCATAGTTACTTGGTTATTAGGCAAACTCTAATCATAATTTGGAATTTGAAGTAATAATGCAATAATATCAAATTTCAACAAATATATAAAAAGATACCTTTATTTAACTTTTCAAATATAACTAATTTAAAAATATATAAATATAATTAAAAGTCTAACATGTTCAACTACGAGTGTGTTATTTAATACTTACTTTTTTCTCCGATACATATTTCGCCTCACCAATCCTGTTAAAAACAAATTAACAATATTAAATAAATTAAAAATTAGAAAAGTTAACATGGCATGGTTTAATGTATAAAACACTAATTATGAGACAAATAATCATCATACATAATTAAAATCATGAAATAGCATCACCAGCATCATCGTTATCATCATCATCGTCACGCGGAGGAATCTGACTTAGAGCGGAACTAAAAATTCCAATATAAGATAAAGTAAATTGCAAATTTGATTCATAAAAAGGAACTTTCAAAAACTTACCATTTTTCTTCAAATAGCTTGTAGAACAAGAGGGGAAAAAATATTAGATGTCACCTCTAATGACCTGTAGGAATAAATACAATGTATTAACTGATAAAATAAATAAAATTATAACTGAGACAGTATATAAAAAGTGAGATATAAGTTTGGTAAGTTTGCATATTAAAGATAGGCTAGAATACCACGGGGAAGATCTACAAAAATGCTTTATGATACGAGTGTCTCCAACTACACCGAGCGAGACCTGCACAAACAAAATTACAAATTTAGTCAATACCTTAACATAATAAATCATTTGTACTTTTTTCACTAGCATTTTAGTCTCTCTAAACTTTGTTCTTTTAATAGCTATAAATGTTATTTTTTTGGCCATGAATGATGATCAATTTCAGTAGACGACTCTTGTTGATAAGCCGAACCCACAAAATCAAGCCAACTATCATTCTACTTAGGAGATAAGATGAGAAATCAGAGGCGTAATTTGATGGAAAGCACAAATTCAATGCATGAATAAATTACTGAGACTTAGCAAGTCCAAATTCTTACCGTTCAAAGAAATAACATAAAATGTTGACCTAAAATGAGTTGATTGAATCAAGGTTACAAAATCAATCATCATTGTAACTGGATAAGCATACAAACAGCGGATAAGTACTGTATCGGAATTTAAACCACCGGAGCAGCCCCGTCCAGGAGCAGCCACACGCTGCCAGGTGCGGCCACGAGCGGCCAAGCACGACGACGGCGGCCAGGCGCATCCAGTTGAGGACACGCCTGGCCAGGCACGACGACGGCGGCTAGGTGAGCAGCCCCGTCCAGGAGCAGCCACACGCTGCCAGGTGCGGCCACGAGCGGCCAAGCACGACGAAGGCGGCCAGGAGCGTCCAGTCGAGGACACGCCTGGCCAGGCACGACGACGGCGGCCAGGTGAGCAGCCCCGTCCAGGAGCAGCCACACGCTGCTAGGTGCGGCCACGAGCGGCCAAGCACGACGACGGCGGCCAGGCGCGTCCAGGCGAGGACACGCCTGGCCAGGCACGACGACGGCGGCCAGGTGAGGACACGCCTGGCCAGGCACGACGACGGCGGCCAGGTGAGGCCACGCGCGGCCAGGCGCGCCCACGCGCGGCAAGGAGCGCCCAAGCGCTGCCACGCACGGCCAAGCGTGGCCGGCACGGCGCCGCGCACAGATGAGAGGGGAGATGGGAGAGGGGAGAGGGATTACCTGCGCCGCTGCAGGAGAAGGATTCCGCCACCGCTGGAGAAGGATTCAGCCGCCGCTGCGAGAAGGAGATCGGGTAAAGAGAATATGTGGGATTAAGGGATATAGGGTTTTTTAGAAACAAAAATAGTTTGTTGCCATTTTTGTCCCTACTTTTGGGACGAATTCCTGGATTCGTCCCAAATTTTGGGACGAATCCAGGATTCGTCCCAGATTTAAGAAAATTAAAAAAATAAAAAAAAATTAATCGGATGACTAAATATGGACCTAGAGATGTCGGAATTTCACGAAACAAGTTTCTATGGATTCCTAATTTTTTCCTAATCTCAAAAATATCCTTATCCATAATTTTAACATATTATATTGACTGTGGTGAATTTTTTATTAAGAATTAGGTCATATTCGTGTTAAAAAATCACCACACTCAATATATTAGGTTAAAATTTAGAATTAGTATATTTTTATGATCAGGAGAAAATTATGAATGCATAGAAACTTGTTTCATTAAATTCCGAGATCTCTAGGTCCATATTTAGGCCTTCGGAATGATATTTATTTTATTTTTTATTTTTAAATCTGGGACGAATCCTGGATTCGTCCCAGATTTTGGGACGAATTCCTGGATTCGTCCCAGATTTGGGGACGAATTCCAGGATTCGTCCCAAATTTTGGGACGAATCCAGGATTCGTCCCAGATTTAAGAAAATTAAAAAAGAAAAGAAAAATTAATCGGAGACACTAAATATGGACCTAGAGATGTCGGAATTTCATGAAACAAGTTTCTATGGATTCCTAATTTTTTCCTAATCTCAAAAATATCCTTATCCATAATTTTAACATATTATATTGACTGTGGTGAATTTTTTATTAATCATTAGGTCATATTCGTGTTAAAAAATCACCACACTCAATATATTAGGTTAAAATTCAGGATTAGGATATTTTTATGATCAGGAGAAAATTATGAATACATAGAAACTTATTTCATTAAATTCCGAGATCTCTAAGTTCATATTTAGGCCTTCCGAATGATATTTATTTTATTTTTTCATTTTTTTAATTCTGGGACGAATCCTGGATTTGTCCCAGATTTTGGGACGAATTCCTGGATTCGTCCCAGATTTTGGGACGAATTCCTGGATTCGTCCCAGATTTTGGGACAAATCCAGGATTCGTCCCAAATTTAAATAAATTTAAAAATAAAAGAAAAATTAATCGGAGACACTAAATATGAACCTAGAGATGTCGGAATTTCATGAAACAAGTTTCTATGGGTTTCTAATTTTGTAATAATCATAAATAAATCCTCATTCATAATTTTAACCTAATATATTTAGTGTAGTGATTTTTTAAACCAAATTCTTTAAATTCAAGTTAAAAAATCACAACACTCAAAATATTAGGGTAAAATTATAGATGAGGACATTTTTACAATCAGGAGAAAATTAGAAACTCATAGAATCTTGTTTCATAAAATTCTGACATCCGTAGGTATATATTTAAAGTTTTAGACACATATTCAAACATACGTTAAACGCTAACATACTTAATTAACATTAAACTATCTATGTTTCACTAAATATGGACCTAGAGATGTCGGAATTTCACGAAACAAGTTTCTATGGATTCCTAATTTTTTCCTAATCTCAAAAATATCCTTATCCATAATTTTAACATATTATATTGACTGTGGTGAATTTTTTATTAAGAATTAGGTCATATTCGTGTTAAAAAATCACCACACTCAATATATTAGGTTAAAATTTAGAATTAGTATATTTTTATGATCAGGAGAAAATTATGAATGCATAGAAACTTGTTTCATTAAATTCGAGATCTCTAGGTCCATATTTAGGCTTTTGGAATATTTATTTTATTTTTTATTTTTTAAATCTGGGGCGAATCCATGGATTCGTCCTAGATTTGGGACGAATTCCTGGATTCGTCCCAGATTTGGGGACGAATTCCAGGATTCGTCCCAAATTTTGGGACGAATCCCAGATTTAAGAAAATTAAAAAAGAAAAGAAAAATTAATCGGAGACACTAAATATGGACCTAGAGATGTCGGAATTTCATGAAACAAGTTTCTATGGATTCTTAATTTTTTCCTAATCTCAAAAATATCCTTATCCATAATTTTAACATATTATATTGACTGTGGTGAATTTTTTATTAATCATTAGGTCATATTCGTGTTAAAAAATCACCACACTCAATATATTAGGTTAAAATTCAGGATTAGGATATTTTTATGATCAGGAGAAAATTATGAATACATAGAAACTTATTTCATTAAATTCCGAGATCTCTAGGTTCATATTTAGGCCTTCCGAATGATATTTATTTTATTTTTTCATTTTTTTAATTCTGGGACGAATCCTGGATTTGTCCCAGATTTTGGGACAAATTCCTGGATTCGTCCCAGATTTTGGGACGAATTCCTGGATTCGTCCCAGATTTTGGGACAAATCCAGGATTCGTCCCAAATTTAAATAAATTTAAAAATAAAAGAAAAATTAATCGGAGACACTAAATATGAACCTAGAGATGTCGGAATTTCATGAAACAAGTTTCTATGGGTTTCTAATTTTGTAATAATCATAAATAAATCCTCATTCATAATTTTAACCTAATATATTTAGTGTAGTGATTTTTTAAACCAAATTCTTTAAATTCAAGTTAAAAAATCACAACACTCAAAATATTAGGGTAAAATTATAGATGAGGACATTTTTACAATCAGGAGAAAATTAGAAACTCATAGAATCTTGTTTCATAAAATTCTGACATCCGTAGGTATATATTTAAAGTTTTAGACACATATTCAAACATACGTTAAACGCTAACATACTTAATTAACATTAAACTATCTATGTTTCACTAAATATGGACCTAGAGATGTCGGAATTTCATGAAACAAGTTTCTATGGATTCCTAATTTTTTCCTAATCTCAAAAATATCCTTATCCATAATTTTAACATATTATATTGACTGTGGTGAATTTTTTATTAAGAATTAGGTCATATTCGTGTTAAAAAATCACCACACTCAATATATTAGGTTAAAATTTAGAATTAGTATATTTTTATGATCAGGAGAAAATTATGAATGCATAGAAACTTGTTTCATTAAATTCTGAGATCTCTAGGTCCATATTTAGGCCTTCGGAATGATATTTATTTTATTTTTTATTTTTTTTAAATCTGGGACGAATCCTGGATTCGTCCCAGATTTTGGGACGAATTCCTGGATTCGTCCCAGATTTGGGGACGAATTCCAGGATTCGTCCCAAATTTTGGGACGAATCCAGGATTCGTCCCAGATTTAAGAAAATTAAAAAAGAAAAGAAAAATTAATCGGAGACACTAAATATGGACTTAGAGATGTCGGAATTTCATGAAACAAGTTTCTATGGATTCCTAATTTTTTCCTAATCTCAAAAATATCCTTATCCATAATTTTAACATATTATATTGACTGTGGTGAATTTTTTATTAATCATTAGGTCATATTCGTGTTAAAAAATCACCACACTCAATATATTAGGTTAAAATTCAGGATTAGGATATTTTTATGATCAGGAGAAAATTATGAATACATAGAAACTTATTTCATTAAATTCCGAGATCTCTAGGTTCATATTTAGGCCTTCCGAATGATATTTATTTTATTTTTTCATTTTTTTAATTCTGGGACGAATCCTGGATTTGTCCCAGATTTTGGGACGAATTCCTGGATTCGTCCCAGATTTTGGGACGAATTCCTGGATTCGTCCCAGATTTTGGGACAAATCCAGGATTCGTCCCAAATTTAAATAAATTTAAAAATAAAAGAAAAATTAATCGGAGACACTAAATATGAACCTAGAGATGTCGGAATTTCATGAAACAAGTTTCTATGGGTTCCTAATTTTGTAATAATCATAAATAAATCCTCATTCATAATTTTAACCTAATATATTTAGTGTAGTGATTTTTTAAACCAAATTCTTTAAATTCAAGTTAAAAAATCACAACACTCAAAATATTAGGGTAAAATTATAGATGAGGACATTTTTACAATCAGGAGAAAATTAGAAACTCATAGAATCTTGTTTCATAAAATTCTGACATCCGTAGGTATATATTTAAAGTTTTAGACGCATATTCAAACATACGTTAAACGCTAACATACTTAATTAACATTAAACTATCTATGTTTCACTAAATATGGACCTAGAGATGTCGGAATTTCACGAAACAAGTTTCTATGGATTCCTAATTTTTTCCTAATCTCAAAAATATCCTTATCCATAATTTTAACATATTATATTGACTGTGGTGAATTTTTTATTAAGAATTAGGTCATATTCGTGTTAAAAAATCACCACACTCAATATATTAGGTTAAAATTTAGAATTAGTATATTTTTATGATCAGGAGAAAATTATGAATGCATAGAAACTTGTTTCATTAAATTCCGAGATCTCTAGGTCCATATTTAGACCTTCGGAATGATATTTATTTTATTTTTTATTTTTTTAAATCTGGGACGAATCCTGGATTCGTCCCAGATTTTGGGACGAATTCCTGGATTCGTCCCAGATTTGGGGACGAATTCCAGGATTCGTCCCAAATTTTGGGACGAATCCAGGATTCGTCCCATATTTAAGAAAATTAAAAAATAAAAGAAAAATAAATCGGAGGCACTAAATATGAACCTAGAGATGTCGGAATTTCATGAAACAAGTTATTATAGATTTCTAATTTTTTCCTAATCTCAAAATTATCCTTATCCATAATTTTAACATATTATATTGACTGTGGTGAATTTTTTAATAATCATTAGGTCATATTCGTGTTAAAAAATCACCACACTCAATATATTAGGTTAAAATTCAGGATTAGGATATTTTTATGATCAAGAGAAAATTATGAACGCATAGAAACTTATTTCATTAAATTCCGAGATCTCTAGGTCCATATTTAGGCCTTCCGAATGATATTTATTTTATTTTTTCATTTTTTTAATTCTGGGACGAATCCTGGATTCGTCCCAGATTTTGGGATGAATTCCTGGATTCGTCCCAGATTTGGGGACGAATTCCTAGATTCGTCCCAGATTTTGGGACAAATCCAGGATTCGTCCCAAATTTAAAAAAAATTAAAAAATAAAAGAAAAATTAATCGGAGACACTAAATATGAACCTAGAGATGTCGGAATTTCATGAAACAAGTTTCTATGGGTTTCTAATTTTGTAATAATCATAAATAAATCCTCATTCATAATTTTAACCTAATATATTTAGTGTAGTGATTTTTTAAACCAAATTCTTTAAATTCAAGTTAAAAAATCACAACACTCAAAATATTAGGGTAAAATTATAGATGAGGACATTTTTACAATCAGGAGAAAATTAGAAACTCATAGAATCTTGTTTCATAAAATTCTGACATCCGTAGGTATATATTTAAAGTTTTAGACGCATATTCAAACATACGTTAAACGCTAACATACTTAATTAACATTAAACTATCTATGTTTCACTAAATATGGACCTAGAGATGTCGGAATTTCATGAAACAAGTTTCTATGGATTCCTAATTTTTTCCTAATCTCAAAAATATCCTTATCCATAATTTTAACATATTATATTGACTGTGGTGAATTTTTTATTAAGAATTAGGTCATATTCGTGTTAAAAAATCACCACACTCAATATATTAGGTTAAAATTTAGAATTAGTATATTTTTATGATCAGGAGAAAATTATGAATGCATAGAAACTTGTTTCATTAAATTCCGAGATCTCTAGGTCCATATTTAGGCCTTCGGAATGATATTTATTTTATTTTTTATTTTTTTTAAATCTGGGACGAATCCTGGATTCGTCCCAGATTTTGGGACGAATTCCTGGATTCGTCCCAGATTTTGGGACGAATTCCTGGATTCGTCCCAAATTTTGGGACGAATCCAGGATTCGTCCCAGATTTAAGAAAATTAAAAAAGAAAAGAAAAATTAATCGGAGACACTAAATATGGACCTAGAGATGTCGGAATTTCATGAAACAAGTTTCTATGGATTCCTAATTTTTTCCTAATCTCAAAAATATCCTTATCCATAATTTTAACATATTATATTGACTGTGGTGAATTTTTTATTAATCATTAGGTCATATTCGTGTTAAAAAATCACCACACTCAATATATTAGGTTAAAATTCAGGATTAGGATATTTTTATGATCAGGAGAAAATTATGAATACATAGAAACTTATTTCATTAAATTCCGAGATCTCTAAGTTCATATTTAGGCCTTCCGAATGATATTTATTTTATTTTTTCATTTTTTTAATTCTGGGACGAATCCTGGATTTGTCCCAGATTTTGGGACGAATTCCTGGATTCGTCCCAGATTTTGGGACGAATTCCTGGATTCGTCCCAGATTTTGGGACAAATCCAGGATTCGTCCCAAATTTAAATAAATTTAAAAATAAAAGAAAAATTAATCGGAGACACTAAATATGAACCTAGAGATGTCGGAATTTCATGAAACAAGTTTCTATGGGTTTCTAATTTTGTAATAATCATAAATAAATCCTCATTCATAATTTTAACCTAATATATTTAGTGTAGTGATTTTTTAAACCAAATTCTTTAAATTCAAGTTAAAAAATCACAACACTCAAAATATTAGGGTAAAATTATAGATGAGGACATTTTTACAATCAGGAGAAAATTAGAAACTCATAGAATCTTGTTTCATAAAATTCTGACATCCGTAGGTATATATTTAAAGTTTTAGACGCATATTCAAACATACGTTAAACGCTAACATACTTAATTAACATTAAACTATCTATGTTTCACTAAATATGGACCTAGAGATGTCGGAATTTCACGAAACAAGTTTCTATGGATTCCTAATTTTTTCCTAATCTCAAAAATATCCTTATCCATAATTTTAACATATTATATTGACTGTGGTGAATTTTTTATTAAGAATTAGGTCATATTCGTGTTAAAAAATCACCACACTCAATATATTAGGTTAAAATTTAGAATTAGTATATTTTTATGATCAGGAGAAAATTATGAATGCATAGAAACTTGTTTCATTAAATTCCGAGATCTCTAGGTCCATATTTAGGCCTTCGGAATGATATTTATTTTATTTTTTATTTTTTTTAAATCTGGGACGAATCCGAGATGCGTCCCAGATTTTGGGACAATTCCTGGATTCGTCCCAGATTTGGGGACGAATTCCAGGATTCGTCCCAAATTTGAGAGAATCCAAGATTCGTCCCAGATTTAAGAAAATTAAAAAAGAAAAGAAAAATTAATCGGAGACACTAAATATGGACCTAGAGATGTCGGAATTTCATGAAACAAGTTTCTATGGATTCCTAATTTTTTCCTAATCTCAAAAATATCCTTATCCATAATTTTAACATATTATATTGACTGTGGTGAATTTTTTATTAATCATTAGGTCATATTCGTGTTAAAAAATCACCACACTCAATATATTAGGTTAAAATTCAGGATTAGGATATTTTTATGATCAGGAGAAAATTATGAATACATAGAAACTTATTTCATTAAATTCCGAGATCTCTAGGTTCATATTTAGGCCTTCCGAATGATATTTATTTTATTTTTTCATTTTTTTAATTCTGGGACGAATCCTGGATTTGTCCCAGATTTTGGGACGAATTCCTGGATTCGTCCCAGATTTTGGGACGAATTCCTGGATTCGTCCCAGATTTTGGGACAAATCCAGGATTCGTCCCAAATTTAAATAAATTTAAAAATAAAAGAAAAATTAATCGGAGACACTAAATATGAACCTAGAGATGTCGGAATTTCATGAAACAAGTTTCTATGGGTTTCTAATTTTGTAATAATCATAAATAAATCCTCATTCATAATTTTAACCTAATATATTTAGTGTAGTGATTTTTTAAACCAAATTCTTTAAATTCAAGTTAAAAAATCACAACACTCAAAATATTAGGGTAAAATTATAGATGAGGACATTTTTACAATCAGGAGAAAATTAGAAACTCATAGAATCTTGTTTCATAAAATTCTGACATCCGTAGGTATATATTTAAAGTTTTAGACGCATATTCAAACATACGTTAAATGCTAACATACTTAATTAACATTAAACTATCTATGTTTCACTAAATATGGACCTAGAGATGTCGGAATTTCACGAAACAAGTTTCTATGGATTCCTAATTTTTTCCTAATCTCAAAAATATCCTTATCCATAATTTTAACATATTATATTGACTGTGGTGAATTTTTTATTAAGAATTAGGTCATATTCGTGTTAAAAAATCACCACACTCAATATATTAGGTTAAAATTTAGAATTAGTATATTTTTATGATCAGGAGAAAATTATGAATGCATAGAAACTTGTTTCATTAAATTCCGAGATCTCTAGGTCCATATTTAGGCCTTCGGAATGATATTTATTTTATTTTTTATTTTTTTTAAATCTGGGACGAATCCTGGATTCGTCCCAGATTTTGGGACGAATCCTGGATTCGTCCCAGATTTTGGGACGAATTCCTGGATTCGTCCCAGATTTGGGGACGAATTCCAGGATTCGTCCCAGATTTAAGAAAATTAAAAAAGAAAATCAAAATTAATCGGATACACTAAATATGGACCTAGAGATGTCGGAATTTCATGCAACAAGTTTCTATGGATTCCTAATTTTTTTCTAATCTCAAAAATATCCTTATCCATAATTTTAACATATTATATTGACTGTGGTGAATTTTTTATTAATCATTAGGTCATATTCGTGTTAAAAAATCACCACACTCAATATATTAGGTTAAAATTCAGGATTAGGATATTTTTATGATCAGGAGAAAATTATGAACGCATTGAAATTTGTTTTATTAAATTCCGAGATCTCTAGGTCTATATTTAGGCTTTTCGAATAATATTTATTTTATTTTTTAATTCTGGGACGAATTCCTGGATTCGTCCCTGATTTTTGGGACGAATTCTGGATTCGTCCCAGATTCTGGAACGAATCCAGAATTCGTCCCAGATTCTGGAACGAATCCAGAATTCGTCCCAGATTCTGGAACGAATCCAGAATTCGTCCCAGAATTTGGGACGAATCCTAGATTCGTCCCAGATTCTGGAACGAATTTTGCAACGAAAATATTGTTTGTTGGCAATTTGCGATGAAATTTTTTTGTTGCAGATTTCGTTTCTAATTTGGGTCAAATTTTATATTTGTTGCCAAAATTGTTGCAATTTTGGGACGAAAAACTTTCGTCCCAAACTTTCGTCCCTAAATTATTGTTTTTTTGTAGTGAATTGGGGATCTTGATGTTAGAATGTATACTAAAAGCCTAGCTTTTGGTATAAACATTTATCTAGAAATAAGAATCACATTGGTCAAATGTCTAAATTTATGATAAATGTAGTTGTTCAATTAATTTATATTGTAGATAACATGGTGTGTGGTGTCACACACAGAAGATCATGTTATCAGTATCTTATAAATTATAAACAGTAGCTCACGACCAAGATGGAAAGGAACAAACCATTGGAAGGTCGTAGTGTAATTAGGTATTAGTTTATCTTAACTATATAATTACACTAGTACACTTAGAGTGTATTGAGTAGGACCATTAGATGTCGTTTCTTTTATACTGACTTTATAAAGGAACAAAGACCTCAGTTATTATGGAAGTGTGTGCTCTTAATCCTAATATGATAACAAACACATATATTTGATATTTATTTCTTTAATTTATCAATGGGTGAGATTTAGTTCGATGAATCAATAAGCCCGATAAGTTGGGAAATGATATCACTTATAGTGTGTGTTGTTGATTATAGAAGGAAGCGTGTCCTAGTAATCTAGGTTGAGAATGTCCCCAAGAGGAGCTCATAAGGATTGTCATGTTAAACCCTGCAGGTGGACTTAGTCCGACATGGCGATGAAGTTGAGTGGTACTACTCTTGGAGCTAGATATTAATTAAGTGAGTTGTCAAGAACTCACTTAATTAGTGGACATTGTTATCTTAAACACGGGAGACTAACACACTCATAATAAGAAGGAGCCCAAATGTAATTTGGGATTGGTGCGATAGTTCAATAATAGTTCTCTAGTGGAATGAATTATTATTGATAAAATTAGGTTGTGTGTTCAGGGCGAACACGGGATGTAATTTTATCGGGAGACCAAACCAATTCCTCCTCTCGGTCCCTATCGTAGCCTCTAGTATATGGAGATTTATACCACCTTCTTACCCATCCAATGGGGCGGCAAGCTAGCTTGGAACCCAAGCTAGGGCCGACCAAGACCAGGAGGTGGGCCAAAGCTTGGGTCCCAAGCTTGGGTGGCGACCACTAGAAGATTAAAAAGGATTTTTATTAAAATTATTTTTATGTGGATATCATGATTTTAAAGAGAGTTTAAAAATTAAAATTTCCTTTTATAGCTTTCTACAAAAGATTAAGAGAAGAGATTAATCTCTTTCCTTATTTGTAGTTTAAAAGGATGATTTTAATTTTTGGTAAAAACTTTCCTTATTTGTAAATCATCTACATGTTTAAAAGAGAGTTTAAAATTTGAAATCTTTCCTTATTTGTTGTTTAAAGGAGGATTTTAAATTTTAAGAAAACTTTCCTTTTTAACCATGTTCATGATTTAAAAGAGAGTTTAAAATTAAATATTCTCTTTTATAAGTTTCTACAAAAGATTAAGAAAAGATTTGATATCTTTCCTTATTTGTAAATTAAAAGAGATTTTAATTTTTAGAGATAACTTTCTTTTTATCCACATGTTAAAAGAAAGATTTTAATTTATTAAATTTCCTTTTTATAAACCAATCATGAAGGGATAAAAATTATTGGAGAAATTTTATAAATTTTCGGAAACAAATAAGGAAGTTTTAATTGGTGTTTAAAATTTTATTTGCTTGGAAGTTTATTGTTGTGGCCGGCCATTGAAGTTTGAAAAGAAAAAATTATTTTAATTAAATAAATTTTCCTTTTCAATGGCAAAAGAATTAAGGAAGTTTTTATTAAATTTTCCTTATTTGCCAAGACCAAGGATTATAAAAGAGGGGGTAGAGAAGGCTTCAATGTGAACGACTCTATTTTATTTTTCTTCCTCTTTTCCTTGGTGGTGTGGCCGGCCCTTTCTTCTTCTCTTCTTCTTCTCTTTGTGGCCGAACCTCTTTATGCTCATGGAGTTTTAATTGGTGGCCGGATCTAGCTTGAGGAAGAAGGAGAGAAAGCCTACATCCCTTGGAGCTTGGTTGGTGGAAAAGATCTTCATCTTTTGGAAGCTTTGTGCCTGGCCGAAATTTGAAGAAAGGAGAAGGTGCTTTGGTGGTTTCTCATCTCGGAAGATCGTTGCCCACACAACGTCCGAGGTTAGAAGAGGAATACGGTAGAAGATCAAGAGGTCTTTCTAAAAGGTATAACTAGTAATTTTTGTTTCCGCATCATACTAGTTATTTTTGAAAATAATACTAAATACAAGAGGCATACGATTCTAGAGTTTTGAATTTGTTTTCGATATAGTGTTCTTTTATTTTTCTTTCCCTTGTGATTTGATTGTTCTTTTCGGTTGACCTAAAGTTATTTTAGGAAATTAAATATTAGCTTTCCTTAAAAGGTTTTGTCTAGTCGGTGGTGGTTGCTCCCATATCCAAGAAGGCCATGTGCCTCGCCACGTCAGTACTGGGAACCAATTTTGGAAATTAATATTTAATGGAATTAAATAACTTAGGTGATTTGGATCAAACGTGTTAAGTTTCGCAGGAGATCCAAGTCAAAACCTAAAAGAACAAATAGATTAAGTTTTGGATCAAACGTGTTAAGTTCCGTAGGCGATCCAAAATTTAATTTAAAAGAACACATAGTAGCTAGGAAAAGGTTCAGACCTTTGTACAAAATTTTTGTACAGTGGAATCTCTAGGTTTTCCGAGTAGCAACCAACAATTGGTATCAGAGCTAGGGTTTTGCCTCTGTGTATTTGGTATTAGTTTAATTATGCACATGTCATACATAATTTAGGCAGGTTAATAGTAGGATGTGCTAACTTTGTGGATGCAGGATCCAACTATTATGGCTTATAGTTATTATGTGTGTGATTGGACCCTTGGACATGTCAAGGGCATTTTATTGTGTGTGCATGATTGTATTATAAAATACAGCAGGAGCTGTATTTAGTTTTATTAGGATTTTATTTTTGATCTAGTTACATGTACATTCCTTTTATGGAATATAGGACCGATGGATGTAAATTTTATTTTATGTTCGATCTAGTTTACATGTACATTCCTTCGAGGAATATAGGATCGAAAAATGTAAAATTCTATTTATGTCGCGGATCGAATCTTGCAAGGCGTGGAACCTTTTGAGGACCAGAGGCGCAGCGGAACAAGGAGCAAGATGGATGCGACAACTAGACCCGGTGGCGGTGGCCAAAGATGGCAGCAGCTAGGGTTGGCGACACACGGAGGACAGCAATAGATAAAAGCCATAATAGTTGAAAATTAATTTTTCTATTTATTGCTTTTTATGCTGTGTTGTGTGTGCTTGTTAGTATGCATGTTAGGTAGACTAGCATAGTTAAAATTCCTCATTTATAAATAACTAAGTGGGAGAGGGTTTTTTAAGTAAATCCCATGGTCTCCATTACTGGTCTGTAAGTGATGCAAACAAGCTTGCGTGTTGGCTCTGAGTGCCTTCCTCCATAACGGATGAGCTTGTTTGTGGATCACTTGAACAGACTTTCATTTTTGGATGACTATAGGAAGTTAATTAAGAGCGTGTGATCTTCCCCAACGGAAGGGGCATAATCTTATTAATGGACTTAGTGTCAAGTAATGGTATACACTTAGACACATCTAATAGTATCCTCCCCATCGGAGTCACTGCTATTATTTGTGTGACCAAATGATACCAACTATTAATTTTATTTGTCAAAAAGTTAGGTTGACAAGATAATAAAATTAATGGGTTAAAACCCTCCTTTTACAAATGTTGAATTTGTATACGTCCACACTAACGTGGCATGCAAAATTCACGGTGTTTGAGGTGTTGGTGAATTTAAATAATATTGTTTGAGGAATCAATATTTTTTTTTAAATTCAAAAGTTTTTGACCAAATATTTGATCAAAGACATATCAACTATTAATTTTATTTCGTCATAAAGTAAAGTTGACGAGATAATAAAATTAATGAATAAAATCTCTCTTGATTTTGTATCGTCCACACTATCGTGGCATACAAAATTCATGGGGATTTTAAGGAGTTGATCTTAACCAAGTATTTTGTGATTCTTAGGATTTAAAATGTTTGTCAATCCCTAGTAGTCATACTATAGAAAGACTTAGTAGTCTCAATTGTAATGATTGGAAATAGGACTTGGACATTAAGGTGGCCTTCTTAGAACTAAGAACAATATAGGTGTATTTAATTCATTAGTTGAAATATGTTTAGTGGTGTTATCTACCGAACCGGAGTGTAGATATAGATGCCATTAATCATGTCCGCAATTCATTGCAGGGCCAGGAAATCCAGCAACTAAATGAAAATTAAAACACCATCTACATGGGCACTACTAAAAGTAGTTGCAGTGGGAGATGTTTATCTTTTGATAAGAATAAAACATGGATATTTGAGTAAATGTCTTTACGCACCAAGTTTAGAAAGAACTAGTTTTCAGTTTCTAAACTATTTAAAGAACTTGATATTCTGCCTCTTTTAATAACAAAGTTGTTATTAAGAAAAAGAGGGAAGTTATCTGTTCTGGTACGTTGGTTGGCAATTTATAAATCCAATAACTCTCACGATGCAACAAATGGAAATTAGTAACACATCTTCTAACTTTAAGAGAAAGTAACCTTCGAAAAAGAACCAATTATATCTTTGACATCTAAGGCTAGGTTATATTAACTTGAGTAGGATTCATTGGTAGCTGATGAACTTTTGGGTTCATTAGTAGTGGAAATCTTTCCAACCTACGAGTCTTACTTGAAAGGAAAAATAACCAAGAAGCTTTTAAGTCTAAGGGGTATGGAGTCAAAGATATATTGGAATTGGTTCATTCTGATTTGTGTGATCCTATGAGCATCCAGGCAAGAGGTTGTTTCAAATATTTCGTCTATTTTATAGACAACTATTTGAGATACGGATATATTTACTTGATGTGCCGCAAGTCTAAGTGCTTTGATTAGTTCAAAGAGTACGAGGCTGATGTGGAGAAACGTCAAAAGTAAAAGTATCAAGACACTACGGTGAGATCGTAGTGGCAAATACCTCTTGGGAGAATTTAGGAGTCATTTATCAGAAGTAGGGATTCAATCCCAACTAACTGCACCTGGTACACCCCAACAGAATGGTGTAGAAAAAGGAAGGTATAGGACTCTTATGGAAATAAGTAGATTGATGAGTTATTTAGAATATTACCAAAATCATTTTAAGGATATACTTTGGAAACGAAAGTGAATATAGTACCTTCCAAAGTCAGAACTCTCTACTCATATAGAATTGCTGAATAGGCGTAAGCCTATTTCGAAGCATATTCGGATTCGGGTAGTCCAGCACATATGCAGAAGAGAGACAATGATAAGTTGGACAGGAATTCACTCGTTTGTGGGTTATCCTAGTGAAATAAAAGTAGGTTTATAGTCTTAAAAATCAGAAGGTCATTGTTAGCATCAATGACCGATTTTTAGAAAAGGACTATGTAATAAACCATGTGCCCATAAGAAAATTTGTTCTTAAGGAAATAATAAAAGACATGTCTAATCTAGTACCAACTGTACAAGATGAGATACCACAAGGAAACTGCAACACGTATCACAAATGATACACAATTGCAGAAAGTGCCTTGTCGTAGTGGGAGGGTTGTTAGGCAACCTAAAAAGATTCATGTTTTGGGAGAGTTTTTAGACTTGATCCCTGGAGGACATGAATCTGATCTCTGGACATATGACGAAGCACTCCAAGATAAAGATGCAACATCTTGGCAAAGAGTAATGAATAACAGAATTAGAATATGTGTATTCTAATAAAATCTGGAAGCTTGTAGAACCACCAAATGGTGTAAAAGCCTTTGGGTGTAAAAAGGTCTATAATAGGGAAAGAGGGATAGAAAGGAAGGTAGTAACTTTCAAAGCAAGGCTTGATGAAAAAGGAAATTTTTTCACTGGTAGTCATGCTTAAGTATATCCGAATTCTTTTATCTATTTGGCAAGTGGATGTCAAGACAGCATTCCTTAATGGAAGTCTTGATGAAAGCATCCATATAAAGCAACCAGAAGGGTTCATTGCAAAGGGCTAAGAGCATCTTGTGTGCAAGCTCAATCAGTCTATGGACTGAGGCAAAGCTTCAAGGTCTTGGAATATCCGGTTTATCAAAGTAATCCAGACCTATGGATTTATTGAGTAAACGGATAAGTCTTGTGTATACAAAAGGTGTGATGGAAACGTGGTGGTATTTCTTGTACTATACGTAGATAACATTTTTGGTAGTTGGAAACAATATCAAAATGTTGTCAGAAGTAAGGGTATGGTTGTCCAAATAATTCGATATAAAGGACTTGGGAGAATGTATATATTTTTGAGATCAAAGAAATAAGGGATCGAAAGAAAAAATATATTTTACTTATCCCAAGCTTGATACATTGGAAAATCCTTGCTCGTTTTAAGCATGCAAAACTCCTCGAAAGGTTTCTTACCTTTTAAGCATGGAGTGTCTTTATCTAAAGAGATGTCTCCGATGACATCAAAGGAGATTTAGGACATGTAGGCAGTTCTTTATGCTTCGGCAGTTAGACAACCTAATGTATGCTATGCACGAGATCAGAAATCTGTTTTGCCAAGGGCATAGTTAGCAGATATCAAAGTAACCCTAGACAAGGACATTGGACTGCAGTAAAGCATATATTAAAGTACCTTAGAGGCACTAGAGATTATATGCTAGCTTACAAGGCAGTTAATTTGGTCCCTGTGGGTTGCACGAATTTTGACTTCCAATCAGATAGGGACAATAATAAGTCAACCTCGGGGTTTTGTGTTTACTTTAGGAGGTAAAGTCATAACTATGGAAGAGTGATAAGCATAGGTGTTTTTCTGGACTCTACCATAGAAGCTGAGTATATGGCAAGCCTCTGAGGTAGTCATAAAAACTGAATGACTTAATAACCTCAAGATAGACTTAGATATGATTTCTGGTTTGTCCAAAGATTATTACAATTTATTGTAATAATAATGGTGCAGTAGCAAACTCGAAGAAACCATGAGTCTATAAGGCAAGTAAACACAATAGAGCGCAAGTACCACCCAATACGAGAAATCGTATAAACGAGGAGAAGTTATTGCTGCCTAGATTGCATCAAGTGATAACCTAGAAGATCCTTTCACTAAAGCCCTTAAGGCAAGAGCTTTTGATGGGCATGTTGAAGGTTTGGGAATCAGATGTATGGTAGCAGTTATGACAGCTTAGTCTTTTAGTATAAGTGGGAGATTGTTAGAATGTATACTAAAAGCCTAGCTTTTGGTATAAACATTTATCTAGAAATAAGAATCACATTGGTCAAATGTCTAAATTTATGATAAATGTAGTTGTTCAATTAATTTATATTGTAGATAACATGGTGTGTGGTGTCACACACAGAAGATCATGTTATCAGTATCTTATAAATTATAAACAGTAGCTCACGACCAAGATGGAAAGGAACAAACCATTGGAAGGTCGTAGTGTAATTAGGTATTAGTTTATCTTAACTATATAATTACACTAGTACACTTAGAGTGTATTGAGTAGGACCATTAGATGTCGTTTCTTTTATACTGACTTTATAAAGGAACAAAGACCTCAGTTATTATGGAAGTGTGTGCTCTTAATCCTAATATGATAACATGCACATATATTTGATATTTATTTCTTTAATTTATCAATGGGTGAGATTTAGTTCGATGAATCAATAAGCCCGATAAGTTGGGAAATGATATCACTTATAGTGTGTGTTGTTGATTATAGAAGGAAACTGTGTCCTAGTAATCTAGGTTGAGAATGTCCCCAAGAGGAGCTCATAAGGATTGTCATGTTAAACCCTGCAGGTGGACTTAGTCCGACATGACGATGAAGTTGAGTGGTACTACTCTTGGAGCTAGATATTAATTAAGTGAGTTGTCAGTAACTTACTTAATTAGTGGACATGTGTTATCTTAAACACAGGGAGACTAACACACTCATAATAAGAAGGAGCCCAAAATGTAATTTGGGATTGGTGCGGTAGTTCAATAATAGTTCTCTAGTGGAATGAATTATTATTGATAAAATTAGGTTGTGTGTTCGGGGCGAACACGGGATGCTTAATTTTATCGGGAGACCAAAACCAATTCCTCCTCTCGGTCCCTATCGTAGCCTCTAGTATATAGAGATTTATACCCACCGCATACCCACCTTCTTACCCATCCAATGGGGCCGGCCAAGCTAGCTTGGAACCCAAGCTAGGGCCGGCCAAGACCAAGTGGATGGGCCATGTAGGTGGCCGGCCAAAGCTTGGGTCCCAAGCTTAGGTGGCCGGCCACTAGAAGATTAAAAAGGATTTTTATTAAAATTATTTCTTATGTGGATATCATGATTTTAAAAGAGAGTTTAAAAAATTAAAAATTTCCTTTTATAGCTTTCTACAAAAGATTAAGAGAAGAGATTAATCTCTTTCCTTATTTGTAGTTTAAAAGGATGATTTTAATTTTTGGTAAAAACTTTCCTTATTTGTAAATCATCTACATGTTTAAAAGAGAGTTTAAAATTTGAAATCTTTCCTTATTTGTTGTTTAAAGGAGGATTTTAAATTTTAAGAAAACTTTCCTTTTTAACCATGTTCATGATTTAAAAGAGAGTTTAAAATTAAATATTCTCTTTTATAAGTTTCTACAAAAGATTAAGAAAAGATTTGATATCTTTCCTTATTTGTAGATTAAAAGAGATTTTAATTTTAGAGATAACTTTCTTTTATCCACATGTTTAAAAGAAAGATTTTAATTTATTAAATTTCCTTTTATAAACCAATCATGAAGGGATAAAATTATTGGAGAAATTTTATAAATTTCCGGAAGCAAATAAGGAAGTTTTAATTGGTGTTTAAAATTTTATTTGCTTGGAAGTTTATTGTTGTGGCCGGCCATTGAAGTTTGAAAAGAAAAAATTATTTTAATTAAATAAATTTTCCTTTTCAATGGCAAAAGAATTAAGGAAGTTTTTATTAAATTTTCCTTATTTGCCAAGACCAAGGATTATAAAAGAGGGGGTAGAGGATGCTTCAATGTGAACGACTCTATTCTATTTTTCTTCCTCTTTTCCTTGGTGGTGTGGCCGGCCCTTTCTTCTTCTCTTCTTCTTCTCTTTGTGGCCGAACCTCTTTATGCTCATGGAGTTTTAATTGGTGGCCGGATCTAGCTTGAGGAAGAAGGAGAGAAAGCCTACATCCCTTGGAGCTTGGTTGGTGGAAAAGATCTTCATCTTTTGGAAGCTTTGTGCCTGGCCGAAATTTGAAGAAAGGAGAAGGTGCTTTGGTGGTTTCTCATCTCGGAAGATCGTTGCCCACACAACGTCCGAGGTTAGAAGGGGAATACGGTAGAAGATAAAGAGGTCTTTCTAAAAGGTATAACTAGTAATTTTTGTTTTCGCATTATACTAGTCATGTTTGAAAATAATACTAAATACAAGAGGTATACGATTCTAGAGTTTTGAATTTGTTTTCGATATAGTGTTCTTTTGTTTTTCTTTCCCTTGTGATTTGATTGTTCTTTTCGGTTGACCTAAAGTTATTTTAGGAAATTAAATATTAGCTTTCCTTAAAAGGTTTTGTCTAGTCGGTGGTGGTTGCTCTCATATCCAAGAAGGCCATGTGCCTCGCCACGTCAGTACTGGGAACCAATTTTGGAAATTAATATTTAATGGAATTAAATAACTTAGGTGATTTGGATCAAACGTGTTAAGTTCCGCAGGAGATCCAAGTCAAAACCTAAAAGAACAAATAGATTAAGTTTTGGATCAAACGTGTTAAGTTCCGCAGGCGATCCAAAATTTAATTTAAAAGAACACATGGTAGCTAGGAAAAGGTTCAGACCTTTGTACAAAATTTTTGTACAGTGGAATCTCTAGGTTTTCCGAGTAGCAACCAACACATGATATACTACTAGGTGCGACTCATGATCGTTCTATAATTAAGTAGTTAATTATAGACGACCAAGATAAATCGGGAACCTATTATGTCACATGCACTAACGAGTCTCTAAAAGACGTAAAATAAATGAAAGAATGAGATTCTTAGATCAAGAGATAAATGTTTAGTTGGACTATACATAAGACAAATATTTGATTTAATCATGAATTAGTCATGAACCAACTTGGTTTAGTTGTGAACCATGTTGATACAGTCTGACCTGGCTGTTGTTTTGATGTTGACACTGATTTAAGTTTATATCAGATAGTGTTTAAACTCAGAATGACTACTGATCGAGGTTGATCAGTTGGGAGGGAAAGTCCTGGTGAGTGAAGCCAGGCAAGGGAAATCCAGATGAGTCAAGACATCTGGTGAAAAGTCTAAGCAGGGAGCTTGGCACGTGAAAAGTCCAAGTATGGTGACTTGGCACGGAATGGTCGGAGAGGGCTCGGTAGCTCGTTCTCTGGACCGGACGAAGTCGAAGAGGGCTCGGTAGCTCGTTCTCCGGACTAGGTCAGAGAGGGCTCGGTAGCTCGTTCTCGAGACCAAGGAGAGGGCTTAGGGTTCTCGGACTGGTCAGAGAGGGCTCGGTAGCTCGTTCTCTGGACCGGATGAAGTCGGAGAGGGCTCGGTAGCTCGTTCTCCAAATTAAGTCGAAGAGGACTTTCAATGGCACATTGGATCGGTCGTTGGACCGATCCGAGACAGAAGACGATGGATCGGTCGGCGGACCGATCCAAAGTGTAAGTTCCACGGATCGGTCGATGACCGATCGGATGAAGCACTGCGGTGAAATCGGTCGATCTGCGAACGATCGAAAACACTCGATGACACCGAGGTGCAATCTGATCGGTCGAGAGACCGTCGGGAAGAGACTGCAAAGAAAGAAAGAGGTGGATCGGTCCGTGGACGATCCACACTCAATCTGATCGGTCACTACGACCGATCGAATAATCTCGACCGATTATGTCCTGATCGGTCCGTGGATCGGTCGGTGACCGATCCACACACGATTTGTTCGTTGTATCACGATTCCTTCACTGCTTTTGATATATCTCTTTCATTTATGTGATGTAATCCTCTGTCTGTTAGCTTTTGAGTTTGCAGGTTAAAGTATCATTCCAAGCCTAATTTCAAATTAAGTTCGTAAGAGGAATGCGACAAATGGTCTTTCTGTTGGTTTCAGCGGCGCATGGTGCATTTCAGGCATCAACGGATACTGCTGTGATCTGGCTGCGATCTGCTTAACTCCTGGGGATTGGTTCGAGCTCAGAAGACGCCAGTGTTGACTGTGATATCATTGGTGTGAGTTCAGAGAATCAGAGAAGGAGGAAAAGGGATTGGCTGCAGCGCTGATTTGCGCAGTTTGGACCAGATTTGTGACAGCAGAGATCAGGTTTTGAGAAGCAGTAAAAACAACGAGAGGGGAACAAGAACACAACACGAAAAGAAAGCTTGAAAGAAAAGTGTGTGCTGTTGTGCGAAGTTCTTGCGCTCTCGGGTGAACTGCGATCTCTGTTTTCTGCTACTAATTCTCGCGTGGTTGTAAGCACTCCTATTCTCCCTTGCCACCGAGTTTCTGTAAGTCTCGTGCTTTAATTTAAATCTTTCTTGAGACTCTGTTGAGAGGTTGCTCCACCGAGAAGGAGACATCTTTAGCCGGAAGTTATCCGGGGTGCGATCTACCGAAGATCAAGGAGTCGTCCACCTTACGGACACGCCGAGGAGTAGGGGCAAGTTATCCCCGAACCTCGTATATCTTGGTGTCTGCTGTGTATGTGTTTTTCTTCCTTCGTTTTAGTTTTTCCACTTCCGCTGTGCTAACTAATCTTTGTGTAGAAATCTCTGTCTAAGTTTTTTTTTAAGAGGCTATTCACCCCCCTCTAGCCATCTAAGATCCCAACAAACCAAACTAAGGGGTTAATGAGCTAATTTTTAGTTAATGGATAATGAGTTTGTCACGCTCCAGAGGAGTCCCTGTTTGAAGAAATTTCGGCAGCATCTCCCCTGTACGGGTGACAATCTGAATCATTACTACATACAAAATATACCTCAGCCACACTCGGCTGGAATATATATACAAAATATAAACAACATAACACGCAGTTTATCAAGCCTACACGGCTGAACGTAAACACACAGCAGCGGAAGACATAAAACGATACGAACGTAAAACCAACAATGACACTAACAAAAATACCTGTCATCACAGACTTGACCCAAAATTCACATCGACTTATTGAAAAATAGAATACACAAAATCAATATACCACCCCAAACGATAACAAAACCAAAACGAAAACTATCCTCGAGTATGTCGTAGGACCCAGGACTGGCAGCCGGCATCTCTCCAAGCATCCACGACTCATCTACTTGTTACCTGGCGAAAGAAAACCATTTTGTGGGGTGGTGAGTATTGGAACTCAGCGGGTATAGAAAAAATAGTGCATGAACATAATCAACCAATAGAGAATACCCAAAAGGAATACAGTCTCATAAGAGAATAGCAGATACTATAATAGAACCAAAATAAATGCTCATACCTGAAACCATATCCTAGGCTAGGTAAAACAGGTCAAAACTGATACTAACCTGCTAAAGCAAGGTATATACCACATTCTAATGAATAAACCAGTATCTAAACATCTACAATGAGAATATATCTCAACATAAGTAAACATATCAGCATACGTGAACAACAGCAATAAATAAGCAATAACAACATATATAGACAGCAGCAGCCAAAACAAATATTATAATAAACAGCGTATGCACGGATGACCACTCCCGCCCACCTCTCTGCACCATGACCCCTGTATAGTCGAGAGGTCGGGTCAGTGACAGACTGTACACCACTCCAGCTACTACTCACACAAGTGACCGAGGGGACAGTTGCATAGTAGCTAACTAGCTACATCTGCGACGGGGTCCCTGCTGCTTGTACTCCAGCTACCACTCACACGAGTGGCCGAGTGCGGCACGACAAGACAAGCGGCATCAACTCTAGCTACCACTCTCTCGAGTGGCCGAGGATGCGGCATGCATGCAATGACATGATGCGAACAATGCAACAGTCATCATATATATATAAGCAGAAACAGGTATGCTACATGAAGCCAGCATGCTCAATATCGTACCTAAATAAGCAACAGTCAAAGCATACAAACATGGTATCTAGTATCTGCTACTGATCATGGACAACAACAAGAGACTGTATAGATATGGAACGAATTTCTCAAAGATTGCGTGGAAGTATCAAGCGCAGGAAAGTAAGAGTGGAGTCAAGGTAAACAGTCCTTATCCAAAATAATTCATGCACTAACGTCAAAGCATTAAAAGAAAACAAAACAAGAAGTATCCGCCTTATAAGAAGATCGTGACCAGAAATCCTACATCGAGACGCTCGTCCCGAATCAACGTCCTACAAATCACATAGCATGCACAATATAGCTAAGATTTATTATAAACCACATAGCTAATCATAATCCTAGTCCGATTAGGAATATTATCTAAGGTATACCACGGATTAATCCATTAATCAACCTATTTACTAATTAATTAAGCAATCCATTAATTAATCCATCAATCTATTCCTTAATTGATTAAGCATTACTTTTGTGTATTTCATCAATTAACCTCAATTAATCAACTAATCCATCTATTAATCTCACCTAATCGACCGTTTAATCCTTCTAATCAATTCTATTTGTTCATCCTATAAGTACGTAACTCATAACTAAATTATAAATAATTCATTTAAACCAAACCTTCAATTAACCTTGCATAAATATTTAATTAATCTAATTAACTCAAAAGCATAAATTTGGATTCTAGTTAAAACCACTGTTTTGATAATTCCTTAATCCGTTGTTTTCCACCAATTTTAATTAAATGTATAATTGCATTAATCACATCCTTGCCTTAATTACTCATCGTTGTTACTTTCGTTTCGCTTCTTTCCGACAGCATAACTACCTGCATTCCACGGGAAGTCAGGGATGGCGATCTGTTGTCCAAGACATGGAGGGAGTAGTGCGGCGATGGCTAGTCGCAACCAGCGTTTCAAGCTCGACAAAGGAGGAGAGGCGGTGGGTTTGGAGAGAAAGAGGAGGCTTCGGTGCTGCTTAGCGTCGCGAGAGGGAGAGGAGAGGAAGGTTTTTTTTTTGTTTGGCGATTAAGGCTAGGGCACGGGAGGGTTTTTAAAGAAAAGGGAAAAGGAAATATTTAAGGAAATTAAACATTTCCTCGTTTAAATCAGGTAGCTTAAACAGATTTTATCCTGACCTAATAATTTATCTCCTTAATTTATGTCATACAAGCTCCGAAAAATTCTCAGAAAATTTCTAAAATTTCCTAAAAATTCTAATAAGATTATTTGACAAATAACCTTATTATTTAAATATTATTTGGGTACCGTATTTTACAGAGTTGGATTTGAGATTTCTAATCTAATTCATTAACGAGGCCTATATATTGATATTGGTTGAAAGATAATTATACACATGAGATTTTTAATTGGCTTGTAAGATTTTTGAAAAATCTTAACCCAATTTCTTACTTGTCAATTGATCCTGCCTGAAAGCTTGATGCAATGAAGAGCTGGGGACGGTGGACGGAGACTCCGGAGAGATGGTAGGCGACGACCAACAAAAATTGGAAACCTATGAGATCACAAACACTATGAGTTTATGCAAGAGACATAAAACGAGTTTGAGATTTGGATTCTCAGATTGAGAGAGATTGAATCTGGTTAGACTATATGAAAGACAAATATGGGGAAAAAATTGGCACAATAGAAGCGCGAATGGGTCACGTCTTTTGAAGAGAATTAGACCCTCTTTGATTTAATTATAAACTAAAATGATTTAGTTTTAATTAAAAATAGGTTTGATTGTTGAACTAAATGGTTTGGTTAAACTAACTTAGTTTGGTCATGAACCAAATTTAAGATAAATAATTTTGAATTTTGAGCTAATGGATATGGTTTTAGATTGGATCTAAATCCGATAAAAAATATATATATAATATAGTTTGGAGAGAAAATTTACGGGGTGTATTCAATCAAGAGATTGAATGACTTTCATTAACTTTTTTTAATGATAGATTTTTATTGATTTTTATAGAATCTCATATAGTTGTGAAAAAAAATTCCATGGAGTTCTATAGACTTTTTTGCAAGACTTTTGTAGGATTGAAAGCGCTAGAGGGGGGGTGAATAGCGCCCGTGGCTTATTCGTTCGTTTCGAAAAAACTCAAAGTAAATATGCAGCGAAAAATTAAAACACAAACAATACTCAAACACCAAGGGTTTTACTTGATTCGGAGCCTAGGGCGACTCCTACTCCAAGGCTCACACTCGTTGAAGATTTACTTCGGACAATCACTATCAATTCGAAAAATACTTTGAAGTACAATTTAGAGCAGTAACAAAAATTATACCGACAGAAAAAATAGAGAATTTAAAGCTGCTAGTTGTCGGAGTCAAGTTACAGCTTTATTGGATCGTTCTTTGAGCAGCACACGGAAGATGGATTACGATTTAAAGTTCTTTTTTTTTTCTGCTGCTCGAGACAAACTTATATAGCATGTTGAGGGCGCCTCCCATTTCCCTGGGAGGCGCCTCAAGCCCATCGAATCCGCAGCATGGATAAGCTCCACTTTGCCCGCAGCCTATCCGCCTGAGGGCGCCTCCAAGCCCGTGGAGGGTGCCTCCAACCCGGCGTCCAGGGAGCCTCCAAGCTCTATAGAGGGTGCCTCCTGCTCTGCTGCACGGAGCCTTCGAGCAGTGCACCCGAGGCACCTCTAAGTTCCATGGAGGGTGCCTCGGGTACTGTTCATCCGAGACTTTAAGGTTCTTTCACTCCCTGCAAGATGTGTTAGTCCAAAATACAAAACATATCCTGAAAAATAAAGTTTAACACAATAATATAAGAAATAATAAGTCATTTTGACAGTCTTTGGACTATCCGATTTTGACTTCGGATTTCCATCCGGAAACCCTAGGTCGAACCGACTCTTACTGTTCCCTCACCGGGGGATGTTAGTGAGAGCCCTAGAGCCGATCATGTGATGATTGTTGTATGGACTCGATGTATCATATTCCTATATATATATATATATATATATATATATATATATATATATATATATATATATATTTATTTATTTATAAAGACATTTCTTTATGGTTATTATACTTACTTGTATTGGTGCCAAATAATTGAGTATAATAGCGTCCTTGAATAGAAGGTTCTTATCTATATCAATCGATTGGTTGAATTATAATGAGATGATATAGAGAACACTACTCTTAATCATTTCTAGTCAAGTATTAACATTCAGGGACAATGTTAATGCGATGAGACTAGCATGTAGGTCAACTAGATGACTTGATCTCACAAGTCATGGATATTAGATATCAATTTGACACATGGATATGCATTGGAGAATGTATACTGAATGACCCGTCATGAGAAAGTATCATGGATCGTTATATGAGTGTCATATACTTTCTCATGTGACTATTAGTATGACTATCAGTCCTTGGACCTGAAGTCACCATGGTTCCCTACATAAGGAGTTGCATACTTTGGTTTCATCAAACGTCACCCATAAATGGGTGGACTATAAAGGCGACTACTGGGTATGTAACAAATTATATGGAGGGATGTGAGTGATGTAGATGGAATCTATCCGTCCTATATGACGGGAGTGATATCATGATTCTTGATAGAGTGAGACCACTAAGTGCATGACCATGCCCAAATAAGTCAATATAAGATATTGAGCTCATTTGATTAGAGTGAGTCTACTTGGAGTTCAAGACATAGATCGATTAGACGACGACACGGTCTATGCCTCAATTGATCAATTTAGATGTCAAGGATAGAAGGACGTTGTCACATATTGTGAGAGTCACAATTAGTAGTCACAATGGTGATGTTAGATCTCAACATTCTTGTAACTTGGGTAATAATGATGTGTTGCTAGATACCGCTCATTGCTTATGTTTCTAAATGATTTTAGGAGCATTGCCAACGTTACAAGAACCTATAGGGTCACACACAAAGGGCAGTTAGATGGAGATTAGGTTCATATGATGGACCAAGAGGATTAGGTTCGTATAATGGACCAAGAGGATTAGGTTCATGTGATGAACCAAATTGGATTAAGAGTAATCTAAATTAGACTAATTGAGTTGGACTCAATTTGATTCATGTGTCGAATGAGTCTAATTTAGACTATGATTCATTGAGTCAATTTAAACCAATGAATAGAGATTCATTAAATTAAATTGATTTGAGTCAAAGGGTAGATTTGATCAACCATGGGAGATAAGAGGTCAAGTTTGACTTGACTTGAGAGGGAAGATAAAGGGTCAAGTTTGACTTGACCAAATGCCACTTTATTGTGACTTGGCATGGGCCGGCCAATGATGATGTTCCACATCATCAAGGCTACATCATTGTGTATCACCTCATGAGGAAGACCAAGAGTCATGCCTCTTGGTATTACATGGAGGTATAAAACACTCTAATAAGGGGTCGGCCACATGTGTGTGTAGCAAGGGTGTGATTATTCAAGGTCTCTTCTTCTTCCTCTCTTTCTTTCTCTCCTTCTCCTCCATTGTCGAGACCTCTCAAGAGTGCTAGTACACTCTAAGTGGTTCTCTCCACCTTTTGTCCGTGTGGATACGTGTAGAGGAGTGCACACTTGGCACTCTACGAGATCCGGCAACCATTTGGACGAACGAGATAAGCGAAGGGCATTGCTACAAGGGTAATACTTCCTTTTACATGTAGATCTAAGATAGATCTAGTGTAGACAAACATGCACATGAATGTTATATTTTATCTATCTTCGCACGGATCCGTGACTAGCTTCGAGGTTTCCACAACGCAAAAAATGGTTTTTTGCGGCTCGAAAGTTCTAACAGTGGTATCAGAGCCACGTGCGAAGCTTCACTACTAGAAAACTAGGCTTTTGAGACAAAAATTTTAAGACAGTGACAAAATTCGTCTCAAATACTAAGTAATTAAGACAGTAATAATAGATGTCTCAAAATTTTACATGGAGACATTAAATTTAAGACAATATTTAAGATTTTGTCTCAAATTCAACTAAATAAGACACCTAATAAAGACGGTTAAAAATATAATTATATAAGACATTCAAATAAGACAGTAAAAAAAAGTATTTGTCTCAAATTATCTTGAATATGGTTCATCGGAACAGTCACGGTATTGTGAGATAGTTAATTTTATCTTAAATTTAGATTGCAATCTAAGGATTGGTTTACATTTTAGTTAGACTTATGTTTTATAGTTAGTTAATTAAATATTTATTTTGATGATTGACTTCCAGGCTGTGGCGAGGCACTAGGCCTTCTTGGGTATGAGATCATCCACCACTTCTAGACAAAATCTTTCAAAGAAATTGAATATTTAATTCCCTTACAGTAACTCCTAGGTCTAACTAGTCAAGTGTAAATCAAGCCTAGGTCCTTATCTAGCCTAGTCTAAGTATGTATAATAAAAGCAATAAAATCAATCATCAAAAAAATATATTTATTAATAAAAATAGTCTTTCTATTAATAAAAATCTATCAAGATAATGAATTTGATCTTTGGGGATCCAATATTGGCCAAGTCCAACTTGATTAATCAAGTTAGACTTAGGGACCCATGCTTGGACTACTTTTCTACTTGATCGATTTACTAATGATAAGTATGATCTAAATATTTGCTTTGCCTTGAATCCAAGTCCAGTTCGGTTGTATACGACCCTTTGTTTTCCAAGAATTAGGTTAAGGTTCTTAGAACCCAAAGTGAACTGTTCTAATGAGTCCTTGAGTTCTTTGACTTGAGTTTTTAAATTAGAATTCTCTTGCTCAGTCAAAGAACTCGAGTTAGTCACTTCCTTAAGGGTCGTTACCTCTTTTTGGAGTGACTTAACCAGGACGTTGGATTTGGCCAACTCTTTCAATAAGTATGCAACTAGATTTTGTAATTCATCTACGTTAGTACCAGAAATTAGAGAGCTTACAATGTTATTTGGCTCTTCTGAAACAGATATGGATCTGTGGCTTCTCTCGGACTCAGTTTTCGATTCGCTCTTGGTATCGAACTCGGACTCGATTTCGGCAATGTACGCTTATGCTGGTAGAGTAACAAAGCTTGATTGCTCGTGTTCTTCTTCATTTGACTCTTCCGATGACTCAGACCACGTTGCCTTAGTGTTGGAAGTACCCTCATGCAGCTCGATCAGTTTTCCCACAACTCTTTCGCACTTGAGAATGGGCCGATTCAGTTAAGCTCTTCTTTGGTTAGGCCGCATTGAAGAGTGCAGGTTGTTTTTGCATCAGCTTTAATCTTCTTGCGGGTTGATACACCCCATTTGTCATAGGGGACGAGGACTCCATCTTCGGTGGGAAATGTGAATCCAGTCTAGATAATTATCCATATTTCCACCTAAGTCTTCAGATGGTACTCTATTAGGCCCTTCTAATAGCCGAAGTCTTCACCGGAGAAGAGAGGCATGTGGGCGGTGTTGTAGCCTTCTTGGTGGGCCATTAACAAGGAATCTCACACACAAAAAGCAATAACAAATATTCCAGGACTTGGTCTTGGATTAGTAGTGCGGGAGGAAAATAAAAATGATAATTCATTAATTTCGAGAAAAAATAATAAAATATTATAAAAAAATATTGTGATAAATTTTGTTAAATGTAATATTTCACCAATTCTAACTAATGGTGAAAGTTTGAGAATAAATTTTTCAAAAAATTTGGAGGGAAAAAAATAAAAGACATAAGGTTTTATTTTTACCAAAAACGAACGAAAAAGTGACGAAAAAAATGCTCGAACGGTAGTTGTACCAATTAGAGTAACCCCGCTCTGATACTAATTGTAGGATCGAAAGTGCTAGAGGGGGGGGGGGGTGAATAGCGCTCATGGCTGATTTGTTCATTTTGGAAAAATTCAAAGTAAGTACGCATCAGAAAATTAAAACACAAACAATACTCAAACACCAAGGGTTTGACTTGGTTCGGAGCATGTGGCAACTCCTACTCCAAGGTCCACGCTTGCTGAGCGTTTACTTCAGGCAATTACTATCAATTCGGAAAATACAACTTTGAAGTACAATTTAGAGCAGTAACGAAAATTATACCGATAGAAAAAAATAGAGAATTTGAAGCTTCTGGTCATCGGAGTCGAGTTACAGCTTTATCAGATCGTTCTTTGAGTAGTACACGGAAGACGAATTACGATTTGAAGTTCTTTTTTTGCTGCTGCTCGAGACAGACTTATATAGCTTGTTGAGGGCGCCTCCCATCTCCCTAGGAGGCGCCTCAAGCCCGCCGGATCCACAGCGTGGATAAGCTCTGCTTTGCTCGCAGCCTATCTGCCCGAGGGCACCTCCAACCCCGCGTCCAGGGTGCCTCCAAGCTCTATAGAGGGCACCTCCTGCTCTGCTGCACGGAGCCTTCGAGCAGTACACCCGAGGCACCTCCAAGTTCCATAGAGGGCGCCTCGGGTACTGTTCATCCGAAGCTTTAAGGCTTTTTCACTCCCTGCAAGATGTGTTAGTCCAAAATACAGAACATAACCTGAAAAACAGAGTTTAACACAATAATATAAGAAATAATAAGTCATTTTGACAATCTTTGGACTGTCTGGTTTTGACTTCGGATTTCCATCTGAAAACCCTAGGTTAAACCGACGCCTACTGTTCCCTCACTGGGGAACATGTCCTCACCTACTCCACTCAGGAGAGTTTATCTGTTGCCAGTCCGATTCTCCAGACCGACTGAACTTTTGCTCAGCACCCGAGGCTTCCGATTTTCATGCTAGACATCCGCTCCATGACCCGCCTAGAGTTCCACCCGGTCCGCGACCATCAGGATTTCAACCTAGAGTCCCCGACTCTAGGATTTTTGCCTGAAGCCTTTGACCTGCCAAGACTTTCTGCCTAGGGTTACCACCCCCTAGGATTTTCCACCTGCCTAACCGCAACTAGGACTTTTTTCACCTAGGGTTACCACCCCCTAGGACCTAGGGTTACCACCCCCTAGGTGTTTTCACTGCCTAACCGCAGCTAGGACTTTTCTTCACCTAGGGTTACTACCCTGTAGGGGTTTTCACCTGCCTAGAATCCACTAGGACTTTTACCTAAGACAACTTAGGACTTTCCTGCCAGCTCAATCAAATTTGTTAGATCATAAGACAACTTAACTTTGGACTCTTTGACATAATCAAAATTCAGGTTCGATCGTCTGGTACTCCCTGCACCAACAACTTTTACAAACATTTATAAATTTCATGAAAACTTGTGGATTTAAGGGGGTGTATTCAATCTTTGAAAAGCATAGACGATCATGGTCTCACATGATATTTATTTTCAAACAAAATCTAAAATATCTAATTAAATTTATTTTTAATAAAATAATAAATAGCATACTTGTTTGTAAATTTTTTTTTCAACTTTTTATACTTTTATCTTATTTTTGGCTAAAAACAAAAAGAAGATAATGTCTCACTTAAAAAAAAACTTTAATAATATAATTTTCAATCCAACAATATTATAATAATTTTAAATATCTTTATTTATAATTTTGATCCAAATTATTATGAAATGTTGGTCAACCCTTTAATTTCGTCAAACTTTTAATAAAATATTGAATTGGTAAATTTGATTAGTAATAAAATTAATAATATTATTATTAATTTGAATAGTAATAATATTATTAAAATAAATAAATATAAATATATAAAATTTATTTAGGAATTTTTTAAATTTAATAAATTTTATAGAATCATTTTAGGTCAAATTACATTAAACTTTATTAAATTATCTATTAATTAAGTCAAGAATTAATTTTATTTATTAACATATATTTTATATTAAAACCTAATGTCTCAAATTTCTCTTCCCTCTACGCACAACGTCGCCGTCTAAATCGACTTCGACTTTGACCTACTCACAAGTAGCCAACGGAAGCATCACCGACCGTCTCAAATAATTTTTTTTATTTGTTTTCCTCTTTTCCAGCGCATCGCAGGCTTCACCGGATGACAGTCATTGTTTCCCATCATGAGCAACCGGAGAAAAAATCTCCACCTGTAGCCCGCCATCGTGAACCGTCACCGGAGAAAAGACTGCAAGCGACTGCTGCTCCGTTCCAGCCGTTCCGATCCATTCTTTTTCGCTATAACGTCGGAGAACGACATTTCAGAGGACTCTCGGCTTCACATGAAATGCATGCTGAGAGATTGATGTAGGCCGTCGAAAGGTTGAACAAGGACAGGACCATTAAGATCCAAAAAATTAGCAAAATAAAGGAGTGAGAAGAGAAATGAATTATTTGTAAAAAATTAAAGCGATTTGAAGTCTATAGAAATCTCAAGTGTTAGGAGAAGACTTTTTATTTTATTTTTAAATTTATATCAAGTGTTTTGGAGAGCTCTTTTTGGTTAAAATTTATATACAAAGATTTCTAAAAGAATCCATGAAAATCTATTGAAACTTTGGATACAAGATTTTCATAGAATTTTAAAAAGTCAATTTTGAATACCACGTGATATTTTAAAATTCTATAAAAATCTAATTTGGATACCACTAGATTTCTATAAATTTATAAAAGTCTAGATTAAATACACGTAGACTTTTAAAATCTATAAAAGTCATTCAAAATAATTAAAAGTCCAATATTGAATATACCCCCTTAGTGGATTGCATTAAATGTCAAAGTTAGATTTTAATGCTTCTCGATTAAAAGCTAAGGGGTTAGGTTTTAATGCTTCTTGATTAAGAGCCTAAGTGGTTATATTTTAAGCGTATTTTTCTTCTGTCCTCTTTTATTCTCTCTACTGTCGCTCACGAAGCAAACTGTTTCTTTTTCTTCCGCCGCCGCCCAAGGGATGGAGTCGTCACCATTCACAAGCTACCAGCCGGAGTTCACTGCTGTCGTATGGGTTGCTACCACTGCCGAAACCAAGAAGGGGTACCCCTTCTTGCCGCCAACCTAGCTGCTAAAGCTTTGCTCTAGACATAATTTCTGGCGTCGAAAAATTGTTGCCGCCCAGAAAAAGGAAGCTTCGCTTAGCTTTCTCCACCTTCCACCAAAAGGTTTGGCCGGATCTCAAGGCTGCTGCCCCTGTTGGATCTCCATGCTACTACCTTGCCGGTGATGGGGCTGTTCCAGAAGCAAGACTGTTGCCCTTGACGGTGGTGGTTCTGTTTCAGCATCAAGGTTCCAACAAGAGGTTGCTAGTTGATCCTGTCTGGAATCTGAGTCAGACGAAGGTCGGCTGAGAGGTCGTCAGTGTTGATGGAGAGACTTAGACACACCTAGTGTATGTGCACAAGAAAACAGACCCACGTGGAACTGAAAGATGGCGATGACAAAACCGACAGTACTTAGACTCTGCGCACACTCAAACAAGCACACGGAACGTTAGAGGCCAGAAATCAGGAAAAAAAGTCCCTAGCATAGGTCCTTCGATGCTCAAGTCAGGTACTTTTTTCCCAGAAGAACAATGTATGAAGGAAAAAGAAATGTAGAAGACGAGTGCGAATGTGCATGTACCTACTCAAGGGAGAGGACCTCCCATTTTATATGACACTGCTTACCTTTGGAGTCTGACCATTGTCAAAGAATGTCGGGTGTTGGGGCCTATCGGGTGATGGAGAACACGTGGTGTCCTCTCATTAGTGGAAGGAAGGTTCCATTTGCAGATGATAGCAGACCATTGGAATATTCCCTGACACACGACAGTTATTTTCTGACAGGAGATTACGATTTTCTGACCTTGTTTGTCCCTTAGTGCCTTATGTCCTGCCTAGGTTTAGCTATGGACAACTCGGGATGACCGTTTGGGGTGTTTCCTGACTTGAGTCATGATGAGGGAGATGAGCTGCGACGAGGGGCCCATCTTTCACGCTTAGAGCACTGAAGGACCGACCAGGAGTTGTCTTATTACAAGTATCAAGTCTGTCTATGCAGATCGGGTTGAGAGAATCCGACCAGTCAGGGCAGGTCAAGCGTTATTCCGGTTGAGGGAACTCGACCAATCGGGGCAGGTCAGGCGTTACTCTAGGCTACATGTTGTGATATGGGATCTTGATCTGTCAATACCCGAGTTCACCCAACATGGGCATCAACTCAAGTACAAAACAGTGAACTCTCCAACACAACGACGTTATCGCTACAGTCTAATTCATTTCGTAATGCGGGATTGTCTTAGGCCTGCGAATATCGAAATGAGGTATTATCTCTCTTGGATCGTTTTGTCTCTCACCTTCAGCTAATACCGAAGTAGAGATATGCTCGTGACTTAGCGAAGTTACCTCAAGGATAACTCAGCATGAATACAAGTGGAGGTAAGCTTTATTAAGTTTGCCCGTTGGTTGATTCATATTAAGGCTAGCCTTACGAAGTTAGCAAACACTATCTATATGGTTTGATAACAAACTTATATGTATAATCATTTGTCATAAAATTTTATTATACGATCATATTTCATATGTGTGGTGTGTTGGGTTTTTTTTCGGGCCGCGAAAATCGCTTTTCGCGTCGCGGAAACCCCGAATCACCCAAAGCCGTAGATCCGTGCAAGAAAATTTCCGAAAAACACAAGTACGAGTTTCAAAGATTCTAGATCTACACTAGATGAGAGTTATACCTTCGAAGCGTGCCCTTTCGCGTTCTCGCTTGTCCAAGGAGTTGCCAGATCTCTAGACCGTCAAGCGTCGGTCCTCTAGAAGTATCCACACGGACACGTAGGTGGAGAAGACCTCACACAAAGGTGTGCTAGCACCTTGTGTGGTCACGGCAAGAGGAGGAGAGGGAGAGAGCTCTCTTGAGGAAGAAGAAGGGAGTAATGCCTTGAATGAAAATCAAATTTCATTCACCACTTTTGTGTGGCCGGCCACTCCATGGAGTGTAACTCTCATTCCACATTAATCACAATTAATGTGAAGCCATTAAGAGGTGTTGTGTAACTCCTATGATGTGGCACATCATGAAGATGTGGACCATTACCATTGGTCCACATCTTGCCACCTCACAATGATGTGGCAAATGAGTAACCTCCACTCATTTAATGTGGCCAACCCACATTAAATGCAATGGAGGCTTGTAACCTCCATGAGGTGGCAAAGCTCAGATGATGTGGAACAACACTATTGGTCCACATCTTGCCACCTCACTCATGATGTGGTAAAGAGTCAAGTCAAACTTGACTCTTCCTTTTCCTCTCTAGTCAAGTCAAACTTGACTCAATCTCTCTCATGGTTGATCTAATCTAACCATTTGATTCAAGCCAACTTAATATAATGAAACTAATTCATTAAATTAAATTGATCTAATGAGTCATAATCTAAATTAGACTCATTAAATATATGAATCAACTTGAGTCTAACTCAATTAGCTCAATTTGGATTACTCTTAATCCAATTTGATTCATCAAATGAATCTAATCTTCTTGGTTCATCGTATGAACCAAATCTCCATCTAATTGTCCTTAGTGTGTGACCCTATAGGTTCTTGTAACGTTGGCAATGCCCCTAAACTCATTTAGGAGCATAAGTAATGAGCGGTATCTAGCAACACATCATTACTACCCAAGTTACAAGAATGTTGAGATCCAACATCACCTTGTGACTACTAATTGTGACTCCTCACAATATGTGACATTATCCTTCTATCCTAGACATCTAGATTGATCAATGTGAGGCATAGACCGTGTCATCCTCTATGTTAGGATCCTACGTACTCGGCTAGAGAGGGGGGGTGTGAATAGCTGCCCCAAATCGATCTTGTTTCTTCCTACGATTAGGTTAGCGCAGCGGAAAATACAACAAAGAAACGAAAGAGAAGAAAATCAAACCTTAACACAACGATGTACGAGGTTCGGAGATGATACTCCTACTCCTCGGCGTGTCCGTAAGGTGGACGAGCCCTATCAATCCGTCGGTGGATGAGTCCCCGGAGAACCGGCTAATATCAACTCCTTGTGGGTGGAGAAACCTCGCCACAATCACTTGCAACAGCAAGCTAAGAGTACAAGAGAATAGCAAGAACAAAATGAATGTAAAACAAACAAGCTTGCCTTCTCGTCGACTGAGGTCCCGGATGAAGTAGCAACTCCACGGACAGATGCAAGCAAGCCGATCGAAAAGCGTCCGAAGCTCACGCAAGCTTCGGCGGTTGAGCTCAGAAAGCTCGAGCACCGAAAGCGAAGCTTGAGGTGAGAGAACTCGGGAGGAAGAAGAAGAAGAAGGAGGCTCGCGGCAGCAGCCCTTTATAACCTGCGAAGAGGCGAAGAAAACACAGAAGAAATCTGGCCGTTGCGTCGCAGCTGCTAGTACTGATCGATGCGTGGACCGATCAGGCTCCATGTGGATCGGTCCACGACCGATCCATTCCTAACCGCTTCGTTCCGTCTCGTCGGTCCATGGACCGATCGAAACTCGATCGGTCCACGCATCGATCAGGGAACCTCTGATCGGTCCGTAGACCGATCGGGCTTCTCTCCGAACTGCTTTGCGCCTCGATGCGTTGTCGATCGGTGCGGCACCGATCAGAACTAATCGATCGGTCACGGACCGATCAGATGCAACGATTGTATCGATCGGTCACCGACCGATCGAGCAACAGTATCACGGATCGGTCGGTGACCGATCCGAGCTAATTTTGCCCAAACCAAGTCCCAAGACTTCAAACCAATATCCGGTCAACCTTGACCTATTGGTACTTCATCCCTAGCATCTGGTCACTCCCTTGACTGCTAGAACTCCTGCCAAGTGTCCGGTCAATCCCTTTGACCTACTTGGACTTTCCAACACCGGAGTCATCATCCCCGATCCATCTGGATTTTCCCTTCGGCTTCACTCACGGGACTTTCACCTGCCTAGCTTCGATTTCCAAATGCCTAACATCCCGTTAGGACTTTCCGCCTGGCTTCACTCACGGGACTTTCCACCCGGCTTCACTCACCGGACTTTCCACACCGCCTAACATCCAGTTAGGACTTTCCTCGCTTCACTCACCAGACTTTCCCACCGGCTTCACTCACCGGGACTTTCCACACTGCCTAACATCCCAGTTAGGACTTTCCACTGCCTGGCTTTACTCACCAGGACTTTCCCACTGCCTGGCTTCACTCACCAGGACTTTCACCTAGCTTCACTCACTAGGATTTTCACCTGGCTTCACTCACCAGGATTTCCCGACTGCCTGGCTTCACTCACCAGGACTTTCCAATCGCCTAACACCCATTCTTGTCAAACATCAAGAATACAACTCTCTCACGAGTGTCAAACATCAACATGCAACTCAACTAGGTCAATCTTGACCTAAGGTTGCATCAACAATCTTCCCAAGTCAAACATCAAAATACAACTCGAGTTACGTCAACTCGAGTCGGGTCAACCAGGTCAACCTTGACCTAAGGTTGCACCAACAATCTCCCCCTTTTTGATGTTTGACAAAACCATAATCAAGTTAGGTTAACCCGATAACCTAACTTAGGTTTTCAATCATCTTCCAATGTCCAATGTTCTTTCCTTGAACATTCTCTGGACATTCTCCCCTTAGGTTAACCCGATAACCTAACTTGGGTTCTCCAATAATTCTCCCCCTTTTTGACACACATCAAAAAGAATTCCAATGTTCTTCCTTGAACATTCCTTGACATTCTTTCCCTAACTTAGGTTAACCCGATAACCTAACTTGGGTTCTCCAATAATTCTCCAATGAACACTCTCCCCTTTTTGACACACATCAAAAAGAAAAAGGAGAGTATCAAGGTCAAGAGTTTCTTCCTAATGAAAGTCCCATACCTTTCATTGAAACTCTTAATTTCCCCCTTGATACTAAACTCAACAATCAATTTAGTGATAATCCCATATCACTAATCCTCAAAAGTCTTAAGGAGTACAAACTCCCCCTAAAAGTCAACTCCTCTTGACAATTAGGTAAAACTCCCCCTAAAAGTCAACTCCCCCTTGACCATTGCACCAACAATGTCTTTGAGATTTCCAAACCTTTAGAAATCCACAAAACCCAACTTCCAGCTGAAATTTCAGACCAACAGCTGAAAATCATGCACTGATCGGTCCCCAGACCGATCAGAATCCCCCTGGATCGGTCCCCAGACCGATCCACGCTTCACTTATCGCACTGGATCGTCACTGATCGGTCACCAGACCGATCAGTACTTCCCTGGATCGGTCCGGTGACCGATCCACACTCTGAAATCAGAGATTTCTGATTTCCCTTCCCGAAAATTCAGAAACTCCTAATAAATTCCAGAAAATTCCAAAAATCGTAAAATTTTGAGGATACACTCCTCATACCATATACTATCACGGAAAAATAATTGTCTATGGAAATAGTTTCCATTTTTCAATCTTGATACAAAGTTCAAAAACTTTGAAATAGTTCAAGTTTAACTTAACTTTGTATCACAATGTTCAATGATGAATGCTATCACTAGGAAAGCTTCATCAAGGTTTTTCAAATCAATTTTAAAATGCTTTTAAAACCATTTGAATTTAGGACCATAATCTTAGGGCTAGATGTACATGACTTGTACACAAGCTTTCCCTATGATCCTCAATTTCTTGAATTAGGGTCATCTAGGTACAAGAACAATGCACCTTGATCCTAACTCATGATCCTAATATCTCACACACATCTAAGGTGTATCAAACCACATTCAAGTCAATTTGATGTGAGATATGGGTTAAGGTCAACTTAGGCTAAGTTCTCATGCATTTTCTAAACACCAATTTGATCTCAATATCAAAAAGTGTTTTTATCCTTAGATCAATTTCATTGATTATTAATGCAAGAGATGATGACATGGCATAAAATGGTATCATAAATGAAAACATGTGCCAATGTCATGATGTCATGGCATAAAGTTTGAAACTTAAATAAACATGACATAAAAACTAGCCTAAGCATTATCATGACATTTCAAATGATAATAAATTAAATATGATGTCATGACATGGCATATGGCAAACAATCATGGTAAGTTAGCACAAATGAAATACCTAGATTACCTATCTAAGTATACTTAATCACTTAGCTAATTTAACTTCTAATCCTAGATTGCCCTTATATCCCTAAGAGAAACCAAAATCTCAATTATGGTATTTCTCTAGGTTTTCCTCAAATTGTACCACTTAAGATTAAAAATGATATTTCCACCATTAGGCACATTTAGCTCTTCAAAGGAGTAAATGATAATTCCACTTCATTTTCAAAGGTTCTCAACACCTTGAAAATGCTCCTTGAGTGTCAATTTCCTCAAAGTTGGGTTAACTACCCTTCTTATTGGAGTTGACACTCTCTAACCCATTTATGGGGTAGAGAAGATGCTCCTAGGAACCCAATACCTATTTGAGCTCATTGGGTTCACTAAATATTCACTAGGGATAACTTCCCTAGCAACCCTCCTAATGACCCTCTTAGGCTTTAAAGCCTTGGTCATTTGGGTCTCATCAAGATCAACTTTAGGGGTGACTCCCCTTGTGACCTTGGCAATGGTCTTCCTAGCCCTAGGTTTTGTTCCATAATCGAATGGAACATTATGATAAGTGGGCTTGACCATTTGGGACTTAGGTTTGTGACCCAAACCTTTCTTGTCCTTGGACTTGGGTTTTTGACTCTTAAACCCTAGAGATGACTTCTCCATGTTTTTAAGAGCCTTTTCTAAATTATCAAGTCTTGACCTCAAGACTTGATTTTCCCTCTCTAATACCTCAAGTTTTAATTTGTCATTTTCTCTTGAGATATTCCTAGGCATGTGTCTAGTTTTCTTGGGATTTCTACCTAGGTTTTCCTTAACTTTAGAAGCGTTAATCCTAGGGTTGGTATTTCTAGTGTTATCCTTACCTAGGCTAACATGTTTAGCTCCTAAGCACATGTATTGGTTCCTAAAGTTAACATGCTTATCATTATTAACAATTGCAACAAAACTACTAGCATGAGTTTTATTAGAATTGCAATAATGAACCTTAGAGATTACCTTAGGGTTTGCCTTAGCTCCCCCTATTGATGTGCTCGGTCTCTTGTCCTTGTGAGATTGCCTCCCCCTCGGACATTGGCTCCTATAGTGTCCCCTTCGCTTGCATTGGAAACACATCACGTGCTCCTTGCTCTTGCGTGTCAGGACTCCGGCTTCCTTGACTTTTGGCGCCGGTGGAGTCTTTCTAGCCCTCTTTGGACACTTACTCTTGTAGTGCCCAAATTCCCTACACTCAAAACACATTATATGCAATTTACTTGAACTTAAAGTGTTTGAGTTACCTAGGGTTGAGGATGAATGGATGCTCTCTTCTTCATCCCTCCCGGAGGTAAAAGCTTCTTCTTTGTGCTCCGATCTTGAAGAAGAACTCACTTCCTCTTCTTCTTTAGATGTTGAGTAACCCTCAACTTCCAATTTGCTCCCTTCATGATGTGAGCTACTTGGCTCACTAGGCTCCTCTTCATGGCTTGAAGTGGAGCTCTCTTCATGGTACTTGGCCAAGTTATCCCATAATTCCTTGGCATTGTTGTAACCTATCTTACACAAGATGTTAGTAGGCAATGAAAATTCAATTATTTTCGTTACCTCTTCGTTGATTTCGGATTTGTGAATTTGTTCTCTTGTCCGCTCCTTCTTCTCAAGTGGTTTTTCTTCCTTATCCACCGGAGGAGTAAATCCTTCTTGTACACAAAACCAATTCATTATGTTAGTCATAAGAAAATACTTCATCCTTACCTTCCAATACGCGAAGTCGCCGCATTCGTAGAAGGGTGGAATGGTGACGTCTTCTCCATAGAGATCCATTCTCTAGCTTTGCTCTCACGGGTGTTGATCCGATGAAGAGCGAACCTTCGCTCTGATACCACTTGTTAGGATCCTACGTACTCGGCTAGAGAGGGGGGGTGTGAATAGCCGTCCCAAATCGATCTTGTTTCTTCCTACGATTAGGTTAGCGCAGCGGAAAATACAACAAAGAAACGAAAGAGAAGAAAATCAAACCTTAACACAGCGATGTACGAGGTTCGGAGATGATACTCCTACTCCTCGGCGTGTCCGTAAGGTGGACGAGCCCTATCAATCCGTCGGTGGATGAGTCCCCGGAGAACCGGCTAATATCAACTCCTTGTGGGTGGAGAAACCTCGCCACAATCACTTGCAACAGCAAGCTAAGAGTACAAGAGAATAGCAAGAACAAAATGAATGTAAAACAAACAAGCTTGCCTTCTCGTCGACTGAGGTCCCGGATGAAGTAGCAACTCCACGGACAGATGCAACAGAAGCCGAGAAAAGCGTCGAAGCTCACGAAGCTTCAGTTGAGCTCAAGAAAGCTCTGAGCACCGAAAAGCGAAGCTTGAGGGAGAGAACTTCGAGGAAGAAGAAGAAGAAGGAGGCTCGCGAGCCCTCCTTTATAACCCGCGAAGAGGCGAAGAAAACACGAAGAAATCTGGCGTTGCGTCGCGGCGGCAGTACTGAATCGATGCGTGGACCGATCGAGCTCCATGTGGATCGGTCCGGACCGATCCATTCCCTAACCGCATTCGTCTCGATCGGTCCATGGACCGATCGAGGAACGATTCAGGATCTGGGAACCTCTGATCGGTCCGTAGACCGATCGAGCTTCTTCTCCCGAACTTTGCGCCTCGATGCGTTGTCCGATCGGTGCGGCGGGCCGATCAGAACTAATCGATCGGTCACCGCATCGATGCAAGAACGAACAGAGCTTGTCGATCGGTCACCGGACCGATCGAGCAAAGTATCCTGGATCGGTGCGGTGACCGATCCGAGCTTGGTTTTGCCCAAACCAAGTCCCAAGACTTCCAAACCAATATCCGGTCAACCTTGACCTATTGGTACTTCATCCCTAGCATCTGGTCACTCCCTTGACCTGCTAGAACTCCCTGCCAAGTGTCCGGTCAATCCCTTTGACCTACTTGGACTTTCCAACACCAGAAGTCCGATCATCCCTGATCCATCTGGATTTTCCTTGCTAGCTTCACTCACGGGACTTTCACCGCTTCACTCACCAGATTTCCAACTGCCTAACATCCAGGACTTTCCCTTGCTGGCTTCACTCACCAGGACTTTCCCACTGTCTGGCTTCACTCACCAGGACTTTCCACACTGCCTAACATCCCAGTTAGGACTTTCCACTGCCTGGCTTCACTCACCAGGACTTTCCCACTGCCTGGCTTCACTCACCAGGACTTTCCACACTGCCTAACATCCCAGTTAGGACTTTCCACTGCCTGGCTTTACTCACCAGGACTTTCCCACTGCCTGGCTTCACTCACCAGGACTTTCACCTAGCTTCACTCACTAGGATTTTCACCTGGCTTCACTCACCAGGATTTCCCGACTGCCTGGCTTCACTCACCAGGACTTTCCAATCGCCTAACACCCATTCTTGTCAAACATCAAGAATACAACTCTCTCACGAGTGTCAAACATCAACATGCAACTCAACTAGGTCAATCTTGACCTAAGGTTGCATCAACAATCTTCCCAAGTCAAACATCAAAATACAACTCGAGTTACGTCAACTCGAGTCGGGTCAACCAGGTCAACCTTGACCTAAGGTTGCACCAACACTCTAATCAATCTAAATCTTGAACTCCAAGTAGACTCACTCAATCAAATGAGCTCAACATCTCATGTTGACTCACTTGAGCATGACCATGCACTTCGTGGTCTAACTCTATCAAGAATATTGATGTCGCTCCCGTCATATGGGAGGGATAGATCCCATCTACATCACTCACATCCCTCTGCATAATTTGTTACATACCCAGTAATCACTTTCCACCACATTACGGGTGACGTTTGACGAAACCAAAGTACATAACTCCTTATGTAGGGATCCATGGTGACTTCAGGTCAAAGGACTAATAGTCATACTAATAGCCACATGAGAAAGTATATGACACTCATATAACTATCCATGATACTTTCTCATGGCGGGTCATTCAGTATACATTCTCTAATGCATACTCATGTGTCAGCTTGATATCTCTATATCCATGACTTGTGAGATCAAGTCATCGAGCTGACCTACATGCTAGTCTTATTGTATTAACATTGTCCCTGAATGTTAATACTCGACTAGGAATGATTTAGAGTAGTGTTCCCTATATCATCTCACTATCGATTCAACCAATCGATTGATATAGGTAAGAACCTTCTATTCAAGGACGTTACTATACTTATTTTATCTGGCACTAATACAAATAAGCATAATAACCAAAAACCAAATGCCTTAATATATATACAAGAATATGATATACATGACTCCATACAATCATCAAATGATTGACTCTAGGGCTCTAACTAACATGATGTGTGCTGTAATAAATTAAATTTATTATTTTATCTTCCGCCACGTGTTTTCAAAATGTGTCCAATGCACACACCATCAGTTCCCAATAGGTTTTGCTCTGCTCGACTAAGTTATCTTATCAAATAAATTTAAATACAATAAAATTTGAGTTGGCTTAGCTCTTTTACATCCTAAATGAAGGAGAGCTCAATTATGAGCTCAATAGACTTGAGGTTTGGCAAAATTGATAGCTCGTTCCTGAGGCTTTAATAGACTGGAGATCTGAGAGAGGTAATTAAGAGGAGTCTCGTCATAGATCTGCAGCGCCCTTTGGATAGTTTCAAGGGCATGTAAGTGGCATTGGCTGAAACCTTCGAAGGAGTTCTTTAACCTAGACTTTGCAAGAGTGGCCTTCCTAAGCACTTCATCCACTATAGTGGCGGTTATAGTTAAGTCTGTCGATCAATCAGTTGTATCTGTCTCTAAACTGTAATGCATGGGTTGGAGCTAGTGGAGGACTCAAGCTCCTTAGGATTAGCTCTTTAGTAGACACCATTTTAATAGTACCTTGGCTTAATTTAATCGATTTCCCATAGGCGACATAATAATAATGGTGTGAAAATTAGTTGTCGAGTTGGAAGTTGAGGTGGAGGTGGAGGTGTAGTTCAATCTATAAGCTAGGGCCTAAATGTTAGGGGGCGCTAGGGTTGTCCGCTAAAACCCTTTGATTCTTAAGTGAGTCTTTATATGTGGAATGATAAAGAGTATGAAAATAAAATAAAATGAGATTAGTGTGTCTTTTGAATATCACCTTATCTTGATATTTATAGATGTAAAATGTTAGGACTCGTGTGACCTCAGAGGGGTAAATAGTTCTGATCGCTACTCGTCTTGATATTGTACTCGTTGTTTGAATAGCGAAAATCTTGATTCAAACTTGACTCCACATACACAACTCTAAGGTTTTACTTGATATCCACCTCTTAGGTGACTACTCTAAGGTCTTACTCCTAATGATCTCCCTTCACTATAATAATCTCCTTCTCGAACACCTTCCGGAAGCATAAAAGCCTCTTACACCCTTTTTCTTACAAGAACACAACAAGAAAGACAAGTACAAAAGAAAATGAAAGTAAAACAAACATTACATATAAAATCTTTACTTTGGAAGCTTATTTATTGCTTTGGATAGCCTCTTCATGGTAGAAAATGGAACAATATTTTGCTCAAGAACCTTCAAGAATTGGCACATTCAAATCTCCACGAAACTCTCTTTTATAGGGTTGCATTCAGGCAGATTTTCAACTACCAATCGATTGGTAAACTTCACTAATCGATTGTCATTAAATTTGACAGTTTAAATCTACAAAACGACTATTTTTTACCTTACCAATTGATTGGTAAGACTCAACAATTGATTAGTTGCTTCCAGTCGATCAAATCAATCAATTTGGAAGCATTCTGTTGGCTACTAAAGTGCCACTATATATTAAGCTTCTAGAATTCACCAATCGATTGGTACGGTAGTAAAAACGTTATAGTAATTACAACCATAAATATGATTACTGTAGCAATATGAAGTTAGTGTAGCACATCCTAATTAGTGTAGCAAACCATATTTTCCATGGTCTAGGGTTTGAAACAAACCTATTACTGTAATACAAACCCTAGTTACCATAGTAAACCCTAAAAACACCTCAAAATCTTAATTTCAAAGTTTAGAGTTTATTGGCTGATCGATACGACCCATCAATCTATAAATAGTCTTGTTTTAACGTTACCAAATTGAATTTTTTATCTTGCCTAATATTCAATTAACATTAACTTACTAGGATTTCATTTGCTTAGCATCTAGTCAACTTTGACCTGTCAAAATTTTTCGTTGTCTAACAACCGGTTAAACTTGACTTGCCAAGACTTCTATCATCACTAAGTGTCTAGTCTTTCATAATCCACTTGGACTTTTTGTCTCTTGTCAACGCCATATTGAACTTTCGATCACTAAGCATCCGATCAACCTTGACCCACTTAAACTTTTTTCTTACCAATTTTCTGTTAGATTTATAATCACAAGTGCTATCCTATCAATCTTAACTCACTTGAATTTTTTTTTCTTTCCAACTTTCCATTGGACTTTTCACTCCCATTGGACTTTCCACTAGGCAAGTATCTAGTAAATCTTGATTTACTTGACTTTTTTACTAATATATTGATCAAATGTAAAAATCCAAACTCAAGTCAACCTGAGTTTGATCAACCTTGACCTGAAATCGACTGCAACATGAAAGTAAAAGTAATTGTTGAATTGTGTTCGTGATCTTTGAAAAATTATTCTACTATTGTTGTTATAAATGATGACATTAATTATGGTCACCTTTATTAATGTCTGTTGTTTGGTCATTACTAGCTAGCCATTAATAATTGCAGAGATGATGATCGTGGGAACCGTGGATCACATCTACTTACAATCAATAATCATGAAATTTGCGAATGATCATAGGAGTTCGAAGTAAGGAGCTTAAGAAGTTAGGGAGTTCAAAAAAAAGACTTAGCTTGAAAGATCGATCTAAAGATGCTGTGCCGACCAGCTCAAAAGGTTGGCCCCTTAACTAGGAGCTTCGGATTCATTTCTCCTGTGCAATGGGAAACAGTGTAAAATTTTATGGACAAACTTTATTTCAAGGCCTCGCTAGCCTAAATACGATAAGAGGCATCCGACAATGATCCTTGATGAGATCATCTTAGGATCCTTTAATTTTGTGCATTAGGTTTTTCTTACTTTTGCTATGCTTTCTGGATTTGATAATAGGAATTGGTAATATAAAACCTCTTGATCTTATTGTCCCTGGTATCTTGTACGTTCCTTAACTAAAGATGTTCAGAGACTCAGAGTTGTATTTTACTGATCAGTGATGAGTGATGCATGCATGCTGTTGAAGCTGCACCTCTACAGATGAAAATAATTTATTTTAAAGCAGAATGCACGCAGCATTTTCAATTCCATTGCCAATCCATGCAATTGCAAGAATCTTTCTCATCACTCATTTGTTATATAATCCTTGCACTCCCTTTACTATATATGCTTTTCCAGGTAGCTTTGCACTTTGCCTCCATATGCTCCTCTAACCAAAATATTTAATCTCATAAATCCATTGTTCATGCAGAACAGATCAGTAATTGATAAGAGCACCAATATTTAACTGCAGTAGTAATTGCGTTTCAGAAATCCAAGAGACAATGATCCTTTTAGTTGAACCACAAATATATATCAACGTATGCATTTGCTGCAGGGTTAGATCATGCGTGGCACTTCCAGTGAAAAGCTAAAGCTGATGAAGACAAAATTTTAAAGATGAAAGGAGGTAGAATCCTTAGAGCTTAAGTACTTTAGGGCATATTCATGCACCAACGTGGAAGGCCATGAATTATTGAACTCTACTTTCATTGAAATGCAAAAATGTTCGATATAGTTCGTTTTCAGTTTGAAGATCATCAAGTTTTATTCCATGATCATACTGATCAATTAAAAGTCTATGAAAACAATGCCCTCACAACTCATTCTATTGTGCCTTTGATTCCTTAGTCCTGAATTAAAATTTGTCGTCACTTAACTTGCTTTACTTTACTTAGATAAAAAAAACAAAAAGAATGCTAATCTAGGATTATCATGTAAAGCACCAGTCAAGTTGATTCTGCTTTTATAGCCCCATCAGGAGCATGATTAATGCATCATGCTCTTTTAAAAACATTTTTAATGCTTAATCCATAAAGGTTTAGTGGATGGCAGCTACTTAAAAGGTATGCCCACCGTGAAGCTTATCTCTTGGTTGTTCTCCATTTAACACCTTGCTTCCTTCCTTCCTTCCTAACTTTGAGCTTGAGGGCTAGTTTTAATTATTCTCTCCATCGATCTTAAGATTATTAGGCTTCGAATTCCTTGACAAAGAAAGAGAGGTATGGCTCATTCCTTCCTCAAGAGAAATTTATCTTAAATATATTTTACAAGTACACATACATCTTATTAATCTCCCCGTGAACACAGAGCAACAAAGAGAGAGAGAGAGAGAGAAGCATGAAGGATGGAGCTCTGAAATGATTCAGCCATGAACCTTTACAAGGATCAACAACAGCAAAAAGAAGATATAATGGAGCTTTACCTTGGTTACTTTGAAAACAATTTGCACCATGTAGGATCTTGGTAAGCAATTTCTTTTTCTTGTTTCTGGTGTTGTTGTTGTTATTCTTGTTTTTAAAATAAATAAAAATAAGTGATTTTTTTTGCTATAATTTATTATTTCAAAAATAAGCTAGAATAATTCATGAAAATTTCACCATTTTTTTAAAATTGAAAATAAAAATTATCATCATCATTGCGGGCATTATAATGGGAGTGGTCGACATTGCGCTGTCAATATCGCATGGGAAAATTTGAATTTCGCCATCGACTTTACTTTCCTTTTTAACTTTCCTCACAAAACTTTCAAAAACATTCCTAAAAGTTTAAAATCTGTGTCATATTATGTTGCGCAAAAGGAGACTATCGTTTAGAGGGAGGGCCTTTTTCATAATTTTAAACTTGTGAGGATGGTTAGGAAAAAGGTAAAGTGGAGAGTGAGAGAGGGAGACGAGAAAAAAAAAATTTAGGTGCATTTGGGGAAGGTAAGTGCACCGGAGTTGTGCCCGACAGCCACCGCTGGTGTCCCGATGGAGCAGGATAACGAGACGCCCGACTGTCGCACACTCTTTCCGCTTTCCCGCGACCCACCATTAAAAAATAACGGTGGAGGACTGAGAAGGGACGGAACTCGACCTCCGGGAATCTCCACTTCCGTCTACTAAACTGCTTCTAAGCCTCTCTCTTTCTCTCTCCCTCTTGATAAAGGGGCGGGGAGGGAGGGAGGAATGGCGGCTGCGGGCTTTCCCTACCGGGCTTCGGGGTTAGGGTTGTGCGCTTCATTCCGAGGCAATAGTTTGCGAATAGGCGGCTCAACTCTGGACCTCAAGGTTAGATCGTTCTTTTTTTTTTTGTCTTTTCGTCGTAGGTGATATGCTTGTTTCCTGGTCGCTGCTGCTTGTGAAGCTGGAATCTCTCTGTTGAACGGGAAAAATCCTTTTTTTTTCTTACTTAAATAAGAGTGAAACGTAAAAATACTGTTTTGGATGAGTTTTGTCAGTAGAGAACGTGAACAGAAATTTGCTTGTACTCTGAGTTCAGCACTGCTCTTGTGTTTTTTTTTTTAACCTTTTGTAGATAAAGGAAGTAATCAAAACTCTGATTTCGCCTTAGAAGGATTTGAGTAATTCAGATGAAACAATAATATCTCCCTGGTGTTCGATTTTTTATTGTTTATAAAGGAAGAATGAAGAAGATATACGATTACTTTGCATGCCTAGTTTCGCGTGACAGATTGATCTAACATATGGTTTAGTTTTATAAAAGCTTCTCGTGACACAATCCTGAAGTATGTTGACAGGAATAATTATGGGGATTTGCCTAAATCCTAATAATTTTTCTCTGCAGAATGAAATGATCTTAAATAGGGGTTGGAGATATTGATCCATAACGGTTATTTCTCTAAAAGTTATGCATACTCAGCTATAAGATCCCAGGAGTGAAGATGGATTTGTTAAGTAATCTTGGGGCTTGGATTCATTTCTGTTCAATGAGTTTGTCAAGCAAATTTGTGTTGTGCCATTTATACAAAGTGGGTTGTTGTACTTAGAACTGTTTGGAGTGCTAAAGAAGTATGATACTCTTATCCATTACTTACTATTTATGTTTGGCTACCAATTAGACACTAATGGAGTGAGGATGATTGTTATATTTACTTTTATTGGCATGATTCAAAGCCTTGATGCAATAAATTGAACATTGTGTCTCTAGGAAACACTTCCTTAATCAATAAATTGTTTGACTTCTAACTGCTGTGCATTCCATTGGAATAATCTTCTTATCCTTTCAGTGCAAACAGTAGGAGCCATATATCTCCATTTCGAGCCTCAAGTAGGATGGGCATGTGTGAAGAAAATCACCACATTGGCATGTGGGAGGACTCATTCAAAGCTGATAGTAGTCAAAATACATGCGCTTCAACTGTTATGGAGTCAGATATGCGAATTGACTATTTGGTTGATATCTGCAGCATATATATCTTGTTCCAATTACAACCTTTACTAATGTCGCACTAGTTCTGATTGGTTATTTGTATTCTTATGTAGCTAGAAGATATTCCTCTCAAGGCACTAGGAAAACCAAAGAAATATGACCATAAAGAAAACAAGACTTCAGATAAGGTACATAAAATATTAAAATGCCTATGAGATTTTTTTTTTTACTCCTATCAATTCTGTGGTAGTTTTATTAATTTATTTTTCTCAATCTTGACTAACATGACATCAGTAATTGTTTCCTAAGTCATTTTAATGTGATTGTCATGCTGTAAATTCGTGCAGAAAGTATCCTTTTTCACAAAATCTTCAATATTCTTGTTACTACCAGAAATTAAATTTTGATATCACATGTCAAACTAAGCGATCTATACCAACCTCTTGAAGACTTTTGCATGTGGAAAATAAGAAATACTGACCTAGGTAGTAAGTGGATTTATATCTGATTGAAACTTAATTTGTGAGGCAATTTTATTAGTGATAACCAATGGAAGCACACATATACATTCCAGACTTAGAAAACTCGTGAAATTCCAACGGTTGATGGTTTGAGATATCCTATCATGAACTGAATTATAATTATTTTAAGTTGGTTGAATTTTTTGTTTCAGTTACCTTAAATGGTTTATATTTGAAACACACTATTGCTCCTTATTTTGTTAATCTGGTGTATGGCATGACTGTTCATATTTGATCAGAGATTTATCTTCTTATATGAAACCCCAATCATCTCAGTGAGCCACGTTCAACTCTGTTAATTAAGTAGACTCTGAAAGTATGGATTGCATTTAGTAATGTGTTTCAGAAATGTTCTGCAATTAATATGGGCCCTTAGTTTAATAAATGACATTTATAGGTATTGAGACGGCTGGCACAAAATCGAGTGGCTGCTCGAAAAAGTCGACTGCGGAAAAAGGTACTTAGCAAAGTGATTTCTTTTAACTGACTATTAAAGTCAGGTTTAATATGCTGATCTTCAAGCACATTCTTTGACAGGCTTATGTTCAGGAGTTAGAGTCAAGTCGTTTAAAACTCACCCAACTAGAACAGGAGGTTGAGAAGGGCAGACACTTGGTAGAAATGCTACACCTTCATGATGAGCAGAAATCTTATCTTGTCCATGTCAGCTGATGAACAAATTGTTGCTTTACTTCAGGGTATGTACACAATAGGTGGGAATATGCGAGGATCACCCCTTGGGGTGCCTGGAAGCGTCAATATAGGTACGATGTTGAATCTTGTTTTCCTCTCTTCTTTACACTAAGTCATCAAGGAAAGGAAAAGAAATCCCAACAATTTCTTGAAATAATCATTTTGCACCGATATGTTGATAATGATAGGTACTTGTATCTAACATGGCATGAGTCTAGATGTCTCAGACGTTTTCTTTTAAGAAATCTTAACATTGTGAATGAAGGGTAGAAATACTTGGACACCTGGCCCTCTTTTTTAGATGTTTGATACCTTTTTTTTCCTTTTAAAGTTTATGATACGTAATCTCTTGAGCATGATGATGTTCATATTGTATGTTGGATGTCTTAGAGACAGGTGTAGAAGTGGTGGAAGAGTCTTACTATCATAGTTCACTAGATCTTTTAGTTTATGTTGAACCATACTATGGTTCATTTTTTTGGTTGCACTTTTAGCAATACTAGATAAATCTGTGCTTTCTTCTTCTATTTTTTTTTGCACATAGAGATGCCAAATCATTATCATCCGACCTTTACTCTTTCCAATGTTTAAGCTGATGCTAGTACTTGAATGAATTGTGCATAATGTTCCAGGGATTCATTTTTAAAAATGCATACCATGATATGAGTTGGATGAAGAAACTACCATTTATTGAATATAATGAAATAGCACAGAAACCTATAAATATAGATTTAGTGTTTTAAAAATAATATGGACAATATGGGACACCTTAATTTAGTCCTAGATGTCTAGTTATGGGCCACCAGAAGAGTCTTGTGGGCTTATATGAATAAAGTACTAACAATTTGTTCCTAGGCAACCAGAGCATGTGGTACGCATGATGAATTTCTGGGTTGTTTAAATTGTGACATTTGATATCAGAGCCCGGTTTATGCTGGGCATGGTAAGGTGGTTAAACTTATGTGCCTTCAATTGCAATTAGGGATGATTCTTGATTCTCAGTTGGACTTTGGGTATTGACATGGACATGAAGCCTGTTAGGCAGAGGAGGTTATGGCATTTTGATTTTGACCTACATGAATAGTTGTTGATTGGTGAATGGGTTTTACAAACTTATATGAGTGAAGTATTATTATTTTGGATGAATGGTTAGAGCTACCAAGTTATGATAGGGGTTAGTTCTCCCGTTTGAAAAGGTTGTGACACTATAAAATATTGCATAGTTGAATTCATCTTCCATTCACAATATATTACATCCTCTTTCTTCTATGATAAACTTGTCACAAATTTATGACATTTCTACCCTTGGGCGGCATAACTATTTGTAGGTTTGTTCTTCTTTATTCTTTGATCTTTTGATTTCTTAGTACCTATAACCTGAGGTGCAATTCTTGTTTGCTTTCCAGGGATTGCTGCTTTTGAAATGGAATATGGACACTGGGTTGAAGAACAAAATCGACAAACATGTGAACTTAGAGCTGCACTGCAGGCAAATATGTCTGATTTGGAGCTTCACATGCTTGTTGAGAGTGGAATGAGACATTATGATAATCTTTTCCAAATAAAATCCAAAGCTGCTAACTCTGATGTCTTCTATCTTATGTCTGGCATGTGGAGAACATCCACTGAGAGATTTTTTCTTTGGATTGGTGGATTTAGGCCCTCAGAGCTTCTGAAGGTGATTGAATTATTTGAAAAAAAAAAAAATTCTAGCCTCCATTATGATTGCACATGCACACTGTACTTCAATATCAGCATGAAGATCTGTGATTCCTTGAAACATAGTGGCTACTCAAATGTAGCATGGGACTGCTGAAAGTATACATCAATCTAAATCTAAACTAGGTCTATTCCAAATTTCCAATATAATGACATAATTGAAAACAAAAAAATACACTAAGTTTCAGATTCCTATCATTTTGCTGTAAATTCTTTTTTTCTTTTGACTTGCCAAGACAACCATTTTCATTATCCTCGTACTAATATCTCATTCTTGGTTTGCAGGCACTCTACCCACAGCTTGACCCTCTGTCGGAGCAACAAATGACTGCTGTCTGCAGCCTGCGGCTATCTTCACAACAAGCTGAAGATGCACTGTCTCAAGGACTGGAAAAACTTCAGCAAACTCTTTCTGAAACTCTAACATGTAACTCCTTAGGCACATCTTGTGTTTCGGGTTACATGGGACAAATGGCAAATGCCATGGGAAAGTTGGATGCTCTTGTAAGCTTTCTGAACCAGGTGATACACAATTCTGCCAACACATTCTTAATTATCTTGCCATGCATATTTTTATTTTCTTTTTTTCTGATTCATCAGTGTTCTACTACTTCAGAGTTTTTTAATAATATATATCAGTGCAATGCTTAAGAATGACTTACCAACGTCATTTTAGTCTTAACTATGTACTTGGATTTGACTACCAATACCTTGCCTATGTTTCTGGTATATGACTTTGTGAAAATCTTTGTATGCGACCAACGGCAATGTCTGTGTCCAATTTGGAGTATTGGTTGTCTAAAACAAGTCCCACAGAAATGGGGTTGGATGCTAAGTTCTTGAAGGTTGTTCAAGAGTATTCCTATTTGAAAGGATAAAACAACAATACAGTAGATTTATAATCAGGCCTAGGATGAAAAGTTGGTAATTTAGTGAGGAGTTGGAGTTCTTCATACAACAGCCATCATCTATACTGCTGGACAACATATCCCTTCTCAATCAGATTAAGTTTCAGCGCCGTCAACTCTTTTCTTCTATATGAGCATCTATGCTTTTTGTAGTAGCAAGTTTTTGACACCGCGTTGGGTTGCAACTGGCGGGTACCCATTTATTCTCCTCTACCAATTTTAAACTTCAAATTTGCACTTCCATATACACTGGATAATTTTCAACCATTTCTCTCATTGGTGCACTATTGTTTTTGAGTTGTTTGTAGAAATGAAACAGAAAAGCAATTTATCAACACCAACAACTGTAATATATTTGACATTTTCTCTATAATCCATTGAGTTCATCCTGAATATTAGTCTGACCATCAATCATCCTTTCCTAAATTCAATACAGGCTGACCACCTGAGGCAGCAGACTTTGCAGCAGATGCACAGTATCCTCACAACCCGTCAGGCGGCGCGAGGTTTGCTTGCATTGGGCGACTACTTCCAACGACTCCGTGCCCTTAGTTCATTATGGGCTGCTCGACCTTGCAAACCTGCTTCATAAAAATCAGATCAGATCCCATTGGTGAATTGTCATTTCAAAAATCGCAAACCAAATCAACTGGAACTGGGCCAGGGAATGGACATTAACAAAATGGTTCGTAGCCTCCATCCGGATCATTATCCTAACAAGTATATACAACACAAATTGCAACAAGTGCCGTAGTGTAGATGATCTGTAAAAATATATCTGATGGTTCTGTAGCTTGTTTATGAACATGCCATTTGTTATTGTTGCAGCTCCATTTTCAGTATAAGGACATTAAGTTGCCCATGAACTGGTATTCCATATCAGGAAGAAACAGCTCTTTCCCAGTATATATAAAATGCTTGTTATCGGATATGTTTACATTGGAAGCAGCGACGAATAATTAAAAATTGTATGTGCATGAGCACTACACAAATAACGCATAAGGTGAATTTGATATATGAACATTACTATAGGCTATCTAGTTAATATGTTCAAGGAAGGTGTTTTTGAGTAACCCAGTATGCTTGGGGATGCTCAACATGCTAATGGTCAAAATCATATCTAACACAGAGCTTTATTGGAATCAGAAACCAATAAAAGATTCCAGCAGCAGAATTTCTACCATGGCCATCAAGTAGAACACAGAGCTTTAAAGTTGACAATAGCTTAATTACAATCCAACAAAGTAATAATTGCCCAAATGCTACCACTTGTAGATGGCCTGATAAAGTGAGCTATGGTGCAGCGGAAAGGTATTTAGATTATCATTTAAATATTCATGATTTAATCCTTAATTATGATGAATCTATAGGAATTTTTTTTTCAAATGGGGCATGCAATCAAATGATGTTAGACTTTTTCTCGATTTACCTTGATGACTTACCTAGTTTGATTAATTATTTTTTTATAAGTAGATGTAGAACCAAACTAGATATATGAGAATTTGATATAACATAACCAAAAAGTTAATAACAGAATATCCATTAGATATAACTCCTATGTCAATAGAGTATCTGTCCTTTTATCTTCTCAAACTTTCACCTTCTTAGAAGATACATAAAAACATAGTTAAAAATAAAAAAAAGTAGCTCAGTGTACAAAACTCTCGTTATGCGGGGTCCAAAAAAAGATCCAGTGTACACAATCTTACCTTACTTTTTACAAGAGGCTATTTCCATGATTCAAACCCGTAATTTTTTTATCACAAAGTTATAATTTTATTGTTGCACCGAGACTTCCTTTCCGTAAAAATATAGTTATGTTGAGAATTTGGATAATTATACTGAATAGTAGCTAGCAAAATAAGGAGAAAGCATGCCACATTGGAATGGTCCAAGCCCATGTTTTGATTCGTTAACATCTTTCTGCAAAAAAAAGAAGCTAGGAAAGTTAACAGGATCTTGATTTTTAAAAAATATTTCCTAGAACAAAAAAAAAACTCAAAATGACAAGCCTAAAACACAAATATACATGTGTTTCTAGGTCCAATACTTTGATCAACATGCAAAATTCAACTTGTTTGCTACCACAAAATTGAGGACATGCATGGATTTAACATAAAGATACCCAAATAAATCAGCCATGGTAAGAAGATTAACAAAGATCCATTGAGTTGCCGTAAACCACTAAGTGTTCTGCTTATTGAGATACTTGTTTGGATCTATAAGGCAAACTAGGCAACACTTGAGTCAATAACCACCATTTATAAGTGTAGCAGAAGAACATAAAAAGGAAAATCAGAATGGAAAGGCGAAAAAAATACATTTATGTATACTATAATTGTATATATAAGTTAGCAGATAAATAGTAGATAAACTAGTTTTCAAAAAAAAAAAAAAAAGTTCCTCTAGATCCAAATTTTCCAACATCAATAAGTAACTAAGTCATGAATCCAATGTTTTTGGTATGAAATAATAGCTTCCTCATTTAATGAAAAAATATGTACCAATTTGTACAAGTAACTCTTCCAGCTAAACATAATAGGAGAATACTTATTTGTACAAAGCGGAAATTTGATCTATTTTTTTCTCTTTCGTGTTCATGTTTACTTATAACTAATATAGGGAATAATTTCTAAGCAGCAATAAAGAAAAATATTAAACATTATCACATAGGAAAGCACACGTTAAGTTGAAACAATCAAACAAAGTATTCAAGATTTTAAACTCACATCAAAAGTCTCTGAGAAATTATGACATCAATATTGGGATGTATACTAAAAGTTTAATTTTTTATGAATATTTATTTTAAAATAAGAATCACATTAGTTAAATATCTACATTTATATTAAATGTAGTTATCCATTTAATTTGTATTGTAGATAACGTGGTGTGGGGTGCCACACAGAAGATCATATTATCAGTTCCTTATAAATTATAAATAGTAGCTCACAACCAAGATGAAATGGGGGCAAACCATTGGAGTGGTTGTAGTGTAATTTGGTATTAGTTTATCTTAACTATAAAATTGCACTAATACACTATGTGTGTATTGAGCAGGACTATTTGAGGTTGTTTCTTTTTATACTGACTACATAAAAGAACAAAACCTCTGTTATTATGGATGTGCGTACTCTTAATCCCGATATAATAACAAGCACGTATACTTAATATTTATTTCTTTGATTTATCAATGGGTAAGATTTAGTTCGTTAAATCAATAAGTCCGATAAGTTGAGAAATGATATTATTTATATGGTGTGTTGTTGATTATAGAAGGAAACTGTGTCCTAGTAATCTAGGTTGATGATGTCCCCTTGAGGAGCTCATAAGGATTGTCATGTAAACCCTGCAGGTGGACTTAGCGGCGTGTTGACAACACGCCGCTTCCATAGCCCTTCTTCAAGAAGCAAACCGGCTCAAAGATGAGACCATTGCTCAGCAATGTCACATTATTCAGTCCACCAAGGCCGAGCTGATTCAAGCACACTCTTACTTAAAGCAGACAGGCCAAGCGGAACACCTTTGCTCAAGTTGACAACCGGCTACTAACACTAGAACTGAATCCTGATTACTTAGATGTCCCTAATGTGGAAGTGAGATTTTGAAGGGTGTCCCCTGTACTTCATTAAATAAATGCAAATCTAGTCGAACATCAGTCTTTGTTTCTTTTTTACTTTCTTCTCTGGCCCTTCTTTACTCTCAGACCCCGAGGGAAGTTAGTGAAGGCTTTGCTTGCTGATATCCTACTCGAGAAGAAGGCTGACCCGTGAGTTACTAATCGCAGGAGTGTGCTTGTTTATAGTTTATGCTAAGGCGCAAAGGGCGAGAGTCAGAAATCCTTCTCGAGGGGTCATTGGTCGTGAGAGCAGGCTCACTTATAACTCGTGCAGGGGCGAGAGTCTGGAATCCCAACTGAGAGGTCGTTGGTTGTGAGAGCAAGCTCACTTATAACTTGCACTGGGGCGAGAGTCTGGAGGCGTGAGAGCAAGTTCACTTATAACTCGCGCTGGGGCGAGAGTCTGGAATCTCAATCGAGAGGCCATTGGTCGTGAGAGTATGCTCACTTATAACTCTCACTGGGGCGAGAGTCTGGAAGCGTGAGAGTATGCTCACTTATAACTCGCGCTGGGGCGAGAGTCTGGAGACGTGAGAGCAAGCTCACTTATAACTTGCACTGGGGCGAGAATCTGGAGGTGTGAGAGCAAGCTCACTTATAACTCGCACTGGGGCGAGGGTCTGGAATCCCGACCGAGAGGTCGTTGGTTGTGAGAGCATGCTCACTTATAACTTGCACTGGGGCGAGAGTCTGAAATCCCGACCGAAAAGTCGTTGGTCGTGAGAGCATGCTCACTTATAACTCGCACTGGGGTGAGAGTCTAGAAGCGTGAGAGCATGCTTATTTATAACTCACGCTAGGGTGAGAGTCTGGAGGCATGAGAGCATGCTCACTTATAACTCACACTGGGGCAAGAGTCTGGAGGTGTGAGAGCATGCTCACTTATAACTCACGCTGGGGCGTGAGTCTTGAGACATGAGAGCATGCTCCCTTATAACTCATGCTGGGGCAAGAGTCTGGAATCCCGACCGAAAGGTCATTGGTCATAAGAGCATGCTCACTTATAATCGCACTGGGGTGAGAGTCTAGAATCCCGACTGGCCTGATCAGGAAGCAATCTGGAGACCTAACCAGGAAGCGATCTGGAGGTCTGACCAGGACTTGATCTGGAGACCTGACCAGGAATTGATTTGGAGGTCTGATCAGAAAGTGATCTGGAGGTCTGACCAGGAGTATCTTGAATGAGCCACCTTTGTGGCTTAAAGGGATTGTGCTCAGGGACTTAGCCCAATACTCCTGGAGTCTCAAATCTCCGACCCTACTGCAGTCATGTCCGGACTTAAGGCGGAGGTGGCGACCTTCAAGAAAAAGAGAGCCTCCCGGGAACAGACCTTGGAGGAGGCCCAGTCGAAGATCAGCCGTCTCTGAGATGACAAGAGTCGGCTTAAAGTTCTCTTACAAACATCTGAGGCTAAGTGTCAAGAGACTCAATCATAGCTAACTCAACGATCTACAGCTCTAGAGGACCTCAAGGTTACACATAAACAAGAGCTAGATCGTATGGCCTAGGAGCTGAATTCTTGGGACCTGCTTATTATGGATGAGAAACGGGATCTGGAGTCTTAGGCAATAGAGCTGGGTTCTTTGCAGGCAGAGCTGTCTCAGGCTCAGTTTGCTTTATCGAGCTCCGTTATTGCCTTAGAGACCTATATGGCTGGGGAGAGCGACCATCTGCAAGTGAGTTGAAAAGAATATTTACACTCTTCAGAGTTCGGCTCACAGGTGGGAGTTCGCTTTGTCACGTCCGTGGCCTATGGTGCGATGGGGACATTTCAACAACTTGAGAAGAAAGGGTATATGTCCTCTACCCCTCCTGAAGATTTTCTAGATCATTATTGCATCCTCAGAGAGATGTCCGACGATGTATTTGCAGAATTCAAATAACTTGTGTATGAACATTATATTGTACTCTATTAATGTGCACTTACTGTACTATTGTGACAATTTTCTTTCTAGATGTTATGTCTTTTCCTTAGTCTTAACTTAGTGGGGCCTGAGCTGTTAACCCGAGCACGGGGGTCTAATCAAGTCTTAAAAAAGATTCATGAGTGTTCTAGAGCCAGGTATCCCGACCTGCCATTTCATGCTCGACCGGTCATATCTTCCCGATCTCAAGTCTTACAAAGTACTAACTTAAATACGATAGGGCTGGAGGTAGTTAGCGCTCCAGGGATGGTCTAGCTTCCTACCCTGAGCGTCTTGCAGATAGTAAGCACTCGATGCTAACCTTTTAACAACTTTGTACAGACCGTCCCATTGAGGTGCCAATTTGGTTACCTTCCCTACGGGCTTTGTCCTCTTCCACACTAAGTCCCATTCTCCAAAGAACTGGGGAATCACCCTTCTATCGTAGTTCTGACGCATCCTTTGTCGATATGCAGTTAAGCGGGCAGCTATCCGTTCACGAATTTTACTGATCAGATCCAGCTCTGAAAGTCGCCGCTCGACATTTCCTTCATCATATAGCATTCTTCTAACTAATGACACCCCGACCTCGATAGACACCACAACCTCACTGTCGTAGACCAAGTGGAATGGGGTGAGTCCTGTGCTTTCTCGTGGAGTTGTGTGGTACACCCAGAGGATGTTGGACAGCTCCTCCATCCAATCGCCTCCAACATGATCCAACTTGACTTTCAATCCCTGAACGATCTCTCTATTGGTAACCTCGGTTTACCCATTGCTCTGAGGGTAAGCTACAGACATGAAGGCCTAAGTTATGTCAAACCCTTGACACCATGCCTGGATCTTGCGGCCCTAGAATTGTCTTCCGTTATCTGAAACCAACTTGTACAGTATTCTAAATCGGCAGAGGATGTTTTTCCATAAGAATTAAATAACTGCTCCCTCCGTAATCCTGGCCAAGACTTCTACTTCTACCCATTTAGAAAAGTAATACATTACTACGAGCAAGAACCATTTCTGACATGGTGCCATCGAGAATGGTCTCATAATATTCATGCCCCATTGGTCGAAGGGACATAAGACTATTGAAGTTTTCAGCATGTCGGTTGGCCAATGGGTCAGGTTCTGATGCTTTTGGCAAGATAAACAAGTATTCACTAGTTGTTGAGCATCCTTCTGCAGAGTGGGCCAAAAATACCCAGCCAACAATACTTTTCGGGCCAGCATCATTCCTCCTGCATGGTTACCGCATCATCCCTGATGTATTTCTTGCAAAGCATACTCAGCTTCTTCCATTCCTAAGCATTTGAGCAGCGATTTGGAGAATTCTCGCCTGTACAGCTGATCCCTGATCAGGGTATATACATGAGCTCTTGTCCTAATCAACCTCGCTTCTTCTAGATCAGTAGGCAGAATACCCTGCTGAAGACAAATGATCATCGGGGCCCTCCAGTCGATCGACTCCTCAATATTGTTTTGCAAGTTTATCTGAGCTATTAGGAAGGTTTGGGCTATCAACCTGTCTTGCATTTAAGTGGTCAAAGAGTTAGTCATTTTAGTTAGTTCGTCAACCCTTTGGTAACTATCCGGACGACTCCGACATGTCAAGCTGCTTGTAGCCCTACCAATAGTGCTTTATATTCTGCCTCGTTATTTGTGGCTCTAAAATTTAACCTAATGGCCAGCTGAAGGACATCTTCCTGAGGGGATATCAGGAGTATCCCCACTCCGCTTCCCTGCTAGGTAGATGACCCGTCTGTATAGATCTTCCAAGTTTCTTCGAAGTCAGGTTGATGAACCTCCGTCAGGAAATCTGCTAGAGCTTACGCTTTAATTGTCGTTCGGGGCTAGTACTGTAAGTCATATTCTCCCAACTCAGTAGCCCATTTGATGAGACGACCATCCACCTCCACATTAGTAAGAGTCTTACCCATGGTGTTTTGGTTAGGATTGTGATGGGGTATGCCAAGAAATAGGGTCTTAAGCGACGAGCCATGAGTACTAATCCATAGACCAATTTGTTCAGGGTTGTGTATCGGGACTCAACCCCTTTCAATAAGTGGCTGAAGAAATACACTGATCGCTATAAATCGTCCTGCTCTTTTATCAATACCGCCCCCACGACCTCGGGGGTGGCTGACAGATAAACCAGAGTGACTCTCCAACAATAGGCTTGAACAACGAGGCTAAGGTCTCTGGGTGATTCTTTAATTCCTTGAAGGCCTGGTTGCATTCGTCATCCCATTGAAACTTGGCTGCTCTCCTAAGTACTTTGAAGAAGGGCAGGGCTTTATCCGCAGACTGGGATATGAACCAAGATAGTACAGTTATTCTACCCATCAGCTTCTGAGCTTCCTTCAGATTCTGAGGTGCCTTCATATCCCGAAGTGCCCGGACCTTCTCCGGATTAGCTTCAATCTCTCGCTCAGTAACGAGGTATCCCAAGAATTTTCCCCCTCGAGCTCCAAATAGGCATTTCAATGGATTAAACTCCAGTCCATACTACTGTAGTGTGTCGCAGGTTTCTTCTATATCGGTAATCAAATTTATGGTCAGAGTGGATTTGATGAGGATGTCATCCACATAGACTTCCACATTTCACCCTATTTGCTCCCGGAAGATCTTATTCATCATCCTTTGATAGGTAGCTCTGGCATTCCTCAATCCAAAAGGCATGACGGTATAACAGAAGGTACCATATGTCGTAATGAAGCTAACTTTCTCCTGATCTTCCTATGCTAGAGGGATCTGGTGGTATCCTTGATAAGCATCAAGCATGCAAATCCTTTGGCAGCCTGAGGTCGAGTACACCATCTGATCAATCCTGGGCAGCGGGTAGCAATCCTTGGGGCTGGCACAGTTGAGATCTCGGAAGTCGATGCATACTCTCCACTTATTGTTGGATTTAGCTACCAGGACCACATTAGAAAGTCAGGAAGGGAATTGTACCTCTCTTATGTGACATACTTTCCTAAGCTGATCCACCTCAGCTCGGATGATCTTATTTTGCTCGACTGAGAAGTTCCTCTTTTTTTGCTTAACCGGTCAGGAATCAGGCAGAAGGTGTAATCTATGCTCAGCCACCTCAGGCTTGACCCTAGGCAGCTCTTCAGGGGACTAAGTGAAAACATCCCTATTACGAGTCAAGCATTGGACCAAGTCTATATTGACGTCGATAGGCAGGTCACTTGATATACGGGTGAGGCTATCCGGGCGTTCAGGATAAAGCTGGACCTCTTCCCAAGGGATGAGTTTCTCTGCTATAGGCAAAGTCTCCTCTTGAATGACGTGGATCCTGCCATCACTACAAGAAATTTGGGATTCAACAACGGTTTTTCACCGTTGTTGTAGGTCTTAAACAACTGTTGTTAAAAGTCGTGTTGTTAAAAGGGGTCCTCAAAGACAACAGTGAAAAACCGTTGTCGTTGACGAACGACAACAGTAAAAAACCGTTGTCTTTTTTCTCAATCAACAACAATTTAACAATGCATTTAAACCGTTGTCTTTGGGTCCTTTAGACAACAATTTGACAACGTGCTTAAACCGTTGTCTTTGGATACTTTAGATAACAGTTTCACAACAAATAAAAACTGTTGTCTTTTATTTTACATAGTTTGACAACAACAAAAAAATCATAGTGTTTTCAATTGAAAGACAATAGTTTCACAACATTCTAAAATCATTGTCCTATTTAAAACACCTCGCATCAAAAAAACATTGAAAATCAATTCAACAACAATAATAGCATCATAAAAAGTGCACCTCACATTAATAAAAAGTGACAACAGTAATTGTCCATCTTATACCACAAGGTATTGTAAATACAGACTTAGCAAACGTTGTGACTTCTCTTGCAGAGACAAATTGAAAATCATTCTCAGTGTTGTGGCTTCTGGAGTAGAGTTGAGTAAGTTGTCATGCATGGCATCACAAAGCTGGTCATCAGTGGCAATATGGACCAACGACCTAAAACAATAAATCCAATGGTAAATACTCATTCAATAATTATGATGAGGAAGGAATGCTTTGCTAAAACTTGAAGGAGAAGAAATATAGGGTAAATTTGTAGGCATGGATATATTATTGTAGCACAAGCAAGCCAACTAAAAGTAGCAGATTCAATATCAATCTAACATAGCCAAAAAAAAATATCAAAGGTCAAAAGTAATCTACTTCAAATATATTATTGGAATTTGAATATAACTAGCCAACACAGATGTGGATGTAAGTGTAAGGCTTGCACTTGTATCATTATAATTAACTAATAAAAATATTGAAATTTACTAAGCTGAAATTAGAAGAATATATGCAGTTCATTTCAAATGCAATAAAATGAATTCATATACATACATATTCATAAATATGATCTTGTATGCATTCGACTACCTCAAAGCACACTTAATCAATTTCTTCTTGAGAGTACTCTGCTTTTTTAAACTGCGAACACACATAAATTATATGATCTTAAAGAATACAAAATATTTAATCGGAAAAAATGACAGCTAAATAACTTATCATTATTTTAGATAATAAAGATAATATTACTATCGTTCGCAGTGCATCCCCCTCAATCGTTGCAACTTCTTCAGTAATTTATCTCATAAATCTCATCACGTAATAATCGCATTATTTCATATCTGGCTGCTTAGGAGCCTACGTTAAAAAATATCAAATTGTTAATGACTAATATACACATTAAAATATATAATTGAAATAGAAGTACACATACCTTGATTACTTCCCATTATTATCACTATCAGACCTAATTTTAAGCTTTCCAAAGGATGTCATAGAGTCCAGATTTAATCTGTTGATAAAAAAAATGAAAAGCATATCAAAATTCCAGTAATGGATATGTGAAGTTGGTTATCTATTCATATCTAAATGAGTAGTATAGTAGTATTTGAACAGAGTGCTATTGAAAAAAAGATACAATACCACAATAGTCAAATAACAGCAGAGAAATATCTTAGCAGTCAAAGAAGATACAATACCATAATAGTAAAACTAAACATACCACACGATCATGACTTATGCAATAGCTAATTGTATAAGACCTGAATAAAAGGGCCAAATTGGACATACCAAAGCATCAAAAGTAAGAAAGCACCCTCTTTTATCTGGAATCTCTCACGCAAATACAATAACCTAGCAAGCAAAATTCTGGAAAAAACAAAAGGAAGTTATTTGAATTCCTCAACGACATTGAAAAATGGTAATTGAAAATAAAAATAAAAACAAATAGAACCACAAGCGTTGCAAGGTTAAACCACTGTTTCCAACTGTTTTTCAGTCTTTCCCCCTGTTACAACCATTTTGGAAGGAATCAAATGCGAGGAAAAAAGAGCCAAGTTGTTCCCTTCTTTACCCTTTTTGCCCTACCACCTAAGTAGACAAGGGAAATGATTACTATCTGATCCTGTCCGAATCAGGAGTCAAGGGACGCTGGGCACGTGGCGCTTCCCGCGGAGTCCTCGAATGCTCCGGTGAACCTGCAACAAAACCGAGCCGGGAGGGGTGTCCCGGCGACGGTCCTCCGACGCTCAAGTCAGGCGAGGAATAACAAAAAGGTGGCTCCCGAATCAAGATCTCGCTTCCCTCTGGTGGAGAAATGGAGGCCTTATATAGACCTCTGGAGGAAACCTGGGTGCTCCAGTCAAAGCAACCACATGCCTTTGACCATGCTCAAGTATGGGTCTGTCAGAAGGGCCATGCCTGAATCATGGATCTGTCAGGAAGACGTCCATGAGAACATACTGTTACTGCGCCAACCTTCCCATGATGTGACAGCAAGATCTTCCATCGTGCGATTTTGTGCAAGGCATAATCATCGGACGTGCTCCTGCTGATATCCCATAACCCGAGCCGAGCGCATAGGCCGTTCGGCCACCTTTGTACCCTCGCCCCTATCCTGGCCGAACGGATCACTCGATCGGCCCTTCGGTCCCAGCCGAGCGGACTTCCGCTCGGCCCTTCGATCTTCTTGCCTTGGCGTCGGAAACCCAAGCCCACGGATGGGTTATCTCTAGCTCCGCTCGGACCATTACCCTCTTGGCCAGCCTTCCATCCGTCCTTAGGTTGGGACCCTTCAGAAGGTGGGCCCCCCATTCTCACCGCCGGATCACTTGCCTTCCCTTCAAGTCTAGTCGAAGGAGGAAATGAGTCCGACTGACTGGACCATATGTGTCCGAGCGGGCGGTCGCCGTCTTTCTGTAGCTTATAATATCCATGGGGCCGTTCGGCCCTTCTACCAGATTCAGCCGCTCGGCTCTTTATTTTGGTTGTCTTGTCGTTCCCTGTTGATGTTCACTTGTCTAGATCTCCTCGAAAATTGTGCAAATCCTCTCCATTAAGTGGGAGCATGCGCGACGTGGGCGCATTAATTGCACTCGGTGACAGAGCGCCACGTGTCGATCTTTGTGTGGCGGCGACGTTACTTACGATGGGATGCGCTCGTTTGAAATGGACGGCCCGATGGCATCCTTGTTTCTTGTAACCTGGATCGGACGGTGGAGGCTAACCGGCCTCGGCTGTATAAAGCCTCCGTCCCTTTCTCGGCCGCACGCTCGCTCGTGCTTCCTCCTTCTGCCTCCTCTGCCTCTGCAGCCTTCGGCGATCCAGTCCCACTTTCCGGCTGCTACCTCTTCCCCGGTGATCTTTTCCGCCCGTTTCCTCCTCAGTGAGTCTTCTTCCTTCACTTACTAAGTCTTCCCTGCTCATTTCGCCCCTTTCGTTTCCCTTCCTTCGCTTTCTTGCTATTCTTTCGCCTCTCCGAGATGGCAAGCTCCTCCGAACCCGCGGTTGGTGTTCAGGGCCCTTGGTACCTGACCATGGAGAGCCGATTTGATGAGGAGGGTGCTCGGCGCCTGGTTCGGACATATGAGCTTCCTGATGACCACGAAATAATCATAGCCGACCCGACCGACCGGCCACATGACCCGCCGACCGGCTCTATTTGTTTCTTTTTAGACCAATTCCAGGGCGGCCTCAGATTTCCTACTCATCCCTTCATTTTGGAAGTTTGTAACTATTTCCGCATCCCGCTCGGCCAGCTTGTGCCGAATTCCTTTAGGTTGCTGAGCGGGATGGTCGTCCTCTTTAAGTTGCACAGTATCCCCCTCGACCCTAAGATATTCCATTTCTTCTTCTACCCCAAGCAATCCGAACCGGGCACTTTTATCTTCCAAAGCAGAATAGGCTTTAAATTTTTTGATAACATGCCGACCTCCAACAAGCACTGGAAGGAGTTTTTCTTCTATCTTCGACTTCCCGATCGGCCAGCCTTCCGAACCCAATGGCAGACCGCCGTGCCGGCCCAGCCGGAGCTCGGCAAGTTCAGAAGTAACCCAGCCTATCTTCATGCGGCGAACTGGTTGTCCGGTCAGCGATACAAGATCGACAAATTGCTCTTGCAGGGGGTGCTATATATTTTCGGATTATCTCCCGTTCGGGCGAATCTTCCCTTCCGCATGAGTAAGGACTCTTTACTCTCTTAGTCTTTTTTGTCTAACTGATTTTAATTTCTTTCACTGCAGCTGACGTCATGTGGCGATCCAAGGCTACCACTCACTTGAAATTGAAGTCTGTAGAAATTGAATCGGCCACCAAGAAGGAGCTCGCCGCGCGGGGTTTAATCCCTAGCCGCCCGGCAGGTACAGGAGAGGGAGGGGCACAGTCCGCCCCTGAAACAGAAGCTGCCTCGTCCGATTCTGCGGCGGTTGAGGCGGAAATCGATCCTGTTTCCTCGGCTCCCGCCGAGTTGGGCGTTCCGCATGTCGAGGATCCCCATTGGAGGTGCGGCGGAAGCGTCGAAGAGACCGAACCCTCCGCCGACCCAGGAGGAGGGACCACAGGCACCGATCGGCGTGACTTCGCCCGACCGCACGCCATCACAGATCGGGACCCCTATGGCGTCGCCACCGGCACAGCTTTCTGGTTCTCCTCCCCGGACTCGTCGTCGCCTGCGACGGTTCGGCGAAACTTCCACTATAGGGGAGTCTTCGAGCCAGGCTACTGCAGCTGCAGAAGCGGCGTCCGGCCATCCGACCATCAAGACCACCCTTCGATTCCCATCGGAGGAATATTTGCTATCGGCCGATCGGCCGTTGAGCCCTGTCCACGAAATAACCTTGACGGGTCCGCTCGCCAAGCTCTTCGAGGACGCCCAGATTCAGGCGGCCCTCATGACGCCCAAGCAGCTCGGCGATAACAATATGCAGCAGGCGACTCAGGTAAACCCATCTTCATTCCCGTGTCATGCTATTGTTTGATTCCTGACATTATTATTTCCCTTACAGCGCTGGGCTGAACAAATTGCCACTAGCCGTCGGCTAGCCGAGTTAGAGGGCCTTCTGGAAAAACTCCAAGTGTCGGAAGGTTCCACGGCCGAGCGGGAGAAACAGGCTCTCGAGGCCGAACAGAAGAAGGCTGCCGACCTGGCTGCTGAGGTAGCTCGGCTAGGGGGCTTGGTGAAGAAACGCGATAAAGAGGTGAAGCGCGCCGGTAGCCGTAAGAGGCAGGCGATCGCTGACCTGGACAGAATGAAAGTGGATGTCCATGCGCTAGGTCAGCGATCCAAGGATCTGGAGGCCCAGCTGAACGCCGAACGGGAGGGCCGTTCGGCCGAACGCACAAAGGCTGAAGCAAACTTGAAGGCCCTCCAAGATTCCTTAATTGCTTCCCGGGCGCTGCTCAAAAAATACCAGGAGGGAGAGCTGAGTCGCCTAGCTACAGCGCGCCAAGAATACATCCGCTCAGAACGGTTTGGCGAAAAGTTTGGCGGCAACGTCTCCTCAACCTTCCTCGAGGCAGTCAAGGTCACCACAGCGTACTTCAAGAAGGGGGGGCATCTTCCTGCTGACCTTAGCATCCCATCTCCCGAACTGACGGCCATGCTCGACGACATCCCGGACACCTTTTTTAATTTTGAGGATCCGGAGTGATGTGTTATTTAAGTACTTTTTTGTACTTCCTCCGCTCGGCGGATGTGAACTTTTTGTATGTGCCGTACGGCATAATTTTTCTTCTATGGAAACGTTCTCACTCCTTGTCCATGATATTCTCTGGTTTGCTTAACATCAATGCTTGTAAAATTTTCGCCAGCCGTGCTCTTAAGCTTTCTCCCTCACGCGTCCGATCGGCTCGGCTCGTGTCCCGCTTGCGTGGAGTCAGCAGACGCCGAGTGTCGGAGGACCAACCTCCCTTCGGGCCTGACTGTTTTAATATTCATAGTTTCCGTAGTTTCTTACTCTGATATTCGTTCCGCTTGTTATATTCATAGCCGGTCGGCGCGGCTCTCGATTTTTAACGACGGTGCTCGTTGACGCGGTTTTTATAGCCGGTCGGCGCGGCTTTTGCGGTTTAACGTCTGGGCTAGACGGCTCGTTCGCGCGGACTATTTATAGGCGCCGGCTCGTCTCTCGATATTTATCGTCGGAGCTCGACGGCGCGGTTTTTATAGCCGGTCGGCGCGGCTTTGCGGTTTAACGTCTGGGCTAGACGGCTCGTTCGCGCGGACTATTTATAGACGCTGGCTCGTCTCTCGATATTTATCGTCGGAGCTCGACGGCGCGGTTTTTATAGCCGGTCGGCGCGGCTTTGCGGTTTAACGTCTGGGCTAGACGGCTCGTTCGCGCGGACTATTTATAGACGCCGGCTCGTCTCTCGATATTTATCGTCGGAGCTCGACGGCGCGGCTCTCGATTTTTAACGACGGTGCTCGTCGGCGCGGTTTTTATAGCCGGTCGGCGCGGCTCTCGATTTTTAACGACGGTGCTCGTCGGCGCGGTTTTTATAGCCGGTCGGCGCGGCTCTCGATTTTTAACGACGGTGCTCGTCGGCGCGGTTTTTATAGCCGGTCGGCGCGGCTCTCGATTTTTAACGACGGTGCTCGTTGACGCGGTTTTTATAGCCGGTCGGCGCGGCTCTCGATTTTTAACGATGGTGCTCGTCGGTCTCCAAGTGAGACTATATACCCAGCCGAACGACTCGGGCCTTCAGATCGAGCGCTGGGCTCGGATACCATATACCCGGCCGAACGGCTCGGGCCTTCACATCGAGCGCTGGGCTCGGATACCATATACCCGGCCGAACGGCTCGGGCCTTCACATCGAGCGCTGGGCTCGGATACCATATACCCGCTCGAGCGCCGGGCTCGGATACCATATACCCGACCGAGCGCTGGGCTCGGATACCATATACCCGGCCAAACGGCTCGGGCCTTCACATCGAGCGCTGGGCTCGGATACCATATACCCGGCCGAACGGCTCGGGCCTTCACATCGAGCGCTGGGCTCGGATACCATATACCCGGCCGAACGGCTCGGGCCTTCACATCGAGCGCTGGGCTCGGATACCATATACCCGGCCGAACGGCTCGGGCCTTCACATCGAGCGCTTGGCTCGCATATAATCCTCCCCGAGGTAGTCTCGGCTATAATGTACCTGGCCGAGCGGCTCAGGCCTTCGCTCCTAGGCAATATCCTCCCTCTATCATCCTGAACAGCGCAGGGTTTTGGTTTCCCATCCTGCCATAATAGTATGCAGCCCGGCCGAACGGCTCGGGGTCTTCGTGTTTAAGCCTGTGGCTCGGATATAAACCTCCCGGCCGAACGGCTCGGGGGCCTTCGGGTCTTAATGATCAAGCCTTATTTTCGCTCTTCTGACTTTCCATTTCTGCATTTTCAGTAATCGGTCGGAAAATGTACACGTGGTGATTTACAGTGATACCCCATTCACCCCGCCCTATAAGGCTGGAGGTGGTTCGCGCTCCACGGCCTATCTAGCTGCCGACCGTCTTCATCCTCCAGATAATATGCGCCCGAACGGAGCTTTTCGATGATTTTGAAAGGACCTGCCCATGGAGCTTCCAGCTTACCGACGTCGCCAACCGGCTTGACCTTCTTCCAGACAAGATCGCCGACTTGGAATGATCTGGGAATGACGCGTCGGTTGTAGTTCTGTTTCATCCGCTGACGATATGCCATCAGCCGGACGGACGCCTTTGCCCTCTCCTCTTCGACCATATCTAGCTCCATATTTCTCCGCTCGGCATTGCCTTCATCATAGCACTGGATCCGAGCGGACTCGACGCCGACTTCAACCGGAATGACGGCCTCACCTCCGTATACCAAATGGAACGGGGTGACTCCTGTCCCTTCTTTTGGCGTCGTCCGGATGGCCCACAAGACGCTTGGCACTTCATCTGGCCAACTCCCTCCCACATGGTCGAGCCGAGCGCGCAGAATACGAAGAATTTCCCGGTTGGCGACTTCAGCTTGGCCATTGCTCTGAGGATAGGCCACGGATGTGAAATGTTGCTCAATGCCGTAGCTATTGCACCAATCTTCTAACATCTTCCCTGTGAACTGTCGGACACTAGTCGGCGAGGGATGCCGAACCGACAAATGATGTGTTGCGGATGAATTTTTTCACCAATTGTTCAGTAATCTTTGCGAGCGGCTCGGCCTCCACCCACTTGGAGAAGTAATCTACCGCCACTAGTAAAAATTTCCTTTGCCCGGTCGCCATCGGAAATGGACCTACAATATCCATTCCCCACTGATCGAACGGGCATGAGATGGTTGATGCCTTCATCTCCTCTGCCGGTCGGTGGGAGAAGTTGTGATACTTCTGACATGAAAGGCAGGTAGATACTGTCCGAGCGGCGTCTGCTTGTAATGTTGGCCAAAAGTACCCGGCCAAAAGGATCTTCTTGGCCAACGAGCGTCCTCCCGAATGACCGCCGCATGATCCTTGGTGTACTTCCTGAAGGATGTACGCTGAGTCCTCTGAGCTTACACATTTCAACAAAGGGCGCGAGAAAGCTTTCTTGTACAGCTGATCTCCAATGAGTGTAAACCGCCCGGCCCTTCTCCTGAGCAGCTGGGCTTCGTCCCGGTCGGCAGGTATTTTTCCCGATTGGAGGAACTCTATGATGGATGTCTTCCAGTCGCTTGGAAATGAGAGGCCTTCCATCCGATCGACGTGCGCCACCAGTAGTACTCTTTCGATTGGTTGTTGAACGGCGATCGGCGTTATAGAACTTGCTAGTTTGGCCAACTCATCGGCTGCCTGGTTCTCCGTTCGGGGAATCTTCTGGATAAGGACCTCTCGGAAAGTGGCTTTGAGTTTTTCAAAGGCTTCAGCGTAGCGCTTAAGCCGAACGTTATTGATTTCAAAGGCACCAGAAAGTTGTTGAGCGGCCAACTGTGAATCGGAATAGAGTGTCACCCGACTGGCTCCCACATGCCGTGCTGCCTGTAATCCGGCTATAATAGCCTCATACTCTGCTTCGTTGTTGGTAGCCTTGTAATCCAGCCGGACGGATAAGCGCATCTTTTCTTCTTGCGGTGAGATAAGCAATATCCCAATCCCACTTCCGAGCCGAGTGGAAGACCCATCCACATATATCCTCCATAGAGCTTCCAGTTCTGGCCTCTGTACCTCGGTCACAAAATCAGCCAAGGATTGGGCCTTAATCGCCGGGCGAGGCTGGTACTGGATGTCAAACTCGCTTAATTCTGTTGTCCACTTGATAAGCCATCCGGACGCTTCTGGATTCAACAGGACTCTTCCGAGTGGACTGTTCGTCCGGACAATGATTGTGTGGGCCAAGAAATGCGAAGCCGCCGAGCGGCTAGAACCAAAGCGAAAGCAAACTTCTCGAGACCGGTGTGGCGAGATTTGACATCTTTCAAAATATGGCTCTAGAAATACACCGACTGCTCCTCACCGTTCGACCATACAAGGGCCGAGCCGAATGCATGCTCGGTCGAAGACAGATAGATCCTGAGAGACTCTCCGACGACTGTCTTGGCTAGTACCGGTAGTGAATTGAGATAGGCTTTGAACTCTTCAAATGCTTGGTCACACTCTTCATCCCACTGGAATTTAGTAGCTCTTCGCAAGATCTTGAAGAAAGGCAGACTCCGGTCGGCTGTCTTCGAGATGAATCTGGATAAAGCAATTATCTGACTTCTTGGGGCGGCATGTCTTGCAGTGCTTTCACCTTGTTGGGATTTGCTTGATCCCCGCTCGGTCACTATATACCCCAAGAAACGCCCTCCTTTAGCTCCGAACAGGCACTTCTGGGGATTTAGCTTGACTCCATATTTGCGCAGTGTTCGGAAGGTTTCTTCCATATCCTTGAAAAGATCGGCTGCTAGGACGGATTTGATAAGAATGTCGTCCACGTAAACTTCCAGATTCCGCCCGATCTGCTCCTTGAATACCTTGTTCATCAAGCGTTGATAGGTGGCCCCGGCATTCTTCAATCCGAACGGCATCACATTGTAGCAGTATGTGCCGTCGGCCGTTACGAAGCTCACTTTTTCTTGATCTTCCCGGGCGAGCGGCACTTGATGATATCCTTGGTAGGCGTCAAGCATGCAAATTAATTCGCAGCCTGCCGTAGAGTCCACCAGCTGATCTATCCGGGGCAGAGGATAAAAATCCTTGGGGCACGCTTTGTTCAAGTCTCGAAAGTCGATACAGACCCTCCACTTGCCACCCGGCTTGGAGACCAAGACTACGTTGGCCAACCAGCTCGGGAACTGCACCTCGCGTATGTGGCCTGCCTTCAGAAGTTTTTCTACTTCCGCCCGGATTATGGCATTCTGCTCGGCGCTAAAATCTCTTTTTTTCTGCTTCACTGGCCGAGCGTCCGGTCGGACATGTAACTCATGCTGCGTCAGGCTCGGCAAAATTCCGGGCAACTCATGTGTCGACCAGACAAAGACATCATGATTTCGCTGGAGGCATTGGATCAGCCTCTCCTTCTGTTTTTCCTCCAGATCTGAGGCGATGAAAGTGGTGGCCTCCGATCGGGTCGGATGGATCTGAACTTCCTCCTTTTCATCATAAATTAAAGCAGGAGGTTTCTCGGTTATGGCGTGTACCTCGATTCGGGGGGCCTTCCGAGCGGAAGAAGCTTCTGCTCGGATCATCTCTATATAACATCGCCGAGCTGCTAGCTGATCTCCACGCACTTCTCCTACTTTGTCTTCCACGGGGAACTTTATCTTTTGGTGGAAGGTTGAAACAACCGCTCGGAATTCGCCGAGCGCCGGTCGTCCCAAAATGACATTGTAGGATGATGGGGAGTCTACCACCACGAAATTTATTGTTCTGGTCCTCCGGAGCGGCTCTTCTCCCAGCGAGGCAGCTAGCCGGATCTGTCCGACCGGCTGAACTTCGTTGCCCGTAAACCCGTAGAGCTCGGCTCGATCGATTTGTAGTTGATCGAATGCCTTCTTGAAGATGATGTTGACTGAGCTCCCTGTGTCAACAAATATGCGGTGAATGGTATAATTTGCTATTACCGCTTTAATGAGTAGTGCGTCGTCGTGGGGCACTTCTACCCCTTCTAAGTCTCCGGGCCCAAAAGTAATTTCCGGTCCACTCGCCCGCTCTTGGCTACAGCCGACCGCATGGATCTGCATCTGCCGGACGGCCGCCTTTCTCGCTCGGTTGGAGTCTCCTCCGGTCGGCCCGCCAGAAATGACGCTGATCTCGCCCCGGGCAGTATTGCTCCGGTTTTCCTCCTCCCGAGTGGACGGTCGGGATCGCTCCCTGGACGCCCGGCGATTCTCCTGTCTTGGGGATCGGTGCCGATCGGGCGTTTGGTGATGTCGCCTCTCGGTGCGGGTCCGGTCAGCTCCACAGGTCCCTTGTCTTCTATCGACGGGAGGAGACCGTCGTTCGACTTTCCTGGGAACGGGGTTAGTCACGAAGGGAAGACTTCGACAATCCCTCGTGTTGTGCGTATCTGACTGGTGGAAGGAGCAGAACATAGGGGTCCACCTCTTCTTTGGCTTGGGCCGAGCGGCAGCCACTTCTTGTACGTGCGATCTGGTATGGGAGGATCGAATTGCTTCAGCCCTCGGTCCTCTGGGTGGTTGCTGAGCGGCGTGCGGCTTCCACTCGGCATGAACAGGTGCACGTTCGGTTGGAGCTTCCTTTTTCCGAGCTGCTTGAGCTTCTTCCACGTTTATGTATTCGTTGGCCCGGTGCAGCATGTGATCATAGTCTCGGGGCGGCTTTCGGATGAGTGACCGGAAGAAGTCCCCATCCACAAGGCCTTGCGTGAAGGCGTTCATCATCGTCTCCGATGTGGCCGTTGGGATATCCATTGCCACTTGGTTGAATCGCTGGATGTAAGCTCGGAGCGACTCTTTTGGTCCTTGCTTGATGGCGAACAAGCTAACACTTGTTTTCTGATACCGCCGACTGCTAGCAAAGTGGTGGAGGAAGGCCGTTCGGAAATCCTTGAAGCTTGTGATAGATCCGTCCGGCAACCTCCGGAACCACCGTTGAGCCGATCCCGATAGAGTGGTAAGGAAGACGCGACACTTCACTCCGTCGGTGTATTGATGGAGTGTGGCTGTGTTGTCAAACTTACCCAAATGATCATCCGGGTCCGTTGTTCCATTATACTCGCCGATCGTAGGGGGCACGTAGTGCTTGGGCAGAGGATCTCGCAGAATGACCTCCGAAAATTGGCGGTTGGTCCGCTCGGGAGATGAGTCCGTCCGGGGGGCTTTCCCTTTTCTGTCGTCCCGCCTTGGCATTTCGTCTGAAGAGGAGCCTCTATCTCTTCGAGCTGGTGCTGTTTCAGGGGTGCGAAATAAGGCTCGATGGAATGCGACGGTGGCTTGAGGTGCTTCCGCTCGGCCACCGGACGCAGATGTCGCTTGTTGTTCCGGCCGCTCGGCTGTTGCTTTTTGTCTTTGCTCCACTAGTTTGGCAGCCCTCATCTCGACCAGAGCTTCGAGTTCTTCGGTTGAAAGCGTCACCGCGTGTTGTCGTCCAGCCTCATCCATTGCTTCCGATCGGATGCAGGAGCGTTCCCACAGACGGCGCCAATTTGATCCTGTCCGAATCAGGAGTCAAGGGACGCTGGGCACGTGGCGCTTCCCGCGGAGTCCTCGAATGCTCCGGTGAACCTGCAACAAAACCGAGCCGGGAGGGGTGTCCCGGCGACGGTCCTCCGACGCTCAAGTCAGGCGAGGAATAACAAAAAGGTGGCTCCCGAATCAAGATCTCGCTTCCCTCTGGTGGAGAAATGGAGGCCTTATATAGACCTCTGGAGGAAACCTGGGTGCTCCAGTCAAAGCAACCACATGCCTTTGACCATGCTCAAGTATGGGTCTGTCAGAAGGGCCATGCCTGAATCATGGATCTGTCAGGAAGACGTCCATGAGAACATACTGTTACTGCGCCAACCTTCCCATGATGTGACAGCAAGATCTTCCATCGTGCGATTTTGTGCAAGGCATAATCATCGGACGTGCTCATGCTGATATCCCATAACCCGAGCCGAGCGCATAGGCCGTTCGGCCACCTTTGTACCCTCGCCCCTATCCTGGCCGAACGGATCACTCGATCGGCCCTTCGGTCCCAGCCGAGCGGACTTCCGCTCGGCCCTTCGATCTTCTTGCCTTGGCGTCGGAAACCCAAGCCCACGGATGGGTTATCTCTAGCTCCGCTCGGACCATTACCCTCTTGGCCAGCCTTCCATCCGTCCTTAGGTTGGGACCCTTCAGAAGGTGGGCCCCCCATTCTCACCGCCGGATCACTATCACTCCTCTCTTGCTCTATTTAAGCTCCCATCTTCTCAAGTAGAGACAGCTTTAAGGTAACAAACAAACCATGCAAGGAAAATAAGAATAGGAATGGCCTCGGTAAGGAACAAAGTGTCAAATTAGAAATATTGCCCATGAAAACTATCGCTCAATTCATAACCTTAATTCATACAACATCCAAAGTGATGATTGAGCAAAGGTGTTTCAGAATTTCCTCATTCCAATCAATCAAACTAGAGAAGCTAGATGGGAAGGATCCATATTTAGTGATGACATGACAATTAACCTTAAGATCAACTACTCTGTGTATATTGGAAAGGAACCCCAAACATGATAACAAGTCTTCCATAGTGTCGATCAAAATCTATACCTTTAGCAACTTTACCCCTGCAATAGCATATTGATTAACTCTTAATATTGAGTTCTTAGTACAGATACCAAGAAGAAAGCATACACTGAAATGTGCATATGAAATAAGACAAAAATACAATAATATATAATTAGATAGTTACTAGCAAAACCTAATCCAAGAAGTTGAAAGTTCTCATTAAATGACTTGATTTTTCCACACAGGAGATAACCTAGTATGTCTGGATTTCTGTAACTATAATATTCTTTACTATAATATTCTTTATAACCTAGTATGTCTGGATTTTTATTATAATTTGAAAAAAAAATCCATCTTTGAACTAAGGTAATTCTAATTAACTAGAGAATGAAACTATTTACTCTTCGAACATGACAGTAAAAGTTTCCAGTAAACTACTGTAGAAGCATTGTGTTAATAGAGAAGCTTCACCTTATATATACAAATACATTTTTTGTTAAAAGGGAAAAGAATAAATATGACTTGACATTTGATACTTATTAAATGATGTAAACACAATTTTGTGACATAATAGACTAGTACACAGTTTTTCTTAGGAAATAATAGCATGCCATGATGTTATTTAAATTCCATCCAGAACTCATATACTAATCCCCTAGTGCTCATACCTTCGCAGAGGATCACTCTTTGAGAAAGCCACAACTGAAAACCCCCCAGTGTCAAAATCAGCACCATAAAGAACCTAAAGTCAGTATATGAGTTAGAGTTCTACCTGACTACAGGTTCTGGTCGAAACCAATATATGAATAAAGTTTCTAATATTAAGGTATGGAAACAACAAAGGTTCAAGGAAAGAAAAAAGTGGATACAACACATCAAGGCCTCTCCAGTTAAGTCTTTGCCCATGCAGTAAGCATTAAATAGCATGATCGGATTAGAGATTGATACCCAACCATTCTCCAAGTACTCTTGGAGCTTGGGAGTTTGTCCATGGTGGAACCATTTTGCTTCCTCAAAGTATGCTTTGCATAATTTCCCCACTGAAAATTAATATACCAACAATTGATTAATAACAAAGAAGCAAAACGAAGAAAATTGAAATAGTATTTATAATTTAATTTACTTCTTTCTTTAAGCCAGGCACAATGTCCAAGTCTTTCTCCTTCATCACCCAGTAGCCTTCTTCGTGCACCATGTTGAAGAGTGCAAAGAAACATAGTTTCATGTACTCTGGAAGCTTGTCCATGGCAGTTAAGTCCCATCTGCAACAAAACTCACTCGATCTTAGATCGATACTCGTGATAAAACATATATACATGACTTGACGATGATGGTGAATGTGCTGCTGTCACCTGTCGACGACATCAGTAAAGAGCTGGAGTTCATCCAAGGTTCCATAAACATCGTAAATATCATCAATCACTGTAATAAAACAGATTGCCTTTGTTTACATCATTCTGCATCTCCGGTTATCTGGTTCATAAGTGAAACCAACTGTCCACAGATAGCCCTCAGTTAATCTGTTCCTAGAAAATGGCAGCTTCTCTGAAAGCCCAAGCCCGGACCACCATCTGCATTTAAAAAGTAATTAAACTTTGAAATTGTTATTATAAAAACATCGAAAGTTTGATTAATTAGATGCAGTTAATTTACCTGGAGAGCTCTTTGAGTTCACTCTTGTACGCATCCTAAACCATATTGAAGTCGAACTTAGCAAACTCCAGGAGGAGAGGGTTGATGGTGTCGTCTCCACGGAATGCTTCAATGAACCACCTGTGCTGCACTCTCTCCAGCCGTCAATTCAGTGGAAGCTGCAGCGCATGGGCTACCTGATCTCTGAGATCGCCAGCCTCAGGAACAGATCCTTCCTCCATGAATTCTTTCAGTTGCTCAGTCGCAAAATCCATGGCTTCCTTTAGCACAACCTCTCCTTCCTTCTCGATGTAGGAAGCTTCGTACAGACTCAGAAGCCCTCTGATCTGGTTCTCACAGCGAACTTCGAAGTTTCCAATCTTGTCTCTAAATGTCTCGAACAAAATTAATCACCCTTTGAGTTCCTCCAGGTCACCGTCCATGAGGCTTCTCATCCTCGCAAGGCTCTCTCCTCCATCAGATCCCCCATCCGACCCTTCCTCGAACTCCATGCAACCCTCCCACCTCACGTCGCTGCCGTCATTGCTGCCATGATCGCGCCTCCATGGCCATGATGCTTGGCCACACCGTTCGTTCCTGGAGTCGTCCTCTGGATCATGCGACCTCCGTTGCTAATCCTCCTTGGTTGCTCCTATGCTTGTGGCCTCTGTTGCCCATCTCTCTCCCTCCCCGTGACTGGTTCGCTACGAGTCGTGAAGGGGCGATGGGTTTAGGGCTTGGAGAGGAAAGGAGAAGGGGAGGCAGGTTTAGGGCTTGGAGAGGAAAGGAGAAAAAAAACGTGAAGTAGGTGAAGAAATCGACCAAAATTTGGGGGGAATGCGGCGGCAACAATTTGGGAAAGAAAAAACGAGGCGGTAAAAAATGGCGAAGGGAGAAAACAGGCGAAGGAAAAAAATAACTATATTCAACAACATTTAATAGACAACGGTTTTCAAAAACCGTTGTCGTAATCTCAAAAAAATACGCACATAGACAACATTTTTCAAAAACTGTTGTCGTAGCCTTTAAAAACCGTTGTCGTAGCCCCAAAAAAGCATAAATAGACAACGATTTTTAAAAATCGTTGTCGTAAGCCAAAAAAACTGCTCAAAGACAACGGTTTTTGTTAAAACCGTTGTTAAAAGGCAAAAAGACAACAGTTTGGCATAAAACTGTTGTCGTTTGAGTGTTGTTGAATGAGGATTTTCTTGTAGTGCATCCTAAGTTCGCTGAGCCTTGTGAGCCTCCACCCTCACCATGTCGATGTAACACCTGTGAGAGACCAATTGCTCACTTCTAACTTTCCCGACCTGGTCTCCCACAAGGAATTTGATCTTCTGATGAAAAGTGGAGAATGTTGTCCGGAACTCATGTAGTGTCGGTCTCCCTAAGATGACGTTGTATGAGGACAGCGAATCCACCACTATGAAGGTGCTCCTCCGCGTCCTCACCAAGGGCTCGCTATCCAAAGATATGACTAGCTTGATCTAGCCCATGGGTCACACTTCATTGTCGGTGAAGTCATACAATGAAGTAGTCACGGGCTGGAGTTCACTAGCGTCGATTTGCATGCTCTCAAACACACTCTTGAACAACACGTTGACAAAGCTTCTAGTATCCACGAAAACTCTGTCCACGCGACTGTTGATGATAACGGCTTTGATTATTAGGACATCATCATGAGAAAGCTCTAGCCCCTCCAGGTCTTGCAACCCAAAGCTGATGATGGGCCCTGCAGCTTGCTCCCGGTTGCATCCTACAGCGTGTATCTCCAGGCGCCGCTCATGAGACTTCCGAGCCCTAGCGAAGTCTCCATCTGTGGGCCCTCTGGAGATCATACCAATCTCACAGATGGTCGTGTTTCCCTTGTTCTCCTCTTCCTAGGCTTCACCTAGCTCCTTGTTACGACCAGGCTATTGATTTCCTTGTCTCGCATTGTCCGACATGGGTCTACCAGACTGACCTGTCATGGGTTGTTGGCCGACCAGCAACCTCTGTTGAATCCTGGGTGTGATTTCAAGCGGAGGCAGGCCCAGCTCGGCTGCGCGCCGCAAGTCTCGGGCGAACTAGAAGCAATCATTTGTGGCATAAGTGTGAGACCTATGATAAGTGCAATAACGCGACCCCTACTGCTCGAGCCTTGGGGCTTGGACAACTGCCACATGTTGGGCCGGCCTGGGATCCTAACCAGGAGGGAAGGGCGGTCCGACATCCTGGGCGCATGGAAGAGGCTGAGCTAGTGGTTGGGGTGACCTCTTCTCTGGTTTGTTGGCGGGGGAGTAGGCGCCTTGTTTGCTTTCCGCTGAGCCGCCTGAACCTTTTCTACGTTGATATAGCTAGCGGTCTTCCCAAACATCTCATCGAAGTTCTTCACAGGGTCTCGAATGAGATCTCGGAAGAACTCCCCCTCTACTAGTACATGAGAGAATGTGCTCATCAGTATTTCAGAGGTAGCGGATGAGACGTCCTGGGCCACCTGGTTGAAGTGTTTTGATATAGTTCTTCAAGGGCTCGGTCGACCCTTGCTTGAGGGCGAAGAGACAGTGGCCTATCTTCTGGTACTTCCTGCTGCTAGCGAAGTGGCGTAGGAAGACAATATTGAAATCATGGAAACAGGTGATGGATCCGTTCGGCAATCCATCGAACTATTTTCGGGCCGAGCCAGACAGAGTGTTTAGGAACACTCGACACTTAATGTCATCGCTATATTGGTGTAACAATGCAGCATTCTGAAACTTACGGAGATGATTCTCAGGATCCTTACTGCCATCATACTCTCCAATGGCCGGGGGCTTGTATCCCTTCGGTAGCTTCTCCTCTAGTACCCTTAGAGAAAAGGACACTTGCTCATCGGGCTCCCCTCGGGGCTCCTCCCTTAGGACTATAGTTTTCCCCTTCTTTGAGTCCCTAGGCGGTGAGCTTCCCGCCATAGAGGCCTGAGGTTGCTCTTTCTTATTATAGCAGTCTGAACCCTTGTGATAATAGTCAGGGCTAGGTTCCCGATAGAAGGCTGGGGGAACTCTTCGGGCTGTTTCCTCTTAGACCCCCTATCAGAAACATGAGTTGGGTCCTTGGAAACTGCAAGCATCTTATACGGTCACGAAGCAGCAGTCTGTTTTTTGGAAGTCGCTCGCCTCTTGGCCTCCTTGAACAGTTCGTACTCCCTTGTTGTCATGGTCATGTTGATCCGTCTAGTGTCCTCCATCTTCACGCTCCAGAACAGGTGAAGAAAGTTCCCACAGACGGCGCCAAATTGATCATGTCCAAAATTTGAGTCGGATGAAGACCGAATGAGCTGTTGCTGGCGTTGACGGAGGGGCGACTGAGACACTTTTCTCGTATGCGCCTACAAGAATGGACCCCCACATGGTGTTGACGGACGATGATGACTGAGTCGGCGGTACTTAAGCTCTGCGCACACTCAAACAAGCACATGGAACGTTAGAGGCCAGAAGGTCATTCGACGCTCAAGTCAGTACTTTTTCCCCAGAAGAACAATGTACGAAGGAGAAAAAAAGTAGAAGACAAGTGCGAATGTGTGAGAGAGTGTACCTGCACAAGGGAGAGGACCTCCCTTTTTATATGATAGTGGGTATCTTTTAGAGCCTGACTGATGTCAGAGAATTTCGGATGTCAGGACTTGTTGGATGATGGAGGGCACGTGACATCCTCCTATAGACTGAAGGAAGGTTCTATTTGCAGGTGACCGTAGACCATTGGAATATTCTCTGACATTCAGCAGTTATTCTCTGACAGACGGTTACGAATCTCTGACCTTGTTATCGTGTAGCACCTCCTAGCCCGACCTTCTGGCCCAACCTGGAATGAATAGGGCAGCTCAGGTTGTTTTGTTGGGTATAACACATGGTCTAAACCATGAGGGGTTGGGATCTGTGGTGAGATCATCCAGGAGCCGACTGAAGGTTAACTGACCGAGATTTAGCTCACTAAGGAGAGAACCAGGCTTGGATATAACCGAGCCGTGAGAACCCGACCAGTCGGATCCCAGTCAGATATTACTCCAACTACCCTGTATGTTTTAGACCGGAGTGTCTGATCTGGAGTTCTGATCTATGAAAATCCAATCGGGAACTATGTTGCTGATGTAATCCCACGGTCCTACTTCTCCTTTCCCTAACCGCCGACTGCCACACCCTTTTGGCTTCTGACTGTCATGCCCCCTTGACTTCTGACTGTCTCGTCCCCTTGACTTCTGACTGTCTGACTTTATATGACTTCACCATTATGTACCGTATCACATAATATTTTGAAGACTTACATTTTAATTCTAGAATATTTCAAACAAATTTACTTGAAAACAATTATGACTAAATTATAGTATAAAATTATCTTTGCTAGTCGCCAACCTCAGTTCTGCGATGTGAGCTCATGATTCTATTTTTCAAGTAATTGCTAATATGATATCCCAAAACTGCAAAACCAAATAGATAAAACACCATTAAAAAATATATATTTTACATAATCATAGAGATGAAACCAAACCGAGACAAAATAATAACCGCTAATAATTGAAGTAAACACTGATCATTAAATGTTTAGTCCTAGCATATCAACAAAAATAAATACAAACAATATTATTATTGTTATGACAACATTCAAACCTACCATTCATGGAACTTAAAGGAAATGAAATTGACTGATGTAGCTCAAATAAATCCAATCGGATTGCCACCCTCTTTTCGATCACATACTCCAACCGGCAACCTCTAAAGAGTCAGTCGGGTATTAACATCATTCTTGCACGACTATAGTGATTCTCAAACTACACAAAATTCACAGATTAGATTCTATATTATACGTTTGAGATCCATAACTAAATTCTATCATTCATCAAACACAAAGGAAATGAAATTGACTGATGTAGCTCAAATAAATCCAATCGGATTGCCATCCTCTTTTCGATCACATAATCCAACCGACAACCTCTAAAGAGTCAGTCAGGTACTAACATCTTTCCTGCACGACTATAGTGATTCTCAAACTACACAAATTTCACAGATTAGATTATATATTATATGTTTGATATCCATACCTAAATTCAGAATTTCAAATTATAAATTCAAAATTCAGAGATTATATTCTAAATTCAGAGACTAAGTTTAGTTTAAACACCTCTTAATGCACTAAAACCAATTCACAAATTACATTCCTTTTACTAAATAAAAAAACTATAAGTTAAGAGACAAGTTAAGTAAAGGTCTTTAACTAAGTTCAGAAACGAAGTTCTCTTAATCAATTAATAGAACACATGCAATTATAAAATTTATTTAAAAAAATTATACAAATTCAGAATCTAAGTTCTAAGTAAACATCAGTAACTATAAATTTAGAGTTCAACATTCTAAATTTTACATTAAGATAATGTTAATTTAAATTCCTATTTAGTTCACAAAATACATTAAATTATAAATTAAGTTAAAATTGAAAGATTATGTTCTAAGTTCTAGGTTTAGTGATTAAATTCAATATATTTTTATGAATGGTTAAAAATCAACGGTTACATTTTCAATTTATAATTTATCATATTAATTGACTTATGGCTTTTAGAAGAACAAAAGCATGTTATTGTATTATTATCTTATGCCATTATTTATTTATTTTTATCAATCATACGGTGTAACCTTTCTATAGTTAATTTTTTTTTTGTCTTTTGTCAAAATTGACTTAACCTTAACATAAAATTACAGAATTATTTTTTTGATGATTAGAATTAAGTAATCGATCATATTAAAAAATTCCTGAATTAAATAACATAAATACAAAACTATAATCATTAAATATATAAAAAAATATTGTCCTAGATTCAACTTATAAGTAAGTTTTAATTGACAACAAAATATATACCAATAATATTTTATTATAATATTATAAAATTTATTATTCAAATTAACTAAAGTTAATAAATATAAAAATTGAATAATCTGATATTTATAGTAAATATTTATTATTGAATTAACAAAGTATTCAAATATTATTTATAAAGTAATATCAAAATATATTTTTTCAATCACCATCAACATAGCCCCGAAACCTTTGCGCCTAGATCAATATTTCGAATAAAAAAAATATCATTTATATTTTATAGAAATTTCTTTAAAATTTAACTTAAAAAATTTAAATCTATTCAAATATTGATTTTAATTTGAAGTTATATAAATTAATATACAAAACATTTCTGCACCGTATATAGAGATATTCTAAATTTGACCACCCATCAAACTCAACAAGGCATCACATCACCCCTCCCCTTGAGTCTCAATTTTAATGATTATTTCTAAATTCATGTGTATTTTTTGATTTATTCATAAGAAATTTTCATAGATCAAATTCATCATCCAGAAAATAATTAATAAGGTAATTGAAATTATCATTTTTTTTATTTTTTATCTATTATTCTAAAATTAATGGGCATAAAATAAAAAAAAAATAAATAATTTTTAAAATTAAATTATAATCAAGATTAGTTATTTAAATAAGCCCCTTTATGCATAATTTTATTTCCAAATCGTATTACTACGGATTGAGCGGATTCCATCTGTCCATTGGGCGTCGGGTAGGACTCGTGTCCGGTGAGCCATCACCATTTCCCTGCAGCCACTTCGCTTGGCAAGCGACAGATCTACGATCTAATTTCCCACCGGCTCCTCCTCCTCGTCGTCGTCTGTAGAACAACCTCCTGCCGACTCCTCAACGCGAGGCGATGGAGCCGGACGTGAGCATCGAGACAGGATCCATGATCCGGGTGGCGGTGCTCCCTGTGGGCGGCTCGATCCCCCACTCGCGGCTGCGGTCGTACGTGGCTATGCTGGGCCAACATACCAAGATCGACCTCTGCTCCATCAGTTCCTTCTATTTGGAGCACCAGAAGAGCCCCTTCACCCATCAGCCATGGGAGACCGGCAGCATCCGCTTCAAATTCATGCTTGGAGGCTCGCCGCCCAGCCCCTGGGAGGACTTCCAGTCCTGTCGCAAGATCCTCGCCGTCATAGGCCTCTGCCACTGCCCCTCTTCCACCGACCTCGATCTCGTCGGTGATCAGTTTGCCGCCGCGTGCAAGGGTTACTCTTCTGCCCTTGCGAAACGCTGTTTTGCTTTCTGCCCCTCTGATTCCCAGGTGCCTCATAGATCTGCTTTTTTCCGTTCATTTGGCTAACGTATTTCGAATCACTTTCTTTTGCTGGATGATTCCTGGTATAGTTATCATATCTAATATCTACTATATCTAAAATTTTCTGGATATTCCAAATTCCTTAACTGAACAAATCACAAATAGGAAGAATGGGGAAAACAATTGATGAATAGGTATTACAGAATTTGATTCTCTGTGAGAAGTAAGCAAACTGTCTTAGTTATTACATTATCAGCATTCGGAGATACTTCAATTGCAACCTGAACTTACAAGGTGAGAAGGTTGGATTTTAGTCTTTTTTTTTTGCGCAGATATTTATCAGCTAACCTTCCTAAATCAATAAGATGATGCTATTGGGATTCTTTATAAAGTTAGAATTTTGCCAATGTATTTGTTTTTTTTTACCATCAAATGTCTGTACTAATTTTTTTGTCATACTAGAACCATTGGTCTAGCTCCAATATATTATAAAATGAAAGAAAACTTATTAAGACAGTGTGAACATTTTCCAAGTTGCCCAATAATTTATTTAGTTATATAAGGTGAATTAATTAGAGATGGTTTAAGGAATCGAGACCTCTTATTAGTACAGTTATATGTAACTATAATAATATTGGATATTGTCACCATATAATTGTAGATCTCAATGGAGGGATAAAACCCATGTAGCCCTATATAGTTTTTTGTTTATTGCAAGTAACAAAACTTTCTCACCTTATCCATAAGTTGTATTATGGGTGGCGAAAAATGGTTTGTCAATTTTCTTCTTTATGTAAATATGTGAGATTTATTGTAAAAAGAGAGACAAGGGACCTTAATATACTATGATTTGATGAATTAAGATGGGGTGATTGGAAAAATAAGAAAAAATATATCTCAAGATTACTGTACCACTTCCTTTTACTTGGTTTGAAGGAAGAATCATGATATCAAAATTAAGAAGTTGGGTCAAGCTGTCGGCCTTATGCACTTTGTATGCAATATATGTTAGCTAGTGCCTAGTGAAGCCAAAGCCCATATGAAGATATGCGGTGCACCATAGTTTATCAGTCAATATTGCATTGAGTCTGTTTGACATATTTTATATTACCATAATTTTAGAAACATCTAAGATCATAGGGCACAAAATAGAAGATATTAGATAATATATTTGATTTGGACATCGATAGACATCCATGCTTGATGTTATCAACTTGTTACTGGGTTCATTATCTAACATTTTCCTTGAAAAATGATAATATGCTCAGCGATTAAAATCTCACTCCAACCAGCACAACCAAAATTTTTGGTTCCATTCTCATACCGATACGCGGAATGGTCAATACTGGCATGGAACTGCTAACGAAGGAGGGAGGAAGAGAGATAAAAAATGAGAGAGAAAGATCACTCACCATTCATTGATGGCTCAATCTGGTCTGGTGTCATGAGAGAGACGGTGAGAGCGACGATAAGCCATTGCGCATGTGAGAGAGACGAGCAAGAGAGCTGTCAACTCCAACGTCGCATGAAAGATAGACATTTGCGTGAGAAAGGGCTGTTGCGCGAGAGAGAAATGAAAGAGGTTTAGGGCAGAAAAAAGATTTTATTTTAAATTTTTTCTTGAGCTAAAAGAATACAATTAAACCAAAATGTTTGAACCAAAATGACCTAGATGATAAGCCTACCTAAATGATCTAATCATATCCTAATTAGACTCTGATAGAGTTTTTAAAACCTAAGGTTTGGCCAGCCTAGATAACTAATAAAATTTAAAATTAATAGCAATGAAAATTTTTATAGAAAGAAAAATACAATGTTGTAATAGTTCTTATAGTAAAGAAAAGTTTAGTTTTTTTTCTTACACTCATATTTTTAATTGCTGATACTGGAATTAAAGTTTTCAGATATCTTTGTTGGTGTTCCCAATCATAAGTTATGCTAAATAAAATTAAAAAAATATTATGTTCCCACATAAAAATTATATTGGTAGATCTATGAAAACAAGTAATCAAAATTCTTATAAAAAATTGTATCCTATTACTCTCAAATATTAATAAAAATAATTCTTTTAATTGATGTATTCTTATATTTTGGAATTATATTGGTACGACATGATGCGATACCGAAACTATATTGTTCAGGATGAAACTCCGGAATGGCTCGAAATTTTTAACCTTGAATATGCTAATGATTTGTCATTATGATGCTAGCAAATACCAACCACTAACATATGAATTACACTTAGTATAAGTGAAGACATCATACACAGAAGAATGTGCATGCACATTTCCCTCAATTTAATATCGTTGGCTGGACCAGCAATTTTATAAAGAATTTTTGAAAGTTAGTATGTTTGTTACTAGCAATATGCTGCATGAGAGTGGATTCTGATTGGTACAAGAAGTCTGATTAAGATGTTACTGTTCATGCTATGATTAAGGGATATGAAATAAAATAAAATGTCATAGAAACAGAGTTTTTAGATGGATAAAGGCATTATAAAAGAGAAGATAAAGTATTGCATTCATTGAAATTAGGGGTAATACAATGACTTTTTGTTTTGATAAGTGATCACCACAAATTAGAATATATCACTGTTGAAATATAAACACATTGGTTAGTGATTTGAGTGCCATAACAGAACTGAGAGAAGGTAAAATATATGTAAATATAAATGAAAAGTATTTTCTATATTTCTTATTTGTAGGGAATTTGATATTTAGTTTGAATCAGAACTAAGCCAAGAAGGTGAATATCTATTAGAACCTCCAAGGCAGTTTATCAAGAAGAACATAAAATGACTTTATGATTTCAATGTAGGTTAAAATCAGATTTTAAGTCGACATTAAATATCTTACATGGCTACTTCACCTACTTTTATAAGTTTTATTGACTTATTTAAACATCTTCATCTCAATTCCGCTGTTAGTCCTATTACATGCTATTTCTCCTGGACTGATTAGTTAACAAACAATAGGTTTGATTTCTTGGTTGGGAAAATTTCTTTTCTTCATGGTATTGTGTCTTAATGTTGTTCAGTGATCTAAAAACAAAGACTTGTCTGATCCCTGTGAGCCATTATTTTTTCTTTCCCAAATTTAATTGAAGCTCTTGCTATGGCATATGTCAAATTTTGGAATTCACCTGCCAGAACATTTCTTACCTTATAATTCTTTCTCATGAAAAAGATTATACTATAAGAAATTCGAGCTTTGATCCATTCCATATACAGATATAGAACCTATTTCTGCTGGTTGGTTGTTTACATTCAAAATTAAGTTCTTCAAAATATGCTAGTTTTTTTTTAATTCTTTTGGTTCTTTGTACATTACTTGTCTTTATGGTTTTTGACAACAGTTGGAGGATGGGGATAACAAAAGAGAGAACATCATCTTGTTTCCCCCTTCTGATCAAAAGACACAAGAATTCCATATGGTGACTATGATGCAAGATCTTGCTGCTTCTTTGTTGATGGAATTTGAGAAATGGGTTCTTCGTGCCGAATCTTCTGGAACCATCTTGAAGACACCTTTGGACTCCCAATCTAGTCTTGGTGCAGAGGAGGTTCATTCTTTAGGTGTTCTAAGGACATAAAAAGAGTTTTAAGTATCACATTGAAATAACAATAGGAGTTCAATTGATTGTAGATTTCAATGACTTCAGTTTGGTTTTGTTCCAGTTTATCAAAGCAAAGAAAAGGAGGCTTGCCCGAGCCCAGAAGACAATAGGTGATTACTGCCTGTTGGCAGGATCTCCTGTTGATGCCAATGCACATTACTCGACCGCGATTGAGCTAGCAAGGTTAACTGGAGATGTATTCTGGCATGCAGGAGCTCTGGAGGGCAGCATCTGTGCATTATTGGTAAATGATTTCTATACTTTTGTACTGCTAGTTATGTCTATACCAATGATATCTCACATGCTAACATAAATCCATCAATTGCACTTGGAATATATGGTCTTTTCTTGCTCTGGTGGATTGTGCTAACTATATTAATTGATTATTTACATTTCCATGCGTAGCTCGACCGAATGGATTATAAAGATCCTGTTTTAGAAGAGGAAGTGAAGTACCGCTATTACACTGCCATCCAGCTCTATAGAAGATCTTATCTACAAGATAATGCACAACGGTACATAAAATTAGTTATCTGTAGTCTTGTTTCCTTCAGCGTCTAATATTTCTGCTGAATGTTTGGACTTCTGATTAGTCAGCTAAATGTTATATGAATCATTTTAAAAAAATACTAAATGAAATTAATCTTCCTAAGCTTATATTCACTAGAAAGTTCTTTGTAATTTCTTTTTCGAAAGCTGTATTAAGGAAATTACCAGAAAAATATAATAGGCTTGCTTATTTCAGCAGTAATAATAGGCAATGGTACAATCCAATACTATTACTATCTTTGAGTAAGTTTTGTGTTTATTCAACAAAAGGTACAACTTTGTCTCAACACAATTTTTTCTGTGAATATGCATTCAATATGCAGTGTTTTTTTTAATCATTCTTTAATTTGTTTGTTAGTGAATTAAGATTTTCATTGATGCTTAGTACATGTCTTTCTATTCAAATAGTGATTTATGTGGATACCTGCATTCCACAGTTGGGATTAATGCCACAATGCATTAGTTCTCTTGTATCAACAGTCTGACTATGAATATAAATATTTTATCTATCTGCATCTACATGCCAGAAACTGTTGAACTTATCTAATCTGTGGACCGTCAACATTTTGAACAATCACTTCACAAATTTCTTCTTAGGTTTATAATAGTTTTAGTTCATCAATGCAGTCACTTTAAAATAATATTCTCTTTTTACTATATTTTGTTAAGTAGGCCTATTAGATATGCTTGTTTATATATTATAGTGAACCAACAAATTGTTGTGATCTCTCTGCTGACACGAATCATATCATTATCTCTGTAGGGTCTCAACAGTGAGCTTTGAACTAGAAGCCACACTGAAGCTAGCTAGGTACCTTTGCCGGTAAGTCTGTTTACTGCATTATCTTTGCTCATTTTACTGGTTACCTATATTTGGTCTTTTGGTAACAGTCTAATATTCATCTAGATACTGTTTGCTTCATAGCTTTGAAACTGTTATATTTTTTATTTGAATTAATATGAAGGCTTGCTTATGCTTTCAACTGCTGCATGTGCTTGGAATTGAATTTTTCTCTGCATCTCTATTTCTTCATTCTTGTATAACAATTGTTTGTCATATAAGCACCTTCATTTTGTTCTTGTCTGTGTGCATGGGGCATTTAAAAATTCTTTGTAATTTTGACCAAAACACAATATTAGATTTTGACAATAGAAGATGTTTTTTTTCCATCAGGCTCACTACATCTATAATTAAATTGATTTAGATGTGAATGTGTTTCTCTGCTGAACTATGTTCCTTCTGTGAATGAGTTAGCAATCTGATACCATGAAAGCAGCAATACCTGTCCAAGCTTCAGGTCATAGATGTATGTTCAAATCTCTCTTTAACTTTTAGCATTGCCTAGTTGTTGAAGCATAAATAGTCTTAATAACAACAGGGTGGGTGTGGGGGGTTGAAATTACATTTGTATCACTCGAGGGAAGACGAGGGAAGGATCTCTCAACTATAACTTGATGCCACCTAAGGTCAACCAGTTTCCAAAACCAGAGCTTTCTTTGGTCTTATTCTAGCTATTTGATCTTTGACTAGTAAGATCATGGGAAAAAAGTATGAATATTTTGATCTGAGAAAACAGAAAAGAGAGTGTGAGAGAAGGTGAAAACAATCAACCATTTAGAGATAAAAGTGGCGATGGTGAAAAGAGGGGCAGTGATGAAGAGAGAAGGGGTGGACAAAACAGACAAACAGTACTAAATTGACAATTAGTTGTAGCTGCATACTGTAGCAGCAATATAGTGGCACAGAATGGTAGGATGAAAGCAGTTCACAATCCACTTGATATGATATGAACTTGGAAAAAAAATGTCAAACGAGAAAATTTTGGGTTATATCTTATTCATTAGATATCACACACATTATCTACGCTAATGATGGGCTCCAATATCTCAAGATAACAAAACTTGATGACACATCAAATCATCTAGATACAACATGTGCCATAGCACAAATCATGAATATGAGGCAGACTTCAATGATTTTCCTTAGTCAACTACTAAAGTTGAAAATAACTAGCCAAGCTGATTTATCTACCAACTAAAGCTTATAGTTAATTCATGCTGACATAATCTATTACATGCCATACTAAATTATTTATCATTCCTCTAAAAGAAGCTTCCTCTCAAGTCTATATGTGCTTAAGACAACTTCACGAAGAAAAATTAAGGTATCTGAGTTCGTCACTGAAGTTTTCTGTGTATTGATATTGCCTAACTCATAACCTTTCTACAACTTGCTGTCAAGTCGTCTCGTCTATCAAATTATTTGTGCAACTGAAATATCATGGGAAGTTTAAAACCATTTCATTTGTTAGATTTCTCTTTTCCTATGAACATGAGTTCTACTCATTTATGAAAATATTCTCATTTTTTTGAAAGGTAGAATTATTTTCTTTCCTGTAGTTTGTACTTATCTGATTTTGATTGTTTCTGGAGATCCCACTAACCAGTTTAGAGTTAAAATACTTATGTTGCTTCTATTGATGTTAATATGTTAGGCGTGAACTTGCTAAAGAGGTTGTAGATTTGTTAATGGGTGCTGCTGATGGTGCAAAATCTCTAATTGATGCAAATGATCGCTTAATTTTGTATGTCGAAATAGCAAGATTATTTGGGACACTTGGTTATCAACGCAAAGCAGCCTTCTTCTCCCGACAAGTAGCTCAATTATACTTGCAGCAGGATAATTCATGTGCTGCTATAAGTGCTATGCAAGTTTTAACTATGACCTCAAATGCTTACCGTGTCCAAAGCAGAAGGAAGAGCCAAAAAATCAGTCCAGTATCCCAGGTAATTTGTCTACAAGATGTAGAATTCTTAGATTATACATCTAAAGTTGAAATCCTCACTTATTGATTTGCTTTTTATTTACTGAATTCTGTTCCTATGCGTGAAGCCATGAATATACTCTTCTAGGAAAACAAAATTGGTTTTGTGGTGACAATCTGTTCATATTTTTATATAATATAAAAGCATGAATGTGGATTACATACACATTGAGCGCCCTCTCTTCTTATTGAGATAAATGATCCATGGAATTCAACTTATTGATGTTATAAAGATCAAGGTATAAAATTTAGCCCATATTTTGATTTCTTGCCAGAACGATATAGTGTCATGTTGTGCTGGGCATGCCGACATGGGGTGCCAGAGGCATCGAGGAAAAGGAATTGGGGAAGAAGAAGAAATAAGGACGAACAAATTGACTTGCCTTGTCGAAACCCTAGCTGTTGCCACGATTGCTTGTGGGAGTTGCTGTAACTTGCAGAATTAGTAGGCGTTGATCACAGATGTCATAGAAGTCAGTTGTGGAACTGGCGGACATCGATCGTGGATGCCAAAATTTTCTTCCGTCTCTTGCAGAACTCATTGCCGCTCATGGAATTGCCAAATGTTGGTTGCAAATGTTGCAAAAGCTCTTGCATCACTCATAGATCCCAAATCCTTGTTTTGAGGTTTCATGTAGTTTCTCATGTTGGTCAGTAGGTGAAAGAAATGATTCACGCATGCGATAGGCATGGAATGATTTTTGAACCATGGCACCAAGCATATCTGCTGATAGAAAACTTGTCAAAGTTCTTTCACTTTGCGAATCTCATAAGTACAATAAATTTTGATTTGTTTGTCTTACCAAAAGATAGTCGGATATTGTCAATACTTTTTGAATAACTAATGGGACAATTTTTCCTTTCTTTTCTTTGATTGTTTCTCTTGCTTATTTGCCATGCTAGATTACCCTTTCAAGCAATTTTTGGTAAATATGTTTGTCTTTTAGCGTTTTAAGTTTTTATTTTAGTTGAAAGAATCATAGGTAATATATAGCTTTAATACAGATTTCCTCAGGAGGCAATTTATAGTAAAGGTTTTGAAACAGTTTAGATTCTAGACTTCATGCTTTAGTTCAGTGAATCTCTGAAATTCAATCACTAAGTCTTATGTGTTAATCCACTGTTCTATTAATTTTTGTAATTGTCATGTCTCAATATTATGTGAGGTTTTGAGAATCTTATGTAAAATAGGAACTTGAATAGCTGGTAGAATCTAGATTCTAAAATCTTTATCACGAGGTTATAGCAAAACTAGTTAGTAACTTTTATATGGTCAGTCAATGTGAGAACATATCACCATTTCTTGTTCATTTGATCTAACTGAAGAGTGTCCCGGCATATGAATTGGCCATATTCTTAAGCAAAGTAGAATAAGTTCTATTAACTGCATTATAGTAGTCAGCTGCTTTAATTTTTGAATATTAGTATTCAATAATTGCAAAAAAGAATTTGGATCAGCTTATTTACTCATGTTGACCTTTCAGTGTGCAAAGTGTTTTACTAGGTCTAGATCTAGTTCATATGACAATAAGGTGGCGTTTGATTCAATGACTGGAATGACTATGAGTATGGATTTGATACTAAAGTAGAATGAGAATGGGAATGGAAATGAAACCCACCTAGTTACATGGGTTTGGTTGATTCCCATAAATCTAGAAATCATTCCCAAATCCACAATCCAAACACTATCTTTTACTATCATTACATTCCCTCATTCTCAAATTCATGAACCAAACATCCCCTAAGTTTTTTTGTAAGAAAATCCTATTACATAGTTACATATAATACAAAAGTTTGTAAGGATGTCTTTCTTTCTCTTTTCAAAAATTTCATTTTTTTTTTTGCTGCAGTATGTGTAAAATTAAACAAAAATAATAGATGTGTTGATAAGAAAAAATAGGTAATCTATTCCATTTTAGAAAATGATCATATGTTGTGTAATGCTTTCTCTTAACTCTTTGTTTACATATAAATGATATTCTTTGTTTCTCGCTTCATCTTCATTTTTTTATCTAATGAACTAGGACATAATCCTGGACACAATGAATATATATATATATATATATATATATTATATTTTTTTTGCCTTTTCTAAACTTTTATTATTATTTGATCTATTGTATAAAAAAGGTCATCTGAATTTCATTTTTTTCTTTTTCTATCTTCTTAGATCTCACAACATCTGTTCTCCCCATAATTGTGTCATGGTAAATACCATAGGAGAATATTATTACAGAATATTTAATGGTGTCTAACCAGGCAAAATGGTAAAAAGAATAGAGATTACAATGTTCTATAATTTTGAAATTACCAATCTATATTGAGATAATGAAGTTGAACCACTCTGAAAGTTGAATGTTTTTTTCATATCGGTCTGAGTTTTGGTTGGGAGTCTGGACTAACATTCCCTTAGATTCTTCTGCAATTTTAATATATCTTATTTCTTTGTGTTGTTTGCGATAAGGAACTGGGAGCAAGTCATTCTGATGGGGGAAAAGTGCACCCTCAATTAGTCTCTTTATTTGAGTCTCAATGGAGCAGCATACAGATGGTTGTTTTGAGAGAGATATTGATGTCCTCTGTACGTGCTGGGGATCCTCTTGCTGCATGGAGTGCTGCAGCTCGTCTACTTAGATCATTTTACCCACTCATCACGCCTGCTGGTCAGAGTGGACTTGCAAGCTCGCTTGCAAATTCTGCAGAAAGGCTTCCATCAGGCACACGCTGTGCTGATCCTGCCCTTCCTTTTATTAGGTGAGTTTTTTTGCCTAACTGTTCATGGTTTGTTTCTCATAGTAACTGATTAGTAAAAGGTAGGATACATCCAAATGGGTATTGGTTCAAAACATCTAGACCATCTCCAACCCATAACACCATATTTGGTGTAGTTTTCACACTAAAATGGTGAAATTTCAGCATCAAATACTATTTCAGCTCCAACCCACCCACACCATATCACACCAAAAAGGAATATTCTTTAGAATATTCTATTTTTCTTATTCATAATTTAATTATCAACATACATTTAAATTTATTAATATTTTTATATGATAATTATTATATTTTAAATTAATACTTCATTAATATTTTTAAAAAAGGGCAACCGGTGCACGAAGATCCTGCCATGCGGGGTCCCGGGGAAGGATCCATTGTACGCAACCTTATTCTGTTTTTTGCAAGAGGCTATTTCCAAGATTTGAACCCGTGACCTTTTGGTCACATGGCAACAATTTTACCGTTGCGCCAAGGCTCCCCTTCACTTCATTAATATTTGATAGGTTAAATTTATGCATATCAAAAAATTTAATATTTTATTATATTTTTTTATGAAATTAGTGATATAATTTATAAACATAATTATAATTAAAATATATTAAATAGATAAAAATAATAATTTTAATAAATTAAATTTTTACAAATATACAAATGAAATTTAAATATGCTACTAAATAATTTAAATTTATAATAAATAATAATTACATTTAAATATCCTATAAGTAAAGAAAAGGAAATAATAATTATAAATTAATTACATTTGATTTTATTAATTATATAATAAATTTAAAAATAAAACCCTTCTCCCACACCAAATATAGTGATGCGAATAGTGCAACACCAAAGATGGTGTTCTAGTATTCACCACACCATATTTGGTGTATGGATTGGAGTATTTTGGTGCTAATTTTATACCAAATTTGGTGTTTTGGTGATGGATTGGAGATGTTCAACATGAAGCAAATATTATCTTCACCACTGTGTGGATCTGAGTCACTGACAAAATGCATAACAGCTGCTAGAATCAACTTATATCATCGCCCATTAATTTATTTGCCCATAATGTGAAATAAAATCATTTGACATCATACTCAGACATGATAACCTATTTTCCACTATTTGAGAAAACATCAGTAACCTTGTCCTTATCCACTATGAGAACCTTTTCCATCTAATGCACTTGATAGGTTTTATGCTGCGCTATTATTCTTAATAACTATGACCAGTGTAGGCAAACTCACAATCCAATCAACCATTTGAGAATTGTGTTCAATGCCAAGTATATAGGTTACCCAGGGCACATACTTGCATTATGGACCTTGTTTAGGAAGTTCACCCAAATTAGATTCCTTTTGGTTACAAATTTTATGGAAAGGACATAATTCTAAATAATAACAGAGCACAGAGCCATTCAGTTTATAGTTCCCATGCAGGAGACCCAAGTAACCTTGAGGCCTTTTTTGATGGATCATTGCACATGTAGATGCATTCTTGAAATCTCAACATGCAGGAACCAAATGTATAAGCAACTGAATGAAACATGAGGATACAGAAAACTTCTACAACTATTGTAGGGACTGATTTGAACACCCACAAGTCACCCAGCATCCACATGGATAATTTGCAGCCCAATCAACTTAAAATCTTATAGAAAAGTTGAACAAATTTAGACCTTTAGTTGGATGGTCCAACAAAGGTAACAGTAATGCACTTGATGATCAAAAGAATGTTACAAGCCTTTGTGTCCTATCTCTTACTAGTCCCTTTTGACAATTCTGAAACAGATAAGACATTGAGAAATTTGTATCATTATGCAAATAGTTAAATTTGAGCAATGAATCTGATAAAATAAACATAATAACTTCCACTAGAAAACCAAAGCGTAAAATATAGGTGCCCATATTCTTATCTTTCTTAATCCTTCTTTGTGAAACAACTAGTCCTGTTCCAGGTATTTGCAGCTTGCTTGAATCCTCCTGAGCACTATAAACAATTCTTTCAAAGAATTCATACTGGAATTAGTCAGGAAGGCTACTACACAAGCCATCTGACAGTTACCATGCTCTTCATACCTACATTAATTTGATGGAAGAGCTGAGCTCTGTCCATCAATCTGGGAGAATATGGATTTTGAATTTAGTTAATTTAGTAATTTAAATACCAAAGCATAGAGCTCAATGGAGGGATAAGATTCATGTAGCTAACCCCAAATAGTTTGGAAAAATAGGATAACCCCAAATAATTTGGACAAACATGGTGTGATGATTATGATGAGCAATTTAAATAAGGATAATAAATGCATTGTATATGCTTACTGTTATCCCCTTAACTTGACGGCATGGCTGGGCGCAAGGATTGACTCGTTGCTCCTTGGATCCAGCATAGTGGGCATGTGCGCAAGACATGCCAAGCAGTGGGTGGATTTGTGGCAGTGCACGGGGGTTGTCCAAGAACAAGTCGAACAGGAGGTCAACTTGACGGTGGGGAACAGATGCAAAGGATTGGACGCGCGGAATCTGAGCATTTGGCCAAGCGTGGTTTGTAGAAAACGTGAGTCATGGCATGCAGTGCAACACGACGGATGATGCAGCAAAGTGGCTATTCGACCCAAGCCCATGAAGCAGAACCATGGGCCAAGCACAGGGGTGCATGCTGACCTTTGACATGGCGCCAAGGCAACATATAATGTGGCTGGTAGTTTGGGGCATGTGGCATGGTAGTTGAGGAAACTACCATGCAACCGCTTGTAACCGCCAAACCAACCCTGCCTATGAACTATAAATAGGCATGGGGTGGGGCAAAGGCAAGACATGAGGGAGTGTATGAGCATTCTACCAAGAGAGTCCACGTGTAATCCTTGATTGTTAATACAAAAAGGTTGGGAGTTTTCCTGTACGTTGGCTTGTTCTTGCTGGTGCCTGTTCGTGCCTTGGCTTGTGCATTCTCTAGCACTTCGGTGGTGCAATTGTAGGCTGAAATCAAGTGTGGTGCTTGATTGCCACGCATGAAATTTCTAAGGCAGAAATTACCCCTGTGACAACTGGTATCAGAGCGCAGAAACATGGCTGGTGGCAACCACGAAATTAGAGAAAGGCTTTCATCTTTGGAAGTCTTGCTCGGTGCGGTACCGGATGGAGAGGATGTTTGCAATCTGGTTGCAAAAATCTTCAACTTGGAGGCTAATTTGGAGCAAATCCAAGAATCTTTACGGGAGGAGATGGCGCAAATACGGAAGAAAAATGAGGATCTACGCTATGAAGTTATTGTTCTGCGAAGAGCAATGACTTCTAGTGTAGAAACGGGGTCTCATCGTCAATTGGTAAGAGTTCCTTAACCAAAATCTTTTGGTGGCACACGGAGTGCCAAGGAACTCGAGAATTTTCTATGGGACATGGAGCAGTACTTTGTAGCTGCTAAAGTGCCTGAAACCGAGAAGGTAACAATTGCTAACATGTACCTTGTTGGTGATGCTAAACTCTGGTGGTGAACTCGCATGGTAGATGATGCAAATGCGGGTTGGTAGAAGATTGATACGTGAGATCGGTTGAAAAAGGAAATGAAGGATCAATTCCTTCCAGGCAACACTTCCTGGATTACACGAGATGGCTTGAAACGTCTCAAACAGAGCGGTTCTGTGCGAGACTACGTCAAAGAATTTAGTTCTTTGATGTTGGACATTCAGAATATGTCTGAGGAAGATAAGCTCTATAACTTCTTGTATGGTTTGCAGCCTTGGGCGCAGGTTGAACTTCGTAGGCAAAATGTGAAGGATTTGCCTAGTGCAATTATTGTTGTTGACGCTTTGGTGGACCTTCGCATGAGCAAAGAAAATTTGAACACTTCTTCATCTTCCAAGCCTAATTTTATCCGCAAGGATAAAAAAGGAGATTGGAAGAAGGATTGCAAGAAGGATGTCGAAAAGAAGGATTTGGGGAACAACCAAGGTAAAGGAAAGGCAGAGCATTCGGCTGCCCGAGGAAAGGATAATGTGAAGAATCAGAGTTGTTTCTTATGCAACGAGCCTCATTTTGCCAAAGATTGTCCAAAGTGCGAGAAGTTAAATGCCTTCTTGGTGGGGGATAAAGGGGAAACTTATGAACAGGAAGTTGCTACTCTTGTTAACCCCTTATAATTGCTAAATACACTTGTTGATTATGAGTCTATCGAATTGCTAACCAATATGTCAGAGGACATGGTGCGGGCTCATTCTCAACTCCTGCACATTACCATTGAGTTGAATGGAAAAATTGTAAATGTTATGGTAGATACAGGGGCTACTCATACCTTTGTATCTGCTAAACTGGTGAAAGATTATGGGCTGTCAATAAGCAAATGCCCAAGTTACATCAAGTCGATGAATGCCAAGGCGCAAGCAGTTGTAGGTATGACTTACAATGTACCTTTACCTGTTGGCACTTGGGCAGGGAAGGCAAATATGATGGTGATCCCGCTTGAAGATTTTCAAATAATCATGTGTATGGACTTCTTGCGGAAGACAAAGATGGTGCCCATGCCCCTCACTTGGATGGAGTGATGGTGATGCAAGAGTCCAATCCATGCTTCGTTCCTGCGGTACATCCTTATGGAAAGGGGAAAAAGGGGAAGACAAACATCATATCTGCAATATCACTGGAGAAAGGCTTGAGGCGAGGCGAAACCACTTATTTGGCTGCCTTGATCGATGCAAAATCAGACCAGAATGTTGAATTACCAGTGGGTGTTCAAGACATTCTGTCAAAATTTGAAGACGTGATGCCATCGGAGTTGCCGAAATGTTTACCACCAAGGAGAAATGTCGATCACAAAATCGAATTGATCCCTGGTGTTGTCCCTCCTGCAATTTCGAATACTGTATGTCTCCTTTAGAACTTGTTGAATTACGTAAGCAATTGAATGAATTGTTGGAGGCAGGATATGTTCGACCATCAAAGGTTCCTTTTGGTGCACCGGTGTTGTTCCAAAAGAAAAAAGATGGTAGTCTGAGGATGTGCCTTGCTCAGTCGAGTTTTGAAAACCATGATGCCTTGCTCAGTCTATCCAACAAATCTTGTACCAGTGGAACATGGTACTTGTTTTTCATCGTCACTTTGTTCAAGGCCATGTAATCCACGCACATCCTCAGACTACCATCTTTTTGCTTATTGACAGCCCATAATCTTTCACCAGTTTGCAGATACAAAGGTATGAGTAGCCCCTGTATCTACCATAACATTTACAATTTTTCCATTCAACTCAATGGTAATGTGCAGGAGTTGAGAATGAGCACGCGCCATGTCCTCTGACATATTGGTTAGCAATTCGATAGACTCATAATCAACAAGTGTATTTAGCAATTGTAAGGGGTTAACAAGAGTAGCAACTTCCTATTCATAAGTTTCCCCTTTATCCCCCACCAAGAGGGCATTTAACTTCTCGCACTTTGGACAATCTTTGGCAAAATGAGGGCCGCTGCATAAGAAACAACTCTGATTCTTCACATTATCCTTTCCTCTGGCAGCCGAATGCTCTGCCTTTCCTTTACCTTGGTTGTTCCCCAAATCCTTCTTTTTGACATCCTTCTTGCCATCCTTCTTCCAATCTCCTTTGACATAGTCTCCTCAGAACCGCTCCCAAGGTTGCAAACCATACAAGAAGTTATAGAGCTTATCTTCCTCAGACATATTCTGAATGTCCAACATCAAAGAACTAAATTCTTTGACATAGTCTCGCACAGAACCGCTCTGTTTGAGACGTTTCAAGCCATCTTGTGTAATCCAGGAAGTGTTGCCTGGAAGGAATTGATCCTTCATTTCCTTTTTCAACCGATCTCACGTATCAATCTTCTACCGACTCGTATTTGCATTATCTACCATGCGAGTTAACCACCAGAGTTTAGCATCACCAACAAGGTACATGTTAGCAATTGTTACCTTCTCGGTTTCAGGCACTTTAGCAGCTACAAAGAACTGCTCCATGTCCCATAGAAAATTTTTGAGTTCCTTGGCACTCTGCGTGCCACCAAAAGATTTTGGTTAAGGAACTCTTACCAATTGACGATGAGACCCCGTTTCTACACTAGAAGTCATTGCTCTTCGCAGAACAATAACTTCATAGCGTAGATCCTCATTGTTCTTCCGTATTTGCGCCATCTCCTCCGGTAGAGATTCTTGGATTTGCTCCAAATTAGCCTCCAAGTTGAAGATTTTTGCAACCAGATTGCAAACATCCTCTCCATCCGGTACTGCACCGAGCAAGACTTCCAAAGATGAAAGCCTTTCTCTAATTTCGTGGTTGCCACCAGCCATGTTTCTGCGCTCTGATACCAGTTGTCACAGGGGTAATTTTTGCCTTAGAAATTTCATGCGCGGCAATCAAGCACCACACTTGATTTCAGCCTACAATTGCACCACCGAAGTGCTAGAGAATGCACAAGCCAAGGCACGATCAAGCACCAGCAAGAACAAGCCAACGTACAAGAAAACTCCCAACCTTTTTGTATTAACAATCAAGGATTACAAGTGGACTCTCTTGGCAGAATGCTCATACACTCCCTCATATCCCTTGCCTTTGCCCCACCCATGCCTATTTATAGTTCATAGGCAGGGTTGGTTTGGCGGTTACAAGCGGTTGCATGGTAGTTTCCTCAACTACCATGCCACATGTCCCAAACTGCCAGCCACATCATATGCTGCCTTGGCGCCATGTCAAAGGCCAGCATGCACCCTTGTGCTTGGCCCATGGTTCTACTTCATGGGCTTGGGCCGAATAGCCACTTTGTTGCACCATCTGTCGTGCTGCACTGCATGCACCCGTTGCATGCTATAGCTCACGTTTTCTGCGAGCCACGCTTGGCCAAATGCTCAGATTTCGCGCGTCTAATCCTTTGCATCTGTTAGCCACCGTCAAGTCGACCTCCAGTTCGACTTGTGCTTGGACAACCCTCGCGCGCTGCCACAAATCCACCCGCTGCTTGGCATGTCTTGCGCACACTATGCTGGATCCAAGGAGCAACGAGCCAATCCTTGCATCCAGCCTTGCCCTTAAGTTAAGGGGCTTGGGAGCATAAGCCTGGAAGGCATAATCAAGTAGCTGATGCATTGAGTCAGAAGGAAGTTTTTGCTGCTTTCTACTCTATCTCAAGAGTAGAATCAGATATGGTGAGCATAATCATGGCTATTGCTGCAAGTGACATAACTTATGGGAAGTTGGTGCAGTAAGTAAAAGACGGGGTCATACGACGGTAGATCTCCTAATTTACAAAGGGGGGGGGGGGGGAATCTTCGTACCTGCAGCGGGTGGTTTGCGGAAAGAGTTGTTGAAAGAAACTCATGACCCACAATGGGTTGGACATCCGAGGGTTGAGCGCATGGTTGCTCTTTTGGCCCGCTCTTACATATGACCAAAGATGGAAAACGACGTAAAAGCTTACGTCAAAACTTGTCTTGTGTGCCAACAAGACAAGACAGAACGAAAAAAGGAAGCTGGACTACTTCAGCCGCTGCCCATTCCAGAGAAACCTTGGGTTTCAGTCTCTATGGACTTCATCAGTGGCTTTCCAAAGGTAGATGACATGTCTTCAATCATGGTAGTGGTAGACAGATTCTCAAAGTATGCTATATTCATTGCGGCTCCTTCGGCTTGCCCCTCGGATGTCGTTACGGAATTGCTCTATCATCATGTGGTAAAATTCTTTGGTTTGCCTAATGACATTGTGAGTGACAGGGACACTCGGTTTACGGGGAGATTTTGGACGGCTTTGTTCAATATGATGTGGACCGATCTAAAATTTCCCCGTAAACCTAGTGTCCCTGTCACTCATAATGTCATTAGGCAAACTAAAGAATTTTACCACATGACGATAGAACAATTCCGCAGCAACATCCGAGGGGTAAGCCGAAGGAGCCGCAATGAATATAGCATACTTTGAAAATCTGTCTACCTTCACCATGATGGAAGACATGCCATCTACCTTTGGAAAGCCACTGATGAAGTCCATAGAGACTGAAACCCAAGGTTTCTCTGGAATGGGCAGTGGCTGAAGTAGTCCAGCTTCCTTTTTTCGTTCTATCTTGTCTTGTTGGCACACAAGACAAGTTTTGACGTAAGCTTCTACGTCGTTTTCCATCTTTGGCCATATGTAAGAGCGGGCCAAAAGAGCAACCATGCGCTCAACCTCGGATGTCCAGCCCATTGTGGGTCATGAGTTTCTTTCAACAACTCTTTCCGCAAACCAACCGCTGCAGGTATGAAGATTCTCCCCCCTTGTAAATTAGGAGATCGTCCTCGATCCAGTACCGTCGTATGACCCCGTCTCTTACTTGCTGCACCAACTTCCCATAAGTTGTGTCACTTGCAGCAACAACCTTGATTCTGTCCACCATATCTGATTCTACTCTTGAGATAGAGTAGAAAGCAGCAAAAACTTCCTTCCGACTCAATGCATCGGCTACTTGATTATGCCTTCCAGGCTTATGCTCCCAAGAAAAGTCATACTCCGCCAAAAATTCTTGCCAACGGGCATGCTTAGGAGATAATTTCTTTTGGGTTGCAAAGAAAGACTGTTGCTGCAAGTGACAGATGATTATGTGATGATTATGATGAGCAATTTAAATAAGGATAATAAATGCATTGTATATGCTTACCAATATTCAAGTTTCTGGAGTACTCTGCCAGCTCATGATTTTGGTTATGGAATTTGTCTCTTTCAGAACTCCTCTATTCCGTATCTTTTCCTGTTCCCCTGTAGCTATTGTGCTGTGTCAAACTTAGCAGAGATTGCTCTCTCTAGTACTAAATTATTGAATCCCTTTTGAAAATGGAATATAATATTTTGATTTTGAAAACTATAATTAGAGACTCTGATATTCAGAGTTTCATTTACCCTTGTACTTGTTGGTCTCTCTATGCCCCAACTGTCATTCTAAGTTAGACACCAACATGTTCATTTACCACAAGCTTCAGAAAATAATCTGCAGGTAAACCAACATGTTTACCTATTTCGATACTCGAGTCTTTGTAGCATAGATTGGGAATAGATGTTAGATATAAGTTTTTTATATATATTTATATGATGTGAACCTCTGGCCAGGGTGAGAATTATTTTATACTTTTTGTTCCATCTGGTTGTTCTTTAATCATTAACTGTGAATATATAGCATTTGTCTTTTGAGGTCTTGTCCAATGCTGCACTGCAAGCTTATTATTTGGTGAACTTGTGTCAATGATACAATAATACCACGTAGATAATGTTATAGTAATTTCTCTACTTACAGTAAGAGGTCTGACTCTTTCCAGGCTGCACTCATTTCCCCTCCATCCTTCACAGACAGATATCATAAAACGTAATTCTCAAAAGGAGTGGTGGACTGGCTCAGTTCCCTCTGGACCATTTATCTACACACCTTTCAGCAAGGGAAGTTCCACTGATTCTGTTAAACAAGAGCTGACTTGGATTGTGGGAGAACCAGTTCATGTTTTAGTAGAATTAGCAAATCCTTGTAGCTTTGATCTTATTGTCGAAAGCATCTATCTCTCAGCTCATTCTAACAACTTTGATGCTTTTCCTGTTAGTGTAAATCTACCTTCTAACACTTCCAAGGTGATATCGTTATCTGGCATTCCAACGAAAGTTGGAGCAGTTTCAATACCTGGATGCATTGTCCATTGTTTTGGTGTCATCACAGAGCATCTATTTAGAGATGTTGATAACTTGCTTCTTGGAGCATCACAAGGTCTTGTTCTTTTAGACCCTTTCAGATGTTGTGGTTCTACCAAGCCAAGGAATGTGTCCTTTCCAAACATTTCTGTGGTGCCACATCTACCCCTGCTAGTTTCCCGTATGGTCGGAGGAAATGGTTCTACAATATTGTATGAAGGTGAAATTCGTGATATTTGGATAAGTCTAACAAATGCAGGGACTGTGCCAATTGAACAAGCACACCTTGCATTATCAGGGAAGAACCAGGATTCTGTTAGCTCAATTGCACATGATGTTTTGTCGTCAGCTCTTCCTTTGAAGCCTGGTGGTGAAGTGACTATTCCGGTGACTCTAAAAGCATGGCAATTACATTTATCTGATACTGATTTAGATGCTACTAAGAGCCCTTCTGCAAATACACGAAGAGTGTCTAAGGAAGGAAGCAGCCCTTTGTTGGTTGTTTATTATTCTGGTAAGCAAGTGACCATATGGTTGTCAGAATTACTCCACTTAAATTCTTATATGTAACACTCTGAATTTTGATTTGCATTTCTTGACTCCGCTCAAATTTTGAAGTTCTAGGAAAGGTATTTTAAGATTTCTTGTATAATTTTGCCAGTTTGCAGGATTTCAATTAGCTTAGTTATAGCAACCTAGATTCTAGGTCAACATGTGCATATATATGCTAAAATCATAAATATTAAATATAGTAGTAAAATATTTTAACTAAATTGTAAGATTTTACAATGCTTCATTCCAAACCTGTGAAACTTTTTTCCATTCCTAGGTAGGATGTTGATTCTGATGACCTCAGAAAAGAATGCTTGATTGGATCCTAAGATCTTGTCAATTAACTCTTTTCACTCAGTATCGCTTTTGACATTTTAAGACCTGCTTTAGTGCTTTCCAAATTGTTGTGTCGTGAGATCTGCTGCTTAATTATGTAACCTCTAGTTGCATAGTTTTTTCCCTCAAAATTAATAATCAATCAATCTCATTGACATTTGTGTTAAATGTCTAAATTAGAGTTATCATATCAAACCTTTCAGTGCAGTTACAGCTGAGAAAGGAAATTTATTGTGCAAATAATTCTCTACTTCGCCTAATGCATGCATACCGATAATAATATAGGTTGGGTATACTGAGTGGTGCAGATCTCTACTCAATACAGTACAAAATAGGTATTGTCCTTAACATAATTAATGATGCATGTACATGTCCTTAACATAATTGTGTAACCTACAGGATATATATTTTTTTTTTTGGGAAAATGTCCATGTTGGTATTGTCTTGGGCATAATAGGTACCTAATTGTTTTAGTTAGCAGAACAGATATCAATAACTTTTCCTGGTAATTCTGTTAATCATCAACTGATGTACTGTTTTCTAACCTCTTTTTTTTTTTTATTTTTTTATTTTAGGTCCATTAACAAATTCTGATGAATTAAACTGCAATGGGAATACTGTTCCACCAGGAAGGCGATTAGTTGTCCCTTTAAATGTGTCTGTTCTGCAAGGCTTGCGCTTTATAAGGGCACGCCTGCTTTCAATGGAGTTTCCTGCACGTATAGGTGGGGCACTTCCTAAAAGAATTAATAGTGAGAAAGATATCACTGAAGAAGGAAATTCTTTGGTAAGGATTGATCCTTACCGAGGCAGTTGGGGCCTGCGACTTCTTGAACTAGAACTGTCTAATCCTACAGATGTAGTTTTTGAGGTCAATGTGTCTGTGCAGTTGGAGAGTCATCCGAGTGAGTATGGCATGTCAATTTTCAACAATGCAGACATTGACTTTGGTTACCGGAAAACCAGAATTGATCGTGATTATTCTGCAAGGGTGTTGATTCCTTTGGAGAACTTTAAATTGCCTGTCCTTGATGTTTCTTTCTTTTCAAAAGATACTCAAGTCAACAATGTACTAGGAAATGCAGTAGCAGAAAGGAATGCAAAGGCTGAGTTAAATGCTTCCATCAACAATTTGATATCCAAAATAAAAGTGAGATGGCATTCTGGAAGAAATAGTTCTGGAGAATTGAACATCAAAGATGCTACTCAAGCAGCACTGCAAGCATCAGTGATGGACATATTACTCCCAGATCCTTTAACCTTTGGATTCAGGTTGGCTGAAATTGGAACTCCATCAGAAAACATTGGCTCCTCTGAAGAATCCAGTTCAGCAGAGAATTCCACTCCTGAGTTCATTGGAAAAGCTAAAGATTCCATATCAGCTCATGAGATGACTCGCATGGAAGTCATTATTCAGAATAATACAAAAGAAAAGATTAGAATGAACCTGACTGTATCATGCAGAGATGTAGCAGGGGAGAATTGCTTTGAAGGAAATAATGCAACTGTTCTATGGGCTGGTATATTCAAATAGATTGACTGACAATTTAGTTTTTAATTAGTAATATCAAGATTTGATTATTTTGATTGAAAATGATGTGGAATTCTGTAAGGAAAATGTGAAAAGGCTAGATAAAGTTGCATATAATCCATAGGCCATGACACTAACATACCAGGAACCAGTTCAAAGTTTATTTGTAAGACCTTTAAATTTCTCCTGTAGGTCTATCTTTCTTGAGTGGCTAATACATTCTACTTTAGGTGGTCCCTTCTTCTATATGCCATGCTCCATTGAAAGATCAGTTCTTTTATATGCTATGCTCCATGAAAACATGAATTGTGGAACAACTAAGGATGCAATTTGTCCTCAAATGGTTTTTATATAATTGTGGGTATTTTTTTATATCCAAATAGATCCATGGCACATTGGTTGTGTATAAGAGATGAAACATTTGAGTCATACCTTTACAGATCCATTTATCTATTCAGAATGCATTTTGTTAACCCCTTAATTTTCTCCCTTGCTCAGGTATCGTTACTGACATCAATCTGGAGGCGCCACCACTCCAAGAAATTACACATTCTTTTGCTCTTTACTTTCTTGTGCCAGGCGAGTACACATTACTCACAGCTGCTGTCATAAATGATCCAACTGATGTCCTCAGAGCTCGTGCCAAATCAGATTCCTCAAACGAGCCAATCTTTTGCCGTGGCTCCCCTTTTCATGTACACGTTTCTGGGACTGCCTAAATACCTATCATGCTGCAATAAGGACAGGTCGTTTCATTATCTGTTATCGGGCCTCCATGTTTTTAGATTCATTCAGGAATCATCCAGTTTTGATTAATTCATATACACGTACGATTAAATCACGCTTAGACTCTGGAAATATGTATTCTTTTCTTGCCGTGTTTGTTGTATGCTCTATTTTTCTGATGACCGAATTCACTGAAATTTTTATCGGTTTGTGTATCGTCTCGTGCGGAAAAACTACAAGGTGTATGTCTTTTTGTAGGCGTTTTCTTTTTTTCCCACTTGGCTAGTTGGCTTATCTATTAATGGAGGCGTTTTATTGAAATACGACATCCTCTTTCATGTTTTTTTTTTTTTTTAAAATACCCTATTACCTACAATAGAATATGACTTGGATGTGGTAGTTTAAGATATGGAAAAGTAATACGTCATTAGCTATGACAGTTATAAAAGAATATATACATTTTTTTGTTCCTTGACTATTCTAATACATTTAAGCCACGGAGATTTTGACACTATCTTTAAAAGTAGGTAGAAATTAACTTCCTTGGTCTCCATTGAGAGAATGAGAACATGGACTATTTAGACAAAGCATAATTGAGAGTTTTATAAGAAAATTTTAATTTTTAGAAATTTTTAGGACCACCTAAAAATTGTAGACTCATTTTAACTAACGTGTTAACTTTTTTTAAAAGAAATAATCAGAAATATTTTGGTCAAAATACCCAAACAAACAAACGGTTTGAAACCTACTAGGAGCATGCCGACTTAACATGCAAGTTATACTCAGTCTAACATGCAGGCCTAACCTCCTATTGTCTAATATGACCCAAAGCTTTGGTCAAATCTGACATGAGGTGGTGCATACCATACTGAAGTCTGTCATGTTACATGCGACTGAACCCATTTGACAACACTAGAAATATGACTCAGTTTCAATAAAATTTAGCAAGAACTACGACTAAACTAATAGATATCAGAATTACAAATCACTGTTGGACATTCTTACTGTAAGATTATTATCTAAATAAAACTTATTCTGAAATTAAATTCAGAATTACTAATTCGATGGATCACATCGTACTGAAGATTGCCCTGGCTGCTGCCCGAGCCCGATGGGATGTGCATGGCCAGGTCACCCATGTGCCGAGTGTTACTTGAGTTCAAGTGGGTCGTCTAAGTGCTGAGTGCAGTCCAAGTGGGACGCCAAGTGTTGAGTCGGCCAAGTAGCCAATCACCAAGTGGGCTAAGCTGTTGAGTTAGGAGGTTGAGTCCGAGTGGGTTGCTCAAGTGGAAAGTGGGATGCAGCCCGTGTTGGAAATGGGGATAGTGGGAAACGTGGTCCATGTTCCCCACTACACATAATGGAAAAGTCCATTATGCCCCTAGTGTATTTCCCTATATAAAGGGGGTCCGTCCAAGGCTCAGGGGGTGTGAAATTGCAAGTGTGCGACGAGAGTAAGAAGAGAACATCCAAGGCGGCGGGATTTGGTTTGTGGAATTGCGGAGGGCTTTCCGATCTTGTGATCGCTCTTCCGACAGTGAGTTTTCGCCACTGCCGACTGCGGATCTGCGGGAGATCGCTGTAAGTTTTTACCGCATTTTTAATTCGTCAATCATGCATTTAGATTATAAAATCTACATTGGTATCAGAGCGCGTAGTTATTTCTAAAATGCTTATAGACGAATTATGAAATTGCCGTTTGAATGTTTCCTCGTTTTGTCATTTCCCGGCGCTGTTTTGCACGACTAATGTGTCGTAGCATACACGTTGTGCCAAATTTACAAAATCAAGACCGCTGGATTTGCCGATGACGACAGTCTGTGGTCGTCGATGACGTCTTGGCTGACCGGCTATGTGTTAGTAGCTAGGACGGGCAGAACCACAGTCGGCGATCTCGTCGGGCCTGAAAGGACCGGCTGCCACCGGCAGAAGGCTGGCATGACCGACGATTGTGTTTGTCGCAGTTGCGGTATTGGCAGCGTGATCGAACTGGGCGGCTTGGTGGCGTGCACAACATACACGGCGTGCACAGTGTGCGTGGCGTGCATGCATGAGATCGTGGTGGCGAATAAAACGGAAAAAGCTAAACATGAAGTTTTCTGTTTTGAATTTTTCTCAAAACAAAAGCGAAAATAATTGCTGCATGCTTACAAAAAAAAAAATGAAACTTTTGTGTTTCGAATTTTTTATGCAGAAACGTGTTTAATAAAAAAAAATTACATGCGTACTGTACATGTTAATGTATGCCTACCGTAACAGTATTTTTAATTTTGTTAAACACGTTTCTGCATAAAAAATTCGAAACACAAAAGTTTCATTTTTTTTTAAAGCATGCAGCAATTATTTTCGCTTTTGTTTTGAGAAAAATTCAAAACAGAAAACTTCATGTTTAGCTTTTTCCGTTTTATTCGCCACCACGATCCCATGCATGTAATAATTAATTGAATATTAGTTTCAATTAATTTCCATTTATAATAAATGGTCTAGACTAATTTTGGTCCATTTAGATCTGGTTCAAGTTTAAATCATTAGTTGGTTTAACCGAACCAATTTGATCCAACCCCGAAATCAATTTGGGTTGATTAATTGGACTTGGACTAAATATGATCAAATGATCAGATTTGTTCAAATGGGTCAGATTTGATCAAAACAATTAGATTTGTTCTAATTGGTCAGACTTAAACCAATGAGCATTGGTTTGATCAAACGGATCTGAATTTGATCAATAAGTCTGAAATTGGTAGAAATGGACTTAGAGAAAAAGTAACAGAACATAGGCACAAAATCCCTGTCCAATTAGATTAGTTCTAATTAAGGACAATGGACCAAGCTTATGATCTGGATCCCTAATCAACCGATCCGATGGATCTGACCAATTAGATTAGTTCTAATTGTCGACTTAACTCCTGAAAATCGAGAAGATTTGTTTTTCTTGATTTATTATGTTGGTACTATGCCTGTATAAATTGAAATAAGCCGGTTTTGTACTGGTTAGTCGGTTCTGTACTGACTTATTTATTTTCAATTTTTCAGATGACACGGACGATTACCACATTGACTCGTCGCGAAGTGCGACGAAATCAGCTCAGGGAGGAGATTCAGGAGATAGAGTACAACTCTGCTTATGGAGTCGACGGACACATTGGACGACTTGATGATCTGTTTTGGAAACTTGAGCGAGAAGAGTTTCCAGTCCTGGACAGTTATAGGATTTAGGCTTTAATGCAATCTTTGCTAGAAAATCCTAGGATGATAGCAAACTATATTTGGGGGCGTCATCAAGGACGCGCCACATATTCTGTATTATGTGAGGAGCTGCTTCATCATATGACTGAAGAGGATCCGGAAGAGTTCGAAGAGGACCCGGAAATGATCGAGGAGGAACTAGAAGAGGATCCAATTGTGGATCCAAAAGAGAACCTTGAAGCTGCCCTGCCTGTGATTACCCCAAATGAGTCCAGGCTGAGAGGGATTATTTTGGCCACTGTACTAGTGTCTGTCCTAGTGGGAGTGGTAGTTGCCTATCTAGTTTATTAGAATTCTGTTATTTTTATTGTCGTTTTGTATGAACAATAGTTAGTCCATTTCATTCATGTCAGTTGGTTATATGTTAACAATTTGCAGCATAATTTTATATTAATGATATGTTCATTTATTTATGCTGTTTGCTTGACATGATGCATGATTAGTTCATGATGTATTAAATGATTAGTTCATTTAATTAAAAAAAACATGATATATTAAATGATTAGTTCATTTAATTAATGAATTCATGATATTATAAATGATTAGTTCATTTGTTGGGATGTATGTAATAGAATTGATTAATATTAATTTGATTGGTCATACGGATGATGAGTGAAAACATAGTTGTCACTTGATTTTGTAAACCAACTCAAAGAAATATTAAGTCAATCATAAATTACATACATATGATATACACTGAATACTAAATAATTTGTTTATTTATGATAGATTATGGCAACCAAAAACATAATAGCTGAACTCAACAAAGGTGAAAAACTTAATGGAGATAACTACAAGATCTGGCACCTCAAGATACAATATGTACTTGAGGAACAAGAAGTTCTAGAGGTTGTAAATCAGGTTATGGAAGTACCTGTAGATGGTCCCACTGCACAACACAGACGAGATCTTGATGCCTATAAGGCATGGAAGAAAAAGGACTCCACTGCAAAGGGTATATTGATTAGTTCAAAGGTAGACAACCTAGCTTTTGAATATGAGTCATATCTTACGGCTCATGAAGTCTGGGTTGCCCTTAAAGAAAAATACAGTGGAGTAAGTCTGAGCAAGCTTCGACAGCTGACAATTAAATTTGACAGCTACAAAAAGCGTCCGAATGTGTCAATGGTTCAACACCTCAGGGAGATGTCGAACATGATTCGGGAGCTTAAAACTGCTGGTCATGAGTTGACTGATGAACAACAGGTTCAAGCAGTTATTCATTCACTTCCAGATTCTTGGGAGACCATGAAGCAGACCTTAACTCACAGTGAGAGTATCAAGACTTTCACTGACGTCTCATGCCATGTAGAATTGGAGGCGGAGAGAGTTGAATCCGCAAGGATTTCTGGACAAGCCTATGTGGCTGTAAGTTCTGCTGGATCATATAGATCCAAGAAAAAGAAATGGTTCAAGAAAGGGAAGGGAAAGAAGAAGGAAGCTACTGTTGTGGGACAAGGCCCAATCAAGAAGATAGTCAAGAAGACTGGAAAGAAACCTAAAAACAAGTTGACTTATTTTAACTGTGGCAAAAAGGGCCACTTTGCTCGGGAGTGCACTGAGCCAAAAAAGGTAAATCCAAGTGTGTCTTCTTTTCAAGAGTATTTTGTTGCTAGTTCAGTGTTGTTAGCTGATTCTTATCCTTTGTGGATTATAGATTCGGGAGCAACCAACCATGTAGCTCGGGAACGAGTTACATTTGTTGAGTACCGTCGGGTACCAGCTGGCAACAAGTGGATCTATGTGGGAAATAATGCAAGAGTTGAAGTCAAAGGAGTCGACACTTGCAAACTCAACCTACGTGGTGGTAGAGTTTTATTTCTACATGATGTCCTGTATGCTCCTGAAATTCGACGGAATCTTGTTTCCATTACGTGTCTTCTTGATTTAGGGTATTGTATTAATTTTTACAATCGGTCTGTTGAGCTTAAGATTGACTCAGTGTCAATCGGATATGGTTTTTTAACAAATGGTTTTATGGTTCTTGATGTAGAACCAGATGTCAATTATGCTATTGATGGTTATTTTTCAAACATTGCTTTAATTAGTGATGCAGATATAACTGATGAGGTTTGTCATGCTAGATTAGGACACATAGGACAAGAACGAATGAATCGGTTAGCTAGAGAGGGTCTATTGGGCACTCGAGCTAAAATTCAATTGTCTATATGTGAGCATTGTCTTGCTGGAAAAGCAACTAGGAAACCATTTGGTAAGGCTATTAGATCTGAATCAACATTGCAGTTAATTCATTCGGACATTTGTGGTCCAATGAATGTGAAGGCTAGACATGGAGCTTCCTATTTCATTACATTTATTGATGATTTCTCTAGGTTCGGTCATGTGTATTTGATTTCTCACAAATCCGAAGCATTAGATTGCTTTATTCGTTATATGAACGAAGTTGAGAATCAAACGGAACGTAAAGTTAAGACTTTATGCACTGACCGTGGTGGGGAGTATTTGTCTGATATGTTCAAGACAATATGTAATGATAGAGGGATTATTAGACAGCTGACAATCCCTGAAACTCCACAGCAAAATGGGGTAGCTGAAAGAAGAAATAGGACTCTTCTTGAAATGGTTAGGTCTATGATGACGCAAGCTAATTTGCCAATCTCCTATTGGGGAGATGCATTATTAACTGCAGCCTATATACTTAACAAAGTGCCTTCAAAGTCAGTTCCATCTACCCCATATGAACGTTGGACAGGCAGAAAACCAGATTTGAGTAATCTGAGACCTTGGGGGTCAGCTGCTTATGTTCATGATAGTTCTTACAAGTATGGAAAACTAGGGCCTAGAGGTAAGAAATGTATCTTTATAAGATATCATGCGACCTCCAAAGGTTATGTTTTCATAGGTGAGCAACTAGATGGAACCATCTCCGAAATAGACTCGAGAGATGCAATTTTTCTCGAAACAGAGTTCCCAATCAGAGGTGATGTTGATAAAAATGTTCCTCTATTTGAGGAGGATGAGATATTATCAACAAGAGAGGTGTCAAAAGGGATACATGAGTCTAGTCAACCGAGTGGGAGTGATATGCCGAGTCATGAGTTGACTTCTCAACAGCCCAACTTACGGAGAAGTGTTCGTAAGATCAAACCTAAGAAGAGGTTTGATATTGAGAATGAGGCATTGGTTACACTTCCAATTGACGACGACGAGCCTCAATCCATTGAGGAAGCATTGGGATGTAGAGTTAGAGAAAAATGGAAAGCTGCAATGGTTGAAGAGATGGAGTCCATGATTCAAAATCATGTTTGGGACTTAGTTGATCTTCCTTCGGGCCGAAGGGCTATTGGGAATAAATGGATTCTCAAAATAAAGAGGAAAGCAGATGGATCGATTAACAGATACAAAGCTCGTTTAGTTGCAAAAGGATATACCCAAATGGAGGGTATTGACTTTGAAGAGACATTTTCTCCCGTAGTGAAATTTGTATCAATAAGAGTTATTTTGGCCTTTGTGGCACATTATGACTTAGAATTACATCAAATGGATGTAAAAACCGCTTTCCTTAACGGTGATCTTGACGAAGAAATCTATATGGTTCAACCAGAAGGTTTCATTGTTGAAGGCCAAGAGCAAAAAGTATGTAGACTTAGAAAGTCTATATATGGGCTAAAGCAAGCGTCAAGACAATGGAACATAAGATTTAACGAAGTCGTTTTATCTTATGGTTTTGAAATGATCAATGAGGATCATTGTGTTTTCCTGAAACAGGAAAAAGGAAAGTATGTCATTTTATCATTATATGTTGATGACATGCTGATAGCTGGAAATGACATAGGATATGTGAATGAAGTCAAGAAGTGGCTGTCATCACAATTTGATACAACAGATATGGGAGAAGCTGAATACATCATAGGGGTGAAGATCATAAGAGATCGTTCTAAAAGACTTTTGGGTCTGTCACAAGAGTCTTATATAAATAAGATGTTACATCATTTCAGCGATGTTCCCCACTACACATAATGGAAAAGTCCATTATGCCCCTAGTGTATTTGCCTATATAAAGGGGGTCCGTCCAAGGCTCAGGGGGTGTGAAATTGCAAGTGTGCGACGAGAGTAAGAGGAGAACATCCAAGGCGGCGGGATTTGGTTTGTGGAATTGCGGAGGGCTTTCCGATCTTGTGATCGCTCTTCCGACAGCGAGTTTTCGCCACTGCCGACTGCGGATCTGCGGGAGATCGCTGTAAGTTTTTACCGCATTTTTAATTCGTCAATCATGCATTTAGATTATAAAATCTACAGCCCGGCTGCTTAAGCGGCCCCAAGTGTTGAGTTGCCTAAGTAGTTGCGGATGCCTGAGTGGCTTGAGTACGTGAATGCTCGAGTGGCTTAAGTGGACTGAATGTTGAGTTGCCTAGCAGATTGACTGCAAAGAGCTGACTGCTGACTGACTTGAGTGGTCTATTGCCTAACCGAGCAGCCTAAATGTAGGAATCAAGTACCGAGGGAGCTAACTGTCGAGCTCGAATGGAAAATTACCAAGGCCATGTGTTCCATAGAATTTTCTTAAATCAGATTCGTCCTTTCCAACGGTGCTTTGAGGTTCGTTAGACGTCTGCTTCCTAGCTAAGATATGACGACATGATCACATACATAACCAAACACTAATTATTCGTGGCTAATTGAGTTTGTACCTGAATGCTCTCACGAGAGCTGTTGAGCAGAGTGCTTGACAAAGAGAAGGAAACAAGAGGGAACGAAGGTGGATAGACTTTTGGGGCTTATTTCTGTGTCCGTCTACTCTACTTGAGGTAGCAACCTTCTTATATAGGAGTTCTGATCTTTGACAACGTTAAATGGTTGAATAAAGACTATTTATTATCTTTACCCACCTAGCTCAAAACGCCAACTGCTGATGATATGTGGTTGACCATTTCTATTTGGGTGGTTATGGATTCACCATTAATGTCTAACTATTTTAGATCTAATACGTTACTGTATTCGTTACACAATTTGAGCAGAAAGTGACAAAACGTTGGTTGATTCATTTAGATAATTTTTATCCCGATTAGTCATACTTGATGCATGCAAGTTGCACTTAAACATGAGTCACTATGTTTAATGCAATTCAAACCCTAAATTTGTACTCCCTTATAGGCGCACATGTACCATTATGATTCATTATAAACTAATATGTATAGGAACAAATAGGGTTTTAATTTCAAATGAGATGAATATTTTGAAAGTTGACTTTTGAATTTGTATAAATTGTATTACAAATTTATCCGATAGATGAATAAGGAGTATGAATTAGTCAGGGAAACTAGGATATCTAGTTTTAAAAAATAATAATTAAATATTGCACCAAGAATCTTAATTCTATATATCACGTGTATTTAATAGTTGGTGCACTTTAAAAAAAGACAAGATGATCTTACTTTTATATATATATATATATATATATATATATATATATATATATATATATATATATATAAATATATAAAAAGACAAGATGATCTTACTTTTATATATATATATATATATATATATATATATATATAAATATATAAAAAGACAAGATGATCTTACTTTTATATATATATATATATATATATATATATATATATCACGTGTACTTAGTACGTATTTTGAAAAAAATTAGAGAAAAAAATCTATTTTTTAATGTATTCATATCAATTTTTTCATAATATCTTTAAAATTTATGATAAACTATTCATTTTATTAAATTTTGATAATTATTTTTTACGATACACTATATTAGTTATCCTAAAATTTTCATTCTTTTTATCTTTTTATTATTTTTTCTCCCTCTTTCACTTTTTTATTACTTTTTCTCTCTATGTAATATCTACTTTTCATTACTTAATTCATTCCTTTTATTTTTTTCTCTCTCCCAAATTAAATAATATTTTAATATTCAGGGAATGTATTTCATTCATTAAAATTTTAGAAGTAATATCCATAAAATCTAAATTTAGAGAATGAATATGATAGCTGATACAATTTTTTTTTACATAAAATATAAAATTTAATGTAAATTTTATATTTAGGGAAGCTGATGTAAATACTCTTAGAGTTTAAAATTTAAGATTTTGTATTAACTTATATGTAAAAATTAACCTCAAAGTTGTAATATAAACTATGAATTACTTGATTTTTTATTTCTTAATTAAAATTAAATTAATGCAATATTTTTTATTTATCTATTTAGTAAATTTGTACTATTTTTTTTATAAAAATTGTCACCTCTAGTTGTGTAGGGAAAAATGATCTTTTAAAATTTTATTTGGTTTTAGCTAATCGACCACTTTTAAAGTTGCTTACCCACCAGTCACACGTGGGGGTACGCAGGGGGTGCTCCTATATATATATATATAGGAGGATAATCCACCGGTGAACTAGCAGATGTGTTGACTGTTGTTGCTAGAATAACAAGGAGAGGGAGATCGAGGAGAGAAATCACCATCACTTGGAGTACTTGAAGATGAACAAACGCAAAAGAGGAGGATTAGAATGGTGTCGGGGTTGCCCCGGCTTTACCACTCCACGCTCAAGTCAAATATGACGGGAAAGTGAAGAGCTAGCTAGGGAAGATGAATAGTAGTATCTTAGGTCCCCCAAAAAATAGCATACCTCCTTCCATACTAATGAGCTTCTTTATAATGTCTTCTTCAACTCTTCGTCTTCCATGTGTATTAATGATGCGTAACGTCTTCCCTAACTTTTTTGTCTTCCATATGTATTAATTAATGATGCATAATGCCTTCCCCAACTCTTTGTCTTTCCTGTATATTAATGGCTGATTGGCATAAATGTCGATTATCTAATTGATTGATTTGTTGGTGCGGGAAGCATCCGACGATCGAACCTGAGTTTTGATAATGGCAAAGGATTCAAAGTTAAGGGTTGTTGTAATCTAACATGGTTGAATGAGTATTTCAGGAAAGTCGTAGCTGCGGTTAGGCAAAGGGAAAAATCCTAGGGGGTGGTAACCCTAGGTCATAGGGGGTGGTAACCCTATGCGGAAAGTCTTGGAAGGTCGATGGCTTCAGGCAAAAGTCCTAGGGGGTGGTAACCCTAGGTGGAAAGTCCTGGTGTCGCGAACCAGGTGAAAGTCTGGACTAGCCGGGAAGCGGATGTCCAGCAGAAAGTCCGGAAGCATCGAGTGCTGAGCAAAAGTCCAGTCGATCTGGAGGATTGACTGGCAACAGGTAAATCTCCTGAGTGGAGTAGGTGAGGACGCGTTCCCCGTAGAGGGAACAGTAGGCGTCGGGTCGACCTAGGATTTTCGGTTGGAAATCCGAAGTCAGACTCGGACAGTCCGAAGACTGTCAATTCTTCTTTACGATGTTTTGTCTTATTCTAACACTGTCTTGTAGGTGATTTTGCTCGGACTAACCTTTGTTTGCAGGTGAGGAACCTGCTGGAAAAAGGCTATCCGGGCGCCCGGGACCAAAGTTTATCCCCTGCGCGAAGTTGACACGTGCATCATCCTGGTTGGCTGGCCACGTCACACTCCAGGCGCCCGGAAGGGATCCAGGCGCCCGGAACATCATATAAAAGAAGGGTCAAGGTGCAGCTTCAAGAATACACAAGAATCTAAGTAATCTCCCTGCGACAAGCTGCTAACGACTCGATCCAGAAAGTGCTGCAACGACACCCCGACAACCCGGAGCTTCGATTTAGTCTTTTGTTGTCGGTATAATCTGTTTACTGCTTTAAATTGTAGTTAATCTGTAATAGTTTTATCGTGCTTATAGTTGTTGCCCACGGAAAGCGATCAAGGATCGCGGGCTTTCGAGTAGGAGTCGCTTTAGGCTCCGAACGAAGTAAATCTTCCTGTCTCTCTGTGTTTGTTATTTCTTTATTCCGCTGCGTTTTTACTCGTTTGTTTTACGAATCGAAAGAAATAGCCACAAACGCTATTCACCCCCCCTCTAGCGTGGTCTCGATCTAACAATTGGTATCAGAGCGGGGTCGTTTTGAATTGGTGCAACCACATTTCAAAACAAATTTTTCTTTCGATTTTATATTTTTCGGAGTCAATTAGAATTTAGCCTTAAAGCTTTATTCTAATTCTTTTATCGAATCGGCTTTTGCCCGAAGTTGGTGCAACACCACTCGAGCTCGTTATTATTACTATTCTTTATTCCCGCACTACTAATCCAAGACGTAGTCTTGGAACATATATTTTTTTTTTTGTTTTGCTGCATATTACAAATGGCTCAACAAGAGGGGTTCAGTACTGTTCGTCCCCCACTATTCTCCGGAGATGATTTCGGTTATTGGAAGGGAAGAATGGAGACGTATCTGAAGATTCAGTTCGAAACATGGATGATCATTAAGACGGGACTTCAGCTACCTTCCGATGACGACGGCAAACCAACCCCCTGCGAGAAGTGGGACGCCTCTCTAATCAAAAAGGTGGAAGCCGACGCCAAAGCTACCTGCACCCTCCAGTGCGGCCTTACCAAAGAAGAACTCTACAGAGTCGGCCCGTTCTCTTCCGCAAAGGAGCTCTGGGAAAAGCTAGTCGAACTCCACGAAGGCACTAACGACACCAAGGTAAGTAAAAGAGATCTTTTACTTAATAAATTATATAATCTAAAGATGCAGGAAGGCGAAACGGCAAGTTCTCTACATGCGAGAATCCAAGACATCCTCAATTCTCTTCACGGAATCGGACAGAAGATAGAGAATCAGGACGTCGTAAGGTATGTTTTAAACTCATTTCCAAGGAACACATTGTGGGCATCAATGGTAGATGCCTACAAAGTTTCCAAGGACTTATCTTCAATAAAATTAGATGAATTATTTTGTGAATTTGAACTTCATGAGCAGACTAATGCACAGCCAACCGAGAAAGGTATTGCGTTGGTTGCAGGTACAAGTCGAACACGGGAACCGAGATCACGACGAAGAACGGAACCGGAGTCGGAGGTTGAACCAGACTCAGACGATGAAGACATTGAAATTACAACCGAGCTGGTAAACCTCGTAAAGAAGCTCTACAAAACGAAGGGCTTCAACAAAAGAGATCTAAAAAAGGCAGTAAAAACGAAGGAAGGTTCACAGAACTCAAAGATGAAGTTTGAAGTTACATGCTACGGCTGCAACCAAAAAGGGCACATCAAATCCAACTGCCCTAACCTGAAGGAGGTCAAAAAGCAAAGAAGGAAAAAGGTCCTTAAGGCAACATGGGACGAATCTTCATCGGAGGACGACGACGACGAGCTCGAACAGACGAGTCTACTCGCATTAATGGCCCGGGACCAAATCGTCGAATCCGGAAGCGAGAGCGAGTCCGAGGCGGAGTCCGAGCAAAGCCACGGATCCGTATCCGTTTCCGAAGGACCAGACCCCGCTGTAAGTATCTCCCGGTTAAACATTTTAGTTAGTTATTTATTGCGCAAATTAGCTAAGTCAAACCTGAAAGTTAAGTCACTTCTAAAGGAAGTATCTGCCCTTAAAGAAGTGACTGACACTAAAACCTTACCTGACCAGAGTCAGACTGAATTTCCAACTCAAGATCATAAACTTGAGGAAGAAAATTCAAGTCTAAAAAATCAGGTTAAAGATTTAAAAACTACTTTAGAACGGTTTTCTTTGGGCTCCAAGAACTTGGACTTAATTCTTGGGACACAAAGGGCCATTTACAATAGAAATGGGCTAGGATATAAAAGTAAATATAAATCTTACTTATCCTTAATAAACAAACAAAGTAGTAACACAGCCCAAGCATGGGTCCCCAAGTCCAAATTGATCAATCAAGTTGGACTTGGTCAATACTGGGTCCCGAAGGATCAAATACATTACCTCGATAGACCATATCGAGGCCGTGATCCAGGGGGAGCAAAAAGAAAAACAATAATTCAAAATTAAATTATAAATTCAAAAATTAAATTCAAAATTCGAAATTAAATTATAAATTCAAAAATTAAATTCAAAATTCGAAATTAAATTATAAATTCAAAAATGAAATTCAAAATTCGAAATTAAATTATAAATTCAAAATTTGAAATTAAATTATAAATTCAAAAATGAAATTCAAAATTCAAAATTAAATTATAAATTCAAAATTCGAAATTAAAATTATAAATTCAAAAATTAAATTCAAAATTTGAAATTAAATTATAAATTCAAAAATGAAACTCAAAATTCGAAATTAAATTATAAATTCAAAAATGAAATTCAAAATTCGAAATTAAATAATTAAATCAAATTAAAAGGAAGGCTCCAGATTATCTGGCACCTCCAAACTTAATATACTCGATAAGGGTAACCAAGAGTAGACCACCCGGTAGGGTAATTGAGGTTAGGTAAAATGGCCTAGGTTTAACTTGACCCACGGTACTGGTGAAATTTTTTGGATGATAGTACGTTAGGGAAGCTTGGGCATCGCATGTCTAGGAAGATATGGCTTCGACCTGGTGCATTTGGCCAAGTGGAACTGATCGAAGCTACCCTTAAAATGGATCCTAACTAGTTAGACCAAGGGTTAGTATTAAGTTCAGTGGGTAGGACTATTTGGAAAACTTCGAAGGCATGGTTACTTTAATGAGCTCCGTGTGACTCACCATAGCCCAGAAGTTTATCCAAAGAATGCTTACTTGTTGAACCCAAAGCTAAACCTGAATCTAATACAAAGTTAAACCAGACCTTTGAATTCAACAATAAATCATCTCACATCAATTATAGCATTCCCTGATTGACAATTTAGATCGGGTGAGATGACTAAGCAAACTAAATTTTAAATCTTACTTAAAGTTAAGTTAAACATCCTTCAAAATCAAATTAATTCAAATATCTCCAACCTAAACAGTGTTAATCAAGTTAAATTTATAATAATAATAAAAAAAAATAAAAAAAATAATAAAAAAAACACTTTTCTAAAACAATTGCAACAATATGACCAATTATTGTTAACTTAGCCTGGGTAAGATAAAATTCTAAGGAGTCCACTTCAGTCAAACTATCTTTTTATCCATTAACAAGAAACCAATTCATTCACTTTATGTGTAGGAGTTGGATCAATGGATGTTGGATAGTGGATGCTCCAGACATATGACTGGAGATAAATTGAAGTTTTCAATGCTCAAACTAAAAAATTTAGGATCAGTTGCATTCGGCAACAATGGTCAACTTAAAGTGATCGGGAGAGGTAATATCGAACTCAGCTCCGATTTTATTATTAGAAAAGTTCTGTTAGTTGAAAATTTCAATTTTAACTTACTAAGTATAAGCCAATTGTGTGATAGCGGATACTTAGTCACTTTTGACAAAGCTAGATGTTTAGTCAAAAATATTGAAAATCCTGAAATCACACTTAAGGGACTTAGGAAAAATAATATGTACTCAATCAATCTACCCACATCCTCAATAAAGTGTTTAATAACACAGGAAGAGGAAACTGACTTGTGGCACAGAAGACTGGGTCACACTCACACTAGACTCATTTCAAAAATGAGTCATAATGGTCTAGTTAGAGGTTTGCCCAAAATAAAATTCATTGAAAACTCAATCTGTAATGCTTGTCAACAAGAAAAACAAACTAAGTCAACACACAAATCAACAAATCTAGAAAGAACCAACTCGTTACTTGAGCTCCTTCACCTTGACCTATTTGATTCACATGGAGCCAAGTCACTAAGCAAGAACCAGTATTGCTTAGTAATAATTGATGACTACTCTAGGTTTACATGGGTAAGATTCCTAAAAACAAAAGATGAAACCTATGAAATATTTAGTAACTTTTGCAAACTAATAGAAAATGAAAAAGATACTAAAACTAAAAGAATAAGAAGTGATCACGGGGGAGAATTTGAAAATCATAGATTTACTCAATTTTGTAAAATAAATGGATACCTACATGAATTTTCATGTCCTAGAACCCCTCAGCAAAATGGTCTAGTGGAACATAAAAATAGAACACTACAAGAAGCCGCTAGAACTATGTTAACTGAATATAATTTAAATCACCAATTTTGGGCTGAAGCAATAAATACTACAAATCATATTCAAAACAGAATTTTAATCAACAAATTTCACAAGAAAACCCCTTATGAACTATATTATCATAAAATTCCTAACTTAAACTATTTAAAAATATTTGGGTGTAAAGTTCACATTTTAAATACTAAAGATTATTTAGGAAAATTCACACCCAAATCTAACCCAGGAATATTTTTAGGATACTCCTCAAATAGTAGAGCCTATAGAGTCTACAATCAAAACACCCTAAAAGTTGAAGAAACAACTAATATAATATTTGATGAAGAAAATAATCTACCAAATATAAATGTGAATGTTGAACCAAGAAATATAGAAGATGATGAAATTCAACCAAATCTTAATAAACCAGAGGAACCAGCCCCTGACCCAATTATAAGACCAACTAGGGCCAGTACCTCTCATCCAGCTGACCAAATTTTGGGTGATCCAAGCCTAGGAGTCAGAACTAGATCTTCCTATAGAATCCATAGTCAGATTGCCCTAATTTCTAAAATCGAACCTAAAACAATAGAAGAAGCACTACTCGACCTGGACTGGATCATAGCTATGCAGGAGGAATTAGCCCAATTTGAAAGAAACCAAGTCTGGGACCTTGTACCTAAACCCATAGATAAATCAATAATAGACACCAAATGGGTTTTTAGAAATAAGTTGGATGATCAAGGTGATATCATAAGAAACAAAGCCAGACTAATAGCCAAAGGGTTTAGTCAAGTTGAAGGATTAGACTATGATGAAACCTATGCACCGGTAGCTAGACTCGAATCCATTCGAATGCTATTAGCCTATGCAGCAAATAAAGGGTTTAAATTATACCAAATGGATGTTAAGTCAGCCTTTTTAAATGGTTTCATCAAAGAAGAGGTCTATGTAAGCCAACCCCCAGGATTTGAAGACTTAAACAATCCTACTCACGTATTTAAGTTAAAAAAAAGCCTTGTATGGACTTAAACAAGCCCCTAGGGCATGGTATGAACAGTTGTCCAATCACTTAATTTCCAAAGGCTTCAACCAAGGTCAAATAGATCCAACTCTATTCGTAAAAACTGTAGAAAAAGACATCTTCATAGCCCAAATCTATGTTGATGATATAATTTTTGGATCTACTAACTCTAAATTTCTAAAAGAATTTGTTAAATTAATGGAAAGTGAATTTGAAATGAGTATGGTTGGTGAACTTAATTTTTTCTTAGGCTTACAAATAAAACAAACTAAAGATGGAATTTACATTTATCAAACTAAATATGCTAAGGAGTTAATTAAAAAATTCTGCATGGAAAATTCAAAGATAATAAACACTCCAATGGCAACCAACATCAATATTGACTCTGACCCAGTAGGAAAACCAGTAGACCCAAAATATTATAGAAGTGTAATAGGTAGCTTATTGTACCTAACTGCAAGCCGACCTGATATATTGTTTGCTGTAGGTATGTGCGCAAGATACCAATCCTGTGCAAAAGAGTCACACTTAACCTATGTTAAAAGAATACTTAGGTACATTAAAGGTACTCTAAATATAGGACTCTGGTACCCTAGAACTTGCACTCTTGACCTTCATGGCTATTCTGACTCAGATTACGCTGGATGCAAGTTAGATAAAAAAAGCACAAGTGGCAGTTGTCAATTTCTAGGGTAATGCCTTGTAAGTTGGTCAAGTAGAAAGCAACATTGTGTTGCTTTATCTACCACTGAAGCTGAATATATAGCCTTAGGTGAATGCGCATATCAATTGCTATGGATGATGCATACTTTTAAAGACTATCAGCTAGAATATCATAAAACAAAAATTTTAATTGATAATATAAGTTCAATAAATCTAACAAAAAACCCAATTCATCACTCAAGGACTAAACATATAGAGGTGAAGCATCATTTTGTAAGGGATCATGTAGCTAAGGGTGATATTATACTCAACTATGTTGAGTCAAAATCAAACCTAGCTGACATTTTCATAAAACCCTTACCTGAACTTGAGTTCAGCTCACTTAGAAGACAAATAGGCATGTGTTGGGTAGAATAGATACTATAACTTTATATTCTTTACTTGTTTTTTATAACTTCTAGGCAAAATTGATTTACCAAAATCCCCACTTTACTAGACTTTCGAAAGTTGGATTTAGTCTAGGATTGTACCCTTAGAAATCATGTTCCTCCAGGACTCAGCCAGAGCATCTCACAAACACCTAGGTTTACCTTGATTGTGTTTGTAAAACATAGAACGGTGTGAGATGCATAGGGTACAGCCTGGACTCAAGAATGCTTATTTCTGTGCATCAATATGAGTCTGGGCATTAAATACATAATTAACAGTAATCAAATCAAGTCTTCCAGCCTTAGTCAAATCTAACTGGATCAATTGACTTGACTTGACTAACCAGGTGAACACTGTTGCCCTCTAGGCAATCAGCAAGTAGCTAAATGGTTAGACAGTTGGTGGAGGCAATATTAAAGTTTAAGCATGTTTGTACTTAAGGGCTCTGATACCTGATCAAAACCAAATCTTGACTCATGCTTGGACTTTTAGAACACTGAAACCTTACTAAAACTAAATTAAGGTTATCTCTGCTCCTTTGCCTTAAGTATTCTTGAAAGTTATCTCAAAAACATTCCTTACTCAAAAACATTCCTTAAACAGTTTTATCAAAATTTTCTCCAAACTTAACTTTCAAATATCTTCTTCGTTGAAATTTTTTTTTAAAACCCTTTTGAAAATTCATTAAGTTGTTAAAGCTTTAAAAATTATTTTTCCTTGCAAATTTATTTGAAAATCTCTGAAGTTGAAACTTGTATTTTGAAAATTTTTCTATGCAAATTTTGGAAACCAATGTTTTTCTATAGACTCTATAGACTCAAAAAGAGCTCATGTTTTTCTATGTCTATTCAAACAAAATAAATTCTAAGGTGTTATCCTTCACTTTCCTTGCCTAAGTTAAAATGTTTTTAATTGTGTCTTGAAAATTAAGTTTTTCAAAACTAGCTCATTTTTGATATATGGCAAAGGGGGAGAGTAGAGAAATTCAAAGTAGAGAAATTCAAAGTAGAGAAATTCTAAAGAAAAAAGGAAACCCTATATTAAGGGGGAGCTTCACAAAAAGTTTACAAAAAGTTTAAGCGTTAGCTTAAGTTAGGCGTTCATTTGAATTTAGATACTTAAGCTTGCTTAATATACTTATGCATTTGTTTTTTCACTTAACTTTGAATCTGGGTTGCCATAATAAAAAAGGGGGAGATTGTTGGTGCGGGAAGCATCCGACGATCGAACCTGAGTTTTGATAATGGCAAAGGATTCAAAGTTAAGGGTTGTTGTAATCTAACATGGTTGAATGAGTATTTCAGGAAAGTCCTAGCTGCGGTTAGGCAAAGGGAAAAACCCTAGGGGGTGGTAACCCTAGGTCATAGGGGGTGGTAACCCTATGCGGAAAGTCTTGGCAGGTCGATGGCTTCAGGCAAAAGTCCTAGGGGGTGGTAACCCTAGGTGGAAAGTCCTGGTGTCGCGAACCAGGTGAAAGTCTGGACTAGCCGGGAAGCGGATGTCCAGCAGAAAGTCCGGAAGCATCGAGGGTCCGATCCGGAGGATCGACTGCATCAAGTAAATCTCCGAGTGGAGTAGGTGAGGACGCTCCCGTAGAGGGAACAAGAGGCGTCGGGTCGACCTAGGATTTTTGAAAAAAATCTGAAAGTCCGAAGACTGTCAATTCCTTACGATGTTTGTCTTATTCTAACACTGTCTTTGTGATTTACTGTCTCGAACAACTGAAAATTTAGATCCATCTGTTTCTCCATGAGCCAACCAACAGCCACAGTGAAAGGAATCTGCAACAAGAACATGGATCCAGCGTCCGGAACATCATATAAAAGAAGGGTCAAGGTGCAGCTTCAAGAATACACAAGAATCTAAGTAATCTCCCTGCGACAAGCTGCTAACGACTCGATCCAGAAAGTGCTGCAACGACACCCCGACAACCCGGAGCTTCGATTTAGTCTTTTGTTGTCGGTATAATCTGTTTACTGCTTTAAATTGTAGTTAATCTGTAATAGTTTTATCGTGCTTATAGTTGTTGCCCACGGAAAGCGATCAAGGATCTCGGGCCTTCGAGTAGGAGTCGCTTTAGGCTCCGAACGAAGTAAATCTTCCTGTCTCTCTATGTTTGTTATTTCTTTATTCCGCTGCGTTTTTACTCGTTTGTTTTACGAATCGAAAGAAATAGCCACAAACGCTATTCACCCCCCTCTAGCGTGGTCTCGATCCAACATGATTCACCAGAATGAACTCGATTGGTCGGCACGAGCGACGATCATCCATTGACTAGAACGTTGACTGGGACACATGGGGGCTCCTCTGACTGACTTGATCACCAGCCTCCCCTTTATGTCTAGTCGAAGGAGGCAGAAGATCGACTGACTAGTGGGAGCAGTGGTCGAAATAAAGAGTTGAGGAGCTGTGTCCGTTTAGCTTGAACTAGCACAGTTTGAGCTGGCACCATATAAGGATGGGGAAGAAGAGTGTTGAGCGGATGCCGAGCAAGAGTTCTTGCAATCGCAAGAATATTTTGAATTTCTTAGTGCTCAGATATGAAAAAGGCTTGAACAAGGCTTCACGAGAGCCATCAAGCATGTTATCATAGCCAACTTGATTTCGCGTGGCACATCTTTGGAGTTTCTTGACCTGCAAAAAGGTATGGGCGAAGCTACCTCACTCGGAGAAGGCTTAAAGAAATCTATGTCCTCATTTTGCACAAATATCTTGGGTGTTTTATGCGAATTCTCTAAAGAGTCCTCAAAGGGACCTTTGGTTAGCTCCCGCTCGAGGAGGCTGAGCCCTTGAGAGGACCTTTGGTTAGCTCCCACTCAGGGAGGTTGAATCCTCGAGAGGACCTTCGATTAGCTCCCGCTCTAGGAGGCTAATCTCCGATCCTGAAGGGACCCTTAGATAGCTCCTGCTCGAGGAGGCTGAGCCCTTGAGAGGACCTTCAGTTAGCTTCTCATCGGGAGGCTGAGCCGTCGAGAGAACTTTCGGTTAGCTCTTGCTCGGGGAGGTTGAGCCCCAGAAGAAACTGTTGTTGGTGCGGTTAACACTAATGGTCTAACTCAGGTTTTAATGAATGACAAAATAAGTTAAGTTAGGTTTGTTATGATCTAACGATATGACTGAGTGTGCAGGAAAAATCTAACTAGGACAACGGGTCGACCAGATAGTTGGTACGAAGTCCAGCTAGATCGATGGGTCGACCAGATAGCTGACACGAAGTCTAGCTAGGTCAACGGGCCGACCGGATAGTTGACATGAAGTCCAGCTAGGTCGACGGGACGATTGGATACCTGAAACGAAGTCCAGCTAGGTCGACGGGCCGACCGGATAGCTGGCACGAAGTCCAGCTAGGTCGATGGGTCGACCGGATAGTTGGCACGAAGTCCAGACTGGTCGATGGGCTGACCGGATGTCTGGCAAAAGGTAAGTAAAGGTAAGTCACTGGAGGAGAGTGAGTGTGAGGATGTGTTCTAGTTGATGGACAGTAGGCGTCGGTCCAGTTTAGGTCCATTTGAGATTCCTAGACTGAGACCTTGACTAGATTCTGGTGTTGATGAGACAGAGTCTAATTACTACTATTTATTATTTGTGCTAACACTTGTCTTGCAGGATATTTGGATTAACACATTTTGTGTAAGGCAAGCAAGAAAGCAAGTCTACCTTCAGGTGAATAGTGCCTGAAGGCACCCTCCATGGCTATAGAAGGCGCATCGATACTGTTCATAGAAGGCGCCTTCCATGGCTATGGAAGACGCCCTCCGCAGGATGATTTTTGGAATCGGTCGCATATAAGTGCCAGTTTTCTCAGGATAGGATTTGCCTTATTGGAGGCACCTTCCATGCTTATGGGAGGCACCCTCCAAGTCCTTTCTAAGACAGTCTCAAGTAGGCACTTATACATCAAGTACATACGAGTTACTACACGTGCATTGAAGCTTTCGATTGCTACTAGTTCCTGTAGTGACTCTACTATGAAGCTGCTAAGCCTGACGACTGCTCCAAGGAGTTCCGATCATGCCTGGTAGATAGACATCAACACAAAGTACCTCATTCCAATTCCTAAAAAGTGTTGGTAATATCTGTGTTTATACTTAATTACTATAAAAGGACAAGTATAGTGTGTTGCACTTGACCTAACTTCTCTTGCATTCGATTCTCTCTTCCACCGGAAGAAGTTTTTTAGTGGATTGCCCATCGATAGGTCCGTGGGACCTGAGCCTTAGAGTAGGAGTCGCCGAAGGCTTCGAACCAAGTAAAAACCGCTTGTGTTCTTCTCGTGTTTCTTCTCTTTTATTTCTTACTTTCCGCTGCATACTCGTGTTTTCAAAAAACAAAAAAGAAGCATTTTTGAAAACCACATGATTCATCCCCCCTTTCACGTACGTCATGATCCAACAAGTGGTATCAGAGCAGGTACCACTCTGATTTGGTGCAACCACCAATCAGACCAAGGGGGTGATTTTTTTTTATTTTTCATTTTTTAGCTTTTAGACATAATCCAAATTGGTATAATTACCTCTTTGGAAAATTCTTTTTCATAGCAAATTAATCTGAATTGGTGCAATACCAATTCAGTCGTAATATTTTTTTTCTTTCTCCCACACTACTAATCCAAGACCAAGTCTTGGGACCCTCTCTCTCTTCTCTCTTTGTGTACAGGATTCATGGCCCAGACCAAGGGTTACAGCACTGTCCGACCTCCCCTATTCAATGGCGACGACTTCCCATACTGGAATAAACGAATGGAAGTCTATCTAAAGACATACTTCGATCAATGGTTCAACATCATCAGAGGCTACAAGACTCTTGTTGACAACTCCGGAAATATGATGGACCCTGAACAGTGGAATCCGAAGATGAAGAAGAAAGCGCAGACGGACTTCAAAACCCTCAACACACTACAATGCGAGCTAACGAAGGAGGAGCTAAACCGAGTAGGCCCAGACGAAAATGTGAAGGAACTGTGAGATAAGCTCATCAAACTGCACGAAGGAACCAGCGACACTAAGGTAACTAAAATAGATCTTTATTTAAATAAGTTATTTAATATAAAAATACAGGAAGGAGAATCGGTGAATCAACTCCATGTGAGGATAAAAGACATCCTCAACGGACTTCATACCATCAACCGCCAAATGGAGAATCGTGACCTAATAAGGTATGCTTTAAATGCATTTCTTCAGAATGTATTGTGGGCATCCATCGTGGATGCTTACAAAATTTTGAAGAATCTTTCAAAATTAAAGTTAGACGAATTATTTTGTGAACTTGAGCTACGGAACAAACTAACGCCAGAACCGAGGAAGGTGTTGCTCTTTTTGCAGGTTCCTCCAAAGAAAAGTCAAGAACCAAGCCTAAATCTGAAGGTGAGTCTGACCAAGACTCAGAAGACGAAGAACACTTGGTGAACTTGGTAAGAAAAATGTTTACCAGGAGAAAGAAGAACTTTATCAAAAATGACCTATAGAATATCAACTCCACTACCGAACCAAAGAATGTGACTTGCTTCAGATGTAACAAGAAGGGTCACTACAAGAACGAGTGCCCAAAGATGAAGAATGAAAAAAAACAAAACAACCAAAAAGAAAGTACTCAAGGTGATGTGGGACAAATTATCAGATGAATCGGACGCTGAAGATCAGAAGCACCGAAGCTACCTCGCACTGATGGCCCGCGAATCAGATTCAGAGGACGAATCGGAAGACGGGTCCGAACCTGAATCAAGCCATGAGTCCATACTCATTTCCAAAGGTTCCGATGAGGTATATTTCAATTTAAGCAAAAAGTTGTTTAAAGTAATTGCATGCTTAAATAGAAAATTAACTGAATACGAAAATCAAAATAAAATCCTCCTTGAGGAAAACCAACACCTCAAGGGACATATTGAAAAATCTAATCCAAATCAAGTCATAAAACTTGAGGAGGAAAATTCAACACTAAAAATTGAAATTAACAAACTTAAAAGATTGTTAGAAGATTTCACAACTAGATCCAAAAATTTAGATTTAATATTAAATAATCAGAAAGCGTGTCGAACCACACAAGTATCTAATATCTTAGAGAGGATTGGAGCAGTACCTTATCGTTTAGCGCTACCACCGTTGCTGGCAGACATTAACGGTGTATTCTATGTGTCTGTGCCGAGGAGATACGTATCCGACCCAACACATCTTCTGTCAGATATATCAGTTCCCATTCAACTTGGCGTTACCTATTAGGAGGTTCCGTTAGGATTCTGGACCACAAAGAGCGTCAGCTTCAGAACAAGACTATCCGGCTTGTTAAAGTCGGATGTTAGTATCATTTCGACGAGGAGGTTATTTGGGAGCTCGAGGATACAATCCGAGTCCGATATCCCCATTTTTTTTACTTGAGGTATGTGGGTTATATTTTCATTCATTGTGGCAAAAGACGAATACGCTCACCCCCAGCGCCTCCGCCAACCCGTCCCAAGGTCGACACGGAGGAGGTAAATCACGAGCGGCTACTAGCCTTTGGAATAGTGACTAGCACATAAGGGAGACATTTACCTCGACTTTGCCGAGATTCGAACCCCATACCTCATTGTGGCAACACCTCATGTGCTAGCCACTAGACCCATTCGAGGGGACGGGTTAGATTTCCATTCAGCATTTATACTATCTATCTATTGTTAGTACTTGCTGATGGTAAATAACAAAAATTTGGGGACCAAATTTTTATTAGTGGAGGAGAATGTAAAATATGACAACAAAATAATAATATTATTTGAAAATTAATTTTATTGAATTTTTTAGAAATTTTTTGGGAATTTTTCGGAGCTTGTAAAACGTATTTTAAGGGGATTAAATCTTGGGCTGTAAGAAAGCTTGTTTGGAATATCCAATTTGTTAGCTAGAGCCCTAGAGTCAATCATTTGATGATTGTATTATGGACTTATTGTATCATATTCTATATAAATAAAGGTATTTAGTTTTTGGTTATTATACTTACTTGTATTGGTGCCAAATAAACTAAGTATAATAACGTCCTTGAGTAGAAGGTTCTTACCTATATCAATCGATTGGTTGAATCGATAGTGAGATGATATAGGGAACACTACTCTTAATCATTCCTAGTCGAGTATTAACATTCAGGGACAATGTTAATGTAATAAGACTAGCATGTAGGTCAACTCGATGACTTGATCTCACAAGTCATGGATATAGAGATATCAAGTTGACACATGGGTATGCATTAGAGAATGTATACTGAATGACGCGCCATGAGAAAGTATCATGGATCGTTATATGAGTGTCATATATGTTCTCATGTGGCTATTAGTATGACTACTAGTCCTTAGACCTGAAGTCACCATGGTTCCCTACATAAGGAGTTATGAACTTTAGTTTCGTCAAACGTCACTCGTAACTGGGTGGACTATAAAGGCGATTACTAGGTATGTAACAAATTATGCGGAGGGATATGAGTGATGTAGATGGGATCTATCCCTCCTATATGACGGGAGTGAAATCGATATTCTTGATAGAGTGAGACCACGAAGTGCATGGCCATGCCCAAATGAGTCAATATGAGATATTGAGCTCATTTGATTGAGTGAGTCTACTTGGAGTTCAAGATTTAGATTGGTTAGAGGATGACACGGTCTATGACTCACATTGATCAATCTAGATGTCTAGGATAGAAGGACACTTGTCATATATTGTGAGGAGTCACAATTGGTAGTCACAAGGTGATGTTGGATCTCAACATTCTTGTAACTTGGGTGGTAATGATGTATTGCTAGATACCGCTCATTACTTATGCTTCTAAATGAGTTTAGGAGCATTGCCAACGTTATAAGAACCTATTGGGTCACACACAAAGAACAAGTGGATGGAGATTAGGTTCATATGATGAACCAAGAGAATTAGATTCATGTGATGAATCAAATTGGATTAAGAGTAATCCTAATTGGGCTAATTGAGTTGGACTCAAGTTGATTCATGTGTTCAATGAGTCTAATTTAGATTATGACTCATTGAATCAATTTAATTAAATGAATTAGATTCATTATATTAAATTGGCTTGAATTAAATGGTTGGATTAGATCAACCATGAGAGAGATTAAGTCAAGTTTGACTTGACTTGAGAGGAAGAGGAAGAGTCAAGTTTGACTTGACTATTTGCCACATCATTAGTGATTTGACATTAGGAGGACTAATGATGATGTACCACATCATCAAAGTGTGCCACCTCATGGGGGTTACAAATCTATTCTCTTTAATGTCCACATTTAATGAAATGGGGGTTACCTTTTTGGTTTTGAATGAGAATGAATTTTTCATTCACTCACATTCACATCATCTTCTTCCTAAAGCTCTCTTTTTGCTCCTTCTCTTCTCTTGGGCGTGGGTTTCAAGCAAGGGAGAAGAAAGGAGAGTGAGTCTAATCCAATAAGAAAGGTTAGTGAAAGTCACATAGAGATTTTTTTAGAGGAGTGTGTTCTCTTCTTTTTTTTTCTTCTTCTTCCAATCCCATCTGAGAGAATCAAGAAGTGCTAGCACACTTGTGGTGTTCTCTTCTCCATCTTTGTGTGTTAGAGAACACATCTTGTTCGTGTGGATACTTCTAGAGGATTGTCTACGTTGATAATCTTAAGATCCGACACTTCCTTGGACGAGCGGGATTCGAAAAGGGCACGCATCAAGGGTAATTTTCTAAACATATAGATCTAAGAGTAGATCTAGTTAGTAAACTCGTACATATAAAATTTTTGTACTATACTCTTCGCATGGATCCGTTGGCTAGGGAGTTTCGGGGTTTCCGCGACGCGAAAAAGCGGTTTTCGCGGCTCGAAAAACCCAACAGTGGTATCAGAGCCACGTGTGAAGGCGTGTACGAGTTTATTTTGGTTTTTATGAAAAATAAACATTCTTTGAATTTCTGTAATTTCTTGATTTTTATAGTTTTAAAGGGTATTTTTCTCGTAGAAGCGAAACACAAGTGTTTAGACACTTGTAGGCTTCGACTACCGAGAATATTTTTCTGTAACGGCAATGTTTCGACCTAAAAAATTTTTGGGACAGCGGGCTAAGGTGCTGTAGGATCGCTTAGGAGCAACTCGCGATGGTTAGATCGCGGATAGGGGTACTGCCCCTAACCCCGCAAGGGGATTTGCTCTGCGATTGCGCCCGAAATCGCTAATCGGGACCGCCGGGAAAAATTTACTCATAAAAATTGTAAAAATTATGAAAAATTACAAAAAATTATGAAAAATATATAATTTAGAATTATATATTATTTTTGTGATAGTCATGGCCCAAAAAAACCCAATATGATTGGATTTGTGTTGTAATTTATAATACGGCATGCGTGCCATCATGTGTTTGTGCGTGCTGTATTTGATACGCGACCTGCGCGTCGTGCCTCCCTATTTATATTCTAGTTGTAAATTAGATTTAGACTCGAATGTAACTCGAGTTTCAAAATTGTAATGTAAATTTTGAAGCGGTGGAAGGTCCACTCAAGACGGAGTTACGAGGAAGGCTCGAGCAACACAAGGTGGTCAAAAGGAAGGCGCTTGAGAAGCTGTTGACCTTAGGTTGACCATCTGATCTTGTCATTGGCTTGAGAAGATCGTAGTAGGGCCATGACATAATCACAAAATTATTTAATTAATTACTTTTGTGTGTATGTGATGCATGTTAGTTAATTAAGTAATTAATTAGTGCCTAATGATTAGATTAGATCTAAATCGTGCACATGATGCACCCCACGATTAGATTAGATCTAAATCAAGTATATGATACGCATCATCGATTAGATTAGATCTAAATCACATCGACTCTAATGCCTACCGTGCCGTGATACCTATCACTACCTCGATCACATGTGTTGTTGAATCTACCAAAGCAGAGCAACACATATTATCTTGGTAGGGTACGGAGGGAAAATCTTGGTCCCGCTTATCAACGCATGGGCGAGTACAAACTTAATTAGATTGAGTATTCCTAGTTTACTCGGTTGGATCGAGTACAACTATAGGCATTCTTCCAACGGTTGGAAAGGTAGGACAAAATCACGTTTATATTAATTCTCGGGCGTATTAGCCAAAGCTAACTCGAGTTTTAATATCAATGCGGATCTTGATCCTATAAACAAGAGTTGCATAGAGATGTAATTGGTAATCGTTACCTACCGATCATACTAAGTCTTGGGCGTATTAGCCAAAGCTAACTCAAGGGTTAGTATGATGTGGATCTTGTCCCACATGAATTATAGAATTCAGTGGGAGCATCATTTAGTTGAAAGCCTAATTAAATGATTTAAAAGAATATGATATTTATTTCTGCATTTATTTCTGTTGTAGAATTTCCATGACGTCAAACACGAACAATTTCTCTCTGCGTTCTGTCCTTAAGAAGGACAAGCTCAACGGAGCAAATTTCCTGGACTGGTATAGGAACCTGAGAATAGTTCTCACCCAAGAATGTAAACTGTACGTTCTGAAGCAGCCCATTCCGGAGGCTCCTCCTGCCACTGCCACGCGAGTAGACCGAGATGCTTACAAGAAGCATCAAGATGACGCATTAGATGTGTCTTGTCTAATGCTCGCGACCATGAACTCTGAGCTTCAGAAGCAACACGAGTTAATGGGCGCTTACGATATGGTTGAACATCTTTGTCACCTATATCAAGGACAAGCAAGGCATTGGAAGAGGAACTCCAAAGAATACCTGGAAGATCTTAAGAAGAAGAGAAATAAGATTTCTACTTCAGGTATACATGTTATAGAAGTCAACTTCTCTATTTCTTCATCGTGGGTATTAGATACCGGATGAGCTTCATACATTTGTACTAATGTACAAGCGCTGAGAAATAGCAGGGCATTGACAAAGGGCGAGGTGGACCTACGAGTAGGCAATGGAGCACGGGTTGCTGCTATTGCTGTAGGAACTTACTATCTATCTCTACCCTCTGGGCTTGTACTAGAAATAGATGATTGTTGTTATGTGCCTTCCTTGACTAAGAACATTATATCAGTTTCTTGTTTGGACAAGAAAGGTTTCTCGTTTATAATAAAGAACAAATGTTGTTCCGTCTATTTAAACGATATGTTCTATTGTAGTGCACCTCTGATAAACGGACTCTATATTCTAGATCTTGAAAGCCCTATTTATAACATAAATACCAAGAGGTTCAAGTCAAATGACCTGAACCAAACCTATCTTTGACACTGTCGCTTAGGTCAAATAAATAACAAGCGCTTATCCCAGCTCCATAAGGATGGTTTGCTGGACTCATTTGATTTTGAATCTTATGAGACGTGCGAGTCATGCCTACTAGGCAAGATGACCAAGACACCCTTTAGTGGGCACAACGAAAGAGCGACTGATTTGTTAGGACTTATACATAGTGATGTATGTGGCCCTTTCAATGTCGCGGCTAAAGGCGGTTATAGGTACTTCATCACATTTACTGATGACTTCAGTAGATATGGTTATGTGTACTTGATGACACATAAGTCTGAATCCTTTGAAAAGTTCAAAGAATTCAAGAATGAAGTACAGAACCAGCTTGGCAAGAGTATTAAGATACTTTGATCAGATCGAGGTGGAGAATACCTAAGCCATGAGTTTCATGACTATCTAGCTGAGTGTGGGATTCTATCCCAACTCACTCCTCTTGGAACACCACAGTGGAATGGTGTATCCGAAATGAGAAATCGTACCCTATTAGATATGGTACGATCTATGATGAGTCACACAGATCTTCCAACATTCCTTTGGGGCTATACTCTAGACACGGCAGCTTTTATACTCAACCGAGTTCCATCCAAGGCCGTGATAAAGACACCATATAGGATATGGATTGGGAGAGATGCCTTAGTGTCTTTTATGAGGATTTGGGGTTGTGAGGCTTACGTACGACGTCAAGTCTCAGACAAATTAGGACCCAAATCCGACAAGTGCTATTTCATTGGATATCCCAAGGAAACTAAGGGATATTACTTCTACATTCCCAGTCAGCACAAGGTAGTTGTGGCAAAGACTGGAGTCTTTCTAGAAAGGGACTTTGTTTCTAGAAAGACTAGTGGGAGTACATTCGATCTTGAAAAAGTTCAAGATGTGGATCCTAGCACTGAAGCCTCGATGGAAGTTGAACTGGAACCACAAAGTGTTGTGGATGATGTTGTTCCACAAAGAGTTGAGGAACAACAACCAGTTCAAGTAGACCTACCTCTTCGCAGGTCTGATAGGGTACGTCGTCAGCTTGAGAGATACTCATTTCTCTTGTTTGACCATGATGACGTTGTGTTAATAGAGGATGAGCCTATCACCTATCAGGAAGCTGTGATGAGACCATATTCCAAGAAATGGCTAGAGGCCATGAGATCCGAAATGAAATCCATGTACACCAACCAAGTATGGACTTTGGTTGATCCACCTGAAGGGGTAAAACCCATAGGGTGTAAGTGGGTCTTTAAGAGAAAGATTGACATGGATGGACTTATCTATAAGGGTCGCTTGGTAGCTAAAGGTTTCAAGCAGATTCATGGTATTGACTATGATGAAACCTTTTCTCCAGTAGCGATGTTTAAGTCCATTCGGATCATGCTTGCTATTGCAGCTTACCACGATTACGAGATCTGGAAGATGGATGTCAAAACCGCGTTTTTGAATGGAAACCTACTCGAGGATGTGTACATGACACAACCTAAGGGTTTTGTAGATCCAAAGTATACTAGCAGAGTATGCAAGCTGCATAGGTCTATTTATGGACTAAAGCAAACTTCTCGGAGCTGGAATCTTCGATTCGATGATGCAATCAAACAGTTTGGTTTCATCAAGAATGAAGATAAACCTTGTGTCTACAAGAAGGTTGTAGGGGACATAGTTGTCTTCCTCATATTGTATGTGGATGGCATACTGCTCATTGGGAAAGACATCCCTTTGCTACAGTCTGTCAAGACTTGGCTAGGGACATGTTTCTCAATGAAGGACTTAGGTGAAGCATCCCGCATTCTAGGGATACAGATCTATAGAGATAGATCTAAGAGATTGCTTGGTGTAAGTCAGAGTACATATATTGATAAGGTACTCCTTCGGTTTTCCATGCAGAACTCCAAGAAGGGATTTCTGTCGATGTCACATGGCGTGAGTCTTTCGAAGACTCAAGGTCCCTCTTCTAGAGAGGAGAGAGACCGCATGGATCAGATCCCTTATGCCTCAGCCATAGGATCTATCATGTATGCCATGCTATGTACTCGACCTGATGTCTCGTATGCTTTGAGCATGACGAGCAGATACCAGTCAGATCCAGGTGAAAGTCACTGGATAGCGGTCAAGAATATTCTTAAGTACTTAAGAAGGACTAAAGAATATTTCTTGATATATGGAGGCAATGATGAGCTAGCTGTAAAGGGTTACAGTGATGCTAGCTTCCAGACCGACCAGGATGACTATAGATCGTAGTAGGGGTTCGTGTTTTGCATTAATGGTGGTGCTGTGAGCTCGAAGAGTTCGAAGCAGGACACAGTAGCTGATTCTACGACAGAGACCGAGTATATTGCTGCATCAGAGGCAGCAAAGGAGGCAGTTTGGATTCGCAAGTTCATCACTGAACTTGGGGTGGTTCCTAGCATTGCTGACCCCATTGAGCTCTATTGTGACAACAATGGAGCTATAGCACAGGCGAAGGAACCTCGCTCACACCAGCGGACCAAACACATACTACGGCGCTTCCATCTCATTCGAGAGATTATCGAGAGAGGAGATGTGAAGATTTGCAGAGTACCCACAGAGGATAACATTGCAGATCCCTTGACCAAGGCTTTGACACAGAGGAAACATGATGGTCACACTAGGTCATTGGGGCTTAGAGCCTACACTGATTGGCACTAGTGCTAGTGGGAGATTGTTAGTTAGAGCCCTAGAGCCAATCATTTGATGATTGTATTATGGACTTGTTATATCATATTCTATATAAATAAAGGTATTTAGTTTTTGGTTATTATATTTACTTGTATTGGTGCCAAATAAACTAAGTATAATAACGTCCTTGAGTAGAAGGTTCTTACCTATATCAATCGATTAGTTGAATCGATAGTGAGATGATATAGGGAACACTACTCTTAATCATTCCTAGTCGAGTATTAACATTCAGGGACAATGTTAATGCAATAAGACTAGCATGTAGGTCAACTCGATGACTTAATTTCACAAGTCATGGATATAGAGATATCAAGTTGACACATGGGTATGCATCAGAGAATGTATACTGAATGACCCGCCATGAGAAAGTATCATGAATCGTTATATGAGTGTCATATACTTTCTCATGTGGCTATTAGTATGACTACTAGTCCTTAGACCTGAAGTCACCATGGTTCCCTACATAAGGAGTTATGTACTTTAGTTTCATCAAACGTTACTCGTAACTGGGTGGACTATAAAGGCGATTATTGGGTATGTAACAAATTATGCGGAGGGATGTGAGTGATGTAGATGGGATCTATCCCTCCTATATGATGGGAGTGAAATCGATATTCTTGATAGAGTGAGACCACGAAGTGCATGGCCATGCCCAAATGAGTCAATATGAGATATTGAGCTCATTTGATTGAGTGAGTCTACTTGGAGTTCAAGATTTAGATTGGTCAGAGGATGACACGGTCTATGCCTCACATTGATCAATCTAGATGTCTAGGATAGAAGGACACTTGTCATATATTGTGAGGAGTCACAATTAGTAGTCACAAGGTGATGTTGGATCTCAACATTCTTGTAACTTGGGTAGTAATGATGTATTGCTAGATACCGCTCATTACTTATGCTTCTAAATGAGTTTAGGAGCATTGCCAACGTTATAAGAACCTATTGGGTCACACATAAAGAACAAGTGGATGGAGATTAGGTTCATATGATGAACCAAGAGGATTAGATTCATGTGATGAATCAAATTGGATTAAGAGTAATCCTAATTGGGCTAATTGAGTTGGACTCAAGTTGATTCATGTATTCAATGAGTCTAATTTAGATTATGACTCATTGAATCAATTTAATTAAATGAATTAGATTCATTATATTAAATTGGCTTGAATTAAATGGTTGGATTAGATCAACCATGAGAGAGATTAAGTCAAGTTTGACTTGACTTGAGAGGAAGAGGAAGAGTCAAGTTTGACTTGACTATTTGCCACATCATTAGTGATTTGGCATTAGGAGGACTAATGATGATGTGCCACATCATCAAACTATGCCACCTCATGGGGTTTACAAATCTATTCTCTTTAATGGCCACATTTAATGAGAATGGGGGTTACCTTTTTGGTTTTGAATGAGAATGAATTTTTCATTCACTCACATTCACATCATCTTCTTCCTAAAGCTCTCTTTTTGCTCCTTCTCTTCTCTTGGGCGTGGGTTTCAAGCAAGGGAGAAGAAAGGAGAGTGAGTCTAATCCAAGAAGAAAGGTTAGTGAAAGTCACATAGAGATTTTTTTAGAGGAGTGTGTTCTCTTCTTTTTTTTTCTTCTTCTTCCAATCCCATCCGAGAGCATCAAGAAGTGCTAGCACACTTGTGGTGTTCTCTTCTCCATCTTTGTGTGTTAGAGAACACATCTTGTTCGTGTGGATACTTCTAGAGGATTGTCTACGTTGACAATTCTGAGATTCGGCACTTCCTTGGACGAGCGGGATTCGAAAAGGGCACGCATCAAGGGTAATTTTCTAAACATATAGATCTAAGAGTAGATCTAGTTAGTAAACTCGTACATGTAAAATTTTTGTACTATACTCTTCGCACGGATCCGTTGGCTAGGGAGTTTCAGGGTTTCTGCGACGTGAAAAAGCGGTTTTCGCGGCTCGAAAAACCCAACACAATTAAATTGGGAGTTGATTGAGGAATTTAACCTAGGATTTAATTAAAATACCTAAGGTTATAATATTTTATTTTTATTTATTTTATTTTTATTTTTCCTTTCTTTTCTCTCCCGAGTCTGATCCCTCTCTTTCTCTCCCTCTCTGTGTAGAATCCCTTCCTCCTCACCACCGACCCTCCTCCCTCTCTTCCTCGCGGCGCCTCGCTTCGGTTTCCCTTCTCCCATTTACGTTGATCCTCTCCTTTACCTGTGCCCTAAATCCATGTTGCCGACTCACATCTTCCCCTCCCAATCTCTCTCGCGCGTGCGAAACTGCACCACCTCCCTTGATTGCCGAAGCTCAGATCTCGCCGCCACCTCAGATCCAAACGTCGGCGTAGACCTCCCCTCCAGATCTTCCACTATCTGTTGGTTGCTATTCGAAAAACCTATCGGTTCCACTGTACAAAATTTTGTATAAAGGTCTGAACCTTTTTCTAGCTACCATGTGTTCTTTTAAATTAAACTTGGATCGCCTGCGGAACTTAACACGTTTGATCCTAAGTTTAATTTATTTGTTTTTTTAGGTTTAGACTTGGATCTCCTGCAGAACTTAACATGTTCGATCCAAATCACCTAAGTCACAAAGTTGATTAAATATTAATTTCCAAATTTGACTTCCAGGACTGCATGGCGAGGCACATGACCTTCTTGGATATGGAAGCAACCACCACCGCTTAGACAAAGCCTCTTAAGGAAAGTTAACATTTAATTTCCTTAAATTACTCTAGGTTAACCAAAAAGAACAATCGAAGCACAAGTTCGAAAAGAAAACAAAAGAACACAACATCGAAAACTAATTCGAAACCTAGAATCACATGCCTCTTGTATTTGGTATTTTTACAAAGAAATAAAACTAGTATGATGCGGAAATTAAATACTAGTATACCTTTTCTTTTGCAAGCAAAAACCTCTAGGTCTTCTACCGTATTCCTCTTCTAACCTCAGACGTTGTGTGGGCAACGATCTTCCGAGATGAGAAACCACCAAAGCACCTTCTTCTCCTCCTTGCAAGGTTCGACCACAACAAGAGCACATCCAAGGATGAAGAGATTCAACCACCACCAATGCTCTAAGGGATGCTAGAAAAGAGGCTTCTTTTCTCTCCTTCTTCTCATTCTTAGATCCGGCCACCAAAGCTATCTCCACCAAGAGAAGGTTTCGGCGACACAAAGGAGAGGAGAGGAAAAAGAAGGGGTCGGCCACACCCAAGGAGAAAAGAGAGGAAAAATAGAATAGAGATGCTCACCATGAAGGCACCTCTACCCCCTCTTTTATAATCCTTGGTTTTGGTAAATAAGGAAATTTTAATAAAAATTTCCTTAATTCCTTTGCCATGAAAAAGAAAATTTAATTAATTAAAATCAAATTCCTTTTCTCACATATCATGGCCGGCCACATTCAAATCTCCAAGCAAATAAAAATTTTAAACACAAATTAAAATTTCCTTATTTGCTTCCGGAAATTTATAAAAATTTCTCCAATAATTTTCCCTTCATGGTGTATTATAAAAAGGAAATTAAAATATTTCTTTTAAACATGTGGATAAAAAGAAAGTTATCTCTAAAAAATTAAAATCTCTTTTAATCTATAAATAAGGAAAGATATCAAATCTTTTCTTAATCTTTTGTAGAAACTTATAAAAGAGAATATTTAATTTTTTAAACTATCTTTTAAATATGTGGATGATTTACAAATAAGGAAAGTTTTTACCAAAATTTTAAACCATCCTTTTAATCTACAAATAAGGAAAGAGATTAATCTCTTCTCTTAATCTTTTGTAGAAAGCTATAAAAGGAAATTTTTAATTTTTTAAACTCTCTTTTAAAACCATGATATCCACATAAGAAATAATTTTAATAAAAATCCTTTTTAATATTCTAGTGGCCGACCACCTAAGCTTGGGACCCAAGCTTTGGCCGGCCACCAACTTGGCTCATCCACTTGGTCTTGGCCGGCCCTAGCTTAGGTTCCAAGCTAGCTTGGCAGGCCCCATTGGATGGATATGTGGTGGGTATAAATCTATATATACAAGAGGCTACGATAGGGACCGAGAGGAGGAATTGGTTTTGGTCTCCCGATGAAATTATGCTTCCCGTGTTCGCCCCGAACACACAACTTAGTTTCATCAATAATAATTCATTCCACTAAAGAACTATGATTGAACTACCGCACCAATCCCAAATTACATTTTGGGCTCCTTCTTATTATGAGTGTGTTAGTCTCCCTGTGTTTAAGATGTTGAATGTCCACTAATTAAGTGAGTTACTGACAACTCATTTAATTAATATCTTAGTCCAAGAGTAGTACCACTCAACCTTATCGTCATGTCGGACTAAGTCCACCTGCAGGGTTTAACATGACAATCCTTATGAGCTCCTCTTGGGGGCATTCTCAACCTAGATTACTAGGACACAGTTTCCTTCTATAATCAACAACACACATTATAAGTGATATCATTTCCCAACTTATCGGGCTTATTGATTTATCGAACTAAATCTCACCCATTGATAAATTAAAGAAATAAATATCAAATATATGTGCTTGTTATTATATTAGGATTAAGAGCACACACTTCCATAATAACTGAGGTCTTTGTTCCTTTATAAAGTCAGTATAAAAGAAACGACCTCTAATGATCCTACTCAATACACTCTAAGTGTACTAGTTTAATTATATAGTTAAGATAAACTACTACCTAATTACACTACGACCTTCCAATGGTTTGTTCCTTTCCATCTTGGTCATGAGCTACTGTTTATAATTTATAAAGTACTGATAACATGATCCTCTGTGTGTGACACCACACACCATGTTATCTACAATATAAATTAATTGAACAACTACATTTATCATAAATGTAGACATTTGACCAATGTGATTCTTATTTCTAGATAAATGTTTATACCAAAAGCTAGGTTTTTAGTATATATCCTAACAATCTCCCACTTATACTAAAAGACTAAGCTGCCATATCTGCTGCCATACATCTGAATCCCAACCCTTCAACATGCCCATCAAAAGCTCTTTCCTTAAGGGCCTTAGTGAAAAGATCTTCCAGGTTACCAGTTGATGCAATCTAAGCGGCAACAACTTCTCCTCGTTATACGATTTCTCGTATTGGGTAGTACTTGCGCTCTATTGTGTTTACTTGCCTTATGGACTTATAATTTCTTCGAGTTTGCTACTGCACCAAATTATTTTGGGCAAACCAGAAATCATATCTAAGTCTATCTTGAAGTATCTGAGTCATACAGCTTCTATGGCTACCTCAGAGGCTGCCATATATTCAGCTTCTATGGTGGAGTCTGAAAAAGCACCTATGCTTATCACTCTTCCATAGTTATGACTTCACCTCCTAAAGTAAACACAAAACCCCGAGGTCGAATTACTATTATCCCTATCCGATTGGATGTCAAAATCCATGCAACCCACAGGAAATAAATTATTTACCTTGTAAGCTAGCATATAATCTCTAGTGCCCCTTAGGTACTTCAATATATGCTTTACCGCAGACCAATGTCCCTGTTCAGGATTACTTTGATATCTGCTAACCATGCCCACGGTAAAACAGATATCTGGTCTCATGCATAGCATACATTAGGCTTCCGACAGCCGAAGCATAAGGAACTGCCTTCATTTCTTCTATCTCCTTTGATGTCTTCGGAGACATCCTTTTAGATAAAGCTACTCGATGCTAAAAAGGTAAGAAACCTTTCTTGGAGTTTTGTATGCTTAAAACGAGCAAGGATTATTTCGATATATGAAGCTTGGGATAAGTAAAATATTCTTTTCTTGCGATCCCTTATTACTTTGATCCCAAGAATATATACATTCTCCCAAGTCCTTCATATCGAATTGTTTGGACAACCATACCCTTACTTCTGATAATACTTTGATATTGTTTCCAACTACCAAAAATATTATCTAAGTATAGTACAAGAAATACCACCACGTTTCCATCACACTTTTTGTATACACAAGACTTATCCGGTTACTAAATAAATCCATAGGTCTGGATTACTTTGATAAACCGGATGTTCCAAGACCTTGAAGCTTTGCTTCAGTCCATAGACTGATTGAGCTTGCACACAAGATGCTCTTTGCCCTTTGCAATGAACCCTTCTGGTTGCTTTATATGGATGCTTTCTTCAAGACTTCCATTAAGGAATGCTGTCTTGACATCCACTTGCCAAATAGATAAAAGAATCCGGATAGACTTAAGCATGACTACCAGTGAAAAAGTTTCCTTTTTCATCAAGCCTTGCTTTAAAAGTTTCCACCTTCCTGTCTATCCATCTTTTCCTATTGTAGACCTATTTTCACCCAATGACTTTTACACCATCTGGTGGTTCTACAAGCTTCCAAATTTTATTAGAATACATATATTCTAATTCTGTATTCATTGCTCTTTGCCAAGATGCTGCATCTTTATCTTGGAGTGCTTTATCATATGTCCGGGATCAGGCTCATGTTCATTTGGGATCAAGTCCAAAGACTCTCCCAAAACATGAATCTTTTAGGTTGCTTGACAACCCTCCCACTATGATGAGCCACTATCTGTAATTGTGTATCATTTATGATACGTGTTGCAGTTTCTTGTGATATTTCATCTTGTACAATTGGTACTAGATTAGACATGTCCTTTATTATTTCTTTAAGAACAAATTTACTTATGGGCTTGTGGTTTATTACATAGTCATTTTCTAAAAATCGATCATTGATGCTAACAATGACCTTCTGATTTTTAAGACTATAAACCTTCTTTCGTTTCTCTAGGATAACCCACAAACAAGTGAATTCCTGTCCAACTTATCATTGTCTCTCTTCAGCATATGTGTTGGACTACACGAATCCGAATATGCTTCAAAATAGGCTTACGCCTATTCAGCAATTCTATATGAATAGAGAGTTCTGACTTGGAAGGTACTATGTTCACTTCCATTTCCATAGTATATCCTTAAAACAAATTTGGTAAATAATTCATCATCAATCTACTTATTTCCATAAGAGTCCTTCTTTCTACTACACCATTCTGTTGGGGTGTACTAGGTGCAGTTAGTTGGGATTGAATCCCAACTTCTGATAAGTGACTCCTAAATTCTCCCAAGAGGTACTTGCCACTACGATCTCACCGTAGTGTCTTGATACTTTTACTTTGACGTTTCTCTGCATCAGCCTCGTACTCTTTGAACTAATCAAAGCACTTAGACTTGCGGCACATCAAGTAAATGTATCCATATCTCAAATAGTTATCGAAATATTCAAAACAACCTCTTGCCTGGATAGTCAAAGGTCTTCACAAATCAGAATGAACCTATTCCTATATATCTTTGGCTCTAAACCCCTTAGACTTAAAAGCTTCTTGGTTATTTTTCCTTTCAAGTAAGACTCGTAGGTTGGAAAATTTTCCTCTACCAATGAACCCAAGAGTTCATTGATTATTATCCTTTGAATCCTACTCAAGTTAATATAACCCAGCCTTAGATGCCAAAGATATATTTGGTTCATTTTGAAGGTTCTTTCTCTTAAAGTTTAGAGGATGTGTTATCAATTTTCATTTATTGCATCGTGGGAGTTATTGAATTATAAATTGTCAACCAACGTACCAGAATAGATATCTTTTCTATTTTCTTGATAACCACTTTGTTATAAAAAATAGACACAATATCTATTAATAGTTTAGAAACTGAAAACAAGTTCTTTCTAAACTTGGTACGTAAAGATAATTACTCAAAATCCATGTTTTATTCTTATCAAAGGATAAACATCTCCCTCTGCAACAACTGCCACTTTTACAGCAGTACCCATGTGGACATTGTTTTTATTTTCATTTAGTTGTCGGGTTTCCTGGAACCCTGCAATGAATTGCAGACATGATTAATGGCATCTGTATCTACACTCCAGGTTCTGGTAGATAACACCACTAAACATGTTTCAACAACAAATGAATTAAATACACCCATATTGCTCTCAGTTCTAAGAAGACAGTCTACCTTAATGTCCAAGTCTTATTTCCAATCATTATAATTGGGACTACTAAGTCTTTTCTATAGTATAACAACTAGGGGATTGACTAATATTTAAATCCTAAGAATCACAAAAAAATATTTGGTCAAGACCAACACCTTAAAATCCCCATGAATTTTGTATGCCATGATAGTGTGGACGTATACAAAATCAAAGAGGAGATTTTATCTATTAATTTTATTATCTCGTCAACTTTACTTTATGACGAATAAAATTAATAGTTGATCTGTCTTTGATCAAATATTTGGTCAAAACTTTTGAATTTAAAATAACATTGATTCCTCAAACAATATTATTTAAATTCACCAACACCTCAAACACCGTGAATTTTGCATGCCACGATAGTGTGGGCGTATACAAAATTTAAACATTTGTAAGAGGAGGGTTTTACCCATTAATTATCTTGTCAATAAATCTTTATGACAAAATAAAATTACCTTAAACACCGTGAATTTTATGTTGGGTGCTTCGGGCCGCGAAAACCGCTTTTTCGCGTTGCGGAAACCCCCAGTCACCCAAAGCCATGGATCTCGTGCAAATATTCGTAAACAAAATTTTCGAAAAACCTTTTCTTGTACGAGTTTGTAAAAACTTTAGATCTACACTAAAGTTAAGATCATTACCCTTGTAGCGAAGCCCTTCGCGTTCCCGCTTGTCCAAGATGTCGCCGGATCTCTAGTTGTCAAAGTAGACAACCTCTATATGTATCCACACGGACACAAGTAGAAGGAGATGACCAAAACACAAGGTGTGCTAGCACCAATGGAGTGTTCAGCCAAGAAATGGGAGAAGGAGAAGAGAGAGCACCCAAGGGAGAAGAAGAGTGAATGAATCAATGAGAGGAAAATCAAAAAACCCCTTAGCCATCAAGTGGCCGGCCACTCTAGGAGGTGTAAAACCCCCACATTAATTCCAATTAATGTGGAGACCATTAAGAGTTGTAACCCCCATGAGGTGGCACTCTAGGATGATGTGGATCAACACTATTGGTCCACATCTTGCCACCTCACTAAATGACATGGCAACAAGTGTAACCTCCTCATTTAATGTGGGCCGGCCACATTAAATGCTATGGAGGCTTGTAACCTCCATGAGGTGGCACACATTGATGATGTGGAGCAATCCTATTGGTCCACATCTTGCCAACTCACTAGTGATGTGGCAAAAAGTCAAGTCAAACATGACTTTTTCTCTTCCTCTCAAATCAAGTCAAACTTGATCAAATCTCTCTCATGGTTGATCTAATCCAACCATATGATTCAAGCCAACTTAATATAATGAATCTAATTCATTAAATTAAGTTGATTTAATGAGTCATAATCTAAATTAGACTCATTGAATACATGAATCAACTTGAGTCCAACTCAATTAGCCCAATTTGGATTACTCTTAATCCAATATGATTCATCAAATGAATCTAATCCTCTTGGTTCATCATATGAACCAAATCTCCATCTAATTGTCCTTAGTGTGTGACCCTATTGGTTCTTGTAACGTTAGCAATGCCCTAAACCCATTTAGGAGCATAAGTAATGAGCGGTATCTAGCAACACATCATTACTACCCAAGTTACAAGAATGTCGAGATCCGACATCACCTTGTGACTACCAATTGTGACTCCTCACAAAATATGTCAAATGTCCTTCTATCCTTGACATCTAGATTGATTAATATGAGGCATAGACCGTGTCATCCTCTAATCAATCTAAATCTTGAACTCCAAGTAGACTCACTCGATCAAATGAGCTCAACATCTCATGTTGACTCATTTGGGCATGGCCATGCACTTAGTGGTTTCACTTTATCAAGAATACCGATGTCGCTCCCGTCATATGGGAGGGATAGATCCCATCTACATCACTCACATCCCTCTACATAATTCGTTATATACCCAGTAATCGCCTTTATAGTCCACCCAGTTACGGGTGACGTTTGACGAAACCAAAGTATATAACTCCTTATGTAGGGATCCATGGTGACTTCAGGTCTAAGGACTAATAGTCATACTAATAGCTACATGAGAAAGTATATGACACTCATATAACGATCCATGATACTTTCTCATGGCGGGTCATTCAGTATACATTCTCCAATGTATACCCATGTGTCAGCATGATATCTCTATATCCATGACTTGTGAGATCAAGTCATCGAGCTGACCTACATGCTAGTCTTATTGCATTAACATTGTCCCTGAATGTTAATACTCGACTAGGAATGATTTAGAGTAGTGTTCCCTATATCATCTCACTATCGATTCAACTAATCGATTGATATAGGTATGAACCTTCTATTCTAGGACGTTACTATACTTATTTTATCTGGCACTAATACAAATAAGCATAATAACCAAAAACCAAATGCCTTAATATATATATATGAATATGATATACATGAGTCCATACAATCATCAAATGATTGGCTCTAGGGCTCTAACTAACAATCTCCCACTAGCACTAGTGCCAATCAGTATAGGCTCTAAGGCCTAATGACCTAGTGTGACCATCATGCTTCCTCTGTGCCAAAGCCTTGGTCAAGGGATCTGTGATGTTAGCCTCTGTAGGTACTCTGCAAATCTTCACATCTCCTCTATCGATAATCTCTCGAATGAGATGGAAACGTTGTAGAATTACTGTGAACTCTGCCAGCTCATAGCACTACCATTCAAGCAAAACACGAACCTCGACTGTGATCTTTAATCATCCTGATTGGTCTGGAAGCTAGCATCACTGTAACCCTTTACAGCTAGCTTATCATTGCCTCCATATATCAAGAAATATTCTTTAGTCCTTCTTAAGTACTTAAGAATATTCTTGACCGCTATCTAGTGACTTTCACCTAGATCTGACTGGTATCTGCTCGTCATGCTCAAAGCATACGAGACATCAGGTCGAGTACATAGCATGGCGTACATGATAGATCCTATGGCTGAGGCATAAAGGATCTGATCCATGCGGTCTCTCTCCTCTCTAGAAGAGGGACCTTGAGTCTTCGAAAGACTCATGCCATGTGACATCGGCAGAAATCCCTTCTTGGAGTTATGCATGGCAAACCGTAGGAGTACCTCATCAATGTATGTACTCTGACTTTGGCCAAGCAATCTCTTAGATCTATCTCTATAGATCTGTATCCCTAGAATGCGGGATGCCTCACCTAAGTCCTTCATTGAGAAGCAACTCCCTAGCCAGGTCTTGACAGACTGAAGCATAGGGATGTCCTTCCCAATGAGTAGTATGTCATCCACATACAATATGAGGAAGACAACTATGTTTTCTACAACTTTCTTGTAGACACAAGGCTCATCTTCGTTCTTGATGAAACCAAACTGTTTGATCGCATCATCGAATCGAAGATTCCAGCTCCGAGAATGGCCTCTAGCCATTTCTCGGAATCTGGTCTCATCACAGCTTCCTGATAGGTGGTGGGCTCATCCTCTATGAACACAATGTCATCATGGTCAGACAAGAGAAATGAGTATCTCTCAGGCTGACGACGTACCCTATCAGACCTGCGAAGAGGTATGTCTACTTGAACTGGTTGTTGTTCCTCAACTCTTTGTGGAACAACATCATCCACAACACTTTGTGGTTCCAGTTCAATTCCCATCGAGGCATTAGTTCTATTGTTCGCACCTTGAACTTCTTCAAGATCGAACGCGCTCCCACTAGTCTTTCTAGAAACAAAGTCCCTTTCTAGAAAGATCCCAGTCTTTGCCACAACTACCTTGTGCTGACTAGGAATGTAGAAGTAATATTCCTTAGTTTCCTTGGGATATCCAATGAAATAGCACTTGTCGGATTTGGGTCCTAATTTGTCTGAGACTTGACGTCGTACGTAAGCCTCTCAGCCCCAAATCCTCATGAAAGACACCTGGGCTTCTCTCCCAGTCCATATCCTATATGGTGTCTTTATCATGACCACAGATGGAACTCGGTTGAGAATGAAAGCTGCCGTGTCTAGAGCATATCCCCATAGATATGTCGGAAGATCTGTGTGACTCATCATAGATCGTACCATATATAATAGGGTACGATTCCTCCTTTCGGATACACCATTCCACTGTGGTGTTCCAGGAGGAGTGAGTTGGGATAGAATCCCACACTCAGCTAGGTAGTCACGAAACTCATGGCTTAAGTATTCACCACCTCGATCTGATCGAAGTATTTTAATACTCTTGCCAAGCTGGTTCTGTACTTCATTCTTTTATTCTTTGAACTTTTCAAAAGATTCGGACTTATGTGTCATCAAGTACACATAACCGTATCTACTGAAGTCATCAGTAAACGTGATGAAGTACCTATAACCGCCTCTAGCAGCGACATTGAAAGGGCCACATACATCAGTATGTATGAGTCCTAACAGATCAGTCGCTCTCTCGCTGTGCCCACTAAAAGGGAGTCTTGGTCATCTTGCCTCGTAGGCATGACTCGCATATCTCATATGATTCTAAATTAAATGAGTCCAACAAACCATCCTTATGGAGCTGGGATAAGCGCTTGTCATTTATATGACCTAAGCGACAGTGCCAGAGGTAGGTTTGGTTCATGTCATTTGACTTGAACCTCTTGGTACTAATGTTATAGATAGGGCTCTCAAGGTCTAGAATATAGAGTCCGTTTATTAGTGGTGCACTATAATAGAACATATCTTTTAAATAAACAGAACAACATTTGTCTTTTATTATAAAAGAGTATCCTTTCTTGTCTAAACAAGAAACTGAAACTATGTTCTTAGTAAGAGCAGGCACATAACAACAATAATCTAAATCTAGTACAAGCCCAGAGGGCAGAGATAGCTGATAAGTTCCTACAGCAACAGCAGCAACCCGTGCTCCATTGCCTACTCGTAGGTCCACCTCGCCCTTTGCCAATGCTCTGCTATTTCTCAGCGCCTGCACATCAGTACAAATGTGAGAAGCACATCCAGTATCTAATATCCATGATGTAGAAATAGATAGATTGACTTCTATAACATATATACCTGAAGTGGATGTCTCACTTCGCTTCTTCTTAAGATCCTCCAAGTATACCTTGCAGTTCCTCTTCCAGTGCCCGGTCTGACCGCAGTGGAAGAAGGTAGCATCCTTGGCGACCCCTCCTTTAGGCTTCAGTGCCTTGCCTTTGCCCTTGGTTTGGGACTTTCCCTTACCTTTGGGCTTGCCCTTGCCCTTGTGCTTCTGGACCATCAGAATGGGCTTAACCTTCTTAAGGTTAATCTCAGCAGTTCGTAACATACTAAGTAGCTCGGGCAGTGGCTTGTCAATCTCGTTCATGTTATAGTTGAGAACGAATTGACTATAGCTATCTGGCAAGGACTGCAAGATCAAGTCAGTGGCCAGCTCTTGGCCAAGTGGGAACCCCAGTCTTTGTAGGTTCTCTATGTACCCAATCATCTTGAGTACATAACGACCTCCAGGAGCCCGTCGACATCTTGTACTGAAACAGTGCCTTAGATATCTCAAATCTCTCATGCCTCGCTTGTCCACGATATAGTTGGCGAAGATGCTCAACCATATCGTAGCGCCCATCAACTCGTGTTGCTTAGCTCAGAGTTCATGGTCATGAGCATTAGACAGGACACATCTAATGCGTCATCTTGATGCCTCTTGTAAGCATCCCGATCAGCTCGCAATGGCAGGAGGAGCCTCGGAATGGGCTGCTCCAGAACAATTTACGCTGAGTGAGAACTATTCTCAAGTTCCTGTACCAGTCCAGAAAATTCGCTCCGTTGAGCTTGTCCTTCTCAAGGACAGATCGCAGGGAGAAGGAATTCGTGTTCGACGTCATGGTTATCTACAACAGAAAATTTACAGAAATAAATATCATATTCTTTAAAAATTATTTAATTAGGCCTTTAATTAAATGATGCTCCCACTGAATTCTATAATTCTTGTGGGACAAGATCCACATCATACTAACCCTTGAGTTAGCTTTGGCTAATACGCCCAAGGCTTAGTATGATCGGTAGGTAACGATTACCAATTACATCTCTATGCAACTCTTGTTTATAGAATCAATATCCGCATTTATATTAAAACTTGAGTTAGCTTTGGCTAATACGCCCGAGAGTTAATATAAACGTGATTTTGTCCTACCTTTCCAACTATTGGAAGAATGCCTATAGTTGACTCGATCCAACCGAGTAACTAGGAATACTCAATCTAATTGAGTTTGTATTCACCCATGCGTTGATAGGCGGGACCAAGATTGTCCCTCCGTACCCAACCAAGATAATATGTATTGCTCTGCTTTGGCAGATTCAACAATACATGTGATCGAGGTAGTGATAGGTATCATGGCACGGTTAGGCATTTAGAGTTGGTTCAATCTAGATCTAATCTAATCGAGAAGGATGCATCTTGTGCACGACTTAGATCTAATCTAATCGCAAGGGTGCATCATGTGCACGACTTAGATCTAATCTAATCGTTAAGGCACTAATCAATTAATTAATTATTAAACATGCATCAGATACATAACAATTAATTAATTAATCTATTTGTGATTTAGTCATGGCCCTACTACGATCTTCTCAAGCCAATGAGAAGATCGAATGGTCAACCTAGGGTCAACAACTTCTCCAAGCTCCTCCCTTTGACCACCTTGTGTTGCTCGTGCCCGCCTCGTAACTCCGTCTCGTGTGGACCCTCCACCGCTCCAATTTGTACATTACAATTTGAAACTCGAGTTACATTCGAGTCTAAATCTAATTTACAACCAAAATAAGAGAAAGGCACGACGCGCAGGCCGTGGGAAAAAAAAAATAAAAATACAGCACACACAATCATATGACGGCACGCAGGCCGTATTATGAATTACAACACAAATCCAATCTTATTGGGTATTTTGGGCCATGACTATCATAAATTAATATATAATTCAAAATTATATATTTTTCATAATTTTTCTGTAATTTTAAAAATAATTTTTACAATTTTTATGAGTAAAATTTCCCGGCGGTCCCGTTTAGCGGTTTCGGGCGCAATCGCGGAACGGATCCCCTTGCGGGGCCCAGGGGCAGTGCCCCTACCCGCGATCTAACCATCGCGAGGGTTCATTTGCGATCCAACAGCGCCTAAACCCGCTGTCCCAAAACGATTTGGGTCGAGACATTGCCGTTTCGGAAAAATATTCCCGGCGGGTTCGTTTTTAGCGATTTCGGGTGCAATTGCGGAGCAAATTCCCTTGCGGGGTTAGGGGCAATGCCCCTACCCACGATCTAACCATCGAGAGTTGCTCCTTTGCGATCTAATGGCACCCGACCCCGCTGTCCCAAACGGATTTGGGGCAAAACGAAGCCGTTTAAAAGAAAACTTTCCGGTAGCTGAAGCCTACAAGTGCCGAGACACTTGTGCTCCGCTTCTACGGAAAAATTACTCATAAAAACTCTAAAAACTCAATTTTTACAGAAAATCACAGAAGGTATATTTTTCATAAAAATAAAAATGAACTCGTACAAGTCTTTGCACGTGGCTCTGATACCTCTGTTGGGTACTTCGGGCCGCGAAAACCGCTTTTTCGCGTCGCGGAAACCCCGAGTCACCCAAAGCCATGGATCTCGTGCAAAGATTCGCAAACAAAATTTTCGAAAAACCTTTTCTTGTACGAGTTTGTAAAAACTTTAGATCTACACTAAAGTTAAGATCATTACCCTTGTAGCGAAGCCCTTCGCGTTCCCGCTTGTCCAAGATGTCGTCGGATCTCTAGTTGTCAAAGTAGACAACCTCTATATGTATCCACACGGACACAAGTAGAAGGAGATGACCAAAACACAAGGTGTGCTAGCACCAATGGAGTGTTCATCCAAGAAATGGGAGAAGGAGAAGAGAGAGCACCCAAGGGAGAAGAAGAGTGAATGAATCAATGAGAGGAAAATAAAAAAAACCCCTTAGCCATCAAGTGGCCGGCCACTCTAGGAGGTGTAAAACCCCCACATTAATTCCAATTAATGTGGAGACCATTAAGAGTTGTAACCCCCATGAGGTGGCACTCTAGGATGATGTGGATCAACACTATTGGTCCACATCTTGCCACCTCACTAAATGACATGGCAACAAGTGTAACCTCCTCATTTAATGTGGGCCGGCCACATTAAATGCTATGGAGGCTTGTAACCTCCATGAGGTGGCACACATTGATGATGTGGAGCAATCCTATTGGTCCACATCTTGCCAACTCACTAGTGATGTGGCAAAAAGTCAAGTCAAACATGACTTTTTCTCTTCCTCTTAAATCAAGTCAAACTTGATCAAATCTCTCTCATGGTTGATCTAATCCAACCATATGATTCAAGCCAACTTAATATAATGAATCTAATTCATTAAATTAAGTTGATTTAATGAGTCATAATCTAAATTAGACTCATTGAATACATGAATCAACTTGAGTCCAACTCAATTAGCCCAATTTGGATTACTCTTAATCCAATATGATTCATCAAATGAATCTAATCCTCTTGGTTCATCATATGAACCAAATCTCCATCTAATTGTCCTTAGTGTGTGACCCTATAGGTTTTTGTAAGGTTGGCAATGCCCTAAACCCATTTAGGAGCATAAGTAATGAGCCGTATCTAGCAACACATCATTACTACCCAAGTTACAAGAATGTCGAGATCCGACATCACCTTGTGACTACCAATTGTGACTCCTCACAAAATATGTCAAATGTCCTTCTATCCTTGACATCTAGATTGATCAATATGAGGCATAGACCGTGTCATCCTCTAATCAATCTAAATCTTGAACTCCAAGTAGACTCACTCGATCAAATGAGCTCAACATCTCATGTTGACTCATTTGGGCATGGCCATGCACTTAGTGGTCTCACTCTATCAAGAATACCAATGTCGCTCCCGTCATATGGGAGGGATAGATCCCATCTACATCACTCACATCCCTCTACATAATTCGTTATATACCCAGTAATCGCCTTTATAGTCCACCCAGTTACGGGTGACGTTTGACGAAACCAAAGTACATAACTCCTTATGTAGGGATCCATGGTGACTTCAGGTCTAAGGACTAATAGTCATACTAATAGCCACATGAGAAAGTATATGACACTCATATAACGATCCATGATACTTTCTCATGGCGGGTCATTCAGTATACATTCTCCAATGTATACCCATGTGTCAGCATGATATCTCTATATCCATGATGATCCTGTCCGAATCAGGAGTCAACGGACACTGGGCACGTGGCGCTCCCTGCTGGATCCTCGAGTGCTCCGGCGAACCTGCAGCAAAACTGGGCCGGGAGGGGTGTCCCGGCGGCGGCCCTCCGACGCTCAAGTCAGGCAAGCAAATAATGCAAAAGGTGGCTCCAGAAATGATCTTTTTTTGCGTACCTCCGGCGAAGTAAGAGGCTCTATATATATAGAGCGAGGAGAGAACTAATGCACATTCATCGAGGTACAGACGTGTCAGCAACCCACACCTCGGTATGCACTTGTCAGAGAGCTTACCTGACACCATACTGCTACAGTCCGAGCATGTCTTCGATGGGACAACAGGACACCCCGTTGCCAGACTAGGAGTATGGCGTAGCCATACGACTTGACGGCTGTCAGAGGGTGTTCCCTTCCTTTACCCACCGCCCGGCCGGGACGTCCGTCCGGCCGACCGGGCGAAGAACGTCGTCCGGACGGCCTTAATTCCCTGCGTCGGCCGGGCGGCCCGTCCCTCCGCTCGGTCATTATGTACTGTTTCATTGAGCGTCGGAACCCTGGTCCCTACCAGGGTGCCTTTTACTACCAGATGTCCCTTTCTTCTAAATCCGGTCGGCTCGTCCTTCTCCGGCGGGCCACTGGGCCCTTTGACCTCCCCGTGGTGTTGACCCCTCGTTATGGGGTTCCGGATTCTTACCACCGGATCACTTGCCTCCCCCTCGAGTCTAGTCGAAGGAGGCGAAGTCCGACTGACTGGACTGCCGATCTAACTGAGCAATGATCCTTGCATTAGTCCGCTCGGCCAGGCATAAGGATGCTCATCCGTTCGGCAGTATCTTGTCCGTGCCTTGTGCTTCTCTTTGAATCCATGTCCAATGCTCCTTCCCACTGTTTATCACGTGCACTGCGCACGGTAAGGGGAGCTCATTAAATGCGGCCAGTATCTTACTGACGCGTGGCGATCGTGCGCTTGTCAGCGCATGGCGGTGGCGTCACTTCCGATGGGACAGCCGCCGTTTGAAATGAACGGCTGGATGATGACCTCGTTATCAACGACCTGGATCGGACGGTGGAGGTTGCTTCCGGGCGGCAATATAAAGCTTGCGGCTCCGCTTCCGCCGCCGCCTCGCTGCTTCATTCTCCTCCGGCACTTCTCTGCTCGTTTTCTCTTCCGGCGACCTCGCCCCTCATCTCTTTGGCAACCCTCAACCCTTCGTCGATCATCTTCTTTGTTTGTAAGGCCTTTTTTCTTGTTCCCAGTGTTTTCTTCTTTTTGTTACTCGTTTCCTGCAATCGGCTTTTCTCCATCCTTTGCTCGCCCCTTCTCTCGGAATCCTATATTCTCGTCCCTTGACCATGACTAGCACTTCACAGTCGACCGGCGGCGTTCCTGGTCTATGGTACACGACCATAGAGAGCCGTTTTGATGAGGAAGGCGCATTGCGTCTCGTCCGGACCTATGACCTGCCGACCGACCACCAAATAGTGTTAGCCACACCGGCCGATCGGCCTCATGAACCGCTGTCCGGCACAGTGCTTTTCTTCCGAGACCAATTTCTGGCCGGACTGCGTTTTCCACCCCACAAATTTTTCTTAGAAGTCTGCAACTATTTCCGCATTCCGCTCGGCCAGGTAGTTCCCAACTCTATTAGGCTGCTGGGCGGAGTGATAGTTTTGTTCAAGCTGAACAACATCCCCTTGGACCCAAAAATATTCCACTACTTCTACTATCCCAAGCAAGCTGAGTGGGGTACCTTTGTTTTCCAGTCTAGGATAGGCTTCGTGTTTTTTGATCATATGCCGAGCTCCAACAAACATTGGAAGGAGCATTTTTTCTATATACGTTTTCCCGAGTGGCCGACTTTCCGCACCAAGTGGCAGACGGCTATGCCCTCGCAACCGGAGCTCGGCAAGTTTAGAGGCAATGCCGACTATCTCCATGCAGCCGAACGGCTAGTCGGTCAGCGCTATCATATTGACGAGATGCTCCTTCCGGGAGTAATGCATTTATTCGGCTTGTCCTCTATCCCAGCCGATCTGCCCTGCAGCATGAGTAAGTTTCCTTATCTTCCCATTTGTTTTGTTCTAACTGATTTATTTTTTGCTTCTGCAGCTGAAGTCATGTGGCGTGCCAGAGCTACCGAAAAGCTCAAATTGAAGGCCACTCAGATTGAGGAGGTGACGAACAAGGAGGCCGCTGAGCGGGGCCTTGCTCCATCTGATCCGGCCGGCGGAGAAGGTGAGGGGGCACCAATTGTCCCCGAAGCCTCAGATGTCCCTGCCTTTCACAATGAGGCCGCGGGCGACCTGGAACCTCCTACCGAGGCTGAGGTAGAGGGTCGCTCGCCGATGATGTCACACGCACTCGGGAAGCGCGACCAGAATCGCCTCGCTTCTAAACTTGATGAGCCGGCTCAAGCGGGCGGGCGCACCGGTCTTGTCCGGACGGTTTCCTCGAGTACCCCAACCCCTCGGGGTTCTCCGAGCCGGCTCTGAGGTGCCGCCGTCCAGCCTTCAAGCTGCGTCGTATCGGGCGTATGGGTGAGCTTCCCTCCTCTTCGGTGGGCGTCCGATAAGGCCGCTTCTCGAGCGAGCCGAGCGGAATTTGATAAAGACGTTCTGCGCCTCCCCTCGAGGCGCATATTCGATCTGCCAATGGTCCCCGAGCAGCAGATTACTCTGACGGGCCCTCTTTCCCAAGCTTGGATAGATGCTCGGCGTCGCATAGCCAAGATGACTCCCGGGCAGCTCGACGATAGCAATCTTCAACAGGCCACCGGGGTATGCTCTCCTTTTCTTTGTTTGCATATTCGAATTATATTTTTAATCTGTGGACATTTGTTGGTAGAACTGGGTGGAGCAGATCGCTATTAGCGATCGATTGGCCAAGCTGGAGGACGAATTGAAAAAACAAAAACCCGCGGGGGGGGGGGGGGGCAACGGGCAGTCGACTGCCGCTCTGGAGAAGGTCAAAAAATCGCTTGATGCCGAACGGAAAAGGGCTAACGATTTGGCGAGCAAAGTCGTTCGGCTTGAAGCGATGATCAAGCAACGGGAGAAGGAGCTCAAAACGGCGAACACTCAGAAGCAACAGGCCATCAATGATATGGACCATATGAAGGTGGAGATCAGGGGGTTGGAACAACGCATCAAAGACTTGGACGCCCTGCTGGGCACCGAGAAGGAGGGCCGCTCGGCGGATCTCCAAAGATTCGACGGAGATTTGGCAGAGCTCCAAGCCGCCAGCGATGCCGCCCACGCCGCGCTCAAGGAATACCAAGGGGGGGAGTCGGCCCGCTTTGACGAAGTGAGGAAAGCGTTCCTTTGCTCGGAGGGCTTCGGAGAGAAGTTTACCGACAAGATATCCCTCACGTTCGAGGAGGCGATTAAGGCGGCGGTGGGATATCTAAAGACCAAAGGTCACCTGCCTGCCGAGCTGACCATCCCCCCCGAGGATCTAGCGAGCGTGATGGACACCATCCCCGACGCTCTTTTTGATTTTGATGTGTGAGGAGCGTTTTTATAAACTTTTTTGTATTCCCGCCGTTCGGCCCAGGCTATCTCTGTAATGACTTTTGCGTAATAGATGATCTTCTATTCCTTTCACCTTTTATTGTGGCAAGAACTTACTAAGTATTCTTTATAACCATCCCGCTCGGCACCTCGCTATGCCAGACAAGCGAATTATTTTTAACGTCTCATTACGCGCCTGATTAGCCGCTCAGCGCGCAAACTTGTTTGCCTCTTTAATTCCGATTAACCATCCTTTGCTTCGCGCCTTACTTCAAAGGGGTTTTCGCTGGATGAGAGTCGCTCGGCCGCCGGCTCGTCTCTTGCTATTTATCGTCGGTGCTGGACGGCGCAGTTATTTATAGCCGGTCGGTGTGGCTCTCAATTTTTAACGACGGGGCTCGTCGACTTTCCGCTCGGACGTTTATAGACGCCGGCTCGTCTCTCGATATTTAACGTCGGTGCTCGACGGCGCGGTTATTTATAGCCGGTCGGCGCGGCTCTCGATTTTTAACGACGGGGCTCGTCGGCTTTCCGCTCGGACGTTTATAGACGCCGGCTCGTCTTCCGGTGCTCGACGGCGCGGTTATTTATAGCCGGTCGGCGCGGCTCTCGATCTTTAACGACGGAGCTCGTCGGTCTTCTGCTTGGACGTTTATAGACGCCGGCTCGTCTCTCGATATTTAACGTCGGTGCTCGACGGCGCGGTTATTTATAGCCGGTCGGCGCGACTCTCGATTTTTAACGACGGGGCTCGTCGGCTTTCCGCTCGGACGTTTATAGACGCCGGCTCGTCTCTCGATATTTAACGTCGGTGCTCGACGGCGCGGTTATTTATAGCCGGTCGGCGCGGCTCTCGATTTTTAACGACGGGGCTCGTCGGCTTTCCGCTCGGACGTTTATAGACGCCGGCTCGTCTCTCGATATTTAACGTCGGTGCTCGACGGCGCGGTTATTTATAGCCGGTCGGCGCGGCTCTTCGGTTTAACGTCTGGGCTAGACGGCTTCCGCTCGGACGTTTATAGACGCCGGCTCGTCTCTCGATCTTTAACGTCGGTGCTCGACGGCGCGGTTATTTATAGCCGGTCGGCGCGGCTCTCGATTTTTAACGACGGGGCTCGTCGGTCTTTCGCTCGGACGTTTATAGACGCGGCTCGTCTCGATATTTAACGTCGGTGCTCGGCGGTATTTATAGCCGGTGCGGCTCTCGATTTTTAACGACGGGGCTCGTCGGCTTTCGCTCGGGACGTTTATAGACGCGGCTCGTCTCTCGATATTTAACGTCGGTGCTCGAGCGGTTATTTATAGCCGGTCGGTGCGGCTCTCGATTTTTAACGACGGGGCTCGTCGGCTTTCCGCTCGGACGTTTATAGACGCCGGCTCGTCTCTCGATATTTAACGTCGGTGCTCGACGGCGCGGTTATTTATAGCCGGTCGGCGCGGCTCTCGATTTTTAACGACGGGGCTCGTCGGCTTTCCGCTCGGACGTTTATAGACGCCGGCTCGTCTCTCGATATTTAACGTCGGTGCTCGACGGTGCGGTTATTTATAGCCGGTCGGCGCGGCTCTTCGGTTTAACGTCTGGGCTAGACGGGCTTTTTAAGCCTAATTTGGACAACGTTTACCTGGCCGAACGGCACAGGGTCTTCGGAATTGAGCTTTTGGCTCGTACAATATACCTCCGGCTGAGCAGCTCGGGGCCTTCGTCTTCGAGCTCCCAGCTCGGATATAAACCTCCAGGCCGATCGGCTCGTGGGCCTCCGGAATCTGTGTTGATGCTTGGGTATCGTACGCCCGGCCGGATGGCATGGGGTCTTCAGCATTGAGCATTTTGACTCGGATAATTTACCTCCGTCCGAACGGTACGGGGCCTTCGATCCTCGTTGACAATGCATTATATTTGTTTTCTTGATTTTTTATTTCTGCATTTCAAGTATTCAGTCAAAAAAAAGTACACAGGATGATTTACATAGGCACACCTTTCACTCTGCTCGGTAAGGCTGGAGGTGGTTCGCGCTCCACGGCCTATCTAGCTGCCGACCTTCCTCATCCTCCAAATAATACGGACCCGAGCGGAGCTTCTCGATGATTTTGAAGGGACCTGCCCACGGAGCTTCAAGCTTGCCGACATCGCCGACCGGCTTGACTTTCTTCCAGACAAGATCGCCAACCTAGAATGATCTGGGAATGACGCGCCGGTTGTAGTTTTGCTTCATCCGCTGACGGTATGCCATCAGCCGAACGGACGCCTTTGCCCTCTCCTCTTCTACCAAATCCAGCTCCATGTTCCTCCTTTCGGCGTTGTCATCATCGTAGCTCTGGATCCGGGCGGACTCGACGCCAACTTCAACCGGAATGACGGCCTCGCCGCCGTATACCAAATGGAACGGTGTGACTCCTGTCCCTTCTTTTGGCGTCGTTCGGATGGCCCACAAGACGCTCGACACTTCATCCGGCCAACTCCCTCCCAAATGGTCGAGCCGAGCGCGCAGAATACGAAGAATTTCCCGGTTGACGACTTCAGCTTGACCGTTGCTCTGAGGATAGGCCACGGACGTGAAATGTTGCTCAATGCCGTAGCTTTTGCACCAATCCTCTAACATCTTCCCTGTGAACTGCCGCCCGTTGTCGGACACTAGTCGGCGAGGGATGCCGAACCGGATGAATTTTTTAACCATTTGTTCAGTGATCTTTGCCAGCGGCTCGGCCTCCACCCACTTGGAGAAATAGTCTACCACCACTAGTAAGAATTTCCTCTGCCCGGTCGCCATAGGAAATGGACCGACAATATCCATTCCCCATTGGTTGAACGGGCATGAATCTCCTCTGCCGGTCGGTGGGAGAAGTTGTGATACTTCGGCATGAAAGGCGGTAGATACTGTCCAAGCGGCATCTGTTTGTAAAGTTGGCCAAAAGTATCCGGCCAAGAGGATCTTCTCCGCCCGTATGGCCCCCGCATGATCCTTGATGTACTTCACGGAGGATGCTGAGTCCTCCGAGCTTATACATTTCAGAGCGAGAAAGCTTTCTTGTAAAGCGATCTCCGATGAGTGTAAACCGACCGGCTCTTAGCCGGGCCGCATATTCATCGGATGGTGTGGTGCCAGAAGAAATTTTATAATAGGTGTCCTCCAGTCGCTTGGAAACGTGAGGCCTTGCATCCGTCGACATGTGCCACCAGCAGTATTTTTCAATTGGTTGCTGAATGGCGACAGGCGTTCTTGAGCTTGCGAGTTTGGCTAACTCATCGGCCGCCTGGTTCTCCGTTCGGGGAATCTTCTGAATAAGCACCTCTCGGAAAGTAGCTTTGAGTTTTTCAAAGGCCTCAGCGTAGAGTTTAAGCCGAACGCTGTTGATTTCAAAGGTGCTGGAAAGTTGCTGAGCGGCCAACTGTGAATCCGAATAAAGTGTCACCCGAGCCGTGCTGCCTGCAATCCGGCTATAAGGGCCTCATACTCTGCCTCATTGTTGGTAGCTTTGTAATCTAGCCGGACGGATAGGTGCATCTTTTCTTCTTGAGGTGAGAGTAGTAATATTCCGATCCCACTTCCGAGCCGAGTGGAAGACCCATCCACCTATATTCTCCATATGGCTTTCGGCTCTGGCCTTTGCACTTCGGTCACAAAATCAGCCAAGGATTGGGCTTTGATCGCCGAGCGGGGCTGGTATTGGATATCGAATTCGCTCAATTCTATAGTCCATTTGATGAGCCGTCCGGACACTTCTGGATTCAACAACACTCTTCCTAGCGGGCTGTTCGTCCGGACAATGATGGTGTGAGCCAAGAAATATGGTCGAAGGCGCCGAGCGGCTAGAACCAAAGCAAAGGCCAACTTCTCGAGCCCGGTGTAACGAGATTCAGCATCTTTTAAAATGTGGCTTAGAAAATACATCGGCTGCTCTTCGCCGCTTGCCTTCACAAGTGCTGAGCCTATAGCATGCTCAGTTGAAGACAGATAAACATAAAGTGACTCACCCCCGATCGGCTTGGCTAGTACAGGAAGGGAATTAAGATACGTCTTCAATTCTTTGAATGCCCGATCTCACTCCTCGTCCCAGTGAAATTTAGTGGCCTTGCGCAAAATTTTGAAGAAAGGGAGGCTCCGGTCGGCAGTTTTGGAGATGAATCTGGACAATGCGGTTATCCGACCGGTCAACCGCTGTACTTCCCTTGTATTTCTTGGAGGCGGCATGTCTTGTAGAGCTTTCACCTTGCTGGGATTTACTTCGATTCCCCGCTCGGTCACTATGTACCCCAAGAAACGCCCACCTTTTGCTCCGAACAGGCACTTCTGGGGATTTAGCTTGACTTCATATTTGCGAAGCGTTCGGAAGGTTTCTTCCATGTCCTTGAAGAGATCGGCCGCTCGGACGGATTTGATAAGAATGTCGTCCACATAGACTTCCAGATTACGCCCGATCTGCTCCCTGAACACTTTGTTCATCAAGCGTTGATAGGTGGCTCCGGCATTCTTCAATCCGAACGGCATCACATTATAGCAATATGTGTCGTCGGCCGTTACGAAGCTTTCCCGGGCGGGCGGCACTTGATGATATCCTTGGTAGGCGTCAAGCATGCAAATTAATTCGCAGCCGGTCCAAGCTGATCTATCCGGGCGGGGATAAAAATCTTTGGGCATGCTTTGTTTAAGTCCGAAAGTCGATGAGACTCTCCACTTGCCGGCTTGAGACCAACACTACGTTGGCCACCACTTGGGCACCTCGCGTATGTGGCATCCGAGTTTCTCTACTTCCGCCGGATGATGGCATTACGCTCGAAATCCCTTTTCTCTGCTTCCGCCGAGCATCCGGTCGGACATGCAACTCATGCTGCGCTAGGTTCGGCGAAATTCCGGGCAACTCATGTGTCGACCAGACGAAGACATCATGATTTCGTTGGAGGCATTGGATCAGTTCCTCCTTCTGCTTCTCCTCCAGATCAGAGGCGATAAAAGTTGTGGCCTCCGATCGGGTCGGATGGATCTGAACCTCCTCCTTTTCATCATAAATTAAAGCAGGAGGTTTCTCAGTTATGGCGTGTACCTCGATTCGGGGCACCTTCCGAGCGGAATTAGCTTCTGCTCTGACCATTTCGATGTAACATCGCCGAGCTGCTAGCTGGTCTCCTCGTACTTCTCCCACTTTGTCCTCCACGGGGAACTTAATCTTCTGATGGAAGGTTGAGACGACCGCTCGGAATTCGCTGAGCGCCGGTCATCCCAAAATGACGTTGTAGGATGAGGGAGAGTCGACCACCACGAAATTTATGGTCCTGGTCCTCCTGAGCGGCTCCTCTCCCAGCGAAGTAGCCAGCCGGATCTGTCCCCTCGTTGCCCGTAAACCCATAGAGCGGGGTTGTCTTGGGTAGCAGCTCGGCTCGATCAATTTGCAGCTGATCGAACGCCTTCTTGAATATGATGTTGACCGAGCTTCCTGTGTCAACGAATATGCGGTGAATAGTGTAATTTGCTATTACTGCTTTAATGAGCAGAGCGTCGTCGTGGGGCACTTCAACTCCTTCTAAGTCCCCGGGTCCGAAAGTGATTTCCGGTCCACTTGCCCTCTCCTGGCTGCAACCGACCGCGTGGATCTGGAGCTGCCGGACGCCCGCCTTTCTGGCTCGGTTGGAGTCTCCTCCGGTCGGCCCACCAGTAATAACGTTGATCTCACCTCGGGAAGTATTGCTTCTATTTTCCTCTTCCCGAGCGGACGGCCGAGATCGTTCTCTCGACGCTCGGCGATTCTCCTGCCTTGGAGATCGGTGCCGATCGGACGTCTGTTGATGTCGCCTCTCGGTGCGGGTCCGATCGGCTTCATGGGTCCTTTGTCTCCTGTCGCTGGGAGGAGACCGTCGTTCGGCATTCCTAGGAACGGGATTAGCCACGAAGGGAAGACTTCGACAATCCCTCGTGTTGTGCGTATCCGTCCGGTGGAAGGAGCAGAACATAGGGGTCCATCTCTTCTTTGGCTTGGGCCGAGCGGCAGCTACTTCTTGAACTTGGGACCTCACACGAGGGGAGCGGACTGCTTCGGCCCTTGGTCCTCTAGGCGGCTGATGAGCGGCCTGCTGTCTCCGGTCAGCCTGAATAGGCGCCCTCTCGGTTGGAGTTTCCTTTTTCCGGGCGGCTTGCGCTTCTTCCACGTTGATGTATTCATTGGCTCGGTGTAGCATGTGATCATAATCTCGGGGCGGCTTTCGGATGAGCGACCGGAAGAAGTCCCCATCCACTAGGCCTTGTGTGAAGGCATTCATCATCGTCTCCGATGTGGCCGTTGGAATATCCATCGCCACTTGGTTGAATCGCTGGATGTATGCTCGAAGCGCTTCTCTAGGCTCTTGCTTGATGGCGAACAAGCTGACACTTGTCTTCTGATAACGTCGACTGCTGGCGAAGTGGTGGAGGAAGGCCGTTCGGAAGTCCTTGAAGCTAGTGATGGATCCGTTCGGCAGCCTCCGAAACCATCGTTGAGCCGATCCCGAGAGAGTGGTAAGAAAGACTCGGCACTTTACTCCATCTGTATATTGATGGAGTGTAGCTGTGTTATCGAACTTACCCAGATGATCATCTGGGTCTGTGGTTCCATTGTACTCGCCGATCGTCGGAGGCATGTAGTGCTTGGGCAGAGGGTCTAGTAGAATAGCCTCCGAAAATTGGCGATTGATCCGCTCGGGAGATGAGTCCGCTCGGGGAGCTTTCCCCTTTCTGTCGTCTCGCCTAGGCATTTCGTCGGAAGAAGATCCTCTATCTCTTCGAGTCGGTACGGCTTCAGGGGTGCGAAATAAGGCCCGATGGAATGCGACGGTGGCTGGAGGTGCTTCCGCCCGGCCACCCGACACAGATGTTGCTTGTTGCTCCGGCCGCTCGGCCGCTGCTTTCTGTTTTTGCTCCACAAGTTTGGCGGCCCTCATCTCGACCAGAGCGTCGAGTTCTTCTGTTGAAAGCGCCACCGTGTGTTGTCGTCCAGTCTCGTCCATCGTTTCCGTTTGACTACAGGTGCGTTCCCACAGACGGCGCCAATTTGATCCTGTCCGAATCAGGAGTCAACGGACATTGGGCACGTGGCGCTCCCCGCTGGATCCTCGAGTGCTCCGGCGAACCTGCAGCAAAACCGGGCCGGGAGGGGTGTCCCGGCGGCGGCCCTCCGACGCTCAAGTCAGGCAAGTAAATAATGCAAAAGGTGGCTCCAGAAATGATCTTTTTTTGCGTACCTCCGGCGAAGTAAGAGGCTCTATATATATAGAGCGAGGAGAGAACTAATGCACATTCATCGAGGTACAGACGTGTCAGCAACCCACACCTCGGTATGCACTTGTCAGAGAGCTTACCTGACACCATACTGCTACAGTCCGAGCATGTCTTCGATGGGACAACAGGACACCCCGTTGCCAGACTAGGATTATGGCGTAGCCATACGACTTGACGGCTGTCAGAGGGTGTTCCCTTCCTTTACCCACCGCCCGGCCGGAACGTCCGTCCTGCCGACCGGGCGAAGAACGTCGTCCGGACGGCCTTAATTTCCTGCGTCGGCCGGGCGGCCAGTCCCTCCGCTTGGTCATTATGTATTGTTTCATTGAGCGTCGGAACCCTGGTCCCTACTAGGGTGCCTTTTACTACCAGCTGTCCCTTTCTTCTAAATCCGATCGGCTCGTCCTTCTCTGGTGGGCCGCTGGGCCCTTTGACCTCCCCGTGGTGTTGACCCCTCGTTATGGGGTTCCGGATTCTTACCACCGGATCACATGACTTGTGAGATCAAGTCATCGAGCTGACCTACATGCTAGTCTTATTGCATTAACATTGTCCCTGAATGTTAATACTCGACTAGGAATGATTTAGAGTAGTGTTCCCTATATCATCTCACTATCAATTCAACTAATCGATTGATATAGGTATGAACCTTCTATTCTAGGACGTTACTATACTTATTTTATCTGGCACTAATACAAATAAGCATAATAACCAAAAACCAAATGCCTTAATATATATACATGAATATGATATACATGAGTCCATACAATCATCAAATGATTGACTCTAGGGCTCTAACTAACATTTTATATGCCACGATAGTGTGGACGTATACAAAATCAAACATTTGTAAGAGGAGTTTTTAATTTTATTATCTTGTCAACCTATTTATTTGACAAATTAATAGTTGATTTTCTTCGGTCATACAAATAATAGCAGTGACTCCGATGGGGAGGATACTATTAGACGTGCCTAAGTGTATACCATTACTTGACACTAAGTCCATTAATAAGATTGTGCCTCTTCCGATGGGGAAGATCACACGCTCTTAATTAACTTCCTATAGTAATCTAAAATGGAAGTTTAAGCTAGTGATCCGCAAACAAGCTCATCCGATATGGAGGAAGGCACTCAGAGCCAACGCGCAAGCTTGTTGCATCACTTATAAACCAGTAATGGAGACCGTGGAATTTATTTAAAAAATAAATCCCTCTCCCACTTAGTTATTTAAAGTGAGGAATTTTGACTATGCTAGCTTACTTAGCATGCATACTAACAAGCACACACAACACAACATAAAAAGTAATAAATAGAAAAACTAATTTTCAACTATTATGGCTTTTATCTATTGCTGTCCTCCGTGTGTCGCCAACCCTAGCTGCTGCCATCTTTGGCCACCGCCATCGGGTCTAGTTATCGCATCCATCTTGCTCGTTGTTCTGCTGCGCCTCTGGTCCTCAAAAGGTTCCACGCCTTGCAAGATTCGATCCGCGACATAAATAGAATTTTACATTTTTTGATCATATATTCCTCGAAGGAATGTACATGTAAACTAGATAGAACATAAAATAAAATTTACATCCATCGATCCTATATTCCATAAAAAGAATGTACATGTAACTAGATCAAAAAATAAAATCCTAATAAAACTAAATATAGCTCCTGCTGTATTTTATATACAATCATGCACACACAATAAAATGCCCTTGACATGTCCACGGGTCCAATCACACACACAATATCTATAAGCCATAATAGTTGGATCATGCATCCACAAAGTTAGAACATCCTACTATTATCCTGCCTAAATTATGTATGTCATGTGCATAATTAAACTAATACCAAATACACAGAGGCAAAACCCTAGCTCTGATACCAATTGTTGGTTGCTACTTGGAAAACCTATCGGTTCCACTGTACAAAAATTTTGTATAAAGGTCTGAACCTTTTCCTAGCTACCATGTGTTCTTTTAAATTAAACTTGGATCGCCTGCGGAACTTAACACGTTTGATCCTAAGTTTAATTTATTTGTTTTTTTAGGTTTAGACTTGGATCTCCTGCGGAACTTAACACGTTCGATCCAAATCACCTAAGTCACAAAGTTGATTAAATATTAATTTCCAAATTTGGCTTCCAGGACTGCATGGCGAGGCACATGACCTTCTTGGATATGGGAGCAACCACCACCGCCTAGACAAAGCCTCTTAAGGAAAGTTAACATTTAATTTCCTTAAATAACTCTAGGTTAACCAAAAAGAACAATCGAAGCACAAGTTCGAAAAGAAAACAAAAGAACACAACATTGAAAACTAATTCGAAACCTAGAATCACATGCCTCTTGTATTTGGTATTTTTACAAAGAAATAAAACTAGTATGATGCGGAAATTAAATACTAGTATACCTTTTCTTTTGCAAGCAAAAACCTCTAGGTCTTCTACCGTATTCCTCTTTTAACCTCGGACGTTGTGTGGCCAACGATCTTCCGAGATGAGAAACCACCAAAGCACCTTCTCCTCCTCCTTGCAAGGTTCGGCCACAACAAGAGCACCTCCAAGGATGAAGAGATTCAACCACCATCAATGCTCCAAGGGATGCTAGAAAAGAGGCTTCTTTTCTCTCCTTCTTCTCCTTCTTAGATCCGGCCACCAAAGCTATCTCCACCAAGAGAAGGTTTCGGCCACACAAAGGAGAGGAGAGGAAAAAGAAGGGGCTGGCCACACCCAAGGAGAAAAGAGAGGAAAAATAGAATAGAGATGTTCACCATGAAGGCACCTCTACCCCCTCTTTTATAATCCTTGGTTTTGGCAAATAAGGAAATTTTAATAAAAATTTTCTTAATTCCTTTGCCATGAAAAATAAAATTTAATTAATTAAAATCAAATTCCTTTTCTCACATATCATGGCCGACCACATTCAAATCTCCAAGCAAATAAAAATTTTAAACACAAATTAAAATTTCCTTATTTACTTCCGGAAATTTATAAAAATTTCTCCAATAAATTTTCCCTTCATGGTGGATTATAAAAAGGAAATTAAAATATTTCTTTTAAACATGTGGATAAAAAGAAAGTTATCTCTAAAAAATTAAAATCTCTTTTAATCTACAAATAAGGAAAGATATCAAATCTTTTCTTAATCTTTTGTAGAAACTTATAAAAGAGAATATTTAATTTTTTAAACTCTCTTTTAAATATGTGGATGATTTACAAATAAGGAAAGTTTTTACCAAAAATTAAAACCATCCTTTTAATCTACAAATAAGGAAAGAGATTAATCTTTTCTCTTAATCTTTTGTAGAAAGCTATAAAAAGAAATTTTTAATTTTTTAAACTCTCTTTTAAAACCATGATATCCACATAAGAAATAATTTTAATAAAAATTCTTTTTAATATTCTAGTGGTCAGCCACCTAAGCTTGGGACCCAAGCTTTGGCCGGCCACCAACTTGGCTCAACCACTTGGTCTTGGCCGGCCCTAGCTTGGGTTCCAAGCTAGCTTGGCCGGCCCCATTGGATGGGTAAGAAGGTGGGTATGTGGTGGGTATAAATCTCTATATACAAGAGGCTACGATAGGGACCGAGAGGAGGAATTGGTTTTGGTCTCCCGATGAAATTAAGCTTCCCGTGTTCTGTTGGGTTTTTCGGGCCGCGAAAATCGCTTTTTCGCGTCGCGGAAACCCCGAAACCCCCTAGCCATTGGATCCGTGCGAAGAAAACTTTCAAAAATACGAGTACGAGTTTCAAACTATGATCTACAGTAGATCTACAAAGGAAAAACATTTTATACCTTTGAAGCGTGCTCTCGCAAATCCCGCTCGTCCAATGGTACGCCGGATCTCGAAGTTGTCAACATAGACAACTCTCTAGTGATATCCACACGAACAAGAAGTGTTCTCTAACACTCAAAGATGGAGAAGAAGAGCACCACAAGTGTGCTAGCACTTTCTAGGGCTCTCGGGTAGGATTTAAAAGGGGAGAAAGGAGAGAAAGAAAAAGGAATCTCACATACTCCTCTAGGTACCCTCCTTTGTGACCTTCACTTCACCCTTTCTCTTGAAACTCAACACATTCCTCTTCACCTTGCTTGAAACTCTCGGCCAAGAAGAGGAGAAGGAGGAGGAAGAGAGCTAAGGAAGAAGATGCATTCAACAACACTTGAATTTCACAAAATGAAAACCTCCTCCACATTAGTGTGGCCTGCCACACACATGTAACTCCCCTCATTAATGTGGTCGGCCACATTAAATGGAATAGTGTGTAACCTCCATGAGGTGGCACACCATAATGAGGTGGAGATGATGTGGCAAGGTTAGTCATGCCATGTAGGATGAGTCAACCTTCATGATGTGGCAATACATCAAGTCAAACTTGATGTTTCAACTTCCATTTGGTCAAGTCAAAATTGACCAATTCTCTTCCTTTGTTGAGTTAAAACCAACATTTGGTTCAAGTCAATTTTAATTTAATGAATCTCAATTCATTAATATAAATTGACTCAATCAACAATTGAATCTAATTGAGTCTAACTCAATAAGTCTAATTTGAATTAATCCGAATCCAATCTTTGGTGCATCATATGAACCTAATCCAATTGGTTCATCATATGAACCTAATCTCCATCCACTTATTCTTTGTGTGTGACCCAATAGGTTCTTGTAACGCTGGCAATGTTTCTAAACTCCTTTAGAAACATAAGCAATGAGCGGCATCTAGCAATACATCATTGCTACCCAAGTTACAAGAATGTTGAGATCCAACATCACCTTGTGACTACTAATTGTGACTCCTCACAAAATATGACAAGTGTCCTTCTATCCTAGACATCTAGATTGATCAATATGAGGCATAGACCATGCCATCCTCTAATCAATCTAAATCTTGAACTCCAAGTAGACACACTAAATCAAATGAGCTCAATATCCTATATTGACTCATTTGGGCATGGCCATGCACTTCGTGGTCTCACTCTATCAAGAATACCGATGTCACTCCCGTCATATAGGAGGGATAGATCCCATCTACATCACTCACATCCCTCCGTATAATTTGTTACATACCCAGTAATTGCCTTTATAGTTCACCCAGTTACGGGTGACGTTTGACGAAACTAAAGTACATAACTCCTTATGTAGGGATCCATGGTGACTTCAGGTCTAAGGACTAGTAGTCATACTAATAGCCACATGAGAAAGTATATGACGCTCATATAACGATCCATGATACTTTCTCACGGCGGGTCATTCAGTATACATTCTCCAATGCATACCCATGTGTCAACTTGATATCTCTATATCCATGACTTGTGAGATCAAGTCATTAAGTTGACCTACATGCTAGTCTTATTACATTAACATTGTCCCTGAATGTTAATACTCGACTAGGAATGATTAAGAGTAGTATTCCCTATATCATCTAACTATCGGTTCAACTAACCGATTGATATAGGTGAGAACCGTCTACTCAAGGACGTTATTATACTTAGTTTATTTGGCACCAATACAAGTAAGTATAATAACCAAAAACCAAATGCCTTTATTTATATAGAATATGATACAACAAGTCCAAAAATACAATCATCAAATGATTGGCTCTAGGGCTCTAGCTAACATGTTCGCCCCGAACACACAACTTAATTTCATCAATAATAATTCATTCCACTAAAGAACTATTATTGAACTACCGCACCAATCTCAAATTACATTTTGGGCTCCTTTTTATTATGAGTGTGTTAGTCTCCTTGTGTTTAAGATGTCGAATGTCCACTAATTAAGTGAGTTACTGACAACTCATTTAATTAATATCTTAGTCCAAGAGTAGTACAACTCAACCTTATCGTCATGTCGGACTAAGTCCACCTGTAGGGTTTAACATGACAATCCTTATGAGCTCCTCTTGGGGGCATTCTCAACCTAGATTACTAGGACACAGTTTCCTTCTATAATCAACAACACACACTATAAGTGATATCATTTCCCAACTTATCGGGCTTATTGATTTATCGAACTAAATCTCACCCATTGATAAATTAAAGAAATAAATATCAAATATGTGCTTGTTATTATATTAGGATTAAGAGCACACACTTCCATAATAACTGAGGTCTTTGTTCCTTTATAAAGTCAGTATAAAAGAAACGACCTCTAATGGTCCTACTCAATACACTCTAAGTGTACTAGTGTAATTATATAGTTAAGATAAACTAATACCTAATTACACTACGACCTTCCGATGGTTTGTTTCTTTCCATCTTGGTCGTGAGCTACTGTTTATAATTTATAAGATACTGATAACATGATCCTCTGTGTGTGACACCACACACCATGTTATCTACAATATAAATTAATTGAACAACTACATTTATCATAAATGTAGACATTTGACCAATGTGATTCTTATTTCTAGATAAATGTTTATACCAAAAGCTAGGCTTTTAGTATACATCCTAACATGTCTTCGAGCCGTTCTTTTCTACGTGGGCAGTCTTCGGCCAAGAGTCCTCATCCTTTCCTTGTGTTGACGCTGCACGATTCGACTGCTGAGAGATGGCCATCGATCTCCACCGCACGTTACCAGTCGCTCTCGAGCTGCTGGTCTTTCATCCCTTTCGATTGTCACGAGCAAGATGCTGTGATCAACCCTGTTGTCGGCCTCTCTGATCTCCTTGGGCATCGCCGCTTTGTTTTAGTTTTCATACCACCTACCACCGGGGAAGAGCCATGGTCGGCTACTGTAGGTTGTTGCCAGAGGGTTAGGATATTGTTGAGGTGCTAATCTAGCGCTGTCCTCACTCGTGTGCTGGCCACTCGTCATTGTTGAAGAAGAAGTTGAACCGAAGATGCTGAAACAGTGAACAACCGCTGGAGGAAAATTGTAGGGTAACGAACTCTGATCTAATTGGAGTTATTTTGTTAACTTGGACAATTGAATGTTGTTGGGGTCAATTTGGTTTACTTGATTTATGATGTCTGATTAATTAAGGTAATAAGAGATAATGAGATGGTAGAGCCTTTGATTAGTTGAATTCATATTTTGATGGAATAATTAATTAATGGAAATTGATTGAGTTAGATAAGTTCACGAGTGTTATCAGAATTATTAAATTGATGTTGTGGGTTAATTAGTGATTAGTAGATTTTGAAGGATTTATGATGGATCCACTTAGGATTTTCTAATTGGATTTGAATTTAAGTTAGCTATTTGATGTATGAAGGGATTTGGTTGTGATCTTATGATTTGTTACAGGACTTTGATTCGAGACGAGCGCCTCGACGTGGGATTGTTAGCACAATCGGCAGATGAAGGTGGGTACTTCTGACTTATCTTCTTGATATGGTCATTTTAGATATGCATAATAGTTTATAACTAGTAGTAATTATTATGTTTGCATCTATTTCGGTATGTCACTATTTGGTTCTTGTAATTTGCCTATATGCTTGTCTGTTATGCATTCATACTTATATTCTCTTGTTTGTTGCCATGTTTACTCCTGTTCATAGAAATAGTGACATACACTGGCCTACTGTGTAGTAGACTAGTTATTTTACATATCTGACTTGTGTACCTAGTTTTATAATACCTAGGTTATTGTATGGATTTAGTTCCTTTTTGGTACATATTATATGGACTTGTATTCTGTTAGGATCTACATGCTTAGTGTCATACACCATCTTGCACAATTGCATGCTGAGCGATTGTCGGCTCTATTATTGTTGAGCACATCGCCAGTTACATGATCTGCGCACACAACCACTCATGAGTTAGTGATATATCAGGCAGGGTGTGTAGTAGTTTGCTCTGTTTGGCTCCGCTGGTCCGCTCATGGGTAGTGGTGACGCAGTGTGGTAGCCGGCAGAGATCCCTCCTCTGGACTGTCTCAAGGAGATGAGAGCATTGTACTCCCTCATTCTGTTTGGGTTAGGATGATAGGTGTACTCCGACAGTATCCTGTCCACTCGGTCACTTAGGAGTAGTGATGGCAGAGTGCATAGTTGTCATAGCCCTACCCACTCGGTCTCACTATCGCGTGTGAGATGGCTGACTAGCGTCAGGGGTGACACATGTCATTTTGCACCATTTTACATGATTGCATTTATTGCTTGTGATTGTTACATATTGGTTGTTGTATATTGGTGGTTGCATATGTTTGGCATGCATACAAGTGACATGTTGTATCTGGTCTGACGACCCTTATGTTCCGAATAGGAGGTTCTGGTGAGTACAATTTTCTTCAGCCTTTCTAGTCTACATTTCCCACTTTTGTTCAGGAAACTATACCGCATGATTATTACTGTTAGTTATAACTTATTATGCCTATCTATTGGTATCCGTTGAGTTGTTGAACTCACACTGTTGTTATATTTTTATTATAGACATCATGTAGATATTTGTGGAGTCGCTTGGAGTATCCTATCTACTGATTCCCACGTCACATTCGAAGACCTGTTTCTGATTTTCATTTGTACTTTATTTGGTCTATGTTTTTGGTTTAATTAGCAAAGTAAATTTACGTTTTGGTTCCGGAGTGTTTTGATATGGTATTTTGTATTGTTTGTTGTGTAAGTCTAGTCGGCTAACAATCATTCGTTTGATTTGTAATGGTTTTTTTGTTGTATTTACACTGCGTTCTTCTTTTTAGTACAGCCGAGTGGACTGTTAGATATATATATATATAATTGTGTGGTTGTATTTTTATTGTTATAGCCGAGTGGGCTGAATATAAGTTGCGTGGTTGTGTATATATTCCAACCGACTGTGGCTGATGTATATCTATGGATGTAGAAATGATTCAGATTATCACTAGTACATCGTAGATGTCGGATTTTTCTCTGGCAGGGACTCCTCGAGGTGTGACAAGTATAACTTTTATTTTACCTCGGACTAACATTTTCTTACAGAAGAAGGACTTTTTGGAAGATGGTGGTTTGGCCGTCCGGAGGCAAAAAAAATCTATCCTGTCGTCACGAGGCGCGCGCTGATTGGCTGGACCTACGTCACGGTCCGGACGCCCGAAAGGGATCCGGGCGCTCGGAGCATCATATATAAGAAGGTCTCGCCCTGGAGCAAAATACACCAACGTCTTCCAACAACTGCTCTACTGCGCTGCGCTCCTACAACGCTGCTTCTCCGACAACGTGATGCTAAAGTGTTCTTTCTTTTTGTTGTCGGTATTTCTGTTTAATTACACTTGTACTTAATTTTGTAATCATCTTTTCGAACTACTAGTGAATTGTCCAACGAAAGCACTCGACGAGTGCGGGCTTTGGAGTAGGAGTCGACGAAAGCCCGAACCAAGTAAATTAGTTTGTGTTAGCGTTTGTCTTCTCTTTTAATTTTTCGCTGCTTACTCTTACTTAACTATAAATTTTTTTTATCGCTATTCACCCCCCCTTCTCTAGCGCTTTCTTGATCCAACAAGTGGTATCAGAGCAGGTACTGCTCTGAATTGGTGCAACCACCAATTGAGTAAGGGGGATTTTTTTTAAAAAAAAATAGATATCGTTTTTGCTTTAAAATATTCTTACGCCTTTCGTTTTTTCCCTCCAAAAATATTTTGAAAAATTCATTTTCATTATTTCACTATCGGTTAGTGTTGACAAAATATCGCATTTACCAAAATTTGAAATAATATTTTTTATTAATATTTTATTTTTTTTAAATTAGTGAAATACTATTTTTTTTTCCTCCCACACTGCTAATCCAAGAAACATTCACTGTCGGTTAGTGTTGGTACCTCTTTTTGGTTTTCTCTCTTTAGTGCTTAATGGCTGAAGTTGAAGGATGAAACATTCACGAACCGACTCTATATGAGATGTACGAAAGGTATGAATTCAATTTGTGGAGGATACAGATGGAAAACTTCATCTTCATGAGCGACTTTGATGGTGGCATGACACTGAGAAGATCAACACAAAACTCGGAAGCAAACCAAAAGGTAATAAAGTTAGTTTCAGATTTATTACCTAACAAAGTTACTTGCAGGATAAGAAAGGTCAAGGATGCCGTTTTGGACCTACCTGACCAACCTTCACGAGGAGCCATTGGAGTTAGACGATCAAGTCAAAATCGAATCCAGACTCGAGTCAAATCCAACGGAAGAGCCTACTGAATTAGGAGTTACGATTAAGGTTAGTAATATTTATCAAAATACTCCTGCTAGTAGTAGTTTAAAAAATATGCATGTTAATTTGGATATTTCTGAAAATATAAGTGAAAATAATGCATTCGACAATACATGCAAAAATTCCCTTAAGATATTATCTGATAAACTAAATCTAATTAATTTAGAAAATTTAAAATATATGAAAATAATTAATAACCATAAAATTTCAAATGATAACCGAATCAATTTGAATAACTATCTAGATTTTGATCAAGTCAATCAAGACTTTAATCAAATTGACATCAACCGTGATTTGGTCAAACAAAACATTGACCAAATCGATTTAGACACATTAATTAATTTAGAAATAATTAATTTAAACATTAAAATAAAGTTGAATTTAAAAAATAACGAAATAGATTTAGATGAAATCAATAAATATTTTAATAAATTATTTAATAATCTAGACAATATCAATCTAGAAATCTTAACTTAATAAGAAAGTCAATAATTTAGGGAGAGGTTCCAAATCAGTTGGCACCTCCAAAAAAAAAATAACCTACTCGACAGGGTAATTAGAATTAAATTAAAAAGGGACAAAAGTTTAACTTGACTTACAGTACTGGTGAAATTTTGGATGATAGTATGTTAGAGGAACTCTGTCTATACATGTCTAGGAAGATATGGTTTTAGGGATGGCAACGGGGCGGGGCGGGGGCGGGTTTGCCATTCCCATCCCCGCCCCGTTTTCATTTTTTCGGGTTCGGGGATTCCCCGAACCCGAACCCACGGGTTTGGAGATTCCCCATCCCCGCCCCATTCTCAAATTTAGTATTTGAACCGAATTAGAGAACAACTTTGGTCACGACAAGTTATGAAACATGGGCTGAGCTTTCAGGTTCCTTGTGCATCAGCGAAATTGAATGAGAAGAGTACAAAATGATCTGAGTTGTTAGACCAAGTTTTTCCACTTAATTATTTGTTCCTTTTAAAGTAATTATACAATATGATTTATGAAAGTATTCCTAAACTGAAGAACATATATCATCATCATTCATCACCAACCATTAATATTAATATCAATATTAATAATATTATTAATAATAATATTTTCAAAATTTTTAATATTAATATTAACACTATTATTAATACTTTTTTTAAAAAAATCATATTATTATTTATTAATATTAATAGTAATATATTCGGGGCGGGTTCGGGGATGGGGATAGTATTCCCATACCCGCCCCAAACCCGCCCCATCCCCGAAAAATCGGGGATCCCCATCCCCATTTCGGGTTTTCCCCGCGGGGCCCCAAACCCGCGGGGAAAATTGCCATCCCTATATGGTTTCGACCTGGTGCATTTGACTTAGTGGAACTAACTGAAGCTACCTTTTACAGATCCTAATTAGTTGTACCAAGGTTTTGTACTAAGTTAAGTGGATAGGACTATTTGAAAACCCTCGAAAGTATGGTTACTCTAATGATGTCTAACTGATTCATTATAGCCCAGAAGTTTATCCAAAAAATGCCTATTTGTTGAGCCCAAAACTAAACCTGAATCTAACACAAAGTCAAACCAAATCCTAAAAATGAATCTAACTCATCTCAAAAAAATTATTGGTTTCCCTGATTGGAAATTTCGATCAAGTGAGATGACTAAGGAAATCAAATCGAATCAAACCGAATCGAAACAAATCGAACCGAATCGAATTAAATTAAATTAAAGTAAAATTAAATCATATTAAATTAAATAAAAATTAAATTAAAGAAAATTAAATTAAATTAAAATAAATTAGAATCAAATTAAATTAAAATTAAATCAAAATTAGAATTAAAATAAATTAAATTTAATATTAAATTTAATTAAATTTAAATTAAAAATTCAAATTCCATTTTTTTTAAAAGATATATTTTAACATAAAAAAATTACATTAAAAATTATTTTAATTGTTTTTTTTAAAATATTTTAACTTAAAATTGTTTTTTTCCATAAAAATTATTTTAAAAAATTTTTTAACATAAAAAATTAATTAAAAAAAAATATTTTAACTTAAAAATTATTTTAAAAATTTATTTTAACTTAAATTTTTTTTAAAAAATTATTTTAACTTAAAATTTTCTTTGAAAATTATTTTAAATTAAAATATACTTAAGAATTTATTTTAAATTAAAATTTTCATTAAAAATTATTTTAAATTAAAATTTTATTAAAAAAATTATTTTAAATTATTTTTTTAAAAAAATTTATTTTAACCTAAAATTTTCTTAAAAAACTATTTTAAATTAAAATTTTCTTAAAAAAATTATCTTAAATTAAAATTTTCTTAATAAATTATTCTAAACTAAAATTTTCTTAAAAATTATTTGAACTTAAAATTTTATTAAAAATTATTTTAACTTAATGTTTTCTTAAAAAATTATTTTAAATTAAAGTTTTCTTAAAAAATTGTTTTAACTTAAAATTTTATTAAAAATTATTTTAACTTAAAATTTTCTTAAAAATTATTTTATAAAACTTAAAATTAAAATTAAATTTTAAAGTTTAAATTAAAATTAAAATTAAAATTAAAAATAAAAATAAATTTAAATTTAAATTAAGTTAAACTTAAATTAAACATAAACTGAAAATTAAAATTAAAATTAAAATTAAAATTCTAATCGATGTTGCTTAACTTAAATGTCAACTTAATTTAACAACTTGAAATTAACTACTTATTTAATTTACTTAATTCCTAATTTTTATTAAAATTAACAAAACCTTCTTATCTCCTAACTTATTTAACAGATTAATCTATTAAAAAGTTATTTTAAAAATCTTTTGAAAGTTATTTAAAAATCCTTTAAAAATTATTTTAAAAATCTTTAAAAAATTATTTTAAAAATATTTAAAAAAATATTTTAAATCTTCAACCTATAAATTTTATTCTCTGTTGTTCAATTTTATTTTCGAAGTTAACTTATTTTTCTACCTTATGTTCTGTTGTCAACCTGAAAATTATCTTTACATGTATTTTTTTTTATGAATGTCAAAGGAGGGAGGGTTAGGTAGTTTAAGTTAGTTAGCAACAAAATACCAAACATAAAACAAGGCTAACTTAAAAATCATGTTTTAAGTGTGCAGGAGAAGTTCAGATAGATCTACGGGCTGACCTGATATCTGACACGAAACCCAGCTAGGTCGACGGACTGACCTGATAGATGGCACGAAGTCCAGCTAGGTCGACGGGCTAACCTGATAGTTGACATGAAATCCAGACAGGTTGACGGACAGACTTGATATCTGGTAGGTAAGTTAAGGTAAATCGCTGGAAGGGAGTGACTTGGTGAGGACGTGTTCTCCGTGCGAGAGAACAGTAGACGTCGATTCAACTTAGAACTATTTCGGGAATCTAAGTTTAGATCATGACTAGATTCCGGTCTCGATGAGATGAAATCTAATTATTACTCTTTTACTATGATTGTGCTAATTTCTATTTTACATGGTAGTATAACTTTTATTTTGCCTCGGATTAACATTTTCTTGCAGAAGAAGGACTTTATGGAAGATGGTGGTCCGAGCGCCTAGAAGGGATCCAGGCCCCCGGAATCAGTCTGGGCGCCCAGAGGGAAAAAATCTATCCTGTCGTCACAAGGAGCGTACTGATTGGTCGGACCTACGTCACTGGCCGGGTGCCCGGAGCATCCTATATAAGGAGGTCTCGTCCTGGAGCAAAATACACCAACGTCTTCCAACAATTGCTCTATTGCACTGCACTCCTACAACGCTGCTTCTTCGACAACGTGCTGTTAAAGTGTTCTTTCTTTCTGTTGTCGGTATTTCTGTTTAATTACACTTGTACTTAATTCTTAATTTTGTAATCATTTTTTCGAACTACTAGTGAATTGTCCAATGAAAGCACTCAACGAGTGCAGACCTTGGAGGAGTCGACGAAGGCTCCGAACCAAGTAAATTGGTTTGTGTTAGCGTTTGTATTCTCTTTTAATTTTCTGCTGCTTACTCTTACTTAACTACGAATTTTTTCGATCGCTATTCACTACCCCCCCTCTAGCGCTTTCACGATCTAACAGAGATCATTTATGTAATAATCGGAGTAAATGTACCCACTTACTGAATCTGCTTAAGGTAATATTAGAATTCATATGAATTCAGAATTGGACATTAGGTATGTCTAAATCAAAATCTGTACGATGTTAAAATTTTAAAAAAATTATACGCTCTTTTTAGTAAAGAGAATAACATCGTCACATGAACGATAATTAGTATGGATTGAGTGTTCTTATTTGTTCTTTGTGACTAATTAGTATTTTTGTTCTAATTTTTGTGATTTAATTATAATATAGTCTATATGACTTGTATAATTTTGTGACCAGTTAACTTTTAAGAATTGACTTGAACGAGTAGAAGATATTGGTATTAAAAAAGGTGAAAAGATGTTTCTTTTCCTTTATCTTCTAACTCTTTCACTTTTCAATCTGCCAGAATGCATGGCCTGGTCGGCACACTTGGATATTACTATTTCACTCCATTAAAGGAATCCAAAAACTGCTAAGGAATTCATATTCTAATACTACTGATCGCAAGTCAGCAGTAGTCTTTATTTGGCCGAGAAGAAACGAAAAGCAACAACATCTATCTCTGATACTACTCCAGATCATATTCAACTCTTTTAGGCTTCAGTTAAGGAGTTGCCAATATCGATTACGAAGCGATATCTGACATCAGCCTTTGCGAGCCGCTCCATCGCCTCGTTCAAGTAGTCGATGGGAATGAGCTCTATGTCCGCAGTTATGTTGTTTTTGGCCGCAAAATCTATCATCTCCTGTGTCCCCTTGATTCCCCCAATGCCACTCCCTGCCAAGCTTTTCCCACCTGATAAAACAAAAAACTAGTGTGCAACACGAGGAGGCAACCAAACTCTATTGCTAGTAATATTGAAGTGTTTAAATCAACTACCAAAAATCAAGGCGAAGGTTGAAAGCTGCAGTGGCTTCTCGGGTGCTCCCACCATGATCATTTTCCCATGAGTTTGCAACAGCATCATCAACGGCATAATGGAGTGATCAGCTGAAACTGTGTTAATGATACCATCCATGGTGCCCATGGCAGCCTGCAGAGCACACAAGAAAACAGGTTGAGAACAAATATATTTTAATATAAAATCAGCAAAAAAAAAAAAAAGCTTCCGAGGAGAAGCATTTGTTTGATTTTAAATTAATGCTAAACTTGCCTGCATTTGTCCAGCATTGCTGCTGACCAAGAAAGCATCAGCTCCCAAACGCTCAATGGCTTCCTTCTCCTTCTTTGGAGAAGTACTTATAACAGTGACCTTCATCCCGAAAGCCTTGCCGAACTTAACAGCAACATGACCGAGACCACCGAGGCCAACGACTCCGAGATGCTTTCCAGGCACATTGAGGCCGTGTTCCTTCATGGGGCTGTAGACTGTGATGCCGGCACACAGCAGTGGGGCACCCTTGTCAAGGGGCATGTTCTCAGGGAAGTGGATGACAAAATGTTGGTTGACGACGATCATGTTGGAGTAGCCTCCATAATTCATGGTTCCATCGACGTCCAGGGAGTTGTAGCTTAAGATGACGCGAGGGCAATAGTTCTCGTAGTCCCGGTTGCAGTTTTGGCAGGAGCGACAGGAGTTGACGATGCATCCCACGCCTACTTTTTCACCTACCTTGAAGTTTTGGACGTTTTGGCCCACTTCAGTTATGACACCCGCGATCTCGTGCCTGAAAGCATTCAACAGGCCGGTAGGAAATGATACGCGACTAGTAAGCATGCATCAATGCTTTTCTGATAACTTGCATATGAATGCCAGTTAATTTGAAGAGCATAAATATGGTCTCTCGAAGCAAGTTGGTATAGCCCAACGAGGACAACTTCAGAATTATAATGATAGATATAACTTAGAAGGTTAAAGAAAAGAAACATACCCAGGAACCACTGGGTAAATGGTATTTGACCATTCGTTCTTGGCATAGTGAAGGTCAGAGTGGCAGATTCCACAATACAAAATTTTTATAGTGACATCATCAGCACCGGTATTCCTGCAGAGATAATATGGCATTAACTAATGGATATTTGATGCAATCACTAATATGCATAGGTTTATGATCTAATTAACTATGGATTATAGTTAACTCTCAAAAGTTTACAACTATCGTCAAGCAATTGTTCCCAGCAATTCATTAAAAGCTAAAATCATTTAGGCTGCGTTTGGTAGCATGTAATCTACCTTGTAATGTAATCTAGATTATATTATAAAGTCGATTATTTTGTTTGGTTTGATTTAAAACTTGTAATGTAATGTAATCTGGATTACAAAAGATAATGAAAATTTGTAATCTGGATTACAAAGTAAATCTATGTAATCCGATTACATTACGAGGTCATTGTTTCACCAAAGTTTAAATGCCGAATATACCCCTAGTCTGTTGTCGACTGCCGTCCGTCATCGGTTGCCGGCCGCCGCCGACCGCCGCCGCCGCCGACCGCCGCCGATTGCCGGCCGCAGCCGGTTGCCTGCCTGTCGCCCGCAATCGGCCACCACTGTCGCTGCCAATCGTCGGCCGCCATCCGCCACCGTTGCCCGCTGGTCGTCGCTCACCGTCGCCCGCTTGTCGTCGCCCATCGTCGCCGATTGGCGAAGACGGTGGCCTGCTGCGGCGACCGACGGTGGCGACGGTAGCTGGTTATCGATGACTGCCGCAAACTCCGACAGAGGTGTGGCGACCGCCGATAGAGGTCACAGGATATTTTTGTCATTTTATAATAATATGAATTACATTCCTTATAAAAAATAATGGATATCAAACAAAAGAATGTAATCACCTTTGTTATCAAAGATTACATACATTAATTACCAAACGTAGTAATGTAATCAAGATTACATTACATTATATTACAAATTTTATTACATTACAAGCTAAATTACATTACACCCAACCAAACGTAGCCTTAGTATGAACACCAACATGAATTCATCTAAGAGTAAATCTTGTTGATCAAAATCTGATAGCTAGAAATTTTATCTCCTATATATATATATATATATATATATATATATATATATATATATTACTAAAATATCTATTCATATACATAAAAAAAAAAAAGTGGAACCGTCATATCAACGACCCCCCTAGAGCCGGTCCCATGAATATGGAGGGAAGTAAATACAGGTACACAGGTGGAAAGTGTATAGCGGAGACGTTAACCCCAGACAGTAACATCCTGGGGATTGACTCCTGAATTTTTCAACCACAAAATTATAAATTCCTTATCTATCTTATATCCTGGGGACAAAATATATATATATATATATATATATATATATATATATATATATATATATATATATATATATATATATATATTTTAGATGGTACCATTTAGCATTCATTGCTAAAAATTTTATCTGTCACTAATATTTAGGCTATTTGACCAATCCCCAACTACCAAAAACCGAGATCCAATCACTTATCCAATAATTCATATCCAATGCTTTATCTTTACTGTCATGAGCTTGTATTTAATGATTACACCTGTCCAGCAGCAACCTTATTTATAACAGAACACTCATATTTATTTCAGTTGTATTTTAAAGGGTATGATATTATTTCTGACAAAAGCTTTATCAGTTTCTTTTTCTGTTTAACCATCAGACGAGAGAAAAAAACTTCAAAAATAATATTTGAGGGGAAAACTCGTTGATAATAAAGAGAAAATTATAAACATCCCAGGTTTATCAAATATTTCTTGCTGTTAGTTAGCCTCGATGCACATCCCATGTAGGAACAACGAGGTATCTATACAAAATAAACCCAGATCAATATTATTCATTCACAAATTTTGTTTACAAAGTAAAGTCACAATCATTCATAAACGTTGTCTACACAATAACGTAAACACAACAGTAAACATACTGATCAATATTTCTATGATATACAGTACCTATTATAAAAAAAAAATTCAACGAAGAATACAAATGGAAAACTCGTGCATATCAATTTGCTTTCCAAGCTCTGTAACATTAAAGATATATACTTGGCAATTTTTGTACGGGGTGGCTCTACTTTGTGACATTAAAGAAATCAGCTTCGTATAAATTTAGAGAACTCCAGTTGTTACTTGTTAGTAGATTACATCACAATCTAAGGGACTAAATGTTGTCATTTAAAAGAATCTCGATTACGAGACCCGGTGAAACGTGATTTTAGATAACGACAAAAATTGGGAAAATAAAAAGTAAAAAAAAACCCCAGCATCAGGAAAGACCGGAGCGTGTGGGGAGAGGTTCCACCGTCATTAAATGTTCACTGAAAGCACATAAAGCAAAGGGATGTTTACAACACAGAAAGCACGTCGAGCATTTGCAAAAGAATTAGCATTTTTACATAAAATAAATAAATAAACGTACGAACAAATTGGAACGAATATCGATATTGAATAAGAAGCTCAGAGGCTCGGATCTGAAGTGAAAGAAGCAAAAAAAAAAAAAAAAAAAAAAAAAAGATTATTGGTAGAAAAAGGAAAATAACATAAGGCAATCTGAGCAGAGAGAGAAAATCTTATGATTCAAGAGCTAATATTGCGATAACACATTCATGGATAGATTCTCAGAACTCAAGAAAACAGTGAATCGAGATCGTTCACCTCCGCGAAAAGGCGAAGGGAGAGAGGACGCCGGATTCGTCCCTGGACGCCCACCCGAAAGCCTTCCGAGGATGAACCTCCTCTGGGGACGCTTGCTTCTTCCCGTTTCCCAGCTCTGCCATTGTCTTCTTCCGATCCGAGTAATTGGAAGAATACTGAAGAGCAGCTATCATCTAACATAAACGTAGTGGGTTTTAAATAGAACTTCGCAACGGTATCGTTAACTAGAGCACAGCATCTTAACCACACTCACCTGCTTTACGATTAGTGTCGACAAAATTTTAAACGGCGGATCCTCCATAATGTCTTTTGCTAAACTTACGCCTCCGGCTCATCCTACTGCGCTACTCGAAAATTCATTTATTGCGACATTAATGGTTAGGACTTTGGTGTACATGCATTTCTGGAAACATCATAATCATTTAAAAGGAAAATCACCTGTCCTTTTTTAAATTTAATAGATATAACACATGTAGTATTATTATTATTATTATTATTATTATTATTATTAAAAATCTATCCTGTTTACTAATTAATTTTATTGAAAGTTAAAATAAAATTACATTAATATTTTTTATACCAAAAATTATTTTAAAATTTATTAATAATTTTCATAAACACATAATCAAAATATAGAGTTAAAAATTTAAATGTATGATTGAAAATTTTTCTCTGATCTATAATTGGAGATTCAATTGCAGTAGATTAATTGAAAATTTTTCTTATTAATTAATTAAGGATCATATTGAATAAGATTAAGTGTAGTATTTATTTTTATCAATTTAATATATGATATAAAGAATTAAATTAATTTTTTTTATAAAGGAATGTATAGTATTATAAAAATATTAAAATTTTACCTTATAGAAAAATAAAAAAAATATATTTAAAAATTAAATTATTTTTTATAAGTTAATTTTTCTTTCTTCAATTATCTTTCTATATTATCCCACTTGATATAAGGGCATGTTTGGTTCAGGGTTATTCTCCATGACCTTGGTTATCCAACCAAGGTTATGTTATTTAACCGTGTTTGGTTCAGGGTCATGAGGGATTCCAAAGTTATATTTGATTCCTGCCACGTCAGCAAAATGAGGTTATATCCCGGAATCAGAAAACCTCCAAATCGTAAGGTTTTGGACGATTCCGGGGTTAAGTAAATTTTTTTCTCAAATATAACCTTTCGTTTCGCTTCGTTCTTTACCTCTCTACGACACTTTTCTTCCCTCTTTCTTTTGCAAACCCTCAAGCAGTCGGCGACAGATTTCCTTGAACCTGCGGCGGCGACGACATAGAGGTTCTCCCTCTTCGTCTTCTTCGAACCAACGGCGACAGACTTCTCCTCTTCGTCTTCTTCGAACCGGCAGCAACCACAGATTTCTCCCGCTTCGCCTTCTTCATCGACGGCGACAAACTTCTCCTGCAAGTCTTCTTCAAATCGACGGCGACAGCAAGTTTCTTCACCTCGGTTGGAGTCCAACTTCAAGAGGATCTTGTTTTCGGGTAAAAAAAGGTATTTGTAAAGAGATAAAAAAATTTCAGTTTCCCTTTTATGTTTGCTGCCGATCCTTTTAGGGTTTCTATGCATCTTTTTTCCTTTCCATACAATAAATCTTAGTGTTGGTAAAGGAAATAACTTGCATTTTACACTGCATAATATATTCTGAAAAACTGGAATTAAGATTCTCACAGATAACAAAATTTCATTTCTCCCTAGGATCTGGTTTCATTGTTCAAATACATCACGAGTCAGATTGTAAGTGAGGAAAAGTATAGCGATTATGTTTCTAGATTTGGAATTCATTACGAAAAATAAGATATTTTTCCATTTGCTTGTTTATTAACTGTTTGCTTACACTGGATGCATGATCATAGTGTTTCATTCAAATGTCTAGCAGAGCACTACATTCATCTTTGCATAGCTGCACAAACCATCTCCTAGGAGAGCACTACATTATCCCAATATTCTTCAACCTTTATATTCCCTTTGTTACTATTTTTTTTTTGTTTTTTCATCTTTCATACATCTAGGAATATCCTTCCTCATTCAAATCTCTATTAATTTACTTGCTCATCCCATTAAGTTTTGTGATCTATGCCTAATAGATCTTTGTCAATACAGTATGTTTGTGTTTGTTTTGGATTGAATCTTATATTTTTATACACTGTGTCTATCAATGCTTTAATTCTTTGTTCAATTTCAAGATGTGATTGAACTTTTCCATTTTCATTTCGTAACATTAGACAATTGTATTTTTCTATCCTAAAATGCTTTAATGCATCTTGGACTTCTACAAAAGGTAATTTTCAGAAAAAAAAATTTTATTAAAATTTCATAATATCTACTCATATTGACTACTATCTCTTTTATCGTTCTAAATATTCTTTTACATTGATAATTTAGTTTTTTTAATAATGTCTGATTTCCACTTATTTTCATTTGGTTTGGTTTATTATAGAATGATTTACACTGGATTTGAGCATGTAACAAAATAGTGTCTGATATTAGCATTTTTGTTTTGACTTGTCTTGATGTCTTAAACTTTTGCTTTTATTGCACAGAAGAATGGTAGTTTCTATCAGTTTTCCACGTTGAGCCTACATCTAAACTCTCTTGTATACTGCATGATCCTTTCAACTTCATATATATTTTCTTTGTACTAGTTGACCAGGCTGTGGAAACATTTGCTGAACAACTTGATGCTGGCCACAAAGATTCTTGTTCTTGGAGAGGAAATTGCTGCGCTGACAGTTTGGTGCAATTTCCTCCCATGCTTCCATCTGCAATAATTGGTGGTTATAAAGATCGTTGTGATGGCCTTTTGCAGTTTCCCTTCCTTCCAGTGGTAGCTTCATCTGCTATTGAGACTATAAGGCTCACCAAGAGCTCAAAGATTGATCACATGTTAGCTCAACCTAGTGGTTTTTTTTTCTGGGGAGTTAGGTTGTAAAGATGATAACAATACAAGCAGAAAGTATTTTGTATTTAAAATTAATTCTTCCATTTGTTCCCCTTACGTTAACGTACATAATAATCTCTGTTGTGTAATTTATATCCATACATAGGTTTCGTTATGTTTGTGCTTTTCTTATATGCTAATCTCATTAGAATTCTCTCCAAATGCCATTATACGTACCTGCTATTTAATTTGTGTGGCATTCTGTACATTGATCAATTTCTCTCTACTTGGACTAAAGTAGAGCCAAGCACTTAAGCTCATCAATTTTCTTGTCTACTGTCTCTACTATGCCTTTTCAAATGAAAATAATGATTTTGCTTCTGATTTATTAGTGATGAACCACTAAGTGTAGCAGTTTGTGCTTGTTTCGTTTTTCAGAAATCAATAGTGAGGATTTTTTTAGCACAACTTCAGGTTTGCTGATCTCTATATTAAGAAGCAATTTAAAGAGTTTTGGATATGAAAAAAGCAAGATGACACTTGATTCTTAACTACTATCATTCATAATATTCATATAAGAAAAGGCTTAAATATAAATAAACATAATTTTTCTAGTAGTTTTTATTAAAAAGGACATTTTATTTTAAAATCAAATAAATTAAAATAATTTGATTTTATATTTTATATTATAATAATTTAACTAAATAGTACATTAATTTAGTTAGAAAAATATTTAAGATTGAACCAGGGGTAATACAGTAAATGTGCAAGTAGGTTATATATTAAAACCTCCAAACAAACAAGTTTTTATTACATTACTTATGACTGAACCAAACAACATTAGGTTATGTTTTATTCCCTATAACCTTGGTTATGTGATTACTTGGTAATCACATAACCAAGGTTATAGGGAATAAAACATAACCAAGGTTATACTTGATAACTTGAACCAAACGCACTCTAAGAGTCATGCATTATCCCACCTGTATAAGGCCCATACCTTACCTCGCATGGTATAAGATTGGTATAAGATTCCCGTAATATGTGTACATGATGCAATGTTCTGAAAAAGATGATCATGTAAATTTTTATCTACTATAATTAAAAGTATTATCTATTCTTTATATAATTTCTAATTATGTGTTTGTGAAAATTATTAATAAAATTTAAAATAATTTTTTATATAAAAAAATTTTAATGTAATTTTATTTTGACTTTCAATAAAATTAATTAATAAAGAGGATAGATATTGGTTTCACCTCACCTCGTGGTTATGGTGTTGATAGTTCTAAACAACATGAAAAGTATAAAAATATAAAAACTGTAAACACTTATAGCGATCTACTATAGATCCACAATCAATGACAAAATATAATCTTCGGACTTGCTGTTGGAAGAACGATCACGAATAAATCGGAGAGTTTTTTTATGATTCACAAACCAAATCCCTCTCTAATAAATGTTCTCCTTCTCTGCAAGACACATAGTCTTGGTAGAATTCTGATAATACTTTTGTTATGTTTCTATCTCATCTGCGTACATAACGCAACAACCTTTTCCCGATGCATGCACTTCTCTCTCGTGATCCACCAATTGCCTTGGACACTCTTTTATATAAAGGAAGATAGGGATGACAATGAGGTAGGGTGGGGGTGGGGACGGGTTTATCATCCCCATCCCTGCCCTCGAATTTCATCCCCATCCTCGCCCTCATTCCCACTTTTTCGAGTTCAGAAAATTCCCGAACTTGAACCATCGGAGATCAAATCCCCATCCCTGCGCTCCATCCCCATTTTTATCCCCAAATTAATTTTATATTATTATTATTATTATTATTATTATTATTTAAATTATTTTAATATTAATATTATTATCAATATTAATAATAATATTTTTTTAAAATAATAATAATAATATTATATTATTATTATTATTATTATTATTTTCGGGACGGGTTTAGGGATGGGGACGATATCCCCATACCGCCCCGAACCCGTCTCATTCGTGAAAAAATCTCCGAACTCGCCCCTATACCCGAATAAATCGAAGATCCCCGCCCCCTTTTCATCGAGACTTTAATCCAAAATGTAACAACATATACATTGAATAGATCTTGATATTTTACAATATGTTACACTTTATGAAGTCACAAAGACTTCCCATATCCTTGATATGACTTTTTAGTTAATGACTTAGTAAAATGATCTGCAAGTATAGTACGTGCAGGGATATACTTAAGAATTTTCATTTTCGTGTCCATAATATCCCTTACAAAATTATATTTAATTTTTTATATGTTTGTCTTTGTTGTGATATTTGGGATTCTCATCTTGACTGTCACAGTACACTGCAATATGACTCCCACTCGTCTCAGCAATTTACAAATGCTTCAGAAACCTTTTTAACCAGACAGATTGTTGCACAACTGATGCACAAACTACACAGATTCCATTGTCGACAAGGCTACATAGCCTAGTCATATAGCTTCTATTGTCGACAAGGTTACACAAGCTAAGCCACACAGCTTCCATTATCGTCAAGACTACATAAACCTACTTCTTGCTATTTCTTGAGATGGCGCCACCATTTAGCAATAAGGTATAGTCAGATGTGGATTTTTTTGTCATCAAGGTCTCCTGCCTAATCTGCATTTGTACAGCCCTTCAGGCTCATCATAGATCCTTGGAAACAGATACAATACCTTATTATCCTTTCTTTTAGGTATTTTAATATCCTCTTCATCGCTTTCCAATGTCTCGATCCTGGGTCTAACTGAAACCGTTAACTAAGCCAACATCATAGCTTATAGCAGGATGAGTACACTATTGATACCCTAGGGTTGTTTTGATATGATCAAACAACTTAGGTTAGGTCCTGTTGTGTTTAATCCTGTGTCTAAGTGTGCAGGAATTTAGGAGCAGAGGATATCGAGCAAAGGACGTAGCTAGTGAGAAAGATGGCACGAGAGAGAGCCGACGGGCTCGGTGTATCTGAGGGATGAGGTGCTACGGAAGAGTACGCGAGCAAACGTGAAGGAGGCGCACGACGTTTCCGAGGGACGAGAAGCCAGGAGCGGAAGCTTGCTTGAGAAGACTGGAAGTTGGGTTCGGGTGAGCCCTATTCCGGATAGTCGAGATCACCCAAGCAAGAAGAACCGGAGTAGAAGACCTGGACCGAGGCGAGCAAAATCGGAGCGGAAGGCTCGGACTGAAAAAGTCAACTTGGTTGACTTTCCTAGTCCGGGCGTCCAGAATTGAAGTTTATCCGAATCGCGTTTGACCACTATCCGTTACAAAGGGGATAAAATTTTATCCCCCTCCAGGCACCTAGAACCCTTTCAAACGCCCCGGGCAAGGCTATATAAGCAGCCTTGCTCCTAAATCTTAAGAACAACGAGAAATAAAAAGAAACAACAATTGTGTGCTTTTAATTTTTTGTTTAGCTTCTTTTCTGTGCATTCATTGCTGTAAGAGGCTTCTCCGCCAGAAGAAGATTCTTAGCGCGATTCAACTTCCTTAGATTAACAACTTCCCTGGTTGTAACCAAGTAAATCTGTGAGCTTCGCCTTTTTAGTTTATCTCTTATTTTATTTATGCAAGTGTTCATTTTATTTAAGTTATAAGTTCGAGGAAGGTATTTTTGTTTGTTTTTGTGCAGGGGCTATTCACCCCCCCTCTAACTGGCCGCCAAGAGTTCTAACATATACGATATAGTTTACATCAAACTATCAATAGTACTGGCATATGATTTTTTTTTCTTCATTTCGGCTATTTCTTTAAGAGTCTTGGGATATAATGTTGCAATTCGACATATTGAAGTGTTGTAGCATCTTATTAATATAAACCTCTTGAGACAAACTCAAAAGCCTCTTCACTACTAAGATGTACCACAAAAGTCTCTTTCACTCCTAAGATGTACTCAGCTTCTTTTCAAAAATAATACCCTCCATTTGGGTATATCTTTTTACAACTAGTTGAGCTTTATATCGATTAATTAATCCATCCGCTTTCCTCTTGATTTTGAGAATCAACTTATTTCCAATAGTCCTTTGGCCTAGAGGAAAATCAACTAAATCCCAAAATTAATTCTTTCTCATTGAGCCCATTTCCTCATCCATTGCAACTTACCTTTTTTTCTCTAACTGAGCATCTTAATGCTTCCTCATTTGTTTGAGGTTCATTGTGTCAACTGAGAGTGTTATTAATGTCTTATTCTCAATATCAAACCATTTTCGAGGTTTAATCTTACGAACACTTCTTTGTAAGTTGGGTTGTTAAGAAGTCAACTTATGACATGACAAATCACTCCCACTAGGTTGACTTGATTCAGCCATTACTTTTGACACCTCTCTTGTTGATAATATCTCATTCTCTAAAAGAAAGAACACTTTTATCAACATCACCTCTGGTTGGGAACTTTGTTTTGAGAAAAGTTGCATCTCTCGAATTTATTTCGGAGATGGTTCCATCTAGTTGCTCACTTAAGAAAAACATAACCTTTGGATGTTCATGATATCTAATAAAGATGCATTTCTGTAAGGTAATAGGTTGCTAAACACGCAGCGGAAAAACCTATTACCCCAGAAGATCCATGCGAAGGGAAACAAGACTTTATACTAAGTTAGATCTAAAACATGATGAAGTATACCTTTGATGCGTGCTCACGGACTCTCGACAGCTCGGATCATAGCACGATCTCGCGTTCGCGCCTCTACGGTATCCACACGAACAAGTGTTCGTTTGTCTCACAAACTCACAAAAGGAGAAAGGTTGTGCTAGCAACCTTGAAGGTGGATTTCGGCCAAGGAGAAGAGGAGCAAGAAGAATGAAGATTAAGTCCAAAATGAAGAGCAAAAAGCTTAAGTATTTTCATCCAATGAAGCACTTAATTAGCATTAATGGCCTTAATGAGCATTTACACTCCATTAAGGACCAAGCTTGTAACTCTTCATTTTGAATGAGTGTAACTCCTCATTTCAATTTCGAAAATTGAATGGGATAAATAATCATTGAATTTCGAAATTCAATGATTATTTCCATTAATCTTCACTTGAATCTAACTTAAGTCTCCTCACTTGAGTCTAACTCAAGTCTAATTCACTTGAGTCTAACTCAAGTCTAATTCAATCGAGTCTTACTAAATTAATCCTCATGCAATTCAAATTCAATGAATCACTATTTCATTAATTCAAATTGACTCCTTGAGTCTAATTTGAATTGGACTTAATCCAACAATTAGATCCACTTGAGTCCAACTCAATAAGTCCAATTCAGATTAGACCTAATCCAATGATTCATCATATGAACCCATCTCCAAATCTACTTGTTCTTTGTGTGTGACCCAATAGGTTCTCATAACGTTAGCAATGTACCCAAATCAACATTTAGATACATAAGCAATGAGTGACATCTAGCAAGGCATCATTGCTACCCAAGTGACGAGAAGGTCAAGATCCGACCTAACCTGTCCATGGCTATTATCTTGTATGACTTGGTCCCTCTATCCTTGATATCTAGGTTGATCAATGAGGCATAGATCGTGTCATCCTCTTATCAACCTTTGTGTTTTTTGATCTCTAAGTAGACACACACAATCAAATAAGCTCAATATCTCATATTGACTCATTTGCGCATGACCATGCTTTCTTGTGTCCTACTAATTAAGGGGCCCACAGATATCGCTTATGTCATATGGAAGTGATAGATCCCATCTACATCACTCACATCCCTCCGTATAATTCATTGCATACCCAGTGATCGACTTTATTGTCCACCTTGTTACAGATGACGTTTGCTGATACTAAAGTACACAACTCCTTATGTAGGGAACCGTAGTGACTTCAGGTCCAAGGACTATTCATACCAATAGTCACATGAGAATGTTTATGACACTTATATAACGATCCATGAAACATTCTCATAGTGGGTCATTCGGTATATATTCTCTAACATATACTCATGTGTCAACCTGATATCTCATATCCATGACTTGTGAGATCAAGTCATCCGTTGACCTACATGCTAGTCTCAACGCATTAATATTGTCCTTGTATATTAATGCTCGACTAGGAATAGTTAAGAGTAGTGTTCTCTATAATATCTCACTGTCAATTCAACCAATTGATATACTATAGATAAGAACCTACTATCCAAGGACATTATTATATTTATTCAATCGGCACTGAACTGAAATAAATATAATAACCAACTTTACTTTTTTATTTATAATGAAATTGATACAATAATGTGTCATTTACAATAATCTCATAATTGGTATTAGGGCTAATACTAACAATCTCCCACTAGCAGTGCCAATCACTGAGATATCGAATACCCATTGACCTAGTGTGACCATCATGCTTTCTCTGTGCCAAAGCCTTGGTTAAAGGATCTGCAATGTTAGCATCTGTCGGTACTCTACATATATTCACATCTCCTCTATCGATAATCTCTCGAATAAGATGGAATCACCGTAGTATGTGTTTGGATCTCTGATGGGAGCGAGGTTCCTTAGCTTGTGCAATAGCCCCATTGTTATCACAATAGAGGTCTATTGGACTCGTTATACTAGGAACAACACTGTAATGAACTTCATGATCCAAACAACCTCCTTTGCTGCAGTAATATACTCGGCCTCTATTGTAGAATCAGCGACTGTATCCTGCTTTGAACTCTTCCAGCTCACAGCACCACCATTTAAGCAAAACACATACCCTGACTGCGATCTGTAATCATCCTTATCTGTTTGGAAGCCAACATTAGTGTAACTCTTTACAACAAGCTCTTCATTGCCTCCAAAGATTAAGAAATAATCTTGAGTCCTTCTCTAGTACTTAAGAATATTCTTGACTACTGTCCAGTGACCTTCACCTAGATCTGACTGGTATCTGCTCGTCATGCTTAACACATACGAGACATCTGGGCGAGTACATAGCATGGCGTACATGATAGGCCCTATAGCAAATGCATAAGGAATCTGATCCATGCAGTTCCTTTCTACTTTAGAAGAGGGGCATTGAGTCTTTGAAAGACTCACACCATGTGACATAGGCAAGCATCCCTTCTTGGAATTCTCCATGGCAAAACGTTTAAACACCTTGTCAATGTATGTACTTTGGCTTAGGCCAAGCAATCTTTTAGATCTATCTCTATAGATCTTAAGGCCTAAAATATAGGCTGCTTCACCTAAGTCTTTCATTGAAAAACAATTCCCAAGTCAAGTCTTCACTGACTGAAGAGTAAGGATATCATTTCCAATGAGTAGTATGCCATCTACATACAATATGAGAAAGATGACTGTGCTCCCACTAACCTTCTTGTAGACACAAAGTTCATCTTCATTCTTAATAAAACCAAACGTTTTGATCGCATTATCGAATCGAATATTTCAGCTTCTAGAAGCTTGCTTTAATCCATAAATGGATCTTTGCAACTTACAAACCTTTCCAGCATGCTTTGGATCTACAAAACCCTCAGGTTGTGTCATGTACACATCCTCGAGTAGATTTCCGTTAAGAAATGCGGTTTTGACATCCATCTACTAGATCTCATAATCATAGTAAGCTGCAATAGCAACTAAAATCTGAATGGACTTAAGCATCACAACTGGTGAAAAAGTTTCATCATAGTCTATGACATGAATTTGCTTGAAACCTTTAGCTACCAATCTACTTTTATAGGTATGCATATGTCCATCCATGTCAGTCTTCACTTTGAAGACCCACTTACACCCAATGGGTTTGATACCTTAAGGTGGATCAACCAAAGTCCATACTTGGTTAGTGTACATGGATTCCATTTCAGATCTCATGGCCTCTAGCCATTTCTCAGAATCTGGGCCCTGTACAGCTTCATGATAAGATGTAGGCTTATCAAGACCAATAATCTCTACATCACCGTGGTCAGACAAGAGAAATGAATATCTCTCAGGTTGACGATGGGTCCTATCAGATCTGCATAGAGCGTGTGCTACTTAAACAGATTGTTGCTCCACAACTTTTTGTGGTGCCTGTTCAATTTCCATCAAGGCATCAGTGCTAGTTTGTGTATCTTGAATTTCTTCAAGATCAACTTCACTCCCACTAGTCTTTCTAGAAATAAATTCCCTTTCTAGAAAGACACCAGTTCTGGCAACAAACACCTTGTCTTCTGTGGGATTATAGAAGTAATATCCCTTTATTTCCTTGGGATATCCTACAAAATAACACTTGTCTAATTTGAGCCCAAGTTTATTTGAGACTTATCGTTGAACGTAAGCCTCACAACCCAAAATCTTCATAAAAGACATCTTGGGACTCTTCCTAGTCCATATCATATATGGTGTCTTTATGACTGCCTTAGATGGAACTCGGTTAAGTGTGAAAGTGGTCGTCTCTAGAGCATGTCCCTAGAAGGAAGTAGGAAGATCTGTATGACTCATTATCGATCGTATCATATCTAATAAGGTGTGATTTCTCCTTTCTGATACACCATTCCATTGTGGTGTTCCAGGTGGAGTGAGCTGAGATATGATCCCACACTCAATAAGATGATCATGAAACTCTTGGCTAAGGTATTCCCCACCCCAATCTGATCGAAGCATTTTAATACTCTTACCAAGTTGATTTTGTACTTCATTCTTGAATTCTTTAAACTTTTCAAAGGATTCTGACTTGTGTCTCATCAGATACACATAGCCGTATCTACTGAAATCATCAGTGAAGGTAATGAAGTAATAATAGTCTCCTCTAGCAGCTATTCTGAAAGGCCCACATACACCTGTATGTATGAGTCCTAACAGATCATTAGCCCTTTCACCATGTCCACTAAATGGAGTCTTTATCATCTTGCCTTGAAGACAAGATTCACATGCCTCATATGATTCAAAATCAAATGAGTCCAAAAGTCCATCCTTATGGAGTTGGGATATGCGACTCTCATTTATGTGACCCAGACAAGTTGATTTTGTACTTCATTCTTGAATTCTTTAAACTTTTCAAAGGATTCTGACTTGTGTCTCATCAGATACAAATAGCCGTATCTACTGAAATCATCAGTGAAGGTAATGAAATAATAATAGTCTCCTCTAGCAGCTATTCTGAAATGCCCACATACACATGTATGTATGAGTCCTAACAGATCATTAGCCCTTTCGCCATGTCCACTAAATGGAGTCTTTGTCATCTTGCCTTGAAGACAAGATTCACATGCCTCATATGATTCAAAATCAAATGAGTCCAAAAGTCCATCCTTATGGAGTTGGGATATGCGACTCTCGTTTATGTGACCCAGGTGACAATGTCAGAGATATGTTTGATTCAAATCATTAGACTTGAACTATTTGGTATTTATGTTATAGATTGGGTTTTCAAAATCTAGAACATAGAGGTCATTCATAAGAGGTGCACTACAATAGAACATATCATTGAAATAAACAGAATAACATTTGTCCTTTATTACAAATGAAAAACTTTTCTTATCTAAACAAGAAACAGAGATAATGTTCTTTGTCAAAGCAGGCACATAACAACACTCTTCTAGTTCTAAAATAAGTCCAGTGGGCAAAGATAAAGAATATGTTCCTACAGCGACAGCAGCAACTATTGCACCATTGCCTACTCGGAGGTCTACTTCGCCCTTTGTCAATGCTCTACTATTTCTCAGCCCCTGCACATTAGTACAAATGTGAGATGCACATCCGGTATCTAATACCCATGAAGAAAAAATAGATAGATTGACTTCTATAACATATATACCTGAGGCAGAAGTCTCACTTCTCTTCCGTTTCAGTTCCTCTAAGTTAACTTTGCAGTTTCTCTTCCAATGTCCAGTCTCACCACAGTGGAAGCAGGTTCCTTCCTGAGCAACCCCACCTTTGGGTTTCAGTGCATGAGCCTTGCCCTTGCCTTTGGCTTGAGTCTTACCCTTACCTTTAGGCTTCCACTTGCCTTTGCCTTTAGACACCATTAGAATGAAACTAGGCTTTGCCTTCTTAAGGTTTAGTTCAGCAGTTCTTAACATGCTCAACATCTCAGGCAGTGGTTTGTCAATTTCATTCATGTTGTAGTTAATGACAAATTGACTATAGCTATCGGGCAAAGACTGCAAGATAAGATCAGTGGCCAATTCTTGGCCTAGTGGAAATCCCAACCGCTGTAGGTTTTCTACATACCCAATCATTTTGAGTACATATGGTCCTACGGGACTTCCTTCTTGCATTCTGCATTGAAACAACACTTTAGAGATCTCAAATCTCTCATGCCTTGCTTGTCCTTGATATAGTTGTCTAAAGTGTTCAACCATATCATAAGCATCCATGTTCTCATGTTGCTTCTGAAGCTCAGAGTTCATGGTGGCGAGCATAAGGCATGACACATCTAATGCATCATCTTGATGCTTCTTGTAAGCATCCCTATCAACTCTAGTAGCAGTAATGAGGGGTGTCTCAGGAATAGGCTTCTCTAGGACGTACAGTTTTCGTTCTTGTTTGAGAACTATTCTCAAGTTTCTGTACCAGTCCAGGAAGTTAGCTCCATTGAGTTTGTCCTTATCAAGGACAGATCACAGAGAGAGAGTGTTCGACATGTTTAACGACATGGTTATCTACAACAACATAATGCAGAACTTAATATCATATATCGATCATTTAATTAGACCTTTAATTAAATGATGCTCCCACTGAATTGCTAAGCTTGGTAGGAGCGAGTCATGGTTGTGGTTTTACCGACACTACTAGCTCCAAATCTAATCGTAATGACATTCATGTGGGACAAGATCCTTATTATACTCATCTTGAGTTAGCTTTGGCTAATCGCCCAAGACTCGTATAATGTAGGTAGGCATCATATACCAATTGCATCAAATGCAACTCTTATATAGCGAGATGAACAAGACTATTTGTTCATTTTTCCCATCTCATGAAATTCATATTATAGCTCATCTTGAGTTAGCTTTGGTTAATCACCCAAGATTTGTACAATTTGAATTCCATCTTATGGGATATGCCTTTAAATTCTCAATCTAAGTGAGACAACTTAAGTTGTACCCAAAGTTTAATATTCGGACATCATAATTGTCCAGCCACACTCTAGCAAGATAAATTGAGTCACTTTACTTTGCCAAAACCTGACTATAATTGACTGAGCCAGAAGTGAGTATTAAACTTTTGGTAGGCATATATTAAAAAGACCTAATCTTTTAAACTAAACATGTATCAAATACATCACATAGCACACATCACACATATATGCATAAATCAAAACGTGACACAGTTATGACCCCCATAAACTATGATCTTCTCAAGCCAATGAGAAGAGCGATGAGTCCACCTAGGTTAAAACAGCTTCTCCAAGCGCTCCCTCTGTCGCCGTGTGTTGTTGTCCTTCCTTCCTTCCTTTTCACCCATCGTCCAGTAGACTAATTTCTTTCTAATTTGTACATTACAACAACTAAAGAAACTTAAGTTACATTCGAGTGTAGTCTAAATTACAACTAGAATGAAAGGGATGAAGGCATGACACGCAGACCGTATTATGAATTGCAACAACACACACAATCACATAGGAGGTTCAAGGGCCATAACCATGCACCATGCCACATATATTCATAATATATTTACGACATAAATTACTATGACTGCATTTGTTGGAGTGTATACTAAAAGCCTAGCTTTTATAAACATTTATTTTTGAAATAAAAGAATCACATTGGTCAATATCTGAATTTATTTGTTAAATGTAATTGTTCAATTAATTTATATAGTAGATAACATGGAGTGTGATGTCACACTCAGAAGATCATGTTGTCGGTTCTCTATAAATTATAAACAGCTGCTCACGACTAAGATGGAAAGGAACAAACCATCAGAATAGTCGTAGTGTAATTAAGTATTAGTTTATCTTGACTAATAAATTACACTGATACACTTTAAGTGTATTGAGTAGGATCATTTAGGTAAGTTCTTTTTGTACTAACCTAGTAAAAGAACTAGATCTTAGTTATTATGGAAGTGTGTGCTCTTAATCCTAATATAATAACAAGCACATATATTTAATATTTATTTCTTTGACTTATCAAAGGGTGAGGTTTAGCTCGATAAATCAATATGCCTGATAAGTTGGGAAATGATATTACTTATAGTGTGTATTGTTGATTATAGAAGGAATCTGTGCCCTAGTTATCTAGGATGAGAATGTCCCCAAGAGGAGCTCATAAGGATTGTCATGTTAAACCCTGCAGGTGGACTTAGTCTGACATAACAATGAAGTTGAGTGGTACTACTCTTGGAGCTATATATTAATTAAGTGAGTTGTCAGTAATTTACTTAATTAGTGGACATTCGTAATCTTAAACACAGGGAGACTAACACACTCATGATAAGAAGGAGCCCATAATGTAATTTGGGATTGGTGCAGTAGTGCGGTAATAACTCTCTAGTGGAATGAGTTATTATCGATGAACTTGAGTTGTGTGTTCGGGGCGAGCATGGGATACTCAAGCTCATCGGAAGGCCAAAACTAATTTTTCCTCTAGGTCCCTGTCGTAGCCTCATTATAGCCTCAAGTCCATCCAAATGTAAGGCTCTTCTTGGTGTCCAAGAAGGGGGCCGGTCCATTGCTTGGTGACCAAGCAATGGCCAGCCACATCTCCTCTTAAAGGGCCGACCCTATTGCTTGGTGACCAAGCTAGTAGGGGTCGGCCACAATATTCAAACAAGAAGGGTTGTTTTTGAATTTTTAAAATCTTCTCTTTGTAGAAAACTATAAGTTTTAAAAGAGAGATTTTAATTTTAAAAACTTTCCTTATTTGAATTTGGCCACATGTTTTAATAGAGAGTTTTAAAAGTTTTAAAACTTTCCTTTTTTAACCATCCTCATGGTTTAAAAAAAAGGGAAGATAAGTTTTAAAATTAAAATTTTCTATCATCATGTTAAAAAAGGAAATTTTGTAAGAGAAGTTTTAAATTTTAAAACATGGTTTTAATTTTTTGAACTTTCCTTTTTTAACTCCTACTTTAGGAAAGAGAGCTTGTAAAATTTTATAAGAGTTTTTCTTATAAAATTTTATAAAAATAAAATTCCTTTTTCCCCTTGATGAGGTGGCCGACCACCTTGCTTGGTGCCCAAGCAAGTGGCCGGCCATATTAAAATTAATAAAATCATCACAAATTCAAAATTGGTGATTGATTCAATCAATAGGAAAGAAAAGGAAAAATTAAAAGGAAAAAGGAAAAACTCTTGGATGATTTTATTTTTTGTAAAAAGTTTTTCCTTATTTGCCTTGGGCAAGTAATATAAAAGAAGGGGTGAGGGGGCTTCATGAGACACAACTCTTATTCTCTTGCTTGGAGATCTCTTGGTGGTCGGCCCTCTCCCTTCTCCCTTTCCCTTTGCTCTCTTCTCCTTGGTGGTGGTGGTGGCCAGATTTTAGAAGAAGAGGAGGAAGCTTTTGGGTGGTGTTCATCTTGGAGGATCGTCGCCCACACGACGTCCAAGGCGAGGCGAGGAATACGGCAGAAGATCTCGAGATCATTACCTTACAAAGAGAAGGTATAATTAGTAATTTTCTTCCGCATCATACTAGTTATTTTCTTTGTAAGAATTTTAAATACAAGAGGCAATTAGATCCAGTTTATCGAATTTATTTTTCGAGTTTGTGTTTTCTTCTTTTTCGAATTTGTGATTCAATTGTTCCTTTTGGTTAACCTAGAGTTATTTAAGGAAATAAATATTATCTTTCCTTAAAAGGCTTTGCCTAGGCGGTGGTGGTTGCTCCCATATCCAAGAAGGCCATGTGCCTCGCCATGCAGTCCTGGAAGCAAATTTTGGAAATTAATATTTATGGAATTAATAACTTAGGTAGATTTGAATCAATAGTGTTAAGTTTCGCTTGTGATTCAAATCTAAACCATTAAGAATAGATAATTTAAATTTGGAATCAATGATGTTAAATTTCATCTACGATTCCTAATTTAACTTCTAAAGAACACAATAGGTTATTTAAGGAAAGGTTCGACACTTGTACAAAAATTTTTGTACAGTAGAATCGGTACGTTTTCCTAGGACTAACCAACAATTGGTATCAGAGCTAAGGTTTGCCTCTGTGTGTTTATAATTCAAATAGGTTATGCACATGTCATACATAATTTAGGCAGGATAATAGTAGGATGTGCTAACTCTTTGGTTGCAGACTCCAACTATTATGGCTTATTGATGTTGTGTGTGATTGGACCCTTGGACATGTCAAGGGCAATATTTTGTGTGCATGATTGTATGCATCAAATACAGCAGGAGCTGTATTATTTTTAGAATTTTATTTTTTGTTCGATCTAGAATACATATACATTCCCTTGTGGAATATAGGATCGATATATGTAAAATTCTATTTTTATCGCGGATCGGATTCTTGTGAGACGTGGTGCTTTTGGAGCACCAGAGGCACAGCGGAATAAGAAGCAAGATGGATGCGACGACTCGACCCGATGGTGGTGGCTAAAGATGGCAGCAGGTAGGGTTGGAGCATACTGAAGATAGTGAAGGAAAATGCCATAATAGTTGGAAAATAATTTCCATATTTATTGCTTTTATTTACTGTGATGTTTATGTGCATGTGATGTATGCTAGCATAGGTTAAAATCTTCATTTTTAAATAACTAAGTGGGAGAGGGATTTTAATAAATCCCATAGTCTCCATTACTGGTTTGTAAGTGATGCAACAAGCTTGCGTGTTGGCTCTGAGTGCCTCTCTCCACAACGGATGGGTTTGTTGCGGATCACTAGATCAAACTTCCTTTTATGGATGGTTATAGGAAATTATTTAGGAGCGTGTGATCTTCTCCAACTGAAGGGGCACAATCCTATTTAATGAACTTAGTATCAAGTAATGGTATACACTTAGACGCATTCAATAGTATCCTCCCCAACGGAGTCACTTTTATTGTTTTGTGTGACCAAAGTGAAACTAACTATTAATTTTATTTGTCATAAAGTTAGGATGACAAGATAATAAAATTAATGGGTCACACCCTCCTCTTACAAATGTTGAATTTGTATACGTTCACAATAACGTGGCATGCAATATTCACGGTGATTTGATGTGTTGGTTAATTTAAAATAGTATTGTTTGAGAAATCAATATTATTCTAAATTTAGAGTCTTGACCAAAGTTTATTTTTTTGATTCTTAGGATGACTTTCAACCCACTAGCCATTATACTGAAAGAGAACAAACTTACTGGTCCCAACTATATTGATTGGAAAAGAAACCTAGACATTGTTCTTACTGCTGAAAGCTATAAGTTTGTACTGACTGAGGCTTGCCTTGATGCACCTGACGGTGACTCTACCCCAGAGGAGATTGAGTATCATAAGAAATGGGTAAAAGCTGATGAGATGGCGTGGTGTTACATTTTGGCATCAATGTCAAATGTATTGCAACATCAGCATCAAGATTTACCAACAGCTTATGATATAATGAACAATCTCAAAGAACTCTTTGGGCACCAGAGTCGGACTGCTAGGCAAGAGGCAATGAGAAAGCTAATGACAGCCACCATGTCTGAGGGGACACCCGTAAGGGATCATATCCTCAAAATGATGGCTTATCTGAATGAAATACAAGTCCTTGGAGGAGAAATCGATGGGGAAACCTAGGTCGATATAATCCTCCAAACGCTACCTAGAAGTTTTGAGTAGTTCTGCTTGAACTATAACATGAACAAAAGAGAGTATACGTTGGCGGAACTTCTGACAGAACTACAGGCAACAGAAGTAATATTTCGTCACAGTTCTCAGATTCACTATGCTGAAAATGGTTCTACTTCTAAGTCGAAAGGCAAGAAGAAGAAGAAACAGGTCTTTTCAGCAAAGAAGGTGAATAAACCTCAGAGTACAGGACAGAAAGCTGGAATGAAGAAGCCGAAGGGCAAGTGCTTCATCTGCAAGCAGTCTGGACATTAGAAAGCAGATTGTCCTCGTAGGAACCAGAACAATAAAGGTATATCTCATACTCTAGTAGTTGAAACATGTTTAGCGGTGTTATCTACCAGCACATGGTGTGTAGATACGGGAGCCACTGATCATGTCTGTAATTCTTTGCAGGGGTTCCAGGAAACCCGACGGCTATTTGATGGAGAGATAATCGTCTACATGGGCAATGCTACTAAGGTGGCGGCTGTTGCAGTGGGAGACGTCTACCTTTCTTTTGATAGGAATAGAAATTTGGTTTTAAGAAATTGTCTTTATGTACACAGTTTTAGAAAGAATTTAATTTTAGTTTCTAAACTGTATTTGGATGGATATTCAGTTTCCTTTAGTAACAATGTCGTTATAAAGAGAAATAAGGTGATTATCTGTTCTGGTGCATTAGTTGGCAATTTATACACTTTAAATCTAATTTCTCCCATAAATCAAAATATGAAAATTAATAACACATCTTCTAACTCTAATAAGAGAAAAGAACCTTCGGAAATGAACCAAACATATCTTTGGCATCTAAGGCTTGGACATATTAACTTAAGTAAGATTCAAAGGCTTGTAGCCGATGGACTCTTGGGTTCATTAGAGTTGGAAAACTTTCCAACATGTGAATCTTTCTTCACTACAAGAAATTTTATATTTAACCACACCTAATAGACAACAGTTTTTCGAGAAACTATTATCTTTTTGCCATTTAACAACGATTTTATTGAAAATCATTGTTGTTCATGATAAATTTTTTTTAAATGACAACGGGTTTTAAAAAACTGTTGTCTAATGTATGCAAAGACAACGATTTTTAAAAAACTGTTGTCTAATGTATGTCAAAGACAATGGTTTTAAAAAACTGTTGTCTTTTAGCATTGCTTACATGATAATATACAATAGTTTTATTAAACTGTTGTCTATTGAATGTTGTTGAATCCCAAAAAAATAATATTTTTTTTAACTTCACGTAAAAAAACTCACGAACAAAGAGTTTTTTTGTTCGCGTGAGGCTAGGTCACCACTGCCGATTCCCCTTTCCCCTCCTTCCCAACCCGACGCTGATCCTCGCCCCTATAGATGCCGCGATACTTCTTCTCCCCGCATACATAACCACCATCCAAGAGTTACTCGACGCCGGCTGAAGCCTCATTGAGTCGTGCCTTGCTCCGATCAACGCCATAGCTGCCGTCGCCGAGCCCTAACTCTTCCCCAACGCCGGAGCCACGAGGAAATCGATCGCGCTAGCACCAAGCGTCCACCGCCGACTAAGGCTCTTCTCCACTGATCACTGGAGTCCATCCGGAGATTTCTCTTCTCCTAGAGTCGCCGACCCCGCATTGGTGGATATCCGGTTAAGAGGGGTTTAAACCCTAGATCTAACCTCCTGCGGCGCCTCTCTACACATCGCAGCTTCGACGACCTTTTCTTTCGCTCCCTTGAGACCTTCTTCCCTGAGTTGTGGCATCGTCGCTACTCCTTTCCTCGGCGTCAGGAGCGTCCATAGTGATTTCAACGGAACAAGGGTTCCCTCCCTAAAGCTACCTACTCTATCCCACATTTGTCGGCCTATGAGGGGAGTCGTTACCATGGTAACATAACAACAACAGAAAAAGTTGTCTTTGCTTCTGTGGTCTTTGTAAACTTTTCCCCCAGATCGTAGAGACCTTCTCTGGTTACTATGAGAGTCAAGTTCAAAAGCGTCTCTTTTTTTTCGATTTCTTTTCTTTTCTACTTTAAAATGATCAATTTAATATTTATCTGGTACACGGACATGAGATTTTAGTAGATACGTTAGTTGATTGTTTGAGACATTAATTTCTTTTTGAGAGTCGGTGGAAATATAATAGTTATTGTAGCTCTTTGTCATTTCATGGGGAAAAAAACGTCTATCGTCATTAGCAGCATTGGTTGATTTTATTTGTTATGAATCATTCATAATGTTTTACTCTTGATTTCACTTTTTAACAGGTCATTCCTTTCTTGAGAGGAACAACATGGGAGCAACCGCCTCCTGATCTAGCTTCTTACTTGTATAAAAATCGAATTGTTTATTTGGGCATGTGTCTTGTTCCCGTAGTGACAGAGTTAATGATGGCAGAGTTCCTATATCTTCAATATGAGGATGCTAAGAAGCCAATATACCTATACATTAATTCTATCGGTACAACAAAAGTGAGTAGATAAGCCATTCCTGAAGGATTATACTAATTTACCATAATGTCATGCTGCATTATTATATTGGGTATTTTTATACCTTGAATATATTAGAAATTTCTCATTGACCTGCAGGTTGTACCTTAATAAAAGCATTACTATAATCAATAGATCATTATTTAACAATTTACAGGTTTTGGCTTAATCTTGTGACGATATATGCCTTTGACCTTTGGGTATATGTTAGTTTTAACTGGTATTTCTTCATTTTCATGACAGGGTATTGCAGGACGTCCCTATTCTTGTCATGGTCAGCATGCTTGCCTATTTCTACTTCCTGGAGCAACTCTTAGTAAGATTATTCAACTTTCAAATACAATTTGTATTATTATTATTTTTTGATTTTTTAATGATTTCCAACACACTTGTTCAATTTAGTCTCATGAGTTTACATTTACTTTCAACTAAAACTTTATTCTAACAGGTTAGTGAATTGGGTCCCCATGCTCTTACCGTATCTTTGCCATTTGCTTGTGTTCTAGGTCTTCTCGCATCCATGATAGCTTCAACGATGGGTAATTCATCTTTCTCTTCCTATGGTTTTGCAATTTTAGGTTCTTCCAATATTTTCTATTAGCTTTCATATATTCAGTATCCATTTTTTTTTATCATACAACAAACCTTAATAGCGTTGTGTGTGATTGCCACATTGTTGTACTGAATCTGTGTTTTTTACAATGCTTTATGTCAAACCATGAATTTGAGTGTTTTATTTACAGTGAGCCAGAGCTACATTTGGGCCTATGCATCGTTCCAATTTGCACTTGTGATCCTCTTTGCTCATGTTTTCTATAGTGTGGTAAGGTGATGCGATTCGTTAGATGGATTTGGTAGACCAAATTTTTTGTTTAATTTTTAATACAGAAGTTGAAAATCCCCTTGTTGATTCTGCAGCTAGGAGTAAGCCCTGTGTTCTCCATTTTACTTTCCTCATTTACTGGGTTTGGTATTTCAATCAGTATGAACTCTTTGCTCATTGAGTATTTAAGATGGAGGGCTAGGAGAACTTTACGCTCGGTCCAACTTAATCAGAGTCAGCAGCAGAATGAAGCCAGAAACCTTGCTAGAGTTGAAGATGGAGATGACACAAGGCAGCAAGACTTGGAGAACCAGATTCAAGATCCTAACCCTTTGCAACATGGACAAAATCATTCGTAAAGACTTTGAGGTATGATTTATCAACTTGTTGCAAGAGATCAAATTTTGTGTGCCTTATATTGATTAATGTTTTTATTGATGGTTGCAATAGATAGGCTTGAACACTGAGTAGCAATATGATTTCCTACTGCAGCAGCAGTATAAATCTTAATGTTTTCTTCCTACTATACAGTCAAATAAAAACATATTTATGTTGTTTCAGGTAATTACTGCAGCCATTCCTACTATAGTTGGTGAAAACCTTAACGTGTTCATGACTTTAAGAGCCACCATATTGTTTCAAGAGGTTACCATTTATGTTACATAGATAACGTTTTTTGCACTTCTGTTAGATGACTAGATCAAATGGTTTTTATGGTTATGTAACATTTATGCAGTGCAATTAGATTCACACGTACAGTTTAGTTTCTAATTTGTAATATATATCTTTATTCGAATAGGTGTCCTCAAGAGTACTGGGAAGAATGCCGACAAGCCAAAAAAAATGGAGAGACTTTAACAAATTAAGGAGCACAAGGAGTTGCAGTCCCTCCTCTTCACCGACATCTAAGTAGAAAATCTCGTGTTATATTGTTCTACCTTTGTTTTAATAGTGTTATCATTTTGTTGGTTGCTTATGAAATTTCTTCAAAATGTTATAGATATTATTTTTGAATGTTAGAAAATTGTATATTAAATTTTATTTTGAAATTTAGTATTTTGAATGATTTATAATATTGGAAAATTGTGTATTAATTTTTTTTTTATTTTTTATCTAAAAAAGACAACGATTTTTCACCGTTGTCATAAATAGTTTAAGACTGTTGTTGAAGACTCTGCTATTAAAGGTAGACACTCAAAGACAACGGTGAACAACTGTTGTCGTTGAATGAAAAGACAACGGTTTTTCACCGTTGTAAAACTGTTGTCTTTGCCTCCAAAGACAACGGTTAAAAACTGTTGTCTTTGGGTACCCCTTTTAACAACATAGCATTTAACAACAGTCCGAAAGGGGTTACGACAACGATGAAAAACTGTTGTTGTTAGGCTTTTTTCTTGTAGTGCTTGGAAGGAAAAATGACCAAGAGACCTTTTAAGGCCAAGGGGTATAGAGCCAAAGATGCGTTAGAACTGATTCATTCTGATTTGTGTGGTCCTATGTCTATCCAGGCAAGAGGTGGTTATGAAACGGATACATTTACCTGATGCGCCGCAAGTCTGAATGCTTTGACAAGTTCAAAGAATATAGGGTTGATGTAGAGAAACGTCTTGGTAAAAGTATCAAGACACTACGGTCTGACCGTGGTGGCGAATACCTTTTTGGAGAGTTTAGGAATTACTTATCAGAAGTCGGGATTCAATCCCAATTGTCTGCACCTGGTACACCCCAACAGAATGGTGTGGCAGAATGAAGGAATAGGACTCTTATGGAAATGGTTAGATCGATGATGAGTTATTCAGAATTACCAAATTTATTTTAGGGGTATGCCCTGAAAACAGTAGTGTACATTCTGAATATGGTACCTTCTAAAATAGTTCCTTCTACTCCCATGGAATTATGGAATGGGCATAAGCCTAGTCTGAATCATATCCGGATATGGGGTAGTCCAGCACATGTGCTGAAGGGAGATATTGACAAGTTGGAATCACGTACAGAAGTTTGTCTGTTTGTGGGATATCCTAAGGGAACGAAAGGTGGGAGGACACGTCTACTTTAGTACCAACAGTATAAGATGAAGTACCACAAGAAACTGCAACACGAGTTACACATGATACACAGCCAGAGACAGTGCCTCGTCATAGTGAGAGGGTTGTGAGGCAACCTGAGAGATTCATGTTTTTAGGAGAGTCTTCGGACTTGATTCCAGATAAACATGAACCTGATCCTCGAACATATGACGAAGCACTCCAAGATATAGATGCAGTATCTTGGCAAAAGGCAATGAATTCCAAAATAGAATCTATGTATTCTAATAAGGTCTGGGAGCTTGTAGAATCACCTAATGATGTAAAAGCCATTGGATACAAGTGGATCTACAAAAGGAAAAGAGGGACAGACGGGAAGGTAGAAACCTTCAAAGCAAGGCTTGTTGCGAAAGGGTATACTTAGAAAAAGGGAATCGATTAAAGAGCATCTAGTGTGCAAGCTCAATCAGTCCATTTATGGACTGAAGCAAGCTTCAAGATCTTGGAACATCTAGTTTAATGAAGTAATCCAGTCATATGGATTTATTCAGTGTCCGGATGAGTCTTGTGTATACAAGAAGTGTAACAGAAACGTGGTGGTATTTCTTGTACTATACGTAGATAATATTTTGTTAATTTGCAACAATGTCAAGGTATTATCTGACGTAAGGGTATGGTTGTCCAAACAGTTTGGTATGAAGGACTTAGGAGAATATGTACACATTCTTGGGATCAAAGTTATAAGGGATAGCAAGAAAAGAATATTGTGCCTATCCCAAGATTTATATATAGATACAATCCTTGCTCGTTTTAGCATGCAGGATTCCAAGAAAGGTTTCTTACCTTTCAGGCATGGAGTAGCCTTATCTAAAGAGATGTCTTCGAAGACATCAAAGGAGATAGAGGACATGAAGGCAGTTCCTTATGCTTCGGCTGTAGGAAGCCTTATGTATGCAATACTGTGTACGAGACCGATATCTGTTTTGCCGTGGGCATGGTTAGTAGATATCAGAGTAACCTTGGACAAGGACATTGGACTGCTGTGAAGCATATATTAAAGTACCTGAGAAGGACTAGAGATTATATGCTACTCTATCAAGTAGACGATTTGCTCCCTGTGGGTTACACGGATTCAGATTTCCAATCAAATAAGGACAATAGTAAGTCTACGTCAAGCTATGTGTTTACTCTAGGAGGTGGAGCCATTGCATGGAGGAGTGCAGAAATGCGTCTCGGACTCAACCATGGAAGCTGAGTATGTGGCAGCCTCTGAGGCAGCCAATGAAGTTGTATGGCTAAGGAACTTTCTAATGGACTTAGATGTGATTCCTGGTTTGCCCAAGATCATCACAATTTATTGTGATAATAGCGGTGCAGTTGCAAACTCGAAGGAACCACGAGCCCATAAAGCAAGTAAACATATAGAGCGTTGTTGGTTGCTACTTTGAAAACCCAATGGCTCCACTGTACAAAAATTTTGTACGTGATCTGAACCTTTCCTAGCTACCATGTGTCCTTTTAAGTTAAACTTGTATCTCCTGCGGAACTTAACACGTTTGATTCCAAGTTTAACTTATATGTTCTTTTAGGTTTAGATTTGGATCTCCTGTTGAACTTAACACGTTTGATCCAAATCACCTAGGTTATAAATTCAATTAAATATTAGTTTCCAAAATTGACTTCCAGTACTGCATGGCGAGGCACTTGGCCTTCTTGGATATGGGAGCAACCACCACCGACTAGACAAAGCCTTTTAAGAAAAGTTAATATTTAATTTCCTTATATAACTCTAGGTTAACCAAAAGGAACAATCAAATCACAAGGAAAAAATAAAAAGAACACAACATCGAAATTAAATTCGAAAAACAAGAATCGAATGCCTCTTGTATTTGGTATTTATACAAAGAAAAATTAACTAGTATGATGCGGAAACTAAATACTAGTTGTACCTCTTCCTTGTATGCTAAAAACCTCGAGATCTTCTGTCGTATCCCTCGCCTCCTCTTGGACGTCATGTGGGCGACGATCCTCCAAGACGAACACCACCCGGAAAGCTTCTCCTCTTTCTCTAGAATTCGGCCACCACCACCACAAAGTAGCAAAAGAGAGCAAAGGGAAGAGAGGGAGAGGGGCCGACCACTTGATGATCTCCAACAACACAATATCAATTGTTATGTTCTTGAAGGCCTCCCCTTCCCCCCTTTTTATATTAGTTTCCTAACGGAAAATTATGGAAAGAGTTTTATAAAAAATTAGACTCATTCCTATTTCTTTTTTTTTTTTTTTCTTTCCTTTTAATTAATCAATCCTAGATTGATTTATTAATTAAACAACTATTTGTTGATGTTTAATTATTTGACCGGCCCCTTGCTTGGGCACCAAGCAAGGTGGCCGGCCACTTATTAAAAGGGAAAGAAAGAAAGAAAAATTTTATAAAATTTTAAAAGAAGAAAACTTCTAATAAAATTTTACAAACTCTTTTTTTTTTTCTAATGTGGATATTAAAAGGAAAGTTTTAAAATTTAAAATCAAGTTTTAAAATTTAAAACATTTCTAATAATATTTCTTTTTAAAAGAAAGTTTTATAAATTTTACAACTCTCTTTTAAAACCTTGTGGCCTAATTTAAATTAGGAAAATTTTATAAATTTTTAAAATCTCTCTTTTTACAAATTGTAAATATCTGAGGAATTTTAAAAATTCAAAAACAACCTTCCTAATTTAAATATTGCGGCCGGCCCCCTTGCCCAAGGCAAGGACCGGCCATTTCTAGAGAATATGTGGCCGACCATTGCTTGGTCACCAAGCAATGAACCGGCCCCTTCTTAAACACTAAGATAGGCTTTTCTTTGGATGGACTTGAGGCTTTATTGAGGCTACAACAGGGACCTAGAGGAGAAATTGGTTTTGGCCTTCCGATGAGCTTGAGTATCCCGTGCTCTCCCCGAACACACAACTCAAGTTCATCGATAATAACTCATTCCACTAGAGGGTTATTACCGCACTACCGCACCAATCCCAAATTACATTATGAGCTCCTTCTTATCATGAGTGTGTTAGTCTCCCTGTGTTTAAGATTATGAATGTCTACTAATTAAGTGAGTTACTAACAACTCATTTAATTAATATCTAGCTCCAAGAGTAGTACCACTCAACTTTATTGTCATGTTGGACTAGGTCCACCTGTAGGGTTTAACATGGCAATCCTTATGAGCTCCTCTTGGGGACATTCTCAACCTAGATAACTAGGACACAGATTCCTTCTATAATCAATAACACATACTATAAGTAATATCATTTCCCAACTTATCGGACATATTGATTTATCGAGCTAAACCTCACCCTTTGATAAGTCAAAGAAATAAATATTAAATATACATGCTTGTTATTATATTAGGATTAAGAGCACACACTTCCATAATAACTAAGGTCTAGTTCTTTTACTAAGTCAGTACAAAAATAACTTACCTAAATGATCCTACTCAATACACTTAAAGTGTATCAGTGTAATTTATTAGTCAAGATAAACTAATAGTTAATTACACTACGTCTATTCTGATGGTTTGTTCCTTTCCATCTTAGTCGTGAGCAACTGTTTATAATTTATAGAGAACCGACAACATGATCTTCTAAGTGTGACTCCATACTCCATGTTATCTACTATATAAATTAATTGAACAATTACATTTAACAAATAAATGTAAACATTTGACCAATGTGATTCTTTATTTCAAAATAAATGTGTACAAAAGCTAAACTTTTAAGTATACACTCCAACAATCTTCCACTTATACTAAAAGTCTAAGCTGCCATATCTGTTGCCATACATCTGATTCTCATCCCCTCCACATGCATTTATGCTTAACACTCCTCCATGCAATGGCTCCACCTCCTAAAGTAAACACATAGCCTGATGTAGACTTACTGTTGTCCCTATCTGATTGGAAATCTGAATCCGTATAACCCACAGGGAGCAAATCGTCTGCTTGGTAAACTAGCATATAATCTCTAGTCCTTCTCAGGTACTTTAATATATGCTTTACCGCAGTCCAATGTCCTTGTCCAGGGTTACTCTGATATCTGCTAACCATGCCCACAGCAAAACAGATATCAGGTCTCATACATAGCATTGCATACATTAGGCTTCCTACAGCCGAAGCATAAGGAACTGCTTTCATGTCCTCTATCTCCTTTGATGTCTTCGGAGACATCTCTTTAGATAGAGCTACTCCATGCCCAAAAGGTAAGAAACCTTTCTTGGAATCCTGCATGCTAAAACGAGCAAGGATTGTATCTATATATGAAGCTTGGGACAGACACAACATTCTTTTGTTGCGATCTCTTATAACTTTGATCCCAAGGATGTGTGCACATTCTCCTAAGTCCTTCATATTAAATTGTTTGGACAACCATACCCTTACGTCCGATAATACCTTGACATTGTTGCCAATTAACAAAATATCATCTACGTATAGTACAAGAAATACCACCACGTTTCCGTTACACTTCTTGTATACACAAGACTCATCCAGACACTGAATAAATCCATATGACTGGATTACTTCATTAAACCGGATGTTCCAAGACCTTGAAGCTTGCTTCAGTCCATAAATGGACCGATTGAGCTTGCACACTAGATGCTCTTTGCCTTTTTCAATGAACCCTTCTGGTTGCTTCATATGGATGTTCTCTTCAAGACTTCCATATTAAGGAAAATCCCACATTCATATATTTATCTTACAAACTTAGTGGGTATTACAATATCTACCGTGAAAAGGTCTCCTCATAATCGATTCCCTCTTTCTGAGTGTACCCTTTCGCAACAAGCCTAGCTTTGAAGGTTTCTACCTTCCCGTCTGTCCCTCTTTTCCTTTTGTAGATCCACTTGCATCCAACGGCTTTTACACCATCGGGTGGTTCTATAAGCTCCCAGACCTTATTAGAGTACATAGACTCTATTTCAGAATTCATTGCCTTTTGCCAAGATGCTGCATCTTTATCTTGGAGTGCTTCGTCATATGTTCGGGGATCAGATTCATGTTTACCCGGGATCAAGTTCGAAGACTCTCCCAAAAACATGAATCTATCAGGCTGCCTTACAACCCTCCCACTACGACGAGGCACTGTCTGTGGTTGTGTATCATGTGTGACACGTGTTGCAGTCTCTTGTGGTACTTCATCTTGTACTGTTGGTACTGAAGTAGACGTGTTCTCTCTAAGTTCTTCTAGAACAATTTTACTACTGGGCTTGTGATCCATTATATAGTCTTCTTCTAAAAACTGGGCATTGGTGCTAACAATGACCTTCTGGTCTTTAGGACTATAAAATAAACCACCTTTCGTTCCTCTGGGATACCTCACAAACACGCGAACTTCTGTACGAGATTCTAACTTATCAGCATCTGGTTTCAGCACATGTGCTGGACTACCCCAAATCTGAAAATATCTTATACTGGGATTTCGCCCATTCCACAATTCTGTGGGAGTAGAAGAAACTGATTTAGAAGGTACTAAGTTCAGAATGTACACTGCCATTTCCAGAGCGTATCCCCAAACGAATTTGGTAATTCTGAATAACTCATCATCGATCTAACCATCTCCATAAGAGTCCTATTCCTTCGTTCTGCCACACAATTCTGTTGGGGTGTACTAGGTGCAGATAATTGGGATTGAATCCCGACCTCTGATAAGTAATTCCTAAACTCTCCTAAGAGGTATTCGCCACCACGATCAGACCGTAGTGTCTTGAAACTTTTACCTAGACGTTTCTCCACATTAGCCTTGTACTCTTTGAACTTATCAAAGCACTCAGACTTGCGGCGCATTAGGTAAATGTATCCATATCTTGAATAATAGTCTATAAAAGAGACAAAATATTTAAAACCACCTCTTGCCTGGACAGACATAGGACCACACAAATCAGAATGAACCAATTCTAACACTTCTTTGGTTCTATACCCCTTGGCCTTAAAAGGCCTCTTGGTCATTTTACCATCCAAGCAAGATTCACAAGTTGAAAAATTTTCCAACTCTAATGAACCCAAGAGTCCATCGGCTATAAGCCTCTGAATCCTACTTAAGTTAATATAACCAAGCCTTAGATGCCAAAGATATGCTTGGTTCATTTCCGAAGGTTCTTTTCTCTTATTTGAGTTAGAAGATGTGTTATTAATTTCCATATTATGCTTTGTGGGAGAAATTGGATTTAAAGTATACAAATTGCCAACTAATGCACCAGAACAGATAATCACTTTATTTCTCTTAATAACTACATCGTTACTAAAGGAAACTGAATATCCATCCAAAAATAGTTTAGAAACTGAAATTAAATTCTTTCTAAAACTGGGTACATAAAGATAATTTCTTAAAACCAAATTTCTATTCATATTAAAAGATAAGTAGACATCTCCCACTGCAACAGCCGCCACCTTAGTAGCATTGCCCATGTAGATGGTAATCTCTCCTTCAGATAGTCGTCGGGTTTCCTGGAACCCATGCAAGGAATTGCAGACATGATCAGTGGCTCCTGTATCTACACACCAGGTGCTGGTAGATAACACCGCTAAACATGTTTCAACAACTAGAGTATGAGATATACCTTTATTGTTCTGTTTCCTACGAGGACAGTCCACCTTTCAATGTCCAGTCTGCTTGCAAATAAAGCACTTGCCCTTCGGCTTCTTTATTCCAGCTTTTTATCCTGCACCTTGAGGTTTATTCACCTTCTTTGCTGAGCCATTTTGTTTCTTCTTCTTCTTGCCTTCGGCTTAGAAGTAGAACCATTTTCAGCATAGTAAATTTGAGAATGTTGATGAAACAACCCTTCGACTGCCTGAAGTTCTGTCAGAAGTTCCGCCAATGAATACATCCTTTTATTCATATTATAGTTCAGGCGAAAATGCTCAAAACTTCTGGGCAGCGTTTGGAGGATGATATCGACCTGGGTTTCCCCATCAATTTCCCCTCCAAGAATTTGTATTTCGTTTAAGTAAGCCATCATCTTGAGAATATGATCCCTCACGGGAGTCCCCTCAGTCATGGTGGCTGTCATCAGTTTTCTCATTGCCTCTTGCTTAGCAGCCCGATTCTGATGTCCGAAGAGTTCCTTGAGATTGTTCATTATATCATAGACTGTTGGTAAGTCATGATGCTGATGTTGCAATACATTTGACATCGAAGCCAAGATGTAACACTGCGCCATCTCAACAACTTTTACCCATTTACTATGATACTGAATCTCCGCTGGGGTAGAATCATTGCTAGGTGTTTCTGGGCATTCCTCTGACAATACAAACTTATAGCCCTCAGTAGTAAGAACAATGTCCAGGTTCCTTTTCCAATCTATGTAGTTAGGACCAGTAAGACTATTCTCTTTTAGTATGATGGCTAGTGGGTGAAAGTCATCCTAAGAATCACAAATAACTTTTGGTCAGAACTCTAAATTTAGAATAATATTTATTCCTCAAACAATACTATTTTAAATTAACCAACACCTCCAAACACCGTGAATTTTGTATGCCACGATAGTGTGGACGTATACAAATTCAACATTTGTAAAAGGAGGGTTTTACCCATTAATTTTATTATCTTGTCAACCTAACTTTTTGACAAATAAAATTAATAGTTGGTTTACTTTGATCACACGAATAATAGCAGTGACTCCGATGGGGAGGATACTATTAGACGTGCCTAAGTGTGTACCATTACTTGACACTAAGTCCATTAATAAGATTGTGCCCCTTCCTATGGGGAAGATCACACGCTCTTAATTAACTTCCTATAGTCATCCTAAGAATGGAAGTTTAATCTAGTGATCCGCAAACAAGCTCATCCGATATGGAGGAAGACACTCAGAGCCAACGCGCAAGCTTGTTGCATCACTTATAAACCAGTAATGGAGACCGTGGAATTTATTTAAAAATAAATCTCTCTCCCACTTAGTTATTTAAAGTGAGGAATTTTGACTATGCTAGCCTACTAAACATGCATACTAACAAGCACACACAGTCACAGGATAAAAAGCAATAAATAGAAAAACTAATTTTCAACTATTATGACTTTTATCTATTGCTGTCCTCCGTGTGTCGCCAACCCTAGCTGCTGCCATCTTTGGCCACTACCACCGGGTCTAGTTGTCGCATCCATCTTGCCCCTTGTTCCGCTGCGTCTCTGGTCCTCCAAAAGGTTCCACGCCTTGCAAAATTTGATTCGCGACATAAATAGAATTTTACATTTTTCGATCCTATATTCCTCGAAAGAATGTACATGTGAACTAGATCGAATATAAAATAAAAATTTACATCCATCGATCCTATATTCCATAAACGGAATGTACATGTAACTAGATCAAAAAATAAAATCCTAATAAAACTAAATACAGCTCATGCTGTATTTTATAATACAATCATGCACACATAATAAATGTACTTGACATGTCCAAGGGTCCAATCACACACATAATAACTATAAGCCATAATAGTTGGATCCTGCATCCACAAAGTTAACACATCCTACTATTAACCTGCCTAAATTATGTATGACATGTGCATAATTAAACTAATACCAAATACACAGAGGCAAAACCTCGCTCTGATACCACTTGTTGGTTGCTACTCGGAAAACCCAATGGATCCACTGTACAAAAATTTTGTACGTGATCTGAACCTTTCCTAGCTACCATGTGTCCTTTTAAGTTAAACTTGTATCTCCTGCGGAACTTAACACGTTTGATTCCAAGTTTAACTTATATGTTCTTTTAGGTTTATATTTGGATCTCCTGCTGAACTTAACACGTTTGATCCAAATCACCTAGGTTATAAATTCAATTAAATATTAGTTTCAAAAATTGGCTTCCAGTACTGCATGGAGAGGCACTTGGCCTTCTTGGATATGGGAGCAACCACCACTGACTAGACAAAGCCTTTTAAGGAAAGTTAATATTTAATTTCCTTATATAACTCTAGGTTAACCAAAAGGAACAATCAAATCACAAGGAAAAAAGAAAAAGAACACAACATCGAAATTAAATTCGAAAAACAAGAATCGAATGCCTCTTGTATTTGGTATTTATACAAAGAAAAATTAACTAATATGATGCAGAAATTAAATACTAGTTGTACCTCTTCCTTGTATGCTAAAAACCTCGAGATCTTCTGCCGTATCCCTCGCCTCCTCTTGGACGTCGTGTGGGCGATGATCCTCCAAGACGAACACCACCCGAAAAGCTTCTCCTCTTTCTCTAGAATTCGGCCACCACCACCACAAAGGAGCAAAAGAGAGCAAAGGGAAGAGAGGGAGAGGGGTCGGCCACTTGATGATCTCCAACAACACAATATCAATTGTTATGTTCTTCAAGGCCTCCCCTTCCCCCCTTTTTATATTAGTTTCCCAACGGAAAATTATAGAAAGAGTTTTATAAAAAATTAGACTCATTCCTATTTCCTTTTTTTTCTTTTTATTTACTTTTAGTTAATCAATCCTAGATTGATTTATTAATTAAACAACTATTTGTTGATGTTTAATTATTTAACCGGCCCCTTGCTCGGGCACCAAGTAAGGTGGCCGACCACTTATTAAAATGGAAAGAAAGAAATTTTTTTTTTATAAAATTTTAAAAGAAGAAAACTTCTAATAAAATTTTACAAACTCTTTTTTTTTTTCTAATATGGATATTAAAAGGAAAGTTTTAAAATTTAAAACCAAGTTTTTGTTGGATCGAGACGTGCTAGAGGGGGGGGGGGGGGGGGGGAATAGCGCTCGTGGCTATTTTGTACGTATCGGAATCGAAAACAGCGTTAGAGTAATTAAAGCAGCGGAATTAAAAACAAACAAACACAAACAGAAGGACACAGAGATTTACTTCGTTCGGAGCCTATGACGACTCCTACTCGAAGGTCCGCGATCCTTGATCACTTCCGGTGGGCAACAACTATAAGCTCGTTAAAAGATTACAATTATGAGTACAATTAAAAGCTATAAGTATTATACCGACAACAAGAAATGCTAAATCTGAAGCTTTGGGTCGTCGGGCACTTGTAGCAGCACTTCGGAGTGTCTTTTGGAGCAGCACGTTGATGAGAGATCACTTGATATTCGTTATTTAGAAGTGCTGGTCGAAACCCCCTTATAAAGGGTGTTCAAGGCGCCTTGAAAGCTGTTCAAGGCGCCTCCATGCTGCCTGGTCTTCCGCGTGGATCAAATCTGACCTGATCGAATTTCATCCATTTAAGGCGCCTTAAACCTCACTCAAGGCGCCTTCTAAGGCGCCTCCAATGGTGCTTCGCAGCCAGCTCATCCTTTGCACCCGAGGCACCTCCAAGCTCCATGGAGGCGCCTCGGACACTGTTCATCCGAGGCTTTAGGTTGCTCCTTTGCACCTGCAAGATACGTTAGTCCCAAACACTATCCTGCAATACAAAGTTAGCACAATAAACATGATAAATGAAGTATAGACAGTCTCCGGACTGTCCGAGTCTGACTTCGGGTTTCCAACCGAAAACCCTAGGTCGACCCGACGCCTACTGTTCCCTCTACGGGGAACGCGTCCTCACCTACTCCACTCAAGAGATTTACCTGTTGCCAGTGCGATCCTCCAGATCGACTGGGCTTTTGCTCAGCACTCGATGCTTCCGGACTTTCTGCTAGACATCCGCTTCCCCGGCTAGTTCAGTCTTTCACCTGGTTCGCGACACCAGGACTTTCCACCTAGGGTTACCACCCCCTAGGACTTTTGCCTCAAGACATCGACCTATCAAGACTTTTCGCATAGGGTTACCACCCCCTATGACCTAGGGTTACCACCCCTAGGGTTTTCCCTTTGCTTAATCGCAACTAGGACTTTCCTGAAATCCTCAAGTAGACTTGTTAGACTACAAAACATCTTAACTTTGAATTCTTTGCCATTATCAAAACACGAGTTCGATCGTTGGATGCTTACCGCACCAACAATCTCCCCCTTTTTGATTATGGCAACTCAAATTCAAAGTTAAGTAAATGAACGAATAGATAGAAGGTCCTTAAGTCCAAGCACAGGTCATGTTTACTAGATTGATTTACTAGGTATCAGAGCCATAAAGATCAAAATATTCTTAACTAGAAAATTGAGTAAACTTTGCCAACTGTCTAACCCTTAGTTATTTGCTGATTGTCTACAGGACAATAGCTTTCACTTGGTTAGTCAAGTTAAGTTACTTTGGTCCAGATAGACTTGACTAGAGCTGGAGGACTTAACTTGATTAATGTATATTGCGTATTTAACGCCAGGCTCATATTGATGCACAGACATAAGCATTCTTGAGTCCAGGCTATACCCTATGCATCTCACGCCGTTCTATGTTTTTCAATCACAATCAAGGTAAACCTAGGTGTTTGTGAGATGCTCTGGCTTAATTCTAGGGGAACATGATTTCTAGGGAGAAAGCCTAGGCTAATTCCAAAAAAAATATAGGAACTTGGGAATTTTGAAAACTGTTTTTCCTAGAATTTGAAACACAATAAAAGAAATAATGATAAGATGTCTACTCTACCCAACACATTCCTATTTACCTTCTAAGTCCACTGAACTCAAGTTCAGGTAAGGGTTTTGTAAAGATGTCAGCTAGGTTTGATTTGGACTCAACATGGTTGAGTGCAATTTCACCTTTAGCTACATGATCCCTTACAAAGTAGTGTTTTACTTCTATGTGTTTGGTCCTAGAATGGTGAATAGGATTTTTGGTCAGATTAATCGAGCTGATATTATCAATAAAGATTTTAGTATTTTTATAGTCTAGTTGATAGTCTTTTAGTGTATGCATCATCCATAACAATTGAGATGCACATTCTCCTAGATCTATGTATTCAGCTTCTGTAGTGGATAAAGCAACACAATGCTGCTTTCTGCTTGACCAACTTACTAGGCACTGACCTAGAATTTGGCAGCTACCACTTGTACTTTTCCTATCTAGCTTGCACCCATCATAGTCTGAATCAGAATAGCCATAAAGGTCAAAGGTGCAAGTTCTTGGATACCAAAGTCCTACATTTAGAGTTTCTTTAATATACCTAAGTATTCTTTTAACATATGTTAGGTGCGACTCTTTTGCACAGGATTGGTATCTTGCACACATACCTACTGCAAACAGTATGTCAGGTCGACTTGCAGTTAGATAAAGTAAACTACCTATGACACTCCTATAGTATTTTGGCTCTACAGGTTTTCCTTCAGGGTCAGAGTCAATGTTTATGTTGGTTGCCATTGGAGTATTTATAATTTTTGAATTTTCCATGCTGAATTTTTTGATTAATTCCTTAGCATATTTAGTTTGATAAATGTAGATTCCATCTTTGGCTTGTTTTATTTGTAAGCCTAAGAAAAAGTTGAGTTCCCCAACCATGCTCATTTCAAATTCACTTTCCATTAATTTAACAAATTCTTTCAAAAATTTTGAATTAGTTGAACCAAAGATTATGTCGTCAACATAGATTTGGGCTATGAAGATGTCTTTTTCTATAGTTTTTACGAACAAGGTCGGATCGATTTGTCCTTGGTTAAAGTCTTTGGATATTAAGTAATTAGATAATCTTTCATACCATGCTCTAGGGGCTTGTTTTAGTCCATATAATGCCTTTTTTAATTTAAATACATGGTTAGGATAGTCTATGTCTTCAAACCCTGGAGGTTGGCTTACGTAGACTTCTTCCTTGATAAAGCCATTTAAGAAGGCTGACTTGACGTCCATTTGGTACAATTTGAACCCTTTATTTGCTGCATAGGCTAATAACATCCTAATAGACTCGAGTCTAGCTACCGGAGCATAGGTTTCATCATAGTCTAAGCCTTCGACTTGACTAAACCCTTTGGCTACTAGCCTAGCTTTGTTTCTTATTATTTCACCATGATCATCCAACTTGTTCCTAAAAACCCATTTGGTGTCTATTATTGATTTATCTATAGGTTTAGGTACAAGGTCCCATACTTGGTTTCTCTCAAATTGTGCTAATTCTTCTTGCATTGCAATGGTCCAGTCTGGGTCAGGAAGAGCTTCATCTATAGTTTTAGGTTCAATCTTGGAAATGAGGGCAATCTGACTAAGGTTTCTATGGGATGATCTAGTTCTGACTCCTAGGTTTGGGTCACCCAGAATTTGGTCAGGTGGGTGAGAGGTACTTACTCTAGTTGGTCTTGGTTGTGGTTCAGGTACTGGTTCTTCTGCCTCATTAAGGTTAGGTTGGATTTCATCATCTTCTACAGCTCTTGGATGAATGTCAACATTGTCAGTTATATTAGGTAAATTGTTTTCTTCATCAAATATTACATTAGTTGTTTCTTCAACTTTCAAGGTGTGTTGATTATAAACTCTAAAGGCTCTACTAGTTGAGGAGTATCCTAAAAATATTCCTTGGTTAGACTTGGGTATAAATTTTCCTAAGTAATCTTTAGTATTTAAAATGTGAACTTTACAACCAAATACTTTTAAATAGTTTAGGTTAGGAATTTTATGATAGTAGAGTTCATACGGTGTTTTATTGTGAGATTTGTTTATTAAAATTCTGTTTTGAATATAATTTGCCGTATTTATTGCTTTAGCCCAAAATTGATGACTTAACTTATATTCGTTTAACATTGTCCTAGCGGTATCTTGTTGTTTCTGTTTTTTTTAGAGCTAAATGGCCCAACAAGAAGGATATAGCACCGTTCGTCCCCCACTATTTTCCGGAGAAGACTTCGGATATTGGAAGGGGCGAATGGAAATATATCTGAAGATCCAGTTCGACACCTGGATGATAGTCAAAACAGGTCTGCAACTACCAACTGGGACAGACGGTAAGCTTACATCCTGTGAGAACTGGGAGCCAGCGTTTATTAAAAAGGTGGAAGCCGACGCTAAAGCCACCTGCACCATCCAGTGCGGTCTTACCAAAGAAGAGCTCAACAGAGTCGGTCCATTCTCCTCCGCGAAGGAGCTTTGGGAGAAACTCATCGAACTTCATGAGGGCACTTCGGAAACCAAGGTAAGTAAGCGTGATTTGTTATTGAATAAACTATACAATTTAAAAATGCAGGAAGGCGAGACGGCAAGCTCGTTACACGCTCGAATTCAAGATATTCTGAATTCCCTTCATGGAATTCAGAATATCAACTAACCTATTTAAAAGGAGCCAAGTATCTTTAATATACTATTTAAAAGTATATTAACCTACAATTGGTATCAGAGATATTAGTCAAGTATCTCTGATACCAATTGTAGGATCGAAAAGAATTTAGATATCTCCACAATAGCATGATATTGTCCACTTTGGGCCTAGACCCTCATAGCTTTGCTCTTGGGTTCTCCCCAAAAGGCCTCATGCCAATGGAGATATCTTTTTTCTTATAAACCCATGATCTTTCCCATGTGTTTCCAATATAGGACTATATTTACAACCTTGCAACCCCAACAATCCCCCCCTCAAACAAAGGACCATAGGCTTCCCACGTCCGATCCTCGACCCACCAGGTCTTCCTGCCCCTCGGTCCACCCGACCTACTAGGACTTCCTTGCCTAATCGCAACTAGGACTTCCTGCCTGGTGTCTGGTCCTCTTGATCCGAACATAGGAGCCCCCACTTTCTTTGTTCGAGGTAAATATTGTACCCACATGACTTAATCAGACCATAGCTCTTGTGCACAGTCAGCAGTTAAACCTTCTGGAAGTCCGGGCTCTGATACCAATTGTTGGATCGAGACGCGCTAGAGGGGGGGGGGTGAATAGCGCTCGTGGATATTTTGTACGTATCGGAATCGAAAACAGCGTTAGAGTAATTAAAGCAGCGGAATTAAAAACAAACAAACACAAACAGAAGGACACAGAGATTTACTTCGTTCGGAGCCTGTGACGACTCCTACTCGAAGGCCCGCGATCCTTGATCGCTTCTGGTGGGCAACAACTATAAGCTCGTTAAAAGATTACAATTATGAGTACAATTAAAAGCTATAAGTATTATACCGACAACAAGAAATGCTAAATCTGAAGCTTCGGGTCGTCGGACACTTGTAGCAGCACTTCGGAGTGTCTTTTGGAGCAGCACGTTGATGAGAGATCACTTGATATTCGTTATTTAGAAGTGCTGGTCGAAACCCCCTTATAAAGGGTGTTCAAGGCGCCTTGAAGGCTGTTCAAGGCGCCTTGAAGGCTGTTCAAGGCGCCTCCATGCTGCCTGGTCTTCCGCGTGGATCAAATCTGACCTGGTCGAATTTCATCCATTCAAGGCGCCTTAAACCTCACTCAAGGCACCTTCCAAGGCGCCTTCTGCCTTCTTTAAGGCGTCTCCAATGGTGCTTCACAGCCAGCTCATCCTTTGCACCCGAGGCGCCTCCAAGCTCCATGGAGGCACCTCGGACACTGTTCATCCGAGGCTTTAGGTTGCTCCTTTGCACCTGCAAGATACGTTAGTCCCAAACACTATCCTGCAACACAAAGTTAGCACAATAAACATGATAAATGAAGTATAGACAGTCTCCGGACTGTCCGAGTCTGACTTCGGGTTTCCAACCGAAAACCCTAGGTCGACCCGACGCCTACTGTTCCCTCTACGGGGAACGCGTCCTCACCTACTCCACTCAGGAGATTTACCTGTTGCCAGTGCGGTCCTCCAGATCGACTGGGCTTTTGCTCAGCACTCGATGCTTCCGGACTTTCTGCTGGACATCCGCTTCCCCGGCTAGTCCAGTCTTTCACCTGGTTTGCGACACCAGGACTTTCCACCTAGGGTTACCACCCCCTTGGACTTTTGCCTGAAGACATCGACCTACTAAGACTTTCCGCATAGGGTTACCACCCCCTATGACCTAGGGTTACCGCCCTTAGGGTTTTCCCTTTGCCTAACCGCAGCCAGGACTTTCCTGAAATCCTCAAGTAGACTTGTTAGACTACAAAACATCTTAACTTTGAATTCTTTGCCATTATCAAAACACGAGTTCGATCGTCGGATGCTTACCGCACCAACAGTTTTAAAATTTAAAACATCTCTAATAATATTTCTTTTTAAAAGAAAGTTTTATAAATTTTACAACTCTCTTTTAAAACCTTGTGGCCTAATTTAAATTAGGAAAATTTTATAAAATTTTAAAATATCTCTTTTTACAAATTATAAATATCTGAGGAATTTTAAAAATTAAAAAACAACCTTCCTAATTTAAATATTGCGGCCGGCCCCCTTGCCCAAGGCAAGGACTGGCCATTTCTAGAGAATATGTGGCCGGTCATTGCTTGGTCACCAAGCAATGAACCGACCCCTTCTTGGACACCAAGATAGACTTTTCTTTGGATGGACTTGAGGCTTTATTGAGGCTACAATAGGGACCTAGAGGAGAAATTGGTTTTGGCCTTCCGATGAGCTTGAGTATCCCGTGCTCGCCCCGAACACACAACTCAAGTTCATCGATAATAATTCATTCCACTAGAGAGTTATTACTGCACTACCACACCAATCCCAAATTACATTATAAGCTCCTTCTTATCATGAGTGTGTTAGTCTCCCTGTGTTTAAGATTACAAATGTCCACTAATTAAGTGAGTTACTGACAACTCATTTAATTAATATCTAGCTCCAAGAGTAGTACCACTCAACTTTATTGTCATGTTGGACTAGGTCCACCTGCAGGGTTTAACATGCAAATCCTTTTGAGCTCCTCTTGGGGACATTCTTAACCTAGCTAGATAACTAGGACACAGATTCCTTCTATAATCAACAACACATACTATAAGTAATTTCATTTTCCAACTTATCGGGCATATTGATTTATCGAGCTAAACCTCACTCTTTGATAAGTCAAAGAAATAAATATTAAATATACATGCTTGTTATTATATTAGGATTAAGAGCACACACTTCCATAATAACTAAGGTCTAGTTCTTTTACTAAGTCAGTACAAAAAGAACTTACCTAAATGATTCTACTCAATACACTTAAAGTGTATCAGTGTAATTTATTAGTCAAGATAAACTAATACTTAATTACACTACATCTATTCTGATGGTTTGTTCCTTTCTATCTTAGTCATGAGCAATTGTTTATAATTTATAGAGAACTAACAACATGATCTTCTAAGTGTGACTCCACACTCCATGTTATCTACTATATAAATTAATTGAACAATTACATTTAACAAATAAATGTAAACATTTGACCAATGTGATTCTTTATTTCAAAATAAATGTGTACAAAAGCTAAACTTTTAAGTATACACTCCAACAAGCGCAAGTACCACTTGATATGAGACATCATCATCGCCAAGATTGCATCAGCAGATAACCTGGCAGATCCTTTCACTAAGGCCCTTCCGGCGAAAGCTTTTGATCGGTGATCCTGTCTGAGATGCTGGACAAAACGGAGAGCCAGGAGTAAAAAACCTACTACTGATGGAGAATAATACTTATGGAACGCCGATCCGAGAAACCCAAAGCGGATCCAAGAAGATGAAGCCACAAGAGTGTCCTCTTGATGCAAGATACCAATGGCAATGAAGAGATCCGGTCGAAGAACACCCAGATTCGAAGCTCCCAAGGCTTCCTGCGCACAAGAGACCGACCAACACTACCGTCATTGACCTAAGACCGGGGTGGGAATCCCTGGCTTGGCCCTCCGATGCTCAAGTCAGTGATCTCTCTTTGTGTGGAAGGAAGAGGAAGAAGATGAACAGTAGAAAAATTAGGGTTATGAATGTGCGCAATGATGTGAACTTACCTAGCCAACGGAGAGGATTCCCCTTTTTATACCACTTCATATAACCTCCATAGTCATGAAGTGGACCCCGATTTGTTAGAGTTTGTTATGAGATGACGTAAGCTGTGTACTTGTGGTAAATGACTTTTTAAGGAATCTTCTTCGTACCCCAGATGTACCTTCTTTGTCGTCTAGCACCTGTAAAATGGTCTAAAAACACATTTCCCACCAAAATATATAACACTAGTTATACGATCATATACTGCAAATATCTTCAGGAACTACTTTATTCAAAATATTACTTCTCTTCTATCTCACCAGTTCTTTTTCAAAGTGTTTCTATCCTTCCCACTCGCCCCTCCTGTTTTTGCTACATCAAAGATAGCTTAATATACTAATGTTTCTTGTGTTGATCGGGTTTAAGCTTAATTATGTTTGATCAATTACTATTACCTCTCATGAGGTTCCTTGGGCCATGCCCGTTCGTGCTCCTTTACGTTCATTATCCCATCTAGCATTAGGCTATGTTTTATCAAGTATGTAATTTTTATCAAGTATCTTTTCCAGGTATTATTCAGCTTAGCCGGTATCTGACTTTCTTTCTTAAAGGTATGTCTCAACCCATATTAGCCTACCTCCTTTGAGGTATATCCCGACCAATATTAACCTACCTCCTTTGAGGTATATGCTGATCGATGTGGGTCTGCCTCCTTGGAGGCATATCCCGGTCGATATTGGTCTTCCTTCCTGAAAGTATGTCTCGATCGATATTGGCCTACCTCCTTTGAGGTATATCCCGACCGATATTAGCCTACCTCCTTTGAGGTATATGATGATCGATGTTGGTCTTCCTTCCTGAAAGTATGTCTCGATCGATATTGGCCTACCTCCTTTGAGGCATATCCCGGTCGATATTATCCTACCTCCTTTAAGGTATATCCCGACCGATATTAGCCTACCTCCTTTGAGGTATATATGCTGATCGATGTTGGTCTTCCTTCCTGAAAGTATGTCTCGATCGATATTGGCCTACCTCCTTTGAGGTATATCCCGACAGATATTATCCTCCCTCCTTTGAGGTATATATGCTGATCGATGTTGGTCTTCCTTCCTGAAAGTATATCTCGATCGATATTGGCCTTCCTCCTTAAAGGTGTCACGCCCCAGAGGAGTCCCTGTCCGAGAAAATTTCGGCAGCATCTCCCCTGTACGGTGGATAATCTGAAACTTTTCTACATCTCACAAATACCTCAGCCACAGGCGGCTGGAATAACAACAGTAAATAAAATCAATCACCACGCAGTTTATATATGTATTCAGCCTCTGGCTGTCACAACCACGCAGTTAATAAAAATAAACAACATAGTAATACTCTGACTCGAAATCAACCCTACTCAACTACACTCGTAAAGCCCAAATCCGATTTTTCTTACCTCTTCTGCCGTCCAGGCAGGCATGTAGTAGAGTAAATCCAAATCATACTAAAAGTCCATCCAACGGAAAGATTCCATACAATATCCATATGTAAGTCCAAAACAAAACTAACACAAAGTCTGATAGCGAAAAGCTAGAATGAAACAACAACTCAAAAACCAGCAGAGGAGTAGCACTACGTGCAGTGGGGACTAGCGACTGGAACTCCCTCCTGACAGCATCAACCTGAAAATAACAACAATGGAGGCGGGTGAGTCCAACACTCAGTACAATTGATATGCAAAGTAAAGAAACAACACCTAGCACTAATCATGCGGACGGTCAGAAAGATAAAAATACATCTGAATTAAACAGGAGAATACTTAACCAGTTCCTGAGTATAAGGTCAAACGGTCCGAGAGATAAGGAAACCCTGGATGCATGTCAAACATAGGTATCAAACAATATGCAAATGCAGCAAACACAAACACAACAATAAATGCATCATGCATATGATGCCAATGATGCGCCCTGGTCACCCCGGCCGATCATCTCACACACAATAGTGAGGCCGAGTGGGTAGGGCTGTGACAACTGCACTCTGTCGTCACTACTCCCGATGAGTGACCGAGTGGACGGGATGTTTGTCGAGTACACCTATCCTCCTACCCCAAATCATAGATGGGGAGCACAATGCTCTCAACTCCCGGTACATGACGGGGAGGAATCCCGCCGGATAACACATTGTGTCACACTACCCATGAGCGGACCAAAGGAGCCCTACAGCACACACTGCCCGAATCGACCACTAACCCATGAGTGGTGGTGTGTGCAGATCAATGTAACTGGCGATGTGCTCAACAATAATGGAGCGGACTATCGCACAGCATGCAATCATGCAAATGATGCATGGCAATAACCATATAAACATCCTGACCTAATCCATATATATAGAAAAGTGCACCCTAGGTCAACGAATCATATCGAATCAAAGGTACACAGAAGGTATAAAAACCTAGGTCCTGAACATGGTGAAGCATGGTATATCACTACCCCCTATAAGCATGTATAAACAGGTAAACTATACATTAGATGCAAACCAATCAATCAATCAAGCATGTACCAAGATTTGGGTAGTGATTAACCGAAAGAAATAAAGGACATAATTAATGCAACATGTTAATTTCATTACTAAGCATATCAAAGACAAAAAGTCAAAAGTACCCGCCTCCGATAAAATGGTGCAAATCTGACTTCGAGATACTCGTCTCGCGTCAAAGTCCTGTTTCACCAATGTAATATATTTTATTTAGCTACATTTCTCATAAATAACCAAATAAAAATCTATAACCCTAAATTAGGGGAAAACCCAAATCATATGACCATCATCCTGTCTAAACAATTGGACGATCAATTAGGATTAGTTACCTAATCCTCAATCCACCCTTTGATTAAAAATCTAAAACCTAAGTCCAATTACCCATGCATCTAAAACATGATGAATCACATATTCCATTTTAAATGTAATTCAAACATAACCCTAATTCAAATCTACACATGATCAACCATCTAAAATAATCGAATCAAAATCATGATCAATAACATGTATCAAATGCCCTACTCCTTACCTTATTCCTCAGCCTTGATTGTTAATCCACCGCAGAGACAACTTGCTACCGAGAACAGGTCTCACTGCCAGAACCCATCACTTCCAGTTAGTCACCAAAATCAACACTCAACCTCTACAAACCTATACAAAAATAAAATGCTACCCAATTCCTCCAAATATGATATCAACCAAAGCTTAATTAGCAAACTCACCAGTTCTGGATCAGAGGTAGCTGTTGGTGGCTACAACGGCCGGAACTAGGGCACAGGAGAAAGGGTAAGGCCGAGAGATGAGTGTCGCGGGTTGAGCACAGAAGAATAGGTCGGCTCTGTGAGTTGCGGCCGGCGGTGTCTCGTCGGACCAGAGGAGGGGAGAGGGAGGCAGCGGCGTCAGTGAGCTCGGCTAGGGCACCGAGGGGTGCGGCTCGGGAGGAAGAAAAGAAGAAAAGATGAAGAAATGGCCGGCGGCGGTTGCGGTAGTCGGCGATCGAGCGGTGCCGGGTGGCTAGGGCAGGGAGATTAGGGTTTCGGCTTCACCGAGAAGAGGAGGAGATGAAGAGGGGAAAAACCGTCGTGACCGGCGGTTAGGGCATGGAGGAGAATCGGGCGGCGTCGGGGAGAAGGGCTCGGGCTCGCGGAAGAGGAAAAAGAAACGGGAATAAAAAGAAATTAAGAAAAGGAAATGTAAATATAAACATTTCCTCGCTTAAACGGGTCACCTAAACAGGCTTTTCCGGATCCCATTTTTATCCCCGTCAACTCGTCCATATGAGCTCTAAAAAATTCCCGAAAAATTTCCAAAAATTCTGGAAAATTCCCTTATTCATATCCGCCTATTTCCGGTATTTTACAAAAGGCGTATCCCAGCCAATATTGGCCTTCCTTCTTGGAGGCATATCTCGGTCGATATCGGTCTGCCTCGTTGGAGGTATATCCCGGTCAATATTAGCCTATCTCCTTTGAGGTATATGCTGATCGATGTGGGTCTGCCTCCTTGGAGGCATATCCCGGTCGATATTGGCCTTCCTCCTTAAAGGCGTATCCCGACCGATATTGGCCTTCCTTCTTGGAGGCATATCTCAGTCGATATCGGTTTGCCTCGTTGGAGGTATATCCCGGCCGATATTGACCTATCTTCTCCGTTTGGTTATCTCCTTTCCCTTCCTTATCGGGGACCCATGAAACCTAACTCATATCACTAGCCTTCCCTTCAAGTCTAGTCGAAGGAGGTGTAGACGACTGACTAGACACAAGTTTGATTTTGTTTCTTCCTACCCGTGACTTTGCCACAGATATTGAAGTGACCTTACAAATTTTGTGTACAACTGTCTGGTGAACCTGAGTATAGTGATCCCGTGAACCTCAGTACAGTGATTCCTTGGGTCCTTTGATCCTTTAAATAGGGTTACAACCTTCTCTTCGCTCAGCACCCATCTTAGTTCTTTTCCTTCCTTGTTAACTTCCCCTGCTAAGGGTATGGTCTTGGATCCCCCTCTTTGGGGGCGACTTTTGTTGGACAAGGTGAGATCTATATATGAGTTTATTCAAGTTTTTGCTTTGGCTAACTCTAGGGTTCGAGGAACTATCCCAAGAGATGGAGTTTCTCAAAGTCTAGTATTTTCATCCAAAGGTGCCAATGCTCTGAAGGCTCAAGAAACTTCAGAGAGGTTTCCGTTACTCATGGAGGGCCAACTAAATAGCCCATGGATGTCACGAGAAGGGCACAGCACATATTACCGACGGGCTAAGCTTGGTGGCTCTAGTTGCAGAACTCCAGGGCTTGAGGAGGGGAGAGGCTCTTTCAGTCACCTTTGCACCATGACCTAAATAGATCCATCCCCTTCCCCTTTCCCTTGAATCTTTCTTCTTTATAATTTTCTTTGTCCCAGGCAAAATATTGTCACTTATGCACCTTGACAAGCTCGGATGAGCTTCCTCTGCGCTAGGTAAAATGTTTCCACTTCTACTCCATGGTAAGTTTGACTATAGTGGGACTAAAATTTTCTAAGCATCTCAAGAGCTTATGTTTGTAATTTTTGTTATCTGTTTGAGGTTTAATGTTCTGAGGAGAAATGTAATGTTATGTACTTGACCAGATTCTAAATGTAAAAATAATCTTTTGTATTGAATTAAGTGACTCTATTGAATCCTTCTGATTTATAAGAATAAATGTGATGTTGTGCTCATTACCCCTTCGTATATCCTATGTGTCATTTATCATGACTGAGGCTATCTTGACCGCTGGAATACTTCTATATTATAGCTAATGTTATACCAACCGATATTAGCTTATCTATTATAAACAAGACTATCTTGGTCGATGTTATATTTATCTATTGTAACTGACATTATACTGACTAGTATGAGCCCATTGATCACAAACAATGTTATTTAAACTGATATTATACTTGTCTAGCATAGCCGAAGTTATGTCGGCCGATATAAATAAAATTATCTTGATTAATGCTAGTTTGCACCTTATAATGACATTAATTTAAAATCTGTTATGCGCCTAAATCATTCTCCTTAAATTTTCTTGTCCTTAGCCTAGGCTTAGTCAAACTCAGTCCCTCTCCCCTTTATTATGCATAATTAACTATGTCTCCTTTCAAAACTTCCTGGTTGATGATTGGCTCTTTCTCTGGTAAGAGAATGTTGAAAACGTATAACGAGGTGTTACCAACCCCAGCGTGATCCGATCTATCACATCTAGCATAAATGTTTTTTTTTATGATTATGTGACACATGCTCTCTCTCTCTCTGCTACGTCACGTAAGCTTTTGCCTTTTTTCCTATGATCCTCAGCGTTTGCTAAGATAAAACATTTTGATCTGACGACGGCTGTGTGTTTTTCAAACCCTAAACCCTTTGTCTTCTTTTCAACTTTGTCCCTTCTTTTCTTACCTTAGCACTCTTTTCTTGCTGCAGTTTTCGACCAAACCTCTTGCTCACCGTTTCTCGATGATCTCCTTTCTTGCTTTCAATAAGTAAACTGTTGTTTTGCTAGCTTCTGTTCTTGTCTATGGCTAAGGAAGCAATTGCCCCTTGGTATGTCTAAATGTCTTCTTCCTTTGATAAAAGGGCTAGGCTTACCATCCGTCGTCAATATGAAATTCCCCGGGAATATGGCATTATAATCCCGAAATCGGATGATCGTCCTCATCGTCCCCCTGCTAATTGCGTGACTTTTTTCAAGGATCAGTTGATAGGAGGTTTAAGGTTTCCCATTCCTCCTTTCCTGATTGAAATAAGCCAGTATTTTGATATTCCTTTGCAACAGCTTGCCCCTAACACCTTTCGTTATCTATGTGGTGCTTACATGCTGTTTCGTTTGCTAGATATTCCTCCTACTCCTCAAAATTTCTTCATGTTTTCTTACCCCAAGTATTTGGAACCTGATGTTTTCTTGTTCCAGTCATGAACTAAAATGGTTCTTTTTGAGGATATGCGCTCGTCTCTTAAAGCTTGGAAATTCCGCTTCTTCTTCATAAAGTTTCCCGGGCCCATTCCTTGGTCTTATGCTTGGAAATCCTCCTTACCCTCTTTGCCCGATATCAGAGAGTTCCATCTCCATCCTTCTTTTCCTATTTATTGTGAAAAGTTGTTAAATCGTCGACTTTCTATTCCCAAATGGCTGAGAGTCGATCTTCTATATTTGTTCGGCCTAAGCCCCGTCAAACCTGACACACAAGGCTTTTTAGGTAAAACCCTGTTTCTTTCTTGTTGATTTTAACTAACTAAACTATTTTTCTTTTCTATGTAGTGGAGAGCTTTTATGACGCTTTGATTGATGAAGAACTGCGTTTGGAGGAGGACGCAATTCGCGCCAAAGAAAAAGAACTTCTGGCTGCTATTACTCCGCCACCTTCAATTGAAGAGCCGACTCCTTTAGCTGAGGTACCCAACTCTTCGGGAGTTCTTGAGGCTCTGGAAGGTCTTCCCGCAGAAATCCCTGCTGTTTCTTTACTCGCTGTTGCTTCTCCAGTGGCTGTTGCTACCTCATCATCCGCCCCTCTTCCTATCATTGAACTCACGTTTCCTGGTAGCCCAAGCAAATCGATAGTTGAAATTGCTACCGGTAAGCGTCCGGGGCACAAACTTACCAGAGTTCCTCTGTCAAAAAGGAGGCTTATCCTTCCTGCTGACAAACTGGTTTCAGAAGGTTTTGTTCCTGCTGACCTTCCTTCTGATGAGCCTACGCTGGCTGAACTTTACCCTTCTCTTAGTTTTCCTGCCTCACCTTTCTCCAATACCAATGCTTCTGGCAATGTCTCTTTTACCTTTCCATTGTCTATTCTAGCATCCGGATCTTTACCCTCCTCACCTTCTTCTTATTTAGTCTTTGCTCCTCCATCTATTCCTATTTCCTCCTTCTCTGCCGGTTCTTCTACTATTCCTGTCCTCCCCATATTGCTAGGAGGTTCTTTCGCTAGCGCTTGGGATGAAGTTCATCCCATTTTTGAAGAACTCACTACTCCCGAAACAATTGATCGTTTCTCCCATAATGAGAATCAGGTATGTTTACTAACGTCTACCTTCTATTTCTTAGAGATTATCTCATGGCCCCTCATTATATTTCTAGCGATGGATAGAAAACATGGGCTTATCTCGGCTGATGCACAATTTATACAACGAGAACAAGAAGTTGAGATCTGAGAATGATAAGCTGAGACAGCAAGTTACTGAGTTATCTTCTGCTACATTTTCCGCTGCTGCCAAGAAACAGCTTGAAGCTCAGATTGAAAGTCTTCAAGCACAATTCCAGTTAGCTACGGATCTTAACCAGGAATTAACTTCCAAAATTGGCGACCTAAAGGCTGATTATGAAGCAGAATTGGCTGAAAAACTCAAAGTTCTGCAGCTGAAGGAAGATGAAATAACTTCCTTGAACACCTCCCTTGATTTAGTCAAAACTGAGGTTTCTGTCAAAGAAAATGAACTGAAAACTTCCCAAACGGCTCTGGTGGTCTACAAGGCGAACGAAGATACTCGTTACAAGGAGCGGGCCACCATCATGATTGAATCTCCTGAATTCAATAGGCTGATCGTGAAGTCAATCTTAGCGACCATTACTGTGGGAGCTAAAGGGGCGATTCAGCAATTACGAGAGGAAAACTACTTATCTCGCAATCCTCCTCCTCACTTCCTGAATCGTCGCAAACTTATTGAGGACAAGCCTCCTGATCTATTTCCACAGCTGACCTTAGTATGACTTTCTTTTCTTATTTAAATTCGAATCCTTGTAAAGGGGGACCAAAACTTTGTGATGACAATCTAGCGAACTCATGTAAAGTTGATTATCCCTTTTTATTGTTAATTTTACTCCTCCTTATGACGATCGTCTGTTTTGTTTAAATATGTTAAATGTCGCTTGGCTGGTCATCATAAAACCTCACCCAACATATTATTCTATTTAGACTGTTTCATCATGACCGGGCGGTATATATCAATGCTGACAAATATCGTCCGATATTTTATAGATTAATTGTGTCTCGTTCGCTCTAGTATAGTCCTATTGCGATATTCTCCATATCGGTCGATTTGTTCTACTTGATTGATTTACGCTCGTATCTATGTGTGTCATCTTATGTATTAACCAAATTTCATATGGTTTTATCATTGTGTATGACATTTGACTTATCATGATAAGCCTTTGGTCGACATATTTGAATTGCATCTATCTTGGCCGATCTATTATGATCGACCGATTCATATTTATGAATCTCGTCCGATATCCTTTAACCAGGTCCCGTCTATTAACTAACACCTTGTACCCAACTTTTGCCTGATTTTATTAAACAAATAATCTGAACTTATAACACTTGATCACTTTTTCTTTATATTCGTCAGACTTTCTTAAGAATTGTATCTAGGGAAACTTTACGTATTTTTCAAGGAAGATTACTTAACTTCATCTCTCTCTCTCGAGATTCATTCCCTTTTTTAGAGTTTGATTTTACCCTTTAATGTTATCACCCATTTATGACGATTGGAATTTTGAGTACTTTGTCTTTTCTTGTTTTCTTCTGCTATCTTTATTTGGGGGTTTTAGCACAGGACCGAAAGGAAAACAAGGGTTTTAAGAAGTTCTTTCTCGCTTTCCCACTTTTCTCTTCATCTTTCTCGATTCATTTTCCTTCTATTGTTTCATCATGACAACTTCCCCTCCTGCATGGTTCCTTTCGTGTGCTTCTGATCTTACGGAGACAGAAGAGGTGGATTTGAAGGTGACTTATGGTTTTCCTTCTTATATAGCTCGCCCTACTCCACTGGATAGTCCGCATCTTCCTCCTTTAGGGTGTATATTTATCTTCCGAGAACAAGTCCTACAAGGTTTTCGATTCCCTCTTCATCCCTTTTTTTCTGATGTTAGTGCATACCTCAATATTCCTCTTAACCAACTTATCCCTCAGTCTTTTTCTATTCTCATGGGTTTCATTGGAGTATCTAAGTTGCTAGACTTTCCTTTATCCCCTCGTCTTTTTCATCACTTCTTCGTTCCGCGACAGATAGATATGGGTGTTTTCAAGTTTCAATCTCGCCCTAAGGCTATTTTGTTTAACCGCATTCCCCCTCAAGGGGAATGACGCCATAAATTTTTTTCGTATATGTCTTCCTTCTCCTCCTCCTTTTCCTATCCAATGGATATGCGATTTACCCCCAGTTCCTAGTACCCATAATCTCCTTAATGATCCCTCTGTTGCCTTTGCTGTTTCTAAATTACGGGGAGCAAAATTCAGCTTGCCGCATTTAATTGTGGAGGGTTTGATGTTTCCTTTTGGGATAGGCAATATTGACACTCCCTTGGATGGCTCTTTTGGTACGCATAAACATTTCACTCTATATTTACTGATTAGTACTTCTCTTTTATAATGGTGTTTAATTCCTGTGTTTCAGCTGATGCTCTTCTTCCAGCTTTTATGTACAAGAATCCTACTATGACTAAGTCCTTTGTTAATAATCTTGGAGAAGAGTGGTTGCGAGCTCGCCAGGCTAATCCTAATTCCTCCACTTTGGGCTTGCTATCTGAAGAAGAGCGACAAGCAGAGGTTGTCGCAGACATGGAAGAGGAAGAAGAACAGCCTTTCGTTACTGTAATCAAAAAGCCAAGGCTTACTGAGAATGTACCCTTTGGTGATCTTTTTGGTACTTTCATGCAAACTCCTCTTGTTCCGGCGCTTGTTTCTCTTGAGAGAGGTAAGGCACCAATGTCCCCAACCCATATTATCTCTAATCCTACTCTTAGGATGATGAGACCTGGTCTACTCATCCCCTCTTCTTGTGCTATTATTTTAGCTCCTTCTGCTTCTGTCTTTGCTTCTGAGATGACCATTATCCCTTCTATGTCTTCTACACCTCTTGCATTGGCCTTGCCTCCTTTGGCTTCCGGGCCCCGGGCAAAACGGACACCTTGCCGGAGATCTTCTCCTAGTGTCGGGCCCTCAGCTATTCGCGTTTCCACAACTGAGTCAGTATCTCTTGCATTGCCACCTCTATTCCATCTAGTTCTTCTTCTGCTGCTCTTGTTTCTACTACTTCTTTCCCTTCCATTGCATCTTCTTCTTCTCTACCTCCTTCTTCCTCCGTTCCCTGACCTTTATTTAAACAGGCTATGGGTCTGCCCTCTCAATTGGGACAGACCACTGATCCACTTAGCTATGGCTCTCTACAACTACAAGGCCTATTGACCGAATCTTGGCTACAGGGCCAAGAACAACTGAGGGGCCTTAGTCTTCCAAATCGAGCTGACCACCACAGTCGTCAGGCAGTAGCTGTAAGTATCCTTGGTTATATGTTGTCAACTTCGCATCCTTATCGTTAATTGTATCATCATTTTGTTTTAGTTCCTTGCCTCGAGTCTGCATATCAACCAGCTGCTTATGGCTCGAGACCGGGAGAATAATAAGTTAAAAGCTCAACTAGAGACATCGAAAGCTACTTTATCTCCTTCTAATAATGACTTGGCTCGGTTACAAGAGAAAGTGATTTTGCAAGATCAACAATTAGGGGCATTGAGACAGGAATTAGAGGAATCACAACAATTACTGAAAGACAAAGAGCTTGCAAGGAGAACTCTGGAATTATAGGTGGATCGATTACATTCTGGTCTCCGACTGGAAATTGCTTTAAAGGAGAAAGCTCTCTTAGGTGTTTCTCATAAAAGTCATATTTTAGAAAAAGTAGAGAAGCTTCATAATGCCTATCTTTCTGAACAAGCTCAAGACCTAGCCTCTCATGATTTCACTATCCTACAGGAACAAGAGCAAAGGAAAGCTCAAGATGTTGAGTTGTCACTACTCCAGAAGGAATTAGAACAACTTAAATTGGAAAAGGATACTTTAAAAGATCAAAACACTAAACTGCAAGCTGATTTTCAGAGCTATAAGGAGCAAGAGAAGAGTCGATGGGAAGAGTGGCGTCTGGCTTATCTAAAGTCTTCGGCATTTGTCCAAGAGTTTGTCCGTCGGATAGTGGGTGCTTTAAATCATTCTGTATCAGGAGTTCTTCGAGAATTGAGAGAGGGTGGTTATCTACCCAAGGAACCTCCCTCCTCTTTCATAAGTCGTCGCAGACTTAACGAAGAACTGCCCGCAGATTTAAAAAGTCCTTTCAATTAATCATGTCTATGTATCTAAAAAGATTGTCCATAAAAGACTTATATTGGAAAAACTAGTAATGAAAAGAACTGTAACCAAAAACTTGGTAACTAAGGGATTGCGATATATAGAAAATTTTTGATACTTACCTGTTTCTCCCTGGTGTTAGTTTGAGAATGCCTCTTTTGAAATGCTTCTGAGTATCGAGTAGAAGTTTTATTCAAGAATTGCTTGCTTACCTCTTGAAGTTAAATCTTGTCTTAATGAATCTTTTTGCAGATAATATCTAGTGTGCTCCATATTTCAAAAGAATGAATAATCCTGAGTGATTTTAGATAAGAAATTGTATAAGACTCCTGAATTCCGAGCTGAGTATAATACTCCAAGCGATTCTAAATAAAGATTTCCATGTGAGTGGGCTTCCAGATAGAAAATGTGCCATTTGCATAGAATTCTTCTTGAACCCTGGCCTCTGACCCAGTGTAAAATGTCAACCGATTTTGTGAATAAATCCATGTAACTTCGCATTTACTATGCCCATGAAGACTAAGTTCTGTGATAGTTTAAAGTCTCCGGTTCCTCCCATGAAGACCCGTTCGAGTTATTTCATGAGATTTCTCGATCGACGATGTTCTCTGATAGTTTAGAGTCTCCGGTTCTTCCCATGAAGGCCCGTCCGAGTTACTTCATGGGATTTCCTGATCGACTATGTTCTGTGATAGTTTAAAGTCTCCGGTTCCTCCCATGAAGACCCGTCCGAGTTACTTCATGGGATTTCCCGATCGACTATGTTCTCTGATAGTTTAGAGTCTCCGGTTCCTCCCATGAAGACCCGTCCGAGTTAATTCATGAGATTTCCCGATCGATTATGTTCTCTAATAGTTTAGAGTCTCCGGTTCCTCCCATGAAGACCCGTCCAAGTTACTTCATGAGATTTCCCGATCGACTATGTTCTTTGATAGTTTAGAGTCTCTGGTTCCTCCCATGAAGACCCGTCCGAGTTACTTCATGGGATTTCCCGATCAACTATGTTCTCTGATAGTTTAGAGTCTCCGATTCCTCCCATGAAGACCCGTCTGAGTTACTTCATGAGATATCCCGATCGACTATGTTCTCTGATAGTTTAGAGTCTTCGGTTCCTCCCATGAAGACCCGCCCGAGTTACTTCATGGGATTTCCCGATCGACTATGTTCTCTGATAGTTTAAAGTCTCCGGTTCCTCCCATGAAGACCCGTCTGAGTTACTTCATGAAATTTCCCGATCGACTATGTTCTCTGATAGTTTAGAGTCTCTGGTTCCTCCCATAAAGACCCGTCCGAGTTACTTCATGAGATTTCCCGATCGACTATGTTCTCTGATAGTTTAGAGTCTCCGGTTCCTCCCATGAAGACCCGTCCGAGTTACTTCATGGGATTTCCCGATCGACTATGTTCTCTGATAGTTTAGAGTCTCCGGTTCCTTCCATGAAGACACGTCCGAGTTACTTCATGAGATTTCCCGATCGACTATGTTCTCTGATAGTTTAGAGTCTCCAGTTCCTCCCATGAAGACCCGTCCGAGTTACTTCATGGGATTTCCCGATTGACTATGTTCTCTGATAGTTTAGAGTCTCCGGTTCCTCCCATGAAGACCCGTCCGAGTTACTTCATTGGATTTCCCGATCGACCATGTTCTCTAATAGTTTAGAGTCTCCGGTTCCTCCCATGAAGACCCGTTCGAGTTACTTCATGGGATTTCTCGATCGACTATGTTCTATGATAGTTTAGAGTCTCCGATTCCTTCCATGAAGACCCGTCCGAGTTACTTCATGGGATTTCCCGATCGACTATGTTCTCTGATAGTTTAGAGTCTCCGGTTCCCCCCATGAAGACCCGTCTGAGTTACTTCATGAGATTTCCCGATCTACTATGTTCTTATACCAAATTATGATGCTTGTACTGACCTTGTGATGATTTTAAAATTTCTGAATTTTTCTTAGGGGAGCTGAATAGGTTTTTAGGATTCTCCACTGTTGATTGCTCGAAAATAGATTATGAAAGTTCTGCCAATACTTGTCAATCTGTATGAACCATATTTATTTCTGTGGCAATATTTGTCTTGCATTACATTTATTGAAAGAAATGGAGTACATAAACTGTAAGAATACTTGTCTTCCTCTTACTGGGAACTTACTTCAGATAATTATAATTTGTTCCTTCTGACGTAATCTTGAGTGGCATGATCTTGTCAGGTCCGGTAAGGCTGTAAATGATTTGCACTCCAGGGACGTTCCAGAATTATTCCTTCAGTATCTTGAAGATAATATGAACCTGATGCGAGCTTTTCCACCACTTTGTAGGGTCGTCCCCACTGTGGTGCCAACTTACTGACATCCCCGACAGGTTTAATATGCTTCCATACTAAATCACCTACTTGGAAAAATCTAGGGATGACCCTTTTGTTATAATTTTGCCTCATTCGTTGTCGGTATGATACGAGATGAGTAGCAGCTTTATCTCTAACTTCCTCTATCAAGTCTAGCTCCATGAGTCGTCGACTCTCATTGTCTGCATCATATAATTACCTTCTATCAGATTCTACTCTCACCTCAATGGGAATTATTGCTTCTCCCCCATAAACTAATTGAAAGGGAGTGATTCCTATAGCTTCTCGAGGTGTAGTACGATATGCCCAAAGAACGCTGGGTAATTCATCTACCCAGCTACCTCTAACATGATCCAGTTTGGTTTTTAAACCCCTTATAATTTCTCTATTGGTTACTTCCGCTTGACCATTACTTTGCGGATAAGCTACAGAGGTGAAGGCCTGAATAATATCATAACTTTTGCACCAAGCTAAGATTCTATCCCCTTGAAATTGCCTTCCATTATCAGAGACTAATTTATGAGGAATGTCAAATCTGCATATGATATTTTTCCACAGAAATTTAATAACTGCATCTTCAGTAATCCGGGCAAGTGGTTCTTCTTCTACCCATTTGGAAAAATAATCCACTGCTACCAATAAAAACCTTCTTTGTGCAGTCGCCATAGGAAATGGGCCTACTATGTCCATGCCCCATTGATTAAAGGGACATGAGGCTATAGAGGTTCTCAACAACTGTGTGGGATGATGCGAAATATTTTGATGTTTCTGGCAAGACATACAAGTTCTGACCAACTTGTTGGCATCCTCGTGTAGAGTAGGCCAGAAGTATCCTGCTAATAAGATTTTACGGGCCAAGGATCTCCCTCCTACATGACTACCACATGAACCTTGATGAACCTCTTGTAAAATAAATTGTGTATCTTCTGTGCCGATACACTTGAGCAGAGGTCTAGAAAAAGCTATTTTATACAACTGTTCTCCTACCATAGTGTACTGAGCAGCTCTCTTCTTAAATACCCTTGCCTGTTCTGTATTACTTGGAAGAATACCTTGCTATAAATACAATATGATTTGAGCCCTCCAGTCACCTTGAATTTCTACGTTAGTTTGTCTTTCGATACAGGATATTAACAGAGTTTGTTCTACGGGCCGATCTAGACTCCACGGTACTATAGCAGAGGCTAACTTGGCCAATTCATCTGCTACCTGATTCTCAGATCGAGGAACCTTTTGTATATTATTAATTTCAAAATTACCTGATAGTTGTTGGGCTGCCAATTGAGAATCAGAATAGATGAGGACTCGAGCTACCCCTATATGCCGAGCGGCCTGCAATCCAGCTATCAAGGCTTCATATTCTGCTTGATTGTTAGTAGCTCTATAATTCAATCTGATAGAGAGTTGAAGTCTTTCTTCCCTTGGAGATATAAGAAGAACACCAATTCCGCTGCCTTGTCTAGTTGAGGAGTCATCCACATAAACTTTCCAGATGTTTTCTTCCTCAGGGCCTTGAACTTCTATAATGAAGTCTGCTAGAGCTTGTGCCTTGATGGCCGAGAGAGGTTGATATTGAATGTCATATTCTCCGAGTTCAGTTGTCCATTTGACCAACCGACCTGATGCCTCTGGGTTGAGTAACACCCGTCCGAGAGTACTGTTGGTTAATACAACAATTTCATGTGCTAAGAAATATGGTCGCAGCCTCCGAGCAGTCAACACTAATGCGTAAGCCAATTTTTCTAGTGTAGTATATCTACACTCAGCTCCTTTTAATAAATGGCTAGAAAAATATACAGGTTGTTGTTCTTTTCCTTCTTGTCTGACTAATACAGAGCCTTCAGCGTTTTCATTAGCTGACAAATATACCCAAAGAGTCTCTCCTACTATAGACTTAGCTAATACAGGAAGAGTAGACAAATAATCTTTTAACTCTTGGAAAGCCTTATCACATTCCTCGTTCCATTGAAATTTATTGACCTTTCTGAGTATTTTAAAGAAATGGAAGCTACGATTGGCCGACCTGGAAATGAACCTAGACAAGGCTGTAATCCGACCGGTCAGTCTTTGAGCTTCTCTCATGTTGCGCGGAGGTTCATGTTCTGAAGTGCCTTGACTTTGCTCGGGTTGGCCTCTATTCCTCGCTCAGACACCCACTACAAGAAAAAAGCTAATAGACAACGCTTTAAAAGCGTTGTCTATGTGGCTGAAAAAGAGTTGTTAAAAGTACTGTTGTTAAAAGTCTGCTCAAAGACAATGTTTTAAAAGCGTTGTCGTTTGTAGCAAAGACAACGCTTTTGCAACGCTTTAAAAGTGTTGTCATTTTTACAAAGACAACGCATAAAAAACGTTGTCCTTGTTAAAGACACTACATAAAAAGCGTTGTCTTTGTTAAAGACAACGCATAAAACGTGTTGTCTTTTTTAGCAAAGACAACAATTTCACAATGCATAAAAAAGCGTTGTTTTTTTAGTAAAAGATAAGAAGTTTAAACTATTATCTTTTAATACCAAAGACAACTAAAAGATAAATGAAAACAAATATATTTCCATCAACAACATATTTTAAAATAAACAACTAAGATTAATATAGAAATTATCATCCTTACACTTATATAACAAACATAATTACTTGCATACAATGAAATTTTAATTAGAAGACACTCAAAACTACTCCTATCGACTACCTCTTATTGTATGAATTTAAAGAATCTTGATAGATGCTACTTAGCCTTTTGACTTGAATGTTCTTTACTCATTGGCTTTAACCATCTTCTAGTTTAAATCCCAAAGTCTTCTTAATAGTTCTTCGTCGAAGTACTTTCCAGTCACACCCTTGAGGTTTGGATACAGTGCCACATAGCATGTAGTTGTTGCTCCTATAATCATCCATATCCAGCAATGATGCAAATCCATTCTGTGGGAAAAGAAAAGAATATGTGAACAAAGAAAATTCAAGTATCAGATAATAGACATGAAATATGAAATAGGAGAAAAATAAGATTCAAAATATAAACTAATTCAGTATACTTACACAACTTCTAGAAAAATAAAAGAACTAATAGATTCAAGATAACAAGAATTTGAGCAGACTGGATTCTTAAAAGAATTATTACAGATGAGATAATCATCCAATGACAAACTATATATGCATGTCAACAATTTGCAAGGAAAGTAGAAAACTCACTTGTTTGTAGTCTGGATTTTTGATCCAATCTAACCTAGAGCATGGAAAGTAAAAACACATCAAGTAAACATTTAGTGAAACAAAAACTAGGGCATGTAACAAAACCTAAACTAATTACATTCAAATAAAGAACAAACATCATAGGAACATAAATCACTAAACTAACAAGCATTACATGGAATTAAACTAAAGAAATTGGATCAACTAAAACCTATATAATGGAAGAGACATTTAATCAAACACTTGATGGGCATGAGTCAATGAAATCATAATGTGTGCAAATTGAAACATAGGAGGTCAAATCAATACAAGCACTTAACATTCACATAAAACATGACTCAACATGAAAGACAACATGAAGTAAAACATAGAACGAAACCTAAAGCATGAAATGAAATCTAATCTAACCTAACGACATCCAAATGAAGAACAAGGACTTAAAGAAATTGAAAGAACAAAACAAGAAAGAATTAAGCTAAGTAAAATGCATCAAATTAAACCTAACTACTTGAAGAGACATTTCACCGAACACCTATTATGCATGAAACAAATAAAGCAAGATGAGTGCAATTCAAACATAGAGAATTAAGTTCAATACAAGAATTCAAACAAAACTCTGCTGGTGGCTGCACACTTCGACACGATGATGGTGAACGACTCTTCACTTGAAGAAACCCTCTCCAAATGAAGTTGGCAAGTTATGGAAATGCACTGCAAAGGAAATTTATGATCACCTACCATATGTAGCCAACTACACAATTACCTAAAAGTGGCTCCAAATGAATCATTAATGATAATTTCTATGTGGGCATAAATGATATTTCATACTTTCTCAAGGAAATTTAGAATAGCAAATTAAGTAGAGAAAAATTCTCCCTCAGGATTATGTTAATGCGAGCAAAAAAACACTTGTTGTTTTGCCAACAAACTGATGAACCAAGAAAATTCCATAATACCATATATATTAATCAAAATATTATAAAAGTACTAGGTGAAACTTGAAACAGAAGAGACCGTTGTTTTGTCTCTGGATCAAATTGCTTTGAGACCCTATACCCTGGCCTCCCAATCTTAACTGCAAGGATAGTGCAATGTAACAACCAAGCACCAATAATTGATTTTATAGAGTTCTAGAATATATAGATATATCAGTTGCAATGTCCCTATGTTAATCTAACTGAGCATTATATAAAAGAGAACATGGATACAACTTACAAGTAATAAAAGTGTCAAAGACAAATATCACGAGCAGAAATAAATTACTCAAAAATAGAGATAAGAAAAGACATTGTAAACAAAACAACTTGTCCGCACAATTAACTACTAAATGATCATATTACACCATGATCTAAATTCAACTACACATGTGCTATTCTAAATTCAATTAACCAATGTGATACAATTCATCCCTAATTCAACACATAAACCTATTTAACAATCATCTACATCATGTATCAAAACCCCTACACATACCTTAAGCTCAGCCCCTTCTGTTGATCCCCAATCCAGAATCGTTACTTCCAGGAAAGAGTAGCTGATGGGACCAAAGAACACCACAGAACTAAACCTCCCTGCTGGAATCTTCCTCACGTAAGGTTTAGAGGCAATCAACAGTTCACTTTCAGCTGATCCTCAACCATAGATGGTTGCTGCCGGAAGAAGACTCCTCCACCATATTACCTCAACAATCGAACGTCTCTGGTGAGCAAGGGAAAAGAAGAATCGGTCACACAACATCTCAACAACCCACAGAGTACGATGCCTTACCTCCAAGATCGGACTAGAGCACAGCGCCACAAGAGGAAGAGGAGGAATCGGGGAAAGGTTCAGCGTTGAGGTTTGCGGGAAATCAAAGAAGAACAAGATAGCTCATCCTTGAGGCTCCGGGAATAAATCTACGCAGGCGGTGCCGAGGAAAGAAGAAAAGGTCCGGCAAGAAGCAGGCGATCAGTCGTGCCCTAGGTATCGATTACTGAAGATGGCTTGGACTCTGCCGGTATCGTCGAGATCCGACGACTTCCTCCTCAAGTGACACTGTCGATCCCCGAAGGTTGAAGCTCCGTTCCGTCGTCTTCGAGTCATCCACGAGAGAGAGCGCATCAAGAAGAGGGGAGATCGGGGAAGAGAGGAATCGGGATCGCGTAGAGCAGAAGTCAGGTTCGGGATTAAAAGGATCGGCGTCTTTGACCCACTAAAAATCAAGAAGCATTGTAGTAGACACTAAAAAAATGCTAATAGACAACGTTTTTCAAGAAGCGTTGTCTTTGACCCATAAAAATCACTAATAGACAATAGTTTTTAAAAAGCATTGTCTATTAGTAAGAAAATAAAGAAATAGACAACGCTTTTCACTAAAAGCATTGTAAAAGGAAAAAAGACAACGCTTTTTAAAAAAAGAGTTATCTTTTAAGTGTTGTAGAATTCCAATTTTCTTGTAGTGACCATATACCCCAGGAATTTTTCCCCTTTTGCTCCAAATAAACATTTGCTCGGATTTAACTTGAGCCCATATTGTCTCAATGTCTTGCAGGTCTCCTCTACATCCCTGCACAGATCAACAGCTTGAAGAGACTTAATTAAGATATCATCAACATATACTTCCATATTTCTCCCAATCTGCTTCTGGAAGACCTTATTCATAAGCCTTTGATAAGTTGCTCCTGCATTTTTTAGTCTGAAGGGCATAACATTATAACAATAAGTACCTTCAGATGTTATGAAACTGACCTTTTCTTGATCTTCTTTAGCTAGGGGACCTGATGATAGCCTTGATAGGCGTCTAGCATAGCGATGTACTCACACCCAGCAATGGAGTCTACCAATTGATCGATCCTGGGTAATGGGTAATAATCTTTTGGGCAAGCCTTGTTGAGATCTCGAAAATCAATGCATACTTGCCATTTGTTTCCTGGCTTAGAGACTAAAACCACATTAGCTAACCAGCTAGGAAATTGTACTTCCCTGATGTAGCCAGCCTCCATAAGTTTAGTTATTTCTTCTTTGATGATTTGGTTCTGTTTCGCGCTAAAATTCCTTTTTCTTTGCATGACTGGGCGGGCATCTGGGAAGACATGTAAGGAATGCTCCATGACTGTAGGTGAAACGCCCGAGACTTCTTTGGGCGTCCAGGCAAATACATCATTATTCTTCTTTAGGCATTGTACCAGTTCATCTTTCAGAGTGGGATCAAGATCAGCTGCAATATATGTAGTAGCTTCAGGCCGACCGGTCTGAATCTGAACTTCTTCCTTTTCTTCATAAACTAGAACAGGCTGCTTCTCCTGAATGGCATTGACTTCCATTCTTTGAATCTTTCGGGCAGCGTTAGCTTCAGCTCGAACTATTTCTACATAACATTTTTGGGCTGTCTTCTGATCACCCCGCACCTCCCCAACTTGGTCGTCAACAGGAAATTTAATTTTCTGACAAAAAGTAGAAACGACCGCCCTAAAATCGTTTAGGGCCGGTCGACCCAGTATCACATTATAATAGGACGGGGCATCTACCACCATGAAATAAGATCTCCTCGTTCTCATCAGAGGCTCCTCTCCTAGAGATATGACCAAATTTATTTGACCCAATGGTTGTACTTCGTTGCCTGTGAATCCATATAGGGGAGTGACCATCTGTTGAAGTTCACTTGGGTTAATCTGTAATTGATCGAAAGTCTTCTTGAATATAATATTGATAGAACTGCCCGTGTCTATGAAGGTACGAGAAATAGCGTAATTGGCTATCACGGCTTTAATGATCAGGGCATCATCATGGGGTATTTCTACTCCCTCAAGATCTCTAGGTCCAAAACTTATTTCGGGACTGGCTGCTCGTTCCATACTACACCCCACGGCATGAATTTCCAGTCTTCGGGCATGTGCTTTCCTGGCCCTATTAGAATCCCCATCAGTGGGCCCGCCTGCAATCATATTGATATTGCCCTGAACAACATTACTCCTGTTTTCTTCATGTCGAGTTGTCATGGCTTCAGAAGGAGCCTTTTCCAACACTTGACTTGTACCGGCCGGGGTGGGTAATGCATCCTGCAGAGGCTCGATCGGGCAATATTCCAACTTGAGCGAACTTTGCTGTCTAGGGTACTGCTGTCGATAATAATTTTTCCTCTGATAACGCTCCTTATTAGCCCGTTTATTTCTTAAAACAAAATAGTTTTCAGTAAGATGACTGTTAGTTTTATGATAAGTGCACCATCTTCTTGGTGCCTCTGGTTGTATCTCCACGTGTTGTACTACTTGTGGATGATATTCTGGTTGACGGTGAGATGGATGAGTCGCTCTAGGCCCTCTTGGTGGAGGAACAGGGGTAGGAGCTTTCTCCTTAACCTGGATAGGAGAAGAAGTAACACCCTCCTTCCTACAGGCGGCTTGAGCTTCTTCCACATTAATGAATTCAGTAGCACGCTCAATCAAGGAATCAAAATTAACAGGAGGATTTCTCACTAAATCTTTAAAGAAATCATTATCATTCAACCCTTGAGAAAAAGCGCTCACTAAGATTTCTGTGGTAGCATTAGGTACATCGATAGCTACCTGATTGAACCTTTTGATGTAGGCTCGGATGGACTCCTTGGAGGCCTGCTTAATTGAAAATAGACTCCACGGAGTCTTATGATATCTCTTGTTGCTGGAAAAATGGTGCAGAAAAACTTTCTTGAAGTCTTTGAATTTTCGAATAGACTTCTCTGGCAATCTCTTGAACCAGCGTTGTGCGGCTCCTCCGAGAGTAGTAAGAAACATCCGACATTTCACCCCATCAAAAAATTATTGTAATAATGCTACATTCTCAAATTTCAATAGATGATCTTCTGGATCTGTTGTTCCAGTGTACTCGCCGATCTGAAGATTTTGATACCGCTTAGGAAGCGGATCATCCAGTACACTTTGAGAGAATGGAGAGATGACCTTTTCTAGTGAACTATCACTAGTTATCATTTTGATCTTACACTTTTCTCTGTCTGGTGCTTCACCAGAGGATTCCTGAAACACAGGCCTCCGACCTCCTTGCTCCATGGGAGTGCGAAGAAAGGCTCGTGGACGTCTTGTCGGAGAAATGGCCACTAGGGGAAAATACGCATGTTCCTCCTCCTCCGGCTCTTTTCCTTTCCGATGCTCAGTAGTTGAAATCGCTGGATTATGAGCTGTTGGTAGAGTAGCTCCAGTGTGAGCTTGAAGTTGTTGTTGTTCTTGTTGCAAGGCTTTTTGTACATGAGAATTGATGAGAAAATCCAGATCCTCACGACTAATGGTGAGTAGGTTTGATTTTCCGGCCTCTTCCATCTTGTAGTCTCAGATTCAGGTGAATTTCCCACAGACGGCGCCAAATTTGATCCTGTCTGAGAAGCTGGACAAAACGGAGAGTCGGGAGAAAAAAACCTATTGCTGATGGAGAATAATACCTATGGAACGCCGATCCGAGAAACCCAAAGCGGATCTAAGAAGATGAAGCCACAAGAGTGTCCTCTTGATGTAAGATACCAATGGCAATGAAGAGATCCGGTCGAAGAACACCCAGATTCGAAGCTCCCAAGGCTTCCTACGCACAAGAGACCGACCAACACTACCGTCAGTGACCTAAGACCGGGGTGGGAATCCCTGGCTAGGCCCTCCGACGCTCAAGTCAATGATCTCTCTTTGTGTAGAAGGAAGAGGAAGAAGATGAACAGTAGAAAAATTAGGGTTATGAATGTGCGCAATGATGTGAACTTACCTAGCCAACGGAGAGGATTTCATTTTTTATACCACTTCATATAACCTCTGTAGTAATGAAGTGGACCCTAGTTTGTTAGAGTTTGTTATGAGATGATGTAAGCTGTGTACTTGTGGTAAATGACTTTTTAAGGAATCTTCTTCGTGTTGGAGCAATCCCAATGGTCCGTGCGACCATGTGTTTTGGTGTTTGGGAAAAGGGTTTAAGTTAGGTTCACCCTTGTATTTGATATGTGTACTTGAGTTGTGCAGGACTGTAGGATACACATGTGACTTAGGTTGATGGCTTCGGGTCCGGTGAAGGATGGAGCATCCAAGGGACCGTGGACAAGGCAGCGATGACAAGGGCCGAGGGAAGCGACTTCGAGGCATACGCGAAGGATGACATTGGGTACGAGCCGTGGGCTTGAATGCATCCGAGGGACGAGAGCCAAAGGAAGTAGGCTTGAAGGAAAAATGTCAAAGCTGCAAAGGAAGCGTCAAATGAGTCATAAGGGTGAGGGTACGAGTGCATGAGAGATTGTACTCGGAGTAAAATCTTAGTTTTAGGTTTTTTTTTACTGTAGCAGTACTGTAGCAGTCGACTGCATGTTTTAGCAGTCGACTGGGGCAGTCGACTGGCAGTGTGGAATCGAGCCGTTGGGATGTAACGGTCGAATTTCCATAGAGGGCAGTCGACTGCATGTTTTAGCAGTCGACTGGTAGGCGGGGTTTTCCAACCCGCGGCCTATATAACCAAGGCTTGGAAGCTTGGTTATCCCTGACGAAATTAGACTTGGTTAAGGTCTAATTAGTAGTCTACAAGTGCTCAAGAGTTTCCCTTGTGTCCAAGAGGTCTTGGTGAGTTTGTGGTGAGGTTTCTCCACCCACAAGGAGGTTTGAGCTAGCCGAAGATCTTCCGGGGAGTAATCCACCTTACGGACACGCCGTGGAGTAGGAGCTTTATCTCCGAACCACGTAAATGATCGTGTAGCTTGGTTTGCATTCTTTCCTTTAGTATTTAGCTTTCTACTTGTTTTTTTTGCATTTCTGCTTGCGCACTAACGTTGTAGAAAGAAGCGAGTATTTGGGGGCGCCATCTATCCAACCCCCTTCAAGTCGGCCGACCGATCCCCAACACTTCGTACCCCAGATGTACCTTCATTGTCGTCTAGCACCTGCAAAATGGTCTAAAAACACATTTCCCGCCAAAATATATAACACTGGTTATACAATCATATACTACAAATACCTTCAGGAACTACTTTATTCGAAATATTACTTCTCTTCTATCTCACTAGTTCTTTTTCAAAGTGTTCTATCCTTCCCACTCGCCCCTCCTATTTTTGCTACATCAAAGATAGCTTAATATACTAATGTTTCTTGTGTTGATCGGGTTTAAGCTTAATTATGTTTGATCAATTACTATTACCTCTCATGAGGTTCCTTGGGCCATGCCCGTTCGTGCTCCTTTACGTTCATTATCCCATCTAGCATTGGGCTATATTTTATCAAGTATGTAATTTTTATCAAGTATCTTTTCCAAGTATTATTCAGCTTAGCCGGTATCTGACTTTCTTTCTTAAAGGTATGTCTCAACCCATATTGGCCTACCTCCTTTGAGGTATATCCCGACTGATATTAACCTACCTCCTTTGAGGTATATGCTGATCGATGTGGGTCTGCCTCCTTGGAGGCATATCCCGACCGATATTGGTCTTCCTTCCTGAAAGTATGTCTCGATCGATATTGGCCTACCTCCTTTGAGGTATATCCCGGCCGATATTAGCCTACCTCCTTTGAGGTATATGCTGATCGATGTTGGTCTTCCTTCCTGAAAGTATGTCTCGATCGATATTGGCCTACCTCCTTTGAGGCATATCCCGACCGATATTATCCTACCTCCTTTGAGGTATATCCCTGCCGATATTAGCCTACCTCCTTTGAGGTATATATGCTGATCGATGTTGGTCTTCCTTCCTGAAAGTATGTCTCGATCGATATTAGCCTACCTCCTTTGAGGTATATCCCGGCCGATATTATCCTACCTCCTTTGAGGTATATATGTTGATCGATGTTGGTCTTCCTTCCTGAAAGTATGTCTCGATCGATATTGGTCTTCCTCCTTAAAGACGTATCCCAGCCGATATTGGCCTTCCTTCTTGGAGGCATATCTCGATCGATATCGGTCTGCCTCGTTGGAGGTATATCCCGACCGATATTAGCCTACCTCCTTTGAGGTATATGCTGATCGATGTGGGTCTACCTCCTTGGAGGTATATCCCGGTCAATATTGGCCTTCCTCCTTAAAGGCATATCCCGGCCAATATTGACCTTCCTTCTTGGAGGCATATCTCGGTCGATATCGGTCTGCCTCGTTGGAGGTATATCCCGGCCGATATTGACCTATCTTCTCCGTTTGGTTATCTCCTTTCCCTTCCTTATAGGGGACCCATGAAACCTAACCCATATCAATCGGCATGTGGAGGGGATGGGAATCAGATGTATGACAACAGATATGACAGCTTAGTCTTTTAGTATAAGTGGGAGATTATTGGAGTGTATATTAAAAGCCTAGCTTTTGTAAACATTTATTTTTGAAATAAAAGAATCACATTGGTCAATATCTACATTTATTTGTTAAATGTAATTGTTCAATTAATTTATATAGTAGATAACATAGAGTGTGGTGTCACACTCAAAAGATCATGTTGTCGGTTCTCTATAAATTATAAACAGTTGCTCACGACTAAGATGGAAAGGAACAAACCATCAGAATAGATGTAGTGTAATTAAGAATTAATTTATCTTGACTAATAAATTACACTGATACACTTTAAGTGTATTGAGTAGGATCATTTAGGTAAGTTCTTTTTGTACTGACTTAGTAAAAGAACTAGATCTTAGTTATTATGGAAGTGTGTGCTCTTAATCCTAATATAATAACAAGCACATATATTTAATATTTATTTCTTTGACTTATTAAAGGGTGAGGTTTAGCTCGATAAATCAATATGCTCGATAAGTTGGGAAATGATATTACTTATAGTGTGTGTTGTTGATTATAGAAGGAATCTGTGTCCTAGTTATCTAGGTTGAGAATGTCCCCAAGAGGAGCTCATAAGGATTGTCATGTTAAACCCTGCAGGTGGACTTAGTCCGACATAACAATGAAGTTGAGTGGTACTACTCTTGGAGCTAGATATTAATTAAGTGAGTTGTCAGTAACTTACTTAATTAGTGGGCATTCGTAATATTAAACACAGAGAGACTAACACACTCATGATAAGAAGGAGCCCATAATGTAATTTGAGATTGGTGCGGTAGTGCGGTAATAACTCTCTAGTGGAATGAGTTATTATCGATGAACTTGAGTTGTGTGTTCGGGGCGAGCACGGGATACTCAAGCTCATCGGAAGGCCAAAGCCAATTTTTTCTCTAGGTCCCTGTCGTAGCCTCATTATAGCCTCAAGTCCATCCAAATGTAAGGCTCTTCTTGGTGTCCAAGAAGGGAGCCGGTCCATTGCTTGGTGACCAAGCAATGGCCGGCCACATCTCCTCTTAAAGGGCCGACCCTATTGCTTGGTGACCAAGCTAGTAGGGGCCGGCTACAATATTCAAACAAGGAGGGTTGTTTTTGAATTTTTAAAATCTTCTCTTTGTAGAAAACTATAAGTTTTAAAAGGGAGATTTTAATTTTAAAAACTTTCCTTATTTGAATTTGGCCACATGTTTTAATAGAGAGTTTTAAAAGTCCCGCTAGCCGATTAGCGGGCGGAGTCAAGGGGCAGCGCCCCTTGCGAGGTTTTCAGGGGCAACACCCCCAAAGCAAAATTAATTTTTGCATCCTCGTTTATGAGTTGCTGCCATGTCCAAGACCCTACAACCCTTAAGACTGACCATGTTTCATTCTGAACAAAACACCTTTGGCCGAGACCTTGTTGGTCACATACCAACTATGTTTCATTCTTAACAAAACATTTAATTTTTGGCCGAAAGTCATAATTTTTTGCAAAATCATAATAAACCTATCATTCTTTTCTATATCACATATAAAATTACTAAAAACTTAGTATATCCCTTCGCAAGTGACTCTGATACCACTGTAAGGTAATAGGTTGCTAAACACGCAAACGCGCAGCGGAAAAACATATTACCCCAGAAGATCCATGCGAAGGGAAACAAGACTTTATACTAAGTTAGATCTAAAACATGATGAAGTATACCTTTGGTGCGTGCTACCGGACTCCCGACAGCTCGAATCACAGCACGATCTCGCGTTCGCGCCTTTACGGTATCCACACGAATAAGTGTTCGTTTGTCTCACAAACTCACAAAAGGAGAAAGGTTGTGCTAGCAACCTTGAAGGTGGATTTCAGCCAAGGAGAAGAGGAGCAAGAAGAATGAAGATTAAGTCCAAAATGAAGAGCAAAAAGCTAAAGTATTTTCATCAAATGAAACACTTAATTAGCATTAATTGCCTTAATGAACATTTACACTCCATTAAGGATCAAACTTGTAACACTTCATTTTGAATGAGTGTAACTCCTCATTTCAATTTCGAAAATTGAATGGGATAAATAATCATTGAATTTCGAAATTCAATGATTATTTCCATTAATCTTCACTTGAGTCTAACTCAAGTCTCCTCACTTGAGTCTAACTCAAGTCTAATTCACTTGAGTCTAACTCAAGTCTAATTCAATCGAGTCTTACTAAATTAATCCTCATGTAATTCAAATTCAATGAATCACTATTTCATTAATTCAAATTGACTCCTTGAGTCTAATTTAAATTGGACTTAACCCTAAACCCTAAACCCTAAAACCCTAAACCCTAGACCCAATAGATTCTCATAACGTTGGCAATGTACCCAAATCAATATTTAGATACATAAGCAATGAGTGGCATCTAGCAATGCATCATTGCTACCCAAGTGACGAGAAGGTCAAGATCCGACCTAACCTGTCCATGGCTATTATCTTGTATGACTTGGTCCCTCTATCCTTGATATCTAGGTTGATCAATGAGGCATAGACCGTGTCATCCTCTTATCAACCTTTATGTTTCTTGATCTTTAAGTAGACACACTCAATCAAATAAGCTCAATATTTCATATTGACTCATTTGTGCATGACCATGTTTTCTTGTGTCCTACTAATCAAGGGGCCCACAGATATCACTTATGTCATATGGAAGGGATAGATCTCATCTACATCACTCACATACCTCCGCATAATTCATTGCATACCCAGTGATCGACTTTATTGTCGACCTTGTTACAGGTGACGTTTGCCGATACCAAAGTACACAACTCCGTATGTAGGGAATCGTAGTGACTTCAGGTCCAAGGACTATTCATACCAATAATCACATGAGAATGTTTATGGCACTCATATAACGATCCATGAAACATTCTCATAGTGGGTCATTTAGTATATATTCTCTAATATATACTCATGTGCCAACCTGATATCTCATATCCATGACTTGTGAGATCAAGTCATCCGTTGACCTACATGCTAGTCTCAACGCATTAATATTGTCCTTGTATATTAATGCTCGACTAGGAATAGTTAAGAGTAGTGCTCTCTACAATATCTCACTATCAATTCAACCAATTAATATACTGTAGATAAGAACCTACTACCCAAGGACATTATTATATTTATTCAATCGACACTGAACTAAAATAAATATAATAACCAACTTTGCTTTTTTATTTATAATGAAATATGATACAATAATGTGCCCTTTACAATCGTCTCATAATTGGTACTAGGGCTAATACTAACATTTCTTACCCCTAGGTCCTCGTTTTTCATACTTATGGGAACTATATAAATAGCTGACCCCCAGGGTCTCAGATTACTTAAATCTAATTTTTTTTGTCTGTCCAACATTCATATGGGGTAGATGGAACTGACTTTGAAGACACTTGGTTAAGTATATAGGCTGTAGTTATTAATGCATCTCCCCAATAAGAGACTGACAAATTATTCTGCACTATCATAAACCTAACCATATCTAGAAGAGCTCTATTTCTTCTTTCAATAATTTTATTTTGCTGTAGAGTTCCTGGGATTGTTAGTTGTCTAATAATCCTCTATCATTACACATTGTCTTGAACTGATCAAACAAATATTCTCTTCCATGGTCAGTGTGTAAAGTGTTAACTTTATATTCTGGTTAATTCTCAACTTCGTTCATATAACGAATGAAGCAGTCTAATGCTTCTAATTTATGAGAAATCAAATATGCATGACCAAAATGAGAGAAACCATCAATAAATGTAATGAAATAGGAAGCTCCATGTCTAGCCTTCACATTCATTGGACCACAAATATCCGAATGAATTAATTGCAATGATGATTCAGCTCTTATAGCCTTACTAAATGGTTTCCTAGTTGCTTTTTTAACAAGACAATACTCACATATACATAAGTTAATCTTAGCTTGAGTGTCCAAACGACCCTCTTTAGCCAATCAATTTATATATTCTTGTCTTATGTGTCCTAATCTAGCATGCTAAACCTCATTAGTTATATCTGCATCACTAGTTAGAGCAATGTTTGAAAACCAACCCTCAATAGTACAATTGACATCAGGTTCTACATTAAGAAGCATAAAATCATTTGACAAACCATATCCAATTGACACTGAGTCAATCTTAAGTTTAACACTTCGGCTATAAAAATTAATACAATATCCTAAATCAAGAAGACATGTAACAGAAACAAGATTCCGTCAAATTTTAGAAGCATGCTGGATATCATGTAGAAACAAAACACTACCACCATGAAGGTGTAGTTTGCAAGTGTCGATTCCTTTGACTTCAACTCTTGCATTGTTTCTTACATAGATCCATTTGTTGTCGGCTGGTACCCATCGGTACTCTACAAATGTAACTTACTCCTGAGTTACACGATTGGTTGCTCTTGAATCTATAATCTACAAAGGATAAGAATAAGCTAATAACACTCAACTAGCAACAAAATGCTCAAGAAAAGAAGACACAATTGCATTTTTTTTCAATCTGGTCTTCTTTTCTTTCTTCTTAATTGGGTCTTGTCCCACAACAACAACTTCTTTCTTCTTTCCCTTTCCCTTCTTGAATCATTTTCTTTTCTTAGATCCAAATGATCCAACAAAACCAATAGCCATATAGGCTAGTCTTGAAATCCTTGCGGATTCAACTCTCTTCGCCTCCAATTCTACATGGCATGAGATGTCATTGAAAGTCTTAATACTCTCACTGTGAGTTAGGGTCTGCTTCATAGCCTCTCAAGAATCTAGAAGGGAATGAATAACTGCTTGAACTTATTTTCATCAGTCAACTCATGACCAGCAGTTTTAAGTTCTCGAATCATGTTCAACATCTCCCTGAGGTGTTGAATCATTATAAGATTCTAACGCTTCTTATAGCTGTCAAACTTAATCGTCAGTTGTCGAAGCTTACTTAGACTTACTCCACTGTATTTCTTCTTAAGGGCTACCTAAACTGCATGAGTCGTAAGATACGACTCATACTCAAAAACTAGGTCATCAACCATTGAACTAATCAATGTCCTTTATAGTGAAGTCCTTTTTCTTCCATGCCTTTAGGCATCAAGATCTCGTCTATTCTGTACAGAGGGACCATCTACAAGTTCTTCCATAACCTATTTTATAGCCTCAAGAACTTCTTTTCCTCAAGAATGTATTATATCATGAGATGCTAGATTTTATAGTTATCCCTATATAATTTTTCTCTGTTATTGAGTTTAGCTATGATGTTCTTATTTGCCATGATCTAACATAAATAAACATATTATTTAGTATTCAGTGTAAGCCCTATGCATGCAATTTATAATTGACTCATTGTTAATTTAAGTTGGTTTACAAAATCAAGTGATAACTACGTTTTCACTCATCATTTATATGGTCCAATCAAATCAATATTGATCAATACTATTACATACATCCCAACACATGAACTAATCATGTTCTCTTTAATTAAATGAACTAATCATTTATCATGGCATCATGTAGAGTAATAAGCATATGAATGAACATATCATTAACATAAACATGTTGTATATTGTTAACATATAACAAACTGACATGAACTAAATGGACTAATACTGTTCATACATAATGATAGTAACAATAACAGAACTATAACAAACTATATAGGCTAATACCACTCCCACTAGGACAGACAGTAGTGCAGTGACCAATATAATTCCCTTCAACCTAGACTCATTTAAGGTAATTTCAGATAGACCAACTTCAAGATTTTCAATTTGATCTATCATCGAAACTTCTTCAGAATCCTACTGAGATTCTTCAAGATTCTCCTCTGGATCTTCCTCAAATTCTTCAGGATCTTCCTCTGAAAACTCATGGTGAAGTAGTTCTACACATAACCATGCATATGAGATTCTCCCTTCGGAGAGCCTCCATATCTGGTGTGCTACCACCTTTGGTTTCTCCGATAGTGAACAAATCAACGCCCAGATCCTGTAATTATCCATGATTGAAAACTCATCTTGTTCGAGTTTCTAGGACTAGTTATCATCTATGTCATCTATAAATTGAAATCAAATAAGTCAGTACAAAACCAACTAACCAGTACAAAATCGGCTTAATTCAACTTATACACGCACAGAACCAACATTATTAATTAAAAGAAATACATCTTCTCAATTTTCAGGAGTCTAAATTGACTGATCTATTTGACCGGTCGATTGAGAATCCAAATCCTAAGTTGTGCCCAATGTCCTCATTAGAACTAATCTACTTAGACATGGATCTTCTGTACCTATGTTATGTTATTATTTAATCTAAGTCCATTCAAGTCAATCTCAGACTTATTGATCAAACTTAGATCCATTTGATCAAACCAATATCTATTTGATTAAGTCTGACCCATTAGAATAAATCTAATTATTTTAGTTAAACCAACTAATAGTTTGAACTAAATCAAGGTCAAATTGGGCCAAAATTGTCTGATTAAACCAACATGGTCGGTATGATTCAGTGAACCAAATCTAGTTTAAGCCCGACCAAAAAGTTTAAACCCAACCTAATTAATTGAGGCAATTAATAATCCTAATTATAATTAATTCCACATGCATCAATTAATTGAAACGTAAGTTTGATAACACAAACTTAATCTAACATGCAATAATCAGACAATTTCTCAAATAAAGTTTGACGAACAAAATTACTATTTAACCTTTTTCTTCGCTACGCCACACGCCGCCTCCACACAACCACGATAGTCACGGTTGTTAGCCATAAAAGGCCAATCACCGGCCTACAAAGGCAGTCGTCGATCCTTTCTGGCACTGGATAATGGTCGCCCTTGGCCCGACGACGTCGTCGTTGGCTGTTCAACATGTCCTAGCCACTGGCGCATCGCCAGCTAGACGGGAATCCTTCACCAGATCTGGAATGTCATCGTCGGCATACCTTCCAGTCGGCATCTTCTGTCCAATGTCGAAGAACGTCCACTTCTTCCATCGAAGCCACGCCCATAAGCACATCGATGCCATTTATGCCACCCCATGCAGTGGCGTGGTTGTCGACTATGACAATCAACTGCTGATTTTCTAGCGTAATTTCTAGTGCTAGCAAGCCAAGAACACCTATGACTATCCTCCTAACTTGGTCACCAGTGTTTACAACCATTTCTACGTAACAAACACGTGGTCAGTAGTGTTGATACCCCAAGATAGTTTCGATGTGATCAACTAAGTTAGGTTAGATCGTGTTGTGTTTAAACTTGTGTCTAAGTGTACAGGAACTTAGGAGTATAGGATGTCGAGCAAAAGATGCAGCTAGCGAGAAGGACAGCACGGGAGAGAGTCGATGGGCTCGGTGCGTCTGAGGAACGAGGTGCTGCAGAAGAGTACACCGGCGGATGAGAAGGGAGCGTGCGGTATTTCCAAGGGACGAGAAGCTGGAGTGGAACATTACTCGAGGAACAAAAGACGCAGTTGTCCGAGGGACGAAAAGCTATGGAAGAGTACGCTGGTAGACGAGAAGGAAGAAAGCAACGATTCCAAGGGACGAGAAACCGGAGTGGAAGTTTACTCGAGAAGACCGGAAGTTGGGTTCGGGTGAGCCCTATTCCGGATGACCGAAATCACCCAAGCGAGCGGAGCCATAGTGGAAGACCCGGACCAAGACAAGTAGAACCGAAGAAGGAGGTCTAGACCAAAAGTCAGCAAAAGGCTTACTTCTGATAATCGGGGCACCTGGACCAAAAGTTTTAGCACGCAAGATTATTTTCTTGCATGCTGCTCTAAAGACGCTCTTGCGACTCCACGACGCGACTCTGACGACCGAGTGACACTGCTCCAATGACTGAGTAACACAACTCCGGTGACAGAGTGACGTCACTCCAGCAACTGAAAACACAGTCTTCCAGATCTCTGAGAAGTTGTCGGCATACTTGTTTACTTCTGCACTTAAGATTATACATTCATTGTATTAATTTTGTAAAAGATTTGTGAACTATTAGTGAATTTCCCACCGAAAGCACTCTCAATTAATTTTATTGAAAGTCAAAATAAAATTACATTAATATTTTTTATATAAAAAATTATTTTAAATTTTATTAATAATTTTCACAAACACATAATCAGAAATTTAGAGTTCAAAATTTAACTAATGTATTATTGAAATTTTTTTCATTAATGAATTCGAAACTCAGTTGGGACTTATTAATTGAAAAAATTTCTCATTAATCAATTAAGGATCAAAAGTTTAAGATTTAGCTGCAATGTATTATTGAAATTTTTTTATTAATTAATTAAAAACCTAAAGTTCTCTTTAATTCCACATTTTAGAATTGATAACATTACGAACAGAGAATTTTCTATAAATATTTTGGGATGATGATGTTAAAAAAACATAATTTTATCAGTTTTTTACTAAAATACTATTGGATAAAATTAAGTGTAGCATTTATTCTAATCAATTTAATATCTAATATAAAAAATTAAATTAACTTTTTATAAAGCAGGATCCGTTCAATTCTTATAAGTACCCTTAGAGGTTCAATTTTTATAAGTACTTTTAAAAGTGTATAAAATTATAAAAATAATTAGAATTTTATCTATAAAAAAATAAAAAAATAAAAAAAATATTTAAAAATTAAAACTACTTTTTATAAATCAACTCTTCCTTCTTCAATTATCTCTCACTATTATCCCACTTTGATATAAGACTCACGCATTACCCCAACTGGTATAAGATTCCCGTAATGCGTGTACATGAACCACTGTTCTGAAAAGACGATCATGTAAATTTTTATCTACTATAATTAAAAGTATTATCTATTCTTAATTATATGCCCCAAAAATAATGCATTTAAAATTTTAAAATACCTGTGACTTGAAAAACACGGCTAGTTGGGACATTTTCTAGACTCAAATTCTAGTTTTTTTAATCCAATTTAACGTGAATTTTTGTTAGTTTTCTTACCTATGTTTTTTTTTTACTGCAAATTGTCCTTTTTTTTAAGGAGATATTTTCTATTATAATTATAAATAATATAATAAGTGTTCTATATCAGAGGCGACACATATAAAGGGCCTACTTGGGCTTTAGCTAGGCTACCCGACCCAAAGTCCATTAAGGCATATGTTATTCTGTCTTTTTTTTTTTCCCTTTTTTCCTTACTATTTCTCACTTCACCTCATGGCTATGGTGTTGATAGTTCTAAACAACATGAAAAGTATAAAAATATAAAAATTGTAAACACTTACAGCGATCTCCTATAGATCCGCAATCAATGACAGAATATAATCTTCGGACTTGCTGTCGGAAGAGCGATCACGAATAAATCGGAGAGCTTTTTATGATTCACAAACAAAATCTCTCTCTAATGAATGTTCTCCTTCTCTGCAAAACACATAGTCTTGGTAGAATTCTGACAATACTTTTGTTATGCTTCGATCTCATCTACGTACACAACGCAGCAACCTTTTCCCGATGCATGCACTTCTCTCTCGTGATCCACAAATTGCCTTGGACACTCTTTTATATAGAGGAAGATAGGGATGGCAATGGGGCGGGGCGGGGAAGGGTTTGTCATCCCCATCCCCGCTCTCGAATTTCATCCTCATCCCTACTTTTTTGGGTTCAGGGAATTCCTGAACTCGAACCATCGGAGATCAAATCCCCATCCCCACCCCCATCCCCACTTTCATCGCTAAATTAATGTTATATTATTATTATTTTAATATTAATATTAATATTAATATTTGTAAAATACCATAAAAAGGGCAAATAACCATAAGGAAATTTTCTGAAATTTTTAGAAATTTTTCAGGAATTTTTCGCAGCTCGTATGACGAATTTACGAGGATCAAAATTGGGCCCCGGAAAAGTCTGTTTAGGCTACCCCATTTAAGCGAGGAAAAGATTGATTTGTTCCTTTTTGTTTTTTTCTTCTTTTTTTTCTTTTATTCCTTCGTTTCCCTTCCCCCGCCGAACCCGTGCGTGCCCTAAGCTCGACGCCATCTCCTCTCTTTCGTAACCGGCGCTACACGCAACGGTTCCCTTTCTCCCTCGCGATTTTAGCCGTGGCCGAGGGTTATTGGCATCTCCTTCTTCTTCTTCCTCTTCCTCTCCTCCTCGGCCGAGCCACCATCGGTCCGTGCCCTAGCCATCCCCGACGCCACTGCCGCTCTCCCTTCTTCCCTCTGCGCCCCGTCCGACCATCGGATCAGGCGATTCCAGCCTCTGCCGATCTCACGCCTAAGCACTGCTGCCCTCACCTCTTGTGATTTCACCCGATCACCAATGTGAAGAGGCAACTAGGGTTCTAAGGATCTTGGATTTTCCCTTCCTTGCTGTGATAGAAGTCTCGGTTGAAGGTAAGATTTTCCGAAATTAGGTTATTGATGTTCTGATCCGTGACCTTCTTCCTGTTCTACACTAAGAGGAAGATTTTGGGATTGGTTCTTGTTGTTTTCCCCTAATTAGAGCTTGGACTCCTTGCAAAGGAAATTTAGGGTTACTGGTTGGAGGTAAGTGTCATACCTAGCTGTGGATTTGGGCTTGATTCTCTGTTGTGGGGGTGGACTGCCGCCAGGGATTCATTGACAAAGAAGAAGGAAAGGGTTGTTGGAGAACTGGATTTAGAGATCAGCAACTTTCCCTTGCCGGCTACAATTTTTTATAGTGGGCTAATACAAGAGCAAACAGATATAGGTAAGTAGTTGGTTTAGTGGTTATGCATTAGTAATTAGATCTAATGCTTAGCTGTGGATGTATTGATGTTCTTTAGGGTAAATTGTTTTGGAAATCCACAACTCTAACCTCACTCCAGTCAGTTCTACTGGCAGCAAGTTGTCTCCGGCTGTCGATCACCGGTAGATTGGGTGAGTCTTGATGTTATTTCATTTCTATTAAGGATGATAATAATAGTGTGATGTGGATTAGGGTTCCTGGTTTAATAGGAATTTGATTTAGCTATTGGATACATATTAGACTAGCTAAATTATATGTTTGATATGCAGGACTTTGATTCGAGACGGGCGTCTCAAAGTGGGATCTTTCGGATACGATCTCCATTTTTTATTTTGAGGCGGGTACCTTGACCTATCTATTTTGATATGTCTTGTTGATATGTTTAGTAGATCTTAACAAGTAGTAATAATTATGTTTATATCTGCATCGAAATGTCACTATTTGTTTTCGAGCATGTTTTGTTTGTTACTTGTTTAGCGTTCATGCCCTGTTTACTATTTATGTTATAGAGGTAGTGACATGCCATGCTCTATGATATACTAGACTGGTTAGATACTATACCTGACCTGTGTACTTAGATCATATTATTTGATCCATGTACATGGTACATGTTTTTATGAAGGTAGATAAGATCAGGATATTTCTATGCTTAGTGTCATGCATCATCTTGTTGGTTAGTCCTAAGAAAATCGTACCGGTTCCACTGTACAAAATTTTTTTGTACAAGTGTCGAACCTTTCCTTAAATAACGTATTGTGTTCTTTAGAATTTAAATTAGGAATCGCAGACGGAACTTAACATCATTGATTCCAAATTTAACTTATCTGTTCTTAATGATTTAGATTTGAATCGCAAGAGGAACTTAACACTATTGATTCAAATCTACCTAAGTTATTAATTCCATAAATATTAATTTCCAAAATTGGCTTCCAGGACTGCATGGCGAGGCACATGGCCTTCTTGGATATGGGAGCAACCACCACTTCCTAGGCAAAGCCTTTTAAGGAAAGCTAATATTTATTTCCTTAAATAACTCTAGGTTAACCAAAAAGAACAATCGAATCACAAATTCGAAAAAGAAGAAAATACAAACTCAAAAAAAAACTATTTTGAAAACTCTAGAATCATATGCCTCTTGTGTTTGGTATTTCCATAAATAACTATACAAAGAAAACTAGTATGATGCGGAAAATAATTACTAGTTATACCTTTCTTTGTAAGCAAAAATAACCTCTTGATTTTCTACCGTATTCCTCTTCTAACCTCGGACGTTGTGTGGGCAACGATCTTCCGAGATGAGAACCACCAAGCACCTTCTTCTTCTTTGCAAGGTTCGGCCACCACAAGACTCCAAGAGAGGATGAGGTTCGGCCACCACCACCAAGCTCCAAGGGATGCAAGAACGAAGCCTCCTTTCTCTCCTTTTCTCCAAGCTAGATCCGGCCACCACAAGGACTCCAAGAGAACAAGATGGTTCGACCACAAGAAGGAGAAGAGAGAAGAGGAAGAGGTCGGCCACCACACCAAGGAAGAGAGGGAGGAAAAGAATAATAGAGTTGTTCCAATTGAAGGCACCTCTACCTCCTCTTTTATATTCCTTGGTCTTGGCAAATAAGAAAATTTAATTAAAAACTTCCTTAATTCTTTTTCCATGAAAAATAAAAATTAATTTATTAAAAATCAATTTCCTTATTTCAATAATATTGGCCGGCCACTTATTTCCCCAAAACAAGGAGAGTTTTAATTAAACAAGAATTAAAACTTCCTAATTTGTTTTCATAAATTTATAAAATTTCTCCAATAATTATATCCCTTCATGATTGGTTAGTAAAAGGAAATTTTATAAATTAAAATCTTTCTTTTAAACATGTGGATAATTTTCAAAAAGGAAAGTTATCTCTAAAAATTAAAATCTCCCCTCAATCTACAAATAAGGAAAGATATCAAATCTTTTCTTAATCTTTTGTAGAAATTAATAAAAGAGAATATTTAATTTTTAAACTTTCTTTTAATTCATGAACATGGTTAAAAAGGAAAGTTTTCTCAAAATTAAAATTTCCTTTCAATCTACAAATAAGGAAAGATTTCAAATCTTTTCTTAATCTTTTGTAGAAAGCTATAAAAGGAAAGATTTTAAATTTTAAACTCTCTTTTAAAACCATGATATCCACATAAGAAATAATTTTAATTAAAAATAAATTCCCTTTTAATATGGTCGGCCAATCAAGCTTGGGCTCCAAGCTATGGCCGGCCAATTAACTTGGCTCAACCTTTGGGTCTTGGTCGGCCCTAGCTTGGGTTCCAAGCTAGCTTGGCCGGCCACCAAAGAGTGGGTAAGAAGGTGGGTATGTGGTGGGTATAATCTCTATATACAAGAGGCTACGATAGGGACCGAGAGGAGGAATTGGTTTTGGTCACCCGATGAAATTAAGCATCCTGTGTTCACCCCGAACACATAACTTAATTTCATCAATAATAATTCATTCTACTAAAGAACTATTATTGAACTACCGCACCAATCCCAAATTACATTTTTGGGCTCCTTCTTATTATGAGTATGTTAGTCTCCCTATGTTTAAGATGTCGAATGCCCACTAATTAAGTGAGTTACTGACAACTCATTTAATTAATATCTTAGTCCAAGAGTAGTACCACTCCACCTTATCGTCATGTCGGACTAAGTCCACCTGCAGGGTTTAACATGACAATTCTTATGAGCTCCTCTTGGGGACATTATCAACCTAGATCACTAGGACACAGTTTCCTTCTATAATCAACAACACACACTATAAGTGATATCATTTCCCAACTTATCGGGCTTATTAATTTATCGAACTAAATCTCACCCATTGATAAATTAAAGAAATAAATATCAAATATATGTGCTTGTTATTATATTAGGATTAAGAGCACACACTTCCATAATAACTGAGGTCTTTGTTCCTTTATAAAGTCAGTATAAAAGAAACGACCTCTAAATGGTCCTGCTCAATACACTCTAAGTGTACTAGTGTAATTATATAGTTAAGATAAACTAATACCTAATTACACTACGACCTTCCAATGGTTTGTTCCTTTCCATCTTGGTCGTGAGCTACTGCTTTTAATTTATAAAGAACCGATAACACGATCTTCTGTGTATGACACCACACACTATGTTATCTACAATATAAATTAATTGAACATCTATAATTGGTATATAAATGTAGACACTTGACTAATGTGATTCTTATAAATGTTTATACAAAAGCTAGGCTTTTAGTATACACTCTAACTTGTCTGAGACTTGACGTCGAACGTAAGCCTCACAACCCCAAATACTCATGAAAGACACCTGGGCATCTCTCCCAGTCCATATCCTATATGGTGTCTTTATCACGGCCTTGGATGGAACTCGGTTGAGTATAAAGGCTGCCGTGTCTAGAGCATAGCCCCAAAGGAATGTAGGAAGATATGTGTGACTCATCATAGACCGTACCATATCTAATAGGGTACGATTTCTCCTTTCAGATACACCATTCCACTGTGGTGTTCCAGGAGGAGTGAGTTGGGATAGAATCCCACACCCAGCTAGATAGTCACGAAACTCATGGCTAAGGTATTCTCCACCTCGATCTGATCGAAGTATCTTAATTCTCTTGCCAAACTGGTTTTGTACTTCATTCTTGAATTCTTTGAACTTTTCAAAGGATTCTGACTTATGTGTCATCAGGTACACATAACCATATCTACTGAAGTCATCAGTAAATGTAATGAAGTACCTATAACCACCTCTAGCAGCGACATTGAAAGGCCCACATACATCACTATGTATAAGACCTAACAAGTCAGTCGCTCTCTCACTATGTCCACTAAAGGGAGTCTTGGTCATCTTGCCTAGTAGGCATGACTCGCATGTCTCATATGATTCAAAATCAAATGAGTCCAGCAAGCCATCTTTATGGAGCTGGGATAAGCGCTTGTCATTTATATGACCTAAGCGACAGTGCCAGAGATAGGTTTGGTTCATGTCATTTGACTTGAACCTCTTGGTACTTATGTTATAGATAGGGCTCTCAAGGTCTAGAATATAGAGTTCGTTCATCAGAGGTGCACTACAATAGAACATATCATTTAAATAAACTGAACAACATTTGTTCTTTATTAAAAATGAAAACCCTTTCTTGTCCAAACAAGAAACTGATATAATGTTCTTAGTCAAAGTAGGCACATAACAACAATCATCCAACTCTAATACAAGCCCAGAGGGTAAAGATAGAAAATAAGTCCCTACAGCAACAACAGCAACCCGTGCTCCATTGCCTACACATAGGTCCACCTCGCCCTTCGTCAATGTCCTGCTATTTCTCAGCGCCTGCACATTAGTACAAATGTGAGAAGCACATCCAGTATCTAATACTCATGATGAAGAAATAGATAAATTGACTTCTATAACATATATACCTGAAGTGGAAGTCTCACTTCTCTTCTTCTTAAGATCTTCCAGGTACACCTTGCAGTTCCTCTTCCAGTGCCCGGTCTGACCGTAGTGGAAGCAGGTAGCATCCTTGGCGACCCCTCCTTTGGGTTTCAGTGCCTTGCCTTTGCCCTTGGCTTGGGACTTTCCCTTGCATTTGGGCTTGCCCTTGCCCTTGTGTTTCTGAACCATCAGAATAGAGTTGGGCTTAACCTTCTTAAGGTTGAGCTCAGCAGTTCTTAACATGCTAAGCAGCTCGGGCAGTGGCTTGTCAATTTCGTTCATGTTATAATTTAGAACTTATTGACTATAGCTATGAGGCAAGGATTGCAAGATCAGATCAGCAGCCAGCTCTTTGCCAAGTGGGAATCCCAACCTCTGTAGGTTTTCTATGTACCCAATCATTTTGAGTACATATGGGCCTACGGGAGTCCCATCTTGCATCTTGCACTGAAATAGTGCCTTAGAGATCTCGAATCTCTCGTGCCTCGCTTGTCCTTGATATAGTTGACGAAGATGTTCAACCATATCATAAGCGCCCATCAACTCGTGTTGCTTCTGAAGCTTAGAGTTCATGGTCGCAGCATAAGGCATGACACATCTAATGAGTCATCTTGATGCTTCTTGTAAGCATCTTTGTCTGCTCGCGTGACATTGGCAGGTGGAGCCTCTGAAATGGGCTGCTCTAGAACGTACAATTTACGTTCTTGGGTGAGAACTATTCTCAGATTCCTGTACCAGTCCAGGAAATTTGCTCCGTTGAGCTTGTCCTTGTCAAGGACAGAACGCAGAGAGAAGGTGTTAGTGTTTGACGTCATGGTAATCTACAACAAAAAAATGCAGAAAAATAAATAAATATCATATTCTATTAATCATTTAATTAGACCTTTTAATTAAATGATGCTACCACTAAATATTATAATTCATGTGGGACAAGATCCACATCATACTACGCCTTGAGTTAGCTTTGGCTAAATCGCCCAAGACTTAGTATGATCGGTAGGTAACTAATTACCAATTACATCTCTATGCAACTCTTGTTTATAGGATCAAGATCCGCATTTATATTAAAACTCGAGTTAGCTTTGGCTAATACGCCCAAGAGTTAATATAAACGTGATTTTGACCTATCTACCAACAATTGGAAAATACCTATAGTTAAACTCGATCCAATTGAGTTAACTAGTTATACTCAATCTAATTGAGTTTTACTCACCATGCGTTGATAGGCGGGACCAAGATTGTCCCTCCGTACCCTACCAAGATAATATGTGCTGCTCTGCTTTGGCAGATTCAACAACTACATGTGATCGAGGTAGTGATAGGTATCACGGCATGGTAGGCATTACGAGTTGTCGCGATTAAGATCTAATCTAATAGACGAGGTGTATCATATACTCGATTTAGATCTAATCTAATCGTTAGGGCGCATCATGTAAGCGATTTAGATCTAATCTAATCGTCGAGGTGTATCATATACGCGATTGATCGAATCGAATCGTTAAGACGCTAATTAATTACTTATTCTAGCATGCATCACATATACACACACAAGCAATTCATTAAATGTTTTGTGATTAGTCATGACCCTACTACGATCTTCTCAAGCCAATGAGAAGATCGGATGGTCAACCTAAGGTCAACAGCTTCTCAGGCTCCTTCCTTGACCACCTTGTGTTGCTCGCGCCCTCCTCGTAATTTCGTCTCGAGTGGACCTTCCACCGCTCCATTTTGTACATTACAAAAGTGAAACTCGAGTTACATTCGAGTCTAAACTAATTTACAACAGGAAATAAAAATAGGAAAGGCACGACGCGCAAGTCGCGTATCACATACAACACGCACATCACAGAAAATGGCACGTAGGCCATAATATGAATTACAACACAGAATTTCCAATCTAATTGGGTCTTTTGGGCCATGACCATCACAAAATAATGCATAATTCTAAATTATGCAATTTCTATAAATTTCTGTAATTTTTATTACAATTTTTATGAGTAAAAATTCCCGGCGGTCCCATTTAGCGATTTTCGGGCGCAATCGCGGAACGAAGCCCCTTGCGGGGTCAGGGGCAGCGCCCCTACCCGCGATATAACCATCACGAGTGTTCCTAAGCGATCCTACAGCACCTTAGTCTGCTGTCCCAAAACGATTTGGAGCGAAACCTTGCCATTTTGGAAAAATCTTCTCGGTAGTCGAAGCCTACAAGTGTCTAAACACTTATGCTTCGCTTCTATGAGAAAAATACCCATAAAAACTATAAAAATCATAAATTCACAGAATGTTACAGATCTGTAATTTTCATAAAAATACAAATTAAAACTCGTATGAGCTTCGTACGTGGCTCTAATACCACTGTTGGGTTTTTCGGGCCGCAAAAACCGCTTTTTGCGTTGCGGAAACCCCGAAACCCCTATGCCACGGATCTGTGCGAAGAAATAAAATTTCGAAAAACCTTCACATACGTGTTTTCTAAGCCTAGATCTACAAGATAAGATTTTTACCCTTGATGCGAAGCCCTTCGCGTAATCCCGCTCGTACAAGGTTTGTCAGATCTCGAAAGTATCAAAGTAGATACTTCTCTATGTGTATCTACACGAACAAATGATGGAGAAACCTAACAAAAAGTGTGCTAGCACCCTTTGAAAGATTCGGCCAAAGAGGAGGAGAGGGAGAGAAGAAAGAGCTTGAGAAAGAAGAAGATGGAGTTACCACACAAAATGAAACTCCTCACAAGCACTAAAGTGGCTGGCCACTTTTCATGAGGGGTTATATACTCCATGGAATTTCAAGAGTCAAAAACTCTTGATCTCCCTCATGATGTGGCACACACATGTGCTAATCTTGATGATGTGGCACATCATCATTAGCCCACTTAATGCCAACTCACCAATGAGGTGGCAAATGGTCAAGTCAAACTTGACCCTTCATCTTCCTCTCGAGTCAAGTCAAACTTGACCACTTCTCTCCCTTGGTTGATCTAATCTAACCATTGGTTCAAGCTAATTTAATGAATCTCTATTCATTTAATTAAATTAATTAAATGAGTCTAAGTCCAAATTAGGCTCACTTAACACATTAACCAAATTGAGTCCAACTCAATTAGCCTACTTTGGATTACTCTTAATCCAATTTGGTTCATCACATGAACCTAATCCTTTAGGTTCATCAAATGAACCTAATCTCCATCTAATTGCCCTTTGTGTGTGACCCTATAGGTTCTTATAACGTTGGCAATGCTCCTAAACCCATTTAGAAGCATAAGTAATGAGCGGTATCTAGCAACACATCATTACTACCCAAGTTATAAGAATGTTGAGATCCAACATCACCTTGTGACTACTAATTGTGACTCTTCATAATATATGACATTGTCCTTCTATCCTAGACATCTAGATTGATCAATATGAGGCATAGACCGTGTCATCCTCTAATTAATCTAAATCTTGAACTCCAAGTAGACTCACTCGATCAAATGAGCTCAATATCTTATATTGACTCATTTGGGCATGGTCATGCACTTAGTGGTCTCACTCTATCAAGAGTATCGATGTCTCTCCCGTCATATAGGAGGGATATATCCCATCTACATCACTCACATCCCTCCACATAATTTGTTACATACCCAGTAATCGCCTTTATAGTCCACCCAGTTACGGGTGACGTTTGACGAAGCCAAAGTACGTAACTCCTTATGTAGGGAACCATGGTGGCTTCAGGTCTAAGGACTAGTAGTCATACTAATAGCCACATGAGAAAGTATATGACACTCATATAACGATCTATGATACTTTCTCATGGCGGGTCATTCCGTATACATTCTCCAATGCATACCCATGTGTCAACTTGATATCTCTATATCCATGACTTGTGAGATCAAGTCATCTAATTGACCTACTTTCTAGTCTCGTCTCATTAACATTGTCCCTGAATGTTAATACTCGACTAGGAATGATTAAGAGTAGTGTTCCCTATATCATCTCACTATCGGTTCAACTAACTGATTGATATAGGTAAGAACCCTCTACTCAAGGACGCTATTATACTTAGTTATTTAGCACCAATACAAGTAAGTATAATAGCCATAAACAAATTCCTTTATTAATATATAAGAATATGATACAATGAGTCCATACAACAATCATCAAATGATTGGCTCTAGGGCTCTAACTAACAAGTCGTAGCCTACCTATCCATCTCTGGCTCAGTACCCGGCACCACCACAGTGGCAGGCTCAGATTCAGGCGCCGCAGCCTTTGGCAGCACTACCATCTCCACCACCGCCAGAGACTGGACATATACATGCGATTACCAGAGAGGATGCGTAGCGGGCCGACGGATCTATTTTCCGTGGTATGATTTTTACTTTATGCATTATTCGCTGATATGTTGATAGATATTGGTAGCTCGCATTCTTTTATTTCCCGTGCCTTTATGAGGGTAATAGGTAGACTACCTACTCTTAGACCGTAGTGACTAACAGTGTCCCTATCGTCCGATGATTCATTGGACGTCACTCAGGAGGTCAGAGGTTGTCCGTTAGATTTTGGTAACATGATACTTATGGTTGATTTATTAGTGCTGGAAATGGTCGAGTTCGACATTATCCTTGGCATGGATTGGTTGTCTACATATAATGTCATGGTTGATTTCCAGACGAGGGTGGTCACATTCCAACCTCCGAACCAACCCTCGTGAGAATTCACTGGCATAAGGGACGATGACATATCGATCATTTCAGCGATTCAGGCTCAGAAGCTGCTGTCACATGGCTGTCAGGGATTTCTTGTGTCTATGATTAATACTGACGACAACAGTAGTTCCTAGCTCTTAGATGTTCCGGTGGTCCAAGGGTATCCCGATTTATTTCCAAATGAGCTACCGGGCTTGCCTCCCCGAAGGCAAGTGGAGTTTGTTATTGAGCTGATTCCGGGGACCGCGCCAGCATCGAAAGCTCCATATAGTATGGCACCGAAAGAGTTGGATGAGCTAAAGGTCCAACTCCAGGAGTTATTGGATAGGTGATTCATTCGCCCTAGCGTTTCTCCGTGGGGTTCTTCGGTACTATTCGTCAAGAAAAATGATGGTACTCTGAGGTTGTGCATCGATTTTAGACAGCTAAATGTAGTGACCATCAGAAATAAGTACCCCTTACCGCGGATTGAGGATTTGTTTAATTAGCTCAGAGGTACCTCAGTGTATTCTAAGATTCATCTGCGGTTTGGATATCATCAGCTGAAAGTCAAAGAATCTGATATTCAGAAGATAGTTTTCCGTACCAGATACGATCATTATGAGTTTTTGGTAATGCCATTTGGGCTTACCAATACTCCAGCGGTATTTATGGATTTGATGAACCACATCTTTCTGTAGTATCTAGATCAGTTCGTTGTCGTTTTCATCGACGACATTTTGATCTACTCGAGTTCCGAGGAGGAGCATGCACAGCATCTTCGCATAGTCTTGGAGACTCTTCGACGACATCGGCTATATGCGAAGTTCAGCAAGTGTACTTTCTGGCTATCCTCAATCGGTTTTTTAGGACATGTGGTCTCTAGCCAAGGTATTTCAGTAGACCCTTAGAAGATCGAGGCTGTCACCAGCTCGGAGCAGCCAAAATCAGTTCAGGAGATCCGTAGTTTTCTGGGATTGGCTGGATATTACAGACGGTTTGTCGAGGATTTCTCGCGTATCACTATGCCATTGACACGCCTGACCAGGAAAGGCGTGAAGTTCACGTGGTACGAGGCCCGCGAGACTAGCTTCCAAGGGCTAAAGCGGAGACTAGTGTCAGCTCTGGTTTTGGTTTTACCCTCCAGAGAGGACGGATTCATGCTATATATCGACACATCTCTTCAGGGTTTGGGCACTGTCCTAATGCAGCACGACAAGGTAGTCTCCTATGCTTCTCGTCAGTTGAAGGAGCATGAGAAGAACTACCCAGTACATGATTTCGAGCTAGCCGCCATCATCTTTGCTTTGAAAATTTGGCGGCATCATCTGTACGGCATTACCTTTGAGATTCTTATGGATCATAAGAGTCTCAAATATATTTTCACCTAGAAGGAACTCAATCTCCGACAGAGGAGATGGATGGAGTTTCTGAAGGATTATGACTATACCATTAGCTACCACCCGGGGAAAGCTAATGTGGTTGCCGATGCACTCAGCAGGAAGTCTAGAGAAACTTTGGCTTGCTACCGAGCTTCAGTCACGGACTTGATTCAGGGTTTCTCCGAGTTGGGCTTCAGGAGCAAGGACAGACAGAGCAAGGTATGTTGGTTACCATGGTTGCTCAGTCATCGATCAGGACGAGGATCCGAGAGGCCTAGGCCGAAGATCAACACTTATAATTCATTGGCAGCCAGATAGCTTCCGGGCAACAGACCGAGTTCACACAAGATGAGGAGGGTATTATATATTTCCGTGGTAGATTATGCGTACCTCAGTCTCACCCGGTCTTACAGGAACTACTTCAGGAGGCTCATCGCTCTCGATTTGTGATCCACCCAAGAGGGACCCGCATGTATCGAGATTTGAGGCATTCCTACTAGTGGAACGGTATGAAGAAAGGCATCGCAGAATTCGTAGCTAGATGTATTGTCTGTCGGCAGGTGAAGGCTGAGCACCAGAGACCTGCCGGATTTCTTCAGCGGATTCCTATTCCTGAGTGGAAATGGGAACACATTACCATGGATTTTGTGGTGGGTTTGCCTAGGACACGACGAGGCCATGACGTGATTTGGGTAATCGTTGATCGATTAACCAAATCCGCGCACTTCTTAGCGATTCGGAAGACTCATTCCCTGGATCGATTGGTAGATCTATATTGCCGGGAGATCATCAGATTACATGGTGTTCCTTTGAATATTATTTCTGATAGAGACCCACGGTTCACATCCCGGTTCTGGCAGAGTCTGCAGCAGGCCTTGGGCACTCAGCTCCATTTTAGTACAGCTTTCCATCCGCAGACAGATGGACAGTCAGAGCGAACCATTCAGACTCTAGAGGACTTGCTGAGGTCATGTGTATTGGATTTTGGGGGCAGTTGGGAGGACCATTTGCGATTGGTAGAGTTCGCCTACAGCAACAGCTTTCATTCGGCTATCCAGGTGGCACTGTTTGAAGCGTTGTATGGTAGACCTTGTCGGACACCCACCCTCTGGGATGAGGTTGGGGAGGCCCAGCTGTTGGGACCTCATAGAGCTCAGCAGGAGGTAGAGTTGGTCCGTACTATTAGACGGAGGATGTTAGAGGTGCAAGACCGCCAGAAGAGTTATGCAGATCGGAGATAGAGACCCCTGGAGTTATCTACTGGCGACCATGTTTTTCTGCGAGTTTCACCCATGAAAGGGGTGAAGAGATTTGGCCTTAGAGGTAAGCTAACTCCACGATACATTGGTAATTTCCATATTCTAGAGAGCATTGGAGCAGTAGCTTATCGCCTGGTACTACCACCGGCCCTGGCAGACGTCCATGACGTATTCCACGTATCTATGCTGAGGAGATACATACCCGACCTGACACATGTGCTGACAGATATCTCAGTTCTCGTTCAGCCTGACACTACCTACGAGGAGGTTCCGGTACGAATTTTGGACCACAAGGGGCGTCAGTTGCGGAACAAGACTATCCGGCTGGTTAAAGTCGGATGGCGACATCATTCAGACGAGGAGGCTACTTGGGAGCTCGAGGATACGATCTGAGCACGATACCCTCACCTGTTTACTTGAGGTATGTGGGTTATTTTCTATTCAGCATTTATACTTTCTGTCTATTATTAGTACTTACTGATGGTAGATAACGAAAATTTGGAGATCAAATTTTTATTAGTAGAGGAAAATATAAAATATCGGAAAAAGGGAGAATAACCATAAGGGAATTTTCCAGAATTTTTAGAAATTTTTCAGGAATTTTTCGGATCTCGTATGACGAGTTTACGGGGATCAAAATTGGGCCGCGGGAAAGTCTGTTTAGGCTACCCCCATTTAAGCGAGGAAAAGTTTGATTTTTTCCTTTTTGTTTTGTTTCTTTTTTTTTCCTTTTATTCCTTCGTTTCCCTTCCCCCGTCAAACCCGTGCATGCCCTAAGCTCGAAGTCGTCTCCTCTCTTTTGTAACCGGCGCCGCACACGACGGTTCCCTTTCTCCCTCACGATTTAAGCCATGGCCGAGGGTTATTGGCATCTCCTTCTTCTTCTTCCTCTTCCTCTCCTCCTTAGCCGAGCCACCGCCGGTCCGTGCCCTAGCCAGCCCCGACGCCATTGTCGCTCTCCCTTCTTCCCTCTGCGCCCCGTCCGACCACCGGATCGGGCGATTCCAGCCTCTGCCGATCTCACGCCTAAGCGCTGCTGCCCTCACCTCTTGTGATTTCATCTGATTGCCGGCGTGAAGAGGCAACTAGGGTTCCAAGGATCTTGGATTTTCCCTTCCTTACTGTGATAGAAGTCTCTGTTGAAGGTAAGATTGGGTTTTCGAAATTAGGTTATTGATGTTCTGATCCGTGACCTTCTTCCTGTTCTACACTAAGAGGAAGATTTTGGGATCGGTTCTTACTGTTTTCCCCTAATCAGAGCTTGGACTCCTTCTTCCTTGTAGAGGAAATTTAGGGCTACTGGTTGGAGGTAAGTGTCATACCTAGCTGTGGATTTGGGCTTGATTCTCCGTTGTGGGGGTGGATTGTCGCTAGGGATTCATTGACAAAGAAGAAGGAAAGGGTTGAATTGGAGAACTGGTTTTAGAGACAAGCAACTTTCCCTTGCCGGCTACAATTTTCGGCAGTGGGCTGATACAAGAGCAAACAGATATAGGTAAGTAGTTGCTTTAGTGGTTATGCTTTAATAATTGGATCTAATGCTTAGCTGTGGATGTATTGATGTTCTTTAGGGTAAATTGTTTTAGAAATCCACAGCTCTAACCTCACTCCAATCAGATCTACTGGCAGCAAGTTGTCTCTGGCTGTGGATCACCAGCAGATTGGGTGAGTCTTGATGTTATTTCATTTCTATTAAGGATGATAATAATAGTGTGATGTGGATTAGGGTTCCTGGTTTTATAGGAATTTGATTTAGCTATTGGATACATATTAGACTAGCTAAATTATATGTTTGATATGTAGGACTTTGATTCGAGACGGGCGTCTTGAAGTGGGATCTTTCGGATATGATCTCCATTTTTATTTTGAGGCGGATACCTTGTGTTGGATCGAGAACGCGCTAGAGGGGGGGTGAATAGCGCTCGCGGCTATTTCATTTTTCGAATCGCAAAACTATCGGAGTTAAAACGCAGCGGAATAAAAAACAAACACACAAACACAGAGGAATTTACTTCGTTCGGAGCCTAAGGCGACTCCTACTCGAAGGCCCGCGATCCTTGATCGCTTTCCATGGGTAACAACTATAAGTTCAAATAGAGTACAAGTATTGCAAATAAGTACAGTAAATAGAAACACGGTTATACCGACAACAGTATAGAAACCACAAGTTACGGAGCTCCGGGTCATCGGAATGTTGCAGCAGCACTTCGGAATGATCATGTTAGCGGCACGTTGAAGAAAGGAATCCTGGAAGTTGATGATTCAAGGTGCTGCTCGAAACCCCCTTATAAAGGGTGTTCAAGGTGCCTTGAAGGCTATTCAAGGCGCCTCCATGCTGCCAAGTCTCCCGCGTGGATCAAGCTTGAACTGGTCGAAGTTCATCTGCTTAAGGCGCCTTATGCCCCATTCAAGGCGCCTTCCAAGGCGCCTTATGACTCCTTCAAGGTGCCTCCCAAGGTGCTTCACAGCCAGCTCCAGCTTTGCACCCGAGGCGCCTCCAAGCTCCATGGAGGCGCCTCGGACACTGTTCATCCGAGGGAAGACTTTATTATTTTGTACCTGCAAGACATGTTAGTCCCAAACAATATCCTACAACACAAAGTTAGCACATAAAGTCATAAATAAGGTAACAAAATATTATCGATAGTCATCAGACTATCCGGGTCTGACTTCGGATTACCGTCCGGAAATCTTAGGTCGACCCGACGCCTACTGTTCCTCTACGGGGAACGCGTCCTCACCTACTCCATTCAGGAGATTTACCTGTTACCAGTACGATCCTCCAGATCGACTGGACTTTTGCTCAGCACTCGACGCTTCCGGACTTTCTGTTGGGCATCCGCTTCCCGGCTAGTCCAGTCTTTCACTTGGTTCGCGACACCAGGTCTTTCCACCTAGGGTTACCACCCCCTAGGACTTTTGCCTGAAGCCATCGACCTGCCAAGACTTTCCGCATATGGTTACCACCCCCTATGACCTAGGGTTACCACCCCCTAGGGGTTTCCCTTTCCCTAACCACAGCTAGGACTTTTCTTCACCTAGGGTTACCACCCCCTAGGACCTAGGGTTACCACCCCCTAGGGTTTTCACCTGCCTAACCGCAGTTAGGACTTTCCTGAAACACTCTTTCAACATGTTAGATAACAACACACCTTAACTTTGAATCCTTTGCCATTATCAAAACTTAGGTTCGATCGTCATATGCTTTCCGCACCAACAATCTCCCCCTTTTTGATTATGGCAACCCAAATTCAAAGTTAAGTAAAACAGATGCATGAATATATTAAAAGATTTTAAGTGAACAAGCTTAAGTATATAAATTCAAATAAAAGCATAACTTAAGCTAACACTTAAACTTTTGTGAAGCTCCCCCTCAATACAGGGCTTCCTTTTACTTTTGAATTAGATTTTGATTTTGTTTTACTTTGAATTTCCCTACTCTCCCCCTTTGCCATTTATCAAAAAATAAGCCAGTTTCAAGCAATTTTTAATTTTTTCTTAGGAAAAAAAACAGATTAGGCTTATGAATGGTAAATTACTTTGGAAAATTTTTTAACTAAGTTTAAAAGGCTAATACTTAGTAGACTATTAAGAACGATTTTAGCCACTTTTGAAACTTAGTTGATTTTTGAAATATACTTAGCTAAATTTTGAAAATATTAAAGAATATTGAAGTCTCTTTTTACTTAGCAAAAAAATATTTTGAAGGCAATGAGTAAGAATTTTGCAAAACTAAGATTTTTAATACTTTAAGGTAAAAAATTAGATTAGTAAGAATTTATAAAGAGTTAGATTTGAAAGGTTGGCTAAGTTTGCAAAAGTTTGAAGGTTTTTATATGAACTACTTAGCTTAGTCTTTTGCAAACATTGAATTTTGAAAATATAGCTTAAGTTAAAAAGACACTTAGCTTAACAATACTTATTGTTGAAAAATTAGGAGTAAGAACTTGTTAATTTTTAGGACGAAGAGGGAGAAACTAAATGTTTAATTTAGTTTATTTAATCAAATTGGTTGGTCCTTAAGTCCAAGCATGAGTCAAGTTAATTAAATGTTAAGTTATCTAAATTTTTTTGATCAGGTATCAGAGCCCAAAAGTACAAGCATGCTCAATCTTAGACGTATAAGTTAATGTTGGTTGCTACTCGGAAAGCCTAGAGGTTCCACTGTACAAAAATTTTGTACAAAGGTCTGAACCTTTTCCTAGCTACCATGTGTTCTTTTAAATTAAATTTTGGATCGTCTGTGGAACTTAACACGTTTGATCCAAAACTTAATCTATTTGTTCTTTTAGGTTTTGACTTGGATCTCCTGCGGAACTTAACACGTTCGACCCAAATCACCTTAAGTTATTAATTCCATTAAATATTAATTTTCATAATCGGTTCCCAGTACTGACGTGGCGAGGCACATGGCCTTCTTGGATATGGGAGCAACCACCACCGACTAGACAAAACCTTTTATAGAAATCTAATATTTAATTTCCTAAAATAACTTTAGGTTAACCGAAAAGAACAATCAAATCACAAGGAAAAATAAAACAAAAAAAAAATACAACTTCGAAAAACATATTCGAAATACTAGAACATAAGCCTCTTGTATTTGGTATTATTTCCATAAATAACTAGTATGATGCGGAAAGGAAAAATTACTAGTTATACCTTCTAGAAAGACCTCTTGATCTTCTACCGTATTCCTCTTCTAACCTCGGACGTTGTGTGGGCAACGATCTTCCAAGATGAGAAACCACCAACCACCTTCTTCTCCTCCTAGCTAGGTTCGGCCAACAATAAGGAAGCTTCACCAAGGAAGAAAATCAAAACACCAACCAAGCTCCAAGAGATGCTAGCTTTCTCTCCTTCTTCTTCTTCTTCTCCAAGTAGTATCCGGCCACCACGAGAGCTCCAAGGGGAGAGAGAGGTTCGGCCACCACAAGAGGAAGAGAGGGAGAGGATGATGATGGCCGGCCACACCAAGGAACAAAAGAGGGAGAGAAATAATTAAGGTTTTTTCTCATGAAGGCACCCCCACCCCTTCTTTTATATTCCTTGGCCAAGGCAAATTAGGAAATTTAATTACAATAAAATTTCCTTAATTTCCTTGACATGATTTAATTGAGAAAAATAAAATAAAATTTCCCAAATTAAACTATATTGGCCGGCCACCACATGGAGAAATAAATTAAACAAGTTTTAATCAACAAATTAAAACTTCCTAATTTGTTTCCGGAAATTTAAAAAATTAAAATTTCTCTTCAAAAATCTCTTCATGGTTGATAAAAAGAAATTTCCATAATTTTAATTTTACAACATGTGAATAATTTTTTAAAGAGAAAATAAAATATCTCACCAATCTACAAATAAAGAAAGAGATCTAATCTCTTTCTTTAATCTTTTGTAGATCTTTTACAAGAGAGATATTTTAATTTTAATTCTCTTTAATAAATTATATCTTCCACATAATAAAAAATTAAAATTAAAATTCTTTTTAATTTAATATGGCCGGCCCCTCTAGCTTGGGTTCAAGCTAGGGCCGACCACCCCAATTCATGCTTAGGTCGGCCCTAGCTTGGTTCCCAAGCTTGCTTGGCCGGCCCCCTTTAGGTGGGTATAGAAGGTGGGTATAGGTGGGTATAGTACTATATAAATAAGAGGCTACGATAGAGACCGAGAGGAGGAATTGGTTTTGGTCTCCCGATAAAATTAAGCATCCCGTGTTCGCCCCGAACACACAACTTAATTTTATCAATAATAATTCACTCCACTAGAGAACTATTATTGAACTACCGCACCAATCCCAAATTACATTTTTGGGCTCCTTCTTATTATGAGTGTGTTAGTCTCCCTGTGTTTAAGATATCGAATGTCCACTAATTAAGTGAGTTACTGACAACTCATTTAATTAATATCTTAGTCCAAGAGTAGTACCACTCAACCTTATCATCATGTCGGACTAAGTCCACCTGCAGGGTTTAACATGACAATCCTTATGAGCTCCTCTTGAGGACATTATCAACCTAGTATCTCTAGGACACAGTTTCCTTCTATAATCAACAACACACACTATAAGTGATACCATTTCCCAATTTATCGGGCTTATTGATTCATCGAACTAAATCTCACCCATTGATAAATTAAAGAAATAAATATCAAATATATGTGCTTATTATTATATTAGGATTAAGAGCACACACTTCCATAATAACTGAGGTCTTTGTTCCTTTATAAAGTCAGTATAAAAGAAACGACCTCAAATGGTCCTACTCAATACACTCTAAGTGTACTAGTGTAATTATATAGTCAAGATAAACTGATACCTAATTACACTACGACCTTCTAATGATTTGTTCCTTTCCATTTTGGTCGTGAGCTACTGTTTATAATTTATAAGGTACTGATAACATTATCTTCTGCATGTGACACCACATGCTATATTATCTACAATATAAATTAATTGAACAACTACAAACAAATGTAGATAATTTGACCAAATGTGATTCTTTATTCAAAACAAATGTTTACAAAAGCTTAGGCTTTCAGTATACACTCCAACAATCTCCCACCTATACTAATGACTAAGCTGCCATATTTTCTACCATACATCTGATTCCCATTCCCTCCACATGCCGATCGAAAACTTTCGTCGGAAGGGCCTTAGTGAAAGGATCTGTCAGGTTATCTGCTGATGCAATCTTGGCGATGACAACTTCTCCTCACTTCACTATATCTCGTATTAGGTGGTACTTGCGCTCTATATGCTTACTTGCCTTATGAGCTCGTGGTTCCTTCGAGTTTGCAACTGCACCGCTATTATCACAATAAATTGTGATGATTTTGGGCAAACCAGGAATCACATCTAAGTCCATTAGAAAGTTCCTGAGTCATACTGCTTCAGAAGCTGCTACATACTCAGCTTCCATGGTTGAGTCCGAAACGCATTTCTGCTTAACACTCCTCCATGAAATGGCTCCACCTCCTAAAGTAAACACATAGCCTGATGTAGACTTACTGTTGTCCCTATCTGATTGGAAATCTGAATCCGTGTAACCCACAGGGAGCAAATCATCTGCTTGATAAACTAGCATATAATCTCTAGTCCTTCTCAGGTACTTTAATATATTCTTTACCGCAGTCTAATGTCCTTGTCCAGGGTTACTCTGATATCTGCTAACCATGCCCACGGTAAAACAGATATCAGGTCTCGTACATAGCATTGCATACATTAAGCTTCCTACAGCCGAAGCATAAGGAACTGCTTTCATGTCCTCTATCTCCTTTGATGTCTTCGGAGACATCTCTTTAGATAGAGCTACTCCATGCCTAAAAGGTAAGAAACCTTTCTTGGAATCCTGCATGCTAAAACGAGCAAAGATTGTATCTATATATGAAGCTTGGGACAGACACAACATTCTTTTCTTACGATCCCTTATTACTTTGATCCCAAGAATGTGTGCACAATCTCCTAAGTCCTTCATATCAAATTGTTTGGATAACCATACCCTTACGTCTGATAATACCTTGACATTGTTGTCAATTAACAAAATATCATCTACGTATAGTACAAGAAATACCACCACGTTTCCGTTATACGTCTTGTATACACAAGACTCATCCGGACACTGAATAAATCCATATGACTGGATTACTTCATTAAACCGGATGTTCCAAGACCTTGAAGCTTGCTTCAGTCCATAAATGGATCGATTGAGCTTGCACACTAGATGCTCTTTGCCTTTTTCAATGTATCCATCTGGTTGCTTCATATGGATGTTCTCTTCAAGACTTCCATTAAGGAAAGCTGTCTTGACATCCATTTGCCAAATCTCATAATCCATATGAGCAGCAATGGATAAGAGTATCCGGATAGACTTAAGCATGGCTACCGGTGAAAAGGTCTCCTCATAATCGATTCCCTCTTTCTGAGTGTACCCTTTCGCAACAAGCCTAGCTTTGAAGGTTTCTACCTTCCGTCATCCCTCTTTTCCTTTTGTAGATCCACTTGCATCCAATGGCTTTTACACCATCGGTAGTTCTACAAGCTCCCGGATCTTATTAGAGTACATAGACTCTATTTGAATTCATTGCCTTTTGCCAAGATCTTTGCATCTATATCTTGGAGTGCTTGTCATATGTTCGTGGATCGGGTTCATGTTTACCCGGGATCAAGTCCAAGACTCCCCAAAACATGAATCTTTCAGTGCCTTACAACCCTCCCACTCTGACGAGGCATCCGTGGTTGTGTATCATGTGTGACACGTGTTGCAGTCTCTTGTGGTACTTCATCTTGTACTGTTGGTACTGAAGTAGACGTGTCCTCTCTAAGTTCTTCTAAAACAACTTTGCTACTGGGCTTGTGATCCATTATATAGTCTTCATCTAAAAACTGGGCATTGGTGCTAACAATGACCTTCTGGTCTTTAGGACTATAAAATAAACCACCTTTCGTTCCTTTGGGATACCCTACAAACACGCGAACTTCTGTACGAGATTCTAACTTATCAGCATCTGGTTTCAGCACATGTGCTGGACTACCCCAAATCCGAATATATCTTAGACTGGACTTTCGCCCATTCCACAATTCTGTGGGAGTAGAAGAAACTGATTTAGAAGGTACTAAGTTTAGAATGTACACTATTGTTTCCAGAGCATATCCCCAAAATGAATTTGGTAATTCTGAATAACTCATCATCGATCTAAACATCTCCATAAGAATCCTATTCCTTCGTTCTGCCACACCATTCTGTTGGGGTGTACCAAATGCAGACAGTTGGGATTGAATCCCAGCCTCTGATAAGTAATTCCTAAACTCTCCTAAGAGATATTCGCCACCACGATCAGATCATAGTGTCTTGATACTTTTACCTAGTCATTTTTCCACATCAGCCTTGTACTCTTTGAACTTATCAAAGCACTCGGACTTACGGCGCATTAGGTAAATATATCCGTATCTTGAATAATCATCTATAAAAGAGACAAAATATTCAAAACCTCCTCTTGCCTGAACAGACATAGGATCACACAAATCAGAATGAACCAATTCTAACACTTCTTTGGCTCTATACCCCTTGGCCTTGAACGGCCTCTTGGTCATTTTACCTTCCAAGCAAGATTCACAAGTTGGAAAATTTTCCAACTCTAACGAACTCAAAAGTCCATCATCTATAAGACTCTGAATCCTACTTAAGTTAATATGACCAAGCCTTAGATGCCAAAGATATGCTTGGTTCATTTCCAAAGGTTCTTTTCTTTTATTAGAGTTAGAAGATGAGTTATAAATTTCCATGTTTTGCCTTGTGGAAGAAATTGGATTTAAAGTATACAAATTGCCAACTAATGCACCAGAACAGATAATCACTTTATTTCTTTTAATAACTACATCGTTACTGAAAGAAACTGAATATCCATCTAAAAACAGTTTAGAAACTGAAATTAAATTCTTTCTAAAATTGGGTACATAAAGACAATTTCTTAAAACCAAATTTCTATTTCTACTAAAAGATAAGTAGATGTCTCCCACTGCAACAGTCGCCACCTTAGTAGCATTGCCCATGTAGACGGTAATCTCTTCTTCAGTTAGTCGTCGGGTTTCCTGGAACCCCTGCAGGGAATTGCAGACATGATCAGTGGCTCCCGTATCTACACACCAGGTGCTGGTAGATAACACCGCTAAACATGTTTCAACAACTAGAGCATGAGATATACCTTTGTTGTTCTGATTCCTACGAGGACGGTCCGCCTCCAATGCCACTGCTTGCAGATGAAGCACTTGCCCTTCGGCTTCTTCACTCCGACTTTAAATCCCGTACTCTGAGTTTTATTCACTTTCTTTCTGAGCCGACTTGTTTCTTCTTCTTCTTTCCTCTCGGTTTAGAAGTAGAACCATTTTCAAGATAGTGAATTTGAGAATTGTGACGAAATAATCCTTCTCTGCTTGAAGTTCGTCAGTAGTTCCGCTAATGAATAAATCCTCTTATTCATATTATAGTTCAGTCGCCGCTCAAAACTTCTAGGTAGCGTTTGGAGGATCATATCGATCTGGGTTTCCCCATCAATTTCTCCTCCAAGGATCTGTATCTCGTTCAGATAAGCCATCATCTTTAGGATATGATCCCTCACAGGAGTACCCTCTTGCATGGTGGCTGTCATTATCTTTCTCATGGCTTCTTGCCTAGAAGCCCTATCCTGATGACCAAAGAGTTCCTTGAGATTGTACATAATATCATAGGGTGTTGGTAAATCTTGATGCTGATGTTGCAATACATTTAACATTGAAGCCAAAATGTAACACCGCGCCATCTCATCTGCTTTTACCCATTTCCTACGATATTCAATCTCCTCTTGGGTAGATTCACTAGTAGGTGCTTCAGGGCACAGCTCAGTCAGTACAAATTTATAGCTTTCAGCAGTAAGAACAATGTCCAGGTTCCTTTTCCAATCTATGTAATTAGGTCCAGTAAGTCTATTCTGTTGAAGTATGATGGACAGTGGGTTGAAAGTCATCCTAAGAATCACAAATAACTTTTGGTCAGAACTCTAAATTTAGAATAATATTGATTCCTCAAATAATATTATTTTAAATTAACCAACACCTCAAAACACCGTGAATTTTGTATGCCACGTTAGTGTGGACGTATACAAATTCAACATTTGTAAAAGGAGGGTTTTAACCCATTAATTTTATTATCTTGTCAACCTAACTTTTTGACAAATAAAATTAATAGTTGGTATCATTTGGTCACACAAATAATAGCAGTGACTCCCATGGGGAGGATACTATTAGATGTGTCTAAGTGTATACCATTACTTGACACTAAGTCCATTAATAAGATTATGCCCCTTCCGTTGGGGAAGATCACACGCTCTTAATTAACTTCCTATAGTCATCCAAAAATGGAAGTTTGTTCTAGTGATCTGCAAACAAGCTCATCCGTTATGGAGGAAGGCACTCAGAGCCAACGCGCAAGCTTGTTTGCATCACTTACAAACCAGTAATAGAGATCATGGGATTTACTTAAAAATCCCTCTCCCACTTAGTTATTTATAAATGAGGAATTTTAACTATGCTAGCCTACTAAACTTGTAAACTAACATGCACACACAGCACAATATAAAAGCAATAAATAGAAAATCTAATTTTCAACTATTATGGCTTTTATCTCTAGTTGTCCTCCGTGTGTTGTCATCCCAAGCTGCTGCCATATTTGGTCTAGCTGTCGCCTCCATCTTGCTCCTAGTTCCGCTGCGCCTTTGGTCCTTAGAAGGTTCCACGCTTTGCAAGATTCGATCCGCGACATAAATAGAATTTTACATTTTTGATCCTATATTCCATAAAAGGAATGTACATGTATCTAGATCAAAAATAAAATCCTAATAAAACTAAATACAGCTCCTGATGTATTTTAATACAATCATGCACACACATATAAATGCCCTTGACATGTCGGGTCCAATCACACACATAATAATTAAAAGCCATAATAGTTGGATCCTGCATCCACAAAGTTAGCACATCCTACTATTAACTTTGCCTAAATTATGTATGACATGTGCATAATTAACCTAATACCAAATACACAGAGGCAAAACCCTAGCTCTGATACCAATTGTTGGTTGCTACTCGGAAAGCCTAGAGGTTCCACTGTACAAAAATTTTGTACAAAGTTCTGAACCTTTTCCTAGCTACCATGTGTTCTTTTAAATTAAATTTTGGATCGCCTGCAGAACTTAACACGTTTGATCCAAAACTTAATCTATTTGTTCTTTTAGGTTTTGACTTGGATCTCCTGCGGAACTTAACACGTTCGACCCAAATCACCTTAAGTTATTAATTCCATTAAATATTAATTTCCATAATCGGTTCCCAGTACTGACGTGGCGAGGCACATGGCCTTCTTGGATATGGGAGCAACCACCACCGACTAGACAAAACCTTTTATAGAAATCTAATATTTAATTTCCTAAAATAACTTTAGGTTAACCGAAAAGAACAATCAAATCACAAGGAAAAATAAAATAAAAAAAAACACAACTTCGAAAAACATATTCGAAATACTAGAACATAAGCCTCTTGTATTTGGTATTATTTCCATAAATAACTAGTATGATGCGGAAAGGAAAAATTACTAGTTATACCTTCTAGAAAGACCTCTTGATCTTCTACCGTATTCCTCTTCTAACCTCGGACGTTGTGTGGGCAACGATCTTCCAAGATGAGAAACCACCAACCACCTTCTTCTCCTCCTAGCTAGGTTCGGCCAACAATAAGGAAGCTTCACCAAGGAAGAAAATCAAAACACCAACCAAGCTCCAAGAGATGCTAGCTTTCTCTCCTTCTTCTTCTTCTTCTCCAAGTAGTATCCGGCCACCACGAGAGCTCCAAGGGGAGAGAGAGGTTCGGCCACCACAAGAGGAAGAGAGGGAGAGGATGATGATGGCCGGCCACACCAAGGAACAAAAGAGGGAGAGAAATAATTAAGGTTTTTTCTCATGAAGGCACCCCCACCCCTTCTTTTATATTCCTTGGCCTAATCAAATTAGGAAATTTAATTACAATAAAATTTCCTTAATTTCCTTGACATGATTTAATTGAGAAAAATAAAATAAAATTTCCCAAATTAAACTATATTGGCCAGCCACCACATGGAGAAATAAATTAAACAAGTTTTAATCAACAAATTAAAACTTCCTAATTTGTTTCCGAAAATTTAAAAAATTAAAATTTCTCTTCAAAAATCTCTTCATGGTTGATAAAAAGAAATTTCCATAATTTTAATTTTACAATATGTGAATATTTTTAAAGAGAAAATAAAATATCTCACCAATCTAGAAATAAGGAAAGAGATCTAATCTCTTTTTTTAATCTTTTGTAGATCTTTTACAAGAGAGATATTTTAATTTTAATTCTCTTTAATAAATTATATCTTCCACATAATAAAAAATTAAAATTAAAATTCTTTTTAATTTAATATGGCCGGCCCCTCTAGCTTGGGTTCAAGCTAGGGCCGGCCACCCCAATTCATGCTTGGGCCGGCCCTAGCTTGGTTCCCAAGCTTGCTTGGCCGGCCCCCTTTAGGTGGGTATAGAAGGTGGGTATAGGTGGGTATAGTACTATATAAATAAGAGGCTACGATAGGGACCGAGAGGAGGAATTGGTTTTGGTCTCCCGATAAAATTAAGCATCCCGTGTTCGCCCCGAACACACAACTTAATTTTATCAATAATAATTCATTCCACTAGAGAACTATTATTGAACTACCGCACCAATCCCAAATTACATTTTTGGGCTCCTTCTTATTATGAATGTGTTAGTCTCCCTATGTTTAAGATGTCGAATGCCCACTAATTAAGTGAGTTACTGACAACTCATTTAATTAATATCTTAGTCCAAGAGTAGTACCACTCAACCTTATCATCATGTCGGACTAAGTCCACCTGCAGGGTTTAACATGACAATCCTTATGAGCTCCTCTTGAGGACATTATCAACCTAATATCTCTAGGACACGGTTTCCTTCTATAATCAACAACACACACTATAAGTGATACCATTTCCCAATTTATCGGGCTTATTGATTCATCGAACTAAATCTCACTCATTGATAAATTATAGAAATAAATATCAAATATATGTGTTTATTATTATATTAGGATTAAGAGCACACACTTCCATAATAACTGAGGTCTTTGTTCCTTTATAAAGTCAGTATAAAAGAAACGACCTCAAATGGTCCTACTCAATACACTCTAAGTGTACTAGTGTAATTATACAGTCAAGATAAACTGATACCTAATTACACTACGACCTTCTAATGATTTGTTCCTTTCCATTTTGGTCGTGAGCTACTGTTTATAATTTATAAGGTACTGATAACATTATCTTCTGCATGTGACACCACATGCTATGTTATCTACAATATAAATTAATTGAACAACTACAAACAAATGTAGATAATTTGACCAAATGTGATTCTTTATTCAAAACAAATGTTTACAAAAGCTTAGGCTTTCAGTATACACTCCAACAGTTGATGAAAAGTTTAAAGTCTAAAATAAATTGGATTTGCTTTAACTTTTCAAAGAGTTTAACTTTTAAAGATAATTAAAACCATAAAATTTATTTTAAAAGAAACTTAGCTTGACTCCACTCACTCCCCCTTTGCCATATCAAAATACCTAAGAGAGTGAAGAAAATCTTAAACAGTGACTTATCAAATTTTTGTGATATCAAAACACTTTAAATTCTTAGTTTTTAAAGAGGGAGTTTAGCCAAAAAAAATTGATCAAGACTTAGTTTAGCTAAGATTTTTACTTTTTAAAATACTTTTATCAAGGACTTAGCTAAACTTATGAAGATAATAGTTTTGTTTAGTATTTTACCTTAAAAAAATTTAGTTTTTCAAAAAAAACTATTTTGATGAAATTTTGAGAATGCTTTGGAAAATACTTAGCATTTTCAGCAGAACTTAGCATTTGAAAACAATTGCTTTGAGAGACACTTAGCTAAATTCCTTTTTTTTTAATTTTTTTTAAACACTTTAAATTTTAAAACCGACTCAAAATCACTCCCCCTTAATTAACGCCTTAATAAATTTTTAAATTCAGGAGTTTAAGCATGAGAGGTTAAAAATTATTTTCCTAATTTTCCATCTCACTCATGTAGGACCGTTAGATTCGATAGAGGGGGGGTGAATATCGATTCGAAAAGTCGAGTAAAAATACGCAGCGGAAAAGTAAATGAACACAGTTGTTTTTACTTCGTTCGGAGCCTGTGACGACTCCTACTCGAAGGCCCGTGGTCCTTGACCACTTTCGTTGGGCAATCACTAACAATTCGAATATAATTACAAAATGAATACAGGGAATGCTAGTGAAACAAAGTAATACCGACAAGGAAATTAACTAAAAACCGAAGGAGCACTTTGTCGGAGCTTTGTTGGTGTCGCAGCAGAGCAGCAGGACCAGCAGTAGAAGAGTTCTCAGATTGATGATTCTGAAGCTCCTGCCTGGGGCTTCTTTTATATGTTGCTCCGGGCGCCTGGAATATGACGTAGCTGCTCAAACCGAGATGCTCCATGTGGCGACGACTTGGCTAGATATAATTTTCCTTCCGGGCGCCCGAACCACCTTGTTCAAGAAAACTCCCTTTTCCTGCAAAACAAAGTTAGTCCGAGGCAATATATATCCTGCAACATAGATTGTTAGCACATTTTATAATAGTATGAATTAGCACAAATAGTATGACTTAGATTCCGTCTTTCCGAGACCGGAATCTAGTCACGATCTCGACTTAGACATCCGAAATGGATCTAAGCCGGATCGATGCCTAATATTCCCTTCCCGGGAACGCGTCCTCGCAGTCACTCCCCTCCAGTGACTTACCTCACTTACCTGCCAGACGTCCGGTCAGCCCTTCGACCCGTCTGGACTTCTTGCCAGCTATCCGGTCAGCCCGTCGACCTAGATGGACTTCTTGCCAAGCGTCCGGTCAGCCCGTCGACCCACTTGGACTTCTCGCCAGCTATCCTGTCAGCCCGTCGACCTAGCTGGACTTCGTGTCAAGCGTCTGGTCAGCCCGTCGACCCGCTTGGACTTCTCGCCAGCTATCCGGTCAGCCCGTCGACCTAGCTGGACTTCTCCTGCACACTCGATCAAAGTGTCAGACAACAACAAAACTAACTTAACCTATTTGTCATTCATCAAAACCTGGGTTAAATCGTTAGTGCTAACCGCACCAACAACTCATTCTAGATTAACAAGCATGTTTAGCTTATGAGTGAGTGTTAGATAAAGTTAACTTTGTTTAAAATATTTAGAATTCCAAATAAGTGGTCATTTAATTATTTTGAAGATTTAAAAATTAATTGAGTTTAGAATTTCAAAGAATTTAATAACTTCTGAAAAAGGTTTTGAAATTAATCTTTCAAGGGATTTTTCAAATGATTTTGAATGAGTTTTTCAAAGATTCTTCAAAATGATTTTTGAAAGACTTTTCAAATAATTTTGAAATTAAGTTTTTAAAATATTTTTAAAATATTTTTTAAAATAATTTTTGAAAGGAATTTTGAAAGGATTTTTAAAAGGATTTTTAAAAGAATTTTTGAAAGAATTTTTAAAAGGATTTTTAAAAGATTTTTAAAAGAATTTTTAAAAGAATTTTAAATGAATTTTTGAAAGGATTTTTGAAAGGATTTTTAAAAGGATTTTTTAAAAGGATTTTTAAAAGAATTTTTTAAAAGGATTTTTAATAGATTTTTAAAAGAATTTTTGAAAGAATTTTTTAAAAGGATTTTAAAAAGATTTTTATTTTGAAAGAATTTTAAAAGGATTTTTAAAAGAATTTTTAAAAGAATTTTAAAAGGATTTTTAAAAGAATTTTAAAAGAATTTTTAAAAGAATTTTAAAAGATTTTTAAAACAATTTTTGAAATAATTTTTTAAAAGAATTTTTAAAAGAATTTTTGAAAGAATTTTTTAAAAGGATTTTTAAAAGAATTTTTAAAATATTTTTAAAATAATTTTTAAAAGATTTTTTAAAAGATTTTTTAAATTAAGTTTTAAAATATTTTGAAATCAATTTGAATTTGAATTAATTATCAATTTGATTTTAATTATTTAGTCATCTCACCCGATCTAAATTTTCAATCAGGGAACTCTATAATTGTTGTGAGATGAATTATGGTTGAATTTAAGGGTCTGGTTTAACTTTGTGTTAGATTCAGGTTTAGCTTTGGGTTTAACAAGTAAGCATTCTTTGGATAAACTTCTGGGCTATGGTGAGTCACAAGGAACTCATTAAAGTAACCATGCCTTCGAGGTTTCCAAATAGTCCTACCCATTGAACTTAATACTGAACCTTGGTCTAACTAGTTAGGATCCATTTAAGGGTAGTTTCGGTCAGTTCCACTTGGCCAAATGCACCAGGTCGAAGCCATATCTTCCTAGACATGCGATGCCCAAGCTTCCCTAATGTACTATCATCCAAAAACTTCACCAGTACTGTGGATCAAGTTAAACCTAGCCCGTTTTAATCTCACCTTAATTACCCTGCCGGGTAATCTACTCTTGTTTTACCCATTTCGGGTAGATTAAGTTCAGTTACCCTGTCGGGTAGTTCAGTTGGGGGTGCCAGCTATTCTGGATCCTCCATCTATATTTTATTTGATTTGAATTCGAATTATTTTGATTTTGAATTTATAATTTAATTTCGAATATTTTATTTGATTTTGAATTTTGAATTTATAATTTAATTTTGAATTTTTAATTTGATTTTGAATTTTAAATTTATAATTTAATTTCGAATTTTTAATTTGATTTTGAATTTTTAATTTGATTTTGATTTTTGAATTTTGAATTTATAATTTAATTTTGAATTTTTAATTTGATTTTTAATTTTGAATTTATAATTTAATTTCAAATTTTTTATTTTTTAATTTTGAATTTATAATTTAATTTCGAATTTTTGAATTTTGTTTTATTAAGATCATTTTTCTTTTTGCTCCCCCTGTATCATAGTCTCGATATGGTCTATCGAGGTAGTGTATTTGATCCTTCGGGACCCAGTATTAACCAAGTCCAACTTGATTGATCAATTTGGACTTGGGAACCCATGCTTGGACTGATTTACTATTTGTTTTGTTTATTGAAAATAAATAAAATTTATATTTCTTTTTCATTTTATATCCTAGCCCAGTTCTATTGTAAACGGCTCTTTGTGTCCCAAGAATTAGTTCAAGATTCTTGGAACCTAAAGAAACCCGTTCTAAGGTATTTTTTAAATCCTTGACCTGATTTTTCAAACTTGAAGTTTCTTCCTCAAGTTTTTGAACATGAGTAGAATTTTCAGTCTGAACTTGATTAGGTAGGGATTTAGTGTTAGTCACTTCTTTAAGGATAGCTACTTCCTTTAGAAGTGACTTAATCTTAAGGTTTGATTTAGCTAACTTGCGTAATAAATAATTGACTAAATTATTAAGCCTCAGAATACTTACAGTGGAGTCTGGCCCTTCGGAAACGGATGCCGATTCGTGGCTTCGCTCGGACTCGGCCTCTGACCCACTCTCGGACTCGACAATCTGGTCCCGGGCCATCAATGAGAGTAAACTCGTCTGATCGGGTTCGTCGTCATCATCCTCCGAAGAAGATTCGTCCCACGTCGCCTTAAGGGCCTTCTTTCTTCTTTGCTTTTTGGCTTCCTTTTGGTTGGGGCAGTTGGCTTTGATGTGCCCTTTCTGGTTGCACCCGTAGCAGGTAACTTCAAACTTTACCTTAGAACTCGGTTCGACCTCCTTGGATTGTACCGCCTTCTTCAAGTCTTTCTTGTTGAATCCCTTCTTCTTCTTGTAGAGCTTCTTCACGAGGTTCACGAGTTCGCTGGTCAGTTCGTCTTCTTCATCTTCTGAGTCGGGTTCGTCTTCTGATTCCGGTTTAATTTTTCGTCGTACTCTTGGTTCCCGTATTCGACTAGTACCTGCAACCAAAGCAATACCCTTCTCGGTTGGCTGTGCATTAGTTTGTTCATGAAGTTCAAATTCACTAAATAATGTTGGGTTTTTCGGGCCTATATTCCTCGAAGGAATGTACATATAAACTAGATCGAACATAAAATAAAATTTACATCCATCGATCCTATATTCCATAAAAGGAATGTACATGTAACTAGATCAAAAATAAAATCCTAATAAAACTAAATACAGCTCCTGCTGTATTTTATAATACAATCATGCACACACAATAAAATGCCCTTGACATGTCCAAGGGTCCAATCACACACATAATAACTATAAGCCATAATAGTTGGATCCTGCATCCACAAAGTTAGCACATCCTACTATTAACCTGCCTAAATTATGTATGACATGTGCATAATTAAACTAATACCAAATACACAGAGGCAAAACCCTAGCTCTGATACCAATTGTTGGTTACTACTTGGAAAACCTAGAGGTTCCACTGTATAAAAATTTTGTACAAAGGTCTGAACCTTTTCCTAGCTACCATGTGTTCTTTTAAATTAAATTTTGAATCGCCTGCGGAACTTAACACGTTTGATCCAAAACTTAATCTATTTGTTCTTTTAGGTTTTGACTTGGATCTCCTGCGGAACTTAACACGTTCGACCCAAGTCACCTTAAGTTATTAATTCCATTAAATATTAATTTCCATAATTGGTTCCCAGTACTGACCTGGCGAGGCACATGGCCTTCTTGGATATGGGAGCAACCACCACCGACTAGACAAAACCTTTTATGGAAAACTAATATTTAATTTCCTAAAATAACTTTAGGTTAACCAAAAAGAACAATCAAATCACAAGGTAAAGAAAATTAAAAGAACACTATATCGAAAACAAATTCGAAACTCTAGAATCATATGCCTCTTGTATTTAGTATTGTTTCCAAAAATAACTAGTATGATGCGGAAAGAAAAAATACTAGTTATACCTTTTAGAAAAACCTCTTGATCTTCTACCGTATTCCTCTTCTAACCTCGGACGTTGTGTGGGCAACGATCTTCCGAGATGAGAAACCACCAAAGCACCTTCTCCTTTCTTCAAATTTCGGCCAAGCACAAAGCTTCCAAAAGATGAAGATCTTTTCCACCAACCAAGCTCCAAGGGATATAGGCTTTCTCTCCTTCTTCCTCAAGCTAGATCCGGCCACCAATTAAAACTCCATAAGCATGAAGAGGTTCGGCCACAAAGAGAAGAAGAAGAGAAGAAGGAAGGGCCGGCCACACCACCAAGGAAAAAAGAAAGAAAAATAGAATAGAGTCGTTCACCTTGAACCCTCCTCTACCCCCTCTTTTATAATCCTTGGTCTTGGCAAATAAGGAAAATTTAATAAAAATTATTTAATTAAAAATAATTTTCTTTTTCAAATACAATGGTCCGCCACCTCAAGCCCCAAATCAAGGAAAGTTTTAATTAAAACAAAAATTAAAACTTTCTAATTTGTTTTCAGAAATTTATAAAAATTTCTCTAATAATTTATTCCCTTCATGATTGGTTTATAAAAAGGAAATTTAATAAATTAAAATATTTCTTTTAAACATGTGGATAAAAAAAAAGTTATCTCTAAAAATTAAAATCTCTTTTAATCTACAAATAAGGAAAGATATCAAGTCTTTTCTTAATCTTTTGTAGAAACTAATAAAAGAGAATTATTAATTTTTAAACTTTCTTTTAAATCATGAACATGGTTAAAAAGGAAAGTTTTCTTAAAATTTAAAATCCTCCTTTAATCAACAAATAAGGAAAGATTTCAAATTTTAAACTCTCTTTTAAACATGTAGATGATTTACAAATAAGGAAAGTTTTTACCAAAAAATTAAAACCATCCTTTTAAACTACAAATAAGGAAAGAGATTAATCTCTTCTCTTAATCTTTTGTAGAAAGCTATAAAAGGAAATTTTTAATTTTTAAACTCTCTTTTAAAATCATGATACCACATAAGAAATAATTTTAATAAAAATCTTTTTTAATATTCTAGTGGCCGGCCACATAAGCTTGGGACCCAAGCTTTGGCCGGCCACCTACATAACTCATCCACTTGATCTTGGCCGGCCCTAGCTTGGGTTCCAAGCTAGCTTGGCCGGCCCCATTGGATGGGTAAGAAGGTGGGTATGCGGTGGGTATAAATCTCTATATACTAGAGGCTACGATTGGGACCGAGAGGAGGAATTGGTTTTGGTCTCCCGATAAAATTAAGCATCCCGTGTTCGCCCCGAATACACAACTTAATTTTATCAATAATAATTCACTCCACTAGAAAACTATTATTGAACTACCGCACCAATCCCAAATTACATTTTTGGGCTCCTTCTTATTATGAGTGTGTTAGTCTCCCTGTGTTTAAGATATCGAATGTCCACTAATTAAGTGAGTTACTAACAACTCATTTAATTAATATCTTAGTCCAAGAGTAGTACCACTCAACCTTATCATCATGTCGGACTAAGTCCACCTGCAGGGTTTAACATGACAATCCTTATGAGCTCCTCTTGAGGACATTATCAACCTAGCTAGTATCTCTAGGACACAGTTTCCTTCTATAATCAACAACACACACTATAAGTGATACCATTTCCCAATTTATCGGGCTTATTGATTCATCGAACTAAATCTCACCCATTGATAAATTAAAGAAATAAATATCAAATATATGTGCTTATTATTATATTAGGATTAAGAGCACACACTTCCATAATAACTGAGGTCTTTGTTCCTTTATAAAGTCAGTATAAAAGAAACGATCTCAAATGGTCCTACTCAATACACTCTAAGTGTACTAGTGTAATTATATAGTTAAGATAAACTAATACCTAATTACACTACGACATTCCAATGGTTTGTTCCTTTCCATCTTGGTCGTGAGCTACTGTTTATAATTTATAAGGAACCAATAACATGATCTTCTGTGTGTGACACCACACACCATGTTATCTACAATATAAATTAATTGAGCAACTACATTTATCATAAATGTAGACATTTGACCAATGTGATTCTTATTTCTAGATAAATATTTATACCAAAAGCTAGGCTTTTAGTATACACTCTAACAGAATAATGATGTATTTGCCTGGACTCCCAAAGAAGTCTCGGGCATTTCTCCTACAGTCATGGAGCATTCCTTGCATGTCTTCCCAGATGTCCGCCCGGTCATGCAAAGGAAAAGGAGTTTTAGCGTGGAACAAAACTAGATCATCAAAGTAGAAATAACTAAACTTATGGAAGCCGGTTACATCAGGGAAGTACAGTTTCCAAGCTGGCTAGCTAATGTGGTGTTAGTCTCCAAGCCTGGAAACAAATGGCGAGTATGCATTGATTTCCGGGATCTCAACAGAGCTTGCCCGAAAGACTATTATCCGTTGCCTAGAATCGATCAATCGGTAGACTCCACTGCGGGATGCGAATACATCTCTATGCTAGACGCTTATCAGGGCTATCATCAGGTTCCCTTAGCTAAAGAAGATCAAGAAAAGGTCAGTTTTATAACATCTGAAGGTACTTAAGGCTTATGAATAAGGTCTTCCAGAAGCAGATTGGTAGAAATATGGAAGTATATGTTGATGACATCTTAATTAAGTCTCTTCAAGCTGCTGATCTGTGCAGGGATGTAGAAGAGACCTGCGAGACATTAAGGCAATATGGGCTCAAATTAAATCCGAGCAAATGTTTATTCGGCGCAAAAGGGGGGAAGTTCCTGGGATACATGGTGTCCAAACGAGGGATAGAGGCCAACCCGAGCAAGGTCAAGGCACTGCAGAACATGGAGCCAACACGCAATGTGAGGGAAGCTTAGAGACTGACAGGCCGAATTACAACCTTGTCTAGATTCATTTCTAGATCGGCCGATCGTAGTTTCCATTTCTTTAAAATACTTAGAAAGGCTAATAAATTTCAGTGGAATAAAGAATGTGATAAGGCTTTCCAAGAATTGAAAGATTATTTGTCTACTCTCCCTGTATTGGCTAAACCCATAGTAGGAGAAACTCTTTGGGTATATTTGTCTGCTAACGAAAACGATGTGGGCTCGGTATTAGTCAGACAAGAAGGAAAGGAACAACAACCTGTGTATTTTTCTAGCCATTTATTAAAAGGAGCTGAGTGTAGATACACCACACTAGAAAAATTAGCTTATGCTTTAGTATTGAGAGCTCGGAGGTTGTGCCCATATTTCTTAGCACATGAATTATTGTATTAACTAATAGTACTCTTGGACGGGTGTTACTCAACCCAGAGGCATCAGGTCGGCTGATCAAATGGACAACTGAACTTGGGGAATATGACATCCAATATCAACCTTGCTCAGCTATCAAAGCACAAGCTCTAGCAGACTTCATCATAGAAGTTCAAGGCCCTGAGGAAGAAGACATTTGGAAAGTTTATGTAGATGGTTCTTCAACTAGACAGGGCAGCGAAATTGGTGTTCTTCTTATATCTCCAAGGGAAGACAGGCTTCAACTCTCCATCAGATTGAATTATAGAGCCACCAACAATGAGGCAGATTATGAAGCCCTGATAACAGGATTGCAAGCCGCGCGGCATGTAGGGGCGGCTCGAATCCTTATCTATTCTGATTCTCAGTTAGCAGCTCAACAATTGTCAGGTAATTTTGAAATTAATAATGACAGACTTAAGTTATATGCTAAAGCATTTGATAAGTTGAAGTCCCAGTTTCAAGAAGTAAATATACAAAAGGTTCCTAGATCTGAAAATCAAGTGGCAGATGAATTGGCTAAGTTGGCCTCTGATATAGTGCCATGGAGTCTAGATCGGCCCGTAGAACAAACCCTGTTAATATCTTGTGTTGAAAGGCAGGCCGAAGTAGAAATTCAAGGTGATTGGAGAGCTCAAATCATATTGTATTTACAGCAAGGTATTCTTCCCAGTGATATAGAACAGACAAGGGTATTCAAGAAAAGAGCTGCTCAATACACTATGGTAGGAGAGCAGTTATATAAAAGAGCTTTTTCTAGACCTTTGCTCAAATGTATTGGCACAGAAGATATACAGTTTATTTTACGAGAAGTCCATCAAGGTTCATGTGGTAGTCATATAGGAGGGAGATCTTTGGCTCGCAAAATTCTGCTAGCAGGATATTTCTGGCCTACTCTACATGAAGATGCTAACAAGTTGGTAAGAACTTATATTTCTTGTCAAAAACACCAAAATATCTTACATCATCCTACACAGTTACTGAGAACCTCTATAGTTGCATGTCCCTTTGATCAGTGGGGCATGGACATAGTAGGTTCGTTTCCTATGGCAGCTGCACAGAGAAGGTTCTTATTGGTAGCGGTAGATTATTTTTCTAAATGGGTGGAGGCAGAACCACTTGCTCGAATTACTGAAGATGCAGTTATTAAATTTTTATGGAAAAATATAATCTGCAGATTTGGCATTCCTCATAAATTTGTCTTTGATAATGGAAGGCAGTTCCAAGGGGATAGGATTTTAGATTGGTGCAACAGTTACGACTGTTGGGTTTTTCGGGCCGCGAAAACTGCTTTTTCACGTCGCAGAAACCCCGAATCACCCTAGCCAACGGATCTCGTGTGAAGAAAAGATTTCAAAACAAAATTACGAGTATGAGTTTCTACTTAGATCTACTCCTAGATCTACATGAAAAGAGTTATACCTTTGAAGCGAAACCCTTCGCGTTCCCGCTCATCCAAATGGTCTCGGATCTCAAGAATATCAAGATAGATACTCCTCTAGAAGTATCCACACGAACACGTAGGTGGAGAAAACCACACAAAAAGGTGTGCTAGCACCTATGTGTGGTTCGGCCAAGTTGAGGAGGAGAGGGAGAGGGAGAGAGCTCCAAGAGGAAGAAGAAGGAATAATGCACTTGAATGAGGAAAATCAATTCCTTTCCCATTCAAAAGTAGCCGGCCACTTTCAAGGTGTAACTCCCAAAAATTGCATTAAGTGCAATTAATGTGAAGTTATTAAAGAAAATGGCTTTGTAACTTCCATGAGGTGGCACCCATGATGATGTGGAATAACATCATTGGTCCACATCAATGCCAACTCACCAATGAGGTGGCATAAAGTCAAGTCAAACTTGACTTTTAATCTTCCTCTCAAGTCTAAGTCAAACTTGACCAAATCTCTTCCATGGTTGATCTAATCTAACCATTTGATTCAAGCCAACTTAATATAATGAATCTAATTCATTAAATTAAGTTGATTTAATGAGTCATAATCTAAATTAGACTCATTGAATACATGAATCCACTTGAGTCCAACTCAAGTTAGCCCAATTAGGATTACTCTTAATCCAATTTGATTCATCAAATGAATCTAATCCTCTTGGTTCATCATATGAACCTAATCTCCACCTAATTATCCTTAGTGTGTGACCCTATAGGTTCTTGTAACGTTGGCAATGCCCTAAACCCATTTAGGAGCATAAGTAATGAGCGGTATCTAGCAACACATCACTACTACCCAAGTTACAAGAATGTTGAGATCCAACATCACCTTGTGACTACTAATTGTGACTCCTCACAATATAAGACAAGTGTCCTTCTATCCTAGATATCTAGATTGGTCAATGTGAGGCATAGACCGTGTCATCCTCTGACCAATCTAAATCTTGAACTCCAAGTAGACTCACTAAATCAAATGAGCTCAATATCCTATATTGACTCATTTGGGCATGGCCATGCACTTCGTGGTCTCACTCTATCAAGAATATCGATGTCTCTCCCATCATATAGGAGGGATAGATCCCATCTACATCACTCACATCCCTCTGCATAATTTGTTATATACCCAGTAATCGCCTTTATAGTCCACCCAGTTACGGGTGACGTTTGACGAAACCAAAGTACATAACTCCTTATGTAGGGATCTATGGTGACTTCAGGTCTAAAGACTAGTAGTCATACTAATAGCCACATGAGAAAGTATATGACACTCATATAACGATCCATGATACTTTCTCATGGTGGGTCATTCAATATACATTCTCTAATGTATACTCATGTGTCAAGTTGATATCTCTATATCCATGACTTGTGAGATCAAGTCATCGAGTTGACCTACATGCTAGTCTTATTGCATTAACATTGTCCCTGAATGTTAATACTCGACTAGGAATGATTAAGAGTAGTGTTCCCTATATCATCTCACTATTGATTCAACCAATCGATTGATATAGGTAAGAACCTTCTACTCAAGAACGTTATTATACTTAGTTTATTTGGCACCAATACAAGTAAGTATAATAACCAAACAAATACCTTTATTAATATAAAAATATGATACAATAAGTCCATAATACAATCATCAAATGATTGGCTCTAGGGCTCTAGCTAACAATCTCCCACTAGCACTAGTGCCAATTAGTGTAGGCTATAAGCCCAAATGACCTAGTGTGACCATCATGCTTCCTCTGTGCCAAAGCCTTGGTCAAGGGATTTGCGATGTTAGCCTCTGTAGGTACTCTGCAAATCTTCACATCTCCTCTCTCGATGATCTCTCGAATGAGATGGAAGCGCCGTAGTATGTGTTTGGTCCGCTGGTGTGAGCGAGGTTCCTTCGCCTGTGCTATAGCTCCATTGTTGTCACAATAGAGCTCAATGGGGTCAGCAATGCTAGGAACCACCCCAAGTTCAGTGATGAACTTGCGGATCCAAACTGCCTCCTTTGCTGCCTCTGATGCAGCAATGTACTCGGCCTCTGTCGTAGAATCAGCTACTGTGTCCTGCTTCGAACTCTTCCAGCTCACAGCACCACCATTTATGCAAAATACGAACCCTGACTGCGATCGATAATCATCCTGGTCGGTCTGGAAGCTAGCATCACTGTAACCCTTTACAGCTAGCTCATCATTGCCTCCATATATCAAGAAATATTCTTTAGTCCTTCTTAAGTACTTAAGAATATTCTTGACCGCTATCCAGTGACTTTCACCTGGATCTGACTGGTATCTGCTCGTCATGCTCAAAGCATATGAGACATCAGGTCGAGTACATAGCATGGCGTACATGATCGATCCTATGGCTGAGGCATAAGGGATCTGATCCATGCGGTCTCTCTCCTCTCTAGAAGAGGGACCTTGAGTTTTCGAAAGACTCACGCCATGTGACATCGGCAGAAATCCCTTCTTAGAGCTCTGCATGGCAAACCGAAGGAGTACCTTGTCAATGTATGTACTCTGACTTAGGCCAAGCAATCTCTTAGATCTATCTCTATAGATCTGTATCCCTAGAATGCGGGATGTTTCACCTAAGTCCTTCATTGAGAAGCAACTCCCTAGCCAAGTCTTGACAGACTGAAGCATAGGGATGTCCTTCCCAATGAGTAGTATGTCATCCACATACAATATGAGGAAGACAACTATGTCCCCTACAACCTTCTTATAGACACAAGGCTCATCTTCGTTCTTGATGAAACCAAACTGTTTGATTGCATCATCGAATCGAAGATTCCAGCTCCGAGAAGCTTGCTTTAGTCCATAAATGGACCTATGCAGCTTGCATACTCTGCTAGTATGCTTTGGATCTACAAAACCCTCAGGTTGTGTCATGTACACATCCTCGAGTAGGTTTCCATTCAGAAACGCGGTTTTGACATCCATCTGCCAGATCTCGTAATCGTGGTAAGCTGTAATAGCAAGCATGATCCGAATAGACTTAAACATCACTACTGGAGAAAAGGTTTCATCATAGTCAATACCATGAATCTGCTTGAAACCTTTAGCTACCAAGCAACCCTTATAGATAAGTCCATTGTTCGCTCTCCGCAAGTGTACGGAAATGTCGCAAGTAATATAAAAGATTATCGTATCCACAGGGACTGTTGATTAAGCATTAGTTAACTTCGCACGGCGAATTATCTAGACAATCGAAAAGTGGTTTACAAATGTTAGGATAAGAAATAGAAGAGAAAAGAAAGAGAGTAAGAAGGGAGAGAATGAGCGTAGTGAATGGAGGGGAATAGATACTAGGATTTTGGTTTCTTTGTGATGTTATTCAATGTAAATGGTTCACCAATTCTTATCCCTCAATTGCCAAACACTTGTAGAAAGTTGCCGGTTCTCTCTTGCAATAGATAACCGGCTAAGGACTGAGAAATGTATCTAGATATGATCAATTAGACGTGAACCTATGTTGTCCTTACACAGAAGCGCACCTATTACTATGCCTTCCTCGGATATCAACATAGAAGCCCACAACTTATTAATCTATCAAGATACAAGAAATTAATCACAAGATCCATCCTACTCTCTTGAATATTCCTATTTCCTCTTCAAGATTATCTCTCAAACGTCCTTACACGGACTTGCACCTGTCACGTGGATCCCTCGGATGATCGAGTGAGAGTTTATCTTTACAAAGTCCACAAGAAATCCAAACATTCAATCAAGCATGGTCATTAAGCCAAATCACCATATTCCACACAAGATCAAATAGGTACAAACAAGGCAATATCATGGAAACAAGAAAATGACAAATCCACAAAGGTTTGCATACAATCACATTACATCAAACAAGAACAATGCATCAATAAGTCATTGAATAGAATCATGGTGTCTTCATAGTTTTACATCATTCATCTCATCACAAATACTTCCTACATCCTAGATCTAGAGATCTACTCCATTGCAAGATAATTACAATCAAGAGACAAGAAATAAAGCTATCTACAACTCAAAACATAAGGAGAAGAGAAGGGAAAGCTTATCCATGTAGCACCGGTCTTCTTGGATGCAATCTTTGCTCCGGAGGTGGATGGATCGGCGAAAGATCGAAGATCTAGGGTTCCCCCAAGGGGGAAAACCCTTCCCCAAGCAATGGGGAAGAGCCCCAAGCCAAAGACCAGCCCAAGATATGAGAAAAGGGGAAGAAAACCCCTTTTATAGGCTTGGCACGGGTGCCACACGGCCCCGTGGCACGGCCGTGTGAGGCTCACATGGCCTGCACCACTTCCTTCTCTGCCAACCTCACACGGCCGTGTGCGGAACACGGTCATGTGAGGTTCTGCTTCTGTTTCCTTTGCACGGCCGTGTAGATTTACACGGCCATGTAAGGTTTCAGCACTGGATGCCATACATGGCCGTGTGCAGCTCACACCCCCTTGCATGGCCCTTGCACACCCTTTGTCTTAGCTTTGAATAGTTATATTTCATTGCATCATCTTTTAGGCCACCAAGATGGGGTTTTCTCCCGTTGAAGTCTTCATTAAAGTTGTAGATCTTGAAGTTATCTACAAGTTGGTATAAATAACAGCCCAAATCTCCAACCGAGCACAAAGTTATGGCCATTTTAGTTTCAGTCTGTAGTGTAGAAAACCTCACACGGCCGTGTGAGGTTCACACGGCCCCAACATGACCCCTACACGGCCTTAACACGCCCATGTGAGTTCTACACGGCCAGAACATGAAGAAAACATAGTTTTGCATGCCCATGTCACTCTGGAAGCTCTAGACTTCATTTAAACTCTGTTTTTACTCCAAATCACGTCCTGTCAATCAAAATAAGCAAAGAGTAGATCTCCGAACAGAATATAATGAAAGTATGACATTCTAATGAAATAGGGTGCAATAAACATAGATTATGTCAATGAAATACAAGTAGATGTGCGTCAAAGTATGCATAAAAGAGTATATAATCTACGCACATCACACCCCCAGACTTAAACTTTTGCTTGTCCTCAAGCAAAACCCACAATCTAGATTCATGTGGTTAAATAGTACATCATAATCTCTAGCAAGTCAATCTAATCCTTTCAAATGATTTCATTGGTGAGCAAGATACAAAAGTAGTTTGAGTATGACCTAAATAGTAGTCCTCCGTGCTCAGTGCGAAAGTGACCTATGTTTATCAAGTTTCAATCCCTAAGCCTAGTCAAGTCGTCATAAAATTGTGTTCCTTATGCTTCCGACGATAGACACTTACCTGCCACATGCTTGGTTCATCCTTCTCAATCTACCCAAGGTCTCAAAGGTGGGCTCGATATCAAGAGAAATATAGCAGTTATTTCCCCAGTAACCTAACTCGGTCTCAAAGGGGTAACTTGCTAATTTCCACTCACGACAACTGTTTTTTATATCCCTTATTCATTTTTTTTCATCATTTCATTTTTTTTTTTAAGTGATTGCAAGATGCAACACTTGAACACAAATGCATATAAGTGCAAATGTTGGGATATTTTGATTTTTCCAAATGAGTTGACATGATTCGAGCATCATCCAGTAACCAAAATGTAGTTTGAGAAATCACCATGAAAACACTAGTACTAAACAAGTTTTATGAATCATAACTATTTTCAGAGTTATCTACCATCAAAACTAGGCAAAGTGTATAAAGGTCCTAAAACAAGGTCAATACTTAAACTCTTATAGTAAACACATTGCTCACTTCATGCTATTATAGATAGAAAAAGAAATATCACTAAACATACTAGCACCATAAGTAACCAATAAACCACATAAATCTAGAACAAACGTGCTAGTATTTTACATTAAGGAACAAACAATCATGATATGATGAATGATGCAACTAGTAAAAACAAAAAATTTATTATGCAAAAACTAAACTAAATCAAATGCATCTAATGCACCCCCCCAGACTTAAACTTTTCATTGTCCCAATGAAAACTAAAAATAATGTGGAGAATATTCATGAAATTTAAAGAAGTTACCAAGTGATGAGCTCCAAATGGTTGACATTCATGTTTTAAAAATACTCCTCTCTCCAATGCTCACATTCCTCCACAACTTTGAATTATACAAAAATAAGATAGACAAGAAAAATTAAGTAGAGGATACATGTTTATTATAAAGAAAGAACTAAAGACATAAAAGAAAACAAGGAAAATGAACTTGGGTTGCCTCCCAAGAAGCGCTTGTTTAAGGTCATTAGCTCGACCACCTCATTAGATTCATCGAAATCTCGCTCTTGGAGGGGTAAGATATTTTAGAACCTTCTTACCAAGGGTTCTTAGTTTTTCAACAAATAAGCTCTCCTTCAAAAGTTCAACACTATCTTTACCTTGTGACTCTTGTGCAACGTATGTCCTGCCACCATCATGCTTAAAAAAGAATTGATTAGTAACGATAGAAAAATTAATTGAAATTTGACTTTTACCAATCACTAATGTAAGAAAGTCATCAAGCATGGTTTGACATTTAGATAAGGAATTTCGTGGCTCAAGTGGTAGTCTTTCTAAAAGATGTGATTCTTGAGACTTAGCTTCTATTGCACAAGTCCCTACACTCTCAACTTCAACTAATTCATGTCCTACATCATCTAAAGTGACTAATGGTTGTGTGATTAAGGGGAGTAATTCTTGGGTCATCCCTACACATCCCTCCACAACATGACTATAAATTGATTCAGATGTAGGAAGGGAAGGTTCTTCTAGATCTTCAATATTAGGAGGTAATGGAGTTAAAGTGATGCACTCCTTTATCAAAATCTTAGATTCATGATCCTCAAGCTCATCACAACATTTTCTTATCATAGACTCGAGATTAGCTGATATTCTATTATTTGTTGAGTCTATACTATCAAGTATAGCATGCATTTTCTTGATGTCCTTGCGTGATTCAGCTTGAATAGATAGAACCTCCTCTAAACCTTTCAACACTCTATCCATAAATGATGAAAATTGGGGGTCATTCGAGTCAGAGCCATATGTGTGTGAATTTGATGAAGCCATTTCATCTATCTTTCTATCGAGTTCATCTATTGATAATCCCAAATTGTATAGCTTGTAGCAACTCTCAATTGAATGGCCTATTTCATTGCAAGCTTTACAAAAATTTTGCTCTGACCTATGATTAAAGTTAGAGAAAACACCCCTTCTTTCAACATGCATTCTATATGGACGGTCAAGCAATATTGGCCAATTATCATATATATGACCAGTTGCACAACAAAATTCACAGAAAAGAGTACTAGAGTTCCCAACAAACATTTGGTCAAACTTTTGAAATAGAGCTTTCAATCTAGTAATCAGTTTATACATGTCCATCTAAATGATTATAGCCAAAACAAGATAGACATGTAGAAGTAACAAAAAAAAATGCAGAATTTAAATTGCAGGAAAAAAATGCATAATGAAAACAAGAAAGAAAATGCAAAAAGAAAAAGAAAAATGTCTAGAGTAACTCATATGCTAATCAACTAATGTTAATCGAAAACAGTCCCCGACAACGGCGCCAAAAACTTGTTCGCTCTCCGCAAGTGTACGGAAATGTCGCAAGTAATATAAAAGATTATCGTATCCACAGGGACTGTTGATTAAGCATTAGTTAACTTCGCACGACGAATTATCTAGATAATCGAAAAGTGGTTTACAAATGTTAGGATAAGAAATAGAAGAGAAAAGAAAGAGAGTAAGAAGGGAGAGAATGAGCGTAGTGAATGGAGGGGAATAGATACTAGGATTTTGGTTTCTTTGTGATGTTATTCAATGTAAATGGTTCACCAATTCTTATCCCTCAATTGCCAAACACTTGTAGAAAGTTGCCGGTTCTCTCTTGCAATAGATAACCGGCTAAGGACTGAGAAATGTATCTAGATATGATCAATTAGATGTGAACCTACGTTGTCCTTACACAGAAGCGCACCTATTACTATGCCTTCCTCGGATATCAACATAGAAGCCCACAACTTATTAATCTATCAAGATACAAGAAACTAATCACAAGATCTATCCTACTCTCTTGAATATTCCTATTTCCTCTTCAAGATTATCTCTCAAACGTCCTTACACGGACTTGCACCTATCACGTGGATCCCTCGGATGATCAAGTGAGAGTTTATCTTTATAAAGTCCACAAGAAATCCAAACATTCAATCAAGCATGGTCATTAAGCCAAATCACCATATTCCACACAAGATCAAATAGGTACAAACAAGGCAATATCATGGAAATAAGAAAATGACAAATCCACAAAGGTTTGCATACAATCACATTACATCAAACAAGAACAATGCATCAATAAGTCATTGAATAGAATCATGGTGTCTTCATAGTTTTACATCATTCATCTCATCACAAATACTTCCTACATCCTAGATCTAGAGATCTACTCCATTGCAAGATAATTACAATCAAGAGACAAGAAATAAAGCTATCTACAACTCAAAACATAAGGAGAAGAGAAGGGAAAGCTTATCCATGTAGCACCAGTCTTCTTGGATGCAATCTTTGCTCCGGAGGTGGACGGATCGGCGAAGGATCGAAGATCTAGGGTTCCCCCAAGGGGGAAAACCCTTCCCCAAGCAATGGGGAAGAGCCCCAAGCCAAAGACCAGCCCAAGATATGAGAAAAGGGGAAGAAAACCCCTTTTATAGGCTTGGCACGGGTGCCACACGGCCCCGTGGCACGGCCGTGTGAGGCTCACACGGCCTGCACCACTTCCTTCTCTGCCAACCTCACACGGTCGTGTGCGGAACACGGTCATGTGAGGTTCTGCTTCTGTTACCTTTGCACGGCCGTGTAGATTTACACGGCCATGTAAGGTTTCAGCACTGGATGCCATACATGGCCGTGTGCAGCTCACACCCCCTTGCATGGCCCTTGCACACCCTTTGTCTTAGCTTTGAATAGTTATGTTTCATTGCAACATCTTTTAATCCACCAAGATGGGGTTTTCTCCCGTTTAAGTCTTCATCAAAGTTGTAGATCTTGAAGTTATCTACAAGTTGGTATAAAGAACAGCCCAAATCTCCAACCGAGCATAAAGTTATGGCCATTTTAGTTTCAGTCTGTAGTGCAGAAAACCTCACACGGCCTTCACACGGCCGTGTGAGGTTCACACGGCCCCAACATGACCCCTACACGGCCTTAACACGCCCATGTGAGTTCTACACGGCCAGAACATGAAGAAAACATAGTTTTGCATGCCCATGTCACTCTGGAAGCTCTAGACTTCATTTAAACTCTGTTTTTACTCCAAATCACGTCATGTCAATCAAAATAAGCAAAGAGTAGATCTCCGAACAGAATATAATGAAAGTATGACATTCTAATGAAATAGGGTGCAATAAATATAGATTATGTCAATGAAATACAAGTAGATGTGCGTTAAAGTATGCATAAAAGAGTATATAATCTACGCACATCATCCATCCATGTCAGTCTTTCTCTTAAAGACCCACTTACACCCAATGGGTTTTACCCCTTCAGGTGGATCAACCAAAGTCCATACTTGGTTGGTGTATATGGATTCCATTTCGGATCTCATGGCCTCTAGCCATTTCTCGAAATCTGGTCTCATCACAGCTTCCTGATAGGTGGTAGGCTCATCCTCTATAACCACAATGTCATCATGGTCAGACAAGAGAAATGAGTATCTCTTAAGCTGACGACGTGCCCTATCAGACCTGCGAAGAGGTATGTCTATTTGAACTGGTTGTTGTTCCTCAACTCCTTGTGGAACATCATCCACAACACTTTGTGATTCTAGTTCAACTTCCATCGAGGCTTCAGTGCTATTGTTCGCATCTTGAACTTCTTCAAGATCGAACGTGCTCCCACTAGTTTTCCTAGAAACAAAGTCCCTTTCTAGGAAGACCTCAGTCTTTGCCACAACTACCTTGTGCTGACTGAGAATGTAGAAGTAATATCCCTTAGTTTCCTTGGGATATCCAATAAAATAGCACTTGTCGGATTTGGGTCCTAACTTGTCTGAGACTGGACGTCTAACGTAAGCCTCACAACCCCAAATCCTCATGAAATACACCTGGGCATCTCTCCCAGTCCATATCCTATATGGTGTCTTTATCACGGCCTTGGATGGAACTCGGTTGAGTATAAAAGCTACCGTGTCTAGAGAATAGCTCCAAAGGTATGTCGGAAGATCTGTGTGACTCATCATAGACCGTACCATATCTAATAGGGTACGATTCCTCCTTTCGGATACACCATTCCACTGTGGTGTTCCAGGAGGAGTGAGTTGGGATAGGATCTCACACTCTGCTAGATAGTCACGAAACTCATGGCTAAGGTATTCTCCACCTCGATCGGATCGAAGTATCTTAATACTCTTGCCAACCTGGTTCTGTACTTCATTCTTGAATTCTTTGAACTTTTCAAAGGATTCAGACTTATGTGTCATCAAGTACACATAACCATATCTACTGAAGTCATCAGTAAATGTGATGAAGTATCTATAACCGCCTCTAGCAGCAACATTGAAAGGGCCACATACATCACTATGTATGAGTCCTAACAAATCAGTTGCTCTCTCGCTGTGCCCACTAAAGGGAGTCTTGGTCATCTTGCCTCGTAGGCATGACTCGCATATCTCATATGATTCAAAATCAAATGAGTCCAACAAACCATCCTTATGGAGCTGGGATAAGCGCTTGTCATTTATATGACCTAAGCGACAGTGCCAGAGGTAGGTTTGGTTCATGTCATTTGACTTTAACCTCTTGGTATTTACGTTATAGATAGGGCTCTCAAGGTCTAGAATATAGAGTCCGTTTATCAGAGGTGCACTACAATAGAACATATCGTTTAAATAGACGGAACAACATTTGTTCTTTATAGTAAACGAGAAACCTTTCTTGTCCAAACAAGAAACTGATATAATGTTCTTAGTTAATGCAGGCACATAATAACAATTGACTAACTCTAGTACAAGCCCAGAGGGCAGAGATAGACAGTAAGTCCCTCCAGCAACAGCAGCAACCCGTGTAGGTCCACCTCGCCCTTTGTCAATGCCCTGCTATTTCTCAGCGCCTGCACATCAGTACAAATGTGAGAAGCACATCCAGTATCTAACACTCATGATGTAGAAATAGATAGATTGACTTCTATAACATATATACCTGAAGTGGAAGTCTCACTTCGCTTCTTCTTAAGATCCTCCAAGTATACCTTGCAGTTCCTCTTCCAGTGCCCGGTCTGACCACAGTGGAAGCAGATAGCATCCTTGGCGACCCCTCCTTTAGGCTTCAGTGCCTTGCCTTTGCCCTTGGCTTGGGACTTTCCCTTGCCTTTAGGCTTGCCCTTGCCCTTATATTTCTGAACCATCAGAACAGTGTTGGGCTTAGCCTTCTTAAGGTTTAGCTCATCAGTTCTTAACATACTAAGCAGCTCGGGCAGTGGCTTGTCAATCTCGTTCATATTGTAGTTTAGAACGAATTAGGATTGCAAGATCAGGTCAGTAGCCAGCTCTTGGCCAAGAGGGAACCCCAACCTTTATAGGTTCTCTATGTACCCAATCATTTTGAGTACATATGGGCCTACGGGAGCCCCGTCTGACATCTTGCACTGAAACAGTGCCCTTGAGATCTCAAATCTCTCATGCCTCGCTTGTCCTTGATACAGCTGACGAAGATGTTCAACCATATCATAGGCGCCCATTAACTCGTGTTGCTTCTGAATCTCAGAGTTCATGGTCACGAGCATTAGACAGGACACATCTAATGCATCATCTTGATGCTTCTTGTAAGCATCTTTGTCAGCTCGCGGGGCATTGACAGGAGGAGCCTCCGGAATGGGCTGCTCCAGAACGTACAGTTTACGTTCTTGGGTGAGAACTATTCTCAGGTTCCTGTACCAGTCCAGGAAGTTTGCTCCGTTGAGCTTGTCCTTCTCGAGGACAGATCGCAGGGAGAAGGTGTTCGTGTTCGACGTCATGGCAATTCAACAACAGAAATAAATGCAGAAATAAGTATCATATTCTTAATCATTTAATTAGGCCTTTAACTAAATGATGCTCCCACTGAATTCTATAATTCATATGGGACAAGATCCACATCATATTAACCCTTGAGTTAGCTTTGGCTAATACGCCCAAGACTTAGTATGATCGGTAGGTAACGATTACCAATTACATCTCTATGCAACTCTTGTTTATAGAATCAAAATCCGCATTTATATTAAAACTCGAGTTAGCTTTGGCTAATACGCCCGAGAGTTAATATATATGTGATTTTGACCTAACTTTCCAACCGTTGGAATAATGTCTATAGTTATACTCGATCCAACCGAGTTAACTAGGAATACTCAATCTAATTGAGTTGTACTCACCCATGCGTTGATAGGCGGGACCAAGATTGTCCCTCCGTACCCTACCAAGATAGTATGTGTTGCTCTGCTTTGGCAGATTCAACAACTACATGCGATCGAGGTAGTAGTAGGTATCACGGCACGGTAGGCATTAGAGTTGACGTGATTTAGATCTAATCTAAATGATGATGCGTATCAAATACTTGATTTAGATCTAATCTAATCGTGGGGTGCATCATGTGCACAATTTAGATCTTATCTAATCGCTAAGCACTAATTAACTACTTAATTAAACATGCATCACATACATATAAGCAATTAATTAAATTATTTTGTGATTGTGTCATGGCCCTACTACAATCTTCTCAAGCCAATGAGAAGATCGGATGGTCAACCTAAGGTCAACAGCTTCTCAAGCTTCTTCCTTTGACCACCTTGTGTTGCTCGCGCCCTCCTCGTAACTCCGTCTCGTGTGGACCTTCCACCGCTTCAAAATTACATTACAATTTTGAAACTCGAGTTACATTCGAGTCTAAATCTAATTTACAACTAGAATAAAAGGAAGGCACGACGTGCAGGTCGTGAAAAATAAAATAAATAAGATACAGCACGCACATCACATAACGACACGCAGGCTTATGAATTACAACACATTTCCAAATCCAATTTGGGTCATTTGGGCCATGACTATCACAAAATTAATATATAATTCAAAATTATATATTTTTCATAATTTTCTATAATTTTTTCATAATTTTACAGATTTTATGAGTAAATTTTTCCCGGCGGTCCCGATTAGCGATTTCGGGCGCAATCGCGGAGCAAATCCCCTTGTGGGGTTAGGGGCAGTACCCCTACCCGCGATCTAACCATCGCGAGTTGCTCCTAAACGATCCAAGAGTACCTTAGCCCGCTGTCCCAAAAGATTTTGGGTCGAAACATTACCGTTTTGGAAAATTCTTCTCGGTAGTCGAAGCCTACAAGTGACGAAACACTTGTGCTTCGCTTCTACGAGAAAAATACCCACAAAATCATAAAAATTAGGAAATTCACAGAATGTTACAGTATGCATATTTTTTCACAAAAATACTAATTTAAACTCGTACTCTCTTCGCACGTGGCTCTGATACCACTGTTGGGTTTTTCGGGCCGCGAAAACCGCTTTTTCGCGTCGCGGAAACCCCGAATCACCCTAGCCAACGGATCTCGTGCGAAGAAAAGATTTCAAAACAAAATTACGAGTACGAGTTTCTACTTAGATCTACTCCTAGATCTACATGAAAAGAGTTATACCTTTGAAGCGAAGCCCTTCGCGTTCACGCTCGTCCAAATGGTGTCGGATCTCAAGAGTATCAAGATAGATACTCCTCTATAAGTATCCACACGAACACGTAGGTGGAGAAAACCACACAAAAAGGTGTGCTAGCACCTATGTGTGGTTCGGCCAAGTTGAGGAGGAGAGGGAGAGGGAGAGAGCTCCAAGAGGAAGAAGAAGGAATAATGCAATTGAATGAGGAAAATCAATTCCTTTCCCATTCAAAAGTGGCCGGCCACTTTCAAAGTGTAACTCCCAAAAATTGCATTAAGTGCAATTAATGTGAAGCTATTAAAGAAAATGGCTTTGTAACTTCAATGAGGTGGCACCCATGATGATGTGGAATAACATCATTGGTCCACATCAATGCCAACTCACCAATGAGGTGGCATAAAGTCAAGTCAAACTTGACTTTTAATCTTCCTCTCAAGTCAAGTCAAACTTGACCAAATCTCTTCCATGGTTGATCTAATCTAACCATTTGATTCAAGCCAACTTAATATAATGAATCTAATTCATTAAATTAAGTTGATTTAATGAGTCATAATCTAAATTAGACTCATTGAATACATGAATCCACTTGAGTCCAACTCAAGTTAGCCCAATTAGGATTACTCTTAATCCAATTTGATTCATCAAATGAATCTAATCCTCTTGGTTCATCATATGAACCTAATCTCCACCTAATTGTCCTTAGTGTGTGACCCTATAGGTTCTTGTAACGTTGGCAATGCCCTAAACCCATTTAGGAGCATAAGTAATGAGCGGTATCTAGCAACACATCATTACTACCCAAGTTACAAGAATGTTGAGATCCAACATCACCTTGTGACTACTAATTGTGACTCCTCACAATATATGACAAGTGTCCTTCTATCCTAGACATCTAGATTGGTCAATGTGAGGCATAGACCGTGTCATCCTCTGACCAATCTAAATCTTGAACTCCAAGTAGACTCACTAAATCAAATGAGCTCAATATCCTATATTGACTCATTTGGCCATGGTCATACACTTCGTGGTCTCACTCTATCAAGAATACCGATGTCTCTCCCGTCATATAGGAGGGATAGATCTCATCTACATCACTCACATCCCTCTGCATAATTTGTTATATACCCAGTAATCGCCTTTATAGTCCACCCAGTTATGGGTGACGTTTGACGAAACCAAAGTACCTAACTCCTTATGTAGGGATCTATGGTGACTTCAGGTCTAAAGACTAGTAGTCATACTAATAGCCACATGAGAAAGTATATGACACTCATATAACGATCCATGATACTTTCTCATGGCGGGTCATTCAATATACATTCTCTAATGTATACCCATGTGTCAACTTGATATCTCTATATCCATGACTTGTGAGATCAAGTCATCGAGTTGACCTACATGCTAGTCTTATTGCATTAACATTGTCCCTGAATGTTAATACTAGACTAGGAATGATTAAGAGTAGTGTTCCCTATATCATCTCACTATCGATTCAACCAATCGATTGATATAGGTAAGAACCTTCTACTCAAGGACGTTATTATACTTAGTTTATTTGGCACCAATACAAGTAAGTATAATAACCAAACAAATGCCTTTATTAATATAAAAATATGATACAATAAGTCCATAATACAATCATCAAATGATTGGCTCTAAGGCTCTAGCTAACAACGACATTATTCAGGCCTTCACCTCTGTGGCTTATCCGCAAAGTAATGGTCAAGCAGAAGTAACTAATAGGGAAATCATAAGATGTTTAAAGACCAAACTGGATCATGTCGGAGGTAGCTGGGTAGATGAATTTCCCAGCGTTCTTTGGGCATATCGTACTATGCCTCGAGAGGCTACAGGAATCACTCCCTTTCAATTAGTTTATGGAGGAGAAGCAATAATTCCCATCGAGGTGGGAGTAGAATCTGACAGAAGATAATTATATGATGGGGACAATGAAGGTCGGCGACTCATGGAGCTAGATTTAATAGAGGAGGTTAGAGATAAAGCAGCTACTCGTCTGGCCTCATATCGACAACGGATGAGACAAAACTATAACAAGAGAGTCATCCCCAGATTTTTCCAAGTAGGAGATTTGGTATAGAAACAAATTAAACCTATTGGAGATGTCAGTAAGTTAGCACCACAATGGGGAGGACCTTACAAAGTAATAGAAAAACTCACATCAGGTTCATATTATCTCCAAGATACTGAAGGAAGAATTCTAGAGCGTCCCTGGAGTGCAAATCACTTACAGCCTTATCGAACTTAATTGCATCATACTACTCAAGAATGTGTCTGGAGAAACAAATCACAATTATTCTAGATCCTCTGTAACTGAGGACAAGTATACCTACAGCATATGTATTCTATTTATTTTAATAAAAGTCAAGCAAGACCAATACCGCCATGGAAATAAGCATGATTCATATAGATTGATAAATACCAAGGGAACTTTCATTATCTATTTCAAACAATCTAAGGGGGGAACCCTAAGGGTCTACGCAGCTCCCTTCAGGAACCTAGAAACTCTGAAAACTGTCACAAGGTTAGTACAAACTTCATATTTTTATAGAATGTACTCGATGGGGAAATCCCATGAAATAACTCGGACGGGTCTTCATGGGAGGAACCGGAGACTCTAAACCATCATAGAACATAGTCGATCGAGAAATCCCATGAAATAACTCGGACAGGTCTTCATGGGAGGAACCGGAGACTCTAAACTATCATAGAACATAGTCGATCGGGAAATCTCATGAAGTAACTCGGACGGGTCTTCATGGAAGGAACCGGAGACTCTAAACCATCACAGAACATAGTCGATCGGGAAATCCCGTGAAATAACTCGGACGGGTCTTCATGGGAGGAACCGGAGACTCTAAACCATCACAGAACATAAGTCGATAGGGAAATCCCATGAAATAACTCGGACGGGTCTTCATGGGAGGAACCGGAGACTCTAAACCATCATAGAACATAGTTGATCGGGAAATCCCATGAAATAACTCGAACGGGTCTTCATGGGAGGAACTGGAGACTTTAAACCATCATAGAACATAGTCGATCGGGAAATCTCATGAAGTAACTCGAACGGGTCTTCATGGGAGGAACCGGAGACTCTAAACCATCACAGAACATAGTCGATCGGGAAATCTCATGAAGTAACTCAGACGGGTCTTCATGGGAGGAACTGGAGACTCTAAACCAACACAGAACATAGTCGATCGGGAAATCTCATGAAGTAACTCGGACGGGTCTTCATTAGAGGAACCGGAGACTCTAAATCATCACAGAACATAAGTCGATCGGGAAATCCCATGAAGTAACTCGGACGGGTCTTCATTAGAGGAACCGGAGACTCTAAATCATCTCAGAACATAGTCGATCGGGAAATCTCATGAAGTAACTCGGACGGGTCTTCATGGGAGGAACCGAAGATTCTAAACCATCACAGAACATAAGTCGATCGGGAAATTCCATGAAGTAACTCGGACGGGTCTTCATGGGAGGAACCGGAGACTCTAAACCATCACCGGACACAATCAGTCGAGAATTCTCATAATTTCAAAAGACTAATCGACCGGGGTTATATGAACATGAAGCCAGGATTCAAAAGGGATGTTGTGCATGTAATACATTATTCACTTGGAAGCCCATTCGTCTGGAAGTCTTTACTTAAAATTTGCCTGGATACACCAGATGTTGTCTGCAGAAGGATTCATCAGGACAAGGCTTAACTTCACGAGATGAGCCAGGAATTCTCGAATAAAGTTTATACTTAATACTCACAAGCATTTCAGAAGGGGTATTCTCAAACCAGCATAATAAAGAAGCAAGTAAGTATCAAAAATTTCTTACTGCAAGTACTTAATTACCCAGCTTTAATTGCACTTCTTTTCATTATCAGTTCTTATAGTACAAGTTTTTTATAAATGATCTCCTTAAACATTTAGAAAAGGACCTTTTAAATCTGCGGGCAGTTCTTCGTTAAGCTTGCGACGATTTATGAAAGAAAGGGGAGGTTCCTTGGGTAGGTAACCACCCTCTCTTAATTGTTGAAAAACTCCCGATACGGAATGGTTTAGAGCACCTACTATCCTACGAACGAATTCCTGAGCAAAGGCTGAAGACTTTAAATAAGTCTGACGCCACTCTTCCCACCGGTTCTTCTCTTGCTCCTTGTAACTTTGAAAATCAGCTTGTAGTTTTGCGTTCTGATTTTTCAAAGCATCCTTTTCTGATTTAAGCTGCTCCAATTCCTTTTGAAGCAGTGACAATTCGACATCTTGGGCTTTCCTTTGTTCTTGTTCCTGTAGGATATTGAAATCATGAGAGGCTAGGTCTTGAGCTTGGTCATAAAGACAAGCATTATGAAGCTTCTCTACTTTCTCTAAAATGAGACTTTTATGAGAAACGTCTGAGAGAGCTTTCTCTTTTAAAGCCATCTCTAGTCGAAGACCAGAATGTAGCCTATCCACCTGTAATTCTAACGTCCTTCTGGCAAGCTCTTTATCTTTCAATAGTTGTTGACACTCCTCCAATTCTTGTTTCAAGGTCCCCAACTGTTGATTTTGTAAGGTCACCTTCTCTTGCAACTGAGCCATGTCACTGTTAGAAGAAGGTGAAGTAGCCTTCAACGTCTCCAGTTGAGCTTTTAATTTACTGTTCTCATGATCCTTAGCCGTAAGTAGTTGGTCGATATGTAGAGTTGAGGCAAGAAACTAAACAAAAGGATAATGTAAGTTAAAAATGAAGGAATAAAGTCGATAACATACAACTAGAAGTACTTACAGCCACTGCCTGACGGCTATGGCGATAAGCCCGATATGGAAGGCTAAGGCCTCTTAACTGTTCGTAACCCTGCAGCCAAGATTCGGCTAATAAACCTTGAAATTGCAGAGAACCATAGCTGGATGGATTAGAGGGTTGTCCTAATTTAGAAGGTAAACCCGCAACCTGTTTAAATAAAGGAGGAGGAATGGAGGGAGAAGGAGGTAGAGAAGAAGAGGACGCAATAGAAGGAAAAGGAATAATAGAAACAAGAGAAGCAGAGGAAGAACTAGACGGAATAGAAGGTGGCAGAGTAGGAGAAGCTGATGTAGTTGTAGGAACACTAACGGTCGAGGGAATGGCACCGAGAGAAGACCTCCGGCAAGGTGTCTGTTTTGCTCGAGGCCTAGAAGCCAAGGGAGGCAAGGCCAATGCCAAAGATGCAGAGGACACAGAAGGGATAACGGCCGTCTCAGAAGCAGAAGCAGAGGGAGCTGAAATAATAGAAGAAGAAGGGATAAGTAGACCGGGTCTCATCATCCTAAGAGTAGGATTAGAGATAATATGGGTTGGAGTTATCGGTGCCTTACCTCTCTCAAGAGAAAGAGACGCTGAGACAAGAGGAGCTTGCACAAAAGTACCAAAGAAATAGCCAAAGGGAGAAGCCTCAGAGAGATTTGGCTTTTTAACTAAAACCACAAAAGGTTCTTCTTCTTCTTCTTCCATGGCTGCAACAGCCTCTGCCTGTCGTTCTTGTTCAGATAGTAAACCCAAGGTAGAAAAATTAGGATTTGATCGGCGGTCGTACAACCATTCTTCTCCAAGATTATTTACAAAAGACTTAGTTATGGCCAGATTCTTGTACATAAGGGCTGGTAGAAGAACATCAGCTGAGACACAGGAATTGAACACCATTATAAAAAAGATGTATTAAATTAGTAAATATGGATTGAGATGTTTTTACATACCAAAGGATCCCTCCAAAGGGGTGTCAATCTTGCTTATTCCGAAAGGAAACATTAAACCTTCCACAATTAGGTGTGGCAAGCTGAATTTTGCTCCCCTCAGTTTAGGTAGAGCAAAAGCAACAGAGGGATCGTCAAGAAGATCATGGGTGCTAGGAAGTGGAGGTAAGTCATGTATCCATTGAATAGGAAACGGAGGGGGAGAAGGGAGACGCATATAGAAAAATTTATGATACCATTCCCCTTGAGGAGGAATGCGGTTGAACAAAATAGCCTTGGGACGAGATTGGAATTTAAAAACACCAACATCCACTCGACGAGGAATGAAGAAGTGGTGGAAAAGACAAAGAGCAAGCTAGCATGTCGACCAAAAGCTTATCATAATGAGTCAAATAATATACACTATAATAAAACCCCATGAGACTCGATTAACACGTGAAAAGGACACATGAAAACTTAGGGATAAATCGGTCGAGTAAAATAAATCGACCAATATTAAGGACATTATGATAGAGCTGTGTCAGATCGGGCGAGACATAACTACACTATGAAATATCGGGCGATACTTATCAATCTTGATATATATCATCCGGTCATAAGGAAACGATCTAAGACGTGACAACCTGTTGGGAAAGTTTGTATGGTAATAAACCAAGCAACATTGGACACATTCATATAAAACAGATAACTATCATGAGAAAGAGTAAAATTAATAACAAAAGGAGAATAAGCAACGTTATGTGAAATCGTCATTACAGAGTTTCCGCCCGCCTCTTTATAAAAGTTTGAATTTAAGTCAAAGTCAGCTTAGGGTACAGATCAGGGGGTTTGTTCTCAATCAGTCTGCGTCGATTTAAGAAATTAGGAGGAGGGTCTCTAGATAAGTAGCTTTCTTCTCTTAATTGCTGAATTGCCCCTTGAGCTCCCACAATAAAAGCTGATAAGATGGACTTCACGATTGGCCTATTGAATTCATGAGACTCGATCATGGCAGTGGCCCGCTCCCTGTAACGGATATCTTCGCCACCCTTGTAAACCACCAAAGCCATCTGAGAAGTCTTCAATTCAGCTTCTTTTTTAGAAACCTCGGTCTTGACTGAGTTAAGGGAAGTGCTCAAGGAAGTTATTTCATCTTCCTTCAGCTGCAGGGCTTTGAGTTTTTCAGTCAATTTTGCTTCATAATTATCCTTTAGTTCGCCAAGTTTGGAAGTCAATTCTTGGTTAAGGTCCGTAACCGATTTAAATTTTGTCTGAAGACTTTCAATTTGTGCTTCGAGTTGTTCCTTGGTAGCAGCAAAAAATGCAGCAGAAGATAACTCAGCAACCTCTTGTTTCAGCTTATCATTTTCAGATTTCAACCTCTTGTTCTCAGTATATAAGTTGTGCAGTAGTCGAGAAAAACCCATATTTTCTATCCATCGCTGGAAGTATAATGAAAAGCCATAAGATAACAGTTGAAAAATAGAAAGCAGGCATCAGTAAGCACACCTGATTCTCCTTATGAGAAAAGCGATCAATTGCCTCAGGAATAGAGAGCTCTTCAAAAAGGGGACGAATTTCATCCCAATCGCCAGCAAAGGAACCTCCTAGAAGTATGGGGAGAACGGGAATAGTAGAAGAACCAGTAGAAAAGGAGGAAGTAGGAATAGATGGAGGAGCAAAGACTAAATAAGAATAAGGTGAGGAAGGCAAAGACCCAGAAGTCGGAATAGATAGGGGAAAAGTGAAGGATACATCACCAGAAGCGTTGGCATTAGAAAAGGGGGAGGCAGGAAAACTAAGAGAAGGATAGAGTTCTGCCAATGTCGGCTCATCAGAAGGAAGGTCAGCCGAAGCAAAACCTTCCGAAACTGGCTCGTCAGCAGGGAGAATGAGCCTCCTTTTTGACGGAGGAACTCTGGTAAGTTTGCGCCCTGGGCGTTTACCCTTAGAAAGTTCAGCTATTGATTTACCAGAGCTACCGGGAGACGTGAGCTCAATGAGGGGAAGAGGGGCAGATGAGGAGACAGCAACAGCCGCTGGAGAAGTAATAGCGGGTAAAGAACTGGCAAGGATCTCTGCGGAGGGACCTTCAGGAGCTTCAGGAGCTTCAAGAATGCCCAAAGAACTGGGTGCTTCAGCTAAAGGGGCTGGTTCTTCGATTGGAGGGGGAAGGACAATAGCAGCCAGAAGTTCGGCTTCTTTAGCGCGAATAACATCCTCTGCCAGACGTAGTTCCTCATCAATCAAAGCATCATAGAAGTTGTCCACTACGTAGAGAAGAAAAATAGTTTAGTTAGTTAAAAATAAGAAGAAAGAAATAAGGTGTTACCTAAAGGAACTCGAGTATCAGGTCTGACAGGGCTTAAGCCGAACAGGTATAGGAGATCAACCCATAGCCACTTAAGAATATAAAGTCGATGATTTAACAACTTCTCACAATAGATAGGGAAAGAAGGATGAAGATGAAACTCCTTGACGTCGGGCAAGGGGGGCAAGAAAGATTTCCAAGCATGAGACCAAGGAATGGGTCCTGGAAACTTTAAGAAGAAAAAACGAGATTTCCACGCTTTGAGAGACGAAGGCATATCCTCAAAAAGAACCATTTTAGTCCGTGAATGAAACAGAAAAACACCCGGTTCTGAACGTTTAGGATAAGAGAACATGAAGAAATTTTGAGGAGTAGGAGGAATATCCCGCAAACGAAACAGAATGTAAGTACCACATAGGTAACGAAATGCATTGGGGGCAAACTGTTGCAAAGGAATATCAAAATACTGGCTTATTTCAATCAAGAAAGGAGGAATAGGAAATCTTAAACCTCCTATCAACTGATCCTTAAAAAAGGTTACGCAATTATCAAGAGGACGATGAGGACAATCAGTTGATTTTGGGATTATGATACTGTATTTCCGGGGAATTTCATACTGACGACGGACAGCTATTCTCGCATTTTTATCAAAGGAGGAAGACATATGGACATACCAAGGAGCAATTGCTTCCTCAGCCATGGACAAAAGTATAGACTAGTGAAACAATAGATTACTTACTGAAGACAAGAAAGGGGGTTGTCGAGAAACGGTGAGCACGGGGCTAGTTGAAGGCAGCAATAAGAAAAGAACTCTAGAGAAGAAAAAAGAAGGGACAAAGTTTTAAAGGAGACGAAGGGTTTAGGGTTGGAAAAGCGCACAGCCGTCATCAGATCAAAACACTTTTATTGCAGCAGACGCCGAGGATCACAATAGAAAGGCAAAAAACCCACGTGACGTGGCGGTTAGAAAATGTATGTGTCACACCATCATAAAAACATTTATATCGGATGTGATAGGTCGGATCACACTGGGGTTGGTAGCATCTCGGGGTACGCTTCTAACATTCTCTCACCTAAAGAAGAGCCAATCACTAGCTAGGAAGCTTCGAAAGAAGACGTGATCAACTGGACATGAAAAAGCGAAAAGGACTGATTTCCTTGACTAAAGTCCAAGCTAAAGACAAAAACATTTAAGGATGAAGATTTAGGCGAATGACAGATTTTGAATTAACGCCCTTATGAAATACAAATTAATATTGATCGAAAAGGATTTTATATTAACTTTGGTTATGCTGGGAAGGTATAATATTGATGTAAAGCAATGAAACAATGTTGGCTGGCATAATATTAACCATGATATAAAAGTATAACAGTTAAGATAGTCTCAGTCATGATAAATAACACATAGGATATGCAGAGAGATAATGAATACAACATTACATTTATTCTTGTAAATTATAGAAGGACTCCATAGAATCATTTAACTTAATACAAGAGCCTGTTGTTACACTTAGAATCTGATCAAGTACATAATATTATATTTTCCCCCTCATGGGAGTTACCAAGAGTTGTGACTCATGGTATTCCAATGAGGTTACAAACCACATAAGTGTGGCCGGCCACTTTATTGGATGGAGAGTTTTTCATTTGTGAAGTAACTCCATCTTCCTCTTCCTCTAGAGTTTTTCTTCTTGCTCTCCCTCTCCTCCATTACTGATCTCTAAGGTTGCTAGAACATCCTTAGAGGTTCTTCTCCATCTCTTGCTTGTGTCGATACATATAGAGAAGTGTCTATTTTGACACTTTCGAGATCCGGCGAACCGAGGACAAGCGGGATTGCGAAGGGCTTCGCATCAAGGGTATATTCCTTCTCCTTTGTAGATCTACTGTAGATTGAGGTTTAGAAACTCATACTCATAATGTTTTCGATATTTTAATCTTCGCACAGATCCGGTGGCGGGGGGTTTCGGGGTTTCCGTGACGCGAAAAAGTGGTTTTCGCGGCCCGAAAAATCCAACAGTGGTATCAGAGCCACGTGCAAAGACTTGTACGAGTTTAGTTTGTATTTTTATGAAAAATATAGATTCTGTAATTTTATGATTTTTAGAGTTTTTATGGGTACTTTTCTCATAGAAGCGAAGCACAAGTGTTTCGACACTTGTAGGTTTCGACTACCGAGAAGTTTTTTCCGAAACGGCAAGGTTTCGCCCCAAATCTTTTTGGGACAGAGGGCTAAGGCGCTATAGGATCGCTTAGGGACACTCACGATAGTTAGATCACGGGTAGGGGTGCTACCCCTGGCTCCGCAAGGGGATTCGTTCCGCGATTGTGCCCGAAAACCGCTAAACGGGACCGCCGGGAAATTTTACTCGTAAAAATTGTAAAAAATTAGTATTAAAATTACAGAAAATTATGAAAATTACATAATTTAGAATTATGTATAATTTGTGATAGTCATGGCCCAAAAAAAGACCCAATCTGATTGGTTTTGTGTTGTAATTCATATTACGGCCTGCGCGCCATCATTTGTATTGTGTGTGCTGTATATTTGATACGCGACCTGCGCGTCGTGCCTTTCTCCATTTATTCTTGTTGTAAAATTAGTTTAGACTCGAATGTAACTCGAGTTTCAAAATTGTAATGTACAAAATTGGAGCCGTGGAAGGTCCACACGAGACGGAGTTACTAGGAGGGCGCGAGCAACATAAGGTGGTTAAAGGGAGAAGCTTGAGAAGCTGTTGACCTTAGGTTGACCATCCGATTTTCTCATTGGCTTGAGAAGATCGTAGTAGGTCCATGACTAATCACAAATAAATTTAATTAATTACTTGTGTGTATGTGATGCATGATTAGTAGTTAATTAGTGCCTAACGATTAGATTAGAACTAAATCGTGTACAAGATGCAACCTTTCGATTAGATTAGATCTATCGCGTATTTGATACACATCAACGATTAGATTAGATCTAAATCACGTCAACTCTAATGCCTACCGTACCGTGATACCTATCACTACCTCGATCACATATGTTGTTGAATATGCCAAAGCAGAGCAACACATATTATCTTGGTAGGGTACGGAGGGGCAATCTTGGTCCCGCTTATCAATGCATGGGCGAATACAAACTCAATTAGATTGAGTATTCCTAGTTGACTCGGTTGGATCGAGTACAACTATAGGCATCCTTCCAATGGTTGGAAAGATAGGACATAAATCACATTTATATTAATTCTTGGGCGTATTAGCCAAAACTAACTCAAGTTTTAATATAACTGTGGATAATGATCCTATAAACAAGAGTTGCATAGAGATGTAATTGGTAAATCGTTACCTACCGATCATACTAAATCTTGGGCGTATTAGCCAAAGTTAACTCAAGGGTTAGTATGATGTGGATCTTGTCCCACATGAATTATAGAATTCAGTGGGAGAATCATTTAGTTAAAGGCCTAATTAATTATTTAAAAGAATATGATATTTATTTTCTGTATTTTTCTGTTGTAGATAACCATGACGTCGAATACGAACTCCTTCTCCCTGCGTTTAGTCCTTGAGAAGGACAAGCTCAACGGAGTAAATTTCCTGGACTGGTACAGGAACTTGAGAATAGTTCTCACCCAGGAACGTAAACTGTACGTTCTGGAGCAACCCATTCCGGAGGCTCCTCCTGCCAATGCCCCGCGAGCTGACAAAGATGCTAATAAGAAGCATCAAGATGACGCATTAGATGTGTCCTGTCTAATGCTCGCGACCATGAACTCTGAGCTTCAGAAGCAACACGAGTTGATGGGCGCTTACGATATGGTTGAACATCTTCGTCAACTGTATCAAGGACAAGCGCGACATGAGAGATTTGAGATCTCAAGGGCACTATTTCAGTGCAAGATATCAGATGGGGCTCCCGTAGGCCCATATGTACTCAAAATGATTGGGTACATAGAAAACCTACAGAGGTTGGGATTCTCGCTTGGCCAAGAGCTGGCCACTGACCTGATCTTGCAATCCTTACCGGATAGCTATAGTCAGTTCGTTCTAAACTACAATATGAACGAAATTAACAAGCCACTGCCCGAGCTGCTTAGCATGTTAAGAACTACTGAGCTGAATCCTAAGAAGGCTCAGCCCCACTCTGTTCTGATGGTTCAGAAACACAAGGGCAAGGGCAAGCCCAAAGGCAAGGAAAAGTCCCAAGCCAAGGGCAAAGGAAAGGCACTGAAGCCTAAAGGAGAGGTCGCCAAGGATGCTACCTGCTTCCACTGCGGTCAGACCGAGCACTAGAAGAGGAACTGCAATGTGTATCTGGAAGATCTTAAGAAGAAGCGAAGTGAGACTTCCACTTCAGGTATATATGTTATAGAAGTCAATCTATCTATTTCTTCATCATGGGTATTAGATACCGGATGTGCTTCTCACATTTGTACTAATGTGCAGGCGTTGAGAAATAGCAGGGCATTGGCGAAGGGCGAGGTGGGCCTACGTGTAGGCAATGAAGCACGAGTTGCTGCTGTTACTGTAGGGACTTATTTTCTATCTCTGCCCTCTAGGCTTGTATTAGAGTTGGATGATTGTTGTTATGTGCCTGCATTAACTAAGAACATAATTTCAGTTTCTTGTTTGGACAAGAAAGGTTTCTCTTTTATAATTAAGGACAAATGTTGTTCAGTTTATTTAAAAGATATGTTCTATTGTAGTGCACCTCTGATGAACGGACTCTACATTCTAGACCTTGAAAGCCCTATCTATAACATAAATACTAAGAGGTTCAAGTCAAATGACGTGAACTAAACCTATCTCTGGCACTGTCGCTTAGGTCATATAAATGACAAGCGCTTTTCCCAGCTCCATAAGGATGGTTTGCTGGACTCATTTGATTTTGAATATTATGAGACGTGCGAGTCATGCCTACTAGGCAAGATGACCAAGACTCCCTTTAGTGGGCACAGTAAGAGAACGACTGACTTGTTAGGTCTTATACATAGTGATGTATGTGGCCCTTTCAATGTCGCTGCTAGAGGTGGTTATAGGTACTTCATCACATTTACTGATGACTTCAATAGATATGGTTATGTGTACTTGATGACACATAAGTCTGAATCCTTTGAAAAGTTCAAAGAATTCAAGAATGAAGTACAGAACCAGCTTGGCAAGAGTATTAAGATACTTCGATCAGATCGAGGTGGAGAATACCTTAGCCATGAGTTTCATGACTATCTAGCTGAGTGTGGGATTTTATCCCAACTCACTCCTCCTGGAACACCACAGTGGAATGGTGTATCTGAAAGGAGGAATCGTACCCTATTAGATATGGTAATATTTATGATAAGTCACACAGATCTTCCGACATACCTTTGGGGCTATGCTCTAGGCACGGCAGCTTTTATACTCAACCGAGTTCCATCCAAGGCCGTGATAAAGACACCATATAGGATATGGACTGGGAGAGATGCCCAGGTGTCTTTTATGAGGATTTGGGGTTGTGAGGCTTACGTTAGAGGTCAAGTCTCAGATAAATTAGGACCCAAATCCGACAAGTGCTACTTTATTGGATATCCCAAGGAAACTAAAGGATATTACTTCTACATGTTAGGATCGATGATCGCGGCTAGAGAGGGGGGGTGTGAATAGCTGACCCCAAATTCTTTCGTTTCTTCCTACGATTAGGGTTAGTGCAGCGGAAATAACTAAATAGAAACGAAAGCGGAGAATAGCAAACCTCAAACTCGTCGATGTAACGAGGTTCGGAGATGAAACTCCTACTCCTCGGCGTGTCCGTAAGGTGGACGAAGCCTATCAATTCGTCGGTGGATGAGTCCCCGGAAAACCGGCTAATATAAACTCCTTATGGGTGGAGAAACCTCGCCACAAGAACTTTGCAACAGCAATAAGGAGTACAACAGTAGAGAAAGCAAACAAGAACAATCGAAATGTAAAACCCTTTGCTTGCCTTCTCGTTGTCGACTGGAATCCTGATGAAGCAGCAACTTCTCGGATCCAAGCTCAGCTAGAAAACCAGCAGGAAGCTCACCCGAAGCTTCGGCAGTGAGAGCTCAATAAAGCTCGCAGAAGCAACCAGAAAGAACTTGCAAGAAGCAAGAAGAAACAGAGAGGAAGAAGAAGAAGTCCTGTAGAAGCCCTCGATCTCCTTTTATAACCTGCACTGCAAAGAAGACAGCGAAGAAGACGGAGATAGCCGTTGTCACTCACAACGGCTATACCTGGACCGATCAGAACATCTCCTGATCGGTCCAGGAAGATCCTGATCGGTCCTGGGGACCGATCAGAGATTCCTCTGATCGGTCCAGGGACCGATCAGCATGCATATCCCTTCCTTTTCTCCCGAACTTCTTGCCTTCTGATCGTTGTTTCCTGATCGGTCTGCAGACCGATCAGATAACACTCAGTAGGCTACTGTTTGGTTACTGATCGGTTACCAGACCAATCCAGATACCCAGTGTATCACTGGATCGATCCACTGATCGATCCAGAGCTTGGTTTTTGCCCAAACCAAGTCCCAAACCTTCGAAACCAACATCCGGTCAACCTTGACCTGTTGGTACATCATGCTTAGCATCCGGTCACTCCCTTGACCTGCTAAGACTCCCCACCAAGTGTCCGGTCAATCCCTTTGACCCACTTGGACTTTTCTCTTCGTGTCAAGTATCCGGTCACTCCCTTGACCTACTTGACCTTCTCAACACCAGATGTCCGATCACCCTTGATCCATCTGGATTTTCCCTTGCCCGGCTTCACTCCCAGGACTTTCACCTAGCTTCACTCACTAGGGTTTTCACCTGACTTCACTCACCAGGAATTCCAATCTGCCCGGCTTCACTCACCAGGACTTTCCAACTGCCTGGCTTCACTCACCAGGACTTTCACCTAGCTTCACTCACTAGGGTTTTCACAACTGCCTGGCTTCACTCACCAGGACTTTCCCATTGCCTGGCTTCACTCACCAGGACTTTCCACATCCGGTCCAGAGAACGAGCTACCGAGCCCTCTCTGACCACAGTTCGGAGAATGAGCTACCGAGCCCTCTCCGACTTCCATCCGGTCCAGAGAACGAGCTACCGAGCCCTCTCTGACCACAGTTCGGAGAACGAGCTACCGAGCCCTCTCCGACTTCCATCCGGTCCAGAGAATGAGCTCCCGAGCCCTCTCTGACCACAGTCCGGAGAACGAGCTACCGAGCCCTCTCCGACTTCCAATGTGCCAAGCTTCCATACTTGGACTTCTCCGTGCCAAGTCTCCATACTTGGACTTTTCCCGTGCCAAGCTCCCTGCTTGGACTTTTCCGAGTCAGGTCAACTCACCTCGGGTCAACCAGGTCAACCTTGACCACGGGTTGCACCCACAATCTCCCAAGCTTGTATCCTTGTAAAACATCAAGGTACAAACATTGTCAAACATAACTCGTCAAACATCAAAACACAACTCGAGTCAAGTCAACTCGAGTCTGGTCAACCAAGTCAACCTTGACCTAAGGTTGCACCAACACTACATTCCCAGTCAGCACAAGGTAGTTGTGGCAAAGACTGGAGTCTTTCTAGAAAGGGACTTTATTTCTAGAAAGACTAGTGGGAGCACGTTCGATCATAAAGAAGTTCAAGATGCGAACAATAGCACTGAAGCCTCGATGGAAGTTGAATTAGAACCACAACGTGTTGTGGATGATGTTGTTCCACAAGGAGTTGAGGAACAACAACCAGTTCAAGTAGACATACCTCTTCGCAGGTCTGATAGGGTACGTCGTCAGCCTGAGAGATACTCATTTCTCTTGTCTGACCATGATGACATTATGTTCATAGAGGATGAGCCTACCACCAATCAGGAAGCTGTGATGAGACCAGATTCCGAGAAATGGCTAGAGGCCATGAGATCCGAGATGGAATCCATGTACACCAACCAAGTATGGACTTTGGTTAATCCACCTGAAGGGGTAAAACCCATTGGGTGTAAGTGGGTCTTCGAGAGAAAGACTGACATGGATGGACTTATCTATAAGGGTCGCTTGGTAGCTAAAGGTTTCAAGCAGATTCATGGTATTGACTATGATGAAACATTTTCTCCAGTAGCGATGTTTAAGTCCATTCGGATCATGCTTGCTATTGCATCATACCATGACTATGAGATATGGCAGATGGATGTCAAAACTGTGTTTCTGAATGGAAACCTGCTCGAGGATGTGTACATGACACAACCTGAGGGTTTTGAAGATCCACAGCATACTAGCAGAGTATGCAAGCTGCATAGGTCCATTTATGAACTAAAGCAAACTTCTCGGAACTGGAATCTTCGATTCGATGATGCAATCAAACAGTTTAGTTTCATCAAGAACAAAGATGAGCTTTGTGTCTACAAGAAGGTTGTAGGGGATATAGTTATCTTCCTCATATTGTATGTGGATGACATACTACTTATTGGGAAGGACATCCCTTTGCTTCAGTCTGTCAAGACCTGGCTAGGGAGTTGCTTCTCAATGAAGGATTTAGGTGAGGCATCCCGCATTCTAGGGATACAGATCTATAGAGATAGATCTAAAAGATTGCTTGGCCTAAGTCAGAGTACATATATTGACAAGGTACTCCTTCGGTTTGCCATGCAGAACTCCAAGAAGGGATTTCTGCCGATGTCACATGGCGTGAGTCTTTCGAAGACTCAAGGTCCCTCTTCTAGGGAGGAGAGAGACCGCATGGATCAGATCCCTTATGCCTCAACCATAGGATCTATCATGTATGTCATGCTATGTACTCGACCTGATGTCCCGTATGCTTTGAGCATGACGAGCAGATACCAGTCAGATCCAGGTGAAAGTCACTGGATAACGGTCAAGAATATTCTTAAGTACTTAAGAAAGACTAAAGAATATTTCTTGATATATGGAGGTAATGATAAGCTAGCTGTAAAGGGTTGCAGTGATGCCAACTTCCAGACCGATCAGGATGATTATCGATCGCAGTCAGGGTTCGTGTTTTGCATTAATAATGGTGTTGTGAGCTGGAAGAGTTCGAAGCAGGACACAGTAACTGATTCTACGACAGAGGCCGAGTACATTGCTGCATAAGAGGCAGCAAAGGAGGTAGTTTGGATCCGCAAGTTCATCACTGAACTTGGGGTGGTTCCCAGTATCGCTGACCCTATTGAGCTCTATTGTGACAACAATGGAGCTATAGCACAGGCGAAGGAACCTCGCTCACACCATCGGACCAAACACATACTACGGTGCTTCCATCTCATTCGAGAGATTATCGAGAGAGTAGATGTGAAGATATTCAGAGTACCTACAGAGGCTAACATCGTAGATCCCTTGACCAAGGCTTTGGCACAGAGGAAGCATGATGGTCACACTAGGTCATTAGGGCTTAGAGCCTACACTGATTGACACTAGTGCTAGTGGGAGATTGTTAGTTAGAGCCCTAGAGCCAATCATTTGATGATTGTATTATGGACTTGTTGTATCATATTCTTATATAAATAAAGGCATTTGTTTTGGTTATTATACTTACTTGTATTGGTGCCAAATAAACTAAGTATAATAGCGTCCTTGAGTAGAAGGTTCTCACCTATATCAATCGGTTAGTTGAACCGATAGTGAGATGATATAGGGAACGCTACTCTTAATCATTCCTAGTCGAGTATTAACATTCAGGGACAATGTTAATGCAATAAGACTAGAATGTAGGTCAACTCGATGACTTGATCTCACAAGTCATGGATATAGAGATATCAAGTTGATACATGGGTATGCATTGGAGAATGTATACTGAATGACCCGCCATGAGAAAGTATCATGGATCGTTATATGAGTGTCATATACTTTCTCATGTGGCTATTAGTATGACTACTAGTCCTTAGACCTAAAGTCACCATGGATCCCTACATAAGGAATTGTGTACTTTGGTTTCGTCAAACGTCACCCGTAATTGGGTGGACTATAAAGGCGATTACTGGGTATGTAACGAATTTTGCAGAGGGATGTGAGTGATGTAGATGGGATCTATCCCTCCTATATAATGGGAGTGACATCGATATTCTTGATAGAGTGAGACCACAAAGTGCATGGTCATGCCCAAATGAGTCAATATGAGATATTGAGCTCATTTGATTTAGTGAGTTTACTTGGAGTTCAAGATTTAGATTGATTAGATGATGACACAGTCTATGCCTCATATTGATCAATCTAGATGTCTAGGATAGAAGGACACTTGTCATATATTGTGAGGAGTCACAATTAGTAGTCACAAGGTGATGTTGGATCTCAACATTCTTGTAACTTGGGTAGTAATGATGTATTGCTAGATACTGCTCATTACTTATGCTCCTAAATGGGTTTAGGGGCATTGCCAATGTTACAAGAACCTATAGGGTCACACACTTAAGGCAATTAGATGGAGATTAGGTTCATTTGATGAACCTAAAGGATTAGGTTCATGTGATGAACCAAATTGGATTAAGAGTAATCCAAAGTAGGCTAATTGAGTTGGACTCAATTTGGTTCATGTATTAGATGAGTCTAATTTGGACTTAGACTCATTGAATTAATTTAATTCAATGAATATAGATTCATTAAATTAAAATTGACTTGAACATATGGTTAGATTAGATCAACCAAGAGAAAGAAGTGGTCAAGTTTGACTTGACTTGAGAGGAAGATGAAAGGTCAAGTTTGACTTGACCATTTGCCACCTTATTGGTGAGTTGGCATTGAGTGGGCCAATGATGATGCTCCACATCATCATGGTTGCTTAAGTGAAGTGCCACCTCATGGGAGTTACCAAGAGTTGTGACTCTTGGTATCCCATGGAGGTTACAAACCACATAAGTGTGGCCGGCCACTTTATTGGATGGAGAGTTTTTCATTTGTGAAGTAACTCCATCTTCTTCTTCCTCTAGAGTTTTTCTTCTTGCTCTCCCTCTCCTCCATTACTGATCTCTAAGGTTGCTAGAACATCCTTAGAGGTTCTTCTCCACCTCTTGCTTGTGTGGATACACATAGAGAAGTGTCTACTTTGACACTTTCGAGATCCGACGAACCGAGGACAAGCGGGATTGAGAAGGGCTTCGCATCAAGGGTATATTCCTTCTCCTTTGTAGATCTACTGTAGATCAAGGTTTAGAAACTCGTACTCGTAATGTTTTTGATATTTTAATCTTCACATGGATCCGGTGGCGGGGGGTTTCGGGGTTTCCACGATGTGAAAAAGCGATTTTCGCGGCCCGAAAAACCCAACACCATCAGCCTGAGCAGCATTTTAGGGAGCAGTCACAACAATATTTGCAACAACAAGAAGCACAGTTCAAGCCAAGAACACATTCATCTATACAGTTACAGTTGCAATCAGATCAACCTACCGCATCAATTCCTGAGGAGATGGATTGTAGAGTTAGTAATATTCCTGACTTTGATTCTGCTACTCTACATGCTTCTTCTAGTATTTTGTATTGTGATGTTGTAGTTGATTCTGATTATGTTGTTGTTAATGATATTGTTGTTCCAGATAATCTTGATGTTGCAGGTGTTATTGATGATGATGGAAGTGTAGGGGCAACCCAAGAATCACTTCCTTTGACTATTCTATCACTCGTGTCAGCTGAACCAGTTGAGCTAGTGGAGCCTGCTTTTCTTATTAGAGATGATGGAAGTGTAGTGGCAACTCAAGAATCACTTCCATTGATTATACCTGATCCAGAGCCAGTTCTTTCACCTGACCAAGAGAATGTCGCATTCAGTATTCCCGTGCCTCCAGGTATCTTTTAGGATGGTAAGGTTGATATTTCTTCTGAATCTTTAGGAAATTCCATGGAGGTAGTTTATTTTGATTATAATGGATGTGATATATCTCTTGATTCATGCTCTGTTGATTTTGTTAATATTTATAGCCCTTCTCACACAGTATGCGTGCAGGATTTGCATCCTCTTTTTATTTCACAGGAATTTTTCAAATATTTCATTTGCAGTAAATCATTCAAGGATGCATGCTACCATTTGAGGAAAGTCGTAACACTATATGCAATAATGAAGCTTCTGGAGTGGACAGTGGAGGGAGCATTCTTCATTTCACCTACAACCATTCCACTTCCAGATTGGCTTCTGGACCTGAATCGACTCCGACCTCCAGAATTTCAGGGGAGTCTATTCCATCTTTTTTTTTTCTTTATCTTTCTGCTTACATATATTGATGGATCGAAAGCGCTAGAGGGGGGGTGAATAGCGCTCGTGGCTATTTCATTTTTCGAAATCGTAAAAGCTTGTTCAGAAATAACGCAGCGGAAAGTAAATAAAGTGGACACGAAGGATTTACTTCGTTCGGAGCCTTGTGACGACTCCTACTCGAAGGCCCGCGATCCTTGATCGCTTCCGGTGGGCAACAACTATAATTCGTTAAAGCTATTACAAGCTAAGTACAGTTTAAGCAGAAAGAATATTGTACCGACAATAAAAAGACTAAAACTGAAGCTCTGGGTTGTCATTGCAGCACTTCTGAGTCGAGACGTTAGCAGCTTGTCGCACGGAGAATGCTTAGAAGATTGTTGTGCTTTGGCTGCACCCTCGACCCTCTTTTTATATGACATTCCGGGCGCCTGGATCCCTTCCGGGCGCCTGGAGTGTGACGTGGCCAACCAACCAGGATGCACCACGTGGCGAAGTCGCGGCAGGGATAAAACTTGGTCCCGGGCGCCCGGACCTGTTCCGGGCGCCCGGATCCTTCCCGGGCGCCTGGACCTCCGGGCGCCCGGATCCATCCCGGGCGCCCGGACCACCTTTATCCAGCAGGTTCCTCACCTGCAAAACAAGGTTAGTCCGAGCAAATACCCTGCAAGACAGTGTTAGAATCTGATAAAACACAGTAAGGAATAACTGACAGTCTTCGGACTGTCCGAGTCTGACTTCGGATTCCCAACCGGAAACCCTAGGTCGACCCGATGCCTATTGTTCTCTCTACGGGGAACGCGTCCTCACCTACTCCCCTCAGGAGAGATTACCTGATGCCAGTCCGGTCCTCCAGACCGACTAGACTTTCTGCCTAGGGTTACCACCCCCTAGGACCTAGGGTTACCGCCCCCTAGGGTTTTTCTCCACCTAGGGTTACCACCCCCTAGGACCTAAGGTTGCCGCCCCTTAGGGTTTTCCTCCACCTAGGGTTACCGCCCCCTAGGACCTATGGTTGCCGCCCCTTAGGGTTTTCCTCCACCTAGGGTTACCGCCCCCTAGGACTTAAGGTTGCCGCCCCTTAGGGTTTTCCTCTACCTAGGGTTACCGCCCCCTAGAACCTAAGGTTACCACCCCTTAGGATTTTCCCTTTGCCTAACCGCAGCTAGGACTTTCCTGAAACGTTAGATCACCACAAACCTTAACTTTGAATCCTTTGTCATTATCAAAACTCAGGTTCGATCGTCGGATGCTCCCCGCACCAACAATCTCCCCCTTTTTTATTATGGCAATCGAAATTCAAAGTTAAGTAATAATATGCAGTAAGATGTAAAGAAAGACATGGCATTACAAACTCCCCCTTAATATAATCTCCCCTTTGGATTTATTGTTCTCTTTTGAATTTCTCTACTCTCCCCCTTTGCCATATATCAAAAAGAATCTAGTTTTGAAAAAAGACTCTCTTTTTAACTTAGTGAATTTTGAGGAGTTTCCAAAAAAAAATTTCAATCAACTTCAGAAATTTTCCGATTTCAAAAATTTTCCAGCTTAAAAAATTTTCAAGGAAAATTTTCAACTTAAAGAAGTTAATTGCAGCTTAAAGAGAATTTCAACTTAACGAATTTTCGAAAAAGTTTCAACTTAAATAATTTTCTAACAAAATTCCAAAAAGAATTTTCAAATAGAAGAGATTTGAAAGTTTTAAGTTTGAAAAAGTTTTAAGTTTGAAAAAGTTTTAAGTTTGAAAAACTGCTTAAGAGAAATGAATTTCAAAGATACTTAAGGCAAAGGAGAAGCGTTAACTTTAGTGTTTAATAGTTTACAAATTTTGTTTTAGTAAGGTATCAGAGCCCTAAGGTCCAAGAATGAGTCAAGATTTGGTTTTGGTCAGGTATCAGAGCCCTTAAGTACAAGCATGCTTAAACTTTAATATTGCCTCTAGAGAACATCTTGCCAAATAGCTAAGTCTAGAGTGTAATTTAATTGAGTTTAGTTAAAGAGGATTTGATTGGGTACTTAGCTTAAAGGGGTTTTACATAAGGGCTTAGTTTTAAAGGTCAGGTTATAAAGTAATTTTAATTTTAACGCTAAAAAATAGCTTGAATTTTTGAAATATGTCAAAAATAGTTTTTAATTTTGAGGTCAAGTCAAAATTTTTTAAAGAAAAACTAATTTTAAAACCGACTCAAAATCACTCCCCCTTAATTAATGCCTTAATAAATTTTTGAGTTCAGGAGTTCAAGCATGAGAGGTTAAAAAATTATTTTCCTAATTTTCCATCTCACTCATTCTAGATTAACAAGCATGTTTACAATATGAGTGAGTGTGAGATGGAGTTTACTTTAATTTACAACATTGAAAATATCAGTTAGAATTCCAAATAGGTGACCATTATTTTGAAAATTTAAAAATTAATTGAGTTTAGAATTTCAAAGAATTTAATAACTTCTGAAAAGGGTTTTCAAATTAATTTTTTAGCGGATATTTCAAATGATTTTTCAAATAATTTTTGAAATAATTTTGAAATTAATTTTTCAAGGGATTTTTCAAAAGATTTTGAAATGATCATTTTTCAAATTAAATTTTAAAATAATTTTGAAATGATTAAGTTTTGAAATTAAGTTTTAAAATAATTTTGAAATGATTTTGAAAAGATTTTTCAAATAATTTTGAAAAGAATTTTAAATAATTTTTTAAAGATTTTGAAATGATTTTGAAAAGATTAAATAATTTTGAAATGAAGTTTTAAAAGATTTTGAACTGATTTTGAACTGATTTTGAAGAGATTTTTCAAATAATTTTGAAAAGAAGTTTTAAAAATTTTGAACTGATTTTGAAGAGATTTTTCAAATAATTTTGAAAAGAAGTTTTAAAAGATTTTGAACTGATTTTGAAAAGATTTTTCAAATAATTTTGAAAAGAAGTTTTAAAAGATTTTGAACTGATTTTGAAGAGATTTTTCAAATAATTTTGAAAAGAAGTTTTTGTTGGGACCTTGACGCCCGCTAGAGGGGGGTGAATAGCGGCTCACCCAAATCGTTCGCTTCCTACGTTGTTAGCTTGCGCAGCGGAATAATACAAAAATAAACAAGCTAAACAAAATATAAGACAAGAAAGAATGCAAACCAAGCTACACGATCATTTACGTGGTTCGGAGATAAAGCTCCTACTCCACGGCGTGTCCGTAAGGTGGACGATCCCTATCCGTCGGTGGATTACTCCCCGGAAGACCTCCGGCTAGCTCAAACTCCTTGTGGGTGGAGAAACCTCACCACAAACTCACCAAGACCTCTTGGACACAAGGAAAACTCTTGAGCACTTGTAGACTACTAATTAGACCTTAACCAAGTCTAATTTCGTCAACTCAAACCAAGCTCCCAAGCTTTGGTTTTATAGCCCGCGGGTTGAAAACCCCGCCTACCAGTCGACTGCTAAAACATGCAGTCGACTGCCCTCTGTGGAAATTCGACCGTTACACCTCAACGGCTCGATTTCACACATTCTGTTCGCTGCCAGTCGACTGCATCAGTCGACTGCTAAAACATGCAGTCGACTGCTACAGTAACGCTACAGTAACGCTATAGTACTGCTACAGTAAACCCTAATTCTTATATTTTACTCCGAGTACAATCTCTCAGCACTCGTCCCTGCCCGACCAACCTAGACCTAGCCTTCTAGCCTCCTCCATCAGCCTTGCGTCCCTCGGATGCCTCCCCATCCTTCACGTCTTGCCTTCTGGAGCTTCCATCGGCCTTGTCATTGTTGTCGGGTCTTCCTTTGCCAAGAGGTCGCGCCTCCGAGACTTCATCCATTGCCAAGTTACACTTGGACTTACGTTGCCAAGACTACATGCTTGGACTTACACCGCCAAGACTCATCCTTGGACTTTCCTCCTTTGCCAAGATCACACTTGGACTTCCGTTGCCAAGACACTCACACTGCATATCAAATACAACAATAAACCTAACTTAAACCTTTGCCCAAACATCAAAACCTAGGGTCACTAGATTGCTCCAACAATCTCCCCCTTTTTGATGTTTGGCAAACCGTTTAAGTTAGGGAAACAATATATCAATAATAATGCAAATAAACATGCAATCTACACATGCATAAATCATGGAACCTAATCCTAGGCTCCCCCTTCACCTAAGCTCCCCTTTGAGTTAGGATTTCTTGCAAAGGTAAACTTCTCCCCTTTTGCTAATAAATGAGCAATCGCTCCCCCTTCACCTAAGCTCCCCCTTGAGCTAGGATTTCTTGCAAAGGTATGTAAGTTTCCCACTTAAACCTAAACTTCTCCCCCTTTGCCATACATCAAAAAGAGCTCCAACAATATCCCAATTATTAGACTCTTTGACCTCTAATGACCATAAATATCATGTATTAATCCCCCATAAGATTACATACATGTTCACCACTCTTTTGGTCATTTTCTAATGCTTGAAAAACATTTTCAGACCGTATCAGTCGACTACAAGAAGTATCAGTCGACTGCCCCCATGAAAACGAGCTTACAGAGACATTCTGTGCTTGTGAACAGTGTTACCAGTCGACTGGTACACTATTCATAAAAAAATCAACCTTTTCTGGCCAACTTCAGAAATACGTCAGAAATTCCACAGACCTCCAAAAATCTTCAAATTTTGTGGAGAGATCTATTATATCAATATCTACTTGGGAAAAATATATATAAAAATATATCTATCACCAATCCTAAGATTGACACAAAACACAAAACTAGCTAAAAAGTTCAATTGAACCTTGACCTAAAGTCCTAGTTTTGGCTTCCTCTTGATGTATTTGCCCATACTAAACCATAATGCATCACTAGCATTAGTTTATATGGCATCTATATATCAAAACTAATTTTCATGCAATATGAACCCAATTCATATTTCTATGCATGAAACTCAACTCAATTGTGCCAACCCACTATGTTAGAGACTTAAGTCCGTCTCCTAACCACTTGGCACATTTGATAACCCATCTACCATGGGTCCCAAAGGCTCTTCCTAACCTTAGGAATCTTAACCTTAGTCACCTCCCTTGGTGACTCATCCACTATAGCTAGGTCACTTCGATGCACCTCGGGTGACACTTGGCCTACTAAACTCACCTTCTTAACCTTAGACACATTGTCTTTGATTAATTACTTCTTGTCCTTAATCTTGGACACCTCATCCTTGCTATAATTATATGCTACCCTAGCATATTCCTTCTTATTGGCCTTGGATGACTCTCCCTTGTCCTTGGCAACGCCTCCCATACCAATGTCATGTGCTACCTTAACATTTGACGTCCTTTTGGTCTTTGAAAAGATTTTTATGTTTTAAAGGAGTAACTCCCCCTAAAAACATGGTTAAACTTCTATCATTGCACCAACAATGACTTGGGGTTCCTAAATAATTAGGAAAGCCAAAACTTGAAGTTTTGAGGTTAAAAATTCAATAATGAAACTAACCTCAACCGAAACTTCACTTTGGTTTTTCTTAACCAAACCATACTTGTTTTCATCATGAAAACTCATGTAGACATTATTTAGATTATACTTTATCAAGGAAAAATAGTTTTCTATGAAAATACTTCCTATTTTCAAAGATTGACACAAATTTGAAAACTCTTGAAAATTTCAATGTTTTCTCCTAGTTTGTGTCTAACTTTCCAATGATGATTACTATCAAAAGATAGTCTTCACCAAGGTTTTTCAAAAGTATTTTGAAATCATTTTTAAAACCAATATCCAACCACGTTCTTTGGGCTCAATGCACATGACTTGTACATTAGCTTTCCCAATGATTGGAAGACACATAACTATGTGTTTTGATGAACCTAAAACTCAACAAGATGCACTAGATCAACATCTTGAGTTTAGTTCACCATCTTAACATCTCACTTGTATCTAACGTGTATTAAAACACATACAAGTCACCTTATAGTTCTTTGTGAGATGTATATTTGGTCTTGCCCTAAACTAAGGGATCATGCATCTCTATCTAGGCATTGTAAAAATCATGATCATCCATCTAGGATGCCACTTGATATAATCCCTCTTGTTGGGATATTTACCATTTATAATAGATGCCATTTGTCCTTAAATAACAAGGGAATTAAAGTAATGCATGATGTTACATGGCATACATCAAAATAAGCAATTTTCAAAATGAAAAGCAAGCTATAGCTACATGATGTATGTATGACATGACATGGTATTTTTGTATTTTTCATAATAAAATATGAATGCTAAATATAAATATGATGTCATGACATATGATAGGCAAACAAAACATGGCAAGTTAGCATAAATAAAATTTACCTAGATTACCTATCTAAGTATTCTTAACCCTAGCTAACTCAAAATTTAACCCTAAATTGCCCATGATTTTCCATGAAAATGCCAAAACCCAATTTTGACATTTATTTTTCCTTTCTAAATTTGTGCCATTTTAACTTAAACAAATTTCTCAAAGGATGGTACATTTTACTCTTTCCAAGAGTAAATGAAATCAAATTAAAACTTAGATTTGCCTTTTACCTTTTAAGAAAATATCAAAACCCCAACTTGACATTTCTTATCCTTTTCTAAATGTGTCAATTTAAATTAAGTTCAAAACCTCAAAGTTTGACACATTTCACTCTTCCAAAGAGTGAACATCTTACATTATGACCTAGATTTTTCTTTAATTACTCTAAGAAGATACCAAAATCCCAATTTGGTATTTCTTATGTTTTTCCACATTGCGCCAATTTAATTCAAACATAATTCCTTAAGATTTGCTACATGTTACTCTTTTCCAAGAGTGACAATTTGGATTAAGGTTTACATTTCCCTTAATTCCATAAGAAAATGTCGAATTCTAAATTTGGCATCACTTTTGCTTCTCTCTAGTGTGTCAATTTAAATTAGATTTAACTCCTCAAATTTTGACACATTTTACTCTTTCAAAGAGTAACACTTATCATCCTTTTTCATTTTCAAAGGTTAGACAAACTTTGAAAATGCTCTCAAGTGTCAACTTTCCCAAGGTTGGGTTAACTACCTTTCCAATTGGAGTTGACACTCTCTAAACCCATCTAGGGTGTAGAGAATATGTTCCTAGGAACCCAATACCTATTGGTGCTCCTTGGATGCTCTAGGTACTCACTAGGGATGACTTCCCTAGATACCTTCCTAATGACCTTTCTTGGCTTCTTAGAAGCCTTGGTCACTTCCACTAGGTCACTTCTAGGGTTAACTCCCTTTGTAACCTTATTTGTGACTTTATTAGGCCTTTTTGGAGCCTTAGTCACATTGGTCTTGCCAAAAATACTCTTAGGGATTCCTTCCCTAGTATCTTTAACTTGACCTCTAAACCTAGGGTTGGTCCCATAAATATATGGAACCCTATGAAAGGAAGTCACATCCTTCTTGGCTTTAGGTTTGTATCCCAAACCTCTATAGCCATTGGATGGCTCTTGTCTAGCTTTTCTTAGGTTATGCTCATTTTGACCCCTAAGAATATTTTCCATTCTTGTTAAGGTCCTTTCTAAATTATCAAGTCTTGTCCTCAAGACTTGATTTTCACCCCATAAATCTCTAGATTTTGGTTTTTCATTGAATCCTTGAGCATTTCTATTTTTAGGCATATATCTAAAATCCTTGGTGTTATTGCCTAAGTTGTTATTTACCTTCCTAACCTTAGGTGTGGTAAATCTAGCATAAGGAGGAATATATTTATCCTTAAGGTTATCATGCCTCCTATTCTCATGATAAATAGCATTAAGATGATAAGAGTTATTTCTAGCATGCTTTTTATCATATGTCAACGGAATGGATTCATTAAATGATACCTTGGTTTTTACCTTGGAAGCTCCCTTCTTCTCCCACTTCTTCAAGTGCGCCAATTTCTTGAGCTCTCCTCTCCTTGGGCACTTTGTGTGGTAGTGACCCCACTCACCACATGTAAAGCACCTAATGTGCTTCTTCTCCTTCTTCTTCTTCCTACAACTCATATTAGTTTCTAAATTAACTTTAGTGGGTTTAGGGTTTACCTTCTTGAGCGAAGGACACCTACTCTTGTAGTGCCCCATCTTACCACACTCAAAACATTTGATGTGGTCCTTTGTGCTCTTCTTGGTAGTTGAGGTGGAGAGTTGAGCTTCCAAGATCTCCTCTTCCTCGGATTTCTCTTCTTCCTCTTCACTTGAAGATGTGGATGATTCCACTTCTTCCTCCCTTGAAGATGTGGATGATACCTCCTCATCTTCCTTCTCCTCCTCGAATGTTGAACTTATGTCAACATTCGATTGGTCTTTCTCTTCTTGGACCAATGAGCCCTTCTCCTTGGGCTTCTCCTCTTCTTGGATTTGTGTAGGGTTCTCATGATGGACAATGATCTTTTTCCAAAGATCACATGCACTTGTGTATTCACCTACACTCAAAAGGATGTTAGAAGGTAATATATTTAACAAGATTTTTGTTACCTTCTTATCGGCCTCCGCTTGTTCCCGTTGCTCTTCGGTCCAATGCCGAGGTCGGAGGCGTTTACCCTTCTTGTCCGTAGGAGCTTCAAATGGGTCACTCAAGACAACCCATTGGTTCCAATCCATTTGGAACCATGTCTCTAAGCGCTTCCTCCAATAATTGAAGTCTTCTTTGTCGTATGGAGGTGGAATTCGGATATCCCATCCGAGTGGTCCTTCGGACTCCATCTTCTTCTTCCTCTAGCTTCTTGCTCTCTTGGCGGTTAGTCCGTAGAAGAGCGACCTCGCTCTGATACCAATTGTTGGGACCTTGACGCCCGCTAGAGGGGGGTGAATAGCGGCTCACCCAAATCGTTCGCTTCCTACGTTGTTAGCTTGCGCAGCGGAATAATACAAAAATAAACAAGCTAAACAAAATATAAGACAAGAAAGAATGCAAACCAAGCTACACGATCATTTACGTGGTTCGGAGATAAAGCTCCTACTCCACGGCGTGTCCGTAAGGTGGACGATCCCTATCCGTCGGTGGATTACTCCCCGGAAGACCTCCGGCTAGCTCAAACTCCTTGTGGGTGGAGAAACCTCACCACAAACTCACCAAGACCTCTTGGACACAAGGAAAACTCTTGAGCACTTGTAGACTACTAATTAGACCTTAACCAAGTCTAATTTCGTCAACTCAAACCAAGCTCCCAAGCTTTGGTTTTATAGCCCGCGGGTTGAAAACCCCGCCTACCAGTCGACTGCTAAAACATGCAGTCGACTGCCCTCTGTGGAAATTCGACCGTTACACCTCAACGGCTCGATTTCACACATTCTGTTCGCTGCCAGTCGACTGCCCCAGTCGACTGCTAAAACATGCAGTCGACTGCTACAGTACTGCTACAGTAAACCCTAATTCTTATATTTTACTCCGAGTACAATCTCTCAGCACTCGTCCCTGCCCGACCAACCTAGACCTAGCCTTCTAGCCTCCTCCATCAGCCTTGCGTCCCTCGGATGCCTCCCCATCCTTCACGTCTTGCCTTCTGGAGCTTCCATCGGCCTTGTCATTGTTGTCGGGTCTTCCTTTGCCAAGAGGTCGCGCCTCCGAGACTTCATCCATTGCCAAGTTACACTTGGACTTACGTTGCCAAGACTACATGCTTGGACTTACACCGCCAAGACTCATCCTTGGACTTTCCTCCTTTGCCAAGATCACACTTGGACTTCCTTGTTGTACCTGTATCCTGCACACTCACACTGCATATCAAATACAACAATAAACCTAACTTAAACCTTTGCCCAAACATCAAAACCTAGGGTCACTAGATTGCTCCAACAGTTTTAAAAATTTTGAACTGATTTTGAAGAGATTTTTCAAATAATTTTGAAAAGAAATTTTAAAAGATTTTGAACTGATTTTAAAAGAAGTTTTAAAAGATTTTGAACTGATTTTGAAGAGATTTTTCAAATAATTTTGAAAAGAATTTTTAAAAATTTTGAACTGATTTTGAAGAGATTTTTCAAATAATTTTGAAAAGAAGTTTTAAAAATTTTGAACTGATTTTGAAGAGATTTTTCAAATAATTTTGAAAAGAAGTTTTAAAAGATTTTGAACAACTATCAGTTTGAATTTTTAAAATTCCTTAGTCATCTCACCCATCTAAATTTTCAATCAGGGAATCCTATAATTGTTGTGAGATGAATTATGGTTGAATTTAAGGGTCTGGTTTAACTTTTTGTTAAATTCATGTTTAGCTTTGGGTTCAACAAGTAAGCATTCTTTGGATAAACTTCTGGGCTATGGTGAGTCACAAGGTACTCATTAAAGTAACCATGCCTTCGAGGTTTCCCAAATAGTCCTACCCATTGAGCTTAATACTAAACCTTGGTCTAACTAGTTAGGATCCATTTACGGGTAGCTTCGGTCAGTTCCACCTGGCCAAATGCACCAGGTCGAAGCCATATCTTCCTAGACATGCGATGCCCAAGCTTCCCTAACGTACTATCATCCAAAAACTTTACCAGTACTGTGGGTCAAGTTAAACCTAGCCAATTTTGATCTAACCTTAATTACCCTGCCGGGTAATCTACTCTTTTTTTACCCATTTCGGGTAGATTAAGTTCGGTTACCCAGTCGAGTAAATAGGTTTCGGAGTTGCCAGCTATTCTGGACCCTCCTTCTATTTTGAATTAATTTTGAATAATTGAGTTTTAATAATTAATTTCGAATTTTGAATTTTGAATTTTAGTAATTAATTTCGAATTTGAATTTTTGAATTTTAGTTATTAATTTCGAATTTTGAATTTAATTAATTAATTTCGAATTTGAATTTTTGAATTTTAGTTATTAATTTCGAATTATGTTCTTAATATTATTTTTCTATTAGCTCCCCTTGGATCATAGCCTCGATATGGTCTATCAAGGTAATAGACCTGATCCTTGGGGACCCAATAGTGACCATTCCACCTTGATTAACCAAGTTGGATTTTGGCACCCATGCTTGGACAATTTTTCTATTATTTCTATTAACTAGCGATAAATATGATTTGTATTTTATTTTGGTTTTAAATCCAAGTCCAGTTTTGTTGTAAACGGCTCGCTGTTTTCCAAGAATCAGATCCAGATTCTTAGAGCCCAAGGTGAACCGTTCCAACGTGTCCTTGAGTTCTTTAATTTGAGCTTTCAAATTAGAATTTTCTTCCTCAAGTTGTTGGACTTGAGTTGAACTTCCAGTTTGAACTGACTCAGTTAAAGAGCTTGAGTCAGTCGCTTCCTTAAGGGCTGTTACTTCTTTTTGGAGCGACTTAACCCGGACGTTGGATTTAGCCAACTTTTTTACTAAGTAAGGTAATAATTCATGCAAGTTATCTAATTGAAATTCTGTGAGTAGTGAACTTACAGTGGGTTTTGGTCCTTTGGAAACGAATGCGGATTCGTGGCTTCGATCAGACTCAGTCTCGGATTCGCTCTCGGTTTCTGACTCATACTCCGACTCAGTTTCCGCCACGGTTGCTTGTACTGGTAGAGCGAGGAAGCTCGTCGGTTCTTCTTCGTCGGACCCGGATTCATCTGAAGACTCGGACCATATATTTTCCTCTGTCTTACTCGTACCTGCAACCATCGTAATACCTTCCTCGGCCGAAGTAGTATTATTCTGCTCATCTAATTCAAATAAATCATTTATTAAATTATGCTTACTTACTTGAGCGTCGGAAATGCCCTCGTGTAGTTTCATCAACTTTTGCCACAACTCTTTTGCACTTGCGAAAGGGCCGATGCGGTTCAGTTCTTCATTGGTTAGGCCACATTGTAGCATGCAGGTTGTTTTGGCATCGGCTTCAACTTTTTTCATTGTGATAGAATCCCAGTTGATGCATGAGATAAGTTCTCCGGTGTCGTCACGTGGAAGTTCAAGTCCGGTCTGGATGATGATCCACATCTCGACTTGCGTCTTGAGATGGTATTCCATCCGGTTCTTCCAGTATCCAAAGTCCTTGCCAGAAAAGAGCGGCGGTCGGACGGTGCAAAATCCTTCTTGGAATGCCATTTTAAAAGAACCTTACACACAAAAAAATAGCAAAACAAAATGTACCAGGACTTGATCCTGGATTAGCAGTGCGGTATGGAAGGATGGAAGTAGAAGTTCACCAGTTTCGAGAAAAAATAATAAAATATTATTAAAAAAATATTTAAAAAATATTATTTCAAATTTTGCCAAATTCAATATTTTATCAATACTTATATACCATGAAAGGATAAAAATGAATTTTTCAAAAATAATTTTGGAGGGAAAAAAAACGAAAGGCATAAGGTTTTATTTTTACCCTATACAAACGACAAAGCCACGAAAAATGCTTGAATGGTGGTTGCACCAGTTCAAAGCGACCCCGCTCTGACACCAATTGATGGATCGAAAGCGCTAGAGGGGGGGTGAATAGCGCTCGTGGCTATTTCGTTTTTCGAAATCGTAAAAGCTTGTTCAGAAATAACGCAGCGGAAAGTAAATAAAGTGGACACGAAGGATTTACTTCGTTCGGAGCCTTGTGACGACTCCTACTCGAAGGCCCGCGATCCTTGATCGCTTCCGGTGGGCAACAACTATAATTCGTTAAAGCTATTACAAGCTAAGTACAGTTTAAGCAGAAAGAATATTGTACCGACAATAAAAAGACTAAAACTGAAGCTCCGGGTTGTCGTTGCAGCACTTCTGAGTCGAGACGTTAGCAGCTTGTCGCACGGAGAATGCTTAGAAGATTGTTGTGCTTTGGCTGCACCCTCGACCCTCTTTTTATATGACATTCCGGGCGCCTGGATCCCTTTCGGGCGCCTGGAGTGTGACGTGGCCAACCAACCAGGATGCTCCACGTGGCGAAGTCGCGGCAGGGATAAAACTTGGTCCCGGGCGCCTAGACCTCCGGGCGCCCGGATCCATCCCGAGCGCCCGGACCACCTTTTTCTAGCAGGTTCCTCACCTGCAAAACAAGGTTAGTCCGAGCAAATACCCTGCAAGACAGTGTTAAAATCTGATAAAACACAGTAAGGAATAACTGACAGTCTTCGGACTGTCCGAGTCTGACTTCGGATTCCCAACCGGAAACCCTAGGTCGACCCGACGCCTATTGTTCTCTCTACGGGGAACGCGTCCTCACCTACTCCCCTCAGGAGAGATTACCTGATGCCAGTCCGGTCCTCCAGACCAACTAGACTTTCTGCCTAGGGTTACCACCCCCTAGGACCTAGGGTTACCGCCCCCTAGGGTTTTTCTCCACCTAGGGTTACCACCCCCTAGGACCTAAGGTTGCCGCCCCTTAGGGTTTTCCTCCACCTAGGGTTACCGCCCCCTAGGACCTAAGGTTGCCGCCCCTTAGGGTTTTCCTCCACCTAGGGTTACCGCCCCCTAGGACCTAAGGTTGCCGCCCCTTAGGGTTTTCCTCCACCTAGGGTTACCGCCCCCTAGAACCTAAGGTTACCACCCCTTAGGATTTTCCCTTTGCCTAACCGCAGCTAGGACTTTCCTGAAACGTTAGATCACCACAAACCTTAACTTTGAATCCTTTGTCATTATCAAAACTCAGGTTCGATCGTCGGATGCTCCCAGCACCAACATATATTTCTTTACTTTGTTTGCTTTGTTTGCTTTGTTTGCTTGGTTTGCTTTTACTTTGTAACGACCCGCCTTCTGGGTACTGGCTGTAAGGCCGATCGTCACAATAATGCTAAACTATACTGTGCGAAAAGCTGGGCTAATTAAAATTTTACTCTACTAATGACCGATACAACTGATAAGAAAGGTCTAAAGACCTTCTTTGCTGGTGTACATATGCTAAGGAGGGGAAACTGAACATCCCAACTGAGCTAGGGACTAGAAACTAACTTCCCAACTACCTACCGGCCTGCTGATCGATCTACATATCGATCGAAGCTGGGGAAGTTTCTGTTCCCAACTAGATCGGTCGGCTGACCGATCCAGGTGTGGCTGGATCGGTCGGTCAGACCGATCCAGGTATATCTGGATCGGTCGACTGACCGATCCAGGCACTCGAAACACTTGCAATCGCTACTGTATCGCGCTGGATCGGTCGGCTGACCGATCCAGGAGGTTACAGTAGCATACTGTATCTATCTGGATCAGTCGGCTGACCGATCCAGTGGCACGGCCCAGGCTCTGATCGGTCTGGAGACCGATCAGAGTTCTGATTTCGCCCGGGAACTCTGATTTTAGCACTTTGGCGTGTCAAAATCTCACACAACAATTCTAAAATCAATGGAAATACATTCTAACAACTATTAACCAGCATTCTAACATAATTACTAACAAACTAAATGAATCTCCCATGATTTAAACACTCTAAGGTTCAAAATTGCATAAAAGAAGAAATACTAAGACTTCTACTATTTAAGCTTGCTAAAACCCCTGAGGATCTTTTATTCCAGTTCCTTCCACACACATCTTGATCTGCATTGACCTCCAGCCTCCGCTACTGGTCCACTTTTCCTTTACCTTTATCTGCAGTATAAGAAAAGTAATATCTATAAGCTAAAAAACTTAGTAAGAAACCATCTACCTCACAAAAACATGCAACGATGCAAATATGATTTTAAATCATGATGTTTAACACCTATGCTGGATATACTGAATAAACTAAGCATGGCATGGCATATAAGCATACAATCATGGCATATCTAAAGCTGAACATATAAACATGTATAACAACTGCACATAAAGTTATCATGCATATTCACACGGAAAAACTAAGCTGGAGCATGATACTGACTGAAACTGAACTAAGCCAAAACTGATCTTAAACTATAATCACTGGATTAGATTAAGAGTTTGAAAGCTAATATCATAATAAGTGAAAATAGTAATCATGCTGCTGTTTGGGCCCGGCAACTGTACTTGCTATGCGCGCATCTCTAACTAGACCCGGGGTTGCAAATCCCGAATTTAGTAGAGCTACTAGATTATCTAAACCTAGGGACCGACTATGGGAGCCCAGCCCAATGGATATCTAATCCAGTACAGTGCCAACTGAAAAGTAAAATACTGAGTATAGCTAAACTGTTCTAAATAGCTATTTCTAGGTTATCTGAACCTAGAGCTAGGTTGTCTGAACCTAGAGGCGACTGTGGGAGCCCACCCATTGGACCGTAGTCCCATATAAGCTAGGATAACTGATTTACTGATTTAGATGCTTCTAATGCATTCAACTGTGCTAATAAAAATACCTAGGTTGCATTTTTTTTCTAAGCTAGTTATTTAATCGACCACCTAGTGTGCTTTAACTCCCCTCTCTATTAGGGAGACTACCTTTAGGCACCCAACAGCATCTAAACTTCCAACTGAAGGAGAAAAGACGTGTCCGTCCCATCTAAAGGTACTCACTAAATCCCTAAACCTACGAGGAAGGTTAAATACACCCTATATGTCGAAAACATACGCATATAACTAAACTAATACACAGGAAATCAAACGGTAGCTATTATACTGCAGGTGAGGGGTTTCTTACCTCCTGTTCGTAATTTCTTACGATTCTATTCGCTAGAATTCCGGTGGAGATGATCTTCTCGACGATCCGCTCGCGTCTTCGCGTTCCTCTCGCGGAGAAGAACCTTTTTCGTGTTGGGGTCGTCGCCGGAAGGTGATCCGAGAGCCCTTGGGGCTTGGGCGCCGAGAGAGGAGGAAGAAGAGGAGTGGGCGGCGGTGAAGGTTTTTGGGAGAGGGATAGGTCACGGTGAAATTTTATGTTGCCGAACCAAGTTCTCAAAATAAACCAACCCCCAACTTAACCTTCCTATTTATACTAAGTAACTAATTCGGCCAACCCAATTATAAATATAATTAGTCCCCTTTCCTTTCAGCACGGCCCTGCTGGGTTCAACTGGTTCCCAACATTATCCCTAAGTCATAGGTCTCGGGTTCTATTCCCGCCTAAGCTATTTTGCGGTTCTAATTATTTTTGTTGCTTCCGCTACTCGGAAAATTCTGGAAAAATATCTAAAAATTCCAGAAAAATCATAGAATATTTATAATGCAGTTTCGAGAATTTTTCGGGTGTTACATACTTGGTAGTTCATTTTTAGTTTGTCTAGTCGTGCTTTCATAATAAATTCCTATGCATTCTTTTTATCATTTTAGAAATTGTGAAAGCTAGTTAAATTTGATTGTCAAGTTTGATGATTTATTGTCATGATTGGATTCTTGGATTGCATGTGATTACAACTTGATAATGGATTTCATGTTGGTAGATTGAGATGATAATTTTTTATATACCTAGTGAGGATATTTTTAAGCCTATTATTCCTATTGATATGTGATGCACTTGTGGTTAATGCTATTCTAGAACTTGCTTAATTCTTTCAAGACCACATTATCATAGGTTTGCATGATTTTAGTGAAGGCTATCTCACTTGCTTTTATTCATCCCTTTTGTTATCACATGCTTCTTGAATAAATTCATATCATTTGTCATTTCATTCTTTTCTTCCTTTCATTTATTGCCCTCTTTTCTCTCTTCTCATGGATGTGGATATTTTTGGATGTACATGATGAGTATTTTGCCCGAGACGGACAAAAATTTAAGTGTGGGGGGGGGGGGGGGGGGGGAAATAGCTTAGTGGAATTTAAGGAAAGCATAGGTGAACCATGCTTGATCACCATAGGTAAACCATGTTTTATCTTTTTATTCGAGCTATTGATGATGTTGTATATTGATGCACAACGTGTTAAAAAAAAAGTGAAAAAAAGGAGAACAACAAAAAAAAATCATAAAAACAAAAAAAACAAAAAAAAAACAAGAAAAAAAAAAAGGAAAAAAAAAACTTTGATATGTTGTGCTATTTTTGTATCCATGTGTGGTAGAACTTTTTGGAGAGACAATCTTTATTGTAGTAATATTTAGATTTTATTGTATATCATGAATAGTGATTTTTATTGGAAAGCTATAGTAGAGGTTGTCGATATATTTATTGGATTTATGAGAAACAATATTTTGACATGTTGTGTCATTTTTATTCATTTGTGGTAGAATTTTTGTGAGTGACAATTTTTACTTTAGCGATATTGAGATATTATTGTACATCATGTGTAGACTTTTAGTGTGAAATGCTAGAGTAGGAGTTGTTCACATTTTTATTGTATTGGTGAAAGGTGATATAATTTTTTGAGTAACAATCTTTATGGTAGCAAAATTTGGATTTTATTGTAGATCATGAGTGAATGTTTATTGAAAAGCTATCGTAGAGATTGTTTACATTTTTATTGAGTTTTTAGAGCTAGCTTGGGAGTTTGGATGTACTACTTTTTGAGCATTGTTTACTTGTACTCATCTATGTAACATTCCATTATGTCGTTAATCGATGTATGAATTGAATCCATGATTGCTTGGGTCATCTGAATTTGACAATCCTAGGTAACTCTCTTCTCACTATTTTCTATGTATGATTGAGAATTGCTAGGGAAATTCATCTTAGTTATTTTCTTGTTTTATTTTACTTGACCGTTCATCAAGATCCAGTGAGATCCTGCCCCTTCATTCAGATCTAAGTGATCCAACCTTTCATCATGATTTAAAGCGATCTGGACCGTTGATGTAGAGCTTAAGGCATCCAAGGGTTCATCCAAGAAGTGGAGCTCCAATTCAAACCCAATCCAAAAGTCCACTCTTCAAGCCCAATTTCATCCTCTTAATGGATCCGGATCCCATTAACCCGAAACCTCAACTTCTTAACCCAATATCCAAAATCCAAAAGCCCACTTTTAATCCTATTGGTTATTAGATTTGGATTCCTCCCCTTAACCCAAAACCCGAACCCATTAAGAAAACCCACCTCCCCTTTTCTTCCTCACGCACGAAACAGAACCCTCCAATCCTCTTCACTGTTCACGCGTTTCTTCTCGGCTCGCGCGGCTAGGGCACGAGACTACTCCCCCGCACCTTTCTTCTTCCTCACCACCGGCCGGCGGCTCTCTTCCCTTACCTTTACTATCGCTGGTCGGACCTCCACAACCCACTTCCTCTTCTAGATTTCCAGCGGCCACGGCAGAGGCGAACTCGGCAGGGAGCAGCAAGCGACGGCGGCGATTCCGACCAAATCCACCTTGCAGGAGGGGTTCTCCGGCAAGATCCTTCACCTACCGGCAACCTTCCGAAAGCTCTACCTACTAGGGTTCAGGCCGGCAGAGCAAGAAGAAGCGGCGGCGGCAGTAGTCCATCTGTAATTCCGGTCAACTTCCATCCGAGGGGGTTCCTTGGTAGAAGATTAGTTCATTCATTCATCATCATCGAAGGTGCAGTGACCGGCAGTGAGCTTCTGTTCACCGGTTTTGGGGGTTCCGAGCCAAGCCCTTGTGTGACGGCAAGGGTAGTCGTTGGAATTGAGATTTGAAGTGTGGAGTGTGGTTGGATTAGTTTAATTTTCTTAGTTTAATTCTGTTCATTGCTTAAGTTTGCTTGTGTTGAAGTTATTTCATGGAATGCTTGTATTGAATATGATTTTTTTATGTTTAAATTGTACTTACTACGTTTAATTAGCTTCACGCCTATAATGTGTTCGATGAAATGCTTCAACCAATAGTTAGGTTTATTAGATGCATTTTAGTTTGGTTAATTCTTGCTTTGTCGTGTTTGTTCAATTTCATTAGGTTTTAGTTTTGATTAAATGCAATTAGGTTGGGTTAGATTTGATTTCTTTTGTCACGCCCCGGAGGAGTCCCTGTCCGAAGAAATTTCGGTAGCATCTCCCCTGTACGGCGGATAATCTGAAACTTTACTACATCACCATATACCTCAGCCACATGCGACTGGAATAATAACAATAATAATAAGCAAACAAGCACACCATCCACGCAGTTTATATAAATTTTCAGCCTCTGGCTGACACAACCACGCAGTTTAGTAGTAAACAAATAGAACAGAAATACGATGACTCGAAAACAACCCTACTCCACTACACCCATAAAGCACAAATCCGACGGAACAAATTCACTCACCTCTTCTGCCATCTAGGCAAGCATGTAGTAAAACAAATCCGAATGAAAGTCATCGACTAAATAAAGCAATCCATACAGGATCTAAAGTATTCAAAACATAACAAGTTCAAAACATAGTCTAGCACATAAAGCCAAAAGATAAATAAACAGTCTCGTGGCTGCAGGGGACTAGCAACTGGAACTCTCTCCTGATAGCATCAACCTGAAATAGCAACGGAGGAGGGTGTGAGTCCAACACTCAGCAGGTACAACTGATATGCATAATAAAGAATATAACAACTAGCACTAATCATGCGTACAGTCTCCTGATACAAGAAAGATAATGCAACTGAGGAATACAGTAGAAAAATGTACTAACCAGGACCAAGGTATAAGTACAACAGGTCGTCAGACCGAGGGTGTCATAAATCCTGTATACATGTCAATCATATGCATCCATATAAATGCAGCTAGTAAATGCAGCAAACACAAGCAATAAATGCATCATGCATATGATGCCAATGACATGGTCACCCCTGACGTCAGTCAGCCATCTCACACACAATGGTGAGTCCGAGTGGGTAGGGTTGGGACAACCGTGCACTCTGACATCACTGCCCCTGATGAGTGACCGAGTGGACGGGATGCTGTCGGAGTACACACATACTCCTACCCCAAATCATAAATGGGGGAGCGCAATACTCTCATCTCCCGGTACACGATGACGGGGAGGAATCTCTGCCGGCTACCACGCTGCGTCACACTACCCATGAGCGGACCAACGGAGCCAAACAAAGTCCAACTGCCTGCCGGCTACCACGCTGCTACACTAAACTAACGGAGCCAAACAGCAGAACTGTCACACACCTGTCTGATATACCACTAACCCATGAGTGGTGGTGTGTACAGATACATGTAACTGGCGATGTGCTCGACAATAATGGAGCAGACAATCGCACAGCATGCAATCATGCAAGATGATGCATGACACTAAACATGGCAATATCATGAACAGCATAACAATAACCATATAAATAAATACAAAGTATGTACCACAGGACAATGTATCAAATGGAAGGTACACCGATAAGATAGGGTATCAAATAAACCCTAGGTCATGAACATAATGTATAATATGGTTGTGTCACTACCTCTAAAGCCTGTATGATCAGATAAATAACAACATATAGGGCATAATAAGTAAACAAGCAAACATGTAACAGATCATGTAGTGACCAACCGAAACAAATGGAAAACACAATCATTGTTATATGTTAAACACATTATTATGCATATCAAAAGACATAAGTCAAAGTACCCGCCTCCAATCGAAAAGGTCCAATCCGATAATCGAGATACTCGTCTCGCGTCAAACTCCTGTGTTATTAAACAAAGGTCTAGTTTAGCTAATTCTATCATACAATAATTAGTCAAACTAAATTCTAATCCAATTAAGAAGTTCTAAATTGGATCCAACTAATCAACCCAACACAATTAATGAACTCTAATTAAATAAAATCAGTGGATCCACTAGAGTTAGTTCCTTAACCCTAATCATCCTAGCATAAGGATTAACCTAACAAACGGAATATCACTTACCTGAGTTGAATGCCTCACTTAACACTATTGATTCAAATCCACCTATGTTATTAAATTCATTAAATATTAATTTCCAAAATTGGCTTCCAGGACTGCATGGAGAGGCACATGGCCTTCTTGGATATGGGAGCAACCACCACCGCTTAGTCAAAGCCTTTTAAGGAAAGCTAATATTTAATTTCCTTAAATAACTCTAGGTTAACCAAAAAGAACAATCGAATCACAAATTCGAAAAAGAAAAAAACACAAAATCGAAAACTAAATTCGATAAACTAGATCTAATTGCCTCTTGTATTTAGAATTCTTACAAAGAAAATAACGAGTATGATGTGAAAGAAAACTACTAGTTATACCTTCTCTTTGTAACCTAATGACCTCAAGATCTTCTGTCGTATTCCTCGTCTCGCCTCGAACGTCGTGTGGGCGACGAACCTCCAAGATGAACACCACCCAAAAGCTTCTTCTTCTTCTTCTAAAATCCGGCCACCACCACCACCAAGGAGAAGAGAGCAAAAGGGAAAAGAGAAGGGAGAGGGAGAGGGTCGGCCACTTGAGGTTCTCCAAGCAAGAGAATAAGAATTGTGTCACATGAAGCCTCCTCACCCTTTCTTTTATATTACTTGCCCAAGGCAAATAAGGAAAAACTTTTTATAAAAAATAAAATCATTATCTAGTTTTTCCTTTTCCCTTTTTATTTTTCCTTTTCTTTCCTCTTGATTGAATCAATCACCAATTTTAATTTTGTGATGATTTTTAATTTTAATTATGGCCGGCCACTTGCTTGGGCACCAAGCAAAGTGGCCGGCCACCTCATCAAGAGGAATAAGGAAAAAATATTTTTAAAATTTTACAAGAAGTAATCCTCTTATAAAATTTACAAGTTCTCTTTCCTAAAGTAGGAGTTAAAAAAGGAAAGTTCTAAAACTTAAAACGTTCTAAAATTTAAAACTTCTCTTATAAAATTTCCTTTTTTAACATGATGATAGAAAATTTTAATTTTAAAACTTATCTTCCTTTTTTTTCTTAAACCATGAGGATGGTTAAAAAAGGAAACTTTTAAAACTTTTAAAACTCTCTATTAAAATATGTGGCCTAATTCAAATAAGAAAAATTTTAAAAATTAAAATCTCTCTTTTAAAACTTAAAGTTTTCTACAAAAAGAAGATTTTAAAAATTCAAAACAACCCTCCCTTTTTGAATTATTGTGGTCGGCCCCTTCATGCTTGGTCACCAAGCAAAGGGTCGGCCCCTATAGAAGAGGATGTGGCCGGCCCTTGCTTGGTCACCAAGCAAGGAACCGGCCCCCTTCTTGGACACCAACAAGAGCCTTACATTTGGATGGACTTGAGGCTATAATGAGGCTACGACAGGGACCTAGAGGAGAAATTGGTTTTGGCCTTCCGATGAGCTTGAGTATCCCGTGTTCACCCCGAACACACAACTCAAGTTCATCGATAATAACTCATTCCACTAGAGAGTTATTATCGCACTACCGCACCAATCCCAAATTACATTATGGGCTCCTTCTTATCATGAGTGTGTTAGTCTCCCTGTGTTTAAGATAACGAATGTCCACTAATTAAGTTACTGACCACTCACTTAATTAATATCTTAGTCCAAGAGTAGTACCACTCAACCTTATTGTCATGTCGAACTAAGTCCACCTGCAGGGTTTAACATGACAATCCTTATGAGCTCCTCTTGGGGGCATTCTCAACCTAGATTACTAGGACACAGTTTCCTTCTATAATCAACAACACACACTATACGTAACATCATTTCCCAACTTATCGAGCATATTGATTTATCGAGCTAAACCTCACCCTTTGATAAGTCAAAGAAATAAATATTAAATATATGTGCTTGTTATTATATTAGGATTAAGAGCACACACTTCCATAATAACTAAGGTCTAGTTCTTTTACTAATTCAGTATAAAAAGAACTTACCTAAATGGTCCTACTCAATACACTTAGAGTGTACTAGTGTAATTTATTAATCAAGATAAACTAATACTTAATTACACTACGACTATTCCGATGGTTTGTTCCTTTCCATCTTAGTCGTGAGCAACTGTTTATAATTTATAAAGAACCGTCAACATAATCTTCTGTGTGTGACACTACACACCATGTTGTCTACTACATAAATTAATTGAACAATTACATTTAACAAATAAATATAATTATTGACCAATGTGATTCTTTTATTTCAAAAATAAATGTTTACAAAAGCTAGGCTTTTAGTATACACTCTAACAATCTCCCACTTATACTAAAAGACTAAGCTGCCATATCTATTGACATACATCTGATTCTCATTCCCTCCACATGTCAATCAAAAGCTTTCGCCAGAAGGGCCTTTGTGAAAGGATCTGCCAGGTTATCTGCTGATGCAATCTTGGCGACGATAACTTCTCCTCGCTTGACGATGTCTCGTATCAAGTGGTACTTGCGCTCTATATGTTTACTTGCCTTATGAGCTCGTGGTTCCTTCGAGTTTGCAACTGCACCGCTATTATCACAATAAATTGTGATGATCTTGGGCAAACCAGGAATCACATCTAAGTCCATTAGAAAGTTCCTGAGCCATACAGCTTCTTTGGCTGCCTCAGAGGCTGTCACTTACTCAGCTTCCATGGTTGAGTCCGAGACATATTTCTATTTAACACTCCTCCATGCAATGGCTCGACCTGCTAGATTAAACACATAGCCTGACGTAGACTTGCTGTTGTCCCTATCTGATTGGTCCAGTTAGAGTTGGCTAGAGCTGGAAAACTTAACTTGATTAATGTTTATGATGTGTTTAACGCCCAGACTCATATTGATGCACAAATATAAGCATTCCTGAGTCCAGGCTGTACCCTATGCATCTCACGCCTTTCTAAGTTTTTCAAACACAAGCAAGGTAGACCTAGGTGTTTGTGAGATGCTCTGGCTTTAATCTAGGGGAACATGATTTCTAGGGGAAAACTTAGGCTAGATCCAAATTTTGGAAATCCAACAAAATTGGAGTTTTGAAAGCTATTTTACCTAGAATTTGAATGAGTGATAAGTAAACTCAGATTTTGTGAAACTGAATAAGCATGCAAATAAGTACATCCACAGAATAAGGAAGTCTAAACAAGTGAGACAATAATCCACAGAATAGTGCATAACAGAGTCATATCAAATAGCAGGATCATCTGCTCGAGGAGAACTAGCTGGAGGATCATGGGGCTGCTCAGGTGCTGGCTGACCTAGCCGTCGTATCTCGTCACGGAGGGACGTAAATCCGGCAGCCATCTCGGATCGAATAGAGAGAACTATCCGTCGTGTCTGGATGGACTCAACCTCGAGTCGAGCTAGTCTCCTCGACGGAGAGTGAGGAAGAGGTCAAGGTCTAGCCGAGGTGGATGGTCAGCGACGGGAGGATCCGAAAGATCCTCGCCTAAGAAATCAGCCCACCTCCTCTCGCTCGTAAATCACTCTGGAGCGATAGGGCACTGGTCGCCCTATCCACGCTAGAACTCCATCAGCTGTAATATCGGCACCGCAGCCTATAACTACGGGATCCTAGCTCATCATATATAGTAAGAGGAATGATTGCTCGTCACATCTATACCTCTATCGCCGAAAAGAACCGTGTCGAATACGACAATAGGCATGTGGACTATCTTGAGGTGATGTCCCGATGCATGATAATGTTCGAACATATGCAGGGCAATATCGATGTCAAATCGATGACACAGGGCATACAAAAAGAATGAGTGTGAAGATCTCATCTTCGGGACATCCCGAGATGAGATCGGTAGAATACATGCTGTCAGGACCCTATACATCATGTAGTCCTGAATCCGAAGAGTAACTGACCTGAACTCAGTCAAGTCAGCAGGTCTCTCTCCCCCGAGGAAATACGTATAGATAGTATCTAACGTAATGTGGGAGTAAGGATCGCCAAATGGCAGATCCCTACTGGGGTAGCATAGAAAGGTAGACTCAGAAGCCCTAAGTCCTAGGGTGGTGCGTAGCAGAGTGGGAGTAAGCTCAATGTCCACGCCAGAAACTCTGGTGCTGTACCTATTATCATCAATCCTCTCAAGATTGTGATAAAACTGTGCACATAACTCCTGGTTTACTGTATCGGTGCAGTAAACCAATTGATCCAGTTGATAGTACTCTATCATTTGAATAGTTGGTTGACAATACTGGGTATAAAAAGTCTTGTTCACATATCTAGGCTTGATAGGCTCAAAGATGTAATTAGCAAAGGTATCCCCTCCTTTTTTATTATGACAACTGAAATTCAAAGCTAAGTAAAATAGATGTATAAAATTTAAGCAAGTATGCTTACTAAATTTTGAATGTACGCATTGTCAGGCTCCCCCTTAATAATGGCATTTTAAATTTTCGTTTTAAATTTTTATTTTTGAATTTCTTTTTTCTACTCTCCCCCTTTGCCATTTATAAAAAAGAATGAGCATTTTTTAAAGAAAATTTTAACTTTTCACAAGGAAAGGGAAAAGACTAAGTAAAAAAATATCAATTTGCTAAAAATAGATTGAACTCATATTGATGCACAGATATAAGCATTCTTGAGTCCAGGCTGTACCCTATACATCTCACACCGTTCTATGTTTTTGAAACACAAGCAAGGTAAGCCTAGGTGTTTGTGAGATGCTCTGGCTGAATTCTAGGGGAGTATGATTTCTAAGGTAGAGTCTAGGCTAAATCCATATTTTGAAAATCTAGTAAAGTTGGAATTTTAAAACTAATATTTTCCTAGAATTTAGAAGATAAGGAAAAAAAATTGTAGGAAACTGATTAAAAAAAAACTATTCTACCCAACACATTCCTATTTGAATAAGCAACTAAAAACAAATAAATATGAGTAAGTAGCAGTCAACCAAATACTAATACAATTTGAGAAGACAAATAGGTGTCTTTCCAAAATACATCAAGTGATATTCTCAAAAGACAAAATCATCAAGAGTGGGATCATTAGCTGGAGGGTCGTCAGCTGGAGGTGGTGCAAGAGGCTCCTCGAGTGTCGGCCGAGGCTGCCCCTGGCGCTGTATCTCACCTCGGAGAGACGCGAACCCTGCAGCAATCTCGAATCGGAGAGATCGGAGGAAGTGATGGTTGTCTAGCACAGCCCGTCGCGTCTGAATGGATTGGATCTCGAGCCGAGTAAGTCTGTCCTCGACGGAAGGAGGAGCCGAAGTCGAAGGCCCGACTGAGGTGGAGGTTCCGGCAGAGGTGGAAGGATCTGCGAAAAACTCCTCTGCCAGGAAGTCGGGCCACTCCTCACCCTCACCTAGTACGTCCTCAGCCTCTGGAGCACCAAGAGCAGCGACTGGCGGTGATCGGCCCTTCCAGGCCAGAATCCCCTCGACAATGACCTCTACACCCGCTAATCTAAGACTACACTGACCTAACTCATCATATATAGTAAGTGGTATGAGTGTCCCTCTGGTAGTGTCTATCCTAGATGAGAAAATCTGGGTCAGGACATGACAGTAAGGCATATGGATCACTCCAGATGTAACTGTACTAGATGCATGGACGATGTTATGAAACATATGCAGGGCTATGTCTATATCTAGGCGCTGGCTAAGAGCGTACAAAAAGAATGAATGGGATGGTCGCATCTTCGAGACGTCTCGAGATGTGATGGGTAGGATGCATACTGTCAGGACTCTGTACATAACATAGTCCTAAACTCAAAGAAGAGTGGACCTGAACTCAGTCAGGCCAAAGGGTCTCTCCTCCCCAAAAAAATGCATGTAGATGTCATCTAAGGTAATGTGGGAATAGGGAGCACCAAAAGGTAGCTCCCTACTCGGGTAACACAAAAATGTACACTCAGACTCCCTAAGCTCTAAGCTAGTGCGAAGCAGGGAGGGCGTAAACTGAAGGTCAGTGCCACCAACTCTGGTGGAATAGGTGCTATCATCAACCTTTTCAAGGTTGTGATAGAACTGGGCACACAGGTCTTGATTCACTGTAGTAGTGCAGTCAACCAGTTTAGCTAGATGATAGTAGTCTATCATCTGGACTGCGGGCAGATAAAATTAGGCAAAATATTCCCTACCGATATACCTAGGTTTAATGGACTCAAAGGTGAACCTTGCAAAATCTATCCTATGTTGCTCCAAGGGGAATCTAGGGTTCGTGGAAGGGGCCCTAGCTGGTATAGGATTCACAATGCGACGCTTCCTATTTTTGACAATATATAAAAAAAATGCATAGTGACTACAAATAAGGACAATAGGAAGGTGAGAAATATACCTAGGAGGCATTGTAGAGGGGGTGAGGGAGTTGAAAGGATTGAAGGCGCCTTAGGGGAGGATTTCGCACGAGAATCTCGTGCTCGGTGTCGGCAGGAAAACGAACAGAAATGCTTCTATTCGTGGCGATAAGTCAGATTGAAGGCGCCTTAGATCCCGATCAAGGCGCCTTAAAGCGTCAGATGGAGGCGCCTCGATGGTGAACCGAGGTGCCTTAAGTAAGTCGGCGGGAGTTTTCCTGCTATTTTTTAGGGCTCCTCCCTTGTGTGGGAGGCACCACTGTTGGACGCCACGTGTCTTTTTTTTTATGAGATTAATTAATTTTTGAAAAAATAATTTTAAGTTAATTAATTTTGAAAAATAATTTAAGTTAATTAATTTTGAAAATGATTTTAACATAATTTAATTTTGAAAATAATTTAAGTTAATTAATTTTGAAAATAATTTAAGTTAATTAATTTTTGAAAAATAATTTTAAGTTAATTAATTTTGAAACTTTAAGTTAAGTAATTTTGAAAATAATTTAAGTTAATTAATTTTTGAAAAATAATTTAAGTTAATTAATTTTATAAATAGTTTAAGTTAATTAATTTTTGAAAAATAATTTTAAGTTAATTAAATTTCAAAATAATTTTAAGTTAATTTAACTTTGAAAAATAATTTAAGTTTGAGGATCCTAACAAGTGATATCAGAGCCAGGATGTTTTAGGAGGATTAACCATCGATCGAAGCACCGAATCAATGGTCGGACCGAGTATATACTCATCGAAGTTTTAGGGGAAGTTCGCTAACTGAAAAAAACTCTAATACTTAAGCCTGGAGGTTTAGAGTTCGAATCCTGAGGGAGGCAAAAATCCACTGCCAGGGGTGGAAGCTTTGGGAAAAATTTCTTAAGCTACACGAAAGAACGTCCGAAGCCAAACTTGTGAGACGAAATTTACTTCGCAACCATCTCACCAACCTACGATTTGAAGAAGATGAAACGATTGCACACCTTCACTCAAGGATTAAGGAGCTCATCAACAGACTTTCAAATCTCGAAGAAAAAGTAAGCAATCGAGATTCGCTAAGGTACGCTCTTAATGCATTCCTTAAAAATATAAAATGGGCATCACTTGTAGATGTCTTTTATATCTCTAAGGACTCAGAATCTATTACCTTAGAAAAATTATTTTCAACTTCTACCTTACAAGTTGTTTAAGTTTGTAAAATTATTAAATAAAGATTATTGTAAAATAGAAAAGGAAATTAAAGAGATGAAATTAATTCTAACAAAATCTTGTCCATTAAAATATTTTGATAAATTAAAGCTAGAAAATGACGCTCTTAATGCATTCCTTAAAAATATAAAATGGGCATCACTTGTAGATGTCTTTTATATCTCTAAGGACTCAGAATCTATTACCTTAGAAAAATTATTTTCAACTTCTACCTTACAAGTTGTTTAAGTTTGTAAAATTATTAAATAAAGATTATTGTAAAATAGAAAAGGAAATTAAAGAGATGAAATTAATTCTAACAAAATCTTGTCCATTAAAATATTTTGATAAATTAAAGCTAGAAAATGATAATTTACAAAAAGATATAAAAATTTAAAAAATTATACATGCACATATAGTACAAATACTAGAAGATATAATTAACTCAGTTGGAAGGAACCTATTTTGGATTCCAAAGTCTTATCTAACTTAAACCTAAATTAAACTTAGTGCTTTCAGCGAAAAAATTAAACATTTGAATTTTTTTAAGAAACTTTGTCTAGAAATAGTTGATGATCCAATTACCAAAAAGGCTTAGTGCTTCACCACAACCTGAAAATCAAATATTAAAATAAAATATTTAATTGACTAATTAATAGAGTATTAAAATTGAAATTAAATAATACTTTCTTAAAAAATTTTAACTTAGTCTTTTTTTAGTGTCAGCTTTAGTTTCCATAAATTTCTACAAAATTAGTTTTTAAAAAAAATTAACTTAGGATAACTTCTCAATTTTTTAATGTATTTAACTTAAAGTTTTTAAATTATTTTATAAACTTTGCTTTACCAAAATTTATTTTATACTTTGCACAAACTTTTTTATCTTTAAACTTAAAAAAAAAATTCTACTTGAAATTTTCTTAGAATTTTTTTTATGCAACAATTAAAATTTCTAAAATTATTATAAATTTTTTTATCAAAATAATTTTTAAAATTTTTAAAAGCTTGATAAATTTTTTCAAAATTATTTGAAACTCAGAATTACCCTTTGATTTGTTGATACCTCATTTTTTTGTGTGATCAAAAAGGAAAAGAGAGAAATAAGTCTAGAGGAAGATAGCTTAAAATTTTTATTACTTTTTGCACATTATTGTAAAATTTATTATTTTTATATTACAGTACTTTATGTTAATTTACCCTAACTTAATTTGAGTTGCTCACATCAAAAAGATGAAAATTATTGATATCTCAAGATTATTTTGATGTGATCAAATAAGTTAGGTTATGTCCTATTGTGTTTAACCTTGTGTTTAAGTATGGAGAAGCTTAGGAGCACAAGAAATCAAACAAAAAACACAAGTAACGAGAAGGACGACATAAAAAAGAACTGACGGGCTCAGTGAATCTGAAGGACGAGGTGTTGCGGAAGAGTGCATAAACGAACGAGGAGGTACGCGATATTTCTAAAAGACGAAAAGCCGAAGTGAAAGGTTGATCGAGAAGGCCAGAAGTTGAATTTTGATGAGCCCTATTCCGGATAGCCAAAATCACCCAAAGAGAACAGAGACGGAGCAGAAGACCCGGACCGAGGCTAATAGCACCAAAGCAGAGGGCCCGAATTAAAAAAATCAACCCTATTGATTTTTAGGATCTGGGCGCCCGAAATCCAAAATTTATCATGATTGACGTGGACTTTGACAAATGCGTCGAAGATAGAATTCTATCTCACTCCAAACACTTAGTACATATTCCAATTTTCATTTGATACAAGTGTTCATTATTTAAGTTAATTGTCCAAGAAAAATTCGTTTGTTTTATTTTTTGTGTAAAGACTATTCAACTCCCCTTCTAGCCGGGCAATGAGTCCTAACATAAAAAACTTGCTCCCCCTACACATGTTCATTCCAATTTTACATTACTTATGATGAGACCAAGACTCCTCATTCCTATGTCTCCTGTTATTCCCTCAGCTATTTCTTTATCAGAGGAGGCACCCATTGTTCTTAATGATACATTGCCCCTTCTCCCAACTTTACCTTCCTCTTCCACTAAACCTCATACTAAAAGAACTCCTTGCAAAAGATCAGTTACTTCTGGATCTATTACAACACCCGTTGAACAAGATCCTCCACTAATGAGCCTTCCTTCTCCTATCCTCTCTTCATAAGCCTATGATCCTCCTTCCTCTTCTTCACCATTTACAAGTTCCCCTCACCCCTCCATCTTATTCCAACAAGGCCATGGATTTCCATCTTTGATCAGTCAAACTTCTACCCTTATTTTGTATGGATTATTAAAACTAAAGGGGGCCCTAACTAAGTCTTAGCTGCAATGTCAAGCGCATCTGAGAAGCACCTTCACTGAGCGTGCCGATGACCACAATCATCAAACCACTGCGATAAATTTTTAAATTTAACTTCCTTATTTTGTACTTACAAAATATGACCCTACTATCATTCTATCCAACTATATGCCTCAAGGCACCCGTCAAATGCTACAATCCCAAGAGGAGGACCATACCCAACATGAATAATAGCATCACAACCAAAAGAGTTTAACAAAAACAAAGAACAAAGAAAACACTAATACAACTCATACAAATAAAGAAAAGACTCATAAGGAAATAAATGCCTTTACAACACTCCTAAGATATCTAAACAATGTGTCATGCGTCCATCTCGCCTCCTTGTCTATTCCGTTCGGATGCCTTCCATCATATCCTGAGAAGTATCTCCCTCAACTGTAACATAAACATCATAAATCTACAAACCCAGCAAATACAATCCAATATTAAAGATATGGCATCCATGAAATAACGAGAACAATAACTAATAGGCATAGAATCTAAACTCAATGACAGAATAAAGAAGGAAAATACGATATATAAAAAAACCTATATAACTAACAAGAGTGAATGTGTCACAATGTAATAATCAATCATTCAATTCATAATCATAACCCTAGAGGTACCTCCTAAGAGAACATGTAATTATATAATCAAAATCAACATAAATTACATTATCAATCAATCAATCATATTTATTCGGACCCTCCTCGAAACTCATCCCGAAACACTCATTCTTATTTGTCACCACATATGCTCATACCCATCCAATTAACCAAAAAAAAAAAAACATAACCAATACACAAGTTTAAACTAGCACACATGGAAAGGATTTGCTAGAAATCATGGTATCAAATCTAAAATACCAAAATCATCAATCATGAGGAGATTAACACCCTTTAATTCTAGCAACTCTCTCTAACTCAAATCCAAGATAAAACAGACACCACTCAATTCAAATTAACTAACACATATTGAAAACATCGACAAGTAAACATAGTATCAAAAAATCTGAATCTTTGTTATAACAAACTAGAACACAACAAAGGTGTGACTAACTATTAAATATGTCCAATACCTCATCTAACATGAAAGAGATAAGTACAACTTTATACTCGAATCGAAATTACTCAAATTCTATCTTAACAGTTCACTATCAAATCTATCTAGTAGTGTTCCAAATCTATAATAATAGGCAAGAACACATCAAAATTCAAATCACGTTCTACCAATTGGAACTAGAAGCTTGGAACAAACCCCCAATCCACTCACATCTGTTACATCATCCTCTATTATAACAAGAAGAAACAAGTATCAAGTCATGATAAAAAAATCATCAATCAAAATCGTAATTTTCCTAAATCTGTCTAGTATGGTTCACATCCTATTACATCCAAAATTGGTTCGACATAGCAGAAACAATTATGAGAACCAAGAAATGCATTTAATGCAGCTCAACACACCAACAACATGGCCAGAGATCCGAACACAATAAAGAAAGTAATAGCATCATCACTCAAAGCCTAATCTACAAAACTCTGCTCAAACTTTCGAAAGCAACAAGGAGAAGCAAAATTTCACCATCCGAAGCTTAAACTACCAAACAAATATTTGTCCAGAAATTTTAGACACAATAAGAAGCAAAAGCATCATCAATCAAGACTAAATCCACCAACAATCTGTCCAAAACTTTCGAGAGCAATGGGAAGGTTCAAAACATCGTCAAATCCAACAAAATCCATCAAAATCTTGATCTAGAATCCCAAACTACTTGAAAAAATCCGAACAAAACCCAATACTATCTTAAATGCCTAAAATCCCTGCAAAAATCCAAAAAAACATCACAAGCCGGAGCAAGAACATCTCGAAAAGCGAATAAACCTCAGCACAATCATCAAATCAAACCCTAAACACATAAACATATCGACTCCTCCTAGGTACCTATCCCTTATCTCACAAATCCTATACCACCATAGAAGAATGTACTTGTCTTTCTCCTCCTTGTTCAGCCATTAGGAGCCCTCGGCCACTCGTTGACGTGCTGCTAGTGCAGTGGTCAACTGTTAAAAGCCCTCAACTAATAACTATGATAATAATTAGAGTTTTTACATAAGTCGGTACAGCTCAACTGTGAGCTTGTGTCAAAATATCTATAATTTATCATAATTATTAGTAGGTCGACTTAACTCAAATTCATTGAATTGTTTAGCTCAGGTAAGGTTAACTAATTTGAGGGGCAAGTGTTGAGAATATAAGATTCAACAAGACCATACCGAAAGTCACATAGATTTGTGATTAACAAGTTAAGGCCTACTTGATGAATGTAGCATGTAGGTACAGCTCAACTTTGTGCATTCTATATGATTCAGAGTTTCGATCCTATTAGGAATTGTTACTAATCAATTCCTGATTCTAATAGTGAGGGTTGTTGGATTTGAATAAAATAATAAGAATTATAAAAGACTTTTATTAAATATATTCCACAAATACTGAAACTCTGTTTTAAATTTTAGATGACAAACACAAGTACCTTATCACTACGAAGTATTCTCGAGAAAGAGAATATCCTCCTCGGTTTCAACTACTTAGATTGGTATAGGAAATTAAAAATCGTCTTAAGATATGAGAGAAAAATTTACGTGCTCGAAGATGAACCACTAAAAAAACCTACACCCAACACTTCAGAGGAAGATCAATCATATTATTCTCAGTCTATGGAAGATTCACTGGATGTGCAATGAACACATGAAGAAAAAAGTAGAATGGACAAGACACTTTATGTTTCGGCTATAGGGTTCATAATGTATGCTATGATATGCACTCGACCAGATGTATCATATGCATTAAACATGATGAATAAATATCAGTCAAATTATGAAGAGTCATTGGACTGCGGTAAATACTATACTCAAGTATCTTAAAAGAACAAAGAACATTTTCTTAATTTTTGTAAAAGACGAGGAAATAATCATCAGAGGATATACTGACGCAAGTTTTCAGACAGATCAAGATAATCTAAAATCACAACAAGGATATGTTTTGTCTAAATGGTGCATGTTGTTTGTTAGAGGAGTTCCAAGCAGTAGACAGTTGCAAATTCAACAACTGAATTCGAGTACATGACAACTTCAGAGACAGCAAAGGAAGCTGTGTGGATCAAGAACTTCATAGCGAAACTTGAAGTGGTTCCTAACATTGTTGATCCAATTGTACTATATTGTGAAAATAATGCAACCATAGCACAAGCAAATGAGGCAAGGTCTCAACAACAATCCAAACATGTACTAAGAAAGTATCACCTCCTTAGAGAGATTGATCAAATAGGTGATGTGTTGGTTAGCAAAGTAGATACAAGCAAGAATATCGCAAATCCACTCACAAAGACCTTACCTCTACAGAAACACGAGACCCATGTGAGGAGCGTAGGACTGAGTCTGTAGTGTTTGGCAATAATGCAAGTGGGAAATTGTTAAGACACTCCTTATGTATTTTGTGAATAATTATTTAATAAAAAAAAAATTTATTATTAATTATTTACTTTTCTGTACATATATAGTTAATGATAAAGTCTCACAAATTAATAGATTTATTAATCTGAAAATAGTCCTTGATCAAACAGATATTTAGACGGGACATGAATATCTAGATCAACACTGAGTATGATTAAGTCGGGATAGACCAAGGGATGGATATCCAAGTTGTACTTAAGAGTGCCTTGAGTTTAGAGATACACTAAACACGACTCGCTCAAAAATAAACTACATATTAAGCATCATTAGTTATTCCTCTTATGAATGAGTATAACTGATCTTTTGACTTGAGACCTTTATTTATTCTATACGTGGAGTTATGTGCTTTCACACCATTAAAAGCAGTTTTTAATCGGATTATGATTAATACGATAGTTGGGTGTATAATAAAACGTAAAAAGATAGTGTTGAGTGAATAAAAGATTCATCACTTTCTTGGATTATGAGTTAACATCCTAGCTGCTTGATAAAGATATTAGTGACTCGAAATCCATAACCATAGGAGGAATGATTTATCATTCAAGAGAAGTATTATATCTTGAAAATCAAGTAAAACAATTAATTTGGTAATGATGCATAATGTACCGAATTAATTGGGATGTAGACTTAGATGAAGAGATTGAATAACACAGTAATCAATTCATAGTGGTTTACAGTTTATGACTGATATTAATTTTATCACGTTGAGTGGCTAAAAACTGTTGCTAGACGATTACCTTAATATGTGTATAGATTTATACTGCCTTCGTGTATAAAACCTAGAGGGTCGCACACATAGCACATAGACATGAACATTAGTATCGAAAGCTAGTCGAGATCAAGATCAAATATGAATTTATTTGATACGAAGAAAAGAGAATTCGAATAGTCATAATCATGATGATTAATAGAAAATTCAAAGAGTCATCATAATGATAATTAATAAAAAATTTGAAGAGTTATTATAATAAAGGTTATAAATGATGAATTTATTGAGAACCTAACTCTTTGTATTCCTTGAAGGCTATAAGTAGCTATCCTCAAAAAAATTCAAATGTAGAATTCCTTCTGTCAATTTCTCTCTCATCAACTTCTTCTTCGTTGACCTTTCACCGGAAGAGATCGGTAGTGCTTTCAAAACTTTGTCGATCCAAGAGGCTAGCACCTAACAGATCGTATCAAATTCGTGATCTAGTGCACGTGAATACCGTTAGAGGAGTCACACGTGGAGCTCTTATCTGTCTATTTGTCTGTGATATCATTCACACCTATCGAGGACTAAAGGTATGTTTTTATGTTACTTTTGTGTAAAACTATATGTACCACAAAAACATTCGCGATCAATATATGTCTTCTGCTGCGCTTCGAACTCAACACAACGTTAACTCTCTGATGCTTAAGTCAATCACCGACGATGTGAAAGCAATGAAGCGAAGAAGTAGAAGAACAATAACAATAGTAATGTGCACATAGCTCCGCCGAAGCTTGGACCTCTTTATATAGGACTCCCACAGCACGCGTACACGCTTCCCCAGGTGTGCACACTTCTCATATCTTTCCATGGGGAAGGTTCCGTCGTACGATCCTCTGCCTGCTCATGCCGCGAACCATATTGTTTGTCGATAGCTCTGGTTGATAAAAGAATATCGTCGGATCCTCCTTTTGTCTGTTACTGAACAGAGCAAGAGAGTCGCTCGACCAACCTTCCACTGTCCGAGCTACGCTACAATGCTGAGCAAGAAGCCTGGTATGAGTATAATCTGCTCAGTCGTGACTCCACTTCGCCGATTTTGAATTTGATGTAAGTCCAAGGGAGCTGACCGCTCGACGTGTGCATCGCCAATACTTGGCTCTTAAGAGCATCAAAAGTTCGACGCATGGCCAAGCTATGATAATATCGGACCGGAGATTCTTTATTTCAATCGAGCAAGTGGTTGCCCAACCAATCGGCGATATAGGAGAGTGGACCTTGACTTTGACCCCCACCATGGCGTTGATCCTCCACGGAGTGGAGGTTAGTAAATCTTATAACTATTTAATGCTTGTCAAGCTTTCGAGCCTTAAACTTATTTTAGATAATAGCACCAATGCTTGTCAGTTATAGGCATTAGCTTCCTATTGATGACACATGTGTACATGACATGATATATGTACCTCTTTTACTATACCCACCGCTTCACTTAATCATCCAACAGCTCGCAGCTGATCTCGAGCTAGTTTAGAAATATTTAACTTTATATATATTTATTAATATACAACCAGCCAGATAAAAACCGATATATATACCTGTTAATATACAATCAGCCTTCATCGAATCTCTGTGAACACCCTCATCCTTCAACTTGACTGTTGTAGGCCATTCCTGAGAAGCTAACAACTCCAACATGACCTCAAAACCTCAAGAGATTTCCCAATCCTAATTCAAAAAGATCCGTGACCAAGCTACTGATCCTTTCCCATAGACAGAAATTTTGGATCTACATATAAGACTGATTTACATTTAACATGAGAATAAGTATGATTTTTGCTGTGAAAGATTCATTCTACTTTCACATAAGATACTAGTGTTTGTTGAGTTAGAAGCTTACAGCTAGCTTCTTGACCCTCATAGTGTGGCACTTGTAAGATGCTACTGGTTCTAAGGGAGCTTCCGCAGACCTACTGCTTGAATGAGACAAACTGAAAATTCTTACCTGATATTTAGTGGAAGTCCATACAATCAGCTTAAACAAAAAATTTAGTCCCTAAAAAGGAAAGAAAAATTTGTTCCCAACTGTACTTTAAACAATACCTCAGCATCACCTGCACCTGATACAGCTGATACTTTAAACAATACTTCTAGATATGATAGGTTAGAAAACATACTCTAGTGTCATCTGAACCAGAAATTAAAAGTGAGCCTTTGGCGTTCCATGCAATGGCATTGACACAACCCTGATGGCCCTGAAAACAGCCACAACTAAGGTAAATATAAAGGTAAAAGAAACAATGCAAGCAGAAAAAACTAGATAAAAGATGCAAGGAAAAGAAAAACATTGATGATCAATCATGGATAACTTGGCATCCAAAACATGGTACAGAATTTAGTAGATCAAATCCCCAAGGCATCATCACATATTCAGTTCCCTGTTTGCTGATAAAATCCCAGCATAAGAACAAACAGTTATGTTGATTTCTTTTGAAGCACAATGTCCAACAGTACACAAACAACTTCACGACCAGGATTTATGCTACTACAGCTTGTACACATTATGAATTAAGGCTGATAAATTAGGTATATGTATGATTATTTTTAAGCACGGTTGACCACAAAAAATACAACAATTCTCAGTGACTATTCTATCACGAAATAATTTAAAATCATAATGTAGAACATGTGGTGCTACTGTTGTCCACCTTAGAAAAGATAATTCACATATAATGTGCATATTAACTACAGTTTGAACATCATGAGTATGATTATGAACAAGTTGTTTATTTTATTTTCTCTATAATCAATAATTAGTCATATGAGGCAACTGCTTGCATGAATTCAGTCACTTAAAACCCAGACCCATCTGGGCTATCTGCGACTAGTTTGTATGTAGAAATCCTTTGATTTCTAGAATTGACCCTGATTATTGAACCAAGTTTTTGAGAGTTAATAAGGCCAGCAATTTAGCATTTATCGTCAAAAAAAAACAATTTTCAGGCCAAAAATTACAAATTCTTAAACTATAAAATTATAATCACAAGCAAAGCACATAGGTAGGCACATGCTAGTTCAAGAGCCAAACTAGGATTGAAAAGTAAGTTGAGGCATCACTCTCATCCATGAAACAGAGTGAGTCGTCAACACAACATGGAGATCAGGTGTTTCAATAGAGATAGGTTTAACCATAACTTCTTGGAGGGCATTCTGTTTAGCTTCATAATTAACAACACCGACATTCAACATGAACTGTCTTGAAATTCGTGGGTGAGAATGCATATTCGTTAAACACAAGTTCTGATATGTTTACTAGAATCACACAAAGTAATTGCATTTTTGGAATCTGAGTTGTTGTAAGCCTCATGATTAGCATTTTGCTCAGGGACTCTGCATAACACTAGGCCAAGAAGAATACAGTTCCTAAAAAATCTTCTTTCGTGCATGTGCAATAAAGTAATTTGGTAGATAAATTACAGCCACAGTAGGGATAAAATGGGAGAACTATAAATATCTCACAATAGTGTGAGGCAAATAAAGGGAATGAAGAAGCATATTGGCATGCAAACTTCTAAAGAAAGACCGTAGGACCATAAAATCAAGCCAGATTATTGGTATAGACTGTCTAAAATCATAAAACCCACGAAGCCAGATTATTTGTGAAGACGATATTGTGAAAGGTAAGCAAAGGGACCATCGTGGCAGGGCAGACTAACAATAAGCTTCAAATTCAAGAATCTCGTCTAGGTCATCATCCTGCTTGTGTGGTAGACTTACAACAACGGCAGCATTCAGCGCTTCCTGCAGCTTGGACTCGGCGGAAAAACCCAAGGTGGTCTGTTTCCCCATCTTCCCCCTTCCCACAAAGGAGCACTGGCGTTCCACGGACACCAAAATCCTCCTGCCACGCCACGCATCTGTGCTCTTGTTAACTGCAGGCAAGCCGCTTCCCAGATGAGAGAGCCCTAGAGCCGGTGGCATCGGCACCCGGCATGGAGGACCCTATGTATCTCTGGCCTCGCACGCCGTTTCATCACCACCATCATCTGAACCGGCATAAAATCCCCTCATCGTCAAGAAGGAAGGATCGCTGTCGAGAAGTCGAACCGCGAAGTGTCTTATCAATGAGAGCTAGGGTTTGGCTGTGGGGGTGGGCGGGCGGGGCGAGGCGTGTTTCTTTTCCCGCCATCTGCAAAGACACAGAAGACATCTGATGGAGATCAGTCGGTAAGAATTTGGGGAGCTATTCCCGCGCGGGGTGAGCCTGATCCAATCTAAACGGACGGCGGATTTGACGAGGAAGAATCAGAAGTGCGGCGCGAGACAGACTAGAGTTGGGCATGGCAGGCTGGCGAGCAAACAGTGTTAAGATAAGTTCCCTTCTTAGTTACTAAGGTGGAACTCGGAGACATCTGATCCCAACAGGAACCCATTTGAATGGTCGGGGATGTTATTTTTCACACGTGTCGATGTCTTGCTGTTGTCTCTTTCCATTTGTCACTTTTGACTTTTTATTTCGGAGAGTGAGATCGAGCAAGAGAACATGGGAGAAAGATCGAGGAAATTAATTAATTAAATTAACTTAATTAATCAAATTAAACACATTAATTTGATTTAATTAAACTACTCTATTTAAACAAATTAATTTAATTAATGAAATTATTCTAAGCAATTCAAGTAACTTATTCTATTTAATCATAATAACTTTTGACTCGGAACTCGGAATCAAGATCTGTCAGCTGTGCGACGTGGTAAATTCAAAGATCTGCACGCCCGTCAAATTTCAAGCCAAAATACCAACGTTGGGGCACGTTTCGGAACAGATTTCAAATTTCGATTTGCTAACGATATGAGTCGGAAAAACTCTTTCAAATGGACATAACTTTTGACTGGGGATGAATTATGGGGCACCCCAATATATCAAATCGAAGAGAATTACAAGATCTACAAGTGTCGTGTAGGGCGGAAGGTGAAAAAAAAAAGTTGAACGGGGCAAAAAGGGGTTACGGTGATTTTGAAAACTTTGAAAGGTCATAACTTTTGACTCAGAAATCGAAACGAGGCACGGTCAGTTGCTACGGTTGCAGAATTTAGAGATCTATATTTGTTACAGGGGGCTTTAGCCCTCCGTAATGGCCAATTTTTTTGCCCAAAAAATATCGTTTAGGCCCTTTTCCAGGCCCCGGAAAATTTTTTTTACCCACCCTATTGGTAACTTTTGCCTCGGAACTCAGAATCAATTTCCGTTTCAGCACCAGCGTTCAGAATTCAATGATCTATATGGCCGTCAAATTATATTAAAATTATTTCCAAAGCTCATAACTTTTGATTCGGATCTCTGAATCAGGATCCGTGTATTATGACACATGCAGAATTCAAAGATCTATATACATATCAAATTTCAGCCCAAAATTCCATCGTTTAGGCTTGTTTCACGAAGAGAGAGTGTGTTTTTTTTGTGAAAGAGAAGATGGGAGAGAGGAGAGAGGAGAGAGGAGGGAGGTGTGAAAGAGGAGAGAGGAAAAAGGGAGGGAGTGACTTTTAGCTCGAATACAAATATGCAAATATCGGGGCCAAATTCAAATGTTAATTTAAGCCTCTTTCAAAACATTTATATTCATGTTTAAGGGTGTCTCCAATTATTATAAATCTAAATGAGTTTTTTTCATGATTTCAATATGTCACCTCAAGAATATGAAATTATATTAAAATATCTCTAATAGTGAAAGCTCTAAATGAATTTTTTTTATCTCCAATTCAAGATAAAAAAAGTAGATATGTGCTTTCACTACTACTCTTGAATTTTAAATCTCAAATCTCAAACCTTACCTCTATAATGATTCAAAACTTTTTATGCAGTATTTTTAATTTCACAAATTTCTCATAAATCTTGAATTGGAGATGCTCTAATATACGAGAGAAAGTAGTTAGATGCATCTTGAATTGGAGATGCTCTAACATGAGAGGGGGGAGTGAACTCACTAATTCAATTCAATTCAATTAAAGTAGTTAACATACTCAATCTAAGTAAACTCATTAATAAAAATTTACCTAACTCATTATTTAGATTGTAGTTATCTAATTAACCAATTGAATTTAAATATATTCAATTTTATTTATCCAATTATAATAATTTATTTAAACTCTTTGATTAGATTTAAATAATCTGATTAACCTACTTAATCTTAAAAAATTCATTAATTATAGTGCATGAAATTAAATAGATTTAATCGATCGTATTAAACTCATTGATTACATTTATTTAATCCTATTAATCGAATTTAAATAATATATTTAATTATATTAAGATTATCTAATATACCGATTTAACCTATTAAATGTAATTAAACTCATTACTTAGATATTAGATTTTATTATTCAAAAAAGTTAATTTAATTAATCTAATTAATTCAATAGGATAATCTACTTGATTCATTTTAATTGATCTTATTCTCCTAAGTAATATAATTTATTAACATATTTAAATTAATCAATCTATTTAAACTAATTAATTAGATTTATTTCATCTAACAAATCTAATTAGCCTAATCTAATTAAGATGAAAACATCAAAATGGACTCATGTATCAAAATGGAATCATTTGATGATTGTATTTTAGACTTGTTGTATCATATTCTATATATAAATAAAGACATTTGGTTTTTGGTTATTATACTTAATTGTATTGGTGCCAAAAAATAAACTAAGTATAATAACGTCCTTGAGTAAAAGGTTCTTACCTATATCAATCGATTGGTTAAATCGATAGTGAGATGATATAGGGAACACTACTTTTAATCATTCATAGTCGAGTATTAACATTCAGGGACAATGTTAATGCTGTTAATGCAATAAGACTAGCATGTAGGTCAACTCGATGACTTGATCTCACAAGTCATGGATATAGAGATATTAAGTTAACACATGAGTATGCATTAGAGAATGTATACTGAATGACCCATCATGAGAAAGTATCATGGATCGTTATATGAGTGTTGAATGCTTGCTTCTTCCTCCTTAGCTCTCTTCCTCCTCCTTTGCTGCTGTTGCCGTAGATTCCAAGCAAGGTGAAGGTGAGTGAGTTGAATTCCGAGAGAATAGGGTGGAGTG